>NC_141915.1:12527500-15027500 GCF_057802395.1 Ceratotherium simum simum
TTTCACACTCTTCAGAGTAATATGAAGGATCCAGAGTCTCCACAACATAATCCACAAAATTTAGATGCAGTGCAAAAATCTTTGACATGCGAAGAACCAGGAAAATGGGACCAATTCTCAAGGGAAAAGACTATCAATGGAGAACAACTTCAAGACGACCTAGATATTGGGATTATCAAACAAAGGCATTAAATCAACTAATGCAATTATGGGAAACATACTTATAATGAATGAAAAGAAGGGAAATCTCAGTAGAGATATAGAAGCTATAAAAAAGAACCAAATGCAAATTCTAGAACCAAAAAAAAAAAAAAAACTGAAATAAAAAATTCACAGAGTGGACTTAACAGTAGAGTGGAGGGGACAGAGGAGTCAGTGAACTTGAAGACAGAACAATAGAAATGACTAAATCTGAAGAATGGAAAGAAAATGATTGAAGAAAAAAAAAAGAACAGAGCTTCAGGACTTATTGGGGCAATCTCAAGATCTCTAACATACAAATAATAGGTGGCCCAGAAATGGAAGAGGGATAAAATGGGACAAAAACTAGTTGAATAAACAATGGCCCAAACCTTCTAAAATTTGGTGTAAGGATATACATTTACGTATTTATGAATTTCAGCAAGTCCAAATCAGAATGAATAAGAAGAAAACCATGCCTATGCATATCAGAATTTAACTTCTAAAAGCCATGTGTCAACCAGAAGGGTTTTTGCTACAAAAGAGTGTGTTTATTCATTCAATGAATATTTATTGAGCATCTACTGTGTACCAGGCCCTGTTAGGGTGCTGTGACCATAACCTAGTGCTGGAGTCTTCTTTGGGGGAGCAAAGGGAGTTACTGAGTTGCCCTAAGATTGAGTTTTGTTCAGTAAGAGCAAATTTACATGAAGAATACAAGCAGAGTAAACCCAGGGTCCAAGACATAGAGACAATTCAAGAACGCTAGATAGCCTTGAAATGAACACTTCAGAAGAAGGTCAAAGACTTTTGGGGGAAGGGATTGAAGTCCTATGGGCAAAAAGACTTTAAAATACCAAAAACTCAAGTGGGAGCATTTCTGAGGAAAGGCACTCAAGTATCCTCTGACTCTGTGCTATTCTGCTCATAATTCAGTCTAGATGGAAGGGGGTCATTGTACTGTCCTCTGTGGAGGGCCCATAGATTCTCTTGTTGTCTTGAGACAAGAGCTAGAAAACGTCAATGCAAATAATCCATAACCAACCTATAAATCAAAATTGGGGTGAGTTTATTATGAGCCAAATTTGAGGACCATATAGCTCAGGGCTTTCCTTCCCCAAGGAAGGAAGAGCACCAAAGAAGTGGGGTGTACAGAGCGGTTATATACCATCAAAGAGCATGTATCACATATGATTACAATGTCCCTTTTACAATAGTCACGAGATTGCCCTGTCAGATTGCCCTGTGGGCACAATGATTGATGGACACAGCAGATAGCAGCTCTGCTGTCTCAATGGGCACGGCAGGTAGCAGATCTGTTGTCTCGAGTTGAGTGGTCACAGGATGAGCACAGCAATCAAATCCTAGCCTAGGGAGAGATGCTTATCCTTAGGGAAATGCCAATGTGGGGGAAGTTGCATCCTTATCTTAAGGGCGTTTGTTCTTGTCTTTGGGAAATGTTAATTGCTTAAAGCAGGTATATAATGCATGTTCAAAGGCCACAGGCCCTTTTGGAAAAACAAGCTCAGGCTGAATTAGTTTTACACCAAATGGCTTCCTCATATGCTCCAATATATCCTATTGCTTGCCATTTATTTAGTTACCCTTGCAGTGTTGGTGTCTCAGTGGGAGAGAATCACTCATCAATCCATCCTTGGAGCCGAGTGAGGGAGGGGTGTCTGTCCAGAATTAAGGATCACTATCTTACCACGGAGAGCTAGACTGGAAGATAATCAGACGAAGGCTAAACAAGCAAGAGGAGGTGGAGGGGTGAGAAGGGGGAGCAGTCTCTCTTTCTGAGAACATTCTCAAAGAAAGGCCCTTCTCCTACAAAACATTTAAAGATAATATGTTGACATGACAATAGTTAAGAAAATAAAAACACATTAGTGGAGGAAATGCGAAAGCAAGAGACATTGGTCTAACACCTGACCCAAGCATCGGCGGTCAGACGATAACCTGTGCAGAAAGGGAGGTGAATGGTGGTAGCTTTTTTGGCGTTTGCTTCTTGTAGTGGTGGTGGAGCAGGCACAGCTCCTCTCCCAGGTTGACTCCTGTATTAGTTAGGGTTCACCAGAGAAACAGGACCAATAGGATGTGTGTGTACATAGACAGATAGGTGATAGATAGATAAATAAATAAATTTATTATGAGGCATTGCCTCATGTGATTATGGAGCCTGGCAAGTCCAAAATCTGCAGGGTAGACCATCAAGCTGGAGATCCAGGAAGGAGCTGATGTTGCAGTTCAAGTCCAAAGGCAGGCTGTTCTTTGCTTGGGAAAGATTAGTCTTTTGTTCTATTTGGGCCTTCAACTGATTGGATGAGGCCCACCCACTTATGGAGATTTAAATGTTAATCTCATCCAAAAACATCCTCACAGAAACATCCAGAATAATGTTTGACCAAATATCTGGGCACTGGGCCGGCCAAATTGACATAAAATAAACCATTACAGCTCCCTAATGGGCGACCTAGGAAGGCTTTTGGATGGGAGTAGGGGATGTCTTACACCTCAGCAGGGCTTTGTTCTACACTTGGGAGCCTGGATTCTGTTTGTGAAAGGTGCCATGGCAGTCCTGATTGAGGACAGAAGGAGGAGAGGTCACTAGGAGTGGTGGAGGGACCAGCTGTGTCACAGGGCTGCCTCAGAGAGGGGCACCCAGCTCAGGAACACTCACCAGGCTGGGTCCCAGCCTAGAGAGTTGTGTCCACAGTCATGCTCCATAGATGGGGAGTAAAAGAGAACACTACCATTAATAGCAAATGCCTACATTATGCTAGGCACTGTTCTAAGCACTTTTCATATTTGAGTGCATTTAATCTCTCAATAACCTCATGATATAGTATAGTATTATCCCCATTTTACAGAGGGTGGGAAACTGAGGCTAAGCTGGGATTTGAACCCAGGGAGTCCACCTCCAGAGCTTTCACTCTGAATTACTGGTCTATACCGAAAAGTGAGCTGGGAATGGCTTGAATAACAAAAGACAAGGAGATAAGGACCAGGGAATGGGGCAAGTTCCGTGGTTGATCATGAGTAACTTATTTTTTCATCTTAAAGGCTTGAGTTTATCTAGTGGGGAACATTGCTCCTGGAGAAGGAGGCTCAGGGAAACTGTTAACACTTAGATGGAAACTAAGAATCGGTGTCTTGGGGCTGGTGTCAGTGTCTGCTTAGATAAGGAATGATGGATCTCTGGTTCTTCAGAACGCAGAGGGTATGCTTGTGTGTGTGTGTGTGTGTGTGTGTGTGTGTATGTGTGTGTAAACATAGGTGGCATAACTATACAAATTGTTTTTCAATTTGATTTTACTTGATCATATATCTTGGACATCTTTCTGTGTCAGTGCATGACAGTCTACTACGTTATTTCAGTGTGTGCAGAGAATTCCATTGTTCTATAATTTATTTAGCTACTTTCCTATTGATGGACATTTATGAATTCCCCAACCCCCTGCAGGTTTGCTATTACAAACCAGGCTACCACAACTATCGTATGTATATCTCTGTGTACACATGCCGGTATTTCTTCAGGCTGGGTTTCCAGGGGTAAAGGGAACGCACCTTTAAACATTGTTCCATGATGCCCGATGGCTTCCAGATGACCTCACGGGTTCACACTGCTCCCAGCAAGTATCTGAAAGCACTCGTTTCCACATATTCTTGCTAGTATTTGTTACTATCAATCTTTATAGTTTTGGGCAATATAATGAGTGCAAAATTATATCTCAATATTGTTTTAATTTCCATTTCCCTGGTTACTAGTGGAAGCTGTGCATTTTCTCATATGGTTATTGACATTTGCATTTTTCTTCTGTGAATTGCCTATTCGTATAATTTGTCCAATTTTTATTGTGTTGTGTGTCTTTTTTTAAATTGATTTGTATAAGATCTTGATGTATTCTGGCTATAAATTCTTTGTGTGTTAAATGTGTTACATATAATGTCTCCTAATTTGCGGCTTGTAATTTAACTTTGTATTTAAGGTGTCATTTTTCAGCAAAGTGTTTTAAAATTTTATGAGACTAAATATGTTAATCTTTTATTATGTGGCTTCTGGGTTACGTGTCTTGTTTTAGGAAAATCTTTCTAACACCAAGATTATAAGAATCACTTTATAGCTTTATTCCAAACCTTTTCTAGTTTCTGTCTTTCTTTTTTTTACATTTAGATTTTTAATCTAACTGGCATTTATTTTTTATATGGTACAAGTTTTGTATCTAACTTAATTTTTTTTCAAATGGATACACATTTTTCTTTAAACTCTTTATTGAATAGTCTTTTCTGTCCTAGGAATTCAAAATGCTGTCTTTATCGCAAATGCTATTTTATCACTAGTTATAAATGCATGTATTAAGTTATTTAAAGTAGAACACTTTGAACAGTTCCCACTTCCTATATATTATTGTTGTCATTATAGAAGAAATTGCCGTAGAGACACAAAACTGTTTATAGATTCTACTCCATTCCCGTGATCTATCTATCTGCTGTCAGTTCATGATAGAACAGGATACCATAGACTAGGTGGCTGAAAAACAGAAATTTATTTCTCACAATTCTGAAAGCTGGGAAGGCTGAGATCAGGGTGCCGGCGTGGTCAGGTTCTGGTGAGAGTCCATTTCCTGATTCACAGATTGGCTGTCTTCTTGCTGTGTCCTCACACTGGGGAGAGCAGAGGAGAGGAAGCAAGTTCTCTTATGTCTGTCTCTTCTTAGAAGGGCACTAATCGCATCTGGAGGGCTCCACTCTCGTGACCTAATTACCTCCCAAAGGCCTCATCTCCAATCCCATCACACTGGGAGTTAGGTTTCCACATATGAATATTGGACGGGAGGGATACAACAAATATTTAGTCCGTAGAACTGTTCCTATGTCTATACCACATCATTTAAATAAATATAGCTTTAATATTGTTTCTCACCTCTGTTTGGACAAATCTCCCATCATTTTTATTTTTCAGAATTTTCTTAGATATATTCACACACACATTATTCTACTTCTATTCTTCTGTTGGTTGGAAGTTATATACTCTCCTACTATTCTTTAATGATCTCTCTAGATTACAACATGCTTCACTGACTTATCAAAGTCTAGTCTTGATTGGTACTTTTATTTTCCTCCTGCACAATGGAAAGACCTCAGAACAGCTTTACTCCATCTACTCCTATCTTGACTCGTGCTGCTGTTGTGTTTTTTTTTTTTTTTTTTTTGCTGAGGAAGATTTTCCCTGAGCTAACCATCTGCTGCCAATCTTCCTCTTTTTCCTTTTTTTGTATTTGAGCTGCTGCCACAGCACAGCCACTGACAGACCAGTGGTGTAGGTCCATGCCTGGAAACCAAACCCGGGCTGCTGAAGTGGAGCGCCGAACTTAACCACCAGGCCACCGGGGCTGGCCCTGTTGTTGTGCATTTTAATTCTATACATATATCAAACCTCAGAAGGCAGTATTATTAGTGTTCTATATAATCAATGTTTATTTTTATGCATCTACGTATTCACCACTTTTTTTGCTCTTCATTCTTTTCTTTGTCTCCAGTGTTGCATCTGGGATCATTTTTCCTATAGTATTTTCATTAGTGCAGATTGGTTAGTGGGAAAGTCTCTTGGTTTTTGCTTTTCTGAAACTGTCTTTTTTTAAACTTTGTTCTTGAAAAGTATTTTCACTGGGTTTAGAATTCTAGATTGAGTTATTTTCTTTCAGTACACTGAGAATACCATTCCTCTGTCTTCTGCTTCCATTATTGCTGCTGAGACATCTGCTGTAGGTCTAACTGTTGCTTCTTAAAAGTAATCAGTTCCCACTCCCGCCCCTAGCTGTGTTTAAGACTTTTTCTTTGTCTTTGATTTCTGCAGTTTCACTATGATGTGTCTGGATGTATATTTATTTTTATTTACTTTGCAAAAGAGTCATTGGGTCTTAAATCCATGGATTGATTTCTTTTATTGGTTCTGGAGATTTTAAAGCCATTTTATTTGTTCAAATATTGCTTCTGACTATTCTGTCTCTACTCTCCTGGGACTCCAATTAAACCTGTGTTAGTCTTTCTCACTGTAACCTCTATGTCTCTTACCCTCTGTTCTGTAATTTCCACCTTCTGTCTTTCTGTGCTTTATTCTAAATATTTTCTTCTGACACACATTTCAGTTCACTAATTGTCTCTTCAGCTATGTCTTGAGTTTTGAATCTCAATCATTGTATTTTTCAACCTAGAATTTCTAGTTGGTTCTTTTTTAAATCTGCTCTGACATGTTGTGTGTTGCCAGTTCCTTTTCATTTGGTTCTGCCAGGTGCTAGCAATATTGGAGAACCTTAACCCAATTTTAGAGCTTGAAATATTCTGGAATACTCAGTGACTTGAAATTGAGAGGCAGTCTGTGTGAGGATTGGTTTACTTCCGGGTCACCCTTACTCTTAGAATGTATCTCTTTGGCGACTCAACCTTTAGTGTGGGTGGTTCATTAGGGTCCCCGGCCAAGGCCTGGACTTCAGCTTTTGTCCCCTTGCCTTGTGAAGCTTTCAGAGTGCTCCCTAGCTTATAAGTCACCTCTTCTGGATTTGTAATTGCCTGCTGAGCAAAGGTGGCCTCCAATGCCAGGCTCATCTCTTTGGATTTCTGTCTTCTTTCAGATCTTGGTGCAATAATTCCTCACTATCTTATTAATTCTTTGATGCATTTAGAAATCTGCTTTTAAATATTGTTTCCAGCTTTGTTAGTTTGTCTTTGAGATGTATGTGAGGAGGTTGGTTTGAATTGACATGTTTTGCTATTATTGAAAGTGGAAGTCCTACATTTTCTCTTTCATTTACATTTTGGAAGCAGTTTGTCAAGTTCTAACAAATTTCTGTTGGGATTTTGAAGGGGATTACTTTGTATTTATAGATTCACCAGAGGAGAATAGACATCTTTACAATATTGAGCCTTTCCACTCAGAAATTTAATATTTATGTTAAAAATTCTCTTATGCTTTAGAAAGCTTTATACTTTCCTTAATAGATAAGTTGTCTATTCATTCATAAATTAATTTTTAAATATTTTATGGATTTCATTGCTAATGAGAATGGAATGCTCTATTCTGTGGGTTGGCAATCTTTGTCTGTAAAGGACTAGGTAGTAAATATTTTAGGCTTTGTAGCCATATAGTCTCTGTTGTAAATAATCACCTCTGCCTTTGTAGTGTGAAAGCAGCCATAGACAATATATAAACAAACTGGCATAGCTGCGTTACAGTAAAACTCAATTTACAAAAACAGGTTGTGGGTTGGGTTTGGCCCACGGGCTGTATTGTGCCAATTTCTGCTCTATTCCATTACGTTTTATAAATTGTTTATTTCTGTGTATTTTATAGCTATTGATTTTAAAATTTTGATTTTATACTCAACAAACTTAACAAACTCTCTAATTAGTTCTAATGCCTTTTCATTTGATTTTCCTGAGAGATGATTATATGGTCTGCAAATGCTGGCAAATCTCCCTCTTCCCTCCCAATAATCACACTTTCCATTTACTTCTCTGGCCTTGTTGCATTGACTAGAACCTCCAGTACAATGTTGTATCATTATGGTGAAAGCAATCATCTTCGTATTTTTAATTTCTTTTTTGGAGAAAATGTTTCAGATGTTTTCACCATTAATTATGATGTTTGCTGTAGATTACTGACAGATGAGCTTTGAAAGATTAAGAAAGTTTTCTTCTGTTCTTAGCTTACTGAGGGTTTTAAGAATGTTGAATGAATGGAATGGGTAAAGATGGTCAAGAGGTGCAAACTTCCAGTTATAAAATAAATAAGTCCTAGGGGTATAATGTACAGCATGGTGACTGTAGTTAGCAGTACCGTACTGTGTATTTGAAAGTTGCCAAAGAGTAGATCTTATAAGTTCTCATCACAAGAAAAAGATTTGTAACTATGTGTGGTGATGGATGTTAACTAGACTTATTGTGGCGATCATTTCATAACATACACATATATTGAATCATTATGTGGTGCGCCTGAAACTAATATAATGTTATATGTCAATTATATTTCAAAAAAATGTTGAATTTGATCAAATGCTTTTCCACCCTTAATTGAGATAACCTTATGTTTTTATTCATTTACTTTATTAATGTGGTGATTTACAATTACAGATTTCCTAATATTGAATTGTTCTTACATTTCTAGGGAAAAATTCTTCTTGGTGATAATGTATTAATCTTTTAATACATTGATGCATTTGATATGCTAATGTATTCTTTAAAATTTTGCATTTAAGTACTTAAATGAGATTGGCTTGCAGAATATTTTTTTGGTGTTATTCGGTTTTGGTGTCATGGTTATGCTAAATCCTTTGGAATGAACTGAGATGATTTCTGTATACTCTGGAATATTTTGTATAGTTAGGTATTTTCTATTTGTTGAAGATTTTGTTATAACTGGTCCCCAAATCCTTATGAGGTAGTGCCTATTTGAGGGGTAATTGTTCACTATTATTTCAATTTCTTCCACAATTAGTCTATTTAGAATTTCTATCTGTGCTTGAGTACATTTAGGTAATTTTCCTAGGAAATTATTTATTTTTTCTAGATTTTAAAATTTATTAAATAAAGTTATTAGCATTCTTTTATAGTTGTAAAAGTCTTCTCCATATCTGTAATTAGGTAAAATTTCTTATTTTGAATATTACTCATTTTGCCTTTTCTCTTATTTCTTCAAAAATGCAACTACTGGAAAATTTCATATTTTATCGGTATTTTTAAAGACAGCTTAGATTGTACTGATCAAGTTTACACTTTTGTTCTGTTTTGGTTTTGCTCTCATCTATTTTGCTATTATTTACTATATCCAGAGAGAAATTATTTTAGTATATTATTTTTGAGTTTTTTATTTTGATGGTCAGACTATTAATTTTCAAGATATTTCATTAATTTTAAAGAGACACCTTATTCCTGTTTGGAAACTTGTTCTGAGTGACATTTAACTCTTACTTCACCCGTTCGTTGAGTTTGATTCCTCTCTTTTGTGGTGTTGGTTTTCCATAAATTCCTTGTGACCTTTTGATGTGTCCTCAAATGCAGGAGCACGTGCCTGCTGTGTTTCCGTGGCCTGCCTGTGATGCTTGTGAAGGGGGGTGGGAAGTACTCAGCCAGGAGGGATGGGTGGTAGCGTGTTTTCCTGGGCGTGTAGGTTCCCATCCTTCCCGGTGGTCAGTATCGTCTAGAGGCCTCGCTGGATACACTAGACACAACTTCATCTTCTTGGCTTCATTCTCATCTGCCTTGGGAGGGGGCAGGGGCTGATCAGTCTGGCTGCCCTGAGTGCTGCTCCTCAAATAACTCCCCTCTGAGTGACCAGGCTCCACTCTCTTCTATCTAATACCTGGGAGTTTGGAGTTCCCCGGGACAGCTTCTCTCTTCAAAATAGCCTTTCTCTTCAGCAATTTTCCTTTGATTTAGTTTCTTTTCAGATCATATCCTTTCTATTTATATTCTTCAAAATTTCTTCACCATTTCTGAAATACTAGTATCACTTTTTATTGGTTTCCTGGGCTGTTATAGATTCTTCCTATTGTTTTAGGGGGCTGGCCCTGTGGCATAGCGGTTAAGTGCATGCGCTCCGCTGCTGGTGGCCCGGGTTCGGATCCTGGGTGCGCACCGACGCACCGCTTGTCAGGCCATGCTGTGGCAGTGTCCTACACAAAGTGGAGGAAGATGGGCACGGATGTTAGCTCAGGGCCAGTCTTCCTCAGCAAAAAGAGGACGATTGGCTTGGATGTTAGCTCAGGGCTTATCTTCCTCACACACACACACAAAAAATTGTTTTATTTAATTTTATAGAATTATATATAGCCACCTTCACTACTACAAATGCAATTGTACTTTTAAATAAATTCTTGTTTTATTAACCTCAAGTACCCAAAAACATTTGAAATATAGTTGTATCTCTATATAAG
Organism: Ceratotherium simum simum; assembly: GCF_057802395.1. Lineage (NCBI taxonomy): Eukaryota > Metazoa > Chordata > Mammalia > Perissodactyla > Rhinocerotidae > Ceratotherium > Ceratotherium simum. The sequence goes on from NC_141915.1 coordinate 12,537,613, forward strand.
ATATGTTATAAGAGATATATCTTATATGTGTAAGAGTTTTTCTAAGTACAGAGAATGTTTAGTTTCTCTGTGAATTCAAGGCTTCCCAATGGTCTGTGGTCCACAGGTTGAGAATAATGAGCTAGATAGCCAGGAGAAATGGTGTGACTACAGACTGAAATACTAATATGCAAATGAATATAATCTATTTGTTACTGCAATTTTCTCTTCTGAGATTTATCAATGTAAAATTAACTTTTGGATTTTAATGTGGATTATATAAATTTCTGTTTGGGTGATGGTAAAAGTGATGATGTATATTGATTAAGATAAGGAAAAACATTTTTGCTGAATTTGGGTTTGGTTGTTGTAAGCCTGTTTGTATAATGCATGTTAAATACGGTACCTCTGTCCAGGTCCCCAGGATCATCTCCAGGTTTGATTTGCTAGGAGGACTCATAGGATTCACCAGATAGTTGTACTCACAGCTGTGGTTTATTACAGCACAAGTATACAAAGAAAAATCAGCAAGGAAAAGGCACTTGGGGCAAAGTCTGGAGGAAACCAGGCACAAGCCTCTAAGAGTCCTCTCCCAGTGGAGTCACACAGGGTGCGCTTAACTCTTCCAGCAATGAGCTATGGCAGCATGTGTGAGATGTTGTCTGCCAGGGAAGCTCATTAGAGATTCAGTGCCCAAGGTTCTTATTGGGAGAACCCTCTGCCTAGAATGTGCCCAAGTTCCAGCGTCCTAGAAGGAAAGCAGGTGTTCATCATAAACTGTATTGTTTGTGCAAACGATTTAGGCACAGAGAGTCACTCATCACTTAGAGAAAGTTTTATATGAGTGTAAGGAACTGTTTACCATTCAAATTCCCAGATGCCAGGCCAAGGGCCAACCTTGCAAGCAGGCCTTTCTAAGGAGAGCAGTCTCACCCTTGCTCTGTGCTCTCTTCTCTGCATAATGTCTAACCTTTGCTTTTGAATAGAAGTGATGGAACAAATAATATGTTACTGACTAAATCTGCAATAGGTTGTTTTTTTTGGTGAGGAAGATTGGCCCTGAGCTAACATCTGTGCCCATCCTCCTCTATTTTGTATATAGGACACTGCCACAGCGTGGCTGGTAAGTGGTGCGTAGCTCCATGCCCAGGATCTGAACCTGCGAACCCCAGGCCATCGAAGCAGAGCACAAGAATTTAACCATTACACCACCGGGCTGGCCCCTGCAATAGGTTTTTTTTTTCCCCCTACTTTTTCCTACTTACAAGCAAAGGACATGTGGGGCTGCCCTGCCTCTTTTGGAAAATTGGTGTGTGAGAATTCTTATTTATTTGCCATAATCTGGCCAAACCATTGAATGATTGGTTAATTCTTTAAGAAATACTGTTGAGTGCCTATTATGTACCAGACACTGTCATAGAGAAGGAGGGAGGGGTACATTTGTCTGATTGTCAAATGATTTCACCTGACACGTGAATGTGGGTGTTCCCTCAGCACTCATCTTTGGGCAATGCTTCCTCTCATTCTTCTCACAGCTCCCATGTTCTCAACTTCACCCTATACACCAGTGCTTCTCAAAACTCTGCCTGTAGCTCAAATCCTTCTCCCATACTTAAAACCTACATATCCTCTGACTGCTGAATGTCTCTCCAGTGGCCATCTCACACTCAGCCTATTCAAGACTGAACTTGGCATCCCCCTCCCCCATCCCCCACCCCTTCTCTTTGTGTTTCATATTCTGGTTGATGGCATCTCCATCTATCCCACCAACAAAACTATCTGGAAGTGATTTTAACTCCTTTCTCTCTTCCCCTCTCTATAGCCTTGGTCACTGTAGCAGCTAGCCATTGCTGTATAACAAACCACCCCAAAAGTCAACAGCTTAAAACAACAATCATTATTGTTACTGGAGGTCAAACGATCTATTCTGGGCTTGGCTAGATTGGTCTGCCCCATGTGTCTCTCCTCCTCCACCTAGGTCAATAGAAACACAAAGTCCCTCAAGTCCTTGGCTTGGAATGGCACACTGTTACTTCTGCTTTACTCTATCAGCCAAGCAAGTCACATGGCTGGACCCAAAGTCTGCCCATTCAGTGGGGAGAGCTGCAAAGGATGTGGATACAGGAGGAGGTGAAGAAGTGGGACCAATAATGCAATCGACCAGGGTCACTGAGTCCTGTAGCTTTTACCTCTCACGTATCACCTCCTTCCTTGCTCGCCTTTGCTGCAGCCCTTGTTCAGACCTTCTCAGTGCTCTCCTGGTCTACTGCAATGTCCTCCTCTCCGGTATTCTTGCTTTTAGACTCTCCATAGCGACCGAGAGTCATAGATCTATCTAGATGCAAATTAGAACACAAGTTACCCTCAGGAGAAAGTCTGAGTTGCATGCATCGCGTTCCATGACTTGCACCCTTCCGGGTGCCTCAGTTTTGTTTCCTCTATTCTTTTATCCACCTTTTTCTTCAGCTTTGTCAGATTCTTGGCATTCCCAGACATACCGTGCAGTTTCACACCATCCTGCCTCTGCCCAGGTTATTTTCTGTGTCTGGAACATTCTTCCCTTCTTGCTTGCCCAGTGACTCCCCCACATCCTTCACTGCTTGGTGACATCTGCTTCCCTGAAGTTTTCCCAGACGTGCCCTAGCTGAGGTGATCACTTCTCCCTTAGTGTTACCACCATTCTGGGAACATATGGAAAAAAAAAATATATATATATATACATGCATAATTTTTTATGTGCCCATCCCCTTGTCTGGACCTCATGTGTCTTATTCACCATTGTATATTGAGTACATGGCACAAAGTCTGACTTGCAGCAAAAATTCAATACGTTTTTTGCCAAATGGTAGATAAATAGAGGGATGGTTAGTTGACTTCAGGTTCATAGGAAGGAGAAATTGAAGATCGCCTTAGATACCTTTGAATGACATTAGATTAGAGCATAAGATGAAATGGGAGCATATTTCTTCTAGTATTCATGTACAGTAATTCTAGTTGGACTCATATGGTAATTCCTATTGAGCTTATTTTTCACTTTGGGAATCAATTAATTTGGTGATTTTAATTTGAGTGTGGAAATTCTTGCTGGTCAATATAGATATTATTGTGGGATGTAAATTTTTATAGGTTAATCTAAATATTGGATTTTAGGCTCCAGGTTGCAGCCTGTTTTTGTAAAGTTTCACCGGAACACAGCCACACCTATTCCTTTACATATGGTCTATAGCTAATTTTGAGCTACAACAATACAGTTGAGTAGTTGCAACAGAGACCAAATGGCCTGCAAAGCCTAAAATATTTACTATCTGGTCCTTTACAGCAAAAGTCTGCCGAGCCCTTATTGGCAATGGGGCGAAGAGTCATCCCCGATTGAACTGCAATGCGGCTTTCCCAAGGGGAGCTGATGGCTCGCTGCTCTGTCAATGTCCCGTGCCCTCTCTTTTTATTTCATTAGGAAAAGATGCTGAGATTTTGCTGAGAGTGTCTTGGAATTACAGTTAATAGCATACAACATTCCTGGGATGTCCTTTGACAAACATTTATTAATCATCTGCTATGTATCAGGCACTCTGCTAAACACTGGGGCTGCAGGGACCACGGGACTCCCAAAGCCGAGAATGTAGCCCTTTGCTGCCATGTGCTGGGGCCAACCCTGCTGTCCAGCCCTGGACTGCCCGTGAACTCGAGAGTCATTGTTCCGGAAGGAGTGGATTTTCAGTTGAGCCTTTTATTGACCTTGACAATCTCAGGCTCAGAAGCACGCGATCTCAGGAAGGACATGTGGGCGTATGGAAATCACCCCACTTGAACCGTTTGGTGAGATTCATCTGCCGAGAGTGGCAGGCTTATTTCCCCTGACAATTTTCCATGTTTCATTTGGTTTTATTTCACTGTTTGAGAAAGATTTTCCCCTGATATTTTTTTTGTTTATTTTTATCTGCTGAGGTGTCAGTGGAAATACTAAACAGCATGAAAGGAGTGTACACAGGGGCTTTGAGGAAACCGAGGGCCTGGAAGAGCCATTTTGTCTCGATTTGTCCCCAACACCATCATCAGAGCCGTCACAGTGCCGTCCTGGGGTTACAAACCTCATTCCGCCAAGAACTGGGGTCTTGCCCTCCATGACCATCAAGGAACACTGTCTCCTAGCTCCCCCTGGGCCCTGGGTTCCTTATTAAGGGAATCAGAGTTTGGAGGATGATGGAGCATCCAGGATCCAGGGTGGAGAAGATCCCAGAGCCAGGAGTTCCCAATGCTGCCAACGAAGAGTGGAGAGGGGTTTTCAGTGGGGAATACTGAGCAGCCCAGCAACTGACTCAAGGAAGAGATGTCAAGTTGAGACCAAAGGGGAGAAGGAAGGCCAGTGGGGCCAGCCCAGGAAACCTGAACAAACAGGAGGCACAGCGCTTGGGCTGGGTTTCCCTAACGCACTTGGCGGGAAGGAAATGGAGAAGTACTTCTAGAGCTCTAGTCAATGTTTCTCTGCTCCTGGAGATTCTGTATTGATTTATATTAAGAGTGTGTGGGATTCTCCAAAACCAATGCTCTCAGCACTTTCATGGCCATCCATGGACACCCACAGAGAAGCAAAAACTGTGAGTTGCCTGACACGCACATGCCCAGCTGAGGGTGAACAAGGCGACACTCTGCCTTCTTGTTTTAGTTCTCATACTTTAAATGAGTGTCTATTTTACAGTCTGTCTAGTGCCACGTTTTTCACATTTTTGTGATTTTTGCTGGTGATTTCACTGTTTAAAATGGCCCCCAAGTGTAATGCTGAAGTGCTGCTGTCTAGTGTTTCTAAGCTCAAGAAGGCTGTGATGTGCCTTAAATATGTGTGTTAAATAAACGTCTTTCAGGCCTGAGTTATGGTGCTATTGGCCGTGAGTTCAATGTTAATGAATCAACAATATATATTAAATAAGGTGTCTTTAAACAGAAACACACATAAAACAAGGTTATTTATTGATTGGTGGACAAAAATCTTGGGACTAGAGGCTCACAGGAACCTAACCATCTATTTTTCCAAGGGCCATAGTTCAGTATTTGCTAATTCAGTGTTCTCGGGGAATGTGCAGAACAAAACTAACATGAATAACAAGAATTGACTGTACTAGCCTTCTACCTTAATAAATGTACATTCCTAACGACAAAATAAAAGATGTGCAAGGCTGTGGTTTCTAGACGACTAAAAATTATCATCTAAAATATCAAAAGTAATACCAAAGAAAATGGAATTAATATCATCATGGATGTTTAGTATCCTATAGAATGTCAACAATATTTGGATGAGCAATGAAGACACATAATTTGTTCATTGTTTACATGTTCCATATATTTTCTTTTTCTTGCCTTTATTTCAGCAAAGACACTAATAATGTTATAATAAAGATTTTAAAATAATTTGTTCTGTGGTCAGGAATAAACCAAAGGATTAAAAATGTAATTGTGCACAGTGTATGCAAAATATCAATATATTTTCATCTAAAAGCAAAAAAAAAAAAAAAAAAAGAGTGTGTGGGGTTCTTTTGTGATCCTGGGCGAGGTGGAGGGACTCAGCACCCCTTGATGTCCTTTCTTGGGTCAGGCTGGTGGATTTCGTTCCCAGCGTGCAGTTCTGTTGTGTCTGCTTAATGCTACCGGTGGGAAGAGTCCAGCCCTGGCCATCACGGGGACAACTGCGGCGTGTGTGTGCTCAAAGTCAAAAAGGCAGATGGCCCCTTCAGAGGACTCTCCCTGGGGTTTTATACATTGTAGGTCTCACTAGTGCATTTTGGTTTATTTCTGAATTGCTTCAGCCCCTTTAGTGGCGGTGGGTAATGACAGCTGTAGGGGATTTTTAATGGACTTTCAGTAGGAGGAAGTCGTGGGTGTAACAGGCAGCCTGTAATTTAGGAGTCAAATAAAGGTGAGGGATGGGGTCATGATCTTGTGACGGGTTCTGAGAATATTCCAAGGCTCTTAAATGTCAGCGAGTCCACTGAGATCACCTTTATGTTTATGTTAAATAGGATGTTGAGGAGCAGGAAAGAGGTGAGTGGATATTGGGGAATTAGTGGCTGGAGCAGGCTGATGGTTTGCGCACTAGCCAGGGAGAGGGAGGGGTGATGTGGCAAAGCACACCTGGGTCCTGTTCCGTCTGGGGTGCTCCGCGGAAGTTGATTACCCTTCTGAGCCTCTTTTTCTTTAGCTGAACTTGGGGGATAATAATTGTCCCTACTCCCACAGTTGTGAGGATTGAGGAAAAGCGAGCACGGGAAGCCATTAGCCTAGTGCCTGGATATAGTCATTACAGTTTTCTGCAGCCTCCTGTACCTCCTCCTTCTACGACCAGTGCTGTTACTCCTGCAGGCTCTTACCACGGGCCAGGCTGATGCAGTCCAGTCAGGGCATGAAGCCATCACCGGGAAAGGGAGGATTGTAGAGCTCTGTGGGGGAGAGGGCGTAGGTCCTTTGCTGGGGCAGCGGGGGAGAACGCTGCCCAAGGAGAGAGGAATATAATGCCTATGCATTCCCATCCTGAGAGTCTAGATCAGTCTGGGGCTCCGCGTCTGTGGAGGCCCTTCCTTTTCCTGTTAATCTGAGGTTTGGCTTTCTCTCAGTCGATCACCTATGGGCCTATAAGCACTGAACAAAAGCAAATGTAAGCTGTGAGAATGACACTGCTGAACTGTGTGTGCGATTACACTTTTCGAATATGTCTCTGAATTGGCCACTAAGTCAGTAGCTGTCTGTCCTAGATGTGCACCCGCCACCCCCCCCAGTCCAAAAAGCCCCAGCCTATAAGACAGAACTCGTTTTTGCTTTACTCTCACTTTGACTTTGAGAGTTGCAATATTGTGTGGATTCATGTGTGGGGCACCTATAGAGTCAGATGAACGCTCGTGCCTTTGCCCCTTCCAACCTGTTCTGAAAACAGCTGCCAGAGTGATTCTGTTAAAACTGGAATCAGATCAGAGCTCTTTTCTGGTCAACATCAGTCTCCCCCTCCCCTCAAATGCCTCACCCAACACCTCTCCCCCGCCCCCTGCTGCTTCATATTTTCTCATGAGCATGCATCGCTATCTAACATTACATAGTTACTTTGTTGAATGTATGTATTAGTTTTCCACGGCTGCTGTAACAAATTACCAAAAACTTAGTGGTTTAAAAGAGTACACATTTATTATCTTACAGTCCTGGAGATGAAAAGTCTAAAATGGACTAAAATCAAGGTGTCCATGCCCTCTACTTCATGATCCTTTGGAGACTGACTCGAGTGTGTCCTAGTTTAAAACTCCTGGGGGAAAGACTCTGGTTAGCTCAGCCAAGCCAGTGGATTGGCACCCCCAGGGCCAGCTGTGAATCACCAGTCACCAGGTACCAGCGGATGCAGAGACTCCTGTACTGCCTGGACATCTTCATCCAAATGGGTTCTGAATAGCACACCCCCTTCTAAGAGACTCTCCCTGGGACTGGGATGGCACCCTGTGCCCCTGCATCTCCAGGTGGGAGTGATGCAGCCTTCTCAGTCTGAGCACGAGTGGCCTGTCCTCGGGAGCTTGAACTCTTGGTGTTCTGCAGACATCTAGGTCAGAGCTCTCTGCCGGCAGGTTATGGGCACAAGTTCCCCAGAAGCCGCTGGAGGCAGGTCACAGGCCAGTGGTAAAAGCCAAATGTGTTTGCTCAACTCATGGCTTTTGTTATGAACTCTAGGTCCTAAGGACCTTATCATTTGGGAGCTAAGAAATTCTTTCAAATTGAAGAATTGAGACCAAATGCACAACTGTGCAAAATAACCAGTGATGTTGTCTGGAAGTGACTGCTTCTGCTAGTAAAACAGAAACCTTTCAGTGATCCACGGGACGCTGCTAAAAGCTGCATTCTTTCTCTGAGCCCACATGGTCATCAGGTTCCTTAAATTACCAGCTTGAGAAATTCACATTTCCTTCAGCATACTTTCAAACTCTGGGCCTAGCGATTTCTTCTGTAATTTTAGGAGAGTTTATTATACCATCTCCTTGTAAAGGAGAGTTTATTATACCAGCATCCTGGGAAAGTCAACCCCTTCAGGTCTCAGTTTTCCCAGGGAGGGAAACGGGATGTTGAATATGATGACCCCTATGGCTGCCTCAGACCATATTTTCTGTGACTCTGTGACAAGAGTGCAGGCTTAGGTGAGGCAGGACTGACGAGAAACTGTCCAGGGCTTACGGTGGTTGGGACCCTCGTGCAGCGGGATCTGCACCTCTCTGTTGTCTGTTTTGTGCTCACTCCTCTCAGCTTTTTAAATTATCCTGGAGTAGGCCCTGTTGGGGGCTGTTTCAGGGTCACGTTCTTACTAGCCACCTTTCCCTGAGCGTCTTCTGTTCATCTGGGATCCCTGCTTTGGTATTGGACTTGATCATTGTTGATTAGCACAGAAGATGCAACCTGGGAGGGTGGACAGAAGAGGAGGTCCAGAGGGAAAAAGGCCTTCTGGTGTGGCTGCAGGCCTCTGTTGTGGAGGGGACGACCTCCAACTTGTTGGGATCTTGGAGGACCAAAATTATTAATATACATCCTAAGAGTGAGAATGATCCAAAAATTACTAGAAATCCCAGAAATCAAGTCAGAGTTCTGTAATTAGAAGGGCCCTTAGAGTGATTGCTTTATCCTCCCCACTCAGGCTGGGAATTTCTGCTCCACCATCCCCGAGAGGTGGTCAGTGAACCTCTGCTCACACAGCCCAAGTGATGGGGAGCTCAGTACCTGCTGATCCAGCTCATTACATTCTGGACTCTCCAACAGTATCAATTTGTACAGAGCTGAGAATGGGTCCCACTTGAGGATGAATCTAGGACCACCAGTTCAAACCCGCAGAGATTTGTAGACTGGGTACCCGCTCACTGGAATCATCTTGTCTCCAGGCTGAACTGCCCCAGAGCCAACACTGCTCTTTTAACACGTGGCTTCCAGTTCCTTCCTCATCTTGGAGGGCTTTAGTAGAACTCTACTGTTCAGTCATGACCTAACCCACACAAAATAAGCGATTGGGAGCTTCTCCCTAAGTCTAAAATGCCTCGAGAAAGACCGTTCGCTCACAGGTCCTTGCCAGAGAGGGAAAGGGTGTGTTTCAGCCCCCTGGGTTCTGTGCAGGGGCATCCAGATCAAATAACCTGTTAAGAACGGTCTGGCGTGGCTCTGAACCTCTGGGCCAGAGCTAATGCCCCATTTGCTGTCATCTCTTTCCAGGGCCCTTCTTATAGACTCAGAGCAAAAATAACCCCCAAAGATAATCTGCTGCAACCTGTTTCCGTTTTACACATGCAGAAGACTGAGTCCCAGAAGGAGGAACAAGTTTGGCCAGTGTCATCCAGTGGAAGAAAATATTGGAGCCCAGATTTGTGTTTCTCAAGTTCGGTGATACTGCATTGCATCTAAAAGAGAAATGATGAATGTCACTATGTGTCTTTGGTTCCTGTGGTCCTCACAGAGCTTTTTCCCCTGGAAATTACCTCTTCTTCCCATTGTCTGTGGTTTCCCCCACGCTAATCCTGTGTCTGTGCCCGAGCTCAGGGGGCACTGCCCCCAGCCTTGAACTTCCTTCCCCGCCAACTCTGGATCTCTGGAATTCAGCGCCTTCCTAATTCATGACCCTCCAGGGCTTATCACCACAGAGGTACAATTTAAAGAAAATCTGTTAACATTCCAGCAAGTTTGCTAAACAAGCAACTCTTTCAGGGTGACTATTTATTGCTGTTTATGATGACAGATTATCTTTCTGATTTCCCCCAGCATGTATCTCCAGAGGAAATTAGATACAGTACTTTCCTTAAGCAGGACCAGGAGAAAATGTTTCTATAAATACTTAACAACTTGTCAGGGGAGATTACAAATATTGGCTCGTCCTTCACAATGTCATGTTGGTTATTGAAGCTGCTGTGAGAAATCAGGATGGCTTCTTTTCCTCCTGTTCTAAGGTAATGCTGCATTTTCTGAGGCCAGAGGAGGGGCTTCTAAAGGCAGAAGCTCTGGGACCAGACTCAAGGCTAGGATCCCAGCATCCCCCAGCATCCATCTTCCCACAAGGCTACCAAGAGCATGGACTTTGGGGTTAGATGTCTGGGTCCACTGGCTTCACTATTTCCCAGCTAAGGGACCTCGGGAAAATCTCTCAGCTTTTCAGCCCCTCTGTTTTCTCTTCTGAATGATAATGATACTATGACTCATCTCAAGGTGTTGCAAAGAATAAATGAGGTGATGTGTGGAAATCGCCTGACACGTGGTGAGTGATCTGCAAACACAGATCTTGTTCTCTCCTCTTCCCGGTCCGTTGAGAAGACCTCCCTCATCAGCAGACGTGGATTACACTAAGCTCCACGGTCTTCTGACTTCCCACGTGCTTAGGAGAAATTTGACAATAATGAGACTAATGAATGCAGTTAATAAAAGCTAACATTTTCAGTCGCTTACAATGTGTCAAGAATTGTTCTAAGGGCTTCACATGGATTCAATCATTTAATCCTCATAGCAACCTTATGAGGCAGGTACTAGTAGCATCCCTTATTTACAGAGGAGGAAACTGAGGCAGAATAATGTGCTCAAGGCCACACAGGTGGAAGAGATGGAGCTGAGATGGGCCTCAGCACTCAACTACCCAGCTATGCGGTCTCCGAAGGAGGACTGATTCTTAATTCTTTCTAGTAATCTCTGTCTTCAGTACCTTTAAGGATTTTCTCTTTATCCTATATGTTCTGAGTTTTACCATCATGGATCTAGGTATGGATTTTTTTATTTAGCCTGCTTAACACTTGGTAGAATTTTTAGACCCGGGACTCATGGCTTATTTAAGCTCTGTGAAATTCTCGGCTCTTATCTCTTCAAGCAATGACTTCTCTGTTATCTCTGTGTATCCTTCTGGAACTCCTATAAGACTTACACTGGAGCTTTTGGAGTTGCTTTTCATGTCTCTCAACTTTTCTTTCATAATTTTTTAATCTCTTATCTCTTTTTGGCTGTGTTCTGTTTGATCTTTTCATTCTCAATTTTGCTTTTCTGCTGCGTCCAGCATTCTGGTCAGTTTCTCGATTGAGTTTTAGAATTTCATTAACTCTGTTTCATTTCTAAGATCTCTAATTGGTTCCTTTTCACAGTCTCTTCCTTTGTATTTCATCACGTTATTTCTGTGTCCTGGTTGTGGCTCCCTTTTTGACCTCAAGTCTATTACCAAAATTGGTACCTCCGTCATCCTTCTGGAGGGTTCTGTTTGATCTCTTTTCCCTCAAATGGAAATGATTTCATTTGTGGAGTTTGTTGTTTGTCCTTCATCGTGGCGATTATCCTCGGCCGCTTCGTGCCTCCTGATTTCGAGTTCACCTGCTGGATCCTGAGCTGGGCTGCCCTCCGGCGAGCTCCCTCCACAGCCTCCGCCCCGTCTAGATCCTGCCCTCGTGGCAACCAGGTGCAGGAGGTCTCGGTGCAGTCGTGGGTGGCCAGGAAGTGGGTTTCCGATCCTTGGCTTCAACTGGGAGTCATGCTCCTGGCTGCCGGGGGCGGGCTGTGTGATTTTAGCTTCCACTTACCGCTGCTAGGTTCCTTGCATCCCCATGCTTCTTTGAGGAGTCTTGCTTTAAAAACTACAGAGATATCTCCTTCTTATTTTTGAGTATGCGTGTGTTTTTCCTCAACGTTAGGAGTTGGGAACAGAAAGTAGGGATTTTAGCATCGTCTTAGTCCACCATCTTGAACCAGAAACACTCCCTCATTATTATTCTTTGTTAAAATAAAATAATTGATATGTAGAAAAAGAGTATATATAATATTGGCTATAAAGCAGAATAATAAATAATAAATAAATAATAAATAAATAAATAAAACATACCCCTATGAACCAGCCCCCTGCTTAAGTATTAGAGCATGACCAGTGCTGCTGAAGCCACTGTGTGCTCCTTCCTGATCCCATCTCTTTGCCTGCCTCAACCCCGGGCAACTACTCTTGGGTACTTTCTGTTTATCTTCCTCTTGCTTCACCTCTCCATTATTTTTCACTAATTTTTTTTATGCAGTAAAGTGTCATAACATTGGCACTTTAGAATTGTGCTACAAAGCTACAAAAATAATTAAAACCCATTCGCACATAAATGGATCAACAAATCAATGGGACAGTGTAGAGAATTCAGAACAGACTCAAGTTTGTAAGAAAATGTTTTAGACAATAAAGGAGGTATTCTAAATCAAGGGCAAAAAGGATGATCTATTCAATGAGTTGGTGTTGGGCAATTTGTTATCTATTTGGAACAAAATAAATTTTAGATCCTTATCTCACACCTTACATAAAAATAAATTCCTAATGGACAAAAAAAAAATCTAAATTTAAAAAAAAGACCCAAATCATAATAGTACTAAAAAAAAATAGGAGAATAATTTTATAATCTTAGAGTGGAAATGCCTTTCTTAGCAATACACAAAACCTCAAAGCTATAAAGGAAGAGATTTATACACTTAATTACAGAAACGTTTAAACCTTTGACACAGCAAAAGACACAAATAAAATCCAAAGACAAGCACCAGAATGGGAGAGACTATTTACAACACATGTAAGAGATTAAAACACATGTATGTGCGTTTATATATGTTTTAATTTTTAAACAGATATAATAGATTAAAAAGTTACTATGCCATAAAAAACAGAAGTTACCTCCAATCCTGGCCCTTAGACAGGACCCCTATTTACATTTTAGTGTATAGTGTTTCAGACTTTTTTCCCTCTTATGCATTTTTTTATTATGCACATTGCTTCTGTATGTGGGATTATGCTGTACAGATTATTTTTCTATGACTTGTTGCTTGATATAGTGTAAATGTTTTCTTGTGTAAGTAAATACATGCAAATTATAACATTTTCTGCAAAAAATCATAATGTCTATCTGTTATCTATTGTAGAAAGGGGCTAAAACTTAATAAATTATTTAATTAATTTTTAAAAGTTAACATGCCTAATAGATGAGGGACTCCTACAGATCATAAGGAAAAGACACACAATGGGAAGAAGGAAATGGATAGGTCATCAATTCACAGAAGATTGAGGGAGGCAAACTGCAACGGTCAAAAAACATAAAATGCAAATTGATCTCACTAATAATTAAAAACATGCGAATAAAACATTTTTGACTTATACCCCTGAGAAAAATTTAAAAGGTAGATAATACTTAGGCTTGGCAAGGATGTAGGGAATGGAGAGGCTTATTACCTCTGGGTAAATTGATACAGTATTTGCCAGGCAACTTGGCAGTAACTATAAAAATTAAAAAAAAAAAAAAATTGCCTGCCTGGGCTCTGCCTCAGCAATCGCACTGAAATCATAGCCAGAGAGATGCTCACTGTAGTGCAGTAGAGACAGAGGAGAAGAAGGTGTACAGGGTACCAGGAGAGGTTTCTCATGACTGAGTGCGCTTAAAAAAGAAAATGCACTTGGATTATGAGTATTTTTTTTTTTACTTTTTGTACATTTTTATTTTTCCTAATAAATACATTGCTAACATAATCAGAAAGTAAACATTTTTAAAGAAAGATGTGTTAATGGGAAATAAGTCAGTGTTCGAGATGCTTATACTATGTACGCACTCAGTACGTGTCCCCCACAAAAATGATAGCAACGACAAAAAAAAACGAAAACAAAAAAAACCCAAATCACACAACTACACGGGAGACAAACAGCGGCCACCTCATTATCCTCAGGAAAAAATCCCCGCATTCCTTAGAATGAGATACAAAGCCCTTAGGGATCCGGGTCTGCAGCCTTCTCTAGCTTCCCAGTTCACCTTCTCTCACAGGCACTGAGCACTTAAGTCAAAGCAACCGCCGCAGCTCCCTGGACGTGAAATATTCTTTAGTGATGGGGCTCCGTGCACGTGCTTTCCTGAGGGGCCACTCCTTCCAAGCTGTCTGCCCCACCAGGTCATCACGCCTGGGGAGCAGACGCTGGCCTGGTCCGTCAACGTGTTCTTAGGACCCTGCACAGGGGCTCACACACAATAGTCCTAGTAAAGGCGTGCTGAATGAACGAATGAATAAATGAATGAGTGCGTGAAGCTAGGGCCCCGAGACAGACCCAAGACCCCAGCGTGGCCGTGGTAGAGGCATGGCTGGGTCTGGTTCCTCGCTAACCCGTGCTCTGTCCCCCACATCAGCTCCCTGCTGCTTCAGAGTTACTGTGGGGAGAAAGGGCTGGGAACACAGGAGAGGCTTTGAGAGTGGAAAACCGGGCGTATGTGGTCACCGCGTCTCACCTGCTCCTGGATCCCTTTATGTCACGAAAGCCCCACCTGCCAGTGCCCCCGGGCTACGGAGCACCCCTTCTCTAAAGGAGCCTGTCCTGCTGGAGGTCCTAATTAGACACAGGACAGGACAGTCTGCAAGATGTCTTTGATGGGGGAGGGAGCTGGGACAAGGGAAAACCTGGCCATTTATCAAATGTACACAGATGCATTGCTCAGCGGATTCGGGGCCACGTTAATAAATCACTTTTTTATTTGAAAGCAGCTCCAGCTGCACAGCAGAGCCACTTGAGTCATCTCCCTGTCCAGGACTTGGCTTCCACAGGGCCCTTCCGATGAGCCCAGTGGTTCTTAGCTATAATTAAAATCATAACATACAGTGTCATGGACCCCATTTTTGCTAACTGATGTGCAAGCAGTTTTTAAAAAAATTATTAAATTGACTATAAAAACTTTCTAATTTGGGGATATTTAGAGTGTTCAAGGAGAAAGCCACCCTAACATGCCAGATGACAGGTAGTCAATGAGGAGAGAAAAAACCCCACACCGGCTCTGTCGATCCTTCTGCTCTCACCGCATTAAATTACAGAATTAATAGGCTCTTAGAAAAGACTGACACACAGTTACTGTGAGAAAGACAATTAAATGTGGAAACCCGCTTTTCTCACTGCATTTAATTTTAACGGGAGGCTCTGAGACTCAATAAATCTCTTTCCTGTTTCTCCTCCATTTTCCCATAAGTTCGTCAGAGAAGCACCTAGAACGTTTAAGAGGCTTCTCCCTCTTGATCCTCTCAAACTGCTCATTAAGATTATATTTCCTTCCAGAAAGTTTCTTTTGAAATCAAGGAGCATTATAAATACCCATATATCTCAGTTGCTTCTTGGGTGGTCTTCCTGTTCCTGTCTTGACCTCTTCCAAACAATCTAGGCCAGATTCACTCATTCATTCATTTGTTTATATACCTTCAATCTTGCCTTCTCTAGGCGCTAAAGAGATTGGTTGATCTTGCTCCAATTCAGTCAAAGGGAGAGAGAGACAGATGTAAATAGGTGATTATACACCTGGGATAAGAGCCTCAGAGATGGACGTAGAAGTTGCTGGAGCACTCAGAGGAAGAGCGAGTTCGTACACAGGCGCCCTCCTGCCTCCCTGCACCCATTGGTCTAGCACCGTGGCCTCTGTCTGCAGGTGCTCAGTGCTCACCTGGTGGGAAACAGGCGCTTGCTAAATGTGTCCCGAATTGACGCAACTTGTTACCCTTTCACTTGAGTCTTCCTAAGGGTTTGCATCCAACTCAAATTAGGCTGCTCTCTGCCCCAGATGCTGTCATGATTAATTGCCAAGAAAAATCCTTTTTGAGGGGAAGAGGAGGAATTTTTTTTTAAATCCCGCTTTTCTCCCAGCCTCAGCTGTTCGGTAGTCAAGCATTTGTCATATTTTCGTCCTTTAACCGCTAGTCATTTCTGACTAATACCCAGCAGGCAGACATGGGGGTACGATTTCCAAGGTGATAAATGCTTCCCTTCTTATCTTTTGATATCTGGAAGTAGAAAATTTCAAGGAAAAAGGGTTTTACACCAAGACGACCATAAATCTCATTGTGTTCACAACAGAAGGCTGACCAGAGGAGTTTATTAAATCCGTAAAGGATTTGATGTATATCAAACTGTTACATAAAGTCAATACTTTGGAGAGAAGCAGACAATAAATACTCAGCAAGAGGCAATATTTCTATCAGGGAGAAGGCAATCGCATAAAGATTAGGGGAGCAATTTCAATGTTGCGCGTCTCTCTGCAGTAAGGAGACACGTCTTGTTTTCTAGAACGATCAGGGGGATGGAGCGGGGGTGGGGCAGGCAGCCTTCTGGACTTGGCTAATCTCACCATCAAGCTCAACTAGGTGTTATGGACTCAATGCTTGTGTCCCTCCCAAATTCATATGTTGAAGCCCTACCCTCTACTGTGGCTGTATGTGGAGATGGGGTCTCTAAGGAAGTAATTAAGGTTAAATAGGGTCATAAGGGTGGGGCCTTGATCTGATAGGATTGGTGTCCATATAAGAAGAGACACCAGGGAGCTAGCTGACCCTTGCCCCCCACCCCCACCCAAAGTAGAGATCATGTGAGCACACAGTGAGATGATGGCCATCTTCAAGCCAGGGAGAGAGGCCTCACCAGAAACCGACCACGCTGGCACCCTGATCTCGGACTTCCAGCCTCCAGACGGTAAGAAAATAAATGTCTGTTGTTCAGGCCACCCGATCTGGTATTTTGCTATGGCAGCCTGAGCTGACTAAGACACTAGGCTTTCTCCTCTCGGGAAGGCACTCCCACTTTGCAATTGCAAGGTGCCTACCTTCCTCAGCATCTAAAGGCCACAATGCAGGCTGGAAACTCTGAATGTTAGTTCACAACTCTCCCCAAATTGTGCTGTTGCCTAAGTACACATAATTGCCACACTCTTATGTGTTTTTCAGTTATCATCTCATTTAAGTAATTTCTTGAGTGAATCCTCACATCAGTCTTTAAAGTAAGTAGTAATGAAACCCCCATCTTGGTTCTGGAAACCCTGAAGCTCAGAGAAGTCCAGTAACTTGCCTAAGACCACACAGCTGATAGCTGGGATAGCCAGGATGGAATTCAGTTTTCCAGCATGGTCTGACCATTCTGTTCTTCTGGATCTTAAAGTTATCCTTCTCCCTTCAGTGAGATCTCTAAGACTTGGAGTTAGGTCTACAAAGACCAATAATCCTGAAGGGAAACAGAAAATTTCATTAAATAGCTAGATATGTTGTCTACACAACACTAAATATCTGGATACTTAGACATATCCAAACAGTTCACTGCAATTTTCCAAATGTCACCCAGATGGTGCCCAGTAGGACTGAACGCTCTTTGAGGGGATAGAACATTTTTCTTTCCCTTGCTATTGTCTCCCTTACCCTCTTCCTTTTAATCAGTGCACTCCTCTTCCCTCCATAATATGTGTAGGAAAATAAATGAAGGAAGGAATCTCAAGTGGACCACAGTGAAGGCATGAATACTGAGGGACCACTGCTGAGAGAGTGAGAGCCTGGCTTCTGAGAATGGTTGCCTTCTCTGGCTTTTGTGCATCATGTTCCGTCTTTCCCACAGGTCTTCGAGTGAATTGAAGGTGTGGCCAACTTTGTGTCTCATCTCCCCCTCCCCCAGCTTGCTCAGAGAGTGAGTGAGCACTCTTGGTGAGGTAGTCCCTCCTTCCTGATGCTCTGTTCAAGGCCGCTCCCTTGTAGACAAGGCGGGCAGACCTACGGTTGGCACACACCGTCTCTTCAAGTTTGGAAGCTCTTTGCCGCTTCCAGGGCCCCCGTGGGGAGTAGCCACAGCTGTTCCTCCCTGGTATCATGTTGCCCCTACCCAGGACAGTGCAGCGAAGCCCAGGAGCTCACGGAGGGCACAGGCCTCCCTTCTCCTTCCCTCAACTCAGGACAATCTCTAATCTGCAGGTCTCCAATTTGCCAAAACACTGTCTTTACCAGCAAATCCCATCTTCTCATTCTTCTACTCCATCTCTCAGCCCTCAAAGTCCTCCACTGGGCTTAGGAAAACCCAAACCAGAAGGTATACATGTCTTTCTGCTTTTTGCCTTGCCATATACTTCCCTGAAGGTCATAAGTTCAGAGTTGGCTTCCTACTTGAACAGGAAGGAAATGAGAAAATATAGAAAGGAAAATGATTAAAGCCATAAAACATTCTACAGACACGTGTATATGAACACATGCATATATGAGTGTGAATGGGAAGAGTGTGTGTGATGGCTCTGTGCGTGTACGTGCATGCGAGTGTTTTTGCATGTTTTATATGTGATATGAAGGTGGATGTGTCCACTGACAAAGGCCCTGGGCTGGGTCTGACCTGTGGTCACCTCTTGTTTGTCCATGAATTCTTCCCTGCTCTCCCTCCGACACCAGCTCAGCCTCAGAGGCCCTGGGACCAGCATCTGGTCTAATGCAGGGACCAGTGAATGAGACCCACTAGGAGAGGTGAGGGGGCAGTGGGCTCCTGGTCTAGGTCCTGCTCTCTGCACTGCTCTTCGTGAGGTTCCCCCACCTTGACCCCCATCATCTGACCTCCTGGGATACTTCCTCATGCCCCACCCCCAGTGCAATTTCTGTTCCCGGGAACAATAATTCAAAATGAAAGTGTATGGCCGGGGCTCCAGGGTGGCCACAGGGCAGCCTCAAGCTCAGAGTGGGCAGCGAGGACGCTGACTTGATGGTATCAGAGGTCCTACACCAGCTGCGTGGTCACTGCCATAGGCCTTTCTGGAGGTCAGGATGAGGCTGGAGCAGAATCCTCAGCCACAGAAGCCATTGGAACACATTCCCCAGGTCCATCCAGAGCTATTGGGACATGGGAATCTGAGGAACAAGTTCTCCAGGTGACCTGGTGTGTCCTTTGATTAAGAGTCAATGTATGGAGACACCATCAACCTGACCTACTGTCTGCAGCCCTGAAACTCGCCTCAGCCGCCCTGGGGTAAGGGTATGACCTGTCACCTTGATCAACCCCTGCTGTTGATGGTGGACCTGACCTGACCAGCTTGTCTCCTGCCCTCAACCCCACGGGACCACATCTTTTAGTCCTCATCTTTCCCACTACCTACAGGTGAAAGTTCCCGGGCTCTCCCTTCTTTGACATAAAATACTCATTCCTGGAAGCCCACCCAGCGTAATTCGGAGCCCAGGGAAGGCTGCCTGTGATGGGGACAGGGAAGCCCAGCTGGCCTGATGGTGGACAAGCAGGGGCGGCAGGTGCAGCAGCCGCGGGCTTGGCCCCAACTGTCCTTGGCTTAGACTGATCAATGTGTGTGCACGTCCAGGGCAAGACTCGTCACACAGATGGTCACTCTGATAGAGGGAGGAAGTGAAAGGGTTGCTGATTACGCTGAGTTGGGAGCACAGTGGAATGAATGCAATTAACCCTGGGGTGTGAATCCTGCAAATCCAGGCTGGGGAGAACCCATCCTGCCAATGAGACCTCACTGCACCCCCAGGGGCAGGCTCGTCTTGGGCGATCCCCAGCTGACCCCCAGCTGGCCTGCCCCTTCCCCTGACTCTCCAGTTGGGCGAGGCCCTGCCATTTCCAGGCGGTCACACGGCCAGCCTGGGCCTCTCTCATCATGTGAGGACCTCAGAGAGAGGAGGGCCCTGTCCACACATCCTCCCGGCAGCGGGGTCAGGACTGGAAGCCCAGCGCGCTGATCCTCAGGCCCTTCCTGCTCTTGTGAAGGAAGGATTTGGCCCAATCTCTCTGTGAACCCCTGGGTGGGTCTGGCCAGGCTCTCCCGAAAGTCTCCTTTTTGTCCTCAGAAGCAGGAGTTGACTGTCTGCGGGGCACAGGGGCTGGGTCCAGACTCCATCTTTCACCTCCTGCCTTGCCTTCCCATCACGGAGTTTGGGCCCCACATGTCAGTTAGTGCCCTCTCTCCTGAAGCCCCTCTGTTGTAAGCCTGACACAGGACTTGGTGAAAAGCACAAGGGGCTTAATGGGGAATGGCCAGCCCCCACCCAGGGAGAGAAGCTGAGCCTGGGCGTAACTGACCCGAGGGACGTGCAGCATACACTTCACCCAGGGTCCACTCCCAGACCACTCCAGTCCACGCCTGTCCGCTCTTCTCTTTTCACCACTCATCCTGCCCCACCTGTTCCCTTTGGGGTCCTGGACTGACCTCACCCAGCACCATCACTGTTCGCGTGGTAACTTCTAAAGCCAAATCTTTGTAGCAATGCTGCCGTACTGTAGGCATCATTGGCAAATGTTTTTATTTTATTTTTTCCACATAGGTATCCATAGATGCAAAATTCTAAAAGCTTACAAGGGGTCAGAGCAGAAAGTGTCACTCCCACCTCAATCTCCCTGTCCCCCTGAGCAGTCACTGCCAACAGTTTTGTGGGTCTACTTCCAAAGGGATGCCATGCATTTACAACTCTGAGCCACGTATAATTTCCAGTTTTTGACTTAAAAAAAACCTGGCAATTTTATATAGATTGACTGAATACAAGCATATTTTGTTTGTTTGTTTGTTTGTTTTTTTGTGAGGAAGATCAGCCCTGAGCTAACATCTGTGCCAATCCTCTTCTTTTTGCTGAG
The DNA here is from genome assembly GCF_057802395.1 of Ceratotherium simum simum. NCBI lineage: Eukaryota > Metazoa > Chordata > Mammalia > Perissodactyla > Rhinocerotidae > Ceratotherium > Ceratotherium simum. The sequence goes on from NC_141915.1 coordinate 12,557,963, forward strand.
GAAGACTGGCCCTGGGCTAACATCCATGCCCATCTTCCTCTACTTTATGTGGGATGCCGCCACAGCATGGCCGGACAAGCAGTGCCTTGGTGTGCAGCCGGGATCCGAACCCGGGCAGCCAGCAGCCGAGCGCGCGCACTTAACCACTACGCCACAAGGCTGGCCCCACAAGTGTGCTTTTATATACTTGAATCATAATAGTCTTGAATCATAGGTTTAATACCAATGGCAAGACCGACTGTCAGTCTTTCTGGTTAGGAAAATGTGTGCTTTCAAATTTACTCCTCGTCCCTCTTCTGCTCTTTTCCCCATCACCGAGTGCAGGGGTGGGGGTGACCACCCCCTGCAAATGGTCCAGGACCCATGACCAACTCCCTGGCTTCCATTGATTTGGCTACTTCTCAGCAGCGAGGTGGGAGATGGGACGGGAGGAGGGGAGAGGCGAGGGCAACCCCGCACCCCGCCTTCACGTCCCATCTCGGGTATCGCCGGCAATGTCTGCATCTTCTCTGTGGTCCAGACCCCACCAGGCAGCTTGCACGGTGGTGCCGGCTCCCGTGGGAGCCCCAACTGCAAGGCTCTTTCGGAGTTCCAGCTCCTGCTGGGGATCCTGGCTCCTGGGATTTGGGGACGACACCCCCCTTCTGCATCCCTGAAACGCTGGGATGACAGAGGCTCCCTGTAGTTGCTGATCTCTGCGCTGCCCCACTTCTCCTGTTTGCTTTCTCAGTTTTTCTAACACCTTCGTAACTGGTTCCTCATATCACAATCCTTTTAGCAGGGATTCTGTTTTCTTCACTGGCCCTTAACTGATCCCCTCTCTGATCGCTCAGAATTTACACTTTGAGCGCAGAGTTCCCCTCAACTTGACTTCTCAAAAGAACGGTGCCCAGTGGCTCGAGCCCCAAATCCTCACTCCCTCACTCTCACTCACCCGAGAAATTCCCAAGTCCTGGTTGAATTTCCTCTGCAATATTTCTTGAACCTGTGTCCTTCTCTCCGTCCTCAAAGTCCCACCCTCGGTCAAGCCTCATCTCGTCTCTCCAGTGTGGCCTCACAGCTTCCACTCCTGGCCCTTACAGTCCATTTTCCACCCTATAGCCAGAGGGAGGATTCTAAAATGAGACCTGTTCACGCCACGTTCCCGCTTAAAATGTATCCATGGCTTCCCATTGTCCTTCTGATGACGTCCAAAGCACCCTCCATGCTGTGGTCCTGCTTGACCATCAGGTCTAATCTGGTGCCTCTCCTCCTTTGCCACCCTCTGCCCAGTGAGAACCAGACATTTAAAAACACTTCAAGTGTCCAGTTTGCACTGGCTGTCTCTTGTCTTGGGGCCTTTAACATTTCTCTCCCCCACTCCCTCTCCCTCATCATCTGCCTTATTCCTACTCATCCTTCAAGTCTCATCTGAGAGGTCACTTCCTCCAGGAAGCCTTCCTGGATCTGCCAAGACTGGTAGGGGGCCTCTCCTTTGTACTCTACAGCATCCTGTGCTCCCCCCCGTGATCTCATTGCTTCTACTCTTCACCCTGCCCTCTGGATTGTAAGCCCCATGAGAGCAGTGGCTGTGCTGGGATGTTTGTAAGTCAGTTCTCTGTACTGTGCCCAGTGTCTGGCATACAGTAGGGGCTCAAAGGGCTTGTGTCCTTGACTGTGTAGTCCAGCCGTCAGTAAATCTGAAGATGCACTAGATGACAGCTCCCTCATTGGGTTTGGCTGCAATGAACTTGTGGCCCAGATGTGGAGACAGCCTCCTTCCATTTGGTTAAAAAATGCTCCTGCTCACCTGTGTGAGCTCTGGGAGGAACTCGGGGTGAATTTCCCTCAGCTCCTCTCTCAGAAAGTACTGGTCTATTTATTGAAGGAAATCCTCCCTTTGGAAGTGTAACTGGGTGATGCACAGATTTGGAACACACTGAGCTGACCTCAGAAGTGAGCTGCCAGTCAGTTCAGAGGCTGGAGCATGCCACTAATGAGGCAGAGCCACAGGGTCAATCGTGACCTGGAAGAGGGGACTGTCAGCCAGCAGAGCAAACCAAAACAGTGCTCTCTCCCAGAGCAACCCGGCTGCAACTCCTGCCACAGCCTGAGTGCCCCAAGATCCAGATCCCTTGTTCCTCCTGCACCACCACCAGCTCTCAGGGCTAGACAGCCGCGTGGTTGCTGTCACCAGTTGAGCAGACAGGAGACTGGAAACACACACAGAGAGGTCTGGGATTCCCCCAGAGCTAGTGAACCGGCCCTGGAACACAGACATGGGCGTCGGTTGGCATGTGCCCATTGCATGGACTGGTAAGTTGAGGTTAATTAACTCAACAAACAGGTATTAGGCCCTTGTTAGGCTTCAGGCTCTGTGCTGCGTGTAACCGGCAGACAGGGTGGTTCCACTGTCAAGGAGCCCAACGTGGGGCTGGAGACCAGGACAGAGAAATAAGTAAGACTCACAGCTGTGGGATGGTGGAAGACCTCCCAGTGGCCCCATGAAGGACAGAGGTCAAGATGGACTCCCTCCCATATCCATCATGCACAGCTGCAGGGGAGAGGCATTCATGTGCCCGGATGAAGAGGAGGGACCATTTCAGACAGCAACCGCACCTTCGGAGGGAGCCTGAGTGTAGGGGGATGTGGGTCACAGAGCAGGGTCGAGTTTCTCCTCAAGCATCTGACCACACAAAGCCCTGGTCTGCTTCACCCTCCCGAGCCCCTCCCAGGGCCTTGTTGGCCAGGAACAGAGGCCCTATCTCCTTTGTCTGCACAGCGGGGCAGATGGGACTGAGAGGGGCAGGCAGGATATTGAGGTCTCGGGTTCTGCATTTGCAGAGACTGCAAGTTAACAATACGGTATTGTGCTCTTTAAAATACGTTAAGAAGATAGATCTCATGTGTTCTTTCCATCAAAAAACCCACCCAAACCAAAAAGCCAAAAAACAAAAAGAAAACCAAAAAAACACACAAAAGAACACAAGGAGGGGCCGGCCCCGTGGCTTAGCGGTTAAGTGCCCGCGCTCCGCTACTGGTGGCCCGGGTTCGGATCCCGGGCGCGCACCGACGCACCGCTTCTCCGGCCATGCTGAGGCCGCGTCCCACAGTTGCCCCTTCTAGCAACTAGAAGGATGTGCAACTATGACATACAACTATCTACTGGGGCTTTGGGGAAAAAAAGGAGGAAGACTGGCATGGATGTTAGCTCAGGGCTGATCTTCCTCACAAAAATAATAAATAAATATATAAAAAAATAAAAAGAACACAAGGACATTGTGGGAGGTGATGGATATGTTTAACACCTTGGTTGTGGTGATGTCATCACGGGTGTATGCATATGTCCGGACCCTGCCGGTTTAGGGGACTGTGTGCTCCTGGTTCACGCTCCCTGAGGAAGAGGGTATTTTTGCCCCCAGCCAGCAAACAAAATTCTTAGGCTTCAGCTGACCAACTTAGGGGACAAAATCTCCAAGGGGATGAGGGCACACGGATTAGTTTAGGACTGGCCCCATGGCGCTGGAGGGGGAGGGATCGGGAGCGGGGGGTGGAGTCAGCGTCCTCTGATGCTCCCAGGATGTGTGGGGAGAGCAGATGCCCGCCTGAAGGTCCCGTGTTGTTAACCGAGACAAGGGAGACTCGTGCTGGGAAGCCCCGAACAGCAAGTGCCCCAAACAGCGACGTCCCTCTTTGCAGAAGTGTCAGTGGCGTGCCAAACCCAGAGACAGACGGTAATGAAACCAGACTGGGATGGCACAGGTCATCGAGGCCGACATCCTCATTTCACAGATGGGACAATAAAAGGTCAGAGAGGGGAACAATAGCACCCTGAACTGCACATATGTCATGGCAGAGTGGGATTAAGACTGGTTCTCCTGCTGCTCGCTGCAGCATTTTCCCCACGACAATGCACAGGTAAACAGAAGGAAGGAGGAGAGCGGAGGGCTGCGCTCTCAGGATTCTTGCTTCTCCCTCCTTTGGAGGGCTAGGAACTCTTGAACACAGTGGCAAGGCCTGCACAGTGGTTTGTACTTGCTGTGAAATTTGCCTTGTGGAGTCAGAGTGTAAGGATCAGAGAACAAGAGTAAAAAAACAAACACTCCAACCAGAAAATAGCCTAAACACATGAGCAGACATTTCACTGAAGAAGACACACAGATGGCAAATAACCCACGAAAAGATGTTCAACAGCATTAGCTATTAGGGGAATGCCAATTAAAACCACAATGAGCTGTCACTACACACCTATCAGAATGGCTAAAATAAAAAACAGTAGTAACACCAAATGCTGGTGAGGATGCTGAGAAATTGGATAATTCAATACATTACTGATGGGAATGTAGAATGGTACAGCTGCTACGAGAAATATTTTGATAGTTTCTTAAACTAGACACGCAACAATCATACAACCCAGCAAATTGCACTCCTAGGTGTTTATCCTTGAGAAATGAAAACTTATGTTCACACAAAACTGTGTACACAAATTTTCATGGCAGCTTTATTTATAATAGTTAAAAACTGGAATGAGCCCAGATGTCCTTCAACAAGTGAATGGTTAAACAAACAACCTGGTGCGTTCAAACCAGGGAATACTACTCAGCCATGAACAGGAACAGACTGTTGATACATTTAACAGCCTGGATGACTCTCCAGAGAGTTATGCTGAGTAAAAAAAAGCCAATCATCTAAGATTGCATACTATATGATTTCAATTACATGATAACATTTTTGAAATGACAAAATCATAGAAATGGAGAACAGATTAGTGGTTGTCAGGGGTTAGGGGTGATACTAGGTGGAAAGAGGTGAGTGTGGTTTTCAAGAGACAACAAGAGGGAAGATACTGGTTAGTATCTTGACCGTTCAGTTGTGTACATGGACCTACACGGTGATAAAATCGTAGAGAACTTAATATACACACACAGAATGAGTACAAGAAAAACAGGGGATCTGAACAAGATCGGTGGATTGTATCAATGTCAATATCCTAGTTGTGATGTTATAGTTTTGCAAAACGTCATCATTGGGGGAAACTGGGCAAAGTGTACAGGGCTCTCGCTGTATTACTTCTTACCACTGCACATGAATCCACAATTATTTCAAAAATTTTTTTAAAGAGCAGACGACATTTCCACCTTCTCATTTGCTAGGGATGTCTCATCATCCCCAAGGTTGCCGGTGCGTTTGTCTTGAGGACTTTGAGACAGGAAATTGGCTCTTGGTCGTGGTTCTCTGAAAGGCCAGGGTAGCCCCCTCGGATAACTGTCTCTGTGCTCCCTGCCGCCAGAAGCTGGGGGATCCACCAACGATGAGCCGCCACAGCTGCAAGACACCTGTTGCCAATGATCAGCTCCTCCCAAATTGCCCCTGGGCTGCCCGAGAGGCCGAAATAAACAGCAAACGCGTGTTTGAAGAAAGCAACGCCTTTCATGAAAGAGAATCGGGATGGAAATTTGTTTTATTTTCCCAGAGTCCTTGGGAAAAGTACCCTGACATAATCACTCCCAGGTCCTGGATAAATGGACAGAGAAAGTGCTTCAAGAATGCAGTGAGTCTGATGGGTTTTATTGATCGGCTCTTCCCTGGGCTTCCTCAGGAAATGCTCCGGCTCCCTTGCCTCAGCCCGGGGCATGGACACGATTGTTTTCATTTCCTCGGAATGAGATATGAATTGGGGTGCGCACGGCTCTCAACTCGGGCCGGTGTGGTGCCTGGCCTCCAATAGACGTTTCATTATTTCCAAACAAATATCACCTTCAATCAAATATTGGTTTTGTATGAACCAGAGTGATCAGGAGTGCTTTTCCTCACCAGAGGAAAGAACAATGAGCAGCCCAGGGGTCATTAATTTCTTCCCAGAAAAGCAATTGTGTGTGTGTGTGCGTGTGTGTGATACAAAGAGCCAGGTGAGAGAGTCGGGCTGGAAAAGCCGTTACCTTTTTATTCTCTTTACTCTGACTGGATGCCTCTGTTCTCTTTCTGAAGGCGGGGTCACAGTTTGTGCTCATATCTGGAGGGAAACAGAAATGCCCGGGGGTGCAGGGCCGGAGTGGGGTCTGGGAGGCGCTGTAGTGGCGGGTGGGGTGGTCTGGGAGTCAGCGCCCTGGGGCCTGGGATCTCAACAGCTCTACATGGAGCTGCTGTGTGTCCTGAGCACTCACCAGCCCTCTCTGAATGTCCGTTCCTTCATTGGTAACAGAAGGACACGAGCCTGAACGGCCTCTAGGGTCCTCTGGCTCGTGTGTTCTCAGGCATTTATGACAGCTTGTGGGATTTTTCCCATCTGCAGTTTCCTCTGATGATGAGGGGTGGCCTGGGCTATAGGAACTTCAAGAGAGGCCTCTGAGACCACTGAGGCGTCTGACCCCCTCAATTGCCCACTTATTCTATTTCTGCCATGTCTTGATTTTCTTCCGCCTTCTTTCAACCTTGTTCTTGATTTCCAACAACCACAGCCAGGACTTCGGCTTGAATACCTCTAGTGACAGGCGCTCCCCACCTTATAGGCAGCCCAGTCTATTATTGGGGAGTTTTATTCTTGGAGAATCTTTCTTAGGCAGATCAAAAAGACGTTCCCCATCACCTCATCACTCTGCCTTCTGCTGTCACAAGGAGTAAGACTAATTTCTCCCACAAATGACAGCGCTCAAGTGCTGGAGGATGGCGATCCAGACCCCTTAGTCTGTCCGTCTCTGGAGTAAGTACTCCCAGATCCTGAATCATTTATGGGATGTAGTCACGCGGGTCTTTATCATTCTGGTTTGGTTCTTATAAATAAGTTATATAGTTAAAAATGTCTCTTCTTATGTATATAACAATGGATCACAGAGTAATATAACATCACTATAGAAAATTTGTTTACTAGGGGATAAGAAAAAATCATCAAATTTCCCATTTTTAACCCAATTATTATTCATAGTTTGGTATATTCTTTTCTTTATTTTTCTCTGTCGAATTTCTAAATTTTGGGCAGCCCCGTGGCTTGGCGGTTAAGTGCGTGCGCTCCGATGCTGGCGGCCCGGGTTCGGATCCCGGGCGCACACCGACACACCGCTTCTCCGGCCGTGCTGGGGCCGCGTCCCACACACAGCAACTAGAAGGATGTGCAGCTATGACATGCAGCTATCTGCTGGGGCTTTGGGGGAAAAATAAATAAATAAATAAAATTATAAAAAAAAAAAAAGAATTTCTAAATTTGAATATTTTTATCCCTTTCTCCATTTATTTTATCCCTTTCTCCATGTCAAAATTGTTTCTCACTTTTCCTCATAGTCTTTATAACTATCATTTTGAAAGGATGTGTATTCTTCTATATTTGGATGTATTATCATTTATTTAACCAAACTCATACTGCTGGACATTTGGATTATTTCCATTTTTATGCTATTATAACTAAGGCTGTGATGGACATTTTTAGGTGTAGTTTCTTCAAAAAAACTGTCAATGAGATACATCATTGGGTCAGAAGGTTTGAATATTTTTGAAGGTTTGCTATGTATGGCTTTCCAGGAGGTGCCCACTTGGAGAGTGTGGCCTCATGGCTTCCTCACCAGCAGCCAGCCTTCAGGCTGAGCTCTGGTAAGGATGCTCTCAGAGCGGGCTGGGCAGGGCTGGGCAGTGCTGAGCAGTGGAGGATGGTCACTCCCTGACGCTGGACCCTGGGCATCTACTGATGGAGACAGTGTAAGATAAGGGGTAAGAGCTTGGGCTTTAGAACATGGCAGGCCTGGGATGAGCCCTGGACCTGCCACTTGCCTGTGTGTGACCTTGGGGAGTTTACGGAGTCTTGGTTTCCTCATCTGTAAAATGGGAACAATACTTACCCTGATTCCTGCTCTTATCAGGATCACCAATGGCCTGTGTCCTAGTTACATGTGGCTGCTGTAACAAATTCTACAAACTTGGTGGCTTTAAACAACAGAAATTTATTCTCTCACAATTCTAGAGGCCAGAAGTCTGAAATCAGTTTCACTGAGTCAAAACCAAGGAGCCAGCAGGGCTGCACTCGCTCCAGAGGGAAATCCACTCCCTGCCCGTTCCAGCTCCTGGTGGCTGCCAGTGTTCCCTGGCTTGTGGCCGCATCACTCCAATCTCTTCCCCCGTGGTCACAGGGCTTCTCCTCTTCTGTCCATAAATCTCCCTCTGCTTGTGTCTTATAATGACACTTGTCATTGCATTTAGGTCCCACCCAGATAGTCCAAGGTAATCTCTCCAGCTCAAGAGCCTTGATTTAATCACACCTGCAGAGACCCTTTTACCAAATAAGGTCCCATTTATAGGTTCCAGGGATTAGGAGCTGATATCTTTGGGGGCTGTTGTTAGCCTGCCGCATCCTTGATGTTGATAAGTCTCTAAATATTGTTGTGCCTCAGGACTTGGTCCCTGGCCCTCCTCTCTTTTCTCTATACTCACCCCTCAGGGATTCCATCCAGCAGGGAGGCCTTTGCCTTTCTGGTTGTGGTCCTCACCCAGTCTCATGACTTTGAATACCATCTGCACGTTGATGACTCTGGCCCAGATGTGTCCTCTCAACACCTCCGTTGACAGAGGCGCAGAGCATCCAAGCCCGAACTCCAGGCTTTCTCCCCGACCCTGCTCCTCCTGCCTGCTTCCCCACCTCCGAGAATGGTAGTGGGTCCGTGCATAGCTCAAGTGACAGGCTGGGCACCGACCTTCACTCCTTTCCTCCTCACCCCACCCCCCAACCTGTCAGCAAGTCCCGTAGGCTCTGTCTTCAAAACAGACCAGATTCTGACCAATTTCCACCACTCACCACCACCGTCCCCAGTCAGAGCCACTGTTACCTCTTTCCTGGATTGTTGAACAATCTCCTGATTGTACACAGTACAATCAGAAGCAGGGTCTCTCTGCTTCTGTCCAAGCCCTCTTTCCGTGCATTCCCCACACAGCAGTCAGAGTGAGCCTAAGAGTCAAAATCTAAGTCAGATCCCTTCGCTCTCCTGCTCAGGACCCTCAGTGGGTTCTCATCTCACTCAGAGTAGAAGCCAAAGTCCTTCCTGGAACTTGGAAGGACTTTGCCATCTGGCCCCATTACCTGGCTGCTCCCACCCCCTACTATGTTCTGCCCCCTGCCCTCTGCTCCGGCTCCCTGGCCTCCTTGCTGTGGTGTGATCATGCCAGACACACGTCTGCCTCAGGGCTTTTGCACTTGCTGTTCCCTCTGCCTAGAACTCTCTTCTCTCACCCCTCACTGTCCTTTAGGCTTTGCTCAGAGGTCACCTTTGCAAGGAGGGCTTTCCCTTTGGTCATATTTAACAGTGCCATGCCCCACCCCCCATTTTCCCTAGCCCCCTTTTTGATTACTTTTTCCCCATCACACTTAGTACCCCTATACATTTTACTTATTCATTTTGCTGTTTGTCTTTCTGTGGTCACTCAAATACAAGCTCCAGGAGGGAGGGGCTTTTGTCTGTTTTGTTTGCTGCTCAAACTACCCCCCCATACCCATTATATATTTTTTGCAGTGTTCAACTGCAAATTTGAACATTTTACCCCTTTCTCCACTTAACATCATGTCAGATTTTTCATGTTTTTTGGTAGTCTTTATAACCATCATTTGTAAAGGATGTGGGCTCTTAATAAATATTTGTTGAATGAATGAATGGGGATTCTGGGAGGATTAAATGAGATGTGCATGCAGAGTTCCTGGCACAGCATCTAGCCCAGAGCAAGCATCCTATACATGTCGGTTAGCACCATCACATTATGAGGATTACGTCAAGTCTTGGGGCAGACATATCTCAAGGGGAAAATCATTGACGGCCCCTCCCTCCCCACCCCTTACACACGCCCAGGCCGCTTCTCAGCCCCGTCCTGCTGGCTCCCTGTCCTCATGCAACTGAGCTTCAGGCCCCAGCGTGGGAACTGGTGTTTCTCATTGTGTGTTTCTCTCATGGGGAGCAGTCCTTCATCTCGCCTCTTGAGCCCTTTTGAGTCTGGATTCCGTACCACGTCTTTGTTTCAGAACAAACAGTACTGGCAAGGATCTTTCCTAGCTGCCTCATCATTGGATCTCTGCAACACCCTTCATTTTGCAGGAGAAGAAACAGAAGCCGAGGGAAGTTAACTTCACCTCCTCATTCGCTCTTTCATTTCACAAGGAGTTTTGGGGCCCCTGTCGTGTGCCGGGCGCTGGGCCAGGGGCTGAGGACACCAGGGAAACAGTGCCCTTTATGCCCAGCAGACACTGACCCCAGGTGGAGGGTGTTTCTCCAACATGGGCTCTCTTATGCTGAGCGGCGCCTGCCCGTGCTGGCCAGTCCTTCAGGGAGACGCGGCCCAGCTCGGTGCCGTGGGAGTCTGTCGCTCCCTCACTTTCTGGCCAATGCCAGAGAAAAGATGCCATCCTCAGCCCTCTGGGCAGGGCCCACAGGGCGTGATACCCCACCGGACTGTAAGCTCCACGTAGTCAGGGACGTCTCTCTTGTCCACAACTGCATTATCATTGCACAGCACAGTGTGTGGTCCAGAGTAGGTGCTCAATAAATGTTTCTTGATTTAACGACAGGATGCCTGTCGTAGAAGAGGAAGCTCCCAAATGATGCTGGGAACCAGGGACGTTGTGGAAGGTCCGTGGCCTGGACAGAGCCCCCTCACAGTTCCTGGCTCCTTAGTCTCTGGGCTCTGAGTTCTCTACAATGTACACTCCAAGCCCCCAGCTGCTTGTCCCTTCCTGCTCAGCGTCAGTGCCCTTGGGCACTGTCAAGGTGGCATTGGCGAGTTGTGCACACGCTAAGGCTCTCCAGGAAAAAGGCCTCCTGACAGAGGTGGTTTGGACGGTGCGAGACAGTTTTGGTTGCAAAGCCCAGGCCCGGAACATCTTAGGACTGGACTCCAGACCAGCATGGCCTCCAACTCACTCTGTAACTGTGGGTTTAGTCTCCCATCTATAGAATAGAGGCATCGTTTAGATCTTCCTGAAGCTCTGACCCCTACAACCTTACACATCAGACAATCTTCCGAATTAACCAATCTCCATAGCCCCAGGACTGGCCAGAGCCCAGGGGTGCTCCCCATAGCAACTGCACAGCCAGATCAGACCAGTTCTGCTGTGGGCCACGGAACTCCAGCCTCCTAGGATGCTGACTGAAAGTCGTCATGGCTTGTGGGCCTGAGAAGGGGACGGTTTATCCTTCCACAACCATTGCTTAATCCCACACTTGTTCAAGGTTGCTCTTGTTAAAATGGTTTTCCCTTCTTTATTTCAATTCCTGGCACTTTAAAAAACTTTTTTTGAAATAATTATAGATTCAGAGGAAGTTGTGAAGAAATGTACACATAGGTCCCGTGCACCCTTCACCCCTCTGTCCCAATGTTAGCATCTTGCCTGACATTGGTACCATATCAACACCAAGAAGTCGACGTTGGAACAATGCATAGAGCTTATTCAGATGTGCGTGCATGTGCGTGTGTAGCTCTATGCATATGTACAGCTTTGTGTGTGTCAGCCCCACACTGAAGTTACATAACTGTGCCGTCACCACAAGCCCCCCTGTGCTATCCATGTATAGCCACACACCTCTCCCCCATCTCGGCTGCTCCCTGCTGGGAGGAAAGCTGGAGGGGAGAGAAAGAAGGATGCTAAGGACCCAGAGGGAATTAGTCATCTGCAGCAGGATAGAGGACTTTGGGCAAGCAGAGCATCAAAAAGGAAGTAAATGAAGCAGGAGATTGTGAGGGTGTAGGAACTGGGCGAAGAGTCCCAAAGACATTTCTTGGTAAAGACCCCAGTCTGTGCATTCCATGCAGCCGTTTCAAACCATCTTTGTAAGTCTTTTCTCTCTAGCTTGGGTTGGCGATATTAGTGATGTCAAGAATCACTGCTAGGGAGATACAAGAGAACCTGCACAACTTGTATTAGCTGTCCCTGACAAGAGTAAACCTACCAGGACCCCAGGTTGAAGGTGCAGGGCCAGGACAGTATGGACTATAGCCTCAGCAAGGTGAGTGAGACCTCAGATCAGGATGGCTGACCAAACCGAGGACAAAGCCCAGGCCTGCTATGGGCTTCCCCAGGCCCTCTCCTCCAGGCCATCGCATGCCCTCAGGCTTTGGGGAACCCCACCTTTCAACTGTGACAGGGGGAAGGGAAGGCAGGGCTCAGATAAAGTGGGAAATGGATGAGACTTGTCCTGGATAAGTCGCTGAATTTCGAAGAGAAAAATCTTTAGGTAACTAGGCAGAAAAATCAAATCACGACGGGAGAGAACAAGGATCTGGGCTCCTACTCATCCACCACAGCCAGTGGGGTGATGGAGTTGGTTCAAATAGGCTCACAAGAACTGGTTATGAAATTTGCAGGAATTTTGCAAGCTGACTGACATCATGTTGGTTGCTTGAAATCGACCTTGATGGGAGTATTTACACCACAGAAATTGGCAGACACTATAAAAAAGGGCTTCCCCTCCCCTGCCTCACCCCCCAGTGAACTGGTTGTTAAATATTTGCCACTCGCCACCGACAGCATAGGACGACAGAAGGCAATGGAGCAACATCAGCAAAGTGCTGAGGCAAAGAGGTGGGTCCTAAGAAATGAAGCTTCATTTTACATATATTTTTATTTTGTTTATTTTTTAGACTCTATTTTTTAGAGCAGTTTTAGGTTCACAGCAAAAGTGAGAGGACAGTACAGAGATTTCCCGTATGCCCCCTGCCCCTACACATGCACAGCCTCCCCATCATCCACATCTCCCACCTGAGTGGGACACTTGTTACAATTGATGAACCTACATTGACACATCATTATCACCCAGAGTCCATCGTTTACGTTCAGGTTCACTCTTGGTGTTGTATATTCTATGGGTTTGGACAAAGGTATAATGACATGTATCCACCATTATAGTATCGTACAATGTATTTTCACTACCCTAAAAATCCTCTGTGTTCTGCCTATTCATCCCTCTCCCCATCCCAACCCCTGGCCACCACTGATCTTTTTACTGTCTCCATAGTCTTGCCTTTTCTAGAATGTCATATAGTTGGAATCACAAAGCATATAGCCTTTTCAGATTGGCTTCTTTCACTTAGTAATACGCACTTAAGATTCCTCTATGTATTTTCATGGCTTGATAGCTCATTTCTTTTTCGTGCTTAATAATATTCCATTGTTTGGCTGTACCACCATTTATTTATCCATTCACCTACTGAAGGACATCTTGGTGGCTTCCAAGTTTTGGAAATTATGAATAAAGCTGCTATAAACATCTGTGTGCAGGTTTTTGTGTAAACACACATTTTCAATCTTTTGGGTAAATACCAAGGAGCATGATTACTGGATCGTACGGTAACAGTATGTTTAGTTTTGTAAGAAACCGCCAGACTGCCTTCCAAAGTGGCTGTACCATTTTGTATTTCCACCAGCAAGGAAAGAGAGTTTGTCTTGCTCCACATCTTCAGCAGCATTTGATTTTGTCAGTGTTCCAGATTTTGGCCATTCCAATAGATATGTAGTGATATCTCATCGTTGTTTTAATTTGCGTTTCCTTAATGACATAGGATATGGAGCATCTTTTCATACGCTTATTTGGTGAGGTGTCTGTTAAGCTCTTTGGCCCATTTTTTAATCAAGTTGTTTCCTTATTGTTGAGTCTTAAGTGTTCTTTGTATATTTTAGATGACAGTCCTTTATCAGATGTGTCTTTTGCAAATATTTTCTCTCCGGCTTGTCTTATTCTCTTGACATTGTCTTTCACAGTTCATTATATTTTTTTGACCTTATACAGTGAACCACCAAAATAACTAAAAATAAGGCTCTAGTCTCAACTACTGAGAGATAAAGGGCAAGAGGAAGATAGGAAGAAGTGTGTGATAATTTTCTCATCTTTTAGAGCAGAAATAGGAAAATGAAGGCCTGTGGGCCAGATTCAACGGACCACCTGTTCCTTTTTCCACCACCTGTTTTTGTAAATAAAGTTCTATTGGAAGGCAGTCACGCTCATTCTCTTACGGACTGTCTCTGCCCACTTTCATGCTACTACAGCAGAAGCGAGGGGTTGTGACAGAGACCATATGGCCTGGAAAGCCTAAAGCATTTACTCTCTGGCCCTTTACAGAAAAAGCTTGGTGACCACTGTTTTAGAGCGAGACATCAAAATGTCTAAGAAGCCAGGATTAAGTATCATTTGTGAAATTATAGAGAACTACTAGAAGATTAAAACAGACTTTGCGTCTGTTCACAATCTGTGTGAATTTCCAATTCACAAGAAGGAAAACTCATCCTCAAATAAAACAAATAAGACAACCTATGCAGGAAATAATGGGCATCAAGAAAGCATTTGGAGCAACAAAAATGAGGATAAAATAAGATCAGATATATCTATTATTTAAATAAAGTAAATAAGACAAACTTATTAAAATAAAAAACATATTTGGTTAAATAAACAAATTGAATGATAAGTTGTATATAAGAGGTGGAGTAAAAATAAAGTGATGCAAAGATTAAGATTAAGAAAAGGGACTTGTGGTTAAAATGGCTAGATGTTACCTTATCTTCCCCCAGAGACCTACTAAAATGACAGCAAGAGAAAAGATAAGTATAATCAACAATGTCAAAGAGAGCGGGTGAAGTTTCAGCAGGGGAGAGGAGACTTCAACGAATTTCTTTAAGACAGAAGAGTGGCAACTGACACTGCCAGATGGAGGGAGCTGCAAAGGAGAGTCAGAGGGGAGGAGGATTCAGATGAAGAAGACTCTCATTTGCCCTCTAGAACTCAGAGAGATGTGGGATCCTGAAACCCGAGGTAAACTGAGGGAGACTACAGGCTGAAAGTAGGGATTAATTGAACATCTACACGGTCAACCCCCTTCTCTTTTCCCCTCCACATATCCCCAGGCAGTCAGGCACCTCCCCACTTGTATGGAATCGTACAACGTGTGGCCTTTTGTATCTGGCTTCTCCCACTTAGCATAACGTTTTCAATTGCTGATTTTTTTTTTTTTTCAGATTAGTAGAAGGATTGGAGGCTAAATCAGAAGAAATCTCCAAGAAAGGAGAACATAAAGAAAAAGTGAGAGAATTATGAGAGAAGAGCAGTGCTAGGAGATTGATCCAGGTGGTCCAGTATCTAATACACGTTCCAGAACGAACAGAAAATGGAGAGGAGAAGCTTATAAGAGAAATAACGTAAGAAAGTTCCCCAGAAATGAGGGACACAAGTACCTAAAGACCAGCATAATAAATGGCAAAAGACCCACATGAACACAAACTATTGTGACATTTCAAATCACCAGGGTAGATGGAAGATTTTAAGGTTTCCAGAGGAGAAGGGAAAGCAAAGCACAGCAAAGCAAAAATGTAGAAGCAGAGGATGTCATTTTTTCCTCACACACCACCCTGAGAACCTACTCCCTGCATAAATCATGCTCCATTGCCTAATTCATGTTGTCTGACTTCGATATAATAAAACTTAAAAGTAAAATCAAGACAGTAGCGGCCCTCACAAATTAACCACCTGGAAATTAAAGAAAAACTCTCTCACAAATAACTCCTGGGTCAGAGAATTAATTAAACTTGAAACTGAAGAATATTTGGAACGTAAGAATAGGTAAGAATGAAAATACTAAATACTGATGCTGAGAAACACAGCTGGGAGGAAAATTTTACTCTTAAAACACTTATATAACCAAGCAAGCGTAACCAGTATGTTGACAAAGCAGGACTCATTTAATTAGAAAACACCTCTAATCTGCGGGGTTGGGTTGTTCTTCCCCTGACACCCAATTCGTACCTGAGCCCACTCATTACTTTTCTGATACCTCTGAGGCAGTTAAAATTGTGTATAATCACTTCAGAGCACAAACCAAGATTTAAGTAGTCAAAAGTGTTTCTGACACCTCCCTTCTCACCTACCCCCAGCCTATTTTGGTTTGAAGTTGAGGGAAAGGAGAAGGAATGGGCTACAGAAAACCCCTACTTGACCAGTCCTATCCTAAGATGGCTTCACAGGCTTTGTACCAGGAATGCGGTTAAAGGGAACCCTGCCGTCTGAGCACTTTCCTGATTTCTTAAGAGGATCCTCTGCTGTGTCCCTCAGCTACAAGTCTTGTATCTTGGGCACGGCATCCTCTCTTTCCGGCCTGCCTGTGCCCCCTCAGCCTCATCTGAGGGGAATGCTGTGACTTTCTAGGTGCAGCCATCCGGGCTGCTTTAGCTTTCTCAGGGGTGCGTCAGGCACCAGTTCTCTGCGCCCCCAACTGCAAAGAACCCACAAACTCCCCTCTAACCTGCCACTGGCCTGGGCTGAGGAGACTGCATTGCCCATGGCATGCCCTTGAGTGGGGTCTGACTTAAAGCATAGGTCTCTCCAAATAAATGTTACTGCAATAAACAAAAAATTAAAAAAAAAAAATTGGAAAGAAAAATAAATAAATTTTTGTTGTTAGTGCCATTGAGTCAATGCTAACTCCTAGGGACTCTGTGTACAGCAGAGTGGAACCCTGCCTGGTCTTTCTGCGCCATCCTCTCACCTTCCGGCGCTCTATCAGACAATGCTCCACTGCCATTCACAGGGTTTTTGTGGCCAGTTTTTTCAGAAGTGGGTGGCCAGGTCCTTCTTCTTAGTCTGTCTTAGTCTGGAAGCTCTGCTGAAATCTGTCCACCATGGGTGGCCCTGCTGTTATGTGAAATGCTGGTGGCATAGCTTTCAGCATCACAGCAACACGCAGCTGCCACAGTGTGACAACCAACAGATGGGTGGTGTGGTTCCTTGACAGGGAAATGAACCCAGGCCACAGTGGTGAGAGCACCAAATCTTAACCGCTAGACCACTAAGCCTGGCTCTCCAGAGAAACGCTCTTCCAAAATGTATTCTAAATCTCATCGCTCAATCCTATTGTTTCCACATTGTGGTCATTCATCTAACAAGTTCTTGATCACTTAGTTTAAATGTTTTGCATGGTGCTTCCTTTCTCATCTCGCTTTGGTATCTGATAAGTAGAATATTTTGTTTACTCAGCTAAACCCTGCAATTTAGCAGAATGTTACACAAGAAAGAATAAAACAAATGAATTAAGCATCCAATTCAAAAAAGTCAAGGCAATTAGGAAAAAAAGGGTATCAATAAATTAGAAAACAAAAATGGTAGAGCTGATAAGTAAATTGAAGAAGTAGTTTATGGGGGGAATACACAATAAAATTGATAAATCTTTGGGAGATACTTCAAATGCACTACATTAGGAAAAAAACAAGAGAAAAAACACTACAAATCCAAAAAAATTTAAAAAAAGGATTTTGCAAAACATTCAGTGGAAGTAAATTTGAAAAGATGAGTGAAATAAGATATGTTTCAGGAACTATAAGCGATCAAAATTGACTCCACAAGAGATGGAAAATCTGAATAGACTAAAAACAACGGAAGAAATTGAGAAAGTTGTAAAAAAGCAATCTCTCCACAAAAGCGCCGGATCCAGATGGTCTCAAAGGTAAATTCTTTCAAATGTTCAAGTAACAGATGAATCTGATACTATTTAAACCCTTCCAGAACCTAGAGAAATAAGGATGGCTTCCAAATTCTTTTTATAAAACTAGCGTAACAGGGATACAAAAATTTGACAAAGTTAGCACAAAAATAGAAAACTTTAGACCAATCTCATTTAGGAAAACCATAAAAAAAAAAAATAAAACAATGGTTGGAATTTCCACAGCCTATTAAAAGAATAAAATACCACCTTTAAGTGGGATTCTTTCTCCAATTCAAAGGCTTTTCAAAATTATGATATATGTTAATGTATCAAAGGGAAAAACACCAGAGGCCAACTCAATAGATACAAAAAAGAAATTTTAACTGAATTCAATATTCACTCATAATTTAAACTAACTAACTAACTAACTAACTAACTAACCTCACATGATGAAATAGATGGTGTACTCCCCAGTGTCCACCCACCCCTTCCCCATTGCGGGTAGCCAAGGGTGTGAGTTGCACTGCCCCCCACCCTGCTCTAAGCGGGGGCTCCTTAGCCCTGGTTGGTTAGTAGAATTCCACCACCACAGGGAATAGTTAAGGGTGGACATTAACTCAGCAAGTCATTTTCTTGACTACAATGATTGCTTCAAATATGAATCAAGAGCCCTAGGACGGTCTAATCAGAGTAAACCCCAACAAAGTAGACTTTATTTCTTCCAAGGTTGGAGGAAGAGAAGCTTTCTCTTTTGGGTTATATGGTGTGCAAACATCAGGACTAGAATTGGGCAGCCTTTTCTTTCCTAAGACGCAAGCCAGCATGTAGAGAAGGGGAGAGCTCAGAGGGTCAGAGAAATGAAACTGGAGGCCTGATTAAACTGCACCTGAAGCTTGTACTATCATTAGGCTGGTTTTACACAAGCTGATACATTCTCTTTACTGTTTAAGACAATTTGAGTGCATTTTCTGACTTGTAACTGAAAGCACTCTGATTCAGACTGATGTATTCTTAGCATAATTTAAAAAGTTGAGCTCAAATCAAACTAATGGTGAAAAACTAGAAGAATTCTCATTAAATCCAGGGTGTACAAGATGAAAACAGTACCTGCAAAGGATGGTCTGGGAAAAATCCTAGATTTCTGGGAGTATGAGGTTGGTGGGAGGGTGGGGGGTGGCGTGGAATAAAAAGGAGGTTGAAAGGCCTGACAGCTCTGGGGACTCTGAAATGAAGAGATCAGGGAAGACAGATGCCCTTGGGTGATTTGCTCAAAATCAGCTCTAGGGTCAGAGAACCCAGCTACTTTCCCTTAGACAAGTGGTTCTCAACTCAGGGTGAATTCTCTCTCCCAGGGGACATCTGGCGGTGTTTGGCAACATCTTTGGTTGTCACAATTGGGAGGAGGTATCATTTGCATCTAGTGGGTGGAGGTCAGGGATGCTCCTAAACATCTTACAATGTACAAGGACCCCCCCCGCCCCACAACAAGGAATGATCCAGCCCCAGATGTCAATATTGCCTGAGTGATAAACCTTGCCTTTACCTTCTCAGTCTCAGTGGTTTACGTCCACAATTCCTCCCGTGGCTTCTCAGGTGACCTCACTGTGTAGTTAACATTGTTCTCACAGTACAAGTCATTGAGATTAGACCAGAGACAAAAATCCTGAAAAGGAGTAGGCCAAGTGTCGTTATTTGCAGATGACGTGACTATACACCTGCTGATTCCAAGCAAGCCCACTGAGAAACTGTTAGAATAAACAGGAGAAGTCAGTCAAGTGGTGGATTCCATCATAAATATTCTAGACCCACAGTTTTGCTGTACCCTAAAAATAGCCCACTGGACAATGTTATGGAAAATATAGAAAAGTGCAAAACATTTGAGTGTAAATTTACCCTGAGCCGATCAGTATCCCTATGAAGAAGACTTCTGACCTCTATTGAGAAGCAAGTCCTTGCTGTTGGATAGTACTATTGAACACCATAGAGAAGAGCATGATCTCAACATGAATTGATAAATGAAATTCCAATTAAAATTTCACAGGATGTTTCTTAATATGTTGAAATAAAACCAAAGTTTATCTGGCAAAAAACCTGAAAAATTACTTGGAAAATTCTGGGAAAAAAGACTGCTGAAGTGGGGCCAGCCTGATCAGATACTAAAACATCTGAAACGCAGCAATTAAAGCAGTTTGATCCTGGAGGAGTCAACAGGTGGATGAAAACAATGGAAAATCCAGAAATAGACTCAAGTTCACCAGAAAATTTGTTTATGGTGAAGGTAGAATTTCATGGGACAATTCTCTTGCCATCTGGAAAAAAGAAAACCTCAACTCGCCTATCTGTAATTTATATTCCCAACAAAGTATTCATTTTCAGATTACATAAATAACTCATACAAATCAATAAGAAAAATGAAAATAAATAAATGGACACAATACTCGAACAGCCACTTGAATGGCCAATACCCATTTGAAAAGGAGCTTGGCTTTATTAGTCAGGGAAATTCAGATTAACACCACGATGAGACGCCATTACACACCCACCAGCATGGCTAAAATTTAAGAGACTGACTATATAAAGTGTTGGTGAAGATGCAGAGCACTCAAAACTCTTACACTCTGGTGGGAATGTAAATTTGTACAGCTACTCTGGACGGTTACTTTCTAAACAGTTTGGAAAACTAAATAGAAACATAGTGGGCAAACCATGACACAGAAATTGCACTCTTAGATGTAAAACCAACTTAAATAACTCAAATGTCCGTCAACAGCGGAAAGGATCAAATAATTTTATGTTCAGACAACGGAATATACAGCAATGGAAATGAATGGACTCTAACATATAACAAATATAACGTTGAGCAAAAGAATGATCCTGGATGACTGCATGTATAGAACGTTAAAACATAGGCAGAAATAATCTGTGATGACAGGTGTCAGGTGACCTTTGGGGAAAAGGAGGGTGAGATTTGGAAGAAACAAGAAGGGCCTCCTGGGTTGTTGGCAATGTTCATTTCCTGATGTGGATATGTTCCCTTAGTGAAAATTCATTGTATATTTGGGCATGTAGGGGACGAAAAAGTTTTCCTCGACCCTCTTAGAGTCCCTGGCTGGGTCTGAAGATTAAACTGACAAAGACAGATTAACAGGAGAAAAGAATCTGCATTTGTTTAATACAGTCATGCCCCGCTTAATGACGGGGACACGTTCTGAGAAATGCCTCATTAGGCGATTTCGTCCTTGTGTCAACATCGTAGAGTGTACTTACACAAACCTAGATGGTACAGCCTCCTACACACCTAGGCTGTATGGTACTCATCTCATGGGACCACTGTCGTATATGTGGTCCGTTGTTGACCAAAATGTCGTTGTGCGGAGCATCACTGTAAGTTTTGTGTGACACTGGAGCTTTCACGAGGAAAAGAAGACCCAAAGAAACAGATGTGAGTATTTTATGCTGGGTTTGATGAAGAGGGGACACTCCTGGAGGAATACGGCAGGTTAAGGAGTACGAGGTAAGTTTAGTAAACTGGGGGAAACAACGCGGCCAGTTTGTTTGGATTCTTCTCCGTGTCCCTTTGTAAGGATAAGGACGCTCCTTTCCTCCAGGTATGGGGAGGGCACTTCTCACATGAGGGTTTTATGACCTTTTTCCAGGCAGAAGGATGAGGGGGGAGGAGGTCAGAGTGACCATCCTGCTTCTGCCATTTTCTGCAACTCCTTCAGCTTAAAATACTCAATATGCCAAGGTGCCATATTTTGGGGTAGGGTGACGTGAACCCCATCAGGCGCTTTTCTGAATGTATGCTGTTCATCAATAAAAAGGTGAAAAAGGAGTACAGAAACGTAAAGCATATCATAAACCAGTTAATGAAGACTCCGCGCCGAGGTGAAGGCCATTTCAGCAGGGCGTCTGTGCCTCCTGGTCTCCCCATCCATGTACAGAGCGAATGATGCCCACCTCAGAAGGCTTTTAGGAGAATTAAACAAGACAATGGATATGTGTTTGGTAATCTGTAAAGACCTTTGTTGTGATTTTTACCACCACCCCGCGTTCCAGCTGCCGAGGACACACGCAGAATTATTACCAGCAGCGTTGTCTGGGCCTGCCCTCTTGTTCAGTTATTTTATGGAGAATTCTCTCTTTATCACTTAAATCTGCCCAGGCTTTCCTCTCTTCACTGCCTGCCTCGCCGCCCCACTCCCAAGATTAATTCCTCCCCTAAACAATGGAAGATGGATGGCCCTCGTGTTCCTTCAGCTGATTAAAATCATTTCCTCTCTATTGCGAGTCCATTCATGTGGAAACCGGGCTTCTGAACGCCAGCCTTAGCATCTAGCCTTGCGCACCGGAACTGCAGCCTGTGATGTCTAAACGTCCGCTTCCCGCCTGGCTGCGTCTCATGGACCCCACGGATGCCCCCACCACAGCCCAGAATGCTCCCTCTCCCCGCCGCAGGTGGGGATGGCCAGCTGAGCCCCACCGCCTCTGCTGAGGAGAGCTGGGTGAAGGCTGTGTTTGTAGCCGCATCTGCATGGCGTCCTGAGTGTGTGTGTGTCAATACACAGCCATCGTAACAACAAGAGCTACCATTTATTACCTGCGTCGTCCCACCGGGTCCTCACAACATCTTAGGGGAGTAGATAACATAATCCCCATTTTACAGATGTAGAGACTGAGGTTTAGAGGCGAGGAATGAATAAACCAAGGTCACAGGGTCACAAATTGCAGAGATAGGATTTGAACCTAAGTTTGCTTGACCCCAGAGTCCTTGCTGGTTCATTTATTCCACAAATATTTATGAAGTGTCTACCGTGTGCCAGGCACTTGGATCTGTCAATGAAAAAGCTTCCTGCTCTCATGTGCTTACCTTCTATTGGAGAAGAGAGACAACTGATAAAGATAATAAATAAATAAAGCATGCAGTGTGCTAGAATGACAGGTGCTTTGGGAAAAAAGAGAGCTGAGCAGAGTAAGGAGGATCATGGGCGCCTAGAGTTTGGGGACGGGGGTGTCTTGGCTTGCAATCAAAGTATGATGGTCAAGAGAGACTTCCTGGAGAAGGCGGCATTTGACCAAAGTCTTAAAGAAGGGGAAGGAGTCAGCCATGTGGATATTCGGGGAAGAGTGAGGCAGATGAAGGAAAACCCCAGACACAGGCCCCGCTGTGGGAGAGGCTCGGCATGATTGGGAGACAGCAAGGAGGCCAGAGTGGCTGGTGCGGCGTGAGGGAGGGGCCAGTGGGAGTAGGTGAGGTCAGGGTGTAACTGAGGGCCAGGTCCCGTAGAGCCTTGCGGACCATCACGGAGACTGCGACTTTCACTCTGAGTGAAATGAGGGCCTAGCAGGGTTGGGGCAGAGGAGCCTCGCTGCCCACTTTGAGTGCTGTGTTGAGTTGCTGTGTTACCCCCAAGCTTGGCTGGGACACAGGCATCACCAGGGTGCTTGTTATTAGCGCAGGGGCCAGGCCCCCTGCAGGGCTCCCACATGGCTGGTGATCACAGCCAGTGTCCCGGATACCCCACTTCTTATCCTCAGTCTGCTCCCACTCGAATCCTATTTCTGTCCAGCTGCCAGTCCTGGCTTGGGGACCTAACTTTCTTGCAGCCTCTCCTCCCTGAGTTCCTGCATTTGACCCCTCTGGTAGCAGCTCGTGCCTCTGGGAGAAGCACTCCTGGCATCCAGCTTGACTGCCACTTGAGCCCACTGCAGTTGGACCAAGGAGAAAGGAACTTCCTCCCCAGCCCCGGCACCCCAGAAGGACTTGAGCCAACCTGGCTAGCTCAGAGGCAGATGTTTGGGCTGGAGAGTTCGGACCACGAAGGCCTAGAGGTCAGCCAGCCTGGCCCTGGAGATGGTGGTTAGGATACTGAACTTGACCAGTAGGACTCGAGAGAGACTGGAGAGACATCTGGTGTCTTCCTCTCCCTGGCAGGGACACGGCATGAAGTCAGCCCGGATGTTCAGAATGGCTTGGGGTCAGGGCAGGGGGAAGGTGGGAGGCACTAGAGGGGGAATTACAAATCATAACTGGGGGGCAGTGACTAAATCTGGAGGAGAAGCGCATCCAGAATGGCGTCTCCATGAAGGTCATCTGAAGGGTCCTTGTGGCCTGGGAATCTCCGGGAACATCGGGAGATATTTGTCCAAGGCAGTGAAATAGGGCTGCACCAAAGCCCGTGGGGTCTGATTTCTGGGCCACAGGCCAGGATCTGCCACCCCCCTAATATCTAAAAGATATTAGATGGGCTGATATCTTTTCACTTTAATTGGGAACACAAATAAATAGTTATGAAATTTGTATTTCTGTGAAAGGGAATGAAAGGGAATAAGGGGAGAGAGGGGAGTTATCGATAACACTTGTTCTTCCGGCATGTGGGATGAGGGACAAGGACTTCCAGGTTTTTTAGATATTTCTAGCTGCCCCCAAACCACCCCCACCACGAGAAATGGGCTTCATAGAATTGTCCGCATTCTCATCCTGGCCCTTTGGGGCAGAAGCAGGCTCTGGGAGGCCGACGGGAAGACAGAATTCTGGCCACAACCAGGAAAGGGCTCCTTTGTGGCCAAGGTCAGTTGTCAATCTAAGGTCAGGACTGGGAGCGGGGTGGGAGCTCAGTCTCCGGGGGCCAAGGCTGTGTCTTGGCCTGTGGCAGGGCCAGGGCTCCGTCAGGGTCGGGATATGACTCTGCTTCCAGGGGACACTCATGTCTCATGTGTGGCCCGGGGGCCTGCTCATCACTTCAGCCAGTCCCCTGCCTCCTTTGGTCTCCGGGTTAGCCTCTGAGCAAACCAACCACATGGTGGCTTGAGAGCAAGTGACCCCAGTCAGCCTCCTGGAAGAAAGTTGGTCTCCGGCCTGAAACAAACCTGCTTCGGGGTCCTTTCCAGGCCTATGTGGCTCTGCTCACCCTCTGTAAGGCCAGCACTGTGCCTGGCACTTTCGTAGGTGAGCTCCCTAGATCTTCAGAGCAGTTGCCTGGGAGTAAGGATTATTACCCCCATTTTATGGGCAAGGAAAACTGAGGCCCAGTTCTTTTCTGCATCCAAGGGTCTGTGTAGCCCCATGGTTTTGAGGTTATTTTTAGCCCCTTTGCTTCTGGATCATGCCCAATCCTGTCAGGGTTCCCCAGATGAGTGGCAGACCTGGTGATCAAGGAGACATTTCTTGTTCTCCCCGAGTGCTCCAAGGCAGGAAGCCTGATGCAGAGGTGGGGTGATCAGGCCTGAGCTTGTCTCTGCTCAGCCTGGGCCAATCCTTTCCTCAAGGGGATTCCATATGGAGAAGAACAACCGGCAGAGCAGGTTTTCTGCTGGTGCAGGGGTGCGGGGAAGACCTTGGCGGGCAGCTCATGCTGGGGAGGGTGCTGGGAGGCAGGCTTTGCTGGTCTCCAGAGGGGGAGGGACAACCCTTGGTCAAAGCAGCAAACTGTTGCACCAGGGGGCAGTGGTGCCCAGCATAGTCACGTGGCTGGCTGCTGCAGGGGCTCCCGGGGTGTTAGTGGCGGAGGGGGAGAGAGAGGGGTGGTTGGGCACCAGCCCTGGGTCTCCATCTCTGAAGAAAGAACAAGGGAGGCCCACCTGCCTGCTCTTTCCCTCCTTCTTAGCATCCCTGCCCCCTCCTTGCTCCAGTGACTGGGGAGGGACGTGGGCTGCTCCCTCCATGACCCGAGGTGGATGTGAGAAGGCAATTATAACCTTTTGCAGTGTAAGTCAGAGTGTATGTGGGTCTCGGGGGTCTCATTGCTATTTCCTCCCTAAACTTAGCCTCCTCCTGTCTCCCAAGTCTCCGGGCCCCTCCCCTTTCTGAAACCCACACCCCCTTCCTCCCCCTCAAGACCCGCACCTTGCTTTGCTGAGCCGACTTCCGTTGCCGGAAGGAGAAGGAGGCCAGCCGGGGCCTCCACGTGCGCACGGAACAAAGAGGCCGGTGGTTACTCCCTTTCCACGACAGCGGCTCCCGTCAGGGCCTGACAAACGAGCGTGGGCGCCTCGGGTGACAGAGATGGATGGGGATCCCTGCGCACGGCCGCACGCACGCTGCCCGCCTGTGGATCCCTCCCCTTGGGATCAGGCTAATCAGATGGCCGTTTATGGAGCCTTTACTCAGTCATTTAGCTGTGCTGGGAGCGAGAGTGTTTCACCAAGAAGACAAGTAGGACCCCTTCCTGGTGCCTGCCAGAGGGGGCCCACGAGTCCCACTAGGTGGAGATGATGACGACAGCCCTCTGGCTCCAATCAGATTGGGGGCCACCTGTTCCTCCCCGGGCAGGGCATTCGCTGCCTCACACACTGCCGGCCCCACCCGGATTAGACAGGAACGACCAGTCCTCGTGTGTGGTCCATTTGGGCTTTCGAGCTCCAGTGCGCTGGCCACAGCGAAAGAGAACTGGATGCCTTCTGGCCGCCTGCTGCCTTTGTTTTAAACTGGAGATCCCAGCACAGCGCAGCGCTTGTATGCAGGCAATTCCCTGGAAAGAGATTCTTTTACGTTCGTGCGGTAATATATTCTCTGCCCTGGGGGCTGTTATTGTACAATAAAACAAGAAGGCTGGGAATCAATACAGAAACGTAAAAAAAAAAAAAAATGCTCTGAATCATTTTCATAACCAGCAAATGTGATTTTTCAGCTGAGAAACATTTTCTTTTCTATTCTGAAATGGTGGGAGCAATTTTCAGGCCTGGGCGCTGGGACTGAAGCTCTTTGCTGCTTATGGGTGAATATTACCCAGAGGAGGGGCCACACCAGCCTGGGCTGTGATGAGCTGAACTTGGCCATAATAATAACGGCCTATGTTGTTACCCACTTTGCAGGCATCTATCGTGTGACAGCTCTGTGCTGGGCGCTTTCGTATTGGGTAGGTTATGTATTTGGATAAATCCTTGGGGTTTGTCTGCTCCAGCCCCCTCAACGTGCAGGAATTCCTTCTACACTATTCCCAACAGATGGGCCCTAAGGTTTTCCTTAAATACTCACAGAGAGAGCAACTCACTAACACCAAAAGCCATTTTCTTTAATAGCTGTAAGTATGAAAAAATACTTCTGACTTGTAGTCAAGGCACTGGAGTGAGCACACACTGGTCTTCCTGCTCCACTTGTTAAACACAGGCAAAGATTCAAATATAAATGCAATGCTGGTACAAATGAAATTTTGTCTTGTTTTTAATAGGACCAAATAGGGCAAATGATAATTTCTATAGACCAGACGTGATGGAGATACTGTGCAGGGGCTGAAACCATGAGACTCTCAGGGCCGTGAGAATGGAAACGGCCTGTGGGCCAGGAATTCACTCACAAAGAAACAGGAAAATAGGACCTAGAGTCAAGAAAAAAATCCAATTCATAGAAACTTACCCTGAGATGGCCCAGATATTAGAGTTAGCAGGCAAATCTTTAAAGCAGCTATATAAATATGTTCAAAGGGCTAAAGGAAAATGCAGTCTTAATGAGTCAGCAGATAGAGAATCTCAGCAGAGAAATGGAAACTAAAAAGAACCAAATGGAAATTCTATTTTTTTTTATTGAGGTCACATTGATTTATAACATCATATAAATTTCAGGTGTACATCATGATATTCTGACCTCTGTTTAGTCTGCATTGTGTTCACCACCAGAAGTCTAGTTGCCATCGATACCATACAAATGTGCCCCTTTACCCCTTTCACCCTGGCCCCACCTTACTTCCCATCTGGTAATTACCAATCTGTTCTCCGAGTCCATGTATTTGTTTGTTTGTTTATCTTCCACATGTGAGTGAAGTCATACAGTATTTGGCTTTCTCTACCTGACTTATTTCACTTAGCGTAATACCTTCAAGGTCCATCCATGTTGTCACAAATGGCAAGATTTCATCTTTTTTATGGCTGAGTAGTATTCCATTGTATATATATACCACATCTCTTTATCCATTCATCTGTTGATGGGCACTTAGTTCGCTTCCAAGTCTTGGATATTGTGAATAATGCTGCAATGAACATAGGGGTGCATATATCTTTTCAAATTAGTGTTTTCATGTTCTTTGGATAAATACCCAGAAGTAGAATTGCTTCATCATATGGTAGTTCTATTTTTAATTTTTTGAGAAATCTCCATACTGTTTTCCATAGTGGCTGCAGCAGTTTGCACTCCCACCAGCAGTGTATGAGGGTTCCTTTTACTCCACATCCTCTCCAACACTTGTTACTTCTTGTCTTTTTAATGATAGCCATTCTGACGGGTGTGAGGTGATATCTCATTGTCGTTTTGATTGGCATTTCCCTGATGATTAGTGATGTTGAACGTCTTTTCATGTGCCTATTGGCCATCTGTATATCTTCTTTGGAAAAATGTCTGTTCATATCTTCTGCCTATTTTTTGATTGGGTTTTTTTTTTTTTTTATTGTTGAGTTGTGTAAGTTCTTCATATATTTTGGAAATTAACCCCTTATCAGATATATGATTTGCAAATATTTTCTCCCAGTTGGTGGGTTGTCTTTTAGTTTTGTTGATGATTTCCTTTGCTGTGCAGAAGCTTTTTAGTTTGATGTAGTCCCATTTGTTTATTTTTTCTTTTGTTTCCCTTCCCTGAGGAGACATGATATTCAAAAAGATACCGCTAAGACCGATGTCGAGGAATGTATTGCCTATGTTTTCTTCCAGCAGTTTTATAGTTTCACGTCTTACATTCAAGTCTTTAATCCATTTTGAGTTAATTTTTGTGTATGGTGTATGATAATGGTCCACTTTCATTCTTTTGCATGTGGCTGTCCAGTTTTCCCAACACCATTTATCAAAGAGACTTTGCTTTCTCCATTGTATGTTCTTGGCTCCTTTGTGGAAAATTAGCTGTCCGTGGATGTGTGGGTTTATTTCTAGGATCTCAATTCTGTTCCATTGATCTGTGTGTCTGTTTTCTGCCAGTACCATGCTGTTTTGATTACTATAGCTTTGTAGTATATTTCGAAATCAGGGCGTGTGATGCCTCCAGCTTTGTTTTTTTCTCGGGATTGCTTTGGTTCTTTGGGGTCTTTTGTTGTTCCATATAAATTTTAAGATTCTTCTATTTCCATGAAAAATGTCATTGAGATTATGATTTGGATTGCATTCAATCTATGCACTGCTTTAGGTAATATGGCTATTTTTAACTATGTTTATTCTTCCAATCCATGAGCATGGAATATCTTTCCATTTCTTTATACATCTTCTTCAATTTCTTTCAGTAATGTCTTATAGTTTTCAATGTACAGGTCTTTCACCTCCTTGGTTAAATTTATTACTGGGTATTTTATTCTTTTTGTTGTGATTGTAAATGAGATTGTATTCCTGATTTCTCTTTCTGCTAGTTCATTGTTAGTGTATAGAAATGTGACCGATTCTTGTAAGTTGATTTTGTATGCTGCAACTTTACTGTATTTATTAATTATTTCTAATAGTTTTTTGGTGGATTCTTTAGGGTTTTCTATGTATAGAATCATGTCATCCACAAAGAGTGACAGTTTTACTTTTTCTTTTCCAATTTAGATCCCTTTTATTTCTTTTTCTTGCCTAATTTCTCAAGCTAGGACTTCCAATACTATGTTGAATAACAGTGGTGAAAGTGGGCATCCTTGTCTTGTTCCTGTTTGTAGAGGAATAGCTTTCAGTTTTTCACCATTGAGTATGATGTTGGCTGTGTGTTTGTTATATATAGCCTTTATTATGTTGAGGTACTTGCCTTCTATTCCCGTTTTATTGAGAATTTATATCATAAATGGATGTTGAATCTTGTCAAATGCTTTCTCTGCATCTGTTGAGATGATCATGTAATTTTTATTCTTCATTTTGTTAATGTGGTGTATCACATTGATTGATTTGTGGATGTTGAACCATCCCTGTGTCCCTAGAATAAATCCCACTTCATTGTGGTGTATCATCCTTTTAATGTATTGTTGTATCCAATTTGTAATATTTGTAATATTTTGTTGAGGATTTTTGCATCAATGTTCATCAGTGATATTGGCCTGTAAGTTTCCTTTTTTGTGTTGTCCTTGTCTAGTTTTGGTATCAGGGTAATGCTGGCCTCGCAAAATGAGTTAGGAAGCATCCTATCCTCTTCAATTTTTTGAAAGAGTTTGAGAGGAATAGTTACTAAATCTTTGAATGTTTGGTAAAATTCACCAGAGAAGTCATCTAGTCCTGGACTTTTGTTTTTTGGGAGGTTTTTGATTACTGTTTCAATCCCTTGTCATTGGTCTGTTCAGATTCTCTATTTCTCCTTGATTCAGTTTTAGGAGATTGTATGCTTCTAAGAACTTATCCATTTCTTCTAGATTATCCAATTTGTTGGCATATAGTTTTTCATAGTATTCTCTTATAATCCTTTGTATTTCTCTGGTATCCATTGTAATTTCTCCTCTTTAATTTCTGACTTTATTTGAGCCTCTCTCTTTTTTTCTTAGTGAGTCTAGCTAAGGGTTTGTCCATTTTGTTTATATTTTCAAAGAACCAGCTCTTAGTTTCATTGATCCTATCTATTATCTTTTTAGTCTCTATTTTATTTATTTCTGCTCTGATTTTTATTATTTCCTTCCTTCTACTGACTTTGGGCTTTGTTTGTTCTACCTTTTCTAGTTCTTTTAGGTATAGTGTTAAAGTGTTTATTTGAGATTTTTCTTATTTCTTGAGATAGGCTTTATTGCTATATATGTCCCTCTTATACCGCTTTTGCTGTATCCTATAGATTTTGGTATATTGTATTTTCATTTTTTTCCCAACTGATGCTCTATCTTTGAGAATGTTTCCCATACACTTGAGAAGAATGTGTATTCTGTTGCTTTTGGATGGAATGTTCTATATATATCTATTAAGTCCATGTGGTCTAGTGTTTCTTTAAGGCCAATGTTTCCTTATTGACTCTGTCTGGATGATCTATCCATTGATGTAAGTGGGGTGTTAAAGTCTCCTACTACTATTTCTTTGCTGTCACTTTCTCCCTTTAGGTCTGTTAATGGTTGCTTTATATACTTTGGTGCTCGTATGTTAGGTACATATATATTAATAAATGTTATGTGTTATGTTATGTTATTCTTCTTGTTAGATTGTCCCCTTTATCCTTATATAATGTCCATCTTTGTCTCTTGTTATCTTTTTTGGATTGAGTCTATTTTGTGTGATATATAGATGGCTACACCCACTTTCTTTTGGTTGCCATTTGCTTGGAGTATCATTTTCCACCCCTTCACTCTGAGCCTATATTTGTCTAGAGCTGAGACAAGTCTCCTGGAGGCAGCATATCATTGGGTCTTATTTTTTAATCCGTCCAGCCACTCTGTGTCTTTTGATTGGTGAATTCAACCCATTTACATTTAGAGTGATTATTGATACCTGAGGGCTTAATACTGCCATTTTATCTTTTGTTTTCTGGTTGTTCTATATTTCCATTGTTTCTTTTTCCTTGTGTTTCTGTTTGCCATTTCAGTTTGGTGGTTTTCTGTGATATGTTTCTCAGTTTCCTCTTTTTTTTGTTTTGTGACTTGGATCTGAATTTTCTTTTTGTGATTACTGTGAGGTTTGTATAAAAGACCTCATAAATGAGTTAGTCCTTTTTCTGTGGATAGCATCTTATCTCCATTAGCCTATGCAGGTTCTGTCCTTTTCCTCTTCTCTTTCTATGTTTTTGTTGTCACAATTATCCCTATTTGTATTGTGAGTTTGTTGCCAAATTGAAGTGGTTATAGTTATTTTCAATGCTTTCTTTCCTTTAGCTTTTATGTTATAATTAAGTGTTTTTAACCTATTCTGGTATGGAGTTGCAATTTTCTGATCCTGTCTGTCTGTTCATCATCTTGCTTAAAGCTTTGTAACCCTTTGCCTTTTTGTTTCAGGTGGGAGACCTCCTTTCAATATTTCCTGTAAGGCAGATCTAGGGGCAATGAACTCCCTAGCTTTCGTTTGTCTGGGGAAGCTTTTATTTTCCTTCATACCTGAAGGATAACTTTGCTGGATAGAGTATTCTTGGCTCATACTTTTTATCTTTCAATATTTTGAATATATCATTCCACTCTCTCCTAGCCTGTAGTTTCTCCTGAGAAATCTGCTGATAGCTTGATGGAGATTCCTTTGTAAGTTATTTTCGTCTCTCTGGCCACACTTAATATTCTTTCTTTGTCATTGACTTTTGACAGTTTTAATATAATGTGCCCTGGAGAAGGTCTTTTTGTGTTGAGATAATTAGGAGTTCTATTAGCTTCATGTAGTCATATATCCAATTCTTTACTTAGGTTTGGGAATCTCTCAGCTGTTATTTCTTCAAATAAGCTCTCTGCTCCTTTCTCCTTCTCTTCTCCTTTGGCGATACCCATTATCTTTATGCTACTTTTCCTAATTTAGTCAGATATTTCTTGTAGAATTTCTCCATTTTTAAAAAAATCCTAGTTCTCTCTCTCTTCCAGCTGAATCATTTCTAGATTTCTATCTTTGAGTTCACTAATTCTCTCTTCCATGTGGTCTGCTCTATTTCCAATGCTTTCCAGTTTATTCTTCATCTCATTAATTGTGTTATTCAGTTCCAGAATTTCTGTTTGGTTTTTTTTTTAGAGTTTCAATCTCTTTGGTGAAATACCCCTTCTGCTCATTAACATCATTCCTGAGCTCATTGAACTGTCTTGCTGAGTTTTCTTGTAACTCACTGAGTTTCTTCATGACAGCTATTTTGAATTCTCTGTCAGTTAGATCACAGTCTTCCTTGACTTCAAGTTTGGTTTCTGGAGAGTTGTCATTTTCTTTCTGTGCTGCTGTGTTACTGTAGTTTTTCATAGTGCTTGATGAGTTGTTCCTCTGCCAGTGTGTTTGTGGCAGTAAACACCATTCTTTTATGGGTAAGGCTTTGGTTACTTTGGTTCTGAGCTGCTTCTGGTTGTATTCGAGAGCCTGTGCTCTCCGTCTCCTCTGCCTCTGCCAGAGGCACCCTCAGTGCCCTTTTTGTGCCACGTGAGCCTCTGAGGTTGCTGGTGCCTTGCTGCTTAAGATGTCACTTCAGCCATGGGTGTTGCCCCTGGGGTCACCAGGCTGCAAGCACTTCTGCTGCTTCCAGGGTCTCAGGTCTCATGTTCCCCCACCAGTTCTCTGTGGGCTCTCCAGAGGCTTAGGTGCTGCTGCCCCGTGCACCACCTGCATTGCTGCTCCTGGCTTATCTGGGGGTGCTGGCAGCACCACTGCCAGGGGCACTGGGTTCATGGGTGTCACTACTGCTGCCAGCGGCCCAGGGCCTTGTATGCAGCTCCTGCTGCTGGTAAGGCTGGTGTCGGAGGTGCTGCCACTAGGGACTGGGTCAGGTACTGCTATGGCTTCTGAAGCCTCAGGTTGCAGGCCACAGCCATCACCACTGGGGGGGCGGGTGGGCCCAGCTGTGAGTGCCACGGCTGCTCCTGCAGCTCTGGTCTCTGGTGCTGGCATGCTTTTTGAAGCCTCAGGTCATGGACACTGTGCCACTACTGCCAGGGTTATCTATGTCCTGGTTGCAGCCCTCACTGCTGGAAGGACTGGTGTCAGAGTTGCTGCCACCAGGGGTGGGGAAGGGGGATGGGTCATCAGCATTGCTACATTTCCTGAAGCCTCAGGTCTCAGGTGACACCTGCCATGGCTGGGAGAGAGGTAGGGGCTGAGCTGCGAATGCTGTTGCTGCTCCTGTGGCCTCTGGTCTCTGGCATCAGTGTGCTTTTCAAAATCTCAGGTCATGGCCACCACTGCCACTGCCAGGGGTATCCACATATTGGGTGCAGCCCTCTTTGCTGGCAGGACCTGTGTTGGAGGCTCTGCCACTGGGGGAGGAGGGTGGTCACCGGTATCTTGTGGTTCCTGGAGTCTCTGGTCATGGGTCTGCAGTGGGTGATTCCTGTTGTCTCCAGGAGCATGGGCTGCCTGGATTCCTGGGGCCTCCATTTACAGGTGTTACCTCAGTTCCTGGGGCCTCTATTTGGAGGCGCAGCCACAGATCCAGGAACCCCCAGTCTTGGGAGCTGCTGCCACTGCTCCCCTAGTTCCACTGCCTCCTAGAGGTCCAGCCCACCCACGCTAGATGTCTAGATGCATGGATCTCTCAGGCATTCTGGTGTGCTGTGCAGAGAGTCCTCTTTTGGTCAATGGATGTCCCACTGGTTGTAACTTAGAGGGAGGAGACAAAGGGAACAACTCCGCCATGATGCTGACATCCCCATATGGAAATTCTGGAACTGAAAATTTTTGAAAATAATTGAAATAAAAAAATTCACTGGATGGGCTTAATTGCAGATTAGAGGTGATAGAAGAACAAATACATGAATTTGAAGATAAATGACTAGCAGTGATCTAATCTGAGGAGAGCAGACAGATAAAAGATTGAAGAAAAATGAACAGAGCCTCAGAAATGCGTGGGACAATATCAAATAGTGTAACATACATGTACTAGAAGTTCCAGAAGGAGACTATAATAAAAACAGGTCAGAGATAATTGAAGAAATAAATAGCTAAAAATCCCCCAAATTTGATGAATAAAAGACAAAAACCCAGTTACAGTTCCAAAAAGTTCAGAGAATGCCAAGAAAAATAAATTTCACACCTACCCAATCACAGTCAAACTGCTTAAAACTAAATACAGAGGGCTGGCCCCGTGGCTTAGCGGTTAAGTGCGCACACTCTGCTGCTGGCGGCCCGGGTTCGGATCCCGGGCACGCACTGACACACCGCTTCTCTGGCCATGCTGAGGCCGTGTCCCACATACAGCAACTAGAAGGCTGTGCAGCTATGACATACAACTATCTACTGGGGCTTTGGGGGAAAAATTAATTAATTAATTAATTAATTAAAAAAAAAAAACTAAATACAGAGAAAATCCTGAAAGAAGCCAGAGCAAAAAAAGGCACATTCCTTATACGGTAACAATGATAAGAATTACCACAGACTTCTCAGAACAATGGAGACCAAAAGACAAAGGAATAATATCTTTAAAGTGATTAAAGAAAAAAAAATCTGTCAACCCAGGCAGTTTTACTCTCTATGTTCAGCAAAAGCATCCCTCAAAAATGAGGATGAAATAGTCATTTTTAGACAAATGAAAGCTGTTGCCAGTAGACCTTCACAGCAAGAACTGCTAAAGGGTGTTCTCCAGGCTGAAAAGAAATGTACTGGATGGAAACTTGCATCACCAGAAAGGAAAGAACATAACTACGTTTTTCTCTCATAATTTTGAAAAAAGACAATTGATTATTTAAGACAAAATAATAACATTCTAAACTATGATTTAAAACCTATGTAAAAAGTAAAAGATGTAACAACCAAAGCAGAAAGAAGGGAGGGTGTTAATATAATAATATCATTACACTGTTATCAGGTTGTTACATTTGTGAAGTGAGAAATAGGACGGGGGAAGTGTGAAGGGTCATGTGGGAGGTGGAAAGTGTCTCAGAATTGACTAAGGATGTCTATTGTTAGCCCTGGAGTACTACTGAAACAAATAACGAAAAGATGTGTGGCTAAAAAGACAACAGAGAAAATAAAATGGACTATTGAGAAATATTTGATTAACATAAAGGAAGGCAGTGAAGGAATAACTGAAGATGAAACAATAAAAGGGAAAAATGGAAAACAAATGGTAAACTTAAATCCAACCATATCAGTAATTACATTAAATGTAAATGGACTAAACCACAAGGTTGCAGGATATTAGATGAAATTAAAATAAAAATCCATTGTATTTCTATCTACTGGCACAAACAATTGGAAAATGACATTTTAAAATACCATTTCAATTGAGTTAAAAAAGATAAAATACTTAGAAATAAATTTAACAAAAGATGTACAAGAGCTGTACCATGCTGAGTTTAAAGAGGTCTAAATAAATGGAGAGATATGTCATGTTTGTGGATAGGAAAACTCAATTTTATTAAAGTGCTCATTCTCCCCAAATTTGTCTATAGATCTAATGGAACCTCAAGCACCATCCCATCCCAGTTGCCCTTTTCTTTTTGTTTTGGAAAACAATTTAGAAATTGAAAAGCTGATTTTAAAATCTATGTGGCAATGTAGAGGATCTAGAATACTAAAACAGTTTTGAAAAAGAACAAAGTTGAAGGACTTACGCTTCCTGACTTTTTGGTCTACTAGCTGCAGTAATCAAGACAGTGTAGTACTGGTGTAAAGACAGACATAAAGATCAGTGGAATAGAATGGAGAGTTCAGCATCTATCCACATATATATGATCAATTGATTTTCAACAGGGGCACCAAGATAATTCAGTGGGGAAGGGAAAATCTTTTCAACAAATGATTCTGGAACAACTGGATATTTGTATGAAAAGGATTGAAGCTCAATCCCCTACCTCACACCATACAAAAAAATTAATTCAAAATGGATTACAGCCCTGTCATAAAAGCTAAATCTATAAAACTTTAGAAGAAAACATAGGAGAAAATTATCTGATGTTAGGGTAGGCAGAGATTTCTTAGGACATAAAAAATGTGAACCACTAAAGGAAAAAAATCAATAAACTGGACTTCATCTAAATTAAAGCCCTCTGTTATTCTAATTACATCATTAAAAAATGTGACAAAGAATTTGTATCCAGAATATATAAAGAACACCTAAACTCAACATTAATAAGAAAAACAATACAAATTTTAAAAATCAGACCAATGACTTCAATAGAGTTCATACCTGAACTAGTCTTAATCTTCTAATCACACCTAGGGCAGCAAAAAGCAGAGGTAGATAACAGAGCACTGGACAGGGAGTCAGGGACCCAGCATTCATCTCCAGCTCAGCTGCTGACTTGCTACGTGACCCTGGGGAAGCCCCTTCCACACTCTGCCCTGATGTCACATCTATAAAAATGGGGTTATCCCTATTATTTCCTTTTAATCATTTTATGAGGCCCAACACAGAAAAACTATTGACAGGAGTTCTAGAAAGTACCAGGAGTTCTGTAGATGGGAGGTATGTTGGTCTCATTTTTAACTCCTTAGAGATCATAGATGGTTATATCTGAATTATCAGATATAATTACCTGGTTATCTGAATAACTGACAGTTTACCAACTGACAGTGTGTACACACACTGCTACAAACATAGAACATGAACCCATGCACATTACAGTCACACATTCATCCATGCAAACATGGCACACAGACCTACACATACACATGTACACGGAGAGACACAGATGCACGCGTACGCACACGTTCACATGGACACATATTCATAGACCCTCGCTCTCCCAGAGCCCACATTTAACGTGCACACAGATGCACATAGATGTTCTCAGTGTCACACACTCATGAACAGGCAGAGGCACGTGGAGGTGGCGACACCACTCAAACATGCATAACTGGTGGGCGAAGAGGCTTTGCCCAGAGAAGAAGCTCAGAACCCAAGGCAGAGGGGGAGGGAAGGGTATGCACTGCCAAGGGTGGCAGGGGCAGAGTTCTCTGACAGAGGGCCTTGAGGAAGGCTGCAGGGTCTGAGGCAAAGGAGTTGGGAGCTGGCAGGTGGGGAAGCCAACAGCAGATGATGCCCATCTTCAGAGAGTAGGACCTGAGGAACTCCCAGGGCAGGCAGGCCTTGGCTGTGGATCTCAGGGAAGGAATAGAAGACTTCTGTGCAGGTCTGGTCACAGAGCCACGCCCCCAGACACTCCCAGAAAGTGGGAGTGGGCGGGAGATGGCTGGAGCTTGGGGCAGGATGGCTGGGGACTAGGCCTCACTGGCTAGCACTGGAGTGAAAAACTCAGTTCTAGGATCTATGTGAGAATTTGTCAGTGGGTCCATCTGGGTGCAGAGTGGTTGAGGGAGACCTTCCTTTATCAGTTCACATTTAAATTACCAAAGGCCCCCCAAATCAATGATAATCTTCTAATCCCACGCTGGGACAGTATGGAGCAGTCAGTATATAAAAGAGCACTGGGCTGGGAGTCAGGAGACAGCAAATGGTGGGGTGAGGAGGGCTACAGGCTATGAGCAGCATATTAGAGCCATGAGGTCCATTCAGACTCTTGACAGTAGGGGAAACTGAGGCCCAAAGCTGTAAAGAGAGTACTCCTTGGTCATAGCTGCTCTGTTTATCCAAGAGAATTTCAGAGGAAGGCCAGGGCATCTCAAGGTCTCACTGTCAAGGCTGGATCTGGACATTCCCCTGTCAGCTCCTGTGGAATCACCCTCCTGGACCCTCCCACAGGGCTGCCTCATGGGGTTGGACCAGTAGCTGAGATGTAGCTTGGGCCCATTAGCATCCAGCTCAGCAGCTGGGCAGGAAGGAGAAGATCAAAACCAGGGCTAGAGGAAGAAAAATACATTTCTTAACAGGGCTAAGAGAAATAGGATGAGAAAGAGGAGGAGGGAGGGGAAGACAGGTGTTGCTCCCAGCTGTTTGCCTGTGGGTGAAAGCAGTGAGCTGCATTCCCAGTGATAAGGCCATCAATGGAGAGGCTACTCACAGCCAGTCGCTCTACATCCACTAGCTCACTTAACCTTCAGAACGTCCAACCGGCCTATTGTACGTCCCCATTTTACAGATGAGGACACTGGCGGCTCAGAGACGTTAAATAACTCACTCAAGTTTACCCAGTTAGTGAGAGGCAGGGCCCGGGATTTGAACCGAGGTGTATGTAAGACTCTTAAGTAGACCACAGACCATTCCACCATAAACAGCTGGAAATCTGTGAGGTGGAAGGGCCCTGAGACTCAACTCTAACCGGATTCTGTCAGCCTGGCATGGGCCAGGCATGTGCCACAGGGGAATCTCCACTTACGGAGACTCTGCTGAGCCTGGGAGAGGCGGGGAGGACAAGGAGCCACAGAGCCACACTGCCTTTGAGCTGTGCAGACAGATCTGCTTGGGCCAAGCCCATTACACAGTGGGTCAGAAGGTCATGGTGCACGGAGCAGGTAGCACGGTGAGCTAACGTGAGTCCCTTCAGTTTAGCGCTACGGAGAGAGCATCACTGAGAACCCACTCTGTGCTGGCTTCCTCATAGGTCTCTTCTAACCCTCTCTCTATCATCTTGCACGGTTATGTCATAAGGTAGCTGTTTTCAACCCCATTGTACAGATGAGGAAATCGAGGCTTAGAGAGGTTAAATTCACTTGTCCTTAGTCATCCACAGAGTCTGGATGCTCATGGTCCCAGTCCTATGTGTCTGCTCGCTGCTCACAGAGGCTGTTTCATGCCCTAGAGCCTTTGTATATGGGCTTCCCTGGGCCTACCCAAGCCTGGTCACCTTCTCTGTTTTCATGGGGTGCCATCTGGGCTGGTCTCTCGATTTTCCCAGTGTCTCATTTGCAGGTCAGAGGGAAGCGTCCTCCAGAAGGGAGGAGTGCTGCTCAACCCCAGGCCCCAGGAGGGTGGTCCATTGCCAAGAGACCTGGCACTTGGCCCCAGCTCTGCCTCAATCCGTCTGTGTGACTTGGGAACGCCATTTCTCACCTCTGCTCAAGATTACGTCCCACCCTCACAGTGAGGGGCTTGACACCTCCCGAGCATCTCTCACCCTGGACCAGGGTTGGCAAACTTTTTCAGTAAAGGGCCAGATAGCAAATATTTCTGGATTTGTGGGCCATATGATCCTTGCTGCAACTCCCCAACTCTGCCTTTGTAGTGGGAAAGCAGCCGTAGACAGCATGTCAACAAAGGCGGAGTCCCAATAGAACTTTATTTAAAACAAAAAGAGAACAAAAACGGGGCAGGTTGGGTTTTGCCCATGGACTGTGGTTTGTGGTTCTTTGCCCCGGACAATCTTAGATTTCTGGGTTCTAGAGAGACAGAGATATAGCGCAGTCTAGTAGGGGGGCATGCAGGTGCCCCCCAAATTACAGTGTAGTGTGAAAAGTGGAACTGGCTTAGAGGAGTGCATAGTGCAGTGGTAACTCGGAGGGGGCCTAGGGGACCTTGATGGTTAGGCCGAGTGTTAGTGGGTAACACCTGAGCAGAGTTTTGGCAGATGAGGGGAAGGGCACTCCAGGCAGACGGAACAGCATGTGTAAACACCTGGAGGCATGACAGTGCATGCTGTCTTGGCAGAAGCTGTGGGATTTGATGGCTAGAGCATGAGGCAGAAATGAGATCAAGGAGGATCTTAATTGCTGCGCTAAAGAGCGTGGACTTTTCAGCAAATAATTCTCAGTTATTTAACTCCTCTTCAATGACTAACATTTTTCTTGGAAAGAGTCCACCCCATGACCGCTAATCTCAGTAAGGGGTATTGGATATGCAATTTCTTTTAATTACATGGAAATACTGGTTGTTTCTTCTCTGTGGGGGCCGAGGCCCTGGGGGCAGTGATGGATGCCCAGGGCAGGCAGTGGGGCCCTAGCTGAGCCTGGCTGATCTGTACCACAGTGGAGCCCTGGGCTCTGATTTCACACGCTGCCTCAGGCCAGAGCGATTCCACCTGTGTCATCATTACACTCATCAAGGGATGCTCTGTCTTCCCCTGACTGGCCTAATTGCTCTCCTCATTTGGACAGCCCTGGAGTCATTTAGTAATGAACATCGCCACGTGCTAATCCGGCATCAGGAACTCACCTGCTTGTTGGCATTGGGAGCAGCGTGGAGAGGAGAGGCTCCGCTTGTCATTACAGGTGCAGAGCCTCGCCGAGCTGTTCATGTGCAATTACCGTCCAACAGCCTGGAAATTACAGTCCGGTTACAGCGACCGCTAACGAGGACTAATTGCACCACCACGGAGCTGCCCTGGACACTTAAAACAAATGGCCGCTGTGGGAACTTGGCGATGCGCAGGGAAAATCCCATCTATTCTTGGAAACAGAGGAAAAGGCTGCTAGGAGTTGGGAAGGGCTCAGTGGCAGCTCTTGGGCGTTAAAGATTGGTTTCCCAATTGGTGTAACCAAACTAGAGTTTCATGAAGACGTCCAACAATCCATCCCCCATCCATCCATCCACCCATCCATCCTTCACCATCCATCCATTCATCCACCTATCCATCCATCTTCTTCCGTCTGTTTTTCCATCTGTTAATCCATTCATCCATGCATGCATGCATGTATCCATCCTCCACCCATGTATCCATCCTCCACCCATCCATCCATCCTGCATCCATCCATCCATCCTGCATCCATCCATCCATCTTCCATCCATCCATCCATCCATCATCCATCCATCCTTTCATCCACCCACTCAGCCATTCATCTATCCAACTATTCATCCATCCATCAGGCATCAATCTATCTCTCCATCCATCCTACAAACTTCTACCAAGCTCTTGCTTAGTACAAGGTCTGTACTCAATGCTGCAAGTCAGAGAGGACTGCAGGAGTGATCCTGCACACAAGAAAACATAATAGGTACTCAATAAATATTTTTGACCGGATGAAAAGAAGCATGAACATTTTCTTAATGGAGGGGAGAAAATTATAGAGACTCAGCTCAGTGGGAGAGTGAAGAAAAGGGTTATTGTAGGTGTGAGGAGAGAGAAGATATCGAGTTCATCACAGTCATACATGCATGTGAGTGAAAGAGAGAAAAGTAAAAAAGATGTGCGTGTGTGTATGCTCTGTGTTTGTGTGGCAAGTTACTTTATCTTCTTGAGCCTCAGTTTCCCTATCCATAACATGTGGATAAAAATAGTTCCTACCTCATAGGGTAATTATGTAGATTACATAAAATACTGCATGTGAAGTTCGTAGAACAATGTCTGCTATGTAGGAAGCACTGGTAAAAGTTAGTACTTACCACAATGATGAGCTGTCCTGTGCTGCTGTCTTGGACTCCCCAGGGAGCCTGACCCCCTACTACGATTTCTCCCATCTTCCTGCCCACCCCACCCTGCCTGGAAAGAGAAAAAACCATCCTAGGAATGAGAACCCAATGTCGGATGTTTGTAAGACACGGGAGGTCTTGAGGTTTGGGGAATGTTAATTCTGGGGAATGTTGGGGAATGTTAATTCTGTCCCTTGTGGTTGGAGCCCAGGAAGTGGGGGACAGTGACAGGGGAAGGATAGTAGGGCCAAGGCCACGTCGGTCCAGGAAGAGCTGAGAGGTTTGGGATTTGCTGTGGGGAAGATGAGGAGGCAGTGAAGGATTTCAAGCAAGTGATTTGCATGTTTAAATTATTACTCTGGCACGGGGAATTGATGACTGTAAATTGATTATTACTCTGTGGGAAACTGATTGGAAGACCACAGAGTCACAGTGATTCAGGGGCAGAGTCTGGATGAGAACTGGTCCTCTGCTCTTTCCTGGTCCCAGCTGCTAGAACCCTGACCCCCGGGGCTCCCTGTCCATTGTTTTCTGGCCTGGAGCTCAGCAGTAGGGAAGGAATTATAGAGCTATGGGCTCCTCTGCCCTGTCAGGATCTGTGCAGGCATCTACAGGTCCCCACATTCTCTCTCCTGACCCCACACACATACCTCCAGTGACAAGGACATCACTCCTTCCTGAGGTGGCCTGCTTCCTCTCTGGCAACCTCTGACAAAGTCCTTTACCAGATTAAACTTCAACCTATCTCCCCATGGATTCTCATTATTCACTCTCATCCTACTCCTGAGGGGTGGGCAGAATAGGTCTCAATGGCAGCCCATGGACTTGGCTCACCTGGGGGCCAGGACCCACGCTCAGTTTGTGGTCGGTGGTCGGTGGTCAGTGCGTGACTGTGTCAGTGCTCGGGCTGCAGCTGGGTCAGGGAGGGGCATTGCCAAGAGAGGCTGTGGTGGACTGTGGTTGCACTGGTAGCACCGGGTGCACTGCCTCCTGGTACGCATGCTCTGGTCTAGCCCCTCCCACACTGACTCTGGGTTTGGCCACGTGACCTGCTTCAACCAATGGAATGTGTTAGAAGTGATGCTATGCTAGTTCAAAACTTGTCCTCCTGAGGTCTGCCGGCTTCTGCCTTTGCCGTCTATGAAGCCAGCCTCCAGGGATGAGGAGAGGTGACAGGGAGGTCGTCAAGAAGCCATCTTGAATGCAGCCACACGAGTGGCCTCAGCTAAACCACATGGAGCAGAACTGCCCAGCTGAGCCCATCTGCCCTCATAATTGGGAGAAATAAAACATCGATAGTGCCTTAAGCCACTGAGAGTTGGGATGGTTCTATGTGGCAAGTGAGAACTGATACGGATCCTGAGGAAACACTTCCTGTCCCCTCTCGGAGCAAAGTCAAGGCCCGGCTCTAGCCAGAGGGCCTGAGTCCACGGCGAGCCTTCAGCACTGATTCCTGCACAGCCAGGCACGTCACAGCCCTTCCTGGGCCTCGGTTTCACCATCTATAAAGTGAGGAGATTTAAATGTCATGATTTCATCCTTTCTGGCTTCTCTCTGATGAGGCCAAAGGACTTGGGATGAGGCAATGATGCATCTGTTCCCAGAGGGACCCCTTCTCCAGGTGTGTGTCAGCCTAAGTGGGGTTTCTCACACCTGGGGCCTCACTGCCCATGGAACAGCCTGGTGCCGGGCTTTCTGGCCAGTCCACCTGGAATTACGCACTTCCACCTCGGCTGTGCTAAGTCCAGCCCGACTGTCCACGTGGCACCTGGAACGAGACTGTCCCCTGGGGTGGACACTTGGCTAACCGGGCATGTCAAACCACAAACTGCACAAACCTGCCCCCTCCCTCGCTTCCTTGTTCCTCATTGGGTTTTGGCAACAAATGATTCACTTAAAAGGCTGATGGGGCCAGGAGGTAATGTCTGAAGCATTTCTCCCCTAATCACTCAGCAGCCATCTCCCTATTTTGTTATGTTATTGGCAAAAAGTTATGATGTTTATGCAAATTATATTTGTATAATTATGTCTGAAAGAGTCTGTGGCTCAAGCTTTCCAGGCAATTTCCTTAAATGTGAGCTTTTAAACTTTTACTTTATCATCGATAGAAGATGCTCTTAGAGATTGTGCTGTCAACTTTGGAGGCAGTCAGGGTGGGGAGGGGAGTCATCTCGGTGGGTGTTGGGGGCTCGAACCAGAGAAGAGAGCGTGAGAAACTCGGGCCCCACCTGTGAAACTCCTCAGGGCTCTCTCTGGGTCGAGGAAGCAGATGTCACTGGGCCCTGTGGGACAAAGAACCAGCAGACAGAGGCCAGCACAGTCAAACAGAACTTTCTAGAAGTCTAAGCTATCCAGAGAGGGAGCAGGCTGCCTTAGGAAGTTGTGTAATTCCCAAGAGCAGAGGACCCCAAGATCCAGAGAGGAGAGGCATCTTCCCAAGGTCACCCAGTGGGCACTTGAGGTGCTGGGCCTGACAGCTAGAACTGGACACAGATGCTGAGAGCCCAGTAAGGGGCCAGAGGTGCATCCTCTCCCAGCCAGTGTGTGTTGGGCAGGGTGGTGGGAAAGACCCCCCCTCCCCTCTGGGGCCTTTTCCATGATGGTGAGCAGACACAGACAGGGCTTGAATCGAAGCCTTTCTTTACTGCCAAGCGAGTGGAACACATCTGATGAGCCTCTTCAATATTTATTTTCCCAATACACCTGAACAATTCTGAAGAGACACAATATTACGTTTCTTAGAAATCTCCCTGAATACATATTTATCAGGGAAACCTGAATAAGCTAAGAAGGGCTCAGACCTATTTATTCATGTATTCAGTCCTCTCCAGGGTGTGGGTTATGCCGGCGTTAACGAGGAGAGACACTAATCAGACTGCAGTTGGGCTGAGCCCCTGCTCCAGGGACGGTATCGGGGACCAGCTGCGGGAGTTCTGTGTTCCCCCACGCTCATGATGCTCATCCTTCAAGTTTGTGCCTCTGGGACTGCTGGTTCTCAAACTTGGCTGCATATTGGAATCATCTGGGAGGTTTTAAAAACTGCCGATGCTTGGGTCCCCCTTACAGAAAATCTGATTTAATTTGTCTGGGAGCAGCCTTGGCATTGGGACTTTTACAAGCTCCCCAGGTTGTCCACTGTGCAGCAAAATTTGAGAATGATTTAGACCGTGAACCTGACGGGGCAAGCTGCACTCATGTGTCGTCCTTTCTCCTTCCCTAGTTTTTATCAAAGATGAGCTGTGCAGGAAGGAGAGAGCCCAGGGCTGAGGTTAGGGGCAGGGCTGGCTTCACAGACGTGCAACCTGGGCAGTGGCAGAGCGGCCCAGTCTCGGTTCAATGCTCTGCTGT
The DNA here is from genome assembly GCF_057802395.1 of Ceratotherium simum simum. NCBI lineage: Eukaryota > Metazoa > Chordata > Mammalia > Perissodactyla > Rhinocerotidae > Ceratotherium > Ceratotherium simum. Next base: position 12,602,413 of record NC_141915.1, read on the forward strand.
AGCCGTCTTGAAATTCTTAATCATTTTTGAACAAGGGGCCTTGTATTTTCATCTTGCATTGGGCCATGCAAATTATGTAGCTGGTCCTGGGTGGGGGACTTGGGTTCTAGAACTGTCTCTGTCTGTATAACTGACTTGCTGTGCAACGTTGGGCAAATCTTTCTTTGTTTCGGATCTCCATTTTTCTCTGTATTCAAGAATAAAATCAGTCAGCCCCAAGGACTTTCTAGTACCCCTTCCGTCTGTGTCTGCACACGTTCGCACAAGGACACCTTAGCAATAATTAGGCTGCCCTCAGTCAAACACAGTAATAACCCATAACGACTGGTTGTTTCCAAAATCACACCTTGTTTCATTGAATTCAGCTGAGCTCTTCCCCACCCCCCTAAACAGGTTTGTGTGCTTAGAACCAGGCCTATTCTGCCAGGGGACAAAAATGACTAATTGTGAACATTCCTGTTCTCACTCCCTTCCCCATACAGTTAAAGAGAGTTCCTTCTCTGCCCATTCAGTCTCCCAGCAACCTGCCTTCTAAGCAGAGCTCTGCCTCTGCCAGCTTAGTTCCTCGGCTTTTCTAATGCAGAATTGGACAACTAGAAAGGCTGGGGACTGTAGTAGGCAAGGCCAGAGATTTGCATCGGAGAGAGCAGAGCAGTTCCCAGGAGAAAGAATAAAAGGGGAGAGAAGGAGAGGGTGGGAAGGGATGGTGATGGGGAGAATTTTGGATTGGGATTGAGAGTGGGGGAAAGAAAAAGGTATCTGAGGAACAGCTGCCAGTTATGTAAATATTGAGAGTGTCAGAGGGAGGAGAAATAATTATTTTGTGTGTATGAGGAAGATCAGCCCTGTGCTACCATCTGCCAATCCTCCTCTTTTTTTGCTGAGGAAGACTGGCCCTGGGCTAACATCCGTGCCCATCTTCCTCCTCTTTATATGGGACGCCGCCACAGCATGGCTTGCCAAGTGGTGCGTCTGTGCACGCCTGGGATCCGAACCGGCGGACCCCGGGTCGCTGCAGTGGAGCATGCGCACTTAACCACTTGCACCACCGGACCGGCCCCTGAGAAATAATTTTTAAGATCTTTTGCTATGCATTGAGAATATACTGTGACCTCCCCAGAATGCACATGCACACTTTCCCTTTAGAGGTTTCTCAAGAGGCGCAGCATAAATTACAATTGCTTTCAGTTATATTTTTTTGTAAGACTACTGATTCTTTGAATTGATCCTGTGCAGAGACTGGTCTATTTGGGACCCCAGTATATTTGGAATATACCGTTAAGTCAAGGTTGTGTGGAAATGAGGCAGATGTGACTTGGGAAACCCTTCATCATCCAGTGCAGGCATTTCATGAACTCACGAGCTCTCTGAGTGGGAAGAGATCTTAAAAATGGTCTAGTTCAGCCCCTCTCTCATGTGGACTTCATTTTTCTAGAGCATCTCCACCAAGTCCATTCTCTCCTTGTGTACATCCTATGAAAAGGAATGCACTACCTCCAGGGAAAGCTTATTCCACCTGTATGCAGATCTAGCAGTTAGAATGGTCTGTCCACATTCTCACGCACTATCATTGGTGGTGCGAATTGCTACAGGCTCACTGGACATCACTCTGGTGGGTCCTACCACAGCTTAAAATGTTCTCATCTTTTGAATGAGCAATTCAAAATCTGCATCAATCACATACAAAAATACATATTGAAGGATGTTTACATTGAAGCATTGCTTGTGATAGTGAAAATCTGAAGCAACTTAAATGTATATCCACAGGAGATTGCCTAAAAAATTAAGATATGTCTATATTGTGGAATAATATAGACGTGTGTACTAACGTGGAAAGATTTCCAAGATATACTAAAGAAAAAAAGTAAATTGCAGATAATAAGGGATGGATAAGCTCATGTGTATATATATATTAAAAAAAACAAAGCTTTCACACATATGCATGACTATGAATTAAATATACGAAAATATATAGGAAAATGATGCACATAAAATTGCTAACAATTAGTTGTTAGGGAACTGCAAATCAAAACCACAATGAGATACTACTTCACACCCAATACAATGGCTATTATTGAAAAAATGGAAAATAACAAGTGTTGGTGAGGATGTGGAGAAGTTGGAACCCTCACTCACTGCTGGTGGGAATGTAAAATCGTGCAACTACTTTGGAAAACAGTTTGGAGATTCCTCAAAAAGTTAAACATAGAGTTACAATATGACCCAGCAATTCCACTCCTAGGTACATACCCGAACAAAATGAAAGCATACATCCACACAAAAACTTGTACATGAACGTTCATAGCAGCATCATTGACAATAGCCAAGAAGTGGAAACAATACAATTGTCCATCAACTGATGACTCTGTGAATAAAATATGGTATCTATACAGTGGAATATTATTTGTCAATAGATGAAATTGAAGTACTGATTCATGCTACAACGTGGATGAACTTTGAAAACATTACGCTAAGTCAAAGAAGCTAGTCTCGAAAGACCACATATTGTATGATTCCATTTGTATGAAATATCCAGAATAAGCAAATCTGTAGAGACAGAAATTAGATTAGGGTTGCTTAGGGCTAGGGTTGGAGGACATGGTGGAATGCAGAGTGATTGCTAATGGGCATGGGGTTTCATTTTAGTGTGATGAAAATGTTCTAAAATTAAATTGTGATGGTTGCACGATTCTGTGAATAGACTAAAAATCACTGAACTCTACTCTTTAAATAGGTGTACTGTATGGCATGTGAATTACATCTCAATAAACTTAAAAAAAAATTGCTAACAGTGCTTCCATCTTGTGGGGGTGGCTGGGTTAGGAGGGGGGAGAGAAGCACTTGCCTCGTCCTGGTGACTTATTTCAAGTAGTAAAACATGGTGATCAGCAGGCATTCCATGGAGGCATTTGAGCAGATGGCTGCTGGACACCCAGCCCTCTGACAAAGCTGGCAACGTCAATTCTGTCCCTTCTCCACCTCTGGGGCCAATGGCTGTCCTCCATGGGCAATCTGAGGCCTGGGTGTGGCAGTGCACACACAGGGGTAATGCCACTTCTCGTACTGGCCTCTGGTGGGCAGCAGTGGGCGGCGCTCTGGGGTCCCTTTCCTGGTGTGCTGGAGCCTGTAGACTGAAGTGACTGAAGGCAGAGGGTGAGCTCTGTTCAGTGTACCTGTTTCTGGGGTTCCCCCATCCCAGGGAGGACTGCGAGAAGGGAGGGGCGCTGGGTTCAGCAGGGATTCAGCTGACAAAGACTGAAGATGCAGAGAAGATGCTATCTCTGACTGGGATGATGGAGCTAACCCCAGAGAGGCCAGGGCGGCGGTTCCCGCCCTGCTGCAGACAGAGGCAGAGACCGGAGCCAGGGTTGGCTGGGGCAGGGCCGGTGGCCAGAAGGGGTCAGTGGAGCTGGACACCTCTGCCAGCAGAAGCCTGTGCAAATCACCCCACCCCTCCACCCTCAGGAACCCCAGCCCGGCTGGCCTCATCTGCCTGACTCAGAACTGTAAGAAGCCACAGCACAGCACCCCGGGGCACAGCACACAGAGACACACGCTGACCTGCCCTCGAAAGCGCTAAAGCACAAAGGCACCCAGGTCCACACCCAAGGGCACAGCACACGTCATGCTGGCAGGACCACCACACATCAAAGCACATGGACAACAGACACACAGACGCACATGCACACTAATAGAGCCATGCACACACTAGGACATTACCCAGCACAAGAAACAAATGGACAGACATAAGTGGTTAAAATCCTTTCCCGTTCATCCAGCTGGCTGTTAAAGGCCGATCTGGAGCAGCCGAGGCACCCTTTTCAACCCCCAGTCTGGGTTAGGTGCCCTCCTCTGTGTCACCTCCCTAGTCCCTCCTCTTCCCCCACAAGTCTCTGGTCCATTCTGCTTCATTGTGGCTGTGGTTTGCCTGTTTGCTTTCCCCACTGGATACCAGATCCTTGAAGGCAGGGACTGTGTCTCATGCATCTCTAAGTTTCAGCACTTGGCAGGGGGTCTGGCATGTAGAGCAGGGTTAATGTCTAACTCTTTAATGAATGAATATGTGAATGAAGCATCTAAGTGTATATTTATCAGAGAAAACATTCAACCTTCATAACTATCAAAGAAAGGCAAATGAAAATGAGATTCAATTTTACACCTATTAAATTAGCACAAATTAGGAAATATAATTATCACACTCAAGACTGACATAGTCGTGGTATAACCACGGCACCCACACATTGCTGGTGGCCGCGTGTAAATTGGGTGCAACCCCTTTGGAAAGCAATTTGATAATATGTATCAAGAGTCATTAAAAGGCTCACACCCTCTGGTGCAGTGATCCCACTCAGGAATTTATCCAAAGGAAATTACCAGAAAGAAGGATATTTGTTGACTGTGGATGGAAGTGTTATTTATGATCACAAGGCCCTGATTTCTGAACCAAAAATTGGGACACACACACTGACACATTCCACTTGAGGGCAGGTGGGAAGAATAGTTCCAGAAAACTGAGGACACGGATGGCCATGACTGAACTGGGAACAGCTGTCGTGGGAATGTTCCCTGAGGGCAGGGACCTTATGTGTGTCGCTCACTGCTGTACCCCCAGTTCCTAGTGGGGTGTCTGGTATACGGTGGGATAATGTTGTCAAATAAAAGAGTAAATAATGGTTGAGTAAAATATACCTTAGTATATTGAACCATTATATATGTTATTTATTTAGCCATCGTATATATTAAATATATATATATTTAACCATTTTACACACACATACACTCTGAATAAAATGCTCTGTATCCATTAGAGATGATTAATATGCAAATGTGTTTGATACACTATTATAAAGAAATGAGTTCTTATTCTGCATAAAAAAGACTTATGTGCTAGAGAAGGAGGTCTTGGAGACAGAGGTGCACGTGGCCTAGCCCAGGGGTCGGCAAACTCAGCCTAATCTGGCATGCCACCTGTTTCTGTAAATGAAGTTGTGTTGTGACAGCCACACCCATGTGTTGACATATGGTGAATGGCCGCTTTTGTGCTCCAGAAGTGAGTAGTTGTGACAGAGACGGTATGGCCCTCAAAGCTTAAAATATTGACTTTCTGACCTTTTCTGGAAAAGTTTGCTGACCCTTGGCCTAAACCAAGGAGGGGCAGGAAGGTGTGGGCTCCCAGCCCTTCCTGGACAGTGAGGCTCTTCACGCAGGACGAGGAGGAAAACAACCACATGAACAGGAGCGGGCATTTATGGGGTGTCGTCTGGGCGTGAGGCATGGCTTCAAGGGCCCACAGCATCGCCCATTTAATCCTCACAGCAACGTGATGAAGTAGCGATTTATCACCCCTGTTCTGTGGGGGGAAGTGGAGGGTGGGTGCTCAGGCAACGTGGTCATACCACACGGCAATCCGTGGGGAGCCTGGACTCAAACCCAAGCTTTGGGGCTCCACCACCGTGCTTCGCTGTCTTCAGAACACCAGGAGGTCTTCCACAGATGCCGGGTCTGAAGCTCGGAGGTCGGCCCACTTGCTCAAAGCCTCTCAGTATCAAGAGATAGAGCCAGGATTCAAATTCAGGTCTGTGTGAGTGGATGCTGTTCCCTCCAGGGAGAAGTGAAGCCAGTCTGGGGGTGAGGCGGTGGCATTAGGGGTGATCCTCACTTGAATGCTGTCCTAACAGTGCTTGGGGCCTGTGGCCAGCAGTGTCCCTCCCACTCTGGGCTGGGCTGCTTGAGCCCTGGCTTGGCTGCTGATTCTGTCTTTGACTTTGGACAAGCTCCTTCCCCTCTCTGGGCCTCAGTTTCCCCATCTGCATGACAAGGTGGCTGGAATGAAAGGATAGCTTTACTGGACTTTTCAGCCACAAAGCCCCACTCAAGTCCTCTCCAGGGAGGATGAAATGCAGCTTTTCCTTTCGAGAACCCAGGCATGCTCAGGACGATTGTCGCCAGTGATGGGAGAAGATTCATCTCTCTGCTCTTACAGGACCTGGAATGGAGCTGAAGAGTGTGGAAGCCTGCAGACCTTCCTGGAAGGGCTGGGGGCCCGTGCAGGGTCTGAGGAGGTAGGTGAGGGAGAAACGCTGCAGCCACCTGCCAGAAGGGCCTTTTCCCACTCCAACCGTTAGTAAAATCCAACTCGTAGAAGATAGGATGTCCCACAGCAGGGGCGGAGCAAGAGCGTGTGGTGGCCGTGGGGGGCTGGCCAGGGACAGGACTAGGACGTGGCAGGAGAGGCACTAACACCCGGCACAAAATTTAAGAGGTCACCAACAAACCCAACAAGCAAGATAAGTAATATTTTAATACAATTAAGAAAATAAAAATTAATGCAAAAAATCCATAATGGACAAAATATCAAAATTTTTAAATGAAAACAGGCTGTTTGTTTTGTGACCCTGAGTTATTGTGCAACCAGAAGAGTTGACTCCAATCAGCCCACCGGCTGTCACTCCCGTGTGGGTTTATGAGAGGTGACAATGGCACGCAGATTGGGCAATGTGGAGCTTTATATATAGTCATGTAATTTGACTGTCAAGCTTTAATTAACTTTTCCCACTCGTTTTGAAATATGGGAGGATATTTTGATAAGTGTATGTGGGGTGCACATATTTCCTTTCCCTCAGACTCCAGTGTGCCTGGGCTGGGACTTGGGCTGGAAGTCCTGCGGTCCTGGGGTCCTGAGGGTCTGGGGTGTGAAAAGCACAGACTACGGGCAGCTGGTTAAGGAGAGATGTATTCCCAAAAGAGTGCCTCCGTGAGTCTGCAGGGGCCTAAGCTTTTCTATAGACATAAACACATCAAGTTTTCCCAAACATATATATTTTGTTGTGAGGGGTAAGATATGGATTTATTTTTAAAAGAGCAATACTTTTGCTTTTATTTTTGCGAGTACATATTTTCTCAGAAGACAGATCCTAAAAGATTGACTACAATTCTGGGAGAGTCCAAGAGATTTTTTTGTTGGGTCAGAAAAGTCTCTGTAGCGAAAAAGTTGAGATGGAAGGAGTAGGAGTGTACCGAGGGGGAGGGATATACCACCCGTGCCGGCAGGGCTGCGCCCTGGGACAGAGCCCTGGGGACCAGAGGACTTCTCCTGGCCCTGGTCTGCCTCTAGTCTGGAGTCCCACATGTGCTGGTGGGAGGGTTGGAAAGGCACCCACATTAGACCAGATTTGCTGTTTTCTGCCTCTGCCTGCATCTCCTGGGGAGACTTACCTGGGCTAATGGTGACTGGGGGTATGAGGGTTTAGGCCCTGATTTGAGAAGAAAGCAGGATCTCCCTTCTCTCTAAGCCACCAACGGCCCCGAGCCTGCTGGGGTTGTGAAGGGTCCTGGGCGTGTTGACGGCTGACTGGGAGGCGGAGTGGCCTCCTGCTTCTCTTCACTTGAATCTCTCTCTCTTTTCTTAACTATGAAATATTTTTAAATTTTGAAATAACTTTAGATTTACCAAAAAGTTGCAAGAATAGTGCAGAGTTCTCTCAAACCTTCCCCTAGCTTCCCCAAATGTTAACATCTTTCATGCCCATGATATCATGAACAAAACCTCCAAAGCAGCATTGATAACGATACTATTAACTACTCTACGGTGCTTATTCAAATTTTGCCAGTTGTCTACTAAAGATTCCTATTGCATCTAGTTGTCATGTCATTTTTGTCCCTTCCAATCTGGGACAGTGCTTGGCCTGTCTTCACAGCTTGGACACTTTTCAAGAGTACTGGACAGTTACTTTGTAGACTGTTTGGGTTTGTCTGATGTTTCTGGGTGATTAGATTGAGGTTTTCATTTTTGGCAAAAAAGACTGTGGAAGTGACATTATGTCCTTCTCGGTGCACCCTCTCGGGAGGTACGTGAAGTCGATGTGTCTTGGCCGAGGTGGTGTCTGCCAGGTTTCTCCACTCATCTCCCTTTTTCTTTACAGCAGTCACCCCTTCACCTACTGCCACAGTCAAGACAGTTGGATCAGGATGATTGCAACAATCCTTCTTAGCCTGTTTGGGTTGCTCTAACACAATACCATAGACTGGGTGGCTTACAAACAGCAAACACTTATTTCCCACAGTTCTAGAGGCTGGAAAGTCCAAGATCAAGGTGCCAGCAGATTCGGTGTCTAGTGAAAACCTGCTTCCTAGTTCACAGACAGCCATCTTTTCGCTGTGTCCTCACATGGCAGAGTGAGAAAGCTCTCTGGGGTCTCTTTTATAAAAGGCACTAATCCCACTCATGAGGGCTCCACCCGTATAACCTAATCACCTCCCAAAGGCCCCACCTCCAAATACCATCACACTGGGGACTAGATTTCAACATATGACTTTTGCGGGAACACAAGCATTCAGTCTAGAGCACTTCTCATAGGCACACACAGCACTTCCCAGCTACAAACCATTCTTTTTTTTTTTTTTTTAATTTTCTGTTTATTGCGGTAACATTGGTTTATAACATTGTATAAATTTCAGGTGTACATCATTATACTTCTATTTCTGCATGGATTACATCATGTTCTCATGTTCACCACCCAAATACTAATTACAATCCATCACCACACACATGTGCCTAATTATCCCTTTTCCCTCCTCCCTCCCCCCTTCCCCTCTGGTAACCACCAATCCAATCTCTCTACAAAGCATTCTTACGTCTGGTCTGTTCCCTCCTTTGAGCTCACATCGTTGAGAGGTTGGTGATAACCCCATTTTCATGACTAGCTCGTCCAACCTTTTCAGTTTACTGGTAGAAATGGAGGCCTGCAGGGGGAAGAAGGGGAGAACTAACAGTTTTTGGTTTTCTTCTGTCGACAACGTGCTAGGCACCTTTACACACTGCCCATGTCACATTTAACCCTTTCAGCAACCACTGATTCTCTTCATTACATAGAGGGCGACACAGAGTCTTGGAAAGACTGGGAAAGCTGTCTAAGGTCGTGCAGCCTGGAAACAGTCTGCTCCAAAGTCCAGGGTCTTACTTTCCCTTTCCCCACCTCTCCAGGGAAGGGCCTTGCTCAAAGTCACTCAGAGATTCTGTAACCCCGCTGGAACACAAACCCAAATCTTTAGGTAGCTTCCCTAGAGTGCGTTGGGAATTGATGAAATAACGCTTTCTCTTATCTTTGCATCAGACCCATGGGATAGGTGTCATTTCCTAGGGAAATGTCATCTCTGTTATGGAGGAGACGAAGCTGAGGTTCAGAGAGGTTATGGATCTTGGCCAAAGTCTCAGCCAGTAAGGGGCAGACCGGGAATTCTTACCCATGCTGTCCCTCTCCAAGCCCAGTCATTTACTATGTGAGTGCCTGGTTTTTCTCCCTTTGGAAAGGAGCATGCTGGTACCTGGGCAGACACGAGATGGTGTCTTACTGGTGATTTCCGTGCTTCATTAAAACCTAATTTATGTGATTTATAAAATGTTATGTGATTTATAAGACTTGTTAACTCTCTGAGGGAGCTGGCGGGGCTCACAGATCCCTCTGCTCTATCTGGTTTGGTCAGTCAGCAGCGGTCCTTTATCAAAGGCTGCTCTGTACCATGCCCCGGGCCTGGGGCTGTGGTGGTCCTGACCTCATGCTGATGAACCAGCCACAGTCCCAGGGCTCTGGGGGTGGGGAGATGAGATAACCGCCCCTGGAACCGTAAGGTCAGAGTGTGATCAGAGATACAAACCTCAGAGCATCATGGGAAGCTTCCTGGAGGCAGTGGCCCTGGAGAGGAGTCTTGAAAGTGGATGAGATTTAGGTAGATGAGGGTTGGACAGTGAATGCAGGCTGTGGGAATGGAGCGTGGGCACCTGGAAGAGAAGGAAAGCTGGTGTTCTGGTGGCTTGTGGAATTAAGGCCTTGGGCAGGGCTGGCCAGAAGCTCAGCACATCCCTGGGTTACAGAATTTGAAGATAGGGAGGAACCTGAAAACGAGGTTGACTGTGGCCAGCCTGGACCATGAGACAAGTCCCTCATCAGCACCGGGACCTCCCATACCTGTTAGAGGGAAGAAGGTGATTCAGGTTGGGGAAGAGGGAAGAGACGGGCCTCATGACTGCTCCGGGACTCTGAGCATTGTGTCATGAAGAATACTCCAGCTGCAAAGGGAAGGAGGAAGAGGGTCCACAGCAGCGGGATTGCGGTCACATGCAGGAGTCTTTCCAGAGGCAGAGCACAGGACTAGCCCTCTCTAAGCCCATCTGGATAAAGGGTTATAGAATCTCTTGACCAAAGAAGAGGGGGACAGGAGAGGAGGCACACTGTGGCCCTCCTGCTTGAGCAGGAGCAGATGGGGCCATTGTCCTCTCAGCATGTCCTGTTGGTTTTCAGGGCAAGACTTTTAGTTCAGCCACCCTGTTCAGGAGCCTGGGCAGCACACTGGAGCCTTCCCCTCTGTGCTCTGTATATCCACTCGCCTTCTAGACACCACCCCTGCCTGAGATGTGCCACAGCCCCGCCAACTTGACACATCCATAATGATTACCTTCACCCAAGCCCGCTCCTGCTCCCAAGCTCCCAGCTCAGAGGTGGCCCCGCTGGCCCCTACGCCAGAAACATGGGAGTTTTCCTGGACTTTCCTTCTTCACTCCCATATTTTACCACCAAGCCCTGTCATTTCACACCCCAAACATCTCTGGAATCCCCACTTTTCTGCCTGCCATCACTAGGTCAAGGCAAGTCACTAGGTGACTAGGTCACCTACAGCATCAAGTCCAAGCCCCCGGGCCTGGCATTCAAGGGTTTTCGGACGTGTCCCTGCTGCTCTTAGCAGTTATGTTCTCTGTCCGTCCTCCCCGATTGCCTGCTCTACACCAATAGTACGTCAGGTGTACTTGTCTGACAACCCCATGTTGTTTCACAGCCCTTGGCTTTTCCAAATGTAGTTACCTTTCTCTAGAAATGACATCCCAATTTGTCTCCCTGGAGAACGCCTCTTCATCCTTCAAAACCAGCTCTTGTGACACCACCTCTCTGAAGTACTCCTTGGCTTGCTTCAGACGGAAGCATTCTGCCGTCTCTACCATGTACTTAGCACATATTGTACATCACCGTATTTGTTTGCACATCTGTCCCCTCCATAGTCTATGAGTTCCCTCCAAGCTTCTCTCTCTCTCTCCTTCCTCCCTCCCTCTCTCCTTTTCCTTCTCCCTTTCCCTTTCTCCCCTCTTTCCCTCCCTTTCTCTTTTCCTCTTCCTCTCCCTCCCCCTAATCTTACCCTTCCATTCATCAAGTCTTTCCTGAGTGCTGACTGATGAGCCAGGTCCTCTTCCAGGGTTTGTGCCTACACACAGAGGTGATATCCCAGACAAGCTCTCGCTTCAGTGGGGCTCACACTTTCCCTGGGTTACAGAATATAACTGAGAGTGAAATAAAGCCAGACAATCATAGGGAGGATGAAGTGCTCTGGAGAAAATGGGGTAGGGTATTGGCATCGAGCACAGCATTTGGGGTGGGGTGGGCTACTGATTGCGTGGTCCGGGAGGTCTTTCCTGAAGAAGAGACATTTGAGCTGAGACCTGAATGACAAGAGGGCTTCAGCTGTGCAAGGAGAGCAGGAGAAAGAGCGTTCCAGGCAGAGGGAACAGCTCCTTCAAAGGCCCTGAGGTAGGGAAGATCCTGGTGCACAGAAGGAAGAGGCTGGCGCGGCTGGAGAGGAGGGAATGGGAAGGTAGGTGGGGCTTTGGGAGGGGAGGGTGCAGGGAGCAGGGTCCCAGTGAAGAGAAGCTGGATGAAGCTAAAACATGAGACAAGCTCTAGGCTCATTGAGAAGATTTTGGGCTGATTGCCCAACCTCACGGAGGCTCTGGTCTCTCATTGGTGCCCCATAGGGTCCTCACGCAGCTCGAGGATGGTCCTAGAGTCAATCAGTCCATGCCTGGCACTGAGCAGGGTAGGGGGTACGGGAATGGAGCAGACCATACTCCACTAGGATCTTACACTCCAGTGAGAGGTCATGGTCTGCATGGCTACCAGTAACCCAGGGGAACAGGGTCCCAGGACTCAACTTCTCCCTGATGAGACTATTCCTAGCCACGTGTCCCCTTCCTCTGTCCTCTCTTCTCTGCCGCTATGCTCAGGGAGTGCCCAAATGATGGGCTTCTTTGGAGCCCCAGTGATGGCAAAGGATTCTCTTCTACGCCTGCCAAGTCACCCAAGCTCAGCTCAGGGCCTTTGCATCCTCTTGACACTTGTGCCCTGCTGGCAAGGGAAGAGGCTGATGCAGCCCATTCCTGCCCCTCATCCATCAGGGCTGTGTGCCCCCCAACACTTTCCGCAGCTGCCCGCATGGTTGCTGCCGCTTGTCATTCAGGCTTTGGCTCCAAGGTCACCTCCTGATGGCACTTTCTGCAGTAGCACTCCCCATCCTCTTCATGCTATTTTCTTCCCTGTCTTTTTGATCCATGCTTATTTGTCAGCAGGATCCACCGCTAGAAGGCAAACTCCTTGAGGCCAGGGACCTGTCTCTTCTGCTTCCCCGTTTTGTCTCCAGGGCCCGGAACAGCCCCTGGCCCATAGCCATGCTCAGTAAATATTCGCTGAGTGAGTGACGCTGGTTTGCTGTGCTTTTTCTTTTCTAGTGATTAACATGCGTGGGTTCCTCTTCAAAGAGCAGATTGTGTCAAACTCACAGAGCGCCCGACTCTGGCGTGGCTCAGAGCTCATTATCTTCCCGCTGCAAGTGGAGACATTCTTGGACAGAGATTTAAACAAACGCTCAAGTCCCCGCTTTGACCTAGCTAACCTTCCGGGGAGTTCAGAGTCATAAAGCATTATTGTCTCTGCGGCGGGGAGGACTTCGGGCGCCTCTTGGCACGTGACACATCCGCCTGAATTAGTGGCTTGGTCTCTAGATCTGATGCTGGGCCAGGACTAGGCGAGCTGACTTTCTTGGCATCTGTAAGAGAGTCTGGGACACAGACACACACTCAGAGTCAGAGAATCAGGTGTTTGCTTGTTTGTTTTTAGGGCCCGAAAGAACCAGTGAATGAAAAGGACTGGCCCAGGGTCACGCTTAGGACAGCTGGCAGAGCCTGGTCCACAGCCCAGTACCTGGACTCCTGTCCCACTGCTCTCCCCTCGCTCTGGCCCCGCTCTGGCCATCCAGAGACTCTTCCCCATCCTAGGGATTCAGTGCCCGTCCTGTGGAACCTCGTGAAATTTACTCATGAAATTCCCCACCCCCCCTTTTTCTAGTTGTAGTAAAATACACAAAACATAAAATTTACCATCTTAACCATTTTTAAGCGTACAGTTAGCGGCATCAAGTACATTCACATTGTTGCGCAACCATCACCACCGTCCATCTCCAGAACTCTTTTCATCTTGCAAAACTGAAACTCTGGAAATTTCACTTATTCAGTTTCCTCAAATGTTAAGTGAGAATAATGAGAATGATGATGCCCACCACGCGTATTAATGAGAGTGAATAGGGCACCCGATGGGGAATTCAAGTCCAGAAGCTGTCCAGCACAGAAGCTCTATAAATATTTGTTAAATTTGAATCTGATGACTCAGGTATCAATGTTGGTTTGATGCAGCTTATTAAGTAAATAAATCGTATTCTCCTACAGATACTCCCTGAAGTTGTTTTGAAGGAAGTTGTTTTTAAGGCGTACTCTGTATAACAACAAAACATGGCACAAAAGCAGGGAAAAGAAGCAGGCATAATATTTTCAAGGTTCACCCATGTTGTAGCGTATATCAATACACCACTCCTTATTTTTTAAATTGGAGTAAAATATGCATAACAAAATCTACCATCTTAACCATTTTTAAGTGTACAGTTCTATGGTATTAAGTACCTTCACATTGTCGTGCAGCCATTGCCGCCATCCATCTCCAGAACTTTTTCATTTTCCCAAACTGAAACTCTGTCCCCATTAACCAATAACCCCTCATCCCCCTCCCCCAGCCCCTGGCAACCACATTCTACTTTCTGTCTCCGTGAAACTCTATTCCTTTTTATGGCTGAGTAATATTCCATTGTATGCATATATTACATTTTATCTGTTCATCCATTGATGGACATTTGGGTTATTTCCCCCTTTTGGCTACTGTGAATAGCACTGTTTGATGCTGCAACATGATGAACCTCAAAAACATTATGTTATGTGAAAGAAGCCAGACACAAAAGGTCATATATTGTATGAAGCCATTTATATGAAATATCCAGAATAGGCAAATCCATAGGACAGAAAGTGGAGTAGTGGGTGCCAGAGGCTGGGGGAGGGGAGAAAAGAGAGTGACTGCTTATGGGTATGGGGTCTCTTTTGGGGGTGGTGGAAAAGGTTTAGGACTAAATTGAGGTGGTAGCTGCACTGGATACTTTAAAAGCGTCACTTTTCTGTTTTGTAAATTTAAACTAAATAAAAGAGGGGAGCAATCAGTGCCTTAAGGTGTTTTCATTGTGATGCCAAACCCCTAGATTTGCCCAGGTGGTGAAGACCTGTATGGGTTGAGGCAGTCTGAAGCTTCGGAGACTTGTCCTTGTGTGCTCGGGGGGATTCGTGCTCTGCCTGCCCCATACCTGGCGTCTGATGGGGACCAAGTGCTGTCTGGTGCTTGTTTCCTTGCGCTGAGCGCAGAGCCCTGGTATCCAGAGGAGAAAGTGTGAGGACTGGAGGAATGGGGGTTGGGGAGGGCAAGGTTTTCCCGGGCTGGGGCGACCTTCAGGTGAGAGACGCAAGCTCTTGAAAGCTCATCTCATGGCTCAGAGGCACCTCTTCCACCATCCAACTAGCTGACCTACGACCTATGGGAGTGACAGTGAGAATGTGGAAAAGACCATCATTTCCCTGAATTGCCCGAATTGGGGAGGCAGCAGAGTTTCAGCCTGGAGCCAGGGTTTTGGCTCAGACTAAAGCCGGGGCCACTTCTACATGCAAGGATTTATCAAGCGCAGGATTAGCCCTGACAGAGCAGAACTGCCTCGGGCAGAGAAGATGAAAGGCAGAGGACAGAGAGGGGCTTGTCTTTACTTCTGCATGTCTCAGGGGATGGAGAGGGCAAGGACGTGAAGCAGTGACTGCTAAGGAGACAGTGAGATGGCAGGCGAGGAGGCTTCAGCCTCAGGGGAGGCTGGTCCTGCTAGGGGGCTAGTCCTTTATTTGCTGTCAAACCACTTCAGGTGCATTAACGACTCCTCGATGTTAAGTACTAATTAACAACCAGCTGGCAAACTTCTCTGCTGGGGGATTGGCACCTGTGCGGGGATGCTCTCAGTCCCAGGAGAGCAGGGAGCATTTGAGAAAGCCACAGGCTGATGTGGGAACCGTGCAAGGAAACAGCACCCTGGTGCGGAGATGAGATGCTCTGGGTCATCAGGGCGAGGCCACGGGGGGAAATCACACAGCACCAGCACGGTGAGGGTTCAGATCCCAGCTCTGCCATCTAGTAGCCATGCAATCCTGGGCAAGTGCCTTCCCTCTGAAGCTGTTTCTGATCTCTGATGGGGGCCAGATATCTCACAGGTTGTCGTAGACTTACACGCGAGGATCCAGGTAAAGAGCTCAGTGCGGTGCTGCCTGGCTGATTGAAATACTCAGCAATGGTTGAGCAGTGTGTTGAGGAAGCCACAATGGAGTAGCAAATCTGGTGTTCCTGAGTGCATGTCCAGTCCTGCCTCAGTTTCCCTTGGTGACTACCTTTGGATTTCTTGATGGCTGCATTAGAGACCAGTCTTGCCCCAGGGCCTCAGCCCACCCTGGTGCGTGTTTTGGTCCCACCAGTTTGGAGAACGCTGGGCTGGAGTAAGTAGTTCTCTGACCAGTAGACCCAATGTTCAGGGCACTAGGAAGCCTGCTGTGTGGCTCTGTGGGGATGCGGGAAGGGGCAAGCAGAGGGAAGGAGCCGTCTGAGTCTTAGGTGACCTGAGCTCTGAGCCTGGGTCTGAATTCCTAAGCTCTACCACAAGGTTGCTCCCGCGTCAGCTCGTAAGGAAAGGTTGGAATGCAGGTGGTAGCAAGCACAGCATGTATACAGCCTTCCGCCGTCTCCCCGACACTTTCCTCTCCTCTGGGCTTTCTGATCCTCAAAATGGGCCTGTGAGGTGAACTGGACAGACATCATGAGAAAGGTGAAGGAATTTGCTGTCAAAGGAACAGAAGTAGCTCCTACCCCTCCAGAGTCCTTATAGCTCAACTCGGTATTTGTCTGTCAGCCACTGGGCATCCTTCCAATAGATTCCTTTTTAAGTTAGAGTAGCTTCTAGGCTTGACACACACACAATATCAACTGACCCCCAGGAGTAGGAAATCAGTGACCATCCTGAGGGAATCTCTTTCTTCCTGTATCCGTAGGGCTGAACTCGCCAAAACCAGCTGGTGCCGAGTTATCACGGCTCACCAGACCTCCTAGGAGGGACAGGGCTTTAGGTGGGACCCACTAAGAGGAGCAGTGAAGCCTGGAGGGCCTCTCTGGATTTTGGAGGCATCACGCCCACCTTGACTGTCCTGTCTTGACCTGTTTATTGATCTTTACTACCAGTTTTGAGTAGAGCATGGAGCATGGAAAAGTTCTTGCCTCGTTCCTATCGCTGCTGTATCAAATTACCAAACTTCGTGGCTTGAGACAACACAGACTTATTGTCTTACAGCTCTGTAGGTCAAAGCTGACCAGGGTCTCACTGGGCTGAAATCAAGGTGTTGGCAGGGCTGTGTTCCTTCCTGAAAGCTCTAGAGGAGAATCCACTTTCTTCTCTTTTTCCAGCTTCTAAAAACTTCCCATGCCCCTGGGCTTGTGGCTCCATTCAGCCCTCAAAGCCAGCAATGGCCAGTTGAGTCTTTTTCACACCATAGCTCTCTGACACTCCTCCTCTGCCTCCCTTTTCCATATTTAAGGATCCTTGTGATTATATTGGGCCTGCCTGGATAATCTTCATATTTTAAGGTCAGCTGACTAGCAACCTTAACTCCCCTTTGCTGAGTAACGTATTCACAAGTTCTGGGGATTGAGACGTGCACACGTTGGGGGAGGCATTCTCCTGTCTCCCACAGTTCTCCAGCTGTGCGAGGCTGCCATTCAGGTTACTTCGTCACCTGGCCTGTTGAGCTGATAAAGCCCATGATGCTTGAAAGGTCTACGGCAAATTAGAACACTCTATGGAGCACAGGACAAGCCCTGATTGAAAAATCACAGTGGAGCCCTTTACACCTTGGAGCATTAGCGAATTAAACTTCTTTTGAGAAATAGATGCTGGCTTGCTACTTGGTGGACACTGAAGTCTAATCAGGTAACAGGTAACCACGCAACCGGAACTGTTTAGGGTTATCAATTGATTTGGCCACGAAGTTAGGTTTTTCCAACAGCACTCCACTGAGGGGAAGTGATATATGGGAGCAGAATCGCTTGAATAGGTCTTGGATAAGGCATCCATGAAGGCCTAGATAGAGGCTATGAATGGGTTCAACGGTATGGGTCAAGGTCGTCCTAGAAATCACACTGCTGAGCCTAATTTGCTAGCAATAGCAACCAACTTTACGCTTCCGATTGTGAAGAACTCTGAAAGGTCTGAGATTTTTCCTTGTTGCAGCCTAACAATTTAGCCTGCTCCAGTTTCATGGATGCTAGCAGAGAACATGAGACTCCTGGATCAGAGACAAAAGACGTTCTTACTCACAGCACAGCAGCATGAGCTTCATGTTTGCACTGGTTCCCCTTAATCTCCAAGTTCTGCGGGATGGTGTAGAGTGGCCCAGGTGGATGCTGCACACGCAGTGAGTGTGTGTCACAGGTGAAGAATTCGAGCTGAGGAAACTCCAATGTTTTATAGCGGGCTGCAAGCAAACCTGCTCAGCTGCTGCCCCAGAGGGAAACACTCTTGCTATTATCCGGACAGCAATCAAATCTGCCCTCTGCCCTGGAGAGAGACTCTGTATCTTCCAAGGCTGTTTGCTATACAGACATCCTTGAAAAGATAGTCCAGGACAAAATCGATCATGCCTCTGCTCAGAAGACCTGCAGAAAGTGAGAGACCCATGGAGCACGGCCTCCTACACTGGGATGGTAATAATCGTAGTGCTGAACAATACCTTCAAAATCCACTAGTGCCAGGTACTGTTCTTAGTGCTTTACATGCATTAACTCCTTTAATCCTTAGTAGATTCTATTATCCCCCATTTACAGATGAAAAAAATGAAGAATCAGAGAAATGGACCCACAAGTGGCAGATCTGGGGACCCCAAAATCTAGGTTCTATACTGGACCATATTCTGAGGGAATCAGCCAGCCACTTAGTGGCAGCTTGGTTACATATTGGGCTGTTCCCATTGTGTGACCTCCCCAGAAGAGACAGCTATTTGCAGTCTGAGTTTGTTCTTCCCCACCCGCCGTGCCTCAGCCAGCAGGGACTTACCGAATGGCCTTTATAGCACACGGCGTATCACACAGCATCACCTTCTATTGAGAAAGTCATGTTACAGCAAAAGAAGTGAAGCAATGGACTGATGCCCATGAGTCTCGCTGGTTTCATGCTGTACCCTATTTCAACAAGTAGCTGCCTTTAAACACGTTCCAATGGTCTACTGAAAAATCAGCTCGAGTGGCAGTCCCAGCCGGGGAGAACAGCGTATGAGCTTGGGGTGCTGTCTTGTAGGATGTGGAGTATATTCTGAACCAATGTTGAATACATAGCAGAGAAGAAGTGCCCCCACCAAGGGCCCTCTGTCATACTGTAACCTCACTTTCCTCATGTATCTGTTTATAGGTTTTATTATCTGAGAGAGAAATGCCTCCATCAAGAGTCAAAATAAAATTCCACCATATTGGAACCAAAGATTGTCCCCTGGCTATTTTTCAGGTCCTCGGGTCGTTAGCGGGAGCTTTAGGGTCTCCTGAGCTGATTGTACTGGGACAGTAGGGATTCTGCTCCACAAAGGGAGCTGGAATGGAGGCTCTCTTCCTTCCGCCACCATGCCCCGCGATAAAAGTTAACAGGGGATGCAGGCAGGTCTGCAAGAGATAAGACACCCAAGGATGCAATATTTGTATTTATTTACCAGGAAAAGAACTCTGGCCAACTAAGACGCTACAGGGGCATCAGGAAGGGTTAGAGAGGGTGAGAAGTCGTAAATATGAGCTGTGCCGTGTGATGTAAGCAGAAACGAAGGCTGTGGCCTTTCCTTGAATTTCTTTGTTTTCCGTTAAAACAATTTTTAAAAAGTATCTTCTCTTTTTTCTTCTCTTCTCATTAACGTATATAAGGTGTAAGAGTGATAGTTAAACTTACTACAGGGTCCACAGGTGGCAGAGTATCGAGGTAGAAGGATCATGATAGAGCCTGAGGAAGGAGGGACATTTCCCAGAGATCCTAGACTTCAAAGCTGGATGTAGTAACTGGACATGGCTTTGGGGTGACACTTTTTGGGGAAGGATTGCGTTTTGGGTCATTCCCGAAGTGGCTGTTTCATGTAAAGCTCCTCCAAGATCACATACAATTATGAAAAATTGTGTTGTGTGTGTGTGTGTGTGTGTGTTTGTGTGTGCGCGTATGTGCACACAGGGGTAAGCCAAGATGGGGAATGCAGTGGATGTCTGGTTATGACCTGCCCAGTATCTTCCTTCCTTCTTCTGTCAATAGCACATCATGATTTTCGGGGGAAATTGCCCCCCCTCGACTCTACATGGTCCTGGGGAAGCCACTAATCATAGCACCAGGAGACTAACCACCCCTCCACCTCCACACTCACTGCTCTCAAGGCCAAGGTACTGCTGCTCAAGGGCTCCAAGGCTCTGAGAGCTGCGACTGTGGCCCAGAGGTCCAGGCAGTCCACCGAGGCCGGAGAGAAAAGCCACTTCAGAGCCCCCAGATGCAGCTGCAGCCCAGCATCTCATTCCCAGGTGGCGAGCTTGGGCTGAGTGTGACTGAGTTGAGTGAGACGTTCTGCTTTAATGTTTTAAGCAATTTCTAGTCACTGTCTAGAAATTAAGACAATAAACCCTTTCTGAATCAGAATGACAGGTGAAGGTCAGCTTCATTCCATGACCATTTTAAATATTGGAAAATTCTTCAAGAAATACGGTTTTAGCTGCTATGGAAATCAATATGGTAGGTCCTCAAAAAGTTAAAAATAGAATTACCGTATGATCCAGCAATCCCACTTCTGTGTATATACATAAAAGAATTGAAAACAGGGTCTCAAAGAGATAATTTGTACCCTCGTGTTCATGGCAGCATTATTCACAATAGCTAAAAGCTGGAAGAAATCTAAGTGTCCATGGACAGAAGAATGGATGAACAAAATGTGATATATACATACAATGGAAAATTATTCAGTCAGAAAAAGGAAGGAAATTCTGACACATGCTACAATGTGGATGAACCTTTAAGACATTATGCCAAGTGAAACAGCCAGTCACAAAAGGACAAATATTGCATAATTCCACTTATATAGGTACCTAGAATAGTCAAATTCATGAAGAAAAAAAGTAGAAGGGTGTTTCCCAGGGACTGGGGGAGCAGGGAATGGGAGTTAGTGTTTAATGGGGACAGAGTTTCAGTTTGGGAAGATGAGAAAAGTTCTGGAGATGGATGGTAGTGATAGTTGCATAAAAATGTGAATGATTTAATGCCACTGAACTGTACACTTAAAAATGATTAAGATGGTAAATTTTATGTTATGTGTATTTTGCCACAATTTTAAGTAAACAAAAAAAGAAATGCAGTTTTGTCATTTTCAAAAGTCTACAGCACTATGGGGAGACAGTTTTGAAAGAGTAGAAGGAACTGTGTCAAGGAATAGGTTTTCTAGAAAGTTGTAATTGGCACAAGATTTTAAAATTGATGATGCTCAGTCAGTTTTAAATACCTTATGAAATCTGAGAATCAGGTGTGAGCTTTGATGCTGTGTAAGGAGGCTGGTCTTTGTAGAGAAGGCAGGGCCATCTCCTGCTCTCCTTCTGCCCCACAGTCACACGTACTGAACTGGGACCTGTTAAAGTAACTGAACAAGGAGGCCCTTAGACTGGGGTGGCTCTATGCCTGGGCAGCCTACACACGCAAACCAGAACCTCAGCCAGTCAGTGAACTCAAATCCAGACACTGACACTTAAAGATCGGCTCATCC
Organism: Ceratotherium simum simum; assembly: GCF_057802395.1. Taxonomy (NCBI): domain Eukaryota; kingdom Metazoa; phylum Chordata; class Mammalia; order Perissodactyla; family Rhinocerotidae; genus Ceratotherium; species Ceratotherium simum. The sequence continues at coordinate 12,623,444 of NC_141915.1, forward strand.
CAAACAGCCAACGAGGCTTTCCCCAGTAAGGCAACTGCTAAACCTAGGGCCAATCAAAGAGTTGCTTTGCTTTGCTTCTGCATCTTCTCTATAAAACCCCTCCTCTGGTTCCTGTCAGTGAAGTGCTCCTAATCACCCTGGGTTTGGCACTGCCGGATTCGAATCAATGTATGCTCAAATAAACTCTTGAAAAATTTTAATGTGCCTCAGTTTACGTTTTAACAGAACTTTGGCGTGAGTTCTGCCCTTCAGCCTGCCCACAGCACTGGGGTTCTTGGATCTGCTTGAGGGGAGGCCTTAGCGGAGTGGCGGCACCATGCCACCTCACAGGGCAGCCCATTCCACGCCCCTCTGCTCTCTAGGGCTTGGGAGGGTGCACGCAGACCGTTTGCCCTCTGACCTGTCGTGTCCGCCTGGCACTGTTGGAAGTGCCCGGGGAGCCACTCTGAGCAGCACTGGCCTCTCTGCCCCAGGCATTTTCCCTTTACAGGGTTTCTCTCTCACCCCTGGGGAGACGCCCAGTGGGCTATGGTGGAAGCTGGATTTGGAGGCGCAACTTACCTATTAGCTCACTGAGTGACCATACGAAGTCCTTTATCCATTGTGGGCCTCGTCTGCCTGTCTGTAAAATGGGGAGAGCCATGAACCTAGTCTGTTGTGAAGCAGACACAGCAATGGGGACAGAGGGGACAGGATGTAGTGTGGGGAAAAGTAGAAGTAGAATTAAGGTGTAATGGATATGAATCTATTTCACAAACTCAGGAGTAAAAAAATATTACATCTCTCAGTTCTATTTTAAGTTGACTTAAGTCTGACTGAGTCTGTAGCCCACCAAGATGATAAGTCTGGAGCCCACCAAGCAGCCTCATAAATTGAGAGGCAACTCATCCTGTCCAGTTCTTGGGCTCCATGAATATTTCAGGGGTCTAAGGGGCACCTGGTACTAGGGCTGGGTGTTTAATTTCTAGGTTGTTACGGGAATTGTGGCAGATATTCTAACTTCCCAAGGTAGTCCCCTGAAGTCCAGCAGCCTTCTGCTTCCTTGCCATTCTGGGGCATGAGAATTGTTGTCACCCCTCATCCTCGGGGTCTTGCCACCTTCCCAGGACACTGCCAGCAAATGGGGCACAGCTCCAGCCACTCCAGGACCACAACGTGTTTCCTATTTCCAGTCTGGTGAAAATCAGTTTCTACCTCTGGTCACCCTCCAAAGCCATTTCTTTCCTTCCCCCTCAGGGACATCAAGCCCAACCTCATCAAAGAGCTTAGGTTTTTACAAAAGTCTGGAAAATCCTTTGACTTCAGGCAGCGTCTGCATTCGACCCTGCAGCAAGTTCCCCAAGGCAAGGAACTGCAAAGAACTGGGTTATGGGCCTAAAATTGGAAGAGGAAGAAATACAGAGAGAATGACCCAAATTAATATCCCAAACCTGTGTCTTCCAATCTGCATGAGCTCTCAGCGGATTACTATCAGCATTGAAAATAAAAAGAATAGTACAGAAACGATCAGAGTACCTCCCACACAGTGAGGGCATGTGTTGTTTCAGACATTTTGATACAAGAGTTCTGGGGTATGGTATAAAATGTATTTCTTCCTATGGGTCCTGGTCAGAAAAAGTTAGTTTTTAGAGTTAAACTCTCCTGCGGGAGATGAATGGGGGCCCAGGCATCTGTATTAAAAACAAAGCCAGACTCGCAGGTGACTCTAATGCACAGCTAAGGCTGGAGAACCAGTTGTTTAGAAACTGATCAGATGAGAGGAGGAGAAACCAAAATGTTGATATTTGTAGGCTGCCTGAAGCCGTTAACCAAAAAGAGAATATCTCAGCCGTGGCGGAGGGGAGGTGGGGAGGCAGACAACGAGTTGGAAGGAGGAATACATTCGAGTGCTGTGTAAATGAGTAGAAAGCTTCGTTCTCCCTGTAAATACTTACAAATGACAGCTGTGCTGGATGCTCAGCAAGGAGGAGCAATCAGAAGCTGTGACACGTGAGGGGACAGGTCCCATGCATGTTTTAGCTGCCGTTGGAACTGCTGAATTTGGAAGCTGAGTTCCTCCTCTTGGCTTTGGCAACCTGAATTTCGGACATTTGAAACAGCCATGCCAGCTGTCATCTATTCCCACCACTCACCTGGAAGCTTATCTTTGCCCTGTATTGATTTCCCTGGCTCTCTGGGTGACCTCAGTCAGCTCATCACGAAGATGGATGCTCGGTGGCATCCAGGCTTGGGTGTTCTCTGCCGATGTTCTGCCGAGTGATGCCCGATGGCTCCCTGGAGAGGCTGTATCAGGTTCAGATAAGATAAGAAGCTTCCTGATTCAGCACAGGAAGGAAACTAACAGCAAGTGTTTGCTGCGATTAGTGGCAAGGAGTCGGGGTTGGGGATGGAGGGGATTCACTTGGAAAATAAATGATTATTTCTTAAGATGAGTTTGAACTTGCTGATGTGTCCAGAACAGGTGGTGTGGAGATACCAGGCATAGACGGACTGCTCGCTCTTTGTGGGAGCTCAGGATTCAGTGAAAGCTCACCTTCTGAAAATAGACCAGCCGTGCTCATCGTGATTGCTGTATCCGTTAGGAGTGACAGAAAACCCAGCCTCAATTCATTAAACAAACAAACAAAAATTTATTGTCACATAACTGCAGGGTCTGGAATAAGCATTGGGCACGGTAACCACGTTGAGGGGTCCCGGCTGGGGGTGTCTCAGGCGGTCTTCGTGCTGGAGCTCTGGAACCTGCACAGAGGCTGCAGCTGTTAAAAGCACAGGCTGAGTCCCAGTTTCAAATCCTGCCATTGCCACTTATGAGCTGGGTAACATGGGGCAAGTCCTTGAGTTGTGTGGACTCTCGGTTTTGTCATCTGTTAAATAGGGATAGCGGTATTGAAAGAATAAATGAGATATGGCATGGAAAGCCCCTGCACACGGCTGGAGCTCATTGAATGTTAGTAATGGTAGAGGACAATGGCTGTTGCCTCTTGCACCCACATGCTCCCTCCCTGGTCTCCTGGCAACAGCCCTAGTTGTGTTTGTGGATTGTCCTACCCTCAGTCTCAGCTATGTGCCAGGCCAGGGCGTACGACCCAGGCTTACACCAGCTGGTATACTGCATTCTTTAGATATTGATGATTTGTTCATGGCTCTCTCCTGACAAGGCTAGTCCAATCAGAGAGACCACCATGATTCTACTGTGAATGTCAGGACAAAAATGTCTCCCGCCTCCCTTTGCCCATTGGATTTGAACCTAGAAGTATATGGCCCCCAGAAGCATCAGGCAGTCATTTTTCAGCCATGAAGGAAGAGACCAAGTAAGAAAGGAGTCAACACAGAGAGAGCAAATCCAAGACGCTGAGAGAGAGAGGTTGCTGGTGACGTCATTTAAACATGGATCAACCCACGCCTGATGCTTGCACAGACTCTTCAATTCTATGGCGATGGCTTTTCTTTTTTGTCTTAATGAGTTTATTCTGGGCTTTCTGTCACTTGCAAGGGAAAGCAATAGACTTGACTTGAGATATGTTTCTGGAAGCCATTGAAGAGATTCTTCAAAAAGCCTGAGCGTCGTTTCCTAATGCCTGTCTGGCTGCTAAGGAATTAGGTCCCAATTGTTGAATTTGACTAATTCCTTCCTTCTGTGATGGGGCTTCTTATACCTTGCGTGAGTTTGCTGAAAGTAAAAGAAACTGTTCCAGCCACCTGTCACTTCAAGAGGAGATTAATTGCTTTTGACTAAAAAGGGCTCCGTGACAACAGGAAAATCATACTTATAAGCCATAGGCAGGGCCCAGCTGCTCGGCTGCTACCCCGGATCACCCCCTCACCACACAGGAACAAACAAAGCTCCCTTTGTCGCCACTGCTACTCAGGCATCCTGGATACTCGGACGGAGTGCAGCCAGGAGAGGGGCTCAGAGGCTGGGAGGTAACGGGGCCTCGGTCATCGGGGTTGATCCTGACCCGGTCTCTCTGCGGCTTGATCTGATGGTTTCTGAGTACAGGAGGCTGACATTCAAAACGGCCCCTTGCTACCCAGCTGTCGTTCAGTCCAAACAGGATCCCACTGCTCTTCCCAAGTGCAGAGGAGCAGTGCCCCCGGCCGCCCGCTGGACTTTGAGCGTACTAGGAAGACCGGGATTGTTGAACCTCTGAGTGGTCGGTGTCTCAAATGGAATGGAAATGAGGGCAATATTGGGGGCTGAGCACCGAGGATTGCCCAAGGGAGTCTGGGGGAACAGCAGCCTCCTCCTCCTTCTGTTTTCCGAGAGACTGCCCCTTATGAGCTGTTTGGGCTGAGAAGCAGAGCTGTTTTTCTGGTTGCAGAAACTCACTGATAAGGCAAAGGGAAGGATGGAAGCGTTCTGTTGACCATTCAGAACAGAACAGGGCCACGCCGGGTGCGTGTGTGGGAGCAGGTATGAAGGATGGGCACAGTGTGCACTGGGAAAGGATTTGGGGATTGCTACTCAGCCTCAGTAGAAATCACTATTCAAAACCCAACTCCTTAGTATCAGAACATGTGGGTTCATGTCCTCATTTTGGGGGTGCTAAAAACAAAGGTAAATGTTGTTACTAAGGCACATGGCAATATATATACATATACCCAAAAAGGACCTAGTTACAGCAGGAAATATGATAGCTGAAATCAAAGCATTCTATAAGGCTACTTGGCTATACTGCCCTCCTAAACACTCTCTCCTTACTATTCTTCAATTTTCTGTGAGTCTCCATTTGTGCACAGTCCAATAGTACAACCAGGTCTCTGTCGTCAGGGAAAATGCAGATCTTATCCTCCCAAATGGATGATTCATTCCAGAACCTGTGTAATAGGGATAATATTTTTCCTCGTTAACCATTGCATTTTTGTCCTCAGTAATTCCTAATTTGGGTTGTCCCAGAGTTCACATATGAAGAGAACCAGGCCTGATGGCTTAGCTTATAGTGTTTCTTTGGTAGTATAGAGAATACACTTATTTGCTAGGGCTGCCGTAATAAATACCACAGACTGGGTGGCTTAAACAACAGAAATCTATTTTCTCACAATTCTAGAGGCTCAAAGTTCAAGATCAAGGTGTTGTCAGGGTTGGCTTCTTCTGAGGCCTCTCTCCTTGGTGTGTAGACGGCCGCCTTCTCCCTGTGTCTTTATGTGGTCTTCCCTCTGGGTGTGTCTGTGTCCTGATCTCCTCTTCTTTTAAGGACACCAGTCAGATTGGATTAGGGCCCACCCTAATAACTTCATTTTAACTGAATTATCTCTTTTAAGGCCCTATCTCCAAATAAGTCACATTCTAAGGTACCAGGGGTTAGCACTTCAACATATGAATTTTGGGGACACAATTCAGCCTATAACAGACGGGATTCTTCTTCTGCATTGAGGCTGAAAGTCCTGGGAAGACGGAGATTTGATGTAGGGGAAGTCCCTGTCAGTGAGGAAGAGAAGCTGAGGCTTCTCCCTTCCATCCTGGAGGAGGAGAGAGAGGAGAGAGACAGAGGAGGAGCAAGGAGATTAAATGCCAAGGTCTTTGTGGGCCCCCCCCATTCCCCTTGATCACAGGCACCAACCTAGTGATGCTGAAGAAAGATCCATAGAGGTGTCGGGAGCTTGAGATGGTGAGAGGTGTGGACGAGCGCCCTGGGTACAGCCAGATCAGGGCTCTAGTTCTGAAGGAGCAGCCTGGTCTCTGGCTGGGAGACAGGTCATCGTGGAATAGGATGAGGGTTAGGAGGGTGGCCTTAGCAGATACTAAGACCTGATAGATGAGTCCCGGGCAGCATCCCCGTTCCCCACGGCCTGTGTGTTCTGTGCAGGAAGCCAGATGTCCTGGAGATGTAGAGGACGTGCCAGCGATGTGACGAGGATGCAGGCCCAGAGTGTGCATACGGCTGGGACTCGACTCCAGGGAGGTGCCAGCATGAAAATCCCCAGAGACCAGATGGTGTGGCTGGCCACTCGGAGACAGAGACCAGGACGACCCAAAGGATCCTGTTAGGCCGGAAGCCGCCTTCCCCCCTCAGCCCCGAGGGCATGGAAGCCCCCCAACTCAGAAACCTTCTCAGAGAGAAGCAGAGGCAGAGGGAAGAAATCTGAGAGATGAAGATTATATCGAAAAGGGCCTGAGTTACTCAGCAGAGACTATCAAACAGTCAAGAGACCAGACACCATTGACTGGAAAGTGTTACATTCGTCCATTTCCCCCTGCTTCCGCCCTGCGGTTAGCCAAGGGATGCAGGATGGTGAGGAAGATTAGATCAGTTGTAAAGAAAGACAGAAGCTGCATTTTCTTGGTACGTTTGAGCAGAGTTGGGTAAATTTGTGGCCCTAATACATTTGCTTAAAATTGTATGAAACTATTTTTAATTTATTTTAATTGCACAAATAATATGTTCTTGTAATACATTCGTTTCTTCACATGGCAACAATTCTAACAACGCGGTTAAGGGAAGGTCACTTTGCCCATCAGTGCACTCTCCTCTCCAGCAAGAGCTACCATTGTCTGTTTGGTATAAACCATTGTCTATGGATTTACATATATAAATACACATTTTGAAAATTTGTATATTCTATAGCCTTTGATTTTTTTCATAAACAAGATTATACTGTAAGTATAGTTTTATAACTTGATTTGTTTTACTTAGGAATTTGTCAGTACATATCTATCCGCCTCATTTGAAAAAAAATGCTGCATAGTATCCTATAATACAGACATCTGAGAGTTTATTTATTTCCTTACTGACGGACATTTAAGTCCCTTCTATCTTTTGCTTTTACAAATGATAACACAATAAATGTCCTTATAAGTGCTGCTTTGTGCATAGATGCAAGTCTTTCTCCAGGAGAAATTCATTTATTTTTTATTTTTATTTTATTTAGTCTTAAGTTGTAATTCTTACAAAAATGGATCTTATCACAGAAAATCATTGCTTCATCCTATCCCCACCCCAACTCCCAACTTGTCCAGGCAAGGACCCAAGTTCTTCTTTTGTGGTTTAGCCAGCAAGGAGGAAGTAATAAAATCTGCTGTGGATTGGACTTCAGACAGAGTCAGAAATGGGGACCTTCTGGTATTTGTTACCTCTCACTTCGGTAGCAGTAGAAGTAAGACGGTAACAGGGACACCAAAGAGGCAGGTACAGCAACCAATTTCTGGTTTCCTGTTGACTGAATTGATTAAAGAAACCCGCTTGGCAAAGGGCAATATCTAAAGTTACATTCTAAGGAGGCTGGTGGAGGAAGATTATCTTAGTCCGTTTGTGCTGCCATAACAAAAAAACCATAGATTCGGTGGCTTATAAACAACAAACAATTATTTCTCACCGTTCTGGAGGCTGGAAGGTCCAAGATTAACATGCTGGTAGATTCAGTGTCTGATGAAGGCACACACCCTGGTTCATAGGCGGCCGTTGTCCCACTGTGTCCACACGTGGCAGATGGGGCAAGGGAGCTCTCTGGGGTCTCTTTTATAAAGGTACCAATCCCATTCATGAGGGCACCACCTGCATGACCTAACCAACTCCCAAAGGCCCCACATCCTAATACCATCAGGTTGGGGATTAGGTTTCAACATATGAATTTTGAGGGGGAGACAAACATTTGGTCTATAGCGAAGGTCTAGACTCTGAAGTCCAGAGTCTAGAAATACGAAGCTTCTGCTGATTATCTTTGAAAATGGCTCTCTGACTCCCTGGCACATCAACGTCCTAAATAGCCCTTCTGTTCCATGCCTGAGGGTGGAAATAGCAGATGTTGCTCTGCCCATATCAGGTGTCAGCCTATCTGGATGCCCCTGTGGTGACCAAGCCACCCACTGGGCTCTCTGCCTGGACTTCTTATCCTCAGTGAAGCTCAGGGGCCAGCTTGATCTTCTACCTCAGCCACCTGGGCAGGCTCGCTGCTCACTTTGAATATTCCAGGCTCTCCCCAGAACCACACTTCTCAGGGTTTGGGATCTGCCTCTGTTTACCTCCATATTGTTTGGATAAAATTCTTGACATGGCTCAACTTGGCATCTGCTGTTTGCATGGTGGATTATGTTTTTAAAGGTGGATATTCAAAGAGAATTGGGATGAATAAATCCTACTATGTTCCCAGCTGTGGAGGCAAAGCTGACAGAGTGGATAGCTCAAGTTACTATTTAAACTATGCCTTTGTGATGACTGAGTCACCACCTGCTGACCCGTTCCATCCTGTTTTGCAAATTAGATTGTAGTCTTAGAATTTAAGGAATGTTAGTATTTCTTCGTCATTCAAGAGGGTTGGAGCCAAGATGTTGGATGTGCCCACATCCTCATCTCAGTGCTCATGAGTAGAGGCTCCCAAGAGGCCACAAGAAGAAGAAAGAACCACTAGATAAAATCCCAAATAGATGCTCCTCTTATCTACTTACGAGATATAGATTGTTATGGTGATGGCATAGAGACTAAACTAGAAGGAAACTTGGAGGACTTACATCCAAAACTCCATCAAAATTTATTCCTTTGAGCTGGTCTCGAGATGTCCTGTTGCCTCCTTCCTTGATGGTGATGGTCACTCTGAAGTCACCGCAGTTGACATAGAAGTCAATCCTGAGGCCTCTGTTTCTACTCCATTTTCCCCGGACTCGAGGGAAGCCTTAGTCAGCCTGAAGGCCAGATGCAGACCCTGGTAACCGTGGCCACACTTCCAAAGCTGCACTCATGTTTTCAGGCCAAACTAGGTACCAGTGGTTAGCTGTGCTGGGTAATTATTTACTGTGCTCATAACTGGACAGTTTTTTGACCATCAGTAATACCTGGTAGGTGAGGGAGGGATACTTTAAAAATATTTTATCTCATGTAATCCTCATATCAACTCTGGAATGTGTGTCACATTATCCTTATTTTATAGTTTAGGAAAATGAGGCTTAAAATCATTTAATTGTGGATGATGTAGCTTGGATATGAACCCAGGATGTATTACTTATATATTCCCCAAACCTTAGCAGCTTAAAACAACAGACATTTGTTATCTCACAGTTTCTGTGGGCCAAATAATTCAGGAATTATGTGGGTTGTGGCTCATGGTCTGTTATCAGGTTTCAGTCAAGATGTTGGCTGGGGCTGCAGTCATCTGAAAGCTTGACTGGGGCTGGAGGGTCTCTTTCCAAGATGGCTCCCTCACATGGCTGTTGGCTGGAGGCCTCAGTTCCTCACTGGCTTGTGGCAGGAGAGCTCAGTCCCTGCCCATAAGACTGTGTGAGTTCCTCACGACATGGCAGCTGGCTTCCTCTAGAGTGAGTGATCTGAGAGAGACAGCAAGGAGGAGGCGGTAATGTCTCTTATGACCTAGTTTTGAAAGTGATGTATTCTATTCATTAGAAGTCAGTCACCACATCCAGCCCACACTCAAGGGGAAGGATTTAGGCTACCTTTTGAAGGGAGAAGAACTGAAGAATTTGTGGCCATATTTTAAGCCTACCACACAGATCATCTGCCTCTAGAGCCTGTACTCCTTTCAAAGATGCTATGTTGCTCACAGGAGGATATGCAAACTGTCTGCTACCTTTCCCCACACCCCTCCTGCCCCTACACTCTACCCCTCTAGAGGTTGGTGAGGCTCTGTGAAGACTGGGTACTTGGTCCCATAGCCTTGTCTCCTTTAGAATCATGCTTTCCTGTTCTGGCTCTAATGCTATACCCCAAGATCACAGAAGCCCTGAAACCTGCTTCTGCATGTATTGTCAATATCTTACCTTTATTGGTACCATAATGATCTAGTGATTTGATCATACTGTGTCACCTATTGCAGAAATGGCATAAAAGCTCACTCAGATCTCCTTGCCCTTATGGTGTTTTGAATAAAAGTGCAGAACCTTCAAGAAGCCCCTGAAATATTTCTTGGATCCTTCCACCCAGTCTTCCACCCTTCATTCTGCCCCCTACACATCTCCCAGAGTTCTCTTTCTAAAACTCAAATATCAAGTCACATTTTGCCCCAAAGCTTTTAATCAGTCCCCGTTTCTACAAGATGATTTCTGCTCCTTCACAACAGTATCCTGTCTGCCTTTCCCTCTCATCTCCTCATCACTCTCCAGGCAAACTAGACTATTTGTTATTCTGGGAATGTGCTTTGTTCTTTTAAGCCACTATCCCTTGCGTGTATTCGTTCTTCCTGGACCAAGCATCTCCCCTTTGAGTTGTCAAACTCCTTCAAAGTCCAGTTCAAACACCACCTTCTCGTGAAGCTCATCCGTGCCACTCACTCCCTTCACTGCATGTTAGCCAATAAAAGATATGCAGATGAAGGGGTCTGCCTGAATCACAGCAGCTACCTGCTGGCTTAACTGGGTTAACACTAATTAAAATCACAGGACAGCGAAATTTAATTTTTGACACTTGATAAATGCCAAACATCAATGGATTTTTCATTAACATACTGAATAGCAATGTCTTCAAGTCACTGTTATGAAGACACTTTCCTAATTTCTTTGAGGTGGTTAATCTTCTTTGCAGACATTGGAAGGGATTGAATTTCCGGACTCTCTTGGCTCTTGTCATGTCAGCGGTATAAAACGATTTGAAAAGAAGTAATTGCCGTGGATGGTGATGTCCGTTTCACTTTTATCAGGAAATGCATAAATGAGATGGTGCAGTGTCACGGGCAGAGGTGGGTCACTGTCCCCCACCCTCCATTCTCCCCTAAGCAGAGCCAAAGGAAAGAGTTTGGCTTGGATGTTGGGGTCCTTTCCCTGACTGGACTTGAGTCCCTCCTGAGTGTCCACAGAGATGTATGTTGAATTTGTCAGGTCATATTTTTGCTGGAATAAAGGGCCATCTTGTTGAATTCAACTCAACCCCAATGGGCCCTATATTTATGACATCCCAGACTAAGAATAGCATGTGAACAGAAGCTCACAGAGTAATAAGAAACAAAGAGTCCTGGATGTGCAGAAACGGCCCCTCATGCTGATTCCAGTCACCTCTACCTCTACCACGGCCACAGTCCTTCCTGGACCTGTGCTCAGCCAGAGGATGCACGTCACAGCGGTGCTTCCTCTAAAGAGACGGGAGAAGTAAGTGGGAATACGGGCAGCACTCAGAGCACGCACACCGACAGAAAAGCAATCAAGGTGTTGGCAGCCCTGTTCAGGGCAAGCCAAGCGGGGCCAGCAGAGGCCTGAGGTGGCTTAGGGTTATGTTAACAGATGGTAGAGAGAAGGCAGAACGCTTCACCTCCAATTTGACGTCTGTCGCCCGGCTGAGAAGACTCATCTTCCCTGGTGAAAGGATAGTGCAAGCACTTTGTTCAGAGGAAATTGCCGACTGGGATGTGAGAGGAGTTGGACGAGAGCCTAGTCTCCAGATGTTTTGCTGAAGAATAGGTAATTTAAAGTCCTTCAGGCAGCAAAGCGTTAATCCATTGCTGGTCCAAGGGAAGTGGGTCAGAGTACACAGTGCCGGTGTTGTTAGCACGTTCATTCATCCATTCCACACATTTCTTTTTGGTCTGTCTGATCCCAGGGTGATGTAGTGGGGAGAACACCGATCTTGGAATGACAAGACCTGGATTTAAATTTCTGCTGCATCCATTGCTATCTGTGGGCAAGCCACTGCACCCGCTGTCACGATCAAAGACCTGTGGGTTTCGAGGAACTGAGACTCTCTTAGGCTAACTCAGGAAGACGGGTGAGCAGTCAGGAAAACAGAAGTCACACTAGGTATTTCAAACAGAAGGGATTCAATGCAGGAAACTGGTTACCTGGGTATGAGAAGAATGAAAGATCAAAAAGGAGGGTTCTGAGAAGACCCGGAGATTAGGAACTGCAGGAAGCAGTGACCTCCCCAAAGCCTGGAGAAACAGAAGGGCAGAGGAGATATGGCCAGAAGCTTGGAGAAGGGCTGTGAGCAGCGGGTTCTCAGGACCACTGAGGGGCAGATCCACGTGTTCTTCCAGCCCCATCACTTGTATCAACAGGCTCATCCTTCTGGTCACATTTCTGACCGGGGATAATTTCAAATAGTGTGAAAAATAGAAGAATGGGGTGGAGGGGAAGGGGTTAAGGTAGGGACAGGGGTGGGGAGCTTTGGTGGCAGAGCTTGGAGAGGATTGCTGAATTTGGATCACTCATGAATTGACAATAAACTCAAGAATGGCAAGAGTATAGCAGATGAGAGTTAGATGAGCATGGCAACAGTGCAGAGGTTTGAGTGTTCTATCGCTGTGTAATAAATGACCACACATTCAGCAGCAAAAAACAGCATGCATTTATTATCTCACAGTCTCCATGGGTCAGGAGTCTGGGCACAGCTTAACTGGGTCCTCTGCTCGGGCTCTCCCAAGGCTTTGATCAAGGTGTCGGCTGGGGCTGGGGTCTCATCTGAGGCTGAGGTCTTGTTCCACATTCATGTATTGTTGGCAGAATTTACGTCTTCACATCTATGGAACTCATGGTGCTTGCTCCTTCAAGGCCAGCAGGAGAGACAGTCTCTGACTTTTTGACCCTCTTTTAAAGGGCTTGCCTACTTAGGCCAAGACCACCCTGATAATACCCCTTTGGGACTGCCTCCACCAATAGAGTACGGCAGAAGTGATGCTGTGTGATTTCAGAGGTTGGGTCATAGACAGGCCATGCACTCCCTCCCTGTTCTCCTGGGATGCTCACTCTTGGAACTTACCCACATTGCCATGAGGAAACCCAAGCAGCCCATGCAAAGGTCCACGGGGATAGCAATGGAGGCCCCCGGCCCATAGCCTCAGCTGAACTCCCGGTCATTGGCCCACAGCCACCTGCCAGCCAGGTGAGGGAACCATTTTGAAAGTTGATTCTCCATCCCTCATCCACGTGGAGCCAAGATGGGCCATCTACACTGAGCCCTGCCCTAATTGAAGATTCATAAGCTAAAGTGTTATTGCATTTAAGACTTTAAGTTTTGAGGTAGTTTGAAAACCAGTAGTGGATAAGTGATACAAACAGGTTAGATAATTTGCCAAGATCACAAAGCAAGTCATTTCCAGAGCTGGAACTCAGACCCATGTCTTTCTGGCCCCAAATCTGTGCCCCTACCACCACACACAATTATAAAATGCTCATCTCAGTGCCAGGATCATGGTAAATGATCAATAAAATATTTCCTTCCCTCTTTCCTTTCTCCCCTTGAGGCTCACAGAAGGACATGGTTCTGTGACCCAGTCAGCGTGGCCAGGGTGGCCACATGCCAGCCAAGATGCTCCTTCCTGCAAAACCCACTTCATCTTAAGTGAGGCTGCATCTTCCTGAGTGTGGAGAGCAGAGTATCCCAACATTATTGAACTGGGAAAGCATTTGCCAACATGCAGCTGGTCTCCAGCTGCTCTCTGAAGGGCACCCAGGCATCAATAGCAGTCTGAGGAAAGCTGAATTCCAGGACTGCTGGCGGGCCTGGGGCAGTGCGTATGCCCCAAGGAGCCTCAAGTTGCTCTTTTGTATACATAGGAATCTCCAACAAAGGATTTTCCTCCACTTTTTCCTATAGGGTCCACTAGGTTACAAAGGTATTTAGCAACCACAGAAGAGAACTGATGGTGATGGGGCTGAACTGATGTCTGTGAGCAGGTGTGATCTACTGGGGCTCTTCAGAGCATCCCTGTTCTGAGCCCTCATCCTCTGGACCTTTCTCTGATGCCTTGACTTTTGCTTTTGAGGGCTTGGCTAGGACAATGTGCCGAGTCAATGCATTGGATAGGCAAAGGAGGCAGACGCACCTCCCCTGGGCACCTCATCTGCAGCAGCTACAAGCCAGCCCTGAGCAGGTTCCCTCCCTAAACTTCTGCACATGCTGTTAGCCTGGGCAACCTGGGTGTAAGGCATTAATGTATTCATTTATTCGTTCACTTATCTGTCCACTGCACTCACCTATCTATTTATTTATCCGTCTGTTTACTGAAGATAATGAAACCAGTAAACAGTTAGCCATTGATGATTAGGTTTTTTCTTTTTTGCAATTACTGATTATAGCTTCTGGTCATTCACCCACACATTGTTAACTGTGTCGTTTAGGCAATATGCTGACTCCTGCTAGGTTCCTATAGATAACATCTCCCTGGCGCCTGGGTCACCATGGTAATGGGTGTTGGAGCTGTTTTTCAGGAATTAGAACCCCTTGTCCAGTTCAGGTTGGTTGAGACCACCAACCCATCAACTGAGCCCATACAGATGCCTGATAAGTGACCTTTTGATGTCAAGAGGCTAAAAACTGCACCCTCAGGGCATGCTAACACCACCATTGTGTGAACATGCGTCCTATGAAGAGGCGTGAAGCTTGACTACGCTTGCGCAGATCATCAATTACCTCACCTCTCCTCACCTCCAATCATCTATCTCCAGACTTCAGACCACCTTGCCCCCTACCCCGTAAATATCCCCAAGTCCCTATTTTCCGGGAGGTGGATTCAAGACTCGTTCTCCCGGTTCCTCACTTGGCTGCCTTGTGATTAAAACCCTCTCTCTGCTGCAATCTCATCATCTCGGTGTTTGGCTTTCCGGGTGATGGGCAAAGACAAATCTGGTTCGGTAACAACAATATAGCAAAGGGGTTTAGGTTATGGGATCTGGATTATATTGTCTGGGTTCTGATCTTGTCTTCACCACTTACTAACTAGTCATCTTCACCTGTAAATGCCTCAGGTCTTCATTTGTAAAGTGGGAACACACAATACTGATACCTGCCTTACAGGGTCCTTAGGAGAATCCGATGGATGAATTTGTAAAGCCCGTGCCCTGGCACCTGGTAACCACTCTGTACCTGTCACAGTTTCGTTCTTGTTTGTTGTTGGCTGTTGTTAGCGTGTGTTGGGGGAAGCAGAGCAGATGGTCTTTGTGAGTTTTAAGCAAAGGTGCTAAGAAAACACAAAGTTTACTTTTCTATTTCCATAAGGTTCAAGTTCCCAAGGGAAACAAGATGCTTCCTTCGCTGCTGTTTCAATATTGGTTAACGACGTATTGTGTACAATCTGTGTGCTCGTAAACTTTATATCATCTATTTAATCCCCCTGAATTCCTTTGAGGTATGCTCTGAATATTCTCATTCTGCAGAGGAAGAACCTCAGGCTCAGAGAGGGCCATTACTTTTCCAAGTTTGCACAGCTGAAGTAGGGGTCACACTCAGGTCTGCCCAGGTCCACGCCATCCTAGGCTCTTCTCGGAAGTGACCCCCGGACCTCCCAGGAGGCCGAAAAGTCGGGCTCAAGTCGGAGGACATCTTGCCAAGGGGGACTCGGCCATCTTTGAAAACTGCTTCAAAGCCACGGCGGAGCCACAAGCTCTCCAGGGTCCCTTTCAAACAGGGGCCTTCTTCCAGTGAATCCAAAAGGCAGGGCTGAGGAAAACCACAGGCTTGATTAGCTTCAAAGAACATACTTTATGCCATTTCCTCTCCTTATTTGAATTATCAAAGAGAACTTTCAGGTTTGAATAGCAACTTCAACTGTCTGCCTTATTCTGTAAGAAAGCAAAGCCTTCAGTCAGAATTGGGGTGATTTCATTAGCATTTTTCAATTTCAAGTGAGTTTTCCAAAGCTGGTGTCTTCCTTCGGTGGTCAGAGTGTGATTGGTGTCCAGGAGCTGTATGGGTTGTGTCAGACTCGCTGGTTGGGGACAAGCCCTTGTTTCGGGGGGGCCCAGGGACGGTTTCCTGCTTCTGGAGTGGAGACGATGACGGGTGGCTCTGGGCCAGGATGGGTAGGGCCTCCAGACACATATGAATGAACCAGTTTCTGAACCTTCTGCCCTTCATGGCGATCTTGTCAAGGTGAGAGTCTCTTCACCCAGTCCTAGGATTGGCAGAAACACCCCATCAAAGGCGAGTCTGGGAGCTATCAGCTTTAGAAAGCAGAAAGCAGGTCTCTTGTTTGTTCTGCTGTAGTGAGGCTGTCCCCGGTGGAGCCGGAGAGAGAGACAAAGGTCACGATATGTCTGACTTCTCAGAGGAGAGCCAAGTTTAAAGATCCAAAGCAGGGCTTAGCAAACATTTTCTGCAGAGGGCCAGAGAGTAAATATTTCCAGCTCTGCAAGTCAGAAGGCATCTGTTGCAACTGTTCGGCTTTGCCCTTGCTGCATGAAAGCAGGCGCAGTCATATGGAAACGAACGAGCACGGCTCTGCTCCAATAAATCTTCCCTGGCCCCTTTATGGATGCTGAAAGTTTGATTTTGTATAATTTCACGTCATGAAATATCATTCTTTAAAAAATTTTTTTTTGCCAACCATTTAAAGATGTGAAATCTATTTTCAAGGGTCACACAAAAGCAGGTGGCGTGCTGGATTTGATCACAGGTGGGAGCTTGCTGTTCCCTGATCTAAACGAGGAAGGGCCTTCCTGTGCCCTGGGCTGGAAGGGGCCAAAAAACCGTGGCCAGGGCAACTGTCACAGGAGCGGAGCAGGAGGAGGCTCAGAGCGGCAGCGAAGGGCAGCCTCCAGGCCAGGTATGGGCTGCCACTTCCTTAGAGAGTGATGGCACAGAGAGGAGAGAGGAGAGAAAGGGAGAGGGAGAGGGAGAGGGAGAGAGAGAGAGAGAGAGAGAGAGAGGGAAAGAAGGAGGAAGAGGAGGAGGAGGAGGAGGAGGGGTGGAGAGAGAAAGAGGAGTTTCTGGTGTGGATCTGTTTTCTGAAATGAGACATGATTCTGCTCAAGAAACATTTTCTGGTGTCCCCTGGGTAATAGGAAACTTCTAGATGCTGGGAATGGGGCATTCTTTTTTAAAAAAGGGCATAGTTTCTTTTTTACCAAGGATGACCCAGATGTGACGTGTCTAAATAACCCCCTTAGGTGATCCTTTAAGACGTGAAGGGCCAACTCCCAGGGCCTTGCCGTGTCTGGTGGAATCCTGGTGCCCCTCTCCAAATCTCCAGGGCTTCCTGCGGGATGTGTGTCTCTCCTTTATGCCTTGACCCTCTCGTTCATTACCTTCCCTCTGTCCCTCATCAGTTCGCACAGGAACACAGCTCCCTTTCCTGCATTTCTCCAAGATGCCCTTCACCCGAGAGAGTTCTCTGGGCAGGATTGGCTGAATATTTGGGCTTAAACATCTGTTGGCCGTCCTCACCGTTAGGACCTTTTCGTGATCACTGTCCTTCCATGCACCCCGGCCTCATCCCAGCCCCTCCCCCCTGAAGTTATTATGTTCTACAGGAGCAGACAGGAAGACAGCACTCCACAGTGAATCTAAGAAGGGTGGAGTGAGCCCACTGTGGTGGGAGCCACGGGAGAGAGCCGCTGATTCTACCAAGCAGACAGAGAGTCAGGAAGGCTTCTCGGAGGAGGGCACGTGAGAGGGCTGTGGACATTTGAGAAGGAATTTTTAGCAGAGAAGGAAGCAGAAGGGCATTTGGCGCAGAAGGGAGAATTTGAGTAAAAGCTAGTAAGACCCCAAGGGAGGAGTCTATCCTCATGGGTGGATTTCATCAGCGTATTGATTAAACTCGTATTTTCTTTTCTTTCCAAAAAGAAAAGCTATAATTAGGTTTCTAATCTTTGTGTCCTTGGGCCCCTGAAGTATTCTGAATCAATGTTCTTTAAACATTAATTTCCTTGAAGTAGCAGAAACAATAAAAAATTAAAATATTTTATTTAACTAGATTTGTAAATTAATGGTAAATGTTTGCTGAATAAAACACTAGTGTTGAACATCCATCAATGTTCCTGTAGTTAATACTTAGAAAATAACTCTTTAGATATACTCCCAGAAGGAATGGCAAAGAATGGTTTTCCCGTGGTAGATATTTGTGGTAACCTTGGGACATTCGTTTCTCTCTTTCTTGCAGAACTGACTTCTGTCTGAGGGTCTATGTGGTTTTGAGAAACTGTCTCCACTCCGCTCTAGTTTGAGCACTTGAGGGGTCTAAGATAATCACTGCATTCTGTCCCTCTGGTCACAGTTCAGGGGTGAGCCCGCCCAATCAAAGCAAATCTCAGTATTCCTGCTGGGGAAGTTGGTACAATGGCAGCCTCTCTTCTTCTGAACAGGGCACTGTGAATAGAGGCCCACCAGCCTGGATTGCTGCAGCCCTAAAGGGAGCCAGCCTGAGGATGAAACTGAGCCATGGTAACAGCAGAGAAAATGGCCCTGGTGATGCCACCATGAACCACTGGATCAAAACGTGCCTAAAGCATGCATACTTCAGGACATTTCATTTCGATGAGCAATAAATTCCCTTTATTGTTTAAGCCAGGTTGAATTTAATTACGTTTTCCATTCTGAACTCAGACAATTCTTCAGATGGAACTGGATTTATGTCCACTCTTTTGCATAGACTTGTGAGTACCTGAACTTGGAGTTTGGGAACTCAGCTGATAGGGCCTGTAGTATCCCAATCTTGGGTTACATCAGTAACAATCTGGATCTATTAAGACATATTTAGTATTTGCATGAAAAGAGCCATTGCAGTGCAGAAGAGAATCAAAAGCGTGGGGGAAGGTTTCTCCTCTGCAGTGATGAGAATTCAGAGGAAAAGCAGCTGTGGTGTTTTACTGGGATTCGGAATTACAGCCAAACACACCATTTTCCCGCTGGGCTGTGCCAGGCAGGGGCTGATGGGGAGCGCATGGAGCCGGCTTCCTCAACCTCAACCGGGCTAACGAGGGACGCGGGTTTCAGGAAATCAACTCTTGAAGAGCCTGGAGAGGCAGCAATTCTTTCTCTTCTTCTGATTATAAAAGTAGTATGTGATCATTGTGGAAATTTTAGAAAATGTAGGAAAATATAACAAAAAAAGGAGCAAACATCCAAATTCCCCAACGCGAGTATTCTGTATTTTTCTGTGCAGTTTCATGTCATGGGCATTTTGCCCCCTCAAAAATGTCTCTGTAATCACTTTCAGTGGCTGTGTAATATTTCACCATAGGGATTTTTCTATAGACAAACATTTTTGTTTTGTTGAACATTTAAGCAATTTGTCAGTGGTTGTTTTCTATTCTAAATTATGTTGTGATGAACTTTGAACAAAGTCTTTGTCCACATCTCTGATGATACTCTTAGGCTAGATTCCCAGAAGGACAATGATTGGGTCAAAAGAGTTGAATCTTTTTGAGGTTATTAACACGTTTTGCCAAATTGCTCCCACTAGCCATTCATGAGTGCCTATAATGGCACAAATTCAAAGTGTATCAGTTCCATGGTTAGAGCTGGGTGAACCAGTCAAATCAGTTAGTTTCTAGAGCTGAGCCATTGATTGAACATCAGCTCTGTGCTGGGGCTCCCATCTGGGTCAGCAGCTGGTCTCACCTGACAGGCTGGGGTAGCGGACAGGCCACATGCAGAATATCCACAGGGGAGAGGGACTCACTCTCAGAACAAAGGCTTACCGTGGCCAGTATCCCCAAGCTTCTTCACAGCTGTCCCTCAGTCCTCTTTCTTCTCATTCTGCCTCACTCCTCGGTCCTTCCCTAAGTCTACCTAAGTCCGTTGGACTTGCCGACAGCACTCGTGTCCTTGGTTGTGGCCCCTACTCATCTCTGGGACCTTGTTCTTGGCTCTGCCTACTTCTGGTTGCCCTGGGTACCTGACCCAGGATCTCCCCACCCCAGCCTGCCCTCTTCCAGCTGGCCCTGCTTCCTCGGAATGCGATAGGACGTCGCAGACACATCATGAGTCTAAGGGACTCAGCACCAAGACACTTTGGGCAGCAGCCCCAGCCAGCACAGAGGGCCCCTGCCATCAATGGTCACCAGCAGGTGGAGGACAGGAGACATGAAGCAGCGTTCAGTCCTTATTTCCTGCAGGCTCTGGTCTGGGTCACAGCCTTGAGGGGCAACAATGTGCTCCTAAGTCTACAGTGCCCCCTTGCACCATCTTCATAGGCAGCAACGGTGGTTTGAGTCTTTCTCACACTCACATCTCTGGTTCTCTCTTCCAATTCCCTCATTTGCCTTTAAGGACCCTTGTGATTGCATTGGGTTCACCCGATCACCCAGAATAATCTCCCGATTGTAAATTCAGCTGATTAGCATCCTTAATTCCCCTTTGCTACGTAACTTAACATGTTCACAGGTTCTAGAGATTACGGTGTGGGCATCTTTGGGGGGCCATGATTCTGCCAACCACAGGGGGTAACTAGGAGGGAAGGAAAGAGCATCAAGGAGTTGAGCTAATAGTCAGGTGAAAACCATTCTCAACTGGACAAGACAGTGAGATTTTATGGAGTTTGGGAGGGATAGTGCCACAAAGGATGATGTCATTAGGAAGAAGAGTGCACGTAAATGGGGTAACTTTAGCTGACACCCTCAGGGGCCCAGCGACTTGGTTCTTCTCCCTCCAACCCTGGTCAAGTCACCATGAGTAATAAACCAGGCAAGGGCTTACCCATCCTACCTCTTCTGTAATCCTTCTTGACATGGCTTCTTGGAAGGAAATCCCCGGAATCAGTCACCAGGGACAAGGAATGGGTGGCCGTGAGAAGGGGAGGGATGCTCCCGTTGCCCAGAGTAAGAATTCAGCAGGCCAGCACCCCTGGGGCTTAGCTCACTCTCGCCATCCCTGTGGTCCCCCGGGAGGCTTGGGCAGGAGCCAAAGACTGGACAATGGTAAAAGTCACAAGGGGGTCTTAGTACTAGAATTCTCCAGCTCAGAAAGAAGGGGCCCTCTGGTTCTGGTCCTTGGGCAGCCGTCCTTTGCCTGATGCCAGCCTTTCTCTCAAGTGATTCCTTAAATCCCCAGCCGTCAATTTACCAAATTATTACAGGACATCTCTTCCGTGCCACAGCACAGGGCGTCTGACAGTAAGATGGTCTCCTGGCCTCAGAGAGCTCACAGTCTAGTGGGGTTCTAGTAACTTTAATCACACATTGGTGTGACGGGCACTGCACAACCAGGCACTGGGGGTGCCCATGGGACCCAAGGTGTATCACCGGGAGCTAAATAAACAGGGCTCGTGTCTTTGTCTACAAAGTGTTGTCCTCCAAGTCCTCCATCAGCTTTGTTCCTGCCTGAGTGAAAAATCGGAGGCCGCTCACATTATTTTGACATATGGCCCTTTTCCTGGAGTTCAAGGACTGATTCTGCCAACGGGCAAGTTTTCGTAAAGGGAGAGGCAGCAGCAGCAGAGGAAGATGCTCACTGCGTGCGGGGCCAGGTGGTCCTCCCCAAGGGGCCGGTGCTGCAGCCTGGCCTCAGACCCAACGTAGAAATCAGAATTTCCAGGTGGCAGCTGTGGCAGGATCCCTGCTGAGATTTAGCTGGAGAGCAGAATAACTTTGCATAACGAGTGTGAGAGCTGTAAGGGGTAAACTGTAAAGTGCTTGGCAAATATTAGCTCTCGCGCCTCTTCCTGCCCTGGCCTCACCTGGTCAGTGTGGCTGAAGCCCTTGAACTGGGATGGGGTCGGCTGGCTGGAGATGGCTGAAGCCCGTGGGAGGGGCCCAGGAGCCTCTGAAATTGAACTGCTCCGTCTGCCCTCGGGGCCACCCTGACACACTCACGTGGGAGCAGAGAATTCAGGCCAGGCGGAAAGGAGCGAAAACAGGATGCGGAAAATCCGTTCTGTCCTTGTCCTGAGGATAATCGATGCACAGGGGTCTCCTTACTCCCGGCAGACCAGCCTTACTCCCCCACCAGCCCTGACCCTGTAGAGGGGCTGAAAGTCAGAGGAGATGAGGCCTTGGCTCGCCCTGGGAGCAGCCCGCGCGCAGTACGCCCTCCATATGGCTTAATAATTTGAGATTTCTTACACGTCTCAAGGGAAGACTGGAGGAGTTTTGATGCTCTTCCTACGGTTTTCCAGCATGCGTCTCTTCTCATCAATAAAAGATTGGGTTTACTCACTGTGGTAAGCTGAAAGTGAAAAGCAGGTGCGGCTATGTAATATTTCTCTTTAATTACTGCTTATGAAAAAAAAAGCACGAGTGTGGAAATTAATTAATTGTTCACCAGGATGAACTACTTACTAATTTTAACTGTGGCTTTTATGTAGAGGCTGTTGCTCAACATCTTATTAATTTGAGTAAATACTAACAAACAGTCCCTTCCCCTCCCCCACTCCCTCTACCTCCCCCGCTCCCCGCCCCCAGCCCGTATAGTACATCCTCCGGGGGGGTGTGGGGTTCTTTGTTCTTCGTTGTGTGGTGTGGGGCTGTGTGTTACAAAGCTTCCTCTCAAGAAGAAAAGCGTTTTGATTTCAGGGCTGTTTTTTTCCTCCCTTCACCATCAGTCAGTCTGGTGCCCTGGGACTCAGGCAGAAATGCGACGAAATGCTTTTCTATTATTTATGCCTATTTCCATGCCCGGCACATGTGCCCTCTCAGTTGGCAGCCTCCTTCTCTCTGGTTTGTCCCCAATAAAAGGCACCCATGAGCGGCCAGTGGCCCACTGGGCAGGTTAGCATGTATGAGATAGGGGCCAGGAAGCCCCCGAATACCCCACTGAGCACATCCTCCCAGCTCATAGAATGGAGATTCTGCACCCGAAGTTGTGGAGCCCCAGCAGCAGAGGAGGGGAGAGAAGATGGTGGGTGCTGGCCTCAGCACATTCTCAGCGGAATCCACACGGAGGGCTTGAGCCTTACCCAACACATCTTGAGTGGCAGGGAGAAGAGGCAGGGGCTCCCAAGAGCCTTTGGCTGGAAGCCGGCTGTGATCTGGAGCTCTCAAAGCTTGTATTCAGGCTACCTATTGTTGCATAGCAAAATATCCAAAATTTAGTGACTTAAAAGACAACAGCCAATTTATTACGTCTCATCGTTGTGTGGGTCGGGAATTAGGTCAGGGTTCAGCTGGGAGATTCTTCAGCTCCATGTGGGTTAGTCTTGGGTGCGGCCAAGACAGCTTCATTCCCATGTCTGGCTCCTTGCTGGGGAGAGCTGGAAGGCTGAACTCAGCCATGTCGACCAGAGGACCTTCACATGACCTCTTCAGCATGGAGTTTCAGGGTAGGGACTTCTTATATCAACCTAGAGAGAGAGTCCAAGAGGCCTTTCACCAGGCAGAGCTGCAAGACTTCTTCTGTCCTAGCCTCATAGTTCTAGAAGATCACTTCTAGGTTGAGCAGCTCACTAAGGCCAGCCAGGATTTAAGAGGAAGGGAATTAGACTCCACCTTTCACAGGAGGAGCGGCAAAGACCTGTAGCCATCTCTAAGCTATCCCAGCACACGACTCTGTTCAGGGGCTCACCAGGTCTAGTAGAGGCAGCCGAGTTGGGATAGGAAGGGTTTCCTAGTGTGATGGTCTGGGTTTTAGTGTAGCCATTTCACTCAAAACTTGGTTAATGTCTGATCTCAATCACTGATCCTCAGTTTCCTTAACTATGCAACAAAAACAATCGCTCCTACCTTATAGGATTATTGGGAGAATTAAATAAGATCCCATATAAAAAGCCCCACCAGGGCCTGGCACCCAGTAGGTACACTATCTATGGAGCACTTGCTGTCAAGACGGCTGTTCAGTGAGGACAAGGACGTGGAAAGACTCAGGGAGGTTGTGCATGTTTATCAACACGTAGGTTCAGTCTCACTTGTGGGTCATGAAAAAATTTTAGTGACTTTATAAAAGTGGGAGAAAAAAGGAAAGAACAGACTGAAAAACGTCAAGTTACATCATGTATAATAGAGGCAAATATAGTTTTTCAAAACTTGTTTCAGGTTTACATATAAGTGTGTGTATGTATTTGTGTGTACTGGACCATGATGTGAAATGTATTGTTTCATCTAAAAAATATATTTTTTTTTACTGAAGTTCATGAAGGTCAAAAATGTTTGAAAGCTACTACGAGAGAGAATATGAAGTGCTTTGGCCTTCACTGCAGTACGCCGTCGTTCAAAAGTGCAATCCTTTTTACATCGGGTGTGTCTGAGACCCCAAGGTACAGATGAAGAGCAGCTTAGTAACTATGTGAAGTCCACCAGGATCCCGGCCTCAGGGATACTTGACTGTCAAAATCAACCAAGTAAAAGTGCCTGGCAAGCCCAGGATTTGTCCTGGTGTCAGTTCTGAATGTCACATGTAGCCCTGAAAATCAGATGAGTAGGAAGCAGCGTCACAAAGTCCCACCCATCCTCCCTGCTCTTATTCCCTGAGTGTCTTCAGGATAACCAGTGGTCTGAGTTGGATATGGGTTCAGAGGAAAATGAGGTAAAAACACCATCAAAGTGAACATGTGCTACCCTGTCTGCTAAGGACTCTGTCCTTTTCCTGAGAGCTGCTCCTCCCTGAATCCAGCAGTGAGGTTCCTGTGGCAGCTGCCTTAGATGACTCCAGATCTTCTGCCATAGATGACTGTGCTGGTCGGCCTGCAATAGCCAACAAGAGCTCTTTCCTGGGAGTTTTCGTGTTTTTCAGTTTGGAGCCAGAAAAAGTTTATACCAACCCCTTTCCGGTAGCGAAAGCCCTGAGAGGCAAAACTTGAGAGCTGTCATGTCCAAATTTCCCACTGATGGAGGAAGCCTGTCTACAGGGAGAGAGGAGGAAGCCAGCATGCAGAGGGAAGCATGGAGAGAAAGCAGAGGCAGCTGGGCTGTGTTTGAGGTCCCAGATGTACTGTTCGTGGAGCCCAGCTGCGTCCCTTCCTTTCTTTCAGCACGGCTGTTCAACCTCACAGTCCATGAGTCAGTGCGTCCCCTTTTGCCTAAGCTCATTTGAGATGGGTTTCTGTCCCTTGCATCCAAGAGTCTTTCCTAAACAATCTTAAAAAGAGGCGAGATGCTGGGACCAGAAGGGATGACTCTGAACACAGGCATTGTTCTCTGGCCTGCATCGTGCTGCGAACAGAGGCTGCCGCCCCATCTCTCGCTTCCTGCCCAGGCATCTGCAGGGTGCACACCCCCAGGACCAGGTGCGGCATCAAGAAGAGAAGCACCAGCCAACGCACACACTGGATCTGCCAGCCCGCACACTCCCTCCCAACAGGAACAGACAAGGGCAGCCAGCACCACCCCCATGTGGGTGCTCCCGGCCTGTCTGTAGTTAAATGCCATGATCTCTGCTGTGCCAGGAGCTGCCACATCAGGAGACTTGGATTAAGTGATTTGTCTCCCTCCAACACAGCTGCTCTCTGGTTCCTGTCTGACAAATGTGGTTCATTAGGGCTGACAAAGATGAATGTCCTTGTTTATGGAAGTCGGCTAAGTGCTCTTCTCAGGGAGCCAGTGGTCCTGGATCTGGAGCAAAGTGTGCATTGGGTTGCCTCCCTAACATTCCCTCTCATCCACAGGCTACTGTGGGGACACCAAGGCCAGGTCTATGCCACTTGCCAAGGGTAGATCCCACGAGAGTTTCAGGGTTGGGGTGCAATAAAACTTGGCAGCCGATGGCAGCTTCTATCACCACCATCCAAGAGTCAGCCTAGTTTTTCAAGGTGGTTCCCCCGTGATGTACCTACAGGACACCCACCAGCCAGAAGACACACATCTGGGCCACTACCATCCACTAAGCAACTCTGACAAGCTGGGTAAGGGAGAGCTGAGAACTTGGGGGCTGTCTAGGCCGCTTGGGCTGCTATAACAAATCACCATAGACTGGGTGGCTTAAACAATACACATTTCATTCTCACACTTCTGGAGACTGGGAAGTCCAAGATCAAGGTGCTGGCAGGTCTGGTGTCCGGTGAGAGTCCTCTGCCTTGCTGCAGCTATCTTCTTGTCGTCCTCACATGGGGAAGGGAGTGAGCTCTCGTCTCCTTCTCTTCTTCTAAGGACACTAACCCCATCCTGGGGGCTCCACCCTCATGACCTCATCTAAACCTAATTAATTCCAAAGGCCCCATCTCCTGATATCATCCCATTTGGGGTTAGGATTTCAACATATGAATTTTGAGAGGACACAAACACGCAGTCCATGCAGAGGCGACAGCTGTCCAGGGGGGAAGAAGACTTGAAACGTAAACGGCACACGGCTGGAATACTTTAGTGGCAACTCCCATGGAGAACCTGAGAGAATGATGGCAGCTGCCTTCCTGCCTGTCCTTCTGACCATTTATTTCCGTCAACAATTCCATGACTCGAAGAGCCCTGAAAAACTAAAGCAGCGATTCTCAGCCTGGCTGGGCAGCAGAGTCATCTACTGCTGGGCATTTCAAAGTTTTGGACCATCCTCCCCAGTAAGAAAGACATTGTACATCACAACCCAGGTGTACATGTGCACACACACATACACAATTTCTACAGAGGTTCCCCGAACAACACTTACCTTTACTGAGTGGAATTCACTCCGATGTTTTCTATTCTACTCAATTTTATATTTAAAATAAAATGCTAGTTGTGACCTGATTAATTGATTCCATGATTGCTAATGGGCCATAACCCTTGGTTAAAACAACAGCAATAACAATATCATTGATAGATGGTGCTTTCTAAAAGTCCACATTAACCTTGTTGGGGCAAGGCCTCCTCAGGAGGGGCAGAGAAGCCGAGGCTTAAAGGATGGATAATAGTCAGCCAGGCAGTGGGGTGCGGAGAAAACAGCATTTCAGGCAGAGAAAACATAGCACGTGCAAATGCCAGAGGGGAGAGCGAGAGGGAGTGACGTGTGGCACGTGGAGAAGCTGAAAGTTCAGCTCAGCCGGAGCACGAGTGTTGGGGGAGAGGCTAAGGGAGGGGCTGAGTCAGGTGGGCCAGTCGTGGGAGGTTTTATGAGGCACACAGAAGAGTTCCGACTCCGTGAGAGGTTCTACCGGATGTTAAGCGGAGGAGTGACGCGGTCAGATTAAGGCTATTGAAAGACCACTCTGCCGTGTGGAGAGTGGATGTGGGTGCAGCAGACAGGGTGGGGGAGTGCAGATGCAAGGCTGGATGCAGGGAGCCCCATTGGCAGGGCTATCACAGCACACGTGGCGTGAATGACAGGTAGGCGCCTCCAGTGGGAGGACAGGGGAGGAAAAGCAGACGCGGAGCTCCCGGGTGCAGCCTGTGGGGCTGCGCCTCAGCCCCACCCACCCTCTGGGCTGGTATCCCTGGGCAGGGGAGGACCCAAACCTCCGTGGGTGAGCCCTGCAGGTCTGGAGGCAACAGCAGAGGTTCAGGCACGAGTCGGTGATGAAGGGTTTGGAGACAATGGCACACTCTAGAGATATTACAATGGGGCGGGGGTGCTGGGTGGCCTTGTGGGGTTTTTGGCTACAAGGCTCTAGGATTCTGACCACCCCTGCCCACTTCCGCTCTGGCCTGGCCTCTGGCTTCAACCTTGCTTGTGCTTGTCGGGGCTCAGCTAATATGGAGAGGCGGCGTTAGGGAGAGAAGGCTCAGGGTGGGTCTGGAGCCTGAGCCAGAGGCCAGAAGGAGAGGTCTCAGCCATAGACCCTGCCTCCCCTTACTCCAAAGAAGGGAGGCAGAGGGGTGAAGGAGCAAAGGAGCCCCCCTCTCGCTTCAGATCCCCAGAGTGCTAACCTTGACTGACCGGGGAGGGAGGGAGAGCTCTGAATAAGACATGAAATGCAAGTTTTAAACCCCACAGACTTTCTGATGCAGAAAGCGACCAGCAAGTCATGGGCTCCATTGCAGGGGGAGGGCGAGTTCAGGCAGCACCGCTGGCCAGCGGCTGGAGAGCAGGACTGTCTCACGCGCTCTCCACCCAGGTGGGGTCTGTAGTAAACCCCAGGGGCCCCAGCTCTGTACTTCGCTCCCTTGGGCTTAACCCTGAGCCCTGCACATGCTGCACTCTGCTTATCCCTCCCGTGTAGTGAGCTCACGGGGAGGGGGGGGGGGGGACACGACGACGACTCTGCCCCATCTAAGCTCCTCCCCACCCCAGATGCAGAGGCCTGCCCTTGTCCTGCGACCCTGCCTGGACCAGGGCCAATTTAATTCAGGGAGAAGGAGAGAAAGGTCTCTTTCTCCCTCTGGGCAGAGCCATTTCTCCAATCTGGCTTTGCAAGTATGCCCTGAACTTTGGGCAGTAGAGCAGATGCTGTTAATGGTGCTTCTTTTGATTTCTCACATTGGTCAGAAACAGTCCGGGGTACCGGTGTGGGTGCAGTTGGTTCCTTAGGCCTCCTGCACCCTCAAACACAGGTCAGTAAACTCCCTAAACTCCTCCCCTCCCCGTCTTCCACAGTAGGGCCTCTAGGGCTGCCCCAAGGTTTCTGTTTAATGACCGTCACATGCAGAGCACAGTGCCCGCCCACGTGAAACCTGTCCTGAAGACTGCTCAGGCTGGCCTGGGGGTCAAGGTCAGTGTGGGGGCTCAAGCAGCTGACCAGAGAGGTCTGAAAAGGGAGATCCAGGGTGTGCAGCTCAGCCAGAATCCATGGGGACAGCAGGGCTAGAGAGCCACAGAAAGCACACACCATCCCCAGGGCCACAGGACAACAAAGGCGGCAGCTGACAGCTCCTTGACCTGGGGGAAGCGCTTTCTGTGCGTTTCATTCTCACATTGAGGATTACTGCGCCCAGCGGAAACTGGGCCCCAAAGAGATCAACTCACCTGAGGTTAGGCAGCTGGTAAGTCGAGGAGCTGGATGCAAAACCATGGCTGCCCGGCTCCTGGGCACAGCAGGGACAGGGACACAGAGGCACTCAGGGCCGAGAGAGCACCAGGGTCCACTCTTCGCCTTCCCCCCCGGGGTGTGTATAATCAGGCTGGTCCTGGGCCTGGGAAGTTGCCTGAGGCTCTATCAAGTTTGACAAAGTCAATTATTCATCAAAGGCCATGGTGTGTGATTTCAGAAGCAGGCCTGGCCCCACCAGCGGGCGCTCCTCAGTTCTGACTTCCTGAACGTGAACCTCCCTCCCTCCTCATCCTGCACTGGAGATTTTCTTCCTTCCTGTTCTAATGTTTCTTTTTTTTTTTTTTGGCTTCTGTTTAAAATTAATTCCACAACACTGAATAACCTTCCCCCACAAGGTTGGAGTTAATCAGGCTGAATTTATTAAGATCTTTACAATTAAATGAGCTCATACCAGGAGGAGGAAAGTTACCTTATTATCCCATTCTAAGAGCTTGAATAATTTTAGCCCCCAACTTGCTGTCGACCCCCAGTGACTTCCGCTGCAGTTGCCAATGACTTTAGAGGGCACTGGACCACAGTCTTCTCTGTGTTTCCCATCCTTGATGTGGGGAGAAGCGTGCTCAGACCAGTGAGTCATTGCGGAGGAGAAACGAAGATGATGGGGGGTGTGCAGTTCAGCATGGAGGGAACCTCTCTTAGTTTTATAGGCAGAACTTGGGCTCAAGAGGGGACATTGTGAAGGGATGGTTTCCTCCTAAGAGTTCATCATCCAGGTGCCCTGTCAGCCTCAGCTGGATCCCTGCCCCCTCCAACCGCCTCAGCACTTCTCTCCTCATAGTAGGGACCTCTTGCCTGCCACCTACAAGATGAGACAGACCCAGATAGGTGGGGCTTTCAATAGCCCTGAGGAAGGGACTCAGCCCAGAAATGGCGCTACTCCTGGTCCCAATCCAACCTAAACTCCCTGCATTGTTCCTGAATGTCTGACCTTGATAATCCGCCCCACATTCTGGCACACCAAGGTCTGGGATTTCCCTGCTTTGGTCTTGCCAGCCTTGCTCACCAGAACCCACAACCTGCAACTCATGGGGTTGAGGTTGATCATCATCGGTGGGGCCGACACCTGCTTGGATTCCTGAATATCACTCTCGCTCAGCTGCCTCATGGATGGGGCTCTATCTGCTTGTTGTATTCACAACTCCATGTGGTTGGGCCTGTTATGGGTTGAATTATGTCCGCCAAAAAGATATGTTCAAGCCCTAACCCCCAGTACCTGTGAATATGACCTTATTTGCAATAAGGTCTTTGCAGATGTAATCAAATTAAGATGAGGTCATTAGGGTGGGCCCTAACCCAATATGACCAGAGCCCTTATAAGAAGATGTGGAGAGACACAGAGAGATAGATACACAGGAGAATGCCATGTGATGATGGAGGCAGGGATGGGAATGATGCTTCTATGAGCCGAGGCATGCCAAGGATTGCCGGCAACCCCAGAAGCTAAGAGAAAGGCATGGAACAGATTCTCCCTCAGAGCCCTCCAGAAGGAACCAACCTTGCCAACTCCTTGATTTTGGACTTCTAACCTCCAGAACTGCACAAGAATAAATTTCTGTCACTTTAAGTCACCTCGGAAACTAATACAGGGCCAATTTGCCCACCACTGCTCCTGATAAGCTTCTGGTTTCTATCACCCATGCTCTTGGGTCACCATGTTCTGTCATGTGTGACTTTCTTCCTTTTGCTTCTGCTGGTTCATCCTTTTCCGTACCAATTTCCAATTACCAGCCCAGCCTCAGGGGGCTTCTCTGGTTCAGGTGCTGAGCCCCCTATAGTTAATCCCCAGATGGCACTGCTCTGTCCTAAAGTGACATATGCAGGAGGCAGACCCTCAGATTCCTGTCACTGGGGCACCCCATTGACCCTGTATATGGATTTCTTCTGTTAGCTAGTGTTCAAAGCAATCGTCCAAAACCCTCAAGCCCTCTTCCAATTGTTGCCCCACAGTCTGCCCCTCACTAACCCCCTTAAGCCATAGGAAGGGCACAAAGCACGATCTAGGCAGCTTGCTCAGATAAATGCTTGGATCTTGGGCCAGCTTATGCTGAGCACTATGAAAGTTAGCTTCTGCAGTGCCTTTCTTCAAGGTTCCATCCAGGCAGTGATGCTAAGGACGAGACAGGCAACACAGTGCAGCCATGCAACCACATGCTGTACAACCTCCACTGACTTCAACTCAAGTCAGGGCAGACGCTACAGGCGCACCCGGGAACCCTCCCTCAACTACTCAGGATCAATTAACCATTGCATGTACCTCCCATTCTCTTCCTTCATAACCTCATTGTTTATCTGGGGCACAAGTCCACTCTCCCTGCTGCAATTACACCCCGGATCTTTCCCCCGGATGCAGCCAACTAGACAACATTTACTGTTAACTTCACATGTGTGTTTTTGCCCCCTTCATTATAATGTTATTACCCCAGGGAGTGACCCCATGGACAAGGCAATCAGCAAGTGATAGAAAAACAGTGCAGCCCTTTATGAAATCTCAACCCTACTTGGTCAAACACTGTACTCTTGACTCACCTCATATTTTTGGTCATAAGATATACAGATTCTGTAATTTCTACCTCCTGATTTTGTCTGTTTCTCTACGAGGCTTTAGCGATCTGTTCGTGTTCCCAGGAATTCACTGATTTCATGCACTGTATTTTTGTTAACTACTCCTAGTAACTTTCCACCGGGTCAATTCTGCCCACTCACCCCAACCATTTTGCTCTGATCTTTGACTCTGTCTCCTGGTTGCAATCCTCCCCCTGTTCCCTTTGAACTTAGTTTCCAAAATTTGTGTTCTCTGCTTTCACATTTTGGACCCCAGAATCATGTACATATACATCTGCACATATATTTAAGTCCTCCCGAGGACTCTGTCTGGGCTCTCAGCACTGGCTTTCTCCTTGCTGCAGACTAGCTCCCTGGAAAGCTCCTTTGAGGTCAACTCCAGTCCTGGCCCAGGAGGGAGGGGATGAATGTGGACAATAGGTGGGGTATAGTTCGAGGAGGGTCTTGAAAGAAGGATGGAATTTTCATAAGTGGAGGAGAATGGATGGGCATTTCAGACAGATGAATAGCTGGTGAAAATGGGTCAAATTTCAGATTGTAAAATTCAGAAGAGCAAATTTCAAAATGTGGTCAGGGGCTCCTGGGAGTCTCTGAGAACATTTCAGGGGATCCATAAGGTCCAAACAAATTTCATAATAATCTTATTATTTTGTTTGCATTTTCCACTGTCAGATATTTGCACTGATGTTGCCAAAGCAATGGTGGGTAAAATTGCTTAGCATGAATTAAAGCAAGGGCACCAGACTGTACTAGTAGTCGTTGTTTTCTTCATCACCAAGCACATGTAGGAAAAAAGCATCAACGTCATTTATGAATGTGTTTAAGAAAGCAGTCAACATTATTAATTTTATTAGCTCTTGACTCTTGAGTACACATCTTTTTAATATTCTGTGTGATGAAATGGGAAGTACTTATAAAGCACTGCTCTGCATACAAAGTACAGTAGTTGTCTGGAGGAAAAGTCCTCGTGCAATTGTTTGGGTTGCAAGCCGAACTAGCCCCTTTTCTCATGGAACGCAATTTTTCCTCAAAACAATAACTGGTAGTCAAGTTATGGTTTTTCAAACTTGGGCATTTTGCAGATACTTATCCAACATGAACAAAGTAAACGTCACTTCATGGGAAACAATTGGTCATCATTTGTTGCCAATGATAAAACTTGAGTTTGCAAATGAAAATGAGAATTTTGGAGATCTTACATTTTATTTTGGTTTTAACTTGCATTTCCCTGTGACTAATGATGTTGAGCATCTTCTGTGCTTATCTGCCATGTGTATATCTTCTTTGGTGAAATGTGTGTTTGAATCTTTTGCCTACTTTTTTTTGTGTTGTTTCTTTTCTTATTGAGTTGTTAGAGTTCTCTATACATTCTGGACACAAGTCCTTTATCAATATTTGTTTTGCAAGTGTTTTCTACCAGTATGTGGCTTGTGTTTTAATCTTCTTTACAATGTCTTTCAAAGGCCAGAAGTTTTTAATTTTTATGAAATCCCATTTATCAAATTTTTTCTTTCATAGTTTCTGCTTTTTGTGTCCTGAGTAATCTTTGCCTAACTCAAAGTCACAAACATTTCTTTTCTATGTTTTCTTCTATAAGTTTTAAAGAGTTATGTTTTAACTTTAGGTCTATGATCCATTTCAAGTTAATTTTTTGTATATTGTGTAAATTAGGGGCTGAAGTTTATTTATTTATTTTTGCATATTGATGTCCAATATTTCCAGCATTATTTGTTGAAAATGGTATTCTTTCCCTGTTGAATTTCCTTGGCACTTTCATTGGAAATCAATGAAGAGTATATGTGTATGTTTATTTCTGGATTTTCTGTTCTTCTGTTCCATTGATATATATGTCTCTCTTTGTGACAAAATACACTGTCTTGATCACTATAATTTTATAGTCTTGAAATCAGAGAGTGTGCACTCTCCAACTCTTTTTTTCAAATTTACTTTGGCTGTTCTAGTCCTTTTCCCTATATACTTTTCCACAAAAATTTTATAATCAACTTGTTAGTTTTTTACCAAAATGCCTCCTGATATTTTGATTAAGATTGTGATCAATTTGGGGAAAACTGACCTCTTAACAATATTGAGTCTTTGATCCATGAACATGGTATATCTTTCCATGTATTTAGAGTCTCTTTACTTTCTCTCAGAAATGTTTTGTAGACTTCATTCTGCCACTAGCCTTGTTGAATTCACTTATTAACATTTTGTAGACTTTTGAGATTTTCTATACAGACAATAATGCCATCTGCTAATAGAGAGTTATAGTTCCTCCTTTCCAATCTATATGCCTTTTATTTCTTCTTCTTGCCTTTTGCACTGATAGAACATCCAGTACCGTGTTTAACAGGAGTGGTGAAGGAAGGCATCCTTGCCTCATTCCCAGTCTTTGAGGGAAAACGTTTAGTCTTTCATCATTGGGCATGATATTAGCTGTAAGTTTTTTTCATTGACGTCTTTTATTAGATCATTGAAGTTTCTTCTATTCCTAGATTGTGGAGGGTATTTTAAAATATCATATATATGGATATTGAATAATGCCAAGGGTTTTTTTCAGCATTTTTCAGCATTGAGATGATTATAAAATTTTTATTTTTCCGTCTGTTTTTATCATGTACTACATTGGTTGGGTTTTGAATGAATCTTGAATTCCTGGGATAATCCTCATTAATCATGTCATATTATCATTTTAATAGATTTTTGGATTCAATTTGGTAATATTTTGTTAAAAATTTTTGCATCTATGTGCATGAGGGACATGGGTCTATATTTTCCTTTTCTTATAATTTCTTTAACTGGCTTAAGCATTAGGGTAATGCTGGTCTCATAGAATGAGTTGGAAAGTCTTCCCTCCTCTTCTATTTTCTGGAAGAGAGTTTAGGTTCATGTCCTCTGATCCTGATGTTCAGGTTGTTTATATCCTTACTGATTTTGCTGTTAACTCAGATGAGAAAATGGATGCTCAGAGAAGAAATGTGCCCATGAATCCGCTGCCAGGAAGTGGTGGGGCAGAAATGCAAACTACTTGTCGGATAGAAGGTCTGATTCTGGTTGGCAAACTTTTCTGCTAACCTAGGAGGGCCTGCTGGGGAGAACAAAGACAAGACACCCATGTGGTTTTCCCTGGCGATTTCCACCCATCATTAATTATCTATCGTAATGCTTCAGGTTTGCAGCCTCAACTGAGAAATGCAAGATTATTCCAAGTTATCACTTTTATTAATAATGATCAAAAGTATCCAGCAATGTTTAATGAGATCCTTCAGAGAGACAATTACCAAGGCATTGAAAGCTGGGAATAATTCATTACATGCTAATGATAAAAGCAGAATCTGCCTTAATAAAAAGTTTATAACTTCCAGCCTTAAAATGTTGGACTCTGCCCCTTTTCCTTTCTCACTGTGAGCTTCTTTTAAAAGCAGAAAAGATTGTGTGGCCCCATTGTTTAAATTGGGGTACAGTGGAGAAAAGAGTAACTGGAGGTATTTATGATTTCCTGGAAGGCCTCTGCTTTTGTTTATAAAGCATGAAGACACCCTTCATTCTCTCAGAGCACTTGGAATCTCAATCCCTCACTTTGCGTATAGTTTTGTTTTGTTCTGTCTTGTTGTCCCATGTGTGCATGGAGCAGTATGGAGCAGTGGGTAGAGCACGGGGCTTGAGGTCAGGAGACCTGGGTTGGAATCCCACCTCTGTCAGTAAACTCTTAGGAGACCCAGATTCCTGGTCTCATATCAGCACTTCTGGAGGGATGATGGGGATCAACGGTGTTAAGAAATGGGCACTGGGGTGTTCTTGTGAATTGGGATGTGCTATTCAGAAGTCACCCCAGAGAGCGAGGTCTTCCATGGGGTAGGCAGGGTGGGCAGTAACGAAGAGAGGGATGCCAGCAGACACTGATTCTGTGCCTGCTCCACTCTCTCTGCCGTTCCACATGCACCTGGCATTTTTCATCATCATGGGACTGAGTGTCAGGCCCTGTGTCAGCCAAAGGCCTGCAAGGTGGATGGGGCCAGGGAGGTTTCTGTGACAGCTGCTGGGGTCCCAGAGCTAGTGAACTGGCAGTGGATGTTCTCACAGTGGCAACTGCTCTAACGGTCAAAGGGGTTTGTAGTGTGCTTGTAAAAGTCCTGGCCAGAGGAATGGCTGAGCCATATGTGAATACCCACAACTCAGGCCTCTGGTTCCACCACAAGCCAGCTTCAGCCCTAGGCTTGCAACTAGGGAGGACATGCTAGGATGCCCAGGCCCAGTTGCCACATCAAGATGCACACTTGGGGCCAAGGCCTGGCTTATCCACACATTCACTGGGTGATCCTGAGCAGGGCACCTATCATCCATGAACCTGTCTCCTCATTTGTAAATTGGGCTTGACATCAAATTCCTGAGAATATACAAAGGAGAAAATGTAATCGTGAGTATGAAAATGCCTTGAAAGATAGAACAGACCGTGCAGACCTAAGGGACTAGTGTCACATCATTGACTGAGCACATAGGCCATCGCCATCACCATGGCATAGTGGACACCTATTGGGTGATTAGCCCCCCACTTTCTCCTAATTTCCCTTGCTCACAGCAGCCTTTCTGTATGACCCCACGTTGTTGCCTTGGCCTTGGTTGATGAGTCCCTGATTCAACCTGTACCAACTCCAGTCCTTTCCACAGTGTCCACTCCCCTGGTTAGCATAGTTAGCTCAGGGTGGGCACTGACGCTGGCCAATCAGGTCCCTTCCCTAGGAATTTGGAAGATATTCCACCCTTGCTCTGACTGTACCTTAAAGAAAGCAGAATTCATCCCAGGAGTTACAGAGACCTATGTGCTGTCTTGTCATCTGGGGAGCAGAGAAACCAGGCATCTGGGAGAAAGAAAAATGAGGCCAGTGGGCAGAGAGGAGAACAGAGGAGAGATAGGAGGAGAGTCCAGGCGGGAAGTATTCCTCTCCCAGCTCCCTTTGGCTCCTGAGACCCAGGTGCCCCGTACCCGTAGGTTCTGAGAGTTATCCTGTGTCCTCTGATGGAGTTTCTTTTTACTCAGGCTCCAGTGGGTCTTTGTTTATTGCAAGGAAAAATCCTATCCAATTCCTATAGGGCCAGAGCATGCATATATCATATCAACACCCACTATGTGCCAGGCTCTGCCATACGTATTTGCTTGAAAGCTTCTTTTAAACTTTTTAATTGATGTGTAACACACGTGCATTAAAGTATGTGAAGTGCACTAATCTTAAATGCCCAGCTGGATGGATTTTTATGCATGTGTACACCCATGCAACCACTGACCAGATCAAGATACAAAAATTTCCAGCCCCCCAAAACACCGTTGTATCACTTTCCAGTCAATCAC
Organism: Ceratotherium simum simum; assembly: GCF_057802395.1. Lineage (NCBI taxonomy): Eukaryota > Metazoa > Chordata > Mammalia > Perissodactyla > Rhinocerotidae > Ceratotherium > Ceratotherium simum. The sequence continues at coordinate 12,659,769 of NC_141915.1, forward strand.
AGTCAATTCCAAAACCTCTTCTCTGAAGTAACCACTATCCTGACTTATCTTCATAGGCATTTTGTATACGTTTCTACATGATCTCACCAATGCTTTCTATTTAAAAAGCTAATTATAAAAAATTTCATACATTCAGAAAAGCACAAAAAGTAATATGATACCCATGAATCTATTTCCAGATTTCATAGAATATTCGTGTTTTGCCATATTTGCTATTTCTTTCATCTTTGATGTTACGTGTCTAGGTGTGGATTTACTTTTTTTAAAGAATTTTCATCAGTTTCAGGATTCTTCAAGCTGAGGATTCATGTATTTCATCAATTATGGAATATTCTTACCCATTCTCTCTCTTTTGTGTGTTTGTTTTTTTCCTAACCTTTGTTGTGACATATAGCATACATAGAAACGTTCACAAAACAAAAATGTACAGCTCCATAACTTATCGCAAATGTCTCCCAAATTTATCACCCATGTCCCCCACCACCCAGGTCAAGAACTAGAGCATGGCGGGTGGCCCCAGATACTACCCCCCAGGCCCTCCCCACCAAAATGAATCACCATCTTGACTTTATGGTGATTACTTCCTGGATTTTCCTTACAGTTTTACCATCAAAGATGCATTGATAAATGCCAAGGTTTAATTTTATCTGTTTTGCATGTGTGTCCTTGTTTTTGTTTTCCTAAACACCATTTTATTCTAACAATCTGTCATTCTGTAAGATCAATTAACCCAGGAACATTAATATCTTTTTTCTTCCAGTAAACTTTTCCTCCCACTGTTAGCATAGCAATTACTTTTTTGAAGGGTATTTGGTTTTTTAAAGTAAATTTTTTATTTTAGAATAGTTTTAGATTTACAGAACAATCGTGAAGACTGTGCAGAGAGTTCCGGTATATCCCACACTCAGTTTCTGCTATTACAAACATCTTACATTCTTATGGTACATTTGTCACAATGCACAAACCAATATTGATAGCATTATTATTCACTAAAGCCCATACTTTATTCAGATTGTATTCGTTTCTACCAAATGTTCTTCTTCTCTTCCAGGATCCCATCCAGGATACCACCTTACATTTGGTCATCATGTCTCCTTAGGCTCCTCTGGGCTGTGGTAGTTTCTCAGACTTATCCTTGTTTTTGATGACCTTAACAGTTTCGAAGAATATCAATCAAGTATTTGGCAGAGCGTCCCTCAAATTGGATTTTTCTGATGTTTTTCTCATAATTAGGCTGGAATTATGGGTTTGAGGGAGGAAGACTACAGAGACAAAGTACCATTCTCATCACATCATATCAAGAGTACGTACTATCAGCACGACGTATCACTGTGGATGTTAAACTTGATCACCTGGCTTCAGGCTGTGTGTGTCAGGTTTCTCTGCTGTACAGTAATCTTCCTTCCCCCTCGCTTTCAATATTGTACTCTTTGGAAGGAAGTCACTGTGCACAGTCCAGACTTAAGGACTTGAGGGCAGAGTCTTTACATAAAGTGTTTGCAATCCTTCTGCATGAGAGATTTGTCTCTTCACCATTTATTTATTTATTCAATCATTTATTTACATCAGTATGAATACCAGGATATTTATTTTATGCTTTCAGTTTAAACCAATACTACTTCATTTATTTTGTGGCTCAAATTGTTCCAGCTTTAGCCATTGGGAGTTTTTTCAGGTGATTCCTGTCTCCCTTTGACATATCCCTGTCTTTGTATGTGCGTGTGCGTGCGTGCGCGCGCATGCGTGCACGTGTGTGTTGAGCACCTCCTTACTTTCCAGCACCACAAGACACTTCAGGTTCATCTTGTGTATTTCCTGCCCCAGTTCTAGGATCAACCACTTCTCCAAGGAGTCCTGGTTTCTATTATATTAAAATGATGGTAGAAACCAAGATGTGGGTGCTAGGAGTGCTCGTTGCTATTGGCATGTAGTTGCTTCTAGGTCCACTCAGCTAACAAAGCAATAAAATATTTTTATGTATGCTAACCCATGTGTATACACATATCTACAAGTATTTCTATTTATAATCTTCTCTCTCTGTATTAAGCTAAACATAAGTTCGTATTGATATCTACAACTCTAATCCATTACCACATGGATTATTCTAGCCTCCTCCCCTTGATTATCTGTTACCTCTCACTCTGGCAGTGAGAAAGCTTGCTCCCACCATCCACCATCCATTTACCTAATCAGTTTCAAAATATATTTACAGTGGTTTCAGAACTGATAATCCACACCCCCATGGGAAACAACTTTATCAAATAGAGGCCTTATGTACGGTTTCCTTTGCCTTTAGTCTTACAGACTCCACTCATTTCCAACGTTACTTAGGTCAGCATCTTTCCCCCATATTCTTTAGTGAGGTCATTTCATACATTTGTAACATGATTAGAGTCTTCTGTCACCTTCTGCATTCCATCCTGGGATCCCCTGATCTCCTAAATGTTTTTTAAAAATTTGTATCCATTAAGGTTCACTCTTTGTGCTGTAAAGTCCTGTGGGTTTTGGCAAACACATTGCATCATATATTCATCATTAAAGTGTCATACAGAATAATTTCACTGCCTCAAAAATAAATCCCTTGCCTTTCACTTATTCATCTTCACCCCCTAACAGCTCCCTGGCAATCACTGATCTTTTACTGTCTCTAGTCTTGCCTTTTCTGGAATGTCATGTAATTGGAATCATATAGTACGTAGCCTTTTCGGACTGGCTTCTTCAACTCAGCAATATGCATTTAAGATTCATCCATATCTTTTCATGGCTTGATAGCTCATTCCTTTTTATCAACGAATAGTATTCTATTGTATGGATGTGCCAAAGTTTGTTTATCCAGTCACTCATCTATTGAACATCTTGGTTGCATACAGTTTGGGGCAATTATGAAGAAAGCTGCTAAAAGCATTCATGTTAAGATTTTTGTGTGGACACACATTTTTAAAATCAGTTGGGTAAATACCTAGAAGGGTGGTTGTTACATCTAATAAACTTTTTATTTTTGAATAATTTTAGATTTACTGAGAAGATTCAAAGACAGTACAGAGAATTCTCATATACCCTTTGCCCAGTTTCCTCTAACATTCACATCTTTCATAATCCCGGCACATCTGTCAAAGCTAGGAAATTATCATTGGCGCATTATTATCAACTAAACTCTAGATCCCGTTCGGATTTCACCAGTTTTTCCTCTAATGACCTTTTTCTGTTCCAAGATCCCATCCAGGATCTCACATTACATTTAGTCATCATGTCTTCTTAGTTGCCTCTTATCTCTGCCATTTTCTTAGACTCTCCTTTTTTTGATGACTTTGACAGTTTTGAAGAGCTCTGGTTGAGTACTGTGTAGAATGTCTCTCAATTTGGGTTTGTTTGATTTTTTTCATGATAAGACTGGGGTTATGGGTTTCGGGAAGAATCTCACAGAGACCTAGTGCCCTTCTCATCACACTTATTAGGGGTGCATGGTCTCCACATGACTCACTCTGGCAGTGTGAACTCTGATCAGCTGGTTACGGTAGGGTTTGCCTTGTCATTCTCCCATTAAGTTGCTATTTTTCCCTTTTCCTACTCTATTTTTTAGAAGCAAGTCCCTAAATCCAGCCCTCATGCAGTGAGAAGTAGGGGTGGGGAATCCTGGAGAGGACAGTATCTACTTATATTCTTTGGAATTCTTCTGTAAACAAAATTTGGACCTTTTGCCCCTTTATTTGTTAAATCATTTGTTTATATCAATATGGACTTTTGCGTGTTTACTTTATACTTTGGGTTTTAAACCAATACTGTTATTTCTTGTGTTGCTCAAATTGTTCCAGCCTTGGCCGTTAAGAGCTCCTCCAGGTTGGCTCCTGTGTCCCTTCGACAGGCCCCTGTCGATTTGCTTTTTGAGTACTTCCTTACTTTCTGGCACTACAAAGTGGTCCGGGCTCATCTTGCACTTTTCCTGCTCCAAGTCTAGAATCAGCCATTTCTCCAAGGAGCCCTGGTTCCTTTTATAGGAGAATAATTATTTGGAAACCAACATCTAGGCACTGGGTGTGCTGATTGCTACTGGGATGTCACAGCTTCTAGGCCCTCTCAGCAGATAGAGCTAGGAAATCTACGAGTGTACATGAACTCATGTACACATACATATATATCATTATTTCTGCATCCATCTACCTGTGCATGTGTTAAACTAAACACGAATTCATACTGTCTGACTCTAATCCAATATCTAGTGTTCCTTCTAGCCTCACTGCCTTGCTTATGTGTAACTTTCTCTGACAGGGAGAAACCTTGCTGCCGTGATCTGCCATTTTTTAACTTATTTATTCAACCCTAGGATACGTGTAATGCAGTTTCAGAATTGTTCACTTGTACCCCGTGAGAAACAAACTTACCAACCAGAGTCCAATGTTTATGCACAGTTCTTTTTCTCTTTAGCCTTACAGTTTTCAGTCAAAACACAGTTTTCCAAAATTTCTTGTCAGCCCCTCCCTGCCCCCCCTTCAGTTCATTTTTGGCGTACATTTGTGATACAGTTGATTCATTGGTTACAGTCTGCATTCTATCCTGGGGTCCCCTGACATCCTGGTTGATTTTTTAAATTTTTGCATACATTAAAGTTTATTCTTTGTGATATAAAGTTCTATGGGTTTTGACAAATGCATAGAGTTATATATCCACCACCCTAGTTTCAGACAGAATGGTTGTTTTATCTGTATTCGAACTTTACGTAGAGCTTCATATTCCATGTGCTCCTTTGTGTCTCGTTTCTTTCATTTAAAATTGCTTGTCAACTTCATCCATGCTGTTGTAGATAACTGTAGTTTTTTTCTATAATTGTCTACAAGGGTCCATTATTTGAATATATCACTATTTATCCATTCTACTTATGATGGATATTTGGGCTGTTTCCGAGTTGAGGCTATTAAGCAAAACGTGGCTGTGAACAATTCTTGTCTATGTCTTCTGCTGCACGTGTGTCCCCAGGACTGTTGGGTTGTTCAGCTCATGCATTTACTGCTCCTGTCTCTGGGGATTTTCCTTTCCTGTGAGTTCTGTATTTTAGATAATTATTTTGTGTTTATCTAGCATCTCTGAATATTTATACATGGAGAGATTCTGCATTAATTTAAGTCTATCACCTTCCAGAACCATAAGTAGCCCATTAGTCTTCAAAGCAACTTTCTAATATAAACGTAGCATTGTTTCCATTTAACCAATTAAGAAGTTGGGAGTCAGGAAGGGGGAGCATTTTGCTTAGGGTCCTTCCTAGCAAGTGGTGCAACTGAGAATTGAATCCAGATAGCTGTGTCTCCCAAACATAGGTTTTTCCCCCTCTTTCCAATCTACAAAATCCTCTCCACCTCTTATCCAAAGCTGTGACCTAAATTTAAAATATTCTTCTTCACTCTTACGCTGGTCATCTCATAACACTGTCTCCACGGCCTAGAAATACAGGCCCGTGTCAATTCCTTCTGCCACAGGCTTGGCGCCCAAGAGATTTCTACCTGACTCCGTGTGGTTTCATGCCTTTGGCGTTTCACACAGGGGATGGAAGTTAGAAAGGATGATAAAAGAGAACAAGGAGGAGGAGAGGAAGCAGAGAAAAGAGGAAGAAAGAGAAGACATTGGGCCTTCATTCCCTCCTTTCTCCAGCCCAGGGGGCGATGTAAAGTCCGGGGCCCCAGCACCAGCGGCTATTTTACAAGGGGTAGTGAGTGCCACTCTCTCCCCGACCCAAGGGATCTGGGAATCTAGATTCCTCTAATCACCTCATCAGGGGCGTCCTTTAATGTGCCACTACACATTATGCTGAAAAGTCTTTGTTGGCAAAGACGGCAGCTCCAAAATGTCTCCTGGGTTGTGTGCCCTCAGTGAGCAATTCAGATCAGGAGTGGACAACTTCATGAATTCCACGGACATAACAAAAGATGGGGGCATTTGTGCCATCGTCTTTACCCTTCCAGGATCAGAGAGCCATGTCCTCTTCCTGGTCCAAGACGTTAAGTGGGTGAGGCTTTTGTCTAAAGCTGGAAAAATGGTATCTCTGCCCCTCTCTTCCTTGAAAGAGACAAGTGAGTTTTATCTTTGATGAAGCTCGGAAACGCCCAAAGCCTCCACTATAATGTACAGGAGTGGACTGCAAGTGCAGTGAGAATTGGACCATGGGAGGGAAGATGGTGTGATAGCTGCCTCTACAAATCTCAAAGAGAGTCTGGCAACGTAGGACCCTAAGGATCAAAATTCATGACCCCCAGCCAGGAAGGGCAAAGGGCAGGCTGCAAGAGCCTCTTAATTCCTGGTTTCTACTGTGGAGTGATCTCCAGTGCAGGCAGGGCTCAACAGGGGAAGGGAGAAACATCGCTCTGCCAATAAGCAAGTTTCAAAATGGCAGGGAGGCTGTGGGTGGCAGGCAGCCGTGAAGAGCTGCAGAGGAATAAGGAATAAATCAACAGACGCCAAAACCAACATGTGATATATAGGGTGGAGCGAGGGGTAAGGGTGGTATTTCACTGTGAGCCAAGGAGCTTCCCTGTTAGTCCAGAGCACAGTCACATCCCAGGGAGAGAATTTGTGAGAAGTGAGGACAGTGGACCAAAACCCAGTCTGCCTGACTACACCCAGCTTACTTCCAGACCCCAAATTGTCCTTTCACACAAAGTCAGCTGAGCAAGAACTACGCCCTCTGCATTGAAAGAGGAGTAACAATCAAAAAGAAACTAGCATCTGTGCAAAGAAATATTAGGAATAAGAAAATGATGATCAGATGATGAAATCAAGAGATAGATGGAGAACCCCAGAAAGACTGTGCCAGGAAGCAGGTAAAAAGTATGAGTCAGGAGTTCTCCATACAAAAGCTCAAGTAAAACAACAAGGCAAGGGGAGAGAATAAAAATGAGTTGGAAGACATCAGAAAAGAAATGAAAAAAAAAGCAAATTAGGTGGAGGACGAGGAAGGGGAGGACGAGTAGAAGAGAGGGTAAGGGCTAACATCTTGCCTCTGCCACTCACTAGCTGTGTGACCTTTAGCAAGTGACTTCGCTTCTCTGTGCCTCAGGTTCCTCATCTGCAAAATAGGGGTAATCATAGCACCCGCATGATACAGCAGATGTGAGGATGACTATAATAAATATTTGCAGAAGCACTTAGTATAGTTCCTGGCAAATAGCGAGCACTATATAACTGTCATTGTCATTGTCTTTTTATTACAGAAAGAAGGTCAAATTAGAGTCAGCAATCAGGAGGAGAGAAATTGCCAAAAACATAGACATGAAAGATTTTAGGTGTAGAAAATCAAATAAAATGAAATGAAAAAAAAACTTAAAAGGATTGGAGAAAAATGATAGCTGTGGAAGAAAAAAGAGAACAGAAGAAAATTGAATAGAAACCTTTGCAAATATATAAAAAGATTCAAAGATATATACCTTTTATGATGACTAAACTTATTTTTCCACTCTATATTTTTTCTTCTTCAGGGACATCAATAATGAAAATTGCATCCATATCTATAGAAGAAAACTTTCCTAAAGAAAGACTTGAATAGGCAAATTGAAAGGATATACTCTGCCCCAGAACAAATAAAGAGAGAACACTTAAAATGAAAATGTATCATAGTAATGTTTCTGGACTTCAAAGATAAAGAAAAAAAGTTCTGATGGGTATTCAGTCCAAAAAACCAAATCACCAATGAAAGAGAAAATCAAGCTGCCCTCAGATTTTGCACAGCACAGTCAGGGCTCAAAGGCAATGGGGCACTGGATCCTGCAGAGTCCTTAGGGAAAGAAATCAGGCAGTTTTCACTAAGAGAGGCTATGCTTACAAGGACTAGCAAATTTCAAGAGTTTACAACCATGGTAGTTTCTTTCTTTCTTGCAGTACATCCTGGCCATGGCAGCTGGGGTCAGCCATGGCCTCTTCTCCATGTAATCTCTTCGTTCTAAATATTTTCTTTATCCTAGTACCCAGGCTGAAGGGCAACCCCTGCTTGGGACATTCCATTCTCGTGGAGGAGATAAAACAGCAAAAGAACTAGTAGGCACACACCATGGCTCTTCAATCTTCTGCTCAGAACTGGCATATGGTTCTACTCACACTTGATTGGCCAAAGCGCATCACATAACCAGTGGGAGAGGGAAGTGTATTTCACCACTGTGAGGCACTGCACATCACATGGCAGGAGGCAAGGACGTGTGATCCTCCCACAGGGAGGGCAACTAATACTCATAGTCTCTCTCCAGTGTCACTGATGGAGAATTTTATTCCCTGCTACGCTGTCACTCCAGAAAAGGGCACGAGATGGTTATCTTTAAGTGTGTAATAATTCAGAGAATGTAATTACCATAAGCTCTTCTCAGGAAAAAGTGACTTTTTGCTATGAAGACTTCATGATAAAAGGGCAAACATTAAACCCTTTTCCATTTAAGTTGTGGAGCTGAGAATAAAGAACACTGAAAGCCATGGTTAACAGTACACAATGTAAATGTTATAAAGCATGACAATGCAGTAATAACATTATAAATTTAATAATTTAGACGCAGAACGTGAAGCAAAATGAGGGGGGAATAAGTATTCAGATTTCTTCGTCCTTCAGAGCTGAGGCCAAATGATATGCTCAGAGAGATAAAGCAAGTGATGGGTATATAAATATGTTATTGAAAGGTATAAAGATGACTATTAAAAGAATTCAATAACAATATGGTCATCAAAATTGGAAAATGAGATGAGATGGGGGAAATGAGACATGAACCATATTCATTTTCTCATCACTCATAGTGGAGAGTTAACAGATACCCTCTAAAGATGACTGCAGGCGTACATGCTGTCTTGGCCCGTCCTCCCAGAAAGCACAACTTTAAGCAAAGGTTTATGGAATATAATTTATTAGGAATTTCAATCCCAGGAAGTAGGAGTGAAGGACAAAGAGCATGACACAGGGAAGAAGGAAAGCCAGAGGATTTATAATCAAGCTGGCTGCCACCAAGTGCAAATGATTCTTCCATCTCATGGGATAGCACTCAGGGAAGCCATATAAACTGTGTGTTATGAGCTGAATTGTGTCCCCACCCCCAAAATTCATATATTGAGGTCCTAACCCCTAGTCCCTCAGAATATGACTGTATTTAGAGATAGGGCCTTTAAAGAGGTAATTAGTTTAAAATGAAGTCATGTAGGTGGGCCCTAATCCAATATGACTGGTGTCCTTAGAAGAAGAGGGGATTAGGACACAGATAGACAGAGGAATGACCATGTGAGGACACAGCAAGAATGCAGCCATTTGTAAGCCAAAGAGAGAGGCCTCGGAAGGAACCAGATGTGCAGACACCTTGATCTTGGACTTCCAGCCTCCAGAACTATGGGAAAACAAATTTCTGTTGTTTAAGCCACCCAGTCTGAGGTATTATGGCAGCTCGAGCTGAGTAATACACTGTGTATCAGGACAGTCTGTCCAGAGAGAGAAGATGGGAAGACTTTATCCATAACTCCCATCTCCCAATGGTTAGTGGTTTACTCCTTCTGTGGGTGTACACACCCCTGCACTTGCGTGTTGCACTTGTGTGGATGCTATGCAGGGTCTCCCGATGTCCCATCATCAGCCTCGATAGCAAAGCCTTGGGGAGGCAAGGGGTGAGGGCACGTGCCCGAGGCGTGGCGCCGTCAGGTTGTGCCTGCATGAAGTTGGTGCTGCAATGATTCCTGGAACAAGAGAGGTGAGGCCGGGAGGACCTGAAGCGAGGCACCAAAGATGGCTGGTACAAGTGCAGTCTGTAAAGTGAATAATGTAACCATTGGCAGAAACAAAAACAAGTTCTAAACGTTTCAAATTATCAGAAGGAAAACACATAAAAGAAAAGAAAGAAAACAGGCTATATAACCAAATATTTTAAAAACAAACAAAAAGAAGCATTAAAAATAAAAAAGAACATAAAAAAGATGACAAGCCTAAGAACAAACTTGAATGTTATTTGTAATTGCAAATGAGATAAACACTCCTAGTAAAGAAAAACGCTCTCAGATTGCTTCAAAAATCAGAGGTAAATTGTATGCTGCAGACAAGAGCATCTAGAAGCAAGGACCAAAGAGAGATGAAAAATAAGAGGACGGGTGAGTCCCTACTTGGTAGACGCAGCAAACGGAGAGCAGAAGTCAAAGTCTTCATACCAGACGAGGCTGAATTTAAGGCAAAAAGCATTAAACAGAAGGCCAAGAAGAGCCTTTTATTCTGTAATGTTTACAATCCTCAATGGTCTGTCAGAAATATTTTTAAATCAAGATATGGCAATAAAATTCATAAAGGAAAAACAACGGAAAATAAAAGAAAAAGAGAGAAACACAACAGTAAGCGGTAACTTCATTTCTCAGCCCGTGATAAATCAAACAGATCAAAATAAGTGGACCTAAAAAATAATATAGTAACTAATCAAGTAAAATTAATAAAGTAAACTGTAATGAATTAAACTATAAAATGACACCGAAGCAGTGGTTAACACACTCTCTTCCCTCTAAAATGTCTGTTGGGACATTTACCAAATTGACCCTATAGGGTATTAGGTCACAAATAACCCTCAAAATGCCAAAGAGTAGAAATATAGAGAAGACACTCCCTCATTGTAATTTGATAACATCAGAGAATAATAACAATAAAATATAACCACAACAAAAACCGTCACCTAAAAACACACAAAAAAACCCCAAACTCTCACTCTCATGTCAGGAAATCCAAAGCAAAATTGCAGAATATTTTAAAAATAAGATCAATTAAATGCTACATACCTAAGGTGGTGGACTACAATGAGAGCAGTGCTCGGAAGGAAAGTCGTGATCTTAAACTGAACCTTATTCATTTAAGAAATGAGAAGAAATGACTTAAGGGCTCAGCTGCAAAAGTTAGGAAAAACAAGAGGAAGAAAATAAGCTTAAGAAAAGCAAAAACAGAACTGCCAAAGATAAAGACAGAAATTAATGAATTAAAAACAGTAGAACTAATAAATATAAGAGCTGGTACTTCAGGGGAAAAAAGCAATAAAGTAAACCTTTAGCTAACCTAATTAAGAAAATAAAAAAAAGTGAAAAAACACAAATACGTTAAACAGAAAGGAGAGTAGGAGAAATCTCCAAAGATAAAGTGAGGATATAGAAATAGCAATGGGTTTAGAAAAAATCAACTAACTTCCTTGACCAACTCTCCTGCAACAACATCTCTAACTGTAGAAATTGTTTCAAGTGTCCCAGCTCTGGAGCCCCATGGAGACCTCCAATCAGCGAGACCCACTTGTTAACTACACACCCCCCTCCCCTCCTGGCTTCACTTCCATACAATCGTAATGACCATCCCCTCCCTGTCTTTCTGCCTTGCTTCCTTCCTTGTCCTTTTGTCTAAGGAAACCCAAACTGCTGTTGATCCAGCACCCATCTTCTAGGTGCTTCCACCCAGGCAGCTAAACATTGCTCAAAAGCATCACTCAAGGATGGCTGGGGAAGGCAGGATCATTCATCTCTTTAAGGAGTGTGTGTGAGCGCGCGTGTGTGTGTAAGCACGTACATGCATGCATGTGTCTTTGGAACTACTGTGGCTTCCCAAATGTGCCCTAGCAGATTGCAGAGTTCTCGCATGGTTTAGGGAAGAACAGATTGTTCAAGGATGTGATAGCTAGCCTCCAAGATTGCACCCACGATCCCCGCCTCTTGGTATTCACATCCTTGTGTAGTCTGCTCCTGCATAGTACAAGGGTTAGTCCATGTGATCAACAGAATATTTCAGAGGTGTGGATGGTATATCACTTCTGAAATTAGGTTATTAAAGGATTATAAAAGACACTATGGCTTCCATCTTGAGCTGTTCCTCTCTCTCTTATTACTCATTCTGGAGGGAGCCAGCTGCCATGTCGTAAGCATCCCTATAGAGAGGCCCACATGAGGAGGAAGTGAAGCCTCCTTCCAACAGCCACAGGAATCCTTCAGCCTCAATGAAGGTCCAGAGGACTGCGGCTCTGGCTGATACCTGCACTGCGGCCTGGTGAGAGGCTGAGTCAGAACCACCCAACCAAGCTGCCGCCAGATGCCTGACTCACAGAAACTGTGAGGGCACAATATCTGTTGTATTCAGCTGCTAAGTTTTGGGGTAATTTGTCACAGTAGAGAATGAATACAAAGGCTTACTCTACAAGATTTGGGAGTCATTGATGTTCCCTGTGCTACAATGTGGCTCAGAAGCTGGAGCTCACTTGGGAACACCCAGAAGGTTGAATCCAGAAGCACAGAGCCATCAGCAGTGATGCGGTGTGCCCATATCTGGGCAGTCGTGGGGAAATGAGGAGTCCCCTGTACATGCTCTGAGGCTGACACCTGTCCCTCAGGTGTTGAGGGGCATCACCTGTCTTGCATTGTCAAGCCCAGCCTTGGCAATAAGCCACGCTGCACCTGTGTGATGTGGAAGATAAAGCCTGGACTTAAGAATCTCATGGACCTGGGACCACGAACCTGCAACCATCATTTATTAGTTGGCAAGTCCTTGTTTAAGCTCTCTGCACCCGTCTCGTCATTTGTAAGTTGGGATGTTAATACTTACCCCATGAGATTGATGGAAAGATTAAAGGGGACAACCAGAAACACAGGAGGTATTCACTGCTAGTTCCAGTCTAGCGTGAAGAGGAATACGTGCCCTTCACCAGATGTACATATACAATCCCCAAATGCGGCTGAAGAGTTCTGCAGGCGGTGCCGTTTAAAGTAGTGTAGAACAGGTGGTACAAGCCAGACACTGTAGAACATGGTGATGGGGGCGCATGGAGGGTGATGAGCAAGAAATAGACGCAATGTGGATGATGACACGTGGAGGGCAAGCAGGAGGAGAGGAGACTAGGAAGCTGATCCAGGAGAAACAGCAGAGCTGGGGGCTTGCTGGGAGCAGAGCTCCAGGGAGCATCAGGGCCACAGTCTCTGACTACCTATGTCTGATGGGCTCCTCTGGGGAGGCAGGATTCAGGTGTGTACTGAGACCTCCAAAGGCAATGTTAAGACTGGATAGTAGAAGCGTCAAGAAGCAGATTTCTGCTTCTCAGACAGTACTGACCACACATGAAAGAGGCTATCTCAGAAGGTAGCGAGGAGTCCATGAGTAAGAGTGTGTGAGCAGGTACCTGCCTCTGCTGGCCGGGGGAGGGGGAGGCGGGGATGTTGCTGAGCCAACCCCAGCATGACATGGTGTTAGGATTCAGTGATCTGTAAAGTCCAGCCCAGGCTTCCATTCTGTGATTTTGAGCCTTCTGTCTTATTCTCTGAGCCTTCTATTGCTGGTGAGGAACTCGGAGCTGTTGAGATGCCAGTGGGGCTGCTCATGGCTAGACCTGTCTGCCAGTATTCCATGGGACAGGAGCCCCAGGACCTCCTAGACTTGCTGGTCCCAGTATTGCTGGGTGGTCCCAGCATACTCTGGAGAGCCCGAGAAACCTATGTCATCAAGATCTTTAGCAAGACCATGAGACTCCAGCAAAGGGAAAATGCAAGCTGGTAAAACAAGCTTCTAGTGTCCAGAGAGTGCAATTCCTCAAGCATTCTCTCAGGGCACAGGTGGATGTCCAGATGAGAGGAGCCATTCAGAGCAGTATAGGGCCCACCAAGGACCTCCAGTGCCATAGTGGGGTTAGTGATGGCAGTCACGGGACACTGGATGAAATCCACTCCAGTTCAACTCCACACTCAGATTTCCCCCCAACTTTCTGTTTAGAAAATTTTCAAATCTACAAAAAAAGTTGAAAGAATAGTAAAATAACAATATACCCCTCAGCTAGATTCACTATATTTTAACCCCTCCCTCTCTACACACACACACGCATACACACACACACATTTTTCTTCCTGTTTATTTGAAAGTAAATTGCAGACATGAGGACTCTTCATCTCCTGAGTACTTCAGCTTATGTCTCCTAAGAACAAGGACATCCCCATCAGCACCATTATCAAACAAATGAATTTATCATTCACACAATAATGTCATCTACTGTCAGTCCATAGTCAAATTTCTCCAGCTGTCCCCCAACTGTCTCTTTTAGCCTAGATTTCCCTGAAAAACTGATCTTGAGACAATTGCCTGAGTGCAGGTGTTTGGGAAATAAATCCCAGGAAGCAGGAATGAAGGGAATGGGAGGCGGGAAAGCTGAAGGAGGGCAAGTCAATATGAGGAAGCGTTATCGTGTTGACAGGTGACCAGTGTCTGATCCTTAAGAAAGGATCTGTCCATCTGCAGGCTGAAGGGCCAGTATTTTTCCATGGGCTCATGAATCTTATGGTCAAGGGTGACCCCAGGGCACTAACAGCCTTGTACTTCCAGCTCGTGCATGGGCTTTCCGTGCCGGGGAGTCAGAGAAGCCCCAGGGCTGAAATCAAGGGGCCCACAGGAGCTCAAGTCTGAGAGAGATCTTGTCAGGTTTCCCCTGCATAAAACTAATCAAAGCCAGCATGGAATGGTGCTGAAGCAATGGCTGGAGAAAGAGGGAGAACCAGGAGAATTTGAAAAGGCACAGAAAGGTGTTTGATGTCATGTCTTTTATATTCTTTTTTTTTTTTTTTATCTAGGATCAATCAAGGATCTCACATTGCCTTTGGTTGTCAATTCTCTTCAGTCTACTTTATTCCAAAATAGTCTTCTGCCTTAAAAAAAAGAGAGATAGTAGATAGAGAGAGAGATATACCTATATCTCTCTCTCTGTCTTTCTATTTCTCTCTTTCTCTCTATCTATCTCATGACATTGCCATTTTTGAAGAGTCCTAGCCATCAGGATAGGCTAATTATTTCCTCATGTTCAGATCCAGATTAAAGTTTGGGCAAGAATACCACATATATGATATGTATATTTCCCATTGCAGCATATCAGGGGATACATACTGTAGGTTTGTGCCACTTTTGGTGATAAATTTGATGACTTGGTTAAGGTGGTATCCACCAGCCTTCTCCATTGCAGAAGTACATTCTCCTTTTGTAATTTACAAGTAACTGTGGCATGACACTTGGAGGCTGCGTGACCATCCTATTCCCAAATATCTTTTCACTCAATGGTTTTAGCATCCATTGATGATTCTTGCCTATGTCTATTATTAAATTGTTGGTTTCAAAATGGTGATTTCAGCACACAAATTTTGAAAGACGTGAGATGAGGAGGCTAAGATTCAGAGGGCTTAAGCTAGAACTTTGTGACTCAATGTCCAGATTCTTTCCACTTCTCCCTGCTGCATGCAAGGCTGCTCCTGAAGCACTTTACCTGTGAGTGAGGGGGCATGGGCATAACCCTGCGGGACCAGGTGCCAGGACACCTGGATCTTCAACATCTTGCCTGTCTAGCAGAGGGCTGTGAAGATACAACCCTCCTCAGGGACTCAGGCTCCTGCAAAGAGATGGGAGGGTGGACGGGGGTGGTGAGTGATGTCCATGACTCACTAGTGCTGTTGGCCGTGGGCACCATCACAAGGAGCAGTCTGGAGACTGTAGTCACGGACTGGTGAGTCAGAACTTATTGTCATGGCCAGGACCTTTAGTCACTTCTAACATCTCTGCTGCCATCACATAGGTGTCCATACACAGGTGTTCTCTTACCCCAAGGGACTTGTTTCAGATTTGGTGGTCCTCAAGGAGGTATCTCAATACACTGGCATGCACATGTGCCACGTTGCTAGTAATTTGTGACTAATAATAAATGACTGGCATTTCCAAATGATTTCCTTTTCTAAAAATATAAAAATTGGAGAGACTTCAAGGTTATCCCTTTAACAGTCTTACTCACTTGCAAGAAAGATGTGCTTTCTTGCATGGAAAGTGGTAAAGTTTTGACTATGAGATGGAAATTACACAGGAGAATTTGCCTGTGTTAAGTGTTAAGTGGGAAACATGACTAAGAACTGCCACCTTAGTGGGTGGTACCTGGATGCTCATGGTCAAACACCTCCAAGATCCTGACTGCTAAAAGATTCTGGGAAAGCTCTGGTAACAAAGAGCCCCTCGTCTGCCCAGTATCAGGGAAGACAGCTCAGAGAAGCAGGTGACTTGGCTGATCTAGCTGCAGGCTTGCAGGTCGGAAAAGTTGAAGGACTGTAGCCTGAACACAAAGCTCTTCCCACGATCCATCTTTGCTTCATAAGCATCCGGGGTGAGACACTACTCTCACGATGGTCTCTTTGGATTTATTGGTTCACCAGGCTGCTCAGCTCTATGGAAGCCAAGTTAGAAGTTAGGGGTGACCAACCATCCTGGTTTGCCTGGGACTGTCCCAGTTTTAGCAATGGAAGTCCCACATTCTGGGAAACCCCTCAGTCCCAGGCAAACCAGGATGGTTGGTCACCCTGTTTGGCATGGAATCCTGTCCAGGTCTGAGAAAGCCTCTTCTCCTTACTGGGAATTATATTGCATTTAGTCAACCTATGCCAATCTCTGCCTCTGGTCCCTAGGGGAAGTATGGCAGCCACAGTGGGACAGAGGAGGAGATTCTGGCTTTCCTGCAATCCAGTCCACACTTCACCTTCATGATATCTGGAAGATTCTCTATGCCTGTTTGTTCACACCCATGCACACCCACATAGCACACAGCAGAATGCCTTGCAGTCTAACTTTGGACCCCTTTTCTCCAATGAAATAGCTTTTTATTGAGTTTACAGAAGTTCTATTGATTTTCAAACCTATGGCCTCTTCTCTGTCATCACCCCGTGTCATTCAACCGTCACACAGGAAATCCGAAGGGATGAGTCTGTAGATCAACTGTTAGAATTCATAAGTGAATTTTGCAAGGCTACTGAATTCAAGACCAATACAAATCAATTGTATTTCTATATACCAGCAACAAACAACTAGAAAAATGAATTTCAAAGTAACGTTTATCATAGCATCAAAACCTACCAAATGCCTAGAAAATATCTAGAAATAAATCTGATTAAAGATGTGTAAGAAGACAATCGCTAACGCTAGAACATCTTAAACTGTAATGTGCATCAGAATTACCTGGAGACTAAAAACACAGATTGGGCATCAAGCCCAGAGTTTATGATTCAGTAGGTCTGGGGTGGGGCTGGGAATCTGCCTATCTAACAAGTTGTCAGGTGATGCTGATGCTGTTGGCCTGGGGACCACACTTTGAGAACCACTGTCTTGCTGGTTTTCTCATTCTCCACGCACCACTCAAACTTGGAGCCCCTGAGGGCCCTGTCCTCTGTCCTCACTTCACTTTGCACACTTTTCTTGGGCATATAGTCACTTCTGTGTGCCCTCATGGCTCCTAAGTCTCCATCTGCAGCCCAGGGCTCTCTAAGGAGCTCTGGGTCATGTCTCCACCTGCCTTCTAGACACCTCCACCGGGATACTTCGCAGCCTTTTCAGACTGTATGGCCAAAGCTGAGCTCACTTTTGTCTCCCCAAACCTGCTCCTCTCCCTAGCACCCATTTTCTCCAAGAGAGCAACTTCTCCATCCATCTGATCACCCAGACAAGAAACTGGGGCACCTGATACCTCCTCTCTCCCAATTCCTACCTCAATTCTAGGGGGATTGTTTGGGTGTGAGGCAGGAGGCCCGTCTATCCCCAGGCACTGCCACTTGCCCCCACGTTGAGGGTGAGGGTGATGATTAACCACAACTCTGAGAACAGACACAAGAAGCCATATAAGGATCAGAATACAGTATCAACTGTATTACCAATAAAGGTAGATTGATGAATTCACCCTGGACCAGAGCCCAACGGATGACATACAAGTCCTTTACTCCCGAGTTTCATTTACTCACCCAGGGAGGGCTGGAGGGCCTGGAGAATCTGGGCCTCCCCTGGGTGTGTGTCTGCCCACAGCGGGAAGGAGTCCTGTCCCTGAGCCTACTGCATGGAGGAAGCTGCTGGAGGAGAACATGGTCTGTGAGAAAAACTGGGCAACGCTTGGCCAGTGGTCTTGTCTCTCCAATACAATAAGGTTTCCCTCTTCTTGGAGGAAGAGATTGGAGAGAAGGATGGGAAATTTTCCTCCAATATCATCCCATCCTGGGGAGTGGAATGGAACGAAGCTCCCTTTCTCCATGGAAACATGAGGAGAGGATGATAAGCATCACTCCACAAAAAGCCTGTATATCCTTGAAGGAGTCACCGTACTGCTCTGAGCCTCAGTTTCCCCATCTATAAATACAGGCCTTTAGAACAAAAGCTGT
This sequence comes from Ceratotherium simum simum, assembly GCF_057802395.1. Lineage (NCBI taxonomy): Eukaryota > Metazoa > Chordata > Mammalia > Perissodactyla > Rhinocerotidae > Ceratotherium > Ceratotherium simum. The sequence goes on from NC_141915.1 coordinate 12,677,922, forward strand.
GAAGATCTTCCAAGCTTTCAGATTTGATTAAATCCTATGAATATGGAAAGGCTGTGTTCCTACAGGTTTTCCAGCTGAGAGCCTGCAGGTAATTTGTCATTTAATTACTCCATGAGAAGTTGGCAGCCCAACCCTCTCCGGGGGCCCAGAGGATGCTCCTGCAGAGATCACTGTGGCTTGCATCCTACAAGGCTAGAAAATGAAAGGAGTCAGAGCACAATACAATGCAGTGTCTGACAAAAACAAAGAGGGGAACGTGCGTTTCATCCATTCTTTCATTCTCCGTGTATATCTCAGGCATGTACTGTGGGATCTTTATTAAGGCTTGGGGTGGCTGGAAGCCTCACAGCACTGGCTGCCAGCAAGGTCACCATATAGCAAGGGAATTAAAGCATGGATACAACCGACTGTTAACCAAAAACACAGAGTAATCAGGATCAAAAGAAAGATAGGAGGAAAAAACCTGAACTATAGGGTCAATGCTGGAAGGGCAGGGTAACTGCCATTAGGTGGGGGTAGAGCAGAGAAGGCTTCCTGGAGAAGGTGGTATCTGAACTAGCTCCATGGGGATAGACATCATCTGGGTCCTGCAGAGATTGGCTAAGGAGGGGTCTTCCGGGGACAGGGAATGGCGTGAGCCAAAACAGAAGACTGGAAGTATGGGGACAAGAAGTCTATCTGACTGAACAAAAGGCATAGAGGAGAAGAGAAGTGATGGATCCAAGACAAGACATTTTTGTCACTCCAGAAAGTTTCCTTGTGTCCATTTCCGGTCAATAACCATCAGCCCAAAGCAAGCTCTGATCTGATTTTGATCACCATATGTGGGCTTGCCTATTCCAGAATTTCTTATAAATGGCATCACATTCTATGTACTCTTTTGTATTTGGCTTCTTTTGTTTAGCATATTATTTTTTGAGATTTATCCATGTTGCAGCCTATCTCAACAGATTTTTCAAAACCATCACTGAGTAATATTCCATTGTATGGCTGGACCACAGTTGATCCGTTCTCTTGATGATGGACATCTGGGTTGTTTCTAGCTTTTGACTATCATGAAAAAGCTATGAACGTTCTTGTACAAGGATTTTTGTAGACGTATGTTTTTATTTCTCTTGGATAAGCACCTCCGAGTGAAATATCAGGTCCAGAGGGCAGATGTATGTTTAACTTTTAAAGAAAGTGTCAGTTTTCCAAAGTGGCTCCTAGCCCTTTCTAGCTGGGAATTTCTTTGTGTTTCTGAAGTAACTGGGCAGACACACATTTTAAAAAGCAATGTTTCCTACTTCTGGGCTCCTTTTATCCCAGATGCCAGTGACTAAACCTGGAAAAATGTCAAAACAACTCTAAAATTAGGCCTCTTTGCAACCTGCACGTCCAGCTGTTATGCTCCAAACCTCCCCCCAAATGAAACTCATTCCATGAATATTCAAAATAATTGGTGTTGCATCTTTGAAGACTGCCTCAGCCTAAGCTTCAGTCCCTCCAAAGAGACCTGTCATGTGTGAGTTATAGACAGAGTAGTTCAAGTACAGCCAGCCAGCTCTGAGTGGACACTTTTGTTCAGACCTGAAGACCCTTGAAGCTCTGGTGAACTGGCCAGGGAGTGAGGAAGCATCCTCTACCAGCCTGAATTTTCTACAGATCTTTTTTTATACCTCATGCTTATCGGGTTCTTACCCAGAGTCTCAGAGGCCGAAGTCCCTCAGAGTTCATCGCTAGTTTACAAAGGGAGGTTTGTGGGTGGAGGAAGGGGTTTGGAGAGTGAGGGTGCTGTCCATGGTCACCTGGGGAGTTTCTGGCCAAGCTGGGGTCTTCTGACCCTCATCCTCTCTCATACTGTCTCTCTCAGGTTGTTCCTCTGTAGACCCCAACTCCTCCCAATTTAATAGTCAGTGGACTTTTAACTGTGTTAAGACTTAAACCAAGACCCTACCGCTAATCACAGCTCATCCCCTGCACATTGGTGCTTCTGTCCTTACCTAAAAGCAAGGTCCAGTGGGTGAGGGAGGGCTTGTGCAATAACAGCATGGCAAAGGGGCCCTTCAGGGAGCTCTCATTGGAGAGGATGCTAAATGCACCTCTGATGAGCCTCAGTTCCCTTGGCTGCAGTCCTTCAGTGAGGACCAACTCTGGTGTCACCTAGATCTCCCTGACTCTCATCCTGGAGGAGGTTCCAGAAACGGGCTCCCCCAGCCCCAGACAGAAATGGAAGCAGGACTCCCAGGGCTGTTGCCCAGAATCTACCCCCTCTGTGTCTTTCTGGGAATAACAAAAGCCTTTTGCCTTTGACCTGGAGCACAGATGGATTCTTGAAGAGTCAGCCCCATAATATATCCCAGTGCCCAGTGCAGTCTGAGAGATGGGGGAGCCAAAGCTCGTCTGTCCCTGATGGAGTGTGTCTTCACGTGGGCAGCTGAGGCAGAGTCTTCTGAGCTTCTCCTGAAGCCAGGGCTGGAGGATGTCCATTTTCTTCTAGTATCCTCTTGGACATCCAGGCATTATCCTTTGCTTTAGTCACCCTGTCGGGAGGAAGGGCAAGAGACAGGTGGCCAGGATGTCTCCATGTCTTCCTGGAGGAAGGTTCTAGGAAAGTTCTGCAGGTCCAGTCACAGAATGCTCAGCCTGACTTGTGCCTTCCAGGAGGGATGGTGCCCAGCTTGATGCCACCTCCCGGACAGGAGCCTCCTTCATGGATCTCACTTGCTCCTTTCCCTCTGTCCTTCTGCTACTGTCGCCCATCAGGATGGCATCGGATGGTGGTCAGGGTGAAAGGTGGGATCACTTCTTTGCCATTGGCATTGGCCTTGTCTCCTTACTCCAAGAACTCCATTCTGGGGCAGTGACTCCCCCGATAACCTTGGGCTAGTCCCAGCCCTGCTCTCAGCCACCAGATCCACATTATTCTGTGTAACTCAGTGCGCTGTGGCGAGGCTTCTGTAAGGCCACATGCACAACTGGTGAAGCTTCTAACCTTTGTGAGGGATCCTTGTTGGAGGAAAAGCAGCCTGAGGGGTCAATGTTTAGAGCATGGCATGAATGAGTCCAGATCACGTATTGCAGTCATGAGAGGGCCAATTTGATTTAGGACAGTCCCACTCTGTAACCATAAAGCGGAGCCTGACGCCAGCCTGACTGAGCTACCCCCCGGCCCCACTGAGCCCTGACCCTGGCCCTGGAACTAGGAGCTGCAAGTCACAGGGAAGCTGTGTCATCAGCGCTGGGGACTCATATGTGCTCCCTCCGATCTGCCCCGCCCTGAATGTCCCTGCGGATGGAGTCATATCTATGACTTCCCAGTGTCTGCCTCCCAAGGTAATTTTATTTTATCCTTTAAGTGAAACCTTGTCATGCATTAGAGTCAGGAAATTACACCCCTCGCTGAACAGCCTCTGTACTGAAAGGAAGTCAGGTAATGTGATGAACTGAGGCCAAGAGCAGCGTTAACGCAGCTGGTCATGAAAGTCACATGAAGGCTGGCAGCTGCCACCCAGACCAATCCCTGGGGCTGCAGCAGATAACTCAGGCCCCGGGGGCTCTGCCTTGGTCCAAGGGCTGGCCCGGGAAAGGTGCACTCTCTAAACTCTGGCTTCTCTGGCTTCTCTGGCTCCTGGGAGGGCGAGTCATAAGGAGCCACTGTCAGCAGCAAAGGTGGCTGCTTGAGCTAGAGGATGACAAGTGCTGGACACTTCAGTGACCGCAGAGGTCGAGCAGCTCTTCCTGACCCAGAGGACACTCACATTTGGGGTTGCTCCACAGAAGAGCTGTGCGGTCCCATCAACATTGCCAAAGAAATTACAAATTTTGATGGTCAATGGTTAGACAATGAGGTGCTAGGGTGGGGATTGGTACCTGATGACTTTTGGGGGTCTTTTCAAGCTGTAGGACTTGTCACTGTAGTTGGAATACACGAATTTTCAATGATGAGTGAATGAATGAGTGAGTGAAGGAAGCAGAAGAGCGGCAGCTGGAGGCAGGAAGACCGCTTTGGGGGCTGTTTCGACAGCCCAGGCAGTGTGGTGGAGATGGGGACGAGCAGACGTGTCAGAGGCCTGACCAGCCCATTCCACATCGCCTTCTGTGGACAAGAGAAACCCCTGACGACGTGTAGAGGATGAAGCTAAAACCATGAGGCCATGCTGGGGCCCGAGCTGATTCTTCCCCACCCAGAGTTCTATTTACTGAATCCTTAACAGGAGCAAAGGGCTTCTGGCTTTGCCTGTTTTGTCCTGTCCCTACAGGTTTGCTTCCGGAAGAGGCAGCGGGATTCAGAGAACCATGGTCTGGGGTCTGAGTGAGGTGGGGCCAGAGGGATAATCTTACCCAGCCCCTTCATTGTGCAGGTGGGGAAACCGAGGCCAAGAACATGGCAGGAATTTGTGACTCAGCAAAGGGTTGTCTGAAGAGGATGCAGGGAATAGTGGGAAGAGTGTGGGCTGAGAACCAGGAAGCCTCTGTGTGCGTGTGTGTCTGTGTGAGCGTGCACGCACGCACGTGCGTGTTTGGCATAATGTTAAGAAAGGTCTAGCATTTAAAAACACAGACAGGTCCAAAGTGGAGGTAGTGGAGCAAAGACACTACAAAATCTATATGCACCAAGCGATGTGTTTGACTTTCTGGATTCCAATCCTAGAAATTATTTCCTGATAGAGAGTCATAAGATCATGCCCAATAAACTGAAGTCACCTATTGATTTTTCCTCCTCTCCAACAGTGGCTGTGTTTGGACTACGGTGTGGTGAAACATTTAGCTAAGGAAGCAGAAAAAAAGAAACAATCCCCTCAACTCCCAAGGCAATAAAATCATCATCAATTCACCAGGATGCATAAGTTCATTCTTGCCAAAGAACAAGTTATTAAGGATCAGTTGCGAGTATCAATTGCGTAAGATCCTGGCAGACAATTTCATCCCTTAGATTTTAGGGGAAAAGATAGAAGAAACCACAGACTCTTCCCACCATCTTTCCCTTGCTAGCCCAACCAGGGGTATTCACCACCTGAAGGGGGTGTTTTGAATCAATCCCATAATGAATCTAAGACTAGCCGTTTTCTACTCCTTTGCCTGTTTGCCTTGCCTCCAGATCAAAGTTAAGTGTATTCTTTTAAATATATATATATATATATATATATATATATATAAACTATTTTATTGGAGTACAACATATGTTCAGAAAGGTACACAAATTTACAGATAGTTTGTTAAAATTTCTCACAGGGACGACATCCGTATAAGCTCTATTTAGATGAGGAAACAGAACATTATCAGCCCCCCAGAAACCTGCTTGTGTGCCCTCCCATTCAGTCTTCCCCAGTGGGAACCGTTATCCCGACTCCCAACATCATGAGTTAGTTTTGCCTGATTTTGAATTTTATATAAATGGGATCATAGCGCATGTGTTTTTCTGTGTCTGGCTTTTTGTTCAACATTGTTTGTGAGATTCATCCACGTTATTGTGAATTTCAGTTGCTTGTTTATTTTCATTGTTGTCTAACATTTCACGCTATGAATGTACTACAATTTATTTACCCATTCTAATTTTTTTTTTTTTTTTTTGGTGAGGAAGATCAGCCCTGAGCTAACATCTGTGCTAATCCTCCTCTTTTTACTGAGGAGGACTGGCTCTGAGCTAACATCTATTGCCAATCCTCCTCCTTTTTCTCCTCAAAGCCCCAGTAGATAGTTTATGTCACAGTTGCACATCCTTCTAGTTGCTGTATGTGGGATGCGGCCTCAGCATGGCCGGAGAAGCGGTGAGTCAGTGCGCGCCCAGGATCCGAACTCGGGCTGCCAGCAGCAGAGGGCGCGCACTCAACCGCTAAGCCACGGGGCCGGCCCCTACCCATTCAAATTTAATGGACATTGGAGTTGTTTCCAATTTTTGCCTATCACAGGTAAGATTGCTATGCACATTTTCCTACACATCTTTTATAGACATAGGTGGGCATTTCTGTTGGTCACATGCCTGGGACTGGAATTGCTGGTTATGGGATATGCATCTTTTCAACTTTGGTAGACAGTGCCAAACTCTTTTCTAAAATGGTTGTATAAATTTATATTCCCACGAGCAGTGTAAGAGCATCCAGTTACTCCACATCTTTGTCAGTACTTAAAGTCTTTTTTATTTTAGACTGTGGACAGTGGTTTTAGTGTGTGTTTCCCTGGTTACCAATGATTTTGAATGATTTTCAGTTTATTGGCCATTTAAATATTCTCTTTTTTTAAGCACCTGTTCAAACGCTTTGCCTAGTTTTCTATTATCTTTTTCTCTTACTTATTTGTAGGTATTCTAACAATATTCTATATTAGTCCTTTGTCAGTTTTATGTATTGAAAACATCTTTTCCCACTTTGGCTTGCCTTTTTATACTCTTAGTGATGTCACTTGATAAATGAAGTTTAGTGTAGTCCAATTTATCAATCATTTCTTTTAAGTTGAGTGCTTTTGTGACCTGTTTGAGAAAGCTTTACCCGCTCCAAGATAATGAAGACAGTGCCCTTTATTGTGTCCTAGAAGCTTTATTGTTTTAGCTTTCCTATTTAAACCTATAAACCACTGGAATTAATTTTTATGGTGTGAGGTAGGGGTCGACTTTTATTTTTCCCTTATGGATATCCAGTAGTTGATCTCTTACTAGTTAACGAGAGGACTGTCCTTTCCCCACTGTTGTGCAGTGCCATCTTTGTCATAAATCCATTATATGTGTACACATACACACTTAGGTGGCTCATTTTGTAGGTTCTCTGTTTGCTTCTCCTTGTACCAATGCCAACTATCTTAATTACTGCACCTTTAAAAAATCTTGATATCTGATAGTGTAAAGATTGTCTTGGGTGTTCTTAGCCCTTAGAATTGCCTTATCAATTTTTATACACTCATAGCACCTTCTGGGACTTTTATTGGCATTATGTTGAATCTGTAAATCAATTTGGAGAAAAATGACATCTTTATAATATTGAGTCTTCTAGTCCATAAACATGATATATCCCCTCATTTATTTAGGTCTTCTTTATCTCAATAATATTTTATAGTTTATAGTTTTTATAGTAGAAGTTTCTCCAATTTTCTGTTAGATTTATATCTAAGTATTTGATCTTTTTAATGCTATTATAAGTGGTAGATTTAAAAAATTTTTGCTTTCTGTTTGTGGCTAGCATATACACAATTGATTTCTGTATATTGATCTTGTATTCAATGACCTGGCTAAATTTATGTATTTACTCTAATAATTTATCTGTAGATTCTTTTGGATTTTCTATGTATGCAATCATGTCATTGGTGAAAGACAACAATTTAATATTTTTCTTTCTACTCTTATACATTCAAAAATATTTTCTTTCCTTATTACACTGGCTAGGACCTCTAATACAATGCAGAGTAGAATTTCTGATAGCAAACTATTCACAAACTCTAGGGAAAAGCTTCTAATATTTTACTATTAAGTATAATACTTGCTGTCGATTTATCAGATTAAGGAAGTGCCTTTGATTCTTAATTTTCTATAAGTTTTTAGTCATAAATGGATATTGAATTTTATACGCATTTTTGTGCTTATTGATTACATAACTTTTCTCCTGTATTCCGTTCATGTGGCAATTTGAACCTGGGCTTTAATCTTTAAAAGCCTGGTTTATTTCTGGGGAGCCATTAGTCCTTCAGTGTGACCCTTCAGAGGTCCCAACTAAAAACCTGGGATAATTATAAGGGCCTCTCCTCTTTGGTGTAACCTCAATACCAACTTTTGTTCCCCAAACTCTATGAAACCACTGAAAGTTCTCAGCCTATCATTTGCTGTTTTAGACAACGCTTTAATGAGCTTTCTTTTGCCGTTAATCCTATTTAAAAAAACTTTATTTTTTAGAGTAGCTTTAGGTTCACAGCAAAATTAAGAGGAAGGTACAGAGATTTCCTGTATACCCCCAGCCCCACACATGCATAGCCTCCCCATCACCAACATCCTCCACTAAAGTGGAACATTTGTTACAATTGATGAACCTACATTGACACATCATAATCACTGAAAGTCCATAGTTTACCTTAGGGTTCACTCTTGGTGTTGTACATTCTATGGGTTTGGGCAAAGGTATGGCAACATATATCCATCATTATAGTATCATACAGAGTATTTTCACTGCCTTCAAAATCCTCTGTGCTTTGCCTGTTCATCCTTTCCTCACCTCAACCCCTGGTGACCACGCCTTTATCTTTTTGCACCATGTCATTTACCTCCTTAGAATAAACTCCCAAATGTGTGATTTGCTGATTCAAAGTATGACTCTCTAGAAAATCTCAGTTTTCTCTCACCAACAGTTCGTGGAAGTATTCTGTGATGGGCCCCTTGCAAGATTCCTGCACGCTCTACCAAGAGGACTGCAGAGAACCCAGTGCCCAGGAAAAGAGCAGGAATTCAGGCCTTAGGAAATGCTCATAAGGGACTAGGCTCGGAGCCGCAGGATAAGCAGACCCACAACTTGAGTCAGCAGAGTACAGAGTTAAATAGCAGTACAATGCAGACTGCCCATCCTTCCTTTTACCACAAGCTGCCAAAGTCTAGCTGAGATACCAAAACCAGAATAAATTCATTCATAGAATAACCAGTTGTCAAATTCAGTTTTGATGTTTCCGACAGGGCAATTTTTTTCTAACTGCATCAGCTTATTTAGTTTTTAGATGGCTGCCTGGACACAAACATTTAAACTTGTGTTTATGAATAATTTAAAAGGGAAATCCAGCATGGTTAGCAGTAATCAGCTCCTCATCAGATTCCCTAATGATGGTTCCTCCTTTCTCATGCCCTTCCAAGATTCAAGAGAGGTCATCTGTGTTTGGACTGTGGTCTCAAAAAAGATGAGAATCTGAAACTCTTGCTGACTTATGGAGGCGAAATGGAATCGCCTCAGCTGGCATTTTATCTCAATGACCTTTCATTGGAATCCTCAAGAGTGCAGGATTGACTCAATGGGACTTCCATATGGTCATATGGAGGTCTCCTAGCCTCATGCTAACCTGGTCTTCGCTTATGGAAAGGTCCCTGTTCGGAGGGTCAGGATGCAGTGCTGCCGTATGCACAGCTCCAATGGGCACTGTTCACATATATGGTACAATGGAGTTCTGCAACCTAATGTTACAGGCTTGAATATGAGTCCTCAACTAAGCCACTGGGAATATATCTGGTGATATTCCATCTTGGGGATGGGATAGGGCAGGAGAAATGCCCCACTGCCAGTGAAGGGAGGATTTCCAGGCTGACCAGCTTGATAGTGACTCTGGAGAAGATGGTGATCACCCTGGCTGCCAATGGGTGTCAAGGTAGTCCATCTGGAGGTGACATAGTGTTTCGATAGAGCTCAGGTAATAGGCTTCTGGGAGACTGAGTGAGTGATGAGAACAGGACTCCAGCCATAGGCTCCAGCCTAGACCTGACAACAGAGATGACAGAGCCCAGACCTGAAGCCCTGGTAGACTCTTCAGGCAGCATGCAGGCAGCGGGGACCAGGTGGTCACTGGGCTGTAGGGTCAGGTGATGATGACTCTCAGAAGACACCAAGGTCAAAGGTGCCAGCTCCAGGGCTCAAGTTCAGAGCAGGACCAGCATCCCCTGAGCTCCTGACTCAGGACGCATGCCAGGGCCAGAGCATATCATCGGAATCTGAATGGCCTCAGCAGCAGTGGAGGAGCCAGGTGGCTCCTGGGTGGGGATTGCCAGCCTTGATTGGGGGGGCCTCAAATCAGATACTGGGGGCTGTTTTTGCATGTTCAGATCCATGTGGAGGGCAGACCTTGTTCAGGTGGGCTTCTTGAATTCTATATGCAAAGGAGGAAATGTGGTTTCATGAAACATCACTAGTTTCAGAGTCACACAGACTAGATGTGAATGTTGGGCTCAGACCTACCCGACAAAAATGCATTGAATGCCTATCACCAGCCAGTGGGGGGAAAAGACACAGAACAGGTAATTACAGAAGAACTAAATGCGCCAAAGTGGTAGCATTGGGGGTGTGGGGGAGGATGAGAAAAGATTCCACACGCCAAGAGACACTGTGTGTGTGTGGGGGGGTGGTGGTGGTGGTTGTGGTAGGGAAGAATTGGGGTGCCCCAGGCAGCGAGTACATGGAGGACATTCTGGAGGTCAGAGAGTGGCAGCTCACGAGAGAAGAAGGAAAGTTCGGTCTAACTGGAGAGAAGAGAGAGAGGGGCTGCGTGGTATGGAAGAGGCTGGAGGGTGGACCAGAACCGGGTCCTAGAGGACCTCAGAGCCTCGTGAAGCATTTTGGACCCAATCGGTTGGGCCACGGGATACCACTGAAATGTGTTACACAAGGTTCCCTGACCAGACCTGGGTTTCAGAATCTTCCTCATTCAAAGAGTGGTCTGAGGACTAGCGGCATGGCCACCCCCTAGAGCTTGTTGGGAACGCAGACTCTCTGACCTCACCCTGGACCTACTGAATCAGAACCTGCCTGTGAACAGGGTCCCCATGGCTCGTCCGCATCTCCAGGTCTAAGAAGCCCTGCTTTACCAAGTGCCCGCTGGTGGTTCTTGGAGACTGGAGGGGAGGGAGCCACAGGGGAGTACAACGGTACAGTCAGGAAGCTGTTCTGGTAATTCAGGGGAGAGATGGTGGGGACCTGAACCAAGCCTGTGGCAGGAGGGATGTAGAGAGACCCACCTGGGGCCGGTCTGAACACATCGCTCCCCTGCTTGTCCCCCTCCACCTCTGCCTCCCGAACACCCCATCTCTTCAGATGGGCCTCCCACCACTCTCCTCTCAGCACTTTGCCCCACAGACTCCTGCACTGCCCCTCACGTCTTCCCCTGCCACTGCAGCTCAGTCTCCCTCCCATCCCACTCCCTGTAACAACCCCCTTCCACTCGGTTACTGCAGCCAGGGTGGTCCATCAACAGCTCGGCACTGACCCGGAGCTCCCCAGCTCACAGGCCCCTGATGGCTCCCTGTCTCCTTCGAGATCAAGTCTGTGTCTCCACTGGCATTCAGGGCTTTTCACAGTTGGGACCATCCCTCTTACAGCCACATGTCCCACTGCACCTGAGCAGATCATGCCCTTTGGTCGGGAATACACGTGGCTTCCCACTGCTTTCACCTCCCATTGGCCTTCCAGAATCCTACTATCGTCCCAGTCTTTCCTAACTCTCCCAACCACGTGAACCCCCTCTCACACAGGCAGTACTTGCACGACGTTTTTCTTTATGCTGGAAGAGAGTATTTGTTGTTACATTTTCTGGTTATCAAAATGTTACGGGTATATTGTCTATGTTAGGAAGATGTTGAAAAAGACAAGGAAGATAGTTACACTCTCCTGAAAACCAATCACCCAGAGATAATCACTGCTCAGAATTTGATGCAGCTTCTCAATGACATGCTCTGGAAATCCACTGCTCAGAGCCCACGGCCCCAGCTGGCAGCCTCTAGCTGGAGCCGAGGAAGATGAGGCCCCAGATGGGACACACAGAGCCACCACTCTGTGTCTCTTGTAGGACAAAGGACACCACATCACCTGCTCCAGAAGGGCCTCAAATCACTGTGAGGAGGTCGGGGGACCTCAGGGCTGTGGCGAAGGCAGCCCAATCTAACTAGAGCAGAGCGGAGGGATGGTGGATGGTTGGAGGGTGGGGAGGAGGTCTGGGCTCCTGGGGTCTGTGGCGTGTGTGTCAGCTCTGCGTGGCGCCAGGCCCTGATACCTCCAGCCCGCAGGCTCTCTGCCCTCTGCGCTCTGCACGCAGCCCAGCCAGCAAGCCAGCATCACTTCACTTCTGTTCCACAAACATTCCCTATCCTGGGCCCTCCACCAGGAGAGCCAGGAACACAGTGCCACCAGACAATCCCTGTCCCCAAGGAGCTCTCGGCCTGGTGGGCTAAGAGTAGTCATCTTGCCAGGCTCAGACCCTCCATCAGCAGCTCTTCAAGGCCAAGGTGCCTTAGCCCTATTTTGAGGGTAAACCCCGGGCAACCAAGTGTCCAAGCCGCTGGTGGCCAGGCAGCCACTGTCTTCCCCCCAGGTCTCACTCTGTGCAAGCGGTTTCCCGATTCCTCTCACTGGAACAGGACCTTGCTCTAAACTCTGTCCTCTTGGCTGGAATCGCCAACCCTTAGCACCAGCAGTGCCCCCGAGCCAGGGAATTGAGGGGGACCCTGTGAGAAGCAGACAAGCCTGCTTGATGGGGAACTTTGGCCCTGCCTGAGATGCAGAGGGGACAGGTTCCCTTCCTTCCCTCCACCCTCTCACCTCCAATGGCACCAGAAACACAGAGAATTCCTCGAACATTGTCCACGTTCTTTAAGGGCTCATGGGAGGGAAGAGAGACATGTCAAAATAATCCTGTGCAATGTGGCAAGTGTCAAAAAGAGATACACAGGAGTTAAGGGAGCAGCCTTCTGTTCAGACAGGTTAGGGAAAGGCTTTAGAGATGAGGTAACATTTAAGCTGGGTTTTGAAGGAAGAATAGGTATTTTCCAAGTAAACAAGGATGGAAGGGCGTTTTCAGATGTGTATTCCAGAAAACTCCCCATGACAGCTAGCGTGAAGGATGAATTGCAGGAGGGTCTTTGAGGATCAGGGAGGGGGCTTGGAGGCAGGGTAGCTGATGTGACGGTCCAGGCTGGAGACGCACGCACTGGGGCCTGGGAGATGCACTGTGAAGGAGGCCATGGGAAACGGCCAGCCAACGACCTGTAGCTTCAGGGATCGAGGCCTCCTGGAATTCGCAGAGCCGGAGAAGCGCCACCCCGAAGACTGTGCAGGCAGCCAGAACTTGAACCAGAGCCAGGAGGCCTGTGGCTCCCACTCTGAACCCCCACGCGGCGGGAGGGGTTGTTTAGACACTTGAAGGCATCTTGGCTGGTGGGAGGGCACTTTGTAAGTGATCTTAAGAGATTAAGTGCATCCTTTATTAAGAGAAATGGTGACACCTCTGCCAGCTTGCTGTGAGTTTGTTTATCGAAGTCCCCCCTCCTCCCCCAAATGGGACAAAACACAGAACTGCAATTATTTCTAAAATCCTAAATTGGCTCCTTTTTTCTAGGAAAATGGCCTTTGGTTCAATTAATTCTTATCCTGGAGAAGCAGTTAGACATCTGATTGGAGGAGGAGCTGTGGGAGAGATGGCTGTTCCCCTCGGCTCTTTCATTGTCATCCAGTTAAACCAAGATTTGTCAAATGCCCACCATGGATGCAGCTCTGGGCAGGGAGCTGCAGACCCCCCACTGTGGGAACCCCACTCTGTGCCCCACAGGAGCTCACAGAAATAGCAGGGAGACAGAAATGAACCAATAAACCAATAAATAGCTCTGACACTAGGCAAAGTGAGCAGAGACTGAGGGAAGCTGGGCATGGGCAGAGCGATCTGGGGAGAGAGGCCGTCCAGGCAGAGAGAATGGCTGGATCAAAGGCTCCAGGGTGTGAAAGGGGAAGGAATGTTCAGGAAGGAGAAGGTAGATTGGTGTTGCGTGGTGTAACTCACACTCTCCAAGGTTTATCGCTTGCAAAAATTTTCATCAGCCTGCTGTCATTCACTCCTTATGACCAGCCCATACGTTGCACAGATAGAGAAGCGGAGACTCAGAGGTGAGTGGTGAAAACAGCAGCTACCGTTTGTCACACACTAAGTGTATGGCATCTGTTCTGTTTGCTTATGGTATTGCAGGGAATTTAATTCCTATATGTACCTTACGAATTAGACATTTTTATCCCCATTTTGCAGATGAAGAAACTGAGGCTCAGAGAAGTGAGTCCACAGCAGAACCAGGGCTCTGACCCAGATCTTCTGGCTCTGAAGTCTGTGTTCCTTTCAAAATCTCACGTGAGAAGGGTTGAGGCTGGGGAGGCAGGTCAAGGCCAAGAGACGAGGGACTTCTGACGCCACTGGGAGGCTAAGACTTGGACCAGGGAGGCTTGCGGATTTGTGACAAGGCATAAACCATGGTCAGAGGAGAGCGGACCACAGTGTGGCTTCCAATGTGGCCTTCCAATGGCCTTCCAATGAAGGGCAAAGACCAATGGCCTTCCGCTTCAAAGTCACATTGCTGACTGAAGTACCTCCCAGCTCCATCTCTCACCCACCCGACGTCGTGGCTATAGCTGGTGGCCGTGGTCCCAGGTCCTACTTCTCCTCTCCTTGGCTTCTCCTGGCGTCTGAGTGATTTTGATGTCCGAGGGGATGGATGCTCTGAGAGCAGAGGCTCTCTGTTCCTGGATCCACTCCACCCCGAGTGCTCCTTCCCTCCCTAGCCTCGTTGCTCCCCAGAGTGGCTCCCCTGAAGGTATAGCAAACGCCAGGGGCACAAAATTCCTGAGCGCGAATTTGTTTCTCTGCCTTTGCACCAGACCCTTCCTTTTTCTCCCTGTCTATCAGCCCCACATGGCTAATAACTAAAATGAAATGAAATAAAATAAATTTAAAAATCTCTGTTCTCATGCAGTTTACATTTTAGTGGTGGGAACAGACAATCCACTAGTATATTAAATAGTGGCATTTAATAGCCCTAGAAAGAAAAACTAGATGCGGGAGAGGAGGTATGGAATGTTGGGGGGAGGAAGGTTGACATGGTAGAGAGGATGGCAGGGAGGGCCTCTGGGAGAAGGTGACTGGAGTAAATGCCTGATGGCAGTGAGAAGGTGAGTCACGTGGACACCGGGCAGGGACAGCAACTGCAGGGAGTCAGGGAACGTGCTGGAGTCTCCAGGAACAGCTGGCGGCCAGTGTGGGCAGAGGGGAGAGAGCAAAGTCAGGAGGAGGAGAGGCTGGACACAGGTGGGGCAGCTTGTCGCCTGCAGGTCACTGGAAGCCTCTGTCCTTTGCTCTGACTTACTCTGATGGGAGCCATGGGAGGGTTTTGAGCAGAGCAGTGACATATCTGACTTACTTTTAAAAAGGGTCACTCTAGGCACTGTGGAAAATAGACTACACTGGCAAGGACAAGTTCAGAGCCTACGGCAATGATCCAAGGGCCAGATGAGGGTGGCTCAGCCTGGGCAGGTGCAGGAGCAGAGTGGGTGGTGAGTGGTGAGATTCTGGACATACTTTGAAAGTAGAGTTGAATCAATTTGCTGATGGGTCAGATGCATGATGGAAGAGAAAGAGAGGTGTCAAGGGTGACACCAAGAAGTTTGGTCTGAGCATCTGGAAAAATGTAGCTGCCGGTAACGGAGATTAGAACGGCGGCAGCAGGGGCTGCCCTGCGGGCCGATCAGGAGCTCAGTTTGGGACACATTAGGTGTAAGGTGCTATCAGTCACACTGGCTGCCCCTGCTTCATCCCTGTTACTTCTCCTGCTCCCCAGGCCAGAACTCTCTGTTTTACTCAATCCACCACAGCCCCTGATATGCTGTTCCCTCTGCACAAAACGCCCTTCCCGTCCCGTTCGCCCTCCAGCAGCCGGCTCACGTACCAAGTCCTCAGCAGGGCAGTGAACCCTCTCCATCTACCCTGCCAATTAAATGCCTGATCTCTGATAGCACTATTCCTTCTGGACAGATCTGTCTCGTTATTTCATAGCAGGCTCTCTGGGCCTTCTGTCTCCCTTGAGACATGGAGCTCCCCGCGGGAGCCGTGCCTGATTGACCTCTGGCTGCTCGGCTTGGTGTTGGGGTTAAGAATAAGCACTAAAGTCAAACAAGTCTGGGTTGGAGCCCCAGATCTGCTACTTGGTAGCTGTGGCCCTTAAGCAATTTGCTCGACTATTCTGAGCCTTGGTTTCCACATCTGGAAAATGAAGAGGATAGTGGTGGCTTTGTTTTAGGGTTGATCTGAGGAGTAAGTGAGTTAATACCTACACAGTGCTTGCTGCTGGGCTTGGCGTGTATTAATCCCTTAGCAAATGCTAACATAACTTAATAATGACAAGGAGTGTTCTTTAGGCTCCGCTAGGGGCCTGTTTGGAGAGTGGACAGAGGGTCAGGGAGGTCACCGAGGAAGGGAGCTGAGCCATCCTCCAGGGAAAAATGGTGAGGCCAGTGCCCAGGCAGGGGCGGGGCAGACGGCCCCAGGGACTGTTCTTGGGGTGGAATGAGCAGGACATGGTGACATGGGTCGTAGGTGGGGAGAAAAAGAGGAATCGTAGCCGCCCCAGCCCTGAGATCTCTCCAGGCCAGCTTTACAATTCTAAACAGCTGTGCTCTCTCACTTGGTCAAAGTCACTCAGCGCCGAGCTTCACCCGCCGCGGGCTGCGGGAGGCCTGACATTTCAGCGGTGTTTACAGTATCGACCAGCTAATTTTAGACACCAACATCCGCAGGATAACAGGGCAAAAGATAACCTTCCCAGAGCTGCTCCAGTGACAGCGCTCACAAGACGGTGCCACTAGGAGCGAAGCAAGTGTTCATTGGATGCCTGCTTTGGGCCCAGCCCAGGCGTTGATGGTATGGGTATAAATAGCCCGTCCTTGGTAGGTCAAGAGAGAGAAAGTGCCCCTGACAAGGCAGCAGCCCCAGGATTCTGGTTCAGGCTCTCTTCTCGCTGATCATCAACTCTCAGGTGACTTGACCCACTGCCCTGCCCTCACCAGACCCCTTCAGCACCTTTCTGTCCCCAGGGCACTCCAACTCTTGTCTTGGAGGCTCCTTCCCTAAGGCTCTAGGCTTAGCAGGCACTTTCCAGAATAGGAGAGAGCCAGAGGCAGGATCACAGGACCCCTGGGGTGGAGCCATCCGGCCAGGTCAAGGTGGAGCAAGTGTGAGAGGATTGGTGGTGAGGACCAGGGGTGGCCACTTCTTTCTTTGGGCCTCATCTGTCAAATGTCCCAACAATCTCTCCCGGGCAGGATTATATCAGGGAGAGGTACAGAGAGCCCAGCATGGCGCCTGGGATACGCGAGGCCCTTGGCAGCTTTTGTTGTCTTCTTTCTCTTCCCAGCCACCCTCCCCGCCCACTCTTCCTCACTGCCCTGCAGGCAGCGGTTCTGGGGTGGGCAGAGCAGGGAGCCAGACTGTGGGCCCAGACACAGGCCATGAGATGGGCTTAGCTTTGCCCCAGCTGCACACTTGGCTCTGGGACGTAGGCCCTTTCAGACCCCCTAACTCAGGGTGTCACCGGCCTGGCTGACACTGAGAGAGGATGCGGGGTCCTCCATGCAGCCCCAGCCCCTCCTGCTCCTCACTGCTTGAAGAGGCAGCCCTGTGACAGCCTTGCATTCAGCTCTGACACTGCGTCGCTCCCCACCACACCCGCTTCCCCCCCAACCAGGAGGAGGGTTGACCCCCTGATGGCTGTGTGGAGCCCAGCGCTAACTCTAGACTGACAGCCTCTGTCTGGGCACTTTGCTGGACACCATCCAGCGCTGTCTGGCCCCGCCGTGGGCAGCCTGTCAAGCTGTGCACAGTGTCTCCTCCATAGGGCTGCCGGGTTCTGCGCCAGCGCGAGCTGGAGCCAGCCCCCCGCCTATACTCCGACACCTCCTTTCTCTCCTGACTGTCCAAGGACGAACCCACGGCCCGTGCTCCAAGGTGGACCCCAGCTCACTACCTTCCCTCAGGGTGACTTCTTGGGGCTTTGGTGTCATTTTCTGCAACAGGCTGAGTAGGGTCATCTCAGACTGCATCACTGAGCCTCAGAGGGGGAGGAAGAAGTTGGGCTCCTGAAACGTTTTTCCCAAGAGGCCCCTAATTTGCCCAATTCCCTTCTGGTCACC
Source organism: Ceratotherium simum simum (assembly GCF_057802395.1). Lineage (NCBI taxonomy): Eukaryota > Metazoa > Chordata > Mammalia > Perissodactyla > Rhinocerotidae > Ceratotherium > Ceratotherium simum. Next base: position 12,695,564 of record NC_141915.1, read on the forward strand.
AGCTTGGGAATGTTGGGAGGCACAGCCTTGGTCAAACCTCAGACATGTCCCCTGGTTCCTCTCTTCTGGGAGAGTGAGTGCTTCACTTCCCCTGGCTCCACGACTAAGGGGGCTTCAGGAAGGAGACAATCTGCTCCAAGATGACTTAATGTCCCTTCACAGGCAGAGAAGAAGTTGGCAAATCCAAACAGCAGCTTCTGTGGTTTAAAGGAAAAGTTCTACCTAACCAGCACAAGTCCTAGACAGGGCAGAGCCGATGAGGCCTGAATGTAAACCATAGTGGTGGCAAGGAGCAGGTGTGCGTGATAGATATTCACGTGTGACAGTGGAATGAATAAAGAGGAAAAACTCCTGACAAAAGCATCACGAGGTTGATAGTAGTATTCCCATTTTAGAAATAAGAAAGTGAAGCTCAGAGAGGTTAAGTGACTTGCCCAAAGTAACACAGAAAGTACATGATAGCATCAAGATAATGAACCCAAATCTCAAACTGTCAGGCTCTAAAGCACACGTTTGTCACCACTGGGGCCCCTAGAGGAAGGTGTGTGTACACTGGACAGGCAGGGATGCAGAGATCTCCTTAGGTCACTTGTCCAAGGAAGGCTCAGGATTTTCTGGAGAACTGGACAGGATGGGATGTGGGAGCACAGTATCCCCAAGGTTCAAGAAGGTAATGAGCAGACGCGCTGTCGGTTCTGCTTGGGGAAGGAGCCACGCCTCTAATTGGCTTCAGGGATAAAGACATGGTTGAACGTGGGGACAAGCTATTTACAGCACAGTGGGAAACATCTGTTTCTATTTGCATGATCAAAACCCAGCTTGGTGCTCTGGGATACTGGGCCGGGGAGGACTGGGGAGCTGGCAGGGACAGCCACTGGGCTGGGATGGCCAGGGAACTGCTCAGCTTTGAAGTGTTTGCAGAACTTCCTAATTAAAGGCTAGGCCCACAAGGAAGCAAGTCGAGTGATGTTTAGGAATTGGAGTCTGGACTGCTGCAAATCTCCATGTTGAAAATTAATCCCTTTTCTGGCTCTAAGATGATGTACTTTGATATTATCTCAGATGAATGTGGCTTTACCACTATTATCCAGTTGGGCTCTCCAGAGTTAAAATGTATGTCCTGGAGCAAGGATGGCAAATATGTGCAAACATCTGCCAGCTACCATCCCGTACCCGTGACAGACATCACTAATCAATCAAAGCGTCATTTCCCATGGAGGCTAAACAAAGCTTTAGAATTGAGAGCACTGCAGGCAGCCACTACCAACTGAATCAAATAGAAACAGAAAATAAAATCTATTTGCCATCCTTCCAGTGAACATCAGGTGTGCTCTACAAGCCTCTTAGGTATGTCCCAGAGGACAGGTAGATCTTGTGTAAAGCAAGCTCACTAGATCAAAGCCATTGTTTCAAAAACGATGATGCTAGGGTGGGTGCAATACAAGGGTGGGTAAACCCACAGCCAGGGAACCAGAGACTCCAGTCCAGTCTGTCCTTCCAGCTCTACCTTGTGGTCTCTCTCAGCTTAACCAAATGATTGACCAAGCCTCTACTTGACCAGCTCCAGCGATGGGGAACTCACTACCTTACAAAGCAGCCTATACATTTTTTTTGGTCAACTCTCAACAGTGTAGCCTATGGAATCAGCTGGTCCTGAGTTTGCATCCTGGCTTATTGTGTTATAACTGTGTGACTTTGAGCAAGCACGTCATCTCTCATGTATAAAGTGTGGGGAAATCATTTTTGCTTCAGGAAGGTGTGAAATGTAACTGGATGTATGTTAAACAACTTGCAGGATGCCTCATACGTGGTCGATGCACAAAGCTTGTAGATTCTTTTCATTTTCAAATTATGCCAAAATCTGCCTTATTGAAGCTTCCTCCACGGGTTCCTTTGGGAACCAGAATACATCTGCTTCCGCCTCCCCATGACAGCCTAGCAGATGTTTAAAGACACATTTGCAGACAGAGTGTCACATCTCAGTTCCTTCAACATTTCCAGAAATCTTCTGTCTAATGCTCACCTCCTCCGGACTTGCTATTAGCTCTTAAGTTAGCTCTGACCACCTCTGGGCAGGCAGGACTCTCCCCTCCCTCATTCTGCACCCTACCCACCTATCCATTCAATCACTCATTCATTCACTGATTTGTTCACTTAACATATACTTCACTGAGTCCCTACTAGGCATCAGGCACTTTGCTAGCAACAAAGGATACAGAGATGAACCCAACAACAGACACGACCCTCACCCTTCACTGATTCATTCATCATTGCTTTGCTAATTTATTGATTCAACAAATATTTGTGTCAATCATCTGCCAGAGGTTGTGGATGCAGCAGAAAACCAGCCTGATGTGGTTCCTACTTTTCATTCATTCAATCATTTAATGATTATTTATTACTTTATTGAACATCTAATATGTGCAAGCCAGACATGCAGTCAGATGTAACAAGGAGAGACCACTAGGATAAGTGCCCATCAAGATGTGCAGGTGCTACAGAAGCCTATGATGGGGACCTACCTTGGTCTTTTTATTTATTTACTTTTAGTGGGGTAAAATATAGATTAAAAATTTGCCATTTAACCATTTTTAAGTGTGCAATCCACACTTAATTAATTATATTCACACTATTGTGCAACCATCATCATTATCTATTCCCGAAACTTTTTCGTGTTCCCAAACTGAAACTCTGTATTCACTGAGTGATAACTTCTGCTTCCTTTCTCCCACCTGCCTGTTCCTGGTAGCCTCTAATCTACTTTCTGTCTCTGTGAATTTGCCTATTCTACGTGCCTCATGTAAGTGGAATCGTACAAAACTTGTCCTTTTGCATCTGGCTTATTTCACTTAGCATGTTTTCAAGGTTCATCCACATTGTAGCATGTATCACAGCTCCATTCCTTTTTACGGCTGTATAATATTCCATTGTATGGATAGACCAATTTTGTTTATCTGTTCATCTGTCAATGGACAACTGAGTTGTTTCCATCTTCTGACTATTGTGAATAGTGCTGCTATGAACATTCACATACAAGTGTCTGCTTGAGTCATTATTTTCAAATCTTCTGAATATATATGGTCTTTTTATTTTATTGTTTAATTTTAGGTGTACACAATTGGATTAAGCACAATCCTTGGTTCATTTTTGTGGACTTAATTACGTTGCCCTCAAAATCCATTATGTTGAAGCCCTAACTCCCAGTGTAACTTTACCTGGAGGTGGGGATTTTAAGGAGGTAATTAAGGTTAAATGAGGTCATAAGGGTGGGGCCCTAATCCAATAGGACTGGTGTCCTTATAAGAAGAGGAAGAGACACCAGGAGTGCACACACATAGAGGAAAGACCATGTGAGGACACAGCAAGAAAGTGGCCATTTGCAAGCCAGGGAGAGGTCTCACCAGAAACCAACCCTGCTGGCGCCATGATCTTGGACCTCTAGCCTCCAGAACTGTGAGAAAATAACTTTCTGTTGCTTAAGCCACCCAGTCTGTGATATGTTGTGGCAACCAGAGAAGATTAATATAGTTCATATACGTTTTCATCTTTGGTCCATGCATGACCCAAATAAATTAATTTATTAATTATTTGGTTACCCTGAGTTACAGTTGTAGTTCTTTACATATTATTGACACTAATTCTTGTGTGTATTATATCTTCTTCCAGCTGGAACTTGCCCTATAGGGTATGGTATGAAGCACAGGCATCAAGATATATTTCTTCCTTTGTGGATATCCGATTGAACAAGCACCATTTATTTATTGGGGGAAAAAGCTCTCTGTCCCTACCTACTATCTACATTTTCTGTTACATATTGTCTTAACATGTAAGTCTATTGTCTATTTGTGCATGAGTCTCTTTCCGGACTCCATCAGTCTATTTGTCTATGCTTACACCAGTTCCATAACGGACATAGTTACTCCAGCATTAAAATAAGTCTCAGTATTTGGTAGGACAAGTCACTCTTCCTGGATCTTCTTTATCAGAAGCGTCCTGACTATTCTAGGCACTTTACTCCTACATACAAATTTAGAATCATTTTGGAAAGTACCATTAAAAACTTAGCAGATTGAAATTTTATTGGATCTGGACATCTTTATGATATTAAGACTTCTTGTCTATGAATGTTGTATCTTTCTAACCATATATTGTGACTTAAAGATCATTAAAATTTATCCAGGTGAAAAGGTGAAGCAGGAGCAGGAGACCACAGGAGCAGAGTAAACTGCACGTACAGAGGCCCTGGGGCAGGAAAGGGCAGGACACGTTGGAAGCACAGAAAAATGGTCCATATAACTGGAGCACAGGGTGAGGAATGAGAGGGAGAAACAAGGTTGGAGATGAACACAGGGCTGTAGGGAGCTGAAGCATTCTAAGAAGGGAATCCATATGACCAGACTTTCATTATAGGAGGACTACTCTGACTAAGTAGAAAGAATAGAAACAAGGAGACAATTAAGGAAGCTGTTGCTGTTGCTAGAGAGAGATGACTTGGACCAGTGTGTCTGCAGTGGCAACAGAGAGAATGGGACAGAGTTGAAGTTTATTTAGAAAGAAAAGGTGGACTCACAGGACCTGGTGACTGCTTGTATGTGGGTAGTAAAGGGCAGGTAGGAAGAGAGAATGATGCCCTAGTTTCTGATTTATGTGACAGGTGAACAGAGTTGCAATTTGTTAGAAGGGAACCCCTTTTCCTCACTCCTGGTTTCCAGAAGGAGGGGTTTTCCCTGAGCGCACATGGCCTTTCTTTGCCTTTTCACACACAGACTCGTCTGACTGGTAAACTTGGAAAGAATGACTGTGCAATCCTCTCCGCTTTGTCTCTCCTCTTGGGGTCAAGTCTGACCTTAAGGGGCAAAGTTCTCCTCCCACTAGAATGGCCAAAATCAGAACTTAGACAGCACCAAATGCTGACGAGGCTGTGGAGCAGCAAAAACTCTCATTCCTTGCTGACGGGAGTGCAAAATGGTGCAGCCACCTTGGAAGACATTTGGTGATTTCTTATACACCCCACCATCCTTTCGCCGTACCAGCAATCACGTATTTACACAAAGGAGCTGAAAACCTATGTCCACAGAAAAACCTGCACAGACGTGTTTATAGCAGCTTTACTCATAATTGCCAAAACTTGGAAGCAACGAATGTCCTTCAGCAGGTGAATGGATAAACAAACTGTGGTCTATCCAGACAATGGAGTGTTACCGAACACAAGAAAGAAAGGAGCTCTTAAGCCATGAAAAGTCATGGAGGAACCTTAAATGCATATGACTAAGCGAAAGAAGCCAGTCTGTACGGCTACATTCTGTATGATTCCAACTACAGGACGTTCCGGAAAAGGCGAAAATGGAGACGGTGAAAATGTCAGTCATTGCCAGGGGTTGGGGGAGGGAGGGATGAAAAGGTAGGGCACGGAGGATTTTTAGGGCAGTGAAACTACTCTATATGATACTATAATGGTGGATCCATGGCATCATACATTTGTCCAAACCCACGGAATGTACAACACCAGGAGTGAACCCTATGTAAAGTGTGGACTCTGGGTGATAGTGATGTGTCGAGGTAGGCTCATCAATTGTAACAAATGTTCCACTCTGACGGGGGATGTTGATAATGCGGGAGACTATGCATGCGAGGAGTAGGGGATAAATGGGAAATTTCTGTGCTTTCTGCCCAATTTTGCTCTGAACCTCCAACTACTCTAAAAAGTAAAGTCTATATATAAAAGAAAGTTCTCTGCTCCTTCAAGACGTAAGTCTCACTTGGGCAGGACTCTCTGCGTGGGAAGCGTGGTCCAGTCTGGCACCACCTGAGACGGAGTGGACACATCTACCAGATTTGGGGTTTAGAACTAGCAAGCCACTTGCCTAATAGGCACATTTTCCACCTGGTGTCTAGCAGTAACAAACCTGATATTTTGGGCTCTGTCTTTACTTTTTGTTTTATTTTACAACATGTTCAAAACCTAGGAGGGGCACCATTTATTGCAGGTTTCCTCAAAGATTCTCAATATTAGGTGCAATGTGGAATTAAAAAAAAAAAGACTGGGATTTAGGACGCCAAATACAGACATAGAATGGTTTGGGGGCAGCCAGAGCCTGTGGCTGTGACCCCGGGCCTCTGTGTATGGGCAGGGCATTCTGACCTTGGGGGTTTCTAGAAGCTTGGATGAGGCCGAATGGTGGGTTTTTTTTTATAGTTGTGTGGTTGTCTTGAAACAGTTCTGGTGTGGGCAGGAGTGTTGTGCCGCAGGCCAAGTGGCATATTGACTTTGGTGGGTGACTTTTGATGCATGCAGCAAAAATTGGGGCTCTGAACACTCTCCAATAAATAGCATTCTAGTCCTCACCTGGATTTGGAAGAAGTTGAGCAAAGAAGCAATATGGAGGCCACAAGTCTTCTTTCACGACTGCATCGAGTTGGGCTGGAGGACACAGCTCTAGGTCTGCTGGCTGCACCAAGGCAGGCGTCCCCCACGGGGGCAGGCAATACAGGCCCACTCCCTGTGGCCAGCTCACTGCCAAGAGGATGAAGGAACAAAGAGACACCAGAGGGGGGTTTTGGAAAAGCCTTCCACATGGAAACCAGGCGAGGGGACAAGACATTGCCGTCCAACCCTGTGCTTCGAGCTGGGGACCCAGGCAGGGGAGCTTTAAGCTGGATTCATAGAAGGATCCTACATGGAGCACTTTGTGGAAGCTGTAAATTCAACGCCAGTCCTGGATTTCCTTAGCCTGGGGAATCCTGACCAGGCACACCCTTTTCTTCCCTTGGCATCCTCACCCGGCAGCGGTCAGTAAGGGTCAGTTGGTGCCAGTGCTAGAAACACCTTAGATACGGAAACTCTCTGACCCCCACAATGCCCTGAGCTCACAGGGTCCTCAGCCGTGGAGCAGGTTCTCTGTTATTTGCTTTAGTATTAGGACCCAAGTAAATAATTCAGCAGCATTTCTGCTCCCCCAGCGTGTTCCACTGCAGCAATTAGCTACGGTTCTGCTGGGATTGCCTTGTTTCCAGTGCTCCCGGACCTCTGACCCCAGTGAATTTAATTCTGCTCCTTTAATAATTTCTGAGAGTATAGATTCTGTTGAGTGAGCAGGTTCCCTCCTGCAGAAATCAACTTAAATCCTGAAGCTGCACACTGCATATTCAGGAAGACTGAGCCCTGATTTGTTTTGGATATGAGCAGGAGAGGTAAGCAGGAGATGCTCTGGGTGCAGGCAGGGGAGCCACAGGAACCCCTGCCTGAATGTGCGGGGTGTGGGGGTGGGCTCTCCGGCATCCCTCAGGTGCGTTGCCTCCTGGGAGGCTCTTGGTGCTTGGACAATCTCCTTCACTGGGTTCCTGCAGGGGACAGAGTAGCTGTGACATTGCGTGGTGGCCCAGGGTGGAAACGCAAGCCTCTCCATCATCCATGCTTTCCTTATTCAATAGCAATTATGTCCCAGCACCAGACTAGATATTGGAGGAGGCAGAGATGAGAAGGGCTTTAGGGGTCCTTTATGGCCCTATAGGGAAAGATAGACACGTGTGCTCGACAGGTGCAGAGGGATTAAGCACTCTGGAGTGTAAGGTCATGAGTACCTGGCCCTGGAGGGGCCAGTCAGGCCTCTGTCTGCAGAACTTTCAAACTGAATCAGGAACTGCCCAACCTTCCAGTGACTAGAACCATCAGGAAAAGTTAGAAGGCTGAGAGATAATACTTTTCTACCTTGTGGCTGAGTTGAGGAAGATGCTGGTCTGCAGAGAGATAGAGATAGAAAGATAGAGAAAGAGAGAGACAGGGACAGAGAGATGGAGATGGGGACAGACAGAGAGAGGAACGGGGCTAATACTCAGATAAAAGCAGAACAGAAATGGGGAAAGCGGCTACTTGCGATGTTTCCAGGTCTATATTCCAGGCCTTCCTGAGGCTCAGCTACATTCCTGCCCTTGGGGTTTTGTGAGACACCCCCATATTCTTATAACCAGCCCCTCTTTTTGTCTAAACTAGCTTGAGTTCCTGACACTTGCAAATAAAAGTGTTCCTAACCTATTATGAGAGACAGTTGCAATCATACGGACAGGAGAGGAGGCTGCAGGAGCTCTGACAGGGGACTTCTGATTTTAGGGAAGTCTTCATAAGAGGATCAATATTAAATCACAGACACAAAGGACTAATAACAGCGATGAACATTATTAAACTGTCACTCTGTGCCAGACACTTCTCTAAGTGCTCCGTGATTATCTCTAAACTAGTCCTTGCGGCAACCTAGGAAGTAGGGACAATGATGATCCCATTTTTCAGATGGGAAAACTAAGGTTTGGAGAGGCTAAGTCCCTTGCCCAAGGCCATGTAACTGGAGGTAGTGGAGCTGAGATTTGCACCCTGGCCCCCGGCTTTGTTCAGCCGCTGGGCTCTTCTGCCTCCCCTGCCCGCTGCACCCCTCCCCAAGCTTTATCTCATGGACAAGGAACAGGCAGGGCTGGGCTGAAGGCTGATGCCCCGTGGGGAGAAGACAGCGCATGCAAAGCAAGGTAGAGAGGTGGAGGAGAACGAGGTCGATCTGGGCACGATCAGCAACACATTTGCAGGGCGCAGTGCAAAATGAGGACGTAAGGGTCCCTTGTGAAAAAACTATTGAGAATTTCAAGATGGCGACAGCAAAGCGTTAAATGAGGTGCAGGCCCTTCTGGATGCCGGGCCCTGTGGGCCTGTGTGGGTCACGTGCCCATGAAAATGGTCTGGAGTTGGGGCAACCACCACCACTGTTTCCTGCCTGGGGTTCAAGAGGGAGCATGGTGGGCATTGTGGTCCCAGATGAGGGCAGGGGGACCTTTTTTGCAAGACTAGAGTGTTTGGATTTAATCCTGTAAGGGTTGGGAAGCCACTGAAAGATTTTGAGAAACCAGTGATTTCACCTAAGTTTGTGCCAACCCGGGGAAGACCACTGTAAAGTGCTGCCGAGACGCAAGAGGAAATCGTCGTGTGTATAGGTCATGACGGGGTCTTTCCTAACAGGCTGCTTGGGACCTCTTGACTTCTTGGGAGGATCTGGCAAGAAAGTTCAGAGGTCGAGGTGGGAAAATACTCTTTTAGGGGATGTTGAATCCATTAACATGGTATTAAAAAAAAAGTCTCAGCTGGAGGAAAATATTTAAATAGAAGTCATTAGTGAGCATAGTTCTGAAGCCAGCAGCGCCTAATAAGTCAAAATTGCTTTTCCTAAAAATGAAACCTATTGAAGGTTTCAACCCCCCTTTCTGAAGTGCTCAATTAAGGTGAAAAAAATCCATAGCTCTCCCTGGATTGAAATTGCTGAAAGGTGGGAGTGCTTTCTCGTTAGGCATTGTCCAACCACAGTGATACAAATCAGCCCTTTAAGATAATTTATATCTGGGAGAGGAGTCTGGAAATGGGTCTGCTTAGAGCTAAAAGCATCGTAAATAAGCTGTGTTGGGCAGCGGTGCTGGCTGCAGCGGGGAATTATAGACTGGTCTCCCAGCTTCCCCGCCCGAGGGGTTGGGCTGTTCCCACCTGGCCACGTGGCCACGTGGGCCTGACCCCAGCCAGTCCACACCCATCCTCCTAGTGGGAGACTGAGCCTCCGGGAAGGGCAAGGACCCACCCACGGTCCCACTGAAGGGCAGTGGCAGAGCCAGTCCCAGGACCGCGCCTCCTGACTGCTAAGTGTGCTCATTACCAGATGCTGGGACTGTCCACCGCCTGAGGGTCAGGAGCTAACAGCGTGGAGGAGGGACGAGAAGACCCAAAGACACGGTGGTAAGAACGATGTGTCACTGTTACGATGAGAACAAATACACAAAGCAAAACACTTGTGTGTGTGCACCTGTGTATTATACACTCATGTGTGCATGTATGTGTGCCCGTGTGTGTGTGTTGCAGTGTGTGTGTGTGCTTATATGTATGTGTGCATATATATGTGCATGCACGCATGTGTGTGTGCACTCACTTGAGTGTGCATGTGTATGTCTGTGTTGGGATTGGAGGCAACTAACTCAGCCTGGGGGAGTCAGATAATTGAATCCAGGGGCTGAGGCTCAAGTCTTGAGCAGGCTGGCAAAATGTGGATGGCGAGTTTGGCTGGATCAGGCCTGGTCTGGTTAAGGAGTTTGTTCATACCTTATCTTGTTCATACCTTATCTTAGGTTAAGGAGATCCTTCATACCTTATCTTGTAGGACCATATAAAGAGGGCTGTGACTTAGCCAGATCTGCATTTTAGAGACTGTAAATGCCCCATATAAGATGAGATTATTTTTCTCCCATTTTTCCCTCAGAAAAAATTCCTCCCCAAGTCTGTCATGTAACAACAAACAGGACACTGTCTCGATCGTTTTGGAAAGCAGGACTATTTGGGGGAAGACGTGGCAGCCTGAAACCCCTCAATCTGTCGGTAAAAATAAAAAGAGACAAAGAAATGGAACACAGATGGAGTAATTAATTATTCCCAGGAGTCTGGCCCTAGAATTGTTGGATGTTATTGTAAGCAAGTCTTTCAAATGTTATCTTTAGAGGGCACCGAGGGAGGTTGTTTCTCTTGAGGAGTTGGTCCTAATGATGGGTAAGGAAATGCCCATGGCTGGGTGTTGAGGAGCCAGATGGGTCTTTATAAAGATGGTTCTGAGGGGCGGGGGCAGGGCTGTGGCTGGACACAGGGGTCCGGGGCCAGGGTCCAGGAAGTGGCTGACCTGATCTGGGGGGAGGGAGGCAGGGCCGAGGGAAGGATGAGTGTGGCACAGGCGCAGGGAGGCAGAGGGACAGCAGGGGTGAGGCCTCAGCTTGTCTCAGGTGGCTCCTGCAGGGGCAGAGGTGTCTCTGAAGTGCCGCCTTCACTCGGAGCCAGCTTTGTCTGGCTGGAAATCGAGATGACAGAGACTTAGTGACTCCTGGCACTTGCTGTCACTTCCCATTTCCCTGCTCCTCAGAGCCTGGTTGGAACTGGGTGGAGACTAGTCAGAGAGCCTGACGTACACCTGAGCCCTGTCATCCCTCAGGTGGAGGGACCAGGAGGGGCCTGGGGCTCACAAGTGAGGCCCTTGCTTGCTGGGACAGTGCTGAAACTGCTTACTCCCCGGGGGACTCTAAGGAGAGGAGGTGACCCCAGCTATTTGTCCTAAAATCAGACCGAGATTCTGAGGGTCAAACTCATACATGTAGAAGCAAAAAGATCCCTCTCCACTCTCCACACCATTGGTTACCATGGTAACAGGCCGCCCTGGGGACAGTGGTCAGGACAGTTGGGACCCACCACTCCCTCCCTTCCCAGTATCACTGTTTCCACCATTGGTGAAAAACTTTCAGCGGCTCTCCAGCACCCAGCTGCAGGATAAGGGTCAAATTCCTTAGGTTTTCCAAATACACCTCCAGCCTTCTGCCCCCACCTGCTTGCCAACCACGGTGAATTTCTCACCTTCCCCTGAGCAGTCCAGGTATGTTTGCTGCCCTAGACTTAGCCAACTTGCACCATCCACTCCTCATTCTAGAATATCCTTCTCTTCCATCCACCCAACACTTCTTCTTTGAAGTGTTTTCCTCAATCTCCACTCCTATTCCTCCAAAGTGTATTCCTTGCTCTTCTGAGTTGCCCAGACTCGTGAAAGTAGGGTCAACAGAGCCTATCTGAATTATACAGACACTCTCCATGTCCCCGGGTCCCCTCCGGCTCCCAGCTTTCACCCACTATCCTCCAGTTCCCCACCTTCCCAGATACCAGGTGCAAGCCCCTGCCTCATACAGTCCCGGGTGGTGGTGGACCAGGCTAGAGGGAGCTGCGAGCACCATTCATTGTACGCATCTTTACCGCGGAGCCCTGCCCATGGCATGAGCTGTCCTAGGTTCTGGGGAAGCAATGTTCATGATCTTCAGCACAGCCCCTGCATGTGGGATTCAGAGTCTAGTGTCAAAGACAGACATTAATCCAATAGGTACCCAAATGAAAACATAACTACAAATTGTGATCTCATATCTCAAGGAAAAGAAATATGCAGTCAAGCAGTCAGGTGGGAGGCACAGGGCTAAGGAGCCCACACGCCTCGTCTCCTTTCATTCTCATTATCTCCATTTTTCAGATGAGAAAACTGAGCCTCCAAGAGGGGAAGGGCCTGCTCAATGATACACAGTCACAAGGTCAGCGAGTGGCAGTCAGTCTGCTCTGTCGAGCTTCCAGAGACTGGGGAGTGTCTTGATCCAGTGCGTTTCTCCTGCATCCTGGCACCTCTAGCCCTCGGTTCCTCTTGGGGCACACATGTAAAGGAAGCAGAAGGAGCTGGAAGAAACATGCAGGAACACTTGTATTTATCCAGGTAACTTTGCCCTCACTCCTGTCTATGTCCTCTTATAGAATAGTTTTCTCGGGAGGCTGAGCCCACAGGCCTGGGGTATCTGCACTGGGGAGCATGGGGGCAGGCCTGGGAATTCCTTTCTTCTGCAGCTCTTTTCTCTCCCTCTCCCCAGAGGATCCCTCCATCCAGCTCAAGGACCTCTAAGAGAGCAGCAGCTCTCCCTCCCTCCCCCGTCCCCTGGGCTCTGGCGGTGACATTGGCCACGTCCCCTGTTGGTAATGACTCAGCAGCGTCCTTTCCATGAAATTCCTTCATAACCTGAGGTGGAGGACAAATGCGTGTGCATTGGCCATGAGACAACTGCACAGAGGAAGGAGGCCAGAGGCTTCCCCTGATAGAGGAGCGGCAGCTGTCCCTGTGTGCCCCGTGGGTGGGATGCGAGACAGACAGGTGGTGGACCTGGGTGATGAGGTTAGAGCCCATGGAGACGGGGCTCTTGAAGCCAAACAGACCTGAGCTCCAGCCCCAGCATTTCCACTTTCTAGTTTATGATTTTGGCTTCATCCGTTCACTCCTCTGAGCTGTTTTGTCACCTGTAACGTGAGACTAAAACAGTACATATTACATAGGGCTGTGAGGACGGTTATGTAAAGTAACGTACATGAAACACCCAGCATAGGGCCCAGCAAACCACGGACTCTTCTAAGTGACAGCACCTTCTCCTGCCATGCCCAGCTGGGGGCAGGGGGGCGACACAGTACTTTCTGGGGCAGTAAAGCTCCGAACAGTTCTACACCACACGCATCTTTTCCTCCTACTTTGGCCCCTGTGTTTCCCCATCTGGCTTTGACCTCAAGCACAAAGCTATGGGAATGCTGATGGGGGTGGGAGATTAAATTCAGATGTGGAATCTGGGAAGGCTTCCAGGAGGAGGTAGAGTTTGTCCCAGGACCTGAAAGATGGAAGCCTTTGGTGACAGATAGTGGGGAGAAGGGTGTTCCAGGCGAAGGGAACAAAGTGGGCAAACTCCAGAGATGGGATGACACAGGTTGACTGGAGGAAATGACACAGAGCACGGGAAATCGGGGTGGGGGCGTCTATAGGAGGATGGGCCTGGCAGTGAGAAGCCTTGGACGACTGCTACCTAGATTGAGCTCACCCTGTGGGCAGTGGGAACGTGGAACGTGTAAAGACCACATCCACGCTGTCAGATGGGCTGGGGGCTGGGCTGCGGGGGGCATGGGGTCTGCACTAGACAAGAGGTGGTCAGGAGGCAACAGAGGAGAGCCATTCAAGCGGGATTTAGGAATGTGGAGTGAGTGAAGGTTAGCAATGAGATGGGGTGGACGACAGAGCGAGAAACGCTGAGGCTGATGCGCAGGCTTCTGGCTCAGGTCCTTGCGTGGATGGTGGTACCATTAACCACGGAGGGAGACCAGGGGCAGAAGACGCTCAGGAGATGGGAAAGGGAGATGATGTCGGGTGGGGCAGGGTCTAGAGGAGGAGAACAAGCAGAGAAGAGGCCTGGAGACAGAACTTTCAAGAACATCTTTGTTTAAAGAGTGAGCAGGAGAAGAGGAGCGTACGGAGGAGAGTGAGAATGAGGTAGAGAGGACGGAGAGGTGGAGGGAGGGCGAGGAGCCTGAGCTGCGCGGGGAGGGAAGGCACCATCGGAAGGCGGGGGAGGGTGGGAGAAGTAGCCCCGGATTTGGTGGTCTGGGGGTGTTGCTGACATTTAGGGGAGCTCTTTCAGGGGAGTGGAGTGGTGAGGGCCAGGCTGCAAGGGATCAGCAAGGGTGGTGGAGAAAATGGAGACAACAGAGCAGTGTGAGAGGGGAAGGGAGGGGTGGATGGTAACCTGGGCAAGGCGGGGTGGGGGAGGGCTTCCAGGGGTGCGGCTCCCAGGAGGTGAGGCCGTAGGAGGTGGAGAGATTGAGACAGAAACGGCTGGACAGAGGGGATGACTCTACTCCATGCCAGATTCTCTTGTAGGTGCTGGGGTAACAGCAGTAAATACATTCGAACATACAGTAAATACTTTGTATACATTCAAACCCTTCCGCTCCCCACCCACCGCCTGTCTGTCCCCAACCCCTGATGCCCACCTGCACGACCCCCAGCACTCTTACCACCTGCCACTTATTGGCTGGCTTGTACACCCAACCTTCCCGAAGGCAGAAGACCCAAAATATGGGAGCATGACTTTTAAAGTGTTCCCCTCACTTGCTTAGCAGGCATTAATTAGGACTTTGCTGATCTTAGGCTGGATATTGGGGGCTCACAATTTGGAGAGAAGAAACCACATAAAAGCACATAAATGAGCAGGATTCTTTTCTGTACAAATAGATCTTATTTTTCTGACATGTGTCCAGAGGGAAGGGGTCCTCCGTTGGTACAGCAGCTCAGGGGTGCCGCTGAGGAGGACTCAGGCTTCTTCTGTCTTTGTGCTCTGCCCTCTTAGAGGTCGGCTTGTCACCTCATGATCTCAAGATGACACTTCACTTTTTGGCGCGAAGAAGAGCAGCACGGCTGTGTTTAAGGTGCTGTGTAGAAACCTGACAAAGGGGAGCGAGAGAAAAGGGATTGGAAAGAGCTAAAAATGTTTCTCTTTCTTAGAAATATAATTTCCCTTGACAAAGATGATGATGGAGCACTTATTGTGCCCAACGCCATAGGTGTGCTGTTTCCTATCTGGTTGAGGGGAGGGGAGGTGGCCGGCTGTGTACGTGGATAAATCCGGGGTCCCACACAGGTTGGGGGAAGGGGCAGGGCTGGAGGTGGAGGCTAGCGGGGAGCCGATCTCCCTCCCCAGTGACCCTTCCTGTGAGGCCAGGACACCTGGATGAAGAGGGCACAGGTAATGAGCAGGCCCTGCCTTCCAGGGTGCCTCTGGGAACTGGCTAGTAGTGCGTTTGGAACTTTACATCGTATTTTCTCCAGAATTTCGTTTCAGCCACTAGCCATCTGCTAGCCCCTATGCTGTTGGAATTTCTTCCATGGTGGTCTCTTCTTCACGTCTTTCCTCAGGATGTTGACCAGGTCTCTTTTAAGGGAGCTTGGCCAATGGGCCACATGCACAGAGAAGAAGCATCAATAGTCACATGATGCCACTAGCTTCAAAAACTCCTCCAGTCTGAGATGTCTAGTTGTTTGAGAGGAGCCCACTGGACATTCTACAGGATACCTGCCAGTACTTCTCAAGACTGCCAAGGTCACGAGAGGCAAGGAAAGACGGAGAAGCTGTCACAAGCAGAAGAGACTGGGGAGATGTGATAACTAAATGCAATGTGGTACCCTGGATTGGATCCTGGAACAGAAAGAGGGCATTACTGGAAAAACTGGTGAAATCCACATAGATACCCACTGGGGTTTAGTCAACAGCAATGTGAGTTTCTCAGCTTTGACGAAGGTACCTAGTAACGTAAGATGTTAACAAGGGGGAATACTGGGTGGGGGGCACATGAGAACTCTCTGCTATCTTTGCAACTTTCCCGTAAATCTAAAATTACTCCAAAATAAGAAGTTTTATTGAAGTGAACCCACCTCCTCTTGTATCAATTCTATAAGCTTGAGAGGCTCCAGCAGCTTAACTTAGAAGACTCCTTGCAAGTTCAAAATCTTTGAAGAGTGATTTACAGGGAAGTTCATAAAAATGGGGCAAAGATGAGGTGCTTCATCTGCTTAAGCACAGACGTGTGCCCGCTGGTGCACACCAGGCGGCAGGAGGAACAGAGCAGGGGCCACTCTGCCCCCTCTCTTGCACCAGGACCTACTTGCCACCCTGGCACCCTTCCACCTTCCAGATGATGGCTGATCGCATAAGCTCTGCATCTAACCCAGCTTCTGCACTCAGCGGGGGTCCTTCAATGCTTTCTGTTCCTTGGCCCTGCCCAGTTGCTGCCTCTGTGCAGGTAGGAGGGGTGGCAGGGTCAGGCAGTTGTAAACCCAACCCACCAATCCTTATTCCAGCACCTGCCACATCAGACCCCATACCAGGGCCAGTTAGAGTTGCCATCGTAACTACCACAGTTGGAAGAATCATCATAGCGATCATTTATTGAATGTATGCCCTGCGCCAGGAACTGTGCACTAGAAAAGAAAACACTTTTCCTGTTTTGCAGGTTAAAAAGCTACATTTGGGAGAAACAATTTGATTTGCCCAACTAGAGAAGCAGAACAGACCCCAAAGCGCTCTCATTTTATTCCCTTACCTTTCTTAAAGAAATGCCCTTCTAGACAACCTGTCCATTTTACAAAAACGCAAACCGGGACACAGAAAGGCAAGTTTTGCGTGAGGCCCCACAGCCTCTTCAGGCCTAGCCAGAAAAGGAACTCAGCCTTCCCCCTCGTTCTAAGCCCAGCGCTCTCGCTGCTGCCCCTGAAGTCCTGAAAGTTTCCGGGCTCCTCTGGCCCAGGCCTAGGAAGTCCAGCTGCTCCCAGACCAGACCCATCCTCAGAGGGGCTCCCCACTTCTCAGGCAGGCACAGATTCCCGCCCTCGCCCTCCCCCGCCCCCCTGCTGTCTGCAGGCACAGCTTGGCAGGGGGTGCAATTACCATCTGTGTCGCTGGCGACTTTACAGAGGCATATTTAAGTCGCTGCGGCACTCACAGGAGAGACGAGTAAACAGGCCGTCCAGCACAGTGCCGAGCCAAGCCTCGGGTCTGAGTGCCCGGGGGGGGGCACCAAGTAGTTCATGGCACTCTGGAAAACGCAAAGGAAGAAAGAAGAAACCGCATCCCCTCCTTTTGAGATGTTGCCAGAGGTTCTCTCGGACTCTGACCCATGATGTCTCCAAGATGCAGTGCTCCACAGGAGCGACAGGCAACCTTCCCAGGCTCCTCTGGGATGGTCAAGCCCGGTCACCCTTCGGGCCAGGGGACTGGTGGAGCAGTAGCCAAGGGCGATGTGGTCAAAGAGGAGGGGGCTCAGATGCAGATGCTCCAGGTGTTGCTGGAACACCGGCTCCCTCATCCCACCCCAGGCCCCTGGCAGGGAGTTGCCATGCAGTGAGCCATCCACACTCTCCCTCTGGGTCTTCCCGTGGCCGGTCGAACCCAATGGACAATCATTAAGATGGCTGGACACAAACAGGGATCAGTCTGTGACCTGAGCAGGAGGGAGCCGTCTCTGAATTCTTGGGAAGAAACATGGCGACCATTGGGAACTCACTTGAGTTCATGAGAAATATGTCATGCTAGACACATTGCATTTTTAAAAAATCAATTATTTATTTAATAAAGATTTAGTGAGCATGCCTATGTGCTAAGAATTAGGCTAGATGCCAAGGATATGATTCTGAATGAAACAGAAAGTTCCCTGGCTCTGTGGGGGCTGTAATTGTGGGGGCTGTAATTCTAGCTGTGGGGGATGTGAGGGCTGGGGAGGTGAAGACAGACAATTAACAAATAAACATACAAGGTTAATGACAGGTGGTAGGCTGTATGCAGCCTGGGAACTGGACAGTGAGGTGGTTGCTTTAGCTGGGACATCAGGGCAGGTCTTTCTGAAGAGGTGGCATTTGGAGGATGAGAAGCATCACCAGCCTGGTAGATCAAGGGAGCACTGCACATGGGGCATTTCTGGATTGTAGCAAAGCCTTGGGAGAAAGCTCTTCATGTAATATTTACTAAAATGTGTTATGTGCCTAGTCTGTGGCAGACAGTGTACTACGCACTCAATAGGCATTTTATTTGATCCTCATAAGAACCCAATAATGGGTGCGTTTTCTCTAATTTGCAGATGACAACACTGAGGCTCAGAGAGATTATGACTTGCTCAAGGTGACAGAGAGGTATGGAGCCGCAACCTGCCCCCCCACCGGGTTTGTCATCCTGATGACTCTGACCACTCATGCTGCCTTTGTCAATGCAACACACAAATGTGGGATTGATGATTCACAACTTTGTCGAATGACTATTTCCAAAGGGTGGTGACGAGGTGAGCACCCTGTGGAGGGAGATTGTCATGGTGGTGGCTCAGGCTTGAGCCACAGCCCTGCCGTGTCCATTGGTGTCAATGATCTGAATGAGGACTCAGGCCAGTCATGGTCCAGACTCCTCTCCAACCACCTCTGACCTTGCACCAGCTATGTCTAGTTACCGGCAATTCCCCCAACACACCGTGTGTTTCATGCTTCCCTGCCTTCACACAGGATGCCTCCCTTCTGTGGAATGGCCCCTGCTCCCTATGACCCAGATGATGCCTACTTTAACTTCAAGAGTCAACTGAAATGTCACCTCCTCCATGAAGCCTCCCCTGAATTCCCCCAAACTGACATTGTGAATCTTTTGGTCTCCAATGCACTGTGCATATATATGGCACACACAGCTAGTTGCCTTCCCAACAGCCATCACATTGCTTGTACTTTGCTAACAGAGGAACAATTTTGACCAAATGGCAATGGGCTTAAAGCTGCAAGCATCCTAACTGAGAGCAGAGCTCCCTCTTTGTGGTACGTGATCAATTTGGGTCTGTTTCCTTGTCCAGTTCGCTGGAAACTCCTTGAGGGGACTGCTTCTTTTCAAAATGTGTCCAGTGTTCAACACAAAATCTAACACACAATGGGTGCCTTGCTCAGTGAATAAATGAAAGGATGGATGGATGGACGGATGGATGGATAGATGGATGGATGGAAGGATAAGCCAGCAGATGACATGAAGTTAGAAGGCAATGTAAGTGCTTGGGATCCACTCATTGGGGTTCACAAAGAGAGGAGCAAATGGAGTCAAGAGGAGATGGGATTGAAGTAGGATTGGACTGGTCTGATCCCTAGCCCCAGACTTGCTGGGGAGCATTACCCAGCAGAAACTGGATGTGTGTGAGCACCATCGTGGGACCACCATAGAAGCCCCTGAGATATTAGGATATCTTCCCACAGTTGCTTCCGGGATATGGAAAGAGATGATACACAAATATCAAATGGTCCCAGCTATTTAGAGAGCTGTGAGGCAGAGAGTTGGGCTGGGGTTGGGAGTGACTCTGTTGTCAGGCCTAGTGCTATCTGTCACCATTGCTACAGAGGAGGTCCTCATCCCAACCCTGAAATACTCCTGGCCATTCGGACACCCTATAGTGGCCCAAGCTGCATGTCCTAGACCTTCTCAACTTCTTCCTGGATTCTCTGATGCAGCCCCTTTCTCAACGCCTGTCCCCAGAGTCAACAGCTGCTCCTCCCTGCCTCCCACACAGAGCCCGTGGGATGCACCCCTGGAGGGCTTGCAAAGCAGGTGTGGTGTGGCATCCAGCACAGAAATGGCACAGATGCCTATCAGCCTTTTCTTCTCTTTCCTTGAGGCAACTCTCCTTCCCTGGTGGCAGCCACATTGATTCCTCAGTTTGAGTCCTCTGTCCCAAGTAGAGGAGCTGGGCTTGAGTCCCCCTGGGCTCTACTTGCTGCGAGCCTTGGACATTTATCCACCTTAGGGCCTCAGGAGCTCCATCTGTAAAGTGGGCACAGGAAGGCACCCATAGACTTACTGTGAGTTTTAAGCGAGACTTGGGCATGAGAGAGCCAGGGCTGGCTTCATGAGACCTCTGAGGGCACAGGGCCTGTGCTCAGAAGAGCTCTGCACTTGGTTTGATTTCTGCTCTCATCTCTTGAAATTCTTAATAATTCTCGAACAAGGGGCCTATATGTTTATTTTACATGGGGCCCTGCAAATTACATAGCTGGTCCTGGAGAGGACTTTGAAAATCAAAATGCACTGTAAAAATGTACAAAGTGTTATTGTTGATAATAATAACAATACAAATATTCACATTCTGTAAGGGACATGTATGGGGGCTTTTCTGCAAACCAGGAAGGCTGGGGCAGCACAGGATGTGTCTCTTACTCCCTATGACCTGATCAAGTTCCCCCAAGGGCTCCAGAGCTCCCAACCTTCATCCCGAGGGGGCTGACTCTGTTCTAATTCTGGCGTTCAGCCTGACTAGCTATGTGAACTTAAGTAAGTCCCTTTCCCCTCTGGGTACCACTTGACTGACCTACATAAAGCGGGGCTTCCACTGGTCCCCAGGCTCATCCTTTCCCTGCCCTCCTTGCACCTGTTGAAAACAGGCTCCTCCAAGCCTTGCCAAGCAGCTCTGCCCCTAGCGGGAGTCGGAGGCATGAAACTCCTCTTCAGGAGGACGGGTTAGAGCCATGCCACCGCCACCTGCTCCGGCAGCCTCCGTGGTCCTCAGCCTTCCGGAGCATCTCAGCAGTCAGTCCTGGGTGAGGACAGGGCCCGCCGCTGGCCCTGGCAGGGCAGGGGTGGCACTGTGGCTTGGGGGCTTCTGAGGAGCAGGGGCAGGGCGTGGAGGGGAAATCCTTAGGGTTGGATCCAGCCCTTATTTAGAGAAGGGGATCATGGATAGCAGTGTGGTTGTGTACCTGTGGGTCTGTACCAGCGCCTGCCCACCTCAGTGTGTTTGTGTGTGTGTGTATGTGTGCACGCGCAGGCGTGCCAATGCCCAGTGTGACTCTCTGGACAAGTGTGTCTGTCAGTGGACTCCGGTGTGCGGCACTGCTCCTGTGGGCGACTCTATCAAGGTGTGGGGCAGTGTAATAGCTAGTGGTAGAGCCCTGAGTGTGTAGGCGTGGGAGATGGTGTCAGTGTATCTGTCTGTGGGGTAGTGATTCTGTGTGTGACTGTCTCAGTGTGTGTGTGCGCGCGTGTGCATAAGGACACAGTTGTCAGTGTCGAGTTCTGCGTGGGACAGTGAGCCAGTGTGTGTCTGACTCTGTGTGTTAGTATCAGAGTGCTACAAACTGTGTGGCGGTGTGTATCTGTGTGCCCGTGACAGCGTCCCAGGTTGTTTCTGAGTGAGCGGGACAGAGCCCAGTGTACGTGTGTGTGGGCGTCAGTGTGTCTGTGAAGCAGTGATTCAGTGTGTTTGTATCAGACTGTGTGTCTGTGACTGAGTGTGGCTGCGTGCTCCTCTCTGTGGTTGTGCCCAGTGTGTCTGTGTGTACGTGTGTCGGGGTGTGAGTGCCAATGCATTCGCCCGGTGTGTGCATTACAGCGAGTGAGGCTGTGCACGTGCGACCCTGTGTGCATGCATGAGAGTGGGTGTCAGCGTCTTTGCTCGGCAGCGGCGCGTGTGGCAGCGCCCGGTGGGCTCGTCTCGCCAGCCCGGGCAGGGTGTGGGCCCCCGCCCGGCAAGCCACGACCCCTCCCCCGGGCGGGCGGGCGGCGCGCGCGGGCGCCTCTAGGACCCGGCGGCGGCCGGCCGCTGTCCCCGGGCCGCGCGAGTGAGCATGTGCAGAGCCGGCGCCCGCTCGCCCGCCGCCCGCCGCCCGCCCGCCTGGAGCCCGCTCGCTCCGCCGCCGCTCAGCGCGGACGCCCGCAGCCCAGGAGCCAGGCGGCGGCGCCCTGTGCCGGGGCGCGTCGTGCCGCTCGCCGCAGGCCGCCCGGGGGCGTGCGGGCGCCGAGGGCGCTGGGCTCCGGGCACTGCGGGGCTGCGGGCTCGGCGCCCCGGGGAGGCGGGCGCGTGGCCGCTGAGCAGGCGCCCCAGCCGGCCGCGATCGCGGGGTGAGTCCTGTCTCCCGGGGGCCCCAGCCGGGACACCCTCGCGGGCTGCGGGCAGGGCGTCCCCCAGCCGCGGGCACACAAGTTTGTGTAGACGCGGCTGCGAGCGCGGCGGGCTGCACCTGCTCCGGCTTCGGGGCGGGCTGCCGGGGGGCGCCTTGCCGGGGCTGGGGCGGCTTCGCGGGGAAGGGGAGTGTGAGTGTGTGCGCGTGGGGGGGCGGGGAGCGCTCCGGAAGGATCGGGATGGGGCGGGGGTGCGCAAGGCAGTTTCCGAAGCTGCGACCCCCTCCTGGAATCCTGAGAGACCGTCCGTTTCCCCGGAGGGAGCCGCGGATCCGGGCCCCGGGGAGGGGACGAGGGCAGGATTTGGGGTGCGCACTGTCTCCCCTGGGAGGAGACGTTTACCCAGAAGCAGCTCCCTCTCGTTGCGCGCCACCAAGCCAGGCTTCCGGTCAGTGGAGGGTTTTCTCCGTCTTTTGGTGAACTTGAACAGAAGCAGAGGCAAAAGCGAAACGTATGTATTTTGACCTGAAAATTACCCCAAGTAGAGCTTTGCGTCTTGCTAGGTGTGGACGGAGACTTACGACTGGAGGCTGCTAATTGCGTTTTTCTTTTACACTGAGAAGCCCCAAGGGTCCCCTGCCTGAGGGTAACCTCACCGGTTGTCCGTTTTCCTGAGCATCTGTGCCCTCAGATGATGCCTGCTCGGTGCTGGCTGCCTGTGGGGAGGCAGCGGCCGGGAGGAGACCTCGGTCCCTTCTCTGAGCAGTGGGAAGGTTGGATGTAATACGAGTTCCAGCCCCCATAGCCCTGCCCTGGGGTCCAGCCACTGTTCAAACCCGCCGATCCGCAGCTGCTCCCAAGACAGACAGACTCGGAACTCCACTGCACTTTTCTAACATTAGATGCCGTCACCCCTCATCGCTGGAACAGCATGCTTCAGTTTATGGAGGCACTTGGGTTGTCCAGGTGGGGACACCACGGTTGGGATCAGGAGACGGGGGTCTTTTCTCTTCTCCTCTGAATCATCCAGGTTACCATGCACGGGAAGTGAGGGCTGGTGGGGAGTGAAAGAGAGGAGACAGGAAGCGGACTGCCCTGCCCTGCCTGTGGCAGCCCCTGCCCGATGGCCGCAAGTGCTGGACAGAGGGCAAGGGGGAGGATTCCTTCAAGTATGCCCCCGCACCCAAACACTTTGCTTGGGCCTCAGAAGTCCCTTAGAGAAGGTGCCCCAGTGGGCTGCCAGTGCCCAGGGTTCTATGAGGAGGAGCAGCTGTGTTGGTCTGTGAGCGGGTGTGTAGGTCTCCCAAGCACACTCGCTAAAGGAAGCTTGGTGGGCAGCTGGGCTGGTGGGCTGAGCCTGGCAGCCTCAGCGTCCCCAGGAGAAGCCTCCAGGCCCTCACCTGTGGTGCATCCTTCTGTCCTCAGCAGGACTGTTTCCGTGGCTCCTCGGGAAGAATGCCTGATTTTGGGATGAGAGGATACCTCTTTTCAGCGGGTATTGGTGGCCTGTGGGGTGCTGGTCCTGTGGCCTGCAGCGTGTCTGGCTGGAAGTGAAGAGAAGCTTGGATTAGGCAGAAGGCCAGACCCCTGTCCCTTTCCTCTTGTCTGCCTAACCAGGCAGAAGTGGATATTCTGGGCCACCAGTTGGTCGGCTGCTAAAGCCTGAACCTCCCGCCCGGTCAGTTAAGGCTGAGCACTGGGGAGTGAGTCACAGAGCTCGTTCCCTGAAGTCAGCCTGAATAGGCAGTGTAGAGCCTCTGGGATGGGGTCCATGTGTGTGAGCGGGGCCTGTCGGGCAGGGGTGTTTCTGTAGACACTCCTGGCTTGTGCTCCTGTCGGCTGACACCCTGGTCAGCCTTGGTGAGACCAGGTCCCCTAACTCTCCCGCTAGAGCTACACTGAGGTCAGGGCCCAGGACTTTGGGGCAGCTTGGTATGTAGGCCTTCAGGGTCTTTATCTGTGAGATGCAAGTGATGATCATACCCCCCAGCAGGGGCACAGCTGGGCCGGAGGCAGGCCCTGCCTTTCTGGGGAGTGAGTGGGTGAACATGGCCTTCAACTACCTTCTCCTGGGGCCTCGTGGTCTTGTTTTCACACTGCATCTTCTGATCTCTTGTTGTCATGGCTTTAATAGTCACCATGTTGACATACCGCCTGAAGAATTATGGCAAGTGGGTCGCTTTTGGATAATGTGGTTAGGAAGGAACTCTGCCTCCCGGTGTGGATGTGAGAGGTGGGTGGAAGAAAGAGCTGGATGAATTTTGTAAGCTATAAGGTACAGTGCACCTGTTGGTAGCTGTTAAGGCCTCTCCCTTCCACTTTGCTTCTCTTCTCTTGCTGCTGGAAACCCTCGGGGATATGAGCTCCCTCCCAGAGGGCGGCTGGTTTGGCATAAGGGGGCCAGGAGGGTTCTGAGGACAGGAATGCCCAAGGTGTCTTGGGCCCCCGCCTATAGCGTGAGTCCCCCATCCCAGTGACTGCAGGCACGGTGGGCACAGAGCCAGAGAAGGGCAAAGCTAACTTCGGTTGGGTACTCCAATCACTTGCCCAGATGTATCCAAATCGCCCAACGGGGTGTGGACAACCCTCCAGGGTTCGCCACTGAGTGGAAGCAACATATGAACAAATGAACAGAATAGGGTTCTATAACAGAGGTGGCCCAGAGATGGCCTAGAAGAGGTGGTGGTTGGCTATTTCAAGGGTGGGGTGGAAAGGGAGAACGCCAGACCCCATGGTGGTGTCCTGTCCTTCTTTGCAGCCCTGGTCCCTAGCGTGGTGCCTCGAGGAGTCCCCATGCCTGGTATGGAACAGATGAAGGCCGTGTGCTGTGGTAGATGATGCCACAAACTTGGAATCCAAAAACTTGAGTTCAGCCTCCAATAGCTGTTTGTCATTGGCCGAGTTAACTGGCCCTCTCTCTCTCTCTCTCAGATTCTGCATCTATGTAATGCGGATGATAAGATTTTGATTTCACAAGTATGTGGAAAGATCACTCATTCGTTTGTTGATCTGTTCATTCATTCAACACGCTTGATAGTGTGTGAAAGTACCTTGCAGTCTCTAATATGGTGTATAAAAGTTTATTCTTGTTTATCTGAACCTCAGCAGTGGGTTTGATGGAGGATTCCCCCCCACCTCCTTTGCACTGAATGGAGTTTTGACCTTACTATTATGTTTTTTACCTTTTTTGCAACTTTTCTTACTTTGGACCTTTTCACTTAAGTTCTGAAGTTCAGAAGATCAGAATTTTGCCTCTTCAAAGTCAGGGACCCCACCTCATTTCCGTTTCCCAGACCTTGTCCCACCCAAGGGCCCAGCAGATTTGTATTTAGTGGGTCCTTTGCTGTCTTTCTGAGCCTCCAAGATGCAGAGGCTTGGGACCCTGGATGAGGGCAGCATGGCCCTGAGCATTGGAGGGTGGCCAGTGGGCACAGATTTCCTGGGGGCCTGTCCTGGGCCCCACCCAGAGGTGGGCAGGGGCACTGATGATCTGTGCCTGCAGGGGGCTCGCAGGCTGGAAGGGGAAGTAGGCAGAGTAGCGTGGAGCCCTGAGTCAAGGCAGGACACTTCACCCGGGCGCAGCTCACAGAGCACCCAGCCCCACCGTCGAGCGCTGGGAGCAGCTCTGCTCCAGGGATCAGGAAGGCTTCATGGAAGAGGTGGTGCTGGAGCTGAGCTTTGATGGCCACAAAGCATATCAGAGCCATGAGACGGGTCACAGGTATCCCTGGCCAATGGGAGAGCGTGTGTGAGGGGGCAGGATGCCTCTCGTGCTGGCTAGGGACACTGTGGCTGGGACATAGCATTCTGGAAGGAATATTGAAAGGAAGGGGCTGGGAGACTGAACCAAGAAGGGCCGTTGACTAGCAGGCTGAGGAGCTTGAACTTGGCTGTCTGAGTCCTGGGGAGCCATTGCAGGCTGTAGCATTATTAGTTCTTTGTGTTAGAAAGATCACTTTCTCAGCCTCTTGGAGATGCTGTAGGGTCCAGCTGACAGGCAGTGGGCCTGAGCAGAGGCAGGCGTTGGAGGGGTGGGAAAAGAGCAGGGAGGGGTAATTCAGAGCCCCGAGCCCAGCTGGGGGGCTCTCTGGTGTGGTTTCGCTGAGGTCTCGAGCCTGAGACCCCCCGCTGCCAGTCATGGAGACTAGCGCTCCGAGCCTCTGGGACCACACGTGCCTGGAGAACCTGCTGGGCCCTGTTCCTCTGCAAGGCTCTCACCCTGCTAAGAGCTCACGGCTCTGAATCCCAGGAGGTCGCAGCCCTGGCTTCAGTGGCCACAGTGGCCGAGATGACCTGGGTGCATCTGGAGTTCCCCCCTCACTTGCCACTGCCTGTCCTCTTTGGCCAGGTGCTGGGGAGGCAGAGTCACGTGACTGAACCCCAGTGGCCACTGGTCAAGCCCAGGGGCTGCCTCCTCTCCTCTCTTCTCCCCTCTCTGCGGCCGCCACCCCTCACCTGCTCAGTCCCCGCAGCCGCCACCTAGCTGAGACGCAGATGCCATCTGCCCTACACTCCCCGCTCCAGGCTCAGCACCTGCTGCCCCCTGGGGCCCAGATGGCAACAAAGTGATGGAAGAGGGCTCAGGTTTTCTGGGTCCCCACCTGTGCTAGGCTCCTGCTCCCTCCCTGAGACCCCCAGAAACTCCTTTGTCCTATTATTCTCCTTTCATTCCTGCCAGGGAACTCAGGGTCTCCCTCCCCCAGGCCCTGCCCTTCTCTGGGGTGACACTCGGGTCTCTAGAAGGCCACTGGGCAGGGCAGTGGGTGTCCACCTTTGTCCAGCCTGAGGCTCCATGCACAGCCCTGGTGCCCCCTCCCGACAAGGCCCGTGCCTCCGGCAGGGGTGGAGCCCCCATCCTCCCCTGAAGCACTTTGCGTGGTTCCAAGATGGGAGGTGCCACATGGGAAGCAAGGCTGGGGGAAAAATGATCCGGACTTGCAGAGACGGGGTGGCCCGGGGGGCCGGAGCGCTGCCCCGCAGGGCGTGTCTGTGAGGTTCCGCTCAGCACGCCATGTGCAGCACGTCTCCGGAGCTTCGGCCTGGCGTGTTTTCAAAAAGGTGCTGACGGAGGCACACTGAACTCCTTTCAGGAATAAATCTTGCCTCGTGTGAAGCTGGAGCTGGAGTGCGGAGAGAGGCAGGGAGCTTAGTGGGCGCGGGCGGGCTCTGGGAGCAGGCGGCCTGGGCCTGAGTGCCGGCCCTGGTGTGTCTGGCTTGAGCAATGCGCTCCACCCCGCTGAGCTTTAGAGACCTCGGCTCTCCAATGGGGGTGATCGGGGTGTGTGCCTCGGTGGCAAGTGTGGGGTGAATGAGAGGGTGCAGCTGAGGTACACAACCCAGCCCAGCCTGTTGATTAACGCTGCCAGTGCTGCTTAAATGGTGGCATTGAAGAATAAAGCACTTGTTAACAGCCCTCTTAGCATGGGATCAGCTGCAAGCAAGAATGGGATACAAGGCCCACCCCAGGGAGTGGGGGGCTAAGAGGGAGGTGAGGGGGCCCCTTGTGGCTGATTTCACCCGTGGCACAGCTGCTGCAGTCCCCTCTTCCATCGCCTCCTGGTTTCCTCTTTTGCTTTCATAACCAATGGATGTCGCGGTTTGTAGGTGACAGAAGTTCTACACCCTGATTCCATCCCACGGCAGTGCCAACTTACCCCCGTTTACAGATGAGGAGCCTGCGGCTCTCTCCTGTGCAATGATTCGCCCAGGGTGGATTTGCTGTAACGGAGGGCCTTCTGGCTTTGGGGTGCAGCAGGCGCAGCTGGGGGGCTCCCAGGCCTGGGGCAGACAGGCGGTGGTAGGTCTCCCCCTAGGTGTTGGCTGGTTCTGCTGTCCGACTGACCTCGTGGCTTGGCTGGGAGCGGATGCTCCACGTCGCCCACACCCCTAGGCCTCTTTCAGGTTCAGTCACTCAACAAACATTTACCGTCACTGCCGTGCCAGCTGTGTGCTGGGATCTGGGGACGTGGTGATCAGTCAGGTGTGATCTGTGCTCTGGCGGGGCTGCCAGCCATAAAGAGAGGTGGGCATGGCAGAGAGTGGGGGGACAACTGGCAGATATAGTACTGGTGGGAAGTGTGGCAGAGGTCCAGGGCAGGGGGACAAGTTCCTAGTGCTCTGGGCATGCCGGCCCCCTGCCCAGCCCACAGCAGGTGTTCTGGGCTGCGAATCAGCTTTGAGATTTCAAAGGTTTGGAGTGGCAGGTGCTTTATAAGAGGCCTGAGAGTGGCTGTCCCAGCCTCCCTGCCCAGTGCCACCTCCCCAGACCAGGGAAGGCCCCTCTGGGAAGGGGGAGCTCCAGAGAGGATCTTGGGGGTACTTGAGGACCCCGGTTGTGATCAGTCAAATCCTAATTGTAGCCCCAACAGTGCCCCACCCCACTGCACCCCACCCCTACTTGTAGCATGTTCCGTCCTGTGTACAAAATGTAGTATATGGAATTCACACCACATCTTGCCTTCAAATTTCTGAACTGTTGATCCATTGCCCAGCCCTCTGCCCCATCTCATCAGAACATTTCTTTTGACAGCAGGAGTCATTCCCTCTCTCCTTTTATTTTAGTTTTATGGGGTTTTTCACGGATGGAATCCCAGTCCTGTACCCAAAAGCCCTTTGCAAGCCGACCTCTTCATAGGATTCCAACCTAGAGAGGATGGCAGGCACCCTTGTTAACGTCCGTGTGTCTGAATGCCCTCTGCTCTGTGAGGCTGTGTCCTTTGTGCTGTGCATCGCTCTGTCTCTTCCGCGTTCCAGGCTGAGCTCCCCCAGCTCTGGCTACGTGGAACTCGAGATTTCATTGCCCTAAGACCCCACAGGAGCAGGTTTCCGATATCAGGATTTGCCTTATCAATTTATCCTCTTATTCATTTTAACAAATATATTCAGAAACAAAGATCGCTGAGCATCTATACTGCCAGGCCTTGTGCTGGGGGCCCGAGTTACAAAAATGGTAGGGTGTGGCCTCTAGCTTTGAGTTGGTCACAGTTCTGCGAGGATGATGGACAAGTAGATGGACAAGTAAAGTCATCCCAGGAGGGTCGTGCTGGGATAGGGGTCAGCACGGGCTGTGGGAAGACAGAGGACTCCACACCAGTGGGGGAGTGGTGGTCAGGGAAAGCTTCTCGGAGGAAGTGATACCTGGGCTGAGCCTTGGAGGGATTCACCAGGCCAAGAGAGAGGAAAAGAAATAAAAGGCAGTGTGTGCACAGGCACTAAGGCAGATGAGCTGTGGTGGCTCTGGGACACCTTGGGGTGTGTGCATGCACGTGTGTGTGTGCTTACACACACGTGTGATGGGGAAGCCAGAGGAAAGAGCCTGGCAAGAGATGCGGCTGGACGGACCAGATCATGAAGGGGCCTTGTATGTCCTGCTAAGGAGCTTGGAGTTTATCCCCAAAGCCACGGGGAGCTATTGAAAGGGCTTTTAAGCAGGGGAGTGCCATGATCAGATTTGTGCGTTAGGAGGATCATCCTGGCAGCCTCATGGAGGATGGATTGGAGGGGCCCAAGCTGGAGGCAGGGAGATCAGTCAGGATTTCTTGGGATTTTCTCTGTGGATTTACAAATCTGATGAGGCTGGCTGGGGTGGGCCTGGCACGCACCGGCTTAGAAAATAATAGCTCTGGAGACCCGTCTGGAATGGCTCCCTGGCTCCGAGTTTAATTCCTCCTTCAACTGCTGATTACCAAGCCTACCTCCCCCACCCCAGCCTACAGGACCCCCGACCGTCTTCCAGATCCCTGCCCTCCCCAGAGGCCTCAGACCCTGGAGGCTCCCGGGTTTAATCAGAAAGGGTCATGCTGGTCTGGGCCCCTCTGGGTCCTCCGAATGCCAGGCCACAAGAGCCCAAACATTGTCTTTCCTCTCACACCCAGCTGGCTATGCCCAGCGCACAGAGCAGCCATTGAGGGGCTGCGCAGGCCTGGCAGGGGTCCTGGGCCATGTTAGTTACGGGCAGTGGCTTAGTCACGCTCCTAGGAGCCTTTCTTCCCGGGACAAGCCTGTCCTTGTGCTCAGGACCATTGTCACGCAGCAGCCCAGCTCCCAGCAGCTGCAGAACCCTCTGCCAGCCCCCAACAGGGCACTTCAGAGACACCGCCAGTGGGAACCAGAGCCCAGCATGAGAGCCGCGTCCTGGGGGTGGAGGGCCCCCCTGGAAGGCTGCTCTGAGAGCCCTCATCCTTCCCCACACCAGGTGCCCATCTCTGTTCACGGGTGCACGGCCCAGGCACCGTCCTGTTCCTTTGGCTCTGGCCTGCCGTGTTCAGGAAGCCTGGGAAGACTGCAAGCCCACCTCCTCCCCCGTCCCCTCTCCTGTGTTAAAGCCGACCAGCCTCTGCAGAAGCATTTCCAAACACAGCTTGCAGTCCCAGTGCACGCCCTGGGGGTCGGCAGATTGCATGCATGTATTGAGCACCTGTTGTATACTCATGCCCTGGGCTGGGTGCACTTGTATGTGGTGGTGTCTCATTGTAGGCTGGGCTGTGTAGTAGTTCAGAGTACAGGCTCTGAATACAGACTCTTCCAAACCGTGACCCCTCTGTTTACCAGCTGTGGGACTTTGGGAAAGTTACTTTCCCAAGTAACTTACTTTGCCTTCTTTTGCCACAGTTTCTTCATCTGTAAAATGGGGCTGTTACAGTATCTGCCTCATAGACTGGAGTGAGGATTCAATGAGATGATGTTTAGCTGAGGGCACGTAGCAAGGACTCAGTGCGACGCTGCTGCTGCTGTTCCTCTTCCTCATTGCTGTCATTACTGGGCCTTCACTACTGCTTGAGGGGAGAGTGTTATTCCCATTTTATAGATGAGGAGGCTGAGGCCCAGTGAGGTTAAGTAACTTGCCCGATGTCACACAGCCAGCCAGTGGCTGAGCTGGGATTTGAACCCAGCTCTCTGTCCCGTGCTCCTGCGACACAGCTGGCCCTTTGGAACACAGGAGGGTGGGCTCCTGACCTGGAGCGGTGGGAGTGGTGGACTGTCCTATTGCATCTAAGTGCACTTTCTCTGCTTTTCCAGATTTCTGAGCCTGGAGATGAGGGTCGGTATAGCTCCAGGATGGTGAAGTTCATGACACTTGGGCAGAAGCTGCCACTGCAGGACCTGGTGGCTGGAGACGAGTGATGGTACCGTCCGAGCACCTGCTGGAAACGGGGCAGGAGGAACAGTAACCCCAGGGAGCACAGCTGGTGCCAGGAGACAGGCATGCCACCCCTGGAGGCCCCGGCCTCCCTGCCGCCAGGGTGCTAGGAGCCATCCCTGGGCTCCAGCCAGGAGCCCTGCCGCCCAGGGGCATGGCCAAACCTTTCTTCCGACTCCAGAAGTTTCTCCGCCGAACGCAGTTCCTGCTGTTCTTCCTCACGGCCGCCTACTTGATGACCGGCAGCCTGCTGCTGCTGCAGCGGGCCCGAGTGGCCCTCCCGCAGGGCCCCCGGGCGCCCAGCCCCCTGCAGGCCTTGCCCGTGGCCGCCATGGCGCTGGGCGTGGGCCTGCTGGACAGCAGAGCCCTGCACGACCGGCGGGTCAGCCCAGAGCTGCTGCTCGGAGTGGACGTGCTGCAGAGCCCCCTGGCCCGGCCCCGGCCCGGCCCCCGCTGGCTCCGGAGCCGCAACTCGGAGCTGCGCCAGCTGCGGCGCCGCTGGTTCCGCCGCTTCATGGGTGACCCCCAGGGGCCGCCCGCCCTGGGCCCCGAGGCCCCCAGGCCGGCCGGCAGCAGCCGAGGTAGGTGCTCAGCCCTGGTTCCCCTGCGGATTTGGTGGCTGCCCCGGGAGCCCTGCTCGGGGGCCCGGGATTGGTGTCGTCTTTCTCTGGCCCTTGCAGGAAGTAGGCACCGCAGGCCCACGGCCTTCACAGATGGTTCCTTCCCTCCTGCTCTGCAGGAGACAGGAAGGGCCTGCCATCGGAAGTCCTTTGCAGTTTTGCTCACTCACCAGCTGGACTTCCACGTGGCTCAAGGCCGCGACGTGCGAGCATCTTAGAGCCCAGCCTTTGGGTTCACACAGACCTTGACTTGAATCCTGGCTCAGCCACAAACTTGTTGGGTGACCTTGGACATGTTACTTAACTTCTCCAAGTCCCTCTGAAATGGGCATAGCGATCCACCCCAGGGTTATTGTGAAGACGAAATGTGACAGTAGAGAGCAGTGGCTCACAAAGTGGGGTCCCAGACCCACAGCCCGAGCATCACCTGGGAGCTTGTGACAAGTGCAGATTCTCAGGTCCTCCCAGACTTACTGAATCCTGCACCCTGGGGCAGGGGCCAGCAGTCTGCATGGCAACGCTCTCGAGGTGATGCTGACGCTCGCCCAAGCTGAGAACCACTGGGCCGGAGGACCTAGTGTACCATTTGGCACTCAGTAACTGGCCACTATTATTATTTAATAAAAGTGGCTAACTTGCATAGCATTTACTATACACCTGTAAGGGTACTATTTACAGTACTATTATTATTATATCCTGGTTTTATAGATGAAGAAAGTGGAGCACAGAGAAGTGAAGTAAATTCCTGCGGTCATTCTCTTAGTTTGGGTTCCTGGAAGCAAACCCTGAAACCAGGATTAAGATGCACGTGGTATGTTTGGAGTGTGATCCCAGGGACACTGGTTGTGAGTGGGAAGGAGACAGGGAAGAGAAGGCAGCCAACAAAGGGTCGTTCTGCAGCAGGTGGGGACTCGGAGTGAGTAGAGTGTGCCTCTCAGTGCAGCCTGGAAGCAGCAAGGCCTGGGGGACACGGGCAGGGCGCTGACCAGATCTGCCACTGTCACATGGCTGGGATTCCAACATGGGACATGGGGACAGTCTGGCTCCAGGTCGAGGCCCTTTGCACTGAATTATACAGACTCTGTGCAGGGCCCAGGAACTGAGCCTGCGTGTGATGCACACCCAGGACGCGTCGTGGCTGTTGTTGGGTGGTGACTGAGTGCAGACAGTGTCTCAGCATCCCTGTCACCACCCCATTTGGTCCTGAACTCTAAATCACAGGGGAATGGCTCTCTTGACTCAGACATGTGGTTGGAGTGTGGGAACTCAGTGGGGAGATATAGAGAGAGGGGAGTCGAGAGGCTCATCTTAGAGGCCGGGCTTTGGGTTCAGACAGACTTTGGCTTGAATCTTGTCTCAGGCCTGGGTCCGGGAGGGATATGAGTGCCAGGCCTAGGAATTTGGTGTTCTTCTGCAAATTTGGCGTTCTTCCGTGGCATTCTTCTGGCATTCCTGAGGGAAGAGAAAGGAGCCCAAACTGCCCTTGCCTTAGAAGGATGACTCTAGCAGCCCAGGAAAATGAAGACTGGAGGACTGTGCATTCCTGTCTCCATGGAAGGAAGTTTCTTCTGAAATCATCTAGGTCAGAGCCCTTGCTGTCGGATTCCTCAGCAAGTCTTTCCTGTAAGAAATAAGGGAGAAATGAGGAACCGATTCTGCAGCTCATTTTATACAAGTGTGATTTCTGTAAACTCTCCCCAGCACACCAAGAAATGGGGTCTCTCTGCTGGTGGCACTAGTGTAACTCATTTAGACTAAAGTGTAAATGACTGACAAAGTCAACATGGATTTCTTGAGAGGAAGCCATGGAAAGAGGATATGTTCTAAAAACAGACCTGGGTTCCTCTCCCGGTATTGCCAGTTATTGGCTCTGGACCTTGGGCAAATTAGCCGCAATTCCTCCCTTTATTGCTCTCCATCCACACTTATTGAGGATCCATGTATGAGTCTCCATGGGTGCTATTCACTGTGCACTCGAGGATCTTAGTCTGGTGGCAGAATCAGATATACACCCTAGTGATGACCGCACAGCGTGGCGGAGGCATGATAGAGGCACGTGCAAAGGGCTTAGGCTCATTAGATAGAAGTGACTAGTTCTTGATAACCTGACTTCACGGTGGCTGGCTGGCCAAGGGGAGGGCTCAGGGGGACCTAGTTATAGCCCTGGGTGTAGAGTATGTATGTCCAGGAGAACCAGTGGGCACCCCTTTACTTTGTCATCTCTGGAGACTTAAAGAAGTGATGGAAGGTGCTCCAGTGAAGGCTGAGGAGACTGCGGTTGGATGAACAGGACTGATAGTCAAGCGTTATACAGCAGGATGGTCTCATCAGTTGTTAAAATATTGGAATGGTACTGCCCTGAGCCCCTGGGTTCCCCTATACCCTGGTCCCCTCCCCCGTGACCCCCAAACCTCCCCATGACCCAGCAGGTGAAGGGTTAATGCCCGGTACCGCAAGAGCATCGGGCTGGTTCCAGTGTTGAATGGTGGCAATTCTGGTGGCCGGTGCCCCCCACAAGCTATTAAATATTTTGAATCTCCCCCAGGATTTAAGGAACAGTTGCACTCTGGGAGAGGCTGTGGTGTCACATGGCCGGAGATCTTCAGAGGAAGGGGAGAAGGTGGGGCACTGGCCTAAAAACCCTCAGGGAGGCCCCTTCTCCTCCTGGGGCTCCATGGGCCCCGCACAGCCAGGAGGGCCTCCCTGGTGGAGAGTAGCCCGCAGGCCCCCGCTCAGGACAGCTGCTGGGGCTGCGGACAAAGAGGGCGTCTCTTTGTGGCCGGGCAGCCCGCCATCCTCCTGAAAGGGGATCCTGCGAGGCCCGGAAGCTGCAGGAGGCTCCATCAATCACGGGGCATTTCATTATACCTTGGACAACATCCATAATGGAATAAAATGTCAGTAAGTTTACTAGGGGAAAAATAGTAACTTCTCCATAGCCAGTTTGTTTTTTATTGATAGTAATTTCCAAAGACATTCCAATATCTCCAAAGCCATCGTTAATAGCCTCACGGCATGTCCATTTTGATGTGCAAATGAACAGATGCAGAGGCACAGACAATAATGCATTGCCTCCATTTCAGCCGAAAGTAATAAATCCGCCTCAGAATGTGTCCCAGTGTATCCCTCGGAAGTCCTTTCTTTTCTGCACATTCTCGCCTCTGTCAGGGAGTTAGAAAAGCCGTTTGTTATTTTTCTAGAAAAAAGGGCTCACCTCCTCCTCACACACACAGCGGGGGCGTCTGCATCTCAGGTCCTTGCTACACACCGAGACGGGGCCAGCCGGGCGTGGGTTTCCTCTCCAGACCGGTCCGTTCCATGAAATGGCCAGCTGGTAGCTGGGCAGCCACTCCTTGTTTTCCAAAGGACCCAAGCCTCCCTGCTTGCAAGTGTTCCTTTCTCTGTCTTATTAATGTGTTAGTTACTCAGCGAATATTTACTGATCCGTCCTCACACTAGGTCCAGGTTAGAGTGTAGGATCAGAATGATAATGGCTGTTACTTATTCAAACATCTGTTATGTGCCAAGCATTGTTCTGTATGGAGGTACATCTGTTATCTCATTTAATTTAATCTTCCAACAGCCTTATGATGTAAGCGGCGCAATCACCATTTTAACGATGAAGAATTTGAGTTGCAGGGGAGTAAAGCAATTTAAAAATGTTTATTGTTAATAATGGTATATTTACAATAAAAACGATCACCACCGAGCACTCTTACGTGCCAAGCCTTGCATTGGACACTTTTCCTGTGTCATCATCTGGAATTCTCACAACCACCCATGAATTCCATGGGACCATAGCCCCATTTTACAGATGGGGAAGCTGAGGCTCAGAGAGGGCAAGGTGCACATGCCAGGTCACACAGCCAGATAGAGGTGGAGCTTAGATATGAAACTAAGTCAGCCCATTCCTTAAGGCTGTTCCCCCCCGCCCCCGCCAGAAACATGGACATGCCTGTCTTAGCCTTCCAGGGTCTTGAGCCCAGGCACGTTTAGAACCTTCTGGTTAATTTCCCATCAACTGTGATAAATGTTTAACAACCCTGAGCTTGTGTTTTGGATGTTTAATTGAAAGCTATAATAGAATTTCTTCTTTGCTGAGCAGCACATCAGAAATTTCTCAAATATTAGTTTTCTTTTACTAAGTGGGCAGGCTGAAGAGAACAATTCATTCTCCCTGACCTGGGTGGGAGCTTTCTGCAGCCGTCAATCCTGGTGTCAGTAGTCCTGAGACTTCCATAAAAAGGGAGAGAAGCTCGCAGGGCCTGGGGGTCTGGGAGTCCTGGGGAGAGGGCTGTAGCATGTGCCTGTGGATGGATACTGGGTGTGGCCACACGTGTGCCGATGGGCATCTGGGGGGAAGGTGACCTCGAGAGATTCATTGTCTGGAAGGGGGTGAGACCCTTTGGCAGACACTGAGGAAGGTGACCATTGCTCCCTCTGCTGCCCTAGTGTTCTCTAATCTGAGGTCTCCAGGTCTTTCAGCCATTCCTGCCATGGTGGAGAGCCCAGTCTCCCGCCATCTTGGTCATCTTCCTCTGCTTTGCCTTTCTTACACCAGGGCCCTGGGAACTGCGCAATGGTGTGGTCCATAGGGCCATCCCCTCCTTGCATTTGGGTCTCTGCTCCTACTCTAGGCCCTCAGAGGATATCAGTACAGTTTTCAGGAGCTCTCACCCAGGTTGACAAGGAGCTGTGCATGCTGACCTTGTGGCCTACCCTGGTGAGTCCCTGGGGGGTCACCAGCTGGATTAAAGGTGTGGCCCCTGCCCTCAGTGAGCCTTAAGTCACATTGAAGAGACAGGGCATACAGGCATAAAAGATTTTTAGCAATAACAGCGGTTAATGATAAGGATTTGGGTGACAGCAAGTTTCCCAGATACAAAATATGAGAATCCAGAGGAAGGAGAGGCCACCATGGGCTGGAGTGGTCAGGGATGTAAGCTGTCAAGGACAGGCAGGAAGCAGAGGGTGGACATGAGAAGGAACAGGGACACGTCCAAACATGGGGCAGGAGGAATGAGCTTGGGTGAGGCAGGTGGGGAGGGCATTTATCCATTTGACAGTTGAGGAAACTGAGGCACAGAACGTTGAAGTGATTTAGCCCAGGTCAGAGGTGGAATTAAGTGTGGTGTTCACAGACAGAAAGATCCCTCCCTGATTTGGGCCTCAGGAGTGAAGGTTGGCAGGTCCACTCCTCCAGCTCACGCAGCAGGCGGCCCCACGCTCCTGCTCTGGGCCTGGTTCTTGGCAGGAATAAGGACGGGTCTCGCCTGCCCACAGGGAGCTCCTGGACTGGTAGAGGACGTTACTCCTCACCCCAAAGCCATTCAGGAGCCGGCAGGCGGTGGGAGGCCTTGTTACTTCCCAGAGACGACCTGATTTCCGGAGGCCGCGGTGTTCCGCACAGGTGCCATTGCAGACGTCCTGGAGCCGAGAGCAGACGTTCTCGGGGAGATGAGCAGCATCTTTATCCCGGGCGCCTGACCCAGATCTCGGCACGGCTATTGTGGGTGTGCATTCGCAGCTTGGGATCGTGTGGTGGCGTGTTTGCAAACTCCCAATGTGCTGCGGTGCACGTGACGTTTACACGCCTAATGCACTTGCTTTGTGCTCAAGTTCTCCAGGCTTCTCCGTGCATCCCTGGGAGACACCTACCTGCCCCCCTCGGAGTGACGAGGCAGGGCTTTCAGACTCCCAGTGACGTGGGCATGGTTGGGTCAGCACTGCCACTGCTTCGTAGAGTCATGTCCCCTGGTGTCCTCTTCCAGGGATGTGCCAGAGATGCCTGGACTGGTGAGGGCTCAGCGGTCCCTTGGCCGTATCGATTCCCACACGGGACAGCTCTCTTACAATGCTAACGGATGCTGCTTACACACCTCCGGCGATCGGGGCTTACTCCCTCCTGGGATGGCAGATTTTTTCTTGAAATAGCGCTCCCGGTTTGCAAGATCTTCTTTGTGTGAGCTAAATGCAGACTTTCTATAACTAATTTCTTCCCTTTGGATCACAAGGAGGCGACAGAACCTGCCTGTCAGGACATTTGTGGAGGCAGGGAGGCCTCTCTGAGCCTAGGAGGGGGAAAGATGGAGAGGAGGGGGCCGGAGGAGGCAATTCAACCAAGCTGGACTTGGTGAGTTGAGGGTGGTGGGAGAAAGCGGTGGTCAGGCTGACACCAGGCTCCGGGCACGGTGTCTCAGGGGACAGTGGGCCATTAGCTAAGAAAAGCGGCAGGAAGAGAATAAGGCGGAAGTGTCCAGAAGCACTGCAGGGAAGGTTGAACTACAGCCTCACCCCCTGGGCTTCTTTGAGAGGTGCCTTGGCAGGAAGGGTACTCCTAAGGGTGGGCCCATGGTTAGGACCCCCCTTTCTCCCAGGCCTCTGAGTCTTGGCTGTGCTTCCCTGCCTGCAGGCACCTACGTTGGATGCTTCAGTGACGACGGCCAAGAGAGAACTCTGAAGGGGGCTGTGTTTTATGACCTGAGAAAGATGACCGTCCCCCACTGCCAGGATGCATGTGCTGAGCGGTAAGTGTGGGGCCCCAGGGCATCAACTCCATGGAAATAAGGTCGAGAGATGGCCCCGGAACAGGGCCATACGTTGGCTGGCAGTTGGCTGTTGTAGTGTAATTAGAGCTGGATTGATCAGATCCCGGTGTCCAGCGCAAAGAACATTCACTGATGTGATGGCACGGGGTTGTGGAAAGGGCCTGGCCTCAGTGTCCAGAGACTGGGGTTCTAGCCCAGCTGTGCCAGGAACTCGCCATGTGACTTTACTGAGCTCTTTTCCTTCCCTGGGCCTCAGTTTACTCTTATGTTTAAGACAAAGACCTTTAACCCAGATTTCTCTAAGGACCTTTCTAGTTCTGTAGGAAAAGTTTATTTCTATCCTGTGTTTATAACAAGATTCACTTTTCTGACACTGCCAGCTTACCCAGTAGTTACAGGACACTAGTCCTGTGTCAGGGAACGGTCCCTACCCTCGAGACATTCATGGTTCACTGTGTGTGTACACATGCTCGCACACCAGAGATGGCTAAAACAGAATCGGCAGATGGGACTCTTGAGTTATTTCTGTCATGTTAGATTCTTTCACATTTATTGTGTCATATAAGTCTTCACCACCTTCTGCTAGGTAGCAATGAATTATGCCGATTTTATAGATGGAGAAACTGAGGCTGGAGAAGGAAAGGACAGGGTCCCTGCTCAGGTGTGCTTTACGGTCTAGATAAAGCTAAAGCTGAGACTGACACCATCTCGTTTTATTCTCCTAACAGTTAAGGAAACTGAACTCAGCAGTAGTAAGTGATGTTTGGGGTCACACAGCTAGCAAGGGGCCAAACAAGGATTAGAAGCTTGTATTTGGGTGTGCAATCTGGGTTTTTTATGCCTAGGTCCACTGAGATGGGAGTTTAGAATGTTCACCTCTTTCCATAGTTAAATCCTGTGTGTACGTTCAGGTGCCATTGGCAGTCTTTCTTGACCTCCAGTGTTGTGACTGGCTAAAAGGGGGTGAGGAACTGTCTCTGGGGGAGGAGGGCCTGTTGGTAATGTGTGGCCGGCACTTGGGGCCAGGAGCGCTGGAGCCAACTCATGCTGACTCACAAGGGCAGACGTAAATGTTTAGAAATGTTGTAAGCCTGTTACTAAACCGTCGGTAGCTTGAAATCATCCATGATGGGAGTATTTACACCACAGAAATTGACAAATGCTCCTTCCTGCCACACTGAGGACCAGTTTACCAGCACACCACGGCTTTAGACTTGCTGTAACCTGTTTCCGTGGATGGCACTTTAGGGGACAAGCTCAGGGCTGACAAGGGACCAATGGGGCTGATGACATGAGCTTATCACAGAGGAAAGACTGTTCCCTAAACCCATCCAGATGACCCTCACGTCTGGCTGAAGACTGACCCCTGAGGCCAGCCATGTGCTGATGGCTGTGGCCCCTCTTCACCCAGACCTGCCCTCAGCGTCAAGCCCAGCCCTTGTCCTGGCCCCAGACCCAGCTGCCACTCCTTGATCTAGACTTCAGTGCTGTTGGGACCCCAGCCCTAGCTCTGGGCCAAGGTCGAAACTCACCCCAGGCCCCCTCTTCCTGCAGGTCCTACGTCTACGCGGGCTTGGAGGCCGGGGCCGAGTGCTACTGCGGGAACCGGCTCCCAGCGATGAGCGTCGGGCCGGAGGAGTGTAACCATGAGTGCAAGGGGGAGAAGGGTTCCGCGTGCGGCGGCCTTGGCCGGCTCTCCGTGTACCGCGTGCAGGAGCTGCAGCCGGGCTCCAGGAGGCGTGAGTGTGCCGGCCTCTCCCTCAGCTCTGTCTGTTCCCTCTCTCTGACTGCCCATCGCCCACAGTCTCTTGTCCAGACGACATGGGACAGAACCTGTGTCCTCCTTTCCTTATCACCTTCACTGGACAGGCTTGTGGCAGGGGCAGGGGAGGGAGGGGAATGGTTAGCGTCTGCCAAAAATTACTTGAGTTCATGACTGAGGCACATCTTTCCTTGTCCCCTGCAGGAGAGACAAATTGATCAGGAAGTAGAGCCTAGGCCTAGGTATGTCTCAGCCATGCTGTGTGGCCTCAGGCAGCTTGCTTCCCCTCTCTGGGTTCCAGTCTATTTTGTAAAGTACAGATGGAGACCTAGATTTCTAGCAGTGGGGCAGACCAGATAATCTGAAAGATTCCTAGTGATAAAACACCTAGAAATGCTGGATAAAATTGCACAAACATTATTTTAAATGCATAGCTGAACTAGCAAGAAGATAAGGAAATCTCTGGCTCCAGAAATGAAGATTGAGCTAAGAGTCCCGGTCGTGAGATGAGAGTAGAAGATGCTGTGCAGCTCTGCGTCTCTGCAGAGGGAAGTTTCTGGTCTTGGTGTTCACGCGGCTCAGGCTTCAGTGTCCAAGTAGGGCAGAAAAGAGCTTCGGGCCTATCAGAGTAGGAAATTGGATCGAAACCTCTGTGTAAAGTGGGATTCAATTCCACTGAAGTATAAATCAATAAGATTTTAGATTTAAAAAAAAATACCACCTCAGTTCAGGGAGATGTAAAGAAAACTTGTCTGTTTTGAA
The DNA here is from genome assembly GCF_057802395.1 of Ceratotherium simum simum. Classification (NCBI taxonomy): domain Eukaryota; kingdom Metazoa; phylum Chordata; class Mammalia; order Perissodactyla; family Rhinocerotidae; genus Ceratotherium; species Ceratotherium simum. Next base: position 12,736,190 of record NC_141915.1, read on the forward strand.
CTGAGCTTGATGTGGGGAAAAGAAAAATCTTTCTAAGACTTTGTAATTGTAGGCCTGCATTTGTATGAGTTTTTTTGTTGTGTTGTGTTTTGTTTTTGAGTTTCAAATTTATGCTATCTGCCTGGTCCCAAAAGCTCCAACATGAAAATTGGCTCTGGGCCATCTGGAGATGCTGGAGAAGCAAATGGAAAATCTCTCTTGAGAGCTGTGCCACCAGCCCCAGTGTAGAGAGCTCCCATAGATAAATTCTCATGGAAGACAAGCTTACAATTCAAAATTACAGAACTCAGGAGGAAATAATCAGCCATGAGGGAGGGTAAGCTGCTGCATCAGACAGCAAGATGGAACCCCCAAGAATTTCAAGTGAAAGTGTTGTCAAATAGAAATGATGATTGAGGAGCCCAACTAGGTGCATTTGAAACCTAGGTTCGTCCTCATTCAACATGCTGAGCCCCAGATCTGCTTAATCTAATTATAAAAGGCTCCTTTAGAAAATAACATGGTTGTGCACATTGGCACGTGTCTGGGGCCATCTTTTTCATGATGGGAGGGGCTGGGCTGGGAAGAAGTCAGAGCATGGGAGACCTCCCCCCACCACTGGCAAAGGTGGGACAGGAGATGATGGAGGCACAGGCCAGCGTCCAGGCACATTGACTCAGGGACACACTCGCCTCTGGCCATGGTCCTAGTAACAGGGCTCCAGGAGAGCTGATGGCAGTAGTTCCAGAACAGGGCAGGGCTCAGAGAAAGAGGTGTCGGGTCAGAAGCTAAGACTGCAGAGGGGTTTCTGGGAGAGCTCTCCTAGCAACGAATGAGTTTGCCAAGCAGCACAGAAGCCTGGCTTTGAGAACCATGGGTGAGCTTAAACACCAACCCTGGCCACTGTCTGTGGGGTCAGAGTGACGGCGAGAGGGGCTCAGTGTTCAGACCCGGCAAACTGAGGCTGCTTAGGTGTTTCTTGTATTCAGGCAGGATGTGTCTGGGAACAAGGGCTCCAGGTGAGGGAACGGGGATCAGGTGGAGACCTGAGAGCACACTCTATGGATTCACTCGTGAGACCATTAACTCAACAGATCCTGTTCTGTACCAGGCCCCGTCCTGGCATGGGGGTTTGCTGTGGTTCATGGATATATTCAGTCCTGCCCTGACACCTGGGCATCCAAATGGGCTTTCTGAGGACCACACTGCTCCAGGCTGGCTTCTTGGACCTTTGATTTCCCTGGGTTCAAACAACATTAGCCCCCTGACCCTCCCCGCTGCAACCCAGCAGGACCAGGTCCGTGTGTGGGCTCTGGGCTGCCCTGCCTGCTCCTTCTGCCTGCTCAGCCACTGACTGTTAGAGATAATTGTGCTTCAGGTTGCCTGTTGGGTAAGGGTCAGAAGCCCCAATCATTCAAGCTAGCCTCAGATCCTGAGTCGGCTAGACCTGATGTCGTGGTTCATGTTGAAAACGGTGCAGTGGCCGCCCCTTCTGGCAGGCTGTGGAGCCCTTGTGGTTGACCTTTGCCTGCACACTCCCTTCTCAAGGGGATGAGCTAACAGGATGTCTGTCAAGAGGTGACCAGGTGACCACCCGTCTTAAATGTCACTGGCAAGGAGCACCCACAAGTAGTAAGACCCAGGAACGTGCTCCCGGGTTGGGATCAGAGGTGGGTGCTGAGCAGTTCACCAGTGGCTTCACCTTGGAGGTGCCCTTCTGCCTTAAGTGGCCGTGGGGCTCTCACCCGGGGAGCGAGGGAGAAGGTGTGGAAGAGACTGCAGCAGATGGCAGCCTCGTCCCCCTCGTCCTACACAGTGAGGTGTAGACACAGCTGATGCTGCCTGCTCTAGCAGCTCTCGTATTGTAACCTGTTGCAGTTCATGCTGCCCCCTCACCTGCCCTGTCATGTTCATTCCTTCATCAGTACTCACTGGGCACCTGCTGTGTGTCAGGGTCAGGGCTGGGTGTGGGGAGCACGGGGGTGACCCAGATGCAGCCTCCCCACCAAGAGCTCTGTTTTGTACCTTCCTGTGGCCTGGGACTCACTGGGATGCTGGTCATCCCACTCTCCCTGCGCCCTGCCTGTCCTGGTCACCCTCCCTTGCCACGTGCCCCAGAGCCAGTCTCCCTGGTGTCTGTCCCACCCCAGTGCAGCCAGCTGAGGGCCACAGTCCAGGCCATCTAGATACTTTGTTCTTTGGGGGCCAGTCATGCCCCAGGACAGGAAGGAGTTCTTGAGCCCGCACAAGCTGTCACTCGGCCCTTACACCAAAAGCCAGGGCAGAGAAGAGGTCGTGGGAGATGCAGCCCCTTCAGGGGCTGGCACGTGGGTGCGTGTCGCTCCTCAGAACAACTCTAGCTGCCGGGCGTTATGTAGGTGAGGAAATGGAGAGTCTCTGAGTCCATAACACACCCAAGTGTCAGAGCGAGTCACTGGCAGTGCCAGGACTTGACCCCGGGCCATAGGATGCTCATCGTGGACTGTGTGCCCTAACAGGCCTGTGCCCTGACATTCAGACCGCTGGTGCTGCACTCCATCGGATGGGCTTCCAGACCCAGGGCTTGGTCCCCTTTTGCAGTTTTGCATGCAGAGAGCCCTTCTGCCATGGTGCTGGCTGGTAAGAGGGTTTCTCCTGCTGGTCAAGAGCTGTGGCAGGCAGAGAGAGGTGGGAGAGATGCTGAGCCCCAGGAGATGTTGTGTTAAAAGGAAGACGGGCTATGAATCAGGATGCCATCTAGAGAAACTCGGATGAATCTGGAAGAAATATGAGCAGTTGGTGCCGGAACATTCCAGAACGTTTGTTCACCACCAAGGAAGCCAACTAGCAAGCTGGACTTTTCCACCAGAAGCTCTGGAGCACAACTTGGCAGGAGGCTTCCTTTGTAACACAGGCTTGAGGAGTATTCCTAGAATTTGGGTAGGAGTTCAAGATCAGAGAGAAAGCAGAGCAGTGGTGTGACTCGACGGCACAGTGAGAGGGAACGTGGCATGATTTCAGATTCCCAAATCTACGTTTCTTTTTATGCATGTGTGGGGAAGACATAGAATTTTCCGGAATATCAGCCTCTCAGGTCACCTAGTAGAGAATCTGGCACATAATAGATGCACAATCCAGATTTATTGGAGGAAGGAAGGAAGGATGGATAGGTGAATGAACACTGTCCCCTGAGAGCTGGCAGGAGAAGCGAGATCTGAGCTGAACAGTTTGAGCCAGGTGGCCCCTTGTCGGTGACCCTGGGTGACCAAAGTTCTGGTGCCTGGCTTCTCTCAGGAGCTTGGCTTCACCACACCCCCTCCAGGGCAGTATACCCTCTCCGATTTGAAATCTGCCCCCCCCCCCCGGGTATATTTACACCTGTTTCGGGATCTGAAGCCACCATTTTCCCTTGTGACGAGCACCAACACCTGTGGGCACCATTTCTCACCAGAAACCCATTTCCTTTGCCGCAGGGAGGACCGTCATGAGCCGAGGGTGCTTCAGACTGCCAGAGAACGTCACGCACGCCTTCCCCGACTCCCTGGTACAGGCCAACGTGACGGTGGAGACATGCTCAGGATTTTGTTCCCAGAAAGTAAGACCAATTATAATTTCACAACCCTGTCCTTTAACCATCCAGCGTGTGCAGTGGTCTCAGGGAGGGGCGGGTGCCCGTGCTGGGCTGCAGATGTCCACTCTCAGAGCCCGCGCGGGAGCTGGGGAGAGAGGCGCGACATCACCGCCGGTGCTGGCAGGGAGCCCGTCTCAAACGCTGACGATCCCAGGCCGGGTTGGGAATTGTCAGCAAAGGTTGTAAAGCTGAAAGGATCGTGTCTTTCCCGCCATGAGCTCTTGGCACAAGTGTCAGATGTTAAATTGACTTGGTTTGGAAGCAGGAAGATGCTGGCTCGGGACTTGGGGAGAGCTGATGGGTTTTCCGTTATTTGCACTGATAGTGTTCTGACTGTGAATCTGACCGCAGGGGCCAGAGTCACACGTGCACCTCGGGTTCAGCCTGCGCAGAGGAGTGGAGTGTGACTCTGTGCAAGGGCTGGGCTGGGCACCAAAGGCCACTGTCCCTACATGTTAGCTCTGGCGTGGGAAAAGTTGGTCACGGCCAGATGGGGCTTGCAAAAGGCAGGACGGGGGGAGTGTGAAGTGAGCCTGGTGAGACCCAGCAGATGTCCAAAGAGCGTTGAGATCTGGGGCTGAGTCCAGTGGTCTCCAGATTGGGCTGGCTGCTATGGCCCCAGAGATGGCCTGAGGTGCCAGTCGGCTGGGGTTTGGGGCTGCTCCTGTGTGCTGGGGTTCAGTAGTCTTCATGGGACTGTGACACCTGGCAGTGTAGCAGAGTGGGGCTGGGAGAGAGGAGGGCCTTGGCGATGATGAGGATGATGATGGTTAGCAGCAGTGGCTAACATGTGTTGACCGTTTATTCCACGCCAGGTGCTGTTCCAAGTACTTTACGTGTGTTAGCCCATTTAATCCTCGTGATGACCCTTCAGGGTAGGTGCTGTGATTATCTGCATTTTGCAGGTAAGGAGACTGAGGCAGAGAGGGCTTGAGCATTCTGCCTGAGGTCACACAGCTCATGAGTGGTGGAGGCAGGATTTGAACTCAGCCTAGCCCCGGTCTGCTGGTGGTGTGGAGGGTGCAGGGAGTGGGCTCGGTGAGAGCAGATGTGGCTGGACATAAAGGAGCACACCCTCCCCTGTGCCCCCACCCACCGGGAGCTGCCTGCCCTCTGCTCCCGTGTTCTCAGCCCTCTTGAGATGCTTCCCTTGGAGGCGGGTGGAGACAGAGCCTTTCACATGCTCTTTCCTCTTGTACAAGTGCAGCCTTTGAAGTGGCTCTCTTGTGTCTCCAGCGTTTGTGAAGCCACTGCCCAGGATGCCTTGGAATCAGGGCTCACGAGACACAATGCAGCGAGCCAAGAAGAGTTTGTTGATTCACAGACATCTGGCCTGGGGACCCCTTCTTCCCCTCTCCCCGCCACCGTGGGAGCAGAGCCGTGGGTAGAGGCAGCAGGGACACCTGCTCACGCACGCAAGGAAATGAGCCACTCTCTCAGGGCTTCCTTCCCACCTGCGGTTCAGAGCAGTTTCCTGGAGGGCCCCCCACTGGAATCAGAGGAACTCAGCTGGTCCAGACCAGGCTGGAGGCGGGCCCGTTCAGTCAACAACGACAGGGCTGTCGTCCTGTGTGCTGGGTGCTGTGTGAGAGGCCTTCCCACCGGTGGTCTGTTAATCCTCCCAGTGCTCTGTGAGGGGAGATCTCTGAGCCCTGCTCGCTGCAAGAGCCGGTGCAGGTTTGCAGAAGTGAGAGCATTCAGACGCAGGCACAGAGGGAGCGGCCGGCTGTACAGCCCACTCTTGACGCCACACCAGGGTGCTCTTTGTGCTGCTGCCTCTCAGTGTGACATCGGGCGGGGGAAGGGGATGGGCAGGCAGAGTGTATGAGGAAGAGACAGGAGAGGTGATACAAGAGGAGAGGGAGCAGGCAGTGTGTCACATCTGTGTGTCCTTAGGGTTTTAAATTATTCCTTAATAGGTAATATGCTTGCATGGAACACAATAAGAAGACACCAAAGGGTGGAGAGGGAGAAGTCTTCCTCTCGTCCTGAGCCTCACCTACCCAGGGTCCTTCCTTGGAGGCAGCTAAAGGTCCTGAGTTCCTGCATCCACTTTCAGATCCCAGGAATATTCAAGCCATTGTTTTTTCACAAATTCATAATTCCTTTACAAACCCCACAGATGGTACGAAGCTACACACACCAGCCTGCCCTGTACCCTTTTCCCTTGACAATATGTCTTAGAGATTGCTCCATATCGGCACAGAAAGTGCCTTCCCATTCTTTTATTCCATTACGCGGCTGTCCTATAATTTATTTAACCAATCCCCTGCTGTTAAGCATTTAGGTTGTTTCCAGTCTTTTGCTTTTACAAACAAGGCTGCAATGGCTATCCTTGTAGGTGGGTCGTTTTGCGTCCACGAATCTGTAAGATAAGATTCCTAGGACATGTAGGGTCCAAGGCTGTGTGTGCTCTCATGTTGGTAAACTTTGCCTTATTGCCCTTGACAAAGGTTATAGTAATCTTAGACTCTGGCCAGCGATGCCTGAGTGGGAACAGGGCACTCTCATGACTCTTCTTTTGGGGAGGGTGGCTTCAAAGCAGCATCCTAGATAGATGCCCCAGTATTCTGGGGGTGCCTCCTCTCGGGCAGCCCACGGGGGCCCAGAGAATTCTGCCTTGTGGTTACCGACGCAGATTGTAAAGACGTAAAACTCTTCAACATCTATTTTCACCCTTTCTTCCTATTTACTGGCGCAAATCCAGCTTGCTGCAATTTTGTACTAGAGCATGTGCCAAAAGATAGCTGCAGGCTCTTGGTATCTTATGCCATCTTGCACCTTAGCACCTTGTGTGTCTCCTTTCGCAACATGTTTCAAGGGCAAGCTACCTGCTCAGCTCTGGCCAGTGCTGCTGTGAATTGTCCAGGTCAGAACAAGGATGAGAGGGCGTCCAGGGTTCTCAGAAGTGGCCTTTGCTCTAAGGTCACACAGGCCGGGGAATCTGTGCTGAGGCCTGTTTGTGATCCAGCCTCCCCTGTATTGTCGGATGGGGCTGGGAGGAAGGGCATTTCCTTAGTCCCATTGTTTAGATGCACAGAATTTTGCAGCTGTGAGGAGCAGAGTCATCGTTTCCAGCTTTAAAGTTGAAAGCGGGTCTTAGCAGGACACATTTAGTGGGATGTGGCCAAACACGTGTGCTGACATTTATGGGGGTGCCCACAGAGCCCAGGTGTGGGTGAGACCCGGCCCTACTTATGAGGTAGAGCTCACAGCTAGGGAGGGGCTCAGACAGGAGCTGGGCGCCTCTGACCCTCAGTGGAGTTAGGTCAGCGCCTGATGGGGTTGAAGGAGGCTGGGAGAGAGGCCTGCAACTTTTTGGGAGGGTTGGAGCTGGAAGGGGGCGGGGGGCAGCGTCAACAGGCAGATGAAGGGCATGAGGAGGGCATTGCAAGACTAGGCAACTGCTGAGCAGGAACGAGGCAGTGGGCAAGCAGCCCGGCTCACCCAGAGTGGAAGTCCACATGGAGTGGTGTGGAGGGCAGGGCGAGATAAATTGCAGTGGGCCTTGGATGCCTGCCTCGAAGTCCAGACGTTTTTCGGTGGGTAAGAGGGGGCTGCCGACGGTGTGGCAGGGAGGGGTCGGGATGCCTGGGTGGTGCTTCATAGCTGTGGAGGATGCTCTGGAGTGGCAGTGTCCTCTGTGGATCCCTTTGGGAGGCAGCGGTCCTCAGGGCCACCCTCAGAGATGCTTTGGCAAAGCTGCAGAGACATTGACCTGTGACCTGGCTCTGGAGGGAGAGATTCCAGGTCGGGCAAGGCCAATGCCCCAGACATCATGCGTCCAAGGAGAGCCACCATCTACCCAACAGAGTGAGCCTTTGGTTCCCGGGCTGTCCGTCCGTCCATCCTCTCTTGTCTCACCCTGTGGATGGATGTTGGTGTGACTTGGTGTGTCACGCCTCTGCACGGCCCCCAGCAGCTGTCAGTCCTGTGGTTTCCCGGTGGGGGCTTTGCTGGGGCTCTGATTTCACTCTGGAGCAGGGTTTCCCAATCTTGCAACTATTGCCATTTCAGGCCCGATAAATCTTTGTTTTAGGATCTGTGTGTGCATTGTAGCATATTTACAGCATCCCCGGCCTCTACCCACTACATGCCAATAGTACCTCCTCCCTCGGTTGTGACAACCCAGACTGTCTCCAAACACAGCCAGATGTCACCCCCAGTGGAGAACCACCGCCCTAGAGGGCCTGCTTGAATGTGTCAGCTCAGCAGTGCCCAGGCGTGGCCCACATTCCCCACGGGTCTGAATCCCGGTGAACAATTGTCTTTTCCAACCATTTGATGGGGATGAGGAAGCAAATTCTGCCTCTGGCGCTGAGGTCTGGTGGATGCGAGATCAGTTGGAAGTTCAGCTGAGCCAGGCCTGCGGAGCCCAGGGACCTCTTTGCAGGAATGATTTTCTCTCTCCTCTCCTGGACGTTGAGGGTGGGTGAGAGAGAGGAATTCGGGGATGTCTGGCTGTATGTTCCTGTCTGAAGTGCCAAGCGCTTTCTCTCCAGAAAGGCCAGGGGCACCGAGGCTGCAGGGCTGTCCCAGTGGCAGCTTTATCTCATCCTAATTTGGCAGAAAGACAAGCTCAAATGTCCTGTGATGTGGTTACATTATGCCACAGCCATACCGTGGACTATCATACAGCCATTGAAAATGTTTTCAAAGACTTTTATGATGGAAAATACTCACAGCAAAACGTTAAATGGGGCAGAACTGAATCTGAGGGTGGGGCTGGGGGCTCAATTAGGGCTGGCTGGGCAGTGGGGCCGGGAGCAGCAGATGCGAGAGGTGGGGCTGGAAAGCGGGAAAAGGGGGGGAGCCCTCCCTGCAGTGCCCCAGTTTTGAGCACCATCCGAGGTTCATTTGTGGCCCCAGATAAAAATCTCTGTTTTTCACTAGTTAGTTAAAATGGATTTAGGGAGCTCCAGGAGTGTAGTTTGACAGAAAAAGAACATTTGGGGCAATATCAGCATCTTAATGATCTGACTCTCTGCCAGCAAGAGGGACTTGACCAATGTAATGTGTTTTTAAACACTGTAAAATGATCTCGTCTGATTTCCCACGATCGTATTGGAGATGGAAGGAAAGCTGCTCATTCTCAGTGCTCGAGACCCCATCGCCTCCTTCGTTTGGGCAGAAGGTGAGAACGAGCGGAAGGGGAGCCTAGATATTTGCATTGCTACCAATTCAGATCTGGGGTAATTAATTTTGAGGCCCGATGTTGTGAGCAGGCAGATAGACCATTTGTGGGAGCACGCGTTCCCGGCGCCAGGCTGATGGGTGGAAACCCAACCCCGTCTGCAAACAGGTTACGGACGTGTGAAGCTTCACCAGCTATTACGCCTTGTGATCCGAGGTCTCTTCTCCCAGCAACTGCTAATGGTTGTACTGAGAAAGGAACCAGAGGGAGAGGATGAAGGAGGAAGAGAGGGTTACCCTTTCTGCCTGCCCTGTTTTAGCCTCTGCTGCGTGTATAAGTTCTTCATCAGAATAGTAATCACCTGGATGTTCTGCCCTTGCCATTTCTTCTAAGGATTTTTCTTTGGCCATTTAATGGTGGCGCTAACCCAGCCGCCTGTGAAACGCAAAGGCGTGCCTTAGTGTGGAGCTGCCTGTTCTCTGCTGGGTGGCTGCTCCGGCTAAATCCTCTGGGATCCCCATAGATTGCAGTCGATGCTGGGGGGACTCATTGCCTCCATGAGACACGCAGTTTCACGTTTTTGCCAAGTGCTGTAAGGGTCTGGGTTTTGTGAATTAAAAGAATTTTTCCCTTTGCCAAAATGCTGGACAGTCAAATGCTGGGTGACTGATATGGTGCAGTTTTGGATTTCTTATAAAAATTCCGTAGTAAACCTGTCGATGTTATACTGGGTGTGTGTCTTTAAAGAACATTTATTGTTTGAGGGGGTGGTTACAAAGGTAATGCATGTCTCTTTTAGAAAACTTTGAAAATTTGGAAATGCAAAAATAAAATTAAAACTCAACTGTAACTTTACCAGAGAAAGTCGGAAAGAACAACTAGTAACATTTTATACGATTTTGGTTTTTTATTCTAGGTGTATGTATATGGAATTTGTTTTTAAAAAATTGACTCTTTCCTTCCATTTGTTCCCTTTTCTCATCTAATGCATCGTGAACTTTCCCTTTGCCATGCTGTGCCCTTCATGGCTACAAGGCATTCCGCCCTCTGCTGGGGGACATTTAGGCAGTTTCTGTTTTTTTCTTTGCTGTTATAAACAGTGCTGCCATGAGCATCCTTGAAGGTAAACCTGTGAGCATGTTCATCATCATTTCCTTGGGTTATATGATCAGATATGGAATTGCTGGGGCAAAGGATATGTACATTTCATGTGTGCACTTTTGAGACTTTGGGTACATTTTGAGAAGTGAGGCACCTAGCCTTATTAACATTCTAAAGATGGGAGAAAGGTGGCTTTAGAGTCACAGTGGTCTGGTACATATCCGTGCTCTGCTGTTTTCTCGTCTCATGATCTCAGCCAAATCACACAGCCGTGAGCCTCAGTGTCCTCATCTGCTGGATGGGGTCAGCGGAGGTGGAAATGCCTCACCAGATACTGAGGAGGACTCACTGACTTTGTGGACATGAGAGAGTTTTGTGATTTGGGTGTCTCTTGAGTAGTGAATATTCCAGATGATGGTTATGATGATCATTATTGGTCGACGTTTCCTGGTTCCTTTGCTGTGCGTGGGATGTTTGAGAAACTGCCTAAGACAAGGGGCTGGTCCTCTCTCAGGTCAGCAGAAGTCCAGGCACCTTGGGATCCTGAGGGTTTGGTGGTTCCTAGCCACGTGGTGTTTCATAGACTCTTCCTTTTGATGTGTGTTTGGCTTTGATGGGGAAGGTGCTGTGTGGGGCTGGGTTAGTGGGTCTGCTGTCTGGAGACTCTGGTCTGCAAAGAGCCATCACCCAAGGGGACATCCTCTAGGGCTTCCTGGAGACACACTGACATTTGCCCCAAACAGTTTTGAGGCAGCACTTTTGAGGCTGGACACATGGAAGGGGGCTGGTGAGTCAGCTCTTCCCATGGAGAAGAGCAGATATGGAGGGAGGGCCCAAAACCCCTGCCCCCGTCCCATGCTTTGAGCCTCCCCCAGACTCGGACCAGCCAAGTTGCTGAGTGTCTGCTCTCTGACAAGCACCCCACGAGTATTTCATTCCATCCATAAATCCCCCTTCCAGATGGAGACATCAAGACTCAGTCCATCTAAATTTAAGCTCACACCTGCTGACTCCAGCCCTTATCATTAAGCTGTGCCCCTTTTACAGGTGAGAAAACCAAAGCTCAGAGATGCTCAGGAGCTTGTCGAGAGCTTCTAGCCTGACAACGAGCCTTGGGCTGGTTCCACTTCCCTGTGGCTGGCTCTACCAACCACACAGCCCCCCATTTTGTGGTCAGACGCCAGGGCCGTCAGGTCGGAGGGAAACATGCTCTCAGTTACAGGATCCGCGGATGGGTTTTCATTCAGCCTGACAAGTGCCCGAAAGCAAAAGTCAACCTCTTTATCCCTCATCCCCACAGCCACCTATGAGGGCATCTTCTTTCCTTTTTGTGTCTTGAATGTCCAGATCTGCCTCTGGAGTGAAGGGAACTGCCCTGGAGAAGAGAGACTGGTCAGAGCTAGCCTCTGTGCTCGTTCGCAGATTGCATTGAAAATCCCCTGCATTCATGTGTTTGCCTCCGAGGAGTTGAGTGTGGTGTCTGGCAAAGCCCTGGGAGTCCAGAAGGCTGGCTTCTTTTTCCACTCACCCTGACGATCTGAGGTCTTGGGTTGCTTGCCACCTGCGTTTGAGCCTCAGTTTCCCCTTCTGAAACCTGAAGTTCTGATCTCTGAAATTTCTGTAATTCTCTGTAATCCTGGAGATCCCGAGAAAGGTGCCCAAGGAGGAATGAAGACAGAGGAGATGAGACCCAGATGGGCTGGTTTGTTAGAGGAGTCCTTCTTGGGGCCTTGCTCTTTGCCTGTTGGAAGTCCACTTCTTGACCCCTTGGCCACGACCAAGCCTTTGCACTTGGATCCATGCCACCTGGGGCGCCCAGCCCTTGCTGTGTCGTGACCTGGCTCCAGGCTGAATGCCTGCTACGCTGCAGGCCCGGCTCCAGCCCCCACCCGAGCCCCTCCTGGACACCCAGGCTCAGGCTAGATGAAGGATCTGGATTAGGATGTGTATCCACCTGCCCTTGGATGCAGACTGAGCTGGCTCCCTCATTAGCCCCTCATCTATTTGATTGAAACAGTCCCACACCTGGCGTGCTCGCTTTCTCCTTCTGCCTTGCTTTCTCTGATCATTTTCTCCTCTTCTTTCTCTCTCTCTCTCTTACTGAAGCTTGGTGTGGAGGTAGGGGGAGCGAGGAAGTGGGCAGAGAGATAAGATTCATCAATATTTAATTTTTATGGAAATCATGTCCTAGAAATCCCCAAGGGTCTGAAAATTGTTCTGTGCTTTCAGAATCCAGTGATGTCGCCCAAGCAGTTATGTTGTAAATAAAACCGCATTACTGTCTACAGCTCTCCCGTCGCTCTGCAAACACCCAGCAACTTGACAGTTTAATCCACTCAAGGAAGCAAAAAGGTTTGGGTCACTGGTGGGGGCAGCCCGTCCCCAGCCCTGGGATAGAGGATGGTGAGGCATCAGCATCAGCAGCGCTGGTACCTGGGGAGGCAGAGCCAGCCCGCCCTGAGCAGAGTTGCCATGTCGGCGAAATTTTCTTCTTTGAACAGGAATCCCAGGACAGCAGAGCCCCTGGGGGTCCCGATGTTGGGGAGGGATTGCTTAGATGTAGTGAGCTTTCTTCTCCTCTCTCGTGGCCAGTGTGCAAATGACCAACAGAGGGCTCATGCCCAAGTCCATTGCCAACAACTTTGGGGGGAGCTGGGATCCGGAAAGGGCATTCATTCATTCATTCATTGGTTCATCCCTCAAACCTTCATTACGCATCCGCCATGTTCTAGATGCTGTTCCAGGGTGTGAGAATGCAGCAAACATACCAGACAAACAAAAATCCCTGCTTACGTGCTCCTAGATAGAGGCAGACAATAAACCAGGTAAATCAGTAAAATAGATGGTACGCTAAATGGTGACAAGCACTGTGGAGAAAAATGGAGCAGGAACCTTAGGTATTTACCCAGGAGGAATGAAAATATTTATCCACTGAACGTCTTGTGCAAGAGTGTTCATAGCAGCTTTATTCGTAATAGATAAAAACTGGAAACAGCCCAGGGGTCCATCAAGTGAATGCATCCACAAATCAGTACATCTACACGTGGAATACTACTCAGCCATAAAAAGGAACAGTCAACTGACACATAATCCGACATGGGTGGATTGAACAATAATTTTTCTGAATGAAAGAAACCAGACACACAAAAATATGCAGTGGGTGATTCTATTTATAGGACATTCTAGAACAGACAAAACTGATCTGAGGTGATAGAAATCAGCGTAGCCGTGCTTGGGGAGTGAGGGAGTGAGGGAAACGCCATGTACCTTGATAGGCAGTCACCAAAACCGATCGAGGGTCAGCATTTCTTCGCGGTAAGTTACATCTCAGTGAAACAAAATTAAGAAGCACAACGAGGGACAGGGTGTTTTGGTGAAGGTGGGAGGGATATTGCAACTCGACATGGGGTGGCCAGAGAAGGCCTCACGGAGAAGGCGACTTGAAGAAAGTGAGGGAGAAAGCCATGAGGGTATCTGGGGGAAGAACATTCCAGACAGAGGGAATAGCAAGGACAAAGGCCCTGAGGTAGGGGTGTCTACACTGGTCAAGGACCAGTGAGAATACGTGTATCGTTTACCAGGACTGCTATAACAAGTTACCACAGACTGCTGGGGGCTTAAACAACGGAAATTTATTTTCTCACAGTTCTGGAGGCCACAGGTCTGAGATCAAGGTGTTGGCAGGTTTGGTTTCTCTGAGGCCTGTCTCTTTGGCTTGCAGGTGGCCTGGTGTCTTCACATGGTCATCCCTCATTCTCTGTGTGTCTGTGTCCTAATCTCTTCTTATAACAACGCTAGTCAGATAGGATTGGGGCCCACCCTAATGGCCCCATTTTAACTTAATTACTTCTTTGAAGACCCCGTCTCTAAATACAGTCACCTTCAGCATAGGAATTTTAGGAGACACAGTCCAGCCGTATCAGCCAGTGTAGACAGAAGTGCGGGGGACGCAGATGGATGGCTGTGTGCCCTCTGTGCTGCCTCGGCGGGCGCCCGGGCTGCTTGTTTCCACGGCTCGCTGCCATGCAGGGGTTGCTGTGGGATGAGCTGGATGCGGGCTCTGTAGGGGAGGACGGATGGAGACAGCAGCGGCCGGAGGTCGCAGTTCCTGTGATGGCTTTTCACTATCTCACATGGCAGGAGAACTTGCCTCCAGAAAGCCGGGGGTGTCCTGATTGAGGGTCAGGACACAGATTTGCTCTCTGTAGAGGAATGGCCTGGGGGCCGCAGGCGGGGCAGTCTAGCCAGAGGCACTGATGGCACTTGTCAGCTTTTTGTCCCCGCCCTCCCAAGTCCAGTCACCTGGCTCTGCACTGAGATGGTGGCCCCGCTGCCTGTGCTGGGTCCTCCCTGTGGCTCTGACAGTGATAGCAGCTGTGGAGGAGGGTGTGGCTTGGTCCTGGGGTTAGGGCCCCACTGTGGCCGTGGAGTCTTCAAAGCCATTCTTGTCTTTATGCATCTGCTCAAGACCAAAGGACCACAAGTGTGCTCACTGGGGGAGGGGCTTCAGACCTTGTCCTGATCCTGTGCTTTTGGGGCCGTTGAGGGGGAGCCAAAGTGAGGAATTTTAGGAATCAAACTCGGGGGTTCTCTGCATGTAGGAGGGTGGTCTGGGGCCCGCCTCTAGTACAATTAAAGGTCTTGAGAGGTAGAATAGGGGGACACTTACCATGCGCTGGACACTGGGCTGGGCCCTTTCCATGCATTCTCCTCCCTTCGTTCTCCCAGCACACTGCCTCTGTGTTGCAGATGAGAAAATCGAGGCTCTGAGGGGCCAGTGACTGGCCCAGGGTCACACAGATATTGAATCATGGCACTGCATTTGAGTCCAGGTCTGTTGGATTCTAAACCTGGTGCTTTCTGTCCTATGTGGGGTTGCTCCCTGGTCCCTCCTTGCACACCCAGAGCGACTGTCTACCCCCATCCTCCATCCTCCATCCTTGGAGAAATCCGAGTGTCAAGCCTCTTCCAGGAAAGGTGGGGGCATAGATGTCCTGGTCTCACTGACCCTCACGTGAGGAGGCTAGTGAGAGGGCCGACTTGTGGAATACGTCCATTTTACAGAGGGAGAAACTAAGGTTCCAGAAGGGGAGGTGACTTGCTTCTGGTCCCATAGAATGTTTAAGAGTTCTTCCAATGCAAAAGGGAGCTCTGAGCTCTAGAAGCAGATAGCATGTGTATGTGTGTGTGTGTGTGTGTGTGTTTAGTGTGTGTAGTGTGAGAACAGTGAAAGCATCCTCTCTCCTGTCCCCACAGCTCAGCTCTGGGCGAGGGACGTGGGCCTGGCCCTTGGCGAGATTCCTAGCAGAGGCAAAGCTCCCCCTGAGCCTTGAAGAGGACGAGGAGGTGGGAGAGGTTTTCATGGGGGCTGCGAGGCATCTGGGAGAGAATGCGGCCGTGCTGACACAACAGGCCTACCATGGGGGGCAGCCTCTCCTCCCACCCCCTCCTAAGGTCCCTCCCCACCTCGCCCTCCCTTGGCTGGGATACCATATATTGACTTTTCTGAGTACCGAGATCCTCGGCTCGGCCAAGCCACGCTCAGGAAATGCTATTGATTTTCTTTTATTTATTTATTTATGAGATTTTTGCTGTGGGCAAAAAATAAAAAGGTTTGAGCAGCGTTTCCCTTAGCAGCGAGAAGGTTTCTCCACCCACCGCCTTCCTCACTCACACACGCTCATAGACTGCTCTCTCATCTCTCCGCACTCCAGGAGGCTTGGCATCTCCTGTTTGCAAGATGCAGGGAGAGGCAGAGATGCAACGGGGCTAAGTGTCTTATCTAGTTCCTGGTACATAGTAGATGCTCAAAAAATATGTGTGGGAGAGGTGGGTGGGGGGTGTTTTGAGCGAGCTGTGGCTGATGCCCACAGGGGTTAGGAGGCCAGGACGTTCCGTTCCTCTGTGAAAGCACCTACCGTGTGCCAGGCCCAGCCCTGGGCCATTTGGACCCTTCTCATCTAGGCTTCATAACAAACGTGCAAGGTGGATGTTATTACCTTTGTTCAATGGTGAAATGCAGAGAGGTCCAGCCCCTTGCCCAAGGTTACCAGCCCGTGACCCCGCATTCACATCCAGGCCTTCGGGAGCTCAGTGTCCCAGCTCTCTCCACTGTGTGGGGCAGCCTCCCTGGAGGGGACCGAGAGACTGCCAGGAGCGGGCTGGGCCCACGTAGTGAGGCGCCTCCCTCTCCTAAACCTGCCGGGGCCCCTCTGTTTTCAGGAGGCGCCCATCGGGCTAGCACCTCGGAGGGATCAAGGTCTGCTCTTGCCCATCCCTCCTGTCTTGGAGAGATGGTTGTGTGGGATTGTGTGTTGTCACCGGCCCTGCACCCACTCTGCACTAGGACTTCAGGCACTAGGGTTGGGTTGGGTCTCTTTCCAGGAATGGCCAGAGAGAATACCAGAACCAACTAGGGGCTCACAGTCTGTTGGTTAAAGATGTGACCCGCTGAGCCCCACGCTGCCCTGTGTGGGCTTCTCTTTCCCTTCTGACCCACGCACACGTTCGCTCATGCAGAACCCCGTTCCCTCCCCGGCGCTCCTGATGACTTCCTAGACGGCTGGCAAGTCCAGTTCCAGGCCCTGCTCCCTGCCTTCCACACCTGGCTCACCCCTCTATCATAGCTCGGCTCACACTGGGCTGACTGTTAACTTGTCACTGGCCAGCTGTGAGCTACTGGTGGGCAGAAGTCACGTCTCATTGAGCTTTTTCTCCCCTGGGTTTGGGCACAGAGGCCGGCACTGGAAGGACGGACGGACGTCCGTGTTGATCCCGTGCCGCCGGCAGTACGTCGCACATGTCCGTCCCAGCACCTGAGCTGTGGGAGGCGTGGACCTTGCATCCACCCAAGATGCTTCTCGTCCTCTGCTTCCTTGGCAGGAGTTCCCCTTGGCTGTCCTCAGGGGCTGGGAGTGCTACTGTGCTTACCCTACTCCCCAGTTCAACCTACGGGATGCCGTGGACGGCGCACTGTGTGGCCAGGAGCCCGAGGCGCAGAGGCTGGCGGAGTACTGCGAGGTCTACCAGACGCCTGTGCAAGGTGAGCTCTGCCCCGGAGGTGGACAAGGTGTGCAGGGCCCTCTGCCCTGTGTCTACTGCTGGCTGCGGCATTTGGTCTGGGGGTCTGGAGATGCCAGCCATGGCTGGGTGTGCAGTCCTGGGGTGGGGAGGGTGTCTGTGTGAAAACCCTGGCATCTTGGGGAGTGATGCCATCTTGGGATAATGGGAAGGAGGCGGGCTTCACCATCCCTGGAGGTTGGACGTAGGATGCAGGGCTCAGTTTGAAGAGCACCTGACCTTTATCTGAGTTTCTCTGGGGATGAAGGTGGTTTGAGAAAGAGAGGAAAAGCAGAGAGACAGAGTCCAGAGGAATAGGGTGGTAGGGTCGGGTGGCATGGGAGCCCAGTGGCCACAGGGGCCTCCCAAAGCCAGCCCAGGATGTGGGAACCAGTAAGGCTCCTGGGCTACACCCAGGCCCCAGCATCTCCCTTGTGTGAGCATCAGGTCAGCCCCAGCTGACCTCAGGAGCTGATGAGAGGCAGAGCAGGGGGGGAGGGATGTTGCCACCTTTATCCAGCACCTACTGTGACCCAGCACAGCCCTGGGGCCTTTGGGGCTCTCACCTGATGATTTCATGCGCTCCTTGCCACAGCCCTGGGGGGAAGGAAGATGAGGCCCAGAGAGGCTACTAGCCTGAAATTAGTCCGGCCCTGGTTCATTGTTGGCTGTACCTGGTGTGTGGCATTGGTCAGCCCAGCCATGACCCCCACCCCCCTCCCTTCCAAAATCTGGAGTTATCTGTGCTGTGCAGGAGCCAGGGTTCAGCTGTGGCCGTGGAGACAAAGCAGGGCTAAGTGTCCGCAGGGCACTGATTCGCACCCCACTCTTGCACTGGGGTACAGGAGGCCTTGTTGTCACTGGGGCTTTCACTGGCGCCAGCCACCCACCTGTGCGGCCAAGGTACAGGTGGCAAATCCCTTCCCCTCTTTGGGCCTCAGTTTGCCCATCTATTAAGTGAGAGTCTTGGATCAGCAGTTCCTGTCTCGGGGAGTCTGGTGGTGAGTTTATGGGTCACAGTGGGGGCGAGTGACGCTGAGACGACTTCTGGACTTTCAGACACTCGGTGCACAGACAGGAGGTTCCTGCCCACCAAGTCCAAAGTGTTTGTGGCTTTGTCGAGCTTCCCGGGAGCCGGGAACACATGGGCGCGGCACCTCATTGAGCATGCCACTGGCTTCTACACAGGGAGCTACTACTTTGATGGGACGCTCTACAACAAAGGTGAGTGAGGCCGTGGCGGAGGGAGGAAGGCAGCTGCTGGGGGTCAGACTGTCGCCTCTGCAGCCGAGCTCCTCAGAGCACTAGAGCGGTGCTTCTCAAGCTCGAGTGTGCATGAGAATCTCCCGGAGGGCTTGTTAGCTTCAGCACCGATTCCTGGGCCAGCCCAAGAGTCCCATTCAGGTGATCTGAGATGCGGCCTGGGAATCTGCGTTTCTAACAAGCTCCCAGGCGATGCCGATGCAGCCAGCCCTAGGTTTACACTTTGGGTGAAAATTCACGAGGTAGTGCTTGTTCTGGATTCAAAGGGAAAGCCTAGTAGCTAGGATTCCCTCTCTTTAAACATTTCTTGAATTTTCTTTCATCTCCCAAACCCTCGATAATTAGGTGAGACTGACTTCATCTGATCTTTTTTTTATTTTTATTTTTCGGAGGCAAGGGGTAGCTTATCAAAATGCTGTTTTTTTAAAGATAGGTCCAAAAATCTTCAAGAGTTTTATGATTTCTAACCTTTCCCTTGTAGAAATAAGAGGCCTCATTTTGCCAAGTAAATGAACTTCAATGGCTCAAGTCTGTGTGCTGTTTAAGAACTAAGAACCTCAGACAAGTCAAGTGGGATCTAAATTTGGCAAAATATTTCTCCGTTGTTGAGGGTTACAGTGTTTTCTCTGGGTTTCCTAACTAGAGTTTCGTTTAGGAAAAGATGATACTATCAGTGACATCCTAGAGAAAATAGGGACTTCCTGAGCTTGGCAGGGGGTCCTGGAATCACCCACGGCAGTCTTGGTCTGGCTGGGAAAAATCGAGGGTGTCCATATAACCAGCCCCTTCGTCCATGGTAGTCTTGAATGTTATGGGCACCTACAGGTGAAGTGCCCAGATAGAGCACGTGGTCCTGCCCGCTCTGGCCTCATCCCCTGGGAACCACTCACTGTACGCAGGCTGCATTACCCACCTTGTTCATCTAGAAAGTCTTTACTCTATTCACACAGCTGGCTGATTTGGTCTACAAATGGCTAAGTGGCCCAATGGCTTGAATATCTGGATATAAGGGTTGGGGTGACACTGCCTCAGAATGGCTTTAGAGATACCCCCTGCATCTCTGAGCCTTGTGGGACTGGTTAGATGTAGCCACTGGCCTCAGAGCAATAACATACACACGTGAAAAATTCACAAGGCAGCTCCAATGCCAAAATGTCAAACCTGTCATGGGTGAGCGTGGTCTGAGTTACAAGGAAAAGTGGCTGCTGTTGACATTGGCTGAGGCAGTACAAAATGCACCCTGGGTCTCAGGGTGTCAAAGACCAGATCTCAGGTTTACTCAGCCCATGGCTTGACTCTTCCTTTCCTAGAGCTTCCCAGCTATTTGACAGAATGAATCAAAGCAAAGACTCTTGATGTTTGGCCCGTGGCAGAGATGAGTTTGAAACATGTGTTGAGCTTCAGCGGGTAAACCCAGACTTCCAGGTTCAAAAGAGACTTGCGTTTTCCAGTCATCAAAGATGCTGCTCGCTGCTCTGTAGATACAAATGCTTCCCAGCCATTCATGAAGGGGGCACGTAGTAGGACTCATGTTTCCAAGAGCCCAGGATAAGCTCATATGCATTTAGGGAGCATGTCCCCAGAGCTGGCTGGCGTGGGCTCCATTGGGATGTGGCCAGGAGACTAGATCCAGGGGACATCTTTCCAGGAAGCCTTCTGTGACATCCCACTACATCCCCGTGGTTGGTCCCCCTACTCTGTTCCCATAAGCCCCTATGCTCTGTAGTATAGTTAGGCTATTCCCCTACAGACTGTAAGCTAAGACAGGGTCTGAGTCTTACCCCTCTATCCCCAACATAAAGTCCAACACCGAACGAGTACACAATAATGTTGTTGATAAATGTGTGTCTCTGTGGATGGATGGGTAGAGCCTGGCCTTCTCAGCCGGAAGTCATTCGGGTTCTGAACTCCTAGTACTGGACCGAGAGGCCCGGAAGAAGGCAGGCCCCAGAGAGGCTGGGCAGTGGGAGCAGGTCTCCATTCACAGAAACTGGGCCCTGGGTTCCACAGGGCTGGGCTCCGACATTGTGGATGAGACCTTGGCCAGACCTACTCTGAGCCCAAGGTGGAGCATCTCCACATATGCAAGGCTGGGCCCTGATGATATAGGACTGCGGCATGGTCGGGGGTGGGGCTACAGCTACTTATACAGCCTTGAGCCTGATGATGGGGATCCTGCCCCCACTGTGGGAGCCGGGGCCTCACAGGGACACACAAAACCACGTAGAGAGAGCCCTGGCTCTGTTGCTGTGTGATCTTGGGGAAGTCTCATACCCACTCTGAGCCTCAGTCTCTTCATCCGGCTGTGCCTGCTGATATGGTTAAGTCACAGGGTTATTTATGATGCTTATGTGAAATCACCATGTAAATGCCCAGATGTGTGCATCTCCAATGTCTAGAGACAGGCATGGTCAGGCCCTCTGTCTCCTGACTCCTGGGGGCTGCAGGGAGTGCCTTATCTCCATTCTCTTGCAGACACCATCTTTCCCCACTCCTGGACACCTCCTGCTCTCAAGTTGTCTTGAGCAGGGATCTGGCCTGTGGAGGCCGCTCCTGTCAGCCATCCATAGGCCCTCCCAGGGCCCTGCACAGGCCTCTCTTAGGCCCCTAATATCAGCTTTCCCTCAGGGATGCAGGTTAGCGTTCAGATCTCTCTGCTGCGATGGCAGCGGGCGCCGCACGATGCCTCCTCCAAGGGGCCCTCTCCTTTCTCCCGGGCAGGGTTCAAGGGCGAGAAGGATCACTGGCGGAGCCGGCGCACCATCTGCGTGAAGACCCACGAGAGCGGCAGGAGGGAGATCGAGATGTTCGACTCGGCCATCCTGCTGATCCGGAACCCGTACAGGTCCCTGGTGGCCGAATTCAACAGGAAATGCGCCGGGCACCTGGGCTACGCGGCCGACCGCAACTGGAAGAGCAAAGGTGAACAGAAGGGGCCAGTGGCCGGGCTCTGGGGGTGGGCGGGACGCCCATCAGGATGCAGCGTCTGTAGCCCGGGGGCACTCACACCAATCCTCCTGCTCTGCCTGGGTTTGCGCTCACCTCCTCCCTGTCCCCCCCCTCCCACCACCACCCCCGTCCCTGCCAGGCCCACACATCATGGTGTTCTACGTGGGATGTCAGGGTGGAGGATCTACACCCCTTTTCTGTTCCTGCTCATACCCGGGAGCTCACCCGGAGCTGTGGGAGGAGCAAGGCTGTGGATGCAGGAGGCCCTGGGTTTGCACCTCCTCTGCCTCCAGGACCAGGTTCCTCCTTTATAAATGAGGAAAAGCCTACCCCTCCTGGGGGAGTCGGGGATCAGTGAGATCAGGGGTATGCCCTGTCCATGGTCAGCGTGCAGCGTGTCAGTCCCCTCCTGAGCGGCCTCTCACGGACCCTTCACAGTGTCCCGTAGGGGAACCTCATTCAGCCCTCCTGGCTAGAGGAGACCAGAGGACGTGGCTGCGTGACTTGTCCAGGCGGCCCAGGTGGTAGGTGGCAGGGCTGGGACTCCAACCCGAGGTGTTAGTCAGCTTGGGCTGCTGTGACAGAATACTGTCAACGTACAGAAATAGCTACAGAAATGTATTTCTCACGGTCCTGGGGCTGGGGAGTCCAAGACCGAGGTGCTGGCCTATTTGGTTCCTGGTGAGGACTGTTCCTGCCTGCAGACAGCCACGTTCTCACCGAGTCCTCACATGGCCTTTCCTCGGTGCATGTGCGCGGAGAGAGCAGAGGCGAGCTCTCCGGGGTCTCTTCTTATAGGGTCACTGATCCCGCTATGAAGACCCCCCTCAGGACCTCATCTAACCCTAATGACCTCCCAAACCCCATCTGCAAACACCATCACACTGGGGGTTAGGGCTTCAACATATGAATTGGGGGGGGGCACAAACATTCAGTCCATAGTGCCTGAATTTTCTGATTCTGGGTCAAATTGGCTTGTTCCCCACTGCAACTTTATTCATGGAGTCAGTCTGCTGACACATACTTAGTGAAGTCCTACTGCATGCCAGGCCCTGGGCAAGGGACCAGGGGTCCGGGCTAAGGGGTCATGGCCTCTGCCCTCCAGGCATGCACTCTGGGCAATGAATTAAAGAGATCAAGTCAGGGTACTGAGTGATATAGAATTATTAGGCAGAAATAAAGCTGTGCCCAGCAGGGTGGGTGGCATGGTGAGACGTGGGGCAGTAGGCCAGGCAGGCTTGTGCTCTGTCCCTGCGTGACTCTGGGTCAGCTGAGGCTGACTGGTGTCCTCCCCTTTCCCCAGCACCCTCCACTAGACCAGCCCCCCCCGGCCATCCCTGTCCCTCTTGCTGACTCCCCTTTAGGATGCAGGCAGGCTGAGCTCTGATCCCTCCTCGGCCCCTTTTGAACTGCATGACCCTGGACAAGCCACGTACCTTGTCTTCTGAGCTTCAATTTTCTCATCTTAAAAACAAAAGTGTCCCCATCTCATAGGGTCGTTGTGAAGATTAGAGAAAGCAAACTCCCACAGCATTTAAGGTGTACTGATAGCCCAATTCTGGAAACTATTTTTGTTGGGGTGATTCTTGACACCTGCACCCTCCCCTCACCAAAAAAAACAAGTAATTTCTTAATTTTTTGGAAAAGAAATCTCACGGAGTAGATCACCTGCAAAAGTTTGTAGCTGCCTCTGTCTGTGGCTTCACAGTATGTCCCGTTTTCTAGTAGTGTCACAGGTTCAAACTGGCAGTCACACACAGACACAAGAAGCATCAATCAGGCACCACATCCACTTAGCTTTGTAGGAGGCGCCGGGACAGGAAGTGGGGCCTGGGCAGCATCTTCATCTCACGGGGAGGCCCCACAGCTCCCCCACACATACCCCTCGGCCCCCGTCACCCACAGTGGACGTGCATAGTTGTCCGAGACAAGATCAAAGTGAAGGAGGGTCATCTCGACAGAGATGTCCTGCCTCAGTTTCCCACCTGTGTAACACCACTGTGTCACGCAGTGTGGCCCAGCCCCAGCTCTCCCCACCAAGTCCAGTCCCAAAGGTGAAGGAATTGGGAGAACCAGTTCTTGGTACACTCCGTCCACGTGTCTGAACTTGGTGTGTTTCCAAGGAAACTGCAGGTCACATCTCCCCGGCTGGCTTAGGACTCTCAGAGCTCAGCCTGACATTAACCCGTACTCACACTCGGTCACCAAAAGGGTCTTCCTCCGCGGGGGACTCGGGCAGGTTGGCCCTGGGTCGTGGGCGATGGACAATCCCGGCCGCTTCCCTGTGCTGAGCATCCAGGGGGCGAGCAGGGCTGCCAGGGCCGAGTCCTGACAGGGCGCCCCTCTCCCCCCGCCCTGCCGCAGAGTGGCCCGACTTCGTCAACAGCTACGCGTCGTGGTGGTCCTCGCACGTCCTGGACTGGCTCCGCTACGGCAAGCGGCTGCTGGTGGTGCACTACGAGGAGCTGCGGCGCAGCCTGGTGCCCACGCTGCGGCAGATGGTGGCCTTCCTCAACGTGTCGGTGAGCGAGGAGCGGCTGCTCTGCGTGGAGAACAACAAGGAGGGCAGCTTCCGGCGGCGCGGCCGGCGCCCCCACGACCCCGAGCCCTTCACCCCGGAGATGAAGGACCTCATCAATGGCTACATCCGGACAGTGGACAAGGCCCTGCGCGACCACAACTGGGCCGGGCTGCCCAGAGAGTATGTGCCCAGATGATAGGCCCCGGCCCGCTCTGCTCGCCCCGCCTAGAGCCGGCCGCCCCCCGGGCTGCGCGCATGCTCACTGGGAGGCACGGCTCCTCGCGCCGCCAGCAGGGAGGCCTGTCCGCGTGCTGCCTCCCTCCTGCGCAGGGAGGCCCGGACGGAAGCCCTTAGGCCATCTAGGCAGACACGATGTCACAGGACAGACACCCACAAGCTCTCACAGACGCGCTTAGACCGGCCGCTCTCAGCTCACAGTGCCTGTCTTGATGCACCTAAGCCACCACGCAGGGTGTACCAGACGCCCCCAGACTTGCAGACGCAGGCGCACAGACGCCAGGGTGTGTGTTGCCAGAGGCTGGCTGGCTGGCTGGCTGTCTCACACATGCACGCGCGCACACGTGCACCTTGGGCTCTCGGAGGCTTGGGGTTTCCTATTTCCAGCCCCAGGAACAGACTCGCTTGTCAGGGTCCTTGATGCGGGATGCCCGGCGGGGTGGGCATCCGTGCTGCGAGCAGCAGACCTCGGCAGGGAGGTGCGCGCACAGACTGTTGCTGCAGGGCCTTGCAGCTCTGACCGCGTGTCTGACATCCCATTAATGTGGGTGGTGTGACGACTGGGCACCACAACTCTGCAGCTCTGCCTCCCCTTTCTTTGCGTATGGGCTGGCGGCACAGTGGGCTGAGTGGAGCCCCCTGAGTACACGCACCAACCTCAGGACGCACCCCCGCCACCCCTTCCAACATGAATGCACCTTGGCACGGGGCCTCTTTGCCTGGCTTTTTCCTCCAGCTGTCCCCAGGAAAGCCGGGGATTCATGCCGTGCCCCAGAAGCAAGGTGTGAGGGGAAAAGGGTAGTGGGGCTGGGAAGGGCTGGGCCTCCAGGGGAGCCCTGGACCCGATGGGCCCATATGCCAGCAGGAGGGGCCTTGGGTGGGCCTGGGGAGACACTGCAGATGGTTGCCCCACCCATCTTGACAGTCCCTGCTCTCCATGGGGTCCTGCGCTGGGGTCATGAGGAATGGGGGCTGCATGGCCCGTCAACACAACCCTCCCTCAGGGCAGAGGCTGTGGCTTCAGCTTCTGCCTGAACCCCCTGATGGCCCGTGGCCAGCCCTCTCTGTCCCTCTGTTATCACCCTGCCCCTTCCTGTCACCCGGCCTCTTTACCACACCCTTTGTCTGTTTCTGTGAGGCTGATGTCTTTCCCACTTGTTCATCCATTTCCTCAACAAAAAGGGAAGGGCACTCACAGCTGCTGATGCCAGTTGTGTGCTGGCCTTGGCCTTGGCCTTGGGGAGAAGATGGATAGGAAGCCCCCCTCCCCCAGGCCCAGTTCACAGTCTAGTGGGGGCAGGGGAGGGGTTGTCACAAATGGGAGTGAGAAGCCCAGTTACAGAGGAGAGTGTGTGCTGTGGGGACTCACGGGGGGTCAGCCCATGTGCCTGGGGTCTTCAAGGAATGCGTCATGGTGGCTTTGAACTGGTCTTGAGGAATCTGTAGGAATTATCCCAGGAAAGCAAAGGGGAAGGGTAATTGAGGCAGAGAGAACAGCACGTGCAAAGGCTCAGAGGCTTGGAAAACACTGGTGTGCTTTGCAAAACAGGTGAATGGGGTGTGGGGCATGTGTGTCTCTGCGTCTGTGCAGTAGGAGGAGGGGAGTGGGTGGGTGAGGTCAGAGGTGGGGACACAGAGAGGGACTGTCCTTACAGCCACTCAGTGCTCAGCTGGGAGGGGCAGAGGTGCTGATGTTAGTTACCCTGTCTGGTCACCCTTCACTACACATCTCGGGCTCAGGAATGAGGCTGTGGAGACCAGGGGGCTTAGGTCTGGAGGTGGGGGTGGACCCGGAGCACAGCCCAGGGTGGTGGAGAGCTCCGGTGCATGCCGACCCATGCGAGGGGGACAAAGGTGGACAGGCCTGAACTCTGCAGCCCGTGAGCCCCCTGCAGGCTCTCCAGGCCTGGGGCAATGCTGGCTGGGCCCCTTGGTCTGACCTCCCACCTGCCTAAGCTAAGCTGCCTCTGGAGAAGACAGGCAAGGAGTTTGGGGAAAGTGGGCCTGGGGAGGCCCTGACCCTCTGCTCCCTGGCCCGGCAATGGGGAGCTGAGAGACCCCCAGGGAGGGCGGACGGGGCTGGAGGGCCCAGCGGAACCACCCTGCCTAGAGGGAGGCCTCCCCCACCTTTGGTTTTGCCAATGAGAAGACTTGAGCTCTGTGCTCCTGGTGGCCTCCGGGTCCTTCCAGAGGTTCCCCAAACCCACACTGCTGCTGCAGCTGTTCTAGACTCTCCCACAGCATCACTCGCTCAGCCCAAAGCTGGAAACACCAGGGTCTTTGTAAACATTTGCTGGCTCGGCATGGCTCCAAGGTCAAGGCTGTGAAGGCCCCTGTGGAAGGGGCGCCGGGGTTACCTGCCTCCCAGAGCAAACCTAGAGTTTTGAAGGAGCATGCAGACTGACTGCTGGAGGACAGGGAAGCTGGCCTCCTCCAAACACTGGCTCCCGGCGCTGGCCTCACTCTCCCCGGCCACCCAGACATCTTCAGGGAGACGACTCAGAAACTGTGGAGGCTGGGAATGGTGGAGGTGCGGCTGGGGGACTAGCTGGGACCACAGCTGGGGCATGGCCCCCATGGCCCCCCTGCGTAGGAGTCAGGAGAGCAACAGCAGCAGCCAGTTCCTCCTGGTAGAGGGGTGGGTCCATTCCCTGCTGCCAGGTACCAGAGACCTCCTCTCCTCCCAGGTGGAGTGCCACCTACTCCAATGGCCTTGTAGTTTACTGTGCACCCGAGCCAGGCATGCAGATGAGTAGAATGATGGGATCAGGGTGCATCCAGGCCGTGCTAAGTCAGTCCACACAACAAGTGTCAGGTGCTCCCGGCTCTTGGATGAGCAAGGAGGTGCAAGGCCCTGCCTACTGCTGCAGGTTCTCAGCAGTCATCGCTCAAGCTTGTCTCTGTGGGAGGGCTCCTTAGAAGCGCAGGAAGGGGATCTGTCCATCCTTTTGGGAAAGTCCATTTGTCTCTCCAAGTTAGGTCTCGTCGATCCCTCTCAGTTTCTCCGTAAAGAGGATACTGTCCCAACCAGCCAAGGAGTAAAAGCGGTTCTGTATTTAGGGGAGAGGTGTGGCAAATGCATTAGGAGCTGATCAGAACAGAACAGTGAAACCCTGACTGTCTACAGATTCCAACTTTAATAGAAAGGCTACAGAGTTACACAAACCTGTGTTAAAACATGTAATTTTCATGGATTTCATCTCCTGTTGTAGATCAATTTGGAAAAACCAAAATATATAATTTTAAAAAACTAAAACACATTCTGATAATCCCAGTGATGTGTAAATGAGAGAGAAGAATAGACAGGCTTCAGAACCCTGGGAAGAAAGCTGCTTAATTATGTGAGCATCTTATAATGAAGTCTCTTGCAGCTAAAATTAGATTTTGAGTGCATGAATATGCGATAATGTTTGCACACTAGAATGCCATTTTTTTCCCTTAAAAGTAGCAAGACCTACTTGATTCTTAGGGGGTCCCAAGAGGAGAGATGGAAGTCTTGGGGTTGATCTTTGTGGCTGCAAGAATTCTTGGGCATAGACTTGTTTTCTTTGACTAGAAACTCACTGGAGGTATTTGAAATGTGAGGCCTCCAAGGTAGATTCGTTCAGGTTTATGGAGAAATTGATTGGTCTGAACCCACATTGATCACCACTCAATTTTGGGCGAATTGGCCTGAACAAGGTTGAAGTCGAGTAGAGTGGTTATAATATAGGGTCTGCAGACTGAAGGGCTGGGTTATCGTCCCAGCTCTGTTCTGCCGTGATCTTGGACAAGGCCTTTCCCTCTCTGGTCTCAGTTTCCCATCTATAAGGTAAGGGATGTGGTAAATGTTGTTGGTTGCGTTCCCAATCTTCACTCCCCCATTTCCTTTCCTAACAGCCCTTGCTTTCTGTTTGGGGACTTTATGGTCTGACTGAGCTGACTCTGTCATCACTTCCCGGGGTGAACGATGACCTGGACTTAGCCATCAGCACATTCCATCTCTGGCTGCACTGATTGGTTCAGATACGGCCATGTGAGCTAAGGCAGTGCAGCCAGACGGAATTGCAAGACTTTTTCTGGGAATGTTGGGTAGGGACTCTTTTTATCCCCCCTGCTGGATGTGAAAGAGGAAGTAGGTAATCCTGGGTCTTGATGGGGGCTGTCTTGGGACAATGGAGGGGAACCACTTTCAGCATGAAGCTGACACTACTGAAGGAAGAGTCAAGAGGCAGAAGGAAACCAGGTCCTGATGACATTGTTACATACAGAATCAAGCTTTGCCTGCGATTGGCCCTACCTCTGGACGGTTTTGTTATGTGAGCCAATAAATTCCCTTTATTGTTTAAGTTGGGTTGAATTGGGTTTTTGTTACTTACAGCCCAGAGCAACATACAAAGGGTGTGGATTGAAAGGCCCTGGCGCTCTGACATTCCCTGTCTCTATGGCTGATGTAGATAAGACTGAGACTCAGACCAGTACCAGCTGGTAGGATTGGGAAGTTGTTTTTTAAAGAAATGAGGCTGGGTGTGAAATGCTCAATAGGAAGCTGTGCTCAGTCAGCCAGAACAAGTAGCATTTTTAAGTCAGTACACAGTGAAGTCACCTATATATCCTTAGAAAATCATTCCTCTTGATTGCCCAGTTCAAGCCATCGGTTATCTCATTTAATCCTTAACCATCACTTTGTTGTTATCTTCACTTTACAGAGGAGAAGGCTGGGATACCAGCCTGTAATGATTGAAAAATGTATGGCCCTGTTGTGTTTACTCCTTTCATGAAGAATATGATGTGGTGTTGGAAGGAATGCTTTGATAAGCTATTTGGATTAGTGGGGAGACCCCCTTCAAGGGACATGTTTGAGTAACAACTGATGGGCAGTAAACTGGAGGGCAGGTATGGTTAACCATACAGCTTTGGTTTTGCTGAGTGGAACATGCAAGCTTGGGGCAGAGCAGAATTGCTGCCATTGGAGGAAAAGTGGGGTAATGCCACTGAGAGTTCCTCTCCTCTGTCTTGCCCTCTTTAATCCTACTGTGTGCTAGAAATATGAGGGACAAAGGGAGTTGTATGTGGCCCCTATCTTCAAACTCTCCTAGGAACATCCAACTATAGTACATGTGCCAGGATGGAGGTCTATACAATATGTAGAGAAAGCCAAAGGTCCCAGGAAATTGTGAATGTATTTGTCCCCACTGCTCCCTTTTGTAACTGAAGATAGACTTGGGCCCCTCCTGAGAACTTCTACCATGCAAAAACATTGCAGAAATCTGGGTCCCTGCCATGAGAAATGTGAGCAGATCCACCCTAAATAACAAGCATAATTGCTTACATAAAATGAGGAATCTTGATATCAAACAAAAATAAAAATTCCAGCTGGTGACATAAGCATAAGCATGAGTGGAATGAATTAACTTTCCAAGGTGACTTCAGTGCTTTAGACATCTTTTCCAGGTTCAGACATCAGCAGTGACAGATCTGTGGCTTGACTGTATGGCCAACAATGCTCAATAACAGAAAACAGTGTTCTTCCAGGTCACAAAGTTCCACAGACATCATCCCACATGTGCCTCAGTGGGGTGGACATTATTATTTCCATTGGGGGAAAGAGAAATTTGAGCTGCCCAAAGTTCAAACCCTTTATTTTACAGATGAGAAAAATGAGACTCAGAATGAGGGAGGGCCTCCCACAAGGTCATGCTGTGAGAATGAGAGGTGGAGCTGGGGCCGGAATCTGGGCTCTTTCCACGGAACCACCTGATTGCCCCCATACTGCGTCCCTATAGCTCTTCAAGAAGTTACTGGAAGTGAGGCAAGTGTGCACATTCAGCTCATATGGAAGCGACCCCATTAATTTCACTACTAATTCTTTGCCAAAATAATTTTTGGTGGATACCTGAGTTCAATTTTAAGGGCCATTTATCAAGCATTGCCAGTACTTGAAAACCTGCTCGGGCCTTTCCAAAGGAGTGAGGTTATAGAGAGGGACTGTAACTTGTCATAAGATAGGAGCCCAGAGTTTTCATCCTAAGTCACAAACGTCCCAGGCAACAGAAAGGTGCTGCTCCTCCAAGACATTAGTAGACAAGCATCTTTGGTGCCTGAGCCCAGCAGTGTGTGTGTTTGTATGTGTATGTACAGGTGTGAGTTCCAGCTGCTGACAGACAGCTGCCCCTTTGAATCACATGCCAGCCATCCTGACCACTACAAGTGACAAGAGCCCGGTCACCTGGATTTTGGCATCAACTTACTTGGATAACTCTGCTCCCCCACAGTCAAAGCCACCACATCCAGATGACAGTATCCACTCCCACATTGGAAGGCAGGGCACACACTGAGTATGTGTCTGGGAGGAAGCCTGGGAGAGCAGAGCAGTGGTACTAGGCACAGCCACTTCCCTCCCTACCCAGCCTTCAGCCATCCAAATGGTACCATGGGACCTGCCAAAGGTTGAGATTACACCTCACCAGAATTACCTGGTTTAGTTTTCTATTGCTGCTTGACAAATTACCACAAACTGAGCAGCTTAAAGCAACACACAAATATCATCCCACGGCTTCTGTAGGCTGGGAGTCTGGGCACAGCCCTGAGTCCTCTGCTGCAAGATATCACTGGGCTGCCATCACAGTGTTAGCCAAGCTGTATTCTCATCTGGAGGTTCAACTGGGGAAGTGTCCACATCTGAGCTCACTCAGATAGTTGGCAGAATTGAGTTATGGTTATAGGGCTGAGGCTCTCAGGCCCACCCATGGCTCTTGACATGCGGGCCTCTCATAGGAAGTTCACAGTACAGCTGTTGACTTCTTCAAGGCTGGCCGGAGAGTGAGACAGAGTGTTACATACATTACATAATCACAGAATGCCATCCCTTCACCGTCGCCATTTTCTGCTGGGTAGAAGCAAGTCACAGGCTCCACTCGCACTCAAGGGTAGAGGATTACACAAGGTCGTGAAGGCCAGGAGGTGGGGATTGTTAAGGACCACCTTTGGGTCTGTCCATCACAACACCAATATGGAAAACGTCCAGAAATCAGTACATTCTTTATGGTCTATAGAGCAGTGCTGATCGCTAGATTGCATTAGACGTAGTGGATGTTTTGAAGAATCATCCAGGAGGATAGGGTTCTATCCACGCCATAATGAGTTCAGGGCTAATGTCCTCAGGCCACTGCACTGACAGTAACAGAATCGTTAGGAACATCCCCAATTCATATTGGCCAACTCTATACTCTTTTTTTTATTTACCCTGCTCAGCACATAGTGGGCCTTTCAATATCTGGACTTCCTTCTTTAATTCTTGGACATTATTAACTATTTTTTGTTTGAATATTATCACCTCTTTCCTTCTCTAAACCCTCATTCAGGCATTCTTTTACACTGACACTGGAACTTAAGAATCCAGTTTCCACATCTCAGCTCTTTTTCCATACTTTCCATCTCTCAGTCCTATTGTGCTGGATGCTGGGAGAATTCTCTCCCTTGATAGTCAAAAATTATAATTTTCCCTTCACTGTGTACCTTCTTCTCTTCAACCCACTTGTTGATTTCTGTAATTATGGTTTTTATTCCTGAGACCTCTGATTGACTTTTTATCACAATCTGAATTTGTTTCACAGAAGATACCCCCTCATATCTCTCTAAGGATCTTAAATATACATATGCAAACATTCTCTACTTATTGCTCTATTAACTCTGTTTCCTTGGGTGTCAGTTTTTTCATTTGTCAGTTTTGCTGTCTCTTTCATGGTTTTGGTGTTTATCAAAATTTTTGTAATGTGTGTTTATAAAAAGAGAGAACTGTGTGAGGGGTACATTATCTTGTCTGTCTCAGGTTTGATACCTCAACTAATGACCCTGTTAATTATCCCTAGGCTACCTCCTACTCCCAAATTCTACCAACTCTCAGTAGGCAGTACCCACCTTTCTGAGGCACAGCTCCCAGCCATGTCCTGGGCGCTGACTTCCTTCTTATCTTCCTATCTGTTTTCTCTCTTTCAGAATTTGTTCAGTTTTTGGTCCAGTCTGGTTCTTTTCTTGTTTTCAAGCGTAACTATGTTATCATATACCTTTGATTTAGGGAGGGGGAAAAAAGGGAGCAAATGCTTGCTTGATCTACCAAGATCGTGAAAACCAGATCCTTGATGCTTAATCTACCATCATGAAAACCAGATCCTTGATCGTGAAAACTAGATCTTTGATGTTCTCAGGTTACCTAAGAGCATCACAAAAAATGCTGGCCTGGAGTGAGAAGACCTGGGTCCTATTCTAGAAGCATAGTTTACTCGCTGTGTGACTTTGGACAAGTGTCTTCCCCTCTCTGAATCTCAATTTCCTCATTTAAAAAAAAATGAAATTTTGCAATAAGAATGGTCTAAGTCCTCATCCAACTTGGGCATTCTAAAATTCTACTCATCTCATCCACATAATCTGGTGGAAAGGAGCCATCTCTGTAACCGCTCAAAACACAGGCCCTCACCAATGATATCATAACAGAACTTCACTTAAGAAGCCAATCTTTGTCAGGTCTCCCCCCAGAATGGATAGTGCCCTGGGAAAAATAAAATATCCTTAATATAGTTTTTGTTTATTTCTTTCATTCTTTATCTTTTTAATTTGATAAGCAAGTCACCAACATTTTTCATTCACTTGAAAAACTATATTTAGGTATTTCCTTCACTAGATTTTAAGCCAACGGAGGCAGGGACAGTATTGTATTTTGTATTTATCTTTGTAATCTCAGCCCCCAGCACAGGACCTGGCATGCAGGAGGCACAGGAAGTTTAAGTGGAATGAAGGAGGGATGCATGAAAATCCTAAATCACCTGGCTTTAAAGTTTTCCAGGAAAATAGCATATTCCTCAAAAATAATACCTTGCTTTTTCTATTTGTGAGTTGAGGGGATGTTGCTGAAGACACTTGGTTAAATTTTTTCATCAGCTGTTTATTGAGAAGCTTGGGGACTGAGTTGAGCTATAACCATTCAGTGCTACAGGTAAAAAAAGGTGAAGGAAAAAGCAGCCACCAAATTCCACTGGAGAGTTGTTTGGAACTGCTATACAAGTTCTTGGTCAACCATCTGTTCCTGACTCTTGGAGAAGAACAGGAGACAGATTGGCAGGATTTTCATCAAACGCCCTGTTCATGGATGTTCAGGAAGATAGTCTAATGGCATAAGCCCCACCTTTGCTCCACGTGGGAGCCTCCGCTGCAGATGGGCGCCATTCTCGTTTGCTTGGGCAGGTGGGCTTCTCTACCTCCTTCAGTTCTGCAGCTCATTCTCTAAAGCTAATCATTAAACCTATAGCAAAACTTTTTTTCTTCTATATAAAAACCTCCTTTCTATTTTAGGTCCCAAGGTATAACATAAAGACCTGCCTTCATCCTCCTTTTCTCCTGAGAGAAATAGACGAGGGAGCGTGTATTTTGGATAAATGGCAAGGAGAGGGAAGGATGGAGGATATCCTCCCCTGGGCCCACTCCCGTGCCCTGGCTCAGGCAGGAAAGGATGAAGACTTCTCTCCCAGCCCCAATCCTCAGGTTAGGTGCAGGCAGAGCCTTTCTCTCCATGGGGTGGGACAAGGGTGAGAAATGCAGACACAGAGCGTGGAGGGTCTTCCTACTAGGCAGCCTGGAGCCTCCCACACCAGCAGCATCATAGAGTCTAAAGCTCACTGTGTTAGTTATCTATCACTGATTAACAAATCACCCCAAAATTTAGGGATAACTTAAAGCCACAACTTAAAACAAACATTTGTTAACTCAGAGCTTCTGTGGCTCAGGAACCCAGCCACAGCTGAACTGCGTCCTCCGACTCAACAACTTTCACGAGGCTGCAACCAAGAAGTTGGCCAGGCTGCAGTCTCATCTGAAGGTTTGACTGGGAGAAGAATCCCTTCCAAGCTCGCTCACGTTGTCATTGGCAAGATTCGGTTCTTTATGGCCTGTCGGACTGAGGACCTCAGTTTCTTGCTGGCTGTTGGCCAGAGGCCACCCTCAGTTCCTTGTCATGTGAGCCTCTTCATAAAGCATTTCACAACATGTGAGCTTGCTTCATCAGAGTGAGAAAGTGAGAAGAGCTAAAGAGAGTGTGAGCAAGATAGATGTCACAGTTACTGAAACCTAATCTTGGAAGTGACATCCCATCACTTTTACTGTATTGTGTTTGTCAGAAGCAAGTCACCAGGTCCAGCCCACATCCAGGGAAGAAGATTATACAGGGGCATGAATGGTAGAAGGTGGGATCATTGGGAGCCATTTTTGTAGCTGCCTACCATCCTCCAGCTGAGGACCTTCTACCGCTGAGTCAGTCCCCTCACGGTCCGCCCTGCTGCTGCTGCCCCTCGGCCTCTCCCCTGCGTGGAGCCACATCACAGCCTTCAGCATCCTCAGCAATGTTTCTAGGCTGGCAGGGCTCCTGCCTACATTGTTGTTGAAAGTGATGGCTCGTTTCCTGCAGTCCCCTGCCTGACAACTGTAGCCATCACTTCTTTCTACCAAGCAGAACTGTCCTGGTCCCCAC
The DNA here is from genome assembly GCF_057802395.1 of Ceratotherium simum simum. Lineage (NCBI taxonomy): Eukaryota > Metazoa > Chordata > Mammalia > Perissodactyla > Rhinocerotidae > Ceratotherium > Ceratotherium simum. The sequence continues at coordinate 12,770,541 of NC_141915.1, forward strand.
ATTCAGGCTGGCAGAGAACCAACAAGGCAGGAAAAGTCTGGCCAGACATCCTAGTGGGATGTCCCGCTTCATGGGCTCACCCGTAAAACCTGCTCTTAGCAGAATCCATTATTCTGTGTTACGCCCAGGCTTCCCCTGTTCTGCAGCCACATTAACCTCCATCAGATAATTAAGGGCTTGGCTTTCCATGAGAGACCTTAAATGTCACCTTTCTGCCACCCAATACGTCTTTGAATGACACAGACTCTAATGAGATGTTCAAATATAGAAAACTGAATGACTCCTTGCTTTCGTCGTGACATTTATTCAGCCGGAGTGATCTGACTACACCACTACATTACTTATAATTTCCACCTGACCTTGAGTGGTGGACGGTAATCTTTAAGGAAACTATCCATTTAATCTCCTTCGCCTTATTAGCATTTAATTACTATGACAAATTTCCAGATGTACAAAGGATGTTAAGATTATAATTCAATTTTCCCCTCAAACAGCCCAGTAGCCAAGGGCAGTGGGATCATCTCTGACGCCATCGAGTCCTGATCAGGGAAGTCTCCTGGGCCTGGCTCAGTCTTGTGCCCCTCAGAGCACCAAGCAGGGCTTATCCCAACCATAGCTCCCCAGGTCCCTGTGGGACCCTCTGCTGGGACCTTCTCTCTCTCCCTCTCTCCCTCTCTCTCACTCTCTACCTCCCTCTCTCTCTCCCTCTCCCTCTCTCCCTCTCTCCCTCTCTCTCACTCTCTCTCTCCTCTCTCCCTCTCTCTCTCTCTCTCTCCCTCTCTCCCTCTCTTTCTCTCTCCCTCTCCCTCTCTCCCTCTCTCTCTCTCACTCTCTCTCTCCCTCTCTCCCTCTCTCTCTCTCTCACTCTCTCCCTCCCTCTCTCTCTCTCTCCCTCTCCCTCTCTCCCTCTCTCTCACTCTCTCCCTCTCTCCCTCTCTCTCTCTCTCTCTCCCTCTCTCCCTCTCTTTCTCTCTCCCTCTCCCTCTCTCCTCTCTCTCTCTCTCTCACTCTCTCCCTCCCTCTCTCTCTCTCCCTCTCCCTCTCTCCCTCTCTCTCTCACTCTCTCCCTCTCTCTCTCTCTCTCTCTCCCTCTCCCTCTCTCTCTCTCTCTGGTCAGTGGGCTGAGCTTTGTTACATGGCTCACGGTCAGGCCAAGGCATGGGGCCAGGAAGAGGTGTTTGATGCACAGGAGGCCAGCAAACCCTCCAATCTGAGAGCTGCACAGGACAGTGGATTCCATAAGTGAACTGTTTTATGCAGATTTTCAATTGCAGAACAACGGATGGAAATAATCCAGAGACACCCTCATCTATTCTCACGCCTTTAAAAAGCGACATGCTGCTCTGTGAGTTACTCTGCCATTTTCCCACAGAAATGCCCCATTTTGACACTTCTTGCCTGCCTTAATCCCACAAATCACTGAGCAGGTGTTGCCTAGGCTCACAAGTCCTTAGATGTGAAAAATGAGACGAGCGTGAGGAGTGGAAAGGTCACCAGACCTGAGCTCTAGCACTGTCTCTGCCACTAACTGTCTGTGCATCTCTGGAAGACTTGGTCCCCTTCTCTATCACTCAAGCATGGCGGTGGAGCTGACGTCTGGGTTGGACCTGATGACCTTGTCTCCCTCACCAGGGTTCACTGGGACCCTAGCTGAGCTGGGGCCATCGGATTCTCTCTTTTGGTCCCTGGGACTTGGGCCTGAGAGACACCAGCCTGTGTGCTGGGTGTGTGAAAAGAAGACACACGCACATGGGGTCCATGGAGCACAGACGCCGTCATGCAGAAGGTCTCAGCAGAGGCCAGTGGATGACATCACTGTGCTGAGAAGGAGAACCTAGAAGTAGATATCCCAGAGGAAGACTGAGACGGTAGCTGTGAATATTAATGTTAGGATGACAAGCAAAACCCAAGACAGAAATTGTGCACCTGATCAAATCGATGCTTTTGTTTTTCGGGGTGGGGGTTTTCTGGTCCCTTTTCATAGGCTAATTTACTTTTTCCCTATGTGAACTCATGTAATACATAGACTTTTACTTTCTTCTTCTTCTTTTTTTTTTTTTTGGTGAGGAAGATTAGCCCTGAGCTATCATCTGTTGCCAATCCTCCTCTTTTTCCTGAGGAAGGTTGGCCCTGGGCTAACGTCCATGCTCATCTTCCTCTACTTTATATATGGCTTGACAAGCAGTGCATAGATCCACGCCCAGGATCTGAACCCGTGAACCCCGGGCTGCCGAAGCAGAGCACGCAAACTTAACCACTGTGCCACTGGGCCAGCCCCTACTTTCTTCTTTTTAATTTGGCATTATATCACAAATATTCTCCCATTTTGCTATAGTCATTTTTATATCTTATTTTCCCCTAATTCTTCTCCTTTTCCCACTTTCCTATCCAACCCCCTGATACAATACCAGTAGTGACAGCCTGGTGTTATCCATTCACACCCTTCCTATGCTCTAATAAATATATAAAAGCATGTGTGTGTGCGTCTATATCCATAATCTGTATCTAGGAATGAATATAGTGCATTATTTAGTGGAAAACAAAAAGACAGAATATATAGATCTATATAGATACAAGAATTTTAGGAGCCATCATTTGTTTTTGCAAAAAGGTGATCAGACAATGCACAGACTTTTCTGTCTTTGTATTTTCCACTAAATAATGCACTATATTCATTCCTTTAGAGATGTAGCATAATATCCTCTAGTAGGGGCCCCCAAAACGGGGTGCACACCCCCTGGCACTAGGAAAAAATGGTCAAAGTTCTATCTCTGTTTATTTTTATCTCATTTATTTAAAATTTCTATTTTGTGTTTGTTTATCCTACACTTAAGATATTCATACATGCAAATAAATATCCATATTTTGGAGGTGCATGCTGTCATCAAATGAGCAATCAAAAATACTCAGAGACCACCAGTCTACAGAATCAGGGAATGATCGATTCACACATTTCGCTTTCGATGGCTATCCAGGCTGTTTCTACCTGGGCCACTGCAAACAATGCTGCAACAAGCATCGCTCTACACACATTTATCTACAAGGGCTTTTAGATCTATAAGAAAGATCCCCAAAGTAAAATTGCTGATTCAAAGGATATGTAGTTTTAATTTTAACCGATATTGGTGGCCTGCTCTCCAAAACGTCTGTAGCAATTCATTTTCCCACCAGCAACGTATGAAATGATGATTTCCCTGCATCTTCATGGACTTTGGGAGTTATCACTCTTTTCAACTTTTGCCAATCCAGTGGGTGGGTGGAGACACGACGTCCAATCTTGACGGGCACCTTCATGAATAAGTGAAGGCACTGGATGAGATGACCTCTAAGCTCCTTCCAGCTCAGTGTCCGCGATTCTCCAGTTATCTGTTTTCAGAGCTCACCTGTTACAGGTGTGTCTTTAGTCCGCCTTCATTAGCTGTTTGTGAATCCCAGAGACAGCTATAGAACAGTTGCCAGAAACCAACACATCAAGGGCTGGAAAGAAAGAAAGCTGAATGTAGTCCAGAAGATCATCTTGCCAATAATCCTCAGCTTGTAAAAACCATCTAGGCCAAATCCCTGCGATTTCATCCAGAACAAATAGTAAAAAGCAGAGTGTAATATTTCTAGGATGAGTATATTCATGGTAAATATTTTAAGATCAATGGCTACACAAAATACATTTTCCTTGGAGTTCCGCTTTTCAAATGGCTTTGTATTAAAAGTGCTATTCAATAAATATTCATGGGGAAATTCATTGATGTGTTTTACCATTTATAGCTAAAATTTCAGAGGTCCTGGAAAAAAAAGATGTATGATGCCTATTTTACCCTGTTAGGAGAGAAGCGGTGAAAGATGCATGATATGCTTTGGCTTTCTCTGGCTATAAACCCTCCAAGGAAGGGAGCTGCGCTTTTCATTTCTGCTCCTCTAGCTGGTCCTGGGGTGGATCACAGCCAGGTCAGATTACAACTGGTGAGAAAGACTGAGGGAGGCAGGGGTAGTGGGAGGGTGGGAAGGCCTGTGTGCTGAGCCTTTTCAGAGTCTCTGAAGCCCCTCCTGACAGCAACCATTGGTGAGTTCTTTCTACTCACCTGGCATTATGCCTGAAACCTCCCATATACTCTCCACCGAGTCCTCATCACACCCCTGTGAACTAGCCACCGTCACTCCCATCTTACAGACGAGAAAACCATGCCTTAGAAAAGTTACACAATTTGTCCCCAAGATCACAGAGCTAGTTAAATGGTAGAATGAGGATTCACACTCAGGTCCACCTGGCTCCAATTTGCCTTGTTATTGGTCCCACCTTGCCTCAGTTCCCCATCTATACTTTCTCCGGATCTCTAGAAGTCCCCCGGGGCTGTAGGGATTGAGGAAGCTCAGTGTGCTGTGAAATGTCTTCTTCTTCACCTCCCCTGCCTCATGGTCCCTGGTAAGTGCAGGCTGCCTACTCTGGACATGAGGCGTCCCCCGTGACATCATTCTTCTTGGCCCCTTTGCCTGTGGCAGGAAACGAACTCACAGAGGCAAAGCATTGAAAATCTGGCTGCATATTCCTGCCAATTTTCTCAGAGTCTCGGGTAAACGTATTTATTTTATAATGGCAAGTTTTACCCTTGGCAATGATCAGATCCCACTGCTCCCTTGCTTAAGATGCTGGAATCACTCCCCATGACCAAGAGAATAAATACAAAATGACCCCCTTGGCTTGGCCTTCAAGGCCCTCTGTTATCTGGCCACATAACCATCCTCTTCATGGCTGTCATCTTCAATTTATGCTCAGCCACTCTAGAAGTTAGCTGTCCTTTGCCCACATTCGTGGTCTCCTATTTTCCTGGAAGGCCTTTCTTCTCCCTCTCTGACTATTAAAGCCTTAACTATCCTTCAAGGTCCAACTTGAATGCACCCGCCTCCTCTAAGGAGTTTCTCTCTTTCTCCGGGGAAGAATTGATGGGTCTCCCCTCCAGAACTCTCACAGTTCCATTTCCATCACTCTGCTTCTAACCATCATTGCTGCTTTTCGTATCTGCCTTTGCAGCCGGACTGTGAGATTTCACAGCGCTGGGGCCATGCTATTTATCTCTGTGTCTCCAGCACCCCAGTTGACACTTGGCTCAAAGTCAGAGTAACAATGACAACATCAACATCAGTAACAACAGCTAACATTTATGAAGAGTTGAGAATGGATTTTATTGACTCTCTCAGAACAATCTCATGAGGCAGATGCTACGTTTACTTCTACTTAATAGATGAGGCAATGGGGGTTTAGAGAGATTGCGTGGAAACGGTGCAGCTGGAATGTGAACCCAGGGTGCCTGGCTCCCGAGCTAACCACTCTGACCCCTTGCCTTCATTAGGTGCTCATTAAATGTTTGTTGAATTAATAATCAAGTGCATTATGAGCAAATGAATAATACGGGGGACAGTCACACGATATAGAAAAATTACCCACTCCATTGGCTAAAGCCGGGCATTTTCTAGAATCCAAGCAATGACAGCAAGCTTTCGCATTCATCATCCAATAGTTACCCTCCTCCCACTCAGGAAAATCCCCTCGACACACTGATGATAGAAGCCACACCAGTGGCTGTCATTCCGAACACTCTCCCAAGGGCATAGAGAAGAAGGTCTTGTCCTTTGGGGTCCAGGGCAATGCTCTGACGATCCCCAGGAGGTTAGGACCTTGGAACCGCATGCAGGCCAGCAAGGGTGGGTGCCTCTGGCTCCTTCACACCCCTCACGTGATCCTCCTGGGACAAACACTGGTCTAAGGCTGCTACATAGTGTCAGAGAGCAGTACAGGCAAGGAATGTTTGGAGAGCAGAAGAAAGCCAAGCGGGATGTAGGAAATGAGAGGAAGGGCAGATGGAGGGCCTGCCACCGCAGCGCGGACGCCAGGCGGCAGCTGTGGCTCTGCTTGTGGGGAACCACAGGTGCTGGCAGAACGGAGGTCACTGGTGCAGGAACGCGGGAGCAACAGCCTGCATCTCAGTCCCAGAGAAGCCTTAGGTGCTGGGTGAACACATGGCAGACGTGTTTATCTCCGGGAGAGGCCACGTTCACCAGGGGCTCAGCCAGGAGCAAACACACAGACCAGGGCCTGGCCCACCTGCCTGCTGGCGGCCGCCCAGCCCTGCCTGATGCTCAGAAGGAGTGGGGCGAGCCCGAGAGCATTCCCTGTCCTCCCTTCTCCCCACTTGCCCCACACAGGGAGCATTCTAGAGACGGGAGAGCACACAGACATTCAGTCACACGTGTACATACACACACACTCCCATGCACACACTCATACCCACACCCCACACACACACTCAGAAGATTTGTCAGGCTTCCCAGCACTTCAAAGCACAAGCAAATTGGTGGATCTTGTTTCTGGAGAGAAACCAGCACGTCCTGAAGGCTGGTGAGGTGTGTTCCTCCCTCTGAGAGGCCGCCAATCGGCTCCTCAATCTCCATTTTCATCCTTGACGGTTTCCTGGCCTTGCACATGGTGGGAAAGTGGACCTAGGGGCCAGGGGTCAGTCGGGGGCCAGAAAACAGAGTTGCAGGGCCAATAGGAGCCCGAAGGAAAAGAAAATGCATTTCATATGGAGGATTTAATTTTCACTTAGGAAGATTAAAATAATTTCCTAAGGTGGTTTTGGAAACGCATGGAAGTGTTTTTCTTTCTGAACTTGAGAAGCAGGTCTGAAGGCTGTTAAGTACCTCCCTGGGAACCAAGAATCTGATCTTCTTTCCATAAGAGCTGGGAGCCAGTGAGAGTGGGATGCATAGTCTTTGCCAGAACCTCGAGGAATGGGATTTGAGAAGTCCCATCCAATTCAGCTGAATCCAGCCAGCCAGCTAGCCAGCCAGCCAGCCTAGGGTCATTTGCTCGTATAGTTAACATCAATTATCACCTGCTATGTGTCTACCTTTGGCCTGACCCTGGGGTCCAGGCCCCTTGAAAGGACCTCAAGCCTCCTCTTGGTGATCTAAGGAAAGGAAAAGATACTGGTTACAAGGGCTCATCCTGTTCTAATTCACATGCAAAACAGAAGACAAATCCTCTCAAGTGTGAAGACTCCCTTGGCTCCAAAACAACGCAGTAGTTAGTTCTGGGCCAGCCCAGGCTAGGTTCTCAGGAAAGACCTGCTGATCCAGGGTAACTGCCACCTCTTTAAATGCCCTGAAAGATCTCCACTCTCTGTCTTTGAAAGTCTTTCATTTGCGTTTCATGATGGAAGCGAGGATGAACGATTATGTAAGAGTGTCTTTTGCGACAAGTTTATGGGTGTATTTTGAAGGAAGCAAACATACGCCTATTAAGCATGGGGAGAATTATCAGTGAATGTTTTTAAATGACCAATAAAAATGAAATTATCATTGCTCATTGTTTTTTATGGATCATAATGTGTTTTTTTTCCTGATGGAAATACCCGACAAACTTGCCTCCTAGACACCGGCCGCTAATTACATAGTTAGCACACAGCAATCCATGCGAGTGGGTTCTCGCCTGTGGTAATTCATCTTCATAACCGTAATTGGTCCAATGAAAGAGACCGCAAAATAATTCTGCAAAGAGGAGACAGATTCAATAAAAACCGATTTTACTCTTTTTTTTTCCCCAAAACTACAAGCTTGGGACAGGAGTTTTCAAGAACATATCAGATTTCTTCCCAGCTCACCACGCCCACCCTAATTTGTTTATTACTCAGCTGTTCATTGAGGACTTACTCTAATCAAACCATTAGCTTAATGCTGGGGAAAAAGCAAAACTTGAAACGAACTCCCCACTGCAAGGAATGGGCAATCAAGTAAGGAGTGTATAAGCAGCAGACAGATTAAGGGTGATACAGGTTGGACAGTAATAAATCCTCCAGAAGAGATGCGGAGAGAGGGCTACAGGACTTCAGAGGCAGAGTGGTTGCCTCCTGCTGGGGCATCAGTGAAGGCTTCATGGAAGAAGTGCCATTTGAGCTAAATCGTGAAAGAGGAAGGGATGGGGAGAGGGTGGGGAGGTAAATGGCCATTTTGAGGAACTAAGGCACAGAGGTAGGCTGTTCAAACTAATGTGGGAGCAATTTTAGTGGAGTGTAAGAGGGCAAAGGGTGGTGAGAGATGGAGTGGAAAAGTAGGTTGAAGGTTGTAAAGTGGGAGAAGCATATTTTTAACTTTTTAACTCAAGTTGTGCCCCTCCCCTCTGCATATGCAATGACATTAACTTGATGCAGTCAATAGAGTATACCCATTACTTGCCAGACCCTGTGCAAGGGCTATGGGGGAGACCCAGGTGAGTTGGGTACAAAGCCTACCCCCAGAAACTCAGAAGGGAGGTGGAAGAGATGATGTGGCCAATTCTGGCTGGAGCTCATGTCTGCATTTATTATTGGAGGCAGGGGGTCGCTGTTCAAATGAGGCAATAGACCCCAGATGAGCTCACCATCCACCCAATTCCATATCACAGCAGGCATTGTTAGCATGGGCTCTAGCTGCTTCCAAGGCAAAAGATTTTTGGACCATTTACTACCAAATACTTCTTTTCTCTATCTCCGTCGCCAACATTTTCCTCCTTGAAAATTTGAATGAGCCAGGAAAAGACACTGAGTAGAAGTGTTCAGGGAGATAGGAGGGAAATGCAAATGAGAATCACAAAGCAGAATTCAAGGGAATGGAGAATTTCAGGGAGTGGTTGACAATGTCACACGCTATAGAGAATTAAAATAAGAGGAAGGCTGGCAAGTGTCCATTGGATTATCGTGGAGAAAATCACTGATAACCTGGTGAAAGCCATGTCAGAGAAGTGGGGCCCAGAGAGCAGAAGCCAGGTGGCAGCAGGCTGAAAAGTAAGCTAGTCTGGCACGGAGGAGCCTCACAGCTCCTGCAGGTACCTAGTCAACTGCCTGCCATTCACACCTCCACTTTGCTCTTTTGGTCTCTACTCGCTTCAATAGACCTAACAACTCTCAGGAAATTATATTTCACTGCTTTTTTATAGAGTAATTTACATGCTACTGTGACATTTCACATCGAAGGATCTTTGAGATGCCTTGGGATGTGTCCCTCAGGAATGCCCAGTCTACTGTGGTGTTTCTTACACTTTCATGGGACTAAAATCCCAACTCTGTGTCCTAGATGTGTCACAGGTTCTTCCACTCTCTCTCTACTCACAGTCCATCTGCCCTCAACTGCTGTTTATTCTCTCTGCTTATTATCTCATGTATCTCTTCCCCCTATGATTTCCTCTGTGGTAGATTGAAGTTTTGGTTCCAATTCTTCACTGCTTTGTAATAAATTTTACTTGCATACTCTTTCTATGGCCTCATGATCCTCCTCACTCCTTGACTTTTGGGTTGACCATATGACTTGTTGGGGCCAATGAGATGTTAGTAGATGTGATACAATTAGAAGCTTGAAATGTTTTTGTGCAATTGAGTTTGCTTTTTTATACTCCAGTGAGCCATCTGAGAAGATTACGTGCCGGGTAGATGCTGCCACTTCAGAACGGGCCTCAGAAGAAACACATGTGAAACAGACCTGAGTCTACCCTGGAGCCTGGAGCCAGGCTCTGCTGGCCTGTAGCCTGAAGCAGAGCCACCTAGCTGAGCCCAGCCTAGATCAGCCATACTGTAATCAACCTGCAGATCCGTGATTAGGAGAATAAATACTCACAGTTTTAAGCCACTGAGTTTTGGGATGGTTTGTCATGTAGCATTACTGCAGCACTAACTGACTGATACAGCCTCACTTGTTCAAGTCCTCTACTCTCACTCCTTAAGTCCAACTGCCATACAGACTGTTAGACAACCTCAATCATAAATAAGAAAGACTTCCCCTTCAGAGTTTTTCAGTATTTCTTCCAGGAGGTTTATTCCTTTGTTCATTCATTTGTTTATACACTCAACAAATAAGACTTGTGCTAGGCCTTAGCAAGGGCAATGGGGGGCAAGGGAGGGGTGGCTATAACCTGGAATGAGACATATTTCATTTCTTTAAGTGAGACAGACATGTAAACAAATAATTAAATCCCAAGGTGCCTGCCACATTTCTTATCCTAAAGCAAACCAAGTGGATATAAAATAATCATTCTTGCAAATGCCCTCATTTATACTTAAAAGCAATTATCTGGGGGTATTTTAAAAAAATCTATAGTAATTACGAGTTTGCCTTTTTCTTTTTCACGTAACACGTGAGCAAGTGAGGAAGTGAAACGCAAGACGCCCTACCATATGTCAATATCAAATACATTTTCCTTTAAAGTGTGCTTTGTGCATCCTTCTGGAAGATGGGGAATGAAATGTACTTGTAAACAGACAGAAATGATTCACGGGATCATGATTGCTTTTCATCAGCTGCATCAATTATATACAGCAATGGGACTTGGTGAAAAACATTTACAACTTGTTAAAAACACTCCTTGAAACAATTCAGACCTTGTTATATTCCTGGTGAGCTCAGTCAAGCATGGCTGAGCTGGCAGTCAGCAGAACTTAGTCCTCATACCAAATCCAAGCTGACCTCCGCCACAAGGAATGGCATGCCAGGATGGACACTCTTTCTGATCTCGCTTTCCATTGTCATGGGATGGAGGACAGGGAAGCCAGCTATGAGATGGGTACAGATTTTTATTAGGTTGTCAATAAAGCATCCAATCTGTCATCAAGCCAATTAATACTATGCCAGGTAATGGGGATAAAGCAATTCAAGTAAAAGAATAAATACGGGGTCCTGCCCCCAGGTCGGGGCAGGACCTGCCCGATGGTCTCATAGGAGGTATAAATAGTTAAACTTGCCATTCCCAGCTCCTCCATCTACCAACTATATAATATTTTTTAAAATTACTTAATTTCCATGTCCCTCAATTTCCTCATCCATAAAACTACTATAATAATAACTACACCCTAGGACTGTTGTGAGAATTAAGTAAGTTAATACGTGTTATGGCAGACACAGCTAGTTGCTTATTCAATATCAATGATTCTCTTTTTTTTAACAAGAGAACCCTGATTTTGTTGAGGTGGCAATGCATCCTGACGAAATACTCATCTTCCCAGACTCCCTTGCAGCTGTGGTGGCAATGAGCCTCAGTTATGGCCAAGGAGAAGTAGATGGAAGTCTTAGTGAAGGCATTCCTTCCTGAATAAAAGGACAAAGTTCTATGAGAGACACTTTTTGTTTATCTTCTTGCCAGAAACACATATATGGAACATTCAACAACCCTGACACCATGAAGATGAAACCACATGCTTGGGACGGTGGAGCAGGATGCTGGAAGGAACTTGACTTCCAAATACAACCTTGGGCACCTGCATAGACTCTGTTCTACTTACTTCCAGACTGTTCATGGGAGGAATAATTCTTGCTTAAGCCATTTTCTTGATTAAGCCACTGTTATGGCAGTTTCTGTTTTATACAGGTGAACATATTCCTAACTCAAAACAAGTGAGGCGCCTGGCATGCAGAAAGCATCCAGTAAGTGCCATCAGTGTGGCTGATGTTATGACTGTGCAGTGTGATGGTGGCATGATGAGGGAAACCCAGGGAGCTGTTGGACCTCTTAGGAGGGTTTCTGATCCAGACCATATGGAAACTTCTTGGAGAAAGAGAGCCAAGCAGATACCTGGAAGGCTGGGGGTCCTGTCAATTTTGACCTTCAAAAGTTTTTTCAAGTAGACCCCTCTTCTCATCCCCACCATCCTCCCATTCTGCAGATCCTCCAGTTTGGGTGTTCCAACAGGCTCTGAACAGGCCTCATGCTTTCAGTCTTGCCCAGATCACCTTCTACACTTGTTTCCAGAAAAATCTTCCTCAAACGGGTTTGGTCATATTACACCCCCAGATGAAAACCTCCTGAGAGCAACCTCTCCCTGACACAGAGCTTCTCAAAGTTTCCATCAAAAGGCAACAAACCTCTACCTCCATGGAGGCTTCAGCAAGGACTGAGAAGGTACAACATTTATTTGAAGTTTTCTGGTTCAATCCTTAAAAAATCATGTAATTTTTGCATTTTTGTTTTGTGAAATATGCTTGTTGGTTTTAATATGAAAATGTTTTAACTTACTTCCTAATGGGCTTAATTCAGGTTTAAGGAAGATGTGCTGTCTTTAACCAGTGGTGCTGAGTACCACCTTGTGTGCTGCTCTGTACCTCTGTACCTGTCCTGGCATCAGCATGGTACCTATTCAGCCTCTGGTGATACCTCCTTGCCTTCACATGCCACCCCTTCCTCACTGAATGTCTTTCTTCCCTGGCTGTCTGGTAAACTCCTATGTAGGCACCTCTGTTGAAGCATCCATCATGTCATAGATTGGGCTTGGTTAAAACGTCTCCAATCTCTGATTAAATTATGAATCTGTCAAGGGCAAGGGTTGAATTTTATTCATCATTGAAAGTCTTCCATTTTCCATTGTGTAACAAATTACCCCAAAACCTAGAGGCCTAAAACAATCGTTTTATTTTGCTCACAATTTTGTAGGGCAAGAATTCCGGAAGGGCTCAGCTGGGCAGTTCTTGTGGAGTCGCTCATGCAGTCTGCAGACACACAGCAGCTGGGGCTGCGTCAGCTGAAGGCTGGGCTGAGCTAGAAGGTCCAAGCTGGCTCCCTCATATGGCTCCCAGCTCATGCTGGCTGTCAGCTGGGAGCTCGGATGGTGCTGTCGACTGGAGCATCTCTGTGTGGCTTCTCCAGTCAGACTTCCTAAGGTGGCTGGCTTCCCCCAGAGCAAGGGTCCCAAGAGACCAAGTGGAAGCTGCGTATGGCCTCACAAGTCATGCAGTGTCACAGCCGACCACATCCTATTGGTTACAAGCCAACATAGATTCAAGGAGTGGGGAATTAGACTCCACCTCTTGATGAGGTCACATTGCAGAAGAGCAAACAGGATGGAAGCTATTGGTGCAGCCATCTTTGGAAAATACTGCAGGCATAATAAGCATCTCAGCGTTTAACCCAGTTTACGATGAATGAATGAATGAACGAATGGGCACCTGAGTGTTCTGAGAACTGCCATCATTCCCAGGGTAAGATTTTGACTTGGAAAGGAAGTGAAATTTCTCCCTATTTTCCTGTCCAAAACCTTCTTTTCTCCAGGACCCACTCTGCCTCTCCCTACCTGAGGGTGAGAGTTAAGGCCAACAGATGCAGAAAGAGCATCAGAGGGAGGAAGAGAGGGTGGGAGAGAAGAAGGGAAGGAAGGGAGTTGGGAAATTTCCAACTCTTGGGAAGGAGAGAAATAAATTCCCCTCCCTTGGTATTTCCTACTCCCACCAGCTTCGGTTTTTCTTCTCCACCCCAAATAGGAAATGGAGTGGTTGAGATTCATTCTGAACATAGATCGATGGCTGGTAAAAGAAATATAAACCAAGCTTGCTGTTCCATGTTTCCCCATTGGAATCATTTCTGCCCTCCTCCCTCAGGGCCTCAGCCTCCCCCCTTCCCATTAGGACAGAGATGGCTTTGGGCTAGCTCACCTCTTGGAGTTCCTCCTGCGGTTAAACCCTGCGATTTCATGCCAGCTACCCCCACCCAACCTAGCGCGGCGTTGGCCTCCCGGGGAGAGGCAGCTTGTCATTCAGAGAACTCAGCTTCTCCAAAATCTAATATCCCCTCATCTCCCATTATGAGTTCAGTTATGGGAGCCTTCATAGCAGGTGTCATTAAATAGACATTAAGACCCAACAGGGCATGTTTTACGGGACCATTACCATATGCCTGATGCTTGTTGTGACAAATGGAGATCCAGCCAACCACGCCATGTGATAATGGGCCGGGAAACACCCCCTGGGGTGATGTAATGTGATTAGAAGATGAGGCGCTCATTGTTTCATGCCACCCATCCCGTGGAAGGGGGCTGACTCCTCTTTGCTGGCTCAGCCTGGAAGTCAGCCTTCACCCGCGTCTTCCTGGGTCCACCAGGCTCTCCTCTGGGCCAAGAGAGATGGAGACCCACCGTCCGGCCAGCAGGGCCAGCCTGAGCATGTTCCAAGGAAGTTTGCCTCCTGCCTTAAGGACAAAGGGCTCTGTTGCCTCAGTTTCCCTCAGGCTGATTGGTCTTTGGAAGCCAGAGTCTGAACAGTAAAAGTGAGATGAGCTAATTTATCTTTCTGCTCATCTGAGTAGGAAGTCAGCCCTGTCCGAGCACAGAGAACTCACCTTCATTTAAACTTCCCACCATCAGAGGTAACAAAATGTTGCTAACGTGCTCTATTAGCTGGAGCCCTCTGTGATCTGGAGGAACATGGCATGGGGAGTGAGCAGGAGCCTTGGATTCTGACTTCCCTGGGTTTGAATCCCAGCTCTGCCATTTGGTCTCATGAAGACTCCTTTTTCCCATCTGCCTTGCAGAGATGGTATGAGGATTACATGGGATGACTCACATGAAATATTTAGCACAGGGACTAATTTCGCAAACATAGTTTTCCTAACTCTTCTCATTTCTTTTTCCTCTGGGTCTCCCATCCTTGGCTTTTCAGAGAGTTAAGGGTGTAGGATCCCAGGGTCTAAGATCTGCCTGAGCCTGCTGCTACCTGGGGAGTAGAGATACCCAAAGCCAGACTCCCTCAGTTATGACTGTTACAACTTCATACCCCACATTCTCCAGAATCTCCACTGTCTGCCTCCTCTGGACCAGCCCTCAATGGCAGAGCGTTGCTGGGGACAGTCCTCAAACCTATCAACATGCTGACTGAGCAAGGCTGTCATCCCCCGCTAACATGCCCGGCTCCCAGCCAGAGCCTGGTGATGTTTCTGTTTCTGGCAGATGTCCTACTTGACCCCAAAACCCTTGATACTTTGGTAGAAATTCATTAGACATCCCCCCAATGCCCGCAGTGTATCTAGCCCCTCCTTTGGCAATTTACAGACCTTGCCCTCACACCTGCTCCAACACCTTCTCTCCTATTTATCTCTCACCCCTTCTGTAGCCCTCCTCCTGGCTGCCTCCTCCCAGCTGATTGACACACTCAGATTTCCTCCATCCCAGAGGGATCCTTTCTCAACCAACTGCCCTCCCATCCTGCAGAGTGCTCTACCCTCGCCGCCTCACTTCCTCTCACCCCATTTCTTTCTCCACTCCTTGAAATCTCGGTTCCACTGCCGCCACTGCACTAAAATTGCTTTCTCCATGCTGTGTTCCAACATCCAACAACTGCCTTTTCTCCTCCCTCATCCACTCCCGTGCCTGGGCAACGTCTGACAGCATCAGTCGCCTCCATTGCCTTTGGATTCTGGGTCACCAATGACTGCTCCTCTTCCTATCTGTCTTCATGGGATGCCTCTGTTTCCTTTGCCAGCTCCTCTTTCTCCCCCACACACCTAACCCTAGGTCCTCCCCAAATTTCTATTTCATAGCTTTTCCCTCCTCTCTCTAAATTCTCTCTTATCCCTTCCCTCCATTCCCACGGCCTCAGCCATCATTCTAGGCTGCTGACTTCTCCACTGTCTTGCCATCCTTGACTTCTCTCTCTAAGGCCAATCTCACTTTCACAGTGGCCTGCAGGACCAGGTGTCTCACTGCTATCCCAGGATCTGGATGTCCCGCACTGAGGTCATTTCATTTCTTCTCCAAAATCTGTTCCTCCTCCTGGATCTCATTTCCACTGATGATACTGCCTGTCCCAGCAAGTGGGGAGATGCCAGGAGGACTTCTTGGCCTCCCCATCCTTCCTTTCCTCTCCCTTATTTTTCTACCAAGACCTTCACTGTAAAGGGCCTCTCTTCTGGGCCCTGTCCTAAGCCTCTCCATGTGGTGATGGTGCACCTTCCAGGAAGATGAACTCAGGTGCCCTGGGTTGTCCTTGGGCATCTTGCAAGTTCCTTCAGTCTCACCTTTCCAAATCTCGTCTCAGGCCAGAAACTTCTGGTCAAAGAGTGTCCCAGTGCCTCAACTTAGCCTCCTAGGTTCTGAGGATCTGGCCTCTGCCTGCTTCTTTAGTCTTATCTTACCTTTCCCTTTCTGGAACTTTCCAGGTCCAGCCATACCACTCATCCAGTTCCTCAAAAGAGCCAAGTCCGTGTCCATCTTGGGCCTTCTCTCAAGCTGCTCTCTCTCTTGAGATCCTCTCCCCACTGCCCATTGTGCATCTCACTAACTCCCACTCACTCCCCTTTCTTTGCTGGGGTCTCCCAATCCAGATCAGGTCCCCTCAGCCATTCTCCACTGCAGACCAGATTTCTTCCTTCGTTGCACATGTTACAACTTACATTACATGCTCAATGTTTACTTATCACCAGTCTCCCCGACTTGACTCTAGGCTCCACAAGGTCAGGCACAAGGTCATGTTCATGCTGGAACCTCAGTGCCTAATGCAGTGCTTGGGACACACTAGGCATTCAAGAAATGGTTGATGAATTAATGAATTAGTGAGTGAGAGATCATGGATTACCCTAACTGTGTCATCCTAGGAGGAGGATTTTTATCCCCATGGATGGTCTCTATGGACTCTCCCTCCAGCGTTTAACCCACAGGCTCTGGAGTGAGATGACACGGGCTCAAATCCCAGCTCTACCACTGATATGAGTGACTTGAAGGGGCTTAACCTTTCCAACTCTCTGTTTCTACAGCTATAAAATAGAGATATATGTATTTAACATACAGAGTTATCCATGAACGTCAACTGATATATTTCAAGAGGTTGGCACCATGACTGGTGCGTGGTGAGTGGAGTCATTATTATTATTGCTACTATTTTTCTTGCTGTGAGAAGAACCAATGGACATGTAGGTAGGACTGACTGGGCAGGTAGAGGAACCAGGAAGAGGCGGTTTGGGAAGACTTCTGGGCTGTGGATTAGGAATGGGTCTGGAGAGAGGAAGTGGGAGGTGGTACTTGGAAGAACAGAGCAAAGTGGATGATGGGACAGAGGGAAGTTTGGAGCTGTCCCTAAGTCTGAGGCTCACGCAGACCCCAAGCACCTGTGGTACTAATTACTGCTCTGTTATTGTTTTTCTCCCTATGATTTATTTTTTTTAATTGAGGTAAAATTCACATAAGATAAAATTAACCATTTTAAAGAGTACAATTCACTGGCGTTTAGTACACTTTGTGGTGTTGTACAATCAACACCTCTGCCTAGTTCTAAAACATTTTATTCACCCCCAAATCCCTATACCAACCAAGCAGTGAGAGATGATTTTCAAAGCTTTTTATTTGGATATAATTTTAGATTTACAGAAGAGTTGCAAAGACAGTGCAGAAAGTTCCCTCCTCCCTCAGCTTCCCTGATGCTAATAGCACCTTATATAATCTGGGTACATTTATCAAAACCGAGACATGAACATTGGAACAAAACTAAACTACGGACTTCTATTTGGATCTCTCCAGGTCTCCACTAATGTCCGTTTTCTCTTCCATGATTGAATCCAGGATATCACGTTGCATTTGGAGAGGTTATTTTTGAAACCCGAACAATCAAAATAAAGTCCACAACACCTTGGGCTTGGAACCGATTCTTGGTGCAAGTTTTGGGTCATTCCCTCCCTGGGTCCCCTGAGACTCATCCTGACCCAAAAAAGAGGTTTCCATCGGGCCCGTGGGCTGTGAACCAGTCATACACCACCAAGTGCCTGGAGGAGAGCGGAACATGGTGTGTTCTCTAAGAATCACATCTTATTCAGAGTCCCTAATACAGTCAGAGTTTCCCCTGCACTGACTCCTGGGCACCTGCCAGCTCACACTTCTCTCCCTTCCTCGAGCGTCAATCTGCAGATGCTAGGGCATGCCATGGCTACGAACAACCTGGGAATCTCAATGGCTTGGGACCACCGAGGTGTATGTCTCACTCCTGCATCCTGCTCATTGAGGCTCATCTAGCCGTCTTGCTCCACACCCTCCTCCCCTAAGACTTAAGCTGATGGGGCAGCCACTTTCTGGAGTATTGCACGTATGAAAGACACTTCTTGAGGCTCATGCACCAGCATTTAAATGCTCAAGCCCCAAATTGAAACATGTTCTGTCCATTCAAACTCATTGGTCTTAACTAGTCACACAGCTGCACCCAACCAAAGGGAGCCAGGAAGTGCACCCGCCACCACCCCCACGCCATCCATGCCCAGAAGCATGGAGAACTGGACTGTTGGGCAAACAGCACCAATGTAACACTCTCAAAGATGGTATTGAAAGGCAGGTCTGCAAACCTGCCTCCCCAAATGCAGCCAGGGTGACTTTGGGCTCGGAGGAGTCTGTGTGCCTGCTTCGGGGTCCTGGAATCACTCACAGGGTGGGTGGGGTGCTGGGCTAGGGCAGATATGAGTAGGCAGAAGGGAGGAGGCAAAGCCAGGGCAAAGAAGAAGAAACTATACTACCTTCTAGCCTCAGACACTCAGCCTGAAGCAAGGGACCACAGACAGAACGAAATCACGAGGACCCCAAGCACGGAATAAACCCATGAGGACTCCTGCCACCCCACCAGGACAGGCGGTAGCCATACTATCCATGCAATTTCTTCCATAGATAATGACCAGGTCCCTACCACACGCTAAGTCCTCTGCCTTCTAGAGTCGTCTAAGATTTACTGACTCTCTGCAGCGCTTGGTGCTCTTACATTCATAATCCCATTCCATGACGTAGGCATGGTACCTGCAGTAAGCTGAATGGTGCCTCCAAAAAGATGTGTCCGCATCTTAACCCCTAGAACCTGCGAATGTGACTTTATTTGGGGAAAAAAAAGAGTCTTGGCAGATATAATTAAATTAAGGATCTCAACATGAGATCATCTTGGATTATCCCTAAATCCAGTGACAACAGTCCATATAAGAGACAGAAGAGGAGAAGACACAGACACACAGAGGAGAAGTCTGTGGAAGGTGGAGGCAGAGGTTGGAGTGATGCAGACACAAGCCAAGGAATGAATTAGATCCACGAGAAGCTGGAAGAGACAAGGACGGATCCTCCCCTAGAGCCTTCAGAGAGACCACGGCCCTGCCAACACCTTGACTCTGGACTTCTGGCCTCCAGAACTGTGAGAGAATGAACTGTTGTAAGCCACCACATTGGTGATCATTTGTATGACAACCCTAGGAAACTATGGGATCCCTAGTAAACAGCTAAGGAAACCAAGTCTCAGAACAACTTGTCACCATCCTACGGATAGTGGGTGTCAGAGCCAGCCTTGAGCTTGGTCTGGTGGCCCCACAGTCTGGGCTCTGCAGCTCTCAGAGGCAGGTAGTGGGGTAGCTGAGCACTTGGCCGGGAGTCAGTCTGCTCCATTCTTCTCCCAGTTCTGCAACTCATGGGCTGTGATTTGGGGCAAATTGCTTAACCTCTCACTCCTTAGTTTCTCTATCTATAAATAGGGATGCTAAAAATGGTCCTTTCCTCTCAGAGTTGTTTTGGAGTTAAGGGAGCGGGTAAGTGGACCCCTGGAAAGTACTCAGAGCCACGTCTGGACCAGAGCAAGTGCAAAGGAAGCGCTTGTTAGAGCTGTGTGCCTGCAGAATATTCTGCTGCCCCTGTTCTCTCCTAATCACGCTCCGCCTCCATCCCTCCCCTAGGCTGGGCTTTCCAACGTCAACAAGCTGACGTTTCGGAATCCATGACTCTGTGTTGTGAGGGCTGTCCTATGCACTGTGGGATTTGAGCAGCATCCCTGGCCTCTGCCCACCAGCAGATAGAGTGTAGATTCCAGCAGATTCCAGTAGTACTAAGCCCTGTTCCAAGTCATGAAAAACGAAACTGCCTCCCTCTTGCTGAATTTGGGAGATACAATCAACCCTGGTTGAGAACTGCTGCCTGAAGCCTCGAGGGGGCAGGCCTTTAGAAACAAGCGCCCTGCCTGCAGCTGGGTCTGGGATGCAGGTCTGGTCTCCAGGTCTGAAGCTGTGGTGCTGTCGGGCAGACAACCTTTAGCAAAGGGCTTGGAGACCCCCAGTCCCCAGGGGCAGGGAGGCAGCACATTTAGCAGAGGGATATTTGGTGTTGGAGAGCCTGCAGCGGGGCCTCAGCTCTATTACCGAACTTTCCTGAGCCTCTATTTCCATACCTGTAAAATGGGAATAACAATGATATCGGCTTCAGGCGGTGATTGTAGGCATGACATGAAATATTCGATGTGGAGAGCTTGTCAGAGTGCTGGGCACAGAGTCAGTGTTCAGTCAATATCCGTTATGACTCTTTTCACTGTTTTGATGATCCCGGTCTGGTGCGCTAACCCATAGAGGGACACCGGAGGAAAGCATCTATTCTCAATGGCTACAAAGACCCCAGATCAAATCAGAGCGTGTTTGATGGTGGCCGTCAAATAACACACACACGCCCGGGCCGAGGGTGGGAACGGGTGTGGAGTGTAATTTAAAGGAATGTCTTCGCCAGGGCAGAGAAATGGTGAGAGATTTACGTTGACGTGACACAGGTTCCCAAAAGCAGCAGTCCTCCCACGGCCTGAAATGTGATGCTTGCTGTTGGCAGACGCGGCTGAATTGGAGAAAGAGAGACTGCACTCACGGATTGTCACTTCATTTTACTCTCTCGTGGCTGCCGTCCTAGGGGCTGCAGTGCGAGCCCCTCTGCGGGGGCGGCTCCCGGGATCTGCTTCCCTCCTCTGCTGCTTGTCCCTCAGCGGCCAGGGGCCCGCAGAAGGTGTAGAGGAAAGGGCTCAGGCTTCGGAGCCAGGAGGTCTGAGTTCGAACGTGGTTCTGTCACTTGCTAGCTCTGTGACCTTGCGCCAGCCACCTACCCCTTCTCTTGTCTGTTGGAAGGGGCAGTAAACACTTGGTGCTTATATGTGGTGATGAGCTTCGTCTTGGAATGGGGAAGAAGCCTTAGGCCCTTCATATCCAACCAGTAGCTTCAGATACGGAGGGAGTAGATCTCACCAAAAAGCTAAGTAACTGGGCAGGAGTGTTAAAAAGCAGGACTCCATGAAGGTGCCTATACCACCTTTATGAAAATAATAGTAGCTACAACAACAACACTATTACTATTTATTAGGTATTTATTTTAGAGCCCAAATGAATCATCTTATCAAATCCTCAGGATACCACTCTGAGGGAAGTACTCTGATTATTCCCATTTTATCGAAGAAATAGAAAGTTGGAGAGGTAAAATAATTTGTCCAAGGTCAATCAGCTCATCAGGGCCACCCCGAATGGTTGTTCAGGTTGTGTACTGCACAAGGGAGCCACACCTAAGAGGATGACATTTATTTTGTAGACGACTACTAACTTATATGAGAGCGTGCTGTGGGCATAGGGCTTTCAGGTCCCCTAGGCACGTCCTAGGATGACCAGTCCTTCGTAAACCCACCCGGACACCCGCCACCAGCCTCCACTCAGGAGCTCACACACTCGCTGGTGTGGGAGAGTAGCTGCAACAGGTCCTGGCCACGCCCAGGAATCCCCTGAGGTTGCTTCCGTCACTGCCCTGGCCCTCGGTGGGCCTGGGTCCTGTCCCCCGCAGACTCTGAATCTGCTGTAATTGCCTGGCTGGGGGATGGGCAGGTGCAAACAGGTGTCCGCTAGACTGTGAGCCTGAGAGAGCAGGGCTGTCTGCAGGATGCTGGGGCCTGATTCCTAACCAGACGATGTCTGCCCTGGGTTTCCCAAAATGCTGAGCCTAAGAAGAGGCTTATGTGCGAGCACTTTACTGAGGGTTGTGATACTAGAGAGCCCAGCAAGGGGTGCTGTGGCCCCCATAGCAAATTACCACAAACTTGGTGGCTTAAAACGACACACATTTGTTCTCTCACAGTTCTGGAGGCCAGAAGTCTGAATCAGTCTCATGGGCCAAAAGCAAGGTGTCGGCAGGGCCGTGTTCCCTCTGGAGACTCTGGGAAAGTCCATTTCCTGGCCTTTTCCAGCTTCTAGGCCGCCTTCCTTGTATTTCTTGGCTTGTGGCCCCTTCTTCCATGCTCCAAGTCAAGGGCAGAGCATCTGCTCAGTTCTCATTGCCTTCTTCTCTAATCAAATCTCCCTCTGCCCCCCTCCTATAAGGACACCTGATTGCATTTAGGGCCCACCAGGATAATCCAGAATAAGTAAATAAACAATAACCCATCTCTAGATCGTTAACTCAGTCACATCTGCAAAACTCCCTTTGCCATAAGGAAACATTCCCAGGTTCCAGGATCAGGACCTGGGTGTCTTTGGGGGCTGTTATTCAGCCCACCACAGAGGGAAGAGGAGAAGTGGGGAGAGCTGAGAGAAGGATGTGACATCCGCTTGGCCACCCTTACAGGAGACTGGTCGCTTGACTCAGTGGGGCCGCTGAGGAGCTGCCTGAGCTGTGTCTCAGGACTGCCCCTGGAGGGGGCAGGAAGGTGAGGGGGGTGAGGAAGGAGGAAGTACGTCTCCATGGCTCCCACCCGCTGTTGGTCAAAGGCTCACCCCGTGGGGCGCGCATACTCCCTCACTTCTGGGTTGTGCCCAAGTGCATTCCGGGGCTCCCCTCACCCGGGGAAGGAGAAGAGACTTGTGGGTGTGGACTGAGGGGAGGCTGTGTCAAGTCACAGAGCTGCCCGGAGCCTGCATGGAGCTGCCCAGCAGAGAGAGGCTGGAATAAGAGGGCACAGGTAAGGCCCAGAGGGTCTGAAAGTGGTGGAGAAGCAGTGTCCCCCACAGGTGCGCGTGCTCTGTCCTCAGAATGAGAATAGGCCCAAGCTAGGAGAGCACTGTTCATGAGAATGTACGCAGGATGCTACTGGTTAAACCTGGAACCCGCCCCTTCCCCTGCCATCACCCCCCCACTCCCTGACTCCCTTCCCCTGGCTCCCGCTCCTTACACGTTCGGACCCCTAGCAGAGCCATCACGACTGGTCATTAACAGAGCCAGAGAGGAAGCACCCCTGCCCCCCTTTCCTGTTAGGACTTAAATTGTTTACCCCCACCCCCGTTATTTTTTAACTTGAAGAAAGAGTGCTGTTTTGTCTTGTTTTCTTTTTGTTTCTGATTTGCGTTAAGGGCTCCCGTGGGCGGCAACAGCCCTGGGGCAGCTGGGCCTGCAGAATCAAGCCCTCAACCCAGCTCGGTTCACTGCCAAACCCAAGGCAAACCAGGAACTCCACTGCCCCTGATAGTCCACGGAGAGCCAGGGATGACGGGCGTGTTTGCCCCCTCTTTGCTCGGGGTCCCAGCATCCAAAAATCCACAGGTCTGGCAAAGAGCAGGGAAGGCCCGGGAAGGAGGTGCGGACTTTTGGGGGGAGCGAGCGCTCCGTCAGGAAAAGCAGCACTGGTCTTGGGGGCAGCAGGGCGCTGGGCACGGGGTTGGGTGTGTGGGTTTGAATGAGTGGGGAAGCTTTGCAGAACCCTGGAAGGAATTGAGCCCCATGAGCGCATTTCAGGGGGAGGTAAGTGCTGCCTGCCTCAGAGTGGGGAGGCCCAGGGCAACTGCCTCTCCAGGGCCTCCCCTCTGACCTGTGGGCCCCAGTAAAGGCTCAGCCCCAAAGAAATTGAAGGAAGTAAATTATATTAAAAATTTAAAAGCTAATACCTTAGAGACAGGCACCTCCACACCCTAAGGATTCCTGGTATAAGGGGGAACGTTTATAGATCCTGACTGACTCTATTCATAGAAGACTCGCCCTAAACTGTTCGGGGAAAATTGAGAACAAGAGAGTGCTCCAGAGGGATAAGTTTGGGAGGGTCGGGGTGGAGGGGGTCCAGATGGGGACGCGTGTGTGTAACCTGATAATCGCTTCGCGCCATAGCAATTCGCGCCATAAAATGTAACTGTTTAAATGTTTTAAATTAGCCAATCATGTAAGACCGCGCCAACCTTTTCCCGCTTTATGCTTCCGAATCCTATAAAAGAGCTTGCCCCTTAAGGTTCGGGGTCGACTCCTCTGTCTCCTGCGAGAGATACGTGTCGACCCGGAGCTCCGCTTAATAAAACCTCTTGCGTTTGCATCAAGCTCGGTCTTCTGTGTCTGTGGGTCCGCGCCTTCCCGAGACTGGAGTTGGGGTTTCCTTTTTGGGATCCTACAAAATCTCCAGACCAGGCCTTTCCAACTGTCCCTCACCTGCCCCTCCTCCCCATCTCCTGAAGCCACTTGGAAACATTGATTTGAACTTCCACCCTCATGCCTGAGCTGCTTCTGTCCCCTTCGTTCCTGACTCCATCTTACCTCGTGAGCGCGTCCCTCCTGCACATCTGGAACGGGTTTCTGCTCTCCTCTAACTCTCCCAAGCCCCCTTGAGGATGTGAGCATGACTTTGTTCAACCCGCTCCCACCTGGTAGGGTGTCTACACCGGCCAACCCCTCAGACCTTCAGGCTGGGTCTCACTCCTCCACAGCGACGATAAGCAGGTACTTTTAGCAAGTTCTACGCAGAGAAGATTCTAATCCCCCCAGGACAGGCTGAGCCTTGACCTTACCAGTCCCAGGCCCAACCCTGACCCCTGGGCCTTGATCTGGACTCTGACCTTTGTCTACTTCTCAGTCTTGTTCAGACTTAGCCCGGTGCTCATCCCAGGCTCATCCCTCAACTCTGCCCCAACTGTGCCTTCACCCTGGACTGCCTTCTGACCCCTGTCCCAGGCGGAGCCTCAATTGTCCCCCGACCTCATCCAGCCCACAAATGTAGATTATTAGTTTACACGGGAGGACTGGCAGGGAAAGCGAATGGCATGGTTCGGCCCCCCACCTCGGGAGCCTGGCTCCCATATCTCACGTCTGGGTGGGTGGGCTTGTCAAGAGCCTGAGGATCGCGGTGGAAAGACCACCTCAGTTGGGTCTGAGTGCAAGCGTGTCACTTACCAGCTAAGTCACCTTAGGCAAGTTCTAAGAGGCAATTTTCTGGGCCTCAGTCTCTCACCATGAAGGGATGCTGTGAGGGCTCTGTCACCCTAGGGCCTGGGTGTCGTTTGTAAATTATGGAGGAAAGTAGGTTCTTGCATTTTCTTTGTCCCAAATTCAGGGGATCTTGGGGACTGATCTTCATGCTCCTCCTCTGCCAGAAAGGGCAGTCCTTTCCCAACCCTGCAGGCGTGCTGGGCCTTCCACGAACACCGACCTGCGACGGTGTGTTTCCACAAGGCTCCTACAAGCCCTGGCCCTGCTGCCATCCGCCGACCTAGTTTCGTTTCAGCTCCCTTAAAAGAAAGCGTTATCCCAGTTCGCTCTGTGTAGTCTGACAAATGCGTCTCTTTATTAGGGTGAACCCAGCCCTTGGAGGCAGCAGAGCAGGTCACGTGCTGGCAAGGTTGCCATGGAAATTATTCATTTTTATTGAATTATTCATTTGTGCTGTCCACCTGGGACATCCCCCCAGGCTTGGCACTGTGACAGACAGACACTGGGACAGAGAGGCGCGCGGCCACAGGCCCCTCCGCACATCGGCAGCTCTGCCCCAGAGCCCCCTAATGACAGGACAGAGCAGAGAACTTGAGTCAAACACCCTGGCTTCCCTCCCCGCTCAGTTACAGGGGACAGCGATCCTATGGTGATTTCTTTGTGCCGACTCTCAATCCAGACTGCCAGGGTTCAAGTCCCCTCTCTCCTTCTTCCCCTGTTTTCACAACTGAAAAATGAGAATAGAAAGATGCCCACTTCCCAGGGTTGTTATTACATTTTAGACTTAAAAATATATTAAAAAAACACTAAAAATAACTAGCTTTTACTATTTTCTTGCAAATTGTTTGATCATGGGCCTCAGTTTTCCCATTTGTAAAGTGAAGACGTTGAACCAAATAATCTCTGAGGAAGCTTCTTGCCCTGATAGTCCCTGCGATGGACAATGGCACTGGTGGCATCTTCTTGCTCGAATTGGTAAGTTTCTCAGGGGCACAAAATCCGTTTCCCTCAGTAGACTTTGCCCTCTTCTTAGCGGTAGTCACAGGTCAGGGCTGTGAAGTGAGAAGGTACTCAAGACCCAAATAGGCCCTGTTTCAATTTCGAAGTCAGGGAAAGGATTCATTCTGCGTTTCTTTGAGAGCCTAATGAAAAATCACCAGCACCATCTGCAGAGATCATCCGGGCAATGCTGATGTTGCCTTCAAACAACTGATTCTCAGTAGACTAAAAAAAATCAACAGTGTGGTTTTTATTCTTTGGGATTCTAACCTGAGACAATTTTTTTTAAGTGGACACCTCAACAGATGTGTAAAGATGTAAATGGAGGGATGTTATCACAGAATTACTGGAAATCACCTAAATGCCTATCAATAAGGCTACACACACTGCTAGTTCCTCTCCAATAATTCGCCACTTAGATGTAAAGAAGAGTGAGTTAGATATGTACTTATTGACAAGCCATGATGCATGAGATGCAGGACTGCGTGAAAAAAAAACATAAAACAGCAAGTGCAAAAAAAATTCCATTTAAATAAAACCTATAAACATAAATATATATCTCAGATGTCTGGGGCCAGCCTACAGCTTCACATCTAGAGAAGGTTCGCTCGAACCCCCATCCATAAAGTGGGGAACCCCTGA
Source organism: Ceratotherium simum simum (assembly GCF_057802395.1). Taxonomy (NCBI): domain Eukaryota; kingdom Metazoa; phylum Chordata; class Mammalia; order Perissodactyla; family Rhinocerotidae; genus Ceratotherium; species Ceratotherium simum. The sequence goes on from NC_141915.1 coordinate 12,796,871, forward strand.
TCCCAATATGTCTGTGAATTCCCAAAGGACTTTTGTTCACATGGTCACATCGAGGTTCTCCATCACTTCCCTGCCCGCCTCCTACCCTCGTCCTTCTGCTGGATTAGCTCAAGGTTAGGCTGCCTTCCTGGCCCGTGTCTCTATTTTGGTTCCACACCATAACAACTCAGATATGGCTTCAAACCTCTCCTTAGTGTCTCCCACAGAACACTCACACTAGAACTGCATGTGGAGTGAATGTGTGTAGTTAACGCTTGTGGAAGCCTGGCGAAGGCTTTTCATAGCAAAAAGCAAGCAACTGAAATTCAGTAATTAGGTGTCCCTGCTTTTCAAAACTCCCGTGGCTGCTCCCGTACTCAGGGCTCCAGCCTCCTGCTGGGTTGCGCTCTGCTCCTTTATTTTTCTTTCTATTTTCAGCTCTGTTGCTCTCTCTAGCTTTTGATTGGCCCTGGGAGCTCCAAGCTCTTCTCACTTTATGAAGCAGAGCAATTCAGTCCTTTGCTGCACCTACCCCCAAATTCAGATCTGGGCCACCCTTGCTCTTATCCAAACCCATGGAGAGGCTGAGGGTCAGCTCACAACAGGCCTTTCACTAAATCAAACCCGCAGCCTTAGAAAGCAGTTGGGGTTGTAGATAGCAATGTGTCTCACACACACACGTGCGGGTGTGCGTGCATGAATAAAGAAAGATCAGCCTGGAATCATGTTCACCAAAATATTAACAATGGTCACTTCAGGGTAATGATAGTTTTGGTAACTTTTTCTGCCATTTCTTCTTTACATATCTTTGTATTACTTAAATTTCCTAAAATGATCCTATATTGGCTTCATAGTCTGAGCAGGGAGCAGGAAAAGAAATTTTCATTTTGGGGAAAACCATGTCCTCTGTGACACAGATGGCCTGATTCAAGTGCTCACCACTGCCCCCAGTCCATTCGCTTAACACCCCACCCCCTAAAAGCCCTGGACGTCATTCAGCAACCTGCCAAGTGTCCAGGACTAAGTCAAAACCGACTTCCCACCCCCTGCGCTCACAAGCATTTGAAGAATGACCATGGCCGGGGCCCCGGTGTGCCAGCGGAGCCTGAGCCGCTGTGAGAGCACCCCCCCATTTCTGCAGAAATTCTTGACCTGAGCCACGTGCAGAGCAACTGGATTTACCAGCAGCAGGGCTCCACATCGTGTGGCGTCTCCCGAGCAGAGCCCCAGCCCCTGGAGAAGGTATGCGGGTCTGGAGGCCACTCCAGCAGGAAAGGAGGCATCCGGGAGGTCTGGAGAGCCCCCCGAGTCTCCAATATCACACCCGTGATGGATGCGGACGGCGCTGCTGCCATTGCTAGTGTCCTGTAGATGAAATGTCACAACTGCTCCCTTGTTGAAGTGACAGGACTTTGGGAAAGTCGCTTTTGTGGCCAAGAAACTCATAAAAGAGAAAGTCAACCACTGGTCAAGAAGGGCGGATGTGGGTTCCATTATTAGGTGTGCGACCAGTCTGAGATTGAGGAGAGGGGGTTTTAGACTCCCCTGACTCCAATCCCCAGCCTGGCCCGGGTTTCTGCCCAAAGACCCGTCTGAGGCTAACGTCAATCATGTAACAGGAATAGGGTTTTAAATCCATCCCCCATGATGCCTGGCCCTGAGCTGTCAGCAATGGGCACTCAATACCCCTTTGTCGAATCAAGCTCTTACCGGATGGGTCTTCCCTCTTTTTAAAATCACCATTTATCTAGAGCCTTCTATGGAGCAGGCACCATGCCCTGTGCTTTACTCATGCCAGCCCATTGAACCATCACACCAGGGCTACCATGTGTGTGTTATCCCCATTGTTTATAGATGAGGAAACTGCATCCCCCAGAGGTCAGCTTAAGTAGCTAGCCAAAGGTCCCATAGTGCATTCGTCAGCTATTGTGGCAACAATGCTATGTAACAAATAAGCCCCAAACTCAGTACATGACAACAAGCATTTGCTTCTCCCTGACGGCTGTGGCTCTGCTGGGCTTGGATCCAGGCTGTGAGTTGGTCTGTTTCAGGAGTCTCCTCGTTCTCCTGGGACAAGTGGTTACCCAGAACACATGGCGGATGGTAGAAGAGCGAGATTCCAAGTCAAGACATGCAAATACATAACACCTGTGAGCGAAACTAAGCCTTATGGCCAAGCCCCACATCAATGGGAAAGGGAAATACATTTCACCTCTTCTGCTGGCAGCTGTTGCAGGGTCTCATTGCAAAGGGCGTGGATGCATGGTTTTAGTAGCAGGAGTAAACAAACGGGAACAATAAGAAAATCTATACACAAAGCTAGTTGAGAGGTGAAGACAGGGTCAAACCCAGATCCTTCTGATGCCAAAACCCACAGGCACTCCACTTCCTGTCCTCTGCTCCCTCTGCGTGCATACAGCCCGAGCTCAGGTCTCGTGGAGGTTGGTGGTATGGATGGAGGAGCTTGAAAGAGTTAGCAGCCCTCAGGAGGAAAGTGGGCTGTGCAGTCGGTTGCCCTGGGGGAAGACGGCTGTGGACCTCCGATTTGACTGGGAGCCAGGACACGGGAACCAGTCCCCTTCATCAGGGCCAGACTCAGCAGTGGCACCTTCTCCCTGCCCACCAGGGGCCACTGAAAATGCTCACTCACCCCAGCTTCTGGGTACGAGTGTGCCCCAACATCTGGGACAGCACACCTTCTATATTTTGGGGCAGCTTCCCCCACAATATTTCATGCAGTGCACCCCCAACATCTGGAACATCAGTGGCGGACAACACTACTAATATGTGGGGCAGTTTACTTCTAACATCTAGAGCTCAAGATACCCTAAGGGAAGATGGGGAGTAGCCAGTGCCCTGGTTGTGGGGTCTGATGTCCTGAGTTCCGATCTCAGCCCTGATGCTATCTTGCTCATCCCTGAGCCTCGGATTTCCTATCTGTAAAAAGAGAGAAGGATGGGACACTGTGTATGTCTGTGAGCCTTCCTAGGCCGCGAGTTTCCAGGTCCCGGGAGGCCAGTGTACTGGCAGTGGCTTTCCAGACTCGACGTTTGACTGTGCAGGAGTGAGCTCCATCGTCCTTTCGGCCTCTCTCCAACTCCGTCTGTCCCTGTTCCTCACCATCCAGGGCCCCGAGTCTGCAATTCTAGGAGAACACGGGGCAACTGGGAGGAACAATGACTCTGAGGAGGGCCCTGCTGTCACTCACCGTCATCCAGGCTGAAAGCAGGGTTGAGGCTGGATTGCACAGTCTGAACGGGGCTCAGAGCCGTCCAGTCCTGGGGCTTCTCAGGGAGCCCCACATTAGTCTTAGATTGGAGAGTCCGTGAGGGAAACTGGTGGATGTGTGAGCACGGAGGGTATAACAGTGGTAGCAGAGAGGAACAGTGTGGTTCTTGCTGCTCCAAGTGGGAGCCACAAACCAGCAGCAGCCTCACCTGCGAGCAGATTAAAAATGCAGAATCTCAGGCCCACACCAGAACTGCTGAAGCGGAGTCTGCATTTAACAAGATCCCCAGGTGAGTCTTGTGCACAGGACAGTTTGAGAAGCGCTGAGGTAGCAGTCACCCATACCTGCCCTTGATTCCTTTTCCATCGTCTGTCCACTGGCTCCTGGAGCACCTTCATCCCACCAGCCCGCACGTGTGCCTTTGCTGGAGGGCTGCCCTTGGGCTGCTCGAGGTCCCTTTGCCTGTGGCACAGGGAGCCAGAAAGGCCTGAAAATGTACATCCTCCCAGCAGCAGCTCTTAACCCAGAAGTTCCAGAACTTTCACAGTTCTTGGAGCCCTTAGCGTCGCAGTAATTTTTTTCACAGCACTTACTCCAAGGTCAAAAGAAATACCTAACAGTTCGGTTTATTAAGCAGTGAGGTTCAAACAACTTAATGGGTATTTATAGCCTAACAGCTCAGCAGTCGTTTGAAATTTTTATACAAATTAAAACAAAAAACTAGTATTCTTGTTTACTGCATAAATGACCACAATTTCTTATTATTGGGCCATGTGTGCCTGTTGGGCACTGCACAACTTTTCAATTCCTAGAATCAGATTGGCCAACACCACTCTCATTTCTTTTTCCACGTTGGTTTTCACACAATACTTGCTTTATATCACAGCTGGCACCTAGCACCAAGTTTCACAAAGATATGACATCATCTAAAGGAATGTAGGGCAATCTAATGTTGAAACTGTGAGCTGTCTCAAGTGCAGTGTCAGACAGCTGTAGCTGTGTTGTCCTCAAAAATTAAAATATCCTAAAAAAATAAAATTAAAATATCCTACGGCACCCTGGGTACCTTGGCACGTGGTTTGGGAACCGTGGCCTAACCTTTGACTGGGGTGTATAAATACTCCAGCTCCCTTGCCCTGACCTACATTGTCTGCTGCCAGAATAGACCAAAGTTACCCTCTGCGGGATTTGGCTTCTTCCCTCCCTTTCTCTTCCCTTCTCAGTCTCACTTCTCCACTCCACTATTTTTTTCCGAGAACACTTCATAAGTACATCTCTTTCACAGGAATCTCCATCACAGGACTGCTTCTGGAGATTTCAGCCTAAGAAAAAGATGACCAGGAAGAGGTGGGCTGGGGGGCCAGTTAGGAGGTGATGGTGTCAGCAGAATACAAAGGAGGAGGAATCGGCAGACTTGACCACTGACCGGATGGCGACGGTGAGAAAATCTCAGAGGACTCTGGTCCACCCCAGCATGGAGATGCCATGAGCAGCTGGATTTCGCAGTCTGAACAGGTCCTCCTCCCCTTGTCTGGGCACCAAGAGTTGGGGTGAGTTGAGGGGAAGGTAGAAAGTGCTTTTTCCCACATGTTGAATTCAAACCTTGAAATTCCAATTCTAAATAAAGGAGGAAGCCAAGCAGGCAAACTTCTCCACTCTCTTTTAAAAAAAGGTTTTGTTTAAATGTGCACTTGAAGTGCTGTTTCCAGCTTCATTAACCCCCTAATAATTATACTGATGACTGCAAATGCTCTGTGTGAGGATGTGCTCAGAGCCCAGTGCACGCTTGGCTTTGGATGCAGACAGTGTGTTCCCCCAGTGTGGAGTGTCGCCGGGACACCCTGAAATGTTTTGTGCAAACAGAGGCAGCTCCTGTGGAATGCCGTCGGCGGCACAGCTTGAGAAGCTGGCAGGCGTTCCCAGCGGCAGAGCCGCACTCAACTGAGCCCAGACGCCCAAGACGGAGGTCCTCAAAGCTTTGGTTCTCTGAGGCAGCCAGTGGCACCTCAGGCCAGTGGCTGCCTCTCTGAGGCAGCCTTCCCACCTAGCATCTCATTTATTCCTCCCAACCATCTTGCGATGCCGGCGCTGTGAGCCCCATTTTACAGACAGGAAACCTGAGGCTCAGCTACATAATTTTATTCATTCAGCACCTATGTACCGTGCTGGTTAACTTGATGTGTCAACTTGGCGGGGCCTCGGGGTGCCCAGATGGTCGGTCAAACATAATTCTGGGTGTTTCTGTGAGGGTGTTTTGGGTGAGATGAACATTTAAACTGGTAGACTTGAGTCAGGCAGATTGGCCTTCCTGATATGGGTGGGCCTGAGCCAGTCCATGGAGGACCTGAAGAGAACACACAGATCAGCTTCCCCGAGCCGGAGAAAATTCCCTGCAGACTGCCTTTCGGACTTCGTCTGCACCATCGGCTCTCCTGGGTCCAGTCGGCACACTTGGACTTGCTGGTCTCCCTAATCACGGGAGCCAATTCCTCATACGTATGCTGAACACCCACTATTTGCTGGTCACTCTGGAAGGACTGGGCGTACCACAGTAGACAAACAACCCGGCCCCGCCGAGCACTCACTCTGGTGGAGACCACAATGAGTGACAAGGTCAGGGGTAACAAGAGTAGTGAAGACAAGGCAACGAGGGCCTCCAGGTGTGCCTTCCACACGTGGGCGGGGGCGTGGGAGCTTGAGCAGGGACCCGATGATGGAGGGAGTAAGCCGGGGCTCTTCGGGGAAGGCAAGTGCACCCAGATCATCGGGGCCTGGAAGCCTTTGGGTTTGGGGTTTCTTCCAAACATGCTGAGACATCACTAGAGGGCTCTGCCCCAAGGTTACACAGCCAGTAAGAGGCAGAGAACGATTGGAACCCGAGGCCGTGTGTCTCCAAAGCCTGCATTTTCCTCCTGCTGCCACACCACACGGCTCCCCAGGGGCTGGCTTTTGAGGGGTTGGAAGCAGGGAAACTATGTCCTGGCTTGCAGTCTGTGGTCCCTGGGACCTGACCTGTGCCCCCTACATATTAAGACAGGACGCATTTCTCCTCCGGTGCCCCTGCCCCCACTGAGCCCATGATCATAGTTCTGGGATGGGTTGCTTTGCAAAGATGGCCCCCGTTCCTCCCACGCCGGCCTGCACGCACCGCTCCTCCATCCGGGGCAGAGCCTGCTTCTCTTTGGGCTGACCTTATGACTCAGTTTGGCCAACGCAGTAGAAGTGACTCTGTGCCAGTTCCAGGCTGAGGCCGTCAGACCTGGAAGCTTCCTCTTTTGCCTTCATGGAGCCCTGAACCACCATGGAAAGGATTGTGGCTGGCCTGCTGCAGAGGAGACCTGGAGGAGAGGCCCAGCTAGCCCCCAGCAGGTCCAGCCATCCAGGCTGAGGCGTCAGACTGCGACTGGGCAGCCGCCTTGGATCCCTAAGTTAAGTTGATCCTGTTGAGTCAAGCCCAGACAATGCCATGTGGAGACAGAAATAAGCTGACCGCCCAACCTTGCCCAAGTTGCAGATAACATGTTGCTGTTCTAAGCCACTAAGTTTGGGGGTACGTTGTGGCACAGCCATAGATGACCACACCAGCCTGTTCTAACTGTGCTTTCCTGGATTCTTCCATTAGTCTATTCGGCATCTATGCATCACAGGGCCGATCATAGTAACCATATTTTCTTACTTTCCATATTCTTGACGCTCTGGCATTTAGGGGCCTTACAGATCCAGGAAGAGACTGCCTCTCAGGCTAGCCAGTTCTCAGGGATTGCAAAGAGATTGGCTGGGAGCACACCTGTCATATACAAACTAGCCAATCCAGGGTCTGTACCCCACAACCATCCCCTTATTTAACTCACTCACCAAGCCAGTATATCCCCCCCTCTAAATCATCCCAGGGCCAGGTACCAAGTGACTAGGGACCATCCCTATAGCCCAGAGCCCACTGGCATTATTCAAACATGCCAGTCCTAAGCCTTCTACCCCACTCGGCCTTGCCTTTCCCATGGAGACCCCAGTAAAGGCTCTGGCCTAGGCCTTCCCTCACCCCCGCTTCTGCCTCCTGAACAGAATCTGGTGTTCCTCCTGTGCGCGTGCCTGCCTCTCATTTCTAGGGGGACCACAAGTAAAATTAAACGTTTCTTTCGATGTGTTGCCCTCTCTATGTTGTCACTCAGTCACTTTATAAATTAAGACCCGGGCACAGAACACAGCCCCTTTAATTCTCTGGAAGGAAAACACCAGAGATTGCTCCACTGCAGAGGGGCCAATAGCCCAAAGTGGACAAGGGCAAGCGGTGGTCTCCTGGCAGAGTTGGGGGACCTCAGAGGAAGACAGAACAGACACAAGCCAGGATTCATGAGTGGGGGCGTTCCAGTGTCTGGGCTGGAGCTGGACCCCAAACCGTGACAGACTCAGGAGGGGCTCCTGCACACACAGGGAGGGGGCCAAACAGGGCCACATGGGGTTGCCTTTCTGAGTCTCCCCTATGTTTGGGCCAAGCAATTTAAACAGGCTTTTCTCCCGCCAGTCACACACAGCGGGGGAGAATAGGACAGGGAACTGGAATAAGCTGGTTGAAGCGTCTGCTTCTGGACTTGGCTGGGAGGCCCTGCACTGGTAGACCGCCACCTGCACCCAGACACACCCCAGGGGTTGTGGGAGGAGGCGTTCTCAGCGGAAGCAGCCAAGGGTGGGGGGCCCTGTCCACTGGAATAAGGGACGCATTAGAAAGAGCTGCCTTTCTGGGCAAACACAGCCTCTTACAGACATTTGCCAGGGTGCTTTAGGGCAAAGAACATGGCACCCCTTCCTCCAGCAGACACGCAGCACCGCTTGTCGAGTAGAGTGGGCACCTGGTGACAGCTTCCTCGGCCCCGCTGCTGGGACCTTTGTGTAGGACTTCTTGCAGAACTAGCTTGTTTCTGCCCTCAGGGAACTGGCACCCCGTGGACTGAGTTGGAAACAAAAAGCTAGCTCTGGGAGCAGAGATGAGAGAGAGCGTTTCAGAAAAGGAGCTTACCCAGGTCCTAGTGAAGGAGGAAGTGTTTGACAGGTGGATGGGGAAGGGCACTCCTGGCTAGTGGAACTGTTGGTGCAAAGGCTCAGAGGTGGGCAAGTGTATGGCCGTCTGCCAATGGGGAGCAGCCCACGCAGGTGCTGGGGAGGGGTGGGCGAGAAAGCTCTTCTCATCCCTTCAGTACATCGTCCTCTTCCATATATTGGGGTAAGGTTCATCTCCCTCATCAGAATTGAAGCTCCTGGGGATCAAGGCCCCCTCAAAAAGAAGCCATTATTCTGCACCCCTCCACTGAGGTCCCCTACCCCAGGGAGTCAGGAAATAGTCCTGCGGGATAGGCAGGCACGGAGTCAGTTTAATTCCAGAATCTGCCTCCATCTTCAGTCCCCCAGCTCCCTTTCCACAGGAAACCGTACAGGACCCAAACTTCAAGCCGTTGAAGGACAATGGAAAGCACTCGAGAAACTTCTGGCAAATTCTGGAACTGCACTCCATTTCTCAGCAAAATGTGGACCGCTGGGGGAGGGGCAAGGAGTCCAGCTGGCTCCCTCCCCCTCCATAATGCCCTTAATGATGAATTCAACGCCAGAAAAAATAAATAAATCAGTGGGCGTGTTTCCCCTCAAGGACCGGCAATGACAAACTTGTAATGAATGAGAATGTGTCTGGGTTATGTGTTGGAAAATTAGCTCGGGCTTGCATTAATTGAAATTCAGTTCTTTATGTTTATCAATTCCCTTTTACCCCTCTGGGATTCGTAGCTGCGACAAAGACACTGGGCAACAACAGATTAATCCAAGTGTTGTCAGTGACGATGATAAATTGAGGTTTAAAAGCCTACATTGAGATAAATTACTATTAAAACTCAGGCCTCCCCTCTCCTGTTATGTCTGTAGAACCAAGAATTTGTTAAAATACAGGGTTGCCTTACATTATGCTCACTCCTAGGCTTTGGATGGTGGTTTCTCAGTCAGTGGAGGGTTTTTCCTGGCCCTAAGTGTTACTATTCCTTCCGGGTGGATCTTCGGCTCCCTTCCCACTCTCTGCACTCCGCTGGGCCAGCGAAGGTCTTCTTCTTGCCTGGCCTCAACTATTCAATCTGTCTCAAGGACCCACACACCTGTGCCCATCCCCTGAGCACCTGTGCCCTGAATCGAGCTGCTCTGGGCATCTCCCAGGACCCCAGACTCAGCACAGCCAAGGATAAATATGCCATTTCCTCCCCAAACTTGCTTCTGAATCTGTGTTCCCCATCTCAGGGCACCACCGTCCTCTTGGTCAGAAACATCATCCTGGCCTTCTCCCTGCCTCTTATCCCCGACCCAATCAGTCACTCGTTCCCCCATCACAGCCCTCTTCTCCCCGGCCCGCCTCACTTCCCTGGTTCAGGTCCTCAGCAGCTCACCCCTGGCTTGTAACTGCCTTCTCTGTGGTCTCCCTGGCGGGAGTTGCTTTCCAACTGCCTCCTAACCTCCAAATCCATGCTCTGCCTATGCCAGCTCTCTGCCCCATCACTTCCTGCTGCAGTATCTCTGGGGACACTCCTGTGGTGTTCAGGGCAAAGTCTAAACTTTGAGGTCGTCATGGTCCAGCCCCTAGCCTCATACCTAGCCACGTCCACCTGCCCTCCAGCAAGATCCTTGATGTGTCCGGAACAGACCACACTGTTTCCTGTGCCCTTGACTTTGCTGCTTTTCCTCGGAACATCTTTCCCACCCCTCCCTGCCAGTTGACCTCACGCTCGTCCTGGAAGCCCGCGCTCAGAAGGGACGGAGCTTCGGCTCCCACCTTGGAGCACTTGGCACAGTTCTTTCGCAGCACATGCCCCACTGGCTTGTGTGTTCGCCATCGCTTTCCTAACTCTCTCACCCAACTGTGAGCCCTGGGCATCAGCGCGTAGATACCAAAGACGTGCTTGCAGGGGTCGTCTGTGCCCAGCCTCGTCTGCGTTTGAGGCAGGAAGATGAGCAGGCCATCGGCTTGCGGTCAGACAGACGCACAGGCAACAGAGGGAGGACGCTGCCCTCCCAGCCGCTCAGGGTCTCGCGTGTGGCCACATGGTGAGAGCCAAGAACTGCAGAGCCCTGGGACCCCCGAGCCCCATTTCCTCCCGTCTCAGCTCCAGCACACACTCCCAGGACCCCACTCCCTCCCTCAGAAGCCGCAGGATCCCCAAACAGCACCAAGAGCCTGTTGTAATAGTGCCTCTCGGCTGCAGGGCCAGGGAGCCAGCTCGGAGAGGAATGAATTCATATCAGTTTATTCCCAAGATTAACATACTGGAAGCTTCCTTCATTAAAACTGCAGCGCTGCAAACGCATCCTGGTAAACTTGGACACGGAAGCTCCTCTCGGAGGGATAAGAAGTTGTTTCGAGATGAAGGTGTTATCTGGCTTGTCGTATCTGATTTTTCAGGCAAAAAAAAAAAAAGGTTCCATTCCTTTCCCTGTCTCCTTCTCCTTCCCTTTTTCTTCCTCTCTCTCCAACTCCCTCTCCTCTCCCCCCCTCCCTCCTGCTTCCTCCCGCTCCCTGTCTCTGTGCCCCAACCCTCGGCTGCAATTTCCCAAGTAACAATGAAAGACATGGCCTTATGAGTAATCAGCCGCTGCAATTTGGGGGTGAATATTCAATTAGTTCCAGGCCAGGGATTCCTGATCAATATTGCCTTCTCAAGGCAAAACAGAGTAACAAACCCTCTTATTAAGCAATTCTAAGCCCTGGTGTGGATACCCACGACCGACAGCTAATCTGTGCTTTAATTAATACCTGCCCTTTGGTTAGCTAGAGCGGTGGCTTACCCAGGGAGGGTTTTCAGCCGAGCTCCCTGCTAACACCCGCCCCCCTCAAAGCCGGCAGAAGGGCAGCTATTGTGTGAGGTTGTGATAAAGTTGGAAGCCCAGCTTAACCTAGCCCTTTGGTGCCCAGTGCCAGGGCTTAGAAATAGAATAGACTCTCAGGAATGGAGGCACCCATAGAGCCTAGATTCAGGGAGGAAAACTGCCTTTCCTCCCCCAAAACACATTCACACACTTACATTCCACATCTCTACCAAGTGATGGCTCATCATCTACTTGCACATGTTTGGTGATGGGGAGCTCACTACCACACAAGAGACTGTTCTCTCTCTGGCCAGCTATGATTATGATTCGACTCCTCCTGAGATGGATTCTGCCTCCATTGGTCCTGGCTTTAGGACGAGGACCCACCCTTCAGGCCCACCCATCTCCCTCTCCCTTCAAATATGCCTGCCACCACTCTTTACCCCAGCATTTTCAATGGCTCCCCTTGGCCTATGAAATGATCCCAAAGTAGTTGGCATTTAAGGGCCTCCATGGTTGATAACAGTGATATCGACAATCATAATTTGTTGAGTCTGCACGTGTGCCAGCCCCACGCTCAGTACTTCATATGTGGTTTGGTTTTTTGTTTGTTTGTTTGTTTTTTGTGTGAGGAAGGTTGGCCCTGAGCTAACATCCATCGCCAATCCTCCTCTTTTTGCTGAGGAAGACCGGCCCAGGGCTAACATCTGTGCCCAACTTCCTCTACTTTGCATGGGACGCCGCCACAGCATGGCCTGACAAGCGGTGCGTTGGTGTGCGCCTGGGATCCGAACCGGTGAACCGCGGGCCACTGCAGCAGAGCACGTGCACTTTGCTGCGCCACCAGGCCAGCCCCCATATGTGTTTTTCGATCCTTGTAATATCCCTGTGAGGACGATGCTGCTGTTATTCCCTGTTTTACAGCCAGGGAAACGGAGGCACTGCAGACTTAGGGAACTTGTTCAAGGCCAGGCCACAGATCTAACAAGGCTGGTCTATTCCCCTTTGAAGACTCAGGTGTCACCGCCTGGGCCAGCCTTCCTGACCCTGTCTAGACAGCGCTCCCCACTCCCCGGGCTCCTGCTGCACCTTGTATGTGCTTCTGTTGCTGCCCCTATTCCTGAGTATTTACCTGTTTGTTAATCTTTTGCACATCTGCCCCACATACCCTCTCAGGTGGGGGCTGGCTGTGCCTCCTTTGTTTTGGAATACCCCACACTTAGCACAGAGCCCAGCTCTTATGTTGTACTTGTATCTGTGGAAAGAATGAATGACCTGAACTTCTATGGAGGCTGCTGTGGCCCAGAACTGAATGCCCATAGCTAAGATGTCAATCAAAGGAGAAGCTAGATGTCAGGGGAGCTCTGCAAAGACAACCCGAAATATATACAGAAGAAAAGGCAATGCAGAGTGGCAGAAAAAGCCCCAGATCAGGGGAGTCAGGAGCCCTGGGTTCTAGTCCCAGTTCTGCCAGACTCTTTATGGCATGTGGGACAAGTCCTTCCTCTCACCGGGTCTCAGTTTCCCCATCCATAAGCCTTGGCTTGTATGGATGGCTTCTAGACTCTCCCAGCACTATCGGCAGGAGGGTGAAACTTTGACCAGGCCTTCCATGCAGAAGCCTGGTCAGCAACTCCCCAGCATGGCCCCACTGCCATTGCTCCAGCCTGCTGGGCACTGCCTGGCTGCAGCTTCCCCCTCTCCTGGGTGAAGGATGCCCAGAGGAGCAGCAGTAGCAGCAGCAACAACCACAGCTGGTCCTCAAACAGCAGTTCCTATGCACCAGGCATGAGTTTCAGCACTTTGCAGGCCCAGGTACAAGGGGTGGATGCCCGGGAGGACTTTTCCAGTGTGGTCTCTATGAAGCTGTCGGCCTGGACTTTACCCTTACGGAAAGAACACCCCAGACAGAGGGACTCCCTCTGCCCCGGATCTTGGCCCGGGACACATGGCCAGGTCCAGAGGACAGCCCTTTCTCCCTGTTGATGACCTTGCTTTCTAATTCACTGAGAAAATAGAGGCAACCAGACAAGAGTGCCTCCTTCCCACCTCTCTCCAAATTTTCCAACCCACATGCATCTACACCCACACTCTGAAAGATGTGACTTGGAGCACATCCTGTGGCTGTGGCTGCTAACCGAGAGTGTCCTTCCCTCTCTGACCCGTGTCGGTGCCCACTGGTTTACTGACAGAGGACTCAAGTCTCCTGGCTCCTAATCCATCACTCCTGCCTCTATTAGCTCATTGCCCTTCTCTGCCTCTTTTCTCCTCAATACTCAAGCATCGTTAACATCTGACACCAGGCATTCAGGCATTCCCGTAGTGACTAAGGCTCAGACTAATGATTGTAACATGACATGTTATAAGTCACGGTCGGTACCAGGGTGGGAGACCAATCCCAGCAGAACATGCCATGTGCAAAGAAGCCTCTGCTGGTGACTTGGACAGGGATCAAAGAGGGCATCTGGGTAATTTACCGCCTCCATGGGACATCCAGCTGAATGGGTGTGAGTTACCTTGGAAACGGAAACTCTAGCCTCCAAGATGGCTTCCAATGATCCTTCCTGCCTGGTTTCATGCCCTTATGTGTGTATGTGTGTCTGTGTGTATGTGAGCTTGTATGTTTATCAGGACTGGCCTGTGTAACCAATAGAACATGCAGAAATGACAGTGCGTGACTTCTCAGCCTAGGTCATAAGAGATGTTGCTTCCACTTTCCACTCTTCAGTCACTCTCTCTGGGGGGAGCCAGCCGCCATGTTGTGAGGACACTCAAGCAGCCCTGTGGTGAGACCCACGAGGACAGCAACAGAAGCCTCTTACCTACAGCCAGCACCACCCTGCCAGCCATGTGCGAGAGTCACCTTGGAAAGAGGACCTCCAGCTCCAGTCAAGCCTTCAGATGATGAGACCCTGAGCCAGCACTGCCCAGCCGAGCTGCTCCCAAACCCTGACCCACAGAAACTGACAGATCATAAATACTTATTGTTGTTTTAGGCCATTAACTATGGAGTAATTTGTTGCACAGCAGTAGGCAACTAATTCAGTGGGATACCCCCATCCTGCACCTCCAGATCTACTTTATAAATAGACTTGAGTGGCATTGGTGTTCTGAAGAATCGCTCTTCTGAGCACAGGCTCGGAGGGATGACCATTTTCCTCTGCACCACCCTGCCCACCAGGAAGGGAGCTCATTCAATGACCAAGATCTGAGGACACCACCTTCAGTGGCCCATTTTCATACTAAGGTAAGGCAGGTGATGCCCCAGTTGTGAAAGAGGATTTTGGATTCATCTCAGGTCTGGGGTTAAGAAAAATCAAACCTTGATTGTGACAAACCTCTCCATATATGTAGATCAATAAGTGTAGTCAGCACTTCTCAGTGTGGGATGTGAGGACCATTTGAGGAGAACGAGGAAGGTTTGATTAGAATAAACATTAACAAATAAATTCAGAGGAGCAGAGTGTCACCGACTTTTCCAAGAAATCAGCTCCTTAGCCAGGATGGGGCCAGCTCGTGTCAGATGCTCTGTGGAAGGGATGCGCTGAGATCTGACCTGACTTTGGACTCCAGCTTTTGGGCGCAAGGATGTCCCCAACAGAGCAGCTGGGGCAGGTGGCACTGTCTCAGGCCTGCCACACGTGAGATGGAGAAGCAGCTTCCAGGTACAGGCCACAAGATTCTCCAGCGTCTGAGACCTCCCAGTCTTGGATCCCATACAATTCTTCGGCTGCCTCACATTCATCAAATCCCATGCTGCATTTTGCCAAGTACAACAAGTGTATATTTTTAAGGGGAAATTAATGCATATGTTTCTGATTCATCTCATGTGGAAGCTATCAAAATATTGTGTCTGAAGTAAAGTAACATAGAGAAAAGGCTCAGGGTAGTTTTACCAGGTTTTCATGGGTCTCTTGACAGGACTGAGTTCTGGCCTCACTGCTTGCCACAGTCCCACCAGTCGGTGCACGCGGCCTCCTCCAGGAAGGCTCCCCTGCTGCCCCAGCCTCTGGAGCTGCCTCTGCTCAGAGCACAGGGCACTCCAATCAGGGCCACAGCCTATGGGACTGTTCTTGTTCCCGTAGGTCACGATCCTCCCAGCCAGACTGTGAGCTGCTCCAGGGCAGGAGCCAGACACTCTCCTCACTGCACTCCACTGAGTCGCCCCTGCCCAGGCTCAGGTGTGTGTCGGGAGACAGGGAAGGCCGGGCCGGAGACGAGGCAAGAAGGAGGCCAGGGCGCAACCCTGGGAGGTTTGGTCCTGAGTCCTCATCTTCTCAGATTTGTTCTCTTCCATAGATGCATGTGCAGAGGTCGTACCGGGGGCAGGCTGGAGGCTGACAGCCATCCCTGCACCCCCACGACTGAGCCCATCAATTCTCCTAGAGTGAGGGAGGGAGGGCTGCTGGGCCCAACCTGGCCACACAGTGGGCGCTGATCCCAGCGGTAAACTAGATGCTGGCCACTGACCACTGACCATGGCCTCAGATTAAGCATCCACCCCATCCACGGACACAGGCCTGGCCTGGCCTAAGGCTGATGCTGATCTCAGCCCCAGACTGAGCTCCCAACACAGACCACAGTCCACAGCTTGGACTCGTGAACTGTGTCATGATTCAATGTGATGGCTTGGCGTCCCGCCTCCCACTGCTGGGGCAACTGGGGATCCACACCTCTCTCCCCAAGCTCTCATTTCCGTTCCCCCAGCTGCTGTGAATTAGGATCCTGCCCAGTCTCTGACCGACTCCCTGCCCTCCCAGACCGTACGAGTTCCCTCTGCCACTTTAGGGCTACATGGGAAGCGAAAGTCACCACCTCCCACAAGGAGGAGATGTGCTCCTTGTCAATTGAAGGATATACTACAACAAGCTCAGGGTAGCACAGCCCTCTCTGGGCCCTTCCCAAGCACTCTCCCTCCCCTGAGGCTGTCCAGACCTCCTGGGCCCAGCGCCCAGCCCCCCGCAGCAACCGGGAAGGACCCAGGCGCTAGAGCTCGCTGGGGAGATGACCAGAGTTAGGACTTTCCTTCTCTTTGGCAGACCCACCCTGTGCCTCTGTGGGCCTCAGTCTTACAGTTTCTGCTGACCTAGATGATGCGAATCGTAATGGCCCTGTCTCTTTCCTTCTTCTGAGGCACCTTCCTGTTATTCTTCTACAGCAAAAAAGCCAGGGTTATTTCCTTAGTGACAAGGGCCCACTGCCAGGCCAAAAGGCAGGGTGGCCACACCGCCTTGCATGTTCACACAGGACAAAGCCCAAGTCCCGTGCGTGCGTTCCACAGCCCTGTGTCTATGTTCCAATGTCCATGTGGGTGCGTGCTCCGGTTAAGCACTTACAGCGAGCCTTCCGTGCTGGGACAACGTGGGTCAGGAGTGTAATGTTTGTGCAAGGGGACAATGCCCTTCGAACATCCTCTCAGAGAACAAAGAAACGTTTCTTCAAAAAACCTAGCGGGAGTTCTTGGGAGAAGCCACAGGATGAGAGGTCAGGGAAAGAACACTCAGGATGGCGTTTCCTCAGCCAGGCCGCCGCCTTCCACACAATCATGAGGAACATCGCAGGGTCAGCATCCTGTTTTGAAAGTCTGAGGAAGGATACTGTTGCAGAAACATCTCTCAACTCACGCTATGCTCCGGGCATGACAGATCCCCTGGTTACATCAAAGGTCCCCAGGAAGAGGACGCACGTGGGTCTCTCTTCCAGTGTAACTGTGGGGGTAGGGGGCAGGACACGCATGTTTACGGCAGGAGACACGGAAAACATAGAAAAAAATAAAGAAGGCTCGTAACCGCCACAGTAACCCACTCTTTCCTCCTCCACGTTTTCCCAGTTGGCATTGCACGTTCGAGTCTTTTCTCTCTGCTGTTCTCACTTCACGTCGTATCATCATCATTTTCTGCCACCAGGAAACGCTCATTGAAAGTACCATTTTGTGGCTACGTGATATTTCATGGGCTGGCTGCAGCACAGCCGGCTCTACCTTTTCCCTATTGATGAGCATTTAGGGTCTTCTCCACAGGATTCGCTCTTATTCGTCGCGCTGGAATTAATGTGTGCATGAGTCTTTGTTTGGACCTCAGGTTACTTTCTTATCCAAATCCCAAAGTGAAATTACTGAGTATGAACATTTTAAGCCTTCTGATTCTTACTTCTGAATCGTACTCCAGAATATTGGTGCCAATTTCTACCCCTACCCACAAGATACGAGATGCCATCTCACTGAAACTTACCAGCACTATGTTCACTTTCTAATTTTTGCCATTTTGACTGGGAAAATGGCAAATCTTACTTAATTTGAATTTCTCTGATTATTATTGGTGTGTGATGAACTGCTGGGGAGACACAAATAAGGCTTGCAGTTGAGGATCAGAATATCAGCTACGGCACTCTTATGAGCTGGATTGGAGGACGTGCTTGGATGTGCTAAGTCACGGGCTTCCATATTCTGAGCCCTAGAATTAGAATATAGTCACAGGCAGGGCTGGAGAGTGCCGGGATCCTTACGTGGGGCCTTCCTATGAAAACTCAGAGCGTGACGCAGCAGGCTGGAGCACCCACTCTCTGCAGACAGGCAGGGCTCCAAGGGGGTTGGAGGGGGGAACTCAGTCAGGCAGGCCCAGGTCCTCCTCCCAGTGCCCTGATCAATTAAGTCACTTCTCTTCAGGTTGAAGAGGATGGAGCAGTGCAGGGGAGGAGAGAGGGACGGGTGTTTAAGGACAATCTGTCCTCATGGAAACTGGAGGAGAGGACAGCGTGTTTATCCCTTATTCCATACTAGTGAAGGTCGGCTTTCTGCCATGTGTGGACTGTCTGGGTTTGGAAAGAATTCAAAACACCCCCGCCCCTTTGTTCCCTTCACCATCATCCTCCCCTTGAGTTTTATGCTTCACGTATTTAGTTCACAAAACTATGCCCTAGCTAGTGGTCTCCACGATGGTTCAGGCACCAGGACAGACAGCATATTCAGACTGGGAAATTTGAGGACAGCTAATAAAGAGATGATTTACAAAGATGCAGGCAAGGTGCAGGACTCTGGGGCCAATACTGGGGTTGGGAAGAGGAATGCGACCACTCTATGGCAGACATACCCTAAAGTGACACCAGTGAGTTTGCTCATGTGTAATCCCCTTGAGTGTGGGGGGACCTGTGACTCACTCGTTACCCACAGAGTATGGCAAAGGTGATGGCACGTCAGTCCTTGATCACATCGTGTTGTATCAGATTCTGTCCTAGCAGACTGGAGAGAGATTCTCCTGCTGGCATTGAAAAAGCAAACTGCCATGTCGTTAACTGCCTAGGGAGAGGGACAGGGCCGTATGGCAGGCAAGCGAGGGTGGCATCCAGCCCAAAGGGCGGTCCCCAGCCAATAGCCAGTAAGAAACCGGGGCTGCAAGGGAATGCACTCTGCCAGCAAGCTGGCAGAGCTGGGACTGAGCTCAGATTCTTCCCCAGTCGAGCCTCCAGATGAGAACACAGCCTGGTGGACATTTGATTGCAGCCTGTGAGACCCTGGACAGAAGACCCAACTCGTATGATCTCACTGCCTTAAAAAAAAAAAGCAAAATAAAACTGTTTCCATAGGTGCCTACATATGTGCATGTAAATGCATGTATATAAAAAGGCATAGACATTAAATGACGAGAGCAGTTACCTCTGGGGTGGGTCCGGGGTCTGAAGCAGGGGGAGGTGATTAAGCTCTACTTGCATTTTCATGTCATTGTTTGAATGTTTATAAGGACAATATATTCCTATATTATTTGCACAATTAGAATACTAATGGTAATCATAAAAGGCAAAGAAAAAATCATCTGCCTATGTCGTCTATGCTCACAACAGCCTGGAAGGCATGATTCCCACTTTGCAGATAAAGAAACTGAGACCCAGAGAGGGGAACTGGCTTGTGCAGGGCTCAGTAGCCTGTCAGTGGCTGTGTCTGGCCCACACCCAGTGGGTTCCTGGGGCTCCGGGCGCCGTGCCTTTTCTCCTGGCCTGCGCTGCTCAAACTGCCTAGCAGGCGAGGTGGACCCAGGACCCTGGAAAGGCCCTGCCAGGCTAGTGCTCAAGAGACGTGAGGCTCCCTACACATACCCTGTGTTGGACCCCATCTGAATCACTGGGAGATGTCACCTCTAAGTCAGTCTGGGGGACAAATCTCCTATCCATTGACTCTTCGGGCAGACTTGAAGTTATGCGGACCAATCCTTTAATTGACAGAGGGGGAAACTGACCCATGAAAGACAGGGCCCAGAAACCTCGTTCCAAGTAATTAGCCTGGTTTCTCCTGAGCGCCCTGTGTGTGGCCATGCCTTGGAGGAAGAAGGAGCAGGAGGAAGGGGGAGCTTCCACGGTACCTATCCTCCTGGAACTCTCGGTCTACCTGGAGCAGAAGACATGCTCTGATGAAGCACGAACCATAAGAGGTAGGCCATGAGCGGCTGGGTGAGTGTGAGGAGAGACTGTGCACGTACCAGAAGGATCTCCCTCTCCTACACAAGGGGTCAGCCAGAGCCTCAGCCTACCCATAACCCAAGCTCATCTCCAGGGAAAATCTGAGCCTATGGGCCTCTGGGCTGTGGGATAGCGTCTATTCCTCAGCTCTGATCTCTGAGGGGGGGTGGGCAGGGGTCTGTCCAGGAGGCATAGCCAGCTGAGGAAGGGACTGAAAGTCCCTCCTTTGGAAGAGCCTGAAGAGGCTGTGGGGGCTCCGTCTGGGGCCAGCAATACAGACTGGTACAATCCAAGAAGGCTTCAGGGAGGAGGTGATACATGGGCCTGGCCTTTTAGAGGTAGGACTGGAGACTGGAGGAGGGTTTAGGGGAGGGTGTTTGGAGTTCAGACTATAAATTTTTTAATATAATTCTAGATTTATATAAGTTTAAATTACTTACCTTATTTATTTTTAAATGGCACAATGCCAGTCTATAAAAAGAATCAAAGACACACCACTGCACGAATGAGTCACTCTTTTACAAATTTATACAGCAAAAAAAATTTTTTGCTCACAATCCATACCACACAATCCCCCTATCTAGAATGCAGGAAGCCAGGGGAGCTCCTGACGAGAGGAGCATGGGGTGTATGCACAGGGTGGGGGGGCAGCCTGGGTGTGATGGGCAGAATGTCTCCTCAGAGGGGGCGACATGAGAGCTGCCACCACAGGTTTCCTGCCTGCCTCAGTCACCCGGGACCCCCTCCTCTCCCAGCCTGGCCTGGAGCTGTTGTCTTTTGAGTCATTCTTTTCTTGGTGGTACCAGTAGGCTTTATTGTTGAAAACGTCCGTATTTGGCTTTAATCAGAGCCCTTGGCAAGCACTCGCCCCTCCTTTTGCACTTCATTGTCCTCAAGGGGGAAAAGTTTATTATGAGCATCATTTTACACAAACCTCCCAGACGTGCTGTGATACCACGATTCATGAAGCCACTGACCTGGTCTCTGCTCACCACCCAGGAGTCACAAGAGACAAAAGAAGATGATGCCCATCTCTCCCTGAGCTGCTACTTCAATCCTGGTCAGCTACCAACTTGCTGTGTGACCTTGAGCCAGTTACTACCCCTCTCTGGGCCTTGGGTTCACCATCTATGCAACCAGGGAGTTGGAGATGGTCTCCAAGGGTCATTTCATCCCAATCTGCTATGATTTTTTGGTTCATAAGGATAAGGGGGTCACCCAAATCTACGCACCAGGTCTCCCAGCCTCTGGTCGTCCTGATCTCCTCATCCTGATCGAGCTTTCCTGCTGCACATCTGAGCGCAGCATGCCCCAGCTCTGAATCTCTGATGGGTCCTCGCTTCCTGGCTTGACAATCAAAGCCCTTCATAGCCTGACCTCAACCTCCTCTTCCTGCCTCCTCCCTGGTCCCTGCCGACCACCCCATTGCCGCCACCAGCAAGTAGCCTACACTTTAAGTTTTCTTCATGACTCTTTGAAAATGTTTTTTCTTCTACCTGGAGTGACTTTCCCGCTCTTTCCTTTACTGTCTGGCTCTTACCTTGCCTTCAAAACCCAGTTCAAACACCAAGGTCTCGGGGACATGCCAGGTGGAATCAGTTTGTTCCTCCTTTGGGCTTCCCCGGCCCCTGGACATCCCCCAAGCCCAGAACTCCCCACTGTGTGGCCAGTATCTCCTGACCACAGACCACAGACCGTGATCATGGTCATGTCTGTGTTCCAGGCTCTCAGCACAGGGCCTGTCCTGGAGAGCATACGGATGCTGGTTGGCTGCATTGTGGGGGTGCATAGGGAAGACAGAATTCATCCAAACGGGGCTGGTGAGCTGATCTTAGCTCTGGTCCTGCAAGAGCTGTGTGGCATAGTGGGAAGGATACAGTTTTGGAGATGCTGTCACTCTCTAGGAGCGTGCACTTAGGCAAGTCACGGAATTTACCGTTCTGTCTGAAAAATGGGAATAATAAAGGTGGGGTTGCAGTCAGAAAAGATAAGAGAAGTATATAATATCCAGCATATAGTAGATACTCAATAAATGGTAGCTACAGAGCCCACCTATGGCTCTGTCTGTCCATCCATCCACCCACCCATCCATCCACCTTTTATTGCGTGCTTTCTGTTTGCTGGGTGCAGGAGTAGGCTGGGGGTGTAACAGTGAGGAAGCAGGCTGGGACATCTCTGCTGTGTTCCCCCTCTCTCCCTCCCCTGCTGCTCTGACATCTGAGGCTGTGGCCTTGGTTTCCTTCCAGCACCCCCACCCCCACCTGCCCTGGTGCTGCTCTGAGCTGGTGGGATGGACACCGGCCCTGGCTCAGCCACCGGCGGGAGGAGCACTGTCTCCCTCTGCCCCTGCACCTGCTGCCTGGAGGTGGGCCTCAGAGATGGCTGAGAATGCTCCAGACGGTGCTGGGCAGTGCCTGGGGCACTGGGGTCAGTGCCATCCACTGCCCCACACGGAGGCTCTCCTGTAGCACCCCGCACGGCCCCGCCGTGGTCTGTCCCCCACTACCCTGACCAAATCTCACCCCTGCTCCCAACCCCAGGTTCCTACCCAGCTGATCGATTCCCTCTGCCACCTGTCCTCCCAAGGTCTGTTGTGACGATTGAATGGATTGACATAGGTGGACTTCTAGAAAGTTCCTGGCACATAGTACGCACTGCAGGAACATTTGCTTTCACTAGTTTATCATTTAATGCTCACGGCAGCTTGTGCGGGTTTACCATGTACAGTCAGGAGACAGGCTGAGCCAGAGAAGAGCGGCCTGAGAACATAGGCTGGGAGAGGAGTAGGGGGCTGGCAGCCAGGTCCCAGCAGCCGGCAGAGCCTCGCCCTCTCCTCCACCGCAGTGAAGGGCCGGGGTCAGGCTCTTCCAATAAAAACATGTGCCTAGTGCCCTGAGCTGTTTAGAGCTCCCTCCAGGTCAGTGGCCCAGCCAGCTGGGGAGAGGAGAGTGGGACAGAGGCCAGCACACTGCT
Organism: Ceratotherium simum simum; assembly: GCF_057802395.1. Classification (NCBI taxonomy): domain Eukaryota; kingdom Metazoa; phylum Chordata; class Mammalia; order Perissodactyla; family Rhinocerotidae; genus Ceratotherium; species Ceratotherium simum. Next base: position 12,819,330 of record NC_141915.1, read on the forward strand.
CCTTTGTGGGGGATGGATCCCATCTACAGCTGGAACCAACACACACACACACATACACACACACGCTTATGCTGGAGAAATCCCCCCTAGACAGCTCCTACCACAGCCATCAGCCATCAGCCACAGCCACGCTCAGGTAGCTCCTGGGTGAGGGGTCCCTCAGAAACACATCACAGCAGCCCAGGCGGTTCACACCCCCAGATGCCTCTGTTTGATTGACAAGCATCTCATGCCCCAGCAGCTCAGGGTTAGGTGTCATTCTGCCCATTTCCCAGACAAAGGTCCTGTGGTTCAGAGACCGGGCTTGCTTAGGGACAGCAAGGGAGTGAGTGGCACAGCCAAGATGAGAACAAAGTGTCCTGAGCCCTCATCCAGCGCTTGCCCCCCTTCCAAGTTCTCAGAGATCAGTCGTCCTGGGAGCTCCCTATGGACCTGGTCCTTGAGTACAAAAGAATGAGCAAGACAAGGCACCCCGGGCTCCTCCCGCTGGATTGTCTCCTCCACCCCAGCCCCTTGGGGGATCACTCCACTGTCCATTACACGTTCCTTCCCTGGGGCCTGAGGACCCTCGGTGGACTTTCCTGATGCTTCTGTCAGCACCCCACCAACACCCCCAACCTGGCAGCCTTTGCAGCTCCAGGCCGGGCTAAGACCTCCTCTTTCGCGTGCTTTTTATCCCCTCCAAAGGTGACGGATGCCACTGTTCAGTGAGGACCCACCTCAAGCTTCAGTTATTTGTGATTTAATGAGGAGCCTTTTAATTACAACATCTGTTGCTTTAATTACCAAAGGGATTATAATGAGGATCCCGGAGGAAGCTGCTGCCGGAGCAGAGGCTGGAGAATTCTCAACATCAGAGGCCCCGCCGGGGTCCTTGGCACAGTGACTGCCGCAGAGTGCGACCCGTCACGGAGAGCACTTCATCTGCATTTTAATTAAGCTTTAGGGGTGAGGCGGGCAGCCTCCCGATCAAGGGAGCTGAGCAGCCCAGAAACTGGAAGAGACTCTGCATTAGGCAGCCTTTGTGGATGGGGAGAAAGCAAAAGAGAAGCCAGGCATTGAGCTGACGCTGGTAGAAGCACACATCTGTCACTCGATCATGGGGTGGGAAAGGGGCTGGTCCTGCCTACAGCCCAGCTGTGCAACCTTCTCCAGATCAGCTGACCTCTCCAGACTGCAGTTTCCTCATGAAGAAAATGAAAGTGATATCTTTCCTTCCTCTCTCAAGGAAACGATTCAGTTCTGCCATTAGATTCTGGGTTAGGTGTTGGTGAGATCTGGTCACAGCCACCAGAGAGGAAGAGCTAGGCACTGTGTAAGATGAAGGCCACCTGGACAGAGAGTCCGAGATGGAGGAGAGGGTACGGGCGATGATGACAATGAGGCTGGAGTTCATGATGGTGGTGAATGCCAATTCTCCCAGTTTCCTACACCTCCCATAGCCATGCCTTCTGCAGTTCCTCTCCATAGAAAGCCTGAGTCCATTTGCCCCACTGAATCTGGAGAGACCCTGTGACGTGCTGTGTTCAACAGAATGCAGTGCAAATGATGTGCCTGTTCCAAACCTAGGTCCCTGCAGACCTTGCATGTGGCTGCTTTCTCCCTTGCTCCTCCACCATGACTGTGGGAACACGCCTGGGCTTGCCTACGGAGGATAAGATCCACAGGAAGGAGAGCCAGGTTGCCTTAGTTGCCCCAGCCAAGGCCATTCTAGTTTGGCCAACAGCTGGCCAGCTGCCAGACAAGTGAGTGAGTCCAGCCAAGATCAGCAGAGCTGCCACCCCGCTGCAGCTTCCCCCAGACACATGAGCGATAATGGCGATGGTTGTAGACTCCTGAGGATTCGTAGTAATTTTATGCAGCATTGTATGGTAATAAATGATGGATATACTCTGCTAGGTCCTGAAGCCATTGAGAAATATATACAGAAAACAGGAAGGTAACAAAACAAATTTCTTTTGACCTGGTGGGGCTTGGTTGGAGAATGAAACTTGTGAATAAAACCAGTCCTTCCAAATTAGTTAAACCATTTAACCAAATTAAATGTACCCACCCATGGCTTCCTGGGTGAGCTTATCACTTAGAGGAGAGGAGGACAGCAACCTGCAGCAGTGGTCAGGCCCATCAAGGAAGAGAGCGTGGCCTAGAGAGATGGAGCTTTGATCTAACCTCACAACCAGATAAGACACTTCTCTTATGGGTGGAGACAAGGGCAGAAACCACATACCCACACTTCCAGGAGGGCCAAAGTTCCTGTTTTCATTTTTATGGGCCTTGGTAGATATGTAGAAAAAGGTAGAAAATGGCTGATCCTAGAGTGATCATGATGAGATGGTGATGATGATGGTGGTGACAAGGATGTTGGTGGTGGCAGTGACAATGATGCTTTCCATCAGCAGCCTCCACCAAATCCTCCCAGTTGGTTCCAGTGTCTTTTCAGGCTGGCCGGTCCAAAGAGTGAGCAGGCTTCCTGGGCAGACTCTGAGGAGCAATGGAGTTTTTCTGGGCCTCCTTGACCTCCATGGGCCTCCTTGAAGTTTCCCAATGCACCAGGGTCCTTTGCACCTCTGTCTCAGATCATGCTCCTCTTCTGCCTGGATCTTTTCCCCCATCTCCCCCATCTGGAAAGCTGGTACTCATCCTTCAAGACTCAGTTCAAATGCTGCCTTTTCAGTGAAGTCTTCCCTGATCCTACTTGACAGACATAGGTTCCTCTTCTCCAGTGCTGCCCTGCCCTCCATGCGTCCCCCAGTTAGAGCAGATATCACACTCTGCTGGCTTCTGGTTCACCTCCCTTCCCCACCAGACCACTGCAGGCTAAGAATGCATCTTATCCATCAGTGGATTATTCATGCCCCACGCTGGACCTGGACCATAGTAAGTGCTTCATAAATGTTTGTTAAATTAGTTTAGCCCCTACCTTACCAAGCACAGATGGAGAAGGAAGGGGGTAAGTGGATGGGAGAGACTCCAGGTGTAAAGGTGGAGGCCAGCGCAGTCTAGAATATCGACTAAAGAAAGGTGCAGGTCAGTAGGCTCGGCAACACCGACTCTTCAACCAACCCTTATATTTTTCTAAGAATTAACTTTTTAAAAAAAATTAGTGATTTTAACAGAAAGAAGCAGGCAGGTCTCACTCAACAGGATACTGACTTCCTGTAGCACAGTTTATTAAGACTCATCAGGACTGGAGTTCTCTGCATCCTCTGAGGGGGCTAGTGTGTTCGGGAGGCAGAGTGATAGGGAAATTAAACGCAGCAGCTGCATCCTTTGAAGCTTTGTTAAGCGGCAAGGCCAGCCAATTCCACAGTGTACATGACTGGAGAATACCAGATATGCTCCATCCCAGCCTTCCATCCGAGCAGGGAGAGATCTTTTCTAATTAGCCAAGTTAGATAACTACTCTGCCACATGCTCTTGTTTGGAGAAGAGATGGACGCTCATGAACATGGCATGGAGAGAATTTGTGTGAAGCTGCTCTTCTGCTTTTAGTGGCTTCCAATATTTAAACACACACGTGCACACATGCACACACACACATGCAGGAAAGGGGAAATTGAAAAGGGATTAAAGTATCAAAAAAAAAAAAGGAGAGATTTAGGCAGTGGTAAGACCCACGCAGAGTGGGAGATCAGGACGCACAAATGTCTTCTTCCTGGGCATCTTTCCAGCTCCACAGTTGACGCACACACGCCTCCCTTTCTCTAGATTGTGAGCCATTTTATTCAGCAAGTCCCAACTCAAAAGCCTTTGATGGCTCCTTGGCATGTCTGGAATGAAGTTCCCCTTTTGAGGTGGCATTTATGACTCTTCCCAATCTGACTCGAGCCTGCCCTTCCTCTGTGCCTTCCAACATTCCTCTTCCATCCCTCACATCCTGTGCAGATCTACTGCTAACACTAACAATTGTCATCATCGTCACCACCTCCTCTCGCGTTTATTGAGTGCTGACTCTCTGCCAGGCCCTGGACCCGGAGCTTTACATCCATTATTTTATTTCATCTTTGCAGCTCCATGAGGTAGGCACTGTGATTATCCTCAGCTTGAAGATGAGGAAATTTGGGCTCAGATCGGCTAAAAGACTTGCTCTAAGTTACACAGCTAATAAGTGGCCGACAGTCCCCACGCTGCTCTCTTTGCCTTAGCAAATGCTGTTCCCTCATTAGTGAATTCCTTTCTCCGCCTTCTTCATCTGACGATCTCCTGCTAAATGTTTTTCTGTCTGATTTCTGATCATTCCTTCTCCCATCAAACTCCCTTGGCTCTATGAAGCACATTGGAACAAATATCATTTGGTTGAATTCCATTTCTCAAAATTGAGTAAAAGGAGTCTTAAGATAATGAAATGTTCTTCTCCAGAGTTTTAATTCAGCTCTGCAAGTCAATAAATCTCTGTTGAGATCCTGCGCTGTCCCAGGCTCCGTGTCCTGTGCTGTGGGAGTATAAATGACATCAAAGAATCACTCTCCAGAATTTCACACAGATTGGCACATGGTCGTTTACGGTCTTCTTACATGGTAAAACATCTCTAGTCTGTCTGTGGACATTTTCGCTTTTCATTCTGAACATTGTTCATTTATGCATTCTCTTTTTCTGGACCAGTCTTATCAAGGTTTGTTAAAGTATTGGCCTTTCCAAGCAACTCACTTTTAGTTTTGTTGATGTCTTTATTTTTGTGGATATTCTATTATTTGCTTTATTGTTTATTCATTCCCATCGTTATGTTTATTTTCTTTTTCTAGTTTCTCTTATTCTTTTTCTAGATTCTTGAGTTGTAGTTTTGGCATTGGTTCTAATTTCCTAGTAAACGCATCTAAGACTATAAACCACCCCTCTCAGAAGCAGCTAAACTACTTCAAAAAAGCTTGGATATGTAGTGATTTCCTTATTTTTAATTCGAAATACTTGTTAATTTCTATTATAATTTCTTTGTTAACCCATAGGTAGTCTAGAGTGTATTTTTAGTTTCAAAACATATACTTAAACCATCTCTTTGTTGTTGATTACTAATTTTAATGCATGCTGGATAGAGAACCTGTTGATAATGAAGATTCTTTGGAATTTATGGAGACTTCTTTTGTGGTCTAATACCTAGCCCTTTTTCCACATGTATTCTCTATTTGTAGGGCTCAAATTTACGTCTATATACATACATGATCATACATGATTTTTAATCTATCAGCTTCTGAGAAAGGTGTGTTAAATTCACCCGCTACGCTTGCAGACTTGTCAACTTTCCACTGTCATTATTTCAGTTTTCATTTTATATATTTTGGGGCTAATGTTGTTGGAATCACACCATTAAATGCCTGTCATTGATATTTTTAATACTTTTCACTTTAAGTTCAATTTTATCTGATAGTATTTTTTTTTTGCAGGCCTATTATTGTTTTTATCTCTTCATTTTTAATATTGTGGTATCACGTAGTTTTAGCCATTTTGCTCTTAAATAGCGAGCAGCTGGCTTTTTAAAAACCAAATTTAAGAATCTCTTTTAATTGGTAAGTTTAATATATTTGCATTTATTATAATTGATGATCTATGTACACTTTTTTCTGCTGTCTTATTTTGTTTTCTACTTTTCTGGATTCCTCTTTTTCTTTATTTTCCTTTCGTGATTTTCCATTGGCTTGACCAAGTTTTTTATTCTTATTGCAGATATTTCTTCTCTACTGGATTGGAGGTTATGTATTCTATTTTTAGCTTCTATATCTTTAAATTATTAGCAAACACACTTATGATTTTTTTTTAGCAACTCCTAGCATTAATCTGTACATCCATCCCTCTGCTCTACTGAGACGAGAATCTTAGCACACTTTTACTCCCTCCAGCTGTCCACCCCGCTCTCTCACCCCACCTCGACCACATCACCTAGAATTTTCATTGCTAATTGCCATCCCGGGAGCTGGGGGGCAGGCCTGGGTCCCTGCCTCTCTCACCTGTGACCTCTCTAGGGACAAGGTCGCTGACACTCCTCTCACACCTCAAGCCCCCAGCACAGCGCAGCACAGACAGGGCCCGGGGAAGTAGTACTGGTGACGCCACGTCGACCCCCAGAGGCCCCTTGATTCCCTCCTCCCAAGAGAGCCCGCTCCAGATGGGTCCGAGCCTCTGTTCTCTCGGGTGAGGCTCTGATGGCTCCCAGCTTCAGGGAATTGGCAGAAATTGAATCCACTGGGAAAGGGGGTAGCGTTAGCTTCCTTGACTGCAGCCCAAGAGTCAGCTTCAGGGTCCTGCCACCCCAGGTTCCCTTTGGCTGAATGAATCCTTTCGACATTTTCAATGGTAAAATAAATTTGATTTGCAGAAGCCATGAAGGAACTGGGGTGATGTGATTTCCAAAATGCCCTGTGTTATTGGATATGATAAAAGACTGAATGAGTCGGTAAATGTAGCAGTTTAGTAACTGTTTAAAAAAAAATCAATATCCACTCAGTCTGGTTGGAGGAGGAAGAGAAGGCTGTAATGAACAGTGTGGAAGACGGGGGATTCAGGCCTGAACTCACAATCCACAGCCCCCCTCTCTCCCTCACAGACACACGTGGACACGTGGATTCACACCTCACACTCCTGCATGCACAAACAGGCACAGACACACAAATGCGCAGACATGCACACAAAACCTATGCACATGACTGGGCACGTCCACTGACAGTAATAATAAGAGGTTGACCATTTATTGACCAGTAAAAATGGGCCAAGCTCTGGCATCAGTGCTTTGCATATCTTTATGTCAATTACTACCTTATTAATTTGCACAACTATATGAGGTAAGCAGGTTATTATTACCATTTTACAGATGAAGAAACCGAGGCACAGAGATCTTAAGTAACTTGTCCACCGTCATCCCAGCTAGGAAGCGGGGGAGCCGGGGTTAGAACCCAGACTGACTTCAGAAGTCTTATTCTGTTTTTTTCCTTTTTTGACCACATTTCATTATTTTTTTTTACAGTTTTATTGAGATATAATTGGCATGTACTAAACTTCACACATTTAAAGTGCACAGTTTGATGAGTGTTGCTATGTGTGTATACCCATAGAATCATCACCACAATCAAGATAACAGATGCATTCATCACTCCCAAAAGTCTCCTTGGGCCCCTTTGTAACCTCTCCTTCTGCTCTGCCCGCCCGCATCTCCGAGCATCCACTGTTCTGCTTTCTGTCATCATCAGTTAGTTGCATTGTCTAGAATTTTATACAAATGGAGTCATATGGTATGTTCTCTCTTTTGCCAACAGAAGCAATGTTCTGTTTTTCTTAGCATGATGGTTTGATTTACATATATTGTGAAATGATCACCACAATAGATTTAGTTAATATCCATCATCTCATATAGGTATAATAAAAAGAAATAAAAAAATAAAATAAAAAGAAAGGGAAAAACTTTCTCCTCGTGATGAGAACTCTCAGGATCTACTCTCTTACCTTTCCTATATACCATAGAGCAGTGTTAACTATAGTCATCATGTTGTATGTTACATCCCTAGTACTTATTTACCTTATAGACAATGTTCTTAATGACGACACTATAGGGCCTTTCGACAAAGATGAGACAGATGTCTATGAACATACTCCTGCTTGCACACACAATGTCCACAAGTCCTCACAAACACCCCCCCACACCACATGCCCGCCATATGCACTCCCTCCCCTCCTGCACAAGGATACCCATGTTCTCACCCAGCTCTCACTGTATCTGTCCATTCACGCTGCTCCTCGGGGATAATTTTACCTCATAAAGTAGCAGAGTGGACTCCTAACAGTTTCCAGGAAAGCAATGTCGTTTCTTTCTCCTTTCAAAGCCCATGTGACAGGTGAGCGTCCCTTCTCTAAAGCTTTGTCATTCGATGAATATTGATGCCGTGCCTACACTACTGGACACTGTGTATTCCGCAACGACCAAGCAATCACAGTCCCTGCCCCAGGAAAGCCGAACCGCCTCCCAAGCCAGTGTGGCTGACCCCGTGCTGTGGGGCTGGCCAGAGAAGGAAAGCCTTGGGCACTACGAGGCTGGGTGAAGAGTCACATCAAAGGGGAGAAAGTAGGAGAGTAAAGCAAGAAGACAGGAGAGGAGAGTGGGGTGAGAAAGAAAGAGCTCAGGGCCACAGACGAAGCTCAGCTGGGCTTGGCTGGCTGCTAGAGGAGGGAGTTTTCCTTCCAGAGTGGACTCTGAATGATGGTCACAAGATGCCAGGTGGAGACGGTGGGTGGGGGAGGACTGAGCAGAATCCCACTGCAGGGGCGCAGTCCAGTACCCAGGGGCTGTGCTGGGCCAGGGCTCCTGGCTGACCATCAGCCCTTCTGGGACCCACAGTCTAGCTCATACCTCCAGTCTGCTTCACCCGGGCTCTCAATCTGGATGCATATTGGAATCACCCTGAGAGTTTAAAATAATACTGAGCCCTGGACCCCACTCCCAAAGAGTCTGATTTGTTTTTTTAGGGGGGAGGCAGGGCTGGGCATATGGATTTTTAAAAGCTCCCCAAGTGATTATCTAATATGCAGCCCAGGGAGAGAACCACGGTAATTCATCATTCACCTCCAGCCTTAGGATGGGTACATCCCCAAAGTACTCCAGGGTACAGGAAAGCCCCAGGGGCCACTGGAAACGCAGCTGAGTGGGGGTCTCCAATTCTCTCCCTGCACATGCCCTAATAGGGATTCAACAAGGTAACCTATGTTGATTGGATATCAATTAATTGTAAGAAGACGACTGCGAGTTTCATAGGAAATAAATTTCATTTTCATGTAATTAACTAAAATGGCTAAAAGTAGTAAGTAACTGCTCAGTCATAATGACTTTCTTATCAATATCAGATATTTAAAGCCTTTCAGGTTTTACTGGTAATTCAATATCAAGATAATTAGATAGCAATTTGACACATTAAATATTATTTACATTGGCTGTTGTTTTTTGAATCTGTCATGGGTTCAACCCTCTCCTTTTGCCGCCATAGCTGTCACTTATGCGGGACAACACATCTAATGCATGGACAAGTGTTGGATGGGATGAAATCTGAAGTATTGAAAGTAGAGAACGCTGAGTTTATTTCAGCGTCACACTCTGGTGGCAGAAGCAGAAGACTGGTCTAATATATCATCCCGGCTAAGCCGAGCTGCTGAAGGACTGCTGCAAAATCCTTCCACTTTAATTACATTTTACTTTTTTTTTTTTTTTTTAATTTTTTGTTTATTGCAGTAACATTGGTTTATAACATTGTAAAAATTTCAGGTGTACATCATTGTACTTCTATTTCTGCATAGATTACATCATGTTCACCACCAAAATACTAATTACAACCCATCACCACACACATGTACCCAATTATCCCTTTCACCCTCCTCCCTCCCCCATTCCCCTCTGGTAACCACCAATCCAATCTCTGTCCCTATGTGTTTGTTTATTGTTGTTATTATCTACTACTTAATGAAGGAAATCATACGGTATTTGACCTTCTCCCTCTGACTTATTTCACTTTGCATCATGCCCTCAATGTCCATCCATGTTGTCACAAATGGCTGGATTTCATCGTTTCTTATGGCTGAGTAGTATTCCATTGTGTATATATACCACAACTTTTTTATCCATTCGTCCCTTGATGGGCACTTAGGTTGCTTCCAAGTCTTGGCTATCGTGAATAAGGCTGCAATGAACACAGGGGTGCATGTACCTTTGCAAATTGGTGTTTTCAAGTTCTTTGGATATATACCCAACAGTGGAATAGCTGGATCATATGGTAGTTCTATCGTTGATTTTTTGAGGAATCTCCATACTGTTTTCCATAGTGGCTGCACCAGTTTGCACTCCCACCAGCAGTGTATGAGAGTTCCCTTCTCTCCACAACCTCTCCAACACATGTTGTTTCCTGTCTTGTTAATTATAGCCATTCTGACGGGCGTGAGGTGATATCTCATTGTAGTTTTGATTTGCATTTCCCTGATAGTTAGTGATTTTGAACATCTTTTCATGTGTCTGTTGGCCATCTGTATATCTTCTTTGGAGAAATGTCTGTTCAGGTCTTTTGCCCATTTTTTAATTGGGTTGGTAGTTTTTTTGTTGTTGAGATGCATGAGTTCTTTATATATTTTGGAGATTAAGCCCTTATCAGATGTATGGTAATTACATTTTACTTTTAATTAATCAAATTACTTTATAATTACCTTGATGCCAACTCATATGAACCAGATTATTTTAATCATGTTGAACCTCTCCTGCCTTGTAGAGGTTTTTGATGTGTGGAAATCGTGATGGGGCTAGAGACACTGGTGATCCCACATGGAGGAAAGATCATTGATTCTGGCCGTCAAGGTTTGATGGGCGTGAGTCTGGATCATTTTAATGTGTCTTTATGAAGGCAGAGGAGGCAGGGCCCGAGCGAGTTTAGAAGAGACTTTATCACGAGAGTAAAAGATGCCGGCAGGAGAGTGGCTGTGATTAATGAGATGGAATCGTTTCATTGAAAACAAATTAATTGGTGATATTTTGAAAAATGTTAAAACTGTTAAAATGGGTTATATCCCCTGAAGGCTACGTAATATGGGTCGGATCGCTCTGCATTGGGTGCTGGTCGTGGGGAGAAAACTGTGTCTTGCTCTAGTGGAGTGAAGGCAACAAGAGGGTGCTGGTTAAGAGCATGGCTTCCAACTTTGAGACCTTGGGTAAGCTGCTTAAACTCTCTGAGCCTTGATATATGCATCTGTAAAATGGGGACAATGATACTACCTACCTTATTGGGCTGTGGTGAAGGTCACGTGGCATTCTTCTTTAAAGTCCAGAGCACAGTGTGCACGGCAACAGTTCAATAAACAGTACTTATTACTCTTATTCATTCTGCTTCTGTTTTGTCACGATCTTGATCCCATGTAATGCCTTTCACCTCAAATTCCACTTTGATATTACTGTTTCCCTTCCTTCTGGTGGTGGTTGTAAGGGGTGAGACACTTTCTTGGCATCTTTTTGCCCATCATTTAAATTTTTTTTTTTTTTTTTTTTTGCTTGAGGAAGATTGTCCCCGAGCTAACATCCATGCCCATCTTCCGCTATTTTATATGTGGGACGCCGCCACAGCATGACTTGATGAGCGGTATGTAGGTCCACGCCGGGGATCCAAACCAGGGAACCCCAGGCCGCCAGAGTGGAGCACACGAACTTAACAAGTATGCCACCTGGCCGGCCCCACAAATCACTTAATTTTTGACCTTTATTCTAGATGAGATTCTTGTAAACAGCATAGAACCAAGCTTGGTTTCTGATCTCTGCCATCTCTATCTCTGAATCAGGGAATTCCGCCAATCCACTTTCGTGGAAACAATGGACACATTTGTCTCATTTCTTCCCTCTTACATTATGGTTACTATTTATTTTACTTTGCTGCTATTTTCTTGTTCCTTTTCCTTAATTTATTTGGCTTTGTCAAGTAACTACTTATTCCTATCTTCCTCCCTCCATTATTTTGACAGCTCTCTTGTTTTTCCTTCTGTTAGAGATGACTGTCCTGATCTACGCATGCATAAAGCACCCCGTATTCTTCTGTTGCTGTATTAAAACAAGATAATCAACGATTACTCTGCCCACCCCCCCACACCAGAGCTCCCTTTGCGCAATGCACATTCTCTCTCTCTTTTTGTTTTCTCTCTCTCCCTGATTTCTCTCTCTCTGTATTTAGGCTCTGTGTTAAGATACTTCTCCACCTGATGGTATAAGCCATTATCATTTATATTCTTAAAAAAGACAATCTTCCGATTCACATATATGTTTTGAAATTCAAGAACCACTGTTTTTTGTTTCAGGAATCTTTATGTCGCTCCTATTGGATCTTCTTAGGGGCTCTTATTCCTCTTGTGTTAAAGTTGTCTCTGCTTCTTGCTCAGATCTATTTCGGGAAGAGACACCTGTCCCGGGTCTGCTTCCCTCGGGTTTCTGTCCCCATGGTGGCAGGGATTTTCTTTGCCTTCTCACGGTCCTGCAGGTCCTCAGAAGCCAGTTCCAGCTGTCACAGCCCGACCAGAGTGAGAGGCACGCGGGCTCTGCCCCTCTGGGCTCTGCTCCCAGGCGAACTGGGTGACAATGGTAGCCCTCTCCCAAACTCAACACCTGCAAGCAACTCAGCCTTAAATGGCAAAAAAAAAAAAAAAAAAAAAAATGGCAAAATGGCTATAGCAAAACTCAAATTTAAAAAATAGTTTGCAAATTGGCCATTGGCCAAATTGATCATATGACGGATTGACCACTGGTGAAATAATTCTTGGTAAATTGGTTTGCTTCCCCACAAAAGTGCTGGCAGTCCAGCCTCGCTCTGGAGAGGGTGTTGAGAGGCAGCTGGCACACAGGGAGGTAGGGATGGATGTTCAGGTTTCATCTTTCCAGAATTCTCTTGTGTTGCCATTAGAATCATTCTGCTTCCACTTAGACAAAGTGAATTGTACTCATATACTCAAAAGGCACGAGTGACAGTGTGTCTTGATACTCATGTCTGTAGTTGTAAACCCTGTGTTGGTCACCTCTCAGGTCTATCTGAGCCCGTCTGTAACACAAGTGTCAAAAATTTCCAAGGAGAAGGAAGGTTGCCTTAGCTGGGAGCGTATTTTTCAGAATTTGGGCAGCAGCTCTGACGCCCTGCTCTGCCCACACTGGGCAGGCAACGGGCGGGAGCCAGGCAGATGGGCCGTGTCCCCAGAAGAAGTCCAGAGTGGTAGAGGGGTTGGAGACCTCATATCACAGAAAACTGTGAATCTGGGCTAGGGGGACTGAGGGGTGGGAGGGAAGGGGTGGGAATGGAGGTGCTCAGCCTCAGCCTGGAGAAGATCAGATCAAAGGATCTGTTCTCGGTGTGCACATCAACAGGCTGAAGTCCCAGGAAGAGCAGTAGATTTTTGTGTAACCCCAAGGGCTGGGACTGAGGCAGCTGTGGAAGCTGAGGAAGATGATTCTACCATTAGAGCTGGCCGGTGGTGGACCCGTCCAAGAGGGAGGGAGCTCCTTGCCGTGAAAGGCATGTGAGCCAGAGCTGAGAGGCCATCTGATGCAGACATTAATAGGAGGTCTCCTGATTCCCGGGGATAGACAGAGTAGTTCTAGGCTTCTTACCCACCTGGGAGTCTGTAATTCCTAAGGTGGCTCAGATGTAATGGAGGGAGGGGTCCTGCTTTCTGCCACTGGACGCTAAGAGTCATGGAAACTTAACGTGTTGAGCAGTGGAGTGGGGAAAAAGTTGCAACCCCTTTATATTTTCTCCTGAGAATCTTGCATTCATCTTAGAGAGTACACTCTTCCTTTATTTTAGGAAAATTACCATGATGTGCTTTTTAGTTACACAAATACTCACCGGTTGTTCTTGGAGAGAACCATGAAATCACCACTAACCTGAATACAAACCTTTTAAAGGAAGAATTTAAGGGCTCTGCTGGCAGCGAAGACTTTCTTGTCCTTCCGCGTTTGGGGGCAGGGGCGTCGCAGTGGAAGCTTTGCTGTAGGAGATATTTCTTGCTTCTGTATGAACTGCAAACTGTGGCGGCTCCTGGGAAACGTGGGTCCATTCTGGGCAGTTCTTTACAGGAGAGAAAGACTGACCTCAGAGAGAGCCTGCTGACCGGACCGCTTCACCTCTTGCTGGAGGGAAGGCCGGGAAAGGGAACTGGATGGGACCGAGTGTCCTTCGAATGGCGTTATTTAAGGGTAATAAGCCTAAAGCTACCAGTCCCCCACGCTGTGGAGTGGGGCTTCCCTTGAGGGGAGTGGATAGTCCCACTGTCAATCCAGTGGCTGGTCCCGGGTAGGAAGTGGAGAACAGGAAGGGGGACACTAGACTGGGGACAGAGGACCCCAGCATCCTCTGAGCTGAGCTGGCCTTTGTTACATGGAGGCCACTGGAAGAGAAGCGGCTCTGAATGGTCCCCAGGGAGGGGTCTGGCCCTTCGGATCCGAGTGCAGCCCCATCCACAGCAGTTGTAAGTCCTCTCTGTAAGATTCTTCCCTTCTATGAACATGGAACCTTTAGGAAAGTGTTGTCTGAAGCCGAAGTTTCTTCTTGGCTGGGCTGTAGAGAATGAAGAGAAGGGCAGCCCCGTGTTTGGGTTTGGGTTTAGGATGACAAAAGAGGGGAGCGCAGTAGCAGCTGAAGGGGTCCTCGGTGGAAAACAGCAGTGCCCGATGACACCACAGCCCCCATGGGCCATCAGGGGCTAGACCGTGGAGGGACGGCTGGGCACGGTGTTTAAGAAACATGGACTAGCATTGCAAGGTTGCCAGACACAGCAGGGGTCCAGCAGGTAGGGGTTTGCAGTGGTAATTGGGTATTTAATCAAGGTCTGATTTTATGTTGTCATCAAGGACAGAGGAGGTACCTTTACACGGGTTACTTCACAACCACCGTCAACTTAACTACTGTGTCTAAAACCGAGACTCGGAGACGTAAGTTGATTCGCCCAAGCTCCCCTAGCCCACACGTGGTGGAGCTGGGACGTGAGTCTGTATTTCACCCTCTTTTCAGTGTACACGGTGCCTTGCTACTGGCTGGGGTTATGGTGGATCTGGGCAATATCTCCCATAGAAGATAGACTGGAAGAAACGCAACAGGGTGTCGGGGGCAGAGCTGAAGGGAGCCCGGGCATGAGGAGCAGTTAACAGCCAGACGCCGAAGCCACACCACGTGGAATCAGGCTAGGGAAAGTAGGCTGGGGGATGGCTTTGGAAGTACAGGTTTTAAGTGAAAATAGGGAAGGCTGGGGCCTGTTGCAAAGTCCTAGCGCTGGGTGGCAGCTCGTCCCCAACACCCACAGGAACACCCGAGTCCATGGCTAGTTCCAAAGCCCGTTGACTTGTAGGATGAGTGGCCTTGATTACACCGCCCACTGACCCTTCAGTGATCCCTACAAGAAGCACCTGGTGGTGCCTACTTAGCTAGATGCTCATTCCCAAGAATGGGCTAAGTCTGGGACAAGGGCACCCGATAATTCAGTTCAGATCAATGCATATTTATTGAGTCCAAGTGTGTTCCAGGCATCACGCTTGGCACTGAGGAAACAGAATTAGCATACGTGAATGATGAGTAAGACAGCAAGGGCAAGAAGGTGAGATGAAGGTTTTGAGAAAGGTGACCCAGGAGCATTGTGGGCGCATGGAGGGCAGAGGAGGAGAGGCGTGGATGCTGCCTCCTCCCTGCCCGCTCGGCCCACCCCGCCATGGAACTCATCACACAGGCCTGATTATGAGTCAGCGTCCTGCGCCGGCCTCTGAGCCGTCTGAGGGCAGGATGTTCTCTGGTTTCTATGCTCGTTCCTCGCCATAGGAAAGGGTCAGTCATGTACGGGGTGCACCATGAGGAAACCACAAGCAGAGCGTGCAGGGTGGGCAGGGGTGATAGGAGACAGGGCCACAGAGGTGGCAGAACCAGGAGGTCCTGCAATTCCAAGCAAAGGAGCTGAGCTTTCTCCAGCAGGTGACAGGGGCCACCGGAGCAGCGGCCCGGATGGAGGGCACGGTGGGAGGCAGCCAGGGGCAGCGAGCTCTGCCTGTATCCGCAGCCATGGAGGGCCATCTTGCAAGCAACTAGCGGGACAGTAGTTGCTCCAGAGCCGTCCCACCCAAAGTGTCCCCTGGAACAGGAGAGGAGCCCGTGGAGAGCGAGCCGATATAAATCAGCGCTAACCTGTGCTGATCCCCGGCTCCCTAAATCAAGAACCCGGCGTATTTTCTGGGCAAGAATCAATCTTCCTGTCCCCACAGTAAATACCATAATCCTTTTTCCAGTGTGGTTTAGAGAATGTAACTGCCATGCTCATGATTTATTCGAAAATATTCTGCCAGGTTATGTGAATGAATGGGGGAGTCAACGTGCTTTTAAACGGGAGGTCAGAGCAGTTACAATGGGCCTCCCTCTCATGAAAGCTTCTCCGGCGGGCTGCCGGCTTCCTCGCCTGCGCCACGAGGGAGCAACCTGTGGCCGGCCACCTGGACAAAGAGGGACATGGGAACGGAGGACGAGCAGCCCAGGACACCAGCATGACCATTCCCCAGCCAGTAGGTGACAGAGCAGAGGCGGTCGAGACTGCCAGCAGGTGACCATTCCCTCTGGCCTTCTTCCTACGGACGCCAATTCGGGATTTCTCTTTTTTACACTTTTTATAATTTTCTCACTACACAGTTAATACAAGAGTACATTCTTGTTAGGCACAAGTCAAGCAACGCAGAAGTTTCTAGGGCAAAACGTAAAATCTTCCTTCAACACCCTCCCCCCACCCCCACATTTCTACTTCTTCCCTCAGAGAAACCACTATCCAGCACTCAGTGGCCACCATTCTACGCCCATAAACACATGTGCCTTTTCACAGAAATAGGTTCACATGGTATATAATGTGTTTATGGATTTATATCACTTGTGAGTTTTTTTACCCTTTATAAAAAAAATACCGCAACAAACTTCTTTATAACGAAATGCATCTTGACACACGTGTATAAGTTTTCTTTTAAGGTAGATTCTAGATGAGACATTCCTGGCTAGAGTTTTGACAGATTCTGCCAAATTGCCCTCCAAACACACTTTGCTAATAGGATATGTGTCTATTTCCCCTTAGTCCCAGGAATACTTTAATTTAATTTTGCCCAATTCATGGGCAAGGAGCGTTCACTGCTGATTCGCCGTAACTGGTTCTTAGGAACGTGGAGCACGCTGTCCTGTGCTCAGTGGCCGTGTGTGTCCCTTCTGTCTACTGTCTGGTCGTTCCTGTGTTCAGTTTTCTATTGGGTTGTCTTTTTTCCTTATGGAATTTAAGAATTTTTAATCTTTGTCTTTTGAATATATTGCAAATATTTCATTTCAATGTGTTGCTTGTCTTTTAACTCTGTTGTGTCTTCCTTGCTCATACATTTTACATTTTGTTTAAAGAATTCAGACCTGACTGTCTTCTTCTCATTTATGTCTTCTGGGTTTTGTGACTTGTAGGGGAAGGCTTTCCTTCCCTAGGATTATATTTTTAAATGTTTCTGTATTTTCTTCTCATAGTTTTATGTTTTGTGCTCGTTCCTCACCTCCGGCATCTCTGTCTGCTCCTTCACTCTTCTCTTCTGCCTCTACACTCTCTCCCCGGGTGATCATCTTCACGCCGTGACTTCGGTCACCACCCCCTGGGCTCACAATTCCCTCGTGTGTATCTCCAGTCTCTCCTCCGAGCTCTGGACTCACATATCCTCCTGTCTACCTGACATCACACAAGTGTCACAGACTCGGCAAATCCAAACCTGCTCTCAGGATTTTTCTTCCCAAACCCGGACTTCCCTTCCATCCAGTGATGGCCCAGAAACCTGGGCCTCACTCTTTGCACTGCTCTTTGCACCTCCCAGACCCTCTGTTCTCTTTCTTCACCCTCACCCTCCTATAGCCTAAGCTGCTTCCTCTCTCACCAGGGCTTCTGCGTTAGCCTGCCTACTCTTCTTTCCAGCTCCCCTCTCACCTACTCTAATCCTTTCTCCACACAGCAGTCAGACCAACCTCTTCAAGACACAAATGTGATCACGTCACCCCCTTCTTCTCAAAACCATTAAGATAAGGAACAAAATGCCTCATGTAGCCAACAGGACCTTGCATGGTCTGGCCCCTACTTACTTGTCTGGTCTCAATCTTGCTCTCTGTGTACCATCCATGCAATCCTTTTCTACTTCTCAAACCACAGGACCTTTGCGCATGCTGTTCCCTCTACTTGTTATGCTCTCCTCTTCCACATTCTGCCTCTGTTTCCCAATTAAATTTTATTCTCCATTTTTATTCTCAGTTCAAATATCACTTCCATGACCCCCTAGATTAGGTCAGTCCCCCATGTTATTTTCTCTCGTAGCATCATGCAGCTTTTTCTCATAATGCTCATCCTAGTTTGTGCAGTTTATATTTATGTATTTGATTATTTGATGTATGTCTGTCTATCTCCCCCATAAGACCATCAGCCCTGTGAGGGCAGGGACTGGGTCTGTTTGGCTCAGCACAATGTGTGGCATTAGCTGTGTGCTCTCTTTGTTGGGAGAACAGCTCACTCTTGGCCTTCAGCATCTCTTCCTGCTCTCTCGGCACCAACGACAAGGCAAGGCCAGGACTGCTCCCTCTTCTGAGTAGCAGCAAGGAGAAGAGGACTCATTTCTCTTTGCCAAAAACCAGCAAGTCTCTGTTTCGTGTCTCAGGAACACTGGGGAGACAGTGAGGAGAGGGAGAAGGCACGGGAGGAGATGAGATGATCGCTTCTGCAGGGGAGGTTGGAACGGAGCGATGCAGCTTTGGGATGCAGCTCGTCTCCCATCTCGTGTTGGAATCAGCGGAGGAAATTGTGAGTGCATAGCTGTCGGAGCGGATAGGGAAGGCCGGAAGCATCCGTGAGAGGCCCTGGCAGGTTGTGCTTAAGCAGCAGGCAGAGGCCTGACACGCAGTGAGGCTGGAGGGAGCTGAAATGGACACTTACTCCGGTCCCACGGGATGGCTAGAGGAGCAGCTGAGATGCTTCTCGCTTCAAAGTTGAAATGAGCAGGATGAATTAAATAACAAGTGAAGGAAAGAAAGGAGAGAATGGCTAAGGAGCCAACACAGGCATGCATTCATTCTCACTTACTTAACAAACATCTGTTGAGTTTCTATGCCGGACCAGGCACTGTCCTAGAGCTGGGGCTACAGCGAGGAGCAGCCCAGGCCGGCCCCTGCCTCCGGGAACTTTCATTCTAATGGAGGGAGATAGTCAATGAACAAGTAAACAAGGACACATAGTATATCATGTCAGGTAGGTAGAAAAGACATAAAGATGAATGAATAATAATAGCCAACATGGATTGAGAGCTTCTTACAAGCCCCATTCATGTGTTAATACATTTAACTCCCCCAACAATACCATGAGGTAGGTATTATTATTATCATCTCCATTTAGTGATGAAGACACAGAAGCATGGAGAAGTTAAGGAACTTGCCCAAGTTCTCACAGCTGGTAAATTATTATATTAGTTAAGGAATAAATCAAGTCACTATAACAAAGAGACTCCAACACATAGTGACCCAAATAAGATGGAAGTCTATTTTTTTCTCATAACAGCTCAGAAGTGGGCGGGTAGTCCAGGGTCAGCAGAAAGTTCTGTTCCACGGGATCATTCAGGAGCCCCGGGTCTTCCCACTTTGCTCCTCTGCTGGCCCACAGGCTGTGGTCCTCTCTGCAGGGTCAGAGCTAGGTCAGCTCCATGGCTGCATTGCGGTTTGTGAGGTGGGAAAAGAGGGAGAAGGACCAGGGCAAGTAGACACACCACAACTGCACACAGCACTTGCACACACATCCCCTCAGGCCAAACTCGGCCCTATGGGCCATCTCCCTGCAAGGGAGTCAGAGAAATGTTGCTCTACCTGGGCGGCCACGCGACCGGATTAAATGTGAGAGAGAATTCACTTTCTAAAAGAACTAAGGGAGGATGGATAATGGGGATGTGGGGGGCGGAAATTTAACATTTCCTGCCCGGTGGATATGCTGAAATTTAAACCCAGGTGCTCTAGCTTCAGAAACAGAATAAAGGTAAAGGGAATGACCAATGTGTTTTTTTAATAGGATGGGAAGGTAAAAGATCTCTAAGGAGGCAACATTTGATCAGAGATTTGAAAGAGGTGAAGCTCTAAGTAAGAGTGTTCCAGGAGACAGAACAGAAGGTGCAAAGGCCCTGAGGCATGTGCCAGGAATTACATGGAGGTCACTGAGGCTGGGATAGAAGAAGGAGAGAGAATGTGGTCAGAGATGAGGCCAGATGATGGACGGTCTGTGGTCCATGGTTTGGAGTCTGGGAGACCCTTGGGGGGTTTTTGAGGCGAAAAGTATTGGAGTTTTATTATCTTTTCCAAAGTTCACACTAGAATAGAGCTGGGGGGTCAGGGAGGGTGCAGTGAGAATGAAGCAGGGGTACCTTTTAGGAGGCTACAGAATAGGCAAGAAATGGAGGTGTTTAGGACTAAGACCGTTGTCCTGGCACCACCCTCAAGGGGTATCAACTGGGAGCCCCACTGACAATAAGTGGCCAGGAAGAGTGCTGTCTTTCCCCCACTGGGCCTCAGACTCCCCCTCCTGCCAAGAGATACCAGGGCAGCCAGTGGCATTGGCAGGGGAGTCCCCGGTTAAGATTCAGCGCTCTCACTACTATGGTCCAGATTCGTTCGCAGTCAGGAAACCACACCACCCATCTGTTGGTTGTCATACTGTGCCGGCTGCGTGTTGCTCTGATGCTGAAAGCTATGCCACCAGGATTTTAAATACCAGCAGGGTCACCCATGGTGGACCAGTTTCAGCAGAGCTTCCAGACTAGACAGACGAGGAAGAAGGACCTGGCCACCCACTTCCGAAAAGCTGGCCATGAAAAGCCTATGAATGGCAGCGGAGCATTGTCTGATAGAGCGCCGGAAGGTGAGAGGATGGTGCAGAAAGACTGGGCAGGGTTCCCCTCTGCTGTACACAGGGTCGCTAGGAGTCGGAATCAACTCAAGGGCACTAACAACAAAAAGAAATAAAAAAATAGGAAAAAATACCAAAAGAAACCCAAAGCAATTAGAAAGAATAAAATTATAAAAATCAGAGCAGAAATCAATGAAATTGAAAATAGGAAAATGATGGAGAAAATCAAGGAAACAAAAATCTGATTCTCTGGAAAAAAATCAAAAAAACTTACAAACCTCTGGCAAAACTGATAAAAATAAAAAGAAAGAAACACAATTCACCATATCAGGAATTAAATAGGGGATATCTTCATAGATCCCATAGCCATTAAAAGGATAATGAGGGAATACTACAAACTACTTTAAGCTCATAATACAACAAAGAATGGACCAATTTCTAGAAAACTATAAACTGCCAAAACTTAACCAAGATTAAAGATAATCTGAATAGCCCCATAACCATTAAAGAAATTGGATTCATAATTAAAATCTCCCATAAAAGAAATCCCCAGGCCCAGATGGTTTTACAGGAGAGTTCTATCAAACCTTAAATTTAAAAAATAGTTAACCCCTCTAAAGAAAACATACAAATTGCCAACAGGTATAAAAAAATGCTCACCATCACTAAAGATCAGAGAAATGCAAATCAGAACCATGAGTCACTACCTCATATCTGTTAGAATAGCTATCATCAAAAATAGAAAAGATAATAAATATTGGCAAAGATGCAGAGAAAAGGGAACCCTTGTGCACTCTTGGTAGGAATGTAAACTTATATAGCCACTATGGAAAACAGTTTGGAGATTCCTCAAAAACTGAAAAATTGAACTGCCATATGACCCAGCAATCCCACTTCTGGGAACTGAAATCAGTATCTTGAAGAAATATCTGCATTCTCATGTTCATTGCAGCATTATTCACAATAGCCAAGATATGGAATCAACCTAAGTGTCTATCAACAGACTGATGGATAAGGAAAATGTGGTATATACACAATGAAATATTATTCAGCCTTAAAAAAGCAAATCCTGCCATTTGTGACAACCTGGATGAACTGGGAGGACATTATGCTAAGTGAAATAAGCCTGGCACAGAAAGACAAATACTGCACGATCTCATTTATATGTGGAATCTAAAAAAATTGAACGCATAGAAGCAGAGAGTAGAATGGTGGTTGCCAGGGGCTAGGGGGTGGGGTAGATGGGCAGAGGTTGGTCAAAGGGTACAAAGTTTCAGGGTGGAGTTCTGGAGATTTAGTGGACAGCATGGTGACTATAGTTAATAATGCTATAGTCATATAGTATCGTATGCTTGAAATTTGCTAAGAGAGTAGATCTTAAATATTCTCACCACACATACAAAAATAACTATGTCAGGTGATGGATAGGTTAATTAGCTTGATTATGACAATCATTCCACAATGTATACATATATCAGAACATTACATTGTACATGGTAAATATATACAATTTTTTTGTCAATTACACCTCAATCAAGTTGCAAAAAAATTTAATCCCAATTTAACACAATCTCGTTCAGAAAATAGAAGAGGAGGAAGCATTTGCCAACTCATTTTATGAGGCCAATATTACCCTTGGCCAGACAAAGGTATTTTATTATTAAAAGCCAGACAAAGAGAGTACAATAAAAAAGAAACAAAGGGGCCGGCCCGGTGGCATAGTGGTTAAGTTGGCACACTCTGCTTCGGCTGCCCGTGGTTCGTGGGTTCAGATCCCAGGCGCAAACCTATGCACTGCTTATCAAGCCATGCTGTGGCAGGCGTCCCACATATAAAGTAGAGGAAGATGGGCAAGGATGTTAGCTCAGGGCTAATCTTCCTCAAAAAAAAAACAAAAAACGAAAAACAAAGAAAACTACAGTCTAATATCTCTCATGAATTAAGATGCAAAAATTCTCAAGAGAATATTATCAAGGTGAATTCAGTAAAGTATAAAAGATATTATACATCATGACCAAGGAGGATTTATTCCAGGTATGCAAGTTTGGTTGGTTTAATATTCAAAAAAATCAATCAATATAATCCACCATATCAACAAAATAAAGAAAAATCATATGAGCATATCGATTAACACAGAAAAAGCATTTAACAAAATCTAACATTCATTCATGCTTTTTTAAAAATTCAGGAAGTTAGGAATAGGTAGGAATTACCTCACTGATAAAAGCAGCTACAAAAATACCTACAGCTAACATTATACTTAATGGGTAAAAATATTGTTCTTTCCTCTTAAGACTAGGAACAAGGCAAGAATGTCTGTTCTCACCACTCTTATTTGACATAGTACTAGAAGTTCCAGCTACTGCAATAGGCAAGAAAAATACATAAAAGGCATAAAGATTACAACTGAAGAAATAAACTTTCTCTATTTGAAGATGATATGATTATCTGTGAATAAAATCTCAAGAAATCAACAAAAACACTCCTAGAACTAAGAAATAAGTTCAGCAAGTTCTCAGGTTACAAAATCGACTCACAAAAATCAATTGCATTTCTATATACTAACAATAAATATGCAGAAACTGAAATTAAAAATACAATGTCTTTTACAACTGCTTCAAAGATAATAAACTACTTAGGCATACATTTAACAAAACGTGTGCAGGATCAGTATGTTGAAAATTATAAAACGCTGATGAAAGACATCAAAGAAGACCTAATGGAGTGGAGAGACATGTTGTGTTCATGGATTGGAAGATTCAACATGGTTAAGTGATCCCCAAATTGATCTAAAGGTTTAGTGCAATTTCTGTCAAAATACTAGCAAGGTTTGTGTGGACACAGACAAGCTTATTCTGAAATTTATATGGAAAGTCATAGAGGCCAGAATAATTAAAGTAATCTTGATGATGAAGAGAGTAGGAGGAACCACTATTCGATATTATTGTCCTAGTGATTAAGACAATGTGGTGTCCATGGAGGGAGAGACACATAGATCAATGGAACAGAATAGAGATTCCAGAAATAGACCCACAAAAAAATTTGCTCAACGGATTTTTGACAAAGGCACAAAGGCAATTCAGCCAAGGAAGGATTTTCATAGGCAAAAAAATTGAACCTCAACCTAAACTTCACACCTTATATAAAAATTAATTCAAAATGCATCACCGAATTCAATTAAAATGTAAACTATATGGGGCCGGCCCCGTGGCTTAGTGGTTAAGTGCGCGAGCTCTGCTGCTGGCAGCCCGGGTTCAGATCCCGGGCGCGCACCGACGCACTGCTTTTCCGGCCATGCTGAGGCCGCGTCCCACGGACAGCAAGAAGAAGGATGTGCAGCTATGACATACAACTGTCTACTGGGGCTTTGGGGAAAAGAAAGAAATAAATAAAATTATTTAAAAAAAAGTAAACTATAAAACTTTTAGAAAAAAATAGGAGAAAATCTTTGGGACCTAAGGTGAGGCTAAGAGTTGTTATAGTTAATACCAAAAGCATGAGTCAGAAAAGGGAAAATTGATAAGCTGGACTGCTCCAAAATTAAAGACTTTTGCTCTGTGAAAGCCCCTGTTAAAAGGATGAAAAAACAACCTACAGACTGGGAGAAAATATTTGCAAACCACATATTCAACAAAAGACTGGAATCTACAATATATAAAGAACTTTCAAGAGTCAATAGTGAAAAACAAATGAGCAAGCCATCAGAAAATGAGCAAATTTATGACCAGACATTTCACCAAAGAAGATATATAGGTGATAAAAAGCACAGGAAAAGATGTTCAACAACATTAGTCATTAGAGGAATGCAAATTAAAACAACAATGAAGTGTCACTACACATCTATCCAAATGGCTAAAATTGTAAAAACAACAATAGTGACAACACCAAATGCTGGCAAGGATGTGGAGAAAGCAGATCACTCATAAATCTGGTGGGAATGTACAATGCTCCAGCAACTCTAGAAAACAGTCTGGCAGTTTCTTATAAAATAAATGAGAATTATCATACTCTCTAGCAATTGCACTCTTAGATGTTTATTCCAGAGAAATGAAAGCTTGAGTTTACACAAAAATGTGTACATACTTGTTCATAGAGGCTTTATTCATAATAGCCAAAAAAATCAATGAACCCAGACATCCTTCAATGGATAAACAGTTAAACAAACTGTAGTACATTCCTAACGTGGAATACTACTCAGCAATAAAAAGGAGTGAACGACTGATACACGCAGCATCTTGGAAGACTCTCTGGGGAAGCATGCTGAATGAAAAGAGCCTATGCCAAGAGGGTACATACTGTATGGTTCCATTCATATCACATTTTTGAAATGACACAATTTTAGAAATAGAGAACAAATTAGTGATTGCCTGGGGTTAGGAATGGGCAAGGACAGGAGGGGGGTGTGTGTGGTTAGAAAAGGGCAACAGAAGGGATGGTTGTTCGGATGGAACTGTGCCGTATCTTGACTGTGGTGGCGAACAGGTGAATCCACACGTGGGGTAACATTGTATACGACTGAACACACACACACACACACACACACACACACACACAGATTCATACAAGTAAAACTGGGTAAACCTGCATGAGACGGATGGACTGTATCGACATCAATATCCTGGGTGTGATGTTGTACTATAGTTTCACAAAAGGTTATCACTGGGGGAAAATGGGTAACAGTGCACAGGACCTCTGAGCATTATTTCTTAAAACTGCATGTGAATCTATAATTATCTCAATAAAAATTTCAATTAAAAAAAAAGTTAAACATACACCTACCATAAGGTTTGGCTGTTGCACCCTTGGTATTTACCCGAGAGAAATGCAAGACTCTGTCTTTAGGATGACTTGTACGTGAATGTTCATGGAGCTTTCTCTGTAATAGCCCCAAACTGGAAACAGCCCAAGTGTCCATCAACAGGTGAATGGATGAACAAACTGTGGTATGTCCATACGATGGACTATTAGTCAGCCATAAAAAGGAATGAAGTAGTGATACATGCTACCACATGGAGGAATCTTTATGCTAAATTAAAGAAGTCAGAGAGAAAAAAAAGAGTGTGTACTGTAATATTCCAGTATAGAAAATGCTATTAATCCACAATGAAAGCAAGCAGATCAGTGGTTGGCTGGGGACGGGGAAGCTTCTGGGGTAATGGGCACGTTCATTATCCTGATTGTGGTGACGGTTTCGTGTGTGTACACATACGTCAAGACTTATCAGATTGTATAGTTGCAATGTGTCCTGTTTTTTGTGCCTTAATAAAGCTGGAGGAATACATGAATGAGTAAATAGATCAAGAATGGATGTATAATTTCAAAATGGACAAATAGGACTAAAGGAATGAATAACGAATAGATAAGAGGTTAATGATAAACAGGTGGATGAGGGGGTGACTGAATGAATAATGAGCAGGTGGTAAGCGTCCGAGCAGAGGCCAGGCCTGCAGGTCCACTCTTGGCCCAAGTCCAGTTCAGACTCCAGACTGTCTGGGTTTCTGTGGAGTTCCTAAATGCAAGACCGAATCTGGTCTGACGCCCAGGACCTTCAATTCCCCTTCCACGGCTCCTGGGTTAATTGGCACTTCCTGAAAAATGCTGCCAGGACACTCTAAAACGTCCTCTTAGCTCTGAAAACCGCGCAGCCTATAAATCAGAGTTGGAGAAGGGGCTTTCCCGGCACAGGATGGCAGCTCCAGGGGAGGGCAGTCAGTGACCGTGGACGTGAACATCCTCAAGAGGATCCCAGCCCCGCTTCCCCACGGCTGTCCTGTGCTGAGACGCAGGGAACGATCGGCCAGTGAGGTTACACACAACTTAGGAACATGAGGGGTGGTGCAGAGGAGAGGATTCCAGAACAAGAGGAGAGAGGGGAGTAAACGAAGGGGAGGCACCGAGGTGAGGGGGAGCAGCGAGGGGGGATGTGAGGAGGGATCATCAGCAAGCATAGCAGCCACAGGGAACGACCGTGGGGCGGGCGTGGCTGGGAGAGTAACTGGACAGCGGCAGGGAGATCTCAGGCCAGGTGAGCAGGACGGACGGAGGAGGGCCCTTCCTGAAGCCACGTAGACAACAAACGCCCAGCGTCACCTAGAAGTACCCGCCAGGCAGGAGGAGGCGTGGGGCTTCATCTCGCAAACCCACCTCCACCCAATGCCTGAAGAGATCCGGAAGGGAGAGCACAGCCCAGCCTGGGGAGTGAACCCCACCCTGTGGTAGGCACAGGCGACATGAGGATGTGACCTCAGGCCTTGGCAACCTCACATCTAAGGGAAACTAAGTAAGATAAATGTTATAGTAAGGCACAGTGGTTGCAAGCCCAGACCCAGAAGCCAGGCTGCAAGGGTGCAAAGCCGTGGCTCTGCCACTTCCTCGCTGTGTGATCTTTGGCTCATTCCTTAACTTCTCTGGCCCTGTTCCTCATCTGTGAAAGAGGGCACAATAAGAATACCTACCCTTGGGGTTGTGATGAGGATTAAGTGATAAAGTGCTTAAGAGTGTGGCAGACACACAGTCCGTGTGATGTGTTGCTTCCAAAAATAGAAAGAGAGGAATATACTGGACCCCTGAAAGCACAGAGAGGGCAGCAGCCAGGGTTGAGCTGTTTGCAGAGGGAGCTGCTGGGTGAGGTGAGTAGAGGGACAAGATGAGGAGAGGACCAGTGGATGGAGCATTCCGTTCTGGACGGAGGCCACAGCACAGATGAAGTCGTGGAGGGGGGTGCACAGAGCACGGTACGCCCTTCAAGGAGCAGGAGCGGGAGTCAGGATGACATATCACCTGGTTTCCAGTCTGAACCCCTCTGTGGGTGAGGGTCTGATTTGGGGGGACGAGGAGTTCAGCTCGAGGCATGCAGTCTGCAGCCCCAGAGAAGGCGTTGACCAGAAGGAATGAGCTGCACGGAGCTCAGCAGAACAATAGGGGCAGAGGACCGAGGTGTCCTGGGTAGAGTGACGACTGGCCCTCTGCTCCTTCCCCAGGCCACCTCCTCGCTGTTCTGGGTCCTCTGACGGCTCCACTGGAAGATTGTCCTCCCTCTCAGCCAGGACCCACCGAGGGCCCTCGGGAGGTTCTTGAATGCACAACTTTTTATAGATCACATTTATTCTGCTGGGGAAATCAGCCCTCAACCGCAGCGGGGCCCAGGCATGAACCATAAAGTCCACGGTGTGGAGCAAACGCAGCAAGTCAGCCCCAGGGCCCCAGGGTTCTCATTCACAAAGAGATTTTTCAATTTTATTAAAATCAATAAGAGTTTTATTACAGCATAAACGAATCACGGGCCCCGTGCTTCTGGGATAACAGACCATACTGCCCTGGCCGCTGGCGCGAGCGCCGCCTCCTGGGAGACCCTCTCTGGTAAGAACACTTCTATTCGCACCCAGGGCAGAGGCCCGCCCTTCCAGCCTGAAAAGATGAGAGCCACAGCCAGAGGAACATGTCTACTACAAAATTTCCAGCAAAATGCCATGCTCTGTGCTGTGTGACCTCTCTCTCCCTGTCTTCTCGCAAATCTTCAGGAAACCTACAAAAATCGTGACATAATCCGTGGGATGAAATTTTTTGTGGAAAGCAGGGATGGAGTCAATTTCAGCATCAAAGTCAGCTCAGAGCTGTGATCGTCCCTCTGCGGGAACGAAGGGCACAGACAACAAGAGCGTGTGGAAGTGTTCTGTAAGCTGTAAAGTGCTGTCCACCTGCTGGTGGTTATTCCTTTATCCTTATTGTTATTCCTTACAAGGGGCACTCAGGCCCTATATTCAGTGTCTTGGAGAAGGAGTGACAGGGGCCACAGGCTCTGAGTCGATGGTTGAGGCCCAAGGGCAGTCCCCACAGAAACTAGGACAGAGGAGACGATCAATAAATGCATGCGGCGGGTAGGAGAGAAAGATCAAGAGGAATCTAACCAGGTGCGTGTGTGCTCATACACACACACACTCCCACACACACTCGCACACGCACTGAAGCAGCTCTTGGAATGGTAGGAGTATGGAGAGGTCTCAGTGGGGCTCCCGGTGCCGGCAGGCTTGGGATGGAGGGGTGGGGTGGAGCTCCTCTCAGGGCAGGGCCCCAGGGTCTAGTTAGCTTGGCTCTCAGGGGTGGCCTACCTCCCCAGGACAGCTGTGGGCAGCTGGCTCCTGCACAAGCTCCCTGTACCCGTCCCTGCCCAGGACTTGGCGGGGGCTGAGTTTGGGGCAGAAGCTCCAGGTTGGGCCCTGCAAGCTCCTGTGCAGGTTCGAGGGTTGACAGCTTTGGCCCCATGGCTGAGATACTGGCAGCCCCAGTCACCAGGCCAAAGCTGGACAATTTGGGAACCTCAGTAATAATTTATCTGGGAGGACAGTCAGGTCCTGCCAGCTAGGGGCTGGTGCTGCCCAGGTGGCGGTCCTGAAGGCCTCACAGCAACTATGGGTGCAGAGGCAGAGGCCCTGGGGCTCCCGGGAAGCCGTTGAGCAGGTTGTCCACATCCAGGGGGCGCAGACACACTCTTGTTTCAGAGAAGCAAAGCAGGGCCCAGACCTAAGGAACTGGGCTCCCAGACTGACCCAGGGACGCAGACTCTAGCTGGGGAAGGGGCTGCGGTTGGGAAGGAGCCTGTGATGTGGATCCCACAAGCCTTGGAGGATATCCCCCAATTTTTAAAATTAAAACAAGAGTAACAGCCAAGCCACCTGAAAATCCCAACTTTAACAGAGCTATTTTCATTTGTATGTATCTCCTTCCAGCCCTTGTCCACAGAGACACACATTTTTCCTTCATTACAATTATAATATGTGTGTAATTTTGTATACAGGTGGAGTATTTTGTCCACTTAACAATACATAATAAAGAATTTTCACGCTTCCACACAGCTGTTATAGTCAAATTTAATAGCTGCATAAAATGAAAGAGTAGGTATAGGCCCCCTAATTTACTAAATTTACTAAATGATTCCCCTATTACTGGGTATATAGATTACTTCCAAACTTTTATTATTGGATAATGCTTCATTGAACATCTTCAAGGGGATAAGTTTTTCTTTCCAGAGGTAAACTAATGGGACCAAATGCCATAAATAGTTTTTGATTTTTGCACACTGTTCGCTTAAAGAGTGGTGCTATTTACATTACCTCTGGGGGTAAATGAGCTTGTCTGCACCCCACCCACATCCTACACCCTGACCCCAACGTCGCCATGGTGGCTTGTCATAAGTGTGCATTTGGGGGGATGTTTTTTGTTAGTTTAATAAGCATCAAATAGCAACTCAAGACTGCTTTAATTTTAATTGCTCTGATTACTAGCAAAGCTAAACATTTTCCCAGGTGTTTGTTAACATACCTTATTTCCCTCACATGAAGAGCCTGCTTCAATGCGTAGCCTCCTTATCTATTGGGTCGTAATGTTTTTCCTCTTATAAATTTTAATGAACTCTTGATGCAGCGTAGCTATCAACCCTTCGCGTATCCCAGTTGGTGCAACTACCTTCTTCTGTCTAGGGTTTTCTCATTTCAGTGCATTTTTTTTACTGTAAAGGAGTTTTTATTTTGTTCTTGCTGTCATCTTTCAGTACTTTCCTGTGCGGTTTCTTCTATTGCTTCAAAGCTGAGAGTGGCCTTTCTCCGGAAAGATAATAAAGCTTTCATTTTGCACTCAGTTTTTTATTTTTTTAAAGATATTTAGCTGTTTAATCCACCTGTAGTCTATTCAGGGCTAGGAAGCAAGCTCTAAATTAAAATCCTTCAATGCTATCCAGTTTCCCAACGTCATTCATTTTTAATTAATTTTTTTAATTATTATTTTATAAAGCGTTCTAATGTCGAACAGGCTAGGCCTTGTAACTTGCTCTTTTTTTTTTTTCCGGCATGTCCTTTGAAATCCTCATCTGTTTGTTTTTCCAGAATCTGTTGAGTTCAGAAAAACACTATTGGGCTTGATTTAAGGTAGGTTATATTTTTGAATTAACCTGAGGCAGTGAGACATTTTCACAATTCCAAGTGTGCTCATCCTGAAATAGATTATGCCTCTCACTGTGCCCCCACCCCACAGGGTATGCGATTTTCTTTATAAAGGTCAGGCATTTATTATGTTTATTCCCAAGTATGTTAGATCACTTGTTTCTGTTATAAATGGATGTTTTTCATTATATTTTCTAGCTATTGCTAGTGTTCAGGAAGACCATCAATTTTTATGTGCACAGTTTGCATTCATCTTCCTCCTTAAACTCTTTAATCCTTGAATTGTTACTGATCCTTTTGTAGCCACTACCCGTACAAATGTTCCTGTGTTGTCTCTTTTTCCCCAGTTTGTTTTATCTTGCCTTACTGAATTGACCAGGGTGTCCAAACAAGATCAAGTTGAACTACCTTATGTCTTTTTAGGAACTTGGTGGAGTGTAAGTTAACTTGTTAATTAATTATCAGTGTGATGATAACAGGAATTCTTTTTTATTCCTAATTTGGATGCTACTTTACCAATGCTGATTTTTGGTTTAAGATAGGTATGCTTCATCCTATTGAAGAATCCCTTAATTCTGAAGTTATAATTTTTTAAAAATGGTTGAATTGTATCAAATTATTTTGGGGTAACTATTGAGATGATTTTATGCCTTTTATTTTGGTCTTCATTTTTGTCAACAATCCTTGGAGGAATGAATGTTGAATGAATAATGGAGTTTTCCCTTGGTGACAGAGCTGGAATTCCAACCCAGGTCTTCCACTTGACTCCCACGTTATTTGATCAAGTCGTCACTTCGGAAGGTATGTTCAGATTCCAAAGGCTTGAGTGTTGCTTCTCATCGCGTAATGACTAGCAGACACGGGCAGATGAAAGGTGTGTTTCAGGTAGAATCCTTTCCGCCTTTAACCATCTCAGGGCACCTGTGTTCACTAGCAGTAGTGAAATAGGCAGTCCCCAAGCGTTCAGGAGAGTGATCCTAAATTTTAAAAATTTGTAAAAAAATTACAAAAAATAGTAAAGAACTAGACGCTTGTGACTAAAACTTCACTGAGACTTAAGTACACGTGACAAACTAAAACACCGCCCGCTGCCGTGAGACATCCACTCCCAGCCCTCCCTCCGGGGCCAGCATGGCGTGCCAGCAGAGCCTGCTCCAGCTCCTTCTAGACTCCACGTCTGCTCTCCTCGCTCGCATCTACCAGTCCTTCTCGGCGCATCGGCAGCAGCCTGCCCCATTGGGGCTCTCTCCCGACTCCTTTCTTTCTGCTGCGCTGGGGGAGACTTTTGTTCTGCTCCAATTAGCCAGAACAGTTACTGCGTCACTGGGATCCAGGCTGAAAATGGAGCCCTGCACGGCGCTGTGACACCTCCTGGGTAAATGCCCTTCAACCTGCTGGGAGAAGCAGCTTGGGGTGGGCTGAGTAACCTTCTCACTCCCACCATCCCATGGAGCCAGGAGTTTCCAAAACGACCCCACAAACTTGAACTTGAAGTCAAACCTGTGAGGCACGTAGACAGGGGTGATGGAAACTGAGGCATAGAGAGGATGAATGAATTGCTTAAAACTCACGCCACTAGGAAATGACAGAGCAAAAATTCCAAGGTAAGCTTCAATAGGATTCCAAACCCCACGTTCTTTTTACCACATCACACTGTCTTCCCGAGAGATAGTCTCCTCTCCTTTCCAGCTTGAAATAGAGAATTCAAACTTCTACAACTGAGGGATTTAAGTGTACATTTGTCTCAAGTAACTTGAAGCTTCCAGGCCTTTGGAGTTTGCAGGGGCTGCCGCAGGCTGGTGGGGGACGGAGAATCCCTCCCTGGTCCCTGCTGTTTTATTTTAATTCTCACAAAGCAAAGTGAATGTCCGCATCCTGTGGTGACCCCCAAATCCTCAGCAGAGGAGTGGGTGGGTGGGTGTAGGAGGAGAGGGAGGGGCCACCTAGGCTTGCCATTGGAAAGGGCATTGGTTCTGCAGCTGGGAAGTTGGTGTGCTCTGTCCCTGGGGTGTTCAGGGGAAGCCAGGAGCTCCTAGAGCTTTGTTGTGTGCAGACCCAATTCGGATGGAACATAAGGAAAACACTCGGGGTCCACCCCCTACTCCAGGGGCCCGAGTACAGACTCCCCTTGGAGGGACAGTGGGGCTCACTCTGCCTTGCCTGGGAAGGAGGGGCTGGAGGGGACAGGAGAATGCTGACTGACCTCATTCTGAGTCAGGGAAGGCACAGACTTGGGCCATCGTGGGAGGCTGTCAAGGGAAGCTGTGGGGTGAGGTGACCTAAGCTGGACTATGAGGAAAGAGAAGAATGGAGCAGTGGGGAAATGAAGGAGAAGAGCATGAATAACAGCACAGAAGAAGGCTCGGGGGCTGTGGACATCGGGGTCCTACTGTGGGGGTTGGAGCGGGAAGAGTTCCAACTGTGCGCTGGTTCACAAAACACCGGTGCAGAGTTGCTGAGCCCTGCCAGAGTGGAGAAGTGACCTGCCCAAGGTCACACAGCCATTTAGTGGCCGAACCCAGAGGAGAGCCCAGAGCCCCCACCTCCCAGCCCAGGGCTCTTCCAATCGCCCCACAGCGGCTGGAGCAGCTATGCCTGTGGCTTCCCTGGCAGGTTCAGCAGGTCCAGGGCTGCCCACGCCAGGGAGTCCCGCGGGTGGCCCACCATCCTGGGGTCAGTGCTGTCCAGGGTGGGGAAGGACCCCAAGGGAGGAGGAATTACACCTGGAGGTGGTTGCAATAGACAGAGAGGAGCAAGCGGAGGGGGCAGCCAGCACGTGCAGACGGTGCCCCGCAGCCTCACTCCCTGAAGAATTGCTACCAACAGCATCAATGCTCCACGGGGTCTCATCTGAAAAAACAAACCCGCCATTGTTCTTTGATTCCACCTCTCCCTCTAGCCTCCCTCTCACAATAGAGCTGTCTGCTCACTGTCCTCACTTCCTCATCCCCTCACCCGTTAACCCACCCTGGCCTGGATCCCAACCCACCACCCCTGAAGCTGGCCTGTCCTCGACTCAGCAGCCACAGCTGCCCGTCGCTCACCCTCTGCTTTGTCTTGACCACGCTTCAGTCGGGCTTCTCTCCTCCCACACGCCCCTGAACTCTGCTTGCCTCCAAGCCTGAGCAAGCACAAATGAAGTGGAACATTCCCCCCAACACACACCACCCCAACTCTGTCACTTCCTCCGTTTCTCCTGGGAGTAGCTGACCACAGCGGACACTTCCCTATCGGACTCCACTGATCACTTCGTCTCGTTTGTCTAGCTTCCCCTCCAAAGACTCTGTTCATCTCGGCCTGCTCCTCCTTCACCCTGTAAAAGAAAAACCGCTGTTTGATTCGAGATGCTGACAGATTTCTGAGATCAGAGTGTTCTTCCTACTGTAGTAATCTTTCTTCCTAATGAAAGTCTTCCTTGTCTAAGTCCAGGTTTGTTTTTATTGGACACCGTGGTCACCAACTGGTCAGAACTGGGCATCCAGTGGAGGGAGAGGCCTCATGGAAGATACCGTGAGCCCACAGAGGACCAGTAGCAGAGGAGACATTCTCCTTGGCTGGTGATGGAAATGTAGACCCAGTTGAGCCAAATCCCTCAAGAGTCAGACCCAGAAGAACCTGGAGAGCCGATGCTCTTGTCATTGTGCAGATGAGAAGATGGAGACCCTGAGACCAAGAGGGCGGGGACTCTGCCCAGGGCACTGAGCATGTCAGTGACAGAGTCAGGGCTGGATCTCACGTTTCCTGACTCCAGTCCTACCAGGGCTAATTCCAAGATTCCATTCTCCCTGAACACATTTGCAAATGAGAACGTGGAGGCACCAAGGGCAGGGAAGGAGGACTTCCAGCACTGACAACTCTTCTAGGCAGAGACAACTCCCACCTCTCCAGGGAAGAGCCTTAGATAGGCAAGATTGAGGCTTCCTTGTCTCTCCTGAATCCCGCTTCTCTGCTTAATTCGTGCATTTAGACATTCTAACTAATGAGCAAACATTCTTTGCAAAACAATGTTTAAACACCTTAGGATTAATTTAATCAAATATTTAATTGCCTTGTAATTAATCATCTAAGCTTAATGAATTGAACCTCCATCTCTGGGAGTTGGGTTTGTCCCAATGACTTCTGAAAATAAATATGTGATGGAGAATTTTGGAATCATACTTCCTGCTCCAATTTGGAGCTGCGGGGAAGAGAGGATCCCCTTGTGGCCTGTGGGGTTCTCCTGCTCCCTGTCCCCAGCAAGCAGCCTGAGCGCAGCTCTCTGGGACTGAGGAGGTGCCAGTTTCACTGGGAGAAGCTGGTGGGCTAAGGGACAATGCTGGGGACCAAGTCACTCTGGGACTGGGAGGGCTGAACAAGCCGGTTGTCCCACTGCCTTAGCTGTGTGCCTCTGAGCAAGCCACATCCCCTCTGCAAGTTTCAACATCTTCCTCTGTGACATGGGGAGAGTTCCTAAGCTGCCAGTCTCCCTCAGCTCTGGACACATTCAAAAGAGATCTCAAAAAGGGATAAACGGGCTTTGAAGACATGCACCAGTGAGGAGGGCACGTGTCCTCTGGTACTTCAAGCCCCCTCCACTGTCCTCAGAGTCTCCCAAGCATGGAGCTTAGCAGATGGCTTGAGAGGTCACCCAGTCCAGAAGGTTCAGTCCACTGCCTGTGGCAGTGCAGGATAGCAGTGGCCCACCATCAGAGAGCATCCGAGGAGCTGAAGGTTGACACCTGCCTGTGCTGGGACCTGGAAAATTCCCAGTTGAGCTGCAGAAGCCTTAAAGTCACAGTAGTGAGGGCCCTAATTCTCAGCCCTGCCCTTCCCCTAGGATGCTGGGCGGAAGACCAGGGCTTCCATGGGCTGCCGAGGATGCTTCCCAAGAAATCAGGACAGGTGAAGTCCCCAAGGATAGAGATCTAACAATAGCTAACACTGAGCACTTCTGCTGCGTCAGGCCCTAGTCTATGACTGTACATGTGGTCACTCATTAAGTCCCTATAATTAGCCCTATGTTTGGGTACAGTCAGGCTAGGTCATTGCCCTCGTCACTCCCCACCTATATTATAAATAAGAAAATACTGAATCAGAGCAGTTAAGTAACTTGTCCAAAGTCTCAGAGCAAGTAAGAGATGGAGCCAAGATCTGGCTGCAGGGGCATGTTGTAAACTCTGTGCCATCCCATCTCCCAGGAGAGAAGAAGGCTTTCATAGGGCTGGATGAGGTAAGCCATTGGCTGGGGGACACAGCAGACAGCAGACAGATGGGCGGCATTGGTGCTTCTCTGACAGGACCCCTACCCCCGGCTGTGGGAGGATGAACCAGCTTCTTCCGGGAGACTGGTGGGATCACCTGACGGAGAGTCAGAGAGCCGTCCTAACTCACTCCATGAGCTGGCTGAGTTTCTATCTGTCTTTGGGCCAAGGAGAACATTAGAGGCCAGATTCATAACTTCTAGTGCCGCCGTCCTCAGACCAGAGGGCACCCAGGTTCTCTGGAGTGGCATCTGTTAGGATAGAATTAACCCTAGACAGGCACAACCTCTGACCCAACATCTAAGCCTTCAGCTACATGTCAGCACAGGATTGATTAACTCCAGCCTGACTTGGGAGCTGCCAGACGGAATGCTTCCCCTGGAGTTATTTATGCCACCCCATTAGCTCAGGAAAGGCAGGATTCATAGAGCCATCACGGCCTAAGAACTCAGGGAAATTAATATGCCTGTGACTGAAATACACATGAAGCCTGAACCACCTCCATTTCATTGGGAATGAAGGGAAGGAAGGGGAATTCCAGACTCCTGGTGAGAGAGGAGAGGCTTCCGGCTAGAGGAGAGAAGGGATATCCAGAATCCGTCCCTTCCTCTCCATCTACACAGCCCGAGTCCTGGTCTTGCCATCTCATTACACCATTGCCGGTGTCCTCCCTGGTCTCCCAGCCTCTGGGCTCACCCCACGCAGTCACGCTCCATGAAGTTTCAGGACCTGGGACAGAGCAACAAGCAACAGGGGCTCCTTCGGTAAATCATGAACGACAGGGATGGAGCCACGCTTTCACTTATGGGCAGGGCTTTGAAAACCCTTTTCTGGTAAGCACCTTTAAGAGCAGAGCAATATGAGCTTGGCCTTGTGATCAAGAGCCCTGCCTATAGAATCAAAGTGTGCTGCGTTCAAGCCTGAGCCCCTCATAGTTGGAATAGCAAAACACGGGAAGCGATTCAAGTAAAGGGACCGGGAGAAAAAACTCATACATCCACACCGCAGAATATTATGCAGCTATAAGAGAGTGGGGATTACCTCTACTTACTGCTATGGAGTCATCATCGGGATATATCCTTAAGTTAAAAAAAAAAGCAAGAAGGAGAATGCAAGGTGTTAAGATAAAAAAAAATAAGGTGTAAAAAAGTGTATATGTTTTATATAAGAGAGGGAGAAAATGAAACTATATGCCTATCTGCTTTTTTTTATTGAAAGGATAAACCATAAAACATTTTAAAGTGTACCCAAGAGGACAGGAAAAGATATGGTGTTGGGGGGAGAACAAAGATAAAAGTCCTTTCTTTGAATATATCTTGTTTTATTGTTTTTGCTTGGGAACCACGTGAATATTTTACATAATTAAAAAAAAAGTAATAAAAAAATAAATCTTAAAAAGCAATCTCTACAAATAGAAAATGGAGTGAAACCTAAGAGTCTGGCTGGATGTCCCATTAGTGACACATCCACCTGGAGAG
This sequence comes from Ceratotherium simum simum, assembly GCF_057802395.1. NCBI lineage: Eukaryota > Metazoa > Chordata > Mammalia > Perissodactyla > Rhinocerotidae > Ceratotherium > Ceratotherium simum. Next base: position 12,856,377 of record NC_141915.1, read on the forward strand.
GATGTTGCCCCGTGACTTTGAGTCACTGTGATTTGACCACGTGCCCTGGAGTGGGATGTAACCTGCTGACTGATTGAAATGCAGACAAGCAACAACTTCGAGACCTCTACAGCCATCATATTATGGTGGTAGTATTGGTCTTGTTATCCAAAGACTGCTGAGCGTGTGTGGCAAGATAAATAAAACAGAACCTGCCCTGCAGGCCGGGCGCTCAGTAAGGCAGGGGGCTGCTTGTTCCCATTTTTCAGGGATTGCTGTCCTTAATTGCTTGATGTCCAGTATTTTGAAATTCATTGGTTCATATATTTTGTCTTTCCGTTGTTGTTGTTTCAGTCAGGAGGGTAATTCTGGTCCCTTCCATTCCATCTTGGCTGGAAGCTGAAGTCGAGGAATTAAATTTTTTAATGATTTCATTTTAATTAACTTACATTTAAACAGCCATATTTACCATATTGGATAGCTCATGTCACACATCCAAGCAAAGGGAGAGGAAACAAAGTTGCTTCTGTTCAAGTCCCAGAATCCACTCCCCTCCGCTGCTGTCTCTTTCTTACTTAGAAGCAGGGAGGAAGAGGGGTCTCCATGTGGGTCCAGGCCTAAGGGATGTGCTCCAGCTCCCCAGAGCTCTGCAGCAGGGCGTGGGATGTGAGCTGCCTGTGCTGCTAATGTGAAAGCAAGGGCTTTGTATGAGTCTGCTAGGGCTGCGTAACAAAGTACTGCAAACTGGGGGGCTTAAACAACAGAAATTTATTTCTGTGTCTCACAGTTCTGGAGGCTAGAAGTCCAAAATCAAGGTGTCAGCAGGCGTGGCTCCTTCCGAGGGCTGTGAGGGAAGGATCTGTTCCAGGCCTCTCTCCTTGACTTATAGATGGCTGTCTTCTCTTTATGTCTCTTTACATGGTCTTCCCTCTGTAAGCATGTCTCTTTGTATAAATTTCCTCCTTTTTTTTTACAAGGACACCAGTCATATTGGATTAAGGCCCACCCTGACGACCTCATTTTAACTTGATTATCTCTATAAAGACCCTATTTCCAGATAAGGGCCCATTCTGAGGTCCTGGGTGTTAGGACTCCAATATATATACATATGAAGGTTGACTGTCAGGACAGGATCAAGTCTCCTGGTCCCTGGCCATAATGCATCAGCATAGCACCAAAGCTTCAACTCCCCTCTAAATAATGTAGGAACAGGAGTTTTGAGTGAAGGAGTTTTCAGCCAGCAGACCTTCTGATTTTCTACCCCCATGTGTCACCTCCGTACCAACCTCTCCTTCTTCCAACCAAAAGGTTGGACCTTGGCTCCTCTAGGATCCACATCCTGTTGGAACTCACTAACTCATTCATTCATTCACTTACTCAACAACCCTTTTCTGAGCATGTAGTTTGTAATAGGCCCAGTGTGGGGCCCAGCGACCCAGCAATGAACAAGGCGTGGACTCTGCCTTCAAGGGGCTCCCAGCCCAGCAGTGGTGACAAATGGAAAAAAGGACAATTCCAAGGTGGGGTGATAAGGGGAAGCACAGGGGCTCTGGGAACACAGAGGGGATTCCTGGCCAGTGGCTGTGCAGGCAAAGGAGCCCTGCCCTGCTCTTATTCACACTATCAATTCCCTTCTCATTGGCCATATACATTTTGAAGGATTAATACCATGAAGGGTCCTCTAAATAAAGAAAAAGTCCAAGAGTAGCCAATGATGGCCCCAGCATGGCCTGGGCACTTTACAGTTGGTTCTGGTCCTCACTGCAGAGGTTCCCTCACCCCTGACTGGCCAATCATGATCTTGTCATTTTTACTGGGTAAAGGAGAGGATTTCAGATGCTCCACGGACTGCAGACCAGATCCTGAAAAAATTCTAATGTTTAAATTAGGAGTAGGCACACTATGGCCTGTAGGCCAAATTCAGCCCCTGTGTCTCTTTGTAAATAAAGTTTTATTGAAACAACCATGCCCATTCATTTACATTTTGTCTGTGGCTTCTTTTGGACTACAAGGACAGAGATGAGTAGTTGTGACAGAGATCGCACAGCCTGCAAAGCCTAGATGATTTACTCTGGCTCTTCACAGAAAATGTCTGCCTGTCCCTGCGTTAACCCATGGGAACCACAAAGCTGAAGTCACTCCTCCGAGGAATTTTTGCCGTGATCCTGACCAAAGACGTCCAGATGACCGTCCAGTGAGGCGGTGGGAGCTGTGTCCTAGGTAAGTTCTTGTCTGATCTTTGCTGCTGCTGACTTCAGGTAAGCCACTCTCTTCTCTGAGCCTCAGTTTCCCCACCTGAAGGGGGAAACAAGTGGACTAGGTGATTCTATGCTTTCCATGGGCTCTGAGATGCTGTGTTTGAGTTTAAGCAGTTCCTTATCCTGTCGGAGGCTCTGTGACCCGCAGGTGAGCTTTGTGATCTCAAAAAGGCCTTGTCATTACTCTAGTGAGCCCAGAGGAGGGAGGCCATGAGAATTATTAGGGCAACCAAGGCCCAGTCTGGCTAAATTATTTCCCTAAGATGCTGCCCTTTGGCATGGAATTTAGCACTGGAAATGAAGAGCATGTGTACCCAGCAACAAAACATCTGAATGAAAAATGGAAAACAAAGGCAGGGCCTTGTCTAGTCGACGCCTAATCCAGGAGTTTCCAAATAAGCAGATGCTTTTCACCACTCTGTAGGTGAGAGGCTCCTGGGCAGAGCGAGTGCAGGACTGTGACGCAGGAGACAGGGCTCCTTTGAGGCTCTGCTGTCATCAGCCAGGTTGCCTTGGTCAAGTCATTAGCCTCTTTGAGCCTCAGTTTTCTCACCTTCAAAGGAGCTATTAAGATCTTCTACCTGGGATCATGCGAGGGACTAAATGAGAAGATGGGTAAAAATGATATTATAGCATATAGCACATAAAACATTCTCCAAAATATGGCTAGCTCACCTTCACATTTGCACAGAAATTCAACACTAGACTAACTCATTGGGTAGATGAGAATTGAGAGCCCAGAGAAGCCCAGTGACTTACCCCAGGACACACAGGTAGTAAGTGGCCAAGGTGGGGCCCAAACCCGGAGCGTCTGATTGCACTTTGAACGCTCTTCCCCCCTCAGCACACTGCCCTTCCTCCTGTAATTTTGTTTTCATGTCCCCATGGTCCTCAGTGACTGGTTATAGCTGGTGCTCATTGAGCCCATACAGATGGAGAAATGAGTGATAGTTCTTCCCGCTCCTCCCCGGAAAGAGGTCCTCTTCCCGCCACCTGCCTCCCCAGAGTCAGGGTATCACTAATCCCATCCTCCAGGCCCTTCGACCTCCAAGTCTTCCCCCTCATCCACCCCGAGGGCCTCCTCTAGAGCTCCCTGGTAGGGGGCGGAATTCCCTGAACTGGGCGGAGGGGGCAGGGGGGGGTCAGAAGGACGACGTTCCTGCAAAGTCATTCCTCCCCCCATACACACAGGTGACAAACATTTAAAAGAAGGCTTTTATGATGTGATGTGAAGGCATGAGAGCCCCACAATGAGTGACCTCCTCCCTGCTAGCCTTCATCTCCCCCGGAACATGATCTCTCCAGACTGGCCCAGAGCAGGTGTTCCTGGGACAGGGAGGAGGGGCCAGAGAGGGGACTAGCAGAGCCATCCGGGTGCTGTGGACACAGAGCACAGGAATAAGGCAGTACTCAGGGTGTGGAGTCCAGGGAAGGCCTAGGCACAGCCAACCCTGTTAGGGATGAGACTGCTGTCCCCACGTGGAGCTCCCTGGGGGATGGAGCGTGACAAGAGGTGCCAGCACTCAGAAACAGAGGGAGGCCGTGGGATCTTGGAGCAAAGTTCCCATGTTCTTTCCAGTTGTACTTTTGTCCCAAGCAGTAAATTCAGAGAAGAATGAGACAAAGTCTCACAGTCTAATGGGAAGGCAAGTACAAAACCAAAAACTCCTAACTTACAAGGGAAAGCAGTAGAGATCAGGCCATTGAGTCTGAGGGAAAATGGACCTGCTTGGGACACGCAGGGTCTCGGAGACGTTGACCTCCCAGGCATCTTCTCCGAGTAAGTTACTTGAAGACGTACGTCAGTAAAATGAGGAAGAATAAAAACAAACAAGAATGAGAAAAATATATAGTAAATGGTACAACAAACCCAAGGGTCAAATGCGGGAAAAAAAAAAAGCGTGTGTCACGCCTAGGGAGCAGTCAGTTTAATGTAGAGCAGAAATCTATGAGTTCCGAGAAAAAAAGGTCAAGACTTCAAGAAGAAAGAAGGCATTCTAAGCAACATTTGTAACAGAGCAGCAGATAAAGAATGTGAAAACTGAGAGTAAATGGAGAATTCTAGAATTCTCTACAAATCAACAAGGAAAGGGGAACTAGGCAGAGGTTATGAAAAGGCAACCTCCACCCAGTGTGGGAACTATAAATGGCCAAGAACACAGGACAAATTGCTCCATCTCATTAGTAAGCAAAGAAACGCAACCTAAAGCAAGAATAAGGCTCCATTACTTATCCACTAGATTTTAGACGTAGTAACATTAAGCGCTGGTCGGGGCGTGGAGAATGGACGTTCCCTTCTGCACTCATGACAGTATAGATGGGTGCAGGCTTCTTCAAGGACAATCTGTCAATATCTAATGAAATTTTAAATGGCTTGGCTCTGTCTCCCTCTCACCTTCCAATCTCCTGCCAGTGGCCCACTTAGCTGGACACCAGTTGCAAGGGAGCCTGGGAAGCTGGTTTGCAGGGAACAGCCTCCCTACATGCAGAACTGAGCAAGGATGGGGACGGGTGGGACAGCAGAGAGGCGGATGACCAGTTCAGCTGTTTTCTCTTGTTTTGTTACTGTTCATGTGAACCGGTGAGCAGCAGTCTTGTGTATGAATATACCACGGTGTGTTTATCCATTTTCCTGTGGATGAACATTTAGGCTGGTTTCTAGCTTTACGCTATTTCAAAAAAGTACTGTGAAAAACAGGTTTGTGCGTGACTCCCATGAACACATACACAGTTCTCTCTAAAATAGATGCTTGGGAATGGAATTGCCAGGTTGAGAAAATTGGAAGGCGAGAAAAAGGAAAAAGCCATGGTATTTGTCACTCATGCTCTGCTGTGGGTGGAATCGCTAGGAATGGCTGATCCCCTCTGTTCCGTGGCTCCAGCTTGTACCAGACAGTCCCTCTCATGGCCCCTGCTCTGCCTGACTCCTGGGCTCTAGTCACACCACCTCCTCCCTCTGTCCCTGCAGCCCTAGGGCTGGCAGTGGCTCCCTGCCGTTCCTCCCCGCTGGGTCACCTCACCTTCCCTGTGGCTCTTTCAGCTCTTCGTACACCTTCGTGGCTTGTTCCCTGCCTTGAAGTCCCTCTATTAATATCCATCTGGCACTGGTTTTGTTTTCCTGGCTGAACCCTGACTGATACATAGGCCACTGGCAGGAGTTTGGATTTCAGGCTAAGTGCCACGGATTTTCTGCAGAAGAGTGTCATGATTTAGTTTCTCACCTAAAGACATTAAGTTGGCCCCCGCATGGAGGTTGATCTGGAGGAGGGCGGGAGCAGAGACATGGCGCTCTGTTGGGAGGCTGATCTGCTGGTGGCTCATCTACGGGTGGGAGTAGGGCAGTGGAGAGAATGTGGGCACCTGCAGTACGTACTTCAGTGTAGATGTGCAGGTGAGAGAAGGAGAGGAGGCAGGAACGAGGCCCAGATCTCTGCCCCTACTAACTGGATGCTAGTGCTGCCATTCACAGTAGTGAGAAAGACAGGGTCTCCTTACCCATGGAGTCCTGAGAATGTGAGAATTTTCCTTTACTAAGCCCCTACTCTGTGCCAGGGCCCTCCTGTCTTATACTGCATTGGAAGGCATCTACGTAAACACCAAAGGGCTTTTCTTAAAAGAAACTATGACAACAGAGAGGATTGCGGACCAGAGCAAGGGCATTTCTGGGGTCTAACACCCCCTTCTCTGCTGCTCTAAGGGCAAGATTCTCGACACTAGCTGGCTCAGCTGCATGACAGCAAAAAGCAACACCAGCCGCCCCATTGCATGCCTACTGTGTACCAGGCCCTGTGCTGGTGTCTTACTTACTTTTCCTCTGATTCTCTGAAGTGGGAATCAGTAATCCTAATTTGATTTCCAGAGTCGGAACCAGTGGAAATCCACTTTGGTCTCGCCCACTGCTGGATCTTGTGTTTCTGACTGCCCATGCTGGGTGGGACTATTGCATCATGTTGACAGTATAAATTAGACTGATTAGGGGCTGACAACATCGTTAGGAATGATACATTATTTAGTAGCTGGCATTATTGCCTGTTAAATTTACACATGACAAACTGCTTTCCATCTCTGCCCAGTGACACTTTGGCACCAACCCAAATCACAGGAAATGCCGTAGCGTGAACCACAGGCCGATCGTTAACTGCCCCCAAGAGGTCACTCAGCCCTTCAAGCCCTGCTGACAGATTGGCCTTTGGTGAAATTGTGAAGTGGGAGAAGCTTATCTTTCTACCCTGGGAACCAGGGATCTCCCCCAGCTCCCAGCTCCCCTGTAGAGAAGTCGTTGTCATCCATGGGAAAGAACACTCAACTTTGCACTCAAAGACTGGGTTCTATTTCTGACTAGCTTCATGACCATAATAAGTCATTTCTCCTCCCTAAGTCTCAGGTTTCTCATATAAACAAAAGAGAATTAAAATCACTTAACCTATCTGTATCACAGGGGTTTTTCTGCAGACTGAATGAGCCAGTGGATGTGAAAGGCACCTGTATCAGTCAGTTCTTGCTGTGTAACAACCAACCACAAAAATATCAGTGCCATAGAACAATAAAAGCATTTGTTTCATTCACATACCTGTAGGTAAGCCGAGGTTGTCTGAGCTAGACTAGGCTGGGCTGAGCAGCTCTGCTTTAGGCTGTGGGTTTGGCTAGAATTGGTTCCTTACCACCAAGTTGGGCTCTGGTCTATTCTTTGCATGTTTACTGTTGAGCCCAGGATGAAGGGGAAGCATCTCCCTGGGAGGAGCTCTTCTGGTGATGGCAGAGGCGTTCTGCTGCACAAGCACATTTCTGGTGCTTACATCTAGCCTGTTAAGACTCCGAGGGAGTCACACGGCCAAACCCAAGGCTAAGGAGCAAGCAAGTAAACTTCCACGAAGGTGAGGAAGAGGGGTGGATACTTTTAAGCAGTAACCTGATCTACCACACACAGGCGCTGTGCACAGGTGAGAAAATACTCTTTCTTGTCATGATCTCTTCCACCTCTCCAAAGACAGAGGACTCAAACATTCTGTTTTTGTCTATTGCTTTGGCATCACAGCAGCTAGTCAGGTGTAGTTAATCAATCCAACCGACCATTAACCCACCAGATTAGTTGGCTGTTTGGTCATGTCCAATGGATCCTATTTCCAGAAGTGTTTTAGGTCCTCTAAGTCCAGTCTGTGCCACGCGATGGGCTAGGAGTAGGCAACTCCAGCCCTTGCGACAGGTAGGGTACCAGAGGAGAGCTTTCTTTCTTATTCCTAATTTGTTCCTGCTCAACTTGCTCCAGGGGCTGGGAGCTACATAACCACCAATAACACTTACACAGACCTGTACAGGTACCCAAATGCTTTCATAAAGGCAACCCACTTTTCATTTTTAAATAGCCGTAATTGTGCCCGCTTTACAGATAGGGAGACTGAGGCCAGAGAGGCTCAAGTGACAAGCCCTGGTCACACCAATAGGGAGTGGGAAACCTGGGATTTGAACATTGACCTTCCATTCCAGAGCTCAGGATCCCCCTCCCCCGCTCCGTGAACAGGTTTCCTGCTGACCACATCCTGGCTCTGCCTGACTCCGCAGCACTCCCTTATAATGTCAGCCCCTTGCGACAGCCTGTCTACCACATCCGCAGTGGTTTAATTTCAGCCGTTTATGTGGACAGAAATTACTCACTAAAATTTAATTTGGTAAATTTCAGTCTTTGTAAGCAGTTAATTCAATGAAGACACAGCCCAGCCAGTCAGCAGTTATTCCAGCTATCTCTCTGTGCGGCCCCCCAGATAACAAAGGGCGCTCCAGCAGCCCCGGCTGTTTTAAATTCACATTCCTTCATTATTATGTCAAGGAAAGTCATTATGTGACTGAAGAAAACGCTTCCTGTCTAGAAAAATAAAACGCAATCTTGTGCGGAAGATTAGCATTTTCTGGTGGGTATTAAATGGGGAGATTTTAAGGAGCATGATTTCTGAATTATGCAGTTTGATGATTATTTAACCACGTTGGCTGGTGATAACTATTTATCAAGCCCAGAGCAATGCAGTTCAACAGACCCATCCTTATGTCCCATGGATCCCCTCAGAGGCTTCTGCCAAGAACCGGACCCCCAGAATCCTCTGGGCAGGGCAGAGGATGATGGGATGATGGGGGTGAGGGGGGACAGGGGCAAGTTTCTCGGGTCTGCACTGGTACCTGGAGCATGCGCAGGTTTGCCTATATGGATCAGAAGTTGGTGGACTTCCTGCTAATGAGGTGTGTGTGTGCGTGTGCGTGTGTCAGTGTGTGTGTGTGTGAAAAAGAGAGAGAGGTTCAATACAGACCTGTTAACCAAGTTGTTTAAGCCAATGGGACTGTGAGCTTTTGTGGACAGGAAGAATATTTTATTTCTCTTTGCATCTCCTGTGCCTAGCACAGTGACTGGACTCATATATAACCATAACCTCGAGACTGATTGGCACAAACACTAGTGAAGGAACCGAGTCATACAGTAGATGCAGCTGGCCACTGGGGTGTGGGCTCCCTCTGGATTATTGTGTGTTTTATCCCCTCCTGTATTCTCAGCTCCTGGACCAGTGCCTGGCACAGAGATGGCACTCATTACACACTTGTGTTGAATCTTGTCTGAGTCTGCATTGGAAGGTGAAGAGTTTCTAAGACAAAGAAACCAGGGCCTGTTTGGGGGAGGGGCCAGGCCAAAGGAGACTCAGAATGATACACAGGTGGGAAAGTTGATGTTTTGCCTGAAGAAGAGAAGGCTGAGGGTCAAGATCACGACCTTCACACCCCTGTACGGCCACCCTGGGGCAGGAACGGCCCTGTCATGGTAGCTTTTTGGGGAGAGAGGCTATTACTGGTAGGCAAAAGTTGAGGGGGAGAGCAAAAGAAATTCTTAAGGTATCTGTCCAAAGAAGGAATGACTTGCCCTGAGTCAGTGAGCCCCCACAAATCAGGAGAGGCTTGACTTTGGGGAGAACATTGGAGAGGGAAGTAGAACATCGGACAGACAGAAGATTGAAGAGTGTGACATTTAAGGTCCCCTGAGAGACTCATCGTCTATGACTCATCCTCCATATTTGATTGATTTGCTTCTGCTGGTTCAGAGAAAGCTGGGTCAGGTCCCCTGGGTCAAGGAGAGATGTTGAATTTGACCTTGAAGACTCTGAGAGAGAGACAGTTAGAACGGTTCAGATGGGGACCACGTGTGGATAATCACAGGCTGCACTGCTTGGTAGGGTAATATCTGTCGCAGGCACACAGGGGGTCAGGGGAAGGAGGCCAAGGCTACTGCAGTCTGGAGACCCCTGGAGATGTGCAGAGAGGCTGAGCAATCAGGGAGAGACCCCCCCCCCCCAGAAGCGGTCATGTTGAGAGGCTAGAGCATTCAGGAAGCAGTGGGCAAGTGAGACCCACGGGCCTTGAATAACGGAGCTGATGGTATGGAACTGGAAGATCAGGGCTCTGACCAGCAGAGAGGGGGTCAAGGAGAGGCCAGGAGGAGAAAAGCCCTGAATGAACCAGGTAGGGAGGAAAGAGGGCAGTCTTTGCCAGGGTGAGAACCTCGAGTGGGGATGAGGAACCATGACGTCAGTCCCAGGATAGAGCAGCACCTGGTTGACTTCTTGAGGATCAATGGCCAGTGACAGAATGCTCGCATCGTAGCAGTGACGGAGGCGGCCGCGAATCCTGACAGAGGTGGAAGGTGGGGTCAAGATTTAGCAGCAGACAGTCCTGGTTTGAAGTCCTGACTCTACCACGTTCTGGATATATGGTCTTGGACAAGTGGCTGAACTTCTGAGCCTTCATTTCCTTGGCTATAAAATAGCGTTAAATATCTCTCCAGCCCTCTGTGGGCTGGTGTGATGATTAGATGGGGTCATGGATGTCAGCACAATTTGTAAACTCTAAAGTGCCCTGCACTTATAGGGACGGGTGCTAATGGCACGGTATTGCATTCTCTGAACTGGAGTGACAAGGGCTGCCTTCTGAGGCCTGGGGCTCTGAGTCGGGCCTTGAACTTACCAGCAAGCTGGATCAAACTTTGTTCTTCAATTTAGGGATGGGGCTGATGGGCCTGGCAGTGGTCCCACCTGTAAGTGACTGTCCTAGGGACAAATTCAAGCTAGGATGTCAACTCTCCCTCCATTCTGCAAGTCGGTGTCAGACCAGCGTTGACAAGTGGTAATCTGCAGTCCACCCACAGCTCTCTGACAAACCCGCCCCCGATGGCAGCCACTTGGACTGTGCGTCCACCTCTCCCCAGGCCCTGGGCCCCACCCTTCATTAGCATCTCATGGTGAAGTCACACTTCAAAGGTAGCACCATCTTAGTGACTCCTCCAAGAGGGAGACGCCCATCAGCCAATGACTTCCAGATTTGTGCCTTCTGTCCCGCCCCCATCTCTAAACTCCAAAGTGATATAGTCACCGGTTTACTTGATAGTGCTGTGTAGATAAGGATCTCATCCAAAATATGACCCAGTTGAACTCCCGGATGCCCCTCTTTTCCCAAACCTGTTCCTTCTCCAGTCTTTTCCTGCGACTGCCATCCACCCGCTCCTCTGGCCAAGCTCCTAGACGTCGTCTGCGGCTCTGCTCTCCTCCCCTCACCCCTACATCCAATTCATCTGAACACTCTGTCAGACCTGCCTCCCAAACTTATCCCCAGTCTGTCCCCTACTGCCACTCCATCCACAGCAGCCTCCTTCAGCCAGTAACACAGCAGCCTCTGGCCTGGTTGTCCTGCTTCCTCTCTTGGCTTTTTCAAACCCTTTCCCTACAAAGTAGCCAGAGGGATCTTTTCAAAGCATAAATCAAGTTATGTTCATCTTCTTAAAACCCTCAAGTGGCTTCCCATGGCCCATAGAATAAAAACAAAACTCCTGAGTGGAAGCCAGATTGCACTGGGTCGAGGCGTGAATCGCCTTCTAGAACATGAAAACGTGGAGTTTGGAAACACTTGTAAGAAGCGTGGCTGGGAAAGCAGAGGGGGGGAGAGTCAGAGCTGCAAATGGGCAGACTGTCAAGAAAGTGCTTTTGCTCCCTTAGAAAGGATCCACTTAGGCTAAAAGCTAAAGGGAAGCATGGGTGCAGGGGAGGGGGGTGATTTATTTAGGTAACTGATGACTCTTGTTCTTCTCAGAAGAGACTTGGAGCTAATTTATATCATTTGTAATGGCATCTCTGCCCCAGGGAAACCTATTTTGTCAACTCTTTTTAAAAATAAAATAAAGTAGAGCCTCCTTGCTAAAGCCTGCAAGACCATGACCTGGCCCTGCCACCTCTCCAGCCCCATGCTGTGACGTCCCCCTGCTCACTGACCACTAGACCAGGGGTCACAGACTTTAGCATGCTTATGAATCACCAGGAGAGCCTGTTGAAACACAGATTCCTGGCCCTCCTGCTCCTCTTTTCCCTCCTTCTCTGCCTCCTCCTTTGCCCTTCATTCCTGAATACTCATCCCTAAAGCCATTAGATGCAGCAGAGCAAGGTGAGGAGAGGGCAGCCGTGGTGGCCCATTGCACGGTGATGACACATGGAGGCTGCCCCACACAGGGCACCAGAGACCTAACTGGGGGAAGGGCATCCACATGGTGGGGAGGGAGGCAACATGGCATGTCAGCACCCAAGCAGGGTGAGGAGGATGCCACCCCAGAGGGGCATCCTGACATGAGGTGACAGAACCAGACTGGCTGGGAAGGACATCCATGTGAGGTGTGGGGTGAGGGGGACATCCATGGAGGGGGCAGCCTGGTGCAGGGAGCCTGAGCCCAAGCAAGGTGAGAAGGCATCCCTATAGATGGGTGACTGGCATGGGGTGTCAGAGCCCAAGGAGGGCGGACAGCATCTACACAGGGGTGGGGGCAGGAGCCTGAAACGAGAATTCAGAGTCCAAGCAGGACAAGAGGGTCCCATATGGGGGGGAAAGTAGCAGCCAAAATGGAAGACTGGTCACGTTCCAGAGCATTGATCAAGTACACATTAAGGACAATGGAAGCTAGGTGTTATGGGTTGAATTATGTCCCCCTCAAAATTCATATGTTGAAATCCTAACTCCCAGTACCCCAGAATGTGACCTTACTTGGAAATAGGGTTGTTGCAGATGTAATTAGTTAAGATGAGGTCATATTGGGAGTAGAATGAGCCCCTAAGCCAATATGATTGATGTCTTTACAAGAAGGGGAAATTCAAACAGACACATGCGCATGGGGAGAATGAATGTGAACGTGAAGCCAGAGATTAGGGTGATGCATCTACAAGCCAAGGAATGCTAAAGATTGACAGCAAACCACTAGAAGCTAGGAGAGAGGCCTAGAACAGATTCTCCCTTACAGCCAACAGACTGAACCAACCCTGCCGATACCTTGATCTTGGCCTTCCAGCCTCCAGAATTGTGAGACAGTAAATTTCTGTTGCTTAAGCCGCCCAGTTTGTGGTAGTTTGTTACAACAGCCCTAGGATAATACACCAGGTGTTCATTATTGGCAAAGGGAGTTATGAACACTGAAAAGGAGAAAGCTAGAATGAACCCTGTGATGTTGAATTTGAATTGGATGTATCCATGTGAACTCAAGGTTTCTGATATTTAGAGATAGATGTGGAAATAAATGTAAATGTACTGTGTGTGTGTGTGTGTGTGTGTGACCTTACATATATTTCTTAGCTCTGTCCTCTGAGAAAGCCTGAGAGCAGTGACACTCCAGTAGCAATGAACCTATCTAGCACCTACATCTTGGCTTCTAAATATCATTTTCCACTAAAAAGAAAAAAAGGAGCTGCTTGGAGAAATGGCTGATTCCAGGCCTGGGGCAGGGAAGGTACAAGGTGAACCTGGATCATCTTGTTGTGCCTGAGAGCAAGGAAGTGCTCATAGAATGGTGGGGACGTGTCAAAAGGCCACACAGGGCTCCCACTGGTCAAATATGAGATAATTTGAGTGCCAAATTAAACATGGTAGTTTATAGTCAAGGAATTATAACCCATTGACTAAAATAGGAAACCATGAGTTCATATAGATATATACAAATAAATGAACAAATTGAAAATGTGATGAAGAATAAAACAATTGTGTAATTTCAAAATACCTCCCTGCAAAACACTTATTTATTACAAAAAAAGAAAAGAGTAACTTTATAGTGGAGAAGCCTGGCAGACACCATCTTAATTAAGTGATCATCTCCAGTAACGGGACAAACTGAAATCATGTGCCACTGGAGAGGACGCAAGAAGACCACAGTGTCACTCCTGTGCTATTCCTGCCAACGATGCGTAACCTGAATTTAATCACGAGGAAGCATCAGACAGGCCCAAAATAACTGTCCCATAATCTTCAGAAGTGCCAAGGTCTTGCGAGTCAAGGAAAAACTGAGGAGTTCTTCCAGACTAAAGGAGACTAAAGGGACATGAGAACTAAGTGCAGCCCAGGATTCTGAAATAGATCTTTTTGCTATAAAATACACTATTGGAACAACTGGAGAAATTTGAATGGGCTTTCAGGATTAGATGCATCAATGTATCCTTGTTAATCTCCTGATTTTGATGATTGCATCCCAATTGTGTAGGAGAATGTTCTTATTTATAGAAAACCTACATTAAAGTTTGGAGAGTGATGGGGCATCAGGCCATCATTTTGCTCTTAAATGTTCAAGAAAACAGAAAATTTTATGCCATACTTTCAACTTTTCGATAAGTGTAATTATTACAAGAAAAAAATGTTTACCAAAGGCAGATTCATGGATTACACCCCTAGGGGTTCGATTTAACAGGTCTAGGAGGGACCAGAGCATTGGCATTTTGAACAATTTCTCAGGTGACGCTGATGCTACTGGTCCACGGACCACACTTTGAGTAGCAAGTCTCTACCTACTGACCTTTTCTCTGTTCCTGGAATCACCAACTCATCATCATCATAGGTCCTTTGCTCCATACCTCTACCTGGAAAGCTCTTCCCTCAACTCTTTCTGAATTAGCTCCTTCACGTCATTCAGGTCTCAACTCCAATGCCGTGTTCTCAGGGAGGCCTTCTTCTGGAGGCTCTAGGGGAGAATCCGTTTCCTTGCCCTTTACAGATTCTGGAGGCTGTGAAATCTGCCCTGTCCACATTCCTTGGCTCGTGGCCTCTTCCTCCATCTTCAAAGGCAACGACAATGCATGTCTCTGTGCTTGTCTTCTGTAGCCACGTCTGCCTCTGACAGACTCTTCTACCTCCTTCTTCCACTTTAGGGATCGTTGTGATTATATTGGGCCCACCTAGAATCCCAGGACAATCTCTTTATCTTCAGGTCAACTGATTAAAAACTTTAACTACATCTGCAACTTTAATTCCCCTTTGCTATGTAATCTAATGTATTCACAGGTCCTGGGGACTAGGATGTGGACATCATTAGGGGGCCGTTATTCTGCCTACCACACCATCTGAAGATTTGTCACCATCTGAAATGATCGCTTGCTGCAATGATCTTATTATTATGCTTACCTGTAGACCTGTTTGTTGAACAAGCCTCTGGATGAAACATCAGGCAGATCTTAAAGTTCTGGCAGCCACATTTCCTGGGCTTAAATGCTGGCTTTCATGCAGGCTGAGGGTGTAATGTTGGATTACTTACCACTCTGGGCGTCAGTTTCCTTGTCTATAGAGTGAGGATAATACTTGTACCTTCCTTATAGGGTTTCCTTGAGGATTAAAGGAAAGGGTAAGTCTTCAGCACACTATCTGATACATAGTATATGCTAAATAAATGTTAATCAATATATTACTAATCTGGCTGAAAACCCACTTACAGTAAAGGAGTGGGGGTAGTGTTGTCTCATTCGGCAGCTGAGGGTTTTCCTGTCGCCAGTGACCTCCCTCTTTGCTAACAAAGGTTTTCTTCTGAGATAAAGCTTCCCATCCCTGACCTCCTCTGTATTCGTTTCCCGAGGCTGCTGTAACAAATTCACAAACTTAGTGCCTTAAAACAACATAAATGTATTATCTTATAGTTCTGGAGGTCAGAAGTGCGACATGAGTCGCACTCATGGACCAGCAGGGCTGGTTCCTTCTGGAGGCTCTGGGGGAAAAGCTGTCCCTTGCCTCTTCCAGCGTGTGCAGGCTGCCAGCATTCCTTGGCTCCTGATCTCCCTCCGATCAGCTTCAGTCGCCACATCACTTTCTCCCTCTACTCACTCTGACCTCCTGCCTCTCTTTTATGAGGACCCTTGTGACTACATTGGGCCCACCCATATAGCCCAGAATAATCTCCTCATCTCAAGATCCTTAACCTAATCACGCCTGCAAAGTCCGTTTTGCCATGTAAAGTAACACATTCGCAGGTTCCGGGGATTAGGATGTGGGCATCTTTGGGCGAAGGGGGCATTATTCAGCATCTTCCTTGAACCAGCCTTTCAGGATAGAAAGACGCTTTGAGGTCATCTGGTTGAACACTGCTCCTGACATCTTTCTCCTAACTCCGAAATGAGCTGTTTGTGGAAGGGCAAGTCCCTTCACCCCTTCTGACTAAGTTTCCTCATCTCTAAAATGGATAGAGCAACATCTACCTGCAGCATCTTTGGAAAGAGTGAGCGAACCAGTATACGCAAAGCGTCCTCACGAGGGCTAGAACACAGGGGAAGCATATTACGTGGTCACACCTGCCCCTTCCTCCTTCATGCTGTTAGGAGTCTGAGGCCCCGGGCAAGGCTGAGCATGGCCTCTTCCACAGACACGCCTCTGGCCACTTGCCACTCCTCATCTTCCCCTCCCCCCACAGTCTCCATGACAGTAAGGTCCTATCCCCAGCTTCTCTGAGACACCTTGACCTAAAGATAGAGCCAATGATAGAGCCGATAGTAGTGCTCAGCTCTCACCCACCTCCACCTTGCACACTCCACTCCCAATACATGCACAGACACACATTCATATCCTTCTAGGTCACCCACTCGGGTGACCTGCTTTGACTTATGTGAACTTTCCTGTGGAGAGCATGAAAAACACAGATGAAGGAGGTTCCTTCCTCCTGGAGCTCCAGAAAGGAGCTGACCTATTTGAGGAGAAGACTTATGAAGAGGTTATTCATCAACACATCTACCACATCACCACAACTACCTTTTTATTTTTCCATTTCAGATCTTATCCTAAGGGCCTTGCCTATCTCCCAGGATTTGAGGGAAAATCAAATTAAGTATTTGATGTGAGAGCGCTTTGCACTGTTGGCATCTCGGGATATGTCAGCCTCACCATCACCATTATTATCAGATCAAACTCAGACCCTGCGCCTTCCTGTGCAGGAGCACCACTGGCCTGATGGCTTGGGACTGTACCAGAGTGGCTCTGGACTCTGGAGCCCTTAGGAAGCTGGGTTTTCCTCCTCTTTTCCTGCATGGGAATCCCTGAAAACACTTACTCCCACCCTACCAATCGAACCCATTCGTTTATTCAAAAATACTCTACAAGTGCAATTCCAGGTTCTTGGCATATAATAGTAGGCAACGTAAACAGTCTTTTCCCTCATATGGCTCATAATCTAGCCCACCTCTTTGACTTGTAGGGTGGGCAGTGGGGTGGGAATATGGGTAGCAACTTTTTCCAGGGTTGGTTGAATTCTCTAAGTCTGTTTTCTCTATATCCTGTAGTTCATAACTCATTTGGAAGAGTCACAGGCCTTTCAGAGCATCTGAGAAAGTTATGTGCTTGCTCTCTTGAAACATGAACATGTACACCCACCCCTACACACATAGACATGCGCACCATCTTGCAAATAATTTCTGGGCATCAAGGATCCACTGAAGCCCTCTCATGGACCCCATGTCAGAAACCACTTCTCTCTACCAGTTGTGTCCAATCTGAGCAAACCTCTACCCCCTTCCAACTGGTCTCACTTTCCCCAAGGCCATAGAATCGATGACTTAAAGAGTTCAGAGATTTCTGAGTAATGGTTCAGTTTCACAGCCAGCCCTGTGGATGCCCAGAGGTGAGAAGGAAGTGACAGATGCTAACTCAGGCAGCAAAAAGGCAAAGAATGTCTCCTTAGATTTGCCAGAGACAGAAGGGACATAAAGCAAAGGGTGTTGGAAATAGCTATTATTTTTGCCTCATGGAAAAAATTAATGTTCAAATGAATTGTGATCTCAATGAGTTGGGAATTTCCAATTGTACATTCTGACTTTTAGACTGTAATGAGCAGCTTCCTTTTGAGAGGCCCTAGCTCCAAGCTGAGCCCTAGGACTCTAGTCTCTGAGCAGGCGCATACACCCAAAATGGTAATTAAAACACATCCACCGAAGAGAACATTTTCATTATATGGTACAATAGGGGCTCAATGCTTGGCTCTTCTGTGATTCAGAAATAATGATGTCTTTATGCTCAGGAAAAAATGCCTGCTAATTCTACCTAACTTTGAATCACAGACTCAACTTCTTAAAGCACCCTTCTGCACTAATCCCCGAATAATTGAACATGCACACACTCATCATTATAATCAGATTCTGAATATCAACTCTCCAGCTGCTTCCCACTTTCTACCCCTTAGCGCCTTGGGATCTTAGGGAGGTTCAAAGTCAGAGAATCAGCCTCGAAAGTGGGCTGGCCACTGGCCGTGGTACTGAAATAAGACCTGTCCTGCAGGGTTCTGGGTTAGCTGTCTGCTTTCTCATTTCTGAACATTGTCTCCAGCACAGGATTGCATCAGGTCACACAAGATAGCTTATTTCCTGAAAATAGATGTTTCCCAGAATTTTCTCTTGGACTTCTTCTAATTTACCCAGTCCTCCTCTAACTCTCCAGTCCCCTTTCTAGCCACTCTCCAGCAAGAATCTCGTGCTCCAGCCACACTGCGTGACTTGTAATTTCTCCCACACCTCAGGCTGCTCCATAGTTCTGGGTATTCATGTATGCTATTTCTTGAACTATCACACACACACACACACACACACACACACACGTACACACCCCATCCCTTCACTTTGCATAACTCCTACTGATTATTGATTCTTTGAGACTCAGCCTAAGTGTCACCTACTTAAGGAAGATTTCCATGATGACCCATGAGTTGAGTTTCCTTTACCTGGGACATTCTTACCCTCTACTACTTCAAATGAAATCAGTCAGCCCCAACTCTACATTCCCACAATGTCTTGTGCTTCCCTCTATCATGTTGTGTACCACTCTCAATTGTAATTTTCTTTTTTCACATCTGCCTTCTCCACTAGACTCTGATTCTCTTGAAGTCATGGACCCTGTTGATATAGCTCCCTCTCCCCAGTACAAGTGCAGTGTCTGCCACATAACAAGTACTCAACTACTTGAGAAAAGTGTGGGATAATTCTGCACCTCCCCTAGAATTACAGGAACTGAAGCCTCTGGGTATAGTTCTGCTAAAGTTATACATTATTTGCAAGAAGAGTAGAAGAGGAGGAGAGAACAATGAAAGAACTCCATCAAAGTATGAAGAAGATGAAGTATTTGAGGGAAAGGAAGACAAATGAAAAATGTTACTTTTTTACTGAAAGGTTGACTTGGAAATGTGGAGTGGGTTCTCAGATAAGGTAGAAAATGAAAAGCACTTAAAGAAAAAAAAAGGAAGATATTTACAGTTATAGGGGAAAGACTTTTCCTGTCTCCTGATTCCCAGGTAGAAGGACTTCCTCTAAATACACTTGGCCTTTTGACAAATCCTAACTCCACCCCCATGGAGGTAGAATGAACTACCAGCTTGGTGGCAGCATCATGTTCCACTCTTTCTCAATTAGATAACTTATCAAATATCTTGTGGGGGGGTGGGACTTGACTCCCTTTTATCCTTCCTCCTCCACCCAGACTAGTGGAAGATGGTGACCTGATCTGCAGATTTGAGCTTTCCCTCTCAGGTGGGTGGTCCCAAGATCTGAACTGGAGGTAGGGATCGGCAAGCCCTTTTGACTCTATTAAGTTATGATCCTCTCACCTGGCCACGTTTAGTGATATTTTGATACTCCTTGTTCCTACTCTGTCCCTTCTCTTTTAGTTCTGAACTCAGCTGAGGGAGAAAGGTACTATTTACCAGATATCCTTCCAAAAACCCCAACTGGTTTAGTCATTCATCCCATGAATATTTATCGAGCATCTCTGTGCCAGGAACAGTGTTATGCCCAGGAATGAGAATACAAAAATAAGATGTGATATATTCCTTGTCCTCAAGGAACTAAGAGACCTGTGAAAGAGACCAAATGAAAGATAAACTACTAAAATACAATGTGAAAGTGTTATAATTCAGGACGAGCAAAGTGCTATGGGAACACAGAGGGAAGATGGATTGGTTCTGCCTGGAGGGGTAGGGGATGGTTTCGACTGAGAGGGAGACATTTGTGTCAGGTCTTGAAGAATAATTAGTGGTTTTCCATACAAATTAAAGGCTGGGGGCTGTTCCAAGTGGTGCAGAAGTTCAGCAGTTTGAAAAGGCATAGCATTTTGAAAGCATAGCCAATATTTTGTGCAACTTCCTGGAATGCAGGGAAATGGAGAAATGGTTACAGATAAACATGGAGAAGAAGCTGGTACCAGAGGAAAGGAGTCTTCAATGCCAGAGTAAGGGATCTAGAGTTTATCCTAGCACTTGCATGCAAAATGGGCAAAGCACAGGAACCAGGAAGGCCCTGCAATTTATAAAGACGCCACCTTCTCAGGATCTGACCCATTGCCCCAGCAATCAACTGTTTTCAATCTCTCTGAGCTTCTCCTGTCATATGAAAGAAAGAAAAAGAGAAAGGTCTGAGGAGGCTGAAGACCTTGTACAATTATCCTTTTGACAGTGACTTTCTCAGAAATGTTCTCTCGAATGTGGCATGATTAATCTTTCTGCAACCATAATCGAGCATTTCATCAAAGTGCAGATGGAGTGGCAAGGGCCATGTACCCTCCTGGACCATAGGAACATGCTTAGGATGCTGAATACACCACAATAGGTTTGGGGAAGACAGCATAGAAGTTAGAGAAAATATAGTCTAATTGGCTAGAGAATATTGTCTCCAAGAGGTTATCAACTTCTGCCACTAAAACTGAAGTCCTTCCAATTCAAATGATCTGAAAGATGTACTGTCTGTGTGGTGGGAACACCCAATCCTGGTCCCAGCTTTTGATGCTGGCCTCAAAGCAGAGAGGGAAATAAAGGGAAAGAATTAAGTGCTGCCCAGGCCTCTGCTCCAATCACCTTGTTCATGTCCACAGTCACTAGCACCCACTCCAGAGCTAGGTCCCACCATGAAATGTCAGCTCCAGACAAAGGCAACCTCCTTCCCTTGACTTCAGTGAGTGAGGGCTGCCTGGGCTTGGCTGAGACCACCCTGTCCATCAGTCACCCCAAGATCCCACATCCTTGAAGATGAAGCACACAGTGTACCCCACGTCAGGACCAGCTGTCAGGGGAAAGGCAGGGACAAAAATCTGGGGCCAGGCTTGGAGAATGAGGAACAGAGATGAAGACCAGGTTCTTGATCTTAAAGTACTGCCAGCCTAGAAGACCTCTTCTCAGGAGTAAAAGGAAAGGGAAAGAGCAGAAGATAGTTCTTGTCCCAGGGAACTCATAGTCTAGGCAGCAAGAAAGGCTCACGGGCGAAACCGTTAGAAGAATGTGCCAACCTATCGCAATGAAATAGACTAACAGCCATGTGTATGAAGTACAGTGTCCAGTTCCCTCTGCTGGCCTTCTCTACTTAGTGGGAAAACTCAACTTCCCCCTGAGAATCCTTACATCAGAAACTTTTCCCTTCTCTGTGTTCCTACAGACCTGTTTGAGCCTGTTCTAATGGGCTGACTTACTGATGGGTCAACCTCTTTTATTAAACAGTGACTTCCTTGAAGGCAATGACTATGTTGAGCCCCATCACCGGTACATAGTAGATGCTCAATAATGAACACTAGGACTATGGAATAGTGCATGATATGTTTGATCCCTGCATCAGGCCCACTCAGTAGCTTAACCAACAGGTGCTCCAATCCTTTCTCCCCAGCTCAGCCTAAAGCCCAAGATCACTTTCTGTGTTACTTATGGAGGTACCACCTCAACTACCTTAATGAGTCAGAGGACTGAGGTCCTGGAGAATATCAGTGATGTTATCCATGACTCAACAAAGCCTGTTCCCTTGCAGGGAGGACATTCGTGTCTCAGATAAAGTGAGTCCTCCATTGCCGGTAAGATCCATGTGAGCTGAATCGACATGATGGGGAAGCCATCCACCATCTGGACATCCTTCCCCTGAGCATGTGTGAGCACTATAACACACCGTGTGCTCTGCTAGGCACCACAGTGGGTGCAGAAATGCAAAGACAGAGCCCCATCCTCATGGGGCTCACACTGCAGCGTTGGAGGTAAGACGTGCGTGAACGTCATGGTATAAGGAAGAGGAGGCAAATCCCAGAGAGATTTCTGTAAGGCACTGTGGGAGTTTCTGTGAAGGGGGTGGTAGCACAGAGGACTTGCTGAAGCATGGGACCTTTCACCCTGGATCTCTAAGTATTTTGTTGACAGAAGGAGAGGGAGAACTATTTGTGTAAACTCCACGAGGGTGTCAATAGTCTGTATTTTCTGAAGCACCTAGTACATTGCTTGGTCCATATAAGTTTAAGATATGGATTCCTAATTCCCAAACAGCTCTTGTATCTCAGTCAATTTGCATTCCAAATGTTAATTTATGTGATGCCAGCAGCAGGTAAGGCAGGCGAGCAGGAGTTGGAGGTTCTAGTCCCAGACACTCACTTGCCATGTGGCCTTAAACAAGTCAGATTTCCTCTCTGAACCTCAGCTTTCTCACCTGCACAACACCTAAGTCATGGAGGTGCCATGAAAAGTGAATGAGATGATGGCGGCAAGAGCATTTTGCAATTGGAAGTTCAGGTGGGCAGACACCTGCCTGCCCATCCACTGACCGCCATGGGGGCCACAGTCAGGGTCGGTGGGCAGTTCTCTCCGTCCAGGGCACCATGGCCTCAGCTGACCTCAGGATCCTGAGCCACAGCACATCACCGTGGGCTCTTGGCCGGAGAAAGTGCCAAGTGGGAGGATTTTCATTGGTTCCAGGATTGACCTGACCGCAAGAACACTTCCTCCAGTGAGCACAGAAATCCTTCTATCCGAGAGGGAAAGAACCACAGCAGATTGGCGCACAACACTGAGCCAGCGGGAGTTGTTAAATGCCAAGGAAAGCAGTTGTTTGTTTAATTTTGTTATCTACTTTTCATTCCAAGAAACTGAAACTGGATACACTCAGTAGGAAGATATTTTTAAATATTCAGATTGAACAGTGGCATTTGAATGAAAACTTTTCCTTGGAGACTTTACCAATTCCATTTTGTGCCAAAAGATACACTTGATTTTTTTTCTTTAGCTATTTTTATTCTTTAACTCATTGAATGATTTAGATACCCAAAAAGTATGCAAACTCGTCCTTTGGGTACAAAAACCACCATGCACATACAGACAGAAGATGCCCAGGTCATTAGCATCATAGTCATCATCACCATTATCCTTGAGGTTGTCTTCACCGTCAAGACCCACTACTTAAACTAAGGACTTCCTCCAGGCCAGGCATTGTGATAGGTGACCTCTAACCCAGATTACCTCTAATTCCTACAACATCCATGTAAGGGAGGCCTTGGCTTCTCCATTTTACAGATGAGCACATGCGACTTGGAATATTATTGACTTGCCCAGGGTTACACAGCTTGTGAGTGGTAATACTTGGATTAGAACCACTGCCTCTCCGTATGATGTGCATTGAAAATGATGCTGGTCTGCTCACAGTGGCCACACTTGTTTGGGGTGTGTTATCATTCCTCCCCACCTCACCACCCGACTTCTGATCACAGCCTTGACTTTTCTCCTGGGGACCCTCCATTTCCTCAGTCTCAGTCCCTGTGGTGGCCTCAGCTCCAGAAGTGGTGTGTGACAGCGGCATGATCACTTGGAGGTCATAAGAGTCCATGATATGTCAGCTGAGGCTTCTGGAAGGGAAAAAAGTCCTTTCGCCCAAAGATTTCAAGGTGAGAGGAAATAAAGCCTGGAGCTGCTGCCCCGCTCTGGCCACCACAGAAGCCGAAGGCTGGAAACAGCTCGCGAGAAGGCGGAGCTGAGGCTGGAAAGGAGCTGAGCATGATTAAGCTGTGCAGTTAGTGACCAGTGAGTTCCCCCCCGCCCCGGCCGCTTTTGCTTGGGTTTAGGGCAATTTGAGTTAGCTTTCTTGCCACACACCACAGAAAACATCCTGCCAACCCAGTCTCCCTCTCAAACCTAAAGTTCTGGTTTTATGCCCTCTGTTAGTTTCGTTTTGTTGCTGTGATAAATTGTCACAAACTCAGTGACTTAAAACAACACAACTATATTCTCTTACCGTTCTGGAAGCCAGAAATCCTAAAATCAAGGCATCAGTAGGGCTGTATTCCTTCTGGAAACTCTAGGGAAAATCCATTTTCTTGCCTTTTCTGTGTCTGGAAGCCACCTGCATTCATTGGCTTACGGCCCCTTCCTCCATCTTCCAAAGCCGGCAGCACTGTATCTCCAAATCTCTCTCTCACATACATGTACGCATGCATGCACACGCACGCACACACACCCCTCTGCTTCCAGTGTCACATTCCCTCTGACTCAGACCTTCCTGCTTCCCTCTTATAAGGACCCTTGTAATTACTTAGGGCCCATCCAGACAATCCAGGAAAATCTCCCCATATTAAGATCCTTAATTGAATCACGTCTGCAAAGTCCCTTTTGCCATGTGAGGTAACATATTCACAGGTTTGGGGCATTAGGATGTGGGCATCTTTGGGAGGCCGTGATCCCACCTACCACAGGCCCAACCCAGCTTCTCAGTGGGGTGTTCTACTGGAGTCTCTGGGCCTAGGGCCGTTACTGAACCAAAGTGGGTTCACCTCCAGGTAAGTTAAAATCAGACTCTCCACCAGAAGTAATTGTCACACAAAGTAAAGTATATTTGTAGCAAATAGACCACACAGAATCATTTCCAAAGTCATGGGTCTTCCTGAACAAAGGGAAGCACAGGCCTTTTATTTCAGGTGGGGAATGAATATTCAAAAGGAAGAG
The DNA here is from genome assembly GCF_057802395.1 of Ceratotherium simum simum. Lineage (NCBI taxonomy): Eukaryota > Metazoa > Chordata > Mammalia > Perissodactyla > Rhinocerotidae > Ceratotherium > Ceratotherium simum. The sequence continues at coordinate 12,880,629 of NC_141915.1, forward strand.
GTGGGTACTGACTTGCGCAGGCTCCCTTGGCGTCTCTCGGCTCATCTGCAGGCACTGCTCTTGCGGTGTGGCTCCTCTGGTTCAGGGTGGTTGGTGATCGCATCTCTTAACATAACAAAAAAATTTTTGGAGAAACAGTTAAATATTTCTGAAACCTCCCTTGAGTTCCTCGGGGTAATTAGTCAGTGACAGGGCTGTTCCCCAGCCTTGACTTCCAGCTGTCTATCCCTCATAGTGTCCAAGCAGAGGTTCTTATTCACTGGACCACACCCTTGTCTGGACAGGGGCCCCCTAAGCGTTTCCAAATCTTTGGGATCATCTCCCCCATCTATGTGACCCTGAGCAGTCTGCTGTCCCTCCATCTCCCTTTTGTAGAAGGAGGGTCTTTTGATTCCGAGCACCAAATTCCAATGCGGGGGGGTCCCCTCACACGTCCGACAAGCAACTCTCCAGACACCAACTGGGTGTCCTACAATTCAACTCAGGTCTGACATTATCTGCCTGGAGATGGCGCCACATCTCACAGGTTAAGGGTTCAATCCTACAAGACTGCCCCCTGACACCCACCTCAGACGCCAGTTGCAAACCTAGGCTGTTACCTGTACTTCTGACCAACTAGAATAGGTCAGAGGTTCCCACGACCCCCTCCTTGGGTTTGATTAATTTGCTCGAGTGGCTCACAGAACTCAAGAAACTCATTTACTCACTAGATTACTAGTTATAATACAAGGATATAACTCAGCAACAGCCAGATGGAAGAGATGTATAGGCAAGGTGTGGGGAATGGAGTCAAGCTTCCATGCCCTCTCCAGGCACGCCACCCTACCCGGATCTCCATATGCTCACCATCCTGGAAGCTCTCTGAACCCCGCCCTTGTGGGATTTTATGGGGCCTTCATTACTTAGCTATGACTGATTAAACCATTGGCCATTGGCATTGATCTCAACCTCCAGCCCCTCTCCCCTTCCCCAGAGGTCAGGTTGGGGTGGGACTGAAAGTTCCAACCCTCTAATCAATTGGTTGCTTCCCCTGTCCCCACCCCTGAGTGCTTTCCAAAGGTAACCTCATTAACATAACAAAAGGCACCTGTATGGCCCTCTTCACTTAGAAAATTCCAAGGATTTTAGGAGCTCCATGCCAGAAACGGGGACAAAAAACAAGTATATATGTCTTATTATAAAATCACAATGTCACAGAGGGCCGTGGACTGTGATGGTCTCAAGGACACTTCCAGTACGGACCTCCTACTTCCTCAGATCATTTAACCAACAGGCAGACAAGGGAGGGCCCGGCCTGCCCCTGGTCTGTGAGTGATGAGAACGGCAGTTTCCAGAGAAAAGTCATTTGCTCACGACCCAGTAGCAGGAACAATAAAGAAGTCCCTCAGCTGACACATCCTAATGACAGCAGCACAAATTTAATTTAGACCTAATTTTTAAAACATGACCCATAAAAATACCCACAAGCACTGCTCTATTGGGCCTCTCGCAGGAAAGACGCCCCGGGGCCCGGGAAAGGCCCCTTTTGTGCTTTAATCAATAGGCTCCCCAGGTGGCAATTGAAGGGCTGGAGAGAAAAACGTGTGGGCCAGGAAGGCGGTTCTAGGAAAGGTCAACTTGAAGAGTAAGGATGATGAGTCAAGGAGGCGAGAAGGTCAACAGGCCGCTTGGTGGGGTCTAAGCAGCAGGGCCTTGGGTCTGAGGCCTGTTCAGCCACACAGACACACACACACACACACACACACACACACACGCACACGAGTTGGGCAAGTCTTTTAACCCACCTCAGCCTCAGTTTTCTCGTCTCTAAAATGAGGATTCTGAGATGGCGTCATGCACCTCACAGAGCAGCTCTGTGACAGTGCTGGATGAAAGCCCCTTGGAAACGGCGGAGCCCACTTCACAGGCAGCGTGGCGTCAGCGCACCATCAGCTCTTCATTACTGAGTCTTTTTTCAAAGGAAGCTTCATGGGTGTTACGAGCATTTATGGCAGGAGTGGCATACAGCAGTGCTTCCGGGCTAGCCTGGGGGCAACACGGCCTGGGTCAAAAGCCTGGCTCTGCTGCTTACCAGTGGAGGGGCCCCGGACGAGTTACTTAACTTCTCTGCCTCAGTTTCCTCATCTGTAAAGTGGAGATGATAGAAATGATACCGGCCTCCTCGGCTGTGGGGAGGATTTTACAAATAAACGTGTCAAGCGCTAAGCCCCGGGCCTGGCGCAAAGCAAGTGGGGTGGAGGAGTTTGCAACTGTTGTCATCCCGTCTGCCTGGCTTCCTTGCTGGCACTGCCCCAATTCAGGCTGGCCTTGCCGTGGATGCTCATCTGGACAGTGTGACCTTCCCTGCCTCCCACAGCTCTCCCCTCCCTCCCATCCTCCCCACCAGCTGCCAGAGGGAGGCTTCCATGGTCTTCTGCTGCTTCCCTGGCCCACAGCACGGGGTCCACATTGTTGGGCACGGCACTCACAGCCCTTCAATAACCCGGCCCAAGCACGGGGTCTCCAACTGCATCTCCTTTCCCGCCCATGCACGCTCCAGCCACACGGAGCTGTCTTCTCCCTAAACCCCACACTCACAGACCGCCGTGCCTTATCTTCCCTGCGCCCACAGCTCAGATGTCTCTCCCCGTCACCCCCCTCCCCTGGAAAACTCCCATGGGGCCTTCAAACTTGATTCCTCCGCCTGCCGCCTCACTCCCTGTGGAGCGGGCCCCAGCCTCATCTTCCTGTTCTCTCCCCATCCTCTCCTACCTGTGGCCTGTGCCCCAGCCATGCCAACTGCTCACCGCCCTCCACAGTTTGGGCTGATGAGCAACAGCTGCTACGAGTGGAATTTCCTGGGGAGGGAACCCCAAGGGACACGGACCCCTCCATCCACCCTGCTGGACCCCCAGAAGCCTGGCAAGTTGGGATCAAAACCCAGTCACCCTCTTTCTACCTCTGAGTCCTTCCCGGCTGATTTTTATGCATAGGTTTCCTTTTCGTGTGTGTGAATTTTAAAGATACAGGAAAAACATACAGCCATCACCTATGCACACTTATTTATCCACCACCCAGAACTGATAATTTGTTAATGTTATTTGCTTTGTCTTCTTTTCTTAAAAAGCAGAGAAAGAGAGATTTATCTATATCTCTATGGCATTACAGTTAGATTCAAAGTCCCTTCTTTCCTCTTCCCCAGTTCCATTTGCTTTCCTCCTGGCAAGGCAGCCATGTCATGAATGGGACGTGCACCTTTCAGTTCAATTCTTACACTTTCGTGCAGACACAGGAATCGTGATAATCTGCAGTATTGTTGTGTGAGTGCTGATTTGCATAAGGGGTGGAATATTCCACGTATCACTCTTCAACGTTTTCTGCAACTCACTTTCTCATTCAATATGATGATCTTGAGGTTCATCCACATCGCTGGATGAACCCAGCTCATTCCTTTTAATCTCATCATGTGAATATACTACATTTTACTCACTCTCCCCTCTCCTAGTCTGAAATTTAGGTTGTTTCCAATTGTTTGTCATTACAGTCGATGCTGTGGTCAATATCCTTGCACACACACGAGACTTTCCCCAGGGTAGAAACTTCCATATGGAATTGCTGGGTCTTGGGTTAGGCTGCATTTTCAGTTCTGCTGGATATTGCCAAGTTGTTCTTCAAAGTGGCTGTGGCAGTTCTAACACCAGCAACGTCTGATTGTGCCCATTTCCAGGAGGTCCTCTTTTTTTTTTTTTTTTGGTGAGGAAGATTGGTCCTGAGATAACATCTGTTGCCAATCTTCTTCTATTTTGTACGTAGGACACTGCCACAGTGTGGCTTGATGAGTGGTGTGTAGGTCTGCACCAGGCACCCAAACCCACAAACCCCAGGCCACTGAAGAGGAGCGTGCCAAACTCGACCACTGTGCCACTTTTTTTACAGGAGAGGAAACTGAGGCTGGGAGCAGGGAATGGAATTGCCCAAGGCCCTGCATCCGGTCAGTTGTGGAGCCCGAATTAGGGTTTGGGCTCTGGACACATACCTCAGGTCTCTGGTGACGACACTAAGGAATGCGCTCCCAGGAGTCCCCTGGCTTTGCTCAACCAGAGATGAACTCTAGTGACAAATCTTCCCTTGACCTCTGTCTGACCAGCCTTTGCCCAACCTTGGAAAACACTCTTATTGATTTTTACTTCGCAAGGAAGATAAAAACCTCATAATAAAAGTTACTGGCTAATAACAAGCATCTTGGATCATGGAAATTTTGCGTGCATTTTTCAACAATAAAAATGAAAACGTGTTTTCCGTTACTAGGAGGATTTCTGTTCTGCTGCACTTACCACCCCTGGGAAGGAAATCTGATGTACCTTGACTCTATTTTATGGCCGTCCTGGAGGACAGAGAGGTTGTCAACAGAAGCATGCAGAATCTATAGGGATAAAAATTAGACAGAGATGGAGACTGTGATATTCAAATAGATGTTGTTATTTGAAATTGGATTTTGTGGCAACAGCTACAGCAGTCATCTGTGGGAGTGGGAACATCACGCCTTCAGATTTTGAGGACACACTAGGTCCTGACGCCAGAAAACGTAGCTCTAAAGGCCTGGCCCTCCCTGGATGCTTCTCAAGGTCGCCTCTGTCTAGTGACACCTCCCCCCACACATGAAGGATCAATGTCCACACAGGATGGACTGACGAGGCTGAGGCGCAGAGATGGGCCAACCAGAGATGGGGAAGCAGGGTCAACCCATTGGCCAAACTCAGAGCACAGCCCCAGGTGAGCCTATGAGTGGGGCCAGGAAGGTTCTGGCAGAGGTCCAGGCAGAGAAAGGTGGAGAAAGAGCCTCCCCTGGTGGGACAGAGAGTGGGCAGGAGTTGAGGGGACATCCCAATATTAGTCATTTGTTTATTGCCTCTCTCTATCTACTAGACTTCAAACTCCTTGGGGGTGACACCTTTGTTTTGTTCATCCCTATATTTCCACGTGCCTAGCACATAGTAGGTTCTCAATAAATGCTAGTTGGTTGAATGAATGAATGATGAATGAAAGAATGAATTCCCAAGCACATCATCCTGAGCAAGGTCATAGGCCCCCAGGGCTGAGCCCCTTGGAGCTAGAGCAGGCTCTCTGGTAGTTGATCATTTAACCCAGCCCTGCCTTCCAGGGCCCCTCTAACCAGATGCCCCCTCCATGCAGACTCTTCTGTTGCTCTAGGGCAGTCTTGACTCACCCCTTTTTTGATGACCTGCTGCCCTCAGGGCAAGAACCACACCAATCAGGTGACTATTCCTGGAGTTCTCTCACCAACTCCCTCATGGTCCAGCCCCATAGCCTGTAAGTCACCACGCCCTCCCCATGCCACTTTCTAATTCTCCTTCTTCTGCCTTAGACTAAACCACCATCATCTCAGCAGGTCTCCCTGCCTCCAGACCTACTGCTTTGTAGCAGGCAGTCTTCACTTGGTTATGCTGCAGTGACAAACAAGCCCTCAATTTCAGAATCTCATGATAACAAGATATATTTACTATGCATGTTACTGTTGCCTGTGGCAACTACAGCATCTGCAGCTCTCCTCCGCTTGCAGGATCCAGGATCCAGGTTGGAGGAATAGCCCCAATCTGAGATATGCCATTTTCAAGGCAGAGAGAAAAGACAAAAGAGTGGCAGAAAAACTCAATTCTTTTGTGACTGTTTTAAAATCTGTCCACAGATGTTTTGATACTCCTTTCTTCAAGAGGTGGAGCTTAATTCTCCTCCTCTTGAGTGGGAGTTGGACTTAGTGACTCCCTTTTAACTAATAGAATATGGCAGAAGTGATGTGTGTGTCCTCTGAGGCTGGGTCATGAAAAGCATGGCGGCTCTGCCTCTCTCTCGGATAACTGCTCTGGGGGAAGCCAGCTGCCATGTCGTGAGGACACTAGAGCATCTCTATGGAGAAGCCTTCGTGGTGAAGAACAGAAACCTCCTGCCAGCACTAACTTGCCAAGTGTGAGTGAGTCCCCTTGGATGCAGATCCTCCCACCCCAGTCAAGCCTTCAGATGACTACAGTCCCAGCTAACACCTTCTCTGGAACCTTACGGGACTCTCTGCATCAGAACTCATCAGTTAAGCTGCTCCCAGATTCCTCTCCCACAGAAACTGCTTGAGATAATATTTATCATTTTAAGCCATTAAGTGTTGGGGTAATTTGTTATGCAGCAATAGATAACTAAAACAGCCTTTTAAAGCTTCTGCTCAGAATTAGCAATATGTCTCTTCTACTTTCGTTTAATTGGCCAAAACAGGTCACAAGATCAGCCTGGCATCAAAGCCCTCTGGAAGCAAAGCATTGCAAGTCATAATGCAATGGATGGGGATATAATCCTCTTGCGGGAAGTGGGGAGTGATTAATCGAAATACAATAATACAATCAGCCATACCCTACCTCAACCCATCCTGCTCTTTGGCCTCCAGAGAGATCACTCTAAAAGGCAAAGCTGACCATACCAATTTCTGTGCTTAAAACCCTTCAGTGGCTCTCAGATGCCTTCAGCACAAAATGCCACCTCTTCCTCAGTCCTTCCAGGCCTCCATGTTTTGCACTCAGTCTTGATGCCACCCCTCTATCTGCACATGCCTCTACCCATGCTCTGATTTATTTGTCTTTATTTGTATTTTTTTTTTGTATTTTGTATTTGTATTGTATTTATTTATTTATTGTTCACGTCTGTCTTTTTGAGGGCAAGGACCACATCTGATTCAGCTCTCTTTTCTGATTGTCCAGCAGAGTGCCAGAGGCTCTTTAATTTTGTAACGTATGTATGGATGGACGGGGAGGGTGGCTGGCTGGCTGGATGGATGAGTGGGTGGATGGATGGATGAGTGGGTGGATGGATGGGTGGGTGGGTGGATGGATGGATGAGTGGGTGGATGGATGAGTGGGTGGATGGGTGAGTGGGTGGATGGGTGGATGAGTAGGTGGATGGATGGGTGGATGTATGTATGGATGGGTGGATGGATGGGTGGGTGGATGGGTGGGTGGGTGGATGGATGAGAAGGTGGATGGATGGATGAGTGGGTGGATGGATGGGTGGGTGGGTGGATGGATGGGTGGGTGAGTGGGTGGATGGATGAGTGGGGTGGTTGGATGGATGAGTGGGTGGGTGGATGAGTGGGTGGGTGGATGAGTGGGTGGGTGGATGAGTGGGTGGATGGATGGATGAGTGGGTGGATGGATCGGTGGGTGGGTGGGTGGGTGGGTGGATGGATGAGAAGGTGGATGCATGGATGAGTGGGTGGATGGATGGGGGGGTGGGTGGGTGGATGGAGGAGAAGGTGGATGGATGGATGAGTGGGTGGATGGATGAGTGGGTGGATGGATCGGTGGGTGGGTGGGTGGATGGGTGGGTGGACGGGTGGGTGGATGACCACCTAATGAACTGCCATGTAAGACCTCCCACAACTCCCAAAGAAAGTAACCCTTGGATAGGAATAACCTAGGGCTCTTCCTTTCTTTGTGATAACAGTCGCAGTATTGATAGTGCTACTACCACCCTCTGAGGGCCACCAGGCACTGTCACACACAGATCTCTGGGTTATGAGTGGAACACAGGCAGCCTACCTGCCCACAGTAGAGGACACACCCTCACAGCGACCATGTGTCTGTAGCATGACTCCCCTCCCTGGCCAGAGCCGTTTGGTCCTGACATGAACACCTGATCCAAGATGAGCTTCAAATGTTGAACAAAGACACAAAGACTGAGAGTTTGGGAGCCAAGTCAGATTAAGAGTGGGGGGCTTTAGGGGGTTCCACACACTCCTGCTGATTCTAACAACTTTCCTTGTTGCTCAAGCTCACCAGAGATGGTTTTTGCCATTTGCAGCTAAAGGATCCTTTGAACTCACAACAGACCTGTGAGAAAGGTCTTATTATGTGTGTTTCACAGATAAAGAAACTGAGAAGCTGAGAAGTGAATTGGCCTGCTCAAGTCCCTCAACTAAGAAGCACGGAGGAATAACAATGCCTCCCCTGTCCCATCACCTCCCCTGGTCCTCACCAGAGTCCTGCTGGACTGGCAGGGCAGGAATGTCCATTCCCAGCTGGCAGATGAGAAAACCGAGGTTCCAAGAAGAGAAGCGACCTTCCCACGGTCACGCAGGGAGTCAGAGACAGAGCTGGACTCCAGCCAGGTTTTCAGACGCTCATCCAAGGCTCTCTGCCAGTCCCCACCCTGCGCCTGGCCCCTGCTCCCAGGGTCCCTGCAGCAGCTCCCCCAAAGTGCTAAACTTGTCCCCTGAATCTACCTAATGATCCAGAAAGAGAAGTCATGTGGCCTCAGAGCCACTTCCTGAACAAGCGAAGGGACAGCTGCCGGCCCCAGCCCGGGACAAGGGAGTGACTTCATTCCGGATGTCAGCCCTGGTCCGGCAACCGTCCAGCCTGCTTGTTAACATTTCCCGGCATTGTCGCTGCAGAGCACTGGGTTGTCGTCCTTGCCGCCACCTGCGTCTGGAGGGCCTCAGTCACAACCATCAGGTGTGGGGCCTGGGAAGCCGGGCACACACAGGTGATGTGGGCATCCCCCTCCGAGACACCTGGGTGTGGGGGAGCCTCGGCTGGACCCTTCTGCAATGGGTCTAAACACGTGCACAAGGCAGGAAGCCCGGCAAGGCTGGGGAAATAGGGCTCATCCCCCACGAGACTGCAGGCCCATTTGGTAATAAAAAGTGTTTCCCAGATTTAACCAAGTGCCTCAAGCAGAGTGGAGTTGCCCAATGATCCATGTGGCTCTCCTCTCTCACAACACCCCCCTCTTCCCTGCCTCATTACCCCAGGAGACATTTGTGAGCCTGTCAGCTCACTCAGGGAAAATCGAGCAGTGACAAGTGGTTTGGATGACACACTCCCTTCCTCTAAAACCTGCTGTGGCTCCCCATTGTTGAGAAGGTAGACAACCAACCACAATGGCTTCAAATTAAGCTCCACCATATTTCAGGTGCTGTACACAGACTTCCTCTAACCCTCACAACAATCACACGTCAGGAAGTAAGGTGTTCCCAATTCACAGATGGAAAAACACCAGCCTCAAAAAAGATGAGTAGTCATAAACCCGCTAACTGACAAAGCCAGAATCGGAACCCAGGTCTTTACAACATCAAATCTTAATAATGACACAGTATCAACAGTAACTATCCATCGGCTTCTTCCTAAGCTACCAGGCACTATTCTGTATACCCTGCTTAGAGGATGAGATGCTAACGGGAGATATTTCCTGCTTCCTGGTTCCTGGTGTCTCGGTTCTCACAGCAGAGGCTCCTGTTTTAGTTATCTACTGCAGTGTAAAGAACACTCCAGAACTTAGTGGCTTAAAACCACAGTGATTTATTATTTCTCGTGATTCTCCGGGTTGACTGGGCCGGCCTTCTGCTCCACGTCTGTCGGCTGAAATCACGCGTGCAGCTGCATTCAGTTGGCTGCCCGTGTGAGGCCTAAGAAGAGCTCCCTCACATGGGGCTCGCCGTCGGCTGGCACACCCAGCTGTCCTCCTCTGGGCCTCTCTTTCCATGCGGCACCCCATCCTCCATGGCCTCTCCGCACTGCCTCTTTCTCCAGCAGCGCGGCCTGGACCTCCTCACAGCGGGGTGACAGGGTTCCAGGAGGCTGAGACAGACTCTTTGGGGGCCAGGCGCGGCCTACACAGCATCACTTCCACACCTTCTATGGACCAGAGCAGGCCAGCCCCAACACCAGAGGAGGGAAGTCAGCTCCCTCTCTGGGTGGGAGGAGCGGCATGTACATACACGGAGGGGAGGAGTCACTGGTGACCATATTTTGGCACTGTCTCCCACAGTCACAGAGCTGAGAACAGAGGGCGGTCAGTGTCCACACACTCTGAAGAGACAGGTTGGGTCATCTTAGAAGGCTGTTCTGAGAGGCGACCCAAAAGTTCCCACCTGGCGCACCTTTGTCCATCACCCCCCTTGACGGTCTGCAAAGGAAGGCTTGAGAATTGATGAGGAGAAGATGGAGATGAGGGCGACCTTGAGAGGGGGTTTCTGGAGTTCTGTGGCACTTTCTCTCTTCTCCGTGTGGGGGAAGGGGTGCTTCTCCCTCACCTTAAGCCAAAGGAAGGGCTTTGGGACGAGCACTGCCTGAGTCACCCAAAATCTGCGGGACGCGGGGACTGTACCTCACCAACGTCAAAAAAGGCTCAAGTGATGACTAAAGAGATGACCGAGCAAGAAGGTGGCCGCAGGAGTCTCGCTTCCATGAGAGCAGGGCGACGATGCGGGCTCCTCCCAGCGGATGTGGGTCCTCCTCTCCAGGAAGAAGTGATCTTGAAAGGGCCTCCACCCAGAGAGCCACCTGAGGGTGAGATGGCTCCATCAGAGTCTGTGGGGGGATGGACAGCGAGAAGCCAGGGGCTGAGGGGGGCTTGGTAAGCAGGAGCCAGCCGTGCCAGGGAACTGCCATCAGACAGAGGTCTCCAGGACACCCTCCGAAGTGTCTCGTGAGAGAAAGGATGCACCTCCTCCAGAGGGCACCAGCCCATGTGGCGGCCTCTCCTCCCTCGCTCAGCTCCAGCCCCGAGGAAGCCGGCGGAGGAGAGGCAGAGGACAGGAGGTGCAGAAGCACAGAGGCAGAAGCGTAGAGGCGACCAGCCATGACCTCCTCTCTCCACGGCAGGTGTCCCAGCCCGAGGAGGCTCGTGCTAAGAGGCGGCTGGGAAGATGAAGTTGTTTTGAATTAAGTGTGAGATTGAAGCTTTGACAATACAGAGAAGCAGACTCTTTAATAACTGGGCGGCGGGGAAGACCGTCTATTAATTCCTAAGAGTGAGCAGAAAAACTAAAGATCTGCTGAAGATTTCATCTGGGAACAAGAAAGACTTATTCAAGAGAATGAATTAATATGGCAAAGTTAAATGTTAAATTGCGTTCTGCTTGCAGCCTCCCAAATCGAGCTCATTCTATAAGCTGGTTACACATGTTATCCATTTAGTGCAATAGTGAAGAGCACGGACTCTGGAGCCATTCTGCCCAGGTTAACTGTCTAGGATCTAATCCCAGCTCTGCCATTTGTGAGCTGTGTGGCCTTAGGCAAGTTACATAACCTCTCTGTGCCTCATCCAAAAAAATGGGACGAGCACTAGAATCATAGGGTTATGGTAACAGGTTAAAATTGTAAGGAATTAAGTGCTTATAGTAGAGGCTGTCTCATAGTAAATAATAGATACTATTATTATTTACCCCCACAATCTATAAAATATAACTATCCCCACTTTACTGAGGGTCAGAGATGTTAAGTAAGTTGCTCAGGGTCACACAGCTAGTAAATGTGGTGATGAAATTTAAACCCTGTTCAATCCCACTGCAGATCGCCTTTACAATCAGGCTATGCTGCCTCCCTTGTCATCTTGGAAAAGACCCAAACTTTCTGAGACTCAGTATTGCCATCTGTAAAGTGGGGATAAGAATAATTCCTACTTCACAGGGTTTATTTGAAATTAAATGAGTTAATACACAGAAGGCACTTAGAACAGCCCTAAATAAATAGCATCTGTAGCCAGTATCTCAGGGTTCAAATTCCAGCTGTGCTCGCTGTGTGACTTTGGACAAGTAACTTAACTTCTCTGTGCTTCAGTTCCTCATTTCTAAAATAGAGATAGTAACAATGCCTACCTCATATGGTCAATATGAAGATTAAATGTGTTCATGTACATAGAGCACTTAGACTGGTGCCCAGAGGTGCCTGAGTTGGGGTTCAAAGGCAGATCTGTCGAATTCCAGAACCTACATACATTCTACTGCATCCCAAGGAATATAACCATAAAAGCCACAAGACACGACCAAGAAACACGCCATGAGGCTGTCAGAGGAGCCCAGGAACACTCGGTCCAGCATGATGTTACACACCTGCCACTCAGTTAGGCACCCAGGGATAGCCTCCTTCACCCCAGACCGCAGAGGGCAGGCTGCCTGCTTGCTGGGGCTCCACGGCTGGGCCCCCGGCACGGTCCGTGGGGAGGGAAACCAGGGCCGCCGAGTTCCATTTGCCTCTGTGACAAGAAAACAGGGCTCCTTTGTTATGGTCTGTGATTTATGATTCTGAATTGTCTCTCATCTGAAGCCAAATCTTTTCATGTTCCTGCTCACTCCCAAAGCTGCCGGGTTTGAGTTGAGCCAGAAATGATGAATTCTGACCCCAGCGTGAGCTCCCAGGGCTGCTCGAGAGGGCAGATCAAGTGCAGAGAGAACACTGTAGGCCTCTGATTCAAGAGAGCTGGGGGGGGTGGTGGGCAGAGGCGGGGGAGAGGAGGGGAGAGGAGAGGAAGGGTGGGGGGAGGAGGGGAGGGGAGTTGGGGAGAGGCCAGCCTGGTTCTCTCCATGCCCATGGCTGAGGGACTTGTGCCAGGGGGCGAAGCCAGGTCTCCTTGGCACTTTCTTTTTTTTTTTTTTTTTGTGAGGAATATCAGCCCTGAGCTAATATCCGTGCCAATCCTCCTCTTTTTGCTGAGGAAGACCAGCTCTGAGCTAACATCTATTGTCCTTGGCACTTTTGATAACACTAATGACTGTTTATTGAACGCCTGCTGTATGCCAGACCCGTCCTCCAGGTTCCTTTCTCGTCATCATCTCTAGTCCTTAGAATCCCATAGAGCAGGCACCACTATTCCCCTGTTTCACAAACCTGAGTCCTGAGGCCCAGAAAAGTGAGTCACGTGCTCGAGGTCACACAGGTGGTGATGGCAGGGCTCGTGGCCCGTCTGCCAGACGCCAGAGCCGGCATCGCTTCTGCGCTGGAGGCAGAGCTAGGTCAGGGTGGACCCTGGAGCCAGATCTCCTGGGCTTGAAGTCCGAGTCTAGTGTTTGCTGGGTGTGTGACCTTGGATACTTTTCCTCTGAGCCTACATTTCCTCGTCTATGATGGAGATAATGAGAATTCTCACCTCACAGGGCTGTGATGTGGATCCAACGAGTCGGTGCACATGAAGGGTTGAAACAGCGCCTGGCACGTGGTTAGCATGACCAAGCGTGGCCTGTCATTGCCATCGCCTTGAAGGGCCTGCATCCTGGTGGGCACGCACTTCCTACAGGCCTTGGTCCACATTCTGAACACCGGGGAAGGGTTCCTAGGCTGCGGGTTCTCAAAGTTTGGTCTCCTGACCAATGGCATCAACATCACCTGGGAGCTTGTTAGAAAAGCAAATCCTCCATCCCCATCCCAGACCTCCTGACTCAGAAACGAGGGGTGGGCCGACCATCTGTGTTTTCAGGAGCACTGCGGCTGATTCGGGTGCATGATCTTGCCTGAGGACCTACAGCCAGGATTAGCTCGGGTTTCTGAGCTGGGCTGATCTAAGTTCAAACCTTGACCAAGCTCTTTTCTGGGGTGAGTTGGGCGAAGTCTGAACCTTTCTGCTCCTTAGTGGTCTCAGCAATAAAACAAGGATTGCAATCTGACTCCGAAGGTTCTGGTGAGGATCAAAGGGGAGAGTGAGTTGAAAGTGCTTTTTACACTGTAGAGAGCTGCCCAAAGGTTATCAGGGGTCACACCCATCTCTACACGTCCCCTGTGAGCCCACCTCCCGGGATGCCCCTACCTGGAAGGATGCCCAGACATGGGGGTATGAGATGTCAAGCAGCAGATACACACACGTCTCTGACCCACCCCCATCAGCCAGCCCAGTAGAGGCTCACCAGGGTCACAGCACCTTAGAAGTGGAGTTAGAGCAGAAAGCCTGCAGGTTAATGAGGAGGCCACAGCGTCAGAGCCAGCCAGGAGCGCCCCACGCAGCGCTGGGCACGGAGGCCTGGGGAGTCTGGGGGACCTGAGCCAAGGCAACACAGCACCCGGCTTTGGCCAGATTCCCCAGCCCCCTCCAGTCCTGGGATGGCCCTGTCCTGCTCCATGACTCCGGGTCCAGGGCAACTGAAATCAGCTGTTCTTAAAGACAGTTTCTGAGTGCTGGGTCCCCAGGGAATGCGCCGGGTGGGGATGATGGGAGTCAGGCTGCTAGAACCAGCGCAGATCTCCCTCCGGCCAGAGCCAGCAGGTCTGGGAAGGCTGCAGTCCGCTGTCTGCTGGCCAGAAGCCGTGACTTCTCCCGCCCTCGATAGCTTTGCCTCTCCTGCAAGCAGATCACTTTTGCAAGACTCTCCCGCGTCCCCAGTCCGCCACGGGCTTCCTGGGCAAACCTCTTCTGTTTCTCTCGACTGGGAGGGTTTTGCAAGCCCTGCCTCCTGCCTGGGAGAGGCTCGGAGCTGCCGCAGAGGCTCTGAGGAAAGACGGAGCCAGCAGGCAGAGCCTCACTCCCCGCGCCGTGGGAAAGGTGAAGCTCTCTCTGCTTTCTGCTACAGCTTTGAAGGGCTAAGAGCAGGGCCTCCTCCAGGCCGGAAGGCCGCGGGTCAGAAGGTTCCCAGCCTGGCGCTCCAGAGAAGCAGCCCTGTGTGCACAGCTCAGGCCTGAGGCCTGTGGACTTGAGTGCAGCTCATCTGATGCTCGAGGCCCCTCGTTATTCTACAGCCAGGAAGTCAGCCGTCTCACAAAGCCGGCTATCATTCTATCACTGACAGGTCTGACTGGGGCCTGGCTTGCAACCTGTGCAACTGCCCAGGCCCCCACTCAGAAGGGCCTGCACTTGGTTGAATGCCGTTCTGAAATTCTTAATAATTTGGGGGAACCTATGCCTGTGGAGGGAGGGGGAGGAGGTGGGACTGGACAGAGAGAGAAGCTGAGCTGCAGTGCAGGCTTCAGTGATGACCAACCCCACGGAGAGAGCTGAAGCTGGAGGACCCTTTACGGCTGTGTCAAGTTGGGGCGAGAAGGCTGGATGTGGATCCCAGGTAGGGGGCGCGATCCTGGGTGAGGTGGCCCTCCCCAGCTGGGCAGTCTCTGGAAGGAGGATGACGGGTGAGGGCTCTCTGGGGGACACGGCCTCCGTTTCTGAAGGGAGCTCTGGGCGATGTCACAGCATCCACCACAGGGGCCCAGGAAGAGGCTGGGGGTGGGCAGTGGGAGCCAGGGTCTTCCCAATGCTGTTCTTGGAGTACCGAGGGGCTGGAGGAGACCCAGGGTGATGTTTCCCAATGCCCCATGGTGGAGAACGTGGCATACAGTGCAAATATATTACAAATAACCACGGGGACAGATTTTGGACACACCCAAAGCAAAGCTATTCCAAGTAGTTATGATTTGTCAGTGTCATTTCCAGGGGAAACCAACTCAGAGTTCCAACCTAATTCTTGTCCAAACCACAGACCATCCCTAGGCTAGGGTGATGTCTGCAGACCTGATCTGTTATCTGCCAATGGCTCTGAACTCAGCAGCCTTGGGGCACAGGACTTAGGGAGACACTGGCAAAGCGTCTCTTAGTACATGGAAGGTGCACAGGCTTTGAAGCCACAGTCCCAGTTTCAAATCCCGGCTCCACCACTAGATAGCCGTGTGACATCGGGCAAGTCACTTGACCTCTCTGAACTTCAATTTCCTCCCCCGTAAAATGGGTGTCATAATACCTGCTCATAGGGCTGTTGGGAGGGTTAAAAGAGATGTTCTTGGCATGGCTGGGTGCTCAGGCCATGTTAGTTGTCGTGTTCTTACATCTCATAAAAAGGATTAACTGTAGTTATTTGAAAGGATACACACACACACTCACTGGGTTGCTGTGTTTGCTGTGTTCCCAGCCCTATCCTAAGAGCTTTCCTGGGGAGTGAAGAGGGAAGAGAACATTGAGTCTATCCTCAAAGAGCTTTCAGTCTAGTCAAGATGACGTCATACCCTCATGACGTAATAATAATGATAATAATATCTTTCACATTTATGATTTAATTTCATCTCACAGCAACCTTGTGCAGAAGGTACCTTCAACCCCCTTTATAGTTTTACAGATGGGAAAACCAAAGCTCAGAGAAGGAAAGGGACTTGCCTGCCGCCACACAGCCAGTCAGTGGCGATGGGACAGGAACTAGAACTCAGGTCTCTCTGGCTTCAAACTCTGTGACCTTCTCAGGGGCCCACCAGGTGCTGAAGCTCCTGGACTTGTCAATTTCCACTAAGTATTTCCTGCGGGAGTGAAACTGCCATTGCCGAGGAAGGGACTTGAATGGTGAAGGAATTGGGAGGGCTAATCAGGGGGAGCTGGAGGAGGAGCCATCCAGGCCAGCCGAGGGAAGGAGGGGCCGGGGGGTGATCTTGGGAAGCTGTGGGAACTCGGGTGTGTCCTTGCCCTCCCCTGAGCCTGGGCTTCCCTATTCTATGGCGAGAAGATGGGGTTACACATTGTCTGCGCTCTGTCTAGCTCTGCCTTTCTGGGGCCCTGGGGTTCTGCAGCGACCCTGATCTGAGAGGAGGGGCTCCAGAGCTCTCTGTGGGGTTGGCTAAGGCCATCCTCCGTTGAAGACTGCACTGCAGTTCAACTTCCTCCCCCTGCCCAGCCCCACCTCCTCCCCTCCCTTCCCCACACATAGGTCCCCGAAATACTTCCTAATTAGCAGCGTGCATGCTCAGAGCCCATTTCCTGTGAACCCAGCCTGAGACAGCCTCTCACAGAAGCAATAGCTATTGCAGGACCTGTGCCCTGAAGCAAAACGGATGTCCTGCCTGAGCTCCACTCGGAGCCCCCTGAAGCTGAGCAATGAGCGCTGGATTTGAGGCAGCTGGTCCTGCCTCCTCTGCTCCCCAGCCGTGGGGCCCAGGCCGGTCAACACCCACTCCAGCCATCCCACCTTGCCTCTCCAACACATCCGCGCCCCTCCCCGCCCATCTCCCAGGGCTCTTGCCGGGAGCTGACTTAGGAAAGCGAAATAAGAACACCTTGGGAGCTGGAAAAGGCTGAGCCAATGAGAGAGGCTGTTGGAATGAATTAGCACTAGCTCCGCCGCCAAGCCCATCTGCACTCCCTTCTCTGCCACCGATTTCTTTCCCCATCACGTTGCCAGAAGCCCTGCATGCCTGTTTTTCCCCCAAACACCAGCTGCCTGGCAAAGCCCAATTCTTGACTGCAGGAGAAGGAGCCAGGATTCTCAAACGCAGCAGGAGGTGGGTTCCAGTTAACGCTGTGAGGGGCTCAGCTGGCTCTCAGCAGAGTCCCCCCGACTCCCATGCCCTGCACACAGTGACCCCCAAGCCAGCTCCGTGTCATTCGTGACAGCCTCCAGGTAGCGCCTGTCAGATGGAGATGTGGCCCTGATCTTGTCTGGCGGCTGGAAATCTCAGCTCTTGGTGCTGCGGTTAGCTTCCTCGGGCTGCTGTAACCAGTTACCGCAAACTGGGCGGCTTAAAACGACAGAAATGTCCCTTGTGGTTCTGGAGGCCAAAGTTAAGGCGTCAGCAGGGCCGCATTCCCTCGGGGGCTCCAGAAGCCAATCCATTGCCTGCCTCTCCCAACTTCTGGTGGCTGCCCCGGCATACCTGGGCCTGTGGCTGCCTCACTCCAATCTCTGCCTCCATCTTCACGTCACCTGTGTGTCTGTGCAAAGTCTCCCTCTGCAGCCCTTTTATAAGGATCCTTGTGATGCCATTTAGGGTCCCCCACATAGTCCGGAATAAACTTGTCCTCTCAATATCCTAAACTTTGCCATATCAGGTAATATTCACAGGTGCTCGGCATTAGGACATGGGCATACCTTTTGGGGGCCCCCACTCACCTACCGCAGGTGCTGTTAGCAGATTCTTGAGGACTGGAAAGGAGAAGTTGTGCCAGGCAGATTCTCTGTTAGGGAAGACCCTGGTCTGGCCTCGGTTCTGAGATCCATAAAAGGTTAGGGGCCCACGGAGATGGCTGCCACCCCCTCACGGTGCTGCGCCAAATCCATCAGCATCGTGGTTTGACTGGAGTGCAGCCTACACCTTCCCCTGTGGTGGGCTAGCCTGGGAACCTCGTCTGGGTTTTTATGTTGTTCCAAAGAAGCTGCTTCCTTAGAGGCGCTCCCAGGTAGGGTGGCCAATTCATGCCAATTTTCCTGTGGCTTTGCTAGTCTTAGCACTGCGAGTCCACATCCCGGGGACCCCTCAGTCTTGGGCAAATGGGGATGGTTCCTCATTCTACAACCAGAGTAGCGTAGGAGCTAGTTATCTCCACGCTCAACGAGGTGGGTTTGCCGAGCCCCCCGCACCATTAGGACCCCCTCACTGGCCTTTCACGGGGACGGCTCACTGGCCACCAGCCGGGGCAGACCCCAAAATTGAGCAGAAGACATTGCTTCTCTTGGCCGTGTCTCGGGGTCTCCTTTCCTTGCCCCGATCTGTTCTCAGGCTCTCTCAGGACTCTGTCCGGGAAGCTCTGGGCCTCGATTTGTATCCTGGCTCCTCCCCACCCCCACCCCTGGCTTTGATGATCTCCCACACTCTCTGTATTAGTTGCTCGGGCTGCCATAACAGAGTACCACCAACTATGTGGCTTAAACAACTGAAATGTATTGTCTCACAGTTCTGGGGGCTAGAAGTCTGAGATCAGGGGATTGGCAGGGCCATGCTCCCTCTGAAACCTGTGGAGGAATCCTTCACTGCCTCTTCCTAGCTTCTGGTGGTTTGACGGAAATCTTTGGCATTCCAGGGCTTGTGGATGCCTCACCCCAATCTCTGCCTTCATCTTCATAAGGCATTCTCCCTGTATCAAAATTGCCTCTTTTTATGAGGACACCAGTCATGTTGGATTATGGCCCACCCTAATGACCTCATCTTGACTTGATCATGTGCAAAGATGCTATTTCCATAAAAAGATCTGTATTCACGGGTCATGGGGGTTAGGACTTTGCCATCTTTGGGGAGGA
Source organism: Ceratotherium simum simum (assembly GCF_057802395.1). Lineage (NCBI taxonomy): Eukaryota > Metazoa > Chordata > Mammalia > Perissodactyla > Rhinocerotidae > Ceratotherium > Ceratotherium simum. The sequence continues at coordinate 12,899,359 of NC_141915.1, forward strand.
CACGACTCAACTCATAGCACTCTCATAGGGGTGCTAGGATCCCATCACTCCAGCATGGTTTGTGGCTTTTTTTGTGTTCTCTGGGCTTCTACTGTACCTATTAAGCCCCCTCCATGGATCCCTGATCTTTGGATGCCTCTCAGCCAGTGCCCAACTGGGCCAGCCCAGCACCTGTGAGGGAGGAGGTGTCTGGTGGAGCTCACACTGATGAAGACTTACTTTCTCCAGGGCCAAGACATCACCGAATCTGGGATCTGTACAATGCAGATGTCCCCAATCAAGGATTCACACATGCTGCACCCTCTACTTGGAAGATCACCACCCCCTTCATCTGGCCAGCTCCTGCTCATCCTTTAGTCTCATCTTAAATGTCTTTCAGGGAAGTCTTTCTCGACTCACTGAGTCCCTCAGACTAAGTTAAATTCCCCTGTACTTTTTTAGCACTTATCATGTAATTGAACACATATATGTTTAGTCATGTGTTTAAGCACATGGCTTCCTCACTAGGCTCTGAGACCAATGGAGGCAGAGACCATGCCTGTCTTATTCACCACTCTATCCTGATTGAATAAAAGAAGATGGTCGTCTGATATCTGCTTAAATCCTTCTAGGAATGAAGAACTCACTACCTCCTAAAAAAGCCCATCCATCTGTGCTCGGCTCTGACTATGGAGAAAGTGATCACAATTCCATTTTTCTAAGCTGCCCTAGTTTGTGCCATAGACCCATCCTTTCATCTGCATGTATGAAGTAACACCAGACACTACCAGGAGCCCCCACGTGGCCTGGAGAATGATCTAGAAGATACTCCCAATCTTCACCAAGCTCTTTGACCTTCTAGAAGGACTTCACCTTCTGTTTTTACAGGCAATCCCAGCCCAACTCATCTGCAAAGATGACGCATCAATGCAAAGATAATAGTGCCCAATTTAGGATGAAAGAAAAGCTCATTAGTTTTCAGGGAAATGCAAATGAAAACGAAAATGTGATCCTACTTCTTAGCCTCCCAATTTAAAAAGATTGATAACATCTAGTGCTGGCAAGGGTGGGAGGAAAGGGTTACTCACAAACCCTGGCAGTGGAACTGTAAATTACGTTGACCATTTTAGAAGGTAATCCAGCAGGATTTATTAAAGTTAAAGATATGGAGTCCCTTTGACCCAAGAGCAATGCTGCTTCTGGGAATCTCTCCAACTGAAATAAAAGCACCCGTCCAAAAGATGTATGAGCAAGAATGTTTATTGTAGGATTGTTTATAACAGAAAAACGAAACTGGAGACCTCACATTCTATGGAATACTACACAGCTAATACAAAGAATGAAGTCGACCTATATGCACTGACTTGTAAAGAGATGTACAAATATTGAGTGGAGAAAAAGTAATATACAAAATAATGTATATAATACGTTTCTGTTTGTAAATAACAATAATAGCAATAACAATCATAGCAATGGCAATAGTGGCTTAATAAATAAATGAAGCCACATAAGTCTGGCCACATCTGGAGGCAGGAGTAAGGCTGGGGCCTCAGCACCACAGTTGGCTTTGGGGTGCAAGGTTCATGACTGGCCACAGAAAGCCCACTAGCTGCTGGCCATGACCCGTAGGTAGGCCTCACCCCCTCAGCCTCCAGTCAAGGCAGATCCCATGTTGACTGAAACCAAAGCTCATCTCCTCACAAGAGCCCTCCAAAAAGGCATGGAGGTCTCCTCACAGGACAGGCTCCGTTCTTATTCTCCAGTCTGAGGGAGTTTGCCACCATGAAGGTCATTCCAGATTCCATGGACGTGGCCCTTGGGCGCCATCTTGGATGAAAGCCAGCTGCAGCCCAAGAGAAGCAGTTCTTTTCCACAATACCACCTCAGTTGATTACACACACACACACACACACACACACATCAATACTGCGAAAAACCTGAGTGAACAGTCATTGGTCACAGGCAGATAAAATGAGGTGAATTGACAGGATTTCTTTCACAAACTGTGCAAGAGCCACAGGCCAGGATGAAAAGATTTGAAACTTAAAGAATTAACATGCAAATACAATTTCCAGCCTAATGGCGTGTCACTCACAATCAATGGCTTTGTGAAAGGGGATGTGGCGGTACTTTGGATCCCTCCACCCAGCCTGGAGCCTCTGTCACAACTCAAGGTAAAGCTTTCCCACCACCTGTGCCCTAACAAAGCCCAGAGGCTCCCGCCGTTGCCTGACTGGCCCGTGTCTGCAGAGAACTGTAGAGATCGGTCAGTGGCTTTGAAGTCTGAATTCAGAGCCCACCTAGTCTTCTAGTATTTAAATTTTGGAGTTCATTTGTAAAGCTCACAATTTAAAAAGTAGACATATTACAATAAAAGCTGTGGAAGGAATACCCCAAACTGTTAACAATTGTTGCCTCTGGGATACAGAATCGGATAAGAAGGGACTTGACTTTATATTCTACATGCTTCTGTGTCCATTGAATATTTATAATAAGCATGTATTACTTTTGTAATTTAAAAAATTATAGAAAGACTAGATGGTCTCTGGATATAACGATTTGGGTTGTTTTTGTTTTACAGTATCTTGATGTTTAAAGGGAGGGAACATACAGCTTGTCTGGCCTCATTCCCTCAGGGTTCAAGAAGGGCCCAGGGGTGGAGAGTGCGGAGGAGGTATTTCTGATCAGTCTCAAAGCAAGTTCCTGTCAGAGCTAGGGCTGACTGCCCTGATCTCCTGATACCCAGACACTACTCTTTCCCTACATGAACCGCAGGCCCCAGCTCTGGCTCTCACCAACTGCCCCCTCTGCATACTTAGGGATGGGGAAGGACCGATCCCAGCATGTATCATCCCTAAGGTGGAGGTGGTTCAGAACCTGATCTGCATCTCAGCCACCTGTGGCTTCCAGCCGCCACCTAGGACTCCTGCTATTATCCAGACACACCCTCTCTTCTCTAGGACAGGGGTGATAATTACACTAAGCTGGCTATTGTCACTCTCTCATCAGCTCTTCTCCAAGATACAGACAAGATGTGGAATACAAGAGGAGACACCACTTGCGAACCACTGGAGCTGGGTCTGCAGAGGACCCGCCCCACCACGGCATGGGTGGTGGTGTCAGCTTCAGCCCTCACCCCTCTTTGCTTTGCACCCAGCATTCCAGACACAGGACATTACTGAGAGAATAAACATCTGTCCTATAGTGCTATCATAGTGCTTCTCAACTGGGATTAAAAAAGGAATACAAGCATCTGGGCTCGGGCACCTGCATTTTTTTAAACTTCCTCAGGTAGTTCTGATGTGCACTCTGCGAAGAGCCTCTTCTTCATGCCTGTGCTGGGATCCTCTATCTGCCTGAACCATCTGACTTTCTTCAAACTATGATCCTTGAGCAGGGCCGTGCCTGCAATTGGCAACAGTGAGTTATATTCAGATGGACATTTGTTGGATTAAATTGCTTCAAGGTGGCTGGCTTGGGGAGGTGTTTGGGGGCTCTCCCTTCCTTTTGGGATCCTCCATAGTCTGGGGTGAGAAGACTCCGGGTCTGCCCTGGACGTGGAGGTAGGAGACTGGTCTTGGCGAGGGAGAAAACCATGCATTGATTCAACTAAGTCAGTCAAACCAACAGTCAATTCCAATTGTGAGCAGCTGACCCTGCAAAAGGATCAAGAGAAAGAGCTTCAAGCTGCTTGACATTTCCTTGATAATGTCAAATTGGCCACGTTCCAAAAGCCAGGCCACTCTGACCTGATATCCCCACTCTTCCAGGCTTCCAGAATGGCTCCTCTCTGCTAAACCTTTAGCCAAAGTTCATGGTGAATGGAAACTTGGCCACGGTTAACTTTTCAGCACCCAGGACAGCATCCAGCACCTAGGGGCTGCTCAATGCTGTCTGTGGACATCTCCAGCTGTGGGGTGGAGGGCTTGAGTCTGAGCATTCTCCAGCAATGGGAGCTCAACTTTTGGCTGCCCTAGCTGCACCCAGTGGGCCACCAAACCCAGGCCCCAGAAAGCAGGGCCAGGAATTGTGGAAGGAGATTCCTTTAGAACCACTTTTGGCCTTGGACACTCCTTTAGACTGGGGCAACATGTAGGCGAGGCCATGGTAATCAGAGCAGACTCAAGACACCACCAGTCAACTCCCTCCAGATAGGACAGCCCCTCAGTATAGATCAGCACAACATCAATGCAGACAGACTTACGCTATGCTGTCCCCACTCCCTGCAGACAGAGGTGGGAAGGAAGATTCAAAATCAACACATTTTTCATGTTATACTTATCTACTTTAGTATGTTTTTAATGACAAAAATAATGTATGCTAAAATCAAACAATAACAAAGTATAGAGAGAAAAAGTGAATATCCCTCCCTGCCCCAGTAACACCTTCACAGCCACCATCACCATCCCGCAGGGTGATTGTCAACAACTAGTGTGTATCGCTTCACGTCTTTCTCTGTGCTCATAAACGTAGAGACACACATAAACATACACACATATATGTATTTCAGTCTTCTTTTGCTCTAAAAATGTAATCATGTACTTAGTAAGCTAAACTGTGTTTTTTAATGAATATCTTTCCAGATCAAAATACACAGATCTGAGTTTCTCTTTTTAACAATTGTATATCATTCCACATGGATGAGCCAAATATTTTAAAATCTCCTCCTATTCATAGGTTTTTTGGTCAGGGTTCTCCAGAGAAACAGAGCCAACAGGATGTTTATATATATATAGAGAGAGAGAGAGAATTATTGTAAGGAATGGGTTCATGCAGTTGTGGAGGCTGACAAGTCCCAAATCAGGCAGGTTAGGCTGACAGGCTGGAGACTCAAAGAAGAGTTGTAGTTCAAGTCTGAAAGTGGTCTGCTGGCAGAATCTCCTCTTCTTCTGGGGAGGTCGGTCTTTTTCTATTAAGGCCTTGAACTGATTAGTTGAGGCCCACCCACATTACAGAGGGTAATCAATCTGTTTTACTCAAAGTCTACTGATTTAAATGTTAATCTCATCTTTAAAAAGTACCTTCATAGAAACATCTAGAATAATGCGTGACCAAATATCTGGGTACTATAACCTAGCCAAGTTGACACATAAAATTAACCATCACAATAGGCATACAAACATTTACTGAATCATTATTAAATGGCAAATTCTAGGCTGGCAGATTTTTGCGCACATAATTTTATTTAATCTGCACAATCATCTTGTGAGTTACATAGAATGGCCCTTTTTACACATGATAAACTGAGGCTCAAAATTCAGGGTTGTCTAATTATAAGTCTTGAGTTCTGACTCACTCTTACCAACTATGTGAGCTTGAGCCATTTAGTTAACCTCTGCCCTCAGCATTCCCCTCTGTAAAATGGGCTTAGTAACAGCACCTACCTACAGGGTTGTTCTGAAGAGTAAATAAGAAGGCAGGTAAAGTGTCTGGTAGTACACAGTGCCTGGTAGACTATACATGGTCAATAAAGACAGATATTATTTCTGCTATTGTTCTGGTGAAGGAGCCCTGGACCCCAGCTGGACAAAGCACGGGAGCATTCACAAAGCACGTGGATGCAGCAGGTGCGTAAACTATTTACAAACCACACTCGTCACCCACAAGCTGGGAAGCTCCTTAATTAAGAAGCAGCCTGTCCCGCCACCTGGCAGTGTGTTTGCATTTCCTGGCCTGAGCTACAGTGTTGCCACAGTTGGCGCTTTGCAGAGGAGAGCTGAGAAACATTAGCACTCTCTGAAGCCCACGCTCCAGACCCGCTGGGGAGCCCACCTCACCATCTGTCATGGGCCCAAACCGAGCAGGCACCAAACAGCCCCAGTGCAGGGGAAGTTGAGAGATGGATTTAGAATGTGCTTTCCATGACCGAGGCTGAGCCCGCTGAGCTCCACGCTGGGCGTGCTCCCAGGCAACTCCTCGTGGTCAGACCCCCAGGCCATTGCTGGGCAACAGGATAGAGTTTTCATGGCAGGCTTATCTGGCGGCCACTCTGCCCCTGCTCTCCTCGTGCCTGGACTTGCCCCAGGGGCACAGGATGCTGAGAAACCACTGCCATCTGTTTCTACCAGCTGCTTTCAAGTCATCTAGGGCTGGAGGACGAGGTATGTGGAGTGAAGGCCTGGGACATCACATCGGGCACACTGCTCTGCCGTCCCCACCCCACACAGAGACATGAGAACTGGGGTCACTGTTTGCTAGAAAGCACAAATTGCTGGGACCAGCAAAGGCATCAATTTCTCTCTTGGCTTCTGAGCTAGAGACAAGAGACGCGGGGCTTAAAAGTTGATGGACTCAGGCAGAGCTGACCTCCCACCCACCCATCCATCCCTAGTCTGTGTGAAAAGGCTCCACACTAAAGGCAGAGAGGAGAGTTGGAGGGAAAGAAGTGCATCTGACAGAGGGCAGCTAAGTCACCTATGGCCTCTACCCGCCAGGGCAGGAAGAGGGAATGAGAGGAAATACGAGAATTCCCTCTGAAAAGGGGGGTGGGGGGGTGCAGCACTGGAGAAGAGGGGAGACTTATGTGCTGTTTCCTGGCTAAAGTTTTGGGGTTGGAAACCCGCAGATACTTCCTACTTCCCTTGACCAGAGGAAGCATGGATGAGAGGCCTGAGAGGCATGCAGAAGATGGGCCCAAACATCCTAGAGTCCCCAAGTCAGGGACTCAGAGAGTGGCTGACAGTGGGGGACTCAGGGGTGTAAAGCTGCCAGTCGGAGAGATGTGGAGTCCTGAAGGAACGGGCAGCCAACCATCCAGGGCATGTGCAGTACTGAGGGCACTGAGCACGGAGCCTAAGGCTGGCCTGGCACCCACGGCTGTAGCCACCCATGAAGCAGGCATGACAAAGGATACATCCCCCACCCTCCACTGTACTGCCAATCACATAAGCAGACCTGTCTTGTCTCTCCTTGGGGCTGGAGGAGGAGAAGGAAGGCCTGGGGGTATGACTGAGCTGGCAATCCAAATATACCCCCCAAATAAATGGATAGGCTGAGAAAACTTGGACTAGAAGAAGTCACCTGCACTTCCTTGGCTGGGTGCTTGGAGTCAGAAAATAAATCCCGTTCTAAAAATCAAGAACATCACATTTTTTCCCCCAACCAACTTTGTGACCACTGAAATACCATACCCCTTACACAGGCAAATGCCAATAATAAGGGCGTGACTCCTTGTCATAGGAGATGTTTCTCTGCGGAGCATTGAGAGCAGCACCTTACCTGTGGCTAGAAAAGGTGGCAGCCAGTTTTAGAATTGTCAGAAGGAAGATGGTGCTCTCATGGCAGGAATGTCTGTGTTGGAAGCAGTAGAACTGCCTGTAGGGAAAATCTTAGCTTATATCATATCTTGTCATGGAAGGCTTTATTTCCCCCTAAACCTTCTGTTGTATTTTCGTCTGGGTTCCCCCAGGAGCAGATTCTGAGACAAAGGCTTGAGAGCAGGTGGTTTATTTGGAGGTAATCATGGGAAGCTCTGTAGGGAGTGGGAAAGTGAGAGGGAAGGGGAGGGACTCAAGGCCAGGTGCCTTAATGAGCAGGTTACCACTACCGGGAGTTGCTCTGGAACATTCTCCCATCACCACCACCAGGGGTGAGAAAACTGGGTTATTTATTTGCCCATTACTTTTTGTTGTTGCCCAAGGGCTGCTCCTGGTGGCAGCAACTTCCGAGCACTGCAGCCTGGCCTGCACCTGGGCTGAGCAGAGCATTGCAGGCACCTGCAGTGGGATGCCAGCCTCTGCAGGAATGGTGAGTGCTGAGGGGCATGTGCAGGACGCCTGTCTGCCACGCTGGGCATGCTTGTGTCTTGTCACATAACACGTAGCAAGCCTTGTCCAATCTCCTAAATCATAAACCGTATAGGATGATATACCTAAACAGTCTATGCAAAAGTAATAGTCTTAAAATTGGGAAGGACCACAAAGCCATTTGGTCTGACATCCCACTCGATGCAGGAAATCCTGCTGAACCATCGTTCCAAGCAAAAATCATCTCTACTTGAATGATCCCAAGAGAGCAGGACCACCCCCTCCTAGGCCCACCTCTCTTACTGTAGAAAGTCCAGACCGTGAGACAAGGTTACCTCATCTTTGTTCAAAATGCCTCCCCCTGTAACTTACACCTGTTAGCCCAGGCTCTGTCTTCTGGAGCCACGCAGAAGAAAACAAAACAAAACACTTCACCGTCTGGGGTAGGCAGAATAGTAACTCTCTGAAGATGTCCACAACCTAATCCCTAGAACCTGTGTACATTTTGCCTTATATGGCAAAGAGACTTTTTTAAGGACTTCGAGATGGGGAAATGATTCTGGATTATTCAGAAATGCCCAATGGCATCACCGGGGAAAGAGGGAAGCAGGAGAGTGAGAGATGTGAAGACAGAAGCAGAGGTCAGAGTTAAGACTACTGCTTTGTAGATGGAAGTGGGCCAGGAGCCAAGGGATGCCTCTAGAAGCTGGAAAAAACAAGGAACAGATTCTTCTCTAGAGCTCCCAGAAGGAATGCAGCTCTGCCGACACCTTGGTTTAGCCCAGTGAGACTTCTGACTTCTAGAACTGTAAGATAATTTTATGTTGTTATAAGCTGCTAGGTTTGTGGTTATATGTCACAGCAGCAACAGGAAACTAACACGCCTACTTCAAGGCAGTCCTCAAAGTAGGTGAAGCCAAGGACCATGCCCCCCCCCCAACTGTTCTCCTTTCCAAACAAAATACTGTTTTTCACAAGACGTGATTTCCAGGCCCTTGCTGTCCTTGTCATCCTGCTCTGGAAACTCTCTAGTGCCCCATGTCTAATGTACGTCTTCACGTGGTGGCCCCAAGCCATGGATGTAGGACTCCACATGAGACCAGCTCCAGCCCAGAAAGAACTAGATCATGGCCTCCCTTGATTGGGATAATCTTCCTCCCCGTTACGTTCAAATTTGGACAGCCTCGTCATGCCAACCACCAAAACCCTGAGTCCTCCTCGCGTGAATGTTTCAAGCCTGTTCTCCCTCATCCTATATGCGTGCAGTTGAGTTTTAAGACCCAAATGTAGGAGTTTACATGTCTTCTGCTCACCCCTGAAGCTTTTACCTATCTTCCTTAATTTCCTCAAAAAGTTAAACACAGAATTACCACATGACTTAGCAGTTCCACCCCTAGGTATATACTCAAAAGAATTGAAAACTGGTACTAAAACAAACACTTGAACTCACATGTTCATAGCACTATTCTCAATAGCCAAAAGGTGGAAACAGCCCAAATGTCCATCAGCAGACAAATGGGTAAACAAATTGTGGTATATACATACAACAGAATATTATTAAGCCATAAAAAAGAATGAATGAGACAACATGGATGAACCTCAAAAACGTTATCCTAAGTGAAAGAAGCCAGAGACAAGAGGTCACATATTGTATGATTCCGTTTCTATGAGATGTTCATAACAGGTACACCCATAGAGACAGAACACAGATTAGTGGTTGCCAGGGGCTGGGAGGGAGGGAGGAGTGGGGAGCAACTGCTCAATGGGTATACGGTTTCCTTTTGGGGTGAGGAAAATATTTTGGCACTAGACAGAGGTAGTGGTGGCACAACATTGTAAATTCACTAAATGCCACTGAACTGTTCACTTTAAAATGGTTAATTTTATGTAATGTGACTTTCAACTCAATTTTTAAAAATCTAGTTTCCACTTTCAACCCAAGAATTTACCTTCATCTTCCCAAGGCTGCACTGAAATGACCAAAGAAACAGAAAAGTAAGAGCTTGTCTTAGTCAGTTTAGGCTGCCATAACAAAAATATCGTAGACTGGGCGGCTTATAAACAACAGAAATTTATTTCTCACAGTTCTGGAGGCTGGGAAGTCCAAGATCAAGGCTCGGCAGATTCGGAGTTTGATGAGCCCACTTCCTGGTTCAGAGCCAGCTGTTTTCTTTGGGTCCTCACAGGGCAGAAGGGGTGAAGGAGCTCTCAGGGGGCTCTCTTATAAGGGCCGTGATCCCTTTCATGACGGCACTGCGCTCATGACCTAACCACCTCCCAAAGGCCCCGCCTCCAAATACCATCACATTGGGGATTAGGTTTCAATAAATGAATTTGGGGGACGGGGCGCATGAATATTCAGTCTATAGCAGAGCCCTGCAACAGAGTGCGATGCCAGCAGTACACAGAGATGTGGAAGAATATCTGGGAGGCATGGAGACCCTCCTGGAAGGGATGGAGGAAAAAGTGGTTAGTTAAAAAAAAGAGGCTCATGGGCCCCGTGGCTTAGCGGTTAAGTGCTCGCGCTCCGCTGCTGGCGGCCCGGGTTCGGATCCTGGGCGCGCACCGACACACCACTTCTCCGGCTATGCTGAGGCCACGTCCCACATACAGCAACTAGAAGGATGTGCAGCTGTGACATACAACTATCTACGGGGGCTTTGGGGGGAAAAAAATAAATAAATAAAATCTTTAAAAAAAAAAAAAGAAAGAGGCTCATGATCCATACAAGAAAAAGATGGGCCCATCTGAGAAGTAGGTGGGAAGGTTTCTCAACAGAGCCCAGGAAAATCTCTAAGCTCAAGGCAACAGGGGCCTGGAGCAGAAGGTGGCCTACCATCTGGCAGGCCGGGGGAAGCGCACGGGTGAGCTGCAGGCAGAACTGGCCGTGGCTGTTCCAACCAAGTGTGGATCTGGGTAAGCGGAGAGAAGGACTTACTGAAACGCTGCTGGTGTGGCAATAAGACTAGAGAGAGGAGGACCAACTGTAGGTCACCTCCACAAGCATGATTTAAAAAGTTAGAGCCCCAAAACCTTAGCCCAATACCACTGGCTCTAATTCACTAGATTTCAATTATTTTTATAGAACTCAAAGTAAGAAATATATTTACAGCATGACCCAGCATATGCATTGATACATGTTTCATTAAAAATACTTATTCTTACTACTTGTGATATATTCTGACATTTTCTATTCTGGTCCAGTCTGTTTCATAAAAAAAAAAAAAAAAAAAGGGGGTCAGCCCGGTGGCGCGAGCGGTTAAGTGCGCGCACTCCGCTGCGGTGGCCCGGGGTTCGCCGGTTCAGATCCCGGGCGCGCACTGACGCACCACTTGTCAAGCCACGCTGTGGCGGCGTCCCATATAAAGTGGAGGAAGATGGGCATGGATGTTAGCCCAGGGCCAGTCTTCCTCAGCAAAAAGAGGAGGATTGGCAGATGTTAGCTCAGGGACAATTTTCATCACAAAAAAAAAAAAAAAAGATGCTGGCCACACCCACTAACATGATTTCATTAGCTTAAGTCTCCATGGTAACTCCACCACCATTCAGACACAGACACCCCTACAATATCCCTAAGAGGCTGGAAGAGGTGGGTAGAGGCACAGAAGAGTCAGAAAGAGTAAAATGTATAGGTTTCAGAAACCCTACCAGAGCCCCCAAGAATTCTTGGCATCCCTTGGTGGAGGATGCATGCCAAGGATATGGGGCTTTATCATGCATCTATTATAAGGGAAGCTTCTCTTGATCTGCTCCCAGCAGATATGCAAAGAGCTTTGTGCAAATCAAAAAGAAAAATACAAATGCCACAATAGGAAAAAGGGCCAAAGGCGTGAACTGGCAATTCACAAAAAAACTGAAATTTGCGTGACAAGGACACAGCTTATTAACTTCACAATGTTCCCCCACTCCCAGCTCTCTAGAACCGCTTCTGCTGCAGGGGTGAGGGAATTGGGGAGGAAAGGAAATAGCTTTTTAGAAGAATCTTTTCAAGTTATGAATTAGAGTCCCTTTAATGTTCTTGGCGAGACACAAGTAAAGCCTGATTCCTTTTTAATTACTTTGGGCTACTTGTCTGTGATTCTTTGATTAAGCGCCCCCATGCTGGGCCACCGGGCCTTGGTTTTCACACGGGTTACACAGAGGAAGAGATGTTTAACCTCCCTGGAGATCAAAGGAATGCAGAATAACAAGACAGTGTGAGGTCATTTGAACCCACCAGACAGGAAAAGATAACGCCAGTGTTAGCTGGGTTGTAAATGGCACCAACTTCCAAAGCGCAACCTATTGCTATGTATCAAAATGTAAATTGCAGCTGCTCTCTGACTCAGCAGTTCCACACGTACAAATGTATCGAATGAAGAAAGCAAGCTACATGCTCATCACTATCCTTTACCTACCACTTAACTGTGCTTCAGACACTAACAGAGCATTTAAAGCCTTCATTTGAGTTAATCCTCGTGTCAACTCTATGGGATAGATGTCATCTTCATTGCACAGCAGAAGTTAAGACTGAAGTTAAGACTCAGGAAGCTTAAGCAACATGTCCAAAGTTGCAGCAGGATTGACTGCATGACAAGCTTGTTGTCTGGTTACAGAGTATAACCCTACAACAACCCACTAGAGAGATGTCTAAAAGCATTCATTTACGCAACAAGGATTTATTGAGTTCCTACTGTGTGCCAGGCACTGTTCTAGATGCTGAAGTCACAGAGGTGATTGAAACAGACAGAAGAGCTTGTCCTCGGGCTGCTTGCAGCTGTTGGCACTCACACGGGAAGATGCTACAATACAGTGATAAGTGGGAGAAGCAGGTTAAACAGAGGTGCTGTTATGTGTAATGAGGTCTATTTGTTCATTTCTTCAACCAATATTTATCGAGCAGCTACTCTTTGCCAGGCATTTCCTCAGCCCTTCGCTGGACTGTGAGACTCTCAAGGCCAGGCGCTGGCTCTTTCAGTCTCCTTACTCACAGCCCAGCCCGAGGCAGATACAGAGCAGGTGCATTAGAAATGTTTGTTGATGGACTGAGCGAGCAAAAGAAAGTAGGGCACATAAAAGACCCTGGCTTTGGAACAAGATACTTCCTTTTTCCCCCAGATGGAAGTATCCTTTTAATTTTTATTATAAAAATAACATTCTTGAAAGAAAACACTGAAACAATTTAGAAGTTTAGAAAGTGAAACTCCACCTCCCACACCAAATAATCCCATTCTTTAGGACGAATTCTTGATCCTTTCATGTACAATTTTCAGACTCCCAACCACTTCCCAAAAAGTCTCCTCGTTATTCTGCCTCAGTACCCTATCCATTCACTTTATACACTTATCAAATTGGAGAATTACTTTTTTATCAGATTACTTGTTCACTGTCTGTATCACCCCACAAGAATATAACCTTCACACCTAAACCAAAAAACAAAGAAAATGAGCTTCATTCCGTATAGTTAATGACTAAGTATGAAGACTGAGAGAGAGAATTTCTTTTCAACAAAGGAGTAACAGAAGATGTTTCTAGTTCTCCCTCATCGTGTCCATCCCTCTTCCCCTCGCCACCCCCCAAGTCTGCCCCTTAAAAGCTCTGGATCTTTTTTGTTTTTGGTTTTTTGAAGCTCTGGTCCAGAGGACCCCATTTTCATAACTATCTCAAGAGTCTGTGGATCGGACTTCCTGTCCCTAGAATTCTAGTGGTGGTCTGAGAGTCAGCAAAAGGACTAATCAAAACCTGGGGTCTTTGCCCTGTGGCATCCCTGTCTAGGACTGGGGCTCCAGTGCCCCAGAGATCCGGGGTTGCAGATACAGACAACTGTGATTCCATAAGAGACAGGGATATGTGTTTGCTAAAGACGTGAGAGCAAAAGCAAATAAAAAGGCATTAGTTGTGCTTTGCGTCAACTTATGTTCTTAAAAGTAATCATTTGTTCATTACGGCTCCCAGCCTTCGTCAAAGATTTTATGGAAATAGCTGATGAGCTTGACTTATGGGTGTGAAATAAAAGGCTTAGCAGAGGCAAAATATGCTCCACAATCATGAGCAGCCTTGGTTTCTGAGGTAATAGGGACCAACCCTCTTATTGAGACCTGTAAACTTTAGGGTTAGAAATGAAAAATACATACTTCACGGTTTGCTTATCAGCTCTTTGTGATGTGAAAATCAGACAGAAGCTTATGTGAAAATCAGCTCAGGATCTCAGCCACCTGAGATCCCATTATAAATCAAAGTAAAAGACCCATAAAAGGTGTAAGTCCACATCAATATACACAATAGAAGGAGATCCATCAGGAGACAAGAGATATAAATAAACTTCCAGAAGCTGGAAAGTGAGTGGACATAGGATAACAGGTGAAGCAGTGTAGAGGATGCCACGCCTACAGGTACACATGGAAATGGGTGCAAACCAGGAAACAACCTGCCCTCCAGAACCCTGTAGTTGGAACTCATAAATTTCACATATAAATGGAAAAGAGATATGGAGCTAAAAGCAAGGTGATTGAGTTGATCACCCATATACAGAAAATCTGAACCCACTCTTGGACCACAACTTAGCGGCCAGGTCCATCTATGTAGGGAAAATATTGGAGAATCAATCTCAAGGGAAATTGATAGCCCACGTATTAGTTATCTATTGCTGCATAACAAATTACCCCAAAACTTAGCCACTTACCACAAATATTTATTATCTTTCAGTTTCTGCAGATCAGGAATTCAAGAGCAGCTTAGCTGGACGGTTCTGGCTCAAGGTATCTCATAGGGTTGCAGTCAAGATGTTACCCAGGGCTGTGGTCATCTGAGGACTTGACTGTGGCTGGAGGATCTGCTTCCAAGATGGCTCCCTCACTTGGCTGTTGACTGGAGGCCTCAATTCCTCACCACCTGGACCTCTCCATAGGCTGCTTGAGGGTCCTCATGGCACGTCTGCTGGCTTCCCCCAACAAAGAGAACAAAGAGGAAACAAATGCCTTTTATGACCACACAGTCACTTTTGCCATATTGTGTTCATTAGAATCAAGTCACTAAACCCAGCCCTCACTCAAGGAGAGTGGAATTATGCTCCACCTCCTGAAGGGTGGCATGCCAAACAACTCGTAGACACATTGCAAAGCCACCATACCCCAGATAAGTAGACTTCCACAGCTGGCATTTAGGGGTCTCCAAGCTCTTAAGCTAATTCCTTGATCAATATTTTTAAAGCAAATTCCACCATCATAAGCCCTCCTCATATTCATAGAGTACCTAAGCAACTGTATATAGCTTATTCTAAATATAAATATAAATTTTCTAAATATAAATATAAATTGTGTAAATAATAAATATAAATTGTCAACCAGAACACCAGATACTTAAGGAAAAAAAACTTGTAATGTAAAAGAGAAAGAATCACAATATTAAAGAGAAAAACTAATCCCTAAGGGATTAGAAATAATTCAGGAAAGAGAAGATAATTATAAAAAAAAACTCTAATTAGTATCTTTGGAGAGAATCCAGAAGATGTTGCATCTATTATAAGACAAAATGATTCTACAATTTTGAAACAATTGAAACAATCAGAGAACAAGAAGGAACTCTTAGAAATTAAAGATATATGGCCAAAAATACTTTAAAAATATGTAAAAAGACTGTTTTAAAAAGTCAAATCTAATAGCCAGGAAAATATAACAAAAAGAAAAGAGACTGAAAAGATGAGAGAAAAACACTAAGACATATTGAAGAAATATAGGAGGTCCACAGTTATTAGATAACTAATGGGACTCCCAGAAAATGGAGGGAGAAAAATATATTTTTAAGCAAACTAGGGAATTTTTCGGATCTAAAGGACGAGTATCAGGACTGAAAGCTTCACCAGGTGTTCAAGCATAATCAATGAAAAAAGAACAATCTATAGACAGTTCATTGGGAAATCGCAAAATTTCAAGGTAAAACGAATGCCCTTTGACCTTCTAAAACAGAAGTTGGCAAACTACAGCTCGTGTACCAAATCTGGCCCTCCATTTGGTTTTGTAAATAAAGTTTTATTGAAACATAGCCATGCCCATTTGTTTATGTGTTGTCTATGGCTGTGTTCATGCTACAACAGCAGAGCTGAACAGTTATAACAGAAACCATATAGCCCACAAAGTCTAAAATATTTACTATCTGACCCTTTACAGAAAAAAAATTGCCCACCTCTGTTCCGGAGACAAAGCTTCCAGAAAGAGAGAAAGAGAGAGACAATGGTTTACCCACAAAAGAACAAAATCAACCTGGCATCAAAAATTTTTCATCAGCATCATCGAATGCCAGAAGACAATGGGAAATACCATTAGGGTGCTGCAGAGAAATAATTTTTATCCTAAAATTCTACAGTCAGCCAAAGTATCTATCAAATACCAGGAGAGTATAAAGGCATCTTCAGATATTCAAGGACTCAGAAGATTTACCTCCTGTATCCTTTCTTAGGAAGCTATTTGAGGGTGTGCTCTGGATAAGTGAAGGAGTGAATCGTGAAACAGGAAGAGGTCCAGGAGACAGTCCTTGGATGGCAGCCGTGCAGTATGTCTAGAAAGCATTCAGTCAGGATTGGAGCAAGAAGATGGGAATATGGGGTGGAGGAAGAATTTGGAAGAAATTAAGGAAGCGATGTGTTGGGAGGTGGGGGGTAGAAAAGCCAAAGGCAGCTGATATGGATCCATAAAGGGCCTTGACTCCAAACTTGTCTGCTGCTGTGGGGACTTGAGACTCCAGAGTAGGGACTGAAGAATATGTCCACTGCCCCAGGAGGGAGGACCCCTGACAGAGTCTAGAATGTTCTCTTACTAGGAAAGTTTGGTGGTCCAACCACCAAGGGGACTCACCTCATGGGCTAAAGTCCATTTCTTTTCACTAAAAGGGCTAGTTTAGGACTTGAAGTTTGCCAAGTACTGCGAAGCTCAGGCTGAAGACTTCTGCTTTCCTGCCAAAGGCCCCATCCAGAGGCCCCCTGCCTGCGCTCTTGAAAGAAAAGGATGTATGAACCACAGGAGAGCTGCTCACCGGCTCTTGCTGGCTTCTGGCTCCTGAGTTCTGTGAGAGCAGCATTAGGGAAGGCAACTTGAAGATGCTCTACAAAAGCCCCAGCCGGCCCATGTTCTGGAATTCATCTTCCCTCACTCCACCGGGAGGCTCCTCCTCCCCTAAGCCCACTCCTTCTAGAAACTCTACAATTCTTATCTCATGTGCAGGACAAAGCAATTCTCTTTCTCTTGCTCTAGGAATGTCTACTCATATCCTCAAGCCTACATTTCCAAAACCTAAGACTTCATCAATATTTTTTAGCCAAAGTCTATTTACCCTCGAGAGAAATTTCACAACCAGCAAGAGTGGCTTTATGACGGTCGTTTTAAATAACAATTTTTTTCTCTTTACCAAATTTCCATTTTCCAGGTAAGGAAACTGAAGTCAGAGAGGTTAAGTCACACGCTCAGGGTCCCGAGGTTAAGATGGGGCGCAGGAGTCAGAGCCGAGATTCAAACTCGACATGTCTGTCTCCAAAGCCTGGCTCCATGTTTTTACTTCTCCTCTCTTTTTTTCCCAAGGAGGAGGGCCCACCACTGGACTGTCCCTAGCAAGAGCCATTCAAGGCCACCACCTCCCAGTTTCTGCATGTCTTGGTTCAAAAGCCCCAGTTTCTGGTAGAGAGAATCTGACTGGCCCAGCTCAGGTCAGCTGCGCCGTCTTGGACCAACCAGCTCTGGGCAGGGGCAGCAAGGCTGCCGGGAAACCCCTGAGTCATTAGGGCAGCAGCTGTGGAAGACAGAAGACGTGCGAGCCGGAAGCCACCCCAAGAGGGGCCTGCTACTGATGAGTAAAGTTTCATTAGGCAGAATTGGTTGATTTCCTGTCGCTATGTACACTAACTTCTGTAGCTATATAGAACTGTCGTAATTTTTCACCAGATGTGCTCTGGTTCCCCACCCTGAGCAAGCCCCCCTCTGGCTCAAGAGCAGAAAACGGAAATGCATTTCCTCTCTCCCCGGGCTCACGCGTGGGTGATTACTCGGCAAATAGCCCCGTCACATCTGGTCACCTCAGGCATTTTTCCTACCCGACAGCTCCTCCTCCCAAACAGGCCCAGAGACATTTCTCAAAATGTTCTGCTCAAACAAGCATGTGACAAAACAGCTCTCAGTTTGTCTCTTTCTTGTCGAATGCGACCGTGATGTCAAAAGCCAGTCCTTGCTTCATTTAGATACAGTCTGATAATGGAGCGCTGGTTTAATTTTCCGGGGAAAATATGACGCTTCTTGACTAGTGAAGCTCCCAGTAACCCCAGGGAAAGGAGTAATTATCTTCTTCAGAGGCAATCCCTTGTGGACCCCCTAATTAATTGTAAAATGTAGCTGAGAGCTGCTCAAAAATTACAAGGTCAATTACTGGTGTATTACAAGTAGCACAGGCCTCGGGTTGGTAGGACAGTTTTTTCTTGGGCACATCTGATATGGTGACTGATGGTGACTTCCAGGTCCCTCCTCTCCGTCAAGTGCCTGAGTTGAGAGAAATGACTGGAAAGTTCCTCTACCTTTGGCAGGCTGGTTTTCGAGGTATATTGGCATTATCAAGGGAAATCAGCCCTGTCTGTGACTGTGTGGGACCGTGGCTTAAAATGACTAACTATACACTCCTCCACATGCAAGTCCATGCACACACAACCACACTGGCATGTGTGCACACGTACGAGTGTCTGCATACATACGTGTGTGTACTCACACGCGTGCATGTATGCACTCCTGCATGTGCACACACACGCACATACATCTCTCTCACACCACACACACACACAAGCAGATGTTATGAAAAGGACATCAGCATCTAAGTCCAGAGAGCTGGTTTTGATCTCAGATCTCATACTTGGGTGTTTTCTTACTTTCAGGAAGAGCCATCTGGGGACATTCCGCATCCCTCTGCATATTTACAGCCTCCTATTGGGTCAGGAGCATTAACATGGTTAGAGCTCAGAGCCTTCAACGTTCCTGTCTGTGGCAAAGATACATGTACACATTTGGAGACTGTCTTGTCCTCGTGTGTGGGGACTGCACATGTGGACATATACGGATTGGTTCACAACTAATCATCAGATGTTGTATCTTCAAAAATGCTGGGAGCCTATGAGAACAGAAGAGCACCAGATAGGATTCCAAAAGGAAAACTTTCTTTTCCTTCCTTTCCTGATAGACACCCTAGCAGCGCGGTGAGGAACAGGGTTGCTATGGGGACGAGCTGTAACTAAATCAGGTGGATTGGGCTTGAAATATTAGACTACTGCTAAAAGGAAGGGTGCTTTCACCTCGGTTCCCTGAATTCCTGCCTCTGCAGGCCCACTTCCTAGCCCTTCCCAAGTGTCGAGATGTTGGCTTCATTGGTCAGAGCCCATGCTTCACTAGTGGGCAGGGCTGCTGCACCGTAAGAGCAGGACCGCGGCCTTCATGCTCCCTCTTCCCCTTCCTGCCTCAGACTGTGGACACACAGCTGGATAACCACAGCTCAGAGGGCATGTTGTGCATCACGCAGATGTATGGACGGGAGTCTGTGAGAAGAGCACAGGAGAGAAAGCCTTTGCCTCTGTCCATGGTGGTCCAGAAGGGCTCATGCGGAGGAAACCCTGGAGCCGCACGTTAGAGGATGAACGGCTGCCCCAGAAGATAAGAGAAAGGTGGTTGCAGACAGACGAGAGCGCGAGCAGATGTGGAAGCGTTAAGACGGCTGAGTCATCTGACAGTGCTGGGCAGCGATGGGGCTGGGGTAGACGAAGGACGAAGTGTCAAGGTGAGGAACTTGGCCTTTATCCTCTAATGGGAGGTTTTTGAGCAGAGGAGTGACATAATTTGTCCTCTGGGGACTCAGACAGGGAGCAAGTGTGGCAGAAGCCTGGGGCGGAGAGCTCTCTGTGGACACTGAGGCGGCCATCAGAAGCCACGGTCCTGATCTAAGGCAGGAAGGGCAGGAGTGGACAACAGGAGATGGTGCAGGGACAGCAAGGAATTAGGGAGGCAGATGTTCCCAGGCTCGGGGACTGACTGTTGTTGAAGGAGAGACAGAGCAAGGGGTTGAGACGGCTCTGGGGTTCACCTCTGCAGCCTGTGCGGATGGTAGTGCATTTACAGGAGACGGGGCTCAGATAGGAGTGTGCAAGTGCACGCGCGCACACACACACACACACTCCTCAGCCAAAGGTTCTCGGATCCCCGTTCTCTGGAGTTCTCTCCCTTTATTGACTTAACCAGTAACAGTAGCGACAATATTAAATGGGATCGCACATTATTTGTGAACAGCACGCCACATTTGATAAGAAATTTCCATACCTAAATAGCTCTATGAAGTAGGCCAATGGAGGCTCAGAGAGGGTGAGCCCTTTGCCTCATGTCACACAGCCAAAAAGTGAGAGGCTTAACTCGCAGTCCAGTGCTCCTTCCGCAGTGCCCCAGTACAGCTAGAAAGAAAATTGGAGATCATCTCGTCCAGCCCTCTCATCACCCTTCTTTCTGACATTCGTGTTGTAGTAAGGAAACTCCTTTTAATCGCTCTTTTTGCTGCCATCGTCATATTTCTTTCCTCCAGAAAGGAGCACAGCCAGAGAGATTATTTTGACATATTTCCTGAAGACGCTGTTTCTAGAGCGCTTGCCTGATAAAAATGATATATTTATTTGGGACCGCCAAGAGCTTGCTGAAATAAAGAATTTATCTGCATAGCTTTTGTTATTAAAGTGATTCTTCTTGTTTATTTCCTTCTAAGCTACTGATTCCATCTATAATACATGAGTTTCAGGTAATAGAAATTTTTCATGCAAGTAAATATTTTAATAACAGCATTATGGTCTTGATTCAGAGTGTTATAGGCAACAGTCTGGGGTAGTGAACAAGCGCTGTGCTGGGAGGCAAGAGGCCAGGGTTCTTGCCCCCGCTCTGCATCTGTGACCTTGGACAAAACCCAGCCCGCTCTGGGCCTCGGTTCCCTTATCTGCAAAACGTGGTGGCTGCCACATGCCCTCCCTGATCACAGGGGCCTCTGTTAAGGTCAGACGAGAGGACAGCTCCGAAGGTTCTCTGGTGGAGGCTGCGGGCTTCACTACGCATGGGCAGGGTCAGCACGGGGTATCAGCTAGAGTACAGACAGACTCAGCAATGCAGTGGCTTAAATAAGACTGTCTGTTTCAGAAGGGCAGGTGGGAGTCTAAGGATAAACAGCCCCACCCTCCAAGTTCATGTGGGGACCCCGGGTGGCCGGTGGGTGCTGTCATCCTCAGCATGGAGCTTCCACCTCTGCATCCAAGGTGTCTGCTGCCGTGGTTGTCACTTCCCAAAACAAGCAAGAGATGGCAAACGAGAAGCCAGGTCAAGTGGCTTTGTCTTCAAGGTGATGACCCAGAAGTTGTTTCCTAGCCCTGGAACAATAAAGGCCATGGGGAGGACAGTCTGAGGCCCATGAAGCGGGAGAGGTCTAAACAGGCAGGACCTGGGAGGGTCACGGACTTGAGGACACAGCTCACGTCAGACGCAGTGCAGTTTTTCACTGCCCTATCCAGCTGGCGGCCATTCACTGGTCTTTCCTCCAGCAGGGCTGCCTTCCCCTCTTTGACCCCCACCGAAGCATGCTAACTCATACTGGGCTGAAGGCTACCTGCTCCAGGCACACGCATTCTGTCTGGACTCATGTCTGATGTCCCAAACAAGCTGACCCTTGGTCCAGACTAAGTCCTAAGCCCTGATCCCACTGGGGGTCTCCCAAATATTCTCCAGTGTGTGGGCTACGAACCCAGGAGAGAACACGGCTGGTTGGTGCGGCACACATCACATCCCTGCTCCAGCCCTAGCCCCCAGCCCATGGCAGGCGTCAGAAGCAAGACAGCAAGAAACTTCAAGCCTGAAGTGATCCCATGGGAGAGAGTTCACGAGCGAGTCACACCAGCCGAGGCAAAGGCCCTCCCACCAGACTCTGCCTTCGACAGAGAAGAGACCATCAGAAGAACCTCCAGAAGGCACTATTCACCATTCACGTCCCACTCTACATACATTAACAGCTCTTGGGAATTCAGATCAGTTCATTCATAATTATTTGTCAAAACCACTTTTTCCCTCATTATTTCCTGCTGAGAGTGTGAGATTATACAAATTTACGTTGTAGCTGTCACAGAATCCAACAGCATCACAAAGGAAGAGGAATTAACCCCGTACTTATTAGGAAATACTTAGTTCCACTCTCTAGGAGGCAATTTATTAGATTAATTTTTTGAAATCGCATGAAGACATTGGTCTTCTGACGTCCCATACCAGAGTGGCATCATCTGCTGTTTTACTACAGAGGACCTGGGACCAACAGACATATTAACTTCTATTCACATGTATTTACCAAGAAGTCATCAGGCTAACTGATTCTGGCCAGAGCCAGAGACTGAAGCCCATGTTTCTGTTGCCTGGGAGACTTGAGTTCTTGGTGTATAATAATAATAATATTTACGGGGTACTTGCAGTTCTAGGTGACAGGTGTTGTGCTCAGCAACTTACAGACAAGCAAGCATCATTCCTTACCTGGATCATGGCCATTCTTGCCTAAGTGCTCTCCCACATCTACATTGGCCCCATCCCACTCCACCCATCTTTCATGGTGCACCCAGAGTGATCCTTCAAAACCCAGACCTGATCTTCTCCTCCTCTCCCACCTCAGGGCCTTTGCACAAGCTCTTTTCTCTGCCTGGAATCTTCTTTCTATCCATCTTCACCTTCCTACTCATCTTTCAGTTCAAGCCCTATTGCACTCAGAGCAAAAACCGAAGTCCTACAATGGCCTAAGGGTAGAGTGACCACACATTGTATCATCCTAACAGGGACGCTCTTGAGAGCAACATGGGGTGCTATTAAAAAGCATGAGAGACCAAACGCCACTATCTTGGGCAGACCAGGGCGTGGTTGCCCTCTCTACAAGGTCATCATGACCTGATGCTCCTCCATCTCCCGACCTCATCGCCTACCACTTGCTCCCCCAGTTTATCAGCTCAAGTCCTCTGGCCTCCTTGCTGCTCCTCAACCATGCCAGGTCCACGCCCACTGGAAGGCTTTGTGCTAGCTCTTCCCACTGGCTTCTCCCAGAAGTCAGTGGAACAAACTCCTTCACCTCCTTCAAGTCACGGCTCAGATGTCACTTTCTCAAAGAGGTTCACCCTGACTGTCTTGATGATGCCCTCCATCATCTACTTCTTGCCCAAACCCATGCATGACAGAGCTGGGTCATAATGATGTTATAAGTGTTGTCAAACTCAATTCCCAGACATCTGAAACACTAGCATGTTCACCAGTTGGACGCATTGATTCACTGATGTCTCCTCCGTGCTAGACACGTGACATTGGAGGGCAGCTCTGTAGCCCCCAGAGTAGACTCCAGACCAAATGACTCAGCACAGAATTCTAGATCTGTCCTTCATAGCCCCCAGCTCTGCTGTCTGTCCCCACCATGCTGAGGGAGCCTAGCTAAAGAGCAATGCTCTGAGTCACAAAGATGTCGCTTCAAATATCTGCCTCCACAGATGATGACCTGGGCAACTCAGCCAGGTAGCAAGAGGAGCCAGGTGCCCCCAAGGAGTTGGAGAGTCCTCCAGCTTGGGAGAAGCTCTGGAGTCCTCCATGCCCGGATGACTTCACTCCATTGTAGTAATTAGGATTCTTTCCATTACAAGCAACAGAAACCCAACTCAAACCAGCATAAACCAAAAAAGCAAGGCTGGGGAAGGAATCTAATGACTCGTGTGACTGGAAGTTCCAGGAGTTCAACTGGCTGTAGGCGTGGCTGAGCCCAAGGGCTCCAGCGGTGTCACAGGATGCTGTTTCACTCTGTGCTCACTGACCTCTCAGTGCCTGGTCTAGTCTTATCTCTTCCTCAAGGCTAAACATACCAGTGAAAGGAGACAACCTCTTTGTCAAGAGTTTCAGCAAACATCCCAAAGAGGGCTCTCATTTGTCCAGCATGGGTCACATCCATGTCTGAACCAATCCCCGAGGTTCAGGGCATGGACTACTCTGAATGGCCAGCTTGGGTCACATGCTCAGTCCTAGAGCTCAGATGGTAGAGTCATCATATGGTTACCAAAAGCAATGCTGAGCAGTCAAAAACGTGTACAATCCAACAGGAGGGTGCTGTATGTACTACCTGGAGACATCAGCTCTACCGAGCTCAGAAGTGGGTATTTAAAGACTTGACTTTGCCACTGTTTCTATGTGACTGTAGACAAGACATTTTCCTTCACAGAGCTTAGACTTCTCAAATGTGTCGGGGAGATAAAGAGCCCTGCCAGACCCCAGAGAGAACAGTGAGTATGAAATAAGATCATGGAGGGACTGTTCTCCACGAAAGAGGGGCAAAGTGTCCATCACTGCGTGCAGGAGGGAGCAGGGTTTTCTGTCTTTCTGAAGCACATCTCTAAGCTCTGATTGGATCTGGGCAGGAGTATGGGTTTCTTTTCCACCCGTCACTCAAGGAAAAAAAAACAACTTCACCGCCCACTTATTTGGTGTTCGGATGCTGCCTCCCTCCCACCACATCATAGTGGAGAGGCACCTTCTCTTAACCCAGAGGAGACGAGATTCATCACTCCCACACAGAGTTCACACCATGCAGCCGTGACCTGAACAACACATCCACAATTAGCTAATGTGGATCATTTTCAGCAGAAAATGAAGCATGAAATACGCAAAAATAATGAGCCCTTCACTGAAATTCCAGTAGCTGCTACGGGGTAACCAATTTGAATAGCAGTTGCAATTCCTAGGGAGGAAACCGATTAATAAGGACAATGTTGAAATCATTACGTATGGACCCCGGAACTCACTCCACAATTAATTCACTCAATAAACGTGGTATTAATCCTCCCACAGCGTGTAATTTAAATGAGGCTTTTATTGAAATATTGGGGCCAGTTTCAGACTTTGCTGCTGAAGCGAGTGGAGACGTTGGCAGTGACACGGAGGCCAACACAAGAGCCAAGTTGAATGACAAGCCACAGAGGAAAGAGCCTGCTCCACGGGCCCAGGGAAGACACCCGTGTCACCAGACTCTCAACATCACAAAAGCTCAGATGGGCCGTGCCAAGCTTCCAAATGGCTCTCCTTAGAGGTCGCAGTGCTAATTCTTGATCCTCCCAAACCCATCTGTGGGCAAGTGGTGGCAGTGTCTCAAGTGCTTTCTGAACCCACTCAGTCTTTTCCTCCTAGCTTGCCTGGGACCTCCTTTAGATGGCAGAGGAGAGAGACTGAAAGCATCAGGCTTTGGTGTCACACCCAGGTCCACATCTAACCTTCGTCACTTACCAGCTCTTTGACTTTCAGTTTATGGATGTCCCTTTCCGAGTCTGCAAATAATAAAGGTACCTATGTTTCAGGGGTTTTGTGAAGAATAAATAACATAATGTGTTAAGGTGTTAAGTACTCAGCCATGTGTCTAGTTCAGAATAAGAGCTCACTAAGTAGGACCTATAGTTATCCATTTCTTTCATCAAGGTTGGAGCCCCTGGTTCTCAGAGACATGCCTCCTCTGCAGGTAAGCGGTTGTTCTGCACAGAAGTCAGTTTCTCCTGCACTCTTCAGCATCGAGGCTGGGGTTTGCTCCTGATACCAGGGGGGCCTGGATCCCAGGAATTATTAAGCCTCCTGAGACACCACACTCCTTGCATTCAGGTTACACTTAAAGATCCATCTCACAAGACAGTACACATGAGTTCACTAATGTCGAAGATGAGTGATGGGTACATAGGGATTCGTTGTACCATTCCCTCTAGTTTTGTATATGCTTTCATTGATGTGGATTTTTTAAAGACCTATCTAAAATGGATTGAATGGGGTTTCTAAATTCCACAGGTAGGAGCAACATTGTCAGGTTCCCAAACTGGCATTCCTTGCCTTTCTGCTGGGGAGGTCACTCATCCTCTGGTTTAAGCCGCCAGGGCCTTCTTGGTGAAGCCTAGATCACTATTGTGTCTGCCAATAAGATAAAGGGTAAGCGTACTTTAGGAGACCCAAACACCTTCATTTTTTAAGAGCCCTGAGGAATGTAAGTCATCCAAGCAGAGCACCTTAACTGAAAGAAACAAATTATTAACTGTGACAGCTGAAATGTAATGAGATCCTAATTGACACATTTCCTAATTTTTCCTTGCCCCAGATCATACGAGGAGTAAGTCGTATAATTAGGGATAGAACTCAGGTTTTCTGCTTCTAAACCTGGCACTTTTTCTGCTATATCCATGCAGTCATTATACCAACCATCATAACAAAAACAAGAGCAGCTAACATTTATTAGTGTTTCCTGTCTGCCATGACCTCTGTTAAGCTTTCTAAAGCACTATCTCATTTAAATAAATAAATAAAACTTTTAAGGAGGGTAATATTATTATCCCCACTTTACAAATGAGGAAATTTAGGCTTAGATACATCCAGTAACTTGCCTAAGGACATATAGCCTGGGAATGGTAGGGCTGGGAGTCAACCCAGATCTATCCCATACACTTCTGCAAGCGCCTGATTGCTGCATAAGATTCTGTAGTTTAACGATTTCTATCCTCACGCCTTTAGGTTCTTCCCAATTTTTTTCACTCTCACAAATGATGCTGCATTGGATATGCTTGTGCAGAACTTTCCTTTCATATCTGTCTTACCCTGTTCAAATACAAAAGCTGCTTAAGGTCAGGGATTTTTGCCCATTTTGTTTACTTCTGTATCTCAAGTGCCTAGAACAGAGACTGGCACACAGTAGGCTCAATAAATATTTGCTGAGTGGATGGATGGATGGATGGATGGATGGATGGATGGATGGATGGATGGATGAATAGATGGAGGGATGGATGGAAGGATGGATGGATGGATGGATGGATGGATGGATGGATGGATGGATGGACGGATGGACGGATGGATGGGTAGATGGACAGACGGACAGGTGGATGGATAAGTGTGGGAGCCCTTCTCTGGCATAGATACCCAGAAGTCTCCAGCTCTCGCTCCCAACAACCACACAATTTAGGACAGTGGTTCTCAAATTTGGCTGCATATTAGAATCCCCTAGAGATCTTTTAAAAAATACTGTTGCCTGAATCCCACCTACAGATATTCAGATTTACTTGGCCTGGGGTGTGGCCCGGGCCTTGAAACATTTAAAAGCTCCCCAGGTAATCTGAATGGTGAAGAACCACTAGTTCGGGCAAAGTCTGAGCATCACCCTCATCAGAATTGCAGTGGGCACTTGTTAAAAATGCCAACTATTTTGTCCCACCCCCAGAACTACGGAATCTGAATCTCTGGGGGCAGAAGCCAGAGATCTGCCTTTTTAGTAAGCACTCCCAGTTATTCAGACGCACAGTAAAGTTAGGAAAGCACTAATCTGTGTAAGTAAGGGAAGAGAGGTTAATCTTGAACCTTCATTCATAATTCAAGTGTCCAAAAAATATCACGTCTTTATTTTCTTTAAATCTAATTAAATCCCACTTCATGACCCTACCCGCCACTGTAGCAGAAATGTCATGGGTCATTTCTGGGGCCACCTTCCCAGGGTCTAAAGGGGCCTTTGCTTGCAGTGGGACTGCCAACCTGTGCTCCCTTCCAGACTGGGGAGCCCACTCCCCCTCTGCCCTCAGGCTACCACACTAACACCACGAAAGACAGGGAGAAGAGCTGTCTTCAGGCAGCTTCTGCGTTGAGTCCTACGAAAGTTCTAAATCCAAGAAATCAAACGGCCTGGCTGCCCTCTTGGAATGAGAAGAGGGACAATCTTAGTGATCTTGCCTACTGGCTTGGCATTTTTCAGACCTCCCAGGCAGTGTGAATTCAGGCTTCCAACCCAGGAAGAGCTAATTTGTGTTAACTAATGCCCAGCGGAAAGTTTTTGCCTCCTCTGCTTAGTACCAAATTTCAAGTTAGGTGATTTTCCTTACAGTGAGGATCAGGATTTATTTTTGGTTCCCTTATGATGAGAAGGAGGGTCTCCTAGTAGACTTCCTACCCAGCCCTAGTCTTTGCCTCCTATTCCAAATCGAAGTTCAGTTTCACTCGGTTCAGCAAACGCCTTCAGGGCAAAAATCCAAAGGATAGAAGGGGTGCCCG
The DNA here is from genome assembly GCF_057802395.1 of Ceratotherium simum simum. Taxonomy (NCBI): domain Eukaryota; kingdom Metazoa; phylum Chordata; class Mammalia; order Perissodactyla; family Rhinocerotidae; genus Ceratotherium; species Ceratotherium simum. The sequence goes on from NC_141915.1 coordinate 12,927,170, forward strand.
CCTTTGCTGACTTTTTGACCTCAGTGTTCCTTTCTTTCCAGTTTATTAGTGCATTTAAGGAAAAAAATTGTATTTTAACCAAAACTGTCTTTAGATGGGGGGATGCTCACAGTATTTAGTGTGCCTTACTGGAGAAGCAGAAGTCTGAGCTGTATAATTTCTACCTATCAGAATTTGTTGAGATTTCCATTGTAGCCTAATACATGTCAATTTTTTTTGAATGTTTGGTGTTTTATGCATGCTCAAAAATAATGTGTACTATCTATTTTTTGACTGAAACTTTATATACATACACATATATATGCACAAATATATACAATCAGCTAATAATTATGTTATTAAAATCTTCTATACACTTTCTTTTTTATCTCCTTGATCTGTTGATTTCAGAGATAAAGAGCTTGATGGTGATTATAGATGTATCACCTTTTTCCCATGTTTTCTGAAACCCATCAATTTCTCCTTACTATATTTTGAAGCCATAGTACTAGGCAACTGAAGGTTCATTATTGCTATGTCTTCCTCAGTTGATTGTACCTTCTATCGATACCAGCCATCCCTCTTTATCCCTTTAATACTTTTTATCTTGAATTATATGTTATCTAATGTCAACATAGAAGCATATGCTCATTTGCTGTGGTTGGTATTTGCCCAGCATCTCTCTTCATATCTCTTTATTTTCCACATCCCTGTGTCATTTTTGTTCTGAATGTGCTTCAAGAAAATAATATAGAGCTAAATTTTTAAACCTAACCTGAGATTTCTCTCAGTAGGTATATTAAGTCACTCACAGTTACTCTGGACTGGTTCTTGCCATTTTATTTTGTATTTTCTATTTCTTCCTTCATCCACACCCCACTTCCCACCTCTTATTAAATGGGCCAAGTATTTTTTACCATATTGTCCCTCTCTGATATTTAATATTTCCCTTTTTAATATTCTTTTTCTATTCCTCCGGAGAATACCCTTAAATACTCCATGTCCATATTTAAACTTACATTTATCTATCAGTGTCTAGAAGGAATCAGTCTCTATATTTTCCCCTTAAACAGAACAAAACTCTGGGTATCCTTGGCCTCCTTCTACCCCTTCCCTGTCTCTTCCCATATTTAAGTCCTCTGAGATTTTCATTCTAGATTGCTGTTATTTCTAACAATCAGAAATTATGTATCTTTAACTCTAAATCTTACTAGTGTTTTGCAGACCATTGCATCTTGCATCCCAACATCTTCTTCAATTCATCTTTCATTTCTCTATTCATTTTTTCAGATGGATGATGAGAGGCAAGCTTTCCAGGTCCTTGCCTATCTGAAAATGCCTTTACTCTACTTTCTAGGGCATTTTAGGAAGATATGTAATTCTAGCTTTAAATTATTTTCCCTCAGAGCTTGGAATACGTGGCTCCTTGTATTCTTGGATCCGTGTTGCTCATACTTATTATTTCATAGAGAATCTGTTTCTCTTTTGATCTTCTGCTCTTTCTGAAGCTTTTGTGATATCTCTCTTTATCCCTGGTGTCAGGAAATTTTTCTATATTGTCTGGGATTTCATGCATTTCTTATTCACCATGCTTGGCCTTTGGCATCTGTCAATAATAATAATAACAAGGCTAATGTTAATAGCTGGCGTTGAGTTTTACCACATGACCAGCCTCATAATACTTTCACAACCCCATGCTAGATGCTACCATTATATCCATTTTACAGAAGAGGAAATTGAGCCACACACACACAAAAAAAAATCTTTCTTCAGCCGTGGAAACTAATTTTCTATTATTTCCTTTAGAATTTTCTCCATTCCTTTCTCTCTGCCGTCTCCTGTATGTCAGGTGTTGGAATTTGGAGGTCAATCTCAGCGTCTGATCCTCTGTCCTCAGGCACTGAGTTTTGGGAGATTTCCTCAGCTGACTGTTGAGCTCACTGATCCCCGCCACAGTTGTGCCCCTTCTGCGACTGAGCCCATCTACGGAGGCCCTGCCTCTCAAGTCCAAACAACCACGCCCACCCCTCTCCCCCAGGAAACAGGCGATCAAGGGTGGGGCCAAGCCGCCTGCCCGCGCCACACCCAACATTCACGGTGTTGGTTGCCTCCCGCCCCCAGCTCTCCCCTGGCCCCCGCCAGCCCTCTCTGAGCTTGCACACCCCTAGACTCGGCTCCCCCAACTTTTTTTGCAGCAGTGCTTTCTGTTGATTCTGTTCCATTTGTTTTCCATCTCCTAAAGATTTTTTTAAATAATGTCTGGTCCACCAAGGGCATGCTTCTCGTTTTCCAAAGCTATTACGAATTGTTTATACCTTTTCTAGCACATCTAGGGATTTGGACCAAAAAGTTAAACAGATGCTTGGTCCACCATTTGACCCAATCTCCTTCTCTTGGATGCAGAGAGCAGAGACTCCAGTCACCTTGAGAAATGAGGACACAGTGAGGAACACGTGTAGCGATGAGGTAGACAGGTGTCTCTGACTCGTGGCCAGGCTTCTCGGGGATAATGGGCATCACGCCTGGCTGCATCCCGAAGGGCCTGAAAAGCGCTTTAAGAACTGGAAGGCCATTCAGGGATCAAGATCCTCTAACGCTATCAGGTCAACCCTTCATCTGCAGAAGTTGGAGGATGATAGCTCTGATGCTTCACCATTAACTCTCTCTACTTCTGCTCCTCCTTCCATCCAACGAATCCTTCTATATCTTGAATCTAAATTTCTGAGAAAAAGATCTGATCGATCCGGTTAGTCACTATTATTCATTTGTTAGAACACCTCAGTGGCTACGACCAACCCGTGGACTGACCACCCTGAGATCAGATGCCCACCCAGATCCAACCAGCTTAGGTCTCCATGGTGTGAGTCACGTGGTCCACATATGGAATTCTTTGATTGTGGACTGTGGTTGAGGCAGGCACTCTGAGAACCCTCCTGTCCAAAGCAATCCCTAAGGATTGTCCCAGATCTAAATGTTTGGGGCCAGTGGGAGTGTTTGCATTTTTATTAATAAACCTAACTCACCTTCATACAAACCACCCAACTGGAAAGAAGAAATGCTCCCGATTCCCCTTGGATCCATGTTCCCCCAAGAAATCAGCACCCCTACAAGCCCAGGCAGTGAGCTCTGTGGTGAGAATTCAGATGGTGTAAAGGAAAGTTTAGGGTTAGAAATACCAGAGGAAGCACCCCAGGAAGGACGTTATAATACTTCTGAAAATACACACAAATGGGGTGGCTCCCTGGTTTGTAATGGTGCCCCTTTCTTTGAAAATTACCCCAGTACAAGGTAGTTCCCTTTGCCTTGAGAGCCCCTGCTCGCCACTTGGCCACAAATGATGGACTGATAGAGGGGTGGACACCTGACCCAAACTGGGCTAATCAAATCCACTCTTCTCTCCTGGGAATTTGAAACTTAAAAGAAAACCCTTAACTGATATAGGCTCCACCCCACAGCAGAAACCACATGGCTCAGACTCTGTTGCAACAGATAATTGACCTCTTTGGTCCATGTCTGCCACCACTTACCAACTCATGACCCTGGCACATACTGACTTTGACCCCAACCCCAGACTAAGCCTCATTTCTGGACATACATTGCACTTTGACCCTGGCCACAGGACTAAGCCCTGACCTGGTCGTAGATTGCTCTATGCCCTCATCACAGCTGAACTCTGACCCCAGCAACATACCAAGCCCTGACCCCTTCTGGTCACCTCAGGAACACACACTATTGTCACAAGTGGCTGTGATGTGAGGATAGATGGTTTCCCTCCACATGACTGGGAGCACATCTTATTTTCCATAAGAGCAGCCAACTCAGGCCCTTATCCCCATGTACTGAGGCTGGCTTATCCCCGGAACTTTGGCTTCACACTTGGGTCCAGACCCTGCCAGTGGAGTTTCACCCGGGGTACATCCTCTTGCTGTGGGACCCAATGCCCAGAACAGCTGCCACACTGTTCTTTGACCTGAAGGAATCTGGCATGAGGAGACACAGCTTCGACTCACACCGTCTCTCTGCACGAAAATCTAAGCAGACGCCACTGGTTAGAATCTCCTAAAGAAAGGCCTAATGGCTACTGGGTCAGCTGGAAGCCCCTCGGAGTCATCCTCAACACTCTCTTTCGCATACCAATGTGTTATCAAGATCTGCTGATTCAGGCTCCCAAGTGTGTCTCCTGTAACTCCTTGTCTCCACCCCACTCCATCCTCCCTTCATGCGAGCCTGCACCCACGGCCTCTTTCGTGCCTGGGATTCCTACCTCCAGCCTGATCACCTCCCACTCCCAATCCATCACACTATGGCAACCAGAGTGAACTTTCAGAAGACCAAATACAATCACATTCCTTCCTGCTTACAACTCATCCATGGCTTCCGTTGCCCCCCAGATAAGTCTAACCACCTGAACGTGGCCTTCCAGACCCTAAGTAATCTGACCTAAAAGCGCCCCATAGCACCAGGCTTCACGTACGGAGGAAGACAGTTTACTTCTCATCCAGACCGTTTCTCCTCAAGTTCTCGTGGGCGTCCATTCAAACCCTTCTGTGGGGGAAACTGTGGCTTTATTTCTTTAGAGCCTGTCATTTCATACAGTAGAGAGTAGGGGGATTATAATTATATGTTGCAAATTGAAGCTGTTATTAATCAAAGCATCCTGAAAAATACCAAACATGTAATGCGGCATCTCAGAGCTCCTTTCCTGCTGGCTCCGACGCACATCCAAGAGGAAGCTGACCTTTCCCGCAGCCGAATTATAAATGTCAGAATTCCGTGGCACCATCCTTCAATTACTGTCACCTTGAAAGGGGAGAACACTGGAGGCCTCACACTTAAGTATTTTCAATCACAGATATATTTCAAACACTCGATCTCCTTGAGAGAGCAGTACTGGGTTCTGACTCACTGGTGCAGCCCCTGCTGTGGTCTCGGCGCCTTGTGCGGTGACCCAGAAAGTCAGCATCTTAACAATGCGGGGATTGATCAGAACTCCCCATCTGATCCCCTCCTGTTCCAACAAACTGAAGATTTAATTGTTCTTCAGTTGCTGTCTCCAGAAGCACCACAGGACAGAGACGCCGCCGTTGTATATCTCCTAGATACAGATAATTGCAGATTGCTTTTCCTTTACTAAATCACGCTTTTCTTCTTCAGCTTTAAAGAAGAAAAAAAAACTTTCCTCTGGTCGTATTTCTATTCTTCATTCGAATTCTCCATTCAGCAAGAAAGCAGAAAGGATTGAGTCCAATAAACAGGAAAAAGCAATTCCACGTTCTAGGCTGTCGTGATGCTGTGGTATTTATAGTACAAACGTATCGAATTAGCATCTTCGCATGTTACAATATAATTTCTTCCTCTGTCTCCTGTAACCTATATTTACAGTGGGGATTTTTTTTCCTTCTGCACTAAATTAACAAGGTATATTATTGGATTTTAGTTATTGCAAAACACGGGCAATCAATATCATTCTCTGTTTCTCTTTCTAACAGAACACCCCGGGTCTGATTTGAGCAGAGAAGTCTGGCCCCATCACAAAGACGAGAGTTATGAATTCGATGGGCCTCACCAGGCAGCTTCGCTTCACTGTGGCCATTCTCTGCAGCCAAATACCTTCTGTCTGCTTCAGGTTCAACGGCGCCAGAACCCTGTGGTCATTAGGATGGTCAGAGCCAACGGCAGCCTGACCCCTGAGCCTCGCCAGCTGGCGGTTGGCCTATATACTGGTCCGTTACACCCAGACACACAGCAGAACTTGTCCTCTCCTTGGAAGCCCAGTGTCTCTGATTCTTCACTCCCACTCCAGAAAGTGGGGCATGAGCGTAGCTGAGAATGAGGGTGCTTTTGTAGGGAGAGCAGTTACTGATCCTAAACCAACATTTCAAATTGATGCGGCAACTGTCCAGAGTGCAATGAAAAGACTTTAGAGGAAACAGTGCATTAACAAGACCGTGAGCCACCCTGGAAGGTGGGTGGAGGGTAGGGTGACCAATGGTCCCGGTTTACCTAAGACTGAGGAATTTCTCATGACGTGGGGCTCTCGGTGTTAAAACCAAGACAGTCCCAGGTGAATCAGGATGGCTGGCCACCCTGGAATATGGTAAAGTCTTTATCATGTGCCCCTCCCCAGTCCCAACCCCAGATGCTAGAACCTGGCCACGCCTCTGAGTGGGGACCAGGAGAACGCCCAGGGCGTATTGATGAGAACATCAGCAATACCTCTGGGGAGATAAGCTTTGTGTTATTGGTGGGACACTCACATTGTCCCAAGAGGGGGCACACGATGGGATCATTGGACACACTTTGCTGATAGAGGTTTCCCTATAGCCCCCTCCAGACTCAGCTTGGGAGCCAGGCCAGGGTCAGACTCAGAGACCAGCAAAGCCAGGACTCAGAAGGCCAGGCTGGTCCTTGCGTCTTCTTCTGGGGCCTGGCCCCAAATTGTGGCCTTGGCTGTACCTGGAGGCCACTTTCATCCTCTGCCCAGCTCTGTGTGGCTCTGGATCCCCCACACTCTGTCTCTCCCACTCCCCACCCCTTACCAATGACCAGCAGTAACCTCCCTCCACTTACTCACCCCTGCTTCACTCCAGCTCCCCAGTCTCCCCGTCTCAGGAAACAGCAACTCCATTCTACCCGGCACTCAACCCCAAATCTGGAGCCACTCTGGCCCCTCTCTTTCTCACCCTCCTCACACCCACGCTACAAGCAAACCCTGCTGGTTCTACCTTGAAAGCCTACCAAGAATCCAACCATGTCCAAACACCTCCATGGTCCAAGTCACCTCTCCCCTAGCCCTTTGCAATGGCCTCATGACCATCTCCCTGCCTCTGCTCTCTCCCATCTTCACTGTCTTCAACACAGCAGCTACTGTGAGTCTTTTAAAATACATCTGATTATTTCACTATTTCACCCTTCTGCTCAAAAGCCCTTCAGAGGCTCCCACCTCTCTCAGAGTAGAAGGCAGGGTTCTCACAGGACCTGTAGAACCCAATCGCCTCTCTAGAGAGATCTCATCTCCCTCAGTCCCTGCATTTCAGACCAGCGGCCTCCTGGTTTCTCGAACATGCTGCACACCTGTCTAAGGACCTCTGCAGGCGCTCTCCCCTCTGCCAGGAATGGTCTCGCAGACACCCACATGACCAGCTCCCTCACCGTCTCAGCCCTTCCCTGACCAGCTATTTTACACGGCACGTGCCCCCAGCATCCCTCACTGCCCCCTGCTTTGTTTGTCTTCACAGCGTTTATCACCATCACCATTTAGCACAGTAAATATGGTTTTTCTCCTCCCACTAGAATGTAAACTTGACTAGGGGAGAGATTACTTCATACTTTTTGTTTTCGTGTTTATTTCATTTCTATTTTCATTTTTCCTAACATTTTATTATGAAAATTTTCAAACATAAGGAAAGTTGAAAAAACTGCAAATGAGCACTCACACACCCACCCCCTAGATTCTACAATTGCTAACATTTGTACCACTTGCTTTATCACATGGCTACGGCATATCCATCTCTCTATCCATCCATCAGGCCATCTCATTTTTTGATGTGTTTTGAAGCAAGTTGCAGACATCAGTACCCTTCACCCCTAAAGCCTTCAGAATGCATATCAGCAACCAGAGTTCAGTATTTATGAACAACCCTTTGTCTTTTTTGGAGGTAAAAATTCCATAGAGTAGAATGCACAAATCTTAAGGGAACCATTCAGCAAGCTTTGACAAACACATAGACCTGTATGTGTGTAAGACCCAAACCTTTACTAAGGCACAGAAAACAACCTTCCCTCGGAAAGTTCCCCCATGAGTTTTCTTTGTGAATCTCCAGAGAGCAGAGGGATGAGCTGTTCTGTTCACCCACTGTGCTTTCCTAGCCGTGAGAAGGGTACAAGGCACACCAAGGCGCTCAATAAATATTTGTGAGATGAATAATGAAGGATCGTTTGCAGGGACGAGATTCCTAGGAGTTGAGCTTCTGCGCCCTAAGAGCAGATATAGAATTAGAAGTTGGTTCCACATGAGTTTAAGGACAATTCCCGAGAGACCAGCCAGCCCTGAGTGCAGAATCCACACGAGCCTGTGTCTCCCGACAGCCCTGCTGGGAGGGGACAGACGCACTCCAGGGACCCCGGTGACTATGTGACTGGCAGTGGCTCAGCGTCCAGCGCATGTCATTGGATCCACAAGTGTTGGGTTGCGTGTGACTGACCCAACAGGCAGCAGCAGAGCCAAGAAGGCGTCATGGGAGGGGGTTTACCTCCCCGTGATGACCAGCGGCCCTCCCATCCACCACAGATGGAAACCATAATCATTTTCATGTTTTTTGAGATGGATTACTGCTATTTTATCAATCTTCTGCAAAGTGTGAATTTAAAAAATATTGGGAAAATTGTTTTTGTTTATCTCAATTATATACTAATTTTTTTTGCGTGCCTGTTCTGCAAATAAAGCTTTAAGATGAGTCCCAGCACTACCTTCCCACCTGATTGCCATTCCTAAATCCCTCCCCCTGTATAGAAAGTCAGGAGGCACCAGAGAGAGCAGTGGAGGAGACATGGTTACACAGCAACATTACCCTACACACACACTCACATGCATGTTGCTGTGCTAGAAGAGGGTGTTTACTGTGATAAACAGGGAGGGACACCATCACATGTCTGTGGATTCAAGGAGACAGCTGGAACAGGACAGAGTCCCTTCCATCACTGCTAAAGTCCACGTCAGAGGAATGCAGACCCAAAACAGGAAGGTGCAGGTCCGAGGCAGCACAGACAGCTAACCACCAGGAAAATGAAGAGATGCCATTCGGGGGTAAAACGGGCAGCAAGGGCTTCACAGAGGGGAGGGGTTGGGAGGCAGGGGGATGTGCCTGGGGGCTGGCCTGGTGAGAGCAGAGCTACTGAGCCATGGAAATGCAGCTGATACAAGCTGTGCCTGCAGCCTGAACTTGAAGCAATCACCGACACACTAAGAATTTCAGTTCAATTCAACTCGATGAATATTTACTGGGCATTTACTCGGTGCCAGGCTCTGGGAGCAGCCCACCAAGATACCTGTGACTGTGTCCAGCAGCTCCTGGTGGAGAACGTAAGGCAACAGTGCAGTGGGACTGGGTTCTGACGCACACAGTACACGGGGGTGCCTATTGCCAGCTCTAGAAGCTGGCCTTCCCAGGGCAGCCCGGAGTGGAACACAGGAAAGAAGACTAGGAGACACACTGGCATCTGGGTGCCTGAGATGGCTCCGAGGAGCCCCCTTTCTCAGGAAGAGGTTCTCCTAATTCCTCATTGACGATGGGCTGGTAATCACGGCAGAGCTCGCAGTGTGTCGCTTGCAGTTGAACATGTGGATGACAATGCTCGCCGTCGAGTAAACTGTTTCTCAGTACGGATTCGGGGCTTCAGTCAATGTCAGGGAACCCTTTGCCCAAAGGTGACCTCCAGGTCGATGTCGGGCAGAGTGGGCCCATTAGACAGCAGCAATCCAGGCTGGGACTGGGAGCAAGCAGAATATATCAGAACTTCTAAGAGGGAGGAGATGGGGTTAGAGGTAGCAAATCGTGATTGTAATGGGGGTCCTCCAAGACCTCCCTCTCTGAGACACCTGCAGGAAGTGGGGGCTTCTCCAGCACCGGAGGCCAGTGGAGGCAGAAGTCCTTCTGCGTGTGTTCCTCAGTGGACCAGAAACCAGCAGAGCTGGGGAAAGCCATCAGGGGCTGCAATCACTTTGTGCCTCTTCTCTCCACCCCCACTGCCGCCCCCTTGGTCCGAGGCCTTGTCTCCTCTCTCAAACAGTCGCCTCATCTCCTAACTCTTCTCCTGCAGGCCTCTCCCCACACTCCCTCCAGGGGGATGGAACCAGCAGTTGATCGAACGCAGTCCGCCCTGGCTTAGGAAACTGTGAGACTCTGCCTTGACTGCTGGAGACACCCCTAAGTCCCCTGCATGGCTTTTTCTGTCCTCCGCACCACATGCTAGCCTCCGTTTCCAATTCTATCTCCCACTATGCCCTTCCATGTCCTGGCCTCTCTCTCCTGGGCCAGCTGCCAGCCACTACTTTCTCAGGATTCCTTGCAGCCACCCTGTCTAGACTCTTCCCTCCCATCTCCACCTACCCAGGTCCTACCTACCCCTCAGAGACCACCTCCTCTTAAAAGCCTGCCTAGATTCTACCCCTATCCTAGCTGGAGTAATCTCCCTCCCTCTCGCAGAGTACCTCTCACGTTTTCATCTCATGCTACAGTGATCTGTACACAGGATTTTTCTTTCTCTTTGGGTTCCTTGACATTGTTCCACACTCAACACTTCATATAGGGACTTGGTATGTAAATGCTTGTTGACTAAATAAAACTATTTTTTTTGGCCATGATGCTACTGGTGCAGCTAAACTCTCTTGGGATTTACCTTCCCTGAGGACCACCCACTGAACACTGGGTGAAGGCCCCAGGAGTGAGTGAGGACAGCAGGTGGGAGTCCAGCAGGGCAGCCCTCCTGAGGGTCAGGGCACGATCCCAGTGGGAGGCGCATGGTCCTGGACACAGGCAGGCCCGGGCAGGGCCCGGATTCCCAGCCCCCTGACCTGCCCTCCACCCACCCAACCCCCCCATATTCTACACCCCACATGTCCTTCAAGGCCGGCTCCGCTCCCAGCTGCCCCGTCCATGTCTCCCCAGCCTCTCCTTCTCAGGCCGTGGGTGACACGCCTGTGTGAGCCGCCCAGACTGCACGCGTGTGGTCTACCGTTCTGTTGGCACCGTGGTTCCCCGTGTGAGTCTGGTTTTCTCCATCAGCTCTGGATGGAGAGCTAGGCGCGGATCTGCCTGTTTCTTAGTGCTCTTTACTCCCTCCTGAGTACTTGGGGGGGGGGGGGGGGGTGTGTGCGCGCATGTGCGTGCGCGCGCGCACGCGTGCGCTGTGGGCAAGGCTTATAAAACAGCTTTCCAGCTTTCAGGGACCAAATTCCATTTTGTTAATTATGGCAAGATAAGAAGAAAAAAATAGAGATGTGCGTGCTCTGTAGATGGTGCACTTGGGCCAAGGCGAGGCCAAAGACACCCTTTCCATGGCGGTTACAAGAGGAGAATGGAGAACAGCTCCTGCAGGCCGGCCAGGCGCTGAGAACCCACCCCGCCTTCGGCCCCACGCCCCACACTCACGGGGTGTGGTGAGTGAGGTCTGGTAAAATGACATCCCATTAAATTAATGTTGTTAATTTGAATTTTATTGATTTCGTAGTTTGCTGCTCTATAATTTGTCCATTTGTTTGGCTTTTATAGTCATATGAGAGCCATAAGCAGAAGGATTTTACTCCAGCTTTTGTGTTCATACATACTTAAGTAACATTATGATGGAGATTACTTGAGTCAACAGAAGCGGGGGAGAGTTCTTGGAAAATATTTTTATTTTGAAAGGGGATTTAAGCATTGCCTGGGTTTGAGAATATTTCATTTGATGTCTCTCAATCTCTCCCCACCCCAGTTGATTCTCCATGTGAAATCTGTGGCTGATTCTCTCAGGAGCCATCTCTGCCCCCACGTGCAATTCAGAGACTGCAAAGGGACGTGTAGACGACTGGGGGGCGGGGGTGTTGCTCTCTGAATCCTCCAACCAGAGCATCCGGGCCCCAGCTTCTGCCCGGTCACAATGCATGGGACAAAACCATCTGAGCTGGACACCTGAGAGGGAGAAACACTGTGAGGCCGTCGGCATGGGTCCGCATTCTGGTGGATGGAAACTATCTCAGGAAGACCCCTTCATGCAGAGAAGCCGCCCTTAAGTGATGGGCCCTGGAGAGTGCCCACTTTCCTCTCCATGCCTGATGGTAACCAGTACAACCACGCCAAGGAGATGGTTTTCTCTTTCTTTTTCCCCCATAACAAGAAGACGTGGAGATGCTGTGTGAAGTTATTAAAGCTCTTAGCAGAGCAGCCAGTTCATAAGCAAACACCCCACAACATATGTATTTTTCACTTGGCTAGATTTTATATTCTAGTTGGCGTGTAGGGCAGAGTGTCAAGCCAATATGAGAATCACAGTGAACACACCAGTGAGGGAATTAGAAACATGGCTGTAACCTGCAAGCCCAGAGAGTCGAGGAATTAGCCATAAAGCGAGCCCAAGAATTTATTTCCTGCACCGCCCCCTGCAGCCTCCTCTCTGGCTTTTCCCTACTCACCCCTACATCCCAGATCCAGTCTCTAGCCCACTGTGGGACCTTTGTGTCACTGCCCTTTCTGCTTAGAACTTTCCCCACCAGCTGTGGGCTGGCTGAATCCCGCTTGTCCTCCCACACTCACCTGAGATGTTGCCTCCTCCAGGAAGCCTTCCCTGACCCACACCAAGACAGGAACTAGTGCCGCTCCTCCATGCCCCACAGCAGCCTGCCTATGCCCTTACTCAGCAGTCACCACACGATGGTGCCCTGCGATTGAAATGTCTGTCTTCCCAGCAGACCGCAAGCTCCTGGGGGGCAGGGCCTCAGGTCCTTTTTATTCCCAGGGCCTAGCAAAATGTCGGGGACATATAGGTACTCACTTGCACTTTTGAATGGGTGGATGAATAAAGTTTCAGAGGAAACACTCTACCACTAGAGAAGGAGAACCACAGTGACACCATAGTGGCAGGTGTCCCCTCCCTCCCTCCCCTGCCTCCTCTGCTCCCTGAACCCCAACTGTTGGGTGCTCTCAGCTTTCTGCTGTGGGGATTTTTTTGCAGGGAAAGATTCGCACTGAGCTAACATCTGTTGCCAATCTTCCTCTTTTTTTTTTTTTCTCCCCAAAGCCCCAGTGCATGGTTGTATATCCTAGTTGTAAGTCTCTCTAGTTCTTTTACGTGAGCCGCCGCCACAGCATGGCAACTGACAGACAGGTGGTGTGGTTCTGTGCCCAGGAACTGAACCCGGGCCACCGAAGCAGTGAGAGTGCCAAACATTAACCACTAGGCCATCAGAGCTAGCTCTCTGCTGTGGGTCACAGCTCCTCATTTTCTGAACAAGTGGGACCTTCAGGCAACGGACACTAAAGCAGACTCACACTCCTCAGCCTGTCAGGCCTCCTGTCACAGAGCGCTAATCCTCCCCATTGGCCCAATCCGGGGGCCAGAGCAAACCGCTAAGCCCCACCTCCACCACCTGGGCCCTCAATGGGTCTGGATGGCTTGGTAGGGGGGACATACCTGGGCCCAGGTCCTCTGCCAAGTGCCATCAAGTTTGTAGAGGTGGCCTTCTCAGATCCTTCTGGCCATTTGCACCCCAGCTTCTCAGGAATGGGGCCTGAACGTGGTTTTGCCTGTTCCAGCTCTGTCAGAACCCAGCCTGAGAATCGGGCAGACTTGTAGACGGCCACCAGGACTACCAGGCCTTGCCTGGACCCAGAGTCCATATCACCCTTCCCACTCCATCTACCACCTCCTGCATCTGGGAATCTTATCTGGCGAGATAAGAGATTCCCCCATCCTTCTGCTATTGGGCCTTAGCAGGCTATGTGAACCCCAAAGATCAATCCTTAGGGCTGTTGGTCAGTGAAACCCACTCTGCCCAAGGGGCAGGTGGAGGCCAGGTCAGCCCTCTCCTCCCGGTTGTTTTTCTGTGCGTGCACAGCCCTACCTCCCAGGTCCCAATCTATGGCAGTGTAGATAACCTTCAATTCAAACTATAAAAGTTGGTTTCTCTCTGCCTCTAACATTCTACTAGAAAATGAACCATAATTTGAAACACACAGGAAAATATAATCTTTCCTTTTTAGCACTCAAGCTTCTTCATTTTCAAAGAAAGCCAACGGCTGGAGGATTAGATTTTGTTTTTTGCCAATTATACATTTTGCTTCAAAAGCTGCCTAGAGTACAAAAAAGAAGTGAGGCCGCTCACACTCTGAAGATGAATCATCTTCAAAGCTGGCATCAGAAGCCCATGTTCATAACCCCAGTCTTGAGACACGCGCTCTAGTCATTAACAGGAGCGCATACGACAGGCTAGAGTTATGACTAGCGTTTGCTCGCCGCAGTAAAGAATGTCCTCTATTAATGACAACAGCTGTCGGTTTAATAACCCCAGAAAAGATCATTAAATTCCTTCACATTTCCCAGAAACAGATGGGAGAATTGCAGAAAGGTTCAAGCATATGGGGAAACACATTGGGTTGAGGCAGCTTCAAAGAATGGCCAGAAATCTGATATGCTAATAGACTGCTCTACACTGTATTGCCTACTGAGTACCCGATGGGAGCAGGTGTGCTCCATGCCTTGTGGGGGCATGGAAACATGGTGAGGAGGAGCGTTGAGACAGGCAAGTCCTTGGTGTGCCAGGTTGGGCTGGAAAGATGGCTGCCTGAGTTGGGAGGTTCTTGTGAAGTCTAAGAGGGTGGCTAGTGTCAGCAGCCCTTGGCCCCGCTTTGCAGCCTCAGTAGCTGCTGGAGGCTCCGTCCCTGGGCAGAGTGTGACACACTCACTTTCCCACGCATGCTCCTCTGATCACTGCACACTTACTCCAGTGTACGTAGACATCAGCAACAGCCAGCCCAACGCCCTTGCAGGTGAACTCCTGATACTTGGCATTGACGAGCTTATTCTGCTGAAGGAACTGCCCACATCGGAACCTGTCAGCTTGATCTTGAGTCCTTTCCCTGAGTTCAGGGTTAGAGGCACTTGTGCCCCTTTTGTGCATCCAGTTGCAGGAGGGCATTTCAGAGCCCTGAGTCAGGTATTCTGATGACTCAGATCTGACTCTGTCTACTTTGAGGGAGGGAGCAGTAGCCACATAGGAAACATGGAATTATCAAAAAATTATCTCCCCCCAAAAAAGGCCACAGGACCTAATGGTTTTACTGGTGAATTCTTTCAGATTTTTCAGACAGTGTTCATTCCCGTGCTATATAAACTGCTCCCATGTGTAGACAAATATAGAAAGCTAAGCTATTCATTCTATGGAGGAAGCGTTGTCTTGATAACACTTAGCATAAAAAGAAAGAAAAAAGTAAAGACTGAGCTCACCTAGAAATGTAGATACATATTCCTACGTAAATAGCGGCAAGACAAATTTAAAATTACATTAATGAATAAATAGGGATTAACCTGGTTTACAAGAATGGTTTGATGCTACAAAATTAATTAACATAGAACACAAGTGTAATATTGTTGGATGGAAATATTAAATATTGAAAAGATTTCTATTTTCATCCTTCTCAAATTTATTTTTTGCTGTTATGGGTTAATTGTGTCTTACAAAAAAACGTATGGTGAGGGGCCAGCCCTGCGGCATAGTAGTTAAGTTTGGCATGCTCCACATTGGTGGCCCAGGTTCGTGGGCTTGGATCCCAGGTGCAGACCTACACCACTTGTCAGCCATGCTGTGGCGGTGACCCCCATACAAAATAGAGGAAGATTGGCACAGATGTCAGCTAAGGGCTAATCTTCCTCAAGAAAAAAAAAGATATGGTGAAGTCCTAGCCCCCAGTACCTCAGAATGTGACCTTATTTGGAAATAGGGATGTTGCAGATATAATTAGTTAAGATAAGGTCATAATGGAGTATGGTGGGCCACTAATCCAATGAGACCACTGTCCTTATAAGAAGACGGCCTTGTGAAGACAGAGACGCAGGGAGAATGCCATGTGACAATGGAGGCAGAGATGGGAGTCATGCAGCTGCAAGCTAAGGAGACCAACGATTGCAGCAAACCACGAGAAGCTAGGAAGAGGCAAAGAAGAGTTCCCTCACAGGTTTTAGAGGGAGTGTGGTCCTGCCAACACCTTAATTTCAGACTTCTAGCATTCAGAACTGCGGGACAGTACATTTCTATTGTTTTAAGCCACTCAGCTTGTCATACATTGTTGTGGCAGCCCTGGGACACTAATACCATTGATTTAAATCAGAAGTCAGCAAACGAGAGCTCACAGGCCAAATTCAGCTCACAGCCTGTTTTTCTACAGCCCTTGAATTAAAGGTAGCTTTCGGGGGCCAGCCTGGTGGCATAGCGGTTAAGTTCGTGTGTTCCGCTTTGGCAGCCTGGGGTTCTCAGGTTCCAGTGCCAGATGCAGACCTACACATTGCTCATCAAACCATGCTGTGGCAGCGTCCCATATAAAGTAGCAGAAGATGGGCATGGATATTAGCCCAGGACCAATCTTCCTCGGCAAAAAGAGGAGGACTGGCAACTGGCGTTAGCTCAGGGCTAACCAAAAAAGAATAACCTTTGTATTTTACATTTATAAAAGAAAAAAATGAAAGGAAGAGGAAGAGAAGGAAATATAGACTATATGTGGCCCACAAAGCCTAAAATGTTTGGAATTTGGCCCATTACAAAAAAAGTCTGCTGACCCCTGGTTTAATAAAACCCTAATAAAAAATCCCAATGAAAAAGTCTGCTGACCCCTGGTTTAATACAACCCTAATAAAAAATCCCAATGGATAAACTCCAGCTTATCTGGAAGAAGAAACAGATAAAATTTTTACTAAGAAAACTTTGGGCAAAAAAAGAGTAAGGAGAGATTGTACTCTGAAACATTTAAGTATATAAACTATACAAGACTACAATAACTGAAAAGGGAAAATACTGGCATACACATCAACGAAGTAGGGTGTCACCCTTAAATGGGCCTTGTTTATAATAAGAGATTAATATATGCTATAGGAAGTATCAGAAGCTATAGGAATACATGCAGTTTTTTAAATATTGGGGGAAATTGGAATATGGGGAAAAATAAATTATTAGATCATCACAATACACTTTATCAAAATAAGTTCTAGACTAATCTTAAAAGTTAAATGCAAAAAAAAGAAATTCTTAAAAAACCTGGAAGAGAATATTTGTAAATATTTAACTGATTGCCGAAAAAGGAAGAATTTTCTAAGCGTAAACCAATGGAAGAAACAGTAGAGGAAGAGAGCTATAAATTTGATGACAACATTTCCAAACTTCTGTACCTCTAAAGAATCACAAACAGAACTGAAAAACAAACGAAAGGCTGAGAAAAATATTTGACATAATTATGACAGAGAAAGGATTAATAACTTTCATATATATATAGAAAGATCAATAGGAAAAACATGAACACCCTAACAGAAAAATGGGAAGACAGGCCCCAACAATTCACAGAGGACATATAATTGGCTAAAGAACATATGAGAATAGCCAATTTCCCTGGTAATTTAAAAAAAAAGCATGTTTTAAAATGAGATCCCATGTTTAATCTATCGAATTGGCCAAATTTAAAAGGGCCTGAATACTCTGCTTTGGGTAGACTCCAGTTAAGGACTTTTATACACTAATAGTGGAAGTATATTAAGACAACCTTTCTGGACGGCAATTTTGCAAAATAGTCTGTTTTGCCTCAGCATGTGCTTCTGTAATGAGAATGAGATCATATGCAATTGGCAGAAAAGGTAAGATGTCGATAGAACGCAGAGGTCACGTTGGTTCATATGAAGTTCTTCCCGGCAGGTTATGTTTTAAGCCACGAAGTGCCAGCAGCTGAACCCAAAAGACACACCCACAGCCGAGCACAGGAAGCCCTAGCAGGGTGCAGTTCATGCTGCCCGCTCACCCGTGCTCTTCCTCTGGGCAGCGTTTGGCTGCCTGTTCTGCCTTGAAAGTGCTGATTACGTGGTCACGCACCATCTTGATGCATTTTGTCCTTGTCTCCATAACCCAGCATCTCATCTCCAATCCTTCCTTACACTCTTTTTCCAGCAAGCCACTTTTAGAAGTAATGCAATTGTTACTCCACTTATTAGAAACTTAATTAATTTTTAATAGCATTTTTATTAGGATTGTTATTTTTTGTTCGTGTTGTGGTTACAACATAACATAAATTTTGAGTGATCTGCCTCAAACATGTTTTTCCCGTAAGTCATGCCATTTTTAGTGCACGATTTTGCAGAACACAATATTTTTTGGCATTTTATATGACACATATGTACATATATATCCCATTATTGTAGAACAGCTCTATAGGATTATCAAAAGCCTCAAAAAAAGTCAACAACAACTCCACTTACAGCAATTTATACAAAGGAAAAAAATCAGAGATACACATAAAAATTTATGCACAAGTGTGTTCATCAAGAAGCTATTTATAAAACTGAAAAATTGGAAAACGTCCAAATGCATAATACCTGATATTCCATCTATACAACGGAATGTATGAGCCATTAGAAATAATCTTTTCAAAGAATGCTTGGAGCAATAAAATTTTTCCTAATAGATCATTAAGTGGGAAAAAAAAGCAGCCTATAAAATAATGCCACAGACTATCAGCCAAATTTCATAATATAAATTATTAAATTATGTATTTATTTTTTATATGTGGTAGATATATAAATACATACAGCAAAATATAAATAATAGTAATAAATAATAGTAGACGGGATTGGGAGTCAACATTAATTACCTCCTTGTACTTTTCTACATTTTCTAAGTTGTCTATAATCAACATATTTTTATAAATAAAAGAAAAATGAGCATTATTTTTTAAGTAAATAAAATTTTAATGGATGTTTTGAAACAAAGGAAGGTGACAAGGAAAGGACAGAGGGACGGGGAGAGAAGGCTGGGGGAAGAATGAGGCCCAGCTAAGTCTGAATCCTGGTTCCATCTCTGGAGAGACCCAGAGACCAGTAGGAGGAAACTCTGCTTTGGCCATGGAAATCCTCCATTACTGCAAACTCTGTGTTTATGTTCCTGAGCCAGCGAGGCCTGATTCTCTGTACAACCCCCTCCCTCTTGCCCCAGGCCACGGGATGGGCCCTCTGACCGCCAGACCTGCTCACTCACCAAGTTCCTGTACCCTCAGGCCAAGCCCTCAACTCCTCAAAGCCTGCCTCAGCTCAGCTGCGGGCCAAGAGCCATGATTGCCCCCAACCACCCTAGCCCCCAGAATCCAGGTGATCAGGGCCAGGCCCTCTATCAGAGTCCCTGGTGAGGACCCCAAAACTGCATTTCTGCTGCCCACCTGCCTGCAGGAATGAGTGCTGCTCTGTAATTCAGAGACGGGACTGACGGTCCCGGCCCTGGCGGGGTGTTGGTGTAGCCCTCAAGAGTGGCACAAAACCACTGACAGGAGTCACCCGATCTAAAATGTCTCATGGACTGAGGGATGCTCAGTGGTCATTCAGGGGGACCATGTCCACTATGTCCATGTGGGGAAGTGAGACTGGGATCAGGCCACCCTGCTCCCACACCCAGGTCTTGGCGCTACAAAGCACCTCCTACCCACTCAAGGGGGGAAAAGAAAAGAGGAACCCTGAATTGACAAAGTCAATGGTGGTTTTAGTAAGAAATTAACTCCCGTTTATAAAGAATAACATGATGGCTTGTTTCCAGCAACAGTGAAGATCCGATTCCCCTGCAGGACCCTCCTGAGCGAAACTACTAAATGGTTAGATAAAATTTGTTTTTTATCTATTTAAATGTATTACTGAGCTGGCACAAAAGTAAGATCTCTGCAAAGCTCTAAAACAAAGTGAAATCAGAAGTCGGAGAAAGAAAACGAGGGCTCAAGTCTGCTTTCTCCCTGAGGGTTTCAGCTAAACCCTGGAGACTTTGAAGTTCTTCACTGAAGATTGCAAGAGCTTTGGGGGACAGGAGATAAAACCCAACTGTGGCCCAAGGCAGGAGATCTATTGTGAAATCCCAACTTATAGCTGAGATCCAAAAGAGCTACACGCTCGAGAAGTGAATAGGAAATAAACCCGGATCTCCACAAGACGGCAAGGAAACCCATCTATCTTGACCTTGGCGTTGGTTGAAGGGGAACCTTCTTGTAAACACAAGCCATCTCTTGTACAACGTGGAGATCCAAAATTAGACCAACTGCGAGGTCCACAAACCTCAGGGAGTGCTTCCAGGCACTGCAGAAGCAAACAGAAATCCTCTCTGGAGAAACTTAACCTCAAATGAGGCCTCGAGAATGCTCACAAATAAATGCTGATAAGCAGTGGTGGTCCGTGTGGACAGGACCCCTGCCTGGTGGGGCTCACATCATATTAGGGCATCCAGAAAACGAATCAATACGCAAAGGGGTGCATAAAAGAACTGGGGAGTGTAGTAATCGCCAAGAAGAAACTAAGTATGAGAAAAATGTGATCTCATTAGAGAAGTTGGTCTGGAAATCACATGTAAGCTCAAAATCTAAGCGAAAGAGAGACCCTACCTCCCCCAGCACCCGTAGAGCAAATCCCATAGGAGTAAAGGTGCCAGATTTATAAGAAAAAAAAATTACAGAATGCCCAATGAACTTTGAATTTCAGGTAACAACAAGCAGTTTTCTAGTATAAATACGCCCCATGCAATATTTGTGACATACTTATACCAAAAAAATTATTTGGTTTTTATCTGAAATTCAAAGTCCATTGGGCATCCTGTATCTTATCTGGCAAGCCAACCTGGGAGAAATCTGATTGGTCCTGTTCGAGTCACATGCCCTCCCTTTGGACCAATCCCTGTGAGCTGAGTTGTACACGAAGCACTGTGATTGACAGTTCCCAGCAGAACTGCGTGGGATGGAGGAAAAGTTCCACAGTGAAGATAAAAGTGTTTAGCAGATAAAAACAAGAGACTTCCACTCCACTGGGGTTTACTAATGGCTGGTAGTGGGGGGGGGGGGGGTGGCGTTATGTCTTTATCATGGTTTTATTTGCCTCCCTGTTTTTTCTGCCACTAGATTCCCCCAGACACCTGTGCTCCTGCTCATGCTAAATCCATCCACTATGATGAGTCTGTGAATCTCGGCCACACAGCAGGTGAGGAACTCCACTGGCCGACACAGCCTGCATGGAAAGGAGTGCTGCAGCCTAACACAGTGGCTCTCAGCATTGGCCGCACATTAGCATCACCTGGGGACTCTTAAGAAGTGTTGGTGCCTGGGTTCCCACTCTGGAGTTTCTGATTTAATCAGTCTAGGGGTGTCCTGGGCACTAGGATTGTTTAAAAGCCCCCCAGATGATTGTAATATGCAGCCAAGGCTGAGACCCACTGGTCTAAGGGAATGAAGCGATCAAGGGAAGAAGAGCAGGCATTAAGGGCATCTCCTGAGAGCATAATTGGAAAGAAAGTAGTTTAAACTATCAATAATATGGAGGATAGTATAGGACTTTCTGGTAAGTACCAAAGAAGGATATAAAATTGTGTATGTAATATGAATTTAAGGATGTAAAAAACCTATAGAAAAAAAGACAAAGGAAACATCAAAATGCTAACAAAGGTGCTTCTGGATGGTAGAATAATAGGCTACTAATTTCTACTTCTTTACATGGTTCTGAAATTTCAAAATTTTCTATGATCAATATGTATTACTTTTATAATTCAAAAAATTAAAATTAAAACTCTGGGAAAAAATCCCAAATCCCTTAGATTGCCTTCAAGGCCTCTCTGATGGGGCCCCTACCTATACACTCATACCCTTTGCCCTCAATGCCCGGTGCTCACACCCTCAACATTTCCAAACTTCCCAATGGCTCATCCCAGTCACTCCAGATAGAATCTCCCTCTAGCTATGGAAATGGTTTTCTATCTTCAAACCAGGTCATGCGTCCTCCCCTGAAGCCTTCCCATCAGCCCAGATAGAAGTCCTCTTATCATCCCCTCTACCTGCTCAGAAACCCCCAAAAGTGATCCCCACAGAGAAATGACACTTCTCCATCCCAGAGGCAAAGGTCTTGTCACAGGCCCTAAGTTTGGAGCTGTTTTCCATCCCAACGCGAAGCTTTGCCATTGCCCGCTCCAGAGCAGAATGCGTCCTCAGACACACAGGCGCTGCATTCCTTACCTGTTGGACCTCCCCCGCCAGAGGCAGAGGGAAGTCCAAGCATTTGCGCCAGTTCATTTAGATCTTAGCAGATCATAAAATGAACTCTTTGGGAAATTATAAAATCATGCAATCTGGAGCTCTCTCCATAATAAACAGTGTCTGCCTCTTATGCGGAAACCTCTTAGCACCAATTCTGGGCAGTGGCTCTGAGAGCTCGTCTCCTCGGTTCACGTAAGGCTCCCTGGAGCGACTCACAACCAGGGAAGCCCTTGAGACCAGCAGAAGCAGCATCCCGCAGCGGAGGGGCACACCAGGCTCGGGCAGGAACTCTTCCCCCAGAAACAATGCAGCTTCACCAAAACAGGAAAAAGGAGGAAAGGAATCTCCAGACTCAGGCTGAGACAGGACCAGCTGCAGCTCTCCAGGGCGGTCACCAACCAGGCACCAGGAGCCTGGCTTGTTAGGGTCAGGCTGTGGCTCCTTTCCACCTGGACACTCGCCTGCAGGCGTTCGTGTCACTTTGGCATCACGGGGGCTCAGAGACAGCCCCTGGGTTGGCCAGCACCTGTTCGCAGCAGTTCTGCTCAGCTCCGACACAGCTCAGACGATTTCCCCAGCAGGGCAGCCATTATTTGCTTCGGGTCTGTCCCTCTGTGGGCTGTCAGCTCCGTGAGGGCAGGGCCCATGTCCGTCTCATTCATCTCCGTGTCCTGAATGCCTAGCCTGGAGTCTACACCAAACGGGCACTCTGTGGATACCTGTTGGATGGTTGGATGAAATACTGCCAGCAGGACTGGCCGTAGCTCCTGGTGTCCGGAGCCACCCATGTGAATCAGACCTGTCCCTGTCTCGGTCTACTTGCTCTGAGATCGGGCGAGACAGTGGCAACCAACAAGCTCGGAGGAAGGGACTAGGTTCCCAGGAGCTGCTGGCACACTGGGAACAGGGGAGGGCCCCAGCCAGATCTGTGTTTTACAGAGATCATCCTGGTGGCCCCTATGGACAGATGTCTCCACAGGCAGTGAGCCTGAGAGCTGCTGCAGTTTCTCGCTGCAAGATAATAAGGCCTGAGCTGAGCAGTGGGCCTCTGCAGAGAAGAGGCCAGACCATACTTTCTTCCCCAAAATGGAAGGAGAAAGCCCCAATACCCAGGGGACGCAGTGTTGCTTGCTGATGCAAGGTCCAGGGTGGGAGGCCAGCCTGTGTCTCGTGACTCTGGGTAGCGTTCCTTTGGCCTGGCATCAAGACTGTCCCACAACATGGCCCCAAAGCCCCCTTAAGCACCCCTCCACCCTTCCAGGTTTCTACTGCCAGCCTCTGCCCACATAGCCCCTCACCCACGCCCCCCCACACACCCATCTACCATACTCCAACCAGGTTCTCTGCTCCTCGGGGGGTCTTCTCCCTTCTGCTAAGAATGATGAAACCAGCGCTGGACTTAGACTCACCGTCTTCAGAGTCTCCCAGCATTGAGTGCTCGTCCTGGCTCTGCCCCTCGCTGTGTGATGACAGGGAGGTGCCTTCACCTCTCTGAGCCTCAGTTTTCTCGTCCACAAAGAGGGGATAATAATACCCACCTTACAGGGCTGAGATGGAGTAGCAAAAACATACAAAAGCTCCTAGCATGAAGCTTGGCACAGAGCATGTGCTCAATAATCAGTATCTACGATTGTGATTATCCACAGATTTCTCCTTTCCCAAGACCCAGCTGCAGCCCGCCTCCTCCAGGAAGCATACCCTGACCACCCAGCCCTGCACATCAACTTCTCCCTCTCTTGGTTCTGACAGTCTTTGCCATCTGCCCACACCAGTCTGATACCTGACTCCTCACTCTCTTATGAGGGCACTGATTCCTCTCCATGAGCTGTTCTTGTCTCCTTGATGCATAGCAAATTCTCTCAGAGCAGAGACCACCTCCTCTCCTTCTCCTGCCTCCTTCACAGTGCAAGGCTAGGCACACAGCAGATGCTCTGGTAGGCAGGGGGGATGGGGCCAGGTCACTGAGAACTGGGAGTTTGGCTTTTATACAAGGGCAATAGGGAGCTAGTGAAGGCTCTAGAGGAAGGGAGATGATGGAAAGGGCATTTGAGCGAGGCACTGAGCAGCAGATCCACAATATTCCTGGGCTGTTTCCTTCCTTCTTCCTGGCTGAGGCCACTGGCAGAGTGATGAATGTGCCAGGGCTGCGCATTATTAATCACCTTAAAAGCAAACATTTATCTTGGTGCAGGATTTTACTTTTCTCCTCTAATAATGGATTAAAGCACCCGGATATTAATGGGCCAGATAATTTACGTTTTGCTTAAGCAGAAAAAACAAACCGTCAGGCCCTCATGGCAATACCACTCTTCAACAGATTGAGAGATGGGCTGAATAAATTGCTGTAACTGGAATCCGCACGTACGCACGCTCCCCAGCCGATACATGACAGTTTGCAAACATTTTGCAACAAGCACTATATGATTTCTGTACACAAGCAATTACCCATTTCCCCTCCAGTATTTTCCTCTCCTCTATGCCTTCCCAATCGCTTGGGGCAATTAAGCCCCAAATCCCTAGGCAGCATTCCCCTGTGTTCCTGTTCACAAACGGTGACCTCAGCCCTGAACAAATCAGTCCTCAGAGGAAACAGTTCATGGAGGTTCCAGCACCACCAAGAGACAGCAAGATGGGCCACAGCCATTCTCCCCTCCTTCCACCTGTCTCCTAATGGGGATCTTGAAAAGAGAGGTTTCCTGAAAGGAGAAGCCAGAGGAAAACTCTTCGTCTTGATCCTCTTTGTTTGAATACCCGTGGAAAATCAGCCACAGCAGATTGTCTCAGATTCCAGCCCATGGCTGAAATATTGCAATAGGCCAAGCCGTGGAGAGGAGACAGGGGACCTGAATCCTTATTCCCTCACTGGTACCCACTTCCGGCGACCTTGACCAAGTCCCTACCATTATCTGGGCTTCAGCTTACCCCATCTGAACAATGAATGTTTGGTTTTGATAATTCTAAACTTGGCCATTTTGTGGTTTAACAACTGGGCGGCTCCAACGTTCACACTTTAGGAGCACCAAGTATTGGGGCTGAGCAGTTACAAAGAGCATGTATGCTCAGTCCCCAGGCGAGCTGCCCACTGAGCATGCTCAGTGGGGGCAGTCGATTCCCTCATCTAAGGCACCAGAGCAGACTCTCTCACTGAGCATGCTCAGTTCTAAAGGAAGGTGGCACTAGGCTTGCTGAATCACAGGCGATATCCAATCTCCTGATGACAGCTGACCCATTCTCCTAGAGCTCCTTGGAGATAGGATAGACACACAATAGGCCCTTAGCAACTAGTCGAGTCAAACAAATGAAGCCATCTTAGCCAAGGCTCCCTCCATTCATGTGTTGGTTTAGGCAGCCTCTGATGGTGACATACGTGGGTGCTGAGTAAGAGTGTTAACACCAAAACTTAGTTCCCTACAAATAAATCCTCATCAGCCAACCCCCAAAATAGAGCGTGTCCTCCTAATCTGTCCTCACACTCAGCATATCTGTAAGAATACAGAAGATTTGAACAATACTATCTACCAACTTGACCTAATTGACATTTAGCGATCACTCCATCTAACAGCAGAATTCACATTCTTCTCAGGTACATAGGGAATAATCACCAAGACAGTCCATATACTTGGCCATAAAGCACGTCTCAAAATACTTAAAAGGATTGAAATCATACAAGTTGTATTCTCTGATATAATGGAATTAAATTTAAAAGTAATAACAGTAAGCCATGTAGAAAATATCAGGAAATTTTTAAAAACTTTTAAATAACCCATAGAACAATGAAGAAATAACAAGGGACATGGGAAATATTTCGAACTGAATGATAATGAAAGCAAAACTTATCAAAATTTGTAGGATAGAGCTAATGCAGAGTTTAGAAGAAAAGTTAGATCTTTAAATGCCTATATTAATGAAGAAAGAAAGGCACAAAATCAATGATCTAAGCTTCCACCTATAGATGCAAAAAACAAGAGCAAATGAAATTCAATGTAAGTAGGAGACAGGAAACAATAAAAGGAAGAGAGAAAATCAATTATATAAAAACTGGACAAACAATCATAAAAATCAGCAGAGTCAATGTTGCTTCTTTGAAAAGATTAATAAAATTGATAGCCTCCCAGAGACGACTAACCAAGAAAAAAAGGGGAGAAACTACATATACCAATATCAGGAATTAAAAAGGGGATATCCCTACAGATTCTATGTCTATTAAAAGAACGATAGGGAATATTATGAACAACTGTAAGCCAATAAATTGACAACTTAGACGAAATAGACAAACTCCTTGAAAAAGATAACTCACCAAAACTAACATGTGAAAGCATAAATCTAAATAACCCTAGATATATATTAAATAATTTTTAATTCATAATCAAAAACTTTCCCACAAAGAAAAGTCCAGACGGATTTACCAATGAATTTTATCAAACATTTAAGGAAGAAATAATACCAATATTAAACAAACTCTTTTAGAAAATCAAGGAGAAGGGAATATTTTCCAACTCATTTAACGAAGCCGGCATAACTCTTGACACCAAAAACTGGCAAAGATATTATAAGAAAAGAAAATTGCAGACCAATATGCCTCATGATTAAAGAGATAAAAACCCTGATCCAACAATTAGGAAGTTAAACATAATGATATATAAAAGTGTTACATCTCAAGGCCAAGTGGTGTTTATCACAGGGATGCAAGGTTAATTTAACATTTGGAAAAAGTTTGAAAAAATCAAGTTGAAAAAAAAATCAATGAAATTTACAAAGTTAACACAATAAAGGAGAAAAAATCAATGCAATTCACAACATTGATCATATAAATGAGAAAATCATGTGATGCAGATAAAGCATTAGACAAAATTCAACACCCATTATGGTTATTAAAAAAAACAGAAACTATGAAAGAATTTCTTTATTCTGAGGAAGGCATCTGTTAAGTACCTAAAGCTAACATCATACTTAATAGCAAAACATTGAATGTTTTTCCTATAAGATCAATAGCAAAGTTATTAGGTAATTATCTTTACCATTGTACTGGAAACTTTAGACAGTGTAATAGGAAAATAAAAATAAATAAAAATCATAAATATTGGAAACTAAAAAGTAAAACTGTCATTATTCACAAATGATGTGGGTGTATACCCAGAATATTCTGCAGACACTACAGAAAAAAGTAGAATAATTGAGTTATCAACCTTGCAGGATACAATTGTTACTATATAAAAATCAATTATTGTTCTATGTACTAGCATCAAAAAATTGGAAAATGAAAACTTTTTAAAATGCCATTTGCAATAGAATTAATAAAAGCAAATACCTAGAAATGAATCTAATGAACAAGGTGCTGCTATACTGAAAACTACAAAACATTGCTTAAAAAGATCTAAATAAATGGAAAGCTATACCATGTTCATGGATTAGAAAACTTGATATTGCTAAGATGTCAGCTGTTCCCAAATTGATCTATAGATCCCAATCCCAAATTCTAAGAGTTTTTGAAGAAACTAACAAGTTGCTTCTAAAATTTACATGGAAATTCAAGGTACCTAGGATAGCCAAAATAGTACTGAAAAAGAACAAAATTGGAGGACTCACACTAAGTAATTTCAAGACTTTCTATAAAGCAACAGTAATCACTTCAGTATGGTTTTGGTATAAGGATAGCAAAATAGGTGAATAGAACAGAATAGGAAGTCCAAAAATAGACCCACAGGTATGGTCAATTAATTTTTGACCAAGTCAATTCAATAGGGAAAAGAAAAGTCCTTTTACAAATGGTGTTAAAACAACTGGATATCCATATTAAAAAAAAAAAAAAAGAATCTCAACTCCTTCATCACTCCATATGCAAAAATTAATTAGAGACAGTTCATAGACCTAAACCTAGTGCTAGAACCATAAAGCTTCCAGAGAAAACATAAGATGATATCTTTGAGACTTGGGGTAGGCAAAGAGTGAGATCACATAAAATGGATATGTTGGTCTTTGCCTCCAGTTCCTGGCACAGAGCTCCTAAACCCCTTGGAATTTCTTGGGTGATAGGAATGTCTTGTTCTAACGAAATAACTCTTGGTTGGCTCCTAGATGGGGGCCGGTCACCAGAAAGACCAAGCCACAGTTAGAAGCTGCGAACTTTCAGCCCCTCCCCCCTTTCTCCAGACAGGGACTAGAAATGAGTTAATGATTGATCATGCCTACATGATAAAGCCTCTGTAAAAATTCTCATAATATGGGGTTCCAGGAGCTTCTGGATTGGCGAACACATGGAGGCACTGGGAGAGTGGCTCGCTTGGAGAGAGCATGGAAGCCCTGCACCCTTTTCCACATACGTTGCGCTATGCATCTCTTCCATCTGGTTGTTCCCGAGTTATATCATTTTATAACACACAGTATTATAATCTAGTAAGTAAGCTGTTTCCTGAGTTCTGTGAGCTACTCTAGCAAACTAATGGAACCCAAGGAGGGGGTCATGGAAACCTCCAATTTATAGCAGTCAGAAGCACAGGACTGGACTTTTGATTGGCATATGAAGGGGGGACAGTCTTGCAGGATTAAACTCTTAACCTGTGGGATCTGATGCTATCTCCAGATAGACAGTGTCAAAATTGAGTTAAATTGTAGGACACTCAGCTGGTGTCGCAGAGAATTGCTTGGTCACACATTTGGCAACCAGAAGCGTCAGAAGTAAAGTGTCCCGTGTGAGTAGTAAGGAGAGACACACAGGCAGAGTGAGTTTTTCCTGCTCACAAAGACTTCTTATGACATAGAAAACAATAATCATAAAAGAAAAAACAAATCAAATTAATCAAAATTAAAATTTCTTCTTATCAAAATACCCTATTAACCAGATTAATAAGCAGGCTACAAACTGAGAAAAATAGTCACAATACATATATCTAATAAGGGACTCATGCAGAACATATAAGGAATCCTACCAACCAACAACAAAAAGACAAGTAACACAACTTCAAAAATGGGCATAAGACTTGAAAAGACATTCCACAAAAGAAGACAGATGAATGGCCACTAAGACCTGAAAGACACTCAATGTCAATATTCATCAGGAAATGCAAATTAAAACCACAATGAGATGCATTTCATACCCACTAGAATGTCTTTTTTTAAATGACAGCAAGTGGGCACAAGGAATCTTTTTGGGGAGATGAAAATATTCTAAAACTGGATGTGGTGATGGTTGCACAACTGTATAAATTTACAAAAGATTATTGAACTTTACCATTACAATGGGTGAATTTTATGATATGTAAATTATTCCTCATTAAGCTCATACATTGCTGATGAAAATGTCAGCCATATATTACAATGTAAAGACACAAGCACATAGTAAAATTGTAAAGAAAAGCTAAAGAATGAGAAACATCAAATTCAGCATAGTAATTGCCTCTGGGGGGCGGATGGGAAGTGATAAGGGCAAAGAGGGAAACTCAGAGGAGTTTGTCATCTTTTTCCCTATATTGGGTGGTGGCACGTGGGTGTTCATTGTATCAATATTTTTTATACCTTACATATAATTTATAAATGTCATTTAGTTTCTACTCTCTAGTTAATAAAAACAACTTCAAATAAATAAAATTAATTATAAAAGAGATTAGGGGTAGACCTGAACATGCATTATAATAACAAACTGCGCAGTGGGGAGTTGGTGGAGTAAGATGCAACGCCACCTAAGAAACTTAATAAGAGCACCCAAGGCAGAGTTGGAAGACAGTCCCCAGAGATGAGAGCCAATGGGGGCCACAAGGACTTATAGGCAGAACTGATGGGAATAGGGGAATGGACTGTGAGGAGGAGGAGAGTAATGGGTTGGCTGAAGGCCTAGGCCTCTCCACTTTGGGTGAACAACGGAGTAAGGGAACACAGCTCCTGAATTCTCTCACCCTCACTCAGCTCTCTGCTGTTTAGATACCACCCCTTAACACTTCAGTGAAGATAGGTGCAAATCTTCCCTTGAGCTCACTGTCTGGCCTGTTTGGAGAAGGTAAATGAGGAAGTTTAGGAACAGAGAGGAGTGTTGAAGGGTGATGGCCCTTCCATCATTGGCAGTACCATCATTGAGGATGACTGGGCCAAGCACAGCATCTGCACAGCTGGAGAAATATAAGTTCCAGGCAGGGTGAGCCACCATAACAAACAGACCCACACAATGTTAATGGCGCAAACACAATAGGCATTTATTTCTGCCTCCCATTCCCAGTCCAAGGAAGGTGGCCCTGGTTGGTGACTCTCCTTCAGGTGCTGAGTGAATCCCAGACTCCTTTCATCTTGTGGCTCCTCTATTCCCTTGGGCCTGGCTCTCATCTGCTTCCAGCCAGGGAAAGAGGAAGGAGGCAAGAGGGACACATCTATTTTTTAAAGGTTTTTGGCCCAGCTACCTTGGACAGACAAAGATTTCTTAGACAGGACACAAAAAGAACAAACCATCAAAGAAAAAATTGACAAAACAATTAATTGGACTGCATCAAAATAAAAAAATAGTTCTCCTTTCAAAAGACACTGTTAGAAAAATGAAAAGACAAGCCACGAAGATCATTTTTGTAATCCATATATCTGACAAAGGACTTGCATCCAGACTGTATAAAGAACCCTTAGCACTCAATAAGAGGAAGACAAAAAACTTTTTAAATGGGCAAAAGTTTTTAAAACATTCCCAAAAAGAGATGACCATACAAATGGCCAAGAAGTACATTGAAGTATGTTTGATATCCTCAGTCATGGAGGAAATGCAAACTAAAATTACACTGAGATACCATGACACACCCACCACAACATTTAAAATTAAACGGACTGACAGTATCAAGTGTTGGTAAGGGTGTGCAATAATGGGAACTCTCTTATATTGCTGAATGTCGAATGGTAGAACCACTGTGGAAAACAGTTTGGCAGTTCATATGACTCAGCAATCCCACTACAAGGCATGTAACCAAGAAAATGTGCATTCATGTGGAGACCAGACACAAATGTGCACAGCAGCCTTATCCACAATAGCCCTAAGCTACCAACAGACCAAATGTCCACCAGCAGGGGAACGGGTAAACAAATTGTGGCATATTCATATGATGGAACCCTACTCAGTATAGAAGGAACGAACTACTGCTAAACACAACAACATGGATCAATTTCAGAATATTATATTAAGCAAAAGTAGCCAGCCCATATGACTTCATGTTGTAGGATTGCATTTACATGAAATCTTAGACTATGCAAAACCAATCTATGGTAACAGAAAGCTGATCAGTGGTTGCCTGGGAGTGGGAGGGATTTACTGCAAAGGAGCATGGGAAAACCTTTTGGCAGATGGCAATGTTCTGTAACTTGATTGTGATGGTGGTGGCATGCATCAATCTGGTAGTGGGGACACACACCACACTGTACACTTTTAAAGGGTGCATTTTATTGTATGTAAATTATACTTTAATAACGTTGATTTCAAAAAAAAAAAGAAAGTCTTAGTCCAGAAAGTGCACACGTAACTACTGTTCACTTTCTAGCGTTGGAACAATCAGTCATAAGGGTGATCCAACCTCAAGGGGAGCTGGGAAACGTAGTCACGCTGTGTGGCCAGGAAGAAGAGGAAATTAGTTTTGGTGAGCAGTGTCAAAACTGACTATAGTGGAGCCATTTTTAAATGGAGTTGGAGCTGCCTTTCCAATGAAACTGGTTTGCTATCTTGAACCCTGGACTAGGCCAAACCTTTGGACTGAGCCAAAATGGCTTTTTTTTGCAAGCAATTATTTGAGAAGCCAGCAAGAGAACAGGCATCCTGATCACAAAGATTGAGGATTGTGGACTTTCTGAAGATAGGATCAATAGTCAATCAATGTTCAGCCAAGACTAGCTCTCTGCCTCCAACTCCAATTAAAATTCTTTGTAATACAACCTTCCTTCTTTGCCTTTAAAAGCCCCTGACTTTTACTCCTTAGCAGGACAATATTTGAGTTAATACTGGAATCTGTGCTCCCCAAATCGCAATTCTTTCTTTTTTTTTTTTTTCCTAGTTCTAAGTCCTTTTAGTTCTTCTATGTGAGCTGTCGCCACAGCATGGCTACTGACAGACGAGCGGTGTGGTTTCATGCCCAGAACCCAAACCAGGCCGCCAAAGCGGAGCACTCCAAACTTGAACCACTAGGCCATCAGGGCTGGCTTCTGAATTGCAGTTCTTGAGACTCTCAGATAAATTTTTTGCTTCTCTTACAGTTTATGCCACTTATTCGTTGACAACAGCAACACACCCCACTGTCTGTGACCCAAAGTGTTCCTAGAGACCCTTTCAGAGGCAGATAGGGCAGAGCTGGCCAAGGTTTACAAGACAGGAGATAAGGCCTGGGACAGAGGGCTGACCATGGCACTGTGGGGGCAAAGAGAGAGGGGAAGGCTTCCTAGAGGAGGGGACGTGTTCAAAAGACCAACCCCAGAAGAAGAAAGCAAGAGGGAATGGTATGAACCAGAGCATGGGACCAGGAAGGTAGATGTTGGAGAATTGGTGAGAAGTTCTGCACGGCGGGGTGTAGAGTGGTGGGGAGGAGAGGTGGGTGGTGGGGAGTCCTGGGGGCTGTGATGAGGGGCTGAGGAGTGGGGCTGTATCCTGCAAACCCTGAGAAGCCTGGAAGGGTCTGAGGGAAGCTCTGGCTCTACCAGCCCCCGACACTGCCCCCATCCTCATCCCTGGAGCCGCTGCACCCACAGCACTCAGCAGTGCACACAGCCCCTCCCACACAGCCCCAGCACCCAGGAGTAGGGGCGGGTCACATTCTGGGGCACAGGCCCAAAGACCCAGTGGGAGGCAGCCCCCTCCAATAGAGGAAGTGGGAGAAATTTTGCTGTGACTCAGGCTGCAGCCGTGAGACAGGAGCCAACGTCACAGGCAGGAAGTGGAGAGTGACCAGAGCCCATTCAAAAGCCGACACCCATCTGAATCACTGGCACAGAGGAGGCACCTGTTGCCCAGGCAACAGAGGCCCAGCTCTGGGCTTGGATTCCCACCTGGTTAACCCCTCATCTGCCAAATAGGGGGAATCTGGCCACCAGCTACTATATGTCAAAGATCTAGACTCATCTGGATTGGGTAGACCTACCATCCAGCCTATTCCCAAGGGCATCTTGGGATGGAGGATACAGAGTCTGCTTCATTCTGCTCCTCACTGTCCCACTAAGGAAACAGAGGCTCAGAAGGAGCCAGGCCCTTGCCCAGTGTGACGCAGCTGACAAGTGGCAGAACTGAGATGGGAGCCCCAGGTGTCCTGGCTTCTTCAGTCTGCATGAGAGGTCATTTTATCCATTAGGTGTGATGCAGAGAGCCTAGAGCCTGTGAAAATATTTAAGGCCTAGAAAAGAATTATTGGTTCCAAAATATGAAAAGAAAACTGCAAAATCAAATTTAATAAAATGTTTAATTGAAGTTTACCAAACAGAATGTGGAGGTTGGCTTCATTAATGGCTAAATTTTGAATGTGTAAAACCTTTCCTTATGTTTGAAAACAATGTACACATTAGCCTTTGTCACCTTGCAGGAACTCCTGAGTCTTCCCAGGGATGTCTGAGGAAGCCTGACCAACATCTAATTAGATTAGTTACTCGTGGCCAAATGATTTCAAAAGCAAAATTATAAATGTCCTTTCAATTTGTTTACAGTAAGAAAAAAATCCATATTTCATTTGAGATATGTGTTAGGTATGATGGGGAAGCTTCCAGAAGTGAGAGGTGAAAGCCCAATGGCACCTTTACGCGGTTCTGACTCTGCCACCTTCCCTAGTCAGAGCTCCTGCTGTGGGAGCCATAGCCCTTACCTACGGCTGCCAGTGGGGGACAAAGCCTGAGGGCTGCCGTGTCCTCCCTCGCCTCAGGGCAGTGGAGCCTGCCTCAGAGCGGAATGGCCCTGTAGGATTTTCCCCTCCTGAACAGAAAGCTTCTCCTCTGCAGACAGGACGGGCAGCCAGCTGAGCTGCAGCAGCAGTAACAGCATCTTCCCAGCCGTGTGGAATGTGCACGCCACAGCTCCCCACACCCGCGGAAATGACTGATCCCATTAGTGATAAGGTGCCAGGGAGATGCCTGGTTTCATGTTCCAGGCAGGTTATGCTGATGGAAACAAGATAAAGGCTTCGTGCTGGGTTCTTAGTTGTATCAGGAGTCCTGGGGAATGCTTCCCTCCGATAAATGGTAACACATTATTTGCTCTCCGGGGCAATAAGAGATTAATGGCCCTGCAGTCTCTCTTTCGAGGATCCATAGATGATTCTAAAGTGCCTGGGGAGTCAACTCTCCCAGGGTGCCCTTGAGGAGCTTAGGGGAGCGAGCGTGGGGAAGAGAGCACTTCTGGACATGAAGATGTGGGCTCAAGTCCTGAATACGGTTACTCACTAGCCAATCCTTCCCAGAGAGGTGGTTCACTATTCTGGGTCTCAGTTTCTCCATCCATAGGATGTAAGGAGGGGAGGAGAGGATCGTTTCAAAGTTTCCCTCCAGCTCCAAAAGTTAAGAGTTTCAGCTTCTCTCTGTGGCCATGTGGCTCCTGCCCGGAGCCTTTTAGTCTTAGTGACCCCCAAAGTCTACCATAAGCCCAACGACCACCTCTGTCCCAAGCAGAACATCTGTTGTAGGGGTTTCCTGGTCCCCCTGCCCTCTTCTCCTGCTCACCTCACAGCTGGGGCTAACTGCCCTGTGTGGGTCTCCATCACTCAGACTAAGTGTGCACCTGGGACACCAGCAAACCTGGGTACCTGAAGTATTGTTTTTAATGTAAGATCCTTCAGCAGTAGAATCACATTTACCCACCCCCATCCTTTGTGCTGTTCTTGTCATACAGTTTCCATTTTCATACGTGATAAACCCTACAACACAATGCTATACATTTTCCTAGAAGCAGTCATTTGTCTTTCAAAAACAACAAAAGAAGAAAAAATATTGTTTTTCCTATTTGCCCACATTTCACCATTATCAGTGCTCTTCATCCTTTCTTTTATATCTGAGTTTCCATCTGGTATCATTTTCCTTCATCTTGAAGACTTCCTTTAGCATTTTGTGAAGTGTAGGTCCTCTCAGCTTTTGTTTAGCTGAAAATGTCTTTATATTGCCTTCATCTTTTTATATGAAAAAGATATTTTTCACTGGATATAGAATTTTGAGTTGACTAGTTTTTTTCTTTCGGAACATTGAATATGCTGTTCCATTGTCACATGATCTCCATTGTTTTTGATGAGAAGTCAGTTCTCATTTGTGTCATTGTTCCCAGCATGAAAAGTATTTTTTGTATCTGTGTTCAAGCTTTTCCCATTCTTTGGTTTTCAGTAGTTTGATGATAATGTGCCTAGGTGCAATTTTCTTTATATTTATCCAGCTGTGAGATTTGCTTTCACAAAATTTGGGGAAATCTAGGACTCTATTTTTTCCACATATATTTTTTTCTGCCCGATCCTCTCTCTCTTCTCCTTCTGGGACTCGAATTATGTATATGACAGACCCCTTGATATTGTCTCACAGGTCACTGAGACCATGTTCAATTTTATTTCAATTCATCTTTTTTTTCCCTCTGTTCTTCAGATTGGATGATTTCTTTTTATCTGTCTTCAGTTTCACTCACCCTTCCTTCTGCCGTCTCCAATTTGCTATTCAGCCCATTAGTAAATTTTTCTCTTCAGATATTTGAGTTTTCAGTTCTGGAATTTCCATTTGGTTCTTATTTTTATCTTCTTTCTCCCATCTGCTCATCATTATGATCAAGACTTTGTATATTTTAATAGCTTCTTTTTAAAGATCTGTCAGCTACTTCCAACATCTAGGTCATTTTGAAGTCTCTTTCCAGTGACTATATTTTCTTTTGACTATTGATCACATATTCCTGTTTCTTTGTGTCTAGCAAACTTTAGTCGTTTACTGGTCATTGTATGCAAGACACTGTAGAGACTCTGGATTCTGTATTTTTTTTTTTTTCTGTAATGAGTATTGATTACTAGCTGACCACCTTGAGCTCTTAAAGGCTTGGTTTTACACATTATTAGGGCAGATCTGTTTCAGTTATGTCCTTAGTCTGAGAGCGACTCCCCAGTCCTGGGACATAATCTCCACTCCCACAGTGTGGCTCTTCTTGGATTCCAATGGAAAGCCCAAGAGTCCACCAAGCCTCTCTAACCGGAGAGGATTTAAACTCCAAACTCTGTCCCCCCTAAAATCTGTGTTCGGCTCCTTTAGCCTTATAGCTATTGCTTTTTGAGGGAGTCCCTGATATCTCCTCTACACATGTGCATTTCAGAGATCAGCCAAGGATTTGAGGGGCGTATGCACAGATTCAGGGGCCCCTCTATGGCACCTTCCCCTCTCAGCCTTCATACCTCAACCTCCATCCACTCTGAAAGCCCTGAACTCTAAGCCAATAAGACTGAGGCCCTCTGCCTAAGTCCCAGCCAAGCCGTCCCGGGCAGTGACACTGGGGAAAGCCATGAAATGCAATCTCACCCAGTGCAGCTCCTTTCTTTCAAGGGTGGAATATCCCCCATTCTCTATCCATTTGGGGGCACTCTACTGTGTCTTCAAATAGTTACCCTCCACAACTGTTCAGAGTTCATGGTTGTTATTTGTAGGAAAGACATTCTGATATATACCATTCCACAATGATCAGAGCTAGAAGCCAACTCAAAGTATTTTTTATTTTATAAATGATGTTTCTTATATTTCTTTTAAAAGAGAATAAAGGTAGTTATGGGAAAAATCAAAACTTTATTGGATTTGTTTATACTCATTTAAAGGGTTTGATGTCACTTTACTACTACTATAAATTTCATAAGGAAAGTTGTTGCAAATTTGTCAGTGCTTTGGTCCTCTAAAGAATAAAATCTGCTTCTGCCTCTCACCCTCCTCAACTCAAGGCTGCCAGATTCTGATGTCCATCCTGACTTGAGTCAGGTAAGAATAAAGGTGGTCCAGTCCCACCCTGTTTCTCAGTCCTGAGTCCTCGGGCTGCTGGTAAGGCCGTGATCTATTGTCCCAGTTAACAGCTTCTGCCTTATTCCAAAACCCGGTCCTCACCATGAGTATCAGTTCTGGAAACAGGGTCCCCATCTTCTTCCCTAGCACCAAACTTTATAAACCGTGCCTGCCAGTCTCTGCCTCAGAGACGTGAGTGATGACACTCTGTCTAGCATACAGCAGGTGCTCAATACATGTTAGTTTGATTAGGCCAGTTGTTCTCAAGCCTTCTTTTAAAAAACAAATATTTTGTAACATCAGTGTATCAGTTAATTATGGGTGCATAACGAACTACCCCACAACTTAGTGGTTTAAGTCATAACAATTTAATATTTCTCATGTTTCTATGGGTTGGCTGGAATGCTCCTCTGCCAGGCTCATTTATTACACATTTGCATAAGCTGGAAGATCCCAGATGGATCTGCTCACATGTCTGGCTGTCAGGTAGGGTGACCCAGTTCACCTCCATCCTCCTGTAGGCTAGACCAACTTCCTGGCCTGGTGGTCTCAGGATGGAATTCCAAGCGAGTCAAGAAGCTGCAAGGGATCTTAAGGTCTAGCCTTGAAAGTTACATAATATCCCTTCTGCCATAATCTGTTGGTCAACGCAAGTCACAGAGCCAGCCCAGATTCAAGGAGGTAGAGAAACAGACTTCACCTGTGAATAGAGGAGTGGCAAAGTCACATTGCAAGGGGACATGCATACTTAGATGGCAGGATTTTGTGACCATTAAACACCTTACCGTAGCACCTTTACTATCCTTAAAATGAAAGCATAGAAAATAGAACCAACCTAAACTTAAATTTTAAAAACTCAAAATAATTCACTAATCATAATATAGGGGAGGTAGGAAAGGAAAATAAACTATAATAAAACAATCTATATTTCAATATGTAAATGCTTGGGCGTAATTGCACTGAAGACATAATGAAGTAATCAGCCTCTTGTATTAAATGCAGATCTACACATGTAGAGTGACACAGGAGTGTTATATTGGTGAATCAGATATTATGAGCAACATTCCTTGATGG
Source organism: Ceratotherium simum simum (assembly GCF_057802395.1). Taxonomy (NCBI): domain Eukaryota; kingdom Metazoa; phylum Chordata; class Mammalia; order Perissodactyla; family Rhinocerotidae; genus Ceratotherium; species Ceratotherium simum. Next base: position 12,964,924 of record NC_141915.1, read on the forward strand.
GAATGATTTCCAAAATGGTGACCAACTGTTGGTAACGTCCAGAACCAAACAAAATGCAAAATTCCCTTGATTGACACCATAGTCGCATTCCCAGACTATGTGGTGTAGATGAAAAGCTAAGCCAAAAAGTATTTCTGTTCCAAGGTCAAGGTCAAGTACACGTGAATGAGTTTGGCACCTATGAGAATGTCTGGCTGGACATTCGAAGTCCAGAAGGGAAAAGGACAATTTGTTGGAAACACTGCAAGACAACTAGGCACCACCTCCCTCTTTTGTCCAATGGAAACTGCACTCTGGAGTTTGAGGTGCCCCTGGGGGAGCAGTACTGCTGATTGAGAACCATCAAATTGGGGGCTATTTCATCAGGGCTATGGACCAGAAACTCACGCTACGGAAAGGCCCCCGGTGCATCGTCAGAGACAAAGCACCACCGGAGAGAACCACCAGTGAGGTTCTGGAAGAAAAATGGAAGAGGTGCCCAGGAGGGAGAAATGAAAGAAGTAGACATGACTCCCAGCAGATCATGGAGTGAATGGCTCTATATTTGCCACCCACATCAGAATCAGGAAAGACAGTGACTCAGCCCCGTAGGGAGAGGGCAAGAGGCAGCCCACCGTACCCTGTGGCTCATAGACTCTGTCCCGAGGGCATGAAGGTGGTGGACTGGCCATTGTCTGCCCAGCTCCAACATCTGGAGCAGACCCTGGGGGCACCTGCTTTCGCTGGACTTAAAGAGGAACAAATTCAGTGTCTCTAGGGGAGGATCCAGGGGCAGGGAGATACCGCAAGATTAGTTTTTAAGGTTGCACCCTCCTCCAAAGTTTTTCTTGAGGAAAGAGGGAAGGTCACAGCTTGATTTGATGGCTGTGGATGACGTGACTTGTCCCCAGAACCAAAGGGAGCCAGTCGAGAGCCTGTCTGTGTCTGCACGGGGCCCACGCACTTGGAGTGTGATCTATAGGCTATGGAGTCATTTCTGTTAATTAAACTCCTTAATATAATTTTGAGGTAAGAGTGCTTGGCCTGTATTTCAGACAGTCCTGGGAGGATGGGGAAGGTGGGAGAATACGCCATCTGGCAAAACAACGTGAAACTTAATCACCTGGGGAATTCGTAGAAAATTGCACTCATGGAGGAGGGATAGAGATGGACAAATCGAGGCACAGAATCTCGACTCGCTTTACCAATGATGGAGGTTGAGAGCAGGTTTCTGTTTCGCCCGGAATGGCCAACCCACCCAGCCAGCCTCCGGCAGCATCTGAGTCCCCAGGAGGCCATAGTGTGCTCCCTCCTCTGGCCACAAAGCCCAGATGATGGCAACTCTCACGCCTTTTTCGTGACAGGCCATCCTGTCCTCACCCAGGAGTCAGGCTCCTCTGACGTCCCCCCAAAATCGAACTCTCTTACTCCTCAGATTGTGTTTATGCAGGGCCACAAAAGTGCCACGTTAACTCAAGGCCATGCATCTTTGCAAGGAAATCAATACCTAATTATGTGTTCTGTCTGTGCAGCGCGGCCCAGAGCCAGGCCTGATTGGGAATTAGATAAAGTAGAAACAAAGTGGTCAAGGCTGGCCGAGCAGACGGGGATGCACCCTGGCTGGGCGGAAGGAGTTGGGCTGAGGTCCAAACACCAGGCCTAGAAGCTACGGCCACCTCTTGGGTCTCACAGCCTTTCCACTTGGACGCACCATGTCCTGGGACAAGTTCAAACAGGCAAAGCCAGGGGCGCTGGCTCCTTGGCTTCTCCCTGTGGAAGATTCACCGCTGCATCTAGAGAGGACTGGGCTCTGCAGCAGCCTCCACACCCTGCGCCCCCACTCTCTCCCTCTCAAGTCTACCCCACCTGGGCCCCAGCAAGCCAAACGATCTGCCTCCAGTGCAAATATGACCGTGTCATTTCTCTGCTTAAAGTCACTCTTGGGAAGCTGCACGGGGCTTAAAAACACCCTCTATGAAGTCGGAAAGGTCTAAGTTTGAGTCTTGCCTGGGCCATCGTAAGTCACTGGACCCCTCTGTAAAATGGATGAACAAGACTATCGACCTTACAGGGTTGTGGGTGAGGGTTCTACGAAATAATATGGACAAAACACGACCACAGTGCCTGGCCCGTGGTGAGCACCATGTAGGTACCAGCCATCATCACCACATCATCTTTCTTATGGCTTCCCAGAGATAGTGGCTGATGAGCTGGGTCAAATGAAGAGCCTGCAGAAACAAGAAGGGGTGGGGGAGGGGGCTCTTAGACCGTTTGGGCTGATATAATAAAATACTGCAGAGACAAGGCGGCTTAAACAACAAACATTTATTGCTCACAGTTCTGGAGGGGGAAGTGCAGGATCAAGGCGCCAGCACACTGGATGCCTGCTGAGAGCCCTCTTCCTGGTTTGCAGGTGGCCACCTTCTCGCTGTATCCTCATGTGGTTGAGAGAGAGAGATCTGGTGTCTCTTCCTCATTGTACAAGGGCATTAATCCCATCATGAGGGCTCCATCCTAATGACCTCGTCTAACTTCTCAAGGCCCCACCTACAAATACCAGCACATCGGGGATTAGGGCTTCAACGTATGAATTTGGGGAGGGAGGAAACATTTGATCCACAGCAGGGGGGATGTTGGAGGAGGCTGTGGCATCTTCAAAGGGCACAGTTGCTGAGCAGGTGCCAGGTGGGTGTCTGGCTGTCACTTTCTCCATCCTCTCCAGCCTCCTTCCACACATTCTCAGCAGCAGCCCTTATGATCTGGGGAGCCTCGGCCATCTTTCCTGCACCTGTGGGAGGCTTCAAGCCTCATAGGTGCGGGACTTGGACACAAGTTGTGTCCCAGACGGAGGAAGGCTGTGCTCTTTTGGGGGCTTCCTTGTGACAATGACATGTGCCTGTGAGATGGAGGGGCTGGGCTCGGCGGCGGCTGGCTCACAGCTCTGACCATGCAGAGGTCCAAGTCCAGTCTGGGGCTAGCGTTCGGACCTCAGTCTTGGGCCAGGGCCAGGGCTCAGTCTGGAAATGGAGTCAGAACTCAGCCCCCAGATGAGATCAGTCCTCAGCCTGCAGCCAGAATCAAGGCTCATACTGGGGCCACAGTTGAGACTCACCTTGAGGGAAAGGAACAGAATTTCTTGACGTGAAGTGTAATGATCTCTGAGAACAAAATCATGGCCAAAGCTTTGTGGGCATCAGGCTCTAACCATGCCGTACATGCACCGAGGGCAGAAATGCATCATTTCCCTTCATGACTTTAATGTCTCTCCAGCCCACATGCAATATTAATGTGGACATTTTTAAAACAAGAGTACCGACATTAGTGATTTATCTTCTGCAGCCAGCAACCTGCCATAACCATTCTGCCACTTGATGCCCAAAAAGACCCTCAACAGGCATACCCTTGACCCTCATGACTCCCACAGGCAGAAAAAAAACAAAAATAAACCTCTGTTTAATATTTCCAAAGACCCAGGTTTTGGAGCTCTCTGTATCCAATACCCCTCCCCTGGTGAGAATAGAGCCAACTGGGACAGAAGGACGGAGTGTGTGGTTCTCACAGCTGTAGTGTGTGGACTGGACAGTGTCCACCAGGAGAAGAGTGGGGAGTTATCGTGGGCTAGAGAGCAGAGAAGAGGAGCCAGGGGCCCATGAGTCAGGAGGAGCCTGAGGAGGAGGTGATGGGAAGGGACTCAGGATGGGGCAGTGTCTGTGTCTTGGATTCCACCACACTCTTTGCCAGTGACAGGAGCTGAGACAGAAGGCACTGTAGGCAGAGCCCCTGAGGGGAGCCCGTCGCCTCTTCCCCAGGGTGAGGAATGCATGGGTGCTGCAGCGGTGGTCCTCCCCACCATGTCACTCCAGATGCCATGTGCTGCCTCCCAGCTCTTTCTCTGTGGCGACGGCAAGCCCACCATGCTCAGCCTTCTTCTCCATTTCTCTCTCCCAAGGCTCGATTTCCCATCGCTCTTGTAGACTCAAATCTCTATTTCATCCCCCAGTTCTTTTACTGCGATAATTCCAGAAGGCAAATTCTTCCACAGTATTAAAAGATAATTTATAGAAATAATGTTCCTTTAATAAACACCACATAGAATGATACAATTTTTATAGCACATGACAGAATAAGAAAGGCCCGAGCTCTCGCAGAAAAATGAGTCTCTCCCACTCCAGTATACTCCGAACGATACTACCTCCTTGGGCGAATATAATATATTGACTTGGAAAGTTTAACTGGTAATGTAATTGGGCCAAGCCAGCCACTCATTCTGCTCCAAAGAGTTCTCCAAAGACAGTCTCTTTCAGCCTGGCTCGTAGAGACAAGGGCAGGAAGAACAAACTTGTTTCTGCTCGTTCTTTGCCTTTTTTTTATATATATAATTAAATAGTTAGTGGCTAAATTACATTGTAATTGATTGCAAAATTGCCTTTTTAATGAGATTTAGACACTAGGAAATAGCTTTTTTTCTTCAATATGCCCAAAGTGAACTTTGTCATTTTGACAACAAATTGTCTCCCTGGCCTTCTCCTAGGCACGTATAACTCTGAGATTAGCAGACAGGAGGCTACCGGGCTGCCTTGGAAAGAGACGGCCGAAGCCAGCAGTCCCTCCCCGCCCCCAGCATGGAGGGCACCTTTGTAGCACCGTCTTCGCAGCACCCTCAGAGCAATTTCATGCCCAAGGTGCCTGGAATGTCAGAGCTGGGGATCCTCAGATTATTCTGCCTGCCTCTCGTTTTCCAGTTTAGGATACTGAAGGCTGCTCTGGGAAGCTGTGTCTCCCACATCGCAGTCCACCTTACCATATGCCTGTCACCCAGAGGGAAACATGAGATCCCCACCAAGTATGCATGGCAGAGTGACCCACCCAGCTGGCAGGACCCTGTCAAAACCTCAGGCATTCCGGAATCTAGTAAGGGAGGTTCTCATATCTAGTTGATGTAGACATGGATGCTGTCTGTGCCTTCCCAGATCCCCTTAAAGCCAGAGCTGTGAATATTGGCTACTAATGACTCAAGCACCCCATTCTCCAGAGCTGCCTGGCTTTGTAAATAAAGTTTTACTGGAACACAGCCACGCCCATTCATTTACATATTGTCTGTATCTGAGTTTGCACTAGGTCAGCAGAGTTAAATCATTGCAACAGAGACCACACGGCCCACAAAGCATAAAATATATACTATCTGGCCCTTTACAGAAAAAGTTTGCCCTAGAGAGTGGAGGCAGAGAGCAAGAGGAGGGAGGCATGAGATGCGGTCAGAGAGGAAGGCAGAGGCTGCAGCTGTGAGAAGAAGCTTTGTCAGGAAGGGCTTTGAGGAGGGAGAATGTGAACAGGTCTGTCTCTAGAAAAGACAGCCCTCTGGTTTTTGTGAAGAGAAGAGATTTGAGGGAGGCCACAGGATGCTGTGAGAACAGGCAGGAGGGTTTGCAGCGAGTCCAGACAGGAAGCGTTGGCAGCTGGGACAAGGTGGAGGAGGTGGAGGTGGAGAGAAATGGACAGATCTAGAAGATTCGTAGGAGATGAAACTGACAGGACTTGACATGACTGGATACGGCAGGTGAAGAAGGAGACAATGATGGGTCTGCCTTGGGCTTCTGGAGGAGCAGTGGCCCCACTGGCTGGTGCAGAGTCAGTGGTGTGTCCCTGGGCCTCAGTGTTCCCTTCTTAATACTGAGGAGTTGACAGGATGCTCTCAAGGACCCTCCAGCACTGGCGTCCCAATGCGCGTTCAACCACCGTGCTAAGCAGAGGCCACTTAATCCTCCCAGAAGTTAGGTCTGTTATTACCCCCATTTCAGAGATGAAGATACAGGCTCAGAGAGATGAAGGAGGTTGCCCAAGGTCACCCAGCTAGTAAGCGGCAGACCCGGGGTTCAAACCGAGGGGGTCTGAATCCAGAGTCCACATTCTTGCCCACCTCGCCACACTGTCCTGGGTCCAGTTCCAGATCCCATGAGATCTCCCTCTTCTACCTGTCATCCCTGAGTTGCTCTGTGACCCATGTCTCCCTTATGCTCTGTGTATCCTCTCAATGACCCTCCCCACAATACTTCAGGCTAGTCAGGTTTGTCTCTGTCCCTTGCCACCTAAAGCCCCTGACACCATCCTATGGTTGTGCCAGTGACCTTAGGGAATCAGTTCTGCACAGATCCAATCACAAATTCTTCAAGAAGTCTGGAAGCTGAGTCCCAACACTCAGCAGTATAGAGCCCCAGCAGACTCCCTCTATCGCAAGGGCATCAGTTAAGGTAACCCAAAATATAAGGTCTTAACACAATGAAAGATCACCTCTCCCTCCCACAGGAGTCCAATGTGAGACGGTGTTCCTGGTTGGCAGACAGGTTTCCTCCATATAAAGATTCTGGGATCCCAGCTCCCTCCATCTTGTGTCCCCACCATCCTCTAGGGCAGGGCTTGGCAAACCTTTTCTGTAAAAGACTAGATTGTAAATATTTTAGGCTGTGTGGGCCAGACTGTATCTGTCACTACTTAACTCTGCCATTGTAAGGAGAAAGCAGAAATTAAACGAATGGGCGTGGCCATGTTCCAATAAAACTTTATTTATAAAAATAAGCAGCAAATGGGAATGGCTATGCTCCAATAAAACTTTATTTATAAAAACAAGCAGCAGACCAGATTTGGCCCATGGGCTATAGTTTGTCTCCTGCTTCCAACTGGCAAAGGGGATAAGGAGAGGGTAAAGGAATGCCTACTTCCTAAGCTCCTTCACCCAGAAGTGTCACTTCTCCATGTACACTCATGTGTCGCTACCTAGATGGAAATGTAGCCCCTGGCTGGGCAATCACTTCCCAGCTACGATGCTACACTATGGAAGGGAAACATGGATCTTTGGTGATCAGCTAGCCAGCCATCTCTGGGAATTTAGTTACATTCAAGTAATACTTACCAAGCATCTACTGGGTGGCTGGCTCTGTGCTCCATCTGGGGACACAGAGGTGCATGAGACACTGCTCCAGTCCTAGAAAAATCAGACTCTAGTTTAAACTGAAAATGCAGCTGTTTTTAAGACTTCAGCTCCCTGTCTGAGGCTTTTGGTTTTCAAACAGGTGCCCAAAATACCCAACTGAAAACCATGATCTTACAGCGGGCTGATGGAAGAGGCAGGCGACTTGGTGGGGGGTGCTTCACAAGGCAGGGGCCATTCTATTTATTTACCACTGAGTCCCAGGGCTCAGCACAGGGCCTGGCACACAGCAGGGCCCCAGTATTTCTTGAATGAATGAGTGAACCCCTGTTCATCTGTAGAGCTAAACCCTGGGGGTTTAGTGCTGGGTACTTCTCATACTTGTTAGTTTATAGTCTAAACCAGAGAATCTTAGATGAGTGCAATGTCAAAATATCAAAGGGGACTTATTTTCACCCAAGCAAAAAAAGTAAACACTTAGATCCATCATGCAGACATTTGGTCTGGAAGAGGAATTCTAGTCCTGCCTGGAGCCAGAAGACCTAATTCTAAGAATTGGTAACAATAATAGTCACAATTTAATACTATACAATTCTTCACAGCTTATAAAGTGCATCCGTATCCATGAGCACATGGGAAACCTCATAAATGATGTAAGGTCAACAAGGCAAGCTCCGTTTTCTGCATTTTACAGAAGAGAATACTGAGCGCCCAAGGGTGAAGTGGATCCCCAATGTCACACAGCTAGAAGATCCCTGGAACCAGGGCTGGAGGTCAAGGCTGATTTTGAAATCATTGAGGACCTATTCCTTCTCCTGGCCTGTGGCTCTGACTTAAGAACATAATATTGACTAAGTACAGATTTCTAGAATTAAACTCATTTTTTTTAATACCAACTTGGATCTTATCTAAAGAAAAGTAATCTTAGGCATGTGTGTATTTCAAATACAAAGTAGTTATAATTTTGTAAAGTTTATGAAATGAAGTGCCCTGGGGCATATCCCACAAATGAGATTGAATTTACACAGAACCAAGAGACAGGGCCTGGGAGACACTCTTTCGTTAGGTGACCCCTGGCAAGTCACTGCCTCAGTTGGGAGTTTATTCTCGGCTGTTACCCGGAATGGGATCATGTGCTCTCTGGAGCCTTTCTCTACTCAAAGAAAAATGCTGTAATCAATTATCTCCAGGCATTAGGCCAACATTTTCACATTCTCTCAATAACCCATTCTGTAGGTGTAAGGGGGAGCAAAGGCATTCAGGGTTCATTCAAAGGAGACTGGGGCGATCTCCCTCCGGGCAGAAAGTGATCATTATTGTGATTATGAGCCATTCACGTAATAATAACTAGCTAGGAATGGAGTGCCACACGCAGCAGGGAGGGAAGCCGGTGGCCGGTCCCTCACCCAGGATCCACCAGGCAGCAGGCGATGCTCCCAGGACATCCTCTGCAGAGCCACCCGGCTGAGAGGGGCAGAAAGGAAGCAGGCTGGAAACTGGGCTGGTGGGAATTTCCAAACTAGAGCCCGTGCACGCTGGGAAGGATGCATTTGACAGAACTTCTCGGGAGTTTGTTCCGCATAGTAATGAGTGGCATGCCGAAGTCAAGATTTGTATTTCTTATTTTTCTAAAGCCGCGTTGATGGGAGCGAGCTCACAATACAAACAGCGGTGATTGCAATCACTTGCCGTTGCCATGGCAACAGACAAGATTAAAAGGGCAAACAACGAAGCTGGAACTCTCTTCAGATTAAACTCTCCCAATTTTAATTGCCAGGCAGCACACTAACACATGAAGTCCCCAGCTCACTGTTTAACAGAATAAAAACCTCTCCTCAGTAACTGACTGCGGGCCATCCAGGCTGAACACCCTGGCCCTCACTCCTCCCATCCGAGGCATAAAGCACGACAAGAAGTCATCCAATAGCTTCTTGAACACCTCCAGCGACGGGGAGCTCATTCCACCACTGGCTGGATATGGATGCTCAATGAAGGGACCATCTTAGCAGTCAGGGGATAAAACCATGAAGACATAGGCTCAGGCCACTGACACAAGCATGAAGACAAGGGTCGATGATAGCATTAATTTTCATCACAGCTAACATGTGTGGAGGCATGGTTCTCAGCGCTCTACCCTCCCCTGCAGGGGAACTGCACCGGTAGTGAACTGAGAAACTGCCGTGTGTCACACACGGTGCTAATCACTCCTCTGCATGACCTCATCTCATCTTCACAAGAGGCTGCAGCAGGCATTACTATTCCTTTTTTTGCAGATGAGGAGACTGCAGCTTGGAAAGAGGAAGACCAAGGTCACACAATCAGAAGGAGTAGCGCCAAGACTGAAACTCAGACCCACCTGACCCCAGAGCCCACTCCTCTGCCACCACTTTGCCCCTGGAGGAAGGAATCAGCTGGATTTGGGGACAGTTGCCTGGCGTCTGTTCTCTCTGAGCCCCATGTACCTCCCGAGAGAGGAGCCCCGGTCCTGGGGCTGCAGGCTCAGCTTGTCTCTCTGGCTGTGGCGGTGTCGCAGGGTGGCATTGTGACTGTCAGGGTGGCACTGTGACTGTTGCATTCTATGGGGTTTTTGTCTGTGTTTCCAGGGCTCTGGCTCTGCCTGGATCCAGCTTCCCTCTCGCCCGAGCCCTCAGTTCTCCCCTCACACAGCTGCCGGGCGTTTGATCAGCCTGGTTCAAAGCAGTCTCCGCAGGCCCAGGGAGAAGCAGATCTTTGGAAAAACAACATGGAAATAAAACAATAATGAATTCACAAAGAAAATGACAATTAAATAAGCCATCCCAGGGCATCTGGTGTTCACAGATAAACAAGTTCTGTTTCCAAACCCAGTCAGCCATTGATTTCCTGCTCAGTGGTTTATTGTGTTCCTACTCTGTGCCAGGCACTGCGGGAGGCGCTGGGGATTCAAGGGGTCATCCAGAGGGAGGTCAGCATGGGGAGACCCGGCAGGCAGAGCCACAAACCACCACTGAGCCAAGTGGAGAGTGACAAACGCTACAAGAGCGGTGTGGGCCATCGCTGCCAATGCTGGGAGAGGGGGAAGCTGCTTTCCCACTGGGAACCCTGGAAGGCTTCCTAGAGGAGGGGGCCTTTTCAATCACCCATTCACTCACTCACTGCAGCAATGTTTTCTAAGTCCCCCAGACACTCTGCTGGGGGTCAGGGATCTGGGGATGAGCACCAGACCCCTCCCTCCAGTATGGAACTCACAGTGGAGACAAAGACAGCAAATGATGAAACTCACCAGAAATTGCCCAGAGGGACCAAAAGAGGGCTCTAGGAACAAGTAACACAATGAACTGATCTTGTCTCGGGTCTTCAGGTAAAGCTTCCTAAAGGGAGGGATGTTTGGGCTGAGATCAGAATGAGGAGGCACTAGAAAGATGGGGGGGGCGGTGCTCATCCATGGGTCTCAGCTGGAAACATGCTGTCCCCTCCCTGGAACAGTGGAGGAGCCTTGATGAGGACACTATTACCAAAGTGTGGGCAGGGGGAGGGAAGTCAGCAGGCAGAGTGCAGAGCCCCGGGCTACAGACCTGAAGGCGGGGAGCAGGCACCAGCATCTGGAGGGAGGGCTGCCCACAGGAGCTGCGACCATCAGCTAAGAGACAAGACCAACCCAAGGCGACCCGGCAGGGAGGAAGCTGGGGACACTAAAACGCTGACCTCACTCTTTTCCCACCATCTGATCTCCTGCCAAGGCCTCCCTCTCACCACACTCAACCAGAAGCCAGAAACGAGGGCCCCTTTGGGTCTGGCCCGTCCAGTGCTCCTCTCAGGGCATGGAGAGAAGTCGACAGGAGCAGGGAGTGGGTCTGGAGGGGCAAATGGAAACCTCCAGCCCAGGAGCGATGGGTCTAACACAGGGCACGTTGGTCCTATGTGCCAGTCTCTGCTACTCCTCCAAACCCCATTCAAATAACTGGACAGAGAAGGAGGAGGGAGAAAGAGGCAGCTGAGAGAGGACAACGCGTTTTTACCAGGTGGAGCAGTTATGAGCGGCTCAGGAAATGAGAGCGCTGAGGCCTCGGCCACGGCAGAGAGAATACCAACGACAAGCAAACGAGCGGGCCCCACAGGCTCCCCAGAAAGTCTTGGGAATTCGAGACACTAGGTAACTATGAGGGCAGGGGTTCAAACCAAAGCTGAAAAGAGACATTGGCAGCCAGCCTGTGTAAGGATAGTCGGCCCTCCCAAGTCTCCACCTTCATCCCCAGCAGCCGGGACCCCTGCTTTCCCACCCTGCGGGGAGTGGCAGTTTATCGGGGAAATGGGCCCAGGCTGCCTCCTGACTCCGGGAGCCCAGCCACAGCAGAGGGCCAGAGTGTGAAGGTCTACAGCCTAAGTGCCAAGGCCTGCAGCCCACTCCCCTGCTTGTCTGCCAGCAAACACAGATCTCCCAGCAGGGCTCTGGGGTGTTCCTCTTTGGATAAACCGAAAGGTCCCAGAGAAAAGCCCTACATGACATTGAAATTGGGAGTCCCCAGGATGGCTCGGCTCCTGCTCTTTCATTCTACGGTAAAGCCCACCACTAGTCTACAAGCCTAGCCATGTGCAGAGATTGCAATAAATCTGTTAGTCTCATCTTAAATATGAGCACCGACAAGGATCTCTAGACATTTGAGGAAAATCCCCAACATGAGAAAGACCAAAACAGACATCAATAGAAAAAGGAACTCTGATGAAATAGAGCGAATAAAGGGAGCGAAAGGAAAACTTCCAAAACCTTATAATTAAGATCCTCGGGGAGATCAAAGAAGACACTCTTCCCATGATACAAGAACAGGGTCCCACAACACGGAGACAAATGAAAAATAGGAAAGAGCTCTTGGAAATTAAAAATGTGATAGCAGTAATATAAAATTCAACGGAAAGTTTTGGAAATAAAGTTGAAGAAATAGCCCCAAAAATAAGACAACAACAAAAAAGATGGTCCATAGGAAAGAAAGGATATAAAATCTAGAATATCAGCCCATGAGGTCCAATAGTCCCATGATAGGAGTTACAGATAGGAAAAAATGGATGGGAAAAATGATAAAAGAAATATGGAAGAAATTCTATCTAAAACAAATGATAAGTGTTTCCAGATTGTACGGCCAAGGGCCTATAACAGTGAAACTCAAAGACCCAACAAGGCATATTGCTGTGAAATTTCAGGATGTCAGGAACAAAGAAAAGGCCCTAAAACCTTTTGAGAGAGGAGAATAATAGTCACATGAAAAGGATCAAGAATAAAAATGACTTCTTTATATGTTTTGGGTTGAATTGTGTCCCCCTCACCCAAAATTCATATGTTGAAGTCCTAACCCCTAATACCTCAGAATGTGACATTATTTGGAAACTGGATCGTCACAGATATAAGTGGTTCAGATGAAGGCATACTTGAGTAGAGGGGGCCCCTAATCCAACATGACTGATGTCCTTACAAAACGTGAAGATCTGGACACAGACACTCACACAGGAAGAACACCCTGTGAAGATGAAGACAGAGATCAGGGTGAAGCAGCAGAAGCCAAGGAATATCAAAGATTCCAGAAACCCGAAACCCATCAGAAGCTAGGACAGAGGCCTGGAATAAATTTCTCCCTCCAGGCCTTAGAAGGAACCAACCATGCAGACACCTTGATCTTGGAGTTCCAGCCTCCAGAACTCAGACAATACATTTTTGTCATTTGAACCATCTATTTTGTGACACTTTGTGACAGCAGCCTTAGGAAACTACTATAACAGAAACTAGAAGACAAGAGAGTGACTTCAAAATTCTGGAAGTGATTTCTAACCTAGAATTCTATAACCAGCCAAATATCAGTCAAGTGTGAAGGTAAAATAAATACATTTCAGTCATGCATGATCTCAAAAAATATCTATCTCCCATGTACCTTTTCTCAGAAAGCTACTGGAGGATGTCCTACACCAAAACAAAGGAGTAAATCAAAAAAGAGGAAGACATAGACTTCAGGAGACAAGGAAGACAACACATAAGAGGCAAAGGGACATCCCAGAATGACAACTGTGTAGTAATCCTGGAAACTAGTCCCAACTGAAACAATAGGATAGAAAAGGAATGTCACCAGAAGGAAAAAATTAAAAACTGATAGATTAGCGAATTATTGACCATGTGGTTTTATGGTACTGAAGTAGTATTTGGAAGGAGCTACTGATAGATGCATAGAAAGCTAAGCAAATCCATTCTTGGACAATTATTTACTAACTCTATGGGCAGGACCCATTCTAAGCACTAGGAACACAGCAGTGAATAAAGCAGATAAAAATGTCTTTATGGAGTTTATGTTCCAGTGGAGGCCATGAGACAATAATGGAAATAAGTACAATCCACAGCATGTGAGACGGTGATAGTGCTGTGGAGAGAAACAAAGTGGGAATGGGCGTGCCAGCGTGGGGACAGAGCAGTCAGGGCAGGCCGTACTGTAAAAGACCAGAAAGACATGAGGGAGCAAGCCACGTGTGTATCTGGGGGAAGCAGAGGCAAAGTATTTAGTGCAAAGGGAGCCTACCCAGCACGTCCAAGGAACACCAGTGAGGTTTGTGTGGCTGGGATGGACCAAACTGGGGAAGGAGATTTACTGCAAGGTTGTGAGTGGAGGAGCGACATGATCTAACTTACCTTTGAAAAGAATCACTCCAACTACTGTGTTGAAATGGACTGTCAGGGAACAATGGTGGAAGCAGAGAGACCAATTACGGGGCATATTGTAAAACTCCGAGTGGGAGCTAATGGTGTCATGGACCACAGTGGTGGCTGGAGGAAGCGATGAGAAACCGATTCTGGGTGTGTTTTGCAGGTAGAAGTAACAGAATTTGCTGAGATTGGATGTGGAGTATGAGAGAAAGAGGGGCATCAGAAGGACCCCAAAGTTCTTAGCCTGAGCACTTGGAAGGATGGAGGGCATGGCCAGGAACTGGGGTGGGGAAGAACGCAGGTGAATGTTGGGGGACTAAGGAGCTGTGTTGTAGACATATTGAGGTTGAGAGCTTACCAGACATCCAAGCGAAGGTGTTGAGAAGGTGATTGGATACAGAGGTCTGGAGTTCAAGGTAGGGGTCTGGGATGGAAGAGAGAGAGAGAGATAGACAGCGTATTCCTGACATTCAAAGCCAGGGAGACCAGATGAGATTGAATGAAATACAATGAAAGCAAAAATCCAAAGAAGGACATGAAAGGAAGCATTGTCACATCGTACCTCTGGCTTGGCAGTGGACAACATTTATATAGTCACAATAATACAAACAAAACATTAATTCAGCCAAAATTGTGATTTAATTGTGTTGGAAAGATTGAAAAAGTGAAGAAAGAGTTGAGAAGTGGGATTTAGGAGTTCTAAAGTCTAGGATTCATAATAGGAATAGATACCATTTGAAAGGTATAAAACAAGCTTAGTGGTAAGATATTCCTGGTTCAGAGTAGGCTGGAAATTGCCCTAAAAGAAAGCACCAGCATTTGTCTTCCCCGCAGTGGACCTGTTCAGACCCTTGTTTGGTCAGAGCCCGAGGAAGGAAGGGTAGAAAGGCTCTAACTTGGTAAATGGCACACTCAACAAATGTAGCACTCAAAGTCACTATTCACGTAAATCCATGTCGAGATGCTGTTTGTTCAGTAGTCTGATATCGCTTTTGGACACATAGTTTAAGTAATTAAATTGGAATTAATGTTTGAATATGTGTTGAAAAGGATACTTTTATTTTAAACATGCTCTTTCTTCCATTACACGCTGATTGCCAGAAAGTTCATTCCTGAAAAAAGTACAATTTTTTTTCCTGTAATTCTGTGCTTTTCTAGGCTACAATGTTTCAGCTACAGTTCTACAGAAAGAAACAAACTTCAGAACTGTCTAATACAAAATGCTACTATGAATTGGACCCTCATTAAGATGAAAGGATGGTATGCAGTTTCTGGTTAATTATTTTAAACCATTTGTTGGATGGAGTTTTTTTTCCACAGGAGCAGTGAGCCCACAGTGATAAAGGACAGGCGATTATTCAATTCCTTCTCTTCTGTTTCCAGCTTCATGTGTCTCTTTAACAGTTTGTGTTTTGTTTAGTAATTTTACTTTTTCTTTTGTCAAAACTCGGATGGGTGTTGCTTCTCCAAGCAGATTTTAACGCAGCTGCTGAAGTTTGTAGGAAAAAAACCCACTGGTGAAAGATGCTCCATGAAAGTAATATTGAGGCTGAAATTGAAAATTGAGAACTAATCTTTGTGTACCTTTCAAATGTTTGTATTTTTTAATTGGCAATTTAAAGAAGAATAAAATTGGTTGGAATAATACAGCCCAATGGGGGAAACCAAGTTGGGCAGAATTGTTCTAATTCTAATTAGATGGATTCCCCTGTTTGAGATTTACTTACAGAACAATCTCAGTTTTAGTGGGGAGAAATTCTTATTGATGAATTTGATTGCCACTATGGAATTTTATTTTCCTTGTGGTGGGCTGCAAAAGGAAGCCCCAAAAACGTGAAGTTGGGGATACAGACATAGTCATTCTTCCTTGCTACCAACTTGAACTCTTATGCTCAGAATGTAGTGGGATTTGCTGAGAAGTGCTCTATAGCTGTTCTTCTGTTCCTTTATTTCAAATGCTCTGGGTGGTGTCAAAGATAACCAGGAATTAATTTTTCACAACCTTGAGGGACTACCTGGAATTGCAGTGGAAGGTGGTGTTATCAGCAGATCACCCATAACTTACTGATCCCAGTGGCGCCTGGGCATCTTCATCCTAGAAGAATGGGTCCTCCTTTGGGAATTTAACTGGCTTTGCTTATCCAACTCTTGGCAGTGTAAGTAGGAATATATGGATGCCCCAGAAAGTGTCAGTCCTGAATAGTTTGAAAGTCAGGAATCTCATATACAAGGGGTAAAATATTTCAGGGGAGACAACCGAGACACGGAAGGACAGGAATGAAGATAGAGATTTAGGAAGGATGAGAGAAAAAGACAGAAATGTGAAGTGAACTGAAGCGTCCTGGTTATATAGTCCACAAAGGGAGTGGAATCAGCCAAGAAATTCACCAGGAGATGAAGCCCATGCCAAACTCTCTGCTCTGATTTGGACCCGGGTGTCACTGAGCTCCAAGAGCTGTAGCTAAAGTGGGAGCTGAGCTGTCTTGAGTCCAAAGACATTTCTTTCCATCTGAAATCTATTCTTGTACACCTGAAACCTTTTCCCCAAGACCATGGCCTGTATATACACTACCATACTGCATTAGTTTTCTATGGCTACTGTAACAAATGTCCATAAACCTACTGCCTTAAAACAACACAACACTTATTATCTTACAGTTCTGGAGTTCAGAAGTCCAAAATGGGTCTCACTGGGATAAAATCAAGATGTTGGCAGGGCTGGGTTCCTTCCAGGAAGTTCTAGAGGTGAATCCACTTCCTGGCCTTTTCCAGCTTCCAGGAACCATCCATGTTCCTTGGCTTGTGGCCTCTTCCTCCATCTTCAAAGCCAGCAACATCAGGCCAAGTCCTTCTCACGCTGCCGTCTCTGTGGTTCTCCCTCCCTCTTCCACTTTTAAGGACTCTCGTGGTTACGTTGGGCCCACTCAGATAATCCAGGATAATCTCCCCATTTTAAGGTCAGCTGATTTGCAGACAATTCCAGCTGCACATGTAACTCCCCTTTGCTGTGCAACCTCACATAGTCACAGGTTCTGGGGATTAGGACCCAGACATCTTTGGAAGGGGGCCACACCAACCATGGTAATTTCACTATCCCTCAATAACAGGTTCAGGGCCCCCAGGGAAGTGGCTGAACCAGGTGCTGAGCTGGAGAAGAGCATTTCTGGCAGCCAGGCCTAGAGCTGCTCCTGGCACGGAGGACAGTGTCCAACAGCTCCACTCCAGGAGCCTAGCAAAGGGAGTCACTGCGAATGAAGACAAGCAGGATGAGGAGTGGCACCGGAAGAGGTAACCGCATAAAGAGAGGGAAGGCACGGGAGGGGTTTTAATTCATCCCCAGGGCCTTCTTCCTTTCTGTCAACACCCTGTCTCTCCATAAGCAGGGGTAAAACATCAGAGACATATTTATACTCTTACTTCACCTCTCTGAGCCTCAGTTTTCACATCCATGTGATGGGAGAATAATACTTGGTACAGGTATTACCAGGGTAACTGCTAATCCCCTCCTAACAGGACAAACCAGTGGGTGGAAGGGTTCAGCATGTTTGCACCATGCGCTCTGCTTATTATGGTCACTGCCTTAATTGTCCTAACTGACGTGGCCTCAGTTTCCTCATCTTGTCTGAAGAAAGGGATAATAGTAATCCCCACCTCCTACAGTTGCTGTGAGGGGAGAGCAGCTGGCACATGCTTCTGGTAGGTCCCCTTCTTTCACATGAGTCACCCCTCTGATGACCAGTCTTTGCCTAGTTATCAAGTCCCCCCCCTCTCTCCCACACACACACACACACATGCACACAAACACACACACACACCTGCGCGTCTTCGTCCCTCCCCACTCTCCTGGCTCTTGCCATCTTGCCTCCAAGCAGGCACAGACTTGCCAAATCCCAAATGGGACTCTGTGGCTAGCCCCCCCTCCCCCGGTTGGTGAGCTTCTTTAAACCCACGGCCTCCCTCCCTGACTTATCAGTGTTTGCATTCTGCCTTCAAGCTCACCACGGTCTGAAATTGGCCTACTGATCACTTGCATGTCGCCAGTGGCCTCGTAGTTCTCGTTCTCCCTAACCTCTCCACACGTCTGATCGGGCACGAGGCTACCTTCTCCTCCAGGTGAGACCATGCCCGGGCATGAGCCAGAGCCAGCTCTCCACAGGATTATAACCTCCAGTAAGATCAGGAGACAATCTGCCTCTCACTCACCTCCATATACTCAGGGCCCGAGAACCTGCAACATGGTCGGCTTTTAATAATGTCTAATCTGAACAGAGAAACAAACGAATCCATCAGTCAATTCATCACTCCCCATGGCTTGCCTGCACAAGTTCTGCTCTGGTCCCCTTGGGTGAATGAGATGCCGAAGAGGGGCCCCCACATTCTGGTGAAGAGAGCCAGTTGATCACTGAGCAGGCAGTTCTGTGAGATCCCCATCGAGACCTCACGGCCCTGCTGGGCCTAAGCCCTTTCAGTGAATGACTCATGCATGTGGGAGGTGAAGGCTGGTACGGAAGGGGCCAGGGATGATAGGACCCGCTCCTGCTCTGCCGTGCACCTGCGGTGTGACCTTGGCCACCAGGCTTCATGCCTTTCCCCCTCCTTGAGGCACCCGAGGGTGGCAGCCTGCCAGCGTGGTTCTGTGGGTGTTCTACTTCCCAGGCTGGCGGGCGCGTGCGTTCACCAGGGGGAGACCTGGGTCTCCTCAGCCAGATCACAGCCACCGAGAAGTGATGGGAAAGTGGGTTTTGGCGGAAGAACCAAGGTGAGCATGCTAAGGCCCCACAACAGGGCACCCCTGGAGCTCAGTGTCTAACAGCCAAGAGGGAGAAGCCTCGCAGCCTTAGTCAAAGAGGGGGCAAATATCCTCTAACAGAAGTGGATTCCTATAAACCAGAGTAAGACGGTGAGGTTCCGGACTCCGATTCATTCTCTCCATCAGCAAAGGCCACATCTGGTTTGTCCTGACATACCCAGCGGCAAGCACATCCGACCACAGAGGGGATTCATGTTCCCCAGGGTTACCATGGTCTAATCCCATGTAAGGGAAGCATATTCCTCCATCAACATGACTTTGACCCTACAAATGTGATCCTGGCCTTTGAATGCTCTGAAGAATCTGACCCCTGTGGAGTCCCCTGTATTGTGTGTGTGTCCATCATCCATGTGGGCGTGTCAAGTACATTCTTTCTGCCACGGGACTCCAGTCCCTGGTGGCAGGGTCGTCTCTCAGTTTGTCCCCCGACACCTTCAAATAAAAGGCTTGCACTTGCTGACTTTGAGCATCTGTGTTTGCAGGGCATGCCAACTACTGTAATGAATGCTCCTGAGATCTCAGAAGACCGTATTGGTTGAAAACAGTACAGGCTTGTTCCTAACTCGTGTTATGGTCTAGTGAGTAGTCCTTTGGGGGTCCAGGCTCCCTCCGTGCTAGGGGTCCACCATTGTCACACATATGGTTTCAGTGACACTTTGGCATCATCAGTTGGCAGACAGGCAGGTGATCATACAAGGGTTTTAGGGGCCAAGCCCAGAAGTGGAACCATCACCTCCACCCCCATCCCACTGGGCAGAGCTCAGGCATATGGGCCCCTCTGACTGCAAGGGGACCTGGGAAGGAGGCCAGCTGTTTGCCCAGGGATAAAAGGAAATGGCTTTGGTGACCATCCATCTATTCTGTCACAACATTCCTTCCACCAGAGTCCTAGGTTCTCAAGCTGCTTTCAACTCTCCCCAGGCACAACCAAGTTCAGTTACCCATCCTGCATGACGGACACTCGGCACAAAGGGAAGAAAACATTTAAGTGGCACACCCTGAGGGACCCTGACATCTAAACTCCCCGCCAACGCGCCGTTCCCATTCCACAGCCTTCCTGGGAAGCCGGCTTCTGCACACTGCTGGAAATCGGTTCCCATTGAGGGCAGCTGTTCTTAAATTAACCGAAACAAGGCATAGAGAGGAAGGAGCATTTGGAGAGGCAACTGATGGCTTCATTGAATCAGAGGAAGCCTCTTTGCTGCTGCCACCCTGCTGCCAAGACTCCCCCCGCGGTGGGCCAAGGAACGGCTTTCATGTTCCTTCCTCAAATCTGAACTCGGAGCCATTTGCAAGCCCCAGAGATGGGGACTTCTGATGCTCACAGGGCAGCCCCGAGGGGCCAGCCAGAGATGCAAAGTCCCAGGAAAAGAAAAAGCATTTCTAAGAGACGAATGCAAAGTTGTCAGCAGGATGAATATGAAGTTTTGAGATCAGTGTCACTTTTCTTACTTAGAATTCCCCAAAGGGGTCCTGAAAAGTAGCTGTGAAAGAACGAAAGACTCAGTGTTGGCCGTTTGCAATATTTATTACAAAAAAGGGATGCGTGAAAGGTCGCACCGTTCACATTGGCGCAAAATATACAGCAGGCTTCTCAAGGCGACATATCCCTCACACCCACACTGGCGGGAGCTGCCAGGGCTGGAAGAGGCTGTGAAAACTCTCTCTCACCTAGAGCCAGGAGTGGGTTCTGCCAGAAGAGAGAGCTGAACGGGGGCTCCCAGAAAGCAAATGTAAGGTCCCGACTGCTAGGGTGCACCCAAGGTGTGCGTGGATGTGACCCTGGGGTGACAGCACACCTAGTGGTCACAATATTAAAGCAGGAAGCACATATGGGCCACTCGTCCTGGTCAGCCTTTCTAAGTCCTTTATGTGCATTAACTAATTTAATTCCCCCAATAACCCAACTAGGTAACAATGATCATCATTTCCATTGTACAAATGAGGAAACTATGGCTCAGAGAGGTTAAGTAACTTGCACAACATCACACAGCTGGAAGGTGGTCAAACTAAGTTCAGAATCCAATCCTGTCTGACCCCAGAGCACTTGCTCTTAACCCTCATCCTATGCTGACCTCTGATGTGGCCCTTGAGGTAGGAGAATAGGTGTGACAGAGATGATCCATGGAGGACCCAGGGCGTGCATTATGACAAATGGATAACATCCGTGACAACTAAACTGATGGCAGCAATGGCCGTAATGTCATATGCAAGAGGACAGCCAAGTGGACCACTGAGGAGCAGTCGCCTGTATTTTTTTTAAAATCACCACAATGTCACCATTCAGAGGGTGATTGCCTATCAGATGGACCCACTCCAGGCCCGGCTGTAAGAGGACTGACTGCAGGGGCGAGAGCTCTGCTCTGGGGTCAGAGAGTTAGCTCTGGTTCAAATCCCAGCTCTGCCATGACCTGGCCAGGTGGCCTTGGGCAAGGTAGTTAAGCTCTCCAGCACTCAAATTCTTCAGCATAAAATGGGGGTCGGGGGGAATGGTGAAAAATCCACTTCAAAGGTGGTGGGAAAGATTACATTAGCTGGGCAGGTGTGTCAGCCGAGGTTGAGCAGGAATCCAACGGCACCCTCGACTTGGGTAACTTGAGGAAGGGTTTTAACGGGGACTGCACACAGGTGAGGGCAGGATGTCGTGGAACCTTGAGTAATGGTGCAGTGCCCCAGGCCAGTAACAGCCAGGGGCCATTATCAGGCCTGGGACTGAGGCAGGGATATGGTTCCCAGACCCTGAAATAAAGTGTGGTTGGCAGAATAACAGTTCCCCAAAGATGTCCACATCCTAATCCCCAGAACCTGTGGATGTGTAACCTTACAGGGGCAAAAGGGACTTTGCAAATGTGATCTTGAGATGGGGAGATTTTCCTGGATTATCAGGGTGGGCCCAGTGTAATCACAAGGGTTCTTACAAGAGACAGGTGGGAGAACGGGAGAAGACATGAGGTCAGAAGCAGGGGTTGGAGTGATGTGGAGCCAGGAGCCAAGGAATACAGGCGGCCTGTAGATGCAGGAAGAGGTAAGGAGCTCTCCCCTAGAGCCTCCAGAAGGAGCACAACCCAGCCGACCCCTTGATTTCAGTCCCATAAGACTCATTTCAGACTTCTGACTTCCAGAACTGTAAGATAGTAAATGTGTGTTGTTTTAAGGCACCAAATTTGTGGTGATCTCTTACAGCGGCCACAGGAAACGAATACAGTGAGGGTTGGGTCGGAGGGCTGCGCTAATAGGAGGTGTGACCCTCAGTCAATCAGGCCAAGAGACGCCCCCCCCAACAGACAGCTGAGGGAACAAAACCCCAACTTCACTCTCCTCCTGCCCCTGGGCTCCTGTTGGGTCTGCCATTGGAAGAACCCAGCTGGAAGCCAGAGGAAGCCACTGATGTATCCACACAGGTCAGCTTCTGGGGCGGAGCGCAGGGAGCAGAAGGCGGAGGGTAGATCTGAAGAGACAAACAGGAGAAGCCAGCACAGCTGGGGGACTTGGAGAAACTCTCTCTTGGTTCACATATTGTACAAGAGTTGGGGCCACGTGTGAGCCCTGAGGAGGAGCAGGACCCCTGCCCTCAGAACAGAACTCCAGGAAGACAGACTCAGATCTAGGGCATGGAGGGTGGAAATCCTTCCAGAGCTTCCTGGGAGCAGAGGTCCTTCAAGGGTCTAAAAGCCACCGTTGGGGCCAGTCTGCAGGAATGATCAACCCAAAGGCCACCACCCTTCATCCTGCCTCAGCCACCGATCCCAACCCTGCCTACCCCGCCCTCATGCCTCACCCTTCAAGGATGAGACTATGCTGGATGAGAGAAAAGGGCCCCAGGCATTGGCCGGGCTGGCTGTCACTCCTGGCTTGGCTCTGACCAATTGATACTGCCCAGTGTCAGACATGGACGTCCTCAGGCCCTGCCCTCAAAAACTCACATGCATGGGCCAACTTAGATGAAACAGACAGCCTGGCACTAGTCAATATGGCAGCTGTGCAAATTAGGAAAAAGTAGCCCTTCCTCAAGACACTTTCCTGCCACCTACTGGAAACTTGTAGCAACTACATGTATCTAAGATGACAACGAGGTAAACAGGGGCCCCTGGGAATTGTGCAATGCACAACGTGCACAACTGTAGCCTTTCATAGAGCCTTCATCACAACTGGAATGATGGTGATGATAGGTGGCCTTTTTTGGTTTGTTATCTGTCTTTCCAGCCCCCACCAAAACTGTCGTCACTACCTCCCAGCTAAGACCACCAGGAACACACCTCTAGCTGAACACCCTGGGCTTATGACCCGCAGAGAAGACAGAAGAGACTATACTGCCGGATCGCGTTTCTACAAAGCTCAGGAATGAGTAAAACTAATTTGTAGTGTCCAGGGTCAGAACAGGACGGGCGTGTGTGTTCCTTCTGGCCGGCCCTGTCAATACAGCAGCACGTGGAGCAGGGCCGGTCCGACCTGAGAGGTGCTGTGAGGTCAAATCCACGTCCAAGACTCGGTGTGAGAAACAGAAAGTATCTCATTCATGATAAAATGATGTTTTTGACACACTGGGTTAAAATTAATGCCACCTATTTCTTTTTTCCTTTTTTAACACGGCTACCAGAAAGTTAAAAATTTCCTTTGCAGTTTGTATTACGTTCCCCCTGGACGGCGCCGCTCTCAACCCTTCCTGCCCAGGCCCGTACGGGAAGCCGGTGCCCCAGGTACGGGCTCACGGGCATTCTGCCATAGCTCATAGCGACTGGACATCTGTCTGCCGACTGATCCCCCAGCTCTTCCTGGAGGGAGGGTCTCGTGAGGATGTTTGACAGCTTGAGCAGGTTTGACTTATTATTAGGATACACGGGTGTCACACACGGGGGATCACATCTTAAAAATCCTCTCTCTCCTTTCTCCTTCCTCTCCCTCTTCTCTTGCTTCTCTTCTCTGCCTCCTCTTCCTCCTCTTTCTCCCTCTCTCACGCTCCTCTCTGAACATCTGCTTCATTTCTCTCTCACTTACCAACCAGCTTCCCTATTTCTCAGGCCACGAGGGGGGAGATTTGGCAGTTGACTGCTCCCCGGTTATGCTGCTTACGTGTTACCACCTGGAGAGAGATCGCTCTGCCTCTGTCTCCGGGTGTCTCTCTCCTAACTCCTCAAGAAGGATCCGGCAGCCCTGACTGTGGTCACGTCCTGCCCTGTGCTAACCAGTTATGCCTGAGATCTCCTCCTTTGCTCCTTCCTAAGCAGCTGGGAGGTGACACCAACAGGCAGCCCCAGCCGGGAGCCGGGCTGGCCAGCCTGTTAGCCAGAAGGCGTGCAACCAGAGGCCCATCAGAAATGCGGGAGAAGCACAGAGCGTGGGTGGGCGTTTTAAAAGGGGGGGAATCCTAGAATGCCACCAAAGGGTAGAGAAAAAGTTGGTGAGGCAGAAAGAAAATGTTGCAAGGAAAATAGAGCCACAAATTGCGAGTGGGCTGGTAAACACGGGCGAGAATTCAACGGATTTCATCCCAGCCCTGGTTCTGTTGGTGACTTACTGTTGTGACCTTGGACGTGTCCCTTCTCCTCTCTGAGCCTCAGTTTCTCCATCTGCAAAATAAGGTGTTGGACTAGACGATTTCTGAGGGTCCTCGCATGTGGGAGAATTGAGATGGGTTTTTCACAAAGAAATTGACTCATTTAACCAATATTTCTGAGCCCCTGGTAGGGACCGGGCGTATTCTAGCTACGGGGGATTCAGCAGTGAATTAAACGGACGAAATTCTCTGCCCTCCAGAGATTGTCACTCTCCGTAATAGCCGCCAGCCTCAAGATGCTGAGAGAGACAAACGCTCCACTGCATCTTCCAATTATGTTTTTACCGGTGGCGGGAGGAGAGGCGAGACCCTTTGTTCATCAGATTCTCACACTAATGAGAATACCTGGAGTAATGGAGCAATTGTAATCAAGCCAGGAACTCTGCCCGCTCGGAACCACCATAAATAAGAATGGCGCTTTACCTAACCTTACTGTGAAAGCCCCGAGAGGGGAGGGCTGGGCAAAGAGGGGGAGCAGGACCAGCCCCTCCTCGCACGGCAGGTACCTGGAGCCATCAAGATGGCCCCTCACCCAACCATTCAATCAGGAGAAATCCAAGACTGGGTCTCTGGTACGAGACTCGACAGGCTCAGGCAGGAAGAGTGAAAACCAGGCGTCCAGAGTCCCAAACCTGGACTGCCATGTCATCACAGGTGACACGGGGAGGCCGGGGCCCCCGCACTTTCCACGGAGGATCTGTTACTTGGGGGAATTCAGGAGCCAGGGAAGGCCCAGGTGGATCCTCGCCCCGGGCTCTCTCCACCCACACCTGCTGCCAGGGCCCCACAGGAGCAATGGCCTTGCAGGAAATCAAAAGAAACGCCAGCTCTGCTCTATTTGGTTTAGTCACCCTTGCCTTTGCCGCTTACTGAGCACTAGACGTGCGGGTGAAAGTGTCCGAGCTTTGGATCCAGGCCATGTGTGTCAGCTCCAGCTCGGGCACTCACAGCTGTGTGACCCAGGTGAGCCGCGTCCCCCGAGCTGAGGCTCCTCTGCCAAGTGGCGCTAACGCTGCCCGCCATGAAGCAGAGAAGGGGTGCCGTGTCAGTCCCCAGGGCTCCCGCCAAGCCACCCGCAGAGCCTGTGCTGTTGAAGGTTGAACTGTTGGCTAAACGCCACTGACTGATGTGACCTGGCCATTTCCTGTGGGCAAGGAGGTGGCTTGTCCTGTGACAAGCAGTAACTGGGCATGTGCTATACCCCTTTGCCATGTCCCCCTCAGGATGCACATCAACCCCTTAGGTGTCACTTCTGGCCGAGCCCTTCTCATGACAGGCGGTCCTGCGGCTGAAGGCATCCTCACCTCCTGAGAGGGGGCTGTGCCCCAGTGGGGCAGGAAAATGCTGGCTCTAGCCCCCACTTGCAGCATCTGGGCCTGAATGCAGTCCCTTCTGGAGGAGACTTCATACCTGACCAGCAGGGCTTGATGGAAAACAGGAGCCACTCAAAGCTGCGGCTGCAGAGAGCTGAATGCAGGTGCACGTGGGGTGGAGGGAATGAAGGAACGGGGAGCACCGGGACTAGCGGGGGTGGAAACATTGCCACACTCAGGCCTGAAGGGCCCAGGGAGGCCCCGCTGCTCTGGGGGCAGGGAGAGCTGTGGCCTGGAAGGACTGCCTGACCTCAATTGTGACCACAGGTCAAAGAGCACAGCTCCTGCCAAACCCCAGCCCAGCCAGGAGGGAGGTGAGGAACAAAGGCCCAGCCTTCTCTCCTCCCACACAGACCTCCTGCTGGGGCCTCCTGTGGCCAAACCCAACTGCAGGCCAGAGGGCCAGGGGGCCGGGATACATTGGCATGTTGAGCCTCTCAGGGGACAGAGCAGGCCAGAGAACAGATCTGGGGACAAACGGAGACTAACTGGCTGTGGTAATGGCCCCCAAAGACGCCCACACCCTAATCTCCAAATCCTGTGAACAGGTTACCTTCATGGCAAAAGGGACTTTGCACATGTGGTTAAGTTAAGGATCTTCAGGTGAGGAGATGATCTTGGATTCTTCAGGTGAGCCCAATGCATTCACAAGGTGCTTAGAAGAGGGAGGCAGGAGGGTCACAAACGCTCAGAGGGGATGTGATGACAGAAGTACAGGGACGCAGAGAGACTGGAAGATGGTACACTGCTGGCTTTGAGGATGGGGCCACAAGCCAAGGAATGCAAGTGGCCGCTAGAAGCTGGAAAAGGTAAGGAAGCTGATTCTCCCCTAGGGCCCTGCCCACCCATTTCAGGACTCCTGACCTCCAGAATTGTAACAGAATAAATTTGTGCTGTTTTATTAGTCTGTGGTAATTCGCTACAGCAGCAACAGGAAACGAACGTACCTGCACAATACCCATGGGGTCCCTCTGGCCACCCAGCCCCCTGATACCCTCCCAAATCACTCTCTGGTCGTGGGGTCCATGTCAAGTTCAGCTGGACAGAGGTCAGAAGGGTGGCTCACACCCGGGAGCAAATGCCCAGGTGAACCGGTCATGATTCTCAGAGGGAGAGAGCAGGCCCGAGGGGCTGTGAAGCCCACACAGGCCCCTATCATGTTAACCCCTCTAGCTGCTCCAAAACAAAGGCTCCGGACATGCTCTGGGCTGCTCCCTAATAGAAGTTTCATACCTTCTCCTTTCCTTTTTTTTGTAATACATCACACCCATGTATGGACTGTCTGGTGAGGGAGGCAGCACAACGTGGCACAAAAAGCCCCAGCCCAGAAGTCTGGAAACTTGTATGCTAATCCTGGGTCTACTCCAGCCTTGAAGTGGGGTCTAGAAGGTTAGTGCCCTTCTCTGAGCCTCAGTTTCCCCATCTGTATAAGGAGACAGGACTGAGGCCCTAGTCTACCAGCATTCTGATTCCATGATTCTAAACACATGCTTCCCTGTCGCCAGCCAGCCTGAGCCTGTAGAGTAGGGGGTCAGGGATGGTGGAGAGCCACCATGTCCGGAGAACAGAGCTTTCTCTGGGAGGTCCCCCAGAACCTCAGCTCCTGGCCCACGGACCACAATCCGCTTGTTCTCTGCTGCCCCCTGCTGGCCGCTTCAAACAAAGGCTTCCAACTGGATCCCTTGAAAGGAACCCTCAGGAGATGCTCCCTGCACCTCCTGCGTCCATCCCCCCAGGACCTCCTGGGAGCTGTTGTCAAGGCCCACAAGGAAGCCCGTGCAGGGACCAGAGGCCTGGATGGGGAGGCTGACCGCTGTGGGGCCCTGGGGCGGCTCTCCCCATCCCCACATCCCGCCTCCTCTGAACTAGTGAGGTGGGGTCTGAGATACCACGGTTTCTGAAAAGTGGTCTGTTGTCCCATTCTCTGCCTCTGGATGATAGTACAATAGGATGAGGTGTCCCTGCTCTCTCTCTCACACACACACACAAATTCACACAACAGAAGCACACAAATAAGTAAGAAGCGTGGTTGACAAAGCAGAAATGACCAGAAGTCCACCGGGAAGGCTCCAAGAGGGCTGCCTCCAGGAAGAGAAGAGAGACGGTGCAGTACCGTGATGAAGAGGCTGTGTAAACCTGAGGGTATGTCAAAGGCACATTATGCTCTGCGTCCCCCACAGAAAAGAGAGGCAATTAGAAACGCTGGGCCAGGTGAGGCTAGGGGAACGCTGGCCAAGAAAGCCATGAACCAAACGCAGCTTGACTTTAATCCACTGGACGAGGCGGGTAAGAAGGAACTCCTGGGGCCTTTGTAACAGAAATGTCCTTCGACTGCTCCAGCTTGGGGGAGGACAGGGCATCCCCAGCTGTTTCAGTCCAACACCCCCTCAAGTGCTATGCCAGGGTGTCCCCACACTCCTCAGGGTCCTGGCCCCCACCTCTCATTTCTCTTGGGCTTGCAAATGTCCTGGGGCATCAGGAGGGGAAACTTCCACACAGGATGAGTTGGACAGGACCACACAGGGTCCTGGGACACATTCGGGCATCAGTCCTGCTGGAGGGACTGGAGATGCAGTGAGATCCTCACTGTCCCCAGGAAAAGGGGCAGCCGGTGGAATGCTGCATACGGAAATGGACGGGACAACGGAGGCTGGGAAGTCTGTGGGCCGTAGTTCCTGGTCCTCAAATGATGCCCCCAGCCAAGTTCTTTATCTGCTTCTGAGCCACACTTGAGCCGCTGACTGCTCAGACACCGTCCAAGCCTCTCTCCCCGGGCAGTCGGGAGAGGTGAGGGGACCCTCTGCTCGCCTCCCTCAGCCTCCCCCTGCTCCAGGGTCTCCAGTTCAGGGCACTCTTTCCAGCCTCGGGACCCTCCTCCCTTCCTGCTTCTGCACTCACAGTGTCCCCTTCCTTTGACCTCTAAAATCTCCTCCCAGTTCTCACGATATACCTGGATGGCCCATTACACACAGAGCGTGAATCAACCAAAAATTAACCCTCTTTCCTCCATGGTGGGAGGGCGTAAACCTCGAATCTCCTCGTGCCGCAAAAGAAGGGAAGAAGAGAAAAAATAAAACACTCCCACGTTAAAATATACACTGCCACTCCTGATGCCAGGAAAATCCTCATCTGGCAGCCCCGGGGTCATGAATTAGGAAACACAGAAAAATAAACGCAATCCCAGCTCCATGCAGCGACCGCAGGGAAATGTACTCACGCGGCCATAATCGTGTACATGCTG
Source organism: Ceratotherium simum simum (assembly GCF_057802395.1). Lineage (NCBI taxonomy): Eukaryota > Metazoa > Chordata > Mammalia > Perissodactyla > Rhinocerotidae > Ceratotherium > Ceratotherium simum. The sequence goes on from NC_141915.1 coordinate 12,993,464, forward strand.
TTTATTGATTTTCAAATTTTAGGGTCAACCTATGGATAAAGCACAGAAGACTTAATTTTGGTTACAAGCAGAAAAAGATGGGGTGATGGAAAAGTAAACATACATCAGATCGTTAGGTGGGAGGAGGTGGGAGATGGAGGGAGGGGTCCCAGCGCTGCCACCATCATCCTACACAGAAGAGTCACTGAACCGATGCACGTCAATAGAATAGAGATTTCTAGATGAACTGTACAAAGTTACAAAAATAACCAAGCCAAGAACCAAAAATATCACTATCCAAAATTGGGAGCAGGAGAAGGAAGAGAATAGGAAGCGTCAAAGCATTAAATAAATCCTCATTTTTCCTTGACATGGGGTAAAAATGACACATGGAGAAACTGTGATTTAAATATATTCTTTGGTGATTGAGAAAACTACCAAAAGAGTAAAAACCAGAGTCAATTCAAACTGGCAGCTCTGGGCTAAGGAATGGGAGAGGTAGGGCAAGAAACTTCACTTTTATTCACAAGCTCTTCTGTGCCCTTTTGGGGTTTTTGTTTTTTTTTTTCCTTACCATGGGCATGTATTATTTTGATTTAATAAATTAATTTTAAATTTTAAAAAGTGACACTGAAATCCTGGCCAACTGAACCAGAAATGGCCAGGCCAACTGCTGGCTGCCTGGTGCCCGCTGTCTGGTGGGTGCAGCGGGGTCTGTGCACTGGCGGGTGCCGGGGTGGCAGGCAGGGAGGACGGGGAGGATGGGGAGGGCAGGGAGAGCAAGGGGGGACAGAGGAGGCCGGGGAGGCCTGCCCCCTAGCCCAGCATGTTCCTGCAGCGCAGCCGCTCCTCCTCGCGCTTCTCCTCCAGGCGGCTCTCCAGCAGCCTCAGCTCCCTGTGCACCACCTTCCGCATGGACGGCTCCAGTTCCAGCACTTTCTCCAGGTCCGCCTTGGCCTCCGCCTCGTTCCACACCTCCGCGTGAGCCCGGGCCCGCAGGTAGTAGGCCTTCACGATGCCTGCGGGGAGGACGGGGCTGGGCGGTGGGTCCAGCCCCAGAGGCAGCCCCCACCGGCAGGGCCTTCCCCGCTGACAAAACCCTTAACCTTGACCATGATCCTTAACCTCGCTGTACCTCCTGAGCCGGCTCCTCGACTGCAAAACCGGGCTGATAATAATAACAGCAGTATCTGCTCCCCTCCCTTGCAGGGAGCCTTCCAAGGCCCTATAGCTCGTTTTATATTCATAACTTTTATTCTTTTTCTTATAGAGCCTCCCCAAATGGTGGAAGCTTCGGGCCCTATCCCTGCACCTGTCCCAGATGGTTACTATGAGGATTAAGTGAATGACAAATGCAGATTTGATGTTGTTGTGAATCTTATTCGGATACCATCTTCACAAATATTGCCACATCCACGCATCACAGACACCAGTATGTTCTAACACTGTTCTCTATATTGATTGCCCCCCTTTTTTAAAAAACCTGTACTCTCCAGGCAATCACAGGTTTGGTGAGCTACTGACACATCCGTCCTAATGGACATTGAAATAGAACACCTCCCACGACCAGCACCGCTCATCCCTCACCGGGATCCGCATCCAGGCGCGGGGATACCCTGCCGGGCGGAGGCAGGGTTTGGTGCCTTGTCAGGTCAGAGGAGAAGGGCACGGGGCGGGGGGGTGACTCTGAGGCCCGGTGAGACCCCGCCCCCACCCCCACCCCCGCCCACCTGGGTGGTGCCGGAGGATGTCGCCCGTGTGCTCCAGCACCTCGTAGTACTCCTCCTTCTTCAGCAGGCACTGGCAGTAGTTGAGGATGAGGGTGTTGATCATCTTCTCCAGCTTCAGCCACTGCACCTCCCACGGCTTCTCCTGCCCGGCAGACAAGGGTCGGCCGAGAGCTCAGGGCGCCCCCACCCCGCAGCGGCCCTGGCCGGGCAGGGCTGCTCCCCTCACAGCGCCCCCTCGCGGCGGGCGGCCCCACCTTGGTCTGCAGGTTCCTCAGGCAGACGATGGCCTCCTGGTACTTGGCCGAGGCCGCTTCGTAGCGGCCCAGCTTGAAGAGCCGGTTTCCTTCCCCGTGCAGGACGGGCACTGCCTGCATCTTCTCGTTGTTACTCAGGTTCCACGTCTCCCTCTGGTACTCGCTCGGGGCCTCGACCTGGCCCAAAGCTGCAGGTCAGGGAGGCGGGGACCCCGGGGCCCGCACCCCAGTAGGTGGGGGCCAGAGAAAGGGGACCCCGGCCCGCCTCACTGAAGTCAGCGCTGCATTTTCCGCAGTGAGCTTCTGCTGCCGAATCGTGCTTGCTGGTGGAATACATGTAACTATTTGTGGGGCCCCCAGGGCCCTACCCTAAATCAGCACCTTTGTGCAAATTAGGAAAGGCACCCCTTTGTCAACACACTTCACTTCCAATAGTCGCAGCCTTGTCATGATACTCATTCTGTGAGAGCAAGACACGTTATTGCCATCTGCTGGAAAACTGTACAAAATGTACAAATACGCACCGTCTATAATGAGCACCTTAGAGGTGATGCCATTGTGCAGTGTACACACCGCACAACTCTTCCAGCAGGGCCATAAAGGCCCTTTGTTGACACAGTTCTCTTGTTTATTTGTATTCACTCACGTAGCCCTCAGGCTGAACCTCATCCTTGGGCATAAGCTGAGTCCTGACCCGGGCTGGCCCCTCTCCCACCACCCCCCAAACATCAGTCACTCTGGGGTCTGAGTGAGAAGGATGGAGAGTTCCATGCAGCCTCTCCCACTCTTGGAGAACCAGGTCTGAACACACAAACCACAGGGACTGGGCATGAGGATGTAATTCTAAAGTTTTGTGAACAAAAATGGAAGTAGATAATGAGTAGAAGTAAAATGCCTCCCAAATGAAAATAAATGACATTTTAAAAAATTGGTCCCAAATGGGCTTTTCCCTTGGAAAAGGCAGAGGACTTTTGGGGAGTGGGGGGGAATTCCAGTTCTCCTGTGGTTTACGAGCCTTCTCTTGTTCTCTAAAGAGAAACTGGGTGACGTCCAGTGACCGGGGGGGAGGGGCTCCCTGTGATGCCCGCTGACCCCAGCGGCTCTCTGATGCTGGCACAGCCCTCCCCCACCCCACCCCCGCGCCCAGGGGCACACCTGCAGCAGCTCGATCACGAAGATCAGGGGCTGCGGCTCCTTCTGCAGCTCATCCAGGTCCTCATAGCCCAGCGTGTGGTAGGCGAACATGTTGGCCAGACCGCACGTGTGCACATGCCACTCCGTGGGGTCCTTGCCTTCCGCCAGCTGCCGCAGGCTCCGCGACAGGATGGGGTAGACCCCTGTGTGCTGTGGGGAAGGATGGACAGATGGCGTCTGGGCTGTCCGCACCGGGCTAGCTGGGCCACAAAGAGCCCCCACTCTGAGCCCCCACAGCAGGAATCCTGCGACCCCACCACGCCTGCCCCATGGCTATCGCTACGTATTGCCCCCAACACACCCCCACTAATAACTGAGGGTAACTGTGTGCCGGGCAAAGTGCTCCAATCTGTTAGCTCCTTCAGTCCTTGAGCTGACCCCACAAGGGAGGCGTTACTATTATCCCCATTTTACAGATGAGGAAATCAGAGCCCAGAGAGGTTGTGTAACTTGCTTAAGGTCACACAGCTAGGAAATGATGGAGCCAGAATTCAAACCCAGCTCTGGAGGCCACACTCCAGCCACAGTGCCACACTGCCTCTTTCTGGCCCTTGTAGTTGACTCCAACACGTTTCTCTCCCAAGGAGACCCTAAATCCTGTGACTCACAGGGAGGGGAGTGTGGAGAACAGTAGAAGAAGCAGGGTGCCGGGGTCCAAGAGGGCCAGGTTGGCATCCTGAGGGTGCTGCTGATTAGCGGTGAGCCAAGGTCCCCGCCCCTCCCTGAGCTCCGGTCCCCTCTGCTGCACCTGTCCAGGAGTCGGGCCGTTGTGGGGTTAAATGAGATGGTGGGGTTACAAGTCTGGCTCATCACAGCCGCACCTGGCACTGGAAGCTGGGATTGCCGCCCTCGGGCGGAGGAGGGCTGGGGGAATCAGCCAGGTGGCCTCAGGCCAGGCCTGTGCCATGCTGGGCCTCACTTCCCCATCTGTGAGCTGGGAAGCCCCACAGACGGTCTCTGAGAAGCCCTCTCCTGGGGCTGGGTCCTGGGCTGGCCCATCTCAGGCTCCCGCACAGCAGCTCCAGTAAAGACACGCCACTGGGAATGTGAAGGGCAGAAACGGTTCAGCTCGGCCTCCAAGTCACCAGCATGGGCATGAAGGTCACCCCCACCAGCCAGGATTAGCCCCGAATGCCCTTAGCTTCTTTGTGAGAGAGACGACCAGATGGCACTTAAGCCTGTGGGGATTAAGGCTGGACTGAGGGAGGGAGAGGCCCCCAGGACAGCCTGCTGCAGGGGGTGCACTCCTGGCCCCGACACGGCAGCCCCCAGCTCAGCGGGCCCCTGCCTCCCAGCAAGTCGACTGTGAGCTGTGGACCCCTGGGCCAGGCAGCTGCTTGGGCGTGACCTCAGACACAGGCCTTGCCCTGCTAGACACCTGCCACCCCGGTGCCACCAGGGGCCTGGTCAGCATGGTGGGCTGTGGATGCTGGCAGGAGCGGGAAGAAATCCCGGGAAGGAGGAGGAAGGCCAGGGGAAGGGGCAGAGCTCCAGAGTCCCGCATCCCCCAGGCAGCACCTCAGAAGGAGGAAGGGGTGTGCAGATCTCGGCTCTGTGCCTGCTCTTGAGCCCCACTTGCCTGGCTACATGCCGGTGGGGCAGCCAAAGTCACACGTGGGTCTCTGCGGAGCTAGACTCCAGCCCTAGGGACTCACTCAGCCCACTGGGGCTGTGACAGGGGCAGGGGGAGACTCGGACCACTGCCCCCCTCTGGGGCGTCAAGGCCAGAGCCTGGTTCTGTGTCCATACTGGAGGTTGCAGACCAGCGTGCTGTAGGCTGGTTTTGTTTTATCCATCATATCGTGGGGTTTTTTGTTTATTAGTTGCCAACATTTAAACAGTGAAAAAGTTCGCATGCTAACGAAGATTTCTGGCTTGTCTCAAAAACTCCGAACATCCAGCCACCCCTAGCCTCCCCTCTCACATGGCAGCCACCCGTGGATGGAGCAGCTGCCCCCCTTAGATGGAGCAGATGATCTCCAGTCGACCAGGGTTCTTGGCTCTTTGTGAAACTTGAGTTTGCAACCCCTGGCCTCACAGGACTGGGCACCTGCAAAAACTCCCACAAAGAGACCAGTGTCCTCTCTGGGGAGAGTGGGGGACGACAAGGAGTGCATTTCAGGGCAGAAGCTCCCAGAGCATCTGACAGGCCCTGCCTCCCTGGTTTAGATGGGAGGGGAAGGGGGGAGGAATCCCCCTGCCCTGCAGAGACCTAAACTTGAAGGTAATCCAGGGAAGACTGTCCAGGCAGAGGGCTCTGCAGGGAGTGACGAGCAGCAAGCACTGGGGGAAGCCAGGCCCTCCTAAGTCCTTTGTCAAATAGACCTAGTTGTCCAACTGATGGCTTAGTCTTTCCAGAGCTCAGATTGTCAAGTGGAGAGATGCCCCATAGAGGAGAAGGGGCTAATTAAATGAAACATGCCAAGCCTTTTCACACTTCCTGGCCTGGATGCTACCTCTCCCCCATTTCTAGGCCTGGCGAACTCCTATTCATCCTTCAAGACCCAGCTCAATGTCATCGTCATGAAGAAATCTCCCTTCAGACCCTAAAGCAGTTAGTTGCCCCTCTCCTGTGGCCCTAAAGCACTCTGTTCTCACTTAACTTATGTCAAGGCACTGGCGGCCCTGCATTGTAATTGTTTAGGTATCTGCTCCTCCTCTAGTATTTAAGCTCCTTGAGGGATGGGGACTTTGTTTCATTCCTGACACCCAGCACAGGCCCAGTAAATGTTTTCAGATAGATAAAAAGGTAGGTAGGTAGATAGATAGATAGATAGATAGATAGATAGATAGATAGATAGATATACAGACAGACAGATAGATGATGGGCAGATGCTTAGTGATGGAAGACTGGATTATCAATAATATTGGTTGAAGGGAAGGATGGATGAATTGATGCCTCGGTGCATGGATGGATAGAAGGATGGATAAAAGGTGGATATGTAGGGAGATAAATGACTCTGGAAAGTGTGTGTGTGTGTGCGCAATCATGGCAACTGTGGGCTGGGAGGAGATGTGGGGGGCTATTGGAAAAACCAGCAGTCACTGTGCCATAAAAGTTACCAGCCTGTGAGATGGGCAGTGCACTCATGTGACTACTGACGTGGTCAAAAAACACAGACACCACAGGAAACCAAGAGTCATGCCCACATCACGGGAATAACAGCAGCTTGCGGTTTTGCAAACAACAAATCAATCAACCAATGAAGAATTTATTGACAGCACTCTATGCACACAGCTCTCCTGCGTTAGCCAATATGCATCCTGTGGAGAAGGGGGCCATGTTGACGACCAAGCCTTGCCTAACATATGGCCCAAGTTACAGGTCCATATGGGTCTAAAAATTGCAGAAGCTCCTCATTGTAAGCAAAGTCAATAGATGTCATTTTAAACTAACTGAAACTGCAAAGAATCCGATATTCTGAAGACTTGGATGGTTAAAAATAAAACATCCTTTTAAAAATTCAAAACATCAAGATAAAGAATGACAGGGACTGATACAAAGGAAGGATGCTCAACTAGTATTTGCGAAGGGAATGAAGAAATGAGTAACGCGTTGGATGGGATACCCTAGGGGTAGAGACAGCATTGCAGCCTGACTCTGTTAGACAATGTAACACAAAACAGACACTTGACAAGGAGTGAGGGGACCAGGGACCCCACCCTCATCCTGTCCGTTAACTTATTTGACCCAGAGTAACTCTGAGTCTTAGATTTCCTCATCAGTAAAACAAGGGAATTAGTCCCTAAAATTCGTAGTGGCTGGATTGACAACACTTGAGCCCATCCACCAATCCTAACACCACAAGAAGAGAGGTGAGCAGAGGTGGAGTGTCTCCCAATGGGAAGTACACAGCACCCTGTATGGGAAATGTGGGGATAGAGGAACATGTTAGACAATTCCATGGTGAAGCAACCAACAAAATCAGAGTGTGGGAACTTCTACAGAACGAGTGACCCAGCTCCTTCAACAAAACCACATCAAGGAAAAAACGAGGGAGGAGAAGACTAGATAACAAGAGACTTGAGAGACATATCAACAAAGCACCGTGCACGGACTTCAGGTCCTGATTTAAACAAACCAACCATACAGAATAAACGAGGCAACTGGAGAAATCTGAACGGTGACTGGATATGAGTTGGTATTAAGAAATTATTGGTGTTTTTAAAGGATGTAATAATGATATTGAGTTTATGATTTTTTAATTCCCTTCTTCTTAGAGATACAAATTTTAGTATTTACAGTTGAAACTACATGGTATCTGGAATGTGCTTTAACCATGTGGGCTGAGGAAGGGAGTGGACGGGGGCAGATGAAAGGAGAGTGGCCACGAGTCGATCGTGGCCGGCATTGGGTGATGGGTACTTGGAATTTCGGTACACTTTTGTCGACTTTCGTATATGTTTGAAAGTTTCCATAAGAAATGTTTGTTTAAGGGTCAGTGAGTGTTGCCATTTCTATCTGGGCCACAGCACAAGGAGGCTAACTTGTACGGGGGATTTGTAAGAGTGCCATCAACGTGAAAACAACTTTGCAATGTTGGTAGGAGTGAGGAGGAAGGAAGAAAAGTGACCAGTGGCCAACAGTCTTCAGGATCTAATAATCCTGCACAAAGAGTGAGGACTGTGAGGCGGGCAGGCTCCCTCCCACCAGGCTCCCACACCCCACCAGCCAGCCACGACACGGATGGTCACTTCAGGGGCTTGTTCTTCTGGGTGAGCCCATCTCCATCTTACAGGGGCAGGGATGAGGATGCAAGATGCGCCTTGCAGAGTTTTGTTCTACCCGCACTTGGCTGAAACGCAGCAGCCCTGCAGAGTGGGTGGGTGGGCCCTGTAGAAGGCCTACTTACGATGGTGTCACACCAGAACTCGGCCACCTCGCTGACCCGCATGGACGTCAGCAGGATCTCCCAGACCTCCAGCTTGAACATGTTCCCGATGATGATGTGCATTGGCTGGCCCACCTGCTTGCTGTCGTCTATCATCGTCCGCTCCTCGTCGCATTTTGTGGTGCGGAAATGAAAGGTCACCTGGTCATCAAGAGAGGGGACTCTGGTCTGGACACACTCGGCAAGGCCCGGCAGAAGCCACCCCCTGTCACTGACTCCCAGGGCTGCCTTCAGGGCTCAGCCCACCCAACCCCAATCAGAAGCCTCAGACCCCCAGAGCATCCCCCACTGCCTGCACTCTCCCAGGGACAAGGGACCCACTCCCTCCTAAAGGACCCCATCTCACCCTCAACAACTCAGCAGGTCAGGAAGTCCTTCCTTAAATAAGCCCTAGATCTGAGGCCACAGACCCAGCCACTCCATCATCCAGAGACGCCCACCAGAGATTTGTGGACAAACACCATGACCTCTGAGGGCCCTTCCTTCTCAGTCAACATTTGGGGCTCCAGAAAATTCCCAAAGCCCTCCCCCCACCCCACGCTGAAGTTTAATTTGCAAAGTATCAAAAATGCCGGGCAAATGGGCATCAATTCAGAGCTTCCCAGATGCCCCGGGATTGATAATTCCAGGAAGGGCTGACAAAGCCGAAGGCTGTTTGTGGGGCCACTTGGCACAGCTGGAATGCAGAAGGCCACATGGGAACCCCTGTCTGGTCTCAGGGGGCAGGCCTCACTCACTCGGGATCCAGTGATGAAGTTTGGGAGGTCCCCTGTGCCCCCGTGCAGAATGGTTTTCTTGACCCCTTCCACGTTCAGGAGCAGAGCGGCATCCATGGCTCCGGGTGGAGGGAGACGTCCAGCCCAGGCTGCGATGACCTCGCTGGGAGGAGGGCACTCAGGCTGCGGAGACCAGGCTGAGATAATCTCCGCGGGGAGGGGTGTGAGTGGGAGAAGGAAGGCGGGCCCGGGCCCAGGCTGCTCATCACGGCCACAGGGCAGCCTAGCCCTCAGCCTCCTCCACTGCTCCTCGGCTGATGCGGCCCCGGCCTGATGGCCACCATGACGGCGTCAGCTTTGGTTTCATCCCACCCCAAGAAGGATTATTATACATCAGTTTCTGCATAGACTGCATCTTGTTCACCACCAATAGTCTAGTTTTTATCTGTCACTATACGTATGTGCCCCTTTACCCCTTATGCCCACCCCCCAACTCCCTTCTCCTCTGGTAACCACTAATCTCTTCTCTTTATCCATGTGTTTGTTTGTCTTCCACAAATGAGTGAAATCATGTGGTGTTCTTCTTTCTTTGTCTGGCTTATTTCACTTAACATCATACCCTTAAGGTCCACCCATGTTCTTGCAAATGGGACGATTTTATCTTTTTTATGGCTGAGTAGTAGTCCATTGTATATATACCACATCTTTATCCATTCATCAGTTGATGGGCACTTGAGTTGCTTCCACGTCTTGGCTATTGTGAATAATGCTGCAGTGAACATAGGGGTACATAATCCTCTTTGTACTGTTGACTTCATTTCTGTGGATAAATACTCAGTAGTGGGATAGCTGGATCATATGGCATTTCTATTTTTAATTTTTTGAGAAATCTCCATACTGTTTTCCATAGAGGCTGCAGCAGTTTGCATTCCCACCAGCAGTGAATGAGGGTTCCCTTTTCTCAACATCCTCTCCAACATTTGTTATTTTTCGTCTTGGTGATTATAGCCATTCTAATGGGTGTAAGGTGATATCTTAGTGTAGTTTTGATTTGCATTTACCTGATGATTAGTGATGTTGAACTTCTTTTCATGTGCCTGTTGGCCATCTGTATATCTTCTTTGGAAAAATGTCTGTTCATCTCCTCTGCCCATTTTTTGATGGAGTTGTTTGTTTTTTTGTTGTTAAGTTGTATGAGTTCCTTATATATTTTGGAAATTAACCCCTTGTCCGATATATGATTTGCAAATATTTTCTCCCAGTTGGTGGGTTGTCTTTTCATTTTGTTCATGGTTTCCTGTGCCTTGCAGAAGCTTTTTAGCCTGATGTAGTCCCATTTGTTTATTTTTTCTTCTGTTTGCCTTGCATAAGTAGACACAGTATTCAAAAATATGCTGCTAAGACCATCAAGAAGACAGAGAGAGGGAGTGAGCAGGACGGAGTCCTCAAGCCACCAAAGGGAAAAGGAGGGGAGACCTGGAGTCCCTCTGCCCTGCCTGGTCCGGGTGCTGGCCCTGGTCTCAGACTCGTGGCCCCTTTGGACCCCAGGCCAGGGCCCTGCGGCCTTTTCCATCCCTACCTTCCTTCTTTCCTGTTTCCTCCTCTCTCCTCCACAAGACCTTCCCACAAGAGGATGTGACAGTGTGGCAGGAGGGCAGGGGGGCAGGTTTCTGGCTCAGGAGAACACTAAAATGGAGTAAGAGAAGGGTGCAGGTTTGGGGGAAGTTGAGGAGCCCTCCCCAGCACCACTTCTGTCTCCCCTACAAGGTCTGGCTGGGGGCAGTGGCTCTCCTGTCCCCCTTGGAGGGTCTCAGCCCTGTGCCTGGGACCCAGGCAGAGCCTGCTCAGGGCATCAGGGATCCCCTTTCTGGTCCAAAAGTGAGAAATGTGACGGCTTGGTGTTTGGCGCCACCTTGTGGCCTGTTCAAGTTCTTATGCTTCGTCTCCTCAGAGCTCTGAGGGTGCTGGAGGATTCTGAGCACCAAAGCCTTCCTCTTCTTGACTCCAGAGGGACTTGTTACAGGGAGAAGGGACACGGGGCCCTGCCTCCAAAGAGCTGATCCCACCTCTTATTTTCTGAACTGTGGCCTTGGGTGTCCCCCATCCTAACTCCAGTTTCCCAGCTGAACCAGGAAAATCGACCGCTCCTGCCTCCCTCTCCAGGAAGTGGAGGGCCTCCCTGGAGCAGTGAGTGGGACCCCAAAACGGCACACCCAAGAGTCTTGACTCCCATGAGGAGCCGGTGGCATAGAGGGGGCCAAGTTTGGGCCAGCTGGTCTGGACCAGAGAACCCAGACTGGGGTAGTCGGATCAGGCCCTTCCAGGACCCCTCCCTGAGCGCCCAGACCCCCCGGCCCCCAGGGCCCAGCTCCATCCCTCTCTGGGGGCAGGGGATCAGGGTAGGGGTGCAGAGGCCCTTCTCTTCCGTTCCAGCCAGCCATCTGCATGCATAGGAGGGAAGACGGATACTTGACAAAACTACAAAGAAAGATAAAAGCGACTACCATAAAAGTCCAGGGACGGAGGGAGGACACACAACAGGGGGTGGGGGCTGCTTCTGGGGTCCCAGTAATGTGCTGTCTCTTCACCCAGGTGATGGGTACATGGCTGTTGGCTTTACACATATTCATTATACGAGACTTGATGTTTTTGGCATTTTTCTGCCAGTGATAAAATTCACAACGAAGAAAAAGGTCTAATCACATCTCACACTGCTTAAAACTCTCCCGCTGTTTCCGTTGCTTCCCTCTGTAGGAGGGTCAGAAGGCACCCACGGATTAGAGGAGGTAGAACTGAGAGGTTTGGCAGACGGTGGGCGGGGTGAGAGGTGGGGGCATGAAGGGAGGGGGTGTTGAAGCTGATGCCCGGGGTTTCACTGCTTTGAAGAATGAGATGCTCAGGCCAGAGCCTCCAGACAGACCCCCCCGCCACCCCTTGGCCCCCAAACTAACCTCCTAATGGACTTCATTAAATTGCAGCTCTAACAACCCCACGGTCCTCTCAAAATTCAGGCTTCCCTCTGCCCTCAGGATAAATTCTAAGCTCCTTGCCCGGTCAAGGGAACCCTGCAGCCCCTACCTCTTGCCACCCCGGCCCCGCCCTCTCCATCTCGCTCAGCCTGGGCAGTCCCCTTGCAGATCTCTCAATCAGAAAACCTCTTCCCCTCGCTTTGTCCTCCTAACTCCTCAGCTAAAACATGACATGCTGAGGGCAGCCTACCCTCACCCCCAAATCAAGTGGGGTTCCCCAACCCCCTTACACCCCCTCGTCGCCCCTAGCACTTCGCATTCGTGGCATTTTGCAGAGTTTAATGTCTGCTGCTTCCATCACACTGACAGCTCCATGAGGTCCAGGAAACCGGTGGAAGCTTTGCTGTTGGACAGGGAGCCCCCGGGGCGGGGCAGGGCTGGAGCTCCTCCTTCACTCCTCCATCCTCCTCCCCAGCAGAGGCGAGGACGGAGCTGGACCCCAAAAAGCCTCAGCTCGGAACAACTGTGGTTTTTCCTCCTTACGAGGAGGAGCAGGAGCCCCTGCGCCCACCGCCCCTCCGCTGGGCGCCTGCTCACCTCAGCGCATCCTCCGTGCTGCTCCCTCACTCCACTCCCTGCAGGGCAGAGGGAGAGCCTTCCCATTCAGGTTTCTTCCTCCTTCTCTCGTTGCCATGGAGACTGATCCTGTGCACCTGGCCCGCCAGTTATGATTCTGAGGGAAGGAGGTGTGAAGCCCCAAGCAGGGAGGGCCTTGTCTCTGGTTCATTCACTCATTCATTCAGGCTGTGTAATCTAAGGTTAAGAATTCAGGTTTTCGAGTCAGACATCCAAGATTTAAGATCCAGCTCTGACTCTCCATCCCAACTTTGGTAAGACACTTGACCCACCTGAATCTCAGTTGTGTCATCTGTAATTTGTCATAGAGTCACCGTGAGGATTAAGGAAGAATAAAGGAATTCACTTAGCGCACACGTGTTAAAGGCTCAACCAACTTAAGCTATCGTATTGACGCCAGTGAGGTGCCAGGCACTGCTAGAGGCACGGAGACAAGGCCTTGACGCAATTGTAACAAGGCAACCCAATTTGAGAGACTTTTTTTCTAAGTGTTTCACCTTCACTGAGTCTTTCCCACACTTTCAACTTAGTTTTCATAAAACAACTCTTGCTTTCCCCCTTATGTCTCATTGGTAGAGGACCTGAACTACATTCTTTAATTCCAATAACAAATATGACTGGCACAAACAGGGCTGGGAACAAACACCTCTGATGCTTGGGAAACAACTTAACGGGGAAAAAGGGGGAAGAGGCAGACCAGAGCAGGGTTGTTCAAACTGCAGCTCACACCTCGGTAGGGAGCCATTGGGAGCTGTCACCAGCATGTTAAAAAAAATGAAGTAGATAATAAAATATCAAAGCCCATCACACACAGTTTCAGGAAAGCTTGTTTCATTAAACATATGTGTGTGTGCTGGGCATCTTACACGGGTACTGTTCAATGTTGCCTTGAACATTCCTGTGCGAGAAGACCCTCCACACACGCATTCACACATGCACACACACACACATTCACACACACGCACACACACACACGCACGTACATTCTTTGCTTGGTCAACTCATTCTCTGGATCTCAGCTTTAAATGACGTAATTTTTGTGTCATAATATTCTTTGATTAATTGATTATTATTTGACTCGTTAATGCCGGTCTCTCCCCATACACTAGATTTGAGCTCCGTGGGGGTAAGGAATGCGTCTGTTTGTTGACCTTTGGTCCATTTTTAGCACAGTGCTTCATCTGTCAGACACCAGTAGATATTTGGAAAGACATGAGAGGGGACACCGGGAGGGAGGAGGAGGGTTGGGAGAGACCAGGGTGACGTCGATTGGGGCGTGTGGGTTTAAGGTGCCTACAGCCCCGGGAGGAGATGGGCATGAGGGGACAGGCACAGGCTAAGGAAGGGCAATGTGGTGTGGTGTGGTGTGGTGGTGCAGCACGTGGACGCTGGTGCCAGACTGACAGAGTTTGAATCCTTGGCCCTGCTTCGTACTAACTAAGGGAGATTGGGACCCAACTGAAGCTCTCTCTGCCTCAGTCTCCTCCTCTCCTCTAGGCTGCAACGAGGGTCAGATGAGTTCATAATATACAGTGCTTGGGACACAGGTTCCTGGTGCACAGTGAGCGCCCCATACATGCTCATTGCACTCACCATCCCGTGGGGGGTCACTGAGGCCAGAGAGTGGGTGAGATCACCCAGAGATAAAGAAGAGGCTAAAGACAGAGCTTCTAGGAGCCCTTCAGCTGAGACATCAGCAAGAGAGTGGCCAGAGAGGTGAGAGGGGCGGGTTAAACCGGGTGAGGATGGGGACAGTGGCCAGTGCTGCTGTGAGGCCAGGTAAAAGAGGGAGATGGTGGCGGGAGCTTTCTAGAGGAAGGCATTCGACTGGAGAGAGAGGAGCGTCAGTGGGGCACACCGGGTGTGGGGAGGGGGCTCATTGGAGGAGGGCTGGGTGATGTACTCTGGTCTGTTCCCTCTGCCAGGATGGGATTTCCTGGGGGCAGAGTTTGGGTGGAGTCTGGGGAACACAGGAGGGCAGTGCCTCGTCTCCGGAAGGCAGACAGAAGTTTGAAACAAAACCTCCACGGGAACCCAGCCCCGTGCTCCCAGCCGCCGGCTGTTTCTGACAGATAATCTGAGACTCTGGACAGGATGGGAGGGTCCCCAGGAGCCCGGGCCCGCGTCTCTGCCCCGCCCAGTCCGACCAGCCTGAACCCTTTGCAGTTCGAGGAGGGGCCGCAGTGGCCTGGGGCCGAGCGTCCGGGAGGGGGCGCGGGGGCTGGGCCGGCGAGGGGCGCGGTCGGGACCCGCAGTTACAAAGGGGAAGCATCTCGCCGCGCCAAGCCTGGCGTGGTCCTGAGGGATGAATGGGAACGGCCGGGCCAATCCGCGGGCAGGATTCACAGCCGCGAGAGCAGGGAGCCAATCGGATCCCGGGCGCGGCAGCGATGCGGGAACGGAGCCAATCAGCTGTGACGACAGGACCAGGGGCGGATCCGCGCGGAGTTTCAAATCGGCCGGAGTGGGCGAGGAGCAGCTGTGCCGGGCGTCCGGTCGACGTTGGGGGCTGTTGGGTGAGTGCGGGCCGGGCCGTAGTGGGGCTTCTGTTCTGAAGGGACCGGGGCGGAGCGGGTAGGATGGGCACGGCACGTGGGCGTCTGGGTATCGCAAGGTGGAAATCGGGGTGTCTGGTCAGTATGCGGGGTCCTGGCGGGATCGCGTTGGGTCAGCGCGAGTTTGTGAAAGAGCCGCTGATGGTGCCCTGGCCAAGTGCTGAGGCTCGGGAGGGCCGGTCCTGACTCTGCCTCCCTCCCTGAGGCAGGGAGCGGAAAGCAGGCTGGGATGGAAGGACAGCTGTTTTAGACACTTGCAGCAAGGGACTGCAGGAGATGCTGACCGGCCTTGTACAGCCTCTGCCCTCTTCTGGGCCTCGCTGCCCTCGCCTTCTAGGAAGCATCCTCCTTCCTATTCCCACAGTTGCCGAGTGCCCTCACCCCCGGCCTCGGCCATCCACCCCACCCCATGGGCCTCCATCCCATCTCTTCCCCTGTACCCAGGGTCTCTGTGGAGCCTGGGCATGGGGGATGCCTTGCTGACCTGCCTTTTGACCTCCTTCCCAAGGTCTGGTGGACAGAATAGACTCTTGGCCAGGCAGATGGCCTCTCGGTGGCCAAGCGTGGGGGTCTCCATGCGCCGAAGATCTCTCCAGGACCAGGAGCAGCTGGAGGAGAGTGAGATGCTGCAGCCTGCAGTCAGCCATCCGGAGACCTCCAGTGGGGCCCTGGGCTCCCTGTGCAGACAGTTCCAAAGGAGGCTGCCTCTGAGAGCAGTCAGCCTCAACCTGGGGGTGGGCCCCTCCTGGAAACGCCTGGAAGCCCCAGAGCCAGGGCAGCAGGGTCTCCAGGCTGCGGCCCGCTCAGCTAAGAACGCCTTGGGTGCCGTGTCCCAGGTAATGCTGACAGCGCGAACCATCAATTTATGGAGGGCTTCCTCGGTGCTGACAGCTGCTGCCCTCAAGGAGCCCCAAAGAATACAGAGTCCAAGAGGACAGGGACATTGATGTTTTCATTGCTGTGTCCCAGCACCCCAAATAGTTCCTGGCACTCAACAAATAGTTGAATGAGTGAAGGAAAACAGTGTCATGGAGGAAACAGATCCTCACAGTACAAGGTGATAAGAGCTGTATTGTGATAGGAAATTGCAAGGAGTGGCTGATGGGGGGTGACACCAAAAACAAGCTCGGTGGGTGAAGCCTTCCCAGAGGAGGTGATTCCACAGAATTCACCCACAAAAGAGGAAGAATGAGGAATGTATGAGGCAGGTGCAATAGTGTGAGTCCAGAGCCAGAAATGAAGGAGAACTGGCAGGAGCTTAGTCTGGGTGTGGCCGGAGAACAGAGAGCAAGCTGGTGCAAGAGAGAGGGATCTGGTGTGCTGAAGGTGTTAGACTCTCCCAAGAGTGATAGGGAGCCATGGGAACCAGTGGGAAGAATTTTCAACAGGGTGGGAATAGGGTCCAATTAGCATATTAGAACTTGTTCTTTAGCTACTCGATGGAAAAGGAGTTAGAAGCAGATTCCCCCTAAGGGGGCCTGGGGCCCTGGCCTTACAGAGGAGTGAACAACTTTAAGAGCTACTCAGAAGGTAGATGTGAGAAGATTTGGTATCAGATGAGATGTGTGGGCAAGAAGATATCACATATGTTGGGTATGAGGTACCTGTGGGCCTTCAAAGTGGGTGTGTCTTCAAACCCGGAGCTGGAGATATGGAAAGGTGTCCCCTAGAAAGGACAGAGGCCATGAGAGTGACTAGACCTCCAAGGAGAGAACTGGGGGGAGGGGGGAATCTCCTTTGTGTCTGATTGAGAATCTGAAGATTTGGGAGAGGGAAGCTGTTTCTGAACCCTTTGCAGAAAGGTCTCTGAGCCAAATGTTAGTCCTTGTCTGGAAGAGCCCTGTGATTGTTTTATACCCCAGGGATCAGAGAAATGAAATGAAGTAGGCTGCCCAAGGTCACCAAAGTTACTCACCAAAGGTAACTCGAGTCTCTAACCTCCAGACTCTGGTTTGCCGAGGCAAAGACAGCCTGGCTGAGGAAGAGCCTTCACAGCCGTCCCCCAGCTGGAGTGAAAGGCCCATGAGTTAGGGCTTGATCCTGTGGGCAGTGAGGAGCCATAGAAGGGTTTTGAGCTGTTGAGTGTCATGGTCAGAGCTGCCCTTGAGAAGGATCTCTGTGCACAAATGTGGAGGATGGATAAAGTGAGTGAGACCAGAGGCAGGGAGACCAATTATCTCATGGTATCCTGGGGGGTCAGCCTGGTCTTCCCTGGGCCTTGCCTTTGATTCTTTGGGTCAACGTGTGTCCCACAACAGGGTCTGGGCTTAGACAAATGCAGGCTCCATGTCCGAGAATGGTTCTGCTGTGACCACTGCTCTCACACCCAGCTCTGAGCTGGGTCCCTGCCATGCACCCATTTCACACAGACTCATCCACATCCCTCACTCCTGAGACTAAAAGCTGCCTGTACTTGCAGGATAGCTGGTGGGCCAAGTGGGTGGAGGTACAGCCTGGAGACTCGGGGTAGCTCCTCCTTGGCTTGTCTGTGCTCACCTTTCCGTGTACCTGTCACAGAGAATCCAGGAGTCCTGCCAAAGTGGTACCAAGTGGCTGGTGGAAACCCAGGTGAAAGCCAGGAGGAGGAAGAGAGGGACACAGAAGGGCAGTAGCCCCCCAGCTCGCAGCCTGAGCCAGAGGAGCACCCGGCTGTCTGGAGCTGCCCCTGCCCACTCAACCCTGGACCCCTGGGAGAGGGAGCATCACGGCCTCTCCGCCCAGATAGGCCCACGTGGCCACCCCCTGCGACGGGCCAGGAGGGAGGCTGCCTTCCGGAGCCCCTACTCCTCGACAGAGCCCCTCTGCTCCCCCAGGTATGAGGAAAATGCCCTGCCCCAAAATACCAACTGGGCCCCAGGGGCTTCTGAGCCCCTTCTGGGGCTACCTGGAGCCAGAGGCACCCCGAGCTGAGTCACATCCGAGTTCTGGCCCAGCTCTGCCCCCCCGCTAGAGGGGGACCTGCGGAAGTCCTTCAGGGAGCTGAGCTCTGACAGTGTCACACTCACCCAAACCTCCTGGTGAGCCCCAAAGCAAGTTCTGAAGCATCTGGAGGCTGAGGCTCAGTTTCCAAGTGGGGAGCAGCAGAGCTCACCTGTCTGCAAGGTCACCTGCCCCTGACCTTGGCTTCACGGGCCTTGGTCCATCTGTTCTCTGCCAGCTGCTCCAAGTGGCTCTAATGTCACTTCCTGGAGGTGGGGTCTGGGGTGAGGCATTCCCAGTCCCCCCAGTCATCTCCTGGGCCTGTGGACCAGGCCCCAGTGCCGGGTTGGGAGGGGCTCCTACCACCAGTTTCCAACCATCACTGGTACATGCGGCTCTTCCTCCCATTCAGTGAGTCTGACAGTGATCTAGAGCCTGTGGGGGCAGGAATTCAGCATCTCCAGAAGCTGTCCCAAGAGCTGGATGAGGCCATCGTCACTGAAGAGAGGTGAGTTGGCATCCCATGCTTCAAAGTGAAGTGGCCGGGGGGTCCCCCTTGCCGTGTTTCTAGGCAGGCCTCTGGTTCTGGCTCTGAGTGTGACCTTGGCCAGCCCCTCCCCCTCTCTGAGCCTCGGTCTCCTCTTCTGCAACAGGAGAGGGGATGAAAGACCTAGATTGGGGTGGTGATTAAGGATGCACCCTGGGTGTGCGTGGCCCCCTGGGCCTTGGGCTCCCATGTTTCTCCATCACCTGGAACCGCACGTGTGGCCAGGTACCCAGTTCCTGAAAGACCTGCCCTTCCCCCAACACTCCCCGTGGCTCCTCTGTGCCCTGCGCGCCCACGGAATTGGGAAAAGCTCCGTGGCTGCTGTGGAGTTCCTGGTCTGTCTGCTGAGGACCCCGTCCTGCGGGCAGGGCTTGGGTCAGGAGCTGCCCTAACTTGGGACGGTTTCCCCATTTGCACGTGGCCGTGATGAGCTATTAGGTGGGGCCCTGCCAGCCCTGACAGTACATCAGGTGGGCCATGTTCCCACCACGTTGCCAGGTCTGGTCTCGTCTAGTCCAGGCTGGGAGGGCCCCTCAGAGCCTGCCGCACCCAATGGCATCTGTCCCTCCCACTTTCCCATCTCTAGTGGCGACATGACCCTTTCTCTCATTCGTGACTGAGGACAGTGCCCTTCAGGTAATGCTCCCTCCCACGCATCTCTCTCAGTGTCTTCCTCCTCCTCCTCCTCCTCCTCCTCCTCCTCCTCCTCCTCCTCCTCCTCAGGCATAAGCACATATGCATATCTGGAGGCAAGTTAAAGAACTGAGTCTTTTCTGGAAAAACCCACAGAGTTGATGGGCCCAGCAGAGTAGGAAGGGTGCTAGTCTTCCTACCTGCTCGGAGCCAGACTGCTGACCCCACTGACCCCATCACTAACTGAGCACTCCGGAGCCCCAAGTAGCTAGTGCCACCTTCCAGCTCCTCATTTTGGGGGGAAGGAAGGCTAAGGTGTCCCCACTTCCCCTGCCTTGAGGGGCATGAAGGGAGCTCTGTCTTGCAGGAAACAAGCCATATCTGGCCACCATGCCCTCACACCTAGGCTCCGTGCCTCCCTGTGAGTTCCCAGAGGAAGCCCCCAGGAGTCAGCAGCGCCCCTGGGGCACTGTTATCAAAGACCTGACTGACAAGGGCCCAGGGGGAAGCTGCTCCGGGGCCTCTGCTCTCCTGCTCCGGCCATATCTAGGCCCACCATGACCTCCTACCACAGCCAAAGAGTGACTCGGGGAGACCTCAGCGGGGGGGAGTTGTTCATGCCACTACCCTCTTGGACTAGAAACTCATCCCACGCCTGCGCCTTGTGGTTGCTCGTTTGCAACATGAAGTGCAGGCACCAGAAGATATTTGAAATCTCCGAGCTGTGTACCCAGGAGTGGGGTCTGTGGGGAATCATCCCGTGTCGCCAGTGCCGAGGCTCTCAGTACCCACCTCCCGCCCCTGCTCCCCTCATCGGAGCTCCGCGAGAGGGGACAGCAGAGATTCCCAGGCTCCAAGACCCTGGGCCCCCGGGTACCTATTGATGTTCTCAGCGCGGGGCACTGTGGGTGTGCAGGGAGGGGTGGCACTGTTCACAAGCAATTTCTGCCCTTTGTAAATTATTTAAGAAATCTGCTTTGTCATTTTATTAGAAAGAAACTGGTGTGTGACTTTCCTAGATAATGCTGCTTTTTCTTAATAAAGACTCTCTCTGCATATTTGACGTCTCTTCTCTGTCTCCGCCACGCCCCTCGCCCCTCTGGGCTACAGGTCTGTGGTCTGGGGCCCAGCTTTGTTCCCCTCACCCGCCCCCACTCTGAGCCCGCCTGCACCCAGCTCAGGGAGAAACGAGCAACAGGAAAGCCTTCTCAGCTTAGCTCAGCACAAAGCACATTTTAAAGGCAAATAAGATTTTTATTTAAGTGACAACGTTTGAGAGTTAAAAAGCAGCTCACATCAAAATCAAGACCAGTTGTAAAAATCTTTTAACTCCGTAATGCTGTTTGTGTCTTGCTAGAAATCTGGTATTTTACATTTTCTTTTCTAACGGATTTTGTACAAGGCAGCCATGAGGAGTAGAATGAACCTTTTCCACCACAGAACCACCCACCACAGATAATACTGAGAGTTACACACTTAGGAACAGTCAGACCACGGACAAGGTCAGACAGGCTGCCACCAGAGAGCAGACGAATAGAAAAGGACGGCGGGGTCCGAGGGTGGGGGTCCCCGTGAGTGAGCCGCCCTCCTGGCCGGCCCCTCCTTGGAGTCATCTGCCTCTCCTTGTCCCACCGAGGGTGGGCTCAAACTCTGATTTTCCTCCCAACCACCCTGGTGGTCTCTCCGCAAGGAGAGCGTGACCCAGGCCAGGCCTCACTGCTTGGACTTAACCCTAACTATGATTTTTAAGAAAGTCCCCCCAAGCCCAGAAGGAGACTAAGGAGGGAGGGGGTGTTTCTTTTGGCTGAACCAAAGAGAATAGGTTTCCAGAGCACTTGGCACCCAAACCCCCGGGATTTGGCGGGAAAGTTGATTGTTTAAGGCGGGGTCAGCTGCAAGGCTCTTCGAAGTCAGGGCGCCCCTCCCGGGCGGGGCCGCACCTGGGCTGGGTGGGGCAGTGTCCATGCAAAACTGGGGCCACCTCTGGACCCATTTCTACCCGCCTCGGGGTCTGGCCTTCATTTAAAAATGGCGCCATGTTTTGTCTGCTGGACACTCCCAAGGTGTGGGTATGGACTCCAAAGTGGTAAAAGTATGGTTTAAAAACCATGAGATCCAGCCTCCCTTCCTTCAGAGGGCCCACCCCCCAGGAATCTCCAGAATACTGGGACGCAAACACGTTTTCTTTCTGCAGCCCAGCACCCAGACAGGAGGGCCACTCATCCAAATGCAGGAAGAGGCTACACTTCTTTACTACTCTGTGGAGCCTCAGGGCCTTGAGGAAACACCACGATGCTGGAAGGGCAGGCCCTGGCTCAGGATGTTCCCTGGACCCCCACAGGGCGAATGTCGAGGAAGGCGGCAGGCAGGCCCTCGGTCAGGACAGCCACCGGGTCGGGGAGAACAAACATGCCACGCGAGAAACAAGGAGCTTTGGTCAGGCAGGAAGATCTGTTTTCCAGCTCCTGGGCAGCAGGCACACCAGGAGCTGGAAGGAGTCTCTAGAAAACAGCCAGACTGGGGGTCACAGAACTGCTCGGAAAGAGGCGGCAGCACCCCCTCCGGGGAACAACACAACTTGGATCTCTGTTTTCCTCCAACTGAACTGGACGGACAAAACGAAACAAACCACTAGGACAGAAAGTGCACGCTGGTCACAGGGTCGCCATGAAAGCTATACCGCACGGACGCCGTCTGGGTTGGTCGCTGTACAGAACCGCACACACACATTCACACACGCCAACTAACGCTCCAGGGAGTCTGTTCACAATCTCTCACTGTACACCGCCAGCATCTCAGGTGTGAGTCACCAGAGCCCCAATCCTGAGCTCTGGAAAGGAAGGGGTGGTGGCCTCCTGCTGTGTCCTGCGTCCCAGCTCCGACCCCAGAACCACAGAACCCTGCTCACTCGGACTCCAGATTCCCCAGGGTCCCCACACTCTCTTGCTCCCAGCCTGGGGTTCTCAGGAAGGGCAGAGGGAATCTAACCGGAGGGGGAAGTATCTCACACTAATAATTTCATCATTTGAGAGTAATACATCAGTGGCTTCTACAAAAAGGAGATGGTGGAGTTGCAGAGAATCAGACCAAGTCTGCCCAAGTTTAACTCAGGGTACATTTTGGAAAGGATGGGAAGGATTAGGTGGCTGTGCCATATGAGCTGGTGCCTTATGGAGAGCCAAGAAGGATGAAATGGCAAAGGAGGATGGGCCCGTGTGAACTGCCAGGAGGCAGGACCAGAGAGGAGGCTGAGGGTGATCACCCCGCCCCAACAGACTTGCCAGCAGCTCTGGGCTCGGGTGCTGATGCAGGGCTGAAACGGGGGCAGAGAGCTGGCAGACAGGTCTGGCGGACGTGGCAGGAGCTGGCAGGCTGGAGAAGACACTTTTCTAGTAGAGAGAGCAGGGGTGGAGGCTGGGACTCGGACCCCTCCAGCCTCAGCAGGGCACCCAGTTTGACAGGTAATTCGCAGCAGCGGTGCCAGCCACCCCCACCAGCAGCCACTGTCGGGGAGGACGTTGGCCACGTGGGAGCTGCAAGAGGTAGACATTGAGCGGAAGCGACACTGAGCTGACACAGCTGCCTGCTGTTCACAGACGCCTGGGCCCTGGGGCAGCCTGGCCTCTGACATGGAGCTCTGGCTGAAAGAGCTGGGACCAACCTCAGTGACAGCCCTTGGGGGCTCAGAGGCAGGCCCACATGGCCAGGGAACAGGGGGAGTGCAGGAGACCAATGCCCAGGCCAGGGGCTCAGCAGCAGGAGGGCCTGGGCAGGCTTTAAGGGGCCCCAGGAGAGCCAAGCCCTGCCTCCCTCAGGGGACGATCCAGGAGGAGGTCATGGGCACAAACCAAGCTGAGTGGCAGAAGGAAGGGAAGAGAATACAACAGTTTGAGCCAAAATTACGTGACCCTCCAGAACCCTGGGATGTCAGCTCTATGCCTTCCAGGAGCCGAAAGGGAGAAATCAGTCTGAGCAGAGCTGGGGAGGGGGAGCCAGATCAGTCCCTGTGGGGGGAAAGTCTCTGTCCCTGGGCCACCAGGTTTACAGATCAGTGCAAAGCGAATCTCTCCGTGGAGCAGGGGTTCCTTCCTAGCGACCCCCACCCCCAAGAGGGGCTTCCTTTGAAGCGGTGGAGCAATAGCTGCCCCCTCCCGGCCCACCTAGAGCCCCTCTCTCAGACAGTGTGGAAGGTACAGATCACTGGACACTCCGAGGGGCTCTTTGTCCTGAAAAGCCTCAGGGGGCAGAAGTGCAGGACAGACTAGGAGTCAAAAACTCGCACCAATCTCAGCTGGGGAGACCCCCTCCAATCACATAAGGAAGGCAGGGCCCAGAGAGGGCAAGCAACAGGCTCAAGGGCTCGTAGCCAGCCCAGCTAGGCCAGAGGCCAAGGCCACAGCCTCACAAGGGAGGGCACCAGGCAGGACTCCAGGAAGAGGAACGCCTGTCCTCAGGGGCCACGGGAGGAGGGTGAGGATACTGAGCACAGGAAGGGGGGATAATGGACAGCTGCAGGAGGACAGACAGTCAGCACCAGACCCCACCCCACCCCCCGGGCCGTGGACAGACACAGCGAACATAGGATGAGCCCAGGGGACATCTTCTCACTCCAGAAAGTGGCCACTTTGTCATAAGAGAGCCAGGCCCAACATGGTGACCCAGGATGTCACAGGGAGGGCAGGCACAAATGCCACTGGCCCCTCCACCAGACGGCCAAGAAGCTGTACCTGCCAGTCCTGTTGAGCCCTAGTCTGGTGGCTTCTCCCTCGGGGCCCGCCTAGCATCGCTGCTGAAGCCTCAGCAACTCAGAACGACCGTCGACTTTGTCAAAGCCTCCAGCTCCGGGCTGGCCTGCCCCCAGGACCACACAAACATCGACCCTGACTCGGGCCTGCAGTCACAGGCACGGGGCAGGCAGCAGCAGCTGCGCCGAGACCCCTGGATCTCCCCCCCTCGCAGCCCAGGGAACCCCCCAGGGCTGGGCAGGGTCCCTCCCCGCTCTGGTCGGACACTGCTGGACAGACACGGGAGGGAAAAAGCAGGAAAAGGCCTGTGTCGGGGAGAAGGCAGCCCCTGCCGTCCCTGCAGGCAGCCTGGTAGGGCCCCTCTACTCTGCGCACAGCTCGGCCCTCAGGGCACCGACTCGAACTTGGGGGGCCCACGCGCCCAGCTGAGCGTGGGCAGGGGCCGCTCGTGGTCCTTGTCGGACTCGGGCTGGCTCTGGGCCCGCTCGGGCTTGGGGTTGGCTGGCGGCTCGGGCTGCTGCACCGACATGGTCCTGCGCAGGTGGTTGCGCTTCCGCAGGAAGTCGGGCTGCGCGTGCAGGCCGAAGCTGCCCTTGCGCAGGATCATGCGCGAGTTGTTCTTCTTGGGACGCGAGCGGTGGCCGGCCTCCAGCGCGGCCAGGTGCGCGGCGTAGCCCTCGCTCAGAAACTGCGGAGGGGACAGGCGTCAGGCCAGCGGGGCGGGCAGGCCCCTGGTCCTGCCCCCCTAACAGGGCCCTTTCCCTGGAACACGCTACCAGGGGGTCTCCAGCTTCTCCAGGGAACCTCCCAGAAATGGGGAGCTCATTACCGTTAAAGGCTCCCCACCCAGCTTTGGAGAACTGCTCGCTTCTGTCTGCATGGGTGGGATACACCAGAGTTCTCTAGATTCTCTGGGGATGAAGCTCCCATCCTTGTCACTCACTAAAATCCCAAAATGTAAGTCTCTCCCACCATCCAGCTTCTCCCAGTATAACTCTGTCATTTTCTGGCCCCCACAGCTGCCCTTCTTGCCAATCCCTGCCGCCACCGTGACCTCAGAGCCTTGCTACTCAAAGTGTGGTCCATGGACCAGCAGCATCAGTAGCACCTGGACCCTTGATGGGCAGAAGCCCGGGCCCCACCCCAGGCCAATGGAATCAGGACCTGCGTGTCAACAAGATCTCCCCGTGATGCGGAGGCGGTTAGTCTCCAGTGCTCCCCACCCGGAGGTCCCACCATTTCCCGACCCTCCACCTGCTGGTCTGTCTCAGACACCTTACACCCGACATGCCCCGGAAGGAGATCATCACCTTCCCTTCAGTCTGCTCCTTCTCCAACCTGCTTCTCAGTCCCAGTAATGGCACCACCTGCGCCATCACCCCAGCCAGAAACCGAGGTGCCAGTCTGGCTTTCCCCTCCTTCATCCCACACCTCTGATCCGTTCATTACCAAATCCAATCCATCCTCCCTTGGGAAGGCCTCTCAGACTCTTTGCCTTCTCTGCATCAACTGTCCCCTTCCTCTATCCACCTTCCTGCAGCCTGACGGTTCTCTCTCTGAATCACAAACTCACTGCAAAGACTTAGAGGACCTAGTCCCAACCTGGCAAGGCCCACAGGCCATCGAGGCGCCCTGCCGCTCCGGCCGCCTCCCCGCTCCCTCCCACATCAGGCTTAGCCAGCTTGAGTTACTCGCAGTTCCTAGAATATGCATGTGCTCTGTCACCTCCTGACCTTTGCTGTTGCTGCTGCTGTCACAAATGCTCCTCCAACCTCAGGCCCTTTCTGGACAATTCCTTCAAGCTGCCAAAAACCAACCTTGCCCCTGAGTCCAGCCTAGCTGCTCCTCTCTGGGGCCCCACAATTCCCTGTACTGCCCGTCATGCACTATAGCTCTTGCCACACTGCACTGTCATTGTCTGCCAATTTCCCCATCTCCCCCGCTAGACTGGATGACGTGACATCCGATTCCACCAGGGATCTCCACTGCAGCCAGCACAGGGCCTGGTCCAAGGCAGGTCCCGGGAGTGTTTGTTGAATAAATGAATGAATGAATGAATGAATAAGCAAGTGATAGAATGAATGAAGGAATGAACCACCTACTCCCCCAACCCTTTCCCTGGCCCCCAGCCATGCCTCCACCCACCTGGCACTGGGTTTGGTACTTCTTGGTGGGCCGGCCCACGATGAAGATCTGGGAGGGTGGCAGGCCCAGCACGCTGTAGACGGAGATGTCCTTCGTGGAGCCATAGGCCGCGCTGATTTTGATGAAGCACTGAAAGACAGGGCAACTCATGGAGGGAGACCCCCCAGGAAGTCTTCTTAGACTCCCCCCACACCGAGAGCCTCTGCTTAGGGACGCTTTATCTGCCCACCTAGACTCCAAGTCATGGGTCCGCCCTGTGTCAGGAACCACCCCCCACAGTGGCCTCCTCTCCCAGCTCCCATGCCGCACCCAGACCCCAGGGCTGACGCAGGGCTCTCCTGGTAAGTCATGGCCACACCATCTGCTGACCCTACTCCAGCAGCACTATCCGTAGGTTATGTAACAAGGGGGCAAAGTGCTCCTTCGTGGACACGGAAATTGAGTTCCTAGCTTACATATCACAGGGCCAAGACCAGAGGCCACTTCTGTCTGGCCCCTGACCCTGGGCCAGCCACACCACACCAGACTGAGGCCCACCATACGGCTGCTGCCTGTTGCTAACTGGTCCCACATCCTCCCCAGAAGCCTCTTCCCAGTTCAGAGAACTGCCCATGCTCCTCCTCGCCCCAGTGTCACTTCAGATCCTCACCCACTCCCTCCTCTGAGGGGCTCACCGTCCAGCTGCTCCTCACTCTGAGCCCCCATCTGTGTCGTCTTCTCTTCTCTCACTCACCCTCCCCGCAAGTTCACTGGAGACTTTTGTGGTCCCCGGTCTCAGCGTTCCTTCCTCCTAAGTCCCGCCATCACTGGGATGGCTTCCTGCCCACGTGGATAACCCACCTACCACCTCAGCCTCTCGGCCTCTTTAAGGTCAGTGGCCGTCACCTCCAGCACTGAACCCATAACTGCCCTCTCTGAACTCTGAACGTCCGCATCCCCAAGCTGACCCCGCTCCCTCCCTTCCACGCCTCTTACAGCTCCCACCCCAGCTGCGCTCCAGCCTCATCGACGCCTGTGTTCTGTGCACATCCCCTCCTGCCTCACCCCCTCCTCATCCAGCCTGGGCTCCCTGTGGCACCCCTGTGTTCTCCCCCTCCACTCCGGCCCCCTCATCCTCCTCCCACCCCCGCCTGGCCATGCCTCAGCCCTGGAATTTCTCCACCATCCACCTTCTCCCTTCCTATATGCCAGCTACCGAGGGCTGCAGGAGAAACACAGGACCACACGGCTCCTGCCCTACACAGCCTTTCTGCCGCCACCGAAAAACTCTCCCCGATTTTTACCTCCCTCCCTGAACTGCTACCCAGTCCCGCAGGTGACTCTGCCTTGGATGAACCAAAGGGAGGCCTTCCTCAGCCCACTGCCTGCTCCTCGTTGGTTGCTTTATTCTCAGCTGGCCTTGAGCTCAGAAGGAGCAGCTCACTCCTGCACCTTCAGTCCAGTGAGTCCTCTCCAACCGCACAACCCCTCTGAGCTGAGACCCACTTCTCTGCTCCTCACTCCACTGCTTCTGCCCCCTTGGACCTGTGAAGTGTCCCTACCCCACCGAGGCCATCAGTGTCCAGTCTTCATCTAGTGGACGGTCCTCGCTGTACCACACCTCGCCACAAGAAGGGCACTCTCCTCCCTGGCACCTGGAAGCTTCTCTCCTGGCCTCCTCCCCCTCTGGCTCTCGGTGGTCCCTCTGCCGGCTCCTCTGCCTGCTCTTGGGGCCCAGCACTGACTCCTCCCACTCCCATCTCCTGGCTTCAGGGACCTGCGCCCTGCTGACACTCCTCGTCTCCACCTGCAGTCAGCCCCTCCCCTGAGCCATGCCCTGCGGCTCACGTGGCTCGTGTCCCGGCCACACCAGCCTCGATGTGGCCACAACTGAGCTCGTCTTCCTCCAGCCGGTCCTCCTCTGTGCCCCCTCATTCCATTCATTCACTCATTCATTCTGCTAACCTTTACTGAGTGCCTGCCCTGTGCCGTCATTGCCCCAGGTGCTGGAGACAGATAGGTGACAAAACAGACACTGACTCTGCCTCCACGGAGACCCCGGTCAGGGTAGTAGCACCTTGATCCCTTCTGGTCTCCCAAGACAGACATCTGAGAGCTCCTCACACCCCCATCCAGCCATCACTGAGTCCGACAGTTCCCCCTCCTGACTCTCCCGCCTGTGTATGCCTTTCTCCCCACCCCATGGCCACCACCTGATCCTGGTCTTCTGTCTCTTGCTTGGGCAGCAGCCCCCAACTGGTCTCCCTGCTTCTCATTTCTCCCACCAATCTGTTCTCCACACAGCTGCCAGAGGGATCTTTGTACAACCCAAATTAGACACTGCCACTCCCCTGCTTTAAGCCCCTCCATGGCTCCCCACTGCCCCCAGCAGAGAGTTCATGGTCTTGGCCTGGTTTCCAAGGCTTTCATGGCCTGCCAAGCCCAGGTCCCTGATGACCTCTGGGGCCTCAGCTCCCACTTGACCAGGTCTGACCCTGCACACACCCCTATCCTGGACACCTGCAGCTCTAAGAACATCCCAGGCTCTTTCCTACGTCAGTGCCTTTGCACATGCTGTTTCCGTGTCCACCTGACAAACTCATACTTATGCTTCAAGACTCACCTCAAAAGTTACCACCTCCCAGAAGCCTTCCCTGGCCTCCCCAGTACTGTCACCTCTATTTGCCAATCAGTAAATTGTCTAATTACCCATAAGTAAATTGTCGATCTACATGTCTTTATTCCTCTAGATCAGGGATTGGCAGACTTTTTTTGTAAAAGACCAAATAGTAAATATTTTAGGCTGTGCACTCTGTCGCAACTACTTGACTATTCCGTCGTAACTCAAAAGCAGCCATAGACAATACATGAGAAATCACATGGCTGTGTTCCAATAAAACTTTATTTATAGGGCCAGCCCCATGGCTTAGCGGTTGGGTGCACACGCTCCGCTACTGGTGGCCCGGGGTTTGGATCCCAGGTGCGCACCGACACACCGCTTCTCCAGCCATGCTGAGGCTGCGTCCCACATACAGCAACTAGAAGGATGTGCAACTATGACATACAACTATCTACTGGGGCTTTGGGGGAAAAAAAAAAAGGAGGAGGATTGGCAATAGATGTTAGCTCAGAGCCGGTCTTCCTCAGCAAAAAGAGGAGGATTAGCACGGATGTTAGCTCAGAGCTGATCTTCCTCATAAAAAAAAAAAAAAAAAAAAAAAAAAACTTTATAAACACTGAAATTTGAGTTTCATATAATTTTCACATGTCATAAAATATTATTCTTGTTTTGATTCCCCCCCCCAACTATTTAAAAGTATAAAAACCATCCTTAGCTCACAGGTCACATAAAAACAGGCTATGGGCCTGATTTAGCCCGTGGGCCACAGTTTGCCAACTCCTGCTCTAGATCAGCAGTTCTCAAAATTGTGCAAGCATCAGAATCCCCTGGAGGGTTTGTTAAAACACAGATTGCTGGGCCCCCTCCCCAGAGTTTCTGAGTCAGGAGGTCTGTGGGGGGTGGGGCAGAGATTCTACATTTCTACTGCGCTCCAGGGGCACCGTGCTGCGGGTCCTGGGAACACACTGTGAGGACCAAACACAGCTCCAGGTCATAGCTCCAGAGAGCACATCCCAGGTTCTATTTGGCTCTGTGTGGCCCCAACACCGAGGACAGAAGGAACACGATAGGCACTGAGGTGTCTGCTGAATGCATAACCAGATGCAGAGACAAGAGTTTAGGCTTTAGGATCAGGAGATGAAGGAGGGAAGTCTGACTCTGAGATCTTGGGCAAGTCCTGGGCTTCACTGAGCCTGATCTTTCTCATCTGGTGGTGAGGATGATAATTCCTACCTGCAGGGCTGTCAAAGGACCCACTGAGATCCAGGGGAATGTACTTTGCAAACTGGGCATTGGCTTGCACAGTTGGAGGATGCAGAGCAAGTGGATGAGGCCCCCGGGGTTGATGGAGCAGGAGTGGAGGAGGGTCGTGGAGGTCTCATCCCGCCCCTGGCCAAAGCCCCGCTGGGGCTGGACACTCACCTCCTGCATGAGGTTGCGGAGGAAGATGGCCTTCTGCCGCAGAGGGTCGTGCACCAGCCCGTCCGAGAAGAAGATCATGCCCTGTGGGAAGTTGTGCTGGGACAGCCACGACACCACCCGCTGCTTCTGCATGTCCGGCCGCCCCGTGATGTAGAGGATCATGTAGCCCAGGTCCTGCCAGTGCCTGGGAGACAGCATTGCAGGGTCCAGCCCGGCCCCAGCCCCATGCAGGCCACCCACTGCCCAGCGGCCTGCCCTGACTGCTGCCCACCCTGAGAAGCAGAGGGACTGTTGCAAGGAGCACTAAGGGAAACAAGGGGGACCCCCAATTTCCCAGTCCTGGTTGAGCCCCTGAGCCTGGACATCTCTCCTGGATGACCCACAGGCCCCACATGCCCACAACAAAACCGATCTCCCCACTGCTGCCCCCTCTGCTCTTGTCCCCTCCTGTATGATGCCGCCTGTCACTCAAGTGTCCAGAGCAAGAGACAAGCCACCTTTGACTCCTCCCCTTCCCTCTGTGTCTCCTCCTTCCTCCTCCATCAGTAAGCAAGTGTTTCATTCTACTCAGCAGGGTCTTCACTCCAGGCTCTCACTGTCACCCACTTCTCTCCTGAGCTCAGGCCCCCACTCTCGCCTGGGCCACTATGAGAGCCGCCTGGGAGCCTCTTTCCCTCCAGCTCCCTACTCCAGTCCAAGCTGTGCAACCTTGGCAGGTTACTTAACCCTAAGATTCCAGTTTCCCCATCTGTAAAATGGGGGTAATAATAACAACTACCACATAGGGTTGTCCTAAGGATGAAATGAATTAACCACCCCCCTCAACATGCCTGGGCATGGTGTGCGCTCTACAGTGGCTTTATTATTGTCCTTCGTACTGTTTCCATGGTGATTTCTGGAAATCATGACTCTAACCCCATTTCTCCTTTGCCCATTCATGGCTCCCCCGTGCCCTCTGGTCACAAGTCCTCTGCACTGGTGGCCCTCCATGCTCTGCTCTGAGCCTGGCTTCGCCCCAGCCACACGGAGATGCCTTGCTGCCCTGGACGAGCCCTGTGCTCCTCTGCTGCAGACCCCTCCCCTAGACCGCCTTCATGCCTCCATCTCCTTGTGTTCCCATCCTCCCATCATTCCAGGCCCCCGCCGTCAGGAAGCCTTCCCTGCTTCCCCAGCAGAATCAGCCTCTCTTTTCTCGCAGCACAATGGGAAAGTGTTCTCCGTGACGTCACATGGAATCCTGGCTGCAACATGTCAGACGAGCCCAGACCAGTCTGGGGGCTTTTGTGGCCCTAGCCACCAACTGGCTACCACAGATTGGGGGTTTCCAAACTTGGAAGATGATCTGAGAGATTTGGGGAGATTTTGTAAGAACATACAGTCTCAGATGTCACCCTGGGGATTCTGGTTAGTTCTGAGGTGGGGCCCAGTGACCTGTGAGGATAAAGAGCAGCTTCTGTGACTAGCAAAGTTTGGAGAGCACCACAGTGGCCCCAGGAGCCCAGGGGAAGGAGCTGGGAGCACCAGGTGGAGCCCCAGAGAGGAAGGACCACAGCCTTTCCCAGCTGTGGGAGGGGACGCTGACTCGGGAGGGGTCTGGAGAAGACGTCGTAATGGGAATAAATGACCCAGCCTTACAAGGGGGAAGATGACCCCTGAGATGAGCTTGAGCCTGTCCAGGGCCTGTTCCCACAGGGCCAGTGGCATCTTGAGGTCAGCGGCCTCCTAGGAGCCCCTGAGCCAGGCTAGTCTTCTCTCCCCAAAGCGACCACTGCGACTGTGTTGAGGCAGGGCAGGCCCCGCCCAACCCCAAGAACTCCCAGGGCCCAGGATGGGTTCCACTCCTGGGTTCTGATCTCTTGGAGTCCTGGGTCACTGTTTCTCATGGCCCTGACTTGTTTTCCCCGCTGGACTGTGAGATTCCTCCAACCAGGAGCTCCCTCTGCGTCAGGGCCCAGCACAGAGCCTGGCTCAGGAAGGATGGACGGAGACAGGGAGGCGGGAAGGGAGGAAGGCACTCAAGTGGACCTCTTTTGCTTTTCTACTGGCAAAATCCTTCCGCACTCCTCTTAGCAACACACTAGCCCTGGGGGACTGCGTCTCCCGCCACACCTCCTGCCCTGTCCTAATCTGGCCTCCACAGTCCCACTGCCATGAACTTGTTCCACCTGGTCCCCAAACATGCTCTGCTCATCTTTGTCCTTGTCACCCTGTGTCTTCCTTCTTGGCCTATCAAAATCAATTTTGTATTCTCTTCTTTTTGCATTTCTGCATTTGCTAATCTTTGTCCAATGGCATGGATGGCTTTTGTAAAATAAAAATATATAGACATTCATCCTTCAAAGGCTATCTCAAATGCCACCTCTCCCAGGAAGCCTGCTCTGCTTTCTCCAATAGGCTGTAATAGCTCCCATCTCTCAGTTAGCACTGTGTGTTAGCTAGTCTTGAAAGACAGCCCACAGTGAGCCACGGGTCCCAGGATCCACACCCTTATGTGGTCCCTTCCCCTTGAATCTGGGCTGCGCCTGTGACCAGCTCATAACCAATAGAACACAGTGGAACGGACACTGGGACTCCCACGGCTGGGTCATAAGAAGCCTGAAGCTTCCACCTGGGTCTCTAAGACACAGAGGAAGCCGGCTACCATTGGGAAAGCCAGCCGCCATGCACCAAGTCTGACTAGTCTGAGACTCCACGCTGGGAGGAAGCCCAGGCTGGTCACATGGAGCAGCCACATGGAGAGAGAGAAAGAGAGACCCCAGCGGAGGAACAAGATACATGAGTTCAGAAGCCATCTTGAACATCCAGCCCAGGGGAGCCTTCAGATGACCCCCAGCCCAGACCACCATTTGACTGTAATTGCAGGAGGGACCCCAGGTGAAAAGGTCCCAGCAGAGCCCAGTCCATGCACAGAACATGAGACAGAGGAATAAAGTATCATTTTCAGCTGCTAAGATTGGAGCCATTTGTTACACAGCCATAGATAATCAGAACACACTGATTTTATGCTGATTGGGATCAGAATGCTCAGACGCTGTTGGAATAAATGGAGGAAGGAAGGCAGGGAGGGACAGGGGGAGGGACTAAAGTCGAGAAAGCAGCAGGACTTTCTCAAGGACCCTCAGTAAATTACTACTGGAGGTGCAGCCAGGACCTCCCGGCTCCTGCCCTGGAGACCAGTGGAATTCCTGCAGGAAACCAGAAAAAACACACCCATCTCCCCCAGAGCTGCTTTCCCGGGGGACATGTCCCTTGCAGGGAGGTAGCACTCACCGGACAACGTCCACTGCCCCCGGCCGGACCTTGGGGTCACTTCCCATGATGGACACGCTGGCCGCGAAGGACCCGTCGATGCTGAACACCACGCACTCCATGCCCCGGGGCAGCACCGTGAGGTAGCTCGTCGCGCAGGTCTGGTCGCCCCTGAAAGGTCCCCGCCTGTGGTCAGCCCTGCGCTCAGGAACAGGCGTCAGCCTGAGGCCTGAGGTCAGCCGGCGGCTGGGGCAGAGCTCAGTCAGGGCCAGGGTCAGAGAGAATCTCGATGGCATCTCCTGATGCCACGCCTGGTGACCTCGTCCGTCTTCCTTTCTCCACGCAGACAGGGATGGGACCCAAAAGAGAGCACCCGAGGACCCCGTCTTCTGGACAGGCCTGGCTGGAAGGGCCACAGAAATGTGCCATGAGAATGTCCCCCGAGTCTTACCTGACGACCATCTTCACGGGGTAGACACCGACCCCCAGGCGCCGGGGCCGCGGCACGCTGTAGGTGATTCGGCCACTACTGTTGGTGATCTCCGTGTCCAGGTGCACCCAGCGGCCCGAGGACGGCTCTGCCATCACCAGGATGTCCACCTGCAGGCAGTGAGGGGGCCAGGGGACTCGCTGAAGGCCGGGGGGCTGCAGGCGTGGCTCAGGGGCTGGGCCGGGGAGCTCTCTGCCAAGACTGCAGGGACTGGGGCCCTGCGTGATGCTGTTCCCTGGCTCCTACCATCCTCTCTCTCCCCCTCTCTCTCCACTGCAGCCACGCTGGCTTCTCATTACTCCTCAGACACACTGTGGGAGATCAAGATTTGGCCACCCTGAAATCTGTCTCTTTACCTTGGTTGTTTTCTCTAGGGACATTTGACCTCCCCCACTAACTGCCTAAAGAATTTGACATGGTGGCTCCTTTCTGGAACAGATCTATCATGATGGCTGTAAAGATAACGTAGGGTAAATGTTACAATAGGAAAGGCACCAACAAGCCCCTCTTATCAGAAGTTCTGTCTCTCTGGCCACATTCTCTGGATGACCCTGCGAAGAGTTGCCAGACAATCATTTACATTTATAAGGGAAATCTCCATTTGTAAAGGTATCTCCCTCTCTGTTTGGAGAAGAGAGGGGGATGAGCTCATTTCTAGTGACTTATCAATGTGGAAGGTGAGGCCTTGGGCTGTATAATAAACCTTACTCTTGTTTACTGTGCTTTAGTGGTAATCTCCTGTAACTGACTCTCCCCACCCCCAAAATCCTCCTTTGTCATTGGCTGAAAATGATATTTAAGACGAGAATTTCTGCTATTGTGTAGAGAAACGCAGTGTCCCTGCTTTCTCCCATGTATACATGTTATTAAACTTGGTATTATTTTCTCCTGCTAACCTGTCTTGTTGATTATTTGGCCAGCCAGAAGAACCTTAAGGGAAAGGGCAGAGGGAGATTCTCCCTCTTCCCCCAACAACACCAAGCTCATCCCTCTCTCCTTGCTTGCCTTCCCTGACCTGCCTGGCAGGACCAGTGTCTCCCTGCCCCGTGCTCCCACCACGCACAGCTCTGCCCACACTGAGCCCTCGGCCCACGTGCCATGTGGTACCATGAGGCACCTGGTGTGTGAGGGCCCAGCCGAGGAGGGGATGGCCCAGCCTGCAATACCTTCTCTCCGGTGAGAGCCACCATGTCGAGGGGCCCGTACATGAACCGCCCCACCAGGACCTGGGGGCCGTCCTCGGCAGCAATCACGTCGTTGGCCCGGTGGTTAGCAGTGACGTTCTGGAATGACAGAAACCAGCTCAACCTTGTAAGGGGGGCTTGACCTTGCTTTTCATTATATTGTCCTTAGGATTAGCTGCGGGGTGTGGACCTGCTGAATCGTGCCTTCCTATTAACTTCTGGTAGAGTTTCCGAGATGTGTTCCCTGGGAACCCACGAGGAAAACAGACCCTTTGACCCTCACGCTGTCTCGAGGCAGCACTGGGGTTCCTGCAGGCGAGCATTCTCTGCTCTCGATTCTGCCCCACGGCCCTGGGGTAATAGCCAGTCCACACAGCCTGTCCCTCTCCTAGCGTCCCAGGCTGGAAACTGCCGGGTCACCTTCAGTCTGTCCTTCCACATCATAGCCCATGTCCAACGGCCATTTACCACCCGTCTTTTCTGAGTTGGAGATTTCCAACGTACAAGAGTAGAGAGAATGGGGTAACGATTCCCATGTGCCTGGCCCCAGCTCCATGGCTTAGTCAGCACCAGAATGGTTTCCTTCTGCCCTTGCAGAACACCCCACCCCACCCCACCCCACCCCAGATTATTTTGGAGCAATCCTGGACATTGCATCATTTTGTTTCTACCTTCCCAACATCCCCATCTTTCTTCACTCTGGTTTCAATTCATTCCGCAGCTCAAAGGCCTTGGCTGGCCCCAACCGCCCACTGCCCCCAGCCTGGCTTCAAGACCCAAACCATGTAACCGGATGCCCCTTCCTGTACACTCCCTGCTCTCCCCACACCTGCATTACCTCTCGTTTGGACTCTGCTAATAGCTTCTCAATGGAGCTCCTATTCAAAAACAGACCCCACGGCAGATCCATTGTCTTTATAAAGCACTGATCTGTTAACACCCGGTGCCTTCTGGATGAAGTCTGAATCCTGAGCTCAGGGTCAAGCCTTACCTGGGCAACCTTTTCAATCTGTCTCCTGCTGTTCCCCTTCTAAACCCCTCTGGTCCTTGCAGGCCAGGCTCTGCAGGGCCTCCAGGCCTGTGCTCACACTGGTCCCCCTACTCTCCATGCAATCCCTGACCCTCTGCCCCCACATTCCAGCCCATCCACTCTGACCTGACAACTTTGTCCCCTCCGACTCCCCAAAGACGGTCTCTACCTCCTCTCAGTCCCCACAGTATTTAGTTCAATTCAACAAATATTTGCAGGCACCTCATCTGCACTGGTCCCTGAGCTGGGCTCTGGGGACGCAGAGAGGGACCAGTCATGGATCCTGACCCAGAGACAGTCAAGTGCGGGACACAGGCCCCCTACAAGAACACTGGAGAGGGAAGAGTTGATTCATGGAAATAAACACATGGAAAGATGCTCCACGTCACTAGTCATCAGGGAAATGCAAATCTAAACCACAGTGAGACACCATGTCACACCCACTAGGAGGACTGGAATCAAAGAGACATAACAACAAGAGTTGGTGAGGATGTGGAGAAATTGGAACCTCATACACTGCTGGTGGGAATGTAAAATGGTGCAGCTGCCTTAGAAAAGTTTAGCAGTTCCCCAAATAATTAAACTAGAGTTACCGTTTGATCCAGCAATTCCACTCCTAGATATACACCCAAGAGAAATGAAAACACATGTCCACACAAAATTTATGCACCAATATTTACAGCAGCATTATTCATAATAGACAAAAGGCGGAAACAACCCAAATATCCAACAACTGAAGAATGGATAAACAAAATGTGGTATGTCCATACAGTGGAATATTATTCAGCCATAAAAAGGAATGAAGTATTGACATGTGCTACAACATGGATAAACCTTGAAAACATTACACTAAGTGAATGAAGCCAGGCACAAAAGACAACATAGTGTATGATTCCATTTTATGAAATGTCCAGAATAGGCAAATCTACTTAGACAGAAAGTAGATTACTGACTGCTTAGGGCTGGGGGGATGGGGGTAAGGGGATGATAGTTAAAGGGTAAGGAACATCTTTTTGAGGTGATGAAAATGTTTTAAAATTGACTGTGGTGATGGTTGCACACATCTGTGAATACACTAAAATCCACTGAATTATATACTTTAAGTGGGTGAATTGTATAAAATGTGGTTATAGCTCAATAAATACGTTTACAAAGAAGGAGTTGATTCGTGGAGCACTGATCACCTTCTACCTTTCAGGACTGTTCTTGGGGTCCTTGTCTGATGTTCCCACCAGACTGGAAGTGCCCATCATAGCCGTGGTTCTGTCTGTAGATCCCTATGCTCCACTCCCCAGCCACAAGGCCTGGGACACAATGGGCACTGAGGATTGTTGGCTGAGTAAATGAATGAATGTATGCATACTGAACTCCTATTCATACTTCAATACCTTACAAAATTGACTCTTCTTCAGGGAAGCGCTGCATGGCCTGCCCTGACAATTCTTCTCTCCATCTTCTTCCTAATCTGTGCCTCCCTCTGTCATGGCAAATACCACACCAGATGAATCAGACTGTGAGCCCCGTGGTTGTGGGTGGGACTCTTTCTGATTCACATCCACATCTACAGAGGCCTGGCGTGTAGCAATTGCTCCATAACTGGCATCTCCTCACCATCCCCAGTGCCCTGGACAGCCCACCCTTGGTGCTCCTGTGAAGCCAGGCCAGGGGGAACCAGCTCCCCCATCTCACACTCCCCAGCCCCTAGCCTGCCCCACTGCAGCGCCGTGGGCCTCGTCTAAGCATGAATCCCCGCCTGTGTGAGCACGAATCTCTGAGGCCTAAATGAAGGCCTTACCTGCCGGGTGGACACCCAAGCCCCCAGGGGCAGCCTCACCTCCCTGAGGCCACAGTCCCAACCCATATGCAACTCCAGCCTGCACATACCCGCAACTTGACCTGGGTCCTCTTACGAAGCCACTTCTCACGGGGGTTAGCGGGGCTCAGCGCTGCAGGATCCAAGCCAGTGCTCTCCTTGACGTTCGCGCTCTCGTAGCGCATCACCTGGTAACAGCAGGGCAGGATCAGGCCGTCCTGACCCCTCTCCCTCCTGCCCAGGGCATCAGGGCCCGCCAGCTTGTGGCCGGCG
This sequence comes from Ceratotherium simum simum, assembly GCF_057802395.1. Classification (NCBI taxonomy): domain Eukaryota; kingdom Metazoa; phylum Chordata; class Mammalia; order Perissodactyla; family Rhinocerotidae; genus Ceratotherium; species Ceratotherium simum. Next base: position 13,031,438 of record NC_141915.1, read on the forward strand.
GGGCCCTCCTCAAGCCTCCCCACCTCCCAGCCTGGAACCCTCAGGAGGCTGGAGGCCCCAGGACCCATCTCCCTGCCCGCCTGTCCTGACGGCGGGGCCAGACCACCGTCTCCCAAATGCTCTGCCCTCCGGGCCCAAGCTGACGTCCGCGAGGGGAGAGGGGCTGGAGGCTGGATCAGCTGCCAGGGGCCAACGGTTTAACCAATCGTGCCTAAGTAATGAAGCCTCCACAAAACCCAAAAGGACAGGATTCAGAGAGCTTCCGGGTTGGGGAGCACGTGGAGATCTGGGGAGAGTGGTGCCCTCGGGGAGGGCAGGGAAGCTCAGGTCCTTTCCCCACACCTTCCCTGTGCATCTCTTCCATCCGGCTGTGCCTGAGTTATATCCTTTGCAACAGTAAACTGTTTCTCTGAGTTCTGTGAGCAACTCTAGCAAGTTAATCAAACCCAGGGAGGGGGTCATGGGAACCTCCAGTCTACAGCTAGTTGGTCAGAAGCCCAGGTGACAACCTGGACGTGCGATTAGCATCTGAATTGGGAGGGGTGCAGAGGGTCTGAGCCCTTAACCTGTGGAACCTGACGCCGTCTCCAGGTAGACAGTGTCAGAACTGAGTTGAACTGTCGGACACCCAGCTGGTGCCAGAGAACTGCGTGGTGTGGGGAAAACCCACACGCTGGACCTGGTGTCAGGGTCAGAGTGTCGCACCCGACGCTGGCTTTGAACGCCATCCAAGCTCTGATGACCCCACATTTCTCTCTAAGCCTGACATTTTCCCCCAGCTCTGGACTCTCTGCTCACCTGCCTTCCCAATGTCCAACAGGCACCTCACACTCCCCAGGTCCAGATCCAAGACTCAGTGTCCCCCAGCCCAGCCCGGCCCAGCCCTGCTCCTCCCCGCCCTACGGCATGGAACCGCCAGAGCTACTCAAGTGGAAAACAGGACCCGCTGGATTCTCCCCTTTCCCTCACCCCCAGACATCAGCAGGGCCTGTCACCACAACAAGTCCAGCTGCCCTTCAGCACCTCCTCCACCAGGATCCTAGCCCAAGCTGCCGTCTAGAAGGTGGGCTCCTCTACTTGCCTCATAATGGGCCTCATGCTTCTAAAAATACAAGTCAGTTAATCTCTCCTTTGCTCAAAACCCTGCAGTGGCTCCTCATCAGACCCAGCATAAAATCAAACTCCTGACCTTGGCCATCAAGGCTGCACGTGATCCGACCCCCACCCACCTCCCACCCTCCTTTCCCCAGACGCTCCCTCAGTCACTGCCTCTCTGCTCCCCCATCTAGGTGACAGATGAGGACACTGAGACCCACAGGGGAGCAGGCATTTATTACTCCAGTCTCCAAGCTGACACATGGGTACATTCTCCCATGTAATTTCTATTTAACTTTCTAGAAAGTACCATATCATTAGCCAGAAGCCAGTGTTCTTTATAAAACCCATCATCTGACCGTGCCACCCCCGACTTGGCTAAGTGCTCCAATGCCTTCCCAATGGCCCACAAAGCAAGGCTCTTCTCCAGACATAAACGGATGGGACCCCCCAGAGGTGCCCTGGGGGCAGGGCCCAGGAAGGGGCAGCAGTACCTGTCTCAGGATGAAGGCCACCACGTCCGTGGACTCCCAGTAGCTGGCGTGGAAGAGGTGGGGCAGTGCCACCGTGGGGAAGGCTGTGAGGACATCCGGGCAGTACAGGGCGTAGTCGATGCGCTTGGCGCCCCACCACTTGGCCGTGACTGCAGGTCCGAGAGGGAGGTGAGGACAGAGTGGCCTGCCTGGGGCGTTGACCCAAGGGGGGGCGCGGGACCCCTCTGCACAGACCCAGTGGTGGATGGGCCATTCAGGGCACGAGTTTGGGGCCAGAGTGCCCAGCTTGAAGTGAGCTCTGGGGGGACGTGCGGCTCCTCCTCCCACCTTCTCACAACCCACAGCCCCTTCGCCCCGCACCCCTCCTCTAAGACGCGTGCTGAAAACTGGCCTCGGGAGTGAGACCCGTGGAGACGCCCACTGTCTCACCCAGGGCCACTGGTCAGCAGGGACTCCCAGTGGGAAAACTGAATGCTGGGACTAGGGCTCGGGCTGAGGTCAGAGCTCAGTCTAGGCCTCGAGAGGTCATGGCTCGGCCCATGGTGGGAGGTCAGGGCCTTGTCCAGGGTCAGAGGTCAAAGTTCTCTCTGAGGTCAGAGTTCAGTCTAGATTTTCTTTACCCCTTCTCCCCTGCCCTCTGCAGCCCTGGCGGTGGACCAGCGGCCACCCAGAGCAAGGTCCCTCTCCCTCTCATCCAGGCAGGGCCCCCGAAGACCCTCACTCACTGCGGGAGGCGCCCACGGGTGCCAGGCTGTCCGAGGACTCTGAGCTCTCGCTGTGGGAGCTGCCCTGGCTCATCCTCCGTCCCAGGCGCTGGGACCTCGGGGCCTGAGGGGGCGAGGCAGGGGCGTCGAGAAGCGGTGGGCTGCCCTGGGAGCTGCCCTCCAGGAAGAGGGAGCTGTGGGTGTGCAGGGCATCGGCTGGAGGGGAATTTCACAGTCAGGGCCGAGTAGTATGACTCAAGCAGAGCCCACACACCGTGCCAGCCCATGCTGGGCGGGAGGCTGGGCGCTCAGAGAGGAGCCAGCCTGGCCCTGCTCCCTCACCTGCCAATGGGCAACCTGCACCTGTCACTCCTCCAGGGCCTGGCCAGACTCCGTCGTAGTGCATCCTTGGGTTTCTCCTCCTCTAAGTTATGAGTTATGCCAGGACGAGCTGGGGTCCCAACCATCACCCCCACCCCCTGCTGCCAAGGGTGCCTCTGGGGGATTGCCCCCAAAAGCACAGCTGAGGTCTGTGACGGGGTGACCCGCAACCACGTGCTCTTGTATCAAACTCCTCTCCTGGGCCACAAAGGGTTGTGGTGGAGCCTGGGAGAGACTGGGGACTCCCTGGGAGCTAGAGCGCCCTCTGGGGGCAGGGGGAGGCCCTGACCAAAGAGGGACACATTTCAGGATGGCAGAGGTTTCAGAGCCTCTTCCATCTCTGGGAGCTCCTGACAAAGCAGGACTGTGGAAATTAAGTTTCCATTGAAGTGGGTGAGGCTGGTTTTTAACCCTGAATAAGCCACATGCACAGCGCTCCCCCCACAATCTGGCCCAAACCCCGGAACAGGCTCTGGCTAAACCTCCTCTGACCTGATCTCCAAGCCCCTGACTGTACGTCACCGGCCTCCCCTTGACCACGCCCCAGTCCATGCCCTGCTCACCCCACGTGAGCCCTGGAGTCCACTGGCTTTTCCCCAAACCCACCTGCCTTTGCTGCTGCTGTTCCCTCCACCTAGAAGATCCCCCGAACCCCCATGCTCCCACTGTTTTCCACCTGCTCAAACGCCTTGGCCAAAGGCCCCCTCTTCCGTGAAGCCCACCAGGATGAGACACTCCCTGCCCTGCACCTCCAGAGTCCAGGCTGGGCACTGGGGAACAGCACTCAGCAGGGATCCCTGGACTTGGAATCAGGTCTGACAGCTCAAGCATCATGCTGGCCCCGGTCACAGGAGCTTAGCCGGGGCGAGCTTGTTGGGGGCAGAGCCTGAGTCTCTGAGCCCCAGGATGGCTCCTACAGAGCAGGTGCTCGCACAGGTGGGCCACTCGGAAGGCAGGTGAGTCAGCTGTTTTCCTGTTCTCCTCTCCCCCAAGAGCACACAGACCCTGCTCTGCTGAGTCTAGTCACTCCCTCAGCTGCCAGCTTGGAGGGACTGGACTGGAGAGGGTGGTCCTCGAGTGCCGCCTGGCTGGGGCCCAACCTCCAGCCCAGCACACTCTCTCCCACCCCCGAGAGCCTACCGAGGAGGAGGGACTGTCCATCGCCCAGTGGGAACCTCTGGTAGCGGGGCACGCTGACGGGCGGCACCAGGTGGAACCTGGGCTCCAGCAGTGGCTCGAGCCGTGAGGCAGAGGGGTCTGCACAGTGGAAGAAGCTGTAGACCTGGCTGCAGGCAGGACGCACCTGGAAACCTGGGGGGTGGGAGGATACACAGAGGAGGCCCCTTGCTAGAACCGTTGGCCTGTATGGCTCCCCTGAGTGCAGTTTTGCATAGCCTACTCCTCTGCTCAAGAAGCTGCTATGGCTCCCTATTACCCACAGGCTCAAAGCCATTATGTTCAGTTTGGCACTCAAGGCCTTGCCAACCTGTCCCACTCGGGAGCAGTGCTGTAGGCACCCAGCACTGCAGCCATGGTGGACAGCTGCAGCTCCTCGACCAGGCTGCTGCTCTCCTGTCCCTGTCCCTTTGCTCAAGCTGTCTCCTCCTCCTGGCAGGCCCTCCCTCCACTATTTCCACAGGTCAAACTCCTTTAAATTCTTCCAGCTTTTGCTTAGTTGCTACTAGATCTATGAAGCCGACCCAGGCCCTTCAGTCAGGAGCAGCGGCCGCTGCCTCTGGCCCCACTCAATTCCTGGGCCTGGGGATCATCGGAGTTGGTGGTTTACTAGAGCTGGCAATACACTTCTCTCCCTGACCAGCAGGTGTCTCCACTGAGGCCTCAGTGTGCCTCCCTGTCGCTCCAGGTCAGGGGACTGGCGGGTCCAGCACCCACGGTGCCCTAGTGTTCCTTAGTGACATTAAGGGCAGCCGTGGGGTTCTGCCTCCTCTCCCCACTTCAAGCAGAGACCCTCCCTTCTCAACTGTTCCGTATTGCAATTTGTTGGTGAGCTTTGATGCAGAAGTTTGAGAAGCCTTGACCTGTTGATCCCAAGGTGCCTCGAGCCTCTCGTGTCCTCGCATCATTGCTAACCCACCCGCTGGTGCAAATGGCCTCGGTGTGTATCTTAGAGGAATGGGAGGAGGCACTCAAGGCTGCGGGTACTGCGTGAGCAAAGGCGTGGAGGTGGGCTCAGGTCTATGCAGGGGTCAGTAAGCCGACCTGGCTGCAGGGGGTCTGCCTGGGCACTGGGGAAGGAGGGGTGGGGTGAAATAGGGTAAATATTTATGGTTTCTCTTCCCATAGGGTCTGACAACAGGACAATAGGACCACAAATCAGCCCGGGGCATGTGACAGGGACAGTGAAATCCCCCCGGGGCTGCCTCTCCTCTGCCCCATCTGGGGGTCTGCCCCACTGTCCCTCCTCTCCCCTCCTTCTGACTCCTCTCCTCTCTCTCCATCTACCCCGACTCCCCGACCCTTCCTGCCCCTGTCCCCCACCCTCACTCTCCCCAAGTTGAGGCCCTGACACAGTGACCGAGTGACACAAAGCTATCTCAGGCCTAGCCTGCCACACACCCACCGTCCAGCCCAGGCAGCACCGTCCTCCGCATGGCCAGGACCAGGCCCAGGGGCGAGCCGAAGAGGAAGAAGTCAGACACATCGAAATCCAAGCGGCCCAGGCTGACCTCGGGGAGCTGGGGCCCCCCGGCTGCAGGGGGCTCAGCCTCATCCTTCAGCACGCTCGAGTGGATGCTGCCGGAGGGAAGAAGACACGGGAGCACAGGTTAGGGAGGACCGAGGGTGTGGGAGCTCACTCAGCAGGGCAGCACCCATCTCTGGGGCAGGGCTCAGAACCCGCAACCACTTGCCAGACACCATCAGCACACGTTGGCGACCATCTCAGCATTGGCCACCAAGGCTTGGCTCAGGCAGGGGTCGGCCAACTTTTTCTGTAAAGGGCCAGATGGTAAATACTTTAGACTTTGGGGACCATATGGTCTCTATCACGTCTACTCAACGCTGCCATTGTAGCAAGCAGCCATAGACGATACTTGAACAAATACACGTGGCCGTGATCCAGTAAAACTTGACTTATTGAAATGGGCTGAGGACACCTAAGCATCCTACGTGGTGGCGGGCCTGCCCCCTCGTGCTGGCTCTGTGATGGGCACACTGTGAAATCCTGCACCATCTAGCAGAGAAGCCCAGCTTGGCTAATACACAGCCCAGCTGGACGATGTTGCTCCTGCCAGGATTAGGGCTTTCATTGTAACTCATGTTCCAGACAACCCGCAGACACAGATGCAAACAGCTTGGTCTTCCCTCCCCTCCAGCCTGCAGACGAAGCAGAGCTTAAAAAGGAAAACACGAGACACACAGAATTGCAACTATTCCCATCCCAGGCTTTCATTGCCCCAAAGAGTCCGAGTGGATGATGTGTAGCCACAGACTCAGAGTGGGCAGGAAAGCTGGGCACCTCCCTGACCTTCCAGCTGGCATTTAGGTATAGCTCAGAGTTTAAGACGATCCAGTGGGATCACATGACCTATGAATCAATTAACTGAATGCAAATTCAACAAAAATACTCAAGTTGGAGGAGAAGTGGAATTTTGGAAACAATGACTGAATTGTGTGGGCAAGTCCCCAACTCTCTGTGAGTGAGGGTCCGGAAAGTTGAATCTGAATCCACACACTTCCTTCTGCCCCTCGAGGTGTGAGCATCTCGCCACGAGGATCCCGACTCTGTGTGTAATACATACTTCCTGTACAGCATAGTCCCCAACCACACACCAACTACTTAATCACCAAAGAAACAGCCACCTGTCCCTCCACCAGCAGGAAAAGCTGGCTGTGTTGGATCAGCTACCAAAAGCCTCCAACTCCTTGTCACTTTCCAAACGTGGGGCTCTCTTACGGGATTTTTCAAGGACGAACCAGAAATGTGGAGATTTCACGTTGTAACCCAGACTTGAAATGTAGAGGTTTTTCTAAAGAATAATCTGTCAGAGGGGCTTTAAATAGTCAGAGATTTAAATATGCAGAGCCTTTGACCTAAGAAGTCCTCTTCCAGGAGTCCATCCGGACGAAATAACCCTAATACATACACAAATGTTTATGCACAGAAATATTCCCCGGAGCGCAAAGAACTGGAAAAAGCCAAAGTGTCCAGTTACTGGGATTAAGACGCTGTCCATTCACTGAATAAATATTATTAAAAATATTTACCAAGGATTTTTAATTATAGGGGGAAAAGCTCACAATATAAAAGTCTTTTTTAAAAGTAAAACTATACGCACAGCATGTCAAAAAGTATAATAAAAGGAAATACTCCAACGTGCTAGCCGTGGTTCCCTCTGGGTGGTAAGATGATCTGTTTTGCAAATGTTGTAACGACCTCAGGATACTCATCACTGGGTAAGAAGGAAGGGAGGAATGAATTGAGGAAAAAGGGAAGAGGAAAAGAGGCACTCCTTCCAATTTGGGTCTAGGTCCAATACCCATTTGTATCCTGAATAAATGTGCAGCTAATTCACTTAGCCAGTGTCGAATAACATGGCTCTTCTAGAAAGTTAAAGGGTGAACCTTCCGTGGAGGGACCTGCCTGGGCTACGAATAAAAGTGTGTTGTGTACTGGGGATTGGGAGGCCAGAATGCCGGCCCCCGCTCGCCGGTAACTGGCTGTGTGATCCCAGGAAAGTTCCTGACCTCCTCAGCCTCTGCTGCCCCATCTGCGAAATAATAAGAACACACACCAGGAGCAGCTGACACAGCACAGCCACATCTGTTCTTTCACTAGTGCAGGAGGCTGGGCAGCGTTCACCCTCTTGCAGAAGACAAAGCTGAGGCTCGGAGAGGTGACACGCATTGTCCCGTCTCTCTGCATGTCAGGGTGGAGCAGGGACAGAGCGCAGGGTCCCGGGTCTCGGTGCAGGGCCCACCGGGAGTGGCCTTGGACTCAGCATCTCAGTGCTTGTCTCTGGGCCCCATGGAAGGGCCCGGGGCATACGAGTGGTCCCAGCCCTCGCAGCTGACTCTGAGCCGAGGTCCTCTCTCCCCTGGACGCTGTGCAGGAAGGAAGGTGGGGCACAGGGCGCGGTTACCTTGACAGGAAGGCATGATGCTGAGTGATGGCCTCACAGTCATAGGTGGAGGAGTCGCTCTGTTTCCGTGGCAACGGCCTCGTGGGCTCCTCATCCTCCAGCACGCTGGAGACGTCAATGCTGCTCTTGCTGAGACGCTTGCTGCCGGCCAGGCTGCGCTCCTCCTCCGCCACAAGCAGGCTGTCCTTGGGGCCAGGGAGAGGACAGGGGGGCGCTGCGGTCCCCGGAAAGTCTGGGCCCTGCCCCTCCCAGGAAAAGGAGCCCCTTTCTCCTAGATGTGAGAGGAAATACCTCTTCCAAAAGGAGTGTGGAAGCCACGACACGGGAATGGTGGGGTTTTGGGCACAGGGCTGTCTCCTGCATCCACAAGGCGATCCACGGGGACTCTGGACAGCTGCCCCGGGACCCAACCCTAAATTAGCCCTCTCTGGGCCTCAACTTCCTCCCCTGTGATAACAGTCTCTTGCTAGTCTTGTAGGATGTGATAAATACTTTGTAACCTGGATATTACTGTTACAGGTGTTTAGGGCTAAGACTACCTCCCCCAGAGAGGCCCCTGCTCCCCTGGGACTGGGGGCAGCTCCCAAGGGCAGACCCCCCGCCATCCCCACCACCTGGCCCGCACCTGGGTGCTGCTGATGCTCCCCTTCCGGCTGCTGCTGCCAGGGCTGTCACCCGCGGGCCCCGCACTGTAACAGATGGCATCGAAGGCCAGGAGGCCCCCCACACAGTCCCCGATGAGACACACCTGGAGAAGGCACAGCTGGGACTACAGGCCTGCCCGCCGCTGACCCCTCACCCCCAGACCCAGCCAGAGTGCAGGTCACCTGTCCACGGGGAGATGAGGAACCTGTCGCAGGGAGGCACTGAGAGAGCCCCAACAGGGGGAGGGGTACTCATTTTGGGGCCAGGGTCAGCCCGAGGACAGGAATCAGGCTAGGTCAGGGGTCAAACGGGGCCAGGGTCAGCCTGAGGACAGGAATCAGGCTAGGTCAGGGGTCAAACTGGGCCAGGGTCAGCCTGAGGACAGGAATCAGGCTAGGTCAGGGGTCAAACTGGGCCAGGGTCAGCCCGAGGACAGGAATCAGGCTAGGTCAGGGGTCAAACGGGGCCAGGGTCAGCCTGAGGACAGGAATCAGGCTAGGCTGGGGTCAAATCGGGCCAGGGATGAGCATGGGCTCAGAATCGGAACTCAGATGTTGGCCTCAGTTTTCCTATCTGTAAAACGAGAACAAACCCAAATATCTCAAAATCCTCCTTGGATCTCAGAAGCTACAGCTCCTGATCAGCCTGGTCTAGATCCTTCCGGCAGACTCCAGGATCTCTCAGGGCAGGGCCAGGGATGGGGAGGCGAGGGCGGGCCATCCTACCTGCCCACTGAAGCCGATCCCATCTGGGGAATTGAGGAACTCTGCGTAGACCTGGTTGGCTTGCTCGACGACGGTGGCAACCGCATCCTGGTACTGCGGGGAGGAGATGGCCAACAGGGGCAGGGCGGCCAGAGGGACGTGGTCCTGGCTGCTGCTGAGACAGCCCTCATCGTGGCTGTAGGGGTTCAGGCTGCAGACAGGGGGGCAAGGTAAGCCCAGCCGGGATCAGGCCGAGGGTGGGTTTGGAGCTGCAGGCCAGGCAGAAGACAGCATATCCTGGCCAGGAACTGGGCCTCTGCTCCGGGGCTCTTCAGAAGGACCCAGGCAGGAGCCAGACAAGACAAAGCCCAGGCAGTAGGGGGCTGGAGGGGAGCCAAGCCTGTGCTGACCCCCACGTGTCCATCCCCATGCCAGCCTGTGCTGTGGGCCCTGGAGTCTCCCGTGACAGCAGAGCTCTTTCACCCTCTTCTGCATGGCCCCAAAAGACACCCCAGTTGTGAAGGAAGCTACTGGTGTGGGTCAGGGTGGGGACATATCATGGCAGACTTCCTGGAGTAGGTGGGGTTTGAAGTAGGCCTAAAGGAAGGCTTTAGGGAAGCTAGAAAGAAGGAAAGAGGATCTGCAAGACAGGGGGATCACATGTCGCCCACAACTTGGAGGTGGGCATGCAGCTGCACGCACAATATTGTGTCCTTCTTTCTGGGGAGAGGAGCCAGACCCTTCGTCGGCTTTGTGGAAAGGGCTGTGACACCAGAAAGGACAAGGGAGCCTGCCCTACAGCACCTCCTCTGCCAGTGGATCGTCCAGCCCCTGCATGGCCACCCTCACTTCCCTGCCTCCCCACTAGCAAGTCCCTCCCTCTCTGGGTGGCTTAGACCTATCTGGGACCAGCTCCTGGCTGCCTGCCCCCAACCCCACCCCCACCCCTCCCGCCTCCGTCCCCTGGGACCCAGCTGGCCAGGAGGGACCACAGAGGGAGGGAATGCCCACCCCCTACCCAGAGCCTGCCCTTCCCCCATGCTCTAAGCTCAGGCTGACTGAGGGCCCAATACGGATCCCACTGGGGACCTGACAGGAATGGGGCAGGTGACAGGGCTAAGGGCACCCTGGGCAGGTGGCAGAGACCTCGTGGTATGCAAGGCCGGCCTAACAGCCATTCCTCATCTCCAGAGAACACAAATTAGAGGAAACAGGCCTGGACTGCAGCCGGAGAGATCCTAATTAGCCGGGAAAGAGCTCCATCCCGGCAGTGATTAGGGTGATGGATGGCCCTGGCAAGGCGCTGCCTGGGGTGGGGGCTACGCTCCCTCCCACGGTCCCCTGGTCCCCTTGAGGGGCTGGCCATCCGTCTTCCTGGAGATCCTCCTGGCCTGGGCTGGGTGACCCAGCTCTAAAGGTCAGATCCTGGGGGCGAGGGGGTGGGGGTCCTGAGATTGATTACGAAGGAGCACAGTTAACTCCCGACGCTGGAGTGTGAAGGGGACGGAGCTTCCCAAACCTCACTGCAGAGCAGAAGCCCGGAGCAGTCGGTGAAGATGCAGGTTCCAGGGCTCCTCCCTGCCCCCCTCAGACGCCCCAGGGGTGGGGCTGAAGTCTCGCGGTTTAACAAGAACCACACGGGGATTTGGCCATCAGCCAAGTTGGGGAACTACTGACTTAATCTTCCTTCCAGCTCTGACTGAGATCTGCCCTGTGCGTGTCCCGGGAACACAGACAAATCAGGGCGAGTCTCCGCTCCCCGTCCAGAAGGCAGAGGGAACTTGCCTTTCTCTCCCGGAAGGGAAGCATAAGGCCTCCTGCACACCCTCCCCAAGCTCTCTCCCAACCGCTGGAAGCTGGGGCACGGGCCTGCTGCCCCTCCGCACAGCTGAGCCCCTCCTCAGAGCCACACCTGACCAGCCACACCGCTCCCCACCCTTCTCCAGGCTGGGGACGCCCTGTCCATCCTCCCCAAGTGGGCAGGGGCTCTTCTCTGCGGAAGCCCCAAGCTTCTGGCAGTGTCGACGTGAACAGGGGAGAGGGGCAGGCTAGAGGGGCCACCGGCCTCCCTTTCACCCCTAAGTATGGAAAGTTCCAGCGTCCTGGCTCCCAGTCCCAGCAGTCTGCCACATGCCCATTTCATCTGTGAGCAGCCAGGGCTCCCACCTTCGGCTAGCTCAAGCAGGCAGCCCTGGGGGCACCGGAGCCCTCAGGTCCTGCAGCAGTGGGCTGGATCTCCCAGAGGCCCCCAGGTCCTGCAGGGGCCCCTGGGGTCCCGGTTTGTCACCCACAGGGACGAGGGCGGGTTGGGATGAAGAACCAAGGCCCGGTGAGCACGCTGCCTCATCCCTGCCGACTGGGTTCTCTGCTGGAGTCGGGACGTCTCCCTCCCCAGCCCATGTCCACCAACCAACGGAGGGAGTGCCTTCTCCCCTCCGGGGTGATGATGTGAGTCACCAGGACTCCCCTTGCTGTGCTAGGGGCTTCCCATACACCAGCACACAGAATCCTCACAAAAATGCCAGGAGGTAGTTATTACGATGATTATCCCCATTTTACAGATGAGGAAACTGAGACAGGGAGAGGTTAAACAACTTCCCCGGGTCACACAGCCGGGATTCAAACCCAGGCTGACCAGAGAGCCCACACACTTAACCACGTTATGCTACTCTCAAAGCACACTCAAAAGTCACCTCCTCAGGGAAGTCTCCCCGGCACTGTCTCTGGGTGTCCACTGTGCAGCATCGCGCCTCCACCCCAGCACACACCCCTGCTGGGCTCTAATCATGTGGCTCGGGAGTGAGGCTGCCTGGGTTTGACTCCCGGCTCCCCTCGCTGGGTCACCCTGGGGGCCATTGCTTAACCTCTCAACACCTCAGCTTCTTTATCTGGGCCTCTGAGACCAGAGCTCGTGGAGCACAGGAGGGGAGCTGCCGTGGGGGCCCAGCAGAGGACTTGGTGCACCAGTGATGCTCGTGGTCTGTCAGGATCTGACATCCCAGAGAGGCCTTGGCAGCTACCCCCTGCCCACCAGGTACCCACATGGGAGGGGCCGCCCCTCCACTCAGTCCCCTCCCACCCCAGCCAGTCCAGACAAGCAGAAAGGGACTCACTTGGAGACGAGCGAGAAAGCCTCCGAGCAGATGGCAGGACAGGGGACGAACTTGATGAGGATGTGGCCCAGGGCCGCGGGGAAGTGGGCGCGTGTGACCTTCTCCAGCACAGAGCTGAAGGTGTGGATGTCGGCCGCCTTGCAGGAGGGGTCCCCTGAGCCCGTGTCCAGGATGTTCCCCCCGTGCAGCACGAGCAGAAGGACGTGCGTCTTGCAGGAGCGCTGTGGGCAGCCTTCCTGAGAGGGACGGCAGTGGGGATCAGAGACACGCAGCAGGAAGCCGGCACAGGGGTGCACACAGAGGATCACACACACAGGGCACTGTGGCTGGAGAAGCAGGCACTGTGCCCAGCCCATCTCAGCTCCAAGTCGGGGAGCTCTCTAGCCCCCACGTGAAGGGACCTCCTGTGCATTCAGAGCGAGGGGCACAGCTGCCAGGAGGGCAAGCCCCTGGAAGTCAGGGCAGGAAGGGTGCCAAGAGGCCTCTCTTGTTCATATGGGAGCCAGAAGCCCAGAGAAGGACAGGGACTTGCCTAGGGTCACCCAGCAAGTCAAATGAAGAGCGGGGTGAAAACCAGGCAGCCTGTCTACCAGCCTAGGGCTCTTCCTGAAATCCTGACCCCAGAGGCGGACCCAGACACCCCCAGAAACCCAGCCCACCTCATTGTCTTCGTGGATCTCGATGCTTCCCTGGGCTGGGAACTTCTGTCTTCTCAAGGAAACCCGGTACAGTTCTCCTGTGGCGGGAAGAGGAGACTCAGCGTCTCCAGGCCTCCCTCATGGCAACTGGATGTTCCCTGGGGCCAAGCTGGCACGAGGCCCGGGCTTATGGCAAGCTGGAACCATAGCATCCGGAACTAGGGAGTCACTCCGTCCAGCCCCCTGCCTCTGAAATCAACACACCCTGAAACCTTCTCCTCCTAAGGAAAGGACGACCAGCTGGGTGAGGCCACGGCGGATGCTATCCCCAAGGCCAGGAGGGGTGTCCCAGAAAGGAACTACCCCGCTTTTTTCCACCAACAACAGCGACAGTGTGGGTGTCATCTGGTGACCTCCACTTCCAGTTACAGGCGGAAATTTGGGCCAAGCATCCGTCTGAAAACAGCTAGAGCTATCAGAGTGATAGCCAGGCTCTGAATTATGGGAACTGGTCCAAGGGTGGGGGACCCTCAGAGAGGTAAGGCAGCATTTGGGACCACACTCATCATCACCCACAGCTCTGGGGTGACGCCAGCCACTGCCAGGATGCTCGCCTTGCTTCTCTCAGCTGCCACCTCCTCCTCCAGGAGGCGCTTCTTGGCACCTAGCCCCGCCCGAGCTCTCGTTCCTCTTAACACAGGGATCAGTAAACCACCGCCACGGACCAGATCTGGCCTGCCGCCAGTTTTTGTAAGTAAAGTTTTATTGGGACACAACCGGGCTCTTTCATTTCCGTATTGTCTGTAGCGACTCTGGTGCCACAGTGGCAGAGCTGAGCGTCACAGAGTCCTGACAGCCCGCAAAGCCTGAAATATTTACTATCTCGCCCTTTACAGAAAAGTATGCCGACCCCGAGCTAACACCTACGTTCCTGAACATCACTGCATTGGACTCTCGGGTGGAGAGAGGGCCCCCTCACCGTCCACCCGATGAGGACTGCCACCCTGAGAAATCCTCCCTTCCATCCAGCTGACCTCGCCTCCTCTCCTTTCTCCCCCAGGAGAAGGATGCTATTTTCTCTGTGTGGCTGAAGCTCACCGCTAGACTGTGAACCACTTGTTTGCCTTCAATGACGGGGAACTCACTTATCTCCTAAAGCAGCCGGTTCTAGACAAGGATGGCAATTGCCTTCTTCACACTCCACCCCCACCCCTGCCGCGAGCCTGCCGCACCCCGCTAGGAGTCACACCTGGGGAGGGTCCTTCCCAGGGGCCTTTTGGGCAACCCTGCGGTAGGCGTGGGTGGGCACGCTGGCCAAGGTGCGTCTGAGTCAACATCCTTTCAGCCACTACTAGCCCCAGGGGAGGGTGCGTCTGCAAAGAATTCCAAACTAGAAGCTTTTCTTAGCAGGGAAGTGCATTTCCAAACTATCCTGTCCTCACAGACACCACCCTGGTCTAAGGGTAACTGCTTTATGAGCTTGGAGCAGCTGCCCACATAGACAGGAAATCGTTTCCTAGATGATGGAGGAGTTTGGCTTGGAGGAGAGGGAGGAAAAACTTGTTCTGAGGCCTGGCTCTGCCCAGCACTTAGTAACGCTCCTTCCAGTGGCTCAGACTCTGCTGCCTCATTTCTAACAGTCTGTAGACCCCGCCTAGAAGAGACCTGGGCCCTGCCCTCAGGACAGGAGAGTAATAAAAGACAACAGAAGATGGCTCAGTTTTACCGAGCACTCATATCCCAGGACGATGTGCTGTACATGTCTCATCCCATCTAGTCCCCACGATTACCCTCTGAGCATTGGTCCTCTTGTTATTAGCCCCATTTTACAGATGAGCAAACTGAGGCTCAGAAAACCTAAGTGGCTTGCCCCGGGCTGTACAACTAATAAGACTGAGTGAGCTGGCACATGAACCCAACAGAAGATGATGCTCGACAAGGTCGAGCATCCTGACCTCCACAGCTTCCCAGGGAAGTGGACGTGACACTCCCCATTCTGCAGGAGAAGAAACAGAAGCACAAATTGATAATGGGCACCTTGAACTGAAGTCCAGGTCTGCCCCCATGAGCCCTCTTCCCACCACACATGAAACAGTTTGCTAGCAGGAAAGAGAGCGCCCGGGAGGGAAGCAGAGTGTGGCTTCCCCAGCATGAAGCAGCCACACTTCATGGTTTGGGCGGCTCTGGGGCGGTCAGACCAGGAAGAACCAGGAGTGGGGCAGGGATGAGGTCACAGGCATGGAGCCTAGAAGACCCCTCACCTCTGGGGCTGGGAGGGAGGGATCTGGCTGAAAACATGGACTTTGGAGTTAGAATGCCTGAGTTCAAATGTTAGCTCTTACCAGCTGTGTGATCACGCCTCAGTTTCCTCATCTGGAATATGGGGATAATAATAGTAGCTACTTCGTAGAGTGGTGATGAGGATGAATGAGTTTATATACACAAAGTGCTTAGAACAGGGCCTGGAACACGGTAAGTGCTATATAAGCGTTAGTTGTTGTTGCTGTTATTACTAGGATGCATGGGGGCAGGGGGCACAGAGCCAGGGCCACACCTGACAAGATGGGCCCGCAGGCTGATGGGGACACAGCTGCCTCCACACTCTCCTGCCCCTCCCCCAAACCCCTCCCTGAGCCCTGGCAGGCTCCTGGCCTCCCCGGGCTGGGTGCCCGCGTGCAGTGTGATTACAGGATTAAATACTGTGATTGCCACAAATTATACAAATTACCATAGCGAGGCTATAAATAAGTCACTGGGAAGACAGGAGGGTCCTGCCGTTTCCCAGGCACCATGCCCTCTGTTAGGAGGGGGCTGCATCCTTCGCCCTCACTGATGACACAGACCAGCAGCACCTTCATCCTTGATCTGCCTGCGGTCAGCTCCCTTGGGGCCCGCATGATGTTCTGGGCATCGAATCCGTGGACCAGTGCCGCATCCTGGCTGCAAATGATGCTGAGGCAGTTCTTGGCTTGGGAGATGGGAGACTGAGAGGGTTGTCCTCACATCCCTCACTCTCTCCCTAGCCAAGGGAAAGAGTCTGGCCTCCCATGCTCTTTGGGGATGGAGCCTTGCTTCCCTGCAATGCACAAAACCCAGAAATGCTTTGCTCTGGGAGAGGGGAGAGGGGAAATCTGCCTGCCAGATCTAGATTCTGGCCCCTTGAGCGAGACAGAGTTACCCCACTGGAAGGTACGTCTCCAGTCTTCACAGAGACTTCACAGCAGACAAGCAGAAAGGCAGCCTGGAGGCACCCCCTGCCTGTACCTTGCCAACAAGGGGTCTGCTCTTCCAAGAACCAGACATTCCCACCACAATAACTGAGGCCACTGGCTCTGACTCAACCACAAGACAGCTCTTTCACTCTTCCACGCCTTTGCTCATGCTGAGCCCACCACCTGGTAAGCCCTTCCTCCCTTTGCAGACTGACAAATTCCTACCTGTCCTTCAAAACCCTGCTCTACTGTCACCGCCTCTGGAAAGCCTTCTCAGATCTACTTAGGCAGAGATGATGCTGAGCTGGGCCTGGCTCACTGCTGTGAGGTTACCTGTCTATTTCCCTATCAGACTGGGGACCCCTTGAGAGCAGGGTTTATCAGCTGTCAGGGCCTAGCATGACATTTTTGTGAAAACTTATTGCAGATGAAGATCCCAGGGTACACACGGTCTGTGAGACGTGTCTATGCTGTTAACCCCTTGGGAGAAATCGGGCTCAGGGAAGCATCATCCAAGGGGTAGTGCATTTCTTAAAAGTCCCCAGGGGAGCTGGTAAGAGGAGCCTCTGGGAGTTCTAGAACAGCCTGGCCTGGGCTTTATGGCTCCGCCTCCAGAGGCTACCCCACAGCCTCTGCTGACAAGAGCTGCTGGCATGGGGTCCTGGTTGGTGGGGAGCCACATGCCAGGAGCCCAGGACCTCATTATCAGGCTGCCTATTTCTTCCCACTTCCTATTCATTTCTGTCTGCATGGCCCTATTCAGGCAGGGTCCCTACGGTGCCCAGATTTGCGGTGGGGAGAGCCCATAGCTGTTTGTGTGACAACGTTTGGTGACAAGCTTGAGGCAGGCCAGCTACACCAGCGCCTGCTCCCAGCACCCCTGCCAACCCTGCCCCTGGAACCAAGGGCCCCCCGCTCACCACGGCTCCTCCTGCTGGCTGAAGAATGGAGGCTATTTTTGCTTAATCACAACCTTGGAAAGGCACGAATCGTGATCATCCCTTCTAATTACCGATGTGCCACACTGCTCTTGAGACAAAAGCCAAGGTCACCACCCTCACACTCGTCACCCTAAGCAAAGCATCACCCAGCTTAGCTGAAGAATCCGACTGTCTCCACCTCTCTTGCCACCAGCTGCTGGGACCCACAAGGGGTGGATGCTGGGGGTGTCCCCTGGCTAAAGCTGACCACTCAATTTCCCCCTCCATCCTGCCAGCCCCTGAAGTCACCCTCACCTCCGTTAGTCAACCCTGGGGTCAACTGAGCAGAGCGGGGCCCAGCTTGAGACCGTGGGGCATGTCCTGAGAAGCACCTACCAAAGTCTCCAATCTAATCCCCCATGGGCACGTGGAAGCATACGCACGGCCATAAACACACAAATATTTTGGATGAACCCAATGGCTGTGCTATCTTGCTCTGATGTGGGATACAGGAGAGATACCTGGGAAAATCTGGGAAGATCTAGAGCCTCACTCAGCAGCCATCACGGGGCTCAGACCCCCAGGTAAACCCACACGGAGAGGGACACACACAGGAGGAAACAGGCCATGGAAAGAGTCCTGGGGTGGGAAATGAACGCCCTAGTCGGAGGGTGACCTTGGACGCCCTCTCCACACCACCGCAAAATCAGGGGGTCGGCCTACGTTCCCTCTTAAGACCAAGGCGGTTGGAGAGTCTCTGAATCCAAGCATGAGGAGACGGTGCCCTGTGTGGGTCCCAGCCTCCGAGCCCAGCAGAATTGGTCCCCACGCCCCTGACGGGAGCTGCGGCCATGGTTGGTGAGTTGCTCTGAGGGACTGCGGAGGAAGGAAGAGGAACCCAGCAGCAAACGTCACCTGGATTTTCAAAGTGGTTGATTCCAGCTGGGGAGCTTGCTGTCTACTCCCAGGCAAGGCCTCGTGCAAATTAATAAACCAGCATTTTGGGAGCCCTCAGGAAAGGAAGCAACGGCCCCTACAGCTCTAATAGGTTCGCTTGGAACGTGTCTTGCCAACCTAACTCCTCGTTTGTTGAGTAGGGTCACTGGCCTGGGAACTCGTGGGAACCCCAAGGACTTGGGGCATCTGGGAAGGAGGGAGTCACCGGCAGAATGACAAGCCAGGTAGGGCACCCGCAGCTCTCACAGCAGCAGCTCAGGAAGTTGGGTTAATGAGTTGGGGCCAGTGCGAGAAGCCTCCACGGCATCCCAGCATCCCGCGAGGCCCTGCCCACAGCAGGATATGGATGGGACAGCATCAAGCAAGGGAAAGAAGGGGCCCCTGTCTGATGGTTTTAAAACTTTTTGAAAACAGTGAAATCTTTCATCCAGTGTGGTTTCCCTTAGGAGGCCCCTCTGCAAAACAGCTGAAAGCAGCCCGGCTCTGGCTGAAGCAAGTTGGGGGGCCCAGAGCCCCACTTCCTTACTCCACCCCACCCCTGCCCCTAGGCAGCCCCTGAGGGCTCCACAGAGCACAATTAAAAAGCCATCACCTGTTCCCCAGCCAGACCCCAGGCCACCCCTCCACAGCGCCCCTGCCCCCACTTTGTGAAAAACAACAGTCTAGGTGGAGGGGTGGTGGGCGGGTTGGGGGCCGTGTATGGGAAGGAAACACACCATAATGTTCACAAGTGGTTTTCTCTGGCTGGTGAGACAATGGGTGATGTTTTTTTTCACTTTCTACTTTTCTCTATTTTACAATTTTTCTCTAGTGAACCCATAAATAGTTTAAAACTATGAATACACCTATTGACTAGACAATGCAAGCACGTGTCATGCTTATGATAAGAACATTTTAAACAAGCCACCACCCCCCACTTTACTAAATGCAGAGACACGTTGTCCTGCCCTCTGGGAGCCGACAGGCTAACGAGGGAATGTGAAAAGGAAAAGAGACGCTTGCAGAAGGAAAGAATAGATGTGAAGCACGATGAGTGAATTAAGATCCTGCGTTCAGGTTAAAAAAACCAATCTGACGTTACTTGCCAATTCCTACTCTATTGGTTGTTGCCCAAACTGTGTCAGGGCTGAAAACATCAAGACGAATCAGATACAGCACGTGCCTGCAAGGATCACGCAAGACCCAAGGGTCACATGACCAATGCCAGGTCACATGACAAAGATCAGGCCTAGATATTATTACCAAAGGCAGCAAATCGCCTGAGCCAGGGTAAAGGGACTGCCAACCCTACCTCTCTGCCTCTAAGGCTGCGTGCACCAGAGGCTTCAGTCCAGAGGAAGGAGGGACGTCCCTGCCCTGCCCCTGCAGCCCGGGGCCACTTTGAGAGCACGTCTAGAGCCCAGTAACCCGGCAGGAAAGCTGTGGAAGAGGGCCCAGCCTGGAGAAGAGCAGACTCTAAGGAACACAGTGGCTGCCTGCAAATCCCTGCTGAGCCGTGTTTGGGTCACGGGAGCAGAGGGCAGAGCCGGGATGAACGAGGGTGGGGTGGTTTCTGGAGAGTTCCAAGTTTCAGCACAACTTCAGAAATGTTTACAACAGTTCACAAATGACCTGTGCTGGCCTGGAGGCAGCGAGTTCTTCATGAGTTTATAAAAGCAAGTTATGTAAGTGGCCCCTTAGCAGGGACGCTGGGCAGGAATTTCCACCCAGGGTTGGGGGACCTAGATGCTGAGGCCCCTCCTGTGACTCCTTAACCCTTTCAGTGTCAGAATCGAATAATGTCAGCCTAGATTCATTTGGCTAATAAGGCCAAAGCCCTGGTGGGTCATTTAGCTTCCCACGGAGACACTAGCCCAGACTAAGGCCTGACACTTGCTAGGGTCTGGGCCCCAGATCCTGACTCTTGAAAACATGCTGTTGGCCACCCAAGTGAGCATGGGGATAGCTCCAAGAAGCAGCTCCTCTTGGCAGAACCCAGCTCAGATCGGGAGTGCTGCCATCTTGAATCAGGCCCAGTGAAGGTTCCAGATCCTCCTGCTGCCACACAGTGATGCTGGAAGGGCTGGCATCCCCTGTCCTGGCAACTCTCCTGTAATACATGCAGCCCCCCTAAGATGTGTCTTGAGTTTCCAGTCCTCATCCAGTGTCTTAGGAATCTTCACATGCATCCTGGGAGGTCGGGTGCTCTCCCCATTTTACAGATGAGAAAACGGAGACTTGGAGAGGTTAAGTGATTTATCTCAGGACGTCAGTGAAGGGGTGGGGATTTGAACCCAGGTCACCAGGCCAGCGCTCTTTCATCTTCCTGAAGCATGGCCCCACAAAGGAGGAGAGTAAGAAAGGGGAGTTCTCCACTATTTCAAATGCCTCACTCCACAGCCTGCCCCACAGAGTGATCCCTGGCAGGGAGGGGGAAAGGAAGGAGAGGCTGTTATCAGGAGCAGGAGGCTGCTCGGGCCTTGGGGCCCTACCCCCTAAGGAACCCCTGTCAAGCAACCCCTTGCCCTGCTTGGAAGTCAGCGCACAAAGAAACAGCACGCTCGGACCTGCACACTCCCAAAGGTAATCCCTTCAAAATGAATGTGGGCTCTAGAAAAGGGGCTGGTCCGGCTCCTAAACATAGGAAGAGGTGTTCAATCTCGGAACCCTAAATTAGAGGACTGCTCGCTGAAATTACTCTAAAACGCCTTTTTTTCACCTCTCAGATTAACAATTATCAACACCAGGCCGCCCAGGGTGTGGGAAAACAGCCCTCCTCATTCACTGCTGGGGAAAGTGAAAACCAGTACAACCTCAAAATACAAAACACCCTTCACCCAGCTGTTCCAAGTCCATGTGCAAAATGACCTGTGTACAATGCTAACCATCGCTGCACTATTTATAATATAGACAAAAGACAGGAAGCAACCTATGTGTCCACCAGTTGGGGACTGGTTAAATAAATTACTTCACAGTGAAATATGACACTGCATTGCAAAGAGTGCTGCGTCTCTAAATGTATTGAGATAGTAAAATAACCCCGATCTATTCTAATCTTAGAAAAGCAAGATGCAGAGTGGAAAGCACTGTAGGCTCCCATCTGTGGGGGATAGATATAAAAACATATATAAATGAATATTCATGGAGATGTTCTTGTATGCAGACAATGTCTCTGGAATGGTCTATAAGAAACCAGTCATAACCATTGCTTCTGGGGAGAGGGACAGGGTGAGCTGGAGGACAGGAGAGGGAGGCACACTCGTCAGCTTTTCTTCCTTTGGAATTTTATACCAGGTCCATGTGCTACCTACTCAAAAGACAGATTAAAATAAGAATTTTTTCTAAGCGCCTGTTGCAGGGTGATTTTTTTCTGAGACACTAATTTATATTTTCTCCCTGCTCTGGCGTCTTTGCCTCTGGGGAGGTTTGCGGCAGAGCTTCCTGGCTTTTGTTTCCAAAAGCCCTTTTGTTACTAGTCGAAAAGGATTTGAGGAGACAGAGATTTCCTCAGGCTGAAAAGAGATCCCACCTGCTACCCAGGCTGTGGGGAGGAGAGAGACCGATGCGGGGTGCCCTCCCAATTCAAGGCACCCTCGCAACTCCAGAAGGATGGAGGACAGCTTCAGAGGGCCCGGCCGCCCTGTACCCCAGGGAGTCTGGACCTAGGCCAGGAGCGGCAGGCCAGGGCAAAAAGGAGCACCAGGCTAGGGCCGGAGCCCCCCCGTGCTCACGAGTGTTGGACGGAGTGCTCCCTGCACATGTGTGCATGCACACGCATGCACGCACACTCACACAAACATCATCCACCCACCAGGGTGTTGGGGAAGACATCTGGAGGCTTTGGGACAACAGCAGGAGAATGAGGAAGAGGGAAGCCCCCAGAACCACAGAGGGGAGCCTCTCACCAGCACAGTTGGGCGGGTATGCGGAGTCAAGATCATAAGTTGGCTTATAGAGAAATAAAGGAAAAGGTTGTCCTCTTACGTGTGAGTCAGTAGACTGTGCAGCATGGTGTCCATGCGCCCCTCCAGACCCACCCTCCATCCTTCCTGCCCCACTCGCCCCAAGGCTGAGGCTCCCTTGCTTCCGGTTGGGCTCGGCCAGTGGAAGGCACCGAGGAGAACCAGGAGAGTGACGCTCCCTCCATGCTGGGTCACCATAGGTCGGTCCCTCTCCTGAAGGTCACAGCTCCTGCGGGGCTGGGAGGGGTTCTCCACACAGCTGTCTTTAGGGATGGGAACAGCCCGGGGCATGGCCCTGTGCCTTGGCCCTGTGCCTTGTGGGTTTCCTTAAACCGGTGAATAAAGTCCCTCTCCTAGACTCTCCTCCCCTCATGCAGTTTGGTGAACCTTCCTTTTCCTGCTGGAGCCCTGACGGAACCACCCACTAGATTGTAACTGCTCTACAAAAATCTTATCACATCAGCCCGCACTGTCCTTTCCTCTGGCTTCCCACATCCTGATCAAGGCCCCGTGTGGTCTGCCCACAAGCCCCCACTCTCTGTGTCCACCTCTCCCACCAGTCGCCCCTCACTCTCTGAGGTCAACCACAGTCCTTTGGACAGTTTTCAAACATCCCATTTCCCTGTCACCACAGGGCCTTTGCACACGTTTCTCTCTATGCCTGAACCCTTCACACTGCCTATGCCCAGAGAGTTCCCCCTGAAACTTCAGTGTTCTCCGCTCCTGGTGGCCTTCTGTTCTTACTCTCCTCCCCCAAAGGCACCATGGCCCTCTTTCCTGGGACTAATCCTAATACTCTCAGTTTTGTGCTTATTTGATTTCTGACTTCCCCTCCTCCAGCCCCTCGACTGTAAGATCTTCAAAGGCTGGAACTGGGTTTGGTTTTGCTCCATTTTATCCCCAGAGACTATCAAAGTGCTGGCATATAAAAGATGCTCATTAAGCTGCCAGCTCTGTGGCATAGTGGTTAAGTTTGGCACGTTCTGTTTCGGCAGCCTGGGTTCATGGGTTCGAATCCAGGGTGCGGACCTACACCACTCGTCAGCCATGCTGTGGCAGCAACCCACATACAAAATAGAGGAAGACTGGCATGGATGTTAGCTCAGGGCTAATCTTACTCAAGCAAAAAAAAGGAGGAAGGTTGGCAACGGATGTTAACTTAAGGCAAATCTTCCTCACCAAAAAAAAAAAAAAGAAAAAGGACGCTCATTAAATATTTTTCAAACAAATGGATGAATGAATAATAAGTGTCAGAAGCTGTACGTGTCCCCAGCAAAGCACAGACACGACCCAGATAGACTCACATCAGCACATACTTATCTTCCTGTAAATGAATGCACCAACGCATTGACATACCCGCTAATGCACACACACAAATGCATGGGCACACATGCAGACACACACACACACACTAGAAGGGACCATGCCAAGCACAGACATACACATACACATGCAAGAAAAGTGCTCCCAAGGTGGATGTCTGCCACCCCGAGCTCATTAAAGCCGGCTAAATATAGCCCGTCTGCAGCTGTGCTCAGCAAGCTGCCCACACTGGCCAGGAAAAGACACCAGTTTCCAGGCAGAGGAGCGGGAGGCCAGCCATGGGCAAGGGGCTTCCTGCACCACGCCCGTGTGGGGCTGGCGGGAGTCCACGGGACCGAGGGCGCACAGGAGGGGAGCCCCCTGGTGGCTGGTCTGGACATCCAGAGCTGCTCCTCTGGTCACCGACGCTAGGCAGCGGCACGGGAGGTCACACCACATCCCCACGGTGGGGACCCATGATGCTGAGCGTCCACATCTTCTCTCTCTGCCCCTTTGGGACAACCACACAGGTTTGTCTGACAGTTGATGGTCAAGAATCCAAGCTCAGTCTAGGACCAGGGACCAGAGCCAGGACACAGCCTGGTACAAATCAGGGTTCCCTTGGTGGCTAGAGGCTCTGTCAGGGATAAAGATCAGGGGTCAGTTTGGGGCCAGGATTGGGTATCAGTCTGGGCCATTGTCAGGTCTTGGTCTAGTGACAAGAAGAAGTTCAGAGTCCCGCTGAGCACTCACTCTATGAGCAGACATGGCCACGGATAGACCCTCCCCACACCTGGCGGGCCACCTGCTGGCCCCACCCCCACACCTGATGCCAGCTACTGGTCCTGGGAAAGCCGTTTGACAACCACGAGTTGGGTCACATGTGTCAGGTCACGTTGTACTCCACACGGTCTGGGTTCGACTCGAGGGCCCAGCAGTCAGTCCTCCTGCCCCGGGGAATCTGCCTCCCAATACCAGATGGGGATGAGATAGAAGAAGGCTTTCTAACTCGTACTTTCCTGTCCTGTGCACATCCTGGACCCCAAGGTTTTAGAAGGTTCAGCGAAGCTGCTCCTGAGGGGGCACCTGTGTGACACAGGGGACAATGGGATACTTCCCCAGGTACCTGGGGTGACCATGGAAAGGAGAAACGGCAGGAAAACGGGAGCTCGAACGAGACACGGGACAGAGCTCTGGAGATGGCTGAGGGAGGAGACCTGGGTTTGAGTGCCTTCTTTGGAAGGTTATTTACTCCCAAGTCTTCGTTTTCTCAATGTGACACGGTTGTAATGACTGCAGCTCTTCCCAGCTGCTAGGTCATCATGAAGATCAGAGAGAACGGCCTGGCCAGTACCCTGCACACCGTGGAGCTGCCAGAGGGGAAGAGAGAGGGGACGGGAGGGTGAGGCGCCACGGTCTCCTGGGAGAGGGCCATGCTCCTCGCTGGGGGTGGGCGCGGAGCAGAGGAAGGAGAGTCACTGTGCCCACCCAGCCCACAGCTCTACCTCCGCCTCCTCCGTGATGCCGGCAGGTCCCAGGAGGGAAGGGTGGGCTCCCAGATCCAAGCAGCGGTGAATGGGGCAGAAAGGGCAGGGGCCAACAGTGCTGGGTCCCAAGGGAATCACTCTGGGACCCCAAGTCCTTCCTACCATCTGCTGTGGAGGGAGCTGCTTGAGTCCCCTCCACAGGGACGGACAGAATGCTCAATCTTTCCAACCAGCTTCTGAGAAAACTGTGCTTCGAGTCTGCACGCTCCCTCTAGAAGGCAGTGTGGAAGGAAGGGGGAGAGCAGGTGGCAAAAGTGGGCAGGTGGGTTGTGCCAGGTGAGGCTCATCCTTTATTGGTGAGGAATCACTGGAGGGCATCAGGGGGCCATGAGGACACGGTTGCCTCCTGTAAAGGTCTCTCTGACACTCTGGAGGAAGGACTGGAGGGGGAAAGACTGGAGGCATGGAGGCCGGTGTGCAGGAGGATGGATTGGTCTGGGAGAGAGAAGATGGTGGCCTCAACTAGAGAAAGGACAGGGCGGGGGTGTCGGAGGAGAGGGGTGGAGGTGTCGAGAGCTCTGCTGGGGTAGAATGGATGCTATCGGTGGTCTGATTTCACTCTGGGAGATGACAGAGAGGGAGGAATCTAGAAGGATCTCCAGGTTTTTAGGTTGAGTTTGCGGAAAATGGTGCCATTCACTTTGGACAGAAGAACAGGAGAGAGGTTCCATGAGCAGATGCTAATTTCCCCAAGTCCCTGCACCCAGCACCATGTCAGGCGCGCTAGAAGCGCTCTGTGAATGTCTGCTGTGCATGGAGCAGCATGAACACGGCAGAACAGCAAAGACATGCAGATAAGGGAAACCAGATAAAGAGGCAGCAACAGAAACTCAGAGATGGCTACAGTGTCAGCCTAGAAGGGACTCCAAGTACAGACGGGATGGGAGACTGGCCACAGGCAGAAGCTGAAGCCGCAGAGCAAATCGGTGGGAGGGACCCAGGTCTCCTGACCCCACCGGCTGAGGCGCTCTCTCGTCTGCCCCCACCCAGCCCCACACACAATGGCTCCCTGGAGTTCCTCAAGTCTGGTTCCAAAGAAGCACAAGGGAGGCAGCAGGCTGCCAGGCCGCCTGTGCGACCACAGGATGAAGGCCGGGCTGCCCCACACCAGCCAGGGAGGGAGGATTCCAGGACAGGCCCCGCCAAGGCCACTGCCAGCCACGGCCTTGCAACCTCACGCCTGCACATGAGCTGAGAGACAGGTGCAGGCCTCCTTCCCTGCCCTCACAACTCCAGAGGCCGGTGCTCAATGGCCAGCTCAGGAGGGCTACCTGGGGACTCAGACCCCTGAGGAAACACCTCTGTGACAGTGACAACAGAGCAGCCACAGGACCAGCAAAGCATCGAAAAGACTGAGCTCTGTGAGATGGTGAGATCCTGTACCAGGTGTTCCCGTGGCCAAGGCTCATCTGAAAGCCAACAAGTGAGACCCATTAAATGCTTCCTGTGTGAGAGGTGTGGACCTTGGCACCCGCGTATAGTATCTCTACCCCTCAGCAACTCTAGGCAGTAGACATCATGGTCGTCTTTGCACAACTGAGTGAGCTGAGGCTCAGTGACGTTAGGTAACTTGCCCAAAGCGGCACAGTGAGTAAGTGAAGGAACTGGGCTTCAAACCCAGGCCCAATACCTTAAAAGCTCAGATGCTATAGCACAGTCCCAGGACTTTCTGATTCCCGGTCCAGAGCATTTGGTACCACCTCCCACCTTGTTGTTAGTGAGGTTTTCCAAACCAAGTGGAAATATTAAATAAGATAATATACATGGAAGTATACTGTAAACAGTAAAGCACCTCATAAATGTCAGGCATGGCTATTATTCTGTTTTTATTCAGGGTCATAGATTTTTATTTTGCCAATTTTGGATTAAAAATAAACAAATCACCATCAACTACCATCACCACTTCTTACAGAAAAAGTATCTGAACGCCAAAATTTGTAGACAGGATGTTAATTGTGGAATAAAAGGCAGTCCTCTCGATTGAATGCATCCAACGTTATGGAAAAATACGTTACAGTCTTGTTGCTTTTCTCACTCTCAAAAACGTTGGGTTTATACTTGGAAATCACTGGCCTCAAGGACCATTTCAGCTCCAAAATTCTTCTGTGCATCTACTGTTCTTGTTTACTAAATAAGAATAGCCTTAAGGAGCAGAATTGGACAGCCTTTAACAACATAATTCTGACTAAAATCTATAACCATGGTGTAAAAAAACTTTGTGTCTAGTTAAACATGCATTGTTTTCAACCAGGTCCAAAAGACACCAGACATCTGGTCAGTTCAGCTGTGACTGTGGAAACGGCGCTGTGGTTTGGCATCATGGAGACAGCCCCGTGGCGGGGGGCTGTGTTTGTCACTTTGAGGCTGCTGTGGCTTCCTCTTCCTAGAGGCCCTGAAGGAAAGATTTGGGCTCCTTCCCTCTCTCACATTCCTGAGGAACGTGTCGACAGCTCTGTATTAATCATGTTTTTTATTTTATGATGTTTTGACATCTTGGGGGGCCTAGTGGGCAGGGAGAGACTGCCCCTCCCAGGGCCGGCTAATTCCTAGAGATAATAAACAACCAACCTTAACAGGCCTTTCATATGCAAACCAACCAATCCCAGGTCCATGCCTCCAACCATCGCTTTTATCCAACTCTCACACACCAAGCTAATACTCCTCTTGCCCTAAATCACCCCAGGGCCAGGTACCAACAACTAGAGACCACCTCTATAGCCCAGAGCCCGAGACATTATTCAGACTAGCCAGACCTAAGCTGTTTCCTGTGCCCTGCCTTGCTTTTTCCACAAAAACACAACAAAGGCACTGGCCCATGTGCTCCCACGCTCCTTCTGCCCCCTGGCCAGAACTCGTGTCTCCCCTGTGGCCCTGCGTGGTAGCGCGTGCCCCTCCTCTTGGGAAACGTAAAGAGTAAATTCTTCCGTCAATGGTATTGATCTCTCCATGTCCTCACTCAGTCACGTCTATAAATTAAAATCCCTTGGGCACGTTTTAACAAGGCTCCCCTCGTGCTGAACTCAGTTCCTTACATTCTATGAGGACACAGGAAAGGGAACAGCCCCCTCTCTGAACTGCCCTTCCCGTTGCCCAGTATACTCGTGGCTGAGCCTTGGGGGTGCCCCTGACAGAGACACTCACGCCTCCCAGCCCCGGGGGGCTCTGTCTATGACTTGCCACCGGATGTTAGCAACATAGGAAGCTTCCTGGGAGGCCTGTGCATCTACTTAGGGCTGGACCCAGGCCGTGGGAAGGCTGGGATTACAGGCACTCCTCCCACAGCTGAGGGACGGAAGAGCTTGGAGGAAGGCTTCAGCCGGGGGAGGGGGTGGGCAGAGTGGGCTGAGCCCCACAAAGCTGCAACCACAGATCAAAATAGCAGGAGAGAGAAGTAAGGCAAGTTCTGAGCGTACGCCCCTCCCCCGCAAACACAGACTCCTCTCCCCAACCCCAGCCTCGCGTGAAACTCAGTACTGCCCAAGGCAAAGACATTTGGCTCTGACGGTGCCCACCAGGTTCACCCAGAACCTCCAGGGAAGACATCTGAGGTCACTGTGTCAGCAAATTGACATCTTTACCAAGTCTTTCCTGGGTCCAGTCCTGTGCTCAGTCCCCTGAGAAAACACAGGCAGAAGGAAACCTGGAGAAGCCTGTATGACATGAAGCACAACAGGCCACGGGCTCTGCAGACATGGCCTCTGAGTGATGGGATATAAGACTCATGACCCCAGCACAGCCTTGAACGAGAGGCCTCTGACCTTGATCACCACGTCAACTTCTGTGGTTCCTGGAAGTTATCACCTGAAGAAGATGGTCTCAAAGGCTCAGGAGGGCTTGCTCCCCATTCCATCCTCTCTCTCTCCACATGCAAACAACAAACGAGGCTTTCCACGGCCCCATCTGCTCTGCCGGGCTCGCCCTCTGCCCACCAGCCCCAGGCCCCTCACCCTGGCTCTGACGCCCGAGCTCCCCAGCACGTGAGAACTCAGAAGCTGAGGAGCTCAGTTCAGGGGGCAGAGAGCAGCCCCAGACCCTCCAATCCCGCTGTGGGCATGGTGGTGAAGATCCCACCACCCTCTGGACTCCGAGTGGACAAGGGGGCCCCAGGCCCAAGAAGCTTGGATGCATCCAAGGGGAAAGAAAGAGACCCTGGGGGCCAGGCTTAACTCACGCTGCTTCTCCTGCAGGATGCTAGACGTGCACGGCGCGCTCCCTTCTCCTGCAGAAAAAGAAAAGAAACGTGAGCCAACTCCCCATCACTGTTGGCTGGACACTGGGAGGCCAGCTGTGGCTGCTGCGGCTCTTCCTCTCAAGCTGGCCCCCTCCCGGATCTGGGGGTGGGCAGAGGGATCTCCCACCCCCTCAGGCCCTGCCCCGCCCCTGCCCACTCAGCTCTTGGCTCTTTATGCAAGACAAGCATGGAGTCGTGGCGCCATTGCCTGGGCATGCGTGGCCTGGCCACCTTTCACCTCGGCCTTCTTCTCTGGCGCCTCTTCTCCTCCCACCTTCCTAGAGCAGCTGCTGACCTGCTGTCACCCTTCTCTACATACTTACTCTCCCCTCTGACAGTCAGCGTTGAACACCACATCCCGCAGACAACTGCCAAATCTGTCTCCTAAGTTCTTGACCCATATCTCCTGCTGCCTCCCGGACATCGGCTCTGGATGCTTCCCAGGTGGCTCACACTCACCAGGACCCCAGTGAGGGTCCCGGAACTGCCCCTCTTTCCAAGTCCCTGCCTCCATGAAGGCACCACCTTCTCCACCAGCCTGGGAGTCCCCCACGACCCTTTCCCTCCCTCGTGCCCACAGTCAGTCACAGAGAGCTGTAGGGTCCGCCCCCTTCTCTCTTCATGACTCGCTCCCTCTCCACCAGATTTAGACTGCCCAGTGTTGTCCACCAGTGTGTCCCCAGGCCCACAACAGTGCTTTTCAATTTGCTGAATGAATAAATGAATGACCCCCACACACACACACCCTCACCACCCAAATATAGAACTCCACCCTATCTCCTCGGACTATTGCAATAGCTTCTTTCGTTTAATGAGAAGCTTTTTTCTATAATTATGAAAGTAATACAAGCTCCTTATTGGAAATTTGGAAAACTAACAAACATAAAGAAGGAAAAAAGACTCCTCATCATCCCACCACTGAGAAAACTACTGATCCCTCTATGTCATTCCTTCCAGGCTTGTTTCTATACGCATTTTGGGGGCCCATTGAGATCATATCAGCTCTTCGTGAGCAGGGACTGTGTCATTTGTCTCTGTGTTCCCAAAAAACAGATAATGGCTGGCTCATGGAAGGCATCATAAATGATAAGGAAGCACACAATACACCTTCTGTACTTCAAGTCGAAGCATAAATGGTTCACCAACAAACTTACAAAACCTCTGTAAACATCACTCCAATGGCTATATAATATTCTATCCAGAGGATATATCATGGTTAACTTTAAAATTATCCTGTTGGTGGAAAGTTTCAAAATTTCACCATTATAATTACTGCTGCAATGAACACATTTGTGGTTGAAGCTCTTTCTGCATTTTTTTGTGATTTCCTTAAAATACGTCCACAGAAGGAGAATTCTGGGTCAAAGGGTAGGAACATTTTTAAGGCTCCTAACGTTAGCGCTGCTTAAATAGCTATGATAGATATGTAGTCACAGGTTAGCATACGTTAGCATAAGGGAATCCATCTTGTAGAAGGGAACCATGTTGGAGCTATAAATGACCGTGACCCTCAAGACCCCCCCCTTTCTGAGTCAGCAATGCTTTAGTTTGCACATAGTCCACACCTGCTTGCGAGCAAAATGCACGCTCTGCTACTTTCTCGACCTTGGCACATATATATATATATATTATATATATACATGGACCTCCCTAT
Organism: Ceratotherium simum simum; assembly: GCF_057802395.1. Lineage (NCBI taxonomy): Eukaryota > Metazoa > Chordata > Mammalia > Perissodactyla > Rhinocerotidae > Ceratotherium > Ceratotherium simum. The sequence continues at coordinate 13,062,078 of NC_141915.1, forward strand.
TGTGATAAGGCAGTAACTTTGTTCTTTAAGTTTTCTCAGGAATGTAACGACCTCCAGGAAGGAGCCCTGTGCTGGTATCCGTCACTGGTGACAAGGAAAAGGGATGATCCGGCGTCTCAAGGACTACAACACCAGATGGTCGCATTCTGAGACCTCCCTTCTTTCAGCCCCTTTGCCCTACATAACTGCTTCAAAAGTTTGTAGTTTTAAGATGGTTCTTTACAGACGCTAGTCCGCCATCCTCCCCCTTGCTGGCAAGCTGTAATAATAAAAGACCCTTTCTCTCCTACCACCTTGCCCCTGGACTGTTGGCTTGTGGCCTTTGCAGCGAGTAGAGGACCCCTATTTGGCAGTGACACTAATGTTTACTGCTTGATTGCTTTCCTGTGAGGTGTGTATCCCACTTACATACCCACCTGCAGCAGAAGTGAGTGCTGTTCTCAACAGATACTCACTTCCCTGGCATTTACATCTGTCTGTCTGTTCCATGCCTCTGGTTTCACCAGATGAATCTTTCCAAAGCTAGCATGCCCAGGCCACTCTCTTTCTTAAAGTCGTCCAGTGGCTCGTGATCATTGAATTCTGACCCTGGCAAGCAAGCCTCTCCATACAGTGGCCCCTGCCCACCTCCCCAGCCTTTTCCCATCCCTTCCTGCTCACCCTCCACCAGCCAAATCACAGTTTCTGAACCTGCACAACCTGCACACCTTTCTCTGCTCTTCTACCTTTCTCTGACGAACCCGCTGTGTCCTGCAGGCCGGGTTGAAAACCAACCCCGGACCACCCCTTCCATGAAGGCTAGATTCTTTCCCAGAAGCCTTGGTTCTCACAACCTCTGTCCTCAAAGGTAGCTCTGGGTCCCAGGGGCCAGCACAGGCTCAGGTTCAGCAAAGGCCAGTTCCCTTCCCTCTTGAATGCCCTCCTCAAGCCCACCCCTCCTGACTGGAAGGCTCAGAAAGGGACCTACGCAGAACCCCCAGGAGCTAGAAAGCTCCCTGTGGAAATTAATAAAAGAAACCCTAACTAAATTGGAGGTAGGAGGGCTTGTTGTCAGAGCTCTCACATCCTATCATACCTCATTGATTACTCCAAACAGGAAGAGACCTATGTTTGTATCTTCCACAGGAAGTAGAGCTACTTTACTATTGAAGGAAGATTTCTCTTCCCACCCGGCAACAGCCCAGCCAATGAGAAATGCCGCAGCTCAGCCAATGAGAAGCTGTTGCCGCCCTGAACGGTTACTTTCCCCCAATGGACTTTCCTTTAGAACAGTCCCTCCCTACTCCCCCTTTTTCTCTAAAAAAGCAGCTCCACTCCTTTGTTTTCCAGATTTGCCTATAGTTCACCATAGCGTGCATATCCTGAACTGCAATTCTTTGGCTATTCCCGAATAAATTCGTTTTGGGGGTAAAATAAGCAAATTTGCTTATAAGTTGACATCCCTGTACCCACAGTGAGGCTGGAATCTGAGAAGTGGAGTCCCCAGTCCTCAGCTCACCAGACCACAGCCCAATGAGAGCCAATCAGTCAACAGTTCTGTCTGAGCCCCCCAAAGCTTTGCAGCCAGGGGGAGCCCCTTGGCGTCAGGAGTCCTAGCCCTGGCTCTGCTGCACCATGTTTTGGGTCTCAATTATTCGCATCTGACTAATAGAAGGTGGTACTCTACCATGCCGAAGGGTCCTCCAGCTCTGCCTTTTCTGCTTCCCAGGGCGAGGTGTCCTGAGGGACAGCACAAAAATGGCTGGACTGGGGTCTGGGGCCTGGGGTAAGCAATGTAGAGGTCATGCCTCCAGCCTGAAAACTCTAACTAGAGGCAGGATCCTGCTGCGCAGGTAGGACTGTCTCTTCTGAACTTGACCATGCTGGCAGAACCTACAGATACCGGGCCTGGCACCCCCAGCTTCCTGAGCAACTCTGAGTTCCCCAAAAAATTAAATCTATGGCTTCCCAGAGAGAAGCTGCTTCCAGGCCTCTCCTGGGGGCCCAGAAAGCCCTTCCTTATGAAAAGCTGCCCTGTTCCCTCCCCTGCAGAAAGAACTCAAGGGCAGCTCCAATCTAGGAAACTCTGCCGCCTCCCCACCAACAGTCCAGGGGCTGATGTGCAACTCCCTTCCATGTGAATGAAGCCTTCCCAGATGCCATCCCCCGGAATCCATCACCCTGTTTCCCTAGCCCCCTGCCTGCCAGCACTGCCTTCACAGCTCCTGTGCCTGAATCCTAGTCCATCTCCCTCCTCCACGGGGTCAGGGCCCCTGGGCACTCTCAAAGGCAAGAGTAAAGAGGGGAAAGAGCATACAGTTGGAGTTGGGAGGCTGAGATTCTGCTCCAACTGACTCACTGTGTGACCTGAGGCAAGTCACTCTCCCTCTCTGGGCCTTGTTCCCACAATACAGTACGTGTCCAATGCTCTCTAAGGACCCCACAAGTACTGAAAGCCCTTGGGTAGTACTGAATTATGGTTAAACACCTGGATTCAAATCCTGGTTCCTTCATTTACTGACTGTATACCCTCGGGCAAGTTACTTACCCTCCGTGTGCCTCAGTCTTCTAATCTATAAAATGGGGATAGCAGTGGTACCTACCTCAAGGGTTAGTGTGAATATCCAATGATAGTATGTGCAAAGCCCTTAGCACACAGCCAGGCGCACAGTAAGCATTCAGTAAGTGAGGATTGCTCTTATTGTTATTTTATTTACTTACAACAATTGGCTCAAGACCTTGTCTCTGCCATCACAATTGCAGGTAGAGCCACGAGGAGAGACTCACTGGTTAATTCCGTGTGCGGCTCACAGTGCTCCCCAGAGCCTGTGCGCAAGAGGGACCCAGACAGAGACAGAGGCCTGGGCACCCTCAGAGAGTAGTCCCCCGCCAGCATGATGAGGTGGCCACAGACGGCTTCCCAGGCTGCAAGAGCAGCAGAACTGAGCGAGGAAGCCCCGGTGCCAGAGGCGTAGGTCAGGACCAAAGACCAGTATGTGTGTGAGCGTCAGCTGAGGCCCACAGGGAAGGTTAGCTCCCGCCACCCAGCAGGACAGGGCCCTAACATCGAGATCAAGACATTCATTTACACACACCTTCTATCTGTCTGCTGAGCACCATGCTGGGGGCCGGGGGGGATGCGGAGGTGAGTGAGTCAAGGTGAGATGAGAGAGGAGGAGGGAGAGATTCATTCTGCCCGAGGGACCCTGGGGCAGCGTGAGGCAGAGCCTAGATTTGAGCTTCAGGGAGAGGAAAGGGCAGGGCAGTCCCAGCAGCCAGCAAGACAATGTCCACAGCACACTGCCTACAAGGAAGAGCAAGGATGTAGGAGGGCCCAGCCCTGGGCAGGAAGCCCATCTACAGATAAGAAAGCTGAGGCTTGGATAGGCAGAGGGGCTTAGTAACTCTCCCAAACCCCAGTCTCCTGCCTTTTCTACTGCACCTCAAACTAGCTGCATAATTAGCAGGGCCCAGTGCAAAACGAGAACGCAGGGGCCCTTGTTCAAAAAGCAAGAAAAAGTGCTGTGAATGGTACTAAAATATAAAGTGTTTTCGTTTATCCTGAGGACTCTCTCTCGACCTCTCATGGTGTTTTTTATTTGCTACTTAATGTTGTGCTCCCTCATGCACAGAGATACTGGAGGGGTGAGTGCAGACCCTCACAGGCGCCTGGGGGCCCCGCTCCTCCACTTGGCACACACGCACACAGCCACCAGCTACCAGGTTCCCCCTCCCACCAGCCGTTGCACCCATGTACTGTGCCATGACCGAGAGCAGGGAAGTCGGGCCATGCATCTACCCTTCCAGCGGGTCTGCTGCCCCAACCCAGGGCAGACAGGTGACCCCCAAGAGTATTGCAACCTCCACACCAAAATCCACCAGGCCCCAGGATGGGGGTGGATGAGAGGCTTACTCTTTCTGCATCACCCACCAAATGCACTGTGGCACTGCCAGCCCCGGGGTAGGGACGGCTGCTCTGGGGTATGACCCCAACCCTCCCTGCACCCAGGCCCCTGCTTGGGGGAGGACAGCAGCCGTCTATGGGCTGGTGCAGGGAGAAGGAAGCTGGGCGGGGTTGGGAAGCCAGAGGTCAGAAGAGAGGAGGCCAACAACCCATCCTGGGAGGCAGGGAGGGGGCCGGAGGCAGCACCACGCATGAACCAAGCTCCAAGGCCCCAGCGCATGTTTCATTGTCCCATCAGGCTTCGCTTACAAAACAGACTTGAAGATAAAATTATTCAGAATTCAGAACATGAAGCCCCAAACACTTCAGAGCACTGGTCACAAGCCTTGACGACAACACAAGCGCCCCCGGGGTTTCTTGGGTGCCTACTCTGTGCCAGACGCTGGGGGAAGGGGAGGCATCTGGTTGAGGGGCCGGCAGGTCCGATTCATGACCGCCATGTTCTCATACCAGGCCCCAGCAGCGATTCACCTGGACCGTTAATGAGATGCTGATACCATGCGACAGTTCATTACCAGAAAGGAACTGTGACATGTAGCCTGGGCAGGATTTCAATGGGCGCTAATGCCTGGTGGGGAAGTGGAGCAGGTCATTAAAGCTGGGGGCTGGGAGCAGGGGTGCAGAGGCGGGAAGAAGCCAGGAGGGAGTGTGGTTGGAATGCTCGTGCACGGGATTCACACGGGGATCAGACGGGGAGAAGGAAGACGTCAGGAAGGGAGTTAAGAGCCAATCCTGAGAGTGTGGGCTCAGCTGTGTAGACGGGAAAGGCTGTCCCTGGTGTGCCCCGTGCTTCCCCACTTGTGAAATGGTTGAGATTTCACACCTGTGCCAAAAGGCCCCCTTCGCAGATAAGGAACCTGAGGCTCAGCAGGATAAAGTCACCTACTCAAGGTCTAGATCTGGTCCCATTTGACACCCCAACTCTGCTGAGGGCTCCTCCTCACCTTTGTCTCCTATGGAGGGGGGACTTTCTAGAGTGGGGGCTGCCTGGGATGGCTCAGGCAGCGTGGGCAGTGCTTCCGGAAGCAGGGAGTCATCGAGGCAGACAAAGGCTGTGACAAGCCAGGGGCTGAGGAGTGGGGAGCAGGGAGAGCGGAGAAGGGGGTGTTCACAAGGGGTGCTGAGGAGAAGGGTCCAGAGGCTTGGCTGACTGGTGCATCCTCAGGCTCAGTCTCTTCTGCAGTGAAGCCTGAGCCAGGCCTCCAAGGGGCAGGGGCTGGTGAGGCCACCGACCTGGGCAAGAAGGAGCTTGCTGTTCGAAAAGGAAAGTGTGGAGCCCCGGCAGCAGGAAGCTGACCTCCCCTGCCCAGCCCTGGCCGGCCCCGCTCCGTCTTCCCTCGCAGCCACCAGATAGCAAGCAGAGGAATCGGCTGTGGACCCGGCTTTCTGATTAGCAGGCTCCCAGGATGACGGTGATTAACCAGATGTGCAGCTGGCTCAGCCACTGCCTAAATGAGACCCCACTTGGCCTGGCGCTTTCCAGGGCCCCTGGGCCCCACAGCCTCGCATCAGCTGGAGCTTTCTTCAAATGTAGAAGATGCCAGAAACTTCTGCAAACAGGATGGGCTATACACACAGAGAGGCTGGGAACGGGGCAGCCCGCTAGTCCTGCCTCTCCCAAACTCAAACAGCCCTGCATGTCTGAGCCACATCATCTCCTCTAAGAAGATGCTGCCAAGTCCAGCCAGTGGCTTCCTGTGATTTTATATTTCCTCTTTTCAATCCCCTTCTAACAAACTGTGAGCTCCTCAAGAGCAAGAGAAGCAAAATGTGTAGCCAAGAAGAGAAGTGCTCTCACCAAACAGCTGACAGGAGCATCTTCCTGCCTCCAAGGAGAAGGATGGGTGGCTGCTGGGGGAGCAAGTCAGGCAGACCGGGCCTTGGGGAAGAAGGAACTGGGAATTCTCCAGATAGGCCACGAAGTATCTGGGCAGACCCCATGGAGCAGGGATGGGAGCAGCTGAAGTCTTAAGATTTTCCAGGCCTTGGGAGCCCTACCCAGGCTCTGGCCCAGCCTAGTAACCAGTTCATGGAGTAGGGCTGAGAAGCACTGCCCCATCCCTGCTCAGGGTGCTCCCCAAACATTGAGACTCTGCTGAGTTGCAGGGTCAAGATTTGCCCTCATTATCTCTTACTCGGCCCATCGCAACCCCTCTACACTCATTCCCTGGCCCCTCCAGTTATCTTCTACATTGGCTTCCAGAATGATCTTTCTAAGAAGTGGCTTGTCACTCCCCTGCTTAAACTATTCCATGGATCCTCCGCGACACTCCTGAGAAGGCCCCAACTCCTCAGCCTGACATTCAAGGCCCTCATCTTCAGCTTTCCCACTCCACTTCTTCTCCAAGCCCTTCCCATCCCTTTCACCATCCCCCAGCCCAACACCTTGCACCCCAACTTCAGTCAAGATGAACTCCGTGTGGTTCCCCAAATTTCCCTACCTTCTCCTATCTCCCTCCACAGCTCTGCACCTGCGGTTGCCCCTGCCCGTTGCACCCTCCTGGGTCTGTCCAGAGCCCAGAAAGGCCTCCTTAGAGCCTCTTATCTCAGCTGACGCTCCACATCCTCTTTGATCCCTCTGCCCTTTGTTCCACTCTGTTAGAGCAATTAGCTCACTGGACTGTGACTGCCCTACCCTGGAGTCTGGGAGCTGATCAATTCTGAGTCCCTTTCTGAGTCATCAATGTGTCCCCAACATTGACCGGCACAGGGTCTGACACAGAGTGAGTATCAGTGCACGCGTGCTGAATGCAGAAGTGAGGGAGGGAGTGCGTGAATACTCCCAGAGCCCCTCACCGCTTCGGGTTCAGAAAGGGAGGCAAAGCACACACCTAGAAAGGCACAACTGTAAGCTGACTAGTCAGCACCGCAGGGGACAGTCCGAGCAGGCTGTGCTGGGTGGGAGGGGGTGGCCTGGGAGAGGCTGGGGTATCAGGGAGGCTCCCTAAGGAAGTGCACAGGATTGCAAGAGCGAGAGACGAAATCAAGGGAAATGCAGGGGCAAAGGCAGGAAGCTGACGAGCTCAAGTGGGCTCAAGGGCCTGCAAGCAGCCCCTGGACATCTGGCTAGAACACGGGGTGAACGGGAAAGGAGGGGAGGTGTGGCTGGAAGTCATGAACACGAGAGCAGAGATAACCTTGAGACGGTCAGATTTAGCAATGACCCGGCAGCCCCCTTATAATGTCCCCCATGGTAGCCATTCCAGGGTTGTTTGCTCCCTGTAGTGATGAGGAACTTACTAACCCTGGACAATTATAATTGTTGGAAGGAAGGCTAGAACCAAATTGCGATGGCCTTACATGCCGGCCTGGGGGATTTAAACCTCATTCTGCAGGCAATGAAGACCTAGTTGCCAGCTCCATAGCAGAATGATATTTCTGGATTTTTATTTTAGAAGCATCACAGTAGGATTGGACAAAGATAGTAAACTGGTAACATGATCCAGCCTTCTTCTCCTGCCCCAAGTCCCTAGAATATGACATTAAATATTTTTCTATGAATTAATCTTTGGTAGCACTGTAAAATAAGAAGGGGTATCCTTAGCAGACCAGAAATAGTGAGGCCTGCCCGAAAGGCAGAAAGCAGAGAGATCTGATGGAGGGAGACAGGACTGGCTACATAATTGGCAGGACCCATGCAAAATGAAAATGTGAGGCCCTTTGTTCAAAATTATTGAAAATTTCAAGATGGCAACAGCAGAGCATAAAATCAAGTGTGAGGCCCTTCTAAGTGTGGAGCTTGTGTGGTTGCAAAGGTCAAATGCCCACAAAGCCAACCCTGCAGAGTGGAAACCATAACCACAGTCCTGCAAAGGAAGGTCTGTGGCCAAAGGTGGGGACAGTTCAGAGGTGACAGCAGGGTCATGGGTGGAAAATACAGGAGCACAGGAAGCTTTTGCAACTATCTAGGCTCCCATGGGAGAGGAGCCAGGTGCTTGGGTCCTCCTCTCAACCCCTGCTTGTGCTAAGCAGAAGCATCTGTCCCCAGGTGTGAGAAGGAATGAATGTTTGCAGGCCGAGACACTTGCACCCAGCAGCATGTTCTACCCTCCCCAGCAATTAGATGACAGCAGGTCGCAGCAGACAGATATATCACATCACTCAGAGATAGGCCAAGAAGGAGCTACAAATACAGAGTGGAGTACACGTCCAAATATTACTAAATATTAAGGGAAAACCAACAGTGTGGAAGAAAGACATCAAACTCAATGACTGAAGCAAGGAGAGTACAGGGAACTGGATCTGTGGATTCCTTGAACCAACTTCTCGTAATTAATGGTTCCCAAATTTTAGCAAGCACCCAAATCATCAGTTAAAATACAGATTCTGAGCCCTACTCCCCGAGTTTCTGATTCAGGAAGTCTGGGATGGGGCTCCAAAATTCACATTTCTGACAGGCTTCCAAGTGATGCTAATACTGTTGGTCCAGGGACTACTCTTTGAGAAGCACATATCTAGATACAAGGACATAAACTAGAGTCAGGGGGTGAACAGTAGGAAAAACTAGCTCTCTAGAAAGCTAGAGGCAGAGAAATTGATCAGGGACACCTAGGCAGTGACTGCTTCCTTCCTCTCAATGAGAAAGTGGCTTTGATGACACTTCGTTTCAAAAACAAGAAGAGCCCTCATTGTAAATAGTCCCTTAAGTGTCAGCTCATAGACTGTTAGTATAAGTACTCTGGAAGAGATATGTAAATGCTGAGCATAAAAGATTAGTGACATGGCAAGGACCAAGTGGAATTTATCCCAGGAATGCAATGTTGTTCAACATATGAAAATCGATCAGTGTAATACATCATATTAATAGAATAAAGAACAAAAACCATATGTTCATCTCAGTAGATGCAGAAAAAAGCATTTGGCAAAATCCAACACCTTTTCATGACAAAAGTACCAACAAACACAGAGTAGGGGGGAACTTCCTCGACTAAATAAAGGATAACTATAAAAACCCACAGCTAACATCATATTTAATGGTGAAAGACTGAAGGCTTTCCCCCTCAGACCAGGAACAAGAAAAGATGCTGGCTTCCCCCATTTCTATTCAATATTATACTGAAGGATCTAGCTAGGGAAATTAGGCAAGAAAAGGAAATAAAAGGCATCCAGATTGGAAACGAAGAAGTAAAACTACCTCTATTTAGAGATGACATGATCTTATATATAAAAAATCCTAAGGAATCCCCCCCAAAAAAACTAATGAATGAGTTCAGCAAGGTTTCAGGACACAAGATCAACATACAAAAATCAGTTGTATTTCTATATACTTGCAATGAACAATCCATAAATGAAATTAAGAAAATAATTCCAGTTACAATAGCATCAAAAAGAATAAAACACTTAGGAATAAATTTAACAAAACAAGTGCAAGACCTGTACACTGAAAACTATAAAACATCATTGAAAGAAATTAAAGAAGACCAAAATAAATGGAAAGACATCCCATGATCACGGATTGGAAGACTAATATTGTTAAGACAGCAGTACTCTCTGAGTTGATCTACAGATTCAACACAATCCCTATCAAAATTTTTTGGATTTTTTGCAGAAATTGATGAGCTGATTTTAAAATTCATATAGAAATGCAAGGAATGCAGAATAGCCAAAACAAACCTGCAAAAGAAGAACAAAGTTGGTGGACTCCCAATTCCTGATTTAAAACTTACTACGAATGTACAGTAATGAAGACTGTGTGGTACTGGCATAAGGATATACATAGATATCAGTGCAATAGAATTAAGAGTCCAAAAATTAACCCATATGCTTATGATCAATTGATTTTTGACAAGCGTTCCAAGACAATTCAATGGAGGAAAGAATAGTCTTTTCAATAAATGGTGCTAGTACAACTGGTTACCCAAACGCAAAAGAAGGAAGTTGAACACCATATACAATAATTAACTCAAAGTCTATCAAAGACCTAAATATAAGAGCTAAACCTACAAAACTCTTAAGAGAAAATAGAGGGGTAAATCTTCATGACCTTGTATTAGGTAATGGTTTCTTAGATACGGCACCAAAAGCACAAACAGTAAAAGAAAAAATAGATAAATTGGAGTTCATCAAAATTTTAAAAATTTGTGTTCCAGAGGACATTATCAAGAAGGTGAAAAGACAGCCCATGGAATGGGAGAAGACATCTGTAAATCATATATGTGATAGGGGTCTAGTGTCCAGAATATATAAAGAACTCTTATAACTCAAAAATAAAAAGACAACCCAATTTAAAAATGGGCAAAGGATTTGAACAGACATTCCTCCAAATAAGATGAACAAACTACCAATAAGCACATGAAAATATGCTCCATATCATTAGTCATTAGAGAAATGCATATCAAAACCAACTGATATATCACTTCACACCCACCAGGATGGCTATAATGAAAAAGACAGACAATAGCAAGTGTTGGCAAGAATGTGGAGAAATTGACACTCTTATACCATACTGGTAGGAATGTAAAGTGGTACAGCCACTTTGGAAGAGTTTGTCAGTTCTTCAAAAATTTAAACAGAATTATCATGATACAGCAATTCCACTTCTAGATATATACCCAAGAGAACTGAAAATATGTCCACACAAAAACTTGTACATGAATAATTATAGCTTCTTTATTCATAATTAGTCAAAAAGTAGAAACAATCCAAATGTCCATCAAGTGATGAATGGATAAACAATATGTGGTATATCCATACAATGGAATATTATTCAGCCATAAAATGAAATGAAGTGCTGATTCACACTACAAGGATGAATCTCAAAAACATTGTATTAAGATAAAGACTTCAGATAGAAAAGGCCACATATTATTTGATTCCATTTATATGAAATTCCAGGAGCTTGGGGAGAGGAAAATGGGGAGTGGGTATGAGATTCCTTTTTGGGGTGATGAAAATGTTCTGGAACTAGATAGTGGTGATGGTTGCACAACTTCATGAATATACTCAAAACTGCTGAACTGTACAACTTAAAAGGGTGAATTTTGTGGTACATGAATTGTCTCAATTAAAAAACTGAATTTGTCAAGACCTACTTTACTTGGAGAATGTTAATGATAGCTGTGTGCTTCCTTAGATAATTAGAATTAAGCTTGCTCCTGCTCTGTTATAATCTCACTTATGGATCTTTGGTTAATTAATCCAATCTGAAGTGTGTGCGGTCAATTCCCATCCACCTCTGACCTACCAGAAAACTCTGAAACTTAAAAGAACAAGAAGACAGGACCGGCCCCGTGGCTTAGCGGTTAAGTGCACGCGCTCTGCTGCTGGCGGCCCGGGTTCGGATCCCAGGCGCGCACCGACGCACCACTTCTCTGGCCATGCTGAGGCCGTGTCCCACATACAGCAACTAGAAGGATGTGCAACTATGACATACAACTATCTACTGGGGCTTTGGGGGGAAAAAAAAAAGAACAAGAAGACAAAGACTTTAAAAAGCACAGAATGAATCCATGGCGTCTATGAATCAATATCAGGTTGTTATGAAAAAGAACCAATCAGAATGCATGAAAATGAAAATATGATTGTTTAAAAAAAAAACAAAAACAAAAACAAATCCACAAAAGAGCTGACCAGAAGAATGGAAACAGCTGAAGAAGAGAAAATTGGTAAGCTGTTGGTTAGGTTAGAACCAAGGAATACTTCCAGAACCCACCAAGGACCAAGAAATAAGAACAGGAAGGGAAAGTAGAGACACGGTTCCATGATCTATCTAATATAAGCTTTGGGAGGAGAAAACAGAGAGAGAGAAATACTTGAAGAAATAATAAAAAGAAAAAGTCACAGTAATGAAGAAAGAGAACACCAGGTGCGGGCATGACAGACTACAAAACCTCACCTGCAAACATTGTTTGTGACTTCAGAATAGAAAGAATAGAGATTTTAAAACTTAAAACTTCAAGAAGAGGGAAAAATACATTACCCACAAAGGAATGAGAATCAAATTTACCTCAGACTTCTCACCAACACCACTAAATGAAGGAGGCCATGAGGAAGGTCTTCCAAAATGTTTGGGAACATGATCATGAATGCAAGCAAACCTGCATTCAGATGAGAAGGCAACACAAGGACACGTTGAGAAATGTGAGGACTTGGAAAAGTTACTATCCACAGTTCGCACCTGAAAGAATTACTTGAGGAGATATTCCAGAGGAAAGAGGAAATACACCCAAGAGGAAGTCACAGAATTTAAGAAGCAGCAGTGAGAACTGTACACTAAAAAGGATGAATTTTATGGAAGGGAAATCATACCTCAATATACTTAACTGAAGAAGAATGAGGAGGAGGAAGAGGGGGAGCAGGAGGGAAGAGGACGAGGAGGAATGGAAGAGATTACAGTCAGGATCAAACAAGAGAGCCTGCCATCACTCCTGCTACTCAGCATCTATCTGGAGATCCAACGCAATTCAACAAGAAAAATAAGTAAGCAGTATAAATATTGGCTAGGACACAACTGTTAACATTTGTAAATGATATGATACTCTAACCTAGAAAACCCAAGAGAATCAACTAACAAACTATTAGAACTAATAAGAAAACTCAGCCAAGTGGCAGGATTCAAGAGACAAATATTTCAAATACATAGTAGACAAATAATCTATATCCAGAATATATATATAAAGAACTCCTAAAAACCAGTAAGAAAAAGACAAATAATCCAATAGAAGATGAGCAAAAAGCCTGTTTAAGAAATCCAGAAAAAAGAAAATAGGGTTAGTCAACACAGTTACGAAAAGATGACCAATCTCACTAGCAATCAAGTTAAGCACAAAATGAAACAATGAGAAAATATCTTCACCCATCAATCAGGTAAAATTTTAAAGTTTGATAATGATCAAATCTGATAACATTGTGGAGAAATGGTTAACCTCATCCATAGTTGGTGTGAATATAAATTGGCACGGTCTTTTTGGAAAACTGTTTAGCAGTATCTAATTTTCAGTGCTTATACTTTCAATCCATGGAACATTGTTTTAATAATGAAAAATTCTAATGTCTATCACTACAGAATGGTTAAATAAGTTATGGTACATCTATTGTAGAGGATACTAAGATACAGTTAAAAAGAGTGAGTTGAATCTATACATACTCACATGAAAAGCTCTCCAAGATCTACCACTGGATGAAAAACAAGTTGCAGCAATAACATCTAATATGATCTGTCTCTACAGAGATACCCTCCACACTGATAAATTCTGCAGTGAGATGGGCAACTGAGGAAGCAGATAAGGGACACCTTGGTTTTCCTTGTATTGCTTCTTTGTTTTTTTACAATGAGAATGTATTCAAGAAATAAGCTGGATATTTGTACACCGATGTTCATAGCAACATTATTCACAATAGCTAAGAGGTGGAAACAATAGACGAATCAATAGACGAATGGATAAACAAAATGTGGTATATACATACAATGGAATATCATTCAGCCTTAAAAAGAAAAGAAATTCTGACACATGCTACAACATGGATGAATCTTGAGGACATTATGCTAAGTGAAAGGAGCCAGACATAAAAAGACAAATACTGCATGATTCCACTTATATGAGATTCCTAGAGTAGCCAAATTCATAGAGACAGAAAGTAGAATGGCGGTTACCAGGGGCTGGGGGAGGAGGGAATGGAGAGTTCATGTTTAATACATATAGAGTTTCAGTTAGATGATGAACAAGTTCTGGAGATGGATGGTGGTGATGGTTGCACAACAATGTGAATGCACCTATTGCCACTGAACTGTACACTGGCAAATGCTTAGAATGGTAAGTTTTATACTATGCGTATTTTACCAAATTAAAAATGTTAAATAAAAATAACAAGACAAGCAATTGTAAAATAACAATAATAAAAAATAAGGTGGACTGAGCTGATGCTGAAAAATACCTTTCCATTAAAACACACATATACTGGGCAATATATTACCAAAAAAATGTAGATATATAGCCAAGCTCAAAATAAAGAATGGATAATACACAAGTGCCAGAAACAATGAAGGGATTACAATCCAGAGACAAAAGCAGAAGCTGACATAGAGGAGACCCATGGAAGATTCAGGTGGCGAGAGTCTCCAAGCCTAGAGGCTGAAAAACATATTGTCAACTCCACAGACTTGGCCTCAGCCTGTGGAAGGTAAGGAGCTAAAGGGAGCCCCCGGTATAGCAGGGATCCTTGAAGGCCTGCTCCACCCACAAGGGAACTTTAAAAAAACTCCCCGGGGGAAGCAGCAAATCTACCATTCACAGACAGTGAGAAGGAAAAAAGTCACACATGAGTAATTAAAACCCTGTGCCACATATGGGTGTGGGGTCTAAATTTACACCACTCATATAGAATGGAAACACTCAACTGTAAATTTAGCATATAAAATGTCCAAGATTAGTGAAACACTCAGGCCCAGCAGAAACACAAGACCAGTCTCTAAAAGGGCATTTTCACAACCTACGGACCACAAGATTCCCACAGGAGAGAAAAAGGGAGAGAAGTGACCAAGATGAGTTCACAATAAAAAATGAAGAAACAAGGGGGCCGGCCTGGTGGTGCAAGCGGTTAGGTGCAAGCACTACGCTGCAGCAGCCCAGGTTTCACCGGTTCGGATCCCGGGCGCGCACCAATGCACCACTTGGCAAGCCAAGCTGTGGTGGCGTCCCATATAAAGTGGAGGAAGATGGGCATGGATGTTAGCCCAGGACCAGTCTTCCTCAGGAAAAAAAAAAAGAGGAGGATTGGCAGATGTTAGCACAGGGCTGAGCTCCTCACCCAAAAAATAAATGAAGAAACAAAACCTATGAGGTGCAGTTAGCACACACACTCACTCACACACACACACACACACACACACACCCCAGAATTAGCACCTTCAGGAACTGGAGATAACAGAGCAGTCTGAAAGAACCTATGCCACATATGCCTTCAATGGCTAAGGAGATAAAAAGATGGAATTTAAAACATAATTAAGGTTTAGGAGGAAGAAGGTCGGCTCCATTTGGAACTCGTAGAGCATGAAGAGTCTTCCAGACATCCAGGTAGAGGTAAGCAAGAGGCTACTGAAAATATGAGTCTGGAGCCCAGGAGAGAGGTCTCGGCTGGAGATGGACTTGGGAGTCATCACTTAGGGTAGCTGTGACTGGCTCAGGTGTGACCTGTGAGAGGGGGTCTCTGGGGTGAGCCTCGTGTTTAAGGACAGGAAACTTGAAGGAGGCAGAGCTCTATCTAAACTACCAATTTTTAATTTTTTTTTTTTTTTTTTTGATGAGGAGGATTGGCCGCTCTATTTTTGCTGAGGAAGATTGGCTCTGAGCTAACATCTGTGCCCATCTTCCTCCATTTCGTACATGGGACACCACCACAGCATGGCTTGATGAGTGGTGCATCCGTCCGCTCCCGGGATTTGAACCTGGGCCACTGAAGCGGAGCACGCAAACTTAACCACTATGCCACAAGGCTGGCCCCTCTATACCACCAATTTTGATTGCAGCCTTTTCCAGAAAATGGTTTCAGAACTTCTTCTCCCCCAAATAGTCCCCCGAGCCTCTCTCCTCAGGCTCGTAGTATCCGTGACTAGGATCATCTCTTCCTCTCTGCTGCGAGCTCCTAAAAGGGTGACAAGGCCAGCCTGCTCATCTTTGTTTCCCCCACATCTACAGCAGGCTTGAGCCCCTGTCGTGGCTCCATAAATGATGGTTGAAATGAATGAAACTAATGTGTGTGTTCTGTCATGTTGTGGGAATTCACATTAGTAATCCACAGGGGAACGGGCCTCAGAAGGACCTGGAAACACAGCTGGTTTCCTCTTCCTCGTCCCCTCTTCCCTCTCTCCCTCCTGCTCCTCCTTCCATACTGGGAGGAAACAGCATCAACTCCCAGACTCAGGCAAGCACTGCCCCTAATTCATCCTCCATGAGCACCACGAAGCATTTGTTAGCATCACTTGTACAAGATCTGTCTCTCCTCTCTCCCTCTTCCAGAATTATAATTATCTGTTATCAAATGCACTTTGCAAGTATTAGTTCATTTAATCATCACAACTTTTGTACTAGCCCCACTCTGCAGGTGAAGAAACTGAGAATCAGAGAGGTGGTGTGACTTTCTCTGACCACAAAGCCACAGAGTGGCAGGGCCAAGGTTCAAACCCAGACCTCTTGGGCTCCTAAGCTGCAGTTTCAGCCTCTCCCATCAATCTCCCTCTGCTTCCTTCTCCCCTGCCCTCCCAGCTCACACTGCCTCTTGCTCAATCCCGCCTTAGCTCACTCAGTGTCTGAGTCACACGTTCTTTGGCAGACAAGTAGGAGTGGGGGTGGGAAGGGGATGACCAGATGGGTGGTGAGTACAAGTCTGGGTTTGTCTTTTCATGGCTACCAAGCCCTGTCCAAGGCAGGACCTGGAATCCATGACCCCTTTGGGGCCCCCTGCAGGGTTCCTGGGGTGAAGGAAAGAGCAGACAAAGGGCCATCTGCAAATGCGTGGCTATGAGGACTGGCAAATGGGCTCTGAACTGGCTTTGGAGACCAGACTCAGAGCCCGCCCTTCCTGTGAATGTGACAGTGGCCCAGGGGGGCTCTCCTTTAAGACTCTGGGTTTCTTGGACCTGACTTTGCAGGACTTCAGAACTGTGCCTAGCCTCCAATTTGATCCAGTGTGGGAGGTGAAGCCCTGGACTGGGAATCAGGAGACTAGGGACCTGAGCATGATGCTGCCAGCAACTTGGAGGGCCTTGGATACGATGCAGCTTCTCTGAGCCTTGGGTTCTTTATTTGTAAAATGGAATATCCCAGGCCTGTCCATTTCTCAGGATGGGCACTTCGGCATGGGGAGGGCTCTGAACCAAGGAGGCAGGGATAGGGGGTGAGGAGAGGAGCAGATGCTAGGGGCAAGAGGGCCACCACCAAGATGGCCAGCACCAAGACAGTCATTCTCTTGGGCTAGGCCAGGACCATCTCACTGAACACCTCCTGATAGGATAGCCCTGCCCAGTCAGCAACTCTGGCGCATCCATGACTGAGGAATGACAGGGCCAAGAGAGGAAGGAAAAGAGGAGATAAGGCAGATGAGAAGTAGGAGGAGTGATATAGGGGGTGGGGAGGAGGGATAGAAAAAACTGGCCTCAGGATAACAGGTACAGAGGTTAGCACCCTGGATCCCGGATGGGGTTCTGGCCCCACTCCAGGATAACTTTAACCAAATGCAGCCCCTCTCTGAGCCTCAGTTTCCCCATATGTCATCTCAGATTTTATGACTTTCTCAGCTACATCCTCCATTTGCCTTTCAAAGCCTGGCTCCGAAGCTTCATTGTCAGGAACGCTTCCTTGATCCCCTCTCCTGCTTCCTTCTAAATGTCCTGCCTCTTCCCTTCAGGCCCAACAACCCTCAGCTGAAGCCTGACCTCCTTACTTCTTTCCTTATACCGTGTCACACATCACAGGGCAGAGGCCTCAGCTGAATCCCCTTCGGTCCCTCCTACCAAGCACTTATACACAGTAGGTGCTCAACAGTCATTCTGTTAGTGATGCAAAATGGTCAACTGGACAGACAGATGGATGCCTAAAAGGATATGACTGCTTTGTCTGCTGATTAAGCTCCTGGTCAAAGCACCCCTCCACAAAAAGCCTCTTGGATTAATCCCCAGCCACATACTCCTTCTTCAACAACTCAGCCAAAGGAAGTTACAAGCCCCACTGCTGCCCCTCTCCCCTGCCCCTTCTCAAAGGCGCCTCCAGTCACCACCCTACCTTAACCAGCAGATTCCAACACCATAGGCCTGGCAGTCCAAGGAGCTTGGACCCCACCACCTGCCCTTAGTTACCCATGCTCCTGGGGTGCTCATCCTATGGGCAAAGGAAGCTCTGTTGAAGCACCCAGGAGATGTTCCACCAAAACCCTGCACAAGTCCCCATGAGGATTCCTGCAGGTCACAGAATTCAGGGGTCACAGACTCAGGGAGAGGAGGTACCCAGACAGATAGATGGCTCTTCTTAGAAGACCTGAGTTCTATCCCCAAATTGCCAGCACTTCAACCCACCCTGCAACACACACGTGTACGCACCCCAAAGATGAGAGAAGCAGAATCTCACCTTGATGTTCCTCCAGTTTCCCCATGGTCTCGATCTGCTCCACCAGGTCATTTGAATTCCACTGGCTCATCCCAATGAGGATGGCATTCTTCCCTTCAGCCATCTCCTCTGTGGGAAGAAGCAGAGGTAGACATGAGCAGGCAGGGCTGTATAGAGTTAGCCCTAACAGGAGTTTATATCTGAGAGTACTTTTTTCTTCCTTTGAGTTGAGGTGGACTTCAACTTTTGGAGGTGTTTGTAGTTACAGACAGATATGAGACACTCAGGAATTTTTTTGTTGTGAGAAGGCATTGTTGTTGTATCCTGCTGGGCCTCCACATGTTACAGTGAAAGAAAGGAAGAAGGGACACTCATGAGAGAGGCTGAAAACCCAAAGAAGTCTCCATTCCTAGCACTAAGAGTGATATTTCTTGAGAGGAAGTGTGTTTGAGAAGAAAAAGAAAAACTTTGCCACCTGCTAGCAGTTTTTCTTTGGGTAAGTCACTTGACTTCTCTGATCCTCAGTTTTCCCATCAATAGAATGGGACTGGCAATGTCTAACTCACAGAGTTGTTGTGAGGATTAAATGAGATAATGGGAAGAAAGGTCTCAGTACATAGAGGTGCTCATAGACAAGAGGCATTATGGCTGCTTCTTCACATCAGAAGTGAGTTGCCCTCAGTATTTGAACAGACTCGGATTTGAGTGGGGCAGGAGCAGCTCTGGATTGTGGTGTGGAAGCCCCCTGGCTCTACGCAAGCCTTGAGCTGTGTGGGACTCTTAGCCCACAGCTCAACCTTATGAACCTAGTAATGCCTCTATGCTCCCTCTGCTTCTCTCCACAAACCTGTCTATTCCTGCCCTTTCCCCATCTGATCTTAGTGATTACTCTGGGAGCAATTGGTGGGGCCATAGTCCCTAACCACACTGAACACAAGCTCCTGGGTCCCACCCATCAACCACAAACATCTGGTGCAGTCCCTCATCCCAAAAAGGGACACTTCCTCAAGAACAAACCAACAGGAATGCACCTCCCCCCCCTTTGAAGAGATGGGCCTCCCTGGTGAAGAGCTTTTGTGTCCTCCCTCATAGAAAAGACATCAAAGGGTGGTGAGGAGAATCCTCAAGCTCATGATAACCAAGAATAAAGGGATGAGACATTTCACTTCCAAAGAATTTTACGGAGCAGATGGAACCAATATGGTGGCTCTCAAGCTTGGGGAGCTGTCCAGAGTTCTGAATAACTCTAGCGCTCAGTAATCCAGACCCCATTTCTGTCTGGGGTCTGAATTATATCATTATTATTATTATTATTCCTGCCCTATTTTATTTGATTTATTTAACAATACATATCAAATCCTTGCTATACATCGAGATTGTTACAAGTACTTTGCAAATATTAATTCACTTAATTCTCATAACAATACTAAAAAGGTACAATTATTATTATCTCCACTTTATAGACAAGGAAACTGAAGCATGGAGTAGTTCAGTAACTTGCCCAAGGTCACTGGCTAGAGCCAGGATTTAAACCCAGACATACTATTTCAAGAGTCCTTAAATCCTGCCTTCCTGAGGGCCTGCCCTGGACATCCTGTATTGGCTGCCCAACACTCCAGCCAGGCACCACACAGACCTCGACAATTTCCTGAGCCTGGTGTGTTCCATCTTGGCACCAGCGTACACCTCTAAGCAGCACTGTGCTCTGGACAAAGCCCTGACCAGGTTCCAGTCCAGACTCTGCTACATAGGAGCCTGTGCCTTTGCACACGTCCCTCAACCATTCCTGTTTTCTTATCTCTTAAACGGCAATGACAACTCTGGTTCTACATGTCTTTCTAGCAAGCTGTCATGAGAACAAATGATATAGTAAATTTGAAAAAGCTACACAAGCCAAAATGCTGTAAACAAATATCAGGTAGTATTACTCTTGGGGAAGAAGAATTGCAAAGGGGTCAAGAGCTCAGTTCTGGTGTTAGATTGATTCTTTTCAGTCTCCGATGCACCATCTGAGCTATCTGAGCTTGGACAGCAACTTTAGTTTATGAGCCTCAGTTTCCTCATCTATAAAATGATATCATAATAACGCCTACGTCATAGGACTGCTGTGAGGATTAAATGAAGGTAAAGCGTTTACAAGCGTGACTAGCACAGAGCAAGAGCACATGTGATAACAGCACGTGAAGATGATGGTATCATCATCACCACCACCACCATTACCACCACTGCCACCAGAGCATGTGGTGTTATTTATGCCCCAACACTCACTCTCGGTTCCGGTGATGCTGTTGTCTGCCCCTGGGACATTCTGTCCCAGCTCCAGAGTGGGGTGGTCAGGATCAACCTGCAGCCCACCGGGAGTGCCTATGTTTCCTGGCTCAGTAACCCGAGCATGCAGGGGTCCACTTGTTCATTCTAACATTCATTCCACAGTGAGTGGATTCCTGAGCACCTGCTGTGTGCAGTGTGAGACATGACCTCCATCCTGTAGGAATCCACTTTTGTGGAAAACACAACAGTAAATACCTCTAACATGGTCAAACGAGCGAGCTGGGGCTCCTGAGCCAGTGCCAGGTTTGCAGCAGGTGCTTATACATCCTAGCTCTTGTTTTTCTACAATGCATAAGCCCTATCCTGGGGGTGAGGCTATCAGAACCCTAAGGGGCCTCCCAGGGCTCTAAGGTCTGAGCATGCCTACTTCTGCACAGCCCTCTGCCTCTCCCTCCTTTCCTAGTCATGTGTAGGACCCTCCTCCATCTTTCCCTCTTGGTGTTTTGTCTGTCTTTCTAGTAAATATATCTCCCTCTCAGATTTTCCCCCTGTTCCTCTCATGCTTGTTGTCTGGCCCTGATCTCGCCAGATTCCTCTCCACTGAGCTCTGTCTCTCTCGGTCCTGTATTTCTCTGTCTCGCTCAGGCTCTCGACGCTCTCTGCCACATCCGTCCCTCTCTCTGCTTGGGCCTCCATCCCACCCCCTTACTCTGCTCTTGCTCTCTCCTTATCTCAGTCTCTGTCTCTCCCCTCTCTCGGGGTGGATATGTCTCTTTCTTAATCTCTCTTGCTCTCTGGGTTTCTCTTTCTTTCTTTTTCTTTCTTCTCTTCTTTCTCTTTCCTGCCCCTCAGGATCCCTCCACCCCTGCAGGTCTTTCTTGCTCTCTCTGGTCTTTTCTCTCTCCTCTGGGTCACTGTGTCTCTTTCAGCTCTCTCTGGTTGTCTCTTGGGGGTGTCTGAGTGTGCACGTGTGTGTGTGTGTGTGTCCGTCTCTCCCATCCTCTCTGAGTCTCTCTTGCTCTCCCTCCCTCTGTTTTCTCATATTTTCCCTGGCTTTCTTGTGTTCTCCGCCCCTCTGCCCCATCCCTGTCTCTCCAGCTTCTCCCCACCCCCTACCTCTCAGACATGCTTTCTCTCCCACTCTGGGCCTCTCCTCTGTCCCTGCTCTCAACACTCAGCCTTCAGATCTTCACTCTGGCAACAATGCGCTTGTCCCTTGAGTGGCAGCAAGAAAACACACACACACACACGGGGAAGCTGCAGCTGAGATAGCTCCTTTTGGAATCATTCAGGCAAACCAGGGAGCCCGTGGCTCAGCTCTGAGTCTCCACTCTACTTCCCCTCACTGTAGAACATACCCCCTAACAGGGCCCACAGAGGCCACAAAGGGCTCATTTGGATAAATGTCTTGGTTATTTATTTTGCTTTTCGAATTCCGGTGACTGTTCCCTGCATGCTAATTCGCATCCCCGGTGACCTCTGGTGTGGACACAGTTTTGCATCTACTTTACGCCCACTGAGCCCCAGCCTCTGCCCAGACTAGGTGCCAGGCTGAGCCTCACCCACCGGCACCACAACCCTGGCCTTGACTTCAGACTGATTTTAACCTTGACCAAAGCCTGGATACACCACTTTTTAAGCACAACCTCTGGTGCCATAAGGAAAGCCTTTCTTCCTACCCCGGGCCCTTTGCTTCTGCTGGATCCACTGGACTTCAGGGCTGGGAATCTCCTTGTCCTGTGCCACGAAGGCTTCACCTCCAGCTCATGGAGCTGAGGGCCTGGTCACCTTCTGCAGTCGGCCGGTCCAATACCTCCCTTACCCCTTGCATCAGGCCCATGACACCAATCTTTCCAAAGACCTAGATATGCTAACCTTCCCCTGGCACTGTTTAACACTTGCCCCCATCCTCCCACCTATGGCCATCACCACCACTCTCTCTTCATCGCACAGGGACTGCTCCCACTCAGCCCACTCCCAGAAACCTTTGGGGCCAGCTCCGCGGCATTCGCATCCCCACTTTCCCTCCCCCAGTGAGAGGGAGGGCCAGGGGTCAGTCACACATTGTGGTTTGCTTCTGTGAGGGCTCCTGTGCCCAGCTTCCCACAGTGACACCCTCCCACTACATCCATGAGACAAACAGCCCTACCCCTGCCATGTTTCAGAGGGGGAACCAAGGCTCAGAGACTCGAGACTTGCCTGAGGTCAGACAGTGGCCAGTTGGTGGCCCAACCCTGATGAGAACCTGGATCCTCTGACCCCAGATGACCTGCATCGCTTTCTTCTACTCTCCCCATCCTCCTTTGGTGTTGGAAACCCTCAGAAACCGTGTGATCACAGCAAAAGCCCAGACAGGGAGGAGAAGATCTGGGAGGTGCCCCTCATTCTCCACAAGACCTGCCCACCCCTTAGGGCCTTTGTCTGTCAAATGGTATGAATTACCCCTACATCACCTTCCTCTCCTGGTCGCTATGAGAAACCAGGGAGTTTGGGCAATGAGCAGGGTCTCTGCCAGACAGAGTCCAGCTCCTCAGCCCCCAGCCTCCTGCCAGGTGGGGAGGCGAGGATCCCCACTGCGGGGCACGGAGAGAGCAAAAGAACAGAGGACACAGAAGACCTGGGCAAAAGGCGGAACGGCAGAAACTGCCAGCTTCCCACCCAGGAGAAACCCCCTCCCCCTGCCCAGCGAGGGAGTCACATGCTTTGCTCCCTGTCAAGCTACCCAGGGCCAGATGTGCCCTGAAAACAAACCCTGGCTCCGCCCCTCCCACCCGACCCCCATTCCCACCCCCAGCCCTGCCAACACTTTCCTCTCTGCAACTGTGAAGCCCAGCATCTTCAATTTACAGATGCAGAGTTGCACGACTGGCCCATAGCACCGCAGGGCCAGGGCTGGCCAAGAACGCAGGTCTCCTGCCTGCTACCTCAAGCCATTTCCCACTAACACAACCTTCCAGCAGTTAAGTTCATAGTAAGAACTATTGTTGGTACCTAGATGCTTGATGGCTTTTAAGATTTCCTCTAGTTGGACTATTTATTGCATCTGAGGAGGAGGTTAAAGTCAAAGATGCATGTGATATTATCTAAATGAAGACACACGTTTTGCTATAGAAACAGGCTGTGCTTGCCGTATCCAACCACGTCCCCAATAAACTCACCCGATGCCACAGTGGCCGTTCTAGCCTCAACCTGCATCCTTCTAGGAATAGCGACTCCAAAAGACATTTCCATTTTCTCTCTAGAACTCAGCATTTCATGGCCAGGAACCATGTGAAACCATGCCCCTCCTTGGCCTATTGAGCTCTCCTTGGCCTATTGAGCTCTCCTTGGCCTATTGAGCTCTCCTTACCCATGGTTTCTGGCCAGACCACCTGTCACCCAGCAATCTTCACCACCCACAATGAGCTCAGTCGCTCAAGGTCCAGGCACGTTTCCATTTTGCCTGTCCATCCTGCACCAGAGATTCTGAGTTCCCAGTCTCTGGCCTCCTGCAGGGCAGGGGTCCCGGGGCCATCCCCGAGCCCGGGCAGGAATGCATATCTGGAGGCTACTAGGTCGGGTCTGCTGGGGCAGCAAGCCAACAGCACTAAGCAAGTGCCCTCTTGCTCACTCTTGCGACACCCACCTTCCTACTCATTCTTCCGGTAAAAGCTTTGTGCTGGCTGTTCCCACTGTCCGGAACACTCTTACCCCAGACCCTCACATGGCTCATTTCCTGTTATTCAGCTCTCAGCTCAAGGCCGCATCCTCTGGGAGCCTCCTACAGCCACCCAGTCACTCTATCATATCCCCTCTTGCTATATTGGGAGGAGTTCCTCCATTTTTTAACAGCATTACTGAGGTATAATTGACATGCAATAAACTATACATATTTAAAATACAATTTGATAAGTTTTCACATATGTACACACCCATGAGACCTTCATCCCAATCAAGATAGTGAACTTGCATCCATCACCCCCAGAAGTTTTCTCCTGTCCCTCTCTAGCCCTGCTTCCCACCCCCAGGCAACGCTGATCTGCTCCTGTCACTGTAGATGCGTTTGCATTTTCTAGAGTTTTATATAAATGGAATCCTACAGGATGCGCTCTTTCTCAGTCTGACTCCTTCCATTCGGCATGATTATTTTGAGATTCATCGAAATTGTTGCATGCGTCAGCAGTTCGTTCCTTCTTCTTGCTGAGTAGTATTTCATCGCGTGAATGCACCACAACTGGTCTATTCATTCAGCCACTGATGGACACTTGGGTTGTTTCCAGTTTGCAGCCATAATAAATAAAGCTGCCATGAACATCCATGGACACTTCTTTACACGGACATATGCTTTCTTCCCCTTGGGTAAACACCTAGGAGTAGAAGGGCTGGCTCATGTGCTAGTTAACTACAATTAACTTTTTAAGAAGCTACAATGTATTTTCCAATTGTACATTC
Source organism: Ceratotherium simum simum (assembly GCF_057802395.1). Taxonomy (NCBI): domain Eukaryota; kingdom Metazoa; phylum Chordata; class Mammalia; order Perissodactyla; family Rhinocerotidae; genus Ceratotherium; species Ceratotherium simum. Next base: position 13,086,759 of record NC_141915.1, read on the forward strand.
CCACCAGCAGAGCTTGCAAGTTCCAATTCCTCCATATCTTGGTCAGTTGTTTTAAGCAGCCATTCTGATAGGTATGCAGAAGTATCTTACTGTGGTTTGAGTTTGCATTTCCCTAATGACTAATGATGTTGAGTATATTTTCATTTTTTGCCATTCATATGTCTTCTTTGGTGACTGTTCCTTTATGTTATTTTATTTATGGTAATTATCAATGTAATTACTTGCTTGTATATTATAAGCTCCAGGAGGGCTGGGACAGGGTCTACGTGCCCCTGTATCCCCTACACCTAGAATAGTGCCTGGTACCTGATGGGCAGATGCTCAATAAACACTTTAAAAAGTGAATGAATGGGTCTGAATTCTGGCCCCTGCTCTGCCTGACTCTATGTAACCCTGAACAAGTTCTCTGGCCTCAGTTTCCCAGCCTGTAAGTGGGGCAGGGGTATTGAACTCAAAGACCTTGAGGGCCCCCCAGCTCTGACAGGGTCTGGGTTTGAGGCACACCTACTCTTGGCTACCCTGGGTTTTCCCTCACCCTGAACTCCAACCTTTGTAGACTGGGCCGTGGCTCCCCAGATAACCTTTGGCTGTATTGACAGCAAGGGGAGTGCCACGTCTTCTGGCTCTGGGAGCCTGGACCCCATCACCCACCCTGCAGAATCTATTCACCCTGAGGCCCCAGACCTGCTGCCATGGCCCAAGGAGCTGGCATCCTGCCCAAGGGTTATGGACCCAGACAGCTCCATACTCCTGTCTGAGTGCCCCCCAACCCCCCCATGCCTTACACACACAACCAGAGCCCCCCAGAGCCTAAGAGTCTCCTCTCTGCTACCAGACCATGAGCCACGAGGGTCTCCTGTCCCACCAGGTAAACTCTGGTGCAGGGCCAATGGGCTGGAGCTTAAGGAAGAAAGGGAGGGAGGAAGGTCCCAATTTCAGTAATAAGTCAAAGAAAAAGGCCTGACCCAGACAGTAAGCTCCTGGGATCCCCTGCCCCCATCTTGATGTGTGATCTTGGGAGGTCCCTTCCATGATCTGGCCTCAGTTTCCCCATCAGTGCACGGAGGAGGAGGATGTGACGTTCCAGGGGCCTGTCCAGCACTGACACTCAGTCGTGTGGCTCCACATGGCGAGAGCCGGAACCGCAGAGACAGCAGGATGCAGGGTCCTACTCAGTGCCGACAGAGCCACATCCCAGGTCAGGGTCTGGGCTCAGCCTGGGCTAGAGAAAAGAGGGCAGGGAAGTAGCCATTCAGGCACCCCCAGAACACTGGACACCCAAGGCCTCACCCTGGATGCTGAGAGAGCTGGCTGGGTCGGGCCTGGATCAGCTCCTGGGAGCAGAGAAGGAGACAGCTTCACCTCTTACTGCCTTGAGCCAAAGAAACACTCAAAGGTCTTGTCCAGGGAGGCTGCATGGGATAGACAGGAGGTGGGGAGTGGGCAACTCAGAACAAAAGAGGGTTCCAGCAGCCTGTGGGCGGGTCCTGTGGCTGAAGGCTGGGATGTGCTCGGAGAAACGCTCTGGAGGAGGTGAGATGGGGGTAGAGCAGAGACGTGAGGTCAGGTAGGGAGTGCTGGGAGGCGGAAGACAGAGAGAGACGGGAGAGTCTGGGGTCTTGGGATAGTGGAGAGAAGGAAAGATGGAGATGAGGAGGCGGGGAGGAGATGAGACACAGGCAGAGAAGAGGAGGTGGGCCGGCCAATAAGAGAGGAGTGAGAGAGGAGGCCAATGTGGGAAGCGCAGACAGAGCGACAGAGCCTTGAGATCACGGGAGGGGAGGACAGAATGCTGAGGGAGCCGTGGTCAGCAGGGAGGGGAGCAGGACGTGTGCACAGCTGCTCAGAGGGAAAGCAGGTGAGCAGGGCCCCGAGGGATGGAGATAGAGCTGACCCGCACCACCGGCAGACGCCTCCCGCAGCAAGCCATCATCATCATCTGGGAACCTAGGGCCCTGGTAAACTGCAAAAATATTTTAAATAAAAGTGTTCTAAGCATCAAAACATTGAAGCCGTTGTTGTCACACTGTGGGTTAGTTGCTGTGGAGAAACTCAGGCCGGCGGTCACTCCAATCAAACGCCAATGGGAGACAGGAAATGAGCCCCAAATGGGCTGGTTTAGGGTTGGCGTCAGGAAGGGGGGTCTCCGCCCAGAGCCAGGAATTGGGGGGGGGCTGGAGCTGGGACAACATTCCACTGCCCAGCGTGCTTCCCTGAAAATCTGGAGGCACAGATCTGATAGGAAAACTGAGGCCCAGAGAAGGTGAAAGACTCTCCCAAGATCACAGAACAAGTCACTGGTATGCTGAGACCATGTCCCAAGTGTCCTGTTCCAGGTCCAGATGTCTTCCCAGCACACAGTCTGTTTCTCTTTCAAGATCCCATTTGGCCAGGCATTTCAAAGCTGGCCCCATCTCAGGAATAAGGCAACCCCCCAAAACACGATGACTTCCCAGAGTGGGGCTAAGCTTCTCAAGTGGCGACCCTTCTATGCTGGGGAGGGGTCCATTGGTGCCTCTCGTCCCACACAGCCCGGGCGAGCATGGCCGTGAGGGTCCTCTCTCCTGAATTCCAGGCAGACTCCACCTCCCACTGGTCCCCACACCTGCCCTGCGTGTTCTCACTTCTGAGCCTTTGCTCAGGCTGATCTCTCTGCCTGAAATGCCCACCCATCTGGGGGCCTCTCCTCCACTACTTACAATGCATCTTGTTCTTCCACCCCCACTTAAATAGCGTCTCTTGCTATGTCCCGCGTGCTGGACAGCACCCAGCACAGGATGCAGAGCTCGTGTCCTGACCCCCTTCATCTCTTACCTGAATGTCTGCAATAGCCTTTCTAACTGGTTCCCACCTCCACGCCAGCTGCCCTCCCATCCATGGGCTGGTCTTACAAGTCACGGACTGGGTCACAGGCAGCGCCATCTCTCCTCCCTGCTTGCTGACTACCTCCCTGCCCCACAGGCCTCCTTCAGTTCTTGGAATGCTCTCATCTTTCCGGCTTCAGCACCACCACACCTGCTGTCTCCTCTGTCTGGAAGGCTCTTTCTCCCACTCTTCACCTAGGCAATTCCTACCCTCAGTGCTGCAGAGAGGAGGTAACCACCCTAACTAAACTAGGAGCCCCCGTGATCACCCTTTCTATTAACACCTGGTACTTTGCACTCAGTGGCATTATTCCCCATTTGTGATTCTATTTTCCTTTGTAATTGTTTAGTCTTTGCCTCTCCCACAGCCTATAAGCTTGATGAGGGCAGTGACCATGCTGTTGGTTCACTGCAGTATCCTGAGCACCTACCACAGCTCCTGAAATACATCAAGGACTCAGCAAATATCTCAAGGAGTGAAGGAACGAATGCTGAGCCCGGCCCTCAGGAAACTCACCAATTGGGTAAGTATGGAGCATGGAACTGGAGTGTCTGAGTGGGGTGGGATACTAACTCCCAACAGGGATTTCCTTCTTGGGGCTTCTACGAAGGTGATCCAGCCAGTGATGGGAGATTGGCATTCACTCACCTCTGGCATCAAAGAATTCATCATCCGAGCTCTCCACGGAGTCGCTGAGGACATTTTGAAGGTGCCAAGGGGCACCGCCGCCCGAGGGAGGGCCACCTGCCAAAGGGAACACACCCATTAGACAAGCCTGAGACCACCTCCGGGCATGCGGGAGGTAAACCCAGACCGCCCCTGGACCAAGGGTCAGTCAGTGTCCTGCCCTCTCCCTTCAAGCCTCAGCACCTCACAGAGCCCTCCTGCTACTATGTTTTCACGTAAGCCCCAAAGGCCTCTGTGAGATAGCTCAGCGGGGCAGGAACGAGTGTGCCCATTTCACGTGCACTAAAACCGAGACCGGAGGAAGTTAAGAGACGTTGCCAAGGTAACAAGGCACATCAGTAAGCATAGAGTATGTTTTGCTGTGTTAACAAATGATCTCAGCAGCTTAAAACAACCATGGTTCGTTTCTCACTCACACACAGGGTGGCAGGGGGCCCCGCTCATGGTGGTCACTCAAAGGCGCCACTTTATGAGGCCACCACCTCAAAGTGAGAATTCAAGGTCGGCAGAAGTAGGAGAGAAGAGCTCAGAAAGTCACGCCCAGTTGGAAATGCTTCTTCCCACAAGGGACACATTTCTGTGCGCAATTCATTGGCCAAAGCAAGTCACGTGGTGACGCCCACTTCAAGAGGGGAGAGGAGGGGAGAAGCAGACATCCTGATGAGCACCGGTAATGCCCATTACACACAACACACACAGGCCCAGCCAGGAGTGCAGCCTCCAGAGAGAAGAAAGACCCCAACTAAGGAAGGGGGAGCTTGAGACCTGCCCCGTCTCTGCCACTGGCAGCCTGTGTGGCCATTCCCTTTCCATACCACAGCCTCAGTTTCCCCACCTATAAAATATCAAGATCAATCCTGAGCTCGAAGGATCAGAAATAACGCATGCTCAGCACCTGTATCTCAGGAGGCTCAGTTACAGCATCGTTAGAACAGCTATTATTATTAACATCTACAGAGGCCAGGACGTGGGGTTCTCGGAGCAGGCAGGAGCAAGGACACACAGAGAATGTGGCCTCGTGCCCTGAACACTGCCCCAACCCACCTCCTGCCCCAGGACCAGGGGGAGGGAGGCCAGAGACAGAGCTGGGGCCAGAAGCCTCTCTCCCCACCCCCAGCCCTCTGAACTCCCTCTACTAGGCTCTTCGGGACGCATGTGGAACCAGCTGGTGCCCAGCACACCCATGAACTCCTCCACATGCTCCCTGGACACGTGAAACACTGGGGATTGCAGATGGATTAAAATATAATTGTAAAAATTAAAACTATACAATTGCTAGAAGAAAACTGACCTGGTAATTTTCCTGAGGAAATAATCAGAGAAGTACACGAAGATGGAAGTGTGCACTTGATCATGCCAGTGTTCTGCTAACAGCAAAACACTGGCAGAAATCCCAGCGTCCATCCATAGGGGACTGAAGGTGCGTTCATAATACAGCCATAAAGGGAATTCTTTGCAACTGGTAGAAAAATGGACTACCTCCTTATGTGTTGACGTGGTGAGATGCCCATGGAGTACGGTTAGGAGAAAAAATGCAGGGAGGTCCCAGAATGGTTTCTTTTGACCCCATTCTTGAAAAACACACTTATATCTGCATCCTGAGGATACGTGCAGCATTTTAGTTAAGAGCTCAGACTCCGAGTTCACCTCTTAGAAGCTGTGTGATATCAGGCAAGTCCTTTCACTTCTCTGTGCCTCAGTTTCCCCAGCTATTAAGTGAGGATAGCTCATAACTGCCTCATGAGCTTGTTGTAAAGATTAAATAAAATGCATCAAAGTACTTAGCACAGGGCCTAGCACAGAGCAAGTGTATAAATATACTTACAGACTCATTAAAATGTCTGGAAGGACACGCACCAAAATGTCAATAGAGATTATCTCTAGAGAGTAGAATTTGATAGAAGAGGCAGGGAAAACCCAGTTTTTACACTGCACATGTAATTTCATATGATTATTAATTTTATAAATTCATCTTATTTTATTAGTTTTAAGATGTACACTTTTTTCACACTTTAACATCTTTAAAATTGGGGTGCATCTTACATGATGGCATGTCACAATTTCATTGGCATTGTTTATTCTTTCTTGGAGTATCTAAAATAATGGTGCATCTTACAATTGATTCCATCTTAGATTCAATGGAAAACAGTAAAACCACCATACACACAGGGTACATCTTCCCTGGGGCTTCAGCCCTGGCCACCAGGCACACATGTCCTGTCTCCAGAGAGATCTGGGTTCCTGTATCAGCGATGCCCTGTCTGTATAATGAGAAACCTGACAGAGACTGTTTGTTGAAACTGTTCAACTCTGACTGATGTTTGAGGAGCCCGTCTGGTACATAGTAGAAGTCAATAAACAAGTCAGAGTAGGGGCGGCCGGCCCGGTGGTGTAGTGGTTAAGTTCGTGCACTCTGCTTTGGCAGCCCAAGGTTCGCGGGTTCAGATCCCGGGCGCGGACCTACACACCACTCATCAAGCCATGCTGAGACAGCGTCCCACAGACAAAACAGAGGAAGACTGGTACAGATATTAGCTCAGGGACAATCTTCCTCAAGCAAAAAGAGGAAGATTGACAACAGATGTTAGCTCAGGGAGACACTTCCTCAAGCAAAAAGAGGAAAATTGGCAACAGATGTTAGCTCAGGGCCAATCTTCCTCACCAAAAAAAAAAAAAAAAGTGGGGGTGGGCACTCACCCCAGCCATGGCTAGAGTGCACATTACGATGCACTCCTTGGAGAACCTGCTGCAGCCCCAGCTCACCACGCCCTGTCACCCTGCAGGATGCTGGCACTGTTCCCTGCCCTGAGCTCAGATCCGAGAACATAAACTGTTCCTGAAGGGAGAGGCCAGCCCCGGTTAGCCCAGGGACACAGCCCTCCTGCCCGCCCCTCCTGCCTCACCCACCACAAACTCCCAAACACACACAGCTTGAGCTCCATGGCTTAGAGCCAGGCGAGAAGCTCATTCTGAGACACAGAAAAGGCAGAAGCCACAGGGAACACTCACCTGGAGTCACCTCTAAGGGCAACGCTGAATCTGCCCCACACTCCCCATGGGGACCATCTAAGCTTTTGATTCTCACCCACCAGTGTGGACAGCATGACAGGCTGGTCAGCAATTTCCTACTCATGGGCCCTGGATTTACTGCTAGCACCCTGGAAGTTCTAGCTAGCACAATAAGACAAGAAAAAAAAATAAGAGGCATACTTACTGGAAAGGAAAAAATAAAACTGCCTTTATTCTCAGATGGCCTGATTGTCTATATAGAAAATAAAACCTCTACAAAATCTACAAAAAAAAAATCTACTGGAACTAATAATTGAGTACAGCAAGATCACAGGATACAGCATCAATATACAAAAGTCTATTACACCCCTATATATTGGCAATGAAGAAATGGAATCTGAAATTTAAAAAATAATACCATTTGCAATAGCACCAAAAATATAAAAATAAAATAAAAAGAAGTGCTTAGGCATCAATCAAATGTATGTGGAGATTTCTGTGATTCAAAATTTTTTGAATACAAAAAATACAAAATCTTTCATAATTTTATATTTTCTCAATCCACAGGCACTAAAGGTATAAAAAGTATCATCCATACTATGTTACTACACAAATACCCCTTGCTGTCCAAATCTACTCCCTTCCTAAGAAGCAAGAATTTGGATGGTTGGGGCAGTCATATGACCCTCATCTATTTGGTGCCTGGGTTTTGGACGGCAAGCAGCAAGTGTCAGTAGTGAAGGGATCATCTGAAGATTTATCTGAGTCTACCTGGTTCCTGAGTTTGAAGAGCGAGGGTTCAGGGAGAAGGTCCTGGATGTGGTGGCCCTCATCTCTATACAGGACACACTCCACCCAAGAACAGAGGCAACAACATTTCTGCCAACCTCCCCCTCACAAATAGCATGTGCTAGAGCCTGAAGGAAGGAGGAAAGTTCTAGAACCTTTCCCTCATTCACCACTCCCACTGTGTCCAACCCTTCAGGCCACCATCATCCTAGGTCACTGCTACACTGATAACATGTGTGATGGGCTGGCCCTCCTGGGAGTCCCAGAGGGGAGAAGTGGGCAGAGGGAGGGGAGGGGAGGCCAGTTCAGCTCCATCTGAGGGAGATGTTCTCCCAGCTACAGGTGGGCAGAGAGGGAGGGGACTTCGGGGTATCAAAGGGAGCTGCTCATCCCACAGGCACTAAGTTAGGTGCTGGGGACACCAAGGCAAATGAGAGAAACAGGGTGGGGCCTTCACAAAACTTGCATTCTGCAGGGGGATGGGGGAGGCAGACCGGGAAGAAGTAAACCACAAAGATAATTTCAGCAGGAGAAAGTGCTGTGAAGAAGAGAAAACCTCTCTCTTCCTACCTCCACCGTGTCTTCCTTCCTCTTACAGTGTAACTGTAGCCTAAAGAATAGACAGGCACCAACACGTGGGTCTGTACATCCACCGAGGGACAATGACGAGAGCGATAGGCCCCAATCATCAAAAGAGCTTTGTCATTTATTCAAGTCATAAACGCTGAACTAACACTGTGCCTTTCCTTTCAGATGAACCTTTCACCTGGTTGTTGACTCTCCTTTGTGGTCCAAATCTATATTTGAATTTCTTTTCAAAGGTATATTTTATCTTGTTTACTGTTATCCTCTTTGTTTTCAAAATGCGTACCTGCATTGGTTTTTAAATATATACTCTAAGTTTGTTTAAATGTGCTACAAATGCCTCCGCCCTCTCAGGCAGGGGCTGCCCAAAGCAACCTCTGGAAAGGTGGGTGTGTGGGGGGATCTCGGTTATTCATCTTTGTATAAAAAAGAACCCATAAAAACAGATAACATTCAGAAGCAGCCGTCACCTGGCTTCTAGATGGGAAATGCCCCCTTCGTCTCTTTCTCCAGCATGCAGATTTTTTAGCAAATGGCAAAGGTCATGTTTTGAAAAAGGAAAACAGTGATGGACAGAATCTCTTCAGAGTGTGAGGGAAAAACCTTTCTGAAAAGGTGTCAGGTGAGTGGAGGCTTGAATGACGAGAAAGAGCCAGACATGCGAAGCACAAGTGTGCCCGTGTGTGCATGCACGCACGCTCCCGCACACACGTGTGGCATGGACAGGCAGCGTGCATGGATGAAAGCCTTCCTGGATGAAGGAGCCACAGGGGCAAAGTAGGCAGGGGGGTGCCTGTCGTGGATGGGAGCTCGGAACAGGCCGGTTTTAAGGTTCCAACCCCCACCCAGAGTCTATCGCCGGCACACTTCAGGAAGAGGGGCACACAGACACCCAAGAGGGTCAGGGAGCCTCCTGAGGGGCAGGGCAGGGGGCACAGGTCAGGTGTGCCAAAGGCCACACATGGTCTTGAGAGTCAGAGAAGGTGGGCACCATGATCCCAGAACAGCGACGGCAAAGGCCCAGGAGCACAGTCCCCTTGAGGTGGGTCTCTGCCCTACACCCCTGCATTTCCTGTGTCCAGTACACGGTCCCAGGCAGAAGAGGGCCAAGAAGTGTTTGGCAAACAAGCAAATGAATAAAAATGATCTGCCGAGTAAATACAGTGCGCCAGACGCTCTGCTAGCTGACTCACAGTGCCGTCTAAGGGCATCCTCACTAAGCCCCGTGGAGTGGGTATCATGAATCCCCATCTTACAGCTAAAGAAATAAAGGCTCAGAGACAGGAAGTTGTTTGCTTGAGGTCATAAAGTGAATAAGTGATGGAGGCAGGATTTGAACCCAGATCCATCTGACTCTGGGGTTTGTGCTCAGGACCACCATGCTGGCTGCTCCGTATCAGAGCTCAGGGAGGGGCTCCCAGGTCTCTCCTCTCTCCATCGCCTGCTCTCTTGGCCAATTATAATCCTCCCACCTGCTGCTGGCTAGCCGAGCAAGGTGCCGGAGGCCTGCCCCAGCTGCTCTTGGGTGTTCCAGCCCCAGGGCAGCTGTCCCAGTTATAGAACCATCTGCCCACCAGGTCTGCAAATTAGTGTCTGGGTATCCTTGTGTCTGTGTGAAAATCTAAATGTGCGTCTGCATTCTTCAGAGTGTGTGAACCTCCCCAGCCAGCCACTCTCCCTTCCTAAGCCCATCCCTAAGACACACACAGGCACGCAGGCTCCCATATATTCTCTCTCTCTTTCTGTGTCTCACACACACACACACACACACACACACACACACACACACACAGATCAGCTCTCAGCCATAGCTGAAAATTTAGCAGAAAGGTTAGAGCATGAGCTTTGGAGCGATGCGAACCTGGGTTCAGTGTTAACACTTACTATGACCTGAAGCAAGTTAACCTCTCTGAGCCTCACTTTGCTCATCTGTAAAATGGGTATCATAATTCTTACCTGAGTGTTAGGCAATTTATCTGAGACCATCCACTAACGTGCCCGGCACTGCCTGGCCCTCGGGAGATGTTGGCCCTCGTCAGCTGCAGGATGAAGGTTTAGGCAGGGCTCCAGCAGCCACCTGTGCCCAGGGGGTCTTCCAGGCAGCTTCCAGGGGCCCTCCCCAAGATTGCAGAGTTCCTTCTGTGTCCTCCAAGGCCCAGCCTACATCCTCCAGTAGACTCTCCTTCTGTTCCACCTTCACTACCACATTTATTTAAAACTCTAAATCAGGAAAAAAGAGAAAGGGGGATACCCCAACCCTTCCCCAGCAATCCAGAGAGAAACAAATGGTCCTTCATACCCCACGGTGCCCAGATCTCCCAGGAGAGCTCCGAGCTGGGCCCTGCGGTGGGAGGAGCTGCCGAGAGCCATCCCCACTCTCTCTTCTGGCCCCTCTACCCACCGGCTGCAGGTCCAGTGTGGCCTCGTGGACCTTGTCACAGGCCTGGGTCTCCCCAGCATGGGTGCAGCCAGAGGTCCTGGCTCAGGTCGTTGACTGCACTTACACACCTTCCCCACCTCAGCCCTGGCTCCCAGGGACACAGGAATAGGCAGATGGACAGACGGACAGGAGCCTGCTGTGGGTGCGCTGCTCTATGCCAGGGACCCCAGGGCAGCCTCAGCCTGAGGGCAAGAGCCCCACCAGAAGGGAGACACCACCCTGCTCTCAGGAGCCCAGACTGAGGGGACAGACACTCACAGCGAGGAAAGCCCTGGCCCAGTAAAGTGAGGGATGCAGGGATTGGCCGACTCTTCTGGGCCAGACCTCGGGCCAGATGGTGCCAGGAGGAAGGAATTGAGGACAGAGCTGGACTGGATCAGTCCCTGACCCCGGGTGCCAGCCTCAGGGCCCAGCCCTGCGCTGGCCCTGCGCGGAGCACAGGACAAGTGGGGAGCGGACAGCCTGGCCCTGGGCTAAGTGCCACACACACTGTGCCCCATAGGTGCGGATGGCAATTCCCCAAGGCAGGGACCCTGCAGGCTGCAGGAGCCCAGAGGCCTTCCTGGGGGAGGAGGCCCAAGCTGAGCCTTAAAGGAAGGGTGAGCAGGGTTGGCCAGGCTGGGGCAGAGTGGGAGGGAGGAGGGACATGGGTCAAAGCAATCAGGAGTCTTCCAGGAGAAGCCAGGTCTAAGAACTTTCTCCCCAAGAGTAAGAAGTGTGGCTCATCAAAACAAGGGCGGGGAAATGGGTGTCTGCTGTGACAGCCATGGCTCTGCGGGTGTTCAAGGAACACTCGCCAATTCCCAGACCCCCAGGGGGCCACAAGCGCCTCTGAGTGGGCCCAGGTGGGGTGCACCCCGGGGCTGTGGCCGCAGCTTCTGTGCCCAGCCCTGCCTGAGGCTGTGTCTGAAACCACGGCCTGCCTGCCTGCTGGACTCAAGCAATCTGTGCCTCCAAAGAGGAGAGGGGCCAAAAGGAGAAAAGGCTTGGCTGCTCGGCCGCAGGCTCATTCCAGTGGGCCCCTTGTCTCCTCTCTCTCTGTCACTGTCTCACACACACAGGGGCAGGAGAATGGCAGGTTCTATAAGCCCAGCGTCTAGTTTAAGTCCTAACAATCAATCCTGCTAAATACTCAGGCCACTGGACTCCCCACGGGCAGCGGGGGCCCCGTGGACACGTAGAGCCCGGAGCCCATATGTAGCTCATGCAGCCGCACACACACACAGCCTCACACACACATTTAGAATCACACTTCTCTGCTCCTCAGTCCTGGCCTGAGGTCCCAGGGGTCCACACACAGGATGTAGAGTGTGAGACACGTGGAGTCTGGGTGAGGCCCCCCATAGGCAGGTGGGTGGCAATAAAGGCCCACCCCACCTCTGCCCCTCCTCCCTGGAGTCTGGCCTCCCTCTTCTCTCATGGGAACCATGGTCCCAGTCCCACTCCCCCTGGGGGCCAGTTCACATCCCAGCTCTGCCACTTATCAGTTGGTGATCTGAGTGAATGTCACCACACCACTCTGTGCCTCAGTTTCCTCCTCTGTAAATGGGGGTAATCACTGTACTCACATAAGGTTGCTGTGAGAATTAAATGAATGAATATTTGGAAAAGGTTTAGCATATGCTACAAAAGGGTTTGTTAAATAAAATAAATAAATCATGATCATCCACAGGTCCGACTTTTGTCCTTTCATCTGTGGAAGCTCTCAGGGGTGGGGCCCTCTCCTTCTCCTTAGGCCCCTGGAATGGGAGCCCAGAGGGCAGCACAGGAACTGCCCTCCTCTCCCTGAGGCTGGAAGTGCCTGTCCCCTGACGCTCACAGGCCACTACTGGTGCCTGGCTGACCCCTCTCTCCTCTCGCCCAGTGCAACTTCCAGGGGCTGGGGTTCGTCTGCCCCCCAAACCTGAACTACCCAAGGCCAGGACGCACACTCTCTTCCAGCCTCTCCACCCACCAGTCTGGGCTCTGTAACACGGTGCCACCGAGAAGCCCCCCACACTACGTTTTTTTCCTCCAAGCCTTCGCTCCTGCAGGTCCTGATGCCGGAAACGCCCTGCATCCCCGCCCCACCCCCCAATCCCCAGGCATGCTTTCAGATCAGCCGAGTGAAATTTATATAATGTTATAAACCAATCTTACCAATAAAAAAAAAAAAAACAGAATCAGCCAAGGAATCAGCTGAAAGCTTCCCGTGACCCTCAGGCTGGCCCGGGTGCCTGCCTCCTCTGTGCTCCCAGAAAGTCCTTCACCCGTGCCCATCACAGCACCTCTCCACAGACGGGTTCCAGGCCTGCCTGCCCCACTGGGCTGTGGGTTCTCCCAGGCAGACACCTGGTAGGAATCTTCTCCAGGCCCATAGCCTCTCCCAGTTCAGGGCTGGGAACAGAGAAAGCTCTTGTATTGCTCAGCATGGCCCAGCATAGGATAGATCTCAGAAGGGCCCCGTCTCAGGGACGGGTCTCAGAGGGCATGTCCTCAGGACCCGTCTCTGGGTCAGGATGGATCAGGGACCAGACCAATCCAGGGCCAACCAGCCCATGCTCAGCCTTCAAGGAGCTGGGGGACCACCCAAGGAGAAACAAGAAGCCAGGAGAAGCTGCTTCCAGAAAAATGCATTATTGAAGGCAACCAGTGCTGGTTGGGGGTTTGTTGCTATAGAAACGTGTCCTAACTATCTCCCAAACTGCTGTATGCGCCACTGATGAGCTTGTGTGCTGGGCTGTTTCTGGGGACATGCCGGAAAGGCCTGTCCTCTGGGGTTCCCAGCACCTGGAGCCCGGATCCTGGAGGACTCAGAAGGAATCCAGCTTCCGGGGTGACCAGGCAGGTCCACCAGTCCAGGATGGACTCAAGGATTGAGGCTGAGAGTCCAGGCTGCAGAATCATCCTGAGACAAGCCACAGCCCTACCCTGACTTCAACCACAGCCTGAACCTTGAGCTGGCCACAGATCAAGTCATAACCCTGGTCACAGAACAAGCTGCGACCTGGCCACAGACCAGGCTACAACCCCAATCTCAAACCAAGCCATGAAGCTGACCACAGACCCAGCCACAGACTAAGCCTTGACCCAGTCACAGACCCAGCCACAAATTCGGCAACCCACCAAGCAATGACTCTAGTCACCGACTGTGGCCTGGCCCTGGCCACAAACAGCACCAGGCACACTCAAGAGGCTGTATCACATCACGTCAAGGATATTTTCACACCAGCACTAAACTCTGTGCAGCCTTTTACACCACTGCCCAGGGTTTGCATGGCCTCCACCATCGTCTTCACAAGAGTCCAGTGAGGTCAGTTGAGGAGGGCTCTGATCCCTGTTTGCGGATGAGAAAGTGAAGCTCAGAGGAGGCAGCTGACCTGCCCACTGTCGCCCTCCCTGTTCCCCCGGGGTGTCTGGGGTGGGATTAGAATCCCAGTCTCCCAGCAGGACACAGTTGGCCAAACCAGTTGCTTTGGAAAAGATGTGCTTTTTGAAGACCTGCTGGTATCTCATAAATATGCCATTTAAATACCCATTAATTACCTTATTTAGGAGATAATTAGTGATTAATAGCTTTGGCTATCTATTGTACTATCATTTGCTCTGCCAATTAGGCTCCCAACAGTTCTGAGTTATTTGGAACAATTCTCCCAAGCCCCAGATGTCCCCCCTCTGTCCCGCCAGACTCTGGCTCCATAAGGAAGAAGCTCTCTCTTCCCTCTAAAGGGAGCTCCCATAGCACCTGCCACTGCACCACTGACAGCTCTGCCATCTCCAGGCTCCTCAGGGGGGCCAAAAGACAGGACAGAGGGTCCCCTCAGCAGCTGCAGGAAGGCACTCCTTCCAATCATCCCAGGGCCCCCTGTGGGGAGCGGGGAACAGAGGCCCAGGACCCCGGCACCCAACCAGAGCATGGGGAGTTGAGGTCACAGACTCCATGGAAGATGCCGGGGACTTTCCGAGACTCCCACCTCAATGAGCTGGCCAGCTTTTGGGTAAGGGCACCAAAGGCTACCATTAGCCTGAGGCAAGCAGCAGGCCCCCGCTAGCAAGGGCCAAGGTGGCGCCACGTGGGCCATTCATACCACCCGCCACTCGGGTTGGTACTGAACAAGGATGAGGCCCAAGGTTGCCTCTGCCCCCAGGCTCTCCATTTGGTGCCAAATTACAGCTCAGGGAATTGCCAGCCAGGACCCCGCAGGCGGGGCTACATAATGCTCTCATTACACTGTACCAGAAGGGAACAAAGAGGCAGCCAGGGATAAACCCCCCCCACTGGGCAGTAATGGGAAGGCTGAAAATAGCTCTTTTTACCACAAGGGATGATTCCAGAGTTGCTCAGCTGGGACCAGCCTCACAGGGGGTGGGAAGTGGGGGTGAGGGGAGGAGAAGGAAGCCACGGGGCCTACGGCAGCGCCAAAGGGCAGTGACCTGGACCACTCTGGAGCAGTCTAGAAAAGGTCAGTGGTGTATGAGTGACGGGCCACAGTCACTCCAAACCTCCCAAAGACAGACTCCTAGAAGAGCTGCAGCCCCCGGAGCTCACGATCCTGGATCCTGCACACCCAGGCCTCTCCCTGAGGAAGCCCGGAGCGCAGGACATGACGCGCTCTGCAAACACCGAGAGAGAGCCAAGCAAACACGGCATCAGCAGCAGAGGGCTCAGGAGAGGCCTCTCAGATCCACCAGAACCCAACGCCCCTCCCAGATAGAGCCCGCCGCGTTTCTATTTTTGCTTTCAACCCTTGTTTGGCATCCTCGGCTAACAGAAGGCTACTTCCCCTCCCTCCAGAATAATGGGTCATCTGGGAAGGGGAACACCTCCTCCCTGGCCTCCCCTGCCCCAGGTCTGCAAATAAACAGGCTGACCCCTGCAAAGGAAGATGAGGCTCCGGACACCCCTGGGCACCTTCCCTTGGCAGGTCATCAGCTCCGAGGTCTCCTGCTTGCCAGCCTTGGAGAACCTTACCAAGACGCTTGGAGAGAAGAGCTTGACACCTGAGAACTCTGGTTTCCAGAGGCAGGTGCAACCGCACCTGTCCCCTCCCGGCCCTGGCTGCACACGCTGACCTCTCTCCCCACAGCCACAAAGCCTTCCCCCGGGAGGCCTGAATCCACTCCACAGACAGGCCACAGCCCAAGCTCCACATGTCACCCTAGCCTCAAACTGAGCCCTGATGTGGCCACCCAGGCTCTCAGCCTGGCCCCTGCCTGAGCCGTGGCTCCATCCACAAGTGAACCTCACAAATGCAGCCCTGGGGAGAGCCTGGAGGATGCAGGGTGGGGGCCCCACTGCAGGGACCCAGCTCCCAATCCAGTACCACAGATGGGCAGAAGGCTCCCCCTTCCTACACCCCCTGTTCAGCCTCCCCACACACATCCACCCTCCCCAAACACGGACCCCCATGGGGGCTGGTGGCCACACAGCTGTGCAGGCCTCCGCAGGCAGACGTGGGGCCCTGGAGGTGGCATTTACCTCCGGAGTGACTCACTAAGGCACCCATTCCTTTGTGAAAGGGGGTGCAATTTAGCATTCTCTTTCTCTTTCGAAAACAAGAATTTTAAAAGAGAGAGTGTAGAGAGATTAAGGGAGTGGGTGGGGAGCTCAGATCTCATTTGATTTCTAAACTCATGTGTTATGCATTCTCTCCTCCCCCTCCCACCCCCAGCCCTGCCCCTGGGGCCTCTGGCCACCCCCTTCCACGTGGCTCCTGGCTGTAGATGTGGGGATGGGCTGGGGCCTGGGACCCCCAGTCCTCAGCTCCCCATTTGTTCCCCCAACCCCATCACCCTTCTGGGAGGGTCCATGTGAGGTGGGAGATGGGAGGAGGTGAGGCCTAAAGGCTAAATAAAGGCAGAGGGGAGGGAAGTCCAGAAAGAAGACAGAGCAGTGTCAGAGCTGGAGCGACTTAAAGCTCATCTTGACCCCTGAACTCTTCCCTTCCCTTCCCCTTTTACAGATGAGGAAACTGAGACCCAGAGGGGCAGTTCAAGGTCAACCAGTGACAGAGCCAGGTCTCTTTTTTGTTACACAGTTTAACCCCTAGGAATGCTGAATCCAAGAGCAGAAGAGACCTAAGTTCTGATTCCAGCTCTGCCTCCAACTTCACGTGTGATTCTAGAACCAGACACTTAACCTTTCTGGGCCTCGGTTTTCTTATCCTTAAACCAGGAATAACATTGCCCCTACCCCAAACCTGCTGTGGAGCCACTGGATAGCAAAGCAGGTTGAAGACCGCTACAAAACAACGAGCCCGATTGTTCCCAGGATGCTAACCCCTGACCCCGTCTCTCCCTCGCCCAAGCCTGGAATCCCAGAGAATCCCTGGGAGGCAGCTGGGTCGTCCCCAGTCCTCAAAGCCTCATTGGTCTCTGGGAGCTCACACCTCTGTCCTTGAAGACACCAGACCTCAGAGAAGAGCCCTTCGCCTGTCTCGCCTCAGTGTCCGCCCTGCATAATTAACAGGTGGGACTAGAAGCGCTCCAAGTTTCTTCCAGCTGTGAACTATCACAATATACTAAGAAGGATGCGAGAAAACATCACACCTTCTGGCCAATCCGACGCAGACACGGCCCCAGCAAGGGGGATCCAGCCTCGTCCTCAGGCTCTGTGACCCAGCGCTGGACTCGCAAACACCAGGTCACACGGGCCTCCAGCTGGGACGGGGGTCACAGGCCCTGGGTCACACGCATGAGGCGGGACTTCTGTTTGAGCTGCTCTGTCTTGGACTCACGCAAGCACACCACAGCCAGGGCTGAGAAGCAGCAAAGGTCTCACGCTGGGGCCTGCCGGGGCCAGCCGGGGCCTGCCGGCTCTGCCGCTGTGACAGGGAACTCAGCAGAGGAACAAGAGAGCTGCCCCGTTCCAGCGCTTCCCGCCCGCAGGGAAGCCCACGGAGATTCCTGGAGGCAGAGTCTTAGGAAGGCCTTGAGTCGGGACACTGGCATTTGACTTGACCCCAGCCTTCCCCCTGGGCACCTGAGAAGGTGAATTTGCAATCTCCCTGCAGACTGTGATGCCCTTCCCAAGATATACACAAAGCAATCCTGGTACCCTAAGCCTGGGAGCTTCTCAGAGTCGTGCCTCGAATCCTCTGGCACCTCCCAGAGTCCTGAGAATCCATCCCAGTGCTGTTCCCTTTCCCCGCCTTCCAATGTTCCCTCCTCCGAGAGATCCGCACTGGTCCCTGATCCTGGCGGCGGTGGAGACGGCCTGGAGAGGGCCCAGGAGGTCTAGCTCCGGGATGGTGAGCGGGCAGCTGACTCAGCAGAGCAAGGTCCAAAGAGAGATTCTGGAAACGCAGGTTCTAGGCCCAGCTCTGCCACCACCTTGTTCTGTGGCCTTGGGCAAATACCTACACGTCCCTAGGACTCAGTGTCCCCTTCTTGGCCAGGGCTTTGAACGTGAGTATCTGGAGCAGATCAGTATTTTACTGACTCGAATTACTGGATTTCATACACTCCAGCCACCGGCCCCTCCCCTCAGAGCAGAGGCCAGCACCTGGGAGCAAATAAACTGGTTCCTCCAGCCTGGAAGGCCCAGCCCTGTGGCACAGCCCTGCCTCTCCAGACAGTCCTGCCCCAGCCTGAGAGGTTCCAAGACCCTCTTGACTGCTCCCCACGTTCCTGCCCAGCCAGGGGCCAGCCACTCGCACTGCCCCAGGCCGGCAGACACCTCTGGGTGCAGAGGGAGGGCCACCTAGGGAGGGAGGGGCAACGCGGCAGGCAGGAACCAGAACAAACCCTTCCCAACACAGACAGCTCTGCCAGGCTGGCTTCTCTCCACTCTCCCAGGAGCCCTCCCGTAGCAGCCAGAGGGACCTGTGGAAACACCCAATCTTGTGTCGCTCCGTCTTCTATGCTCTCCAGAGTTCCTTTCCGCTCTCTGCACTCCTCCAAGAACTCTCCACCCCAGCCAGACGGCTTTCTCCACCTTTGGGCACTCCTGTGCACCCACTGCATCCCCACCCTACAGCAGTCCCTCCACACTTACATCTTTCCCATTCCAACCTCCTAGCCTCTGTTCAAGCTGTGATTCCCACCTGAAAGCCTGCTCCTTGCCCCCTTCCTGTCCAAATCCTAGAGAAATCCAGCCTCCACTGTTTCAGGTCACCACGGCCTCCTCTCTGTCTGTGCTACACTGGAGGCCTGCCCACCGGGAGCTCTCTATTGTAAATTACAGTTTCCTAAATGGAGCTCCTGGGTCCTCCCCCACCCCAGGCCCCCACCTCCCTACAGCTGACTTTCATCTGAAAGGTAGGTCTCCCTCCTCCTTTGCCCAGCAGACCGAGAGCTCCCTCAGGGCAAGGCCAAGGGCTTTCCTTCCCTGCCTTTCCTCTCAAGACTGGACGGGGGGCACCATAGCGATCCTGGTCTATGTGACTAAAATCTCCCCAAAGATTGAGAACTGGTAGTAACCCATTTGGGATCCACCCTCTGCGATGTATCCAATACTTTCTGGGACCTGATCACATTTTCTCTTGTACCTGGGTGCTCCTGGCAACGTGAAAGTTCTTCCTCTGCCTCCCTTCAGCTCCTGTCCGACACAGTTGACACAGCCATGGCTAGCTGCTCAGGCTGTGCACTGCACGAGTCCAGGGAAGCTATTCACTAGACCACAACATGATGACCCTGGCATCATGCACCATGGCAGCCCTGGGGCCAACCCCCTATCTCTTCTTTCAGTAGGTGGTCCCTTGGCTAATTTTTAGAGGGAACACATCACAGGTCACAGAGCAGACCCCTCACTCATAGGCCAGGATCTCACAGCCTCCACCCTAGCCTTCAGCCTCCCTTGGTTCTAGTGTCACTTCCCAGAGTGAAGACCCGATCATTTCTGAGCATCAGTCTGCCCATCTCAGGTAGACGGTCCTGAACAGCCACCCCTCTGTGCTATATCCCCTCCTTGGGCCTCAGTTTCTCTAGCTGTAAAGAGAGGGACTTGGGCTCCTGATCTCCAAGGACTCCTTCTACTCTCAATTTCCCCCATCTACTCTACAAGGCTCTGCCCATGGGGAGACGAGACCCTCCTCGGACCCACATAACTGCCTGCTGTTTTCAATTCAGCAGGCTTAGGAGCCTAAAGAAGAGAAGAGACATTTACAAGATGCCAAATAGCCTGGAAGAGCTGAGAAAGGAGGAGAAATCCCATCTTGCTGGAGTCAGTCCCGAAAGGCTCCTGGGGGTGGCAGCTGAGGCAGGGAGAGAGGAGCCTGGGCAGTTCGATCCACAGAGGAGGGGAGTCTGCACTGCCCTGAGGTTTAGGGCTGAGCACGAGAATGCAGCAGGAAAGACAAAAGGTTAGATCAGCAGAGGCACCCATGCTCAGAGCAGGGCAGCCTTTCCACCGGTCACTACAACAAATTCCCACAGACTTTCAGCCCAGGGACCAAAGGACCCACAGGCCAAAGGAGAGGGACTGGGACCACACCCTCATTCGGTGAAGGGCTGACCCATCAGGGTAGCGATGGACAAAGACATCACTTAGAGTCCAACAGAGCCGGCTCTGCATCCAGGCTCTGCCCAGACCCTCTGGGCCATGTCCAGGGAGCTATTTCTCCGAGTGCCTGTTTTCAGATGTTTAAAAGGAGGAGAGTAACATTTCCTCCCTCCCAGGAGCATTGTACAGTCAAGTGCTGAGCACATTGCCTGGGACACAGTACAAGCGGCAATTGTTAGCTGCCGTTAGGATGACAGTGCCCTGGTAGGTGATCTGTGCACGGGGTGTGCATGCACATGCACACACAGAGCAGGGCGGTAGGCGGGACACACACCCTGCCATGTGCCCTCTGGGAGGAGTGGGGGTGGGAAAGGACCGGGCGTGAGGAAGGAGAATACAGCCTTTCCCAGCCTCACTGGTGTCATCTCATGCTGCCTCCCTCTGGAGGGGAAAAGGGAGGGAAGTGAGAAGGGGTGTTTAGGTATGTTCCATACTTGCTGTGTCTCACACAACCAGCCCCACCCCAAGAGGACTCCTCGGGACAGAACGGGAGTACATTCTCAGGCACCGAAATCACATGCCCAGAGCAAGTACAGGAGAGTTGGGACCCGGCCCAGGGTCCAGGGCAGCATTTGTGGGTGGCAGTGGATTTGCACACAGCCCAGTGGTATTCACACCAAGTGTACCGGTGAATTCACATTCATTCCATCACTGTCATGTCTTATGGGTAGAGAGATAGAGTTCATGCCAGGCCAATGCCGAGTCCAAGGGGATGGCACGGCACCTGCCAACGTCACAGGTTGGGTGTGAGTTTATGGTCGATTTACACATGCCAGTCTCACAAAGCCAGCCTGCGGAGTCCAGGCGTGCTGCCACCCACTGTAGGGCCGGCCCTGTGGGGTTTCCTCAACCCAGGCCTCCCCAGGCACCATCCGGCCCAGAGGGTGCAAACAGGGGCAGAGTCTGGTCCCCCTCCTGATCCCCAGTGCCCAGCCCAGGGCCTGGCCCAGAGCAGATGTTGGTGAATGAACGTCTGGCTGAATGAATGAACGAATGACTAACTCCCACTCCCTGGCACCAGGGCTACACTGCCTCAGTCTGGGGGAGTGCAGAGCCCACAGGACCCCACAAGAGGCCCCACCTTCAGACCCCCGCACCTGAGGCTCTGCCTTCCAGGGTCGGGGTGGGGGGAGGGGGCGGGACGGCTCACTAGCGGGCGCCGCGCGGAGCACCCCTCCTTCCCGAGAAGAAATCTGGGTCTCCCGACTGAGCTGGGGGCGGGGGGATTGTCGCGTCCTGGATCGAGCGAGCGGCAGGACAAGGGGGCGCGTCCTGGTTTGCGTTGGGGGGCGTGGGATGGAGCGGCGGCCGCGGGACAGCCCCTTCGGTCCCCGCGCCCGGGTCTTCCCAGGGCCTACGGAGGGTGCTGAGAGCTCCCCGCAGCCGGACTGGACGGGGGCGCCGCAGACCTGGCCCTTCCCGGCGGGGCCATGGCGAGGGGGACGCGGTGTCCCACGGGGTGCCCGGGGGCGCAGGAAGGACGCGGGGCGCGCGGAGCCCCCTCTCCACGCGCGGGGGTCCGGCCTCGCCGGTGCCCGCTCCCGCCCTCCCGGAACCTCCGCCCACCTGCGCGAGGGGCTCACCTGGGCCGGCGGCCCCTCCTCGAGCCGCGCGGGTCCCTCCCCCGGGCCACCGGCCCTGCCCTCCCGGCGCCCGCCCTCACCTGCACGGCCCGCCTTGGCCATGTCCCGGGCGGCGGGCTCCGGCTGCGCTGCCCGCGCTCCTCGCGGCTCCCGGGCCCGGCCCCGCCCGCCGAGCCGCCTCCGGCCCCGAGCGGACTCTGCGCGCCGCGCCCCGCGCCCCCGCCCCGCTGCCTCGGCTGCCGCCACCGCAGCCGCCGCCGCCTCGCCGCTCCCTCCCGCTCCCTTAAAGGCGCCGAGCTGCGGCCGCGCCGGCCCCCCGCGCCGCCGGGGAGGGACTGACGGAGGAGGGCGCCCAACGCCGCCCCGCCGGCCCGCACCCCCGCCCCGGGCCGCGGCCGCCGCGCTCCAGCCCGCCCCGCTCCGGCCCGCGCGGGGGGCGGCAGCCGAGGGGCGACGGCGACCGAGACCCGGACGGGCGCAGAGACGTGGAGCAGAGAGCGCGCGAGAGACGCGGAGACACTGCGGTCCAGACCGATGGGCACGCGGACTGGAGTCAGGGGCGCGGAGACACCGCGCGCGAGAGAGACACCCCGGGGCCG
Source organism: Ceratotherium simum simum (assembly GCF_057802395.1). Lineage (NCBI taxonomy): Eukaryota > Metazoa > Chordata > Mammalia > Perissodactyla > Rhinocerotidae > Ceratotherium > Ceratotherium simum. The sequence goes on from NC_141915.1 coordinate 13,108,797, forward strand.
AAATACCCACGGGAAGACAGAGAAATTCCGAGGCGACTAGAGAGCCTGGCACCGGGACGGTGACAGAGCCGGCAGAGACGAGGGGAGAGGACGGAAGGAGGGGCACAGAGAGGCTCCCACGAAGCCACGAGGGAGGTGGCTCCAGGGATCAGAGACGAGAGCAGACCCCTCATCAGCCCCTGCTCCAGGAGTTCTGGATCATTCCTAGGGTCTGACCTAGCCTCAGAGGGGAAGGGCTTTCTGTGCCTTGAACTCTAAAGGAACATGTAAAACACATGCAAATCCCAGCTGCCATTCTAGGCTGGAGCCGAGGTTGGGAAGGCCAGTAGCCTAGGTGTGAGCAGAACCCCCTCCACTTCCCAAACCTGGGATGGAGACGTTCTCATGAACAGGCTCGGGGAAGGCTGGGGAGATGTGGGTTGTGGCTTCTGCCTGGTGGCAGCCAGGGATCCACAGCCCAGCCCCAACAGGGGGCAGGAGATAGTGGTTGTTTGGGCGGAGCCTGACTGGTGCCCAGGCGGGAGGAGGCCCCAGGGCCCAGCAGTCCTCTCCCTGGTTCCGGGCGGGGCCGGGTCTGTGGGCCCAGCAGATGTCTGACCAGCTTTGGGCAGCTCCCATCATCCCCGGAGCCAGCTGCCTGGCTCCCTGCTGCTGGAAAGGGGGAGGGGGCAGCTGCTCCTCAGTTGACTTAGCTCCCACCAAGCCCTCCCCTGAGAAGATGCCCTCTGCTTCCTCTGAGGATCGGTAAGGGCTCAAGACCAGTTACGATGTGCAGCCAGGCACCCACCCCACCCTGGCCCACCCCTACCTTCCAGGGAAAAGGTCCATCAGATAATTTCACCCTTGGACTAGCCATAGTCCTGACTCCAGGGTCCCGTTAGCCACTCTATGGAAACTGGGCACACAAGGGGCTAAAGGGGCCTCCACGGGCATTTAGTCCAGCAGCCCCTCTGGGGCTTTGACTCCACCCACAGGATCCCCGCCAAGTGGCCCTTCAGCTCCTAGTTGATTACACCCAAGGACAGGGAGCTCAATGCTTCAGGCAAGAGCTCATCCCTCTTTGGATGGTGTGGACCGTGAGAATGTTTTCCCTCATTTGAGCTGAAATCTGCATTGCATAGGCCCCACCTATGGGTCCTTCTGATGCCTCACCCAACAAAACCAAGGCTTCCCAGGGTCCTCTGTCCAAATTCCCTAGTGTGGCTTCACCTATGGGGACCAACCATCCTGGCTTGCCAGAGACTGTCCTGATTTTAGGACTGAAAGTCCCGCATCCCAGGAGAGCCCTGAGTCCCAAGAGCTCTGGATCTCGGAACCAGACAGCAGCGCTGACTCCAGGAGACAGAACTCCAGAAGCTCCGAGGTGGTGACGCTGGAGCTGTTCACCAGTGTCACCACCCAAGAGTGTGGATGCATCCCTGCAGCCCGTCCCCACTAGCGGGGCATGGTGGGGAGAGAACAGCGCTGACTAGTGATTGGACATACGTCCTGTCATTTAACCCTCAGGGACTCTCAGAAGTGGATTCTGTTATCTCCAGTCTACACGTAAGGGAATGGTGGCTGAGAAGGTTCCATGCTCATGACCATGCAGGATTAGATTTCAGGCCTGTGCTCTGTCATTGTGCCTGACTGCCTGGATAATGTCCACCTGGTCTGTGGGTGTGAGTGGTCACAAAGGAGCAGAAAACCTGCCTCAGAGAGGACACACCCGGGCCTGAGCACCTCCCTGGGCCCTTGGCTCACAATGGCAACAGTGACCGTAATCTGGCAGGGACCCTGCTATTTCCTGGCACACGTGCACACACACACACACACACACACACACACACACACAGGTAAACACATCCTGCTCAGGGGAGATGCTCCCTGAGGTGGGCACTGAGACCCTCCCCACCACGCAGTCCAGTCACCACAAACACTTGGGAGGGGGTGGGCAGGGCAGTTAAGGAGAGGGGCCAAGCTTATGGGAATTGCAGAAATCATCTAGCCAGACCCCCTGCCCCACCGCCATTTCTCAGACGGGAAGACAATGTGTCAGAGATGGAGGGGACTTGCCACAGGAGAACCGACACCGGGCTCCATCATGGCTTCCCCTCTTTCAGCCTTCCCCACAGCCCCAGCCCCGCTCTGATGTTCAGCCCTGGCACGTGGCTCTGGAATCCAACAGGGGGTGTGGGGCCCTGGCCCCCCAGGGCAGCTCCTGAATGCGCTGGCTGCTGCCAGCTGCCAAGGAAGTTCCGGCCCTGCCTTCAGACAGAGCAAACACATCAGGACTCAAGGCCGTTAGATTAACTGTTGGGAGTTAACTTCCTGCGTCAGAAGAACCGTTCTTAATTGAAGAAAGGAATAACTAGTAATTTAGAGACGCAGACTTCGCTGCCTGCAGGAGAGGGAAGCAGAAGCCGGCCTCCCGGCTCTCTGACGAGAGTGACGGCGTCAGGGTTCCAGACCAAACTCTTCCTCTGGGACCTGCTGCCCGGGCCCTTTCCTCTGACCACAGTCTGTTCTGCTTCTGCCTCCAGAGTGGCCAGCTGCTTCCAGCCCAGCCAAGCGCTACAGCCCAGAGAACTGGAAAAGACGTGCAGAGGCCAGAGCTGCCTATTCCCCGGGAGGACGTGTGCACAGATGGGGTCAGATCGGAGAGCTCCAGGCAGGTAGGGGTGGGAGCTGGCTGGGACAACTCCAACACCACAGACCCGAGGCCTGGATATCGACCCTGGACAGGTGGTGTCCAAGCTTTTGGAAAGGTAAGTGACAGTACTGGGAGCCAACATGGCCCCGTGGAAAGGCAGTCATGCCAGGCTACACTCATTTCCTTTTTGGACACGGCTGTGGCTGGTGGAGATCAGCATTGCCGTGCCTGCTGGGCCTGGCTGAGTTGCTGCCCAGCGATGACGGTGGCTTTGTGAACAGCACCGGAGCCAGGAGCACGACAATGGGCTGGTCAAGCGACTTATCCGTGTGCACTGCCAATGGACTCCAGTGGAAGGAGGCCTGGGCAGGACTTGGGCCAGCTCAAGCCCTTCAGCAAAGGTGCCTGTGACAGGGAAGTCCCACTGCCCATTGTGCCCAGTGTCACATTTTTGTCTCTCACCGGAACCTGTGGAAATGCCTTCCTCCCTGCAGTGTCTCCTGGCCCGGCTCTACGCCCTGCTTGGTGCCCTCCTCACTGGTTCCCACACTTCAAAGTCCCTTGGTTATTGTCCACTGCCATGGGGACCGCCTCCAATCACAAAAGCAGCCCCAGCAACAGATGCTCTTCTTTGGAGCCTTCCAGAATAGTTCTGAGAGTGGCTGGTTTGCTCTCACCATCGCCTTCCTGCCCCAGGCTGTCCCCTACTCTGCCCACCATCCAGCCCTGCTCATCCTTCTCCTCCTTACTGGCAACTGTGACTTAGCTTGTCTGTGCTTCTACCTTGGACCCCGAGAAGGTTAGGAGGCTGCCTGTCCCCATCCCCTCCGGTGAGGGCCCATTCTCAGCAGTTGTGCTGACAACCATGGCCTCACCCTCACAGCAGATCCTATAACTATAGGAGGCACCGGGTTGCCAAGGGTCTCATTTGTGGTCTCCTGCAGAGGCAGGAAGATTCCCTTACGATCAGCAAACGACCCTTAGGTGAGCCCTAGACCCCCATGTGTAAGGGCCCCCAGCCAGGACAGACACCCAGCCAGGACAGACACCCAGCCAGTAGAGCAAGCCGAATGTTCTCCCCACTCTACGCCCACAAGGACGGGCTGCAAAATCTGGACGACGTTCACATGTGTGCATCTGCAGCATTTTCAAAAGATGTTTGGGGACATTTTGCAGAGCCGGTTGGACAGGACCTCGTCAGTTTTACGTGAGTGCTGAGATGGACTGAGGCTCAGGTCTGGGTTTCATTTCATGGATCACTGTGTAGCTCGCTCTGTTTTACTGAGTGGGGGTTGCTGGTAGATGGGATTTTGGAGAGAAGGTCTGGAGGGGCTGAGGGGTAGGTTTTTCAAGAAAAGGAGTGGTGGGATGGAGACGAGAGAGATGTAGCAGCTGCTCTAAGGAGGGGACCGTGGGGAACAAGCTGTCTAAGAGGCTGCCCAATAAATTCTGCTGGGTGATCTCTAGGGGACCCCTCCTCCTCTGCCCGGAGAAGTGTCAGCAACAACTCACGCTCTCCCTCAGCATTTACAGATGGAGCTGCGTTCCGTGTCTGCTTGATGGCAGGACTGTTGAGATTGGCCCCACGCAAGCCCACTCTCTTCAAGTTACACTCAGACCAAACACAGATGAGGAACCCGGTGAAGATCTAGAACCCGCTGCAGGAAGGGCCCTTCGAGTCTGCACTCCTGCCAACAGCCATCGGCGCCGGGGGCCCAAACAAGCAAATGCAGGTGCTCTGACCTCGGCCACTTGCGCCCCTGTCCTGGCCCTGGGAGACAATGTTTATTAATTAATTAATTTATTTATTTATTTATTTATTTATTTATGACGGATTCCAGAACTCAGAAAACCAAACAGTTGTACATGTTAAGGCATTAAAGAAGCCATAGATCAACGGGGAAAAATCCCCTGTGGTTCCTGATTACTAATGTAATCAGGTATCAACCTGGTATCAACCAGGGCAGGAAATCACGGTCAGATTATGTAAATAGATTGTGTAATAGATGGCAGCTTTATCTGCACCTAATATACAGTCTACGCCTATTACGGCTCTGGTACACCTTGCCTCAGGTACCGCTGTCCTCTCAGGCTCCACCAGTCTGCATGGGCCTTGCTCCAGACCCCAGTGAGTTTCCAGCTCTGGCCTTGCTGGCCGAGTACCACGGAAACAGTGATGGCAATGCCAGAAGGTCCTGAGGGAACCGTCTAGACCAAAACCATCCTTATTTATTTCGTTGTAACCTGAGATGCATGTAATAGAATATAATAGGGTTGGTGTTACCGTCCTACTCCTCAGCTCTGGGTATCTTCCATGAGTCTGGGCACAGTCTTTTTTTTTTGGTCTCTTCTGTCCTCATCCTCCATTCCTCTCCTCCGGACATGTGTTTTCCCAATCTACCTTCAAAAGCTCTTTCTCCTACCTGCCTATGCACGAACATTACATACCTGTATGGATGCATTTAAAACATCACATAATGGCACCTGGTGGATAACATGTTCTGCTTCTTATTTTTCCACTTAATATTATTTTTGAGATCTATCCACATTGATATTTGGAGATTTGGCTTGTTCCTTTTGACCGCTGCATAATATTTTAGAGTGTGAAAACACCTTACCTTTCTTTTCTAATCCCCTCTTACTGGGCACTTAGGTTTCCCAGCTCCTCACTGCTACAGATGCTGCTGCGACAAACATCCCCTGCACTTCCTGTGTTCCTGTGTGAGAGATTCTCTGGGGCACACACTGCATTGGGGTTGGGGGGCCACAGGGAACATCCACATTTCCCTAAATACCGCATCACCAAGTTGCTCTAGAGAAAGGGTGTTCTGCCAGTGCCTTCATTTGACGGATGGTAAGACCGAGGCCGAGAGCAGGGAAGTGACTCGCCCTAGTTTAGAAGCCGAGTGTTCTGACTCCCAGCCTGGGGCTCCGCAGGCTCAGAACACTCCACCGCCTCCCCAGGGCGCCTGGCAGTCTCCCCGGGAGCCAGCAGGCCAGCTGCAGCCTCACTGAGCAAGAACCTCAGTCTGTGATTCAAATTTCCTCTCTTCCCTCCACGTCCAACACAGTGGCACCCACCACAAACCTCCCCAGGAGGCGGTGAAGGGAGGTGGGGGTCTGAGCTGCGGTCAGCACGGAAAGGCTTCCCGTACAGCAGAAGTAAACTTTGGCAGCCCTGTTGCCAGTGTGTGACGAAAGCTCCCGCTACAGGCCCACCCCACACTGCTCCGTGCTGTGGAGGCAAAATCCGTACTTGTTGATACAAATCTCAAAGTGTATTAGTCCTGACTCCCCAGGGAGGACCCCACACTTGAGCTTGGGGCTCAGGCAGCTGCTGAATCAATGCCCAGACAGTCACCGGGCAGAGGGAACCCCTAAGAAAGGGTCACTCTGTCCATACTCCTGCCTCCAGACTCTGCTAAAACCTTCAGACCTGTTAGGCTAGCTGGGAAGCTCTTCCTCCTGTCTGCTCTATTCTCTCCTACTGTAACAACAACACAATAATAATGACAACAACAATAACGATGACAGTAATAAATATTTGCTGAGTGACGATTATGTGCCTTGGAGTGTTTTAAGGGCTTTTCATGTGTTACCTCCTTTAACCCTTATAGCAACATGAGGGAGGCATTATTATGACCATTCCCATTTTACAGATAAGGAAACTGAGGCTCAGAAAGGCTATCTTTCTTTAGGTCACACGGCCAATAAGTGGTGGACCAAGTATTCCAACCCAAGCCCTCTGATGTCCATGACCCACCTTAACCACTAGAAGCAAGAAGACAAAAAAAAAAAAAAAAAAAAAAAAACAATAAGACGAAAAGAAGACATAGGACAGCAAGAGACTGAGGCTGTGCCACTGACTCTGGGCGCAGCCTCGGACAATTCACGGCCGCGCCCTGTCTCCAGCTTCCTCGTCTATACCAGACACACAAGTCTCCCAGAACCTTTGCTGCTGGGTCTCCTGAAGCCCACGTGCAGGTGCTCTGCCCGGGCAGGTGGAGAATCTGAGTCAGCCGAGTCTGTCAGCGCCTCCCTCCTCTGAGGCTGTCAACCCAATATCCTCGGGCACATCTCCCGCACGCGCTCTCTCTTCATACTGGAATTTGAATGCATCTGGTCAGAATGACTAAAAGGCTGAATTTTACAAGGGTTTCGAAAGTGAATTGACTCCACTTATTAAAGATATACTAGATTACTCGCGGAGTGCAAGGACACTCTGGGGACTCCAGGCAGTGCAGTCTTGCACGAAGACGGAAACATCCCCCTCTGAGCAGCTCCCGGTGAACTGCGGTGGGAGACAATTCACGGGGCAGGTGCCAATTAAATTACCGGCTGAAGGATTGCAGTCCATCAAGGAAACATCCTGGCCCAGAAGGGCTGGAGTGAATAAAGAGGCAGTTCTGGAAATCCCCTCTGGTTATTTTATGTAAATCAGTTTCTAAAGGCAGGAAGGCAAAGACCAAAAGGAAAGCACTATATTCCTGGGAAACCTTGACTTTCAGTGACGAAATGTATAAGGGAGGGAGGGAGAGGTGTGAGGGGTGTTGAGCGCTAGAGAACGTGATGGACTGGGACCCACTGGGTAGCGGGCAAGACACTGCTCTTTGCTTTCAGATTCAGAGTGCCTGGGAGTGAAGCCTAAGTGGGCGTGGGCGGGGGGCTTCCTCTGTGCCCAGGGGGCAGTCTAACAGTTAGAAGGGTGTCTTGGACTCAGCGGCTGTCGGAGTTGGAAGGACTTCCAGACCATACTCACCAGATCCAACTGCAGCTCAGTGGATCCAGCACCTCTCTGTATAGATGGGGAAGCTGGGCCCCAGGTCCTAGGGCATCAAACCAGGGCATTGGTGGCAAAGGATCTCCAGGCTCCCAGCTTAGGGCTCTCTCCCCACACCCTCCCGTGGAGGTGTAGGGAGCAATGGTCACTGGCTTGTGATGGAGTCTCTTCTACTCTCTCTCCGTGTCCCCTCCACCCCTCCCTTGCTGCCAGGAGAAGCAGCAAAATGTTGCTGGTGCACAGGCAGAAGTAATACGAGGTCCAGACAGTGTGCGTGCAACACAGATGCTTCCTACTGTCACTGGCACAGACTGGGGTTCTCTTAAGCAAAAAGGGAATTTATGGGAAGGCTACCAGGGTCTCAGAGACTCAAAGGAGGCTGCAAGGACAGGCTTGGAGAGCAGAGAGGCACTGAGGCAGCTTGAGAAAGCCAAGAACCATAAAGCACAACAGCCATCTTGTAGCAGAATGACTCCGGCCTGATGGCTACTCTCTTCATCATGGACACGTCCACCATGGAATGAGTTCTAAAGGAACCTCATCTTTGCACCACCCATTCAAGCCAGGCCTGATTGGCCAAGCCTGGGACATGGGGCATGCCCCAGGCTTCCAGCCTCCAGGGTAGGCGAGGGAGCTCTGAGAATCCTGCCGAGGGAGGTACACTCCTGTATCCATACGACGATATTCCAAGGCACTGGGAGCGTCATATACTTCGAAGGGCTGGACAATTTCCAGGAGAGGCTGCATCATGAATTCCAAATTACTTAGACATTGGGGGCTGTGTCATCTCACTAACCCCAGAATCCCCCCAAGCTCGCTCCCGAAGCCCTGCCAAAGTTAAGGCTTCCAGAAACCTTCAGGAAAGTGCTGCTGTCTGCTGTTTAGGGGTGTGTGAGCAAGGCACTTCCTAGAGTCATCTGTGATTGGCACTCTGTGCCTGAGGGTCCTGGTGCATCCTCTGCAGGAAACTTCCTGAAGGGGCTAGATCAACCACGCCAATACACGAAGAGGTTGTCAGCCCCTCCACAGTGCTTTTTAGGTGGGGCTGTTGCAGGCTGTATGGTTTTCAATGTTTCAACATTACAATATTTCATATTTGGGAAATATGAACAACTATGATTTTCAGAGTTCAAATTATATTTCAAGCTATAGAAAGTAAAACTTAACAAAAGCCTTCTTGGCCTAGGATACTGTGAACCTCAACTTGGGGAGGCAGATTCCTGCTCCCCTCCCCACAGCAGGTTATTAGAAATTCCAGGGGTGGGGGAAATAAGACTTTTTTTCATGCATCAAAAGGGAGCACGGCACAAAAAAGTTAGAGGAAACGGTGATGGAGGCGATGGGCACCAGGCTGGAGAGAAGACCTTGGGTCTAGACCCAGATTCACTACTGATTTCCCATGAGATCCGCCCCCGCTCTGGGCTTTTGTTCTCATCTGCAGCAAACAGGATAAATCCTCCTCTGTCCACCTCAGAGTAGGAGACTGGAAACGCTCTGTGGTGGGGCCCCTGCTGTGTACAGAGACAATCTCAGGGTACTACAGTGGAAGGAGCCGGGCCCCAGGAGCATTGGGGTCAGCGTTCCTTAACCTGGCGTCCAAGCCTGCCTGGAACTAGGGACTGTGAGCCCCCTGAAACTGGATGCGAAACTGCAAGTGTGTGTACATGTGTATGTGTGTACGTGTGTGTACGTGTGTATGTGTATATGTGTGCATGTGTATACATGCAAGTATATACATGTGTGTACATGTGCGTATGTGTATACACGTGTGCATATATATGTGTGTGTATGTGTGTGTTTTCTGAGGAAAGGGTCCATAGCTTTTTCCAGATTTTTAAAGGGGTCCTGAGCCTTCGAAATAGCAAGAACTCCTCTTTTAGTCCATCCGTTTGTGCAGATGGGAAGCAGGGCCCTTGAGTTAGTGTAGGGAGTCTGGGGCTTGCTCATGTCTAGAGCTGTGAACGATTATCTGAGTTAATTAAAAGCTTTGGCAGAGCCAAGCCAACATCCCTCTCCCCTCCCACGGCCACGCGGCCTTCTGTCACACATGCCACAGGTCACAAGGCTGTGGCAGTGCTCTACGTGCGAGTCTCAGGCCCAGCATGGAATGCGGGACCGCCTGCCAGGCCGGCGCCCTCCAGAGGCAAGGTCAGGGTCAACCCCCACAGAGGCCTACGCCCCAAGGCCCAGCCTGGGTTTTCCTGGGGAAGACCCCACCGCTCAGCGGGCCCCACATCTGTTTCAGACGTGCCTGGGATTTCTTTCTGACACTAAAGTAAATGTTGGCTGGAGAGCCACCTACGTGGCTGACGAAGGCTGCTGGCTTCTCACTGGAGGCTGGGAGGAGGTTCTGCAGGTCTTTGAGGATTGCCAAGATGCCTCCGTCACACTGAGCAGATATAAAATCCTTTACCAAGAGCTAATAAAGGCGAGGAAGCCAGGCTGAGGACCATGCCCGGCTTGCCGAGGGTGCAGGCTCAGGCCCTGCGCGGGTGGGGCTCCGCGGCCTCCCCCATCGCGGCTGCTCAGGCTTCACCATTTGCCCCTCTTGCATGCACCTCCCTTGGAGTCCGTTGTTCTCAATTCAATAGTTTGGGCAGCGATTCTGTTTCTCATTCACTATAAAAGCCCGTCCCTGCAGACCTCAGGGAACGTTTATTGTGAGGCTGGAATTTATGACAGATTGGATTTCAGAGAAGGGATTGATTAAATACAGATGGAGCGCTTGGCAGGGGCCTGGGGCCCCCAGTGGACTCCCCCATTTAGAAACAGAATAAAGATTAGGAAGCTTGAGCAAGAGCAATCTGGGGCGAATCATGCTTTCAAGGGAAGGGAGGGTAGACGCGGTGAGGGAAACTGCTTATTCCTGTTCAAGGGCATCTTCTTGAAGCTGGACAAAAATTCTTTGTTGGAAGGGGTCATGAGCAGCCGAAGCCACTCTTCACTGCCTCAAATGCACTCAGGTCCAATTCAAATGCCACCTCGTCCGTGAAGGCCTCCAAACTCACAAGCCTCACTCAGTAAAAATGAGTCACTCCAGGTACAACCACAGCGTGCTGATTTCCTCTCTATTTCACCTTGGTCTTCATTCCGCCTGGCGAGGGTCTGTGCCTTAACCATCTCTGCTTTTCCATAGCATACAGTGAACATTAAATGAATGTTAATGCAAATTGAAATTTGTCTTATTACCTAGTCTTAAGAAGACATGCTCCTTTTTGTAGAGCACACCGGCAGGTTTTGCCTGCCCAGTATCCATTCCCTCTGCTTCGGGTAACAGGGCCTTGGTTCTCCTCTGGGAAGCTGCCCCTTATCCACGTTCAGTCCATGAGGCTGAGAAGCTGCAAATCCCTTTTCCAGGGGTGGGCATGTGACTCAGATCTGACCAATCAGAGCACAGTGAATAGGTCAGGGGACGGCTTGCTACCCAAGTTGGGACAATCAGAGCCAACGAGCAGTAATGCAGGGGCATTGGCTGGCACTCTTGGGAATGAGGGGCTTCTTTCTGCTGTGGTTGTTAGTGGGAGAATGTCAAGCTGGGGCTGCTGGTGCCCAGGGTGCCACCTCGTGGGAAGGAGCAGCCTGAGAATGATGCCTTTAGGAGGCTGAGGAGGAAACTACCTGGAGGGCTAGGGACACTGGCTTTGCCACTGGGGCTGGCCCGGATGGAGCAGAAGACCATCTGCAGAACGGTACTTGACGGGCACAGCAAGCGCAGGAACCACCGGGGCAAGGCTGATGCCAGCAAGTCCAATTTGGCACGTGCCCCTGGTACAGGAGGTGAGGCCACAGGTGAGCCCACGGTACAGTGTGTAGCTACGGCCTGACTCACGCCTTCTGAGCTGAGCCCCAGCCCCTGGCAGAGGTTCTGGGAGGAGCAGCCTGGCCAGCAGCAAGCTAGATGCCAGGGCCCAGAGAGGGGCACTGAGGGACACTGGGAAGAGCCAAAATTTGTAGTCAGACCCGGTGACAACCACTTTCTAGTTGGGAAAACCTCCACCTCACTTGGCTTCAGTTTCATCTGTAAAATGAGTTAATAATCTCTATTTCAGTATTAGTGTGAGATTCAAATGAGATCACGTAAACAAAGCACCCAGTACAAAGTCGGCATTCCAGCCGTCCCTGTCACTCTGTGAGCTGGGTTCTGGGCAGGGCCCAGCCCTAGCAGCAGTGCAGGGAATGAGGGAGGCGGACGGCGGAGAGGATGGAAACAGGCAGCAGCTCGGCTCTGGGCGTCTGGGCCGCTGCGCTGGGCCGTATTAGGAAGGAGGAAATACGTCTCAGTCATCTTTGTATGCCCGGAACGAAGCACAGCGCCTGGCATAGAGCAGGATCATAGCAGATACTTAAAAATGGAGATTGCAGTTACAATTGACATCTGCTAAGATTTTCTAGACCATCTAAGAATCATCTACTTGAGAGAGAGACGAATGCCACAGAGTGGAAAGAATACAAGGCTTGAAGTCAAAAGATGCAGACTGAGTTTTGGTTCTGTCACTGTGTGTCTGTATGACCCCAAGCAAGTCTCTTAATCTCTGTGGGCCTCAACTTCTTCGTCTGTAAAAGGGGCTATTAATACTTCGTCTGCCTGCCCCGTAAAGATGTGGTCCAGTTCAGAAGGTTCTGCCAGCACTAGAAGCCCTAGAGCAAGCTTGCAGGAGCCCTGTCCGTGGTGCAGGTAGCCCCATGGCCAAAAGGGACATCTACCTGGGGCGGCCCGGGAGAGCAGCTGGAGTGGGGACCCAGATGCGTTTCGCTGCTCAGGGCAGCCACAGGCATGGCGAGGAAAAGCGCTGCCAAGCGTTCGGTTTGAAGGGCAAGGCGAGGAGAGACAGGATTGTCAGCAGGAAAGAACACAATGGGAAGAAGGAGGCAAGGAAAGCACTTCAGAACTAAGGCCACACGGTCCCTCCTCCAAGGTTCTCGGCGATAAACTCAATAGTAACATTTATTGAGCGCTTACTATCTGCCAGGCGCTATTCTAGGTGTTTGCATGGTTATTTTCCTTAGTCTGCACAATAACCCTGGGTGGGTGCTACTGTTACCCCCTCTTCACAGATTGGGAAACTGAGGCACAAAGTCACAAGAGATTTTAACTCATGGCTCCAGTTCTTAACCAGCAGAGTTACTGTTGCTCCACAAAGCAGGGTGGTTATGATGACCGAAAGAGAGAAGAGAACAGATTGAAAGGCATCTTGTGAATCGTGAAGTGCTAAGTAGATGGGGCATGGTGTCACACCCAAAGTATTCACCTAACTTCTCCTGGCCTCCAGGTTGACTCTCCAAGGCAGGGGTGTTGGATGATGGGGGTGAAGAAGAACCACCTCTCCTCCTGAGCCTGGCCCTGGAGAGTGGACTCTCTCCTGGGAGGTCTTCAGGGCCGTAAAGGAAGGTGGCTGCACAGGTTCTGGCGGCCAGCTTCCTCTCCCCAGCTCCCTGGACTCCAGGTCCCACACGCTCCTGAGGAATCAGTGTCTGCTAGCGGCTTCCTAGATCAAGTTTCAGAGCAGGAAGTCCCCCTGGAATTCTCCCATTCCCAAGCGAGTGGCCAGGTGTGGCTAGAGACAGACTGGCGATCCTGAGGGCCCCACCCAGGAGGTGGCAGGAATGTGCAGTGGGCTTCTCTGCACAGGCACGGCGACCTTCTGCAGCCCACGAGGGGGAGGTCTCAGGCTGACCCCACCAAGACTGAAGTGAAGACAGAGGAACGATGTGTGGGTAGGAGTTTCTAGGGAGCCAAGCAGAGCAGAAGGGAAATGCAGGACTCAGTCGGGGGGTGGGGGGCGGGGGGGACAGAGGCAGTGAGGACTGGCTGGGGCTGGGGGAGGGCGGGAAGGAAAGCAACTAAGAGGAGATCCCCAGAGCAGGTGGAGGGCTGCAATGAAAGCAAAGGGCCCATAGCACCCGGGGGAGCGAAGCCTGTGACGAGGGCTTTCAGAGAGGAGGACTGTAGTGTCTGAGCAAGCATTAGCTCCCAGAGGTGGACTTAGAGTCGGGCTGCTGAGGAGGAGGAAAGCTTAAGCAGCTTTTGAAGGGTGCTCCAGAAACTACAGGGAAGACTTTTTAAGGTTCTCTACAAAGGATTTTAAGGTATTGAAATGGGTGGAGGGAGGGAGAAAAACTCTAAGACCCAGGGGTTTCTTGGGGAGTGAGGGACACCACCAGGGAGAAAGGGGACGGCATATGCAATGGCTCGGACTTCCCAAGGAGAGAAGCCATCTTGTGACCAGGGCAGAGCAGTGGTCAGAAGGAGACAATGGAAGCCAGGAGAGACGAATGGCTTCTCCTGGATCCTCCAGGAGTGGGAGGGGAGCAACCCCTACGGCAGACCCCATGGAGAGCCAGGGCTCAGAGGAGGTGGAAGGTGGTGTCTTACTTATTCCATGGCAGCAGGACATGGCAGGGCCTATCCTCTGGACACAGCCGCTGGGGCGCTGAGGGGGCACTCAGTGGCGGGAATGGATGGACTCAGCTGCAGGCCACAGGAGAAGGTCCAGCTGGATAGATGGCAAGTCAGCCACAAAACATTGTGAGGCAGCAGGCTTGGTTCAAGAAAAATCGATGACAGTTACTGGGCGGATGGAGCACAGCTAGGGGACTCGAGGAAGAACAGCAGATAAAGGGGGTTCATCAGGGAGGGCAAGTGCAGTCTCGGGGCTCCCCGCCCCAGGCTGAGGGTCAGAAGCCACACTTCAGACCCTGCGAAGACTGGTCAGAGTAGAGCAGGGCCCAGTGTTACAGGAACAGGGCAGGCTGGCAAGTGAGGGGAGGACCTGATCACAAATGAAATCAACAGTCTGGTTATCAGACCTGTGCTCCAGGTGAGCTGAGACTGATGGATCCCATCATCCTGATGAATGGATGGAACTGATGGATCAGTTGACTGAGCTCACTGGGGCCTGACAGCTGGCCCCAGGCCACAATCTGAGAATTCCTGGGGCCCTTACTGAGGACAGACAGGAAGCACTCCGGATGTCTGATGGAAGTCCTTCCAACCCAGCCCACGTTATCAGGCTCAACCAACTAATAAAACGTGCCAGTGAAGAAACAGATCCGAGATCTCTGCTCTTGAACCAACGGAGACCTGAAGGGAGAAGGCCAATATTTATGAAGATACATGGACACGTCACTGCCTCTCTGCTGCTTTTCAAGAGCCCGAGGAACCATGAGCTCTCACCAGCTGGTCCTTCCAAAGGGCACTTTTGGGGTGACGATGACTGAATGGTGATGCAGACGCCCCTGGTTCAGGTTTTGCAGGGAATTCTCATCGCACTTACAAGCCGCTAGAACAGAGTTCCTCCTAGAGACACACAAGAGTTAAGGAAACCTACACGGTGCCACAGAGAAAACTGGAAACCATCCGACTCGGGTATAGAGCCCCTTCGTTTCCTGTTGGCCCTGGGGGCTTCACTCAGACCTTACTCCTGCCTCCCAGACCCACAGCACAGAATGCAGCAGTCCACTCCTCCATCCACCCCCTCCCCCTGGACCTTCAGGGAAGCAGGACCTGTGAGTCAGGGAAGGGCGGTGAGGAAGAAGACTCCCTCATCACCGTCTCTCCTCCATCCCCCAGCACCAAGAGGCAGAGGGAGAAGGGACCACAGCACAGAGACAGAGTCATTTCTGCAGTCCCCCATTCACTTCTCTCTGCCCTCAAGTCCAGGGCCACCACAAGCCCTGCCAGCCCACGCGTCCTCTCTGCAGTTCTCTGACCAAGGCACTCTGAGGGCCCGGAGTAGCATGAGGCTGCAGTGCACCCTTTGGGAGGTGGGAGGGCGGCAAGTTCTCGACATTCTGAGTTGGAATTTCGAATGCATCAGTGCCTGGGAGACAGGCAGTTCTTCATAGGTGGCATCCTGCCTATATTCAAAGGGTTAACATAGACTGTTGTGGACCGTACAGAGATGTGATAGACCCCCTGTACAAAACCAATCCCAAGAAAACGTGTGCCTCCATTCCTTAATTCAAAAGAATTTACTGAGCACCAACTACATGCTAGGCAGAGGCCTTGCCCTTAAGGAGCTAAGCAGACTGGAGGCAAGTACATAAACAGGTAAAAACCCCATAGAACGGGGGCTGTGAAGCCAGACAAATCAGAGTGGGGACTTCTTAGAATTTCAGCATCTCCGTAAATCGGGACAGCCTAGGTAACACAGAAATACTACACCCATGCGTTTGTTTCTGAAAATAAGACGAGACTAGGTCATGAGAAAACTGAAGGGCATTAGAGAACAACCTAAACACGATCAGCCTTTATTCAAGAAGAACAAAAATCCTAGAGGTCTGGGGCAGTTGCAAGGCTACAAACAGGAAAATTCATTTTGTAAGGATTCAATTTCCATTTTTATTTTTTTTTTCAATTTCCATTTTCAAATGAAAGTTCTTACTTCCTGCAGTTTATTTTTGCATCTTTGGAGAATGCTCTGGCCACAGAGGTTCACCCGGGCCAGGGCCATAAGCAGACACGGGACACGGAGGCAGGTGTAACCTCACTCACGAGTCAGAGACGGGAGACCCACCTAGGGGGAGAAGCAGGAGAGACTGGAAACATCCTGACTCTAAGCACAGGAGCCTGGACTTGACCCCTTCAGTGGACAGGAAGTGCTTAGGAAAGGGACTGCTCCCGAGGACAGCGTCTAGGACATGCTGAGCGGGGACAACAAGAGGCAGGAGAATGCACTTGAGTGAACTCTCAAAATAGCGCCAATTATCCTTACGGGGATAAGTGAATCCATGACCACGGAACTGCTGAATACAGGCTTGTTATCTCCCCTCTCTGTGCCCCATTTTATACATCTATAAAATGGGGATAACAATGGTATCCACCTCACCCAGATGATACAAGGAGTGACTAAACTAATACATGGAAAGCACTTAGAGCAGGCCTGACCCACGGTATGTGCTCGGTAAATGTCAGCGTTACTATCATCTCCTTCTCTCTGGGGGGAAGGGGTGGCAAAGAATGCACTAATACAGGTATTCTCAGTGGTTTCTGTAAATCACATTCACTCTGCCTGCGGGGAAAAAAATGGAGATGTAAATTATCAAACAGACATATACGTACTTTAAATACTGAGTTTATTTTAAAAATCAGCACAGTAAAAACTGCCACAGAAATTACTTGAAGCTACCAACAACAGACGCTCCTATCAGTTCAAGAGTACACATGCAGCTCCTCAAATTAAAGACCTTTCATTTCCCTTGAAGTCTTTCTCATTCTGAGGTTATATAAAATTAAGCAGGAAAACATTAACATTAAACAAAAATCAATTTTGCACAAATAAGTGTGATCAAGCAGCTTAAATTATCACCTGAAATACTTATACTTCAGAGAAAAATCCCAGATGACAACACTGTGTTATAAAAAGATTCACATTATTCCATGGGGTATGTCACATGTCACTCGGTTCTTCACATTTCCTTCACCAAGGCTCCAGCAAAAAATTGAGGGAAATTTTTTCCAAGCAGTGGCCTTCTTTTTACGCACATTCCTTCTCTTCTTCTGAATTCAGAGTTTCTGAAGACACAGAGGCTTTTCTCTTGAGAAAATATGACTTATAAGACATTTGAGGACCAAGCTATTATGGTTCTTAAATTTCTTCCTTTCTCTGGGGAGACCCAGGGGTCTTCACGCCATCCAGATCTGGTCTCTCCTCCCACACAAGGTTCCTTTGTGGTATGGAAACATAGAAACTTCTAACCTCACCAGAGATGGAAGCGAGCTCTGTACCTTCAATAAGGCACCAGAGAAGGCCTGGCCCTCTCCTGGTGTCCTCAAACTTCCTCGAAATTCAGAGAAAGTTTTGTACATCAGAACACGTCAACCCACAGCTAAAAGACTTTGAGGAACTAAAAATGTGAAAACCACCCAGGAATTGAGCATGAGAGAAACAAGTGTTTATTGTCTGCACTGATAATGGGTGGGTTCCTCTTTTTAATGAGCCGCAACAGAGCAGAGGTTTGGCAGCATAACCAACCTCTGTGCTCACATGAATCTGCAACCCAGTAGGGACAGGCGTCCTGACAGGAAACCGCCAAAGGTGGAAACATGAGCCAGCTGATGGGACCAGAGTAACCGACGCCGCCTGTGGGTTCAACAGCAACTTGAAGTCCTGTGTGAAACATACGTATTTATTACCTTTTACAACATTCTCATCACCAAACAGAGCCAGTGGAATGAACATAATATTTCAATAGGAAAATTATACATTCAGAAAATATTATATTATCCATTATCAATTCACGATTCCTGGGCACTGATAAATATAACACATTCCATCATAAACTACCAGAACCACTGCTATGACAATGAGAAAATGCAAAGTGAGGATGACGTTACTGCATTCCCTTCCTTGCAGTGAAGAAAGGAAGAAGCAGCACCTTCTGGGCCTGGATGGACAGCAGAGGATCAAGACGCCCTGCGGGCTGAAACAAAGGTGGTGCCGCGCCTTCTCCAGTGTGACAGGAGGGCCCTCGCCGTGGAGAGCCTTTATGTAGCAGCCTCTAAGAATTCTGAGGTGAACACAGCTTCTGCATAATCTTCACACACATCCTGAAGTTCAGCAGCCACGTCCCCCAGAGCTTCATCTACCAGCTCTTCTGAAAAGCTGGAAGACAAACAGCACAGCTAAAGGCACGCACAGCCAATCAGGGGAGCCATTCTTTTACTCAGCTGGGGCACTTAAGTCAATTCTAAGATTTAAACGGAAACTCATAAGGCCAAGAATAGCCAATAGCCTGAAGAAGAAAAACAAGGTGAGAAGCCTGGCTCTCCAAGAAGTTAAGATGGTGATGATTAGATCCCAAACTCCTGCTAGAGGGAGGGGCCTGTAGTATACACAGGATGGACCTCACACTTGAGATGGCTGAAACCAGAGGTCAGTGGAAACTACGTAGCTGCCACCCAGCCCCAATCCAGATCCACCTTTGACAGCTGCCTAACTGCCCGACAGAGGAGAGGCTGTGTGTCTTCTCTATGGGACAGGGAGCAGGATACATTCAAAAGTCACTTAGACAAGTTCCTACCTGTCCCTGCTCCCTTTAGTATGATTGTGCTATTACTGGAAATACAGTTCATTCTCCCTCTCCTACCCCTTCTACTCCATTCCCATCCCAGCTGGTCTTGTTTTGTTTTTGCTAATCTGACAATCTTTTGCTTTTAATTGGCATGTATAGTCCTTTTTCATTTAATGTAATTCTGATATAATTGAGCTTCTACTACTAAAATACCAAGTATTTTCTATTTGTCTATTTCTTCTTTCTTACTTTCCTTTAGATTTTTGTTTTTATTACCTTCTTTCCTCTCTATTAACTTGGATGTCATATACTCTTTTACTATTCTTGTAGTGACCACCCTAGATTACAATAAGCACCCTTGACTTACATTAATTGATATTCTTACCATTTTCCTAGATAATTCAAGAATCTTAGAACACTAACTTCATTTACCCTCTTCCTGACTTATGTGCTATTGTTATCATGTGTTTTAAATGTACACACCCCATAAGACATCAGTTTATTGTTTTATATAGTCAATATTCATTTACCTACATACTGACCTTTTTTAAAATTCATGCCCTCCTATATTTTCAACCTTTCACCTGCCTGAAAAATACCCCTTCAATATCTCCTATAGGGAAGGTCTACTGGGAAGAAATTTGCTCAGCTTTGTTTGTTTGGAACCTTTTACCTTCCTTCTTGAAATATATTTCCCTGTGCTTAGAATTCCCGATTGGCAGTTCTTTTCTTTCAGGACTTTAAAAGATGTGCAAAGTCTTCCAGCTTCCATTGTTTCTGTTTCTCTTTTTTCCTTTCTCCAGCTGATTTTAAGATTTTTCTCTTTGTCCTTGATTTTTCAACAACACTGTGATATGCCTACGCATATTCTTTCTATTTTTCTTGCTTGGGGCTTTTATTTTTTTATTTTTAATTATTTTTGTGAGGAAGATCAGCCCTGAGCTAACATCCATGCTAATCCTCCTCTTTTTTTTTTTGCTGAGGAAGACCGGCTCTGAGCTAACATCTATTGCCAATCCTCCTCCTTCCCCCCTCCGCCCCAAAGCCCCAGTAGATAGTTGTATGTCATAGTTGCACATCCTTCTAGTTGCTGTATGTGGGACGCGGCCTGAGCATGGCTGGAGAAGCGGTGCGTCGGTGAGCGCCCGGGATCCGAACCCGGGCTGCCAGTAGCGGAGCACGAGCACTTAACCGCTAAGCCAGGGAGCCGACCCTGCTTGGGGCTTTTAGAGCTTCTTGAATCTATGGCTTGATGCCTTTTGTTATTTTGGGGAAGTTATCAGCCATTCTCTCTTCAGATGTCATGTCTGACCCATCCTCTCTCTCTCCTCTCTTTCTGAGACTAGAGCCACATATATAATAGACCTTGTCACTTTATCCCAATGTTCCTTATCCTCTCTTCTTCATTTTCATCTTTTTTGTGTCTTCATGCATTACTCTGGATATTTTCTTCTGTCCTATATCCCAAGTCTCTAATTTTTTCTTTTGATGTATCTAACTTGCTGTTAAGCCCATCCAATGAATCCCTCATCTCAGAAACTGTATTTTTCAGTGCTAGAATGTGCACTTGGATTTAGTTTAGTTCCTACTTCCCTGCCAACATTTTAAATTGTGTCTTTCATCTCTATGAACACAGCAGGCACGGTTATTTTAATGTCTGTGTCTGAGAGCTCTAATATTTGTCGGAGCTGCTGTGGGTCTGTTCTTGTTATGGTCACGTCTCTCTGTTGCCTGGTTACTTTTCACCATATACTAGACACTGTATTTGAAAATTGTAGAAATAATTTAAGTCCTAAGATGATGTTATACTCCTCCAGAGAAAATTTATGTTTGCTTGTGCCTGGTGCCCTGGGGGGCAATAATCTAGAATCACCTCAATCCAGTCTCAAGAACTGAGCTAATGTGGAGCTGAGTGGAGACCCTGAGAGGACCCCCTGGCAGCCAGGTCACCGCTCCTTCCAGAGTGCCACCCTTCAAGGTCCCAATTAAAAGAGAGGGAAGTTCACCAGGACAACTTCCCCACCATGCAAGCCCTGGATTCCGACCTCTGTCCTCTGATCTGAAAAGACTGTCAAAAGTGCCACTCATCTCCCTCCAAAACTGACAATCCAGTGCCAAACAATGGGCTAACCTCACCTGGTCTCTGTCTTCTCCAGGATCGTGGCCTAGTTATTCTTCATTACCTAGTTAACTTCCCGATGCCTTCAAGCATATGTGTTTTATTTTTAATCTAGGTTTTCTATTAACAGTTATCCTCAGTGGGAGAGGTGGTCCCAATTACCAAGTGCATCACTACCAGAAGCAAAAGTGATTACCTTGTTTTATATTTGCTTTGCTTTCTATATTCCTACCACGAATTCACCCCCGAACTATGAGAGATCACAAAGGTGCTCCCAATACATTCAAACAATATTAGGTAATGCATCTGTTTTCTTCTTCTTCTTTTTAATCTCCCCCCCCCCTTCCCCCTCTGGGAACACTCCTCCTGGAGTCCTCTGTCCTCCTACTCCAATCTGGACTGGCTGCTTCCCATGCTCACTGAGCAAGTCCTCTTGTGGAAATAGCTTTTGCCGTTTTTCTGGACGTTCCATGTTGGAGTCCAGGTTTCCTAACTCCTGTCTTCCTCCTTCTCAATGAGCACCTTGTCCTGATGGCACACATATCCCTCCAGTAGCCTCCTGAGAAAAAGTACATGGGAACTAAATTTTTGGACACTTTGCATACCTAAAAATGTCTTTATTCTACCTTTAGATTTAATCAATAACTTAAGTGAGTGCAGAATTCTAGGTTAAATTTTGGAAGTATGCCCTAATATCTTCTAGCAGTGTTGCTATTGAAAACAATACCCAATACTCATTTCCGATTATCTGAATGTATCCAGTTTTAACTCTCTGGAACCTTTTGTCATCTTCTCCTTATACTGGTATGCTCAAATTTCCTTTTCATAATGATGTGTCATGGTGCGCCCTATTCTATTTATTTATTCATTTATTTATTCTCTCACTCACTCGCAGTGGACAACTGATGAACTCTTTTTCAATCTACAGCCTAACAGCTTTCTGGGCAATTTCCTTACAATATTTCTTTGATAATCTCCCATTCCTCCTTTTTCCCTGTTCTCACATTCTAGAACTCCTATTATTCAGATGTTGGATGCTATGGACTGAAAATCTGTGTCCCCTTCCACCCAAATTCATCTGTTGAAGTCTAATCCCCAATGTGATGACATTTAGAGGTGGGGCTCTAGGGAGGTAATTACATCATGAGGATGGTGCCCTCATGAATGGGATTAGTCCCCTTATAAAAGAGACACAAGAGAGACGATCTCTCTCAGCCACATGAGGACACAAGAAGAAGACAGCTGTCTGCAAACCAGGAAGCGTGCCCTCACCAAATGCTGATATGCCAGAGCCTTGATCGTGGACTTGCCAGGTTCCAGAACCATGAGAAGTAAATTTCTGTTGTTTAAGCCGCTCAGCCTATGGTATTTGTTATGGCAGCCTGAGCTGAGTAAGACATTGGATCTCCTAGAAAAATCCTCCAATTTTTAAAATCTTTTCTTCTCTATTATCTATCTCCTTATCTTTTTTTTATTCTACTTCCTGAGAGATTTGACTTTTTGCTTTGACTCTCTCTAGTGAATTTATTTTGACCATCATATTTTTAATTTCTAAGAACTTTTGTTTCACTCTTTGAAAGTTTCTTTTTTATAGTACCCTGTTCTTGTTTCATGGTGTAATAGCTTCACTTATTTCCCTGAGAATATTAATTCTAGTTTGTTTTTCATGTTTTATTCTGCTTCCTGCATCATCTCTGCTTCCTCACGGTTCTTTTTATCTGCTGTAAGAGGCTATATATCTTTCATGGTTTTCATCACGTTGGTCATCTAAGCGATCTGCTATATTCAAGAATGAGAATTTCAAATAAGCCATCTTTTTTGGACTCACCTGCACCCACACTTCACAAGCAGCTGGTGCTTCTCATTCCTGAACAAATCAATAAGGTTCTTGGCTTCACCCTCATCAGGCACTTGGCTCTCTCTGGTCTGCTAAGTCATTTGCCATTTGTCTAACTGCTTTATGGCTCTAAAATTTTATTGCTATTTCTTGTTAGCCATCATTGATGGTTTCTTACGTATTCATTTAGGGACACATAGCGTGACAGGAATACAGGGAATAAAGATACATACATATGTTCAATCTGTCCTTTTCAACCCGAAGTCTCCTGATTCGTTTTTCAAACCAGGAATCCTTAAGAGTTTGCTTTCATCAAAAGCATTATCACCTTAAGCCTTTCTTTTCACAATCACTCTCATATTTATATCCAGTTAATATCAACTGCTCCCTCTGATCACTGGAACAGTGCTTTTCTTCAGGTGTAAGGAGGAATGGAGAAAGTCAAAGAAAAAGAAAAACTCAGCTAACTTCTCCCTCATCCAAGAGGCTATGAGATGAAGTCAACTGTCTCTGGATCCTTCTTCAAGATCTTATCAATACAATTCTCATCTTTGGAACACTCAAATAAGAAACACAAACAGAGCTAGCATCTTCAGATGCACTGTCACCTGGGGGTCAAAGGATAGCAGAAGAGGAGAACATCTGTAAAAATCTAGGCATATTTTAATAGCCCTGTCCTCTATATTTTAACCTAATATTTCTTATCAGCTGAGAGAGCTTTTCCTTACGTCTACAAAACAACTATGAAAAACATGTATCATTTTATCAAGTGGTAAGAATATATAAGGAACAGTCTATCTTCCTTGGCTTGTTGTGGGATTTCCCAATAGGCCAGTCAGCCTAACCAATCCAGAAAGGTTATGGGAAACCAGTGAGCATGTTACAGGACTGTGTTAACACATGGAAGCCAGTCGAGTTTTTCTCTTCCCCCAGAAAATAAATGTGCATCTCAACCAGAACAAAGGGTCTCATGCTTTGGAAGGCGCTATACATTAAAGAGAAGTCTCAGGACTTCAAGTTAAACCTGAGAGATTGAACATATGTGATTATCTCTGATCCCACCCAAAACTCCACTAAAATAAAAGAAAAGAAAGGAATACATAAATCCATAAGGAGAAAAAGAAAGACAAAGTAGATGAGAAATGTCCAAAATTTTCAGAAGATAAAAAGCATGTGTAAGAATCATAACTGATTCAGCAGGATAGAGGAAGCTGAAACCTAAGGGTCTGCAGAGGGCGATGCCCAGGAAAAGCAAGCTGATTTGTCTCACGAAACATTAGAAAGACTCAGGAAGTAAGAGCACTGAGAATCACGAGGGTGGAGTGAGGGGTGGGGCAGAAAATGAGGACACTGCTTGAAAATCTGCAGAAAGAGCAGTGAGATTGATAGGTCTCCGCCCCTGCTCCTGGCAGCGAGGTGACAATCCCTCCTTCACCCCGACAAAAGAAGGAAGGTATACTCTTTGCAAAAAATAAACCAGTAATTTTAAACCCAGCCAAATCATCAGTCAAGTATGAAGACAGAATAAAGACACTTTCAAACATGTAAGTCTCAAGAAATTTCTTCCAATATGCAATGGAAGATATGCTCCAACAAAATAAGAGAGTAAACCAAGGAAGAGGAAGACAAGGCCACCAGAACATAAAGACTCTCCGCTGGGAGGGAGGCAACCTGACACTCGGGCGCTGAGGAAGGCAAGTCCCAGGACAGCAGCCACGCAGCAGATCCAGAGAGCAGCATGCGGACTGGGGTAGGAGGAAGGGTGGGGGTGGAGGCGAGAAACAGAGACTAAGTGATACACCTGATCAGGAGGAAAATGACGTTGAGAGGTGTTGACTGGAGTGTGGAGAAAGTGAATACATATATAAAAGAATAAGCAAATTAAAAAGAGGCAATTATTAACTCCTGGAATATGTTTGAGACTTGTTCAAAAAATGATCTGTAATAGTATCCTGCTTGATTCAATGATGAAAGAAAACTATCTGCAAACATGTAATAAAGTGATACCCATGAAGAATTTACATTTAGGCCCTATTTGAAAAGAATGGATTTATACATGTCTTTCAATTAACTATTTACATAAAAGAAGGCTATCCATTCTTCAAATATTTAGTAGCAGTAGGACTCTGTTTTATAATTCCATACAACTACCTTTCTCAGGGGAGGTGACTCTCAGAAGGGTTAAAGAAAAGGTGGCAAAGTCTGAAAGCCTGCTGCTCCTAAGTGCAAGTCCGTCTCAGCCATGAAGACTTCACCATCACAACTGTGTCCTGCCCAGTAGTATTTTGTGTTCTCTGATGGACATTAACATTAACCGCAACAGGAAATCCTCCCTTGAATACCATGCCTCTGCCTAAGAAGACAGAGCTGCAGAACACTCCTTCGGGTGGCATCACCCGTGTTGTTGTATGGTCTGCTCTATCTGAAAAAAGGCAGTTAGCAGAGAAAGCCTGGCCAACAGCCCAAGCAACCACTGGCACTCCAGGGCCCGAAGGCAGAGCATGAGACCTTGGCTAGTACTTCCTCCAGCCCTTCTGTCAGGTACCGTTTGGTTCTTGGTTCCTAAACAGAGCCACACAGCATTTTACTGACCTTTCAGCAAGCAGCCATGGGTTGAAGGAGCCCACGGCCTCATGAGATATCATCCGGAGGTACTGCTCAAAGCGGCTGCAGTAGTCCCCAATACTGTGCCGCATCCTGGCGGGGACAAAGAGGGCAGCTCGACCCTCTTTCTGTTGAGAATCTTCTGAAAGGGAGAGAAGGGGAGCCTCTTTTTTCTCCGATTTCTCCTCTGATCCCACACTTTCATCCAGGGAGCTGAGAGCAAATAAAAATGAAAGCATTCAAAATCATCTGTGAGCAAGGGTAAAGTGTTCACTCACCCTGATGGTGTGACAAGCAAAGGCTTATCTTCATTTCTTTTTCTCACACTAAACAGAACCAACATCTATCATCACTCACTGTTTCCCCCTTTCAGTGGACTAAGCCTCCACAAGGCAGGAATTCCTGTCCCATAGACAAAAGAGCTCTTAAAGCAAATATTGCAGTAATTATCAGCACAACCACATGTGCCAGTGTGAGGCTTTCAACAGTAAAAACCAGGTAAATGTTATGGAAGCCTCCTTAAGATGCAACATGTTCCACGCCCATCTTATAAGCATGTTATTTTACTGAGCCATCTTGGAGTTTGGCAAGATCTTGCTCAAAAGAAGAATTTCTCTCTGTTTTGCGGGAACTGAAGGAATTCAAAATTTACCAACATCAAAAGCAACCAACGACAATGAAAGCAGACAGTCTCGTTCTGACTTACTTGGCATTCCAGGGCCTTTCCAACACGATGTTCACGTCTGGGGCTTTGTGAGCCGCTGTCTTTGTGATCCTGATTGGATGAGGAGAAAGAGGCCTTTCACTTACTGCTGGGATTTTTTGGTCTAGAAAAGGAGAGACATAAAATGATTGCATTTGAAGAAAAGTCCATGTATATATCAGAGCTGTCCCATGGCCAATAACCTGAGAGGAAGTCACACACACGTCTCACAAGCATAACAGGCTTAGCTGCCGTGCAAGGGAAAAAAACGCGCGTTTTAAATGAAAACGGGAATTTAAAAATTACAAAGAAACAACCCAGAGGAATCAGTTTTAAGAAATAACAAACTCTTTTGAAGCCTCTGCTGGCTCTGAGGAAGACTCCTTGAAGAGGTCTGTGCAAGGCACCAGGCTACAGAGGTTCCATTAGGACCCAGCCACCCATTCAAGGAGTCTTAAGCAGTTGAGTTTGTTTTTTAACCTTTCAACGGCTTGATTACTGAAGAAGGAAAAAACCACACAAACCTGAACACATAATTAGCTGACTTAACTTGTCTCTGGGCATTGCTGGAAAAAATCTGCAGGATGATAGTCAAAACATTAACTTATCAACTATACCTCGCAGGCTTGACAGCTCCTTTGAGTTTTGGATTATTTATAATTTTAAACGTATTTCAAGGGTAGGAAGAAAATCTGTCCTTCTCTTAGGTAAGGAGCATCTATAAGTCAAACAACTTTCTCTGACTCATGTTTATATGCTTACGATTTCGTACTGTCAAAGAGAAATACTGTGTAAGTCAGTCTTTGTAAAAATATTACTAAGAGTACAATCAGTTTTCAATCATTCACAGAGAGAGGATACAGAGATACAGATCAGACAAGGCACAATTCAAAAATCACTTTAAATTTGGTTTTCTGATGCAATTGAACATACAATCAGAACAAATGGAAACATAGGGTTCCTACTATAATTTCATTATTCTGGAATTAAAATGTTCAAAAATTCATTTCAGTTCTCCATATTCTAAAGAGCTCCATTTCAATGTACACCTAGACTCTATGCAAAGTCATAGATAGTGACTAATAATTTAAATTGCCCTTGAAAAAAGAGAACTCTGAGTCCTGGGTAAGGCTGTCTTCTGCATGATGCCACCTAACTTTGTGACCAATGGCCAAACCATCAACGAAACGAGCTGCCCTTCAACTTTCCCTTTCCTCTGCTTCCATATAAAAAGATGCTGAAATGCCCACGGTTCACTAAGCAACGGTGAGAAGCAACCCTGTGCCAGGCTTGTACAAGGAGCAGTGGGGGACACAACTGACCACGATAAACTCTCTGGCCTCAAAGACTCTGTGGCTTAGCTGGGAGACATAAGACCCCTCCACGAACAGCTCTGCCACATGGGGGGACGTGCCAGAAGTCTACGAGAGTTCATGGGCAGGAAGGCAGCAAAATTCCAGGATAGGAATACCAGGAAAAGCGCAAGTAGGATCATGTAAGCAGGCCGGGAAGAATGCTTTGACAGTTATGTGAGGATGGAAATGGAAGCTGGAGCGGGGCTGGAGGGAAGAGAGAACAACACGAGCAAAGAATAGCATGCTTGAAAATCACATAAAACATAGAAGGAACAAATCAGTATTGTGTTTAGATGGTTCATCTTTCTGTCAAAGTCTGACATGCAGTTTGTAAGACAAAACCCCCAACTCACATCTTTAGAAAATTATATGTGACATAGGCTGCTGTTGTAAACCTTCTATACCCACAATTTCCTTTATATCCCTTAATACTCATGGTACTCAAATTCCTTCGGAGGTAATGTTTAACCACATTTTACTCTCTCCTTTCACTGAGTAAGGTAGTAACTGATAAGCGTGAACCAAAGAGAATTTGAGTAACACTTCCCAGCCAAAATTGTGATAGTAGCCTAGCAACTGCAGCCAAAAGGAGTATGTATGAATTTTAAGAGTGGAGGAGAAAAGTTGAAAGTCTTTTCAACAACGGGTGTGAGAACAAATGGATAACCATTAGGGGGAAAAAAACAAACCTCAAGCTCTACCTCAAACCATAGGCAAATTTTTATTCAAGATGGATCACAGACCTACATATAAAATCAAAAACCGTAAAGCTTCTAGAAGAAAACAAGAGACTCTCTTCTCAACTTGGGAGTAGGCAAAGGTTTCTTAGATCAAAGAAAGCAAAAACTATGTAAAAAAAAATTGATGTTAGACTTTATCAAAATTAAAAATATCTGCTCATAATAAAACACATTTGAGAAAATAAACAGGTGAGCCACAGATGGGGAAAAAATATTTGCCAACATTTATCTGAGCAGCTTAGTGGCTGCTAGGGGTGAGAGGAAGGAGGATGGCGAGTGACTGCTAATGGATGCAGGGCTTCTTTTTAGGGTGATGAAAATGCGCTGGAATTAGACAGCCGTGACGTTTGCACGACTCTGTCAATATACTAAAACCTACTGAACTGTACACTTTAAAAGGGTGAATTTTATGGTATGTGAATTATATCTCAATAAAGCTGTTATTTCAAAAAAACTCAATATATATATATTTGACAAAGAACTTGTAGCCAGAACGCATAAAGAATTCCCACAACTCAAAAATAAAAACACAACCCACTTAAAAAAAAATGTATAAAACATTTGGACACTTCACAAAAGAAGACATACGAATGGCCAGTAATCACTTGAAAATGTTCTAAACATCATTATTTATCAAAGAAATGAAATTAAAACCACAATGACATATCACTACATGCCCACCAGAATGGTTACAATTAAAAAGACTGACAACATCAAATGCTGGCAAGGATATCAAGCAACAGGAACTCAATGTAGATGGGAATGTAAAGTAGTACAGCCACTTTGGGGAAAGGTTTGGTAGTTTTTTATAAAGTTAAACATACACCTATCCCATGACCTGGCAAGTCTACTCTTAGGTGTTTATCCAAGAGAAATAAAACTTATGTACACACAAAGACTATACAGAAATATATTATAGCAGATTTATTCTAATAGCCCAAAACTAGAAACAACCAAATGTAGATCCACAGGCAAATGGACAAACTAGATGTGGTACATGCATACACTGGAATACTACTCAGCAATAAAAAGGAATGAAGTACTGATACAAGTGTTGTAGGCTGAATCATGACTCCCCAAGATGTCCACATTCTAATCCCTGAACCTGTGAATGTTCCCATCTTTGGCAAGAGGGACTTGCCAAGTTAAGGATCTTGAGATGGGAGAATAAACTGGATTATCAGAGTAAGTCCTAAATAATCAAAGTGTCCTTACAGTAGGCAGGCAGAGGAAGATTTGCCTACAGAAGAGAAGGCAATGTGATAACGAAAGCCGAGTCTGGAGTAATATGGCCATGAGCAAAGGAAGGCAGGCAGCCTTAGAAGCTGGAAGGGACAGGGAACCAATTCTCCCCTGGACTCTCCAGAAGGAACCAACCCTGCCAACACCTTGATTTTAGCCCTTTTAGACTCACTTCAGATTTCTGACCTCCAGAACTGTAAGAGAATAAATTTGTGTTTTAAACCACTTAATTTGTGCTTTAACTTGTTACAAACTTCAATTTGTTACAGTGGCAACAGGAAACAACATAGATAAATCTATAAAACACCATGCTGAATGAAAGAAGCCTTAGACAAAAAAGTACACGCATGTACGATTGCATTTATATGAAATTCTAGAACAGGCAAAAATAATCTATAGCGAAACAAGGCACAGTGGTGGCCTGGGCATGGGGACTGACTGGGAAGGAGCGTGAGGGAACTTTCTGAGGTGGTGATACAGTCTCTATCTTGCTAGGGGTTTGGATAACAAAGCTATCCATTTGTCAAAACCCATCAAATGACACAGTTAAGATTTGTGCATTTTATTATATATAAATTTTATCTCAAAATGAAAAAGAAGCATAAATAAATATTAAACTCTAGGTGCTGATACACATGTTACAATGTTTAGGATGATGTGTACTGATGTTTGCAAGTTACTTTGAAATGCATCCAAAAGTAAGAAGAATTGATGGATGAATACAGGATAAACAGATATATGATAAAGCAAATACAGCAACATGTTAACTGTAGAATCTAGAAGGTGGGTATGTGGATGTCCACTGTATAATTTTTTTCAACATTTCTGTATGTCTGAAAATTTTCAGAATATAATGTTGGGGAAGAAAGTGTGGGAACACTCACCATTTTTTTCTTCCTGCAGCCAAAGATGAGGATCAGTATATACAATTTTATTATATCTTTGGCGAACTGTCTCCTGGTATTTCTTTAAAAAAAAAAAAGGTTTAATTTAGCAGAAAATGAGTTTCGTCACAAACCAGAACTAGCCAGGATGTAACAGTTCAGCAGACACATTTGATACAGACACACTGCCAGAAACGGCATCCGCCAGGCCAGGAAGTGACTAGTTCATGAAGTGAGGTCTGAAATAAAATGAAGCAATCTAATCAATCTAATCCAGACCAGTGGTGCCCACTAGAACTCGCTGTGATGATGGAAATGCTCTATATTTGCCACGTCCAGTATAGTAGCCACTAACTATTGACAACTGGAATTATGAGTAGTGTGTTTAACCTTAATTAATTTACATTTAAATACCCATATGTGGCTAGAGGCTTCCATTCTGGACACTTCAGGTCTAGACAGTTACCCCCAAGAAGGGGAAAACAGTTACGAGACTAGGATAAACTGTGCATCGTTAAATTTTCAAAAACCAACAAAAAATTGTCTTCCCTCTAGTGTTTATACTTAGCAGTAAAACCAAAATGAGATTCAGTCATGGTGGAGTTAAAAAGAAAATGTTGAATTGGGAGTCGGGAGACCCAGATTCTCATCCTAGCTCTCGTGGGAATTCTTTTGGGACCTTGGCCACATCGATTCCTCCCTTATTGTGCCTCAATTTTCTGTTCTAAACAATCCAGGGTTTGGGCTGGGTAATGTCGGAGGTCTAAAATGCTATGAGAAACGCATTCTAAAGTAGCATCATGGGAATTAAAGAGGGTAAAATTACCTGTGACTTGTCAGGATCACACGATACAGGGTAGAAGAGGTAACTGAATAGCATTTACAAGTTGAGAGATGAAGCAGCCAATAGTCCTATTTGTGGGCCTGGGTTCTGGTCCCAGGGTTTTTCGAATCCCATATCAATGATATTGGGGGATAATAATGATGGTTATGTGTCAGGTAGTGTAATGATACTTCACACTTCCTGAGTTATGTGTCAGGTAGTGTAATGATACTTCACACCTTTTACCCTTAAAAACACTTACTTATTAGAGAGGGTTAATGACTTTACCAAGGCCATATGGTTGGTTGGCAGTCAAGCTGGGATTTAAAACCAGGATTGTGTGACTGAAGTACTAGGCTACAGAAGCATGAGGAGGAGCAGTGCTCAGCAGAAGCCAGCCCCCAGTGGCAAAACAGAGCCACAGCCCCAGACCTCACTTCCATTTCCTCCATTCGGAGCATCATGGTCTCCAGATATGGGCTGTCCTTGATGTCCCCCAAGGTGTCTAAGGCTTCACACTCCAAGATCTTAGAGTGAGTTATAGTCCAGAGCTCATGAGCGGTATCTTCCAAAAAATCATCCAGCTGACGAATGTTGTTGGATTCAGAATCAACAGCCGTAGCCTACAAAACAAGGGAGGGGGATGGAAAGGCAACAAGAAGAAAACAGAAGAACTTAATGCTGATCATAATAAACCAGCCACATAGAGATCCAACTGGCAGTTTCTATGCTAGATCAAATCTCTCCTAAGTCCGTAAATATCAAAAGCAGTAACATCAGTACAATTTCTACCACAGTCGTTTAAATGGTAGCATTAACCAAGTAATATCTTTATTGCCCATGTAAATTATCATTATTACCTGTTTTGCTTGCTGGTAAAGCAAATATCTTCTTTGTGCTATACTCAGAAGAATGTCCAATACTTTACATGCCACCTACTCCAGAGGATGTATGTATTCTCTTTTGGGTCAATGCTTCTGTAAAAATATCTGTTCCTGGTATCACAAAGTTCCTGAGTCTTTGTCTTTGCTTGAGACTTGCTATCTATAACCCGGGAGAGCTTACAGGCTTTTTGACCTTGTATTCTTTACATTCACAAAGCACTTTACAGTTTGCAAATCATCTTTACATGCATGGTACTTCTTTTGACTCTAATATATGTCTATAATCTGCTCTAAAAGAGGTTTTTGCAAAAAACGTCTGCTAGGGAAATGATCACATCAGGCTTTGGAATGAGGCATTTCCGCGACTGAATCCTGGTTCTGCCCACTGATATGCCTACAACTGTGGGCAAGTTCACTTAACCTCTCTGGGCCTCAGTCTGCTCATCTGTAATAAGGAAGTGATAATCTTCTATTTCAGAGTTATAAGGATTACACGAGTGCTTGCATGTTGGGAGACTCAGCACAGTCATTGGCATGAAATAAGACACTCAATGAACAGTTACTGCCACAGCAATTTTGAAAACCTTGTAACAGTTCAGAGAAGAAAACATATTAATGGCCAATAAAGATATAAAGAAATGCTCAACCTCAAGTTAAAGAAATAAAAATCAGTTGAATAATCAATACAACAGAATTACAAAAAATCTAGCAACAACTAAACCAATAATACCAGTTTAGTTAAGATGTGTGTGTATCTGAATGTGTAATATTTTTCATCTATAAAGAATGGAATATCAAGAATATTATGTGCCATTAAAAAAGATAAGGAAGGTCTCAATGTGCTGATCTGGAAAGATCACTAAAATATAAAGAAAGAAGCTAGGCACAGAACAGGATACGGTATCCATTGGTGGGGAGGTTTAACTTTTTACATTATACTTGTTCTAAATTGTTTGAATTTTTAGCCATGTGCATATAACTTTTAAACTTAAAAATGATACATTTTGGAAAAATATATTTCATGTGCAAGTTCAGCTATTGACAACAGCAGCAGCAATAGACAAATATGTTATAACACTACCCTTCCAAGAGCTTTTTCCTGCTATCAGAGATTATCTTGTCTGTAAGTAAATCTATTGTGAGTTGTATTTTACTTGTAAAGTGTAACAAGTGTCTTCTGCATTTTAGAGATGAGAATTTTGAGAATTTGTCTTCAAGGTCCCATAGCTCTTCTATAAGTTAACATAGAAAATGATTCTTTTTACTTCATTATGCCAATCTCAATGAGTTTGTTTGTTTTTATTCAGTTATTTATAAACATTAACTCTTGATGGTGCTGCCTGGGAAACTCTTTGCAACGATGCTGATGTTTAACAGCAGCCAGAGTACCATAATACTAATAACCAGAATACTAAACACCGCATAGTTATTTTTCTTTTTCATTAAATTATATTAAAGACCATTTAATGCCTACAGAATAATTCATATATACGAGGCTGGCTGATCATTCCCAGTAATATACGAGGCTGGCTGATCATTCCCAGTAATATACGAGGCTGGCTGATCATTCCCAGTAATATTCAAACATGTCTTCTTTACTAACAGCATTTATAATCACTTCATTTTTCTCTCATATTAAAATGCCATATGGAGTTGCCTCCCTAGCATTAGATGTTAGTCTCATTATTTTGCCAGGAAAAAAAGCATCATTTGGTGGCTATGCTGCACAAAGCACCAAGCCATAGCACACCTGGTTTGTAAGAGCTAAATGTAGGCTTTCAGCTTCCGGTCTTAGAAGCCTCACCTCACATTAGATTCTGTCACAAAATATTGATCCAATAATGTACCTTCCACTCCACAGCCCTAAGCCTAGGCAGGATAGGAACATTCCCACAGATATTAAACACAAGTCCTCCAGAGGAAGAGCACAACGGTGACAACCACAAAATATGTTTTCATTTTTCTCAGATGTTATTTTTCTTCCTGGGCCATCTTTTCTCTCTACTGGGCCAGATACTGATCATTATTAGGCCTTCAAAACATGTTTACCTAACAATAAATATTAGACACTAAGTATAAAGGAAATTAGGCCAGTAATGAGCAAAACTAGGCTGAATGAAAGGAAATGAGGGCGACCATTCTTCTGCTGCAGGCCATCAACATTCAGGGTCACGCAGTGCACCCACATTCTGTCACCAGGAGAGGAAAAGAGCCGCTGACAAAAACCTGTGGCTCTAGAGATTTCTGTGAGCTGTTTGCAAGACTAAGTCATAATGCTAAATATACGCTGGAAGAATTAACATGCCAAATATGAAAAATAACTTTCACCCTTTTTGAATAGGATAATCTAGTGTTTGCAAAGTAATCTGTGTATCATTTTCTTTACAACATTATCACATAATGATACCAGTATTAGCCCAGAATACCAACACCACACCATACACACCTCCTCTGCAGGCTGGGCTATCGCTGTGTTTACTGATGGCCGATCCTTCAAATGACTATCTGCTTCCAGAGAAGAATTGACTCTCTATTAAAACAGACAAGCACATTCATGAATTATAAAAATTTACAACCCATATTAGTACAAATGAATTCTGTTCCCAGAATAACTTGTGCGTAGAACTGCCGTCAGCTTCAGCTACGT
The DNA here is from genome assembly GCF_057802395.1 of Ceratotherium simum simum. Taxonomy (NCBI): domain Eukaryota; kingdom Metazoa; phylum Chordata; class Mammalia; order Perissodactyla; family Rhinocerotidae; genus Ceratotherium; species Ceratotherium simum. The sequence goes on from NC_141915.1 coordinate 13,143,060, forward strand.
TAGGCTTTTTGCAGCAACTCAAAGCACTTTGTCCTCATGAAAATAAATGCCATGTGTTGATCTTGGCTTTCTGCCTTTTCTTGCCTCAACTTTGTAAACCTTGTCAGAGTAGCTGTGTGTTTTTATGCAATTACTCAACTTCTCTGTTCCACAGTTTCCTCATGGATAAAATGAGGAGGTTGGACAACTCGGTCTCTAAGAGCCCTATCAGTTCTACATTCCTGAGATTTCCGTGGACTCTAATAATAATTTAATATTTCTTAAACTAAAGATACAAAAATTCAGTGGGACCCAGGGACCCAGAACGTCATTTGTTCCACTTAAGATTATATTTTTCTTCTGTGGTCTTATCTGTTTATACAAACAAGATTATTTCCATTTACAAGTTGGATCTACAGGGTCTGACCATAGCATTCATCTTACTGCTTATGGGAGGACGGCACAACATGCTGGTGATGCTGTATGCTGTTTCACCTTCAAGAGAGTACGGGTTTGTACACAAAAGCTGTTCTAACATCACTCTCCTTTGGAAAAATAGAGCCAATCATTCCAAAACCACTAAGGTGAAAGAGCACAGGATTAGAATGGAAGCAGTTAATTGAACACTAACATCACCAACACAACTATTTGATTACGAAGGGAAACTGCAATCTGAACTCATTCCCCAAACTAAAATCTCACCTTTCTCAAAAGTGGGACTTTCTCTCTCTTCCCCTTGTCTTTATCCCTTACCCACAATGGAAGACACAGCAACAGTGTGCGGTGGTCTGCAGGTGCCCAAAACGGGCCCCAGCAACACCGCGCCCATACTGTGCAGCACAGATCAGCACTGCAGCCTCCAGCTGCCACACAGACACTCAGCCCTACAAAGGGTCAGTGTGACCTCTGCAGCAACTCTTTTTATTCTAGAACTTCCAAAAGGCAAGCAAATGAGATGAACTAGATTACCTGGGCCTTGACCAGGAGAGGCTTCAAACGCTCCAGAACTGCCTTCTCTACCTTGTCTGCTAACTGGGTGGCAGAAACACTATTCAGAAATAAAACTGAAAATTAAAATCAAAAACAAGAAAATATCCTACTTTGCACATTTATTTACCACTCCAGGTGAAGGGAAATCAAACGATTATAAAAATCACAGTGCTTCTCTAATTTTAATGCCCATACAAGTCCCTGGGGATCTGTTAAAATGCAGACTCTGATTCAGTTGGTCTGAGTGAGGCCTGAGATTCTGTTTTTCCAACAAGCTCCCAAGCGATGCAACACTGCTGGTCCTGGACCCCACTTTGAGGACAAGGGTTTAGATAACATCTGAAGAAGTAGGTTAGGCTCTGAGTACATTTTAAAAGAATAATGGCTGCCTTTAAACAACTAAAGAGGATGGAAGACTGAACAAATGACACCCATTTTGTTCCCTCCCCAAACCCCACAATAATAGAGTTAGGTATAAACTCACAAAGACAAGGGAAAAAAATGGTGCTGGAAAACAGAAGGACAAAAGTGATAACTAACTTACCTGACCTGAGAAAACTGAATTCTAGGCTAGCAACGGGAAGAACTGAGAACCCACACAATTTGCACTGCTGACTTAAACAGGCACAGCACTGGCAGTACTACTACGTAGATCTAGGCCTGCAGGGGGTGAGCTGGAGGGGGTGGCTTATGTATAGAAGATAAGAGTCAAATGATGTTTGAGAAGTTAGATCCCTGGGTCCCTTCCCTACTTCACACAACTGCGACTCTGAGAGAAGTCTGGTTGCTCACTCCCTGGAGGTGTCTCTTGACTAAGGGATGCCAATCACAGGTAAGCTGTAGGTACCCTACTGAAAAGAGGGGATTGTGCATGCATGCAGAATGCCGAGTGATAAGACTCACAGCCCTCCTCCCCAACCCAGCTCCTAGGACACTGGCATCCGGATGCTTAACCTCCAGACAGAAGATCAAAAGATTCTTCTCTGGACAGTCTGAACCACCCCACAGGAAAGACCTAAAGACCACTCTGAGGGTCCTTAGCAAACAGTCTACCCAGATGACCCTAAAGTTCAAGTTCAATAATCCTTTCATCAGATGGTGCTAGGATATCTGGCTAGGATAGCCAGATATCCATAAGGAAAACAATGAACCTTGATCAGTATCGCATCTTATACATAGAAATTAATTCAAAATGGATCACAGATATAAAAATAAAAGCTAAGACCATAAAGCATTTAGAAGAAAACACAGAAGAATATCTTTTAGACCTTAGCATTGGCAATGATTTCTAAGACAGTTCACAAAAAAAAGACTAACTGTAAAGTAAAAAATTGATAAACTGGTCTTAATCAAAATTTAAAACTTCCAGTCATCAAAAGACACTATTAAGGGGCCGGCCCAGTGGCGCAGCGGTTAAGTGTGCGCACTCCGCTTCAGCAGCCAGGGGTTCGTAGGTTCGGATCCCGGGCGTGCACTGATGCACTGCTGCTCAGGCCATGCTGTGGCGGTGTCCCATATAAAGTAGAGGAGGATGGGCATGGATGTTAGCCCAGGGCCAGTCTTCCTCAGCAAAAAGAGGACGATTGGCAACGGATGTTAGCTCAGGGCTGATCTTCCTCACACACACACAAAAAAGACACTATTAAGAAGATATACAGAAAAGCCACAGTATTGGGAGAAAATATTTGCTGCACATATATCTGACAAGGGTTCAAATCCAGAAAAAATAAAAAAACTCTTAAAAATCAGTAATTTAAAATAAAAGAATAAAAAATGGGCAAAAGACTTAGACACTTCACAATAAGACTAGAAAAGGTGCCCATCATAACTAGATTTCAAGGAAATGCAAATTAAAACCATAACGAGATACCACCACTCTCACCAGAATGGCTAAAATTTAAAAGACAAACAGACAATACCAAATGTTAGCAAGGATGTGGAACCACTAGAAAGGAACTCCCATACTAACTAAAAACACGAACAAACCAAACGTTAATCCATAGGAGAATGGATAAATAGACTGTGGGATATTCACAGAATGGATACTACTCAGCAATAAAATGGAACACGCTGTACTTTATAGGCAGCCCACTGTCCCCCTGCCCAGGTTTCTTCCAGAAGTCCACTGTACCTCGCTCACTTCCAGGTGCCCCAAATGTGGTTAAGCCTTACATCTGCAAAGACTCACTCACGACCTTGCCCACCGACTTCCTGGGACGGGTGCCTACTATCTGGAAGCGCAGGTCAGATTATGAGCCAGACTCTGTTCAGCCTACTTTCCCCTGGGAATCTTCATCTAATACCAGCAGCGCTGCCCTTTCCTTGTTGAGCTAGGTTTGTGCTTGCTTCCCAGTTTTCAAAATTCAACAATATACTGTTAGCGATACACACATAGGTGACAGATTTATGAATAAAGGTAATGACGAGATTAACACAGGACTCGGGACAGTGGTTACTTAGCTCTGGGGGGAAAGGAGGGGATGCAACTGAGGAGGGACACACAGGGCGTTTTCAGAGTGGGGGTGAGATCTACTCCTTGGTTTGGGGGGTGCACGGGTGTTTGTTTTGTAATATTTTGGACTGTACATATGCATTTAGTATGTTCTTCTACGTGTATGATTTTTTTTTAAATAAAAAAACAATCAGATAAATGGGGTACAGAGAATTACGCTTTTGCTATTTGACCCAAAGTGGGTAGGAGTCACATGGAATCCATTTCCAGTACAATCTAAGGTCACAGCTTCTAAAGCTAGAAATAACCGAGGAATGGACCACCTCAGATGGTGGTGACCATCCCATCCCAGAGGCTGTGTACCAATATGCTGGACAGTTATTCGTGGAGATAGTCCAGAGGGGCTGGAAGCATTAGTCGGGGGAAAAGATCCTTCAATCCTAAGATTCTGTGATTGTATAACTTGAAATCTTAATTATAGACAAAAAAATCTCAGCCCTCTAGGGAATGAACTTTCTATCATGATTGGTGACAGAACGCACAGCTGTTTCAATGAGAATTCTGTTCATTTGACTTCGGGGTGAATTATCATCAGAGCTCGAAAAATGAGCCAAACTGCAGCAATAGCAGCATCAACTAAATCTTCTCACAAACTTCTTCATGCCTATAGTTAAGTGGCAACAACACTCCTAAGCGACAAATGGAAAAAGGCAACCTCATTAGAACACCTTAGGCTGCATTCAAGTTGACGTGTGAAGCAAAGTATCTATACACTCACTCACATGAGCAGAACGTGCACATCAACCTCCTACCTGGCCAAGAGAAAAGCACCTTGGAGGGCAGCACAGACACACACAAGTAAGACTCTGATCTTTCAAGACAGAACTTCCCCCAAATTGTACATGTTTTTTCAGTTATCAATCAAACCCCATATGAAAGAAATATTTGCTAGCAAAAGTACTATATAAAATACATGTAGGCGTGCAGGTATTCATTCATTCACTCATTCACTCATTCATTCATTTAGTGAGGTTAGGCTTAAATGGTCCAGGTTGGTAAAACAATCTAGATCAATTAGAATAGGCAAGCATTCACTATTCTTCCTCAGAAGCAAACACATACCTCAATTTTTGAAGTCTATCCATTTCTTCAGTTTTGAGTTCATTCAATTCCTTTGTTCTTCTGGAAGTTTCAGCATCAAGCCAATCGAGCCTAGAGGATAGTACAAAATTGTCACCCCAACTCTCCTCAAAGCAGCCAGGACTCCCTTGGGGTCCAATCTTGGCTCCACTGTAGGCTTCTCAGGTGACCTCAAAGTCTTCTAAGTAGGCAGATAGCCAATAAACACAAGTAGTGTGACTATACCTCTAAACAATCTCAATTAGCTCTTCAAACAGCTAGATGAGGTAGAATAGGCTTGCTCTTGCTCTACCTCAGAAACAGATATTTACCTCTGTTTTTGCATTTTGTCCATTTCTTTGGCTTTTAATTCTTCTAGTTCCTTCAATCTGTTGGAAGTTTCAGCATCAAGCCAAGCGAGTCTAGCAGAGAGTATAAAAGAGTCAGACCGATTGTGCCTCAACCTGCAGGGTGTCATTACCACAGAAACAGACCAGGAGTCAGCATTCCCCAGACCCCAATCCTGGCTCCATTAAAGACTCAGTAGGTAAGACAACCTCTCTGTACCCATAAAGCTCTCCACGCCATGTTCCATGTCAAAAGACATATTTATGTGCACAAGCACTCCCAGTTAGTGTGTAGGGAAACAAAAAACTGCCCACGAATATTCTCCAGGAAACTAGCCATCACTGTATTTAGGATTTCTGGTTCAACTATAAAGTAAAGCTGTTGCTGTATCTTCAAGTTTAGACAAAGAAATGAATACCCAGGAGAGCCATAAAGGCATAGTGAATTCAAATAAAAACAGAAAGGAAAAGCCAACTCTGAACAACTTTATCATATGTGGAAGGGCTCTGACTTTTTCAGTTTAGGACATGTGAATATTATCCAGTTATTTAACGGCCCACTTTCATTTTTGCTTTCCCATAATTGCAAGAACAACTTCAGCCAAACAATGCACAGCGACCTGTGTTCACTGCTCTCTTCTCATAGGATGTTCTCACCTCATCACCCCCTATTTAAAGCCTACTCTTCAAGTCCTAAATTATGTTCCATCTCCCTCCATGAAGCCCAGATTTCTGCAGCAAGACGTACCCCGTCCCCTTCTAAACTCTCTCAGTACTTAACCCTTTAGTTCCTAGGGTACACACCATGTTCTAGCTTAAATTATAATTAATGACATGTCCTCCCTACTGACTGTAAATAAGCAGGGGCTGGGATTCTGTCTTTTCTGTCCTTGTTTTAAAAAGTCTCCATAGAGCTGACAACCGTACCATACACAAAACAAGCAATTGGTAGACAACCGACACACGTAATCTTTGAATGAATAAAATAAGAAATATTGGAGGAGTTCCCTCGTCTAAGCTGCATAGTTTGACAGAAAAGCTTAGTAATTTACATTTTAAATAACCAACTTTATATATAGGAAAGAGAAGAAAGAGTTCACTGTAGAATCTACGTGAAAGGGACTCTCTAATTTTCAAAGATTTGAAAAATACCAGCACAAACCTAGCTGCTTCATGCTCAACAGCACCTCTCAATTGACTTTCCTCTTGAGTATCTTCTTGCTGGAGAGACTGTTCTTTTGCAGCACCTTTGGGGCTCGATTTCACCTTTCGCCATGCAGCGCTGCAAAAAATGGAAAAGTATACCTTTGTAATCATTCACTTCACATCCAATGACTCATCAAAAGGTGCCAGCTCAGAGAAGACAAGAGCATTAAATCAACAGTGATCTACAGCATGGGGCTCTGCATGTGAAGAAGAGTGAGATCCTCCAGGATTCAGGCTCACTGTCAAAGGAGAGAAGTTCCCCTTCACTTCACAAAAGAATCACTATTTTAAATGAAAAAACAATCATCAGTTACGGAATAATGGGCGAACTTCAACAAAACCCTGTTATAATATACAGATTTGGGTCACTAATTGCATTCCATATTATAAAGCAACATTGTACCTTTATAAGGCCTAACAGCACTATGAACCTAGAAGCCTTATCTGCTTCCCTCCCCCACCCACCACACACACACTCTAGAAGACAGTCTGCTGAATGTTTGGTTTGCAATATAAACTTCAACCAATTGATGTTTTTATGAGCTTATCAAGTGAATTCACATCTCTATACCAACACATATATAAAAATACAGAATTTAGAGCAGAGAAACAAAAACAAAAAAGCACATTTTGAAATCAGAAGAGCTGATTTTAGTCCCAGCTCTGCTATATAAGCAAGACATTAAATTCTCTATTGTTTCTTCAACTTTAAAGTGAGGGCTGATGGATGAGCATAACCACTCATTCAGAATCATTGACAGTCTGAAGGGGAATCCATTCCCGTTCTCACCCTGTCTTCTGCCAGCCTCCCAAAAGGTGGACCCCTCTTCTCACTCGTTCTCTCCCCACATTACTGCTTTCTGCTGCCTTCTTTCTACTGTCCTATCTCCTGGTCCTTTCCATTGTGCTTTCAAGAACCACTGTCCCGTGGTCAAGAAGCTCCCCTTTATCTTTAACCAATTCCCCAAAGACTATTTCCACCTCACTGGACCCTGCTGCCCTGGAGGACAATCCCTTCTTGCTGCTCTGTGGAATGGTGGCTCCTCCTTCTCCAGGTGCTGTGACTGAGGGTGACACGACAGTCATGTCAGCATTATCCTAACTGTCCCCTGAAGTCAGGACAGTGTCTATGAAATGTGTATGGTTCTATAACTCATAATTATCTTGACTTGGAATTAGAAATATTTTTAAATATTCATTCATTCAGCAAAGATTTACCTAATGCCTAAGATTTACTAAGTACCAGGCACTGTGCTAAACACTGAACATTTGGATATAAGAAAGGCACAGCTCTTGGCCTCAAGTAACCAGAGTCTACTGGGTGAAGAGGCAAGTGAAGGGAAGCCCACGACCCTCCACACAGTGACACACGTCCCCAGGGTGTTGGGGTGGCCCATGGAAGGCTACTCTACCCACAGTCAGGCAGGAAAAAGGAACCAACAGGCTTCTAGACAAAAACTTCTCATGCATTACTCACCCAAATAAGTTTCTTCTTAATGGGAACTAAGGCTGCTGCTTTATTTGCACTAAAGCAATAGATCACCTTCGATCTGGGGAGGAAAAATAAAATCACATAGCCAAATGTTCCATGAACTTTTACATACCATTTGGGAGATGCCGGTGGGGAGGTGGGGTTTGGAGGTATCCAAGGAGCCCTGTGGTCTTTCACAGGCTGTTGGTTCATTTTTAATCTCGATGAGACTGTTGTCCGTTGCAACCTGCTTTTGCTGTGAGATTGGGTTGGTCTATTTTTTTCAGTTTTGTGGAGCCCCTTTAAGAGATAAATATGAATTATAAAGCTAAACGGATATCAAAGAAACAGGTTTTAACCTCTGGCTTACTGAAGCTTCAAGTGTCTCTATGCTATTCACGCACCCACTCAGCAAAAACCTAAGCGGAAAGCGCTGTGGTAGAAATTTGAGGGAGGGTATAAATTACACTGAAACAACCCTGATGGGGGAGAAGGGGAAGGAGGTGTAAAACTGGAATCCCTGGCTTTGCCATATAAACTATACATAAAATATATTATATTTATTTTTATCTTCTTCCTAATTAAACAAACCAAAAAAAAGAGGGAGGGGCCGGCCCGTGGCTTAGCAGGTTAAGTGTGTGCACTCTGCTACTGGCGGCCCAGGTTTGGATCCTGAGTGCGCACCAACCCACCACTTGTCGGGCTACGCTGAGGCCACGTCCCACATACAGCAACTAGCAGGATGTGCAACTATAACATACAACTATCTACTGGGGCTTTGGGGAGAAAAAGGAGAAAAAAAGGAGGAGTGGCAATAGATGTTAGCTCATGGCCGGTCTTCCTCAGCAAAAAGAGGAGGATTGGCATGGATGTTAGCTCAGGGCTGATCTTCCTCACAAAAAAAAAAAAAAAAAAAAGAGGGAAACTGTAAAACATTCTTGGTTAAAATACTTAAACTCTCTGAGTTTTAGGTTTCTCATCTGTAAAATGGCAGAAAATTTCTTCACAAGTTTCTAGAAGATTAAATGGGCTAACATAGGAGGAGTATGATGATGAAGGTAGAAAGGCATATGCCATCTAAATAGAATGCATCAGGCTATTTTAAAACACTACAGAGAATGAGACTATCTCTGGAGAAGAGCACCAAGCTGAATTCGTACAGGCTCAATTCTGACTTCCCAATGGCCCCCCATAAGAGTTTGTTTGGAAAGGAATAAAAACTTGATCCTAATCCATGATCTATTAGCAACTGGTAATAACTGCTCAATATCCTTTTTCTGGGGTCACCAGACAATATAGAGGTTTGCTACAGAAGCCTCTGACAGCACCATCAGATGGCAGTAACTACATTAACGGTATTTAGTTAGGAGGTGGTTTTCTGGTCAGTTCTCCACTGGTAGGCCCTTAAGTTAAATTTTAAATAGAAGCTTAAAATATAATGTAGTTTCAAGCAGGCTGGCTCCCAAAGCCATATTAGAAAATACTCATCCTAGGATGCCTTTTAATATTGAGTGATTATTATTTATCAGTATTTATCTTTAGCAGCAACCAAATCTTAATCCCCTCAAATTTCACACTTTCAAATCAGAAGCAGAAAAAAACCGAATTTTAAAATAGCCTGCCTGACGGGGCCGGCCCGGTGGCTTAGTGCTTAAGTGCGAGCGCTCCGCTACTGGCGGCCCGAGTTCGGATCCCGGGCGTGCACTGACGCACCGCTTCTCCGGCCATGCTGAGCCCGAGTCCCACATACAGCAACTAGAAGGATGTGCAACTATGGCATACAACTATCTACTGGGGCTTTGGGGGAAAAAAAAAAAAGGAGGAGGATTGGCAATAGATGTTAGCTCAGAGCCGGTCTTCCTCAGCAAAAAGAGGAGGATTAGCACGGATGTTAGCTCAGGGCTGATCTCCCTCACAAAAAAAAACAAAAAAACAAAAAAACAAAAACAAAAACAGCCTGCCTGATTAGGACCTTGGTACCAAATTAGTTAGGACCTTACCAAAAGGGGACAAGAAAGAACGCCCTGTCCTACTAACATATTAAAATCTGTTATTTTTTGTTAAAAAATAAAAACAACTTGGAGCCAAGCTAAGTCAGCTTACTTTAGATAGATGGGCTCAAGGGCTCTGGCATTCAAATCCTGGCTCCACCACTTACTAGCCTGTGTGACCTTGGACAACATAAGATTAACACAAATGGGCCCAAAGAAAGAAGTGATTTCATACTTGCTGTAGTCTTGTCGGCACCAGAGTATCGTTCTTCCTAGCAGGCACATCCTCAGTCACAGGCTTCTTTTTGACTGCTCTTGTTTTTGCCGGGGCTAATGCCTCTTCTTTGAAGCTTGCGTTTTGGTCTAGAATAGATGGAGCTTCTTCTGGAAGTATATCCGCATCTAATACATCAAGCTCATTCTCCAACCTCTGGGTCACTGGAAGCTCTCTATCACGTTGATACTTATCTATATGGAAATTTCAGAAGGACAAACTGGGGAAATGCTCTTCAAACCAAGTGGTGAGAACGATTACCTACAGACAGATAAGCTTCACGTATCTGTCCAAGCCCTGCTAAAAACAGAGGTGCCCTGTTCCAAAGCTGTTCCTCATCCTACGACTGCCACTGCGGCTCCACAAGCAGAAACCTGAGTGTCGTGGCTGACTCCCTGGCCCCCACCTCCCACATTTACTCACTCCCCTGCTCCCTTTGATCCTAATTCTAAAACATCTCTTGCACCTCTCTCTGCCCTTCCCTCCCTTCTGCCACCACCCAAGGTCAGGCTTGCAATATCATGACTGTGATAATAGCATCTCCTAACTGACCCCTTATCTTCAATCATACCTTTAGCTGGTTACAAAAACTGTTTTTATAAAATGTAAATATTTAAATGTCACTTCTCAAAACCTTTGATGGCTCCTAATTTGATACAAAATAAAGTCTGAACTCCATACATGACATTCAACCTGCAACAGGAAGGAAAATAAAACTATTTTTATTTGAAGGTGGGATAATGTTTTCTATATAGAAAATCCAAAAGAATCTTCAGACAAACAATTACAACTAAGAAGAGAGTTCAGCAAGGTTTCTGGATAAAAGTAAAATATACAAAAATCAATACCACTCCCACATATCAAAATAACTAATTAGAGAAAACATAAGAGAAAAAAATATCCCACTAACACTGGCAACAAACACTTCACGGCACTCAGGAAGAAATCTAACAAAAGATGTACAAGGCTTTTACAGAAAAAATTCAAAGGTATTTTTAAAGGACATGAAAGAAGATCTGAGTAAATTGCTTTCATGAACGAAAAGAATACTGTAAAGATGTCAGTTCTCCCCAAAGTAATCTATAATTTCAAATGCAAATTCAATTAAAATCCCAACAGATTTTTTTTTGTGGATCTAAACAAGCAGATTCTGAAATTCTTATGAAGAGTAAGATCCCAAGATAGCCCAAATAATTCTGAAGAAGAACAACAAAGTGAGGAGTGGGGCGGGGGTGGAGTCTTATTCCACCAGAGATACAGGCTCCGTGATAAAGCTGTAATAATCAGGGCAGTGTGGGAGTGAGGCAGGAACAGGCAGAAACCAGCAAAGCAGGACGGAGATGACAAAGGCGGCATGACAAATCAGTGAGCGTGAACTGGACTGTTCCATAAATCGTGCTGGGACTGTGAGCATCCATAGGTAACAAAATAAAACAGGATCCCTGCCTCACACTGAACAACACTTAAATTCTAAAGAGAATGAAGATCTAAATGGGAAAGGAGAACTTCAAAGCTTTTAGAAGAAAATATAAGAGAATTTATGACATCAGGGCAGAAAAGGCTTTCTTAAACTCAAACATAATATTAATGCATTTAAATTTAATTACAGTGAACTACAACTTCTTTTGACAAAAAGACACCATAAAGTCAACAGACAAGCCAGAGTCTGGAAGTAGATATCTGTAATGCATATAATTCATAGGATTAATACCCAGAATATGTAAAGAAATGTCTATAAATCTATAAGAAAAATAAACAATCCAACAGAGAAATAGACATAGGATAGAAACTGACAATTTAGAGAGAAAATGTGACTGTCAATGAAAACATGAAAAGATCACAGCAACCAGAAAAATCCAAATTAAAACAATGAGGTATCACTTCACATCCATCAGATTGGGGGAGAAATTTTAATACGACAATACCAAGCATAAAGAACCAAGGATGTGGAAACCAAGTACTCTCACAAGCTCCTAGTGCGGGAGTCAACTGGCCTCACTTCCCGGAAGAGCACCTTGACGGCTCTAGCGAAGCTGAAGACCTGCCCACTCGGCAACCCAGCAGTTTCACTCCCAGGTACACACTCAGCCTAGAGGGACTCTCACGCGTGCACAGGGGAAGACATGAGCACGGATACTCACTTCATGGTTTATAGGAGCAAAAACTGGAAATAACCCAAACGTCCATCAATGAGAACTGAAAATAAACTACGGTATATTCACACAAGGGAAACCTATACAGCAATTAAATTAGTAAATTAGAATTCACATATCAATATGAACAAGTCTTACAAACATAAGTGGGGTTTGGAAAAGCAAACTGCACAAGGATGCATACTGTAGGATAATCATTTACATGAAATGTATAGCATATGAAACAATGTACAGTGAAACAGTGACCCAGAGGTTGCTTATGGATAGATACACAAGCAGTAGAAGTATAAAAACAGAAGAGGTCCATATTACAACAACAACAAGAGTAACCTCTGGTGAGGGAGGGAGGGGGATCGATGGGGAGAGAAATGTAAAAGGGACTTCAGCTGTACCTGTCATATTTTATTTCTAAAAAAACTTCTGAAACAAATAAAGCAAAAATGTTAAAATCTGTTAAATCTGGGTAGTGGATACACAGGTGTTAATTATTTTCGATCTTTTTCTGTATGTTTTAAATATTTCACAATGAAAGGAAAACTACACTTGGACTATAACAGCAGTTGGTCAAGGGCCAGATTCCCCTGCATCCCTTCTTTAATCTGGTAGTTTTCAGGGTTACAGAGGTCACATAGCAAGGAAGTATAAACTGGAAGGAAAGGATACTAAGACTAAATCGTTGGTCTATAATTTATTTATTAACCCCCAAGTTCACATATAGCAAAGCAACTCTGACCTCTAGGGCCTGATGCCTTTTTGGTTATGATTTACATAAATCAACATGTAAATACAGTACAAGTTCCAGGGGCATCTGAGTTTGAGGACATTGTTGGTAGTGGGGAGGGACACCATCCTTACATCTGACAAGCTATACTAATGCAATCAACCACTGCAAGAATACTTCAGAAGCCCCTAAAGAACTGCACCAACCAACAAATATATAAATCACAAGAGCAAATCAGCCTCATACATATATCCCAACTGAAAAGGGCAGAGAGGGTTGTCTATCCAAGTGGCTCCCTATGACTTTTTGGGGGTGAGTAGTAGGGAAGAGGAGAACTTAGGAAGTCAGAATGGAGGAATTTGGTAGAGTGATATCTAAAACAGAAACAGAAAATGTAACCTTCTGAAATCCAGATCACAAGGACAAGAAGAAAAACACAAATAAAAAAAGTAAAAATAAGAGAGCTACCACATCCTTCCCCACAAGCAAACGTATTAAATTTGCAAAGTGCTAACAATGACCAGACCTCAATGTGTAGTAACGACGATTATTATCATCTCTTACATCTGCACAACACTTTTTCAGTTTATAACATCATTCACATTTGAGCCTCACCAGACACACAGAGCAGGCAGGACGATTACTACAATTTTTCAGATGAGGAAATGACGGTTCAGTGTTTTACTCGAGGTCACAGGGAGAGTAAGTGGCAGAGCCACATCTTCTGACTTTCGGTCCAGGGCTAGGCCCATTCATTCTGCCCTGTCAGGGACTATGCAGCTGTTCCACATAAATATATTTTCCAGATACCGAACCTTACTTGCTTCCTTATGACTACACAGCTTTATTATTTTAAAAATTGACAAAACTCATTTTTTAATGGCTACCAAAGATTTTTTTCCTCAGTTAGAATATGCCTCACATAATCTAACCTTTTCTTAATAACTTGAGGTTATTATGAACTAAAAACAACATCTTACATCTTTATAGCACTTAGTAATTATCTAATTTGCTACTTACAACAACTAAGTCAGTCAGATAGGATAAGGGCTATTATCCCCATTTAACAGATGAAAAAATTAAGGTTCAGAGAGATTAAGTCATCTACCCAGGGTCACAAAATGGCAGAGGTGAGACTAGAAGTGGGGTCTTTTTGGTCTACATTTTTCCCCTGATGGTCTGACTTTCTGCTTTCCCACATTTGTTCCTATGGTGAGTTTTAGCTTAGCAGATTTTCCAACTTCTCTCTCTGAAGCTTGTCCTAATTTTCTAACTCATTTAGGAAACACATCTCTGTGTATAGGCCTGGAAAATTCTCCACATTTCCTCCAGAGTTTCATAAGTGAGCCCCCAACACCTAGAACTCAAGTTACTGTGATTTGCTGCTTAGAAGGCTTTTCTTATTCCATTACACTTCTTCATAGAGTCTCTCACGGAAGAGCCTATGTGCCAGACACTGGGCTAGTCACAGAGGATATGACAGCAAACAGACATGACACTTGTCCTGAAGGGAAAGGCTGGCAAAAGCAGACTCTGGTTAAAAGGAAGATACTATATTAGTTCTACCTGCCTACAAGTGAAGGGAAGAGAATATCACATTATAGTGAATAACTATCGAATAGTAACTGAGTAAATTAGGTTTTGTTACATTCATGTTAGAGGTGGCGCATTAAGCTATGAAGGTTCCACAGAATTAGTGGTAGACTGAGAAATAAATCAAATGAAAACCACACTGATGCATAACTTTCAAATCAGTAGAGCAAACAAAATGAAACAAGAAAAACTTGATCAACAACAAAGGGAAAAAAACCCCGCGGCAAATGGAAACCATAAAGTAAAGTACAAAGAAGTTCAAATGTGTCACTAATCTCAATAAATGTAAGCAGATTAAATATAGAGATCTCCAACAGTTAAAAACACCAACAGTATGGGCCGGCCCAGTGGCGCAAGTGGTGAAGTGGGCGCATTCTGCTGCGGCGGCCTGGGGTTCACAGGTTTGGATCCCGGGCACGCACTGACGCACCACTTGTCAAGCCATGCTGTGGTGGCCTCCCGTATATAGTGGAGGAAGATGGGCATGGATGTTAGCCCAGGGCCAGTCTTCCTCAGCAAAAAGAGGAGGATTGCCAGATGTTAGCTCAGGGCCGATCTTCCTCACAAAAAAAAAAAAAAACCACACCAATAGTAAAGTACTTACAAGACATACTCTTAAAAAAGAACAGCAAAGAAAGATTGAACATAGAGGGACGGAAAATGTTATTCTAGGTAAATAACAAACAAGTTAGGTAGATGAGACAATATTAAT
The DNA here is from genome assembly GCF_057802395.1 of Ceratotherium simum simum. Classification (NCBI taxonomy): domain Eukaryota; kingdom Metazoa; phylum Chordata; class Mammalia; order Perissodactyla; family Rhinocerotidae; genus Ceratotherium; species Ceratotherium simum. The sequence continues at coordinate 13,158,068 of NC_141915.1, forward strand.
ATCAGGTAAAACAGAATTTAAAGTGAATGACATTAAAAAAGACAAAGAGATATTTAATAATAACATATAAAATCCATCAAAGAGATTTAAGTTAGTAACTCTTAGGCCTCTAACAGCACAACTCCAAAATATACAAAATAAAAATGAACAGAAATACAGTGAGAAATTAAGACAGTCTCAAGCATCACAAGAGATTTTAACACACCTTTATATCAGTCATCTACAGACCAAGTAAATAAAACCAGAAAACTATAGAAGAAAAAGAAATAAAAGGAATAAAAATTGGACAGGAGAAAATAAACCAATGGTTATTCATAGATGATATGATTATATACATAGCGAAACACAAATAAGCTACAGATAAATTATTAGAAACAAATTAGCTTAGCAAGTTGCTGGGTACAAGATCAATACATAAAATCAACTGTCTATACATAATCAGCAATATACATTAGAAATTAAATTTTTAAAAAGACATCATTTATAAGAGCACTGAAAATAGAATACCAAGGAATAAATCTAATGGAAGATGAACAAAATCCTACACACACACACACACACACACACACACAAACTATAAATGACTGAGAGTAAAGACAATCTAAATAAATGGAGGAGGTTTTTGTGTTTTTCTGTTTGTGGAATGGGAAATTCAACATTGTAAAGATATCAATTTCTCATCAAAATTCCAATAGCTTGTTTTTTGTTGTTGCTGTTGTTCTGGGGGGGTGGGAGGCTGATGGAAATTGACAAATTCTGATTCTAAAACTTCTGTGGAAATACCAAGAGCCAAGATTAGCTAAGACGTTCTAGAAGATGAACAGGTGGCAAAAGCTGTTCTACTGGATATCAAGACTTAGAATAATTAAGATAGTGTACACTAGCAAAAGAACCAACAATTAGATCAATGAAAAAGAACAGACGGCCCAGAAATTGTCCCACACATATGTGGACACTTAATTTACAGCACAAGTGCCACTGTATGCCCCTTTGGGGAAAGAATAATCTTTTCAACAAATAACGCTAGCTCAATTGGATATCTATCTGGAAGAAAATGCAACTTTTCTAGGAAATAACATAGGAAAATGTCTTCTTAACTTTGGCATAGGGAAAAGCTTCTTAAACAGGATACAAAAACTATACAGAAAAGACTGCTACATTGGACTACAGTGAAATTAAGAATGCTGTTCATCAAAAGACACCACTGCAACATTTAAAAGCAAGCCACATCTTATTTCTAAGAAGATATTTACAACACAGATAACTGAGAAAGGGTTCATATGCAGAATAAGCCTATAAAGAACTCCTACAAATCAATAAAAGAGAAAGGAAGGAAGGAAGAGAAAAAGAAAAAGTGAAAGAGAGACAGAGAGAGAAAGAGAGGGAGGAGGAGCGGGCAAGAGACTTAACCTAGCACTTCACAAAAGAAGATATGTAAATGGCCCATAAATATAGGAAAGAGTACTCACATCATTACTCATTCATAAAATGTAAATTAAAATCACAGTGATAGTCTTACACATCAACCAAGCAGCTAAAATGTAAAAAACTAATAACAATAAGTGCTGGCAAGGGTGTGTAGCAACTGTTCTCATACACTGTTGGTTGGAATATAAAACTACTTTGAAAAAAAATTTTTATCTATTACAGTTGCACAAACACATACCCTATGACCTAACAGTTAGACTCCTGGGAATATACCCAACAGAAACACATGCACACAGGTACCAAGAGACATATATAAGAATAATCACAGTAGTATTCTTTATAATTGCCCCAAAATGGAAACAACCCTATGATTAAAACAACAAAATAGATAAATAAATTGTGATATATTCACACAATGGAATACAGCAATGAACGCACACAAAAATCACAGCTACACAAACAGAACAGATGAATCACACAAAGTGTTAAGTGAAAGAAGCCAATCCCAAGAAAATACCCAGTGTGTAATTCTATTTTTATAAAGTTCCAAATCAGGCAAAACCAAGGCATTAAAAATAAGAGTAATAGTTAATTTGGGGGAGGAGGCAGGGCATAAACACTGGGAGAGAAGGGTACAGTGGGAGTTCTTAGTGCCCGTAATGTTTCTATCTCTTGACTTGGGTAGTGGTTATATAGATGTTTGTTTTCTGATAATTCAGTGAGCTGTAAATTTATATTGTGTGTACTTTTCTATCAGTACATTCCACTTCAGTTAAAAAAGGAAAACTAGTTTACTGGATTTGTCCACACTCTGATATGAATGGCATATTTAAATATTCAATATTGAAATATTAAAACTATTTTAAAACACTATCAACGTATATCTCTATGAGTTTAACTAAGAAAAAGAAAAAAGAAGAGGAAAAGAAAATCTCTTAGCAAAACAGGAACAGAAGAAATTTTCCTTAACTTCATATGCGGATCTGCCAAAAAATCAACAGTAAACATCATATATAAAGAAGCATTCCCGTTAAATCTGTGGGGAAAATGTCCACCATTCTGGCTATTATTCAATATTACTCTGAATTAAAACCCATTCAATAAAGCAGAAAGAGAAAAAAGAAAAGGTATAAAAATTGCAGACAGGCAAAACTTTACTTATTTGTAGGTGATCTCATCTATCTGGAAAAATAAAAAAGAATTAACTAACAAAATTTCTTATTTCATCAAATCTAAAACATCAAGTATAAGCCATATCATTATTTTATAAACCAACAGGAAAATTTTAAATAGTGCCAATTAATTTAAGAATCAATTCAATTTGAGAATGCACCCCAATTTCAGAAATGTTAAATATATACCTTAGAACCAATGAAATATAGTATCATAACAAAGTAAAGATTTCAGCAAGGTACCAGATATAAGAGCAATGTACAAATGCAACAGCTCTCCTATGAGGAGCAATAACCAATTTCAAAATGTTAATAAAAAAGATCCCATTCACAATAGCAATAAAAACTATAAAATATAAAAACTGGAAATAAACATAACAAAGGCATTTAGGAATTCCTATGTATTCCTCTGTCAGGAATTCTTATATGCATAAAATTATAAAATTCAACTGAAGGGATAGAAAAAGGGCATGAATAAATCGAAGGGATGATTTCATATTGTAAAGATGCCATTTCTCCCCTAATTAATCTATGAACTCAATGTAATACCAATCAAAATCCCAACAGCGTCTTTCACAGAACTTGAAAAACCCATTCTAAATTCCTCTAAAGATAAGCAATCACCATCAGCAATATTTTGAAAAAGAAGAACAAAGAGGGAAGAATGGCTTCATGAAATATTAAAATATGTAAGAAAGAATGATGATTTTGCCTACAAAATTAAAATTTTCTATACCAGAAAAGATATCATAAACAAATTACAAAAATGACTAAGAAAATATCTGCAATACATGTAAACCAAAAAAGGATTAAGATCCAGAATAATATAAACAATGTCTATCTATCCATAAGCTAAAGACATAGAACCCAGCAGGGAGATGGCAAAGGACAGGAACAGACCAATCACAGAAGAGGAAACAAACATGGCTAAGGAATATGTGAAAAGAAACAATAATCTTCCTCACTAGGAATCAGGGAAATGCAACATAAAACAATGAGATACAATTTTCCACCCAGAGACTAGGAAATTTTTCAAATTTCATTACACAAAGTACTTGGCAAGGACATGGGGAAATACATACTGATGGTCACTGCTAGTCAAAACATAATTGGATGCCCACTTTCAAAGGCAAGTTGGCAGTATCTGTTTAAATGTGCATACCACATAAGCTAGCAATTCTACTTCCTGGAAAGACAAAAATTTATTTATTGCCTGTGTAAAAAAAATACATTTATATCAAATGTGTGTACATGTATATATCTATCATTAAAATATAAATAAACAAACTCAAAAAAAAAAGTAGGGTACTAACTTCCAGCTCTGTAGGAATTGACTCTGGGTAGCTCAAATGTTATGATGTAGGAAAAGGGAATTTTACTTTCTCCACCCTCCCCTATGAAAGAGCACTCCAGCCTCCAGCCTAAGGAAGCACCATGGCTGCAATTCACTTATCCTAATTCAAGTGCACCTACCGTGGAGCAGGTTTTAAATCCTCACTTTCCCCTCAGTGCAGCAACTGTTATAGTCCAGACAATTTCAAAGAATAAAATATCTTACAATAAACACCTTAAGAAACATACCAGCAAGAAGCTTCTTTGCCATTGAAGCTTGTTTTGTTTCCTGTGGAATTATCTCCTTTGCAACGAAGGGTCTCCTCTCGCTCTTTGGTGACGTACTTTGCCATCTCTCCAAGGCCCTTTGGCTACCAACAGGAAATCTGCTCCGAATGTCAGTGAAACATTTCTTCACCTTTTTTGGTGACAGTTTCTTTTCCAGGAGGGATTCCAAAGCCTGCCACAAAACAGTCAATTATTCTCTTTGTTTATCTCACAAAAGTCTGACTTTTAATCACAAAACTGAACATGAGGACTCCAGAGAAACGTGTTATTAAATGGCTATCTCTAATGGTTAACAAATTGTTGTTTAGCTTAATTTAAAAACTTTATTATTTAGGACATACAATTAATAAAAGAAATTCTGCATGTTCTTTTACGTGTTTAGCTCACTAAAACTGAAAGCAGAGATAAAGACTAGGACTACTTTTAAAGGCACCCAAATCCTAAAATTAAAGATCACCATTTCAGAAATTAACTAGTCTTCACAATATAATCCTATATGCTTTAAAAGTATTTTAATTCTCAATGAAAACCTCATAAACTCAAGAAGCATTTTAAGTGGGTAAACAGACTATATGTAACATTCATTTTCATAAACTAAAGGAAACTTAGCAGGTCTAGCGGCTTTGGTCACTCAATGGTAGGAGATATGTATTCCCCCTTCCTCAAAGAGGGATATCCTCTAACAAGTACCCATTCCTTCATTACTGGGCTGCAAGGGCTTAGTCTCTATCCGGTCAGTACAAATTAAGGACAACTGAACATAGCCAGGGAGATTTAGTTCAGATGACAGTAAGGCAATAAGAAAATAATAAGCTGTGGGATGGTGTAAGACAGCAACAAGAAAGAATAAATTTCTTGCACCATTGAATGTTTTCAAAAGTAGGAGAGAGAGACATTATGTTTGAGAAACATTATGTTAAGGTACTCTTGCTCAAAATTTGGGAAAGGGACTAGATAATCCCTTGAGATCATTTCTAGGATTATGAAGATATGTCCTCCAAATGGAATCATCTTGGCCAGTAAATGTTTCTAAGTTTAAAAACATCACAACTTCATATGCTGTCTAAAGGTCTGCATTTCACAGTAACACTCCTGATGGTGAGTTCTATATACACAAATGCAACCAATGCAAATCACAAACCTATTTGCTGAATAATGGAACTGTAAAGGTAGAAGGGGCCATATAAACCACCCAGGGCTAGTTAATGGTATAACTGCCATGTTAGTCCAGAATTCTCCCCACTACACCACCTTTCCTCCACAGCTAACAGCTTACTATGTCACACTAACATAAAGGCGGTCTTTTTATTTGCGGATGAAAATGTGTGGTGTAGTGGAAATAACACTGGCATAGGAGTCAGAAGATAGGAATTTGATTCTCAACTCGCAAGAGAAGTAATTGTGCAATCTCTCTGACCTTCGCTATTTTTTTTTGGTGGGGAGACTGGCCGTGAGCGAACATCCATTGCCAATCCTCCTCTTTTTGCTGAGGAAGATTAGCCCTGAGCTAACATCTGTGCCCATCTTCCTCTATTTTGTATGTGGGACACCGCCACAGTGTGGCCTGATGAGCGGTGCGTAGGTCCGCGCCTAGGATGCGAACCGCAGGCCGCTGAAGCAGAGCATGGAAACTTAACGAGTATGCCACCAGGCCAGCCCCACTTTCTATTTTATTCTGTAAAATAGTAGTAATAAAACCTATTGCAAACCACAGCACTGCAGTAAGGATGAAATGGAAAATTATGTGGTAGCACTCTACAAACTTCAGAGAACTATAAAGATTTAAGGGCATGTTGTTTTTGTTGTCTTTGTCACCAATGAGAACTAAGAACACTGTCCATTCCTGAGTAGCACATGCCAGTTGTGACTTCCAGAAGTCTCTAGCCACATCACAAGACTTGAGGCTCTGTTTCCATGTCTTTAAGACTTGCTTATTTTCAAAAATCTATCCAGTTTACACAAATATTCTAATCTAAGCACTAATCTAAGAGTGCTTTACTGTTTTCCTTTTCTTTGCTAATAAATTCTTTATTAAATGGCATGGTCAGGGAATGGAACATTCTGTTTAATTAATGGACCTGGTTAAGAGTTGTTATACATTCTAGACTCAAATTACCAATTCTCAAAGAAGTGAAATACAATATTATAGATTAGACTGTAAAAACAATAAAATAAAACTGAAGTGCTGCGTCTGCCCTCTGCAAAGCTTTAACATACTAGGTAGCAGCTTTGTCTTGTATTCTCCATTAATCCCAATGAAACTAGGCAACGGTAAACATTACTTCCCTGCTTAGAAACAATGCACTTTTAACAAAAATTGGAGTGAATTCCGTACCTCAATTTGTCGTAGGATATCTATAACCACATCAGGGACAGAAGAATCGGCATCCAGCTTGGCAGAACAGAGGGAAAGCTGGCGAATAAGACTGCCCAGTTCCCTACACCGGGCAGGAACTGGGTGTTCCCCTCGGTCAGTAAACTGAGTAACAAACATCTGTAAGGCCCGAATGGCTCCTCGATGGGCAGCTGCCAGCCTGGACATTGCCCATGACTGGCAATAAATGAGAAGTGAGAAGGTATCTTAATATTTAGAACTTCTTAACAGTAACCCAACCCTTAAGAACGTTTACAGTCTATCTTCTTTCTATATAAGAAGTACTTCTATTGTGAAAACTTTTTCAAAATAAAGGGAATTACAAAGTTTAAAGGTTTTCTAATGACATTCTTTTGCTTCTCATGGTCATTTTCTTATACCAGCAGCAACAACAACAAAAATCTATTTTCAGAACCTGTTCCTCGGACAGCAACCCCAAATTCAGAATATTTAAGGTGCTCACTCCCTAACAGGTTTCCACAAGCACTGAAAATAATATTAGTGCAGAGAACTCACATGACACATGACACTAACAAAACAGAGGAAATATAACTTATAAATAATAAGTATTAATCACAATTGAACTGCATCATACCTTCTTAGTGTGTTTAATTTTATGTGGACTCAATTTATCCAATTCTTCCTGGATTTCTTTAACCTGTTTTGTAAAGGGGGAAAAATGAAAACTTTGTACCTTTCCACTGATCTTTTTTGTAGAAAAGGATACATCTTGTCTTGTCCAAATATAACCATTATTAATTCAAGTCACTTGAAAATGAGACAAGGCTCTTCATTCATGCACCCAAAAAATAGATATTGGTTTCCAGTTCAAGGTGGTGAACAGAGCACAGTGCTCACCTTCCATCCCTTGGTCCCCAGTGTAATAGGAATTTAACATGAAGGAGCGAAGGTAGAGGTGACTCTGGAAAGGGAGGAGGGCCAGATCATGAAGTCTTTTATCCTCCTAAGTTACAAAGAGCCATTAAAGTCTTTTAAGCAGAGGTCTGACAGAGTAAGATTTGTGTTTTAGAACAATTTTTATGGCAGCAGTGTAGAACAAGGACCAAAACAGAACCCTCCAAAAATATAGAACAAAATCAAACTCAGGCATTATCTTTTAAATGAAAAAGTCCAGTTTTTGGTTCAAGCAATAAGTGACCAGAAATGAATTAAAGGCATAATGAGTAAGGCGTTAAAGTTACAACAATTTTAAAAATCTATCCACAGTGTAAAGAATGTAAATGCCTGTTTATCACCACTAAATGGGTCCTGAAAGATACTTAACATGGTCTTCATTCTTTGTTATTTAATAAAAACAATCAAATTATTTACTATCTACTAAGCTTCTAGTACCTTATAAACACGAGACAGATGAGAAACTAGTAAGGTCCCTCTCCTCTAAGACTCGGGTGCGTAACTGGGGACCAAGGGTGTCAGGGAAACTGATGCACCTGACTTCGTCTGCAAAGATATGTGTATAAGCATCTTTCCTGGGAAATGGACCCATGGCTTTTAGTAAATTCTCAAGAGTCTATGACCCCAAAAAGTCAAAAATCACTCTTTAAGGAGTCTGGCCATATACACATAATACATAAACACATATAAAGGCAGAGGACAAAAAGAGAAAGAATTATTTGTCCATGTGTACAGGAAATTGAGCCTCACAAACACATCAGAATTCACCTAGGATACTTTGAAGCTAATATTCCGGAGTCAAAAGGAAAACTGAAATTCTCTGAGAAGGCAATACACAAAGCTGAAGGTCCCGCTCCTCCCTGGGCTTTCCACACCTGCCGCTGGAGGACGTAGAGCGTTCGGGCAGAACGAACCGCTTGCTCCTGCCTCCTGACACGGATTCGTCGTTCTTCATCTGGATCTAAAGTTTCTTCCACTCGATCTGAAAATATTTTTTTCCCCAAAAGTGGATTATAAACCTTATATAAAAACTTATAAAAATTTCAGTTACTCAAAGAGATAGATAAGATTGAAGATCTGTAGCTTTAGTAAGAAAAAAAACATTAGCCTGTTGTAACAAAAAATTTCATTTTTCATCAGGCAAGAAACCAGGAATGAATGGACCTGTGTACGGACCTGACTCAGGGATGGAAGAGACATGAAGACATTAATTCCAAGCTCCACGCAGGAATTCCCTGAACCAAATCCCACTGGACAGCCTATTCCACTATTAGGCATCTTTTACTATTTTTAAATTCTTTATATTGAGCCAAAATCTGTAATGCTTTCTATTTTTTCAAAAACCTTTTATTAGCCTATTTTTGTTTAACAAGATTTCTTTTACTTTCCTATCTTGAATCCAAAAGAGAAATCCTTTCTCCAACATATTAAGATAGCAAGCACTAAAACTATTTGAATGTCCAAAGTCTTCATATGTTTCTAAGGAAGCATACCCTCGTACACACTGGTACTTCACATATTCAAAAGACTGGTTTAAAGAAATTGTTTCTGGAAGATTGCCTGAGGGATATGCAGTTTACCATTCCTTCCAGTCAGTGGTTTTCAAATACGTTTACACAAAACAAATTCTTATGCCAAATTCCAATATACAAGTCAGATAAAAACAGTATTTTATTAGTAAAACTGTACTTTTTAAACTCAGTTTTTTAACATTTACTCATTAAAAAGTGAAAACAGTAAGGCGGTTTTGAAGAAAGCAGGAATTTGAAATCAGGAGTTGTAGATCCAGATGCAGTCTCCTAGGAAACTATAAGCCAAAATGTTTCTCTCTCTCTTGTTGAGGCTGCACAGCATGGAAAAGCTCCCGATTCACATACTTTGCTGAACATAAACGGGAGCCGGCTCAGGTGGGGGTTCTAGCTGCTCACCTTGCAGAGGATTCTCGTGGAACCACTCTAGAAAGCAGCACATCAGAGCAGTCAGATATTTCACACACTGGGAAGTGCAGTGGGCACTTCAGGGCTACTGAGAGGGTAGGCTGCGGAGAGGAGCCATCGCAGCTATTACCAGTCCACGAGAAGGCAAGTGCAGAGATTGAAAGTATGCATTTACAGGTTGTTATAGCAATTTGCCATGGTCATGACATTTTTATTATGGTTTACAAAGTATGGATTTGTGACAGACTGAAAATTTTAACTGAAAAAAAAACCCTACTCAACCCAGTCCTTGCCCACAGAGAGTCTGAGGAGCTCTGCTCTATGGGTCCCCCTGCATTGGGCCACATGCCAGAGCAGTGGGGCTCAGGGCTTTGTTCCCCTGCAGCACGGCTTCTACCACAGTATGCCCGGGGTCATGCCACAGGCCAACACGGAGAGAGAAATGAGCCATAACACTCCTGTTATTTTCATGTAGGAACGGTTTTGAATTTCTCGTGATCTTACACAACACACTCTTCATGAAGACCCACTGGAGAAATTTCTTTCCAGCCTCAATATATGGAATAACTGTTTTTCCTGTTTTAGACTGTAAATTTTGCAACTGATCACATTTTCCTCTTTGGCTGGCTGAGCAGAAGCTCAGAAATAAATCTGTAACTCCTTTCTAACAAATCTTATTTTTCCTTATTTTTTCCTGTGCCAAAATATCCTCATTTACCTATTTTGGTTCTATCTTGTTAATCACAAGTATTTCTGTAAGGCACTTTACATCCCTTATGTAACATGCATATATGTACATATGCAGATATTAATTAATTGTCCAATGCAAAAGATCATTATAGACTATGGACTATCCTAGCATAGTAGCTCCTTTTTTTTTTTTGTGAGGAAGATCGGCCCTGAGCCAACATCTGCCAATCCTCTCTTTTTGCTGAGGAAGACTGGCCCGGGGCTAACATCCATGCCCATCTTCCCCTACTTTATATGTGACGCCGCTACAGCATGGCTTGACAAGCAGTGCATCGGTGCATGCCTGGGTGCGCGTCTGGGATCCCAACTGGTGAACCCCGGGCTGCCACAGCGGAGCATGCGCACCCAACCACTTGTGCCACCGGGCCGGCCCCCACAGTAGTTCCTTTTGATGCTCACTCTCTATTGTTTGCAGTCTGAACGCTGGGCTCAATTCTCCTACTTGTTAGCTATGGTAACCCCAAATTCTCCGCATGGAATCAACCTTCTACTCCTCAGGGAAGCGCAGGGGCAGAGAGAACACTGAAGAATTGTAGAGCACAGTATATGACGATTATACACCTTCCTTTCTACGCCATGGTCAGATATATTACACATATACCAACAGCTTCCCTTGTCACTGCTGTGTACTCATCTAAACACTGCCTGAGTTAGAACTGGTTTTATCTACAATATACATATAAGATGCACCTTTTTGAACAAATTAAAAATAATTTTGCCAGAAGGATTTCTGGATATAGAAGCAAAACATTACAGGATAATGTGCATCCAAGTGCCAGAAGACCTAAGGCTCAGATAGCAGGTACGCCAACTCCTAGGCTGGGCCTCAGTCAGTCGACTTACCAAGCGCAGCCTACAGGAAAGGAGCTATTTCATGTGCCTCTGCTGGAAAGAGGAGCTAGAGTAGGGCAAACTCTTCAGAAGAAAAGACACTGGTCAAATTCAAAGTCCACTTGTCTTGTGGACAAGTGTCATGAGTGCTTACTCTAGTGACAGAAGGAGGGAATGGAATGTGATGGGGGGTGGGGGTCTTGGAGGAATGTATTTGAATTATCTCACTCTTGTGATACCTCTTCAAAGTGAAGAATCCAATTTTTCTCACCTTTTTTAGTAACTTCTTCAATTTTATGGATACAACTGCTCAGTTCTTTCCGGAGTCGCTGAACTTCTAGCAGGCTTTTGTGTTCACACAGGCTATTGTGGTCACTTATCCCGGCATGCGGCTGAAGTCCTAGATCACGGGTGGGTGGTGAATTTGGCGTGGTCAGATCTGACTGTCCTGGATGAGATGTGTACAGGTATACCTTGGCACCTGAGCTGGAAATTTCTACTTTGGATGGCTGGTGGCTGCAACGACAGACTTCTTGACTCTTTGATTCCTTCCTTTCCACCCTATGGTCAGATATCTTATGCTTAATGTGTCCACATTTCTGAGAGATTTGAGGCTGACTTCTGAGATGATGTTCTTTTACATGTTCTTCAAACTGTCTTCGTTTCACATCTCTTTTGGCTAGGTGGACAGCATAGCTAAGTCTCTCTTCTGATATGACAGAAAATGAAACAGAATTGCTTAGGTCAGGACCGTCTCTAAAATCCAAATCTTTACAATGGTATGACTCATTGTACGCGTGCTTCAGTTTTTCAATTCTAATTGCATGTGGGCAAGAATATCGGATTGCCAAGTTGCTTGAATGTGTAGGAACATTCCTATTAAACTGCAGCTGGTTCTTTAAAAAATAAATAAAAGTAAGCACACATTAGAAAAATAACATATTGCATAGTTGGTATATGTCTGTGATAGAGTTTCTAAAATTTCCCCCACACAATTATTAGTGCTTAGAGGGGTTTTCTTGTGGTACTGATAGAATCAGCCACTCTCATACACCCTTGAATTCATCAATTCCCCTGGTTCTATCTTACAACCACCCAGTCCCACAGTATTATCCTTCTGTTTACTAATATAATAGCATACAGGGATCCTCCTCTAAAAGTCAACCTAGAAAGCTTGGAGTAGAATCAGTAAGTTCCTCCACTCCCCAGTTACGGACTCTGTCCTGTTTCAAAATGTCAGGTTTCAGCAAGTGACCAATACAATTCATTATGAGCGTTCCTAAAAATTGCTCCACAGACACACCACACAAGACCTAAGCCACTGACGACACTTCCTCAGGTCTTCCTGGGCTTTTTCATCTGGTGGTTGGACCACATCTTTTATCCTGCACCTAAGTGCACCTTGCTCAAACAGTCCACTTACACCTTCTTCTGCAAGCTTAAGTTTTTGTCAGTTATAATCATAACAGATACAAGTTTTGTTTTGTTCTTCACTTAAACATAGGCATGTTTCCATATTCCAACAGTTTTCATTATTTTTCATGATTACATTTTCCAGAAGCCAGTGAATGGCCTTTTCATGCTTAACCTAACTAGAACCTTATTATTATTAAACATTTAGATTGTTCCAGTTTTTCCACTATAGAAATATTATTTCAATTAATATATCCACGTATTTAGTTTTTCCTCCTTTTAAATTATTTTCTTAGGATAAATGATCTGTTCTGGGGTTACTAGGTTAAAGGAAACAAATGATTCCAAGGCTTTGGAGCAGACAATGACAGATAGATAGCCTACGAACTCAATGCAGCCTATGCTGTGACATCTTTTTCTTGGAGACGGCCTCCCCACCTCTCAAAATAAAGGATGATTATGTGATCATGTGTACGAAGAGTCAGTTTAAAATAACCCATTGTGATAAAACGTAAGGAAAGTATTTTGGGGGAAAATAAAGGTAGTTAAAAACCTCAGTAGAGGTTGCGAGAGAGAAAAAAAATGGTTACCATCTGAAGGGTACACAGATTAATGAACAGTACTTGAAACTTACAGCCTTATTTGGAGAAAATCTTTCCCTAAAAAGTGAAAATAACCTAAAATACCTGGGGAATTTGATATAAGTACCAGAAAAAAATATGAGTGAATTCCTCTTTAACCTGGGTGTAGAGAAAGGCTTTCTAACTATGACTCAAAATCCATATGCAATAAAAGAAAAAAGTGACAAACTTTATTACATTAAAATAAAAATTTTAAAAACAACTTCTACCTGTTTTTTATGGTTAAAAAACACCATAAACAAAGTCAAGGAAGAACTGAAAAACTGAAAGAAAAATATTTATAAATACAAACAGCTCCCTATACATAAAGAAATCTTAAAAACTGAGGTGAAAAAAAATCAAAACAATATAAAATGGGAAAAACACGGAAACAGACAATTTACAAAAAAAAAGATATACACATGGCCCTTAAACATATGAAAAGCTGGTCAATCTCATAAAAAGACAAATTAAAAACATACTAAAATAGCAATAGATTAGCAAACATTAAAGGTATAACAACACATTCTGTTGGTGAGGCTGAGGGAAAACAGGCACTCTCACAGGGTGCTGGTGGGAACGCATATGTGACAACCATCAAGGAGGGGAATCTGGTAATAGCTATCAAAACTACATACGTGTTTCCCTTTTGAACTAGCAGTCTCACTTCTAGGAATTTATCCTGAAGATACACCCCAAAAAATACAGATGTACAGGGTTACTCATTGCTGTATTGTTTGTAATTGCAAAGTACTGGAATTGACCTAAATGCCCGTGTAGGAGAGTGGCTGAATCAACTATGCTATATCCACACAAAAGAGTACTATGAAGATGTAAAAAAGAATGAGGAAGATCTCCTTGAGCTCGTGGAGGGACTTCTCAGATATATTGTTCAGTGAAAAGAGGAAAGTGCAAAAAGAGTATCCGTAATATATTACCCTTCAGAAAACGAGAGAAATATTTCATGAGAAAAGACACATGCATCTGATCATTTGTGCGAAAAAAAAACACAGCAAAGAGAAATCAGAAACTAATGAGATTAAGTACCTACAGGATGTGGGTAGGAATTGGGTGGAAAGGATAGAGGGAATGGGAGAGAGGGTAACACCTCTCTGAATATACCTTTTTGTGCAGGTATATTAACCTTAACCATGTTAAGGTTTCACATGGAAGGGAGAGAGAGAGGAAGGGAATAAATAAAATTCATAAGGATGAAGGAAATCCCTAAAAATGAATACTAACAGAAACTAACAAACCAAACTAAATTTCAGATGAGTAACACAATCGCACTAAAAAGTGAGGATTAAAAAAAATTAACCCAATTAACTTTTGAACATAGCATTTGGACTCTATGACCTCAGGCTAAAGACAAAAAGTACTCTAAACAAACACTGAACTCTAATCCGTAGGGTTCTTTTTTTGCAGAGACATGGATTGCGACTCTGAAGCAGTTTCATACGTTCTAGGATTCAGCAAATAAGTAAACATATTGTGGATAACTGAAGGCAGGTTTCACTTCGTTGAATAGGGGAGTTACAAATATGGTTAGTGTTGGATTGGAACTGGAGATACCTCACAGGTTTTAATATAGACAGGCAGGCAGATAGAAAAACAGATATACAGAAAGGGAGGAAAGAAGGGAGATAAAGGGGGGGAGAGGGGAGGAGGAAGGGATACAGATGTGAGTGTAGATCTGCATATGGATGTGTGTACAGGCACACAAGTATATACATCTGTTTCCCAGTTATATCCTCTGAGAGGGCCTAGAAACAATGACATCTGAGAATTAATGAGTGTATCTAGTATCCAGATACTGATTCCTAAATTCCATTCTCCACTAAAGGCATGAAGGCTCCTTGGATAAATGGTTGATTCCAGCACTGGGACAGAATAAAAATATGCTGAGCCTAGAATACCTTTTTATACCAAAAACTGGTCAAAGATTGATGGACACATGTGAAAGGGACACAGGAGTCAGCCTGAAGTAGCTCTCACCAGCCAAATCAGAGACTACGTGACTATCCTATTGAATAAAGACTGTGAGTCTGCTCTGATATAAATAAGTCAGTCACCATTTGTCAACCATCATAATAAAAAATTGATTCAGGCAAAAATCATCAATGAATGCTAAACTAGTAGATGAAAATTTGGGGAGTAAAAGGATATTAGCATAGTCTCAAAGACAGATACTTTCAATTACAAAAGGTAAAAGAGTAACTTGACAATGGAACACTTGGCAGACACCACCTTAATCAAAGGATTCAAGTTAACACTGCCAGTAATGGGACGCAATCACAGCACGCACCTCCTGATACGATGCACTGAAAAGAACCCAGCATCACTTCAGTGCTTTTTCCATCACAAGTGCATAACTGAATGTAATTATGAGAAAATTTCAGACAAACCCAAACTGAGAGAAAATCCTCAAATAACTGGCTTTTATTTTTCAAAAATGTCAATGTCATGAAATACAAAGACAGACCCAGAAATGGCTCAAATCAGAGGAAACTAAAGAAACATGACGACTAATGCAACTCACGATCTTGGATTTTCTTTTGCTATAAAGAACACTATCTGGACAACTAACAAAATCTTAGTAAGGTCTGTAGATTACATGATAACATGATTTTAATGGTAATTTCCTGATATTGATCTCTGTACTGTGATTATATAAGAGAAGTCCTTGTTTTTAGGAAATACACATATAAGTACACAGGGGTAAAAAGACATCATGTCTGCAACGCACTCTTAATCAGTTCAGAAGATACTGTGTGTGTACGCGCGCAACCGCGCCTGGAGAGACACAGAGAAAAAAAGGGAGGGAGTGAAAACCCGTAATAAAATGTTAACATTTAGGGAATCTGGGAGAAGAGTATCCAGGAGTTCCGTGTACTACTCTTGCAACTTTTCTGTCAGTCTGAAAGTAGGTCAAAATTTTTAAAAAATTTTCTTTGTAAACCACAATGAGACACTACTACACACCCACAAGAATGGCTACGATTAAAAAGAACAACAACAAGTGTTGGCAAAGATGTGGAGCAAGCAGAGCTCTCATGCAGTGCTGGCAGGAATGTGAAATGGTACAACCACGCTGGAAAAAGGTCTGCCGCTTTATTGAAAAATTAAACATACACCTTACTCTATGACCCAGAGATTTCACTCCCAAGAGAAATAAAAACATGTTTACAAAAAGATTTGTACAAGAATGTTCACAGCAGTATCATTTATAATTACACAAGCAGAAACAGCCCAGGTGTCCATCAATTGCAGAAGGGATAGACAAACTGCGGTACACTCCTACTATGGAATACTACTCAGTATTAAAAACTAACAAACTACTGATACATGCAACAACATGAACGAATCTCAAAATTACACAGAATGAAAGAAGCCTTACATAAAAGAGTACACAATATACAATTCCATTTATTCGAAGTTCAAGAACAGGCAAAACTAACCTATGGTGGGAAAAAATCAGAATAGTAGTTGCCTCAAGAGGGGCAGGGGTGGGGACTGACTAGGAAGGAGCATAAGAGAACTTTCTGGGGTAATGGAAATGATCTGTATCTTGATAGAGGTATGGGTTACAAATGAGTATACATTTGTCAAAACTCAGCAAATGTGAAAAGAGGAATACGATTCAATGTATTCATTTCAGATGTAAAATTTACACCAAAAAAAGGTAAAGAATGAATTCTAGTGTATGATATGTGTGCTAAAGTAGTTAGGGTACTCGTGGCTGCAATTTACTTTGATATGTGTCAAAAAGTAAGATGGACTGACAAACGGATTCTAGAGGGATCAACTGAAGGATAGATATGCAATTAAATAAATATAGCGAAACAGTAAATGAAATCTAGGTGTTTACTGGAAAATTCAACTTTGCTGTATGTTTGAAGGTTTTCATAATATAATGTTGAGGGTAAAGACACTTTGGGGACAAGTGGGTAAAGTTGAACAAAGACTGGTTATTAGATAATATCAGGCAATTTTTTCTGTCCATTGTCTTAGTTGTGATAACAGTATTACGATTAAGTAGGAGTGTTTATTTTTAGGAGAAGTATTCTAAAATATTTAGAAGTGACGTGTCATGATGCCTGCAACTCACTTTAAAACGGTTCTGCAACAATTTTAGAGAGATGACAGAAAAACAAGACAAATTGTTACCAACTGTTGAATCTAAAAGATGTTTCAAAAGGTGTCCGCTGTCCTTTTCTTTCAACTTTTATGTCTGAAATGTTTCATAATAAAAATCTGAAGAAGAAAACAAAACTACCTGGGTCTGAAGTTTCCTGGGGTCACTCCTCTCATCTAGCTGGCCACTAGATGCTAGATGAACACAGGTTGAAGCTGGTCTGCCTGGTCCCATCATGTCAGATAGTGTAGAACAATATTGAAAGTCTAGTCCTCGGCCAACAGTTCTTCCCTAAAACCATTGCCTTAAAATAAAAGAAAGCGACTTTCAGACCAACAGTCTTCAAACAAAGGGAAAGAATAAGTAAAACACAATGCCATACTCATCTAATTACTCTATAAGTAGTCCACAGCAACCTCACACTAAACAGCAATTGTTCAAGGACAGATATATGATAGTTTCTGCCATTTACAAAAGGCAACTACACTTTTGAAATTCTACTTTCCAATAGGGGAACACACTATTTCAATGACAATCCCTTGAGACTTTTTCATTCCAAATTTCAAATCTCAAGGGTCTCCAATAGGACATTATTCCAAAAACAGAGTCCCGCTGTAGTAAACAAGCACTTTCCAGCAGGGCGTTTTTATGGACATACAGTCTACATGAATAAAGCCTAACCACTTGTCAAAAAGCAGTTATGCTTTATTCTACTAGGGAGCTCAAAGGGACTGACTCTGAATGCTTCTACAGGATCAGAATACCTACATTTATGCCAGGATCTGCGATTAACTAGCTGAGTGACCGCTCTAAATCTTCAACTTCCCCCCATCTTCCCTCCACCCTAAACACACAGCGAGAAAAAAGATATGAAAGCGTTTTGTAAGCTGCTATGGGCTATACTCCTGTCACGGCCTCTCCCTATCCTGAATGCGTCCTTACAGACACTTTATTACCCCTGCACTCATCTTGTGCTGATCAACACGCTTGGCTCATGTTGTTATTTACCTATTTCACAGGTATATGTCTCATCTTCCCAGCTAGACAAGATTCCTTGAGGGTAAGGGCCTTGTCTTGCTCTTCTCTGCTATTTCCCACAACACAGTGCTTTGCGCATAGTAGACAATTTAACTCAACGTTTGTTGAATTAAGCTGATTTTCCATAAACTGACTAGTTTTAAACATACTGGGCAATTTGTTCTCAAAAAATTCCATAGTAAATCATTTGGGAAATTGAGGTTTAAAAAAATCCCTAATTTAAGCTTTTGAATAAACCCAAAGTTTGTTGACTGGATTTGCTTAAAAACAGACACATCTGTAGGAACATAAGGGCAGCTGTCCAAGATTCCTTATTTCTAAGGCTGTAGAGACACGATCAAAAATGAAGATGGGAGGAGGCACATGAGCGAGGCAATCCCATCCGGCTTGACACCACCACAGTTCAGGGGCTGGAGTGCAGACGGAACGGGCCTGCAGAATTGGGGCCAGGGCATCTGCAACATTAATGTGGTCAGCACTTTGCCCCTGGATGCCAAAGGCCTAATAATCCATTCTCCACTAGGAAAAAAACTAAGGGATCCCCACAGTTCCAGGATATCTCGAGTGATGCTACACACACGTACAAACACACATACACATACGAAGTCCAGAGACACCCACCCCCAAACTGTTCCCCCATACAAAGTCCTGGGACATCCCTCTCCTTGCAATCTGTCCCTTTCCCATTGCTCCAGGAAACCCCCCAATTTGTTACCCCACATACTGTGGGACATCTCCACAAAGTATCTCTCTCCCCCATCCTGAAACACCCCTATGGCCTGTGCCTTCATCCACAACCCAGGACAAATCTCCCCCCAATCTGTTCCCTCCCAAAGAGCCCCAGGACCCCCCGACTTGTTCCCTACACATACTACTGGAACATTCCCCTCAATCTGTCCTCCCCCACGTAATTTTCTCCCAAATTGCTCCCCCTGGCTCCGACTCCAGATGCTCCTTCGCTCTGTCTCCTCCCACTCTGCTGTGAGCGATCTCTGAAATGGCCAATGCCGGTTTCCTCCCTCGAAACTGGGGGCACTTCCACAGCTTCATTCACCCCCCTAGTCGTTCTTGCCCCTGACACTTCTGGCACATTCTCATAGTCT
This sequence comes from Ceratotherium simum simum, assembly GCF_057802395.1. NCBI lineage: Eukaryota > Metazoa > Chordata > Mammalia > Perissodactyla > Rhinocerotidae > Ceratotherium > Ceratotherium simum. Next base: position 13,177,404 of record NC_141915.1, read on the forward strand.
GTTTCGTCTCCCACAGACCTTGGGCAGCTCCACAACCTCGTCCCCTGCCCAGAGGTATAAGACACGCCCACTGCCTTGCTCCTCCCCAGGGTACTTCTACCTCCTGTCTCCTCCACTGAAGCCCCAGGTCCCTCTGTGGACTGACTCCTCACTGCTGTGAGGCCTGAGACAGCCGCATTCATTTCTTCTCCTGCAGACCCAGTCACCCACACTGCAGCAGGCACACGCCCTGCCATGGGAACTCCTACGGCTGCAAGCACCCCCAAAGCCAGAGGTACCCTTACAGCCTCAGGGACTGTTCCATTGGGTCTCCCTCTCTGCAGGCCTGAGACACCTTCAGAGCCAATCTCCCCATCCACAGGTCCTGGAGCCCGGGCAGCAGCGGACAGCTCAGGAGCTGGTCTCCTTCCCCATACACCTGAGACATCCCCAGAACTAGCATTGCCCACCATGGGCCCAGGGACCCCAGCAGCTGCGGGCACTCCCACAGCCATGGAAACACTAGCAGCCACGGGCATCTCAGCAATCTGTTTTCTTCTCGATAAGCCTGAGAGACCCCCAGAGAGTATCTCCTCTCCCCTTGACCCAGGCACCCCCATGGCTGTGCACAGCCCCACAGCCATGGATACCCCTGTAGTCTGTCTCCCTGAAGACAAGCCTGAGACACTCCCAAGGCCCATCTTTTCCCCCAGGGGCCCAGGCATCCTGGCCATGGTGGGCATCCCCATCCTTGTGGAACTCTTGGCATCTGCTGGTCCTCGCACTGTCTCTCTCTCTCCCCACAAACCTGAGACACCTCTAGAACCAGTCTCCTCCCGTACAGGCCTAGACCCCCCGAGAGCCACCGGCTCCCTGCCAGCTGTGGACACCCCCGCAGTCACAGGTAGTCCTGCAGTCTGTCTCCTTCCTGGCAAGTGTGAGAACGCCCCAGAGCCAGTCTCCACCCCCAGAGGACCAGGCACGCTAGGAGCTGTGGGCACCTCAGCAGCCATAGGAACCCCGGCACTCTGTCTCCTTCCCCAAGATCTTAGGACACCCCCAGAGCCAGTCTCCTCCCCCACAGGCTCAGGTACCTCAGGAGCCACGGAAACCCTGTCAGTCACGGGAACTCCGATAGCCTGTCTCCTTCCCCATGATCCTGGGAAAGCCACAGAACCAGTCTCCTCTCCCACAGACCACAGCTCCTCAGGAGCCAGGGGCACTCCTGGAGCCGCGGGTTCTCCAACAGTACGAATCCTCTCCCACAGGTTCGAGACATCTCTGGAGCTGCCTTCCTGACACACAGGGCCAGACACCCACACAGCAGCAGGTGCCCTGGCAGGCACTCTTCCAGACCTGGGCACACCCATAGCTGTGGGGACCCCTGCTGGGGCACACCTGTGCTTGGGCACACCTGCTGCCTCAGGCAGCCCCACTGTCTCAGACAACCCCACAGCCTGTCTTCTCCTGCACAGACATGAAACATCCCCACAGCCAGTCTCTTGATCCACAGACCCAGGTACTCCTAAAGCTGTAGGTACCAGAGCCCCTTGCTCCCCCATAGCCTGCCTCCTTTCCCACAGACTCAGGACATGCCCACAGTATGTCTCCTCCCCAGCAACCCCCGGCACTGCCTCAGCCAGAGCCTGCTGCCTATCCCAAAGGCCTGGGACACCACCCAGGCTGTTCTGTTCTCCCACGGCTCCCGGTACCACCACAGCCTGGGACACCCCCACAGGCTGGTCTCTTCTCCACAGATCCGGGACACTCCCACAGCCTGTCTCCTTCCCCAAAGCCCTAGGTACTCCCATAGCCTGTTCTATACTCCACAGGCCTGGGGCACCCCCAGGACCTGCCTCCTGATCATCAGAACCAGATACCTCTGCAGTCTGTGCAGCTTCCCATGGCCCTGGGTCACCTCCGGAACCTGTCTCTACCCACACAGCCTGTCCCCTTTCCCTGAATCCTGGGTCACCCCCACATCTAGTTTCATCTTCAATAGCACAAGGCAACCCTACAGGCTGTCTGGTGCCCCACAGGCCAGGGATACCCCCAGGGCCTATCTCCTCCATGGCTTGTCTCCCCCGCCACATGCCTGAGGCACCCACAGAGGTAGTTTCCTCCTCCACAGCATCTGGCACCCCCGCAACCTGTCCCCTTCCCCATAAGCCTGGGGTATCCCCACAGGCTGCCTCTTGAGTCAGAGCCCCAGGCACCTGCACGGACTGCCCTCTCTCCCACAGACCTACAGCACCCCCACAGCCTATTCCTCTCTCTTCAGCTCTGGGTACCTCCACAGCCTCAGGCCACTCCATGGCCCCAGGCACCCCCACAGTCAGTCCTTTTCCCCAAGGGCCTGGGGCAACCCCATAGCCTATCTCCTCCACAGCCCCAGGCACCCCCACAGCTTCTCTTCTCCCCAGCAGGTGCGGGGCAATCCCTGAACTTGTCTCCGGACTCCCAGCCACACCCACAAGAGGCACCCTCATAGCCTGTCCTTGCCCACACAAGCCTGAGGTCCTCTCACAGCCTGCCCCTATGCCTCCAGCTGTAGATACTCCCGCGGCCTGGGAGACTGCCCTAGCCTGTCCTTTCACCCACGGTCCTGTGAGACCACCACAGCTGGTCTCTACCCATGAAGGCCGGCCAGGAATACCCCTTTCAACTGGCCCCTCTCCTGCAGGCACAGGATGGAGCTCGACTCTGCTTCCCTCCGCACATCCCGAAGCTGCCCTCATAGCCTGCACCTTCAACCACAGTTCCAGAATACTCTCATGGCCCATAGATCCCGGACGACCTTTTCTCTCACAGCCCCGAGGACTCCTATAAACTGTCTCCTCCTCCTCCCCAGTGCCAGTCACCCACACAGATCCGGCAGGCCCCACCACCTGGGGTTCACCCAGAGCCCCGTTCACCCACACAGTCCCAGGGTCCCCTGCAGCCTCAATCGAGCCTGCAGTGCCAGATGTCCCCGAAGCCTCGTTCGCCCCAGCGGCCTCGGCTGTCTCTGCCGCCTGTCTTCTCCCCCATGGCCGCCGACAATCGTGAAGCCTTTCTGCACTCACACAGCTCGTCTCCCACACCGAGGACCTCGCCCGGTGCCTCGCTCCACGGCCTCGGGACGTCCCTGGAGCCCCTCTCTTCCCCCACGGCCGCCGAAGTCCGCGCCCCGACCTGCTGGGCCCCACGCAGCGACCCGGCCTCTCTGCCGCTAGCTCGCCCCCGCGCAGCCTGGGCACGGCCCCACCGCCAGTCGCCCTGCTCATAGCTCGAGGACAAGTCCCGCCTTCCCCAACGCGGCCCCAGGGCACCTTCTGTCTTAGCCCCTCGCTCCCAAGGCTGCTCCCCACACGCACTCACACACTCAGCTCCAGCCCTCGCAGCCTCACTCCCTCCCAGCCGCCCGCCCCCCAGTCCCCGGCCCCCCCACTAAAGCCTAGGCAGGAGAAAAGGTAATTAGGGGCGACGAGCGACAGGATCCGCCCCGGGTGAAGGTCTCCTCTCCCCCAGGTCCATGACTCCTAACGCAGCTGCCCAGAATCCCCCCAGCTCCGGCCCGAGCCCACCTGGCCTGGGGCGAGGCGCGGCTACCGGGAAGCGGGCAGCGGGGGCCGCAACTAGGCCTCGCTTCCGGCCGCTCGCCTAGTCGCCATAGCAACAAGCGCAGGGCGGCTTGGGAGCCGTTAAGGCTCCGGAGCTACCCAAGGGTCCACGGGCTGCATGGCAGCAGGTTTTGCAGCCACTGTACATGGGGCCGGGGCCGGGACCACAGTGGGGCACAAGCCTGGGTTTCGGAGCGGAGCCAGCACGGAAAGACCTGAGAAACGAAGACAGAAAGACGGTGCAGATGAGTTATGGCCGCCAGAGGCTCCCGTAGCACCTCAGAGCCTTGCTGGCTCCTCCAGGCACCGCCCAGCTCCCAGCCCACCCGGAAACAGCTTCGCCCCGCCCCACGTGGGCCCCCGCCCCGCGGCGGCGCAGCCTGAAGACACCTCCCGCGGTGCCCGGCGTGCTCTCCCGATGGCCCGCTACGAGGAGGTGCGAGTGTCCGGCTTTGAGGAGTTCAGCCGGGCTGTGGAGCAGCACAAGGGCAAGATCATTTTCGCCTACTTCACCGGCTCTAAGGACGCCGGAGGGAAAAGCTGGTGCCCCGACTGCGTGCAAGGTGAGGCGGGATTCGGGGGCTGCTGCCCAGAGGAAGTAGCAGGAAGGCCGAAGCTATGGCCAAAGAGCAGGGCTGAAAAGAGGCCGAAGGGGTCTTGTTCCCGGAGACCCGCGGGGCGATCTGAGCTGTCATCGTGCCTCCTTTTCCTTCCCTGTTCACTTTCCTCCTCCTGTTAAGTCCTTCCCTGCCCCGCTAGAGTACTCTTCTACCATTCGACCCAGTAATCTGGGAACCTAATCCTTTAACTTTCCACTTCCCCAGTATGATTAGTGTCTTACAGGAGACGTGAGTCGGTCTCCTTTCGGTAAGTCAGCCAATATTTAAGCCTTTCATTTTGGGCGCTGCGGCGTGGGGACAAATAAGGACTGGGACTTGGTCCTTACCCTTAAAGTGGCTCTCAAATCAGAAAGAACACCTGACTTTGGTTAACCTCCTCAGTTAACTGCAGGTTAAAGTCTGAGTACTTACCAAGGCGGAGGGGAGGGGCGGGGGATGCGGTTTATCAGTGACTGATTATAGAGCTGATGTGTAATAATTTTCTATCAACTTTTTTAAAAGCTGAACCAGTCGTACGAGAGGGGCTGAAGCATGTTAGTGAAGGATGTGTGTTCATCTACTGCCAAGTAGGAGAAAGACCTTAGTAAGTGGCAATGTATACCCTATTTACCAGACATGTTCTAGACTCGTGCAAACATAGGCGGGAAGGGCCTCGGGACTCAGGTTTTGCAATCTAACTTACAGTCGGATAAGTCAAGCAATTACAAGATATTAAATACAAATTAGGGGCTCGCCTGGTGGTGCAGTGGTTACTTGGCACTTTCTGCTTGCTTTGGCGGCCCAGGGTTCACCAGTTCAGATCCTGGGCATGGACCTACTCACCGCTCATCAAGCCATGCTGAGGCGGGTCCCATACAGAAGAGCTACAACCCTACAACTATGTAGGGTTGTAGAACTATGTTGAACAAGCTGAACTATGTTCAACTATGTAGAAGAGCTACAACCCTACAACTATGATACACAACTATGTACTGGGGCTTTGGGGAGAAAAAAGGAAAAAAAAAAGGAGGAAGACTGGCAACAGATGTTAGCGCAGGGCCAGTCTTCCTCAAAAAAAAAAAATACAAATTAAACATTCAAATGATCAGCCACTTGTATTAAGTAACGATAATTCAATAAATTTGGCCTGGTGTGAGTTCAGAACTTAACTGTCTTTACATTTATTTTATATCTTAGTCACACTTTATATGGAAACTTTGCACAGGGGAATAGGTAAGTCATAGTCCTCTAGGTTTTTTACATGTTTACAACAAAAACAATGATTACTAAAAAACTAAATGTAGGAATATATCAACTATTAAGCAAACTGTAAGAAACTAAGTTAATGTTTCTCATGATCACTTTTTCTTTTCGAAATAGTTGGAAAGATCCAAATAATGACTTCAGAAAAAATTTGAAAATAACTGCAGTGCCTACACTACTAAAATATGGAACAGTGAGTATCTTTCTTTAACTGACTTGGGGCAACAATTCACCCTGTGAAAACTCTTTTAACTTGCGCCGAATTCAAATTTGAAAAGATCTGGACATTTCATCCCAAACATCATACTGCTGTTCAGAGTGCATTAAAAACATACAACCTGGCTGTCCATCCCTATGGCCAATCCCAATAAACTACTAATAATGCAAATATCTAAATATTAGGTCTTTTTCATGCTTTTTTTTTAAAGCTACTCTTTTAAAATTCTATAAGCACTGCTCAAGAAAGTTGGTTAACATGTAATTCCTTAAAATGCTGCCATCAATGGTTGTTTTCTATTTAATCCATAATTTTGCTTGAAAAGAAACAGTACCTCCTTTGGTTGAGTCATGGCCCTGGGATTTAAATTAAAGAGTTGAGGGCAGGGGATGGCACTGGGCTTGCTGTCTCCTATTTTAGTCTACGGAGCCAAGTATTTTAATGACTCATCTTAAGGCAAATATCTTAACTATTTCATAAAACTTGTTACAACTAGTTGATAGTTGATGAATGGCATAATTTCTCTGTTCCAAGATTTGTGTCATTCAAGGCAGAACAACTCATTCCCTTCCTAATAATATTTTTGTAGCTGCAGTTTAAGATTTGACTGTTCTTCCCTTACAGCCTCAAAAACTGGTAGAATCTGAGTGTCTTCAGGCCAACCTTGTGGAGATGATGTTCTCTGAAGATTAAGATTTGATTATGGCAATTGTGTCTTGATTTCCTGATTTGCTCCGGTAGTAAAAAAAAAACTGCATACTTGTTTTGAATTCATGTTAGCAACAAGTAAATAAACGATGATCTAAAAAAAAATCTGGTATATGTCTAACCAATAGAGTTCTATTAAAATGCTCATGAACCCTCAGTTTGCTTGTAATATATGGATAGCTTTAAGATACAGGTAAAATAAGTCTTCGGAGTGTCAGTAATAGCACAAAGGATTGTATTATTAAAGGTGATAGAAATATCTAAAAACCCCTAATAGTGAAGTAGGCAGCTTCCAAATCTCTAAAAGAGTTAGGATCTTTTACCTTAAATTCCATGCATTTACCAAGAACTGTTATGCTAAAACACCTTCTTTGGGTTTAGAATGTAGAACTTAAGCTAACCACTGAAGGAAAGCACAACACGCCTAACTCAGCCCCTGCTTCATGCAGGCACCTGTGTCTCACAGCTTTCTGAATGTGCTCCACTCGGCCTGGGATGAGGTGGGTGGCAGAGAGAGGTCGGAGACTATATAACTTAGTGGGGAGAAGCACTCCAACCCATGAGTCAGTCACACTGATTACCATTTACTAGCTGTGTAACCGCAGGCAAATTACTTAACCTGTCTAAACTTCAGTTTCCTCCTTTATGAACAAGGATTGTTCTGGCAATAAAATGAGAATGCAACTAAGCACTTAACATAGTGCCTGGTTTGTGGTATCTGCCAAATAAATGTTAGCTTTCCCAAATAAGCACAAGTATTTGAGGCTCCTCATCTTTGTACTAGACTAAGGTCAAGAATCCAATTAGTAGTTAACCACCAATCTTCTCCCTGCCATCAACAGGTCAGTGACATACCAATGATTCTTCTTTAAAACTCTCTCGCAAAGCAAGTGGTGATACAAGTATGACTTCCTCTCCTGCAGAATTTAAGAACCTTTATGCACTGCCTGCTCTCTGACTGAAAGAGGTCACTGACTCTATTCCCCTCATTCTACACTAAGAGAGGTGGAGTAGCTGATCTGAGGGACAGTAAGGTTCCAGGAGACAGACTTGCCCCAGGCCCCACTGTACATCAGGAACAGAGCTAGGCCTAGAGTTCAGGATATTTGGTGGCCCTCTCCTTACCCCATCCCCCTTTGCCCCCTTAAATTGGTCTAAAGCACCTAATGTTTCTGCTCTTATTCAGTTGACTGTGTTAAATACTAATAAAAACTTACAAATCCACGGGGAAATCAAAGCAGAACAATTCTGGTTTACCAGAAATAATCTATTAACAATAAAAAGTTAGTTGCATTAAATAGTCCACTAAAGGTTCTAGGTGCTACCACAATAAAGGTAGGTAGGAAGAGTCTCTTTTCGTCTTCACTGTACAAAAGCAATATATGCATGTCTTAAGAGCCTAGTCTGGATCCAGCTTTTCATTTTCCTGATGTGTTATTCTGCTGTTGCTGCTCTGCCAGGGCTTGCTGAAGACGCATCCGCTTCCGAGAATAGTGCTGCCAGTGCAGAATTTGCTGCTCATCAATAAATTTCGCACACTGAGCATTCACCAGCTCCTTGCGGAAGTGTTCATATTGGAGCAGTTCTAACATGTGCAAACACTGAGGGTACCTGGGTTTAAGTTTATAAGTTAATGATCGACATAATTTAAATCAATAATGCCAAGCTCTAATTCAGTTACTCACTTAAAATTGATCTTGTAGCCTACCATTTCTATAACATTAACTTAGAACACTTTGGTAGTATAGAGTTCTTTGTTTTCCTGCTTATGCAAAGAAGCTAGTCATCAAAGGTCAGCATGAAGCAAATTTTCAAAAATGAGAAAACTCAAGTTCAGAAAAATTAAATAACTTGCCCAAGACCACACAGTAACTGGTAAGCAGAGTCAACATTTGAGGCAAATCATGCTATTCTATTCTGATGATTTCCAAAATGAGGAACATGAACACTTTTTATTTTAGTAATTATATGTTTAATTGATAACTACTGGTTTTCCATCAGTAATGATAAAAAGACAACTTTTATTTTAAAAGTGAGTCAATTTAAGAAAGAACTATGCACAAATATTGTACTCTAGTTTTCCACAGGGATAGCAATTCTGAAATTATGTATACTCTAAGATTGAGCAAATACGTAAGTAAATACACTAGGGATAAAGACAGCCAAATTTCTGGCTATCAGAAAAAGAGTTATAGATAAGGAAAGGGGGAAGGCTAGAATGAACCCTGTTGTTGAGCTGGAATGCAGTATGAACTCACGGCCTTTTAATATATAGAGACAGAGAAAGAGGTATGGCTGTGTGTGTATATATACACAGACATACACAGAGTTCCTAGCTTTGTGTGCTGAGAGGGCCTAGAAGCAATGACACTGTGGTACCAATGAATACACTTAGTGCCCAGACGGTGGGTTTTAAATAGCATTTTCCAGAGTTCCTTGGAGAAACAGCTGATTCCAGGGCTAAGGCAGGGAAAGTACAAGATGAGCCTGGAATATTATGTAGTGCCAGAAAAGTGCTCAAAAAATTATGAAGATAAGTCACAAGTACTCAGGAGCCAATCTGAAAGGGCTCCCAATGGCCACATCTGGAATCACCAGAGCAAGAAAATATATAATTATAATCCACAAGCCAAAAATAAGAATCCAAGAGTCCATATTAATGTAACTTTTTTAAATGAATAAATAAATTGGAAACAAAGGTTCCTTCCTTACAACTGAATTCCTACTAACAAAAGTAGAAAGAATGATGGAATTAGAAAATCAACACAGTAGGAGCCGGCCCCATGGTGTAGCGGTTAAGTGCATGCGCTCCGCTGCTGGCAGCCCAGGTTTGGATCCCGGGCGCCCACCGACGCACCGCTTGTCAGACCATGCTGTGGCGGCATCCCACATAAAGTGGAGGAAGATCGGCACAGATGTTAGCTCAGGGCCAGTCTTCCTCAGCAAAAAGAGGAGGATTGGCATGGATGTTAGCTCAGGGCTGATCTCCCTCGCAAAAAAAAAAAAAAAAAAAGAAAGAAAATCACCACAGTAAAAATTGTTTCAGGGCCGGCCCCGTGGCTTAGCGGTTAAGTGCGGAGTGCGGGCGCTCCGCTACTGGCGGCCTGGGTTCAGATCCCAGGCGCGCATCAACGCACCACTTCTCCGGCCATGCTGAGGCCGCGTCACACATACAGCAACTAGAAGGATGTGCAACTATGACATGCAACTATCTACTGGGGCTCTTGGGGGGGGGAAAAGGGAGGAGGATTGGCAATAGATGTTAGCTCAGAGCCGGTCTTCCTCAGCAAAGAGAGGAGGATTAGCACGGATGTTAGCTCAGGGCTGATCTTCCTCACAAAAAAAAAAAAAAAAATTGTTTCAGGCAAGTGTCTTCAATAGATGCTACAGTTAGTGGGTAAAAGTATGACTGTGGAACAAGATATTTACATAGTCCCAAAGCATTTCTTCACAAGATACTTATTAAATACAAAAGGAAAAATAGTAACTTGATATGGAGAAAACTTGCAGCCACCACCTCAACCAAGTGATCAAAATTAACATCACCAGTAGTGGGACAAACTGACTTCTTGTGACTCCTGATATACCAAGAAGGACACAACATCACTTCTGCTTCACATTCATGGGGGAAAAAAAGACCAATGAACTCAGATTAAAAGAGACTAAGAAGACATGACAACAAATGCAGCATATGAGCCTAGACTGAATACTGTCCAGACATAGGACATTAGTGAGACAATTGGCAAAATCTGAATGAGGTCTGCAGATGAGACATTAATATTAATATTCTGACTTTGATCATTGTACTGTGGTTATATAAGATGTTAATATTTAGAATATCTGGGTAAAGAATATATAGGAATTCTCTACATTTTTCCAGCTGTTTTGTAAGTGAAATTATTTCAAATGGAAAAGACAAAATTTAAATGAATCAATTAAAAACCATTAAACCATACAGGGAGTAGGCAGATGGAGCTAAAATTGTACAAGTGGTATACAAATGACTGAAGTTTGGGAAACAGTATACTACAGCAGTGCTTCTCAAATTTTAATGTGCACATCAATCACTTGTTAAAATGCAGATTCTGATTTAGTAGGTCTGGGGTAGGGCCTGGGCACTGCATTTCCAACAGGCTCCTTAGTGATACCAACGCTGCTGGTCTGAGGACCACATTGAGTAGCAAGGCCCAAGACCACACTGTCCTTCCAAGATATTACAGGTTTGCTATCTATACTCCAAAGATACACAGTTGCTTGTAACTGTTAGTAGCTAAGCCTAGAATGCTCTACTCACACCTACCCTGGCTATTTCCTTTCACGAGGGCATTAGTAGTTAAAAAGACCTGGGTTTGAATACCAGCTCTGCCATTCACCAGCTGGGTGGCCTTGAACAAGGTACTTAACCTCTCTAGGATTCAGTTTCTTCATCTGTAAAATAAGTTAATGTGACAACCAAGAGAATGGTCCCGAGTAGTATTTAGTCAATAACTGGAATTTAGACACACAGTGATTATTTATCAAACTTGTAGAAGACAATGCTCAAAATACATTAAATGACAGAATAAGGAATTGTAAATATTTTGATAGGCTACAATTATAGCATTAACCAACAAGATGAAATAGAAGAGGTACAAAAGGAAAGTTCTGCATTTAGATTTTTAAAAAGTAAACAAGACATAAATGGATAATCCAATTAACAGCATTGATGAAAATAAGAACTGAAGATTTTAGACATGAAGCTCCCAGCAAGTCAACAATGTGAATCCTTGCCCCCCACGCCCCAAAAAAGTAATGTAAACTTAAGGTGAACTAATAAAAGTGTAACGTGCATGTGAGGAAAAAAATGCTATTTGGTCCACTATACCCTCACATCTGAAAGGCCTGTGTTTAGTTCTTGGCTGAATAACATAAAGCACAATTGCAAAATAACCAAAGTAGGGCACATGAGAAATGGCTGAAGGTAGTTGAGAAAAATAGATGTAAGAGATATATTACAGTTGCAGGTACTGGCTATTAGTGAAGCAGGTCAAATGGTGGAAAGTGTCTAGAAGAGGCAGCTGCTCCTCAGCTCTAGCCAGTTGTTGACTTGGAAGAATGAGACCTGGGGTTACCAGATCTTCCAGATTTTAAAGACAGCTAGAAATCCGGATTGTTATATGAAACTTTCCAATCTTTAAATGTTGGCAACTATTAAAAAAACAAAAACTTCGTGCAGACTGAATGAAATGCCCACTGGGGTTAATTTGCAACCTCTCTTGAATTTAAATATCTGCAAGGCCATTGCTTTAAGAGGGCATAGACTGGTTCTGGATTAATTCAGGGACAAAACTAGGAATGTGGCTTGAAGCTATAATATAAGGAAGAATTTTCTAGCATATAGCTAACAATAGAATTGGCTGTTCCTGAACAGAGCAATATATGCTCACTGGAAACCTCCAGCCAGAGTGTAGATGACCATCTCAGCAATGTGCGGGTGAAACTGATCTTGATGGTGTCTTTAGATTTAGTGTCCAACACTAAGTCTCTAGGTCTACATACATATAACATGTTGCAATCTAATAAAAAAGTCTCTTCTCTGGATTATTAAATGAATAAGTGGTTGTTTATAAAGGGCCAGTAAGGGTGCAAAGGGTCCTGCAGGCAGCAAGAGGATGTGGGCTTCGTTAATCAGTTGTTTTCTTAGACACAGATTAGACAAGTGACTTGGATAAAGTACAAACTTGAAACATCTTCCTCTCCAACTTACTGTTTGTTTAGGGAAAAAAAGACAAAAAGTTTCACTATTGCTTTTTAACTACCTGGTTAAGACAAAGCAGAAATATGAGTTCAAAGTTTATTTTTTACCATTAAAAAGGAATAGGTTTGTGATTATAACATGCTTCTTTCAATTTAGTAAGCCTTAAAATGACATCTGTTGCACAACCCAAGTGCTAAATATACATATATATATTTTTTTTTAAATAAGCACAGTGCTTGGCGCATAGGCGGCCCTATAAAAAGACAGCAGCTATTAAGACTCAGGTAAGGTTACCTCCTCCGGAAACCTTCCTTAGAAGTACCCCTTTCTATGTTCTTTAATTTTCAGCCTATGGCTATGTCGTTGCATTTATAGATTGTGGGTTCCTTGGGATCAGAAATCCAGTGAGATGGGGTACAAGGTAAGGTCAGACAGTTCAGGGCCAGAATATACAGGGCTTTAGCTCAAGAAAAGAGACTGTATTTGATTCTACATACAATGGGAAGCTACTGAAAGGTGCCAAGCAAGAAACTGACATGTTGCGATTTACATTTTTAAGAGATCAAGTTGGTTTCTGAAAATTATTTTGCTTTGTTTGGCTTGGCAGGGGCAGGGGGGTAAGAGTGGAAGCAGGGATAACCCATGAGTAGATTACTGCAATAATCCAAGTTAGAGATGAATGTGTCTTGTATTAAGGTGGTGGCAACTAAAAGAAGTGGAGAGATTCAAAATATATTTTTTCCAATGTGAAACTAAGAAGTCTGTTGAATACAGTGTTTTGGAGTATAATAAAGTATATACATATTTAGGACTATAAAATTAAACTTACTTTAGATACTTGGCATATTCTGGTTCTTTCCAGTAAAGCAAGTACTTAAGGTAATTAACAAAAGCTTTGTCTTTGAAGTAACCTCTTTGGGCAAGAACTGAAAGGCATAAGAAAAAAAACACATCTGTAGAGCAAACCAATCCTTGAACTACTGATTTGTAACTCCTAACATAAAGAATTTACTTATATAACATTCCCACCACCAACAGATACTGAATTCAAAACACAAGTCACAGTTTGCTCAATTATATATATACCAGTACAAGTGTAGCATTAATTATGTTCAATTGAGAACCTATAAAAGTAGTTACTATCATGAATTGCAACTCTTCTGTCAGAAATCATTAATAGCTACTTAATTCAATGAGGTGCTCAACAACTTACAATTAAGGTAATTTGGGTTGGCTAAACACTGCACAAATTCCAACTCCAACTGAAACCGAAGTCGATTTCCAGCATCATCTAGGAGAAAAGATAGCAAAAATTATCCAACATAAAGGTCACTCTATATAATATTGATTTGTAGAAAGAAAACAGCAGTAAAGAAAAACACGACTAATGCTGAGATTCATTTCTGAATAGAGAAGGGCATGTGATGGTTTTCCTACACTGAGTGTGGGAGGAGATAAACCTTCCTTAGAAGTCTAAGAAAAGCAAAGCCCTGATTAAAAGGAGTAAGTTAGAAGTTTCTCTCAAGTTAAAGAGACGTCATCAAAGAAAATAGGAACTCACACGGGGCAGAATATTTATCACCTGTGAGCCACTACGTAGGGATTTTTAACAGTGACCACTGGGGTACGTTGTAATAACTGTGCCTTCCCCCATTTCAGTAATGCATTACAACAACTTGTTAAGTAATTAAGTTAAGCAAAGCTAGGTGAATGCTAAATCAAGAAAACATTTAGAAAGCAAGCTGAAAAGGAAAGTACGCAAGATCAAGGAGTGTGTCGCATGTGAGAAGCGTCAGTGGCAGAATAACACACAACTTTGTCCACGATATTTCAAACTTCTGCAAGCTCATTTGAGAGGCAGAAACAAATCGAGGAACGGTTTAAGACCGAAGTCCTCTCCCTTAGTCTCGCCGACGCCGGGAAGCCACTGTGGTCGGTGTTTGAACAACAGGTGGGGAAAAAGGATCTCCGAACAAACCAACTCAGAAAAGGCCAAACTACCTCCCAGCTTCCCCCTCCCGGTCCGAACTCCATCCCTGCCGGGAGTCAGGCCTGGAAGGAGCCGCCGGGGAAGCGAGAAGAGGGGTCTGGGCCCGCGACAGTCCTATTTGCGAAGACCCGCGACTCCGAGCGCCGCTTACCTGTCTCCATAGCGACGGCCGCAGCCATCACAAGCTAACACGCTAAGTCGCCACCAGCCGGACACAGCAGCCCCGCGTAGCGCTGGGGCAGGTTCCGGAAGCCGCGGCTCCCCTTCCTGTCGCGGAGCACTGTGGGATGTGGGGGCGGGGACAGCCTCGCGCCGGGGCCGGAGGCTCCGCCCATCCAGGCCCGTCCCGGCCCCGCCCGCGCAGGCTCCAAAAAGGCGAGGGGGCTGTGCGGGGGCCGAGGGAGCGCCGCAGGGGCCCGGCCTAGGATTTTGAAGGGATAGTCCAGGCCCCACAGGCCCACGTGCCCTCCACGTTCTCGTGTCGTGACCCTCTCGTCCACCCCTGTGCCTGCGGTGGCGTAACACGTCATTGTGATGTCATTCCTTACCCTGTGACGTAACCCAGAGGCGTGACTGTTGGGGACCGCTGGGCTGCGGGGCCTCAGGCCTCCTTGGGCCCGTTACACTCGCGGAATGGCCGCACCCGATCGGGGAAAGCCCTCTTCGCCCCGGGTGGAGACCGCCCGCTACCAGGAGACGTCGACGGTCCGCGTGGAGACCTCGTCCCACCGCGTGGAGACCTCCTCGCGGCAGGTGCGGACGTCTTCCCGGCAGGTGGAGACCTCCCTGCGCCACAGCGAGCGGCCCTCCCCCTCCTCCGCCTCCCCTGGGAAGCGGCTCCCGCGCCTCCTCGAGGTGTCCTCCCAGCACGTGGAGACCTCCTCGCAGCGCACGGAAACGTCCTCCCGCCACGTCAGGGCCTCGTCCCTGCGAGTGGAGACGTCTCTGCACCGCGTGGAGAGCCCGCTCCGGCGGGACAGGCCGGCCGCCCGCCAGAATGTAAAAATGGCCCCATGAAACACTTCCCAGAGGCCACGAAAGGGCCGTGGCCCGTAGCCAGGACAGAATTGCCTCCAGTGTGCAGCCAGCCGGCTGCCAAGTGGACCAGTCATCTTTGGTGTCATAGAAACAGCCCATGAATCAGTGTCAGAAAGAGCCAAGCTGCGGTTTCGGGACTCAGCTAGCACTTATTGACCGTGCTGCACCTTGGACCACACTGCCTTTCACCCAGTGAACTATTTTAACTTGAAGCCAGCACAAAAAGTTTTCAGGCCCATGATACTATATTAAAGTGGGTTGATGGACAAAGAGGCTGTTTCAACCTCTGAGCCAGGTGAGTTTTGGATTCATAGTCCGTGAATGACGACCTTCACTGCTTCAGACTTAGAGACAGAGGGCAAACTGAAATCATGACCAGTGGAATGATTATATGCCTGCTAAAAATCTGAAAACAGACTTTCATTCATGCATTAATTCATTGGCCTTTGTTTATGTTTCACAATAATCGGTTATCTTCCTTTGCTAAGCCCTTGTATATGGTACCCCCCCACACACACTTTTTAACATAGGCCAAATTTAGTTAAAAATGAAAATTGAAGGTAAACAACAACATCAACAGTCAAGCATAATCTTAGAAGGGAAACCTGACCTGAGGTTTAAGAAGGTGGAGGGAAGGAGTATTTATTGAGAACCCACTCCGTGCCAGGTGTTATTCTAGCACTTGAGCTATAGCAGTGAACCAGGCAGGAGACAGGGTCCTGGCCCTCAAAGAGCTTATGCTCTGATGAAGAGGCAGACAGCAAATGACAGAAAAAGACCGTTTGCTATTGTGATTAGCACTATGAAGGAAATAAATGGGTAGTGTGATAGAGAATGGAGGTAAGGGGGTTCTTTAGATAAGATGGTCAGGGAGGGCCTTGCTGATTAGGCAACATTTGATCTCAGATTTGTATGGATGAAAAGTGAGCCGTGCAAAGATCTGGGGAGACTGCATTCTAGGCAGAGGGAACAGCAAGTGCCAAGGGGGGATGGGAGCAAGCTTGGAATGTTCAACGAACAGAAAGACCCGTGTGGCTGGAGCTTAGTGAGGGAGAGGATGGTATGGAAGGGAAGATGTTAGAGAAGTAGACAGGGGCCAATTCATAGAGGTCTTGTAAGCTACAGTAGGTTTTATTCTAAGGTCAATGGGAAGACATTGGAGGGTTTTCAGCAGAGGAGTGACATGATGCAATTTACATTTTTAAAATATCCTGGCTTCTGAGTGTAGGATATAGGATAGTTCTTGACTGGGGGTGATTTTGTCCCTTAGGGGACATTTAGCAATATCTAGAGACATTTTGGTTGTCACAATTTGTGGAGGGGTGGTGCTACTGGCATCTAGTGTGTAGAGACCAGGGATGATGCTAAACATTCTACAGTGTACAAGACAGCTCCCCTCCTCCAAACAAAGGGGCCTAAGTTTGGACTAACATACTAACAGACTTAGTCCAAAATGTCAATAGTGTGAGGTTGAGAAACGCTGATGTAGGAAATGGGAACTACTTAGGCAGCTAATGCCGTGGTCCAGTAAGAGGAAAGTGGCTCACACTAGGGTGGAAGAAGTGGAGCTGAAGAAGAGAGGGCAGATTAGGGATGTGTTTTGGAGGCAGGGCTGACATGACTGGTGGATACGACGGTGAGGGGAAGAGGAATAGAAGAATCAAGGGTGACTTGACTTGGGCAGTTTGGTGTATGGTAGTGCCATTTACTGGGATGAGAAATACCAGGGAAAGATCAGGTTTAGGAGGGAAAATCAGTTCAGTGTTGGCCATGTTGAGTTTGGGATGCCTATAAAATACCCAAGTGGAGACACTGAGTGGTGGTTGAATGCAAGAGGTTGGCTACCATGAGAGAGGTGAGGATTGAAAATGTAAAATGTGGGGTCGTCAGTACATAGATGGTATTTAAAGCCATGGGACTGAGTGACAGTCATCTGCCGGTCTGTCTTGCTCATTTTATGAATGAATTTGAGATCTTGTTCTTCAGGGAGCACCAGCTGGCTGAACACCTCATCCCTCTCTTTCACCCCACAGGGCCTGGATTGACCTACCTAATTTTGCCTTGCCTATAGTCCTTTGGCAGCCACCAATAAGGGAGAAAGTTTGAACTAAAATGTCAGACAAATGCTTTAGAAAATGTGCCTTTCACAGGCAACATTACTTTGCTCCTGGGAAGAAGGTCTTAAAACAAAGATTTAAAAGTTCATGTTTTTTGGGGAGTTTTTTTAGGGAGGCATGCATGGATATTAATGTGTAGTCCTAGTCCTGGGTTCTCCTGGGATGACTGAAGAACCACTGAATTATCTGTAATAGTGGTTCTCAACTGGGGGCAGTTTTGCCCCACGGGTAACACTTGGCAATGTCTGGTGATGTTTTTGTCACAACTGTGGGGGTTGGATACTACTGGTATCTAATGGGTAGAGGCCAGGGATGCCATTAAACATCTTAAAATGCACAGGTCATCCCCACACCCCACCTCCGACAACAAAGAATCATTTGGCCCAATGTCATTTGGCCCAATCATTTGGCCCAAATGTCAATAGTCCCAAGGCTGAAAAACCCTGAAGTTTCTGGCAACTTAGAAAGTTAGAGTGGTCCTTTGGGGGAAGCACCCCACTTCGTAGCAGGGTTTGCTAGGGGAAAGGGTTAGAAGCAGTGTCCTCTGTCAGATGTCAGGGCAGGAGCTCTCAGAGGAGAGGGATGTGTTGCTTTTTGAGGAGACCTTACATTCCTGCTTTCAATAGTTTATGTGATATTTGTCGGAGGAGGAAAGGAGGTCCCATTTAGCAGAATGTGAATGACCTTGATTCTGAGGGACCTCATGGAGAGGTAGAGTACTTGCTATTGCCAGGCGCTGTGCTGAGTCATTACCCACTTGCTTCGTTTAATGACAGGGGAGTGCGCTGGGCTGCCCAGTAGAATAGGGGCTCAGGCCAGGGGACTGTTCTAAAGCCCCAGAGTCTGCCCTCATGCTTCTGCCTCATAAAACTTCTGCTATAGACTAATAATTAGACTTTGGAATTTTAGTCTTTGGTGAGCTTACTAATTTTTTTTAACGTGACAGACCATGTGCATTATATATGAACACTCTTAATCAGTGTTTTTTTTGTTGTTTTTTTTTGTGAGGAGATCAGCCCTGTGCTAACATCCGCCAATCCTCCTCTTTTTTTTGCTGAGGAAGACGGCCCTGGGCTAACATCTGTGCCCATCTTCCTCCACTTTATATGGGACACCGCCACAGCATGGCTTGCCAAGCAGTGTGTCGGTGCGCGCCCGGGATCCGAACCAGCGAACCCCGGGCCGCCGCAGCGGAGCGCGCGCACTTAACCGCTTGCGCCACCGGGCCGGCCCCTTAATCAGTGTTTTTTAAATGAACAAAGTAGTCGCTTTTCTTCAACAATGTTCCATGTTAATGTTTTTATTACAAAAGTGATATGTGCTTAAGTAACAAATGAAATAATTCAAGGATGTGTAAAGAAAAATTTAATAATTTGTCATCATTGCCATTTCCATCCTCTGGAAATAGTTAATGTCAGCAACCTGGTATGTATCCTTCCAGACTTTTCTGCATTAACTGCTTCTAACCCCCTTGTTAGTAGTACCTAGAAGACTGGTGGGAAGATTACTGTGAAAAAGCCAAAGACTTGGTTTCTAGATGATTGGGTCTCTTGGAAGGATACAGGATTCTGGTGGCTTCTTTCCTTTTGTTATACTTGTTTGATAAGAGTTTTACCTAGGTTTCTTCCTCCCAATTTCCTTATCCATGTTTCAAAGCTGAAAGCCAAAGAGGTGTACACAGGGCAAGAAAGTGTCAAAAATGACAAGACGTGAAGGAAAGGGATGTGACAAGATATTTGTTGTATATACTGTTTTCTACATCAGTTTCCACAGCTTTAAAATGATCCTGTATGTTAAAGAAACTTACATCTGTCATAATTTTTAATGTACGTGCTGCTTATTATAAGTGTGTGCTACCCATGCTGTGTGTCATCATCCTCCCCACATTGTCCGCTCTTGGAAGCTCCAAAGGAGCACGGGTGCTTTTGTGTCTGTGACATGGTACATAATGCTGGGCCCAGTATGTGCACAATAAGGAGCTAAGAGCAATGCTGACCGTCCATTCCCAGCCAAGAAAGCCTTTAACGGCTCCATCTACTAATCCCATAGATTTATTGAGCTAGTTAATAGCTGTGAGTTGCCTTCAGTTGTTGCCAACCAGGTTAGTTTGAAAAACTAAATAAGTACAAGTCAGCACCTGTCGTTCTCCTCACAATCCATTCATTTATATATAAACTGAGAGCAGCTTACAAAATTCAGCATATGTATTTGCTGTCAGTTGTGTTGAAAATACTTGAAATGGAAGAATGCCATTAATAGAATACTCTTTCCCCAGATCACATGAGCCATGGGAAGAATCAAGAGCCTAGCCAGCGAGGTATGTGGCTCAAGTCCTCATCTAGATCTCCCAGGGATCCAGATAACTGCTCCATTCTTGCTGTTGCTCCTATCCCAGTATGGCTAGTACAAGTACCAAGCCCTGGGTACTTGACCCAGCCTCTGGGGGGTTCCTCCTGTTTTATGGGTTCCACATGCTATTAGGCTAGAGAAAGAGTTCACTGTTTGAAAACTTTTTTTTTTTCAAAACAGTTGATCTTCATGGTACAAATGGAAAAACTGAAGTCCATAGAAGCCAAAAGTAATTTGACCAGGAGCAGAGGTTCTGGCGACCATTATTCACTGCCTCCCGGGATGGTTTCTTTGATGACCAAATAAAGGTAGGTATAGTGAGTGTCCTTAAGTTTAATTTACAGTGAGCATAGTGGATAATACCAAAAATAGAAAAGGAAGACAGACAGAAGTAACAAACATTTATATGGAATTCCACAGAGCACTCTCATTCCTATGAGACTCCAAAAACACATCGTTACTATTTTGAAGCTCTGTTATTAGGTGTATAAACATTTAGCATCAGCATGTCTTTTTGATAAATTGACCCCTTTGTCATTATGAAATGACCTTCTTTATCCCTGGTAATATTATTTGCTCTGAAATCCATTTTATTTGATATTAATATAGCTGCTCCAGCTTTCTTTTGATTATTGTTAGGATGGTGCATCTTTTTCCACTCTTTTACTTTCAACCTATTCGTATCTTTATATTAAAGTGGATTTGTTGGAAGTATTATATAGTTGGATCTTGTTTTTTTTTAATCCAACCTAATAATTTCTGCCTTTTAATTGGGATGTTTAGACAATTTATATTTTCTGTGATTGTTGATATGGTTGGTTTTAAATCTGCTGTCTAGCTGTTTGGTTTCTGTTTGTTCCCTTTGGTCTTTGTTCTATTTTCTTCCTTTTTTCTTTTAGATTAATTCAGTGTTTTTAATTATTCCATTTTATCTCCTTTGTTGGCTTATTTACTCTTTTTGTTTTATTTTAGTAGTTTCATTAGAGTTTATTTTTAACTTATCATATTCTACCTTCACATGATATTTTACTACTTGACATATAGTATAAGTACCGTATAAGAGTATACTTTCATTTTTCCCAGCCGTTTTGCTATTATTGCCATACCTTTTACTTATGCATATGTTATAAGTACATTGTTAGCATATTTGCTTTAAACAGTTGATTGTCTTTTAAAGAAATTTAAATAACTTTTAAAAGCTCTTTATATTTACTCACATAATTAGCAATTTTGGTGCTCTTCATTCCTTTGTGTAGATCCAGATTTCCATCTGGTAGCATTTTCCTTCTACTCAAAGGACTTCCTTAATTTTTTTTCTAGTGCAGGTTTGCTGGTGATGAATTCTTTCAGTTTTTATACATCCAATAGAGCCTTGATTTTGCCCTCATTTTTGAAATACATTTTTTCTGGGTAAAGAATTCTTATTTTCTTTTTCATCCAGTACTTTAGAATTGTTATTTCACTGCCTTCTGACTTGCATTATTTCCAACAAGAAATCTACTCTGTGGTAGTCTTTGTTCCTCTCTACAAAGACTTCTGTATGACTTCTTTTAATATCTTCTGTTTATCATTAGTTCTAAGCAGTTAGATTATGATGTGCCTTTGTCTAGTTTTTTTCATATTTCTTGTACTTGGGGTTCATTGTGGTTTTTGGATCTGTGGTTTTATAGTTTTGATCAAGTTTGAAAATTTTTTGGCTCTTACTCCTTGAAATATTTTTTCTGCTACGCTATCCTCATGGATTCCAGTTAAGAGTGTATTAGACCACTTGATGCTGTCCCACAGCTCACTGATGTTGTTCTGTGTTTTTTTTAGTCTTTTTTCTCTGTATTTCACTGGATAGTTTCTATTGCTATGTCTTCAAGTTCACTTATCTTTTATTTGCAATGTTTACTCTGTCATAAATACCATCCAGTGTGTTTTTTAATCTCAGTCCTCTCTAGTAGTTCAATTTAGGTCTTTGTCATCTCTTCTGTATATTCTTTTTTGTATCTGTCTAACATGTTCAACCTTGGCTTGGTTTCTTGAACATATGCAATGTAGTTAAAATAACTGTTTTAATGTTTTTGTCTACTAATTGTATCATCTGTGTTATTTCTGGGTCAGTTTCTATTGATTGATGTTCTTTCCTCATTATGGGTTGTATTTTCCTGCCTCTTCGCATGTCTGGTAATTTTTGTTTGCATGCCAGACATTGTGAATTTTACCTTGTTGAGTGTTGGATATTTTTGTATTCTTTTAAATATTCTTGAGCTTTATTCCAGGACTCCTTTAAGTTACTTGGAAACAATTTTATCCTTTTTGGGTCTTGCTTTTAATCTTTGTTCGGGGGGGTTCAGAGTAGCATTAAATCAAGTGCTAGTTTTTTCCCACTACTGAGGCAAAACCTTCTGAGTACTACCTGATATCCTCTGAATTATGAGGTTTTCCACCCTGGCTGGTAGGATCAGGCACAATTCTCAGCTCTGTGTGAGCTTCAGGGTTTATTCCCTCTCTGTTCAGGTGTTTCTTTTCCTGCCCTCACATGCATGTGGTGATCAGTACTCAGCTGAACACTCACAGGAACCTCTGCTGTCTCCAGTCCTCTCTCCGTGAAGCTCTCTCATTTTTGGTACACTGCCCTGTGAATTATAGCTGCCTTAAACTCTCCAGACTCCTAGCTCTGTTTTCTCAACTCAAGGAGACTGCTGGGCTCTGCCAGGCTTCCCCATTCCTACTGCAGCCTCAAAGCTTTCTCCAGGCAGTAAGCTGGGGCAGTTGTAGGGCTCACTTTTGTCTGTTTTTTTAGTTATCTCAGAAAGAGGGGTAAATCTGATCCCTGTTACCTCACCCTGGCAGGAAGCCTTCTCATTATTTAATATAAGTTTTGTTGAAGATTAACTTTATAATTTAGTCTTTAAATAACAGAATATTCAGATGGGACTGTGACTGAATGTGTGGAGTAGTTATCATAGCCCAGAGATGGAGAATGTGACATCTCCCAGTGAGGGATACAATGACTGTTGGGACTCGGTGTCCCTTTTTGGGGGAGAGGGTAATAGCATCTTTCTTTCTCTGGAGAATAGTTGCATTGTGTTAGATAGAAACAACTTTTTTTTTTCTTTTGGTATGGAAGTTCATTAGCCAATACAATGGGCTGTGGCAGGTATGTTTTTTATCCCTTGACTCCAAATCCTGCTTGTAATATTCTACTTTGTGGCTGAGGCTGACTCCAGAGACCACATTTCCGCTTTGCCACCTGGCCCCATGTTGTGCTCTGCCCATAAGGGGCACTAGAGGGAGCCTTCAAGGCTGGACAAGGGGGACAGGACTTCTTCCTGTCTGCTTTCTGTGGGCTTCCTGCCTCCTTGTGGTTCCTGTGAACATTGTACCGGGAACACTTCACCCTGACAGCAGCAGGGCCTTCTCTTAGCAGCAGCTGAATCTACTTTGAAATTTTCTTCTTCTTTTTTTTTTTTTTTCCTGGTGAGGAAGATTGGCCCTGAGCGAACATCTGTGCCAGTCTTCCTCTGTTTTGTATGTGGGATGCCCCACAGCATGGCTTGATGAGCGGTATGTAGGTCCATGCCCGGGATCCGAACCCACGAACCCTGGGCCACCAAAGCGGAACGTGTGAACTTAACCACTATGCCACCAGGCCAACCCCTACTTTGCAATTTTCTAATGTTTGAAGAACTAGCTTTGTTACATCCCACTTCAGAATACCAGTAACAGCCAGCTGGCACTCCTTCTCAGAGATCTGAGTTTCAGCTCTAAGGGTTCCCTCCTCTAAGTTTCTAGGTTTTAATAATTCCAATCTCTTCCTTTTCTTGTCTGCCAGTGAGGCAGAGCATCTTTCTTTCTTTCTTTCTTTCTTTCTCTCTTTCTTTCTCTCTTTCTTTCTCTCTTTCTTTCTCTCTTTCTTTCTCTCTTTCTTTCTCTCTTTCTTTCTCTCTTTCTCTCTCTCTTTCTCTCTTTCTTTCTCTCTTTCTCTCTCTCTCTCTTTCTCTCTCTCTCTCTCTCTCTTTCTCTCTCTCTCTCTTTCTTTCTTTCGAGGAAGATTAGCCCTGAGCTAACATCCATTGCCAATCCTCATCTTTTTTATGCTGAGGAAGATTGGCCCTGGGCTAACATCTGTGCCCATCTTCCTCTACTTTATATGGACGCCTGCCACAGCATGGCTTGATAAGGAGTGCATAGGTCCACGCCCGGGATCCAGTCCTGCGAACCCCAGGCTGCTAAAGTGGAGCATGCGAAAGCAACCACTATGCCACCGGGCCGGCCCCTGGAGCATCTTTCTGTATGCTCAGGTTTCCGTTCCTGAGATTGCCTGTTGATATCTTGTGCTCATTTGTCTTCTTTCTTGTCTTTTTCTTCTTGATTTTTATGAGACTTTGAAATATTCTGAATACAAATTTTCATTTGCATTGCAAGCATATTCTCAAAGTTTGTTGCTTGCTCCCTTTTTTAACTTTTAATTATTTTTTCAAGTTTCAAAAGACAGCTACTCAACTACCAGGTGCCAGGTACTCAGGGAAAGTAAGCAGTCTGTGGCCTTTGTCTTACTTGGTTCCCTTCTCTGGTTTCATTTCATAATAGCAGCAATGTGTTTTTGTCTTAAAAAGCTGACCCACTGGGAGTGCTATCCTGATGGTTTTTGAGTTTCTAGTCAAAACCATTAAAGTCTGGTGAAATCAATTTAGTGGGTCACAATCAGCATTTTTAATGTAATAGAATAGAACAAAAAATATCAGTGTATCACACTGTTAAGGAAGAAAAGAAAGAAAGAAAAAGAAAAGAAAGGAAGGAAAGAGGAGAGGGGGAGGGAAGACAAGGAAAGAAAAGCTTCAGACATTTAGTTAGAACCCTATGTCAAAGTTTTTATTACAATCTTGTGGCAAGGGAATAGGCTTCTATTTTTCCTGGCCAATTCAACAAGCACCTATTGGTAAGGACATTTCATAAGAAAAGAGAATGATTAGATAATCATTGTTAGACTGGATACAAGAAAAAAAATTTTGGTTAAGGATTATTAGATTTATTGAAAGACAATTAAAGGCTACTGAGTCCCCCCCGAGGTTAACGTTAGCCGAGTGCATAGGACAGGCTGCTCAGCAGAGATCTTAGTCCCATTAAAATTCCTCAGAAAATTGCTTAAGCATTTTATCGGAAATATAATTAATTCCCAAGAAGAGGTTTGTGGATTATATTCCCAAAATGTGCCTGACCCAGCCCAGGTAGGGTACAATTTTTTTCTTTTACAGTATGAAGATGTGTTTCATGAAAATTTGTGTTTCAGTCCATATGTACTATATCTTGACGTAAACTGTATTTTTTGCACTTCATCATTGTCAAAGAGGGTTGAAAAACACTGTGCAATTCTTTAGAGCTGAGATCTGATCAGGGCCTTGGTAATTCCAGGAGTCTCTAAAGCTGCACTTGTCTGTAGGAAACCTCTATCTTTGCAAACACCTAGGGGAAGTTCTCCTAGATACCTTCACAAACTTACATGCGTATCTGTTAGACTCAGAGGGCTGATCAGAGCTTTGTCTGCTTTTTCCCTGATAATGAGATTTCCCTGATAAAAAGCAGGTCTGCTTTTTCCCTGATAATGAGATTTCATTTGCAAAAGTGTCCTGATACTATAATAAAATCTTTGAAAATTATCAATCTAGTCTAATGCCTTTGTTTTACTTAATGAGGAAAATGAGGCCCAGAGTGAGAGCACCTTGCCAGTCACACAGATTTGGCCCACCTGCAATGGCTCTACCCCCACCAGTCTATCAGAATGGCAAAGATTTCGCACTGGAAACTCATGCATTTGGTTGTCGGTGGCCTGTCCACATTCCCCTATAAAGATGCCTGGAGAGAGGGCTTAAGTAATTAAATTGCTCTTTAGTGTATCTTCATTGATCAGATTCCTTTACCAGATCCAGGGCCACCTCATCCGTTAGACATGACAGGTTGTAACCCTAGGGGCTGTGAACTCTGTAAGGGCCTACGAAAGTGGTTGAGGCTTGGAAAAATTCATTGGCTTCAAAATGTAAAAAGAAAACAACAACATTGAAATTAATAAATGCCAATGTGGACAAATTGTAATATGCATGATATGATATGGATCAGGACCTCTAAAAATAAGGACGTCTAAGACCTAGAAAGGTCTTAAAATGGCTCCACCAGGGTAACTACAAACTAATATCTGGGCTCTGGTTAGATGATGGGGTGGGGCCTTTGTCTAAAAGGGATAAGACTGATAGATTTAGCACAGCATTTGGCCAGGGGCAGCCTAGAGATGTTTCCTTTGTTTTCTTTTTTCCCTCCTGTGACCAGACAACGCATTTCTTCCCGTTGACTGAGAAACTAGACCTTGGATAAGTGAATTCACCTCTCTGGGCCTCACGGCCCCACTGTGAAATGAGATGTTTGGAGTAATCTCTAGGTCTGTGATTCCCAAAGTGAAGAATGCAGACAGTGCTGATGTGCAAGATGATTTTACAAGGTGTGTAAACATTTTCTATTTTGATAGTAAAATATTTATTTCAATTTGTATTGGGAAAAAATACAACTAGCCTTCAAACTTGTTATTTCATCAATATTTTGCTTAGGCTATAGTGGGCATTTAAAAATGTTTACGTGAATTGATGTAAAGAAAAAATAATCTAATTGCATAAACAGTGGGTGTGGCCCAAGGTATGAAGGCACACTGACTGGAGTTTGGAAACTAGGGTACGAATTTAGTCCACTAAGTGAGTGTGTTGTGAACTCCGGGAGAAAACCTGGGGCTGTGACATCAATTTAGTGGATTGTAATCAGCATTTTTCTTATTAATGAAATGAAAATAGAAAAATGTAGATTATATCAGTGTTCACACATAGCAAAGGTAAGACTTGGTTTGTGAAACTTGTGTACTGTCACAGTGTAAAATATATTAATATTGGGAGTCACTGTCAAAAAAGTTGAAGAAGAGTGCCTATCTGAGGTCTCTTCCCGCTCTAGTGCTCCCTCTGAGTCCGTGACCATCGTTAAGTTTGTGCCATGACAGGCAGTGGACAGCAGAGGTCAGGCAGTCCCTGCACAGCAGCACATGCTGATCCTTAGAGGAGCAGAACCTCAGGGGAATGCCAAGCAGGACAGAGAGGCCTGAGGCCAGGCCTGAGGTGGCAGTTGTTAACAGAAAACCCAGCTCATTTGCCTTCAGGGTGACCACTTCTGAGAGAGACCAAGGGCTCCGCATGCACCCTGGTCCTCCCCTGCGGAGAGGCACTCTCCAGTTGGCATTGTGGGAGCTCCTTCCCGCTCGCTATCCCCAGATTGGATTCTGGTCTCTGAACTTTCAGAACACCCTGGGGATGCTTCAGGGGTCTAGTTTGTCTCAGACTAAGGTCCTGTGATTCAGGACTGTGCCCTAGCCATGTTCATCTGGAAGATCAAAGTGTCTTCTTGTGACATGCCCACATTGATTTAGGGAGGCCTCTCGTCTACCACATTCCCTCCCAAAAGGAGCTTTGGTATCTAAGAGCAGTGAGCACTGCATTGAGCACTCACTCTCCCCCAGGCGCTGTTGGAAGCCCTCTGCGTGTGCTAACTCATGCATTCCTCACCTCTGGATGAGGTCGGTCCGGACTCGGGGGCATAAAGAGGTGAAGTGACTTACCCGGGGTCAGCAGCTGGAAGCAGCAGAGCCAAGATGCAAACCCAGGCTGGCTCCAGAGCTTGTGCTTCTAACCACTGGCTTCTGCTGGCACGAGAGGAGTAGATATCTACTCCCTATGTGTTGTGTCTATTTCAGAGGATAGTGAGTGCAGTGTGATTGAAGCTGGGTATCTGAGGATTACTGTAAATATTCAATAAGAGTACCTTTCGACTTTGTTATGAAAAGAAGTTAATTTTGTCAGTTTGCTGTTTTCCTATTTAACCTGAAAGGTGACTCAAGGATCACAAGGATTTATGAGCTTGTTTTACAGAACAAAAGGAATGCCTTCAAGGATCACCAGATAACCAGCACCCAGCTACCAGTGATGCCCAGAAGTCAGTTTGCCCGGGGGCTTATCGGAAGTGAAAGAAACACGGAATACCCCTTTGTTTCTCTGAAACTCCTCCTGCCAAGCCCCTTAGCTCTACAAAACCCCCTGCTCTCTTCTCTTATTAAGGCAGATTTGAGAGAACCTATCCTGCGTCTTCTCATTTTGACCAATTCAAATAAACCTTTCTCCGTCTCCAAGCACCAATGTCTCAGTGATTGGCTTGCTGTGCATTGGGCACACGAACTTGAGATTCAGAGGTTCGGTATCACGTTCAGGAGAAGTCCTAGAGGCCATCAGACGAGCAGGGGATGTTCAAGCCCCAGACAGGAAGACAAGGTGAACACTGCTTCCTCCTATTATCTGAAGGAAGAGGAAGCCTCAAGAGCAGAACTAGAATTAAAGATGAAAAGCTACAAGGAGATGCGTTTGGGCTCAAAAGAAGAAAGAATTTTTAAAATGTAATTACTATAAGATCTATGGACAAACATAGATAGCCCAGCCCCATTGAAATCCCAACTCTATGCCATGTCTGTGTCAGATCTCCAAGGACAACTTTCCACCAGTTGAGCCAGTCCCGGGATGGACTAGGCTGCCTCCTGCCGCACAGTGCTAAGCACTGTCTCCTGGAGCAAGGACGGAGGGCTGGACAACCACCTGGGAGGAGATGCCTGTTGGACGGGAGGGCCTGGAAGGTCCCAGAAAGCCTGAGGTTTGAGGGTGGTGAGAAGAAGAAAAAAGTGGGAGGGCCACTTTGTCGTATATGTCGTGGTGTAAATGAATGAATGGATGAGTGGTCAAGATGAGTTTCAGGACCTCAGTAGTGTGGGCTCAGACAGACTGCCAGTGCACTCGCTGCCTCAGTCTTGCAGGATTTGCTGGCGCTGAGCCAAGGTCATTGGCAGGCTCATGGGTGAGAAGCTGGGGGAGGCCTGCGTGGACTCTTGCTCTTACCCTGGCCCTCTGATGTTCCTGCTGCCAGTAAAATCACGCTTGTCCTCAAGACCCTGCTCCATTCCCACCTCCCCAAGAAGGCTTGGCCAGTCATCTGCCCCCCAACCCCGGAGCCCAGCCCACTTCATGGGTGTTCTCACTCCCCACCACTGCCATCTCTTTTTACAGGACCCCTGTGATTGCTCCTTGAATTATTCCTCGTTGTTCACTCCTGTCTCTGCCATGATATTGAAAGCACATCAAGGGCAGGGATTGTCATAAAGCCTCTTTGTGTTCAGTAACTGTGTGCGGGCCGAATGAACAAGGTTCGGTTTGTCTGGACACAGGCATGGTCACTGAATGTTCTCAGCCCCTGTAAGGCAGGGCACCCCCTGGCAGTAAGCAGGGCAGGCGCATGGGGCGTAGCTTCTCCAGGGCATGATTAAGGGCACATTTGGAAAGCCAGACAGGCTTTGAATAGGGACAGGACTGTTTGGTGACACATGCTTACTCGTATACTAAGTGATCTTTTCCCCTTCTCCTTTTCATTCACCCGTGATTTACTGTTGCCACTCAGGGCCGGCTTCTGTGTGGCCACTAGGAGCTAAGGGAAGACATAGAACTGGTTGATTCAAGTTCAGAATCAGATCTGTGCCTACTACAGGGGTAGGCCAGGAGGGGTGACCCCACAATTCCTCCTCCTTTGCCTTCAGTCTTATAAATTGCCTTCACCCTGTGGTGCTCCAGCTGGGAGTCCAGATTTTAGTGGGCTTAAACAGACTGCTGTGCTTGCAAATAGCAAGACACTTCAGAGCCTGCAAATCACTTTATCCCTTTTCTTAAATGAGGACCCGACTCCGCCATATCTGTTCTGGTTTGTCTCCTTGAGGTGTGACATTGGAGTGACTCAGCAGGCATCACCCAGACTCCCTGGGGCCACCAGAGTTACTGGCCAGGTGGGCAGGCTCAGCTAAGACTGTCTCCCCACCAGTCTGAGGTCTGAGGATTAGGCTTCATGGTTAGAGAGCTCCAGACAGGGTGCGGCAGGGCAGGTCTCTTGGGAAGACAGGAGTGTCTGTATGGCCAGCCCAGGAGTCAAGGACCACCATTCACCAGCAAGGGTGGGGCTGGCCGAGCATCCAGGCAGCTGTTTTATGTAATTTTTAGTTTTCATGTACAGATGGTTTTATTTTCTGCTTATTTGCATATATCATAAGGATCCTTGAATGTTATTATATGGTCTTCATATTTCCCATTTTTAAAAATATTCGCAGCGGCCATACTGTAGCATGTTGGACATAATGGATAGCACTGGAGTCATCATCTTTTGTGTACAAACCTATTATTTTTCTGTTGAATTATTTCCTTGTAACACATTCCCAGTAGTGGAATTACTACGTAAACAGGAATGAACATTTTAATAGCTCTGGAGCCGTGTTGCCCAATTTTTTCCCTAGAAGGCTGTGCTAATTTACAGGGCCACTGGCAGTGTGTTTAAGCTGGTTTTACCACAGCCTCAACAGCATGAGATGTTATTTCGTTAATGTGTGCTAATTTAGTAGGTGTAAAATGGCACGTCAGGCTGCCCTGCTGTGCCTTCCCCGATTACAACAAGGATGAGCATGTTCTAGGTGTGGTCTTCTCTGTGGTCCACTCCTGGTGATGGCCTCCCTGCCACGGGGTCAGGGGCACTGTGTCTCGGCCTGTCTCTCTCCACCTCTCTGCCTCTTGCTGACTGTGTGTCGTCCTTGCTCTCTCTCTAAGCCTGTCTGTCTGTCTCAGTCTTGCAGCTTCTGAATCCTGTCTTTTTCTGGTTTCTAACTGGGCAGGCACGTGGCTAGTTCATGGAGGCCCTGGGCAAGCCCTGACAAGCTACCGGCTAGACCAGACACTCAGACCACTGGCCTTTAAGGCCTCCCTCCCTGCTGAACTCAGACAGGGCCCTTCCTTCCATCAGGGACTCTTCAAGAGCCCCTTTCATCTCTGCAGGTGGCCTCATCTGGGCTGACTGTGCCAAAAAACGGCTGGGAGTGACCAGGCTGTCTCCCACTGACCACCTCCAGTGAAGTGTTCCAGGCTCTTCACCCTCAGGGCAACTCGCTAGACAGACCTGCATGTCCTGGCAGTTGGAAATGTGTGATCTGACAGAGCCAGTGAGTGGGGTCTCCACATCCAGATGTGTGGACAGCAGAGAGGCCCACAGTGGTGACAACAGAGGGGCCTGTCTTCCTGCTGCAAAGAGCTCCTTGCCTGAAATGGCAGAAAGAGCTCATCTTTCAGGCAGGAAACTCACTAGGCGCCAAGTGGATAGGGGGCACCCAGCACTCCATGGTGTGGCAGTGACGGAGCGGGGCTGGCGCACTGCCCCAATTCCAGTGGCATTGAGAATTCTTGGGCACTTGGGAACATTTCAGAAAGACTTTAGACAGGCAGCTGACCTCAAGGGAAGTCTGCGCAGATGCACTTGGTGAACTCCCGTGGCTGGCGGATTGCTAACTCCAGGCACTGGACCTGTTGCTGCTTGACACTGAGGCGGGTGGGCGTTGAGAGTTTGGGTCTCTGCAGTCTCCTCTCAGACCCCAGGGATGGTCCCAGTGCATAAAAATCAGAGATTGTAAAAGTCAGACAGGAACTCAGACGTCAAGTTCTACCCTCTCATTTTATTTAACATTTTTAACACTCAGCGCTTTTAAAAAATATTATTATACAAGTAATACATGCCCATTCTAAAATATTTGGAAAATACAGAAAACAGTGAATAAGAAAATACAGCCCTATAAATTCACCAAAGATAACTACTGTTTTACTTCCATCTCAAGCTTTTTTCCTATGGTCGTATATATTTTTATTATTGCTGAGATCATACAGTATATGAGATTTTGTATCTGCTTTATTCACTTTGTTAGATTATAAGCATTTTCAACATGAGGAAATGTTCTTTTTTTTTTTTTTTGAGGAAGATTGGCCCTGAGCTAACATCTGTTGCCAATCTTCCTCTTTTTCTTTTTTCTCCCCATAGCCCCAGTACTTAGTTGTATATCCTAGTTGTAGGTCCTTCTAGTTCTTCTGTGTGGGACGCCACCACAGCATGGCTTGATGAGTGGTGAGTAGGTCCGCACCTAGGATCCGAATCGGCACACCCCAGGCCACCGAAGCGGAATGCGCAAACTTCACCGCTACGCCACCGGGCCGGCCCCTGAAATATTCTTTATAAACACTGCTTAAGAGTGTTTTGAGTGGACACACAGTAAATATGTTTTCAGTTTTCAGGAGTGCAAAACACACTCAAGTAAACATCTTTTAAATATAAATCTTTCTCCACAATTTGATTTTTCCCTTAGGTTAGGTTCTGACTCATAGGGTATAAACATGTTTTAAGATTTTGCATATGTATTTCTATTTTGCTCTCCAAAAACGTTGAACTAACGCATGCCCACCTCACCACAAACTACACCAAGAAATATCATTTTAAAAAACATTTACTGATTTGAAAAGCGGGAAGTCTATTGCTTCCTTTTAATAGGTAAACTGAGACTTGCTGAGGAAAAGGAACATGCCTGGGCTCCCTCTGGGAGGGTGTTGTCTCATTCCATCCTCACAAGAACCTGCAACTGTGGTGGAGGATCTAAAGCACACAGATTAAGTAACCCGCCCAGGCTCGCACTCAGGTCATAACACGGGGAGCCAGAGTGTGGTCACACGGGGTCAGACCCCAGAGCCCTTGGTACTTTACCTCTCTTCTACAGCTACTGTTCCCAGATTGGATGCTGAAAGGTGGTTTGGGGCCAAGACTTGAAGGAGCTCGGAGTTTGGATTTACCCTTTGGACAGAGAGACACCATTAATGGGTTCTTAAGCATCAAGACTGTGTTTTACAAAGATGTTTCTGGTGGACTGTCTGAGGGAGGCCAGTCAGGGAGATGTGACATACAGATAATGTGAACAAGGAAGAGGACTGCACAGACACAAGTGTGTGTGGTTGTGGGCTGTGGGCCGAGGCAGTCGGGAACATTAGGGGTCTGGGGAGGCCTCCCACCGTGCCCTTTTCACTGGGCAAGGGCCATTTTTATCTGCTACACGTCAGGCAAAACCTGTGCCAACTGCCAAAGGCTCCACCTCAAATGTAGCAAATAAGAGAGAGGACGGTATGGATTACGTTATATTTAAAACAAGCCCACACAATGCCTGTAATTTTTTATTCTGACTCCGTAATTATAGCTCAAGACCAGTCAGATCATAGTTATCCCCACACCGACCTGCTGTTGGGACACATTGAATTAAAGGCTTTGCTGCTCCTCAAGATTCTATTTTGGATGCCGAGCACTGGCAGGTAACGGGCCTTTCACAAGGCCCGTCTTGTTGGAGCCCCTCCCAGGGCAGCCTGCACGAAGGCCGAGTCAGCACTGGGCTTTCGAGAAGACCACCGATGCTTGTGAGCAATTGGGATGCCTGCAGCTTTGCCCAACCTGAGCCTCAGGCCAGAGCCAGGGGCCTGGAGTGCGAAGGGGAGCGCCATCCTTGGAACAGGCCAGCCTCCTTTGGTCAGGCGGATCTCAGAGCCTCTGCACTCCAGAAGATTCCTGAATGCTGCTCTCCCCACGACCCAACCAGGTTCCCAGAGTGAGATAGGCCAAGCCCTGGCTGTTGGGCTCAGTTGTCACAGAGAGACTGGCATTGCCCAAAGGGACCTAGTTGAGAAAGGAGGAGAAAAAGAAAACCGAAGGAGCCAGACTTACACAGACGGCCCCTGTGATTAATCAGGCCTGGGCCAGTGAAGGCCCCTCAGTGGGCTGCACCCCCTCCCCGTCCTGGGATCCACCAGAGAACACCACCTCTCAGCCCCACGAAGACACCCTGGACAGAGCAGGAGTGGGATTGGGTCCCTGCTCGCAGACCTGGAGCACCACTGCCCCTTCCTCCATGTACCCTCCCACGCCGGTCCTGCCTCGCAGTAGCCCTGGCGGGGTGATAGAATAGCTCCCATTTATTGATAAACTGCAGGACTGGGCTCTGTCGGAGTCCCTTCACATGCGTCGTCTCGTTTACTCACATCATCCCTGCCAAGTAGGTGTGACTTGTGTTATAATTTCCACTTCAGGCATGAGGAAATGGAGGTCAGGGAGGTAAAGTGTAGGGCTCAAGGCCACCCAGCTCCATAGGTGGGAGCTGGAACCCAGTTATCAAACGCCCCCAGACCACACAGCTCATCCATAGGCAGCTGGCCTGAAACCACCAGTCCTGGCTGCTGCTTCGTGGTCCAACGTCCGTGGGCAACTCGCTAAGCACAGGGACCTAAGAAAGCCCGATCCCAGTACCTGTCTCTTAGCACAACTCTCTTGCTGCTCACGGCTCCCCTTGCCTCAGCCCCAGGACAAACCAGCCAGCTCCCTGCACAGACCCTTGCTCTCCTGTCCCCACAGAGAACAGGTGGTTCCCTCCTCCAACCTCTGATGCATCTTGCACACACTTCTGTTTTAACATTTAGGACATTGTTGTCGCCATGCACATCACTCTCCTGCTAGACTTCGCAGGGCAGGGCCTGTGTCCTGTCTCTTTGTTACTCATTTGATACCTACTCATAGTAGGTGCTTACTGTTTGTTGCAAGAAAAAAAGGAGAGTCTGAAAAACTATTCATCCTTCAAAACTCTACTTAGAATAGATCCTGGGAATCTTTTCTTGATTCACACAGACTGAGTTAACCCCTCCCCTCCTATACATCTGTAGGACTGTTTACTTGGGTACACCCTCGTGGGGAGTGACAGAACCCGGTCCTCCCCTGTGACCCCCTCTCTAGCACAGACCAGGCACCTAGCGGGGGTTGGTGAATGTAGAACTGAATTGCTCTAGTGGGGGTTGGTAAATGTAGAACTGAATTGCTCTTTGCTTCAGAGGCCCAGATTAAGAGCACCATGACCTGAACCAGCCAGCTACCCATGTCACCAGGCTGAAACCACCATGGGCTGGCATGCCAGGGATGTTTGCTGAGGAAGGGAATACTGAAATAAATCCTAACTTTAAAAAAGAAACACACCCAATAGG
Organism: Ceratotherium simum simum; assembly: GCF_057802395.1. Taxonomy (NCBI): domain Eukaryota; kingdom Metazoa; phylum Chordata; class Mammalia; order Perissodactyla; family Rhinocerotidae; genus Ceratotherium; species Ceratotherium simum. Next base: position 13,211,975 of record NC_141915.1, read on the forward strand.
TATTCTATTTATATGAAATTCAGCTCCGTTTTTAGGTAGCTGCCCTCCTGCCTCACCTCCCCAAGGTGGGCCCTGCCCTCCCACAGGTCCCCTCCACACCCCACCCAGTAATCATGGCCCTACCTGCCCCCATCCCCTCCTGTGTTTGCTCTCTGGGGTTTCCTTCGATTGCAGGGTGTGAGCTCCCAGGTGCCCCAGAGGCCCGTCTCATGCCTGGCTCCAGGCTCCCTCCCTCCCTTCCTCCCTGACCTGCTCTTCTAATCCCGGAGTTCCCAGAAGCAGGCCGGGAGTCAGGACCAATGGCCCTAGGGGTGGGGTGGAGGAGGGGCAGGGCAGGGAGTCAGTCTGTGACTGGGTGGCCCCTTAACTGATCCAGAGCAGGGCAGAGTCATGGCTGGGTGCACAGGAGCCAGGCCCTGTCCTTCCCAGGTCTCTGTCAAGCCAGCAGGCCCACTCCCTAGTTCAGACACAGTGTGGGGTCGGAATGGGGCACAGTGAAAAGAACGGGGCTTTGGCGTCAGGCTCGGGTCCTGGTCCTGGCTCCAGCATTTCAACAACCTTTCTCCCTCCCTAACCTCTCCCAGACTCAGCCCTTCACTGGCCAAACAGAGATGCCTGCTGCACTCCCTGCTCAGAGTCCGGCAGGGGGGCTGTGTGAAAGCCAGCAGGGTAAGAAATTCGCGTGGGAGAACAGCAGCCCGATGCTTCCTGCATGCTCATCAAGGCTCAAGCTCCAGGCCATGCAGCCCTGGTTCTCTGAGCCCCCTTCCCTAGTTTCACGGCTCACCCTCACCTCCTCTGTCAGCTCCCTTGACCCAGAGTCTCACTGTGGCCAAGGGAGCACCCTGCTCTCTGGCAAGGTTCCTGCTCCTCATGGAGGGCCAATTGGGTGAGGGGTGTCAGGGGACCCTCAACATCCTGGCAGCTACTTCTAGCCTCTGGCCAGGTTCTGGGAAGAGACCAGGGCAGGCCTGAGGCGGGGGCTGGGCCTCCCTCACAGCTCAGCGCTCAGGCAGGCACCCGACTGACCACAGCTGCGGTTTCCAGAGAGCCAGGCCTCCCACCGCAGAGACAGTAAACTGAGAAGCCCTGTAGCTATAAATGTGAAGTGGCGAACCGCGGGACACCACCGCAGCCCCACAGTGGGCAGGAGCCTGCCCCTCCAGCCCCCCTGCAAGCTGCGGGGCTGCTCAACAAGCCTCTAAACAGCCCAGACCTGCACAGGATCTCCACTCCGGGCTCTGAGCAGGGCCGCTGGGTGGCCTCTGGAGGGAGGTCCCAGGTACAGTGCAGGGCCCTGCTGGGGGCGGGGCAGGCAGGACACTACACAGCACTTTATATGCCAACAGTCAGTGCTGCCAGTCTAGCCTCACAAGCACCATCTTGTTTTATGTAGACTTACCCAAGAGGACTGGGGGCCCCATAATCTTTTTGGAGCTTCGTGCTTGTCAAGATCTTACTCCTGCCTTGGGTGGGGAGGCTGTCTCAGGCACAGTCAGGGTGACCTTGGGGTGGACTCATGTGGTCCTGACAGACATCCTCACAGGCACTGCAAAAAAGGAGACCCCTGGGAGTGACAGCAATGGCTGGCAATATAAGAGCAGCCCCCTTCACCCAATGCCTGCTGTGTGCCCAGCCCAGAGCTCTCAGAACCTGGGAAGGGTTATTGTGCCCATTTCACAAGTGAGGGGCCGCTCCCAGGGAGGAGTGTCCAGAGCTCCGCTGTGCCTCTGGTCTCCCACCACTCACACACTTCCGGCCCGGGTGGGAGTGCAGTGCGAGGTGAGGAGCAGGGGGCCATGTAGAAGGGTCTGGGGAAGTAGAGAAAGGGAAGGAAGGTCCCTCTTTCTCTGTCCTCTCAGAGCCTACCAAGGAAAGGCCTCTCCTCCCTTACTCCACTGGACAGTCTGTCCCCTGGCACAGGCCCCTCCTCTCAGGCTAGGGAACTAGCAGGAAAGGTAAGGTCACCCTCAGCTTGTCTGCCACCTGCCCACAGGAGAGCTCAGAGATGAGCCCTTGCGTGCCTGGAGAGGCCCCACAAGGTGGGACTGTCCTGAGCAGTAGCTCTTCAATGTCCCTTGGCTGCAGCCCCTCAGGAAGGATGGAGATGGACGCTGAGGAATTGCCATCAGCCAAGGCAGAGGCCCTCCCCGGAGACAGTGAGGGGGAGCTCTGGGCTGGGTGCTGGGGAACAGACACAACGAGGGGCCTCTGGACATGCAGGCCCAACAGTCACCCAGCCAGGGAGGTCACTGGGGCCTGGCCCCCTACTGGCAGCCCATCCCCACCCACTGTGAGTGAGGCGGTTTAGCTTCCCAAGTCCACTAATATGAAAAATAAAAAACAGGCTGGGCAAAGGTTTACTACAAAAACATTTAGTATTTCTTATTTATAGGAAACTTTAAAACTTTACAGGAAGACACAAAAGAAAGTTTTAATATATGGAGGAACATCATTTTGTTGTGCAGGATGAATATCATAAAGATATTATTTCTCATATAACCTATTCTGATTCATTGATTCATCCAATATTTATTGAGTGCCTACTATATACCAAGTGTGTTCTAGGCACAGGGGATCAGGAGTGAACAAAACAGACCAAAGTGCCTGCCCTCGTGGGGCTTACATTCTTAAAGATGGGGAGAGACAGACAGACAAAGGACTAAAGAAGTAATTACTTAGTATGTTGGAAGATGAGAAGTGCAATAGAGAAAAATCAAGGACAGTATAGAGAGTGTGGGGAGGGTGGAGAGTTATAATTTAAAATAGGCTGAGAAGTAATGTTTGAGCGAGATTTAAAGGAGGTGATGGAGCAAGAGTGTACTTTGCGTGCTCTGGGAGCTGCAAGGAGGCCAATGTGACTAGATCAGAGTGAGTCAGTGGTTCTCAGACATTCAGCATCGCCTGAAGATATTTTTCGTTGTCACAACTAGGACTAGGAGGTGAAGGGTTGCTGTTGGCATCTGGTGAGTAGAAGACAAGATGCTGCTGAATATTCCGCAGTGCACAGAGCAGCTCCCTCCAACAAAGAATTATTTGGCCTGAAATGCCAGTAGTGCTGAGGTCAAGAAACCGTGGACAGGGAGGGAGAGTAGTAGGAGAGATAGCCAGAGAGGTCAATGCCAACCAGGTTTTTTTTGGAACTAGAGAAGCTGACTCAGAAATTCTTATGGAAAAATATGTGAGAATAGCTAGGGGGGAAAGTTAAAAAGAAGAATAAATAGAGTAACTAGCTTTACCATGTCTTAACATATACTATAAATATTTCTATGACAGGCGACTAATTTCCTTAATATACAAAGAGTACTTACAAATGAATAAGAAAAGCCCTTTTAAAAAACTTTTGGGAAAAAGACGGAGTTTACCAAAAAAAGATACACAAATGGATTATAAATATGTGAAAAAATGTTCAACATTACTTGCAGTTTAAAGAAATGAAAATGAAAATCATGAGATAGCATTTTTCTACTATCAGATTAGCAACAGTTGAGAAGTTTGATTATACACAGAGTTGCTAAGGATGTATGAGAATATGGTCTCATGCACAGTTCTTGAGAATATATATTGGCACAGCCTCTTTGGAAAGCAATTTGGCAATATTTGTCCCAGATTTAAATACACATACCCTTTTATCCAGCATACCATTCTAGGAAAGTAGTCTCCTCTCATTCACAAAGATGTAAGTACAGACATATTTATTACAGTATTAGCAAAAGACCCAAATGCCGTCAACAGGGGACTTGTTTATTATATGGTACGTACTTATAATGGAATACCATGCCACTTTTAAAAAGACTGAGGCTTACTCCTAGGCACACATCCAAGAGAAATGAAAACATATGTCCACAAAAAGACTTGTACAGAGAATTTTATAAGAGCTTTATTCATAATAGGCCCAAACTGGAACAACCCAACTGTCCATCAAAGGAGAATAAACAAATCGTGGCATGTTCATACAATGGAATGCTACTTAGCAACGATAATAAAAGGAATGAATGGATACACACAACAACAGGAATGAATTTCAAAAGCATTTTGTTAAGCAAAATAAACCAGACACAAGAGTATGTTCTGTGTGATTCCATTTAGAGGAGGTTCAGCAGGGAAAACTAACCCATGGTGACAGAAGTCAGAACAGCAACAGCGGTCGCCTAGAGAAGGTGCGGATTACTGGAAGGGGCAGGAGAACTCTCAGGGGGAAGGAAGTGGAAATGGGGTGTTGCTTACACGGTGTATGCAGTTGTTCAAATCATTTATCTTAAGATCTGTGCAATTCACTGAATTTAATCTTACCTCAGTTTAAAAACAAAATTAACTAATGAATGAAAAAAAACTGGTCAAGCTTCACATCTCCTGAAATGGAATGATCTCCAAATAAATTAATGGGGGGGGGGTGGAAACAAGGGCAGAAAATGTGTATGGTATGCTCCCATATGCAGTAAAGAGGGTATATATCTGTTACGTAAGTTTGTATATGCGTGATGTTTCTGGGAAGACAGGTAAGAAACTGTCCCCTTCCTGGAGGGGGTGGAGGCCTCAGGGTCTGAAGCGAGAGGGACACGTCTCAGTACTGTTTTGTAGTGTTGGAATTTCTTTTACTGTGATCATGTTACCTTTTTAAATATAAAAACTAGTTAAAATTTCTTGATAGGATAACAGGGTGTTCTGAGATTGAATTTGGTAGCTGGAAGCAGGGACATAAAAGCTGCTCTAAAACTGCCAGCAGTGGGCGGCCTGTGTCTCTGAGGGTGGAAGTGGGTGTTTGGACAAGCAGATCAGGGAAGCCCCTGGAAGAGTTCCTGGGCAGGGAAGTGAGAACCTGAGTCCTGGCTCAGGACACCAAGGGAAATAAACTGAATATCTGATTGCATGGATTTCAGCCTGAAATGATGAGCTCTTTGTTGAAAAGGAGAAAAACCCATCCCGTGATGTGGAAGATTTATCTTGATGGGACTTTTATTTTTTTAGTGTGAAAAGAAGTTTCCCTGGTGGGTTGGGAGACAAGGTTTTACAAAGGCTGTGGGACTAAGAGGAGAGAGTACCTGGAAGAAGGAGTTCTGAGCGAAGAACAGGAGTGCCGGGTGTAGTTTTTAACCAGACAATCCAGCGTTTGGTCTTTATTTCCATAAACAAGAACATGGCGTGAAGGGTCTTACCAGAGAATATTCGTATTCATTTTGAGAACTGGACTCTGTGCCAGTGAGCTGATTCCCTGCCTGGAGTCCGGAGCAGAAGTCTCACTATCCGTAATGTTTGTTAGTGTGTGAGAGATGGTGCGGGGGAGAGAAGACTTCATTGTCCCAGGGAGATGCCCTGCTCGCGGGCCCTGCCAGAGGACGAGGCCCAGGTCTTTCCCTAAGGAAGTTCTTAGCTCCCAGGGGCAGGGAAGGATCCCAATTCCAGGATCAGAGGATAAGGAACCCCAGGGGCCTGACCTTTGGAATGCATAGGAATGACCTTTGTGGAGTCAAAGTCCCTGGCAAAACAGTTCAGAGAGCAATCCTGGTCAGGATTATGTGTTCAGCTAACCTTGGGCCCAAATGTCCGATCCAGATGCTAAGAAGAGAGAACTCAAGGGTCTTGGGTAGAACCTCTTTACGAAAATGTAAGAGGCAAAATATCTATGGGGAAAAGGTCTGAGAGGGCTTTCGGTAAGTGGCTAAGACCCAGATGGGGGCAGGAAGTGGGCCATGTAGTAGACTCCAAGCTGAGACAGCTTGGGGCCTGGGGGCAAGGGCTACATCTGGCCCAAGCAGATGAAGAGTCAGTTGGGGTAAGGGCATCCATGGCTCTGAGGAAAGGCCCTTAGAAATCCTCTGGTCCAGCCCCTTCCTGATGGAAACTGAGGCCCAGAGAGTGGACTGACTTGTTCAGTGTCAGATGTCAGGACTGAACTTGGTCCGTAACTCAGACTCTAGCCTCCCAATCCATTGGGTCTCCTGGGGGAGGCCTGGCCTTTGAGAAGTGGAGGCAGAGGTGAAATCCTTGACCAGACAACCACATACTCTATTCCTACCTAGGAATGTGTTTCTACTGAATTCCATGGAAAGGGAGCCACTCAAGTAGCTTGGAGTGAGGGCAGCCCTCTGAAAGGGTCATAATACCAGACCCTGTTCATCACCTTCCCAACAGCTCCCCATCTTTTTTCCTGCCAGAATCCAGATTTTGTAAGGGATGGAAATCTCCTGATTTCAGAAAACATAGGCCAATTCCCCAAGCCCAAAAGATGAGTCCTAACTAGTGTCATGGTATTCCAATGGTATTCCAATTCCCCTTTGTTAATGATTGGCCTAAGGGTGGGCATATGACCTAGTTCTGGCCAATAAGACATAAAGGGAAGACTGTATGGGGCTTCTGAGAAAGCATTTTCTTTCCTAATAAAAAGGAAAGCTGCAGTAGGCACTGTCACACCCCCACCTCGCACCTCTTTCTTCCTGCCTTCAATGCAGATGTATAGATAGTGTGAGGGTCTAGTGTGACAGTAAAGGCATGATACCCTTAGGATGGCAGAGTGGATGATAGAGCCCAGGTCCTTGGTGGCCTGAGTGAGCTGCTGGGCCAATGACAGCAACTGTCTACCTCCAGCCTTCTTGCTAAGTAGACATTAAATGCCTTATGGTTTAAGCTACTGTTAGCTGGGTTTTCTTTTACCTGCAGCCAAAAGCAATCCCGATTGGCACTGGCCATAAATGTTAGTGCAACTCCAGCCAACTTCAAGAGAAGTTGTTTAGAAACAGCCTTTGGTCAGCCTCCTTAGCTGTGGGATCTGCTCTCCTAAAGCCCCCACCCACCTTTCTTGTCAGCCCTCAACCAGATGGAGTCTGGTAGAGTCCTCCTCCCCCTCACCACACCCTCTCCCCACAGCCTGGCCAGTCCTGCTCAGCCTCCAGTGCCCACCTTGGATGACCTTCACTGACCACCAGGGGTGCATCTGATTGACCACACTGATGAATCATTTATTTGCCAGTCACATTTAGGGTGGCCTGCTCTGGGTCAGTCATAGTGCCAGCACTGAACCCAGCAGGCAGTGCATGTCCTCAGGGGCTGTCTGCTCAGACTGGTGGGGCAGACACATCCACAGCAGCGGTGTGGAGAGCCGTGGTAGAGGGGTGGGTCAGTTTACCTTGGTGGAGGGAGCAGGTAGCCGTTTTCATATTGCTCTCTCCAACCAAACGCTTTGCTTCTTCAGACAAAGACCAGCCCTGTCTGCCCCAACGTGTCTTGAGCCCACTCAGAGGAGGCTGCAGAAAGGGGCTCTTATTCGATGATCTTCCCTGAGCAGGCAGGGCCTTGGGCTGGGCTTGCTCCTGGCCATTCACCTGTCCCTACAGGCTGTGTAAGGCCAAGGGCCTTAATGGCTAAAGGAAGGACAGTGGACATGGAGGCGGAAGATCTGGATTGGAACCCTAACTGCCACTAACTTGATGTGTGACTTTGGACACATCACTCGGCCTCTCTGAGCTTCAGTATTCTTGAAAGACAAACGATGATCATAACACCTGCCTGTCTCACAGGGCTGCTGCAAAGATGGAAGGAGATCACTAGGGCATGCATCAGGTATGGGAGGCCTGGCACACAGGAGGTGGGCAGTGAGCGAGTGTTCATTCATCCACCTGCCCCCAACACTCACGGCAGAAAGCCAGAGACAGTCAGCACCATGCACCTTTCCTTGGGAGACAGACGGAATGGTCAGGAATCATCCCACCCAAGGAACCAGATACACGCTTGGTCCTTGAGGGGATTTCCTTGAGTTCCCATACTTTCTCCTGCCGGAAAAATGCCATCAGTGGACCTCACATATCTGCCACTGCCTCTCTTCCAGAGCAGCATAAGAAGAAAGGAAAAGGGAGTTGGGGCAGGAGGGTGGGTGTCTCATGTCTCTCACAGGGGTTCTCAGGGTCCCACGGCCACTCTGGAATCTGCCCAGCAACTTCAGTTCACTCATGGGCAGGGGCTTTCTGCTCAAGGGCCACTGAGCACTGCTTACTCTCAGCGATGCTCCGTCGTCACCAGCATGGCTGCGAAGGCCAGCCAGCAAAGGGAAGGCTTCCCCAGGGGAGCTGAAACTCTGGCGTGACAAACTCTGAAGGGACCCTGCTCTCGGCAGTTAACAGCTGTGTCCACTCTGGGCCTGCAGGTGAGGAATGACCTAGATATCTGACTGTGGCCCCAAAGGAACATCGCTGCCCGTACTTGGAGTGCGATCCCAGCTGTGGGGGCGGCAGGAAAAGCATCTCTCGGAAGAGCCAAACTGAGCTGCCTGGGAGAAGAGAGGGTGCCGGAGGACCCCAGCCAGGAGATCCCAGCAAATATTGGCCCAGACAACAAAGGGTCCAAGGAGTTGAAGGAGGATGATGGGGAGCTGGGAAAGGGATCCAAGTTGTCAGTTAAAGTGGAGCGAGGCAAGGAGAGGAGCAGGTTCGCCCATGGTATGCTGTGGGTGGTGTCGTCCGGAAGTTAACTCAAATTCCTCATCCTTTGGTGGTGGCACCATACTCCTGGTGGTTCCAGGAGGCTCTGATTCCCACTCTTACTCCAGCAGTAGGAAGCTGCCCAGGACCAGACATTCTGTCCCTGGGCTGGGTTGTCCCCTTCTGAGTGACAGGAGTGACCCAAGGCAGCCCAGGGGAAGCCGGAAGAGGCGCAGGCTCTGGAAGGTGGTTTTCTCACCTCCAAGCTGGGGATCTGATTCCCATTTAGATAACCGTGGGACTAAGCACATGGACATTGGAGCCCAACGTGGGGCCAGCTGGAGGCTGAGTGGGGGCAGGAGTCTGCATCCTGGTCCTTCTGCAGCCTGCCCATCCCTGAGATGATGACAGGGCCCCAGGAAAGATAGACGCCAGCAGCATCTTGAGAGGCCCCTTCACTTCCAAGCCTGCTCTCCAGCCACCCATCCCAGCTATGAGCCCCAGCCTAAAGGAAGAGGTGGCCGGTTGGCTGGGTATCGGGGTGTGGGCATCATTGGGTCACTTTGTGGTATGAACCCCAAAGCTCTGTTGCAAGGTGCGCCAGAAGGTTCAGGAGTCCTCGGGAGGGTGGGGCTGTGTCCGTGGTCTTGTGGCTCTTCCTAAGTCTCAATGTGTGTCACGTTAGCCCAGTCAGGGAAATGATCCAAGTCAAATATAACTCGTCCCCACGTGTTGACCGCCAAAAACACACAGAAAACTCCAATTATGTTCATCATTAGTCCTGTTTTCACCTGGAAAAAAACAGGGTCAGAATCAGCACCCTCAGGTCTGCCAGGCTGTCAGGAAAAAGGTGAGTGGGACACTGGGAACTGGTGCTCTCGGAGAAGGGGACAAAGGCTGGTTTGCTGGGTCTCCATCCCTGGGCTGTGCTCTGTGCTCACCCGACCCCCAGACAAAGCAACTTCATGTCCAGTAGGTCCGTCAGTGCTCAGGGCATCCCTGGGAAACAGGCAGGGCAGGGGGGTTCTCTGTGCCCACTTGAGCATGTGGAAAACTGGGCTTCAGGGAGGCGACGGGAGGCAACAGCCCCAGGCCCCTCAGGGAGTTGTTGGGGGAGCCCAGGTCTGACTCTAGGTCCAGTGCTCACCCCAGCACCTTCACCGTCCTGAGAACCTCCTCTGGCTCTTTCCGATGCCTGCTCTGCGTTCTTTCTGTGTGCTTATTAACCATTGCTTTCAAACCCTGCTGTAGATTTTTTACTGCAGATTGGCATTGAGTTTGCAGTCCATGGTTTCTGGGAACCACCCTCTTTGTGAAAGTGCTCCATGGAGTCCCAAAGATACTCAGCAGAGGCTTTGAGATAATGAACACCTGATTGGGCTGAGGTAGGGACCTTCATTTCTCCCCGGCTTACACACTTGCTTCTCCTTCTCCCAGAGCTACAGAGCTGCCCTTCTCCCGTCAGAGATGATAAAGCCAAAGCAGGCAGGAGGAGTACTTCGTTTGGCTGCTTTTGTTTCCAAGGCGTCGTCTGCTCCCAGGCAGTGGTCTCTCTCCCCCGTCCCTGCTCTACGTCTGCAGACACTCTGCAAATCTCTCCAGCTGTCATTAGCATTTCCCCTCATCTCAGCGGTGCCCCTCCTGACTGTCCTCATGGGTTCTTGCTAGTTTGTGAAGTCCATCTTGGCCATGTGGGAACCCCACTCCCACCCCTTCCAAGTGCTCAAGGAAAGCTCCCCTGGTGGCTGCTCTGGCACTTCCAGGTGGGAGATTCTGTAACCCACCTCTCAGCCTTGGGAGACAGAATGATCTGTGAGATTTGAGATCATTTCAAAAAAGAATAAAAGCTGCACATAAATGCAAAGGATGAGTACAGATCTCACGTTCGGTGGTATTCCCAAGTCATGTGACATCACACATCATCACATATGATGTCATTAATGAACGGGGCATCCCTCATGACAGAAGGATCATGGCTGATAGGAGTAAATAAAAGGGCTGCGTTACCATGTCAGAAACCTTGAGGTGTCCGTAGGCAAACACGATGGCGTTAGGCGGGGTGGCCACAGGCAACATGAAGGCAAAGGATGAACTCAGGGTGCAGGGGAGCATGACGTACAGCGGATTGAGGCCAATGGAACGTGACTGGGGAAAAACACAGCACTGCTACGTCACAGACACAGAAGACAAAAGCTCCGGGGCGGGACCATCATTCTGAAAAGCACTCCCCTAATGCACTGTGTGGTTCCCGCCACTGTGCCTTGTCCTGCTGGGTCCGCTACCTTAGCCACATCTCTGAATGGTAACTCTGCCAGACCCGGAAGGCGGAACTCAGAGCCACCTCCCCGGGAGGCCTTTCTGAACCCCCTCCATTCACTCAACATATGGTATTTATTGGGCACCTACCATGTGCCAGAGAGACTGCACTGAATCTTGTGTTTCTGCAGCCCATGTGTGCACGTCTGTCGGTCTTGCCACAGACCGAGAAAGCCTAGAGGGCAGGGACCACATCTTCTCACCCATGTATATACCTGTCAATGTATGTATTTTTATACACATTTGGGATCATTTTGCATATGGAATTTGGTATCCATCTTTTTTTACTCCACGGCTTAAAATTCAGCCACATCTAACAGCACCTAGCACAGAATAGATAGACACTCATTAAATTCTATTCGTTGAATGAATGAATGATATAATTCATAATATCTGTCAATATCTATCAAAATTAATAATCTATCCTACAAATTTACATGCACATGAGGGCAGACACATATGCAGAGATGTTCATTGCAACATTATAAGAGCAAAACACGAAGCAGACTCAATGGCCATCAATGGCAGGATGGTTAAATAAAATATGTATATACAAACAATAGAATAATTTGCAGCTGTAAAGAAGAATTGGGAGGGTTTCATGTGCTAACTTGGAAAGATATCCAAGATGTATGGTTAGCTAAAACAAAAAAAAAAATTTAGATGCAGAACAGGACCGTAGAATGATACCATTTGTATAAAAAAGAGAGAGGGGCCAGCCCTGTGGCGTAGCGGTTAAGTGCGCGCACTCCGCTGCTGGCGGCCTGGGTTCGGATCCCGGCCGCACACCGAGGCACCGCTTGTCAAGCCATGCTGTGGCAGTGTCCCATATAAAGTGGAGGAAGATGGGCACAGATGTTAGCCCAGGGCCAGTCTTCCTCAGCAACAAGAGGAGGATTGGCATGGATGTTAGCTCAGGGCTGATCTTCCTCACAAAAAAAAAAAAAGAGAGAGAGAGAGAGTGTGTCTGTGTGTGTGTGTGTGTGTGTGTGTAATATATCCAGAGAGATACCTAAGAAATTAGTAACAGAAGTTGTCTCTGGGGAAGAGGCTAGAGGGTCAGGGACTGTATACTCTTTGGTATTATTAGATACTTTTTAGCCATGTGTATGTATTTCATTTTCAACTTTAAAAAATTATATATGTTCCCACTTATTAAATACCCTTCAAAACTGATTTTTAAAGTATACATTACCTTGTATGAATATATGATAACTTATTTCACCAATCCCCTACTATTATGGGAATATTTTTATAATAAATAGTTCTGTGATGTGCATCTTATAAGATATGCTTGGAGGCATCTCTGATGATTTTCCTAAGATAGAGTCCCAGACATGGAATTGCTGAGTCAAAGGGTATGAGCAGGTTTCAAGTGATGGTTCCTGTAGGTAAACAGGTCTGTGAAAAGGCTGCACAGTTACACTCCTTCTGGGAGTAACTGAGGGTCCCTGGCAGGGCCAGTCTGTTTCCTGGTTCCCCCATTTGTCCTGGCCTTGGGTATGCATAGTGTATGCACCCCTGTGCCTCTGTCACCCAGCTGGGGGGTCACCACTTTTTCCTTTCCCACAGGACAGTGCTGAAGCAGGAGTGTCAGAGGCCTTGGAGGTAGCTGTGGGGAATCTTACTTGGGGCTTCTGCTTCTGGACAAGCTTGTTTTCAAAGGGCCTGGCCACCCCCTCAAGTGAAGACCTCCATTTGTCTGGCTTGGGGCTGGAGATCACAAAGCCAGGCCTTCGCTAGAGGAGGGAAGGCCTCACCACCACATGCCCAGCATCAAAAGATGCTCCTTGGCATCTGTGTGGGTAGCCTGCTTGAGGAGGGGGGGATGGGCCACCTTGCTTTCATCTTCACTTGGAATGGAAGGAGAAAACCAATTGAGTTTGCTTTTTACACACATGGACACCCCAGCAGCTGAATGGAAATTTACCAACTTAAAGCCTGTGTTGAGGCCTTTGTAAGTCTGTCTCCCAACTCCAGAATGATGACCACAACCTCTCCCAGGCTCATTTTGCAGTCTAAAGATGATTTTTATGGCCCTCATCTTACTTGACCCTCAGCGCAAGTGTAGAAGGAAAGAACTTAAGTGACATGTTCGAGGATCCCACAACTTGAACTCAGGTCTTCTGACTCCAAGCTGAGGGCTCTTTCTATACCACCTCGAGGTCAGTACTGCCACATGATGAGTGACAGAAGGAAACACAAGGATACATCACAGCCTATTTTCCTATAAGCTCTGCTTTCTTTTCAGTCCCAACTCAAAAATATGCTTGCCCATAGAACAAAACTCTTTAGCCTGGCACTCAGCAACCCCCTCCACCATCACCCACTACCTTTCTGGGCTCAGCTCCCACTGATCCCTGATCCCTGGGCTCCCCAAGCAAGGCTTCTGGGAATCTTCAGTCATGTACCTCATTTCCTTTACTTGACTACTCCATCTTCCCAGAACGTCCTGCCCCCTCCCACCATTCCCAAGCCCCAGTTCCCCCAAGAAGTCTTCCTGTTGGGTCCCAGCCAGCAGTGTCCACCTGCTCTGGAGTCCTCCCACACATCCATGCTATGTGCTCAGAGACCCTCTATCACTCCCCCATGGGCATTGGCCCACTCCTCCTTGGTGCAAGTCCTGTCTCCCCAGCTTGAGAAACAATTACATTTATAAATAAATTTTGAGCGCCTAGTTTTTGTTGAGCACCTTGGTCAGTGTGGAGGATACAAAGAAGAACCAGCAAAGCATTGAGAGCAGGCCCAGGGTCATCAAGAACATACAAGTCCGTGTCAGAGCCAGAGCTAAGAGACCCAGGTCTTCAAAGCCTGGTTGGGCTCTGACCTCCTCTGGTCCTTCTCTAGGGACCCAGGATATGGTCAAGGGTTGACAGCTTCCTATGAAATGATGGCTAAGGGTCATCCCCCCCAGCAGGGTTACTTACCATGGAGGCAAAGATGGGCAGGAACAGGGTGGTGGTGGCCACGTTGCTTGTGCACTCAGTGCACACAGCAATGAGCAAGGACAAGATCAAGGTGATGGCTGCCGGGGGCACAGCTTGCAAGGGCTCCATCTGCTTCCCCATCCATTCAGACAGCCCCGAGTCCTGGGAAGCACCAGGAGGGCAGTCACTGCAGGGCTACTGGCCACAGTTCCTCCAGGGCCAGAAGGGACCATCATCTTTCTCCAAGGAGTCAGCTCATCCTCTACTTCTCATTCTCTCTCTCTGCATACCTTCCGTAGGTGATCTCATCCATGCCCACAGTTTCAACCTCCATCCTCACTCTGCTATCTCCTAAATCTGTGTTTCCAGCCTACCTGGTCTACTATCCAGATTCCCACCCAGATGTCCTGTGAGCATGTCAGACTCAACATGCCCCAACCTGAATTCATCCTCTCTAGCCCAGAGTCTGCTCCCTAGCTTGGTGAGTGGACTCACCATCCACCTGCTGTCCAATCTAGAAGGCTGGGAGTCAGCCTGGGGTTCTCTGTCCCCCTTTTCCTTATGCCCAATCAGTCACCAAGTCACCCAGATCATCTCATGTCCATCATCTCCTCTCAGTCTCCCACAGTTCTGGAAGCTCAGGAAAGCGATTTGAGCCGGAAATTGGGAATTTATATTTGGGGCTTGGGGCTGAGAAGAGATTGTCCAGGGAGAGAATGAAAAGTGAACAGAGAAGAGGTCAAGGACAGAGCCTTGTGGAACGCTCATATTTAAGGGAGAACAGAGGAAGAGTCAGCAGAGGAGGCAAAGCAGGAACAGTCAGAGTTAGAAGGAAACCAGGGGAGAATGGTGTCTTGGGGTTTAAAGGAGGAGGGAGTTTCAAGAAGGAGAGAAAGGTCCATGGAGTCCAGTGTTAGGAGACTGAGTTAGAAGAAGGCTATGGAGCATCTACTGGGTCTCCCCCAACCCCTGCCCTGCCCAGGCCTCCACTCCAGACATCAGGGTGATTTTTCCCAAGTGCAGATCTAACCAAGTCGCTCTCTGGCCTTAACTTTTCAGTGGCTGCCCACTGCCTTCAGAATAAAGTCCACACTCCCTATCTTGACCCTCAGTGAAGTGGCTTCTGCAAGCCTCACCAGCCTCATCTTCTACTGTTCCTCAGCTAGATACCACACGCTTATTCCTTTACTCATGTGTCACTTCCTCCTGAAATGCTCTTCCAGATATATCCCTCTCTCTAGGTTGTGAAGTCTTCAAGAATAGGGACCATATATCAGTCTCCTCTGTATTCCTGTGCCTAACCTAACACGGACATAATGGGAATGTTTGATGAATGAATGAGAGATGAATAGATGGGTGGATGACTGAATGGATAAGTGACTAGATGGATGGATTCGTTCATCCAAAAAATATTTATGTACCCACTATGCGCCAGGCTCTGTCCTAGATGCTGAGGAAACAGCATTAACAAGATAGAGCAAGTCTATCTATTACGTTCTATTCCTGGATGGATGGATGGATGGATGGATGGATGGATGGATGGATGGGTGGGTGGGTAGGTGGGTGGGTGGGTGGATGGACGGATGAATGGATGCACGGATGGATGAATGGATGGAGGATAGCAGCACCAAGCTGGCTCATCCCTCCCTCTGGCTCATTACCTCCCTATCAGGGAAGGGGTGGGGGTAAGAAAGTTACATTTTTGGGTGTTTCCCCTCAAAATCTGTTCTTCTCCTTCTATGCTGCTATATACTTAGCTAGAGAAAAATTTTTAGATGGCAACCACATCAACAGAGAGTTCAACAAGTAGAAGAACCAAAGGTGATGGTGAAAATATTCACAAGGACTTGAAAGAAAGATTTCCCTAGAATAAATCAAAGCAAAGATTATTATTACAAAAACCCCAAAGGAGACCTAACAGCATCCTCTGCCTCTCTTGGCTAACCAGGGTCACTTATTCACTCATTTCTGCAATCAAAGAGTACTTTCTCTATTCCAGGCACTCTTCACGGTGCAGGCTTGCTAGATGACAAGACAGAGTCTCTGTCTTCAAGATATGTGCAGTTATGAGAAAGAGATAGACATGGAACCACACAGGTGCAGGGGTGCAGGGGTTGAGGTGCTTCTGCCGCCCTGTTGGTGAAAGAAGAGGCCCTGTGGCCCACAGCTGGAGAAGTTACCTCACATCCTTTAGCCAGAGCAAATCCGCCCCCCAGGAGCAGCACAATGCCCCAGGGTACTTTCTCCTGGGTCACCTTCCAGTCCAGCAGTGCAGGGGGATAAAATGGAGCCTTCCTTTCTGAGAAGAAACAATAAAAACACACATATACACAACCCAGAGCAGCATTAGAGAACAAAAGAGATCCAATCAAGGGGAATAAAGGCTGGTAAGGACAATGAGTACCATCTCATATCTGTAAATTAGCTAAAATTGACAATAATTACTGCACCCATTGCTGGTGAGGATATGGTAAAGCTATTACACACTCCTGGTAGCATCATAAATTGGTAAAATCTTTTTGAAAAGCAATTTGGCAATACATTTTAAGAGCCATTAAGACATATGTACTCTTTTACCCCAGCAACATCACTCCTAGAAATTTATCCTAAAGGAGAAACACCCTCAAAGAAAAGCTATATGTATGAAAACATTAATTTATAATAATTAAAAATTCAAAACAGCCAGAATGCTCCATAACAGGAGAAGTTACAGCCCCTTGATGCAAGATAATGCCATTATTTGAGAAAATAAATGTGAAGACTGGCGATAGCAGGAAATTTTTATAGTGTAATCCCAGGCAAAAACAAGAAAACAAAAACAACGAAGAAACAAGATTCAAATTGTGTGTGTGTTGATTATAGCCATATAATATATATGCATATTAACAAAAACTAGGAGGAGAAGAGAAACCAAAAAAAATACTGATGGCATTATGGGAAATTTGAAACATTTTTCTGTTCCTGTTGTAATATAGGTAAGATTTCAAATATTTAAAAAGCAAAAGAGAAGAGATTTTGCACTAAACAATAACCAAGGAAGGCTGAAAAACACCCTCTGCCCGGACTTCGTAATCTAGCCCGTCCTCTCCCATAGGGCTGGGACATTCTCCTCCTGGGCCCAGGGAATCCCGTGGAAATCCCATCAGGCCCCAACCCTGATGAATGGGGGGCAAGACAGGAGGCTTACCTTCCTCTGTCTGGCTGCAGAAGTTGAACTTGGGCTTCTGTGAAGGCACAATGAACAGCAAGATGGCCACAAATATGGCCACGGTGGCGTCAGAGACGTACCTAGGTGGCAAAGAGCACACAGGATTAGCCCAGCTTGGCTGCAGTGGAAGGCATTCAACAAACCTGTTCTGTGTCTAAATGCTCCTACGTGAAAAAACAAGCTCAGGTGAGTGTGAAAACTGGAACCCCAGAGACCAAGATCAGGAGTGATGTGCTAGACTGAATCCTGGCTGGAAACCAAGACACCCACATTCTCGGCCTGCCTCTGCCACCAACTTTGGGTGACCCTGAGCAGCTCACTTCCCTCTCTCAGCCTGTGTTGCTCCATGAGTGAGCTTCATGACTTCTTCTTGACCAGATTCTCTAGAATTCTGGGTTCAGCAGGGTGACCACAAGGACTTTGGTGCTAACCCAAGCAGACCTTCAAAATGTAATAAGCAGTAGCAGGTAGCTATCTCCCTACCTACATCTTCTGCCTTTTCTAGGATATGTATGTTTCTCAACCTTTCTTCTATTCTGACTACATAACATCTTAGCCAGGAGAAAAACTACATATACCCTCTTTTGCCAAGTCTCTGTCTAAAGAAGCTTCTGGACCCCAGGATGTGTGTCCTTGGAGGGGTCTTGCCTGGATCTGAACAAAGAGGAGAAAAGAAAGATGGAAAGAGAGATGGAGAGAGATTGGAAACCAGAGCTCTGGGAGACCCACTCCTAGCCCTACAAATCTCCCTTCATCATAGCCCTGGCCTCCCTGCCTGGCCAAGTATTTTCTGCTCAGCCTGTTGGGCAGGAGGGGCCCCAGTGGGCTTGTCATGAAGACTGGTCAGAAAAAAATGAGTCATGAAACCAACAGAGCACTCTAGAACTCAACTGCAGAGCAAAGGAGGAGTGCCACGGAGGGTGCTAGGGAATGAGCGACTTACTGTGTGTCGCCCTCCACCCAGGCGAATGACAGCCAGCCGGGCATGAAGCCGGGGTCTCGGGAGAACCACAGGCCGACCAGCAGGAGGAAGCAGAGCAGGACGTTGACCTCGGCAAAGGAGAAGGGCCCCAGCTTCCTGTACTCCTCCTGCAGCACCTCGTAGGCAGCCGTCTCATTGCTCCCCCTCTCCTGCCCGCAGCCCCAGGACTTTTTAAAACTAGAGGATGCAAAGACGAGAAAACAGCAGGGCAGGCTGGTTGGCTCAGAGGCTGGTCGGATGGAAGCCTGAACGTTGGGCAGTAGAATGTGGCAGAAAGGCAAACAGTGCTACCTGTCACTTGTGGGGTCCTTGAGCAAGTCCCTTTCCCACTCCCCATTTCTGTCATCTGCCTATCCTATCTCACAGGACATAGTAGGGGAAGGTCTCTGTTATATGTGCCCAGCGCATGTCCCAGGGTGCCCCCAGAGGAGGCCTGAGATGGCACACGTGGGGCGGCCAGTATGGACCAGCAATCAGGGACAGTGGAGGCAGGAAAAGAGAGGATGGCCAGGAGCTTGGGAGGCTGAGCAGAATGGGGGAAGGGGTAGAGGACGGGAGAATAGGAGGCAGAAATAAGCAGAACTGAGGCCTCCACTGGCAGGGGGGACCTGGCAGGTGCCCAGTCGCCTGGAGACTAGCTGCTCCCGTTATCTGCGGGAAGGCCATGAGAAGTTCTGGAGCTAGCTCAAGGTGGGGCCAGGGCTCCCTCATGTGCTCCCCATGTCTTCTTCTCACACCTCAGCCTGGAGCTGCCTTCGATGGTGCTGGGATGCCAGCCCTCATCAGCAGGGTGGCTCAAGAGGACACAGGAATAAGGACAGGTCCAAGCGGACGGCCAGGCAGGAGCAGGGTGGGTGCTTATGTTCCAAGGAGCTGGAGGTGTAGGATTAGGGATCCAGGAGACTCTGGGGCTAGCAGCAGGCATGGCTATGTGGAAGGAAGACAGCCTGGGCCCTGCTCTTGGATGGGCTCCCTAGGGACCAGTGCCCATTGACCAGCACAGCCTGCCCAGAGTGCGCTGCAGGACCTCCGCTAGGGGGCTGCTGGCATGAGGGGACAGGAAGGAGGAGGGATTCTTGGAGGAGGTGTAGAGGGTACCCCAGCCATGAAGAGGGGCACTGGTGCAGAGGATGCAGGCCCTGAGGGATTCTGTGAGGATCCCATTCACACATTCCAGCACTGTCATCCTGAAGGTGGTGGGCAAGGCCAAGACGATTGTCCCTAGAGAACCCTTCCTTGTGGGAGTCCTTCCTCGGGCCTTAAGACAGACTTCTTAGGAGGGCATGGGTTGATGGACTAGGTGCCGAGGTGCCAATTCCTGATGCCAGGGCTGGAAGTGAACCACCTTTGAGAGGGTGAGGGCAATGCCGGTGATGGGGCCCAGCCTGGAGCACGGGCCATGGGGATGTCAGGACACAGCTTCCTGGGGCACTCAGTAGCAAAGGAAGTGGCAGTGGGGTCTCAGGTCTGCACAGCCTGCCGGGATCTCTGTGCTAGACAAGGGGACAAGGCCGTGTGCTCAAGGGTCACCCGCCGGGGACATCCTCCAGATCAGCGGGCGTGGGGATGACTCTGCTGGCGTGGGAAGTGGCCTCTCTGCCCTCGTTCCCTTGGTATGGGAGAGTCTGTGTTCTACCAAGCACGGATCTGCTGTCATTCTCCAGACTCTGGGGGTGGGCCAGAGGCTTCAGGTTTCCAGGAGAAGGGGTGACTTTTGTACTCCTAGCTGCCCAGCCCATGTCTGATGCTGGTGACACATCCCGACACCACAGTGGCTGCAGACTCTGGGGGCTGCAATGTATATGCAGTTGTCCAATGCTGGCCCCACACAGTGGTGCCAACAAGCCTTCAGGACCCTCTTACGCTAAGCAGTTTTGCCCTCATCTCTGGGTTAATCCCATCTGGTGACCGCTGGCACGAGATGCAGGCAGATGGGTCCATTTTTGCCTGTGGGAGCCCCGGGGGTGGGGTGGGTGCAAAATGTCGTTCTGCAGCAGAGTGGCTTTCTACACGATGCTGATGAACTGGGTGAATATGCTGCAGAGCCAAGGAGAGGCAAGGGACCCTGAGCCCCCACGTGCCTCTGCCGTGGCAAGGGTCCAGAAGACCCCTCATCCCTAATTCAGGGGAGTAGCCTGGTTAGGAAAGTTGGATATAAGCCAGCAGTAATATCCTGTTAGTCCTGGGTGGTCCTTGGGGGGGTCTGTGGCCCCCATTGGCTGGATGTGGCCTAGGAGGCTGCCCATAAACTCAGGAAGATAGTTTTTCTGGATTAGGCTAGAGGCAGTGACCCTGACATTGCTCTCCATGACCCCCCAGATGAGGGATTCAAGTGAGAGCAACAGTAGAAGCACTTCGCACAGCCGAGACAGGTGCTACCTTGCCTCGGGTGAGGTGGTCAGGGAGGCGTGGAGGGAGGACCACCAGGTCCTGGTACATGGCAGGACGTGGCTTGGGCTGGAGGACATTCCCTGCTGTTCCTGTCATTCAAGCTGAATGCAAATAGCTGTCCAAACAAGTGAGTACCTGTGAGCCACCCCACCCCACCACCGCACTCCACGTCTGGTTGGCAAGGGCCCCTCAGCTAGAGGGGCGTGCTGGGCCCCAACCACAGGCTGCAGAGGTCTCCAGGCGCCCTGCCGGGCAATAAGAGCTGATGGAGGCCATGCCAGGCTGCGTGAACTGCAGCTCAGGTTGTTGGCTGTGAGTTCCCGGGGTCCTGGAGACCACCTCTGGAGGCTGGTGGCGCCCTGTGGCCTTGGGACCAGGCCATCCCCCCTCTGCTTGCTCTGCCTGGGAACTCGGTAGGCCTCAGGGCTTCAGGGAAGCCCCCCAAGGCTGAGGGGAAGCCACAACTGGTGCCCCGGACACCTGGCTAGGCCCCAAGGCAGTCAAGGGCAGCAACCCTCGGCCTCCCCAAGAGGGGATTGTTATGGCCTGAATTGTGTCACCCCAGATTCATATGTTGAAGCCCTAACCCCCAATGTGATGGTGGTAATAGGCGAGGCCTTTGGAGATAATTAGGTTTAGACGAGGTCATGAGGGTGGGGCCCCATGAGGGGGTTAGTGTCCTTATAAGAAGAGAAAGGCACCAGAGCTCTCCTCCCACCCCCGATGTGAGGATGTAGTGAGAAAGCCACCTTCTGCAAGCCAGGAAGAGAGCCCTCACCAGGAACCAAATCTGCTGGCACCTTGATCTTGGACCCCCGGCCTCCAGAATTATGAGAAATAAATGGCTATGATTTAAGCTGCCCAGTCTGTGGTATTTTGTCATGGCAGCCCGAGCTGACTGAGACAGAGATGGAGGGTCGTGGGCAGAGGCTCTAGAGCCAAAGTGCCTGGATTCAAATCTCAGTCCCACGACTTCCAAGTCATACAGCCTGCGTCAGCCACTTACCTCTCTGTGCCTCAGTTGCCTTATCTGTAAATTGTGAATAATAAGAGTACCTACCTCACAGGTTGATGTGAAGATTAATTAATATATGTGGAGTGCTTAATAAACACTCAGTAAATGTTGGTTATTATTATTACTACTGCCCCCCGAGGAGACCCAGACACCCACCTGCAGCCTGCAACAGGTTGGGGGCAGGCCTGGGGCCTGCTGAGTGGATGTGAGCGAGCGACCAGGACTTTGGTCCTGGAGCAGGTGCGAGAAGCAGGGCAAAGAGCTGCAGTCAAAACCAAGCTGTGCAGCAGACACCGTGGGAGCAGCTCCCCTTTTCCATGGGACCCGCACACGGGTGGGGGGGGCACGTGAGGGGCGCCTACTACTACTGTTATGTCATTATGACTGCTTTGATTGCATATGGAGATTTTTTAACAGAAGTTTTCAAAACAGTTCCTCCTTCAGAAGAAAACTTACAAAACTGCCCCATTTTCTCCATTAACTCACAGGTTTTCCGAGGCACTCTGGCCTCTCAGCTCTGAGATCTGACCACACAGGCCCCTGTTTTTCATGTGGCTCCAGCTGCTCATGAACTAAGGCACAGAGCACGTGTCTCACAGCTAGGTACTTTCCGTCCCAGGGTGAGAGGGTCACCTTTGCGCCATAGGTAAATTTATGTCTTTTAAAAGAACAACTTTTGTAAGGTGTTTGTCAACCACGTATTATGATTTCTGTCCAAAGTCTGGCAGCTGCCGAGATTGACTCTGGTGCACTGGCCTGTGTGCTGGGAATAGGAAGGAGACTTCCCAGAGCCACACGCTGCTGGGAACGTTGTGGGCATTCGGTAAAGGGAGGGTCTGGAGCGATTTGGATGTTATCGAGCAGTCTGCCGGGACCTGGCCTGATGGACACACGCAGCCAAGTGGAGGTTTGTCCAGCAGTGTCGATTTGCACACGAGGACAAGCTTCTCCTTAGTTACTTTGACCCGCATTTATCCCTGGGCCAGGAGCTGGGCTGGGTGCAGGGAGAGAAAGGACTTACCTCAGGCCCCAGAGGAGCTCAGGTCGGGGGGAGGGGCGGCAGTGGAACATGGCTGCAGGCACCGAGGGACAGGGCCACGGTGTGTCCAGGGAAGCCCAGAGGAGCGAGCACACAATCCACCCAAGATGAAATGGGGTGGGGGAAAGTCAGGAGAAGTGTCGCTGAGGAAGCAACAAAACTGGCCTTGAAGGCTGAGGAGGTGGGAAGGTAGGGAAAGAAGAAGGAACAGCATGTGCAAAGGCACGGTGAGCAGCCTGGGGAGGCCAGCCAGGAGGGTAGACTAGCAGGAGGTGGGGCTGGAGAAATAGGGCCAGACAGGAAGAACTCTGTGGACTCACCTACTCTGTGGTCTGAGGGGTTTTCTGCAGGGGCGTGGCACGATTACACTCTTTATTCCATAAGCAGCTCAAACTTACTTGAATCTCATATAAATAAACTGGAGCCACAACCAGGCAAGCAGCAGCATTATCAGCATGTTGGGGAAGGCAAATCCAAACCAGGAGGCGAAGTTCACGATGTCTCTGCTGTCAGGAAACAACCTGAAGGGAGAGACACTGTCCACGTCTCTCCAGACGCTGAGCTGTGAGAGCGGGCCAGGTCCTGCGGGCGGAGGCTGAGCAGCAGCTGGACCCTGAGAGCTGGGCCTCCTCCTCCTGAGGTCCAGCCACCCAAGCCCATCGCCTGGCATTACCCCCAATCAAGTGGGGCCCCAGAACATGGCCACACACAGGGCAAGCCTGAGGAGTGACCAACTGATGCTGCTGTGGATCCAGACCTGCTGAGAATCTCATGACAGTCACGGCCCTTCCCTCCAGAAAAATACACCTTTGTACACACGTAATTTGGCCAACAGCTTCAAGGGGTCCACAGATGCCACGGAACCCTCACCCTGTGGGCTTCTGCAAGGGAAGGGCCCTCTTAGGAAAGCAACTTCATTTCCTGGGGGCTGGAGGAGGGTCACTTCCACTCCAGGCCCTGCCCCTCACCCTCAGGCCCAGCTCCCTTCAGCCCAAGGGTGTCAACGTAGACGCAGAGCTTTCCCCACTCAGCCCAGTCAGCTGCTTTCCCCAAAGGCGCTCCAGGGAGAACCGTAAGGCTGTCATTACAGAAAACGCTCGTAGGATCGAGCAGTCTGCTTGTCAGATCTCAAGTGTCTGCCCGGCCAGGCTCTAGACCTGTCCTTCCCACCTCCCAGCTGCCCTCCCTACCCCGTCCAGGGCTCTCATCTGCACAGGACTGACACCATCGTACTGCTGTTCCTCCCCTCTATGCCCACTGCAGTTTGTGCTTACCTTCATTAATGCATTTACTGGACCTGCCTGGACTCTCCAGGCAGCTGCTACCCTCAACTGATAGTGAGTACCCCCCGGGCAGGGCCCAGGTTTCTCTCACTTCTGTGATCTCAGCCCCAGGCACAGAACTGGGGTCCTCAAGGCCAGTGTCCCTTTGTGGCCAAGGCTGGGAAGTTCCAGACCACCTGGGGTCCACCTGGGGCCTCACAAGCGCACACATCACCTCAAGGGCAATTAGAGGGGCTACAGTGAATATGCCAGGGAGGCAACCAGAGACCTAACCTCTAATCCTTCCCTGGTATCATAGGACCATAACTGTTAACAGCCAGGGTCAGTGAGCCAGCTTTGAGGGGAGCCTCCGTAGAGGTCTGTTTTCTGCAAGTTTTCACCAAGGACCCAGCATCTGGGACTAAGTTGTCATTTCCCATGACTTTAGCTCAGAGTTCAATCCACATTCCCTGTCTGGGCGAGAATCCTGAGCCCAGGGAAGAAAGGTGGGACTCGCCCCAGAGCAGAAAGCAACCAGGTCTGTGGACATCAGCTCCCACCACCTGAGGGGTCCTGAGCAGGTGCAGGGGTGCTGGGACACAGAGGCTGATGGGGGCACATGATCCCTCCCCTGCCAGGTCCCCAGCTCCAGGGCCCAGCTGAGGAGGAGGGAGAGATGTGTGGGTCCCTCCAATCCCGGGGCCCACATTCATGGCCCCAGAAGGCGTGGCCAGTGACTCACTCTTGCATCTGGCCCAGGAGCACCACGTTGGGTCCCGTCCCGGTCAACGTGGCAGTGCCTCCAATGCTGGCCGAGTAACACACACACAGGGTCATGGCCTTGCACATGCTCTTCCTGTCTCGGTCCTCCCGCTGCCCCATGGTTGGGCCTTCGAAAATCACTTGGCTCCCTGTAGTGGCACACCGCTGTGAGCTGAGCCAGTCCTGGAGGCCTGCCCAGCCCCAGCTCCTGACCCTGCTGCTGACCTGAGGATTGAGACGTGCCAGCTCTGTTGGCCCCTCCTCCCCTTTTCTTCAGCCTCCAGCCCAGAGTTGAAGTCTGGCCCCATCTGCCTCCCTAAGGTCCCTTCTTGAGGTCACTTCCCACCACTCCCCCAAGGGTCCTCAATGCTGCCTGCAAATTCAGCAACTGAAGACACACGCCCTTCTCTCCTGCCTCGTTGCTGTTGTTCAAGCTGCTCCCTCCATCTAGGGGGTGTCCAAATCCATCTCAAATGTCCTCTCCTCCTCACAAGTCCTCTCCCTTTCCTGAGCTCCCTCGGCGTCTGTCTTATGGCATCTGTGGCTTCCCCCAAGTCAGCTGAGTTATGCGAGCAGCCTCTTTACCCTGCCCCACTGAGCTCCGTGAGTCCGCAGCAGGAGTGTGTCTGCCCCATCTTTGTAGCCCCAGGATCTGGCCCAGGGTCTGGCTATCAGGCCATCGGCATGGGCCCTGAGCCTCGCTGAGCTGGGCCCTGGGGATGGGGTAGCGAACAAGGCAGAGAATAAAACAGATGCTCTCTGGTTTCCCTGAGCTCAGTGCCTGGAGGGGAAGCAAACATGGGAAAACCAACCCCAATACCTGTGGCAGCAGAGAATGGAGGGATTTGACCTGTTCAGAGAAGACCTCCCTGAGGACAAATCGGAGTAGCACGGCATGAGGGGCCCCAGTAAGTGCCCAAAAGATGCCCAAATAAATAATCAAATGAACACGTATTGATATCTGTGATTGGCAAGAACTGAGGGTGGGAACTTGCTATAAGCTCTACTAAAGGGTCTAACTGTTATGCAATAATCATATTCCTAAAACTTATGTAAACAGCATCTTCTAAGTATTTCTCTGTATGCCTATTTAAAAGAGGGCTCCAGGAGGCAGGGAGATGGCCAAAGTTTTGGCAACAGAGGGGAAGGCCGTCGTTGTGGATCCCCGTGGCGCCCTGGCCAGGGGCTCACCTGGCAGCTCACCAGCTTTGCCCTTGTCCGCCAGCTCCAGAGCCCCTAGGCTGGCCTCGGTGGCTGCGCTTGTGGCCTCCATCTGCTGCAGCATGGCCTCCACAATGGGCACCATCATGGCCGTGGTGGCCGTGTTGCTGATCCACATGGAGAGAAAGGCCGTGACGCCCATGAAGCCCAGCATCAGCCTGCAGAGGAGGGCAGGAAGGAAAGCCAGAGAATCCCCCACCCCCCACCACCCCCAGCCTCTAGGGAGCAACTGGGTGCTAGGTCCCCCTGCACGGATCGGGGGTCAGGGCCAAGGTACTAAGGCCAGTTCAAGACTAGGTAGCCCAGGAGGGGATGGCAGTTCTAGTGCCTCCCTCCCTCCCTGCTTCCCTTCCTCCATCCCTTCCTTTCTTCTTTTCTCCCTCCTGCCTCTCTCCCACAAACATTACTGATGTCTACTCTGCTGGCTACCAGAGTCACCAAGAGGCCTTAGGCCCAATTGTGGTTCTAAGAGCTCCCTGTCTAGCAAGGGAAGCACAGGCATCCAGATGGTACCAACCCAGTGTGGAGAGTTGGCCCTAGTATGACCTAGGGGTGTGCTGGAGCAGCCCTATGTGCAAGTAGCCCCAACTTTCCACTTCTATCTAGAAGATTCTCACCCACCCAAAACCCTGCTTCTCCTCACATAAGTTCAGAAGGGCTGCACCCAGGCAGCCTTCAGGGGTAGGGCGAGCCAGGTAGGGACCTGGGGAAGTGTGACCTCCCTCATGGCTGACCCCTCCACCACCTCTCTCTGCACACATACTTTGCACCCCCTCCACTCTGCAATGGACCAGATCAAGCACACAGTATTCAGAAAATATGTTCCCTTCACTTATAACACCCCTTCTTCCACCTCTGTCTCATCTCTGCCATCTGCTCAGAAAACTCTTCGCGGTCCTTCAAAACCTGTCAGACAACGTCCCTCCTCTGTGGCCTCCCTCCCAGCGCACACTAGGCAGGGCTGACCACACCCTCCTGGATCCTCCCATCTACACTCATCACTGGCTGGATTCGGAGGACGCGTTTCCATGTCTGCTGTCTCCTTGGACCGTGAGGCAGGGAAAGGTCTGATTCTTCTCCATGGCTCCCCCGCACCCTGGCACAAGGCCAGGAACAGAAAGCGCTCAGGGAGGGCTGGCTGAATAGAACTCAGCTGCTCTTGGTCTCTGTGGCCCTCTGCAGCCAGGCTTCTCCCCAAGGCCACTAATTTGTCTGAAGAAGGGATCTAGGGGCTGTACCACATCGAGGTTCAAGCTGGTGTCCATGCAGGTTGACCTCACGGACCCATAAGAACAAAGACTGGGATCCAGGCTGGGAGGAGGGTCAGAGTTTGCATAAACGAGGGTTGTCTTAGAAAGCCCCTGACTTCTACATGATGCTTTGAGGCATCAAGGGGGCCTCAACATAAAGGGCACCCATGGCAGGCAGTGCCATGGACAGCTGGAAGCCGAGCTCCAAGGAGGAGCCAGGTGGCAGGAAGGAGTAGAGAAGCATGTGTGAACTTCCTGGCAAGAAAGAGAAGGTGTAATTACTGTGCAGGCTTGGCCCCCACCCAAAGGAGTGTGCGCAGGGCGATCCTCTTGTGCAGGTTCCAGCGCTCCACGGCCACAGCCACGATGAGGCCGCCCAGGAACAGCATGTTGGTGTCCTTCATGTACTGGACACACACCTGGAGGGTGGCATGGAGGCCCTGTCAGGGCTGCCCCCTGGCCATACACTGCTTGGGCCCAAAGCCACCCAAGTCCCCAGTCACGGGAGCAGACCAGATGCTGACTTCAGGGAGTGGAGACTGGAGTGGGGATGGAGGGTCAAGTGGTATGTCTCCATGCCAGAGAGAATCCACAACTGGGCTTCTCTGGTCTCTGGGGGCCTAGCCAGCTCAGATCGGGGCTTGGAGAATGAGCCAATGGGAGAAGCAGGAAGCTTCCTGGGTCCCCTGGGTCTCCTCACCTCCTTGGAGTCCAGAATCTTGAGGAGTGGGAAAAGCAGGGCAGGCATGAGGGAGGTAACAGCCAGGGGGATGACTTCTGTGCACCAGTAAATGGCCATGAGGATGATGACGTAGGCACACCTGACAAACTGAAGAGACAGCCCTGAGCACTGTTGACATGTTGGGTCGACGATTCTTGGTTGTGGGAGGCAGTGCTGTGTGATGTAGGATGTTCAGGAGCATCCTTGGCCTCCACCCCACTAGATGCCAGTAGCACTCTCTCCAATTGTGACAACAAAAAAATATCTCCAGACTTTGCCAGATGTCCCTTGGTTGGGAATGAGTGGGGAATCAATGCTGGTTGAAGCCACCAGGCTCAAGGCAGGACAGCGATGTGGTTAGAAGACCAGGCTTTGATACCAGGCAGACCTGATCGGTGTCCCCTGTCTGCCCTTGTCTGGCCTTCAGCAGTCACTGACTTCTCTGGGCCTTAGTGTCAAGGGGGAGAGAGGTAGGAATGATGCTCTCCAGGTTCGGGCAATAAGAGGGTGCACTGTAGAGAGTTTAACAACAGTAATACTGTCTGAAAATCGGTCTCCTCCTTATTATCGTCATGTCATAGCAATTCTCAACAATGTCATTGATGAAATACTTCTCCCACTCCCAACCTGGCTCCTCTTCCCGCTTGTTTCATGTCCCCACCAATCCTAAACTGAGGGTTTAAGAGTACTCATTCTTAACATATGGCACACAGAAAGTGCTCAGCAATTTTTTATTATCTAAACTTAGCAACAGCAGGTGGCACGTGTAACTGATTTTCACAGCACAGTTCCTGGAGGCGCCAAACGTAACCAATAGAAAAAACACAAGGCTGACTTCCCCCTCACCTCCATGCCACTGTCAGGAGGCCCAGGAGATGCCTTATCCCTGAATAATGCCAGTCAGCAAACTTGACCCTCCCTCCTCTAGAATGCTCCCACCGTGTTGGTGGAGAGAGCAGGATAGGACAGGGGATGCTAGAGAAGTCTGAGGAGGGGTGGTAACCATGCAGAATGAGATGGATTCTGCCTGCAGAGAGGAGCCTGGTGCCCTGTGGGTAAGTTCAGAGCACTTTCCGAGGCTGAGCTTGTGGCTGGAAGAGCCGTTAAAGCCAAGAGAAAAGTGGACAGTGGGATTTAAAGTCGGCACCCAGCATGCCTAGCACATAGTGGGGCTCAATAAACGCGTTAAATGCACAACTGAATAAAACCATGGCTCATTATTTATCTTAATTATTAACAAGTAAGGGTGCCCATTACATGTTGCTTAATGAAAAAATGTAGGTAAGAGAACTTGCTCTGTGTATTTGTGTGTGTGTGTGTATGTGTGTGTGTGTGTGGAGAGAGAGAAAGACAGAAAAATGAGATTTCTGGAAGGATAGTCATCAAATTATTAATGTTATGGGACTTGAGAGTATTTTCATTTTTACTTTGTACTTTACAGCCTTTAAGAATTTTTTACAATTTTAATAAAATAAATAACACAAGGAATGTATTGTTTGTTTTATTAAGCAGCTATTTTTTTTAAAAAAAGGATCCAGAGAAATGGCAGAAAAAGTGGAGCAGAGATGGAGCCAGGAATGGAGCAAGGTGGAGGAGAGGAATAAGAGAAGAAAGTCTGCAGGAGAGGGGCTGGGGGCCGGCAGAGGGTGGCACACCCTGGGAGTCACCACCCCACTGGGACAGTGCCAGCCAGGCTGCCAAGGTCTCACTGGCTTCCCGGCCGCTCTGCCCCATGCCGGGGACCTCGGGTTTCCATGCATAAGAGTGTGGCCATAGGGGGCTGGCAAGAGGGAGCTCTTCAGTGGTGACCAAAACAGAGGCACAAAGGGAGAAAACAAGACGGGGGTCCAGGCTCCCGGTCACCTGCCCCACTGGGAGGGAAAGCCGGTGAAGGCAGCCTTTAGAACGATTTTCATTCCTGTCTCCTCTTTCCTCACCTGATCCTCACTCCCAGGGCAGGCTAATGACATCCATCACACCCCGAGTTGGGGGTCCCAGCTCAGGGCCACCTGTCGTGTGTGTGTCTGTGGCAGGGTGGGAGTGGGGTCTCCATCACACTCTCCTGGAGCAGGAAGGTCAGCTCAGCTACTATAATTATTCCAGGGAACATCACACCCCGCCAGCAGAACTAAAATCACAGCTCTCCTGCCTGGCTCCCTCCCACGGACGATAACCGCCCCAAATCTCTTTCTACAGAGGAAATATGGCTGCGCACTGTTGGCGTGGCAACCGAAGAGCCACCACAGTTGGATCTACTGTCCTCAGCCCATCCAGGGCCTTGCTCACAGAAGGGCTCCTCCCAACCTCCCCCTCCCCCATCCTAGGAACCGGCATAATCCCTTTCAGCACCCAAAGCCATAAAGTGTCAGAACCATACCACCTTGCCCCATTGTATAGATGAGAACACCAAGGCCCAGAGAACGCAGAGGCTTGGCTAAAGGCACAAAGATGAGTGAATGGTGGAAGTCCAGTTCTCTTGCAGATTGGCTGCCTGCTATCCCAGTACAACCCCACTCCTCCAGGACGGCCCCCAGAGCATCCCCTAAAGAGCTCCTCTGTTTCCCAAACCTGCCTGGGGCGGTCGGGGGAGCTGGAGGTTTCCTGTCTGGGCTGAGAGAGAAAGGGCTGAAAGAGGGAATGAGGAAGGCGCAGCCAGCAGCCACAAAAGCCTTCAAAGGGCTCGGGCCTCTGCCAAACAGGCTTTGCACAGCCCAGTGCAGCCTGGGCCAGGGCTCCCGGCACCGCCTCCACCCTGCTGCCAAGGCCATTCATTCTCTGCCTCCCTCCCAGGAGCGCTAGGAGGCCAGGGCATGGGACACCGCTTCCCTGCAACCCTGGGCCGTGCCACCCAAGGCGTGAGCTCTGGGAACGTGTCCCGCCTCCCGCCACAGCCACAGTGGGCAGAGAGCAAAGCAGGCCAACCCCGACCTGCCTTTCAGCTGGGAGCAGGATTTTGACTCAGCTGTGGCTTCTCAGGTTTCAGAGCTGGAAAGAAATATGGATCATAGATAGGGAAACTGAGGCTCCAAGAAGGGCCAGAAAGTAGCAAAGACAGCACTCAGGATCCACTTAGGTGAGGATATTTCCTGTAAGTCCTTGACCTGGGAAGCCACCTACAGCTGGGAGGTCTCCATTGGCTAAGAGAAGAGACAGGAGAGAGGAGGGACAGACAAGAGCCCAGCTCCCCATTGGCACTGGTGGCATTTGGGACGCGAGGGGGCGGGGGGGGGGGGGGTAGGGGTGGGGTGGGGAGTGGTGGTTGCTAGGACCCGCGTTTATGCACTCTGGGGAGAAGGCGAGCCGGGGCTGAGCCTTGGATGGGCTGTGTGGCCAAGATCTGTGCTAACTTCTAGGTTTCTGTGCTTGCCTGGACGGTTTTTGCGCCCTGGGATCTGTGAGCCCCAAGGTCGGTGCGCCCCGGGGTTTCCGTGCCCCTCGGAATTCTTTGCAGGGCACCTTCCAACTGGCACCCGGAGCTCCCGAGTGTGCCTGCCCCAGGGGAGCTGTGCCCGCCCTGGAATCCGTGCGCTCCAGCTCAGGGCTCCCGGGTTCGGTACCCGCTGCTGAGCACCGGGCGCTCAGGGGCCGCGGGGCTGCCCCGAGACGCGACTGACCTTGGCGGGCATCAGAATGATGAGTGGCAGCAGCAGTAGAGGGGTGATGAACAAGATCACGAAGGACTTGAACTTGGAGACATAGCTCAGCGCCGAGGCCATCGCGCGGGAGCAAGACTGGCGGGAGAAGGCGAGTGAGGGGCGGCCAGAGGCTCCGCGGGTTTAAGAAGGGGCCGCAGTCCCGGGGGATGGGGGAGGCGGCGGCAACTCCGCCTCCCACGGTGGGGCCTCCCCGCGGCACCGGGGCGGGGCCACCCCGCGGGGTCGGTGGGGCGCGCCGGCCCCCAACTCTGCCGCCCGGCGGCGGTGGGAGGCGCCGCGGACTCTGGTGCTTCGAACCAGCCCTCCAGAAGCCGCTGGGACCCTGGCACCTAATGACTCTCCAAGCCTTTCCTGCGCTGCCTGAACAGAGGCGCGCCCCGGGGCTGCCAAGCAGGGCGTCATCGGTCATTCATTCTGCCCGCTTTGGCGTGAGGACCCCGGTCCGCATCCGCACCTGCCCCTTCCTGGGCTCTGCAGGGGTCCCAGATGAAAGTCTCCACCCGCCTCTGGGTCTCTCAGATCTATCTCCCCAATCTCCCCCTCCTTTTCACCTCGTTACTTCCGCCCCTCCCACCTCATCCCGGGTCTTTCGCGGAAGCCACGACCGC
Source organism: Ceratotherium simum simum (assembly GCF_057802395.1). Classification (NCBI taxonomy): domain Eukaryota; kingdom Metazoa; phylum Chordata; class Mammalia; order Perissodactyla; family Rhinocerotidae; genus Ceratotherium; species Ceratotherium simum. Next base: position 13,243,744 of record NC_141915.1, read on the forward strand.
GTCTCGCGCCCTCGGTACGGCGGGCCTCCCCATCACCCTGGTTTCCCCTCCGCACTACTCTGGGCACAGGACCCCTTCCCCCGCGTGCCCTCTCCCATCCAGCGCATCCTGGGCGCTCTCCGGCGAGCACAGGAGGCGAGGACATTGTCCTCTTCAGTCTGAGCGCCTTTCGCCCTCCAGCGGACACCGCACAGCCCGCGACGCCCGGCTGGCAATGCGTGCGCCGCGTGGGGAGCCGGATTGAGCCCCAGCAGCTGCCGCCTGACCCAGGCAGCGATTGCCATTGCACAGAGGGAAACGGGTCCAGAGAAGAAGAGACTTAACCAAGGCTGCACCGCCAGGGTCGTTCATTCATTCGGCCGGACTCCTGCAAACAAGTTCTGAGCACCTATTCTGTGCTAAGTCCTGTTTTGGGCGCTGGACATAGAAGGATGCAGACCCTATCACCCCAACCATCCTTTCTTCTTTCCTCCCTTCCCCTCCTCCGCCTGCCCGTCTTCTTATTCTGCAGCTTTCTTTTGGGGAGTCTTACCCCTGCTTGTGGGTTAAGCCTGCTCCTTAGTGATTACCACTCTCTGTCTTCAACCCAGCCCTGGTGCCCAGTCCCAGATCTCCATTTTTCCAACACTTCTCAGCCTGGATGTGCCTCAGGCCCTAAAACTCAACACATCCTAAATCAAGTTCGTGGCTCTCTTCCTGTGACTTCCACCTGAGGACACATATTCCCACAGACCGCTCCTGCACCTCACTGTCTTACATCTTCCGCTTTTGTAATTCTCATTCACCTAATCCTGGGTTTCCCTCCTCCTCACCACCCCACTCCCCCGCCCCCATTTAGCACAATTTGTACCTACATATTTACTGGTGTGATTTTTATCTAGTGTCTTTTAATCATCACCCTATGTCCAGCCAGCACCTTTTACAGTGCCTGATCTAGTGGGTGCACTCAAAACTTTTTCTCTGGGATGTATGAGTGAATGCAAGTAACCATGTCAGTACAGTAACACAACTGCCTGAAAGGAGGTATGACATGGGTGGAGCACAGGCCCCGGAGCCACACTGCCTGGATCCTGGCTCTGTCTTCTCCTGGCTGTGTGCCTTAGACAAGGTGCCCTCTCTGAGCTTATTCTTTCATAAGCGGAGAGGATAACACCAACTGATTTCAAAAAGTTGCCTTGAAGATTATATGAGTTAATGTGCAGAGAGGGCTCAGCGCAGTTCTTTGGCATGTAGTAAGCAATCAGTAAATATTTGCTCTTGCAAGTACAGGCCAAACACTCTGAGTGGCAGGAACAAGGGGAGAAGGCTTCACAGAGGAGGTGGCATTTGAGCCGAGACTTCAAGGCTAAGTAAAAATTTGCCAGGCAGTAGTGGAGGCTAGATAAAATCACCAATGAATGAGAAAGTATTAAAATTGTTGAGAAAAATCCCAAGATAATGCAGGAATACTGCAAACTAAAGTGCAACAACAACAAGAGCGAGATAAATGGAGAGGTTATGCCAATTTCATGGATAGGAAGACTAAACATTGTAAGGATAGTCATACCTCTCCAATTAATCTATAAATTAAATTCAAGTCCAACTAAAATCCCAACAAAATTTTTATTGGACAAGATAACTCTAAAATTCAGACTTTTGCTTATAGTCAACACTTCTAGAGAAGTGGGGGGAAATTGCCTATCAGAATTCAAGACTTACAAAGTTACAGTAACCAATGTAAGCATTAACTCTGGGCATGAGGATAGAGAAAAAGATCACTAGAATAGAATAAAGAACCTAGAAGTAGACCTGTGCAATATGGAAACTTGATATACATGTGCTAAATTTCATGGAACTATACACACACACACAAATGGTACAGTAAAAATCATTAAATCCAAATAAGGTCTGCAGTTGAGCTGGTAGCATTGTACCAATGTTGATTTCCCACTTTTAATAATGCACTATGGCTCTGTGGAATGCTGTTATTGGGGCAATCTGGAGAATGGTATATGGGAACTCTCTGCACTATTTTTGCAACTCCTTGTGAGTTAAACCATTTCAAAATAAAATATGATTTTTATCGTTTGAGTCTATTTGCACATATTTGAGCATGGTGGGTAATACTTCTATGGATAGGGCTCCACAATGACTGATCACAAGAGTGGGCGTCACCTGTATCGTTTCTTTAATTTAGGAACAGTGTTTTATTTGTAAACAAGCTTTGGTTGCTAAAAAATCAGGGCCTGGTTTGGTCAGCGTATTGGATGTTGCTATTAAAAGAGAGTATTGGTCAGCTCTCCCCAGGCTTGCAACAACAAATATTTACTCCAGTGCGGCAAGTCAGCTGGGAGTCTGCGGTCTTGCAACTCTGCTCCTGGCTGTGGGCAGACTGTGGGCAGCTCCATACTCTCCTCATTCTGGACTGTGGGTCCGCTTCACGTGCTCTTTCATTCCAAGACCCAGACCGAGGAAGCAGACACCGTAGGGGACATGCTGTTTTTGTGGCAGAGAGCAGGAGCAAGAGGGCTGGTGGGACCTTCCTTGCAGCAGCTCTGAAGCTTCTGCTCAGGTAACAGCGTACCTCACATCTCTTGCCTTCAGCTACCCAGAGCAAGTCCCATGGCCAGGTCTAAACTCAGTGGAGTGGGGAAGTATTCTCTGTCTACAAGGAAGGATGGCAAAGGCGGGGAGGAAATTAAGAATTGTGAACAAATAATATGACCTACCACACATGATAAACATTCTTAAGTCCAGGGAATTACACTACCATCTTTTAAAAGTGATGTGTGTGGAAACAGGATCCACTTATATGAGTCACATGAGCTCAGTTACATGAATTCAGAAGTGAGACAGCTGTTACAGGGATGCAAATTAACATAGCTATTCAAATTGGAAAAATGAAATTAGATGCTTTTTGACAAAAAGTATGTCTACTTTGAATGATTAATTTGACACGATAACACATGGTGACACATGATAACAGAAGATCATTTTCTATTCTATTTGATGTATTGAAATTGTAAGATGTATTGAAATTAACAATATTTTAATTTTCCCAAATCTGTCTGAGAACATTGAGTCTTAAAAGATGCCTTTATGTGAAAGTGATATTATCATTTGAAAATCCTAATAAAGTCTTTTTGGTGTATTTCTCAAAAGTTGAACAAGAAACTGACTCTAAAGATCAAGCAACAAAGACTTTTTCAAGTCAGGTGATTTCCAATTCTTTGCTGTCAACAAAATTGGATGAGAACTCAATCAAACTGTCAACTGATACAGCATCATAAATGTTTCTAAGACAGATCATTACATAATTTTTGGTGAATTTGATGTAACTTGGGAAAAGTTCATAAAATTAAGAAATGCTGCTTTTAAAAATCTTCTATTCCTATCTATTCATTTACACCAGCAAAGTTGCTCAGAGCTCACATCTATTGCAGAAACTAAGGATAGAATTGACGCTGAATCCTGCCTCTCGCAAGTGATGATGAGTAACATTCATCCATGACTAATTGAAAACAAAAAAGCCCCATCAACCTTATTGTGCTGAGTTCCAATCAAATTCCACTTTTTATATATAATAATTATTTATCAAAATCTTTGTTACATTATGTTGCTTTGGTCAAATATATACTAATAATTTTTGTTGTCATAACACAAAGTAAAAGAAAATTTTAACATTTAGAGCCTTACTGTCATAAGAAGCTTTAAAACAGTAATATTTCAATTTATACACATTTTTATTGCAGAAAAATTTGATTGGGAGAGCAATAAAAAACTTCAAATGAAAAATATGTTAACAGAGGTTTTATGAGCTAAGTAGAATGGAAGTATAAGATAAACGAGAAAAAAATAACTACATAAAATTTTGGTCTGTCGAGGTAGAGTTTATTTGAGTATTTTTAAAGTGGATAACAGCAAGTATCAAATTACTATGATATTTAGATTCCATTGGACACATATTGAAAAGTGAAGTAACAGTTTTATTTTTAAAAGATATTTATAATAATCAGACGTGACATTCTTTGCAACTATTGGTTTGAACCATATGAAATTGTTAATATTCAACCATTTTCAACCTAAAAATATGGCAAGTTCATAGGGTTCTAACTAATATTTAAACTTGTGATAAAAAATTTTAGATGCCAAACTTAAAAATGTGGAAAGAGATACATAATTTTTCCAAAATTGTCTTGGGGAGTATATAAGCCAAGAAGTCCAAAGACCACTGTCCTAGAAAAAAAATCTTCTCTTGCACATATGTACAAGGAGACATACAAAAGAAAGCTTGGTAATAGTGTTTGCAAGAGCAAAAATTTGAAATATCCAATAACAAGAGAATGAATAAATAAATTGGAGTATTTTCATGACAAATTTTTATACGTATAGCAATAAAAATGAAGGAATTAGAGGTACACACATGAATGTGAATGAAGCTTATAAATATTTGATGAAAGCTTATAACATTTGGTAAGTTACTTCTGTACTTCTTTAAGAAGACTACTTACAGCTTGATAATGTTTATAAAATTTAAAACGTAATATAATACTATATTTTACTTTGCAATACAAACAGAAGTAGTAAAAGTATAAAGAATATAGATATAAATAAACACCAAATTTAGCCTAGTTTTAACCTGGTGGGGAGGAGGCCTGGGTTTGGACACAGAGGTGATTATCATATTATCCTTTATACTTTTTAACATATTTTAAATATTGCAAAATAAATGTTTATAACATTTTTTAAGGGGCCTGCACACATTTAACACTAGAAAAGCATTAGTGAGGCTCTAGGTATAAGGCAAAGGAAAAAATATTTCAGACTAAATAAGAATAGCAAATGTCCCACTTACTGAAAATTAAAGCCCCTTCCAAAAGCCGTCTTTTTCTGGGGGAAAGTGGAAGTGGGGTCGTTAAGGAGAGAGAGCAGCACAGAGAGGAAGAAGTTGTGCTATGCTTTTTTAAGTAAGGCAAGTTTCTTTTTATCACCGTGTATATAAACAACGTCTGAATTCACATGTGAACTTTGATCCCTTTTCCAAATTGATGCTGGGTCCAAAGTTTTGTGTCAGGAACTAGTAACAGTGGCCTTAACTGGCTGGCAAATCTGAAAACACGCGTTCCTTTGGGCTGGGTGAGGTTTCAAATTGTCCCTTTTGCTCTGCTTATTCAGTTCCCTTCTTGCTAAATGGCGTGTAAGTCTTAACTTCTTTTTTTCTTCTCTCTTTCAGATATGTCCATCAGTAGAAAAGGTAAAAATATTTATGGGGGGTTATCTTTCCAATAGTGAAATGTGTACATTTTTATGGCACATTGCATTTCATTGTTAAAGATGCCATAGGGAGTTCTCTCCCTCTGAATTAAGTTAGATAGTGGTTTGTTTGTTTGTTTTTATGAAGAAAGTTGTTTAGAATTCCAAATAAGACATCTGTAGTGGGGATGGAAGGATGGGATTGCATATTTAGGAGAAAGACTCTGTAGGATAAATTTTTCCTCTCTACTGGAAGATTCTCAACAGTGTGTTCAGTAACATCTCTATCTCAACACAACCCTCTCCCCTCCCACCACCATCCGTCTCCCTTTACAGCCCTGCTTTTCTCATGCCTTGGTAACAAAACTCCGACACTCCCTGTCTCCTAGGAAGACAGAACTCTTAGGAAGAGTTGTCTATACTCGCTGTCCACTTCCTCATGAATCCATTCCAATCTGGCTTTCATCCCCTTAATGCCACTGAGACAAAGTTACCAATGACCTCTGTGTCACCGATTCTAGTGGCCAACTCTCAGTCCTTATCTCGCCCGCCCCTTAGCACACACTACTGAGCACTCTCTCTGTCTTTCAGCACTTTCCCCACTTACCTCCAGGACACTGCACTCTGGTTTTCCTCCCACCTCCCTGGTGGCTTCTTAGTCTTCATTGCTAGGTCTTCCCAAGCTCTAAACGTTAGAGAGTCCCAGGGCTGAGTTCCTCCCCAATTTCAGCTAGTCTCATGGTTTTAAATATCATGTATACATTGACAGCTCCCAAATTGACATCTCCAGAGCAGTTCCAGCCTCTCTTCTGAACTCCAGACTTGCATCTCCAATGGCCAACTTGATGGCTCTACTTGAATTTCTAATGGGCATCTCATACTTAAAACGTCCAAAACAATTCCAGAGTTCCCTTCCCCAGCACAAACTGCTCTTTCTTCAGTCTTTGCCATCTTAGTAAATAGCACGTCTGTTTTTCCAATTGCTCAGGCCAAAACCTTGGAGTCATTCTTGACTCTCTTTCTTTCATATCCAGACTTCCAACCCATCAGCAGTCCTGTGGGCTTTAGCTTCTAAATAGATCCAGAATGTAGTCACTCTCATCACCTCCTTGGGAACCAACCTGATCCCAGACCCCATCCCTGCATTTCTAACTGGTCTCCCTGCTTCCCTACTTACCTCTCTTTGGCGTATTCTCAGCGCAGCCCCTAGAGATAACCTTCTAAAACATGTCACTTCTCTGCTCAGAATCCTCCATAGACTTTCTGCCTCACTCACCGTAAAGTCAAAGGCCTTAAAATAGTCAAAATGTCATTGTGATCTGGCATCCCAATACTTCCATCCTCTCCTCCTACCTCTCTCTGCCTCACCCACTCTACTCCAGCTGCTCCTCCTAGCTGTTCCTAGAACATACTGCACCTGCTCCCACCTCAGGACCTTTGCAAATGCTGTTCCTTCATCCTGAAAGACTTTCCTGGCATATATTCCGGGATTTGCTCCCTCACTTCTTCAGATCTCTGACTAATGCTGCCTTAAAAAAAGACCTTTTCTGTGCGCTCTACATCAAATAGCATCTCCAAGCATAATTCACAACCCCCTTCTGTGCCTTGTTTATTTTCATAACTCTTCCCACCACCTTCTAGAGTATAACTTTACTTTTGAGGGGTTCTTCTCCCTCCTACTGGAATATAAGCTCTGTTAGAGCAGTAAGTGTCTGTTCTGGTCAATGCCGTATCACCCTTTCCCTGGAATGGTGTCTCACACACAGTAGGTGTTCACAAACATTTGTGGAATGAATGAAGGAGGGAAGGAGAGGGAAAAGCCAGTGTGACTTCCAGGATTCTGGCTTGGGTGACTGGTGGATGGCAGTGTCATTTACTGAGGTAGGAGCACACGGGGGGTGTGGAGGGTGTTGGAGGTGGAGAGGGCAAGCTGGTGAAGTTTCACTTTGAACCAGGAGTTACCCCCCACCTACCTAAGGTAACTGCTCTTCTGACTTCTATTACCATAGATCAGTTTTTTTCCTTATCACTTTGTCATGAACATTTTCAAACAAATGGAAAAGTTGAAAGGATAAGCCCAATCTTATATACATTGTTCCTGAAGGTAGAAAAATACACTCCTATCTTATGAGGTTGACATCACCTCAACACCAAAACCAGACAAGGGCAGTTTATAAAAGGAAAAGTATAAGCCTAGCTCACAGACAAACATATACAAAAGTCCTAAATAAATACTACCAAATTCAATCCAGCAAAGCATCAACCGTGTCTTTATTCCACACCCACCCTTAATGAACAGTCTGGCTGAATATAGAATTTATGCTGAAAATCACTTTCCCTCAGAAATTTAAAGGCATTTCTCCATTGTCTTTTAACTTCCAGTGTTGCTATTAGAAAATCCATTCTTGTTCTTGATTTTTTAAGGAAATCTGCTGTATTTTTTCCACTCTGGAAATTCATAGGATCTTCTCCTTTTTCCTAGTGTTCTGAAGTTTCACATTAAATGCCTTTTTGTCAGTATTTTAACTTTTTTTTGTGCTGAGCACTTAGAAGGCTTAGCAAACCGATATCCTTTACTTCTGGAAATTTTTATTAAATTATTTCTTCCTCTGCATTTTCTCTAGTCTCTCTTTCTGGAACTCCTGTTATTTGAATGTTGGATCTCCTGAACCAGTAGCCGAATTTTCTTACCATTTCCCTCCTATTTTCCCTTTCTGTTTGTCTTTTTGCTTTATTTTGGAGAAATTTTCTCACCTTTACCTTCCAAGATTTCCACTGCATCGTTTTTTATTTCTTCTACTACATTTTTAATTTCCAGGAGTGCATTTGTGTTCTTTGAATAGTCTTTTTTTGTAGCATTCTCTTCTGTTTCAGAAAGTATCTTTTAAAAAATCTTTCTAAATATATTAATGTCAGTTCTTTTGAAGACTTTTCATTATGATATTGTTTCTAATGACAAAAAAAAAAAAAAGAGCAAAATCCTAAACTCTAATTCACAGGAGAATGGATTAACAATATGGAGCATAGTCATACAATTAGATAACCTTTCAGCAATTAAAATGAATAAACTAGAGCTACATGTTTGAATGCGGATAAGTCTCCAAAACATAAGGCTGGGGGGAGTGAAAAGTAAGCAGTACAAATATATAAACATTTTAACTCGATTTATACAACATTTAACAATACACAAACACAATGTTATATATTGTTTATAGGTCCATTCATAGGTAGTAAATGTTTAAAAGCCATACAAGGGAATAATAAACTCCAAATTCAGGAGAGCAGTTATATATGGGGAGGCAGGGAAACAACTGGTGTACACAGGAGACTTCAAATGTTATTTCTAATATTTTCTTTTGTAAGCTGAGTAGTGGATGAACAGATTGGTTGTTTTGGGGTTTTGATATTTTATAATATTCATAATAATGTTTTTTATTTATACAAAATAAGTTGAGGTATTATTTAAAAAATAAACTTAAAGTTTATAGAAAGATCAAATTTTATTTAAAATAGAAATAGGGAACCTGGAAAGTCAGGTCTCTGTTTAGAAATGTTAGCAAATAAAAAGAAATACAAGGACAGCAAAGAAGATATCAACAAAATCCCGGCTGTGGTTTACAAGATATGAGTAAGTAAATAAACTAGTTTTGCTTAATTTCAACCAAAAAGGGACAGTACCCTGAAAATGACTTACAAAAAATGATCAAGAAGGAATTGCAACAGAAAGGAAATTGTGCAAGCGAAAGGGAAGGTTTCCCAGCAGGGTAAAAAGACTTCCCTTGTTGTAATTCCAAACAGGTGGATATATGGACCTCATGTGGAAATTGATATGTGCAGCACTTTTCATCAGCCCTGGGGATCGTGCAGATGGCCCTGGAAGTATGGGTGGAAGGAGGAGACAGAGAGGTGGAGCTTTGGGTTGTATACAGATGTGAGTGTTCTCCCAACCCTGTGCTCTAGAATTTCTTGATTACTGTGAACATCCTACCAGCTAGGCTACCGTCAACATAAAATAAGCCAGTGTGGTGATCTGCATTGCCCTACTTATGTTTCCCATCAGTATCCCTACAAGAAAGTGTCCCTGGTATAAAAGATGACAGAGTTCATTCTCCTAATGACAGTTCCAATCTGACCGTTGTTGGTCATCACTGTGGTAGCCTGTTATCTCTTCTGCTCTGCCTGCCCCCTTGTACCACTAGAGAGGGTTAAGATGGCCCCAAGAAGGAACTAAAGCAAGATGTTCAACAGCACTGAACAGATTAGTTCAACAGTAACAAATTAATCAACCTGCCCACCCCACTTCTTCCCATTCCCCACAGGCACACTTGCAACAGTACCTCCAGCACTGTCTTCCAGTATTTACCTCCATGTTTCTAAATAAAACAATTAAACAGCTGTTTTGTGACTTCCCAATTTTAGAAACTATTTGTTGACTTCCTATCATAAAAGATGAGTATTCAGCCCTCTTACACCAATCCTACCACATTGCCCTAACCATTTCTCCTTTCCTTCCCCATATCTTCTCAATATAGTATATCAACATTCTGGTTAAATCAGTATTTAAATTATTAGGACAATGAAATGTTTCCAAACAAGCTAAGAAAAACCCTGTGTAAAAGGTGAAAATGGGATGAATAACTTGGATTTCTGGTTAAAGATGGTGTATATTGAACATAGGCATTTAATTTTGTACCTTCCTCAAATCCTATTAAAATGATAGAAATAAGATACAAAAACGATAAGAACCCACAAGTACAAATAGAAGAGGAGAAGAGAAAACAGAGCAGTTTGAATGATGGAAGAGGAGGAGCTGACTTGGCAGAGAGGGAAATGCGGAAACAAAGGTATTTGCGTGTGGGATACTGAGGAGAGCACACATTCAGTCACTCATTCATTTAATGAACGTGTATTGAGTGTCTAATATGTCCTAAGCAATGTTCTAGTCACTGGGGATATAGCAGTGAACTAAACAGGCGAAAATGCCTTCCTTCATGGAGCTACAGTCTAGTTGAGAAAAGATAAATAAAACAATAAATCACATAGAGATTACAGTAAGGAAAAACAACAAGGCGTGGAAGCGGAGTATGAGATGTCACAGAAGGAAGCAGAAGTGTTATATGAGGCAGCCTGGAAAGGCCTGACTGAGAAATGTCTTTTGAGAAAAGACCTGAAGGAAGTAAAGGGCTGTCCACGCAGATTCCTGGGGTAAGAGACTTCCGGGCCCCATGAACAACTAACGCCAGCGCCCTCCTGTGGTGGAAGCACGCACGATTCCTCCATCGAACAGCAAGGAGGCCAGTGTGGCTGGAGTGCAGTGAGCGAGGGGATAGGAGTGGGATATAAATGAGAAAGACAACACTCGTGGAGACCTCAAGGAAGCAGAGAAATTTCCACTTCCAACATGGCCAAGCAATCTCCTATAGGACTGACATTCATATATGTAATAACTATAAATTCCACACAAAATAAAAAAATTTAATTAAAAAAAACATACTTGAAGGCACTGGAGAGGGAAAAAAAAAAGCACTACCTAACACTTGGAAAAAGCCTGATGTTAGTTAACACTTGGGAGAAGGGAATTGAGGGAGTTTGCGTTTTCACACCTTTTGGCCTAAGGGCAGGCCACCAAAAGCTTAGTAGAAAATCCTCAGTCTTTCTGGCCTGAAAGACCAAAAAACCACCACAGCAGCTGGAGAGTGATGGGGAAATCTCAGAGAGAGGAGTGTCAGAGAGAGGGGGCCTTAAATTCTGCATATAAATTCTGCCCAAATCCCCGGATAATCCTTGAATCATACGTATATGAGATAGATTTAAACAACCTAGCTGCAGATAAAAATATGAATTGAGATTTGAGATTGAAAATCTGCATTTGCATCCAATCAGTTAATTGTCTGCTTAAAAAACATCTCAATAGGGGCCAGCATAGTGGTTAAGCTTGCGTGCTTCACTTCGGCAGCCCAGGGTTTGCAGGTTCAGATCCTGGGCACAGGCCTGCACACCGCTAATCAAGCCATGCTATGGCAAGTGTCCCACATATAAAGTAGAGGAAGATGGGCAAGGATGTTAGTCCAGGGCCAATCTTCCTCAGCAAAAAGAGGAGGATTGGCAACAGATGTTAGCTCAGGGCTAATCTTCCTCACCAAAAAAAACCTCAATGCTTTTCAGAGGGCTATAACAGAACCCGGAATAGCTACAACATAATATTCACAATGTCCAAGATTCAATTCCAAATTGCTTGACAAGCAAAGAAACACACAAATGGAACCCATTCTCAAAAGAAAATACAATCAACAGAGCCCAACTCCAAGATGACCCATATGTTGTAATTAGTAGAAAAGGATTTTTAACCTTCTGTTTAGTTTAGTGCTATTGTAACCATGCTCAATGACATAAAGAAAAATATGTTTGTAATGAATAAAAAGATAGGAGATCTCAACAGCTAAATAAATCAAGTAGAAATTCTAAAATTGAAAAATATAGTCTGAAATTAAAAATTAACAGAGATAGACGATAACAGAAGAAAGAGTCAGTGAACTTGAAGCTAGATCAATAGAAATTATCCAATCTGAAGAACAGAGAAAAAAATGAAAAAAAGTTGAGCAGAACCTCAAGGACTTGTGGGGAAATATCAAAATGTGTAACATATATTTAATCAGAAGAGAGAAATAAAGGGGACAGAAAAAATATTTGCCAAAAACGACTGAAATCTTCCAAAATTTGGCAAAAGACATAAATTTAAAGATACAATAAGCTCAGCAAAACTCAAGCAGGATAAATATGAAGAAAACTGCACCGAGGCAAATCATTACCAAATTGCTGAAAACAAAGATAAAGAGAAGATCTTAAAAGCAGCCAGAGAAAAATTACAGATTACATTCAGGGAGCAATTCAAATTACCATGGCTTCTCATCAGATACTACGTAGGGCAGACAACATTTTTAACGTACTGAAAGAAAAAAATCTGTCAACCCAGAATTCTATATCCAATGAAAATATCTTCAAGAATTGAAGCAAAATAAAAATATTTTCTGGTAAAAGAAAACTAAAAGAATTCATTGCCAGAAGACCTACACTACAAAATAAATAAAATACTTTAGGTTGAAGGGAAATGATAGCAGATGGAAACTTGGGTCTTCAATAAAAACTCTGGACAGTGAGGCTCAGATGAACTTCCTGATTGGCTGCCAGACCTAGCCCTGTGTGTCTCTTCATCTGGCTGGAGCTCATTTGTATACTTTATGATAAAACTATAATCATAGGTACAGTACCTTCCTGAGTTCTGTCAGTCATTCTAGTGAATTACCACATCTGAAGGAGTCATGAGAACCTCCCAATTTGTAGCCGGCTGATCAGAAGTAAGGGCAGCCTGGGAACCCCCAAGATTGTGGCTGGTGTCCTTAGAGGGTACTGGGAACCCCAGAATTTGTAGCCACTCAGAAGTATGGGTTTGGGGGTCCATGAACTTGCAGCTGGTGACTGAGGTGAGGTCAGTCTCGTGGGGAACTTTGCCTTTAACCTGTGAGAGTTGATCTAACTCTGGGTACTTAGTGTCAGAATTGCATTGCATATGGATAAATACAAAAGGCTATTTTTTTTCCTCTTGATTTCTTTAGAATTCATTTAAAGCTATTTAAAGCAAAATTTACAACATTATCAGGTGGTGCTATGGACTGAATCGTGTCCCAAATTTATATGTTGAAGCCCTAACCCCCAATGTGACTGTATTTGGAGACAGGGCTTTAGGAGGTAATTAAGGTTAAATGAGGTCATAAGAGTGGGGTCCTAATCCAATAGGATTGGTGGCCTTATAACTAAAGGAAGAGAGAGAAAGAAATCTCTTCAACACACGCTGAGAAAAGGCCATGTGAGCACACAGCAAGAAGGTGGCTGTCTGAAAGCCAGGAAGAGAGCTCTCACCAGAACCCAACCATGCTGGCACTCTGATCTCAGACTGCCAGCCTCCAGAACTGTGAGAAAACAAATTTCTGGTGTTTAAGCCACCCAGTCCACAGAAGTTTGTTATGGCAGCCCAAGCATACTAAGACGGGGGGGTTTACAAAGTATGTAGATATAATACTGTAAGAACTCTAGTATACAGGATGGGAGGGCAGGATGCAGTAAATGGTCGTATATGGTTGATAGGTTTCTACATTTTACATGAAGTGATACAATGTTAACCCTAATTGGTCTGAGAAAAATTAAGAATGTATATTGTAATTGTATTAACTTCCTATGGCTGTTGTAACAAGTTATTACAGAGTTAATGGTTCAAAACAACATACGTTTATTCTCTTAACAGTTCTGGAGGTCAGAAGTCCCAAGTCAGTTTCACTGGGCAGAAACCAAGGTGTGGGCAGGACCAAGTTCCCTCACAAGGCTGTAGGGGAGAATCTATTTCCTTGCCATGCCAGCTTCTAGAGCTGCATTCCTTGGCTCGTGGCCCCTCATCCATCTCCAAAGCCAGCAGCATAGCATCTTCAAGTCTCTCTCTATTTTTGTCATCACATCTCCTTCTCCTCTTCTCTCTCTCTAGTCAAATCCCTCTCTGCCTCCCTCCTTTAAGGACACTTTTGATTACATTTAGGGCCCAACTAGGATCCAGGACAATCTCTCATCTCAAGATCTTTAATCACATCTGCAAAGTCCCTTTTGCCATATAAGACAACACTCACAGGTTCTGGGGATTACAACTTAGACACCAAGGGCATCATTTTTCAGTCTACTACAGTAATCTCTAGAGCAACAACTTAAAAATAATGCAAAGAGATCAGCTGAAAAGCCAAGGATAAATTAAAACAGAATTCTGAAAAGTATTCAGACCATTCAAAGAAGGCAAGACAGGAGGTACAAAGGAACAAAAAACAGGAGACATACCAAAAAAATGACAATAATGTGGCAGACCTAAATTCAACCATATCAATAATTATATTAAATGGTAATGCGCTAAGCACTCCTGTTAAAAGATGGAAGCAGCGCACCTCCCAACCTCTTGCTTTCTGGGGAAAAGGAACAGATCATCCTTTCCCATTGCTCGCTACACCAACATGAAACAGTTGGTGTGTATCTACCCGAGTGCAATGGGCTATTCCACTCCCCTGTACCCTACCTTCAGTCTATATCTCACCCCGCCCTCACCCTGACATGCACACACACACACACACACACACACACACACACTCATACTCCCTTAAGTCTCACCTTTCCGTGAAGGTAATCTGACCTGACCACCCCCACTACCCCAGTTGCAATGGGTTGAATCTCCCCACTCACTTCCGTGGGTGAGATTGTGTCTTGGTATTTATAAAATTCAACTGCACTCATTTCTTGCCAGGCCAACTTCCCTTCTCTAGTCTGTGAACTCTCTAAGAGCAGAGACTTTATTTTATTTGTGATTGTAGCCCCTGAGCCAGGTGCATATAGGCCATTTGATTGTTAAATAAATTAATTAATCTACAAAATAACGTGGAAAATATGGTAGGCTATACCTTACCTTACCTACTATATCTTATAATAATAAACTTGGATAAGGGAATAACTTAACCCAGACCATGCCCTCTGCTTTGTAAAACAATATCCTGCCGACTTGGCATGGTGCCTTATTTTTTTCCTGACCAATACTGACACATTGGCTCAAATAAATAAACATTCCTTCTTTGATTTACTTTTTTGAAAGAAATAAGTTCACATGTCAGTGAAAAAGCTGATGCTTATAACCTCTTCTCTGAATGAATTTTTACATTTTTATGATAAATATTAAGGAACAATAAACTTTTCTTTGTCTTTTTTTTTTCAGTGATCTACCTTGACCTACCCCTGGCCTTCAGCATGGAGCCCATGTCACATCACTGAGATAGAAAAGCAGTGGTGTGCTGCTAAAGGTTTAACAGCCAGCTCTCGGGGGGTTGGGGGGTGGCGGGTGGGGAAAGTCCTGATTTGTAATGTTTGCCAATTTCCATGGTGTAAATACTCCTACCATGGCCAATTTCAAGCTACCTACATGACTTTTCCATGAATGGAAAATTGGGAAGAGATGGGCACAACAAGACCTCAGAGCCAGTGCAAGCCATTGTAAGAAAGCCCCAGCACACCATCGTAAGAAAGACCACATGATGTCAAGGACAGGGTAGAAAGAGACACTCATAGAGACAAGGAGTGGAAGAGGATGTTAGAATTCAAGACATGAATATAAGCTTTTTTTTCAAAAATTAAAAGACACTAATTATTCTCTAAAATGAGGTCTGAGTGGCTGCTCATCACCACGACTTGCTCACGCACAGTAAGTTCACCCCGACTTCTGAGAATGAAAATATGCTCAGAGTCTGATTTTTTTCTCTTACATCCCCTAGAAAAGTGACAACAGAAGATTTGATGGGTATGGTCATTTGTACTTGTCGCATGAGATCTGGCAGCAACTAAGGTGGCGAGTCCATGACTGAGACCTAAATACTCCCCTGGGAGAGGGAGAAGGCCCCTGAACACTGACCCTGAAATGTCCCTTTGGGCCATTTGGGGACAAAGAGAGGAGCTAGGATTGCTGATTGGGTAGGGGAGTGGGTGAGGAGGTGCTTTAACCAGGAAAAAGAGCTGAGACTATGTGGAAACAGACCTCCACCAGGAGGCAGGGAAGGGAAGAATACTTGGGACCACAAATGCACACAGGATGCCATGGAGCTGCTGTTTCTTGCCCGTGAGTTTAATGACAAGTTTCCTCCCCTTTGCATGCCAACTAAGCAGGAGCCGACAGGGCATTCCCTGACTTCGCCACCCAGCCAGACCTGGAGTCTGCCCCAAACACAATCACAGATATTCCCAGGCTTGAATTCCATCCAGAGACTAGTCATTTGATGCAATTGCATGTGGTCTGAAAAACAAACTCCCACTCAAACATATTGTACTTGGGGAGACTGCAATCTTGATAATCATGTCTGCCAGAACTCAGGCCCACTCTGACCACAGGATCCTTCTGAAAGGCATGACCAACATAAGTGTGCACAATTCCACCATGTAATTTTTGTCTGGGAAATGAAATACCTCCGTCGTTACATCATTTTCCTTAGCATAGCGGTCCCTTGAAAGAATAAAACCTAAGCTCTCTTCCCAAAGCCAGCTATTGAAATAACCTTCTTTTCACACTCTCTCTTATCTTCCATGACCTTGTACAGCTTTCATACAGAATTTCTCGTTTTATCCTCAAAACAATGCATTGAGGTACGTATTATTATTCCTAATTCCTGGTCCAGCCCAGAATTCCTACTTCCCCTTCCCCCCCTCCCAGTGAAAGGTGACATCGAGCAGCCTGGCCAAACCACATCTGAGGAATCGGTTCCCTGTGACAACCCTGACCCCCCTCCCCTGACCCGCAGGCCTGACACAAAGGGACTGCCGGAAACTCCTGACAGCTGCCAAGCGGGCAGCCACAGCGTCCTGGAGAGAAATTCTAGACTCACAACAGAGCATTTCTAATCCCGTTTTTTATGGGATTGGGGTTGGAGGAGGGGGTTGGTGACCAGCCAAAGACGGGTGGCAGAATGACGAAATCATGCAAGCCCACAGCTCTGATTCACATCGTGGTGGGAATGGGGACAGGCCTCTGTGCCAACCAGAATGTTCCCGGTTACACACTGCAGTTAAAAATAGTGGCGGCTCAGGAGTGGGCATGTGGTCAAAAAGAAATTTTACTTTATCTGTAATATTCTAATTTTTTTTAAAGAAAGCATATTTGTGCATTAGTTATATAATTATAAGTTATCTTGAACGTTCAAAAGAAATGGTCATCACTGCTGCTTTGAGAGCCCCTGGGTACTGGGGTGGGCTGGCGGTGGGGAAGGACTTCTAACTTCCGCTCTAATTAACCCAGACACGCATCCTTCACATCCATTCAGGTTGGCCAGTGTTTGACTGCCCACCAACGCACAGCACAGCGCTTCACTGCCTACTAAGCACAAGGCATGTGGGTCCCTCTGGCAGAAAGAGCCTGGTGAAAGAGGTGATGAATCTCAAATCGTCTACACCCATAGTTGGGTGGGTGCAAGTTGGGGCAACAAACAGACAAGCAACTGACCATAACCAGAGACAGAGGAGGGAGGTCCTCTACCAGTGACCACATTGGAGTTGGACTTGAAGAACTGGTGGGATTTTGATATGTAAGGGAAGGGATGGTGCAGGGGTGGACAGTCTGGAAAGAGAAAACATCTTGGAAGAAAATTAGGGCAGAGATGAAAAAACTCATAGTCCTTTCCAATTCCACCCCCAGGGCCCTGTCCCTGATTCCTGCGCTCTGGGACGCCCCACCTGTGCACCACTCTTTTACATTTCTACCACCCCCCTCCATTCTGGGGGATCCCAGCAGGAGACGAGGTGTGAAAGCTCAGTTTTTTCGTTACTGTGGATATTCACAAGACTGCCTGCCCCGAGATAGACAGGAGTGCGAGGCAAAGGTCCAAGAGATTAAGGAATTTGCCCAGCTGATGAGGAAGGGAGTCAGGATGCTAACCGGGGTCTCCCCCACCACCAGCTGTCTAACAAGGTGGACCGTGTCTTGCTTAGACACGTAGATCCCTGAGTCAGATCAACCTGGTTTGAATCCCAGCTCTGGCACTCGCTGTGTGACCTTGAGCAAAGTCCTTAAACTCTCTGTGCCTCCGTTTCTATAGGTGCAAAATGGGGCTAATAATTCTTGTGCCAGAGCTGTTGGGCAGATTAAAAAAAAAAAATTAATGGGGGCCGGCCTGGTGGCGTAGTGATTCACATGCTCTGCTTCGGCAGTCCGGGGATCAAGGATTCAGATCCTGGGCGCAGACCTATGCACCGCTCATCAAGCCACGGTGTGGCAGGTGTCCCATATATACAACAGAGGAAGAAGGTCACGGCTGTTAGCTCAGGGCCCATCTTCCTCAATAAAAAGAGGAAGATTGGCAACAGATGTTAGCTCAGGGCCGATCTTCCTCACACACACGCACACAAAAATTAATGCCTGTAAAATGCTTAGCATAATGCCTGGGACATGGAAAATGCTTAAGCCTTCATTGGCTATTACCTCTTATCCCTCTGATCATTATGATTACTGCCCACTGTTCCTCATTTGGTGCCTGAATTTTACAGTCTGGCAGGAGGCTGGAGCCCGTCTGGCCTAGTCCTTAATCCCATTATCCTCCTCCGAGGGGCCCCCATCCCATCTGCAGACTTCACAAGAATTCTCTCCTCCTGCCTGTGTCATCGCTCCTCACTCATTATTCAGAGCCCTTCTGTTAGCACAGCTGCTTCTGGGGTCTGGGAATGCTCTGAGGACCCCAGGGGGGATCACACTAGAGTAGGTCTATCCAGTGGGCGGATGGGGCGGGGGTATGTAAGCAGCCTCCACATCCTGTTCCCACATCCCTGAAGCACCCCATCCAGCAGGCCACCACCCCTTCTCTTCCGGTGGCCTCCCCTGGGCCTGCTTGGATGAAAAGCTTGTCTGCACCTTGGCTTATGTGGGCTTTCTTGTGAGCTCACCCACAGGGGACATGAGAGCTTGGCATTCACCGCATCCTAGACCCTCCCAGCCTCACTCCTGGGGCCGAGTCCCCTCCATCCCTGACGGGTTCATCGAGGGTCAGGGTAGTGACCGGAAGGAAGCTCAGGGCCTCCAGAGATTTCCACCAAATGATCCCGGCTCTCCCCTCGGCAGCAACCCAAACCATCTTTCCTCCATGAGCACCAAGTGTCTGTCCCCACACTGCACATCTCTACTTCCGGAATTTTCAATGACGCTCATCTGCCCCCATCCCTTTAGTCTTCAGATGGAAAGCCAAGGGCCAAAGGCTTAAATCACAGCGCTGGCCCTGCAACTTGGAACCAGCCTTTTCCTCCTACACCAGTGGCTCCTGGCTTCTCTGCACGTTAGAATCACCTAGGACCTTTCAAAACCCCACAGTCCCAGCTGGACCAGTGAAGTCACACTCTCTGGGGTTGTGGATTTCTGGCAGGCATCAGTGGATTTCTGTAAGTTCCCTAAGCGATTCCAATGTGTGGACAAGTTTGGAAGCCACTGTCCTCCACCCCAGCACCAAGAGCCCCGACAAATGGCCAGGCCCCAATCTAGGTGCTTTGCGCGTTACTCATCTTTGCTTCATGATTCCTTTTTGCTTTCTGACATTCTGAACATCAGGAGGGACTTCTTCATGTATTAGTGAAAAGCTGCTAGGTATTTATCAGCTGTTGTAAAGTTGTGTATATGGTGTGCTCACTAAAGTTGAAATAAATTAAAATGCTTAGATACATGTGCAAGACTACAATCAAAATTCTCCAACTACACACTAATATCTTAACTGTGTTTATAAACAATAAAGGTGATTATTGAAGCTAATTAAAGATGGGCTTGATTTTTTACAAATAAAATTCTGGGAAACAGAAATACATATTAAATCCCCTTAAAGAATTTCAATATGAAGTATATAATATCCAAATGTTTCTAATGCAGTTGCAATTATCTGCAGATTTTTAAATTCTCATTGAGCTATGTGATACACTGTTTCATCATTTTTATTTATCTAACGAATTGCACCCTGCTTCTCCCTGTGAAAAGAACACAGGTAGACAAACAAATCTCCTCTGTTCACTTGATTCAATTATGCACATATAATTTTGGACATGTGTTGCCTTTAACAGAACTTGATTTCTTTGAATCTCAAAACTTTGGGTCAATTTGTCCAGTCATTTATAACTGTCCGGGTCATGGACTCCTTTTGAGTGTCTGCTAAAAACATTGGCTCTTTCTTGGGAAAAGGCACATACATGAAAGCAATTGTGCACACAATTTCTGGGAGCACACAGACTCCTAAAGTCCCCCAGTTCCCCAGTTGAGTCCAAAAAATGAAGAAACAGAAGCCCAAAAGGCTGAGGTCACTCAAGCTGCCAGTTAATCAGGATTCGAACTCTGAGCTCCCAACCCTATGGCCATTGAGGAGAGACAGGCCGGGGGCCACTTTGCCTGGGTTCAAAGCCTGATTCTCCTGCCTCCTGGCTGTGTGACGTGTGCAAGTCACATCGCCCCTTACTGCCTCGGTTTCTTTATCTGCAGATGGGGATGATGAAAATAGAACCTTCCTCACTTGTCTGTCACCCCATCAGCCTTACAGCCATGTTTGCTGTAATTATTTACAAGTGAGGGAAGAGAAGCTCAGGGAGCTAGGCTGTTGCCCTAGGTCACCAAGCTACTGTGTGATGTGGCCCGAAAGCCTGCAGTCTTGGCACACACCACTCTGCATGCCCAATTCCTTCTGGACCCTGTTTTCAAAGTCGTCACCAACAAGGACCAGAGGAGGAGACAGGAAGTCCAGGAGCTGCTCTCAGGAAGCAGCCTTCCGATTCAACACAGCAAGCCATGTCTCTCCGGCTGAGGAAGGACCAGCGAGAGGAACAGGAGAGGGGAGTTCTGTGGAAGTGTTCTGTGGAAGGGGATAGAGATACTCAGAGGCAGTGAAGCCAGCCTGGGTGAGAGGAGGGGCTGCTGCCCAGGGGAGGCCTGGCCTCTGGCTCCCTTCCTCGAGGTCGTAGAAATGGTCAGTGACAGCAGCACGGGGTGACAGCACAGGCAGGCGGAGGCAGTGGGGGCAGGCTAGGCTGGCCAAGCTACAGACGGGCTTCCTGGGAGTGTCCAGCTGCAAGAACCTTGGAGCAGCCCTGGGCTGGGAATTCTGAAAAACCCCTCCCTCCCCAGAGCTGTGGGCTGGGTTGTGGGAACACTTTCAGTTTTGTTTTCTAGTCTGCGAGAAACAGAAACTCAACAGGAAGACTGCGGAGACCAGAAATGGAGGGGGCCTTCCAGGCATGCAGGAACTGGTAAGAAGTGGCTTTCCCTAGCTGCGGGCCTGAGGCTGGCTGGTGAGAGGGGCAGCAGGACAAGGCGGCTTCTGAAGTGAGGAGGAAGGGTCCGGACATTGCTATGGGTGGGACGGGGTGGGCACTGTGCCCCAGGTAAGAAGGTTTAGACTCAGTGGATCTCTGAGATGATGAGATGGCAAGAGGTGGGCAGCATTACCTTAATATCACTGAACCCCGCCCCCTCCCCGAGATATTTTAGACTTTCTGGGACAGTCCTAATTCAAATAGCCAGGCTAATTGTCCCTGCTGGGCTACTCAGGCTTGTCAGATCTTGGGTCCTAATTTGTGGTTCTGATCACCAAGTCTTCACACCGGTCTTTGACAGAAAGGGGCCCACGGAGGTTCTCCAGGACCGTTCCCAACCTCTCCTTGAGAGGGAGCTGTGGAGCGGGGTGGGGTGAGGGGGACAGAGGATCCTTCCCAGAGAGCTTTGCTCCAGACAGACCCTCCTGGCTCCCTGGTGTGTGGACCAGCTCAGGAAGAAGAGCAGAGGGGACGGGGCAGGGAGAGCAGAGAGAGAAAGGGGCCAGGCCAGGCAGGGGGCAAGAACAGAGGAGGAACGGGAAAGTGGAGAAGGCTTGGTCCATCTGGGCAGCGCAGAAGCCATGAGCTTGTTCAGATCAAGAGGAGTGAGGCTCTGGCTGCTCCCCTCTGGCCACATCCCCTGTGCCAGGGCCTCGGGGGTGCAACTCTCATCCTCACTGGGGCTTTAGGGCTGCAGCCTCTGAGTTTCCTTTCTCCCAAGCTGCCACAAGCAAGAGCTGATGGAAATGAAAGGAGGCATTTTGCAGTGAGGAGGAGGGTTAAGAAACCCCCTGCCCGGGACCCGGGAGGCTCGGAAGCTTCTGTTCTTTGGGGTCTTCAAGAAGGGCCTCGGGATCTCTCTGAGTTGCACAGGTCAGCCTGGAGGCAGGGCATCAGTGGAGGCCTCAGCTCTCGGAGCCGTGGGAAGCTCTCGCTGTGGAGATTCTGAAAGCTGGTGTTGCCCTTGCAGGAGGCATGGGCGTGGCGGGGCTGGATTCCCAAGCAGCCGTGTACCAAGCGGGGGAACACTTGAAAACAAGACAAAATACTGGAAAGAATTTGATATTTGTTCTTTCACTTTTCAAACAGCTTTACCAGGGTACAATTGACATAAACTGCATTTATGGTACATTTTTGAAGTGTACTATCTGACACATTTGACACATGTAGATACCCATGAAACCATCACCACAGTCAAGATAATGAGCCTGTCCATCACCCCTAAGTTTCCTCAGGCCCCTTGGTAATCTCTCCCTCCTGCTCCTTCTCACCCAGCCCCACTCCATCCGGGCAATGTAAGAGCTTTGTAGAGCGTCCTTACACTTATTTTATGATTTTGTGTTGTTCTGAATGGGGAGCAACATGGGGAGGGGGCATCATCATCATATTTTCAATGCTTGAGGCCTCGAAAGATCTTAACCCAGCAGCCCGGGTATGAAACATGACTCCATGTTTTATGCCAAGAAGTAAGCCTGTTTTCCTTCCCCCTTTGCTCCTGCAGCAAAAGAAGCATGGCCCCTGCCCACTTGGCCCTCCACGAGGCCCACTGCCTGCTGTTCCTGGTCCTCTGCCCGGAGTGCAAGGGACCCGTCCCCCCGGCAAAGAAGGAAGAGCATTGTGAGAACGGGCACCAGCAGGTGAGGAGGCAGAGGTGGAGCGCGGGGAGGCCAGCCAGAGTCTAGTCCTCGCTGCAGCAACTTGCTTGGCTGGTAGGGGCTAACCATTTAGCCCCTGCACGCCCCAGCCCCCGCCTGTGACGTGGAGATGGTGATTCTGCCTTTCTCACACTGAACTGAGTCTACCCCGCTTTTCCCATTCCCAATCCTTTCCCTACAGGCTGATGGGTTCGGCCA
The DNA here is from genome assembly GCF_057802395.1 of Ceratotherium simum simum. Lineage (NCBI taxonomy): Eukaryota > Metazoa > Chordata > Mammalia > Perissodactyla > Rhinocerotidae > Ceratotherium > Ceratotherium simum. The sequence goes on from NC_141915.1 coordinate 13,266,717, forward strand.
AGACAAGGGGTCCCTGTTTCAGAAAAGGTTGAATGTTCTTTTGAGATTTGTGAAGAGGGGAAGCAGGAAAGGAAAGTTCTAGAAGGCAGTCATGGCCAAGGTCAGTCAAAGGCTGACTTTTCTTTCCTGCTCTTTCATGTCAGTCCCTCCTGGGGTCCCTTTTCTGTCTTTCTGATTCTCAAGCTCAGGCATCCATTTCAACTCTGTGGGTCCCACAAACACTTCTTGCACACGGGCCCGGTGCTGCAGAGAGCCTGAGGAGCCACACCTGATCCCCACCCCCGAGGAGCTCACAGACCCGGACCTAAAACACGTGAACTGAGGCAGATGTGGGGAGAGGCGGCAAGAGCTGGGTGGGAGCTGCATTTCTCTCTGTGTTTAGGTCTGGTGTGCGATGTGTCAGCAGAGCGTGCAGAAGCACTTGCTGGAGTTTCATGAGGTGAGAGTCCAGAGTGATTTCTCCTTAACCGCCAAGCAGCCAACCTGGGAGGAGAGGAAGGGCGAGGAGGGGCCGATAATCAAGATTTCCACTTGACCTCTCTCTTCTCACCCAAGTCGGCGCGGGGAACAATGGAGAACTAGCCCGCCACAGGGACACAGGTCCTGCTGTCCCCTAGATGCCGGTCAGAAGGGCTTGCCCCGGTCCATGAGCCCAAGAGAGCTGTATTCCCAGAGGAGAGTGCCCTCTCTAGCACTTCCCATCGGCTTTCTCTTATTGGCCTCAGTTCCTAGGGAAATAAGCAAATATCCCTATCCTGACCAACAGGGCTGCAGTCACTGCAAGCCAGTGACCATGCCCGTCCTGCCTGCCTCCCCGCAGGCCACGGAATGCCCGGACCGCCCTGTTGAGTGTAAGTTCTGTAAGCTGGCCGTGCGCCTCAGTAAGTTGGAGATCCACGAGCACCACTGCGGCAACCGGACAGAGCTCTGCCTACACTGCGGCCAGCCCATCATGCTCCAAGAGCTGGCCCAGCACACAGACGTGTGTCGGGGTGAACAGGCCCAGCTCAGGAAAGGTGAGCAGCAGAGGCTGGGGAGGAAAAGGGAAGCTTCAAGGAAAGGGAGCATCTCCTGGATGGGATGCAAGAACGCAGGCTCCCATCAGGACGGATAATGTATGTCTATGACAGACGTGCGCATATCAAATTCATCTGGCTATTTGAGTTCTAGACCACGTACGAGAGTAGCCTTCTTGTGTATCTGCTATGGTCTTCAAATGACTGGTCCAGGGAGACCAAGAGGCCAGGGGGTGGAGGCCTGGGAGCCACACAGATAGGTGCAGAGGCAATGGGGGCCCTACAACATGGGAGACTTCTTTTGAATCCTCCAGCACCATCCTAGCCGGGCAGAGACCCACCTGCATCCTTTCACAGATGAGAAACCCATGCACAAAATGAAGCAGGGGCTTGCTAGAGGAAGAAATAAGACTGGACACCAAGTTTCCCAACACTAAATCGGGAGCTTTTTCCACCATCGGCAAGGGACCGAAGGGAACCAGCTGTAGCTCCCGGCCTTTGGCCTGTGTGTTGGCTCCCTGGTACCATTTCACGTTCTCTGGACCCAGCTACCTCTTTATGAGGTGTGTTTACGGAGAACACAACCCACCAACGTGACAGATCTGTTGACTCCACTGGTTGTTTTGGTAATGTAGTGACATGTGGAAAGAGCCTATAGCACCCCTTGGACAGTGCCTCTCTCCCGGTACACAATCTACCCACGGACAAAATTGGCAAACGAAAAACTGGAATGCTTGCGATTCATATTCATTTCCTTCATTCCAGCATGGCTGGGCTTCAACACAAGCAACACAACTTGAACACAACTTCATCAACACAACACAACTTCAACAAGACAACACAACACCGCTTCAACACAATCGACAAAGATATGTACGATAACACCCAATTTGATCACAGAGCTCAGAAACTGGTGAATGAAAGAGCAGTCAGATTAGACGGGACTGGCATCTGTGGTAACAGCTCTCTTGTCTCCTTAGAAACCAGTCCTGCTCCAGGAAAATGTCTCTTCATCAGGGTGGCATGCTGCCCTGAGTGCAGATCTGCAGCTATAAAGGAAATGATGTGGATGATTTGGCCAAGGGTTTCCTGTGTGGCTGAGGACAGTGACAGTGCAGGACACTCACGGCCAGGCAGGCCCGGGGGGCAGTTCATATTCATGACTATAGGCCACGTACACACTTGTGGGAAAGTTGGGTTTGCCATTGTCAAGGACAATCATTTGTGGTATTGTCTCTGTGCTTATTCAGGGAAGAGAATTTCAGCTCCTGAAAGCAAAATCTACTGTCATTATTGCAACCAAAAGATTCCAGGAAATAAGTATTTCCACCATATGGTGAGTAGCAATTAGTCATTTTCTAATGGTGCCAATAGCTAGTCCATATTTGAAAGTGTGATATGAAAGGCAGATTCTGGGCCCAATTTTACATAGCATTCATATTAAAGGCTCCCATATTTATTTTTGCTTTGTTCAAAAAGGGATGTTAGTGAATTGCTTTAGGCTAATTTAGCATACATAATTGGTCTCCATCTGTGCCAGCCCTTCAAGGAGCCTCCCTGACCAGTCTAGCTATCCTGATCACCTCTGAACATCTTCCACCTCCAAGGGCTAGGCATTACAATTGGGTCCTCAATAGGACCTGCCTTATTATTTTCTGTCCCTTGTGGGAGTCTTCTCTATTAGGCCATGAGCTCCCTGCAAAACTGAATGACTTTGTCCATCTTCCCACAATGACGCTGATACCAGGGCTGGGTACAAAAAGGGGCCTCAGTGGAGGTTCGATGACTTGATTGATTGGTTGGTTGGTTTGCCTGAAACACCCACAGACTTCCCTCCAAAGCTTTAAGCACCTTTTAGCGCATTAGCTGTGCCAAGTCGCTCCCCCCTTTTGCAGGATGGAGCATTTTCCCTCTCAGAAAACTTACCAAGGCTTCTCTCCAAGGAACTCATCTCCTCCTTCTTGGGCAGAGAGTTGTTTATCCTTTCTTAAACCTTCAAATCAGAGAACTATAGCATATCAGAACTAAGAGACCCTACAGATGATCTAAATCTTTTGTTTATTGTGGTAAAATACAACATAAAATTTATCATTAGCTACACTTAGTACATTCACGATGTTGTGCAACCATTACCACTGTCTAGTTCCAGAACATTTTCATCACCCCAAAAAGAAACCCCGTACTCATTAGTAATCACTCTCCACTCTCCCAGCCCCTGACAACCACTAATCTGCTGTCTGTCTCTATGGATTTGCGTATTCTGTACATTTCATATAAATGGAATAATATAACATGTGGTCTTATGTGACTGGCTTCTTTCTCTTAGCGTAACATTTTCAAGATTCATCCATGCTGAAGCATGTGTCAGTACTTCATTCCTTTCACAGCCTTTTTATGGTCATATCACACTTTGTTTATAAAATCCATTCATCTGTTGGTAGACATTTGGGTTGTTTCCACCTTTCAGCTCCTTGCTTTTTGAAGTGTAGTCTGTAGACCAGTAGCATCAGTGTCACCTGGGAGGTTGTTACAAATGCAGAATCTCAGGCCCCACCCCTAGAAATGCTAAACCAGAATATGCGGTTTCACAAGATCCCTGGTGTTTCAAGTCTGAGAAGCACTGCCCCAGCCAAGTGATTCTCAGCCTTGGCTGCACATTGATTCACCTGTACTTTTGTTTTCCTTCATACTGATGCTTATTCTATCACATCAGTGGTCCACGTCTTTTGTTTGAATCAGAAGATACTTGGTGAGCACCAAAACAAGGGTGAAGCTGACTAACCCCTTCAAAATGTCCCGACTGCAAGGACACCTACATACTTAGTGCCCGGGGGGTGGGGTGGATGGGGGCAGGGGAGACTCTAATAAACATGGAACTGGATTTGTGGTCAGAAACTCGGAATTTTAGTTCTGCTCTGCCACTTACTGGCTGTGTGGCTTCCCTGGGCCTCTTTCCTCTTTTGAGGAAAATGAGGATAATGATTTGTCTAGTTCTTCATGAGAAGAGAACTTCCATGACCACTCATACCAGATGTACCTCCATACTAGCATCCACACGCACACACTCTGCTTCCCACCTGCTTACCACAGAGGAGCTGTCTATGTTCCCATCTAGCGCAGTTCCCGTCTGGCCGCTGCACTGCATCCCATCTTTCTTGCCTACACAAGGTCATTGCTCCGTTGCTCCAGCAATCTCCCTGTTTCTCCTACAACAGGGAGAGGGGCACACACAGGCAACAACAAAGTCCCAAATTGTTCACTCTAGTGTGTGCTAACACTTGTTATGATAGCAAGTTTTTAAAGGGGTAATATTAAAAAGTACTTACCTTTGGCCCTGCCTGGTAAGCATTCTCTCTCTTTTTTTTTTTTTTAATTTGCAAATTAGAGACTGAAATCATTTATGCCAGGTGGTTTTAGGGTTCTCAGTCTTTCCTTTTATATTAACATGACCCAAAAAACAGAAAAACAAAAAATACTTCTCTTGACCTCATCTCCTGCCAGCCACCATCTTGTTTCTTTGTGCCCCTTTGTAGCAAAACATTTGAACAAGTTGTCTATGGTCATTGTCTTCATTTCTTCTTCTCCCGTCCTTATACCCACTCCAGTCTGACTTTTCGTGCCTGCCCCCACAAACTGCTCTTGTCAAAATCATCAGTGACCCTCACATCGCTAACTCCAGTCATGAGCACTCTGCCCTCAATTTATGAGGAACATGTAACATCACTCCTCATCATCCCTTTTCCTCAATTCACCTTCTTGGCTTCCAGAAGGCCATACTCTTCTGGTTTTCAATTACCTCACTGGTCTCTCCTCCTCTTGCTCCCCAAACTCCTAATTTGAGGGTTTGCCTAGGGTTCAGTCTCTGGTCTCTTCTCTACCTATACTCACTACCTCGATAATTTCATCCAATCTTACGATTTTAAAAACGCCTTAGGTAGGCAGACACTCCCAAATTTATATCTCATTTTGGACTTTTCTCCCAAACTCCAGACTCGTGTGTCGCTGCTTACTCAGCATCTTCACTTGGATGTTTTATAAACGTCTTAAGTGTGACACATCCAAAATGAAATCCTCTCTGCCACAGCTCTTCCCACTCAGTGGATGGTAGCTCCATCCTTCCAGTTGTTCAGGTCAAAATTTCAGGGTCATCCTTGACTCCTCTCTTTCTCTCAAACCTTACATCCAATCCATTAGGAAGCACTACTTTTCCCACCCTCACTGTTACCATCCTGGTGCAAACCACCGTCATCACTAGCCCAGATCAATGCAGTAGTCTCCTAGCTGGTCTCCCTACTTCTAACCTTGCCACCTCCAGTCTATTCTCACCACGGCAACCAACATGATCCTTTAAAACTACAAGTCAGACTGTGTTGCTCCTCTACTCAAAGCTCTGTACTGGCTGCTCCCTCTGCCTGGAAGCCGCTCACCACCACCACCACGTTCCCAAAGCTAACTCTCACCTCCTTCGAGTCTTTGCTCAAATGGCACCCTCTCAAGGAGATGTACCTTGACGATCTATCTATAATTACAACTCCCTCCCCCATCCCACATTTACCATTCTCCTTACCTTCCTCTACTGTTTTCTTTTCCATAGCATTTGTCAACTTTTAACATATTATCTAATTTACTTATTTATTATGGTCCTCTTAATTGTCTGCCACCACCCCAGTTAAAATACAAGCCCCACTGCTCCCCTTCATCCTAACTGCTCCCCAGACACAAATACTCTACTGTCTAACTCTTTTAGCTGTTTCTTCTGGTATTTAGCTCCATATTTCTAAAGCACCTTCTTATACTGCTATTCCTTTTTTTTTTTTCAATTTTAGATATCATCTATTGACTCATAATGATTTAGGGATGTGGATTTTGCTTTCTTAAACCACCTATTCTGCACACATCTCCAAGTTTCTTCCCTCTATCCTCCTAAATTATTGATATCATCCATTCAGGTTAAGTCAATGTTCAATGTGATGTTATTATGACCATGTAAATATTATAAATGGCTATGCAAAAAAATTATTGTTATATTTGCTTTCTTCTATACTTTCTGTTTTCCCTGGTGTTAATAACTGCTTCAGTTTTTCATGTGCTTCACTTTCTAGGTACCTATCACTAAATCAGCCCTAAAACTCTCTACCAGATCTGAAAATTTCCCCCTCAGTACAGTCAAACACATCAGGTATTCTATCTATTTTATTTGGGGGGCATGTGGCTCCCCAGCCTGATGAGTAGCTATCATTCTGGAATTTCTTCCACTCTCTCCAGTGTTGGAGTTCTGTTCCCCAAATTTCAGGTTCAAGTCTTTTTCTTTCTTGGTTTACTCCTTCTTTGGTAGAGCATATCCTTCAATAATTTCTTGAGAAAGAAAGCATGGGAAGCAAATTTTTTAGACCTATATCTCTGAAAATGATAGCTTGGATGGCAATAGAATCTATCTACCATCTTAAAAATTTTTTAACACTATTACAAAAATTTTTAAACAAATACAAAAGTAGAGAACTAATATAATAAACCCCTATGTACTCATCACCCCAATATATCAATTATCAAAGTTTTCAATATTTGCTTCAGCTATCCTTTTTTTGTTTCTTTTCTTATTTTTTTTTCAAAAGTATTTTTTTCATTGCTTCCTTTTTTAAAATTATTTTATTGAGGTCACATTGGTTATAACACTGTGAAAATTCCAGGTGTACATAATTATATTTTGGCTTCTGTGTAGACTGCATTGTCCTCACCATCAAAAGTCTACTCTCCATCTGTTACCATACATATGTGCCCCTGTACCGCTTTTGCCCTCCTCTCACCCCCTTCCCCTCTGGTAACCACTATTTTGTTCTCCTTATCTATGTTTTTGTTTGTTTGTTTGTTTATCTTCCACATATGAGTGAAATCATACAGTATTTGTCTTTCTTTGTCTGACTTATTTTGCTTAGCATAATACCCTCAAGGTCCATCCATATTGTTGCAAATGGCATTTTTTATGGCTGAGTAGTATTTCATTGTATATGTATACCACAGCTTCTTTATCCATTCATCCATAGAAGGGCACTTGGGTTGCTTCCACATCTTGGCTATTGTTCATAATGCTGCAATGAACATAGGGGTGCATAAATCTCTTTGAATTGTTGATTTCAAGTTCTTTGGCTAAATACCCAGTAGTGGGATAGCTGGATTGTATGGTATTTCTATTTTTAATTTTTTGAGAAATCGGCATACTGTTTTCCATAGTGGCTGCACCAGTTTGCATTCCCACCAGCAGTGTATGAGGGTTCCTTTTTTTCCACGTCTTCTCCAATATTTGTTATTTTTTGTCTTGGTAATTATAGCCATTCTGACAGGTGTACAGTGATATCTCATTGTAGTTCTGATTTGTATTTCCCTAGTAATTAGTGACATTGAACATCTTTTCATGTGCCTGTTGGCCATCTGTATGTCTTCTTTGGGAAAATGTCTGTTTATATACTCCGCCCATTTTTTGATCGGGTTGTTCATTTTTTTGTTGTTGAGTTGTATGAATTCTTTATATATTTTGGAAATGAACCCCTTATCAGATATACAATTTGCAGATATTTTCTCCCAGTTGGGTTGTCTTTTCATTTTGTTCATGGTTTCCTTTGCCATACAGAAGATTTTTAGTTTGATGTAGTCCCATTTGTTTATTTTTTCTTTTGTTTTTCTTGCCTGAAGAGACATGCTATTCAAAAAGATGCTGCTAAGACCGATGTCAAAGAGTGTACTGCCTATGTTTTCTTCTAGAAGTTTTATGGTTTCAGGTAGTACATTCAAGTCTTTAATCCATTTTGAGTTAATTTTTGTGTATGGTGTAAGATAATGGTCCACTTTCATTCTTTTGCATGTGGCTGTCCAGATTTCCCAACACCATTTGTTGAAGAGACTTTCTTTTCTCTGTTATAGTTCTTGACTCCTTTGTTGAAAACTAGCTGTCCAGAGATTTGTGGCTTTATTTCTGGGCTCTCGATTCTGTTCCACTAATCTGTCTTTTTTTTTTTGCCAGTACCATGCTGTTTTGATTACTGTAGTTTTGTGGAATATTTTGAATTCAGGGAGTGTGATATCTCAAGCTTTGTTCTTTTTTCTCGGGATTTCTTTGGTTATTCAGGGTCTTCTGTTGTTTCATACCAAGTTTAGGATACTTTGTTCTATTTCCATGAAAAATGTCATTGGGATTCTGATTGGGGTTGCAATGAATCTGTACATTGCTTTAGGTAATATGGATATTTTAACTATGTTTATTCTTCCAATCCATGAGCATGGAATCTCTTTCCATTTTTTTATGTCTTCTTCAATTTCTTTCAATAATGTCTTATAGTTTTAAGTGTATAGGTCTTTCACCTCCTTGGTTAAATTTATTCCTAGTTGTTTTATTCTTTTTGTTGTGGCTGTAAATGGGATTGTATTCTTGGTTTCTCTTTCTGCTAGTTCACTGTCAGTGTATAGAAATGCAACTGATTTTTGAATGTTGATTTTGTACCCTGAAACTTTACTGTGTTTGTTAATTATTTCTAATAGTATTTCAGTGGATTCTTTAGGGTTTTCTATATATAGAATCATGTCATCCAGAAATAGTGATGGTTTTACTTCTTTCTTTCCAATTTGGATCCCTTTTATTTCTTTTTCTTGTGTAATTGCTCTGGCAAAAACTTCCAGTACTATGTTGAATAGGAGTGGAGAGAGTGGGCATCCTTGTTCTTTTTCTGTTCTTAGAGGAATAGCTTTCATTTTTTCACTATTGAGTATGATGTTAGCTGTGGGTTTGTCATATATGGCCTTTATTATGTTGAGGTATTTTCCTTCTGTACTCATTTTATTGAGAGTTTTTATCATAAATTGATGTTGAATCTTGTCAAATGCTTTCTCTGCACCTATTGAGATGATCATATGATTTTTATTCTTCATTTTATTAATGTGGTGTATCACACTGATTGATTTGCAGATGTTGAACCATCCCTGTGTCCCTGGAATAAATCCCACTATGATCCTTTTAATGTATTGTTGTATTTGATTTGCTAATATTTTGTTGAGGATTTTTGCATCTATGTTCATCAGTTATATTGGCTTGTAATTTTCCTTTTTTGTGTTGTCCTTGTCTGGTTTTGGTATCAGGGTAATGTCAGCCTCGCAAAATGCATTAGGAAGTGTCCTGTCCTCTTCAATTTTTTTTCTTGTAATAAGAACTTTTTTTTGAGGAAGATTGGCCCTGAGCTAACATCTGTGGCCAATCTTCCTCCTTTTTGCTTTTTTTCTCCCCAAAGCCACAGCAGATAGTTGTATGTCATAGTTGTACATCCTTCTAGTTGCTCTATGTGGGATGCTGCCTCAGCATGGCTGGATGAGCAGTGCATAGGTCTGCATCCAGGATCCAAACCGGCAAACCCCAGGCAACTGAAGGAGAGCCTCTTCAATTTTTTAGAAGAGCTTGAGAAGGACGGGTATTAAATATTCTTTGAATGTTTGGTAGAATTCACCAAAGAAGCCGTCTGGTCCTGGACTTTTGTTTTTTGGGAGGTTTTTGGTTACTGTTTCAATCTCTTTACTTATGATTGCTCTATTCAGATTCTCTATTTCTTCCTGATTCAGTTTTGGGAGGTTGAATGATTCTAAGAATTTATCCATTTCTTCTGGGTTATCCAGTTTGTTGGCATATATCTTTTTATAGTATTCTTTTATAATCCTTTGTATTTCTGTGGTATCCGGTGTAATTTCTCCTCTTTCATTTCTGATTTTATTTATTTGAGCCTTCTCTCTTTTTTCTTAGTGAGTCTGCCTAAGGGTTTGTCAATTTTGTATATATTTTCAAAGAACCAGCTCTTAATTTCATTGATCCTTTCTTTTTTTCTTTCTTTCTTTTTTTTTTTTTTTTTAGTTTCTTTTTCATTTATTTCTGCTCTAATCTTTATTATTTCCTTTCTTCTGCTGACTTTGGGCTTTGTTTGTTCTTATTTTTCTAGTTCTTTTAGGTATAGTGTTAGCTTGTTTATTTGAGACTTTTCTTGTTTTTTAAGGTAGGCATCTATTGCTATAAACTTCCCTCTTAGTACCACTTTTTCTGTATCCCAGAAGTTTTGATACGTTGTGTTTTCATTTTCATTTATCTCCGGTATTTTTTTATTTCTTCCTTGATCCGATAGTTGTTCAGTAGCATGTTGTTTAGTCTCCACATATTTGTGACTTTTCCAGCTTTCTTCCTATAGTTAATTTCTAGATTCATACCATTGTGGTCAGAAAAGATGTTGATATGATTTGAATCTTCTTAAATTTATTGAGGCTTGTTTTGCTTCCCAACATTTGGGAATCTCTCTTTGAGAATGATCCATGTACCTTGATAAGAATGTGTATTCCACTGCTCTTGGAGGGAATGTTCTATATATATCTGTTAAGTCCATCTGGTTTAGTGTTTCATTTAAGGCCAATGTTTCCTTCTTGACTCTCTGTCTGAATGATCTATCCATTGATGCAAGTGGGGTGTTAAAGTCCCCTACTATTATTGTTGCTGTCAACTTCTCCCTTTAGGTCTGTTAATAGTTGCCTTATATACTTCAGTGCTCCTATGTTAGGTGCATATATATTAATAAATGTTATGTCTTTTGGGTGGGATGTCCCTTTTATCATTATATAATGTCCACCTTTGTCTCTTGTTATCTTTTTTGAGTTGAAATCTATTTTGTCTGATATAAGTATAGCTATACCTGTTTTCTTTTGGTTGACAGCTGTTTGGTGTACCATCTTCCATCCCTTCGCTCTGAGCCTATGTTTGTCTTTAGAGCTGAAGTGGTCTCCTGCAGGCAGCATGTTGTTAGGTCTTGTTTTAATCCATCCAGCCACTCTGTGTCTTTTGATTGGTAAATTCAATCCATTTAAATTTAGAGTGATTATTGACATCTGAGGGCTTAATACTGCCATTGTATCTGTTTTCTGGTTGTTATATATTTCTATTGTTTATTTTTCATTGCAGTTCTATCTGCCATTTCAGTTTGATAGTTTTCTGTGGTGTTTTTCTCAGTTTCCTCTTTATTTATGATTTGTGACTCTGCTCTGATTTCTGGTTTTGTGGTTACCATGAAGTTTGTATAAAAGATCTCATAGATGAGATAGTCCTTTTTCTGCTGATATTATCTTATCTCCATTAGCCTCTGCAGTTTCCATCCTTTTCATCTTCCCCTTCCATGTTTTTGTTGTCACAAATTATCCTTTTTTGTGTTGTGAGATTGTTACTAAATTGAAGTGGTTATAGTTATTTTGATGCTTTCCTTCCCTTTAGCCTTTATGTTATAATTAAATGTTTACTAACCTATTCTCATATAGAGTTGCAATTTTCTGATTCTGTCTGTCTATTTATCATCTTACTCAAAGCTCTGTAAACCTTTGCCTTTTTGTTCCAGGTAGGAATGCTCCTTTCAACATTTCTTGTAAAGCAGGTCTAGTGGTGATAAACTCCCTCAGCTTTCGTTTGTCTGGGAAAGCTCTTATTTTTCCTTCGTATCTGGAGGATAACTTTGCTGGATAGAGTATTCTTGGCTGGTAGTTTTTGTCTTTCAGTATTTTGAATATGTCATTACACTCTCTCCTAGCCTCTGGGGTTTCTGCTGAGAAATCTGCTGATATCCTGATGGCAGGTTCTTTCTAGGTTATTTTCCTCTCTCTGGCTGCCTTTAATATTTTTCTTTGTCATTGACTTTCAACAGTTTTAATATACTGTGCCTTGGAGAAGGTCTTTGTGCATTGAGATAACTGGGAGTTCTATTAGCTTTGCCTACTTGTATATCCAGTTCCTTCCCCAGGTTTGGGAAGTTCTCAGCTATTATTTCCTTGAATAAGCTTTCTGCTACGTTCTCCTTGTCTTCTTCTTCTGGCATACCTATTATCCTTATGTTGCTTTTCCTAATTGAGTTGGATATTTCTTACAGAATTTCTTAATTTTTAAAAAAATCTTAGTTCTCTCTTCTCTTCCATCTGAATCATTTCTAGATTTCAATCTTCGAGCTTGCTAATTCTCTCTTCCATATAGTCTGCTCTATTTTCAGTGCTTTCACTTTATTCTTCATCTCATAGATTGTGTCCTTCATCTCCAGAATTTCTTTTTTTTTTTTTTAAAGATTTTATTTATTTTTCCCCCCAAAGCCCCAGTAGATAGTTGTATGTCATAGTTGCACATCCTTCCAGTTGCTGTATGTGGGACGCGGCCCCAGCATGGCCGGAGAAGCAGCGCGTCGGTGTGCGCCCAGGATCCGAACCTGGGCCGCCAGCAGCGGAGCGCTCGCACTTAACTGCCAAGCCACTGGGCCGGCCCCAGAATTTCTGTTTGTTTTTTTCTTAGAGTTTCAATCTCTTTGGTGAGGTACCCCTTCTGTTCGTTAATTTTATTCCTGAGCTCATTGAACTATCTTTCTGAGTTTTCTTGTAACTCATTGAGTTTCTTCATGACAGCTATTTTGAATTCTCTGTCAGTTAGATCGTAGTCTTCTGTGACTTCAAGTTTAGTTTCTGGAGAGTTATCATTTTCTTTCTGTACTACCATGTTACCATAGTTCTTCCTGGTGCTTTATGAGTTGTTCCTCTGACAGCACACTTGTGGTAGTAAACACCTTTCTTATTTGGGTAAGGCTTTGGTTACTATGGTTCTGAGCTCCTCTGGTTGTATTTGAGAGCCTGCACTTTTCACCCTCCACTCCCTCTGCTACAGGCATCATCAGTGGCCCCTTGTGCTGCTTGTGACTTCAAGGTTGCTGGTGCCTTGCTGCTTATGATGTCGCTGTAGTCACAGGTGTTGCCACTGGGGTCACCAGGCTGTCAGAACCTCTGCTGCTTCTGGGGTCACCTGGGTCTCATGTTCCCTCCCTGGCTCTCCATAGGCTGTCCATGACTCAGATGCTGCTGCCCTGTGCACCACCTGTGCTGCTGCTCTTGGGTTATCTGGGGGTGCTGGCAGCACCACTGCAGGGAGTGCTGGGTTCACAAGTTTCACTGCCACTGCCAGGGGCCCAGGGTCTTATATGCAGCCCCCTCTGCTGGTAGGGCCAGTGTTGGGGCTGCCACCACTGGGGGCTGTGTCACGGATTCTGCTGTAGCTCCTGAAGCCTCAGGTCACAGGTGCCACCTGCCACAGCTGGGGGGGGGAGCAGAGGCTGAGCCGTGAGCGCCACTGCTGCTCCTGCAGCCTCTGGTCTCCAGCATTGATGTGCTTTTTGAACCCTCACGTCCGGGCACCCTGTCTCTGTCAGGGAAATTCACGTTGGATTTGGATGCTATCCCCATTGCTGGAAAGACTGGCGCCACTGCCCGGGGAGGCAGATGGGGGTGGGTCACCGGCACCACTCTGTGTCCTGAATCCTCAGGATGTGTGCACCACCTGCCACTGCTGGGTGGGGCGGGGGCTAAGCCATGAGTGCCATGTTTGCCCCTGCAGCCTCTGGTCACTGGTGTGTGTGCTCGTGTGAGGATCTGCATTTTGGTTGCTGCTGCCAGGGGAGAGGGAGGGGGCTGCTCCCCTAGTTCCCCTGCCTCCCAGAAGTCCAGTCTACCCACCTTCAGATGTATAGATTCATGGATCTCTCAGGTGTTCTGGTGTGCTGTGCTGGGAGTCCTTCATTGGTCAATGGATGTCCAACTGGTTGTAACTTAGAGGGGAGAGAGAAAGAGAACAACTCACTCTGCCATGATGCTAATGCCACTCCTGGAAGTATTTTAAAACAAATCCAATATATCCTGTCATTTTACCCATCATTCTTTAATATACATTGTAAAAATATAGTCATTTTCTTACTTAACTACAATGCCTTTAGGACTCCCAACGGTATTAACAATAATTCTTTTCTACCATCTTTTTTGGGCCTTCCATTGACCATGCTTATTCATTACTGCCACTGCTGCTTTTTCCTCTCTTGACTTCTATTGGATTGAGGAAGTTTTCCTTTTTGCCCATTTTTTATTATTTTTCATTGAGATATAATTGACATATAATATTGTGTAAGTTTAAGGTGTAAAATATGTTGGTTGGATACATTGATATATTGTAATATGATTACTACAGTATCATTAGCTAACACCTTTCTCATGTCACATATTTATCATTTCTTTTTTGTCTTTAGAACAGTTAAAATTTAGTCTCTTAGCAACTCTGACTATAATCACTATATTGTGTACTAGGTCTCCAGACCTTATTTATCTAAGCAAGCTTTTTTGTTTTCTTTCTTCTTTTCTACTGATTTGGCAATTTTACATTCTATTTCTATCATTTTAGTAGTTACCTTTAACATTTTAATATGAGTACTTGACTTAATAAAGTCTAAAATTAATCATATTCTCTACCCTCCTTACAAACAATATATGGATTTGAGAACATGTTAACTCTGATCCTCTACCCCCACCTGATAGGTAAATGCTGCCAGAATTTAGTTCCACCTTGTTTTTATACCACCCATCTTTAGTCGTTATTGTTGTTGTTTTATGCAATTCATGCCTGTTTGGATAAACTCTCACATTTACCCTTTTCTTTGCTCACATTCTTTCTTGAATCCCAAGCTTTCCTTCTGGGTAAGATCTCTCTCTTCCTGAAATACACTTCTCACTAGTTCCTTCAGCAAGAACCTGTGCGTGGTAAATCTTTAGTTGCCTGAACACGTGCCTCTTTTTTCTGCATTCTTGAATGGTAGTTTAGCTGGATATCAAATTCTAGGTTAACAGTTATTTTCTCTTAGCATTTTGCAGATTATTCTACCATCTTCCCACCTCTGTGATTGCTGTCGATAAGTCTGCTTTTGGTGTAATTAATATTCCTTTATAGATAATCCTTTTCTCTGGTTGATTTCAAGATCTTCTTTGCCTTTGATCTTCTGTGGTTTCACTGCAAAATCTCTAAGAGAGGATTTATTTTCACTCATCCTGCTCAGAACAATGTGCTCAAATGTGTTCATTTTTTTCTCTCTTCCTCAGGATTTCTCCTGCCTGAATCTGAAGATTTATGTCCTTAATCAGTTCTAAACAAGTCTCAGCCTTAATCTCTTTGAATCCCCAAAGTTCCCTGCTGTCCCAACTCCGACTGTGGAACATACTGGATGTATATTAGGCTGTCTTGTTCTAGCTTCCTGTCTTTTAACTTCCACATTTTCTATTTCTCTCTCCCATATTCTGGGTAATTTCCTCAAATCTATCTTCAAGTTCATTCTTTCTTGGTCAAATCTAATCTGCTGTTTTCAGCCCATCCACTGAGGTTCAGTGTCTGTATTTCTCATTTCTAGAAGCTCTATTTAACACTCTTTCAAATTTGCCTACTCTTTTTTCCCAGGATCTTATTCTTTTCTCTTGTTTTATTCAATTTATTTTACAGTGTCTATCCTATAGTTCTGTTATCTGAACTTCTTGGAGACTACTCCTGCTATTGGTTGTGTCTATGATCCTTACTCAAGGTAGATTGCTTCCTTGCATGTCTGTGAGTTTGAATTGTGAGTTTCTATTTGGTGGGATTCTGCCTGTGAGAATCCTCTATGACTTGGTTTGAGGTTATGTACCCTCCAGAGGGATTTTGTGATTGCTTTTGCCATACATCCCAATTTTTATGTTAATTCTTCTGTTTGGGTATTCCCAGACCATGAGACTAATGTAAATCTGAACCGCAAATACAAAAATGGTGTGGGCCTGTGGTTTTGAGTTTTCAGGAGCATCAGTTTTTCTTCCCCATACTCAAATTCCAGCCCAAGGTAGACAAGCTTCCTTGCCACTTTCCTTTTCCAGTTAGACAATTCTTTTCTCTTAGCTGCCATAGTTTAGCTTTCAAGGTTCATAGCTTCATGCAGGGAAAGGGGCATCTTACTTCCAATTCCCCACCTTGTATGGATGGGACTTTTCTCTCATCCAAGCCCTTAGTTACAAGATTGACCCACATGTCCTCCCAAAGTGTTGGCTCATGTGCTTAACAGGTCAGATCTTCATTCCTGGGACATGGAGCTTTCTTTCTTTCTTCCAAAGTCAGCTACCAACTTAAATGTTTGTCATATTTTATCCAGAATTTCTAATTGTTCATAGTGGGAAATTTTCAGGTTATCTAGTCTATTGCATTGTCCAACCATTAAAGCTGAAGTCATTTTTTAATTTTATGCATTACTCACACTTGCAGGATCAATGTCGTACAGTCTCAGAGTCTGTGAAATATTTTCCAGTTGGAGAGCCAAGAATTCCTCCTCCATCCCTTCCGAGTCAGGCTGTTGGAGATCAAACTTCCACGGCAGAGAAAGATGTCCGTCCAAAGATGAAAACTATAAACAGATTTCCTCCTCTTTCTGAAAAGTCAACAAAGCAAGCACCAAGAGGCACAAACAAAGCTCTGGATCGGCCTTGGAAGTCTGAGCGCAAGCCCAGGAGCAGCTCTCCTGTAGAAGACGAGGCAGCCTATGACATGCTGAGGAGATGTTCTCAGTGTGGTATCCTACTTCCCCTGCCAACCCTGAACCAACATCAGGTACCCAGCTCCCGTTCTCTCCTTACCTGGCTGTGAACCATCTGGACAGTGTTGAAAAAAATCCAAGGGATGTTCATAGACATTGCTGCTGGAAAGGCCCTTTGGATCTTCTCCTTCCTTGTGTGCCCAAATCCACTCTTTCATAGCACTTAGCAACTGGTTTATTTGCATGATCTCCCAGACGCTGGGCCACATTTGAAGGCAGAGCTGGGTCTTCCATCTCTGTGTTTCCAGTTCCTAGCCCAGGGGCTGCCCACAGCAAATGCTCCAAAACTGTTGAGTAAATGAATGAAGCAGAGGGCATCCAGCCTAGCTCTCTCATGGTGTAGATAAGGCACTGAGGCCCAGAGATCAGAGCCTTGGTCAAGATCCTAAGCCAGTTGTGGCTTGCCTCCAGCAGATCAGGGTTTACAGCCATTTCCCTCAATACCCTTATTTTTACTTCCTAGATAATTTTATAGTCACAATAAGAATTAGCATTAGAGGTAGTTAACTATAATGTGCCAGTTACAAGGCAAAGCTCTTTACAAATGGTTAATCTTCATTAGAAACAATAGGCTGGCATTTTATCCCTATTTTACAGATAAGGACACTGGACAGAAAGGCCAAGCAGCTTCCCCAGGCTTATACAATTAGAGAGTGGCAGAGTCCAGCCTGGAATCCACGTGTATATAGTCCCTAAACGTATGCTCTTAAGCTCCAGATTGGATGCATCTCTTGAAAAAAAAAGAAAAAAGCTTTCATTATTTGATGTTTTTCAAAATAAAAAAGTACTAGATTTTGTTGTGACCAGTTGACATAATACCATCCAAAGAAATATAATACCATCCAAAGAAATAGAAAGGCAAAGCTACTCCTCCCCCACTCCCACCCCACCTCCCAGGTTCCATGCCCCAAGATACCACCTGCAGCAGCCTGGTGGGTGTCTTTCAAAGCTGTACCTCACTCACACACATTGTTTCTCCTTCCCCATATGTTATCTTGCTCTACTCATTACTCTGCCATTTCCCTTTTTCACTTAATATATGATGCACTCCTTACAAAAAGATAGACCTACATCTTTTTTTCTAACTTCTTTACGCATCTCTATATGCGCAGAAGCATATAATTTTACAAAGATGGGTGACTCGCATGCTGGCCAGGGGTGTTCTTAGTGCTATATTCTCCTGCCTTCCACAATTTGTTCTTTTCTTCCATACTTTTCTCTGTCCTTATATAATAGGGTTGCCAGACTTAGCAAATAAAAATACATTACTTGAGACAAAAATAATTATAAAATAATTGCATGGGATGTATTTATCCTAAAAAAAATTCTTTGTTTCTCTGACATTAAATTTTAACTGGGCATCCTGTATTTTACCTGGCAACCCTATTATATAACCACATACAAATATACATGTTTGGAGTCCGATTATACACATTTCTTTGCATCTTAATGTTATGATTCAGCAATATGCAAGGACATCTCTGCAAGCTAAATGATGTGGCTTTTTTTTTTTAATGGCTGCATGAGTTCCTGGTGTGGGTGTTGTCTAATCTGTTCATCCACACCCCTGATGATGACAGCCCTCTATTACGCATTGCCCTGAGCCTCCAGCAGGCCCCTTCTGGATCACTGGCTCCGCATCTCTTCTGTGCCATCTGTAGCTGTGGGTTGGTGCTCCAGGAACTGGGGATAGCAATGTCCAGAGAGATCCCAGGAACTAGCACTTCCTACTTTAAACACATCGACCTTTTTTTATATCCATTTCCTTAGGAGAAATGCCGGTTGTTAGCTGCATCAAAAGGAAAGCAAGCGAGAAGTTCCAGCTAGATCTGGAAAAGAAAAGGTACTGCGGACTTAGAGGATTTCATTTTTACACTGGCTTCCCCGCTTCCCTTCTGTGGGAGTCTGGGGGAAAGAGATGGGTTTTATTTGTTGGGTTTCTTTCTTGTAGAAGAAAAGATTTGGATTTTAACTCTTTTCTTCCTTTTGAACAGAGATGTTGGTTTGCCCGAGAGCTACAGATAAACGAGGAGAGAAAAAGGCTCCTGCTCTTCTGCCTGAGAATTCTGATCAAGTATCCAGGCCCTACAGCCTGGAAGCCCTGGGGAACCCCGCTCTGTCCCCGGAGAATAAAAACACCCTCCCTGGAAGCTTCTTGTCCACCTTCCTTTAGATTCCTCACTGGTTTTCCGCGCCAGGGATGGCAGCTGCTGGGACAGCGAGTAAGACAAGGCACGGGGAAAAGGCAGGGGCACGAAAGGAGAGGCAGAGGCAGGGAGAGAGAAATGAGGCTCGTGGTAGACAAAGGCCAGGTGGAGGGCAAACAGGCGCCTCTGAAGGCTGTTGGCAGGGAGAGCGGTTCTGGAAACCCAGAGATGCATCCACCTACCGGCAAACAGTATGCCCCTACCTTTCTGCCTGGTCTTTGGGGAGACCCGTTAGGGCTCCAGCCCCTGCCGGGAGGGGAGGGGCCAAGGAAAGTGGATGGGTTAGAGCGCTCCACTCTCCCGAAACTGGAAAGGTGGGGCGGCTCTCAGGCTTTGTCAGGAGAGGCTTTCCCTGGGGAGCCCTGTCTACGTTGGGGAAAGTGGAGGCGGTGGCAGAGCGCGCGGAGGCGGTTTCCAAAAGAGAGGCACACAAACTGAGTCTCTCGGGACTCGGCAGGACCCCGGGCTGGGTGAGAACCGGAAAGGCAGCGGACTGAGCGGGACTGAGCCGCAAGTTCGAGGCAGCACCTTTTCCTTGCATGAAAAGGGGAAGGCAGGGGGCATGCCCATCCTCACCCTGCGCGCAGGCCAAGACTCCTGCCCCCCAGCCCCCGGCTAGGGCACCTTCCTGGACAGTATGGGCGGGGACCTGCCTTGCCCTCTACACGCACGATCAACTGATCTGGCTACCCCAGGTTTGGGCCCCTGCGCCCAGTGGGGATGAGCAGAGCCCTGCAGGTGGCGGCGCGTCACAAAGGCGGCCCGCCGCCCGGCATTTAGCCTCCGCCAGGGCAGGGCGGGACCCCGGGAAGTCGCGGAGTTGGCGCTGGAGCAGAGGCGGCGCGGGCGGACCAGGCAGGCGCGCTCGCGGTCCCTGCAGCCCAAACCGGGCGCAGCCCGAGCGGGGCGCAGCGAGCGGGTAACAGGCGGGCGAGGGCCGCCGGGGCCGCGGGCGCGGGCGGGAGCGGGCAGATGCAGGCCAGGGGTGGCCGGGAGACGCCCGGAGGCCAGCGCGGGGAGGAGTGGGCGGCCCTCCTCACCAGTCTCCTTTCGGAAGCTTCCGGCACCTCCCCTTCCCTGGGTGACTGGACACCTTAAGTTTCCTTCCAGAGTTGGCGCTGTGTGATATGGTATGGTAGGTTTGAGAGTCCTTAGGCTGGGTTCAAATCCCACCTCCTCCCTTAGCCCGCGATCTCCCCAGGAGACTTTCCTAACCTTCCAACACCTCTGTTTCCTGATTTGTAAAATGGGTGTGTTCATACCTTCCACACAGGGATGTTGCAGAAGTACCTTGGCACCAACTTACTGATGGCAGCAAACATTTGTGAGGCATTTACTGTGTGCCAGGCACTGTTCTGGCGCTTTCCATATGTCAGCTCACTTAATCCTCCCAACACTAGGAGAAAGGGACTATTATTACTCCTGTTTACAGAGGTGGAGGCTGAGGCACAAAGCAGTTAACTTGCCTAAGGTCACACATAGCAATTGACAGGACCAGGATCTAACCCGCTAGCCCACTCTGCCTCCCCCTGGTGAGGAGGTCTTGGGGTGGGGGGTGTCCCAGTAATTACCTAGGACTTTTGGACTACTTGCAACAACTTCCCACCAAAAATACTCTTCCAGCCCCACCCCATGGCTGAAAGTGTCTGACAATTCTTCCCGCCAGTGACTTTGCTGGGGCAGAGGGTTTTGCTTAGCTTTTGAATTGGTTTAGCTTTTCTTGAGCATCTCTTAGGTGCCTCGCTCCATGTGAAGTGCTGTGGAGGCCCCTAGCCGCGGGCAGTTTATGTGTAATTGAAGACACAACAATATTTCTTCATTTGTTAAATGTTTAAGTACCTACTCAAAAGAAGAACGAGGCTGTCCTAGTCTCAAGGAGTGTGTGGGTCCCGTGGGAGGGAAAGGCTGAGACACAGATTATACTACAGGATGGACACTGGTGAGAGCAGGAGAAGAGGGCAAGCTGAATATGGAGGCAGTGGCTCTGGGGACCCGCTGGAGCACCGTGTCCGGGGTGGGGGCAGGCTGCTGCCAAATCCCGCAGAAGCCTGTCTGGATCTGGAGATGGGAGGGCCAGCTGGAGGCAGGAGTCAAACTGTTCGTAAGCGATGATGGGGCAGAGAGGACAAAGACATGAGAGAAGATCCCAAGGAAAGTCCTCCCCAGGAGCTCGCCTGAGGATGCTTGTGCCACTGTGGTGCTGGTGGGAGCTGGAGCAGGCCAGGGTCCATCCCAGGAGGTATGGCTAGGAGAAAGGCGGGGGTACCCACCTCGGGTTCTATTCAGATGATAGATGCAGTGAGTGAGATGTACGAGGAGCAACATGAATGATGCTTACACACATTAATTGCTCATTTGGCAAGCGCGCACACAAACAAAAAGAAGTACATCAAACACAATGGAATAGTTGCCTATGGTAGGGGGCAATGGAGTGGGACGTAGAGTTGAAAGGGAATAAATAAAACCAAAGAGAGGTCTTGCACAAATGTGTGTCCTGAACGGAAAAATATGATTAATCTGTCCCTCCGCACCTGAGGCCTGAGAAGTGGAGGTAAGAAAAAGGATCAGAAAGCCCAGGTTCTAGCCTGGGCCCTGTTATTAACTTGCTGTGTGACCGTAGGCAAGCCCCTTCACCTCTCTGGGGCTCAGTTTCCATCTGTAAAGAAATCAACTCTCAGATGTCTTCCAGTTCTGCGTTTTTATGAGCCACGAACATAATCTTGGGCAACTTGGTAAAGTACCCAATAAAAGCTTCATGGAGTGGTAGGGCTTGAACCTTAAAGAATGGGGTGTTGGGAAGAGGTAAAGAAAAGGAGAGGAGTTTTCAGGCAGGGAAACGTTGAAAGCAAAGTCATGAAGGTTTCAGAAGATGGCCCTGAAAGGTCTAGCCGAGGGCTTGCCGTACCAGGTGGGGCCTTTGCCCAGCTCTCGCCTGGGACTCCCTAGCCTGGCTGGAGGTACCACCTGCAATCCAACAGCCAAGTCAGAGACCTTCCAGTCCTCCCAGTTCTGTGTTCACCAGTTACCAGATCATGTCCTCCAAAGAACTCACCACCCACCCCATTCCCACCACAATGCTGCCCCAGTCCCAGGGTCGAGCCTAGACGCTGCTCTGGACCATCCTCCCTCCCCTCTCCTAGAGTGTCGTTTCTGTACCTCAAGACTGACCACATCACTTCTGAACATGCGACCCTCAGACCTTCCCTGGCTCCCCGTGACCTCAGCTGAGGTCCTCCACCCTCGTTCCACTGCTCTACCTTTTGAATGTAAACACAGCCATCCTCAATGTAGCTCAGCACCGACAGTGATTCTCATCTGGGGAAGGGAGCCGGCCATGTCAGAATTCCAGAGTCTTGAGGAGAGGGGAGAGTGGGACTCCCCGGCCTCTAGGACACAGCCTGTATCACATCACTCAGGGCCCCTTGACCCAGCACCTCCCACTGCTCCAGCTCCAGCTCCATCATTCCCCGCCCCTTACAAGTCAAGCTCCAAGCAATTTTTACTTCCCTGAATGTGACTACATCACGTGCATTCACAGTTCTGTGGCTTCGCCATATTGTTCCCTCTGCCCCAGAATGCATCAGTTCCTCCACCGCCACCTCTGCGCCAACCTGGTCTGCCTTGCAAATCCTTCTCACCCTGCAACACCCAGCTCAGACGACACCACCTCTGAGCAGCCCTCTCTACTTCTTCCTTACCCAGACAGAATTCATCGCCCACTGTTTGTACTACCCTGCACCATGAATATGCCCGAACCTTTCCACTTGGCTCACCGTATTGTAATTGACTCCTGGTCTGTGTCCCTTAGAGACCCCTGCTGGACCGTGACTCCTTCCAGGTGTGGACTGTAGGGGGACTTTATTATTGCACCACCTGCACCAGCATGGTGCCTACTACACCCACGGCCACAGTGCACGTTCATTCAATTGGGTTTAATTTCTGTTTGGCAGGTAATGGCTCTTCCTTCTTCCTCCCCACAGAAAACGAGTGATTGCTTTTCTTTCCTCATTTTTGGAAGCCCTGCCTACCACACAGCTGTACTGACATCGCTGTTCCTTGATGGACGAAGAAAGCCAACTGCTCCAGCCGCCAGACCAGAGCTGCTGGGCCACCCTGCCCGATGTGTGCCTGCGGCGTGTTTTCTGGTGGCTGGGAGACAGGGACAGATCCAGGGCGGCCCTTGTCTGCAGAAAGTGGAACCAGACGATGTATTCCGCCGAGCTCTGGCGATACAGGAGCATCACGTTCAGTGGGAGACCTTCCAGGGTGCACGCATCCGAGTTCGAGTCAGCTCTTTGGTATGTTAAGAAATTTGGTCGTTACCTGGAGCACCTGGAGATCAAATTCCTAAATCCTTACAACGCTGTCTTGACCAAGAAGTTCCAGATCACCATGCGAGCCCTTCTCTCGTGGCTGGGCAAGACTAACAACCGTCTGAAATCTCTCTCCATTCAGCACCTGGAGCTGGACCGCCTCGTCTGGAGGAACAGCATCAAGAGCTCCTTCATCAAAAGCTTGAGCTTCTTCCTAAAGAAAATGGGCAAACACCTGGATTATCTCAACCTGAAAGGGGCCAGGCTGACCGTGGAGCAAGGCTGCCATGTTCTCAACTCCCTGAGCTACTTAAGGAACGAGAGCGTGGCGTCGGAGCTCAACCTCGAGGACTACTTCAGCCACCATCTCGCCGTCTACAGCAGCCCCCGCTTCAACAAGGCCATGGCCGCATTCCACCAGCTGGTGTCCCTAACCCTCAACTACAACTGCATCTCCGACGAGCTGCTCGAGAACTTGTGCGAGAACAATGCCGGTACCCTCGGGACCATAAACATCAAATGCCACATTCATGACCCCCACGGGCAGGTCATCTGGGGCATGTCCTGGGCCAACCTGGCCAGGCACGCCGCCAACCTGAAGGTGAACTTCTTCTTTGAGCGGGTCATGAAGTACGAGCGCTTGGCCCGGATCCTCTTGCAGGAGATCCCGATCAGGAGCATCAGCCTGAGAAGCTGTTACTTCAGTGACCCAGACTGGTCGATGAGGCCCACCCTCGTGGACCTCCTGCCCACCTTCCGGCACACTCTGCAGGTAGGTGTGACCTGAGGGCGGGGAGGCTTTCGAGGAGGGTCTGTCTGCCGCTCAGGTTACTGGCCTCCTCAGAGGAAAGGCTGGCTGCCTGCTCTTGGTTGGGCTTGCACACACTCACTCAATCTCAACATGAGGTTCTGGGAAATGTTACCAAACTAAGCCTCTCCCGGCCCCCTAAGACCACGGCAGGCGACGGGAGCTGCTGCTCACTTCCTACACGTGGAACACAAGGAAATTTCTGGTTAGCTCTCAATCAAGGAAAGCCCCTAGATCCCCAGCTCAGAGCTGTGATGTCTGAGCAGGAAGGGGCCTCTACAGGTAAGTGTCAGGTCGGCAGCCTCTTCAGACCTTTCCACCCAGTCACAGCAGCAGGCAGCAAACAGTGTGACTCCAAACCAAACAAAAAGCCACATTTCACCCAAGTCACTGAAGAGCTCAGGGGTATGGGCTGTTCTCTAACCTGGCAGCATCCCATCTGTCAAGTTGGCATCATTCTTTCCCTCCTAAGGACTTCACAGAAGCTTGTGACGATTAATGTTCATGGGTATAAACACCACTGCTAACAGTGAGGGACTTCAAATGCTAATAGTTCATTTGATACTGATGGTGCTCAGGGCAAGCTACCCCAGGAGGCACCACTCTGGTATGTGGATTATTTCGAGCTGAAGACAATAAGGACTCAGAGAACTCAGGAAGAATACTTGAGTTTCCCCTCCCAAACTGCCTAAAGAATTTAAAACAAAAGATCTGTTTCAGGAAGGAGTTATTATCATGACTGCTATAAAGATAATGTAGGATAGAGGTTACAATAGAAAAGGCACCAACAAGCCCATTTTATCGGAAGTTCTGTCTCTCTGGCCACATTCTCTGGATGGCCCTGCGAGGAGTTGCCAGACAATCATTTACAAGGGAAGTCTCCATTTGTAAATGTATCTCCCTCTCTGTATTGGGAAGAGGGGGGATGACCTCATTTCTAGAAACTTATCAATGTGGAAGGTGAGGCCTTAAAACTGCATAATAAACCTTACTCTTGTTTACAGTGCTTTAGTGATAATCTCCTGTAACTGACACCCCCACCCCCAACATCCTCCTTGTCTTTGGTTGAACATGGTATTTAAGACGAGAATTTCTGCTATTGTGTTGAGAAACGCAGTGTCCCTGCTTTCTCCCATGTATACATGTTATTAAACTTGGTATTATTTTCTCCTGTTAACCTGTCTTGTTAATTATTTGGCCAGCCATAAGAACCTTAAGGAAAAGGGCAGAGGGAGATTCTCCCTCTTCCCCTGACAATACTCACATAGCCCTGAACTGGGCAGGCAGACATCATTATTATCCTTTGGTGCTGCAGAAGAACTTGAGGTATGGTGGCCCGCCCACAGTCACCTGGCCAGTGAGTCCACTGCAGGGCTAGACCAGCACCTTGGTCTCTGGACTCCAAACACATTGCTACCAAACTCCAAGTTCTGCCGTTGTGGATGAGAGCACCTCAGATCTCTTTCTCTGTGCACTGACTGTCCCGTATCCCTTAGTAAAGCCCTCGAGGCACCACGGCCATCAGGCCCAAAGCTGAGTCATGTTGATGTTGCAGAATGATGCGGCCAGTCCTGCCCCACATACACCTTCTCCTTTGGTGCTTTTCCAGAAATTAACTTTTGAGTTCAACAACAACCATGAGTCTCTCGACGAGGAGCTGCACCTCCTCATCTTATCCTGCAGGAAGTTGTTTTACTTCAAAATCTGGGCTTTCCTTGATGTCAGGTTTGTGGAGCGGATCCTGAAGAGTCAGGAAGAAGGGCAGTGTGCCCTGCGCACGCTCAAGGTAAGAGCCCCTAGCCCAGGTCTGGTTCCACGGGGACAGAGCAGGGGTGTTCAGGCGTCCAGCCATGGCGCTTCTGCTCTGGGACGAAGGTCAGAGACGAGGCAGGGAGTGGGGGCAGCCCTCTCACCTGAGTCTGTCCCCGAAAGGGACTCTGGAGCTGTCTGCCTTAGTAGTTGGGTTTGGGCTTTTCCTGATCCTGCCAACAACTGTACGTGTACATCATTTGGATGGTTTTCAGTGCCTGAATGATGCAGTCATGGGCTGTGTGTGTGCGGGTGTGTTTCTCTGTTGGCACAGGTGAGAATTTATACGAACAGATATGAGACGAATGAAGAGGACAGGACCCTGCGGGAGATTTACAGGAAGTACAGAAAGCTGATCAATTCAAACCTTAACTATTTCGTCATCGCTTACCCCATGATGTAATGAGCGCTCTCCACAGGAAGAAGGCCAGGAACACTGTGAACTTGACCATCTGGTTCTCACAGAACTACACCTGGGGCATCCCCTCCCCCCACCCCTTCTTCCTCTCCCTCTCCTTTTCGCCAGTTCCACACCAACAGGAATGTCCCAGCAAAGGCTGGGACTGCTGGTGACCTGAGGGCCCCGGGTGACTTTAAAGTGCTATCTATTCAACTATCCAGGGTAACTTCCTTTTTGTTATTTGGTTTTGCTTTTTGACCCCCTGACTCAGCCACAGAGCTGGAAGCCCAAAGCAGTTCAGAGCAGTGTCTTCCTAGGGGACCCTGACTCCTGCTACTGTGCTCCTGAAAAGGGGTCACTAGCCAGGGAGCAAATAGAAATGCATTTCTCCTGACCGACATTATCAGCTCAGAGTGCTCTCTGTCCTGGCTGACCTTCAGCTGAGCCCCCCGACACTGACGCTGGTGAGCCCTGATGTCCGATGAATGGAAATCCGCCAGCTTGCCCTCGAATGAAGCAGGGAGATCCCCATGTTTAGCAGGAGCCGGAAGTCCCCCCACCCACAGAAGGAACTCAGCCCCTAATTTATCGGCACTGTCCACTCGGATCTCCTGCCTCTGCTTTTGTTGTGTCTCCTTTGCCTTCCCATCCAGGCAGCGAGGCGCCCAGCCTGTGGTGATCACTCGGTCCTCAGGTGTGGGGCTGAACCAGAAGTGGCCCCTACAAGCATATTTACAAAGAATTTGTAATGTCATGGGGAAATGTTCCCAATGAATGTTCAGTGAAAAAAATGCAGGACACAAAACTGTATATTTACTTATATATACTTATATAAGGGTTTTTTTGAAAGCATAGAAGAGATACACCAAACATGTGAACAGTTATCTCTGGGTGGTGGAATTATGGGTGGTTTTTATTTTCCTTTTTATGTTTTCCCCTATTTCTCAAATTTTCTACAATGACCATATGCTATTTTTATAATCAGGGAAATCTAGTGTGTTTTAAACGGGGAGTAATTATAAATTCCTGAGCCCATGCCACAGACATATATTTCTTCTGGTCTTTTGAGATTTTTGTGCATATGGGGTTTTTTTCAATAGATATAAATTAATAAAATCTCAGAATACTTTGGACCAGCGTCTCATTTCAGATTTTGTTTGTCTCGCCTTTCGTGTGCTGTGTCTATATTTATGCCTAGCTTTTTAGGCCCTTGGTGAAGTTCCTATTTATCCAGTGCTTTTCAGTTTCACAGCACGTCCACATTCTCTGTCTCGTCTGGATGTCCCTGCAGTGCTGGTGGGCAGAGATGGTCCCTGTGTCACTAACATTCAGAAAAGATGGACACTGGTGAGGCGAATGGGGTCCCCATCTGTGGGGAGCTCCCAGGACTGATGGGAGAAGACACTTTGAAGTGTCATGAAATGCTAAAACCAGAAGGCCCTTGGGAGCCAT
Source organism: Ceratotherium simum simum (assembly GCF_057802395.1). Classification (NCBI taxonomy): domain Eukaryota; kingdom Metazoa; phylum Chordata; class Mammalia; order Perissodactyla; family Rhinocerotidae; genus Ceratotherium; species Ceratotherium simum. The sequence continues at coordinate 13,294,180 of NC_141915.1, forward strand.
CGAGTACCAAGTGGACCAGAAAGGAGGTGGCTTGAGATGAGGAGGGAGCCTCGGCTGGAATCCAGACCGCCTGGGAGGTGGATTGGTATCATGATTTACCCATGTGTAGACCAGTTCTGGTTCGTTTCCTTTCATCCCCAAATGCAGATTCTAAGTGTAGAGGACTTCTTTATGGAAAACATGTTAACATAAATAACATTTTTATGAACATGTTTTCCATAAAAGAGTGGATACATTTTATAGTTTTGCAAATCTCTCTGCTGTCTGGCTTAATAGTATTCAGCTGGCTTCTCATCCCTGCTTCTGCAGAACGTTGCCACATCACGTACCACGTAGCCTCTGGAAAACTCCAGAGAGAATGAGAGTGCAAAATGCACATCACGTCTTGGTGTTATTGTTAAAATTGTGTTGACCCTCGTGGATCCCTTGACAAAAGGTCTCCAGGACCCTCAGAGATTCCCTCGGCCACACCGAGAACTACTGCACAGACATTCCAGCTCCTCTGAGGGACTGAAACAGGACTAAGACCGGGAGCGTCCCGGTGGGAAAACCCAGAGCACACGAGGTTTCCAAACTCAGCTACAGTTAGAGGAACAAGCACATCCTCCTCGCCTCGAGGGAGTTGGTAAGATTCTTCCCAATCTTCTTCCATTTTTAAACAGCCTTGCCAAAATTCATGGATGAATTTTCAGGTAAAAATACTTTGAGGCAACAGATCCTGGTTTCAGGAGCTGAAAGCCCGAGATCCGATGAAGCATCAGTAACGTGTTAACCGTGTGACCTCCAACAAGTCAGTTCATGTTTTGCGCCCCAGTTTCCTCATGAGATCCTGTTTGTGAAAAGGCATTATAAACTGTAGAGCTCTGTTGTACAGGGACGGGAGAGCTCTCTGTAAGAGCCGGAGCCTGCGTTCCCTCGCCGCCTCTGCCCCAGATGGCCTGATGCACATCCCTGCTGCTTTCCAGGCCTCAGTTTTCCCATCTGTACAATGAGGAGGTTAGATAGGATCAGTGGTTTTCAAACTGTGCTCCCTGGAGCACCCTGGGGAACACTGCTGGGGGAACAGTGGGGACACTCTTCCCAGACACCCTGCTTTCTGTTTCTCCCATAAGATTGTGTTTGACAAAGGGTTCTGAGGTTAAAACAATCTAGAGAGAGAGAAAGAGAAACAAAACCTTGGTCCGATCAGTCTCCAGGCCCATACTCTGGCTCTGAGACAGGTTATCAGTCAAGATATGTTCTGGGCTAAGTGTCAGGAGACCCAACAGCGGCTGAAACAAATAAGGGCTTATTTTCCTTACTAATGGGAAGTCTGGAGTGAATTGGCTGCTAGTTGTGCTTTAGGCCTCCCAGGGTTGGGACTAGTTATCTCTGTGCCCCTCTTAGCCTTTCACCACGGTCTCCAGAGGCTGCTGCAGCTCCAAACACCTCAGCCGTTCCAAGGCAGGAAGACGGGGAGTGAGGAAGGCACCAGTGGTGGATATCTTTTCCAGAAGCCACCAGATGACTTCTGCTTTTGCCTCTGTGGCCAGAACTGAGTCACAAGCCACCCTCACATGCAAGGGAGGCCGGGAGCGAATTTAGCTCACGGAGCCTCTATAAGGGAGGTGGGCAAGGGAGACTCTGCAGGTTGGGCACAGCGGTTGGGTTAGGCAGCTAGCAGTGGCACTGTCTCCTCCACCACGGGGGGTTGTGTGGGGCTGACCATCTGGGAGCACAGAGTCCAGCGGCTACACAGGGGCCTTAGCCCTTTCCTGAGGGGACGCAGCCCCAATGTCACAGTCAGGTACAACAAGTGCGCTCAGATGCAGCTCATTAGGAAACCCAGAAGCCAGATCAGCTCGCATTATTGATTTCGTCATTTCCCTAACTCTTCTACGTTTGGGAAGCTGAGTCCCTGATTGTGGTTCCTCAATATGAAAGACCATTTTTGGCATTTACCTGGGACTTGAGGTTACCAAACGCTTCCCAAACTTAGAGGCAAAGAGTGGAGTTTAGGTCCTCACAGGAAACAGACTCCCCAAGATGAAGATACTAAAGTCTCAGGTCTGATTAGAAAACTTAAGCTCTGGGCCGGCCCCATGGCTTAGGGGTTAAGTGCTTGCCCTCCGCTGCTGGCGGCCCGGGTTCGGATCCCGGGCGCACACCGACCGTACCACTTCTCCGGCCATGCTGAGGCTGCGTCCCACATACAGCAACTAGAAGGATGTGCAACTATGACATACAACTATCTACTGGGGCTTTGGGGGAAAAAATAAATAAATAAAATTTAAAAAAAAAAAAAAAAACTTAAGCTCAGTCTCTAAATCTGGCAGTGAGTCACTGTAAACCGGTTATTAACTCTGTGCCTGGTTTCTCCGTCTAAAAATCTCTCCTTGCTACTCGATGGTGAGACATAATAGTTTTAGGAGTGTATGTTCTAGAGTTAGCCTGCTTGGGCCTGAATCTTATCTGTATGACCTCTCTAAGCCTCAGTTTCCCCACCTGTAAAATGGGGATAATAACAGTTTGTATAAATAACTCACTAGAAGCATTCACTACATTAATGGTTGCCACAGTTGTTGGGATTACCAATGGTACACCTGTCTTCCAAGGCTATAATAAGTCCTCCTTGGTTTTGATGTGAGATTGTAACATCCTTCATAGGGACCCACAGCCAATTCCTCTGGAAACAGATTTGGCTCTTTGAGACCCCTTGCCTTTGTGTATGCCATGCCACTCCCTAGAATGCCCCCCACTACTTTCTACCAAGCAAACATCTATTTCTCCATCAAGATCCCATTCGGGTAACTCCCACTCCCAGCCTTCTTGGTCAGCCCGCTTGTCCAGTCAAGCGGCATGGCCTATGAGTGACAACCCTCTCGGGTGGGCAGCCATGAGAAACCACCGGGAGTCAGTGAGCAGAAAGGGGAATGCGGTATGAGGATTCTTGAGAGTCTCCCAAAACCCACAGAATCCAAGGGCCTCAGAACCTGCCTGGAGCCGAGGAAGCGAAAGCCGCAGGGGATGCGGGCCGTTCTCTCTCTTCTCTTTCTCTAGGTGCATTGGCTTCCACTTTTTCTCTTGCTGCAAACTGGCTTCTGTTTCCTGCCCACATGACAGACAGCAGCTGTCATCCACTTTCCAAAGCCTACATCTCCTGAATTCCAGAGAGCAGCCGGGTGGAACTGGACTCTCCTAGTCCCAAGTCCACATTCCTCAGGAGAGGGCTCACTGGCCGACCTCGTTAGCCGCTCACCCCTCACCCAGTCAACCAGGGAGGAAGGTGAGGAGTATCGTGGCCAGTGGTGCAAATACAGTAGTTCCCACTGAGTCATGTGGAGGGGCGGGGACAGTTCCTGAAAGGGGAATCTGCACACAGTGGAGTGCAGGAATATAAATATAAGCAAGAAGTCACCCTGTGACCTACTTAGAGCCCTGCTTCACATAAAGAAGTAATACCCACCGCATTCTCTGGTCCCAGCAGAGCCACTCACTCTTTCCTTCAGTGTATATTAGTTGAGGTTCCTAAGGGAGCAAGTAACAGAAACAAACTTCTGGATGCTTAAGCCAAGAAAGGGACTATATAGGGGTATGTCATAGAAAGAGTTGATTGTTGAACATTTTGCACGGGAGGACCCAAGGTAGCTGTAGGGACCACAGGAGTTAGTGACTCTCCTCTCCAGAGCCCTCTGGTCACTCCAGTCTCTGTGTGTTTCAAAATCCCGATTCCCAGGAGGCCGACTTAGGATGGCCCAGCTGGGTCATTGAGCAGTGGCCAGGGAGAGCAGGTCCTATCATATGGACGTGGTTGTGGAGCCCTCCCTGTGTATATTGGGGTGTGGTTCTCAGAGAAGAAATGATTGGGGGCCAGGAAGTTAGCTCAGGCCACGGTGAGAAGAACGCTGAGTTTGGGGCCATTAAAGAGTCTTTGTACCTAATTGAGATCTTCCTTTTAAATGCCATTTATGATCTAAGGAATGCAGTGGGAAATATTTTATAAAGAATTGTCTTCTTCAAGGATTTCAGGAAGATATCAGGGCCACTATTCTTAAACAAGGCTCAGACCAAGGGATCTGGATCTCCATGATGACTCCATTGTGTAATTTACATACACAGGCAAACACAACAAAAGGCATTAACGAGACTTCATTATTTGGAAGACAGCTAGGTCTCGCGCTCTGCTACTTCCCTCTCTGGGCTTCAGTTTTCCCAACTGTACAATGATTGACTTGGACTAGATACTTTTCAAAGTCTGCATTCACAGCTCTAAGATTTGTGACTTCCAAGACACACTTATTTTTCAAAGCCACAGGCCACAGTGAAAGAAATCAGCTTGGCACCTTGTAAGACTGACTGCAGCCTCGCATGTAGTAAATGGGGAAATGTTGCACTATTTCTGCTCTGACCTCTCAGCTTTTCTTAGTCCTTGGGGGCAGAATATGTACCAGCAGAGAGCAGAGGCTAGTATTTTTCTTTTCAAAGCACAGCCTAAGATAAGCATCTTTAAAAATAAGCATCTACACTTCTTGCTTTCTTCCTCCAATACCCTATTGAAATAGCTTTTGGCAAAATGTCACTGGTGATTGCCTAATTGCCAAATCTAGAGGATGCTCTGCCTTTCTTAGCTGATGCTCTGGAGCCCTGAACCTGCTGACCACCAGTGCCTGGAAACATTCTTCTACTCTGGCATCTGTGACACCACGTTTTCCTGGCTTCCTCCAGTCCCTTGGATGTTCCTTCTTAGTCTACCTGTGGGACTCTTCTTCACCCAACCTGGAAGTGTTGGTGTTTCCCAGGGCTCAGGCCCAGATCCTTCTCCGTGCACCTCAAACTCCCACGCGCCCCTGACTCCATCCACCGCCTCTCTGGGTTCCTCCCAGCTCTCTGGCTGTAGCCAGACGTTCCTCCCACCACAGGCTCCTCACCCTCAACCAGTGAGCTGGTCACCTTCACCCGCCCGCCCCACCCTCATTGTAGAAGCCCTTCTCTTCCCACACTCCCTCTCACCAGAAGTGCCACCATTTACCCTGTTACCCAAGCCAGAAACCAGGGAGCCATCCTTGATTCCTGTCCCTCCCTCGCCCTGTATATCTAAGCAGTCACCAAGCCCCATAATTCCTAGACAGCTGGACTCTGTCCCTCCTCTGCTATTCCTATGTTCACGTCTTAACTCAGTCTCCCATTATGTCCAGCTGGATTACTGGGCCTCCTATAAGGCCTTCAGGCCTCTGGCTCCAATCTCTGCCCACCCCATCCCCACAGGGGTGCCCACAAGCTTCTGCCCTTCAAGCTTCTGTTGCTTTGCACTGGCCTTTCCACCTTCCTGGAGTAGTCCTTCCCACTCTTCTCCTCCAGGACGCTAATCTCGACTCATGTTCCATAACAGGTGCTCACTAGTTGGTAATGGTTGTCTCCACTATTATCATCATTGTCCTTCACATCTCAGCTTAGGTGTCATCCCCTCCAGGAAGCCCTCCCTGATTCCCGCCAGCTGTTCTCATGGCCATGGCTGTCCTTGCCTCCACCACAGCATCATCCTAGCTTCCTAGTCTCCCTACCCCTGCCACATGATAGGTGCTCAATAAATGTGGGATGAGTTATTTTGAAATTTGTAGTTTTTTTAAGCTCTAGTGTTACTTTTCAACATTTTCTCTTAGTTCACAGATGCTCTTTTTTTAGAATATTAGAAACTAACTCCTCACTTGAAAAAAAAAAAACTAGCTACATTTATTGAGTACCTACTAAATCAGGCTCTATCTTAGGTCCTTTACACACAATACCTCATTTTATCTTCACAACAACCTGTGAGAAGGATGTGACCCTAATTAACCACTGAGCCTCTCAGAGCCATATTCACAAGGAAGGGTGTCTCCCCAAATCTTCCCACCCTGCTGGCCACATCCTTGGGGACAAGGCTCATAATCCTGTTAAGTGAGCACAGACTCTGAAGTCTGCCCTGTAAGCTGGGGAGGGCTGCTTAGACCCTTCCAAGCCAGAGCAGAAGAGCCCCCAGACACTTCCCCAGGGCAGAGAGGAGGGGCCCCCACCTTGTCGGGCCTGGGGAGGGCTGCATATTTGCTCAGCATCTGAGAGGTGATGCTCAGGATCTGGCTGGGCAGGTCACAGCACAGATCAGCATTAAGCTGATGCTTTCAGCCTCAAAGAGTTCTCCATCCAAGGCTGACAGCAAAGAATCTCTGAACCAAGGAACACGTGGACTGTAAACCTGGAGTCAGGCCTGCGTCCCACACTCTGTGCCTTTGTGTCCCAAGACACCACACAGGGAACGTCAAAGACGGGAAGGGCTCTGGGCCATTTAAGCCAATCCTCTCACTTCACAGGTGGCCCTGGGAGAGGCAGGGACTTTCTGGGCAGTGTCGGAACTAGAATCCAGGTCTCCTGACCCCGGCCACCGGTGCTCTGCCCTATACCACCAGTAGGCATTAGGGAACCAAGTGTTAGCGCAGAGCAGGCGAGCAGCTCCATATGCAGAAGAGTCCTGAGACGGTGAACCCCCCACTTGGAAGGTGCTCCCTCCATGTCAGCGGAACGAATGAATGAATGAATGAGCAGTTTCCCACAGCAAAGGTCTTCCTTTGACCGTCACCCGGATGTGTCCTTGAGCTGCTGTGACTCAGCAGAAGACAGTCAGCTCTAAGCAGAACGCTCTTTGGAAAAGAAATAGTAAGTATATGGAAATGGTCTTGGTGAAAACTTTCAAAGAGGAATGTAACCATTAAAATAATTATAAAGATGATATAGCACCATGGAAAACTACTTGCAATGTACAATTAAGGAAGAAAACAATTATACAAAATTGAGCCTGTGCCACGAGTACAACTGTGCGGAAATTATGCGGGTATAGGGGTGGGGACGTTAAAAATGGCTCACATTTAGTGAACACTCACTTCCCCACGGGCCAGGCTCTGTATGACGCCCTTCCCACAAGATCATCTCAGTCAATCCCACAGTGACCCCATGAGGCAGGTATTGCCGGAGAACTTGAACTCAGGAATGTCTGACTCCAGAACCTCCACTCTTAGCCACTGACTTGAGTCTGCAGCAAGAACTGGAGTAATTTTTTTTCTTTCCTTTTACTGTTACTTAAGTATTAAAAAAATACTCCAAATGATTACTAACTGATGTGGAAACCAACACCGAACTCATACTCTCTGTTTACATTCAGGAAAGAAAACAAAACCCGGAAATCCTTTCCACGTGGTGATGCTAAAGGATGTGGTCTCCAGGCCACTAGAAAAGCTTACCTCTGGAGCCCAGGAGCGTTGCCCTCTCTTTCCCAGGCTACAAACCTGAGACCACAGTCGCTGGGCTCTGAACACAAGCCGAGCACCCTCCATAAGCCGCTCCTCACCTTGCCCTGTGGGTCCTGACACCTCCAGCCTTCCCAGAGTGTCACTCAGCCCTCCTCCTGCCAGAGCCTCCCACCCCACAGCTGACACATGTGTCCACTGGTGCCCTTCCGAGCCCCCCTCCAACCTGTGAACAGAGACATCCCCCTTCATACCCCGTGACCCCAGACAACAGCAACCTGGCCCACCTGCTCTCAACCCGTCCCACTAGATTGCCTTTCTAAGAGCGGGAAGGCTCTTGGCCCTGTCCTGTCCTCTCCATTTCACCAGGACAAAGAGGCCAAGAGAGACGCCTGCGGGTGTCAGGGAAGACTTAAGGGGGCTCCTGATCCAGGGCCACACCTTTCCCATCTAAGTTCTATATGACTTGAATATGCTTCCCGTGGACCAGCCAGGGGTCTAAGTCAGCAGTCACCACATCGTCCTCTAGGGAAAAGGGATCTTGAGAGCCAAGAGAAATGTTGGCCTCCCCTCTCACGAGTAGGACGGGCATGGTCTGAATAGGGGATCCAGCCTAACTACTGAATTGAGATAAATCTGAACTAAAATGTCTTGGACCCCTCCCCCAGGGCTCCAGTCCTGTGATGGCATAAGAATGGCCTGTGCTAATACATGGAATTTAACTGCTAACCAACCACCACACCCACAGCAGCAGCGGAACAGAGCCTTGCATCCAAATCCCAGCTCCCCAGCAGGCTTGGAATCCCGGCAGAGAGCTTGCGGCGGGCTGACTGGAAGTGCTGCCCACCTGAAATGAGAGTTCCCTACTACTGTTTCACGACGCGATTTAATGAGAATCTGAGCTCTCCATACATTTAGCAGACAGCATCCGGACGGAGGCCCCCAGCCCACTCCCCATGGTCATCCCCGTCCCGCAGCGGGATGGACCTCCGCAGGTGCATACACAGCACTTCGTCGATGTAGATGGTGTTCTCTTTGACCTGGATCTCCTCCTGCAGGGCGAGTTGTCTGCGATTCAGCCCCTTCAGCTCGACCTGAGCTTGGGCTAATGTTTCCTTTAATCTAGGAGAAGAGGAAGAACATAAGGGAATGATTCATCGCTCTGCATCGCGTTTTCATGGGAAAAAAATGTATTCATGTCTTCAGTGCAGAAGCCAAATTGATATGTCGTCTGTTTCTCTCCTCCTTAAGACAGAGATTTCAAATTGGTGGCCACAGGCCAGATTCGCAAGGCAGACAAACCCAGGAACTGCCCACATTTAAAACTGTAGATTTTACCTAAACGTCTGGATTTGGACTTTAGAAAAATTTAAACATTGGGATCCATTTCCTACATGGCAGCAATTGGCTGGAGTTAGTAGAGACTGCCCTCTAGACAGGAAGACCTCCAACATTATAGACGCAAACTCATGCCTAGCAGGCTCACCCACCGTGCACTGCCTAGTCCTGCCCACAGTCCAGGCTTAAATGGAGCCCCAGCGGCCCTCTGCCCACAGCTGCCGGCCTACCTTGCCACGTTGTGGGTGATCTCCTGAACCTCCTTCATCAGCCGATACTGCGCCACGTCGCGACACAGCTCCACGTTAGGCCGACGTGTCCTGGTCTCCAGGCGTGTATGAGCCACCTTGGCAGGCCCTTCTTGGTCAAGGATGGCTTTCTCAAGAACTGTAACATTTTTCTCCTGGGAAGCAATCTCTTCCATGACCTTACAAAAAGGATTAGAGTAGGTGAGGCCAGGTCGTGCTCCTTAAAACTCAGCAGCAGACACTCTTAGGAGGTCCGTTGTGATCACGTAAGTCAGGAAGAGGAGACCTCAGATTTCTACCCCAGCAGGGCCCTGGGATGAGTCTGATCTCTCTTCCCTATAGCGGTGGTTGCTGGTGGGCAAGGTAACTCACCCAACCTTAGAGCCTCACAGATGGAATGTACATGACTGGCCCTTGTTGCCTCATCTCCTTCCCAAATAAGGTGAATTCCCTGGACAATGCCCTCAGCAAAGGCTGGAGGCTGCCCATTTACCTTGGTACAAAGTACCTTTGTATCATCAGCAGAAAGCTGCCTATTTCCTTATCAATCCACCCACTAGCACTGGTTCTGCCCCCTAGAAGCCTGAAGAAAGAGTGTGAGCAGTTTAATCTGTGTTTTGTTGGTTTCTTTGATAGTGGCTTTGTGCACAGAAAAGATTACTTAGAATTTAGTTGGGTTTTTTGATTAATACTTAATGAGTTTAAAAATTTATTTCTTCTTTAAGCTTTTTTTTTAAAAAACTTCGCATCATGGAAACTTCCAAACCCACAAAAAAGTGGATAGTTCCACTATCAGTTCATTATAAGGAACCTCATGGACCCCTCATCAGTTTTAGGCAATGATCAATACATGGCCAATCTTGCTTCATCTATAACCCCCATCCCCACCCCTACCCATCAGCTTAATTATTTTAAGGCAAATCCCGGATATTATATCATTTCAGTATTAAATACTTGAGTATGATTTCTAAGACATAGGACTCTTTTTTTTTCTTTTAACATAACTACAATACCCTTATCACACACACACACACACAGAATGATCCTTTAATATCACCTAATATCTAGTGTTCAAACTTCCCTGATTGTCCCATATTTTTTGTAAGCGTTGGTTTGTTCAAATTAGAATCCAAATGATGTCCACACATTACATTTGGTGTTCTTAGGCCTTAACATTTCTTAAGCTTTTCTCGAATTCAATTCACAGATATTATACTATGTTTAAATTTAGCAAATGTTAACAATCACTTTAAATTAATTTTGATCAATAGTTGCTCCCATTTCAAACTTAGTTGAAATCTTTTGAACATTTATTTAAAGCAGCTTTTATAAATTTGATATATAACATAAACATAGCATTTATAAATTTGATCTAGAACTTTTTAAAAATACTTGAATTGTCTTAACAAACAAGGCCTCCTGGAGTTCTTGAAAGCCCTCATCAATCTAGTGAACTAGTAAAAATGATTAACCTTGAATTCTCTGACATATTTTAATAATCTTCGATCTTAAAATTTCAATTTAAAATCATAAGGCTAAATTAACTATTTAATTACATATTTCAAGTTATAATATTTTTAAAAATAGGCAAAATTCTCTTAAATTTTACAAATTCTTAAAATATCCCAAATGCACAGATTCTTTAAAACAAAACTGCTAACACTATGGATTAGATCAGGAATCAGCGAACTATGGCCTACGGGCCAGATGCAGTCTGCCACCTGTTTTGTCCAGATTGTGAAATAAGAATTTTGTTTTATTAATAGACTTGATTTTTAGAGCAGTTTTAGATTTACAGCAAAATGGAGCGGGAAGTATCGAGTTCCCATAGACCCTCTCTCCCTCTCTACACAGTTTCCTCTATTATTAACATCTTGCATTAGTGTGGGACATTTGTTACAATTGATGAACCAATGTTGATACATTGTTATTAACTGAAGTCCATCGTTAACATTAGGGTTCACTCTCTGTGTTGTACCGTCTATGGGTTTTGACAAATGTATAATGACATGTAACCACTTTTACAGTATCATACAGAATAGCTTTCACTGCCCTAAAAACACCCTGTGCTCCTCCATTTCATCCCTCCTTCCCTTCCCTTCCCACCCCACATCTGAGGCCCTGACAGCCACCGACCTTTTTACCATCTCCATAGTTTTGCTTTTTCCAGAATGTCATAAAGTTGGAATCATACAGTATGAGTCACAGTCTGAATTTCAGATTGGCTTCTTTCATTTAGCAATATGCATATAAGTTTCCTCCACGTCTTTTTGTGGTTTGACAGCTCATTTCTTTCTATAATTGAATAATATTTCACCGTATGGATGTAACACAGTTTGTTTATCCATTCACCTGCTGAGGAACATCCTGCTGGGAACATAATTGCCCATCCAAGTTTGGGAAATTATGAATAAAGCTGCTGTAAACATTCATAGGCAGGTTTTTGTGTGGACATAAGTTTTCAACACATTTGGGTAAATACCAAGGAGTGAGATTGCTGAATCATATGCGTATGTTTAGGTTTGTAAGAAACTGCCAATCTGTCCTCCAAAGTGGCTGCACCATTGCATCCCCACCAGCAATGACGAGAGCTCCTGTTGGTCCACATCCTCGCCAGCACTTGGCGCTTACCAATGCTTTGGATTTTCTATGGGTGTGTAGTGGTATCTCGTTGTTTTAATTTGCAATCCCTAATGACATAGGCTGTGGAGCATCTTTTCATATGCCTAATTGCCATCTGCATATCTTCTTTGGTGAGGTGTCTGTTCAGATATTTTGCCTATTTTTTAATTGGGGCTGTTGGTTTTCTTATTATTGAGTTTTAAGGGTTCTTTGTATATTTTGGATAACACTCCTTTATCAGATATGTGTTTTGCAAATATTTTCGCCCAGTCTGTGGCTTGTCTTTTCATTATCTTAAAAGAAAGGTTTTTACACTTTTAAATGGTTGAAAAAAATCAAAAGAATAACATTTCATGTCATGTGAAAGTTATACAAAATTCAAATTTTAGTGTCCATAAATAAAGTTTTATTGGAACGCAGTCAGGCTCATTCATTTATATATGGCTGCTTTTGAAGTACAATGTTGCAACAGACTGTACCCTATGCTCTCACTGCTTTGCGCTGCTGTCCAGAGCACTACAAGTCCCAAGGACACGGTTATAACTTGACAGCTTTCCGAGTGCTACATGTATCACCATACAGTGACATCTTATTTTATTTTTTATTACCAGTGCATACCCATCATGTTAAAACAAGAAAAGTGGGCTCTGTGTTGCACTTTTAAGGCATAGTGAAACGTCTGTTGTGTTATCAATTAGATAGCAGAGCATTGTGTTTATTATGCAATGACACCATAGCTGTGCCGAAAAAGCATGGTATACGTCGACATTACCAGACTAAGCATCCGTCACAATATTCCCAACTCACACAAGAGCAATGACCAGAAAGATTATAAATTTAAAACAGAATATCTCATCACTGCAGAATTTCTTCAGAAAAATGAAAATGGGGCTGCAATCAAAGGAAGATTCCAAGTGGCTCATTTGCCAGCCAAGCAAGGAAAGCCATTTACTCACATTGAGTTAATTAAATCACGTTTGACTGCAGCAGCTCAGGAGGGCGTCCAGAGAATACAAATTTGTTTAAACCTATTAGTCTTTCTGCAAGAATGGTGGCTCGAAGAGTTAGGGACATTGGAACAACATCAAGAGTCAATGAAAACACAAGGCACATAATTTTGGATGGTTTTCCTTTGCTCTTCATGAGTTGGCAGGTGTTCTGATACGGTTCAGTGTTGTTTATTCCAGGAGTCAGTGCTGAGTTGGAAGTGACTAAAGAATTAGCCTCTGTAACAGTCACGTGAAATAACGACAGGCGAGGATATTTTCAAAAAGTTGAGACAACATTAATTCAATACAACCTGAAGTAGAATCTGCTACGAAGTGTGACAGCTGATGATGGCACAAATATGAATTGAGAGGAAAAAAGTCTTAGTTAAACATATGTACAGAGCTTGCAGAAACGGAAGCTGTTTAAAGCCCATGGTTATTCATTTTATTATTCATCAGAAAGGACTCTGCAGAAGATATTTGGATCCATCACACATTATTGAACCAGTAGCATCAATAGTATCCTCCTTAGCTCTCACAGATTTGACCATCATCGGTTCTGTGAGTTTTGTTGGAAACAGAAGCTGAATATCCTGACTTGCCCTACTACTCAGTGATTCAATGGTTTAGCAGTGGTAGAATTTTCTTGTGGTTTATTTTAGCTCAAGACCAAGACTGAAATTTTTCTGAAGGAGAAGAACCACCCTCAGCCACTATTACCAACACTGAACGGTTTTGGAAATTAGCTTTTGCTGCAGACTTAATAATATTTCTTAATGAATCCAACCTAAAATCACAGGGTAGAAGGACTTACACGCAAAGCTTACACTGCGGCGAAGTCATCTCAACAGCTAACGTGACTGAATCGCAAGTAATATCAAGCTGCCTTGCGCACTTCCTGTGCTGTCAAAAGTTAAATCAAGAAGCAAGACCTCCATTCCCACACAGTCTCAGAAGAAACATTTCCAAGTTCCAGCAGTGTCTTTTGGACCTCAAAGCAAGTGCAAAGGAAATTTCCATATTTCATAACCCACTTAACTGTGCAATTGAAGAGCTTCTACCCACCTTCAACTGGAAGTGATTAATCTGAAATGTAATGCCATGCTAAAAGGCAAATATCAGGAGAAGAATCGAACAGAATTCTATAAATGCCTTCCAAGTGATGAACACATCCAATTAAAATCCTATGCTCATAGATTGTTATCAGTACTTGGCAGTAACTATCTGAAGGAAAAGACATTTTCACTACAGGTCAGCATTAACAGATGAATTTGCAATAGGTTTTGATAGAAAATACTAACTTGGAACCCCCACAAAACAAATTATCCTCCCCCAAAAGAATCCCCTTCTTCTCATCTATAAAAACTATACTCAATTATTATTATTGTATTTTTAATTTTGTCAATGAAGAATCTGTGGAAATTTGTTTTCTTTCTCATTATGTAAATACCTACATAATATCCTTGATTTTGTCTCTGGGCCCACAAAGCCTAAAATATTTACTATCTGACCCTTTATAGAAAAATTTTTCTGACCCCTTAAAGTAATCTAAACCCTGGGTTATATTATTTTAAACATTGCTATTCTTAATTCTAGATTTTGCTGGGGTTAAAATATGCTTTTCCCAATAAAGAAACTATTGTGTCATCAGAAATAAAATGGGGGTTACCCTACCCTTTAATTTGGAGGCCGTCTTCTCAGCTTGCTGAGTCTCTTCATGGCCAGGGAGGCTTCTGGCCAGAGGGTAACCAGATGGAGCCTTTTCTCATAGAACCTAAGTTGTGTCTCCAGATGGGGGTGGCGGGTCTCAGAGTCATTCAAAGTACACATTCCCTAATCCTTCCATTTGCAGAACAACGCCACCCTCACCCAGCTGGCTGTGCCTCCTAATGGGATCTTAAAATTTTTTGGCTCTTAAGAGATGTAAATAGTTTCCCCCTGCTAACTCCTAAGGCCTTCGAACTTGATGGAATCCTGCCTTTTTTCATATACCTTCTGTCTCTTAGGCCATGACTCTTCTGAATATTAAAATGATTTCAGATTAAATGTTGGTTATCTCTCGTGGCTCCACCCAATTTGCGGCCACCATCTCTTAGCTCATTTCTCTTACATGAACCCACTCACAACCCTTCCCATAGTTGAGGGAGGAGACCCTGTTCCCCCAGAGCTGTGCCAACATAGCAGCCACTAGCCACATGTGGCCACTGAGTGGGGAAATGTGCCTCCTCCTAAACGAGATGAGCTGTAAGTGCAAAATACACATCAGATTTTGAGGACTTAGTTAAAAAAAGTTAAAAAAAGTAAAATATATTATTAATTATTTATGTTGATGACATGTTGAAGTGATATTTTTGATATATTGGGTTAAATAAATGCATAACAATTCACTTCACCTGCTTCTTTTTACTTTTTTTAAAGCAGCTGCTAGGAAATTTAACAGGACGTGTGTGGCTTGCATTACATTCCTCCTGGACAGCACTGCCCTAGTCTTGGTTCTCTCAACTGCAAAGCCCCTGTCCCACGCCCCTCCTTCATCAGGCTGCCCCCTGGATGTGCTCTAGAGTCCTCCTGGTCCCTCCTGCGGGGCGAGGCCAGAAGGGGACATGGTCTCTGTGCTTCCCCCACAATGTGGGGGAGCGATAGGTGCGAGCTGAGGAGTCAGACAGACCTGGTGTCAACACCCAACTCTGCCACTTGTTAGTCATGAGGCTTGACCAAGTAGTTAACCCTTCTCGGCCTCAGTTTCCTCATCTTTGAAATGGGGGTGATAATACTATCTACCCATTCCAGGGTTGCTAAGGCACAGCGGCGTATATGTGGCACACCCAGCACAGGGCCTGGCACTCAGTCCACATGACCATCACCTTCGTCATCAGTGCTATTATTACTAACAGCCCTCCAGGAAGGGCCTTACCACCACAGAGAGGAGGACCATTAGTTCCCGTGTCCCAGTTACCTCCTGCCTCTGATTGGTTTGTTCCAAACTTTCTTTCACCTAAAATCTTCACTCTTCCTGCTGCCCCTAAGCCCTTGTGTGCTGGTACAATTGATTTTTTTAGACCCATGTGAAAGACCTTACTTTTGTCCCTGTTGAATCTCACCTAATTTGTTTTAGTCCATCATTCTCGCCAGTCCAGGCCATTTTGGATGTTCATTTTAGATGTCACTTCCAAGCCCTCAGCAGACGGCTCCCGGCTCCTGCAGGGACTGCCTCCTCCAGCGGGACTGGGCTGCTCGCAGGCCGCAGCACAAGCCAGCTGCTTGCCTCTTACAATGGTCTCTCCTCCCCTCAGAGCCATCCTTCCAGGCCCAGACTAATTTCTTACTCCACCAGGAAGCCTCTGGACTATTCTGGGGCTACTTTTATTCTTATTATTCATTAGCCAATTTTTATTGATTATATATTATATTATATTGATTATATATACACAAATTATATATATGTATGTATGTGTGTGTGTGTGTGTGTGTGTGTGTGTGTGTGTAAAATTGGTATGTGCCAGGCATTGTCCTAGGTATTTGATCTGGGTTGTCTAATTTCACCCTGACCAACCCTGGGGGGTGAGCACTATTGCTGTCCATCTCATCAATGAGGAAACTAAGAAACAGGGAACTAAAGTATATCATAAATATTTTTAATTTTCTATATATTATGATGTTTTGATGCCTTAAAAAACCTGTATAGGTGGGGAGAGACTGGCCCTCCCTGGGCTAGCCAGTGCTTAGAGATGGCCAAGCACCCAGCCTGAGCATGCCTTTGATATGCACACTGACCAGTCCAGAACCATCCCTCCTCTATCTGGCCCTTACACCCCAGGAGGCAATATTCCTCTGTCCTAATCATCTCAGGGCCAGGTGCCAGGGAGCTAGGGACGACTCTGTAGGCCAGAGCCCACTGAAATTATTCAAACTAGCTGATCTTAAACTGCTCACCCTGCTCCTTGCCTGTCCTGAGGAAACCCCAATAAAGGCTGTGGCCTAAACCTTCCCCTCACTCCTGTCATCTGCCTCCTGACCACCCTAACGTCCTTCCCATACGGCCCTACGTGGCAAGCCCTGCCTCCCGTCTCTAGGCGCTGTGAGGATAAACTGTGTTTTCCGGAGCCTCCTATGTCCTCGTGGCTACACCTGACTGACCATCTCATAAAAGAACACCAAACATTAGGTGAGCTCCCCGAGATCACACAGAAGTGTTGAAGCCCCAGTTCAAACCCAGGCTGTCGGCTCTGGAGTGTACACGCTTCCCCACAAGGCACTTCCACCTCTCCTTTTGCTGAATATTGCAGTGTAAACTTTGACTGCATTCCGGTTTGTCCTGCTCGTCACACAGGTAAATCTTGTCTTACAGCTGGACTCTGGTTCCAGGAGGGCAAGGTACAGATGCAGCAGCAGGACAACGGGGCTCTGGGAGTTGAGCAGGCCTGGGCTCCGGTCCCAGGCTGCCAGCGCTGCACCCTGCCACCTGGAGAACCTTCTGCTGTGTCTCAGTTTCACCACCAGTAAAATGCAAGGGCTGGGCTAACGGTGGCCACATTAGGCGGCTGTTACTGTCCCAACGCTACGGGTGAGGCACAAGGCTCAGAGGGCTTGAGGGATCTGCTGAAGGCCTCAGCTGGCCTGTCACAGGGCTGGGATTTGGGCCCACATATCTTCAGCCAAATCCAGCACTTGTTCCGCTAGACTCTACTTCTCAGCGTCCCTGAGCCGGGCCTGTGGGGGGGTCCTCTAAGCTCAGGATCCGGGGTCCTCGCTGGTGAGGGAGGGGTGCTGGAGCTGGCCCATGTGGGCTCTGATTGCTACACATTCAGGAATTTCTCCAGACCATTGTTAAATGGGTAGCTTGAAACTGACCACGGTAGAAGTATTTACACCACGGAAATCTGCAAATTCTACGAGTCAGGGCCTTTTTTTCCTGAGAGCCAGTTTACCAGCACATCACTGGATAACCGGGAGGGACAACCAGCCAGAATCCTGAAGTTGCAGCTGGGGTTGGAGAAATCACTTGCATTCAACTTATGGAACTTCGGAGTCATAAAGGATGTCCGAGACCATATAGTCCGTCTCCGTATTTCACATAACGAGGAACTGAGGACCAGAGAGGGGAAACGACCTGCTCTTTGCAGCAGTGAGAGACAAAGGAGGCCCAGAATGGGGTCAAGTCCCACTCTAGTCCCCAAAAGCCCAAAGCCTACAGCTAAGATGGAGAGACATGAATGACCCTCACTCCTTAGTTAACCCACAACCAGAGGCCCAGAAGGCCAACGGCCTGGCCCAGGGGGCATTCTTCATCTCCACACACTCTTCTCTGTTCCCTCCAGGGAGCTCACCTTGGCCAGATGATCAGCCAGCTTGTCCCTGGCATCCTTGGTCTCCTTCAGCCCATTCCTGAACGCAGTGTCCACCACATCACATTGCTTGCGCAGGTCACTGGCCGTCTGGGACAGGACTCGGTCCACCAGGGCCTTCAGCATCAGGGAGTTGTTCCTCTGCTTGTCAGCCTTCTCCACATTGGCGTTGGAGAAGTCCAGCCAGTCTTCCAGACTCACAGAGCTGAAACAGAAGCCGCGCATCTCATTCACAGCATGTTTGGGCTGGGAAAGGGGGTGTGGGAAGGGGACAAGCTCCTGGGAATCCTCTGGAAGCTAAGCCCACCTCCACCATTGGAAGCACCTAGAACATTTCCCCACCTCTAGGCAGAGCAAACAGGGGTCTGTCAGTGGCAATTGCTGTCACTTTGGGAAAACTACCTACTCTGTACCAGGCACTGGGCTGGCACTTCACAGACATTGTCTCATTTAATCCTCACGATGGCCTAGTGAGCTAACTTTTATAACCCCCATCTTACAGATGAGGAAAATTAAGGCTCAGAAAGATGGAGTAACTTGGTCAAGATCAGACTGGTAGCGACAATTTGAGTATCAAAATATATAATAATAGTAACATTATAATACACTGAATAAAATAGGAAACCATGAGTCCATACTGATATAAATAAACAAATAAATTGCCAGTTTGACAAGGAACTGCTTTATGCAACAATATAGGTGAATCACAAAATAATGTTGATTGGAAGAAAACTGACACACACACACAAAATGGATAGTATATGATGCTATCTAATAAGTACAAAAGCAGGCAAAACAAGCCTATTAGGAGTCAGGAATGTGGTTATCTTTGGGGAGGAGGGAGAGGGTATTGATCAAGAGTGGGACAGGGTGGGGGTCTCTGTGTTGGGATAATGTTTTATTTCTTAACCTGGTTGGTGGTTACATGGGGATTGTTCACGGTGTGATTAGAGGCAGCCCCTGAGATGGCCCCCAATGACCCCGCCTGCTGGTATTCACACTGTTGTGTAACCCCCTCCCCTTGAGTTGTGTGATGAACTCATTGACTCATTTCTCACCAATAGAAGTGATGCGATGTCATGTCTGGGATTAGGTTAAAAGAAAATTGTGACTCTGTCTTGGGAACACTCTCTCTCTCTCTTGCTTTTTCTTGGGTCACTCACTGTGGGAGAAGCCAGCTGCCACGTCACGAGACAGCCCTGTGGAGAGGCTCACGTGGCAAGGCCTGCTATAACTACACACCACACGAGTCAGCTCTGAAGTAGATCCCCATCGCACCCCAGCCGAGCCTTCAGATGAGATGCAGCCCCAGCAGACAGCTTGACCACAACCTCACGAGACGTGAGCTCAAGGCACCCTGCTGAGCAGTGCCTGGGTTCCTGACCCACAGAAACCGTGAGACAACACATGTTTACTGCTGTAAGCTGCTAAATTTGGGGCAGCTTGTTATACAGAAAAAGATAACTAAAACAGTGATAATTCATTAAACTATGTTTATTAGTATTCATGCACTTTTCTATATGTATGTTTTACTTCAAAAAGAACGTTTTAAAAATTAGAATGTTAGGTCTGTGATGTGACGTTAATTGAAAAACATAAGTTAGATGTTACAGAAAAGGTACATAGTATAATCTCATTTTTGTGAACAAAATAAAATGTGTGTGTGAGTGTATACACATGTTTGTAGGAACATACAGACAACACTGGTTATCTCAGGGGGTTCAATAATGGGAAAAGGGAGATGGGAGGAAATTATTAAGTTGCCCTTGTTACCTTTTTAGATTCTTTTACTTGTTAAAAACATGAATAGGTAAATGAATAAATTATAAATGTTTAAAGATTTTACATCAGATTCTCTTAAAGTGGGGCCTAACCTGGAGGACCGAGGAGGCTCGGGGCCCTGTGTCAGGGCAGTCACTGCCCGGCACCCACCTTTGCCCCAAGCCCACCTCTCGCTAGCCCCCACCCTGCTGTCAGGGACCAGCCTGCCTGCCTGAGAAGCCCTGGGACATTACAGAGCAGAGGGGACGATGGCACAGCCAGGCCCGCAGCCAGGGACCCACTCACTTTGGTTCAATCCTCACGACGTTCTCAGCATATCTGATGTTCGGCGAGTTGTTGTTGAGTGAGAAGCAGATGTCATCGATGGTCAGAGCCGCAAACTTGTCCCTCAAATCCTTTTCAAGATTGTACTTGGCAGAGCGGTTCAGCCTGAAGGGAGAAGGCACAGGTTTCTCCCTCTGGAATGCCCAGGCGGCACCTACGAGTTCTCGGGAGACCCTGGAAAATGAAGCTCCAGCTAGGTCTAGCACAGGATGGCGGCACTGCCTCCCCGCCTTCCATCCCCCAACACACACACACGTACCATTAGAGGCTTGGTGACAGATTAAGGTAACCAAGCCTGGACTTCAAGTTCCTCCCTCCGACTGTGACATTTTCTGATGTCACTACTGTGGCATGCTGTATGTGTGAGGTCAGTCTAGCAGGGAACAGCTCCAGTGTCCTCCAGTTTATAATCGGAGTGAAATCTGACTCCATCCCCACCCACCACCAGAGGGCAATGGTTATGTATGAGAGGTTGTCCAGGTCTCAACTCGGAGTGTTCCTGGACCACCTCAGAGCATGGAAAGTGCTGGTGGGAGCATTAAAGCCCAATCTTTCTGTGCCGTGGGCCTGGCCTTTGTGGGCACTGCCTCTTCTAGATCTGCCCCGTGGAGACATGGAGGGCAGGCCCCAGAAAGCCATACCTGATCTGCTCGGACGTCTCCTCCAAGGTGCGGGTCAGCAGGGCCATCACCCCCCGGATGATCTCAGCCTCCTTTATCAGCTCCTGCTCCACTTCATCATGCACCAAGTCAATGCCAACTCGCTTCTCCCTGACCGAGAGAATGGTCATCCAACACATGCCAGGACGCAGCTTGGTCTGTGCTAACATCTGGACATTGAAACTAACTGGATAACCGGCTTGAGCAGCGCCTGATCCATCCAGATGACATGGTGGGGGATGTGCATTAGTTAGTGTCTATGCAACTTCACAACATCCAGATGGATTTTTCCCCCTCAATTTGGCCATCAGTTCTGAAGCCTTCTCCTTCTTACCTATTTATTGGAAACATTGTCTTTTGACTTAGAATTTAAAGACATGTTTCCTTTCTTGACTCTAGTCCTGTTTTTTGACAAAGATTTGAATCCAGAAAAAGGAGAGGTTACAACAGACACCTCAGAAATACAAAAGATTATAAGAGAATACTATGAAAAACTATATGCCAACCAATTCGACAATCTGGAAGAAATGGATAAATTCTTAGAATCATACAACCTTCCAAAACTGGATCAAGAAGAAGTAGAGAATTTGAATAGACCAATCACCAGTAAGGAGATCGAAACAGTAATCAAAAACCTCCCCAAAAATAAAAGTCCAGGACCAGACGGCTTCCCTGGTGAATTCTACCAAACATTCAAAGAAGACTTAATACCTATCCTTCTCAAACTCTTCCAAACAATTGAGGAGGGGGGGAAGCTCCCTAACTCATTCTACGAAGCTGACATTACCCTGATACCAAAACCAGACAAGCACAACACAAAAAAAGAAAATTACAGGCCAATATCACTGATGAACATCGATGCGAAAATCCTCAACAAAATACTAGCAAATCGCATACAACAATACGTTAAAAAGATTATACACCATGATCAAGTGGGATTTATTCCAGGTATGCAGGGATGGTTTAACATTCGCAAATCAATCAACGTAATACACCACATTAATAAAATGAAGAACAAAACTCACATGATCATCTCAATAGATGCAGAGAAAGCATTTGACAAGATCCAGCATCCATTTATGATAAAAACTCTGAATAAAATGGGTATAGAAGGAAAGTACCTCAACATAATAAAGACCATATATGAGAAACCCACAGCTAATATTATCCTCAATGGTGAAAAACTGAAAGCTATCCCTCTAAGAACAGGAACCAGACAAGGATGCCCACTGTCACCACTCCTATTTAACATAGTATTGGAAGTCCTAGCCAGAGCAATCAGGCAAGAGAAAGAAATAAAAGGGATCCAAATTGGAAAGGAAGAAGTGAAACTGTCACTATTTGCAGATGACATGATTTTATATATAGAAAACCCTAAAGAATCCACCAGAAAACTTTTAGAAGTAATAAACGAATATGGTAAAGTTGCAGGATACAAAATCAACATACAAAAATCAGTTGCATTTCTGTACACTAACAACGAAGTAGCAGAAAGAGAAATTAAGAATACCATCCCATTTACAATTGCAACAAAAAGAATTAAATACCTAGGAATAAACTTAACCAAAGAGGTGAAAGATCTGTACACCGAAAACTATAAAACATTGCTGAAAGAAATTGAAGAAGACACAAAGAAATGGAAAGATATTCCATGCTCTTAGATTGGAAGAATTAACATAGTTAAGATGTCCATACTTCCTAAAGCCATCTATAGATTCAATGCAATCCCTATCAAAGTTCCAACAACATTTTTCACAGAAATAGAACAAAGAATTCTAAAATTTATATGGAACAACAAAAGACCCCGAATAGCTAAAGGAATCCTGAGAAAAAAGAACAAAGCTGGAGGTATCACACTCCCTGACTTCAAAATATACTACAAAGCTATAGTAACCAAAACAGCATGGTACTGGCACAAAAACAGACACACAGATCAGTGGAATAGAATCGAAAGCCCAGAAATAAACCCACACATCTATGGACAGCTAATCTTTGACAAAGGAGCCAAGAACATACAATGGGGAAAAGAAAGTCTCTTCAACAAATGGTGTTGGGAAAACTGGATAGCCATATGCAAAAATGAAAGTAGATCCTTACCTTACACCATACACAAAAATTAACTCCAAATGGATTAAAGACTTGAATGTAAGACCTGAAACTGTGAAAGTTCTAGAAAAAAACATAGGCAGTACGCTCTTCGACATCGGTCTTAGCAACATCTTTTCAAACACCACATCTGACCGGGCAAGAGAAACAATAGAAAAAATAAACAAATGGGACTACATCAAACTAAAAAGCTTCTGCACAGCAAAGGAAACCATCAACAAAACGAAAAGACAACCTAACAATTAGGAGAAGATATTTGCAAACCATACATCTGATAAGGGCTTAATCTCCAAAATATATAAAGAACTCATGCATCTCAACAACAAAAAAACTACCAACCCAATTAAAAAATGGGCAAAAGACCTGAACAGACATTTCTCCAAAGAAGATATACAGATGGCCAACAGACACATGAAAAGATGTTCAAAATCACTAGTTATCAGGGAAATGCAAATCAAAACTACAATGAGATATCACCTCACGCCCATCAGAATGGCTATAATTAACAAGACAGGAAACAACATGTGTTGGAGAGGATGTGGAGAGAAGGGAACTCTCATACACTGCTGGTGGGAGTGCAAACTGGTGCAGCCACTATGGAAAACAGTATGGAGATTCCTCAAAAAATCAGCGATAGAACTACCATATGATCCAGCTATTCCACTGTTGGGTATTTATCCAAAGAACTTGAAAACACCAATTTGCAAAGGTACATGCACCCCTGTGTTCATTGCAGCCTTATTCACAATAGCCAAGACTTGGAAGCAACCTAAGTGCCCATCAAGGGACGAATGGATAAAGAAGCTGTGGTATATATACACAATGGAATACTACTCAGCCATAAGAAACGACGAAATCCAGCCATTTGTGACAACATGGATGGACATTGAGGGTATAATGCAAAGTGAAATAAGTCAGAGGGAGAAGGTCAAATACCGTATGATTTCCTTCATTAAGTAGTAGATAGTGACAACAATGGACGGATACATAGGGACAGAGATTGGATCGGTGGTTGCCAGAGGGGAGGGGGGGAGGGAGGAGGGTGAAAGGGATAATTTGGTGCATGTGTGTGGTGATGGGTTGTAATTAGTATTTTGGTGGTGAACATGATGTGGTCCATGCAGAAATAGAAGTACAATGATGTACACCTGAAATTTTTACAATGTTATAAACCAATGTTACTGCAATAAACAAAAAATTTAAAAAATATATATATAATGAAAAAAAAAAAAGACATGTTTCCTTTCTTGACTCTAGTCCTGTTTTTTGACAAAGATTTGAATCCAGAAAAATGCTTTATGATGATAATAATAATAATAATGACAACATTAATATTACCCCACCCCCGAGCACACACTATGTGACAGGCATTGTGCTGGGCTTTTCCAATGAATATTCTCACTTAACCCTTTCAAGTACAGGTGAGGAAACAGTTTCAGAGAGGTTAAGTAACCGACCTAATGTCACAGAACTGGGATTAGACAAGCTTTCAATCACTATGCTGTGTTACTCCCCAAATTGACCAGTTACCACCGGATATTTCGGTCTTTTCCACCCTGAATGACAGTGCTTGGGACGAAGGCTCCACTACCCACCAGCTGTGTGGCCTTAGGCATGCTGTATAACTTATCTGTGCCTCGGTTTCCTCTTCTGTGAAATGGGGCCATCTACAGTCATGCACCGTGTATCACGTTTCAGTCAATGACCGACCGCATATGTGACGGTCCCCTAAGATTATTACCATATACTCTAGGTGCATAGTAGGCTAGACCATCTAGGTTTGGGTAAGTACACTCTGTGATGTTCGCACAATGACGAAATCACTTAATGACGCATCTCTCAGAACGTATCCCTGTTGTTAAGCGATGCATGACCGTATTAGCACTTCCTAGGGTCGTGGCAAGAACAGATGAGCTATAAAAGCAGGCATCACGGTACCTGGCGCACAGTAGCACGTACTCAATCAGCTTAGCAACATCCACCTTCTAACCACCCTTAGGCGTAAACTTGAGCCAACTGGATGCCGGCCTCTGATCACCTGCTACTTCCCTTTGCTTCACAGACTCTGAATCTGCCTGGGGACACTGCTGCCTGGCGGCCGCAGAGGGTCCTTGCTAAGCTCACTGGGGGAACAGGGCTTCCAGGAAGAGGGAACGGCGTGGACAGGGCCTTGGTGTGTTTGGCAAGAAGCTCAGCACACTAAACATCTCCCACTACTGGGCGTGAGCTACGGGCATGGAGAGGCCCCTGGGGGCCCAGTCATGACGAACCTTGTTCGCTAGGCCGAGAAGTTTGAACTTCATCTTGAAGGTATCAGGGCATGGGGTTGTAATTAAAGAATTTTGAGCATGGGGATGACCTGTAAAAATCTGCATTTGGAAAAGTTCGCTCAACAGCCAGTGTGGAGGATGCACTGGATTGAGTGGCCCACACCGGCAGCAAGAAGACCTGTTCGGGTGCACCAGCCAGGGTGGTGACGGGGAACAGGTCTGGAAACCAGTATCACCCCACAGAGGATCATCCTATTCATAGGCCTTAGAGGAGGGAAATTATAATAAAAAGGTATATTTGCACAGTGCTCTCTGGATTACAAAGGGCTTCTGTTGGCTCCGGGTATTGGAGCAGACTTGTTGTCCTCTAGTAACTGTATCCACTCTGCCTGCCCAAAATAAAGACTACCATGTCCCAGTTTCTATTGGTGTGGCCATATGACTAAGTTATGGTCAATGGGATGCAAGCGGAAATGGTGAATGCCAAATCCTAATTATTCCTACTTGCTGGAATGCAAACAAAATGGCTGGCGCTCCAGCTGCCATCTTGAGTCACAAGGTAACCTTGGGAGTAAAAGCCATGTGCAGTGGAGCAACAAGATAGAAAACCTGACACTGTGGGGCACCATGCCAACCCTGAACTGACTATCTCCAGACTCCTTAAATGTGAGAGAAAGAAACTATCTTATTTAAGTTCAACGTTATTTTGTGGTTTTCTGATTACCCATAGCCAAATGTAGTCTTAACTTATATTTAAGTTAGTCAAGAGCAGAGTTTAGACATGAACCTAGTCCAGTGCTCCTTCCACTGCCCAGCACCACAGGCATAACAAGATAATTTCAGGATCTAAAAGAACACATGCTCATTTGCCTCACTCTAACCCACCACCTAGCACAGTCAGCTCTTCTACCCTGCATTTCATTTCTCACAACAGATCATTCATTTGAAGAACCTTCCCTCCTACCTGTATTCCAGGCACGTCTGAGTGATGTGCAAGGGCTCTTTCAGGCTCTCCAGGGCTTTCTCCAGTCTGGTCTGATATATGAGCAGATCTTCGGTTGCATACACAAGCTGCTCAAGTTTGTCATCTAACTCCTTCTTCCAGAACCTGACTTCCTCAAGTCTCTGTTCTGAAGCACACAGAGAAGTTACACCAGGGTTAATCTCCCAATGCGGCCAACTTTTGGATTAGAAACTCGAAGACTATTGTAAAACTACCTGAGATGTGTTCTATTCTTCTTAGAGCTGTGCTACTTGGGGCATCTTTTCATCCTTGTAAGTGTTTACTAGCAGGAAGGATAGAAGGGATGGAGGGAGGGAGGGCAGGATGGAGGGAGGAAGATATTTCTTCTTATATTCAACATCAAATTAATCCAAAGATCATTCCACACTTGATTCTAACACTTCAATGCCCACTGTTTTTAATAACTTTTAATTGTATCAAAGATATAAATGTATATTGTTTGAAAACAATTCTCTGACCCATCCCTACCCACTCCTACTTTCTGGAAGCAACCACTTTTAGTATTTCTTCTGGCATTTGCTTACATTGCTATTATTCATTATCGGTTTTAATATTATCTATTGATTTCCTATGATGAGAGATAAGGATTTGCTCTTATACAACCTACACACAAGATGGTCCTTCCATCTTCCCAATATAGCTGTATCACCATGTTGTTAAATAATAACTTAACGTTTGTCTATATTATCGTAAATATGTAAATGCTACTTAAACCTGAACCATGTAATATACTATGATAAATTTCTTGTACAACTTTTTGGGTTTGGGAGGGGTTAATAATTGTATTTTTGATTCACTTTCCATATACTAATTATTAGTTTTTCTTCAAACTTTCTGACAGAACTATAAATATCCTCTCAATATATTCAAATCCATCAAGTCATCTATTGATTTTGTTTCTTTCCTAGAGACCTCTCTCCTGGGTGCTTTCTCCTCCTGCTCCAATCTAGGTGGGTCGCTCTCCAGTTAGCTATGTGGCTCTCATCCTGTGACTGCTTCACCATCATTCTAGAAATTCCTTTCACCCTTCTCATGTGTTGGAATTCTATTTCCTGGATTTCATTTCTTCCTCTTTCTTGCTTTACTCCTTCAAAGTGCTGAAGCACATCCTTCAGGAACTTCCTAAGAAATGGATACATGTGAGGTAAAATTTTTGAAAACTTGCAAGTCTGAAAATGCCTTTATTCTACCCTCAGCAATTGATTATATTCAAGTATAGACTTATAGGTTGTAAATAATTTTCATTTACAATTTTAATGGTATTGCTTCATTTCCTTCTAGTTTCCAGAGTTTCTGTTGAGAAGTCTGATACCATTCTGATTCCTGATTCTTTGTATGTGACCTGAAAAGCTTTTAAGAATTTCTTCTCTATTTTCCTAGTGTTCTAAAATTTCACGCTGGTGTCAATCTTATTCAGTTATTATGCCAGATACTAGGCATGCCCTTTTCGTGTGAAAACTTAGATCCTTGGGTTCTAGGAAATTTTCTTGTATTCTTTCGTGGACAATTTCCTCTGCTCCTTTTTCTCTGTGCTCTTTCTGGAATTCCCATTAGATATTCAGCTTCCAGACGGATCCTCTAATTTTCTTATCTTTTCTTTTCTGTTACCTACCTATCTCTGTCTTTTTTTTTTTCCTACTTCCTGGAGATTCTTCAACTTTATCTTTCAACTCTTCTTTTGATTTTTAAAAGTGTTCTGCTCTCATATTTTTTTTTATATCAGTATTTCTTTTTTTTTGAGGAAGATTGGCCCTGAGCTAACATCTGTTGCCAATCTTCCTCTTCTTTTTCTTTTTTCTCCCCAAAGCCTCAATGCATAGTTGTATATCCTAGTTCTAGGTTCTACTATTTCTTCTATGTGGGACACTGCCTCAGCTTGGCTTGATGAGTGGTGAGTAGGTCCTCGCCCAGGATCCAAACTAGTGAACCCCGGGCCTCTGAAGCAGAACATGGGAACTTAACAGACACACCAACGGGGCCAGCCCCTGCTCTCATATTTTTAATTTCCAAGAACACTCTCTTGTTCTCTAAATGTGCTTTTTTTTAAGACGACTCTTCTTGTTCCGTGGACACAATGTCTTCTCTAAATTCCCTGAGGATCTTTTTTTTTTATATATATAATTTTATTTATTTATTTATTTTTCCCCCAAAGCCCCAATAGATAGTTGTATGTCATAGCTGCACATCCTTCTTTTTTTTTTTTTTTTTTAAAGATTTTATTTATTCAATTTTTTCCCCCCAAAGCCCCAGCAGATAGTTGTATGTCATAGGTTCACATCCTTCCAGTTGCTGTACGTGGGACTCGGCCTCGCGCTGGACGGAGAAGTGGCGCCTTGGGGCGTGCCCGGGATCCAAACCCGGGCCGCCAGCATCAGAGCGCGCGCACTTAACCGCTAAGCCACAGAGCCGGCCCTGCACATCCTTCTAGTTGCTGTATGTGGGACGCGGCCTCAGCATGGCCGGAGAAGCGGTGCGTCGGCGGTGCCCGGGATCTGAACCCCGGGCCGCCGGCAGCGGAGCGCGCACACCCAACCGCTAAGCCACGGGGCCGGCCCTCCCTGAGGATCTTATAGTGTATTTTTTCTTTTGCTCTGTGTACTGTGTTTCTTTAGTCTCTGTGTGTTTGATTATTTGTTTGTTTTGGTGTCTGTCATGTTAGAGGTTTTCCTCCAATGTTTGGTGGTCCTCATCTGATCATATTTAGGAATAAAACGCTAAAATGCTAACTGGAAGCTCTGTCTGCAGTGACAGGGCTTGTCAACCAGAATGCTTTATTGTGACCAGGCAGGGCCCAGGCATTTCCCCGGAGAATCTCCAAATGTTATTGTCTACAGATCTTTGGACCCTCTGGACCAAAGTTTCCATTAGTTTCTCCACGGAGAAATCTAATCTCTCTGAGGATATAAGGCTGGCTACAAGTGTCCTGGGAACCAGAGACTGGAAAAATTACTGTTCAGTAAGTAGACTTTCAGAGAATCCTTTCACCTTCAACCTTCTGCTGGGCTGAGGGAGACTCAGAGTGGGGAAGGGGCTCTCTGTAAAGACTTTCAACCAATCGTGTTTTATGTTCTATCCTGAACCTCCAGCTTCAGAGGTAAGTGGATGCTTTCAATTTTGAGCATTTCAGGGTTTCTGCAGCATGAATCTGTAGCATGAATCGGCTAGCTTCTTATTGCCCTCTACCCACCCAGGCCTTCCGCAGTCCCTAAGCCTGCCAACACTTGACCTTTTGTTTTCTAGCTTCTAATTTCTCATCTTCAACATTTGCCTACTGTTGCTTCTGCTGCTTCTCCCTCCCCACCGCCCCCCATCCTTGAGGCATAATTTTTATTAATCCTTTACTACTACTTTGTTGGAAATTTAAAAGGAAGGGAAGACAAAAGCATGAGTACAATCCACCACATAAACTGAAGTCTCCCCCCTCACACTTTGTAATTGACTTCACCTTGCGTCCTCCACTACCCCACTGGACCTGTTATCTCAATGGTCACCAATAATCGTCAAGTCACCAGTTCAAATTCATTTTTATTCAGCTCTCAGCCTCCCTGACATCTGTACAACCACTGATACAATGGAAGACTTCCTCACCCATGAAACCTTCATCTTTTGCATTCCATGGCCTTAGTCTCCTCTCTTTGTTCATCTGCCTGAACTTTTGTTCCACAACTCTTCTCTTGCTCCTCTTCATCCTATGCCCTCCTCTCCTCTCTTTCAATATATTCTTTCTAATCTACACCTACGGCTTCTATAACTATCCTTATGAGATGACTCCCAGATTTCTAGCTCTATCTCCTAAATTCTAACTGGCTACCTACTGAACTGAACCTTCCAAATTCAAGGTCTTCCTCAGGCTTGGTCCAGCCTCTTGTCCCTCTCACCTCCATCCTTCTGTTCCCCCTCGTGTACTCTACACATCAACTCGGACCTATGGTCATTCCCCATAAATGCCATGTGCGTCCTGCCTTTATTATTTTGTCTGAGCTAACTCCTAGGTTTAGAACAGTATTTCCTGGACTTCTGTTGTTAAAATTCATTCATAAATCCAATATACTTATTATCGAGCACTGACAATGTCCCAGGCACTGCAGGAGGTCCAGGAGACACATCGGTTAAGTCAGAGCCTCTGCCCTACTCACAGTCTGTGGGGCAGACATGTAAACAGATAATTTCAACTCAGTGTGACAATTCTATACTACAAACTACGTAAGAAGTACAGTGGTGGCTCAAAGGAAGGAGGCTGGGGGAGGTCAACAAAGGCTTCAGAATTGAGGAGCTATTTGATATGGTCTTCAGAATTGAGACCTTGAGTAAGAGCTCTCCAGTTAGACTTGAAAGATGTAGAAAGGTACAGAGGTTTGTTCAGTAAGGTTCTTCAGTGCCACGCTAAGGACACTTTAATTTGTAGGCAATGGAAGGCTATTATGGGTTGAATTATGTCCCCTAAAAAGATATTTTGGGGGCCGGCCCGGTGGCGCAAGCGGTTAAGTGCGCGCGCTCCACTGCGGCGGCCCGGGGTTCGCTGGTTCGGATCCCGGGCGCGCACCGACGCACTGCTTGGCAAGCCATGCTGTGGCGGCGTCCCATATAAAGTGGAGGAAGATGGGCACAGATGTTAGCCCAGGGCCGTCTTCCTCAGCAAAAAAAGAGGAGGATTGGCGGATGTTAGCTCAGGGCTGATCTCCTCACAAAAAAAACAAAAAAAAAAAGATATTTTGAAGTCCTAACCCTTGGTATCTTGTGAATGTGACCTTATTTGGAAATAGGGTCTTTGCAGATGTAATCAAATTAAGATAAGGTCATACTTGTTTAGGGTGGGACCTAATCCAATATGAGTGGTGTCCTTACAAGAAAACAGAAGATACAGAAATGAGAATGCCATGTGAAGATGCAGAGAGATACACAGGGAAAACGTTCTGTGACAATTAAGGCAGAGATTGGAGTGACATATCTACATGTCAAAGAACACCAAAATCAGCAAGCTACGCCAGCAACTAAGAGAAAGGCATGGAACAGATTCACCTACTAGAGCCTTCAGAGAGAGCACGGCCCTGCCAACACCTCCATCCCCCATCCTCAATCCTTCAGCAAGTCTTGTTGATTCTATCCCCAAAATGTGATTCAAATTTGCCCTCTTCTCTCCATACCTACCAACATTGCCTTAGTTCAAGATAATAACTTGGAATAATTTTAGTTTCTTGTCTTTTTACTTGTATTTTATCTCTCTCACTTACTAGAATGTGTCTGTCTTCTTCAACTTTATAATCCTAAGCATGTAGCACAGTGTAAGACATATTTGTTGACTAAATATTTGTTGAATCTTGGTCCCACTAACCAGCATAAGGAACTATAGAAGCAAGTTTTGAGGGAAAGTGATGAGTTCAATTTGGGATATATTTATTTTGAGGTGCCTGAAGGACATCTAGGTGGAAATATATGGCAAGTAGTTCTCCACTTCCATAAGAAGTTCTGAGTTCAGAATTGCAAATTTCTATTTGCAAAACAATAGCACAAAGAGGACAGTAATAAAATCTCTAGTGAGGTCATCAAGAAAGAAGGTAGAGGGAAGAGAAGAAAAAGCTAAGAATGCCAAGAACAAAACACTAGGAAATACCAATACAGTATCAATGGTAAAAGAAGAATCAACCACGGAGAAGAGGAAAAAATAGCTAGAAAGAAAGGAAATGAACCAGGAAAGACTTGTGTCATGGAATTCCAAAAATATCTAGCATTGTAGAGTGGTCAAGTCGGATGAAGACTAAGTGATCAATGGATTGGGAAACTGGGCAGTCATTGGACGAGACCAATCGGAAGTGATTGCTCTCTCCTCTAATCTAACAGTGCTTCATTTGTGCCACTCATATGGAATAGATCCCACCGTATTGTGGGTATCTGTGCACACAGACTGCAAGCTAACAAGGGCAGGCACCAGTCTAATATGTCAGTACTCAGCACCAGCACAGGAACTTGAAAATTATTTTACTTTTTATTGAAGCATCATAAACCTACAGAAAAATACACATATCAGAAGTGCACAATTGAAGAACTTCCACAGTGAACACATTCATGTAACCAATACCCAATTCAAGAAATAGAACATTAATCAGCATCCCAGAAGGCCTCTCGCGACCCCTTCCAGTTTCTATCTCCTCCCACCCACCAATGCTGACATGTAACAGTACAGATTAATTTCTCCTATTTTCTTTGTCTTACTCTATATAAATGGAAGAATATGGTATGGACTCATTTGTATCTAGTTTGTTTAACTCAATAGTAAGTTTGTAAGTTTCATCTATATTGTTGCATGCAGTTGTAGATGAGTCATTCTCTTTGCTGTATCATATAACACTATCTATCCATTCTGCTGTTGATGAGCATGGGGATACCTCCCCATTTGGGGTTATTACACAGCGCACTGCTTTGAAAATTGCAGCATGTATCTTTGGTAAACATATGTATGAATTTCTGTTGGGTATATACCCAAAAGTAGAATATCTAGCTCAAAGCGTATGCATACGTTCAGCTTTAGCAGATACTGCCAAAGCTTTCCAAGGCCGTTATACCGATTTACACTTCCAGCAGCAGGGCACCAGAGTTCCAGTTGCTCCACGTCGTCTTCACTACTTGGTATTTTCCTTTTTCTTCTTCTTTTTTACCTCTTGTTCTCCTCCCCCACCCTCTCCCTTCTCCTCCTCCTTCTCATTCTTTTTCATTTTAGCCATTCTGGTGGGTGTGTAACGGCATCTCAGCTGTGACTTTAATGTGCATATCCCTGCTGACTGATGAACTTAGAGCACCTCTTCATATGTTCACTGGCTGTTTAGATTTCCTTCCTTGTAAGGTGTCTGTCAAGTTTTTTACCTATTTTTCTACTGTGTTATCTGTCTTTTTCTTCTTTATTTTTATTTATTTTTTATTTTTTCTTGGTGAGGAAAATTAGCCCTTAGCTAACATCTGTTGCCAATCCTCCTCTTTCTGCTGAGCAAGATTGGCCCTGAGCTAACATCTATGACCATCTTCGTCCATTTTATGTGAGACATTTGCCACAGCATGGCTTGACAAGCGGTGCACAGGTCCACACCCAGGATCTGAACCCGCGAACCCTGGGCTGCCCAAGTGGAGCACCCGAACTTAACCACTACGCCACCAGGCCAGCCCCTCTTCTTTATGTTTAAAAGTTCTTTATACACCTTGGATACAAATCCTTTGTCAGATATGTATATTATGAATATCTTCTCCTCCTTTGCGGGTTGCTTTTTCAGTGTCTTAACGGAGTCCTTTTGATAAACAAAGATCCTCATTTTAATATAGTCCAATTTACTATTTTTTTCTTTTATGATTGGTTCTTTTGTATCCTGCTTAAGAATAAGAAATCTTTGCTTTCTTCAAGTCATAAATAATGTACTCCACTAAAAGTTTTGTTTTACCTTTCCCATTTAGCTGTGCACTCCACCTAGATTTGACTTAAATATATATATATTTGACTCAGGGTCAGGATATAATTTCTTCCATATGAATATCCAATTGGACAATTTATTGGAAAGGCCATCCTTTTCCCACTACACCACATGATTGTTTTTTTCATAAACCAGATGAATGTATATGTGTGGGTTTGCTTGTGGACTGTTACGTTTCATTGGTCAATGACTGACCTATCCTTACCTATATCTCACTGTCTTAATTACTACAGCTTTATAACAAGTCTTAAATCTACACTGAAAGTCTTCCAGCTTTGTTCTTCTCCAAGACAGCTGTGTCATTCTTGACACTTTGCATTTCCATATGAATTTTAGAAGCAGTTTGCCAATTTCACAAAAAAACTTGCTGAGATTTTTTTCAACTGCATTGATTTCAACTGCATTGAATCTACAGATTAATTTCAGGAGAATTGACATCTTTAAAATATTAACTCTTCCAATCCATTAACTGATATATCCCTGCATACATTTAGAATTTCTTTAACTTTCTTCAATAACAGTTTATAGTTCAGTGTAGAACTCTTGCATATCTTTTGCTACATTTATCCTAGATATCTGATGTTTTTTAATGCCATTTTAAATGGCTAGTTTTTTTTTGTTTGTTTGTTTTTGTGAGGAAGATCGGCCCTGAGCTAACATCTGCCAATCCTCCTCTTTTTTTTGCTGAGGAAGACTGGCCCTGGGCTAACATCCATGCTCATCTTCCTCCACTTTATATGGGACGCCACCACAGCAAGCCCAGGCAGTGCGTCAGTGCGCGCCCGGGATCCGAACCGGCAAACCCCAGGCCACCACAGTGGAGTGCGCGCACTTAACCACTTGCGCCACCAGGCCGGCCCCTTAAATGGCTAGTTTTTGATATGAGTCAATGAATCAAAGATGAACGGTGCATCCTTGTTTCCAACACCTACCTATTTGCACAATTATTTAGAACAGCCCTGCCTATCAGCTGGTATCAGGGATAAGAATCAACCCACCAGGAGAAACCTAACTTCTAACATTGCAGGCCTGAATGAAGCTTTGGTTTATTACAGGTCGAAAAAGTATGAGCTCTTAGACCAGGCTTTATCTACAGATGTGTTTGTTCATCCTGCCCAGTGTTATAAATACATTAAATCAGTTCCCAACATTTAAAAAGTGGGTAAAATTCCAGCTTTCCAGATTTTCTTTAGGAAAAAAATCAGACAATCAGGCAACGCTGGGCCCATAATCTTTCCTGGAAAAAACAGGTTGAAATTGAGTAGCAGCTGCCTCCTTAGATGGAGCACGTGACCTCCAGGTCCCACCGTCCCCACCACTCTCGACTGTCTTAGGGGGACTTATTCAACCCCCTAGGTTACCTGGCCACCCCTTATAGACCATTGACTTTGTAACCTCTGGTTCGTCACTTTTTGGTATTTGGAAGGTTTTGTTTGTTTCATTTTACGTTTAGTTTTGTTTTGTTTATTTAAGGGCACTGCCTTTTAAATAGTATTTTTAAGAATGGAATTGTCAAGAGAAAATTACTCATCCTTTAAGACTCAGCTCAAATGTTCCTCTCTAGAAAATCTTTCCAATTCTCCAGTGTCCACCTCATCCCTATTTTTGTACCCCTTACCCCAGCACCTATCTGGTTATTCTCTGATTATCAATTTGTATCTTTCTCAAGCTAAGAGCTCCTAAAAAGCAGAGATTCTGATCATTCCCTGTGATATTCCCAGTGCTTAGTCTGTGGATGCTCTTAGATGCTCAATAAATGTGTATCAAATCAGTAAAATAATGAATGATGGGTGGCTGAAAATCAAACTAGTTACCATGTCTCTATCTTAGGGCAGTGAACTTAAACATAGAACCTGGAGAATACGCATGTTTTTCCCTAATGTTTCAAGAAAAATACATTGCCACTCCTGAACATAAAATGCAAATGAGAGTATAACTAAACCCCAACAGTCTCACCCAAATACATTTACAAATATACCAAGTGTACTGTCTTACCTAGTTTCTTGTTCACATCACTTTGAGATTTTCTTGTGGTCTTTTCAATTTCATCCACAAGCCTCTGGCTTTCTGCCACCAGGCGCTCGGACCGGGACCTTTGGGCCTCTGCTCTGTGGTACTGGCTCTTGTTAGCGATGTGCCACTCCGAGGGCAGGAACTTGGGCGGAGGTTGCAGTAGTTTGGCCATTTGAGGCTTCCAAAGTCCTGATTAAAGGCAGACTTATTTAGATTCACTGAAAGCAATTTGTCCTTTTTTAGATGTCGGTTTTTATTGAAGTGTGACATACATACCAAAAAGTGCATAAATCATAATTTGTACACAAAATGAACACATCTGTGTAGCCAGCACCCAGATCAAGCAATAAGCATTACTTGCAGCTCATGCCTCTTTCCCGTCACTCTTCTCCACCCCCACCCCCACAGCAGAACCACTCTCCCGACTTTTAATGCTATAAATTAGTTTTGCTGTTTTTGAACTTATAAATGGGATCATACAGTATGTACTCTTTTGTATCTGACTTCTTTTGCTCAACGTTTGTAAGATTCATCTGTATTGTTCATTTAGTAGTAGTTTGTTCATTTCCATTGCCGTGTGGTGTACCGTTGTATGAATATACCAAACTTTATCCGCCTTTTCTACAGTTTATGGATATTTGGGTTGTTTTCTGTTTGGGGCTATCATGAGAATGCTATGAATATTCTCATATGTGTCATTTGGTGAACACATGTGTGCATTTCTAGGACTCGTCAGAATTGCTGGATCATACAACAGTGTTCAGTTTTAGTAGATACTGCCCAACAAATGAACCTCGACACGTTTTCTTAAAGAATGAACAAATGTGACATCTGTAAACTGACAACGGGGTATTGAGCCTATTCAGCAGATGAAAGTAACAAAACCTTCCTAGGACAAAGAAAAGGAGAGAACAGGAAGGGGAGCACATAAGAAGGCAGCAGGCAGAGGCAGGCAGCAACAGAAAGACTAAAATTTCCCCACCTCGTTGGCACACAGCTCTGACTGACTGTGAGAACTGCCTTCCTCAGACAGGGCTAAAATCTGCCCCATCCACATCCCTACCAAAAGTCTAAGTGCCTGCCCTTAAGGGCCTCTGGATCTCTGAAGTCCTTCAAACATACAAGGAGGGAACTGGAGTCAGATCATAACCAGGGTGAGCACCCCAGGCCACCCAGCCCCCTCAGACAACACGGGGTCTCCTACTCCAGTGCCTCCTATGGCCTCTCCCAAATTTGTTTGAGTGTGGGGCTCAAACTTTAGCCCAAGATTCCTGGATAACTCTGAGTAGCCCCTAGAGAAATCGAAACTAGGGCTAAACTAGGTCGAAATTAGGGCTGACCCCAGCGGGCACATAGCTTTGGGTAGGGCAGTTAAGGGTTGGCGGGGTGGAACCGGCATTTACTCACCTCAGCGCCACAAAGAACATCTACACAAGCCCAGGATGGGAGCCTCCTTCCAACTGGAGCTCGGGGCTCTTGCAGAACGGAGAGATAAACAGCGCAGTCTCCATGGCAACCCGTGACGCGTCACCGGAGAAAAGGGGGCGTGTTCCGTGGTGAAGCCCCATCGCCGGAAGGCTCTGCGCAGGCGCGGGTTCCTCCGTCCCCACCCCCTGCGCTGGAGATACAGGGATAGGGCCTGGGAATGGTAGGGCCAGATGCTCGGCCATCTCAACTTATCACGAAGACGCGGGACGCCAACCAGGAGACAGCGACCAAAACCCCAAGCTGGGAGTCAGGAGACCTGCGTCTAGCCCTGGCCCTGCCTCGGGCTGGCTCACCGCGGGCCGCACTGCTACTGCTGGGTCGGACGCACCCAGGTGTTCAGCGGAGTTGGGCTGGACGGTGCCTCCAGGCCCTCGCAGCCACAGGCCGGACCCGGACCACTAAGCCCCAGACCCGGTGCTGCAGGGAGGAGGCGTGAGAGATTCCTGGCACTGCCGCGGCCGGGACCAGTAAGGAGGAGGAGATGGAGCAGGCGCTGGGCCCTGCGCCCCGGGCCCACCCCTTCGGCGGATGGCCGTCTCTAGCCCGGAGCGGTGGCTGGACCCAGAGCTAGGAGTCAGAGTATTTTCTCCATCTACAAAATGAGCGTATTGGAGCTCCCAAACTAAGAGTACAGCGCTTGAAATATATCTTTTATGGTTGTTGTGCTGGCAAGCACTATTATATAGAAAATAAAGGGATAACACCGTGGAGAAGAAACGCGGATTGGAAACGCTGACCTAAATCCTGTCCACACAGCCTGAAACACAGAAAATGGGTATTCAAATCTCCCGCCCACATGGTAAACCGCTGCGTCGTCCTTTACACCAGCCAATCGAATGCAACCTCTCTCTGAGAACACCCAATCAGAGGAGGCTTTGCCTCGTGGAGCCCGCCCCCTAGGTCTCGCGAGGCGGTGGGAGCCCCGAAGGCACCACGCAGCGTCATGAATATTAAACACGCCGCCTGTCCAATAGCACGTGGAAGAGCTCGTGTGGTGTAGTCGTCTTCCCCGCCCCCACCTCCACCCCCGCGGGAGCGTGCCTAGTCCCGGCTCCAGGGGGATGTTCAGGTCGCGGTGCCCGGGTTTTCCATCCCGGGAAGGCGAGCCGGCGGAAACTGCCCGCTTCCCAGCGCCAGCACTGCGTTCTCACGGACACCTGAAGAAGCTGGCCCCGGCTCCCATGTGCGCCGGGTGGGCGTGCTCAGTGGTCAGAGAGCGGCGAGCGGGCCTCGGGGGAGGTGCCCTCTTCGGGGAACGTCTCCTTCTACTTAGGCGAGAAGGGGCCGTGTCCTGATGGAGCGAGCCAACCCTGAATGGCATCTACGGTTTCCTGAGCAGGCCCCGCTTTGAAGGCCCCGACCCTGGAGTCGCTCCCTAGGTTACAGAATGGGACGTTTCTTGGAACTGTTGGAAACATGATAGAAACTGGCCAAAGTACGTGAAATTAGCTATATGAATTATGATCATAGGTCACCATTATATTTTGCATCAGTATACAAATTTAGTCCTCCTCACTTCCCCTCTGGGTGGAGGGGGATTAAAAAACCTTGAGACCCTCACCGAGGAACTAAGGCTGATAGTTGAGTCAAAACACCTCACTTCTGCTGGTGTTCTGCGCTCTGAAAGGCCTAATGTTGGATGGTGTTGCATTTCTTGATATGCTTTAAAAAAAAAAAAAAAAACTTCAGCTATTTATTCTGGAGTGTAAGTGTAATTGCAAGCATTTGAAAATATTTTCAAAAGAAAAAGCTTATTTTGCACACACACAGGCCAGCAAAGGAATGAGTCCAACAGAGGAAATGTGGAACAACTTATTATCAACAATTACTCAGTGTATATCTGGCACTAGTATGTGGGTAGGGAATAATGGAATGTAAAGCAGATAGCCAGCACAAGGCCTTAGAATTTGCTAAAGTAATAAGCATACAACCAAAGCTTATATTCAAAGTAGAAATACTCAAGCAAGGTGCATTAAAGTTTTAAATGATTTTGAGATTTTGGTTGGTTGGAAAAAAGCTGTTTCCCAAACTTCAGTCCTTCTAGTACCAACTTCTTAATTTTTGACATCCACGCACCACCTGTAAAATCATTTTGATGTTTTTTTCAAATACACTCATTTTTACATGTAAGCATAATTATTTTAAAAGGAGACTTTACCTCACTACCGTAAGTGGAAAACTAGTATCAACTGCATGATGGCAAGTAACGATAAAAATAAATAACATGAAACAAAACAATATCACAAAATTTAATATTTAAAACAATGAGATAAAAGTAGTGATAAATCTAACCTATTGTTTAAAAAAATCACATCTAAAAGCAAGTTCTTCAGTAAAAAGAATGGACCTATTTCTAATAAATAGATATTTGGCTTGATGTTAAAGACCACTTGTTTTTTAGTTTTGGTGTTTATCAGAACTAGGAATCTCAACTCACCAGTAAACATATTTAAAAAGGTTAAAAGATATAGTTACTCCTCAAAATTGGTGACTTTTGTCCAGCAGGGAGCTAAGAATATTCCTATGGGCCCAGAAAGGAGAGGAGAACGAGATATGGTGAACCCCAGAATTCTCCAGCACAAAGTCCTTTAATTATCTGGCCTCATCTCTTGACACTTTCCCCCTGGAATTGAAGGGTTTTAACCAGGAAACCAGTTAAGCGACAATGAGTTTCCTCCAGAGTTGGTATAAGTCTGTTTCCACACCTGGCCTCTTCCTGCTGGCAGGAAGGCCTGAATGGGCAACTGACAGGGCAGGAGGCCCAGGCAAACTACCCCCAAGTCCCTCTGTGTCCACTGAGAGATGGAAAATACGAGAAAAATTGTCAGAGAGGATGGATCCAGGAGATTTAATATTTTTCAAGTAGAACTTCCAGAAGGGGGGAAAAAAGAGAATGGCAAACAAAGATAAAGGAAAGAGAGAATGTCCTTGAGCTGAAGACTCAAGTCTTTAGATTGAAAGACCCACCTGAAACAATTTACACACACACACACACACACACACACACACACACACACACACCCCTACCTGTTCCAATGAAAGTTCTTAATTCAAAGAATAAGGAAAGGAATGAATAGGTATCAAGTTTTTCATCTATGACACATGTTGCTAGAAAAGATGCTGGAATAATGTCTTCCAAATTCTAGAGAAAATGACTTCAAATCTGAAATTCAATAACCACTCGAAACACCTCATGTATGAGAGAAAAATAAAGATTTTTTTGGACATGCTAATACTCTAAAAGTTGAGCATACATTCTTTTGGGAAAAAAATTTGCTAGAGCAAAAAGTGAAAAATCCAGAAAGGGGAAGACATTAACTATAAGAAGCAGTGGAACTATGATGAAAAGAAACCTCAGTATCAACAATCAGTTCAAATTATAACTGAAAGAAGAGTTCCTGAAGAATAACTTTAAGCAGAATTACACAAAGTATGTGATTCATAACCCAGAATTATATCCTGGTGAGTTGAAATTATATGTCTCTTCTGACCAATAAAAAGAAAGACAAATAGAAATTCTGAGAAAATTAAAAAGTTGTACAAGAAGGTTATAACTATGAAGAAACTTAAAATTTGATGTCATTTTTCAGTCATATATGAAATACAAGAAATGGTGCCGAGTGTCACCACCCCCTTGTGAAGGCATTACTGATCACTCCAGCTGAACTCATTCATTCTCTGTACTCATTCATTGATTCATTCAACAGCGATTTATTGACTATTCTCTGAGCTCATTCTCTGAATTCCCTAACTCATTCATTAATTTGTCCAAATATTTATTGAACATCTGCGAAGTCCCAGGACCTGTGCTGGGCACTGAGGATGGAAGATGGCAAGAAGACATGCTCCCTGTCTTTTTATGGAGTTTATAAGCCAGCTCTTTTTTACTCTGACTCAAATGGCACCATATACCTTGTAAATTCTTTATTTTTACATCTTATCTTTTCCTGAATAGAAGAGTTTAAGTCTAATCTATATTTGCATTTACCCAAAAGTAACCTGCACAAAACTTTTCCACAGTGAGAGCTCCATAGTTTATTATTATTATTAATAGCTATTATATCTATCAAAGTTACAAATGCACATGCTGTTTGACATGGCAGTTCCATTCCACATCTAAATATTTATCTGACAGATACATCTGCACCTGTGCAAAATGATGTATCTAAAAGGTTATTCATTGCAGCATTGTTTTTAATAGAAAAAAAATTTTAATAACTTAAATGTCTACCAAGAGGAAACTGATTAAATAAATCATAAAACAGTCATTGAGTGGGATACTTTTCAGCTGCAAAATGTATAATTAGGAATCTTTTTGTATATCTTTGATATGAAATAACCACCAAGGCATTAAAGCTATTTATTCATCCAACTGATAACTACATGTCTGGTACCACGTTGGTGAGCAAGGTAAAGATTCCTTTTCTGGAATTTACATTCTACTTGAGGAGACAGAACAGTTTGAATGAGAAAACGAGATTGTGATTAGAATTTGTGGTATATGTTAACACTTGGTTGGCTAAATAAACACCCATTCCCAACCTTCTCCCTTACCTCCTACCACTGTAGAGACTGGAGGAGCGGGGTGCTTGCTTCCTCTGCTTGCTAGCATATAGGGGGAGCCATATGATGTGGTTCTGGCCAATGCAACATAAATGGAGGTCTACTGGGGGACTTCTGGAAAATCATTTGCTTTTTTGATTGAGACAAAAAAGAGCAGGTATATTTAGCACCACCACCTTCTCCCTTCTTCCCTGACTTGAGTGTGAGGCCTCGAGTTACAGCAGCCATCTTCCGCCAAGACATAGTCAATGAAAGTAAATAAATAAGGTTCAGACGAAGATACATAGTATTCTACCATTGTCATGATAGAATAAACGTAAAACGTAATTGTGTACACATAGAATTTCCCTAGAAAGATACGTAAGAAACTGGTAACTTGCTGGTTGCCTCTGGGAAGGGATCTACATGGCTGGGGTCTGGAGGGGGAGGGAGATTTCACGGAATACTTTTCTACCATTTGAGAGGTGTACAATATCTGATCACTTTTAAAAAATGTAAAAGCTCTTTATAATAATAAATCATTTAAGTAAATGGATGACACAAATAGGGCAGCCAAGAGAAGAGCAGATGTGGAAAGGATTGGGGCAGAGCTAAATTGTCGTTTTGAAACCAAAAGAATTCTGAAGGAAGCTAATGGTGGCAGCATGGCATGGTGGAAAATACACTAGCCAGAGGCCCGAAGCCTGGCTTCCAGCCTGGATCCCACCACTTACCTAGCCTCAGTTTTCTTTATCCACATTAATACCTGTCTTGCTTGGCTTACGACAGTCATAGGAGAGTATTTTGTGGATGCAAAAATGCTACCAAAGCATCCAATAT
Organism: Ceratotherium simum simum; assembly: GCF_057802395.1. NCBI lineage: Eukaryota > Metazoa > Chordata > Mammalia > Perissodactyla > Rhinocerotidae > Ceratotherium > Ceratotherium simum. Next base: position 13,336,477 of record NC_141915.1, read on the forward strand.
TATTAATTTCTTGTTTAAGTTTCATACAGTGCCACCATGACCCTTGAACTCTGTTTCGGTAGCATTGCCAGTGGTCTTAGGCCCTGTATCAGCTTCCCTACCCAACTGCACCTGGATGAGGAAAAAAATATCTTCCTCCATATGAGGGTGTTGGTAAGAGCTGAATTGTTTTCTATCTTAGGTTTCACTGTGGAACAGCGAGTTTATTGATAAGAAACCATGAACGTTTATTCTCTATATTCTTCATATTAAGTCTCAATAGCATAGGCCATTCATTGTATGAAGCGTCCTGGGTCTGTATCAGGGAGTCACTCCTCTGTTGTACGGCTCTATTCAAAAGTCAGCAGTTAAGAAACATAATAACTTAAGAGCTTTTCACTGGAATTTTAGACTTCCACTAACCTACCAAATAACTGGTGTGTGTTTTTGAGGTCCTTAGAAGATAAAGAGGACGTGAAGCACATGCTTCTCTTTTGAAATAGCCCATTTCCACTGCCAAAAAGGACTAAGAGATCTCTCAGCCATCTTTCTTTCATGTGGTCACAGCAAATCCGCAAGGCCAGTAGTATTTTCCCCAAGTCTACAATGCATCGTGAATTCTGCCGGTTCTTGTTATTCAGAGCATGCATCTGGGGGATGGCTGGCCACGAAGCTAACTGGACTTCCCAGAGATTGAACCCAGGACCTAGCACATTCCCTTCACTAAAGTGTGAGTTCCTTTTGGGCTATGACTAAATCTTATTACACCCACAGTGCCTAGCCTCCTTGCGCATATAGTGTGTGCCCGATAAGTGTACGTGGAATGAATGTCTCTAATCAATGGAGCTCTCCAGCCGTAATGAAAGTGAGCAGCATTGACATAAGAATCCAGTTCCCCTAAGTGGCAGGGAGATGTCTAAGCAAGTCCTGTAGCCTAAATTAGTGTTAATATCAGGAAACAAACTACTCAGTAAAGAAATCAATGTGCTAGCTCTTTCTGACTTGTGTCACCCAATCACTGTTTAGCTACTTTTTGTTAAATATCATTTTGTTCCACAGAGAAAAGGCTGTGAGAAACATTCTCTTTTTAAGCTTGCTTTGCTTTCCTATCAAGAGTCAAGGTAATTATGAAGGTTTCTTTAAGATTATTATACATTTATGAATTCCTTATCAGAAAAACTAAAATACTTCAAGACCTTAGAAAACATGCAATTTGAGTGTAATTTTTTTTTTGAGAGGAAGATCAGCCCTGAGCTAACATCCATGCCAATCCTCCTCTTTTTGCTGAGGAAGACCGGCCCTGAGCTAACATCTGTTGCCAAGCCTCCTCCTTTTTTTCCCCAAAGCCCCAGTAGATAGTTGTATGCCATAGTTGCACATCCTTCTAGTTGCTGTTTGTGGGATGCCGCCTCAGCATGGCCGGAGAAGCGGTGCGTCGGTGCGCAGCCGGGATCAGAATCTGGGCCGCCAATAGCGGATCGCGCTCACTTAACCGCTAAGGCACGGGGCCGGCCCCTGAGTGTAATTTTTTTTATTGTTTCTCCTGATTACCTATTTTAGGCTTGAGAAGATTAGGAAAGGGTGCCATTACACCGTTATTTCATCCCAGTGCTCCTTTTGATGTACATTTCTGACAGCTTAGGTACAGCTTATAGTTCCATTCCTTCAAACTTTTTAAGCACTTAGTGTATATGGTAGTAGAGTTTCTACTCATCTTTATTTTGCGTGAAAGAACTTTGGCAAGCAATTTTGGTTGTTTTTAAACCTAGAGGTTTACTTTTGAGTTTTTGAGATACTTTTTAAGAGAATCTAATTCTTGGAATTGCAAGGAACTTGACAGGTTATCTGGTCCAATCTGATGTTGAAATATCCTCTGTAGCATTCCTGCCAGAAGTTTTCCAGTCCTTGAATGCGCCTGCTGATGGGGAACTCATCACGTCCCGTGACAGTCCTTCTTTGGGCTCCTGTGCTGGAAAGGCCTTCCTGTAGTTTCCATCCATGGGTACTAGTTTACATGCTATGCAAAATAAACCTGCTTTTTCCTCTACATAAGCTACCTTTAGGTGTTTTAAAACATCTGCCCTTTCTCCTCTAAGAAGTCTCTTTTCCAGGCTACGTAGTCAGGTTCCTTCAGCCCTTCTTCACATGACAGCGTTTCTAACCTTCCATCACACCCTCTCTTCTCTTGACTTATCTCAGTTTACCTATAGGCCAGAATTGTACATCATACTCCCATACCAGAAGGGGCTATTATTTTAATGGAATAGATTTCATAGGATGACTTTTTAGCATCAAAATACCCAGAACAAGAGCTTTTGATTGTAGTGCAATTGATTAACCCTGGCCCTTTGCAGAGCCTGAAATGAACTGCCCAGGAGAGGTTGAGTGGCAGGAGCCTGGGTCAGCAGTGTGAAGCGGGGCTTCTCATCCCAGTTCACCAATGACCCCTCGAGCAAGTTGCTTCCCCTCCCTGGACCGCCCTTTCCTCATTTGTAGAATGACAAGGAGGACACCACGTAACCCCAGGATTCCAGGGTTCTGCATAGGCATTTCAGTGGTTTCACAAATGTTTGATTTTCATTTTGAAGTCTTTATTTTTAAAACCGTAATAAAAACATGTACAATCAAATCTGTCCTGTATTAAAAATGTTATATGCCCATTTAGCTCATTGGAGTCAACCAAGATTCTGCTGCAGACCTCAGGCTAAAAACAGCTTTGTCATATTTTTATATTTTCGAACTACATCTAAAAGTGTCACTGATTAGGAAAGGTTTATTCAGCAGAGCTTTTTTAAAATCCAGGCCTGTGTGTGTCTATTCATATAAAATTGTTCTAGTGAGGACATAGATGCCACATCAGCCAGTGCCAGGCAAGGCTCAGGCCACCCGTAGGGATGTGTTCTCTTGTCGTAACGCAGTAGCGAGCTGTACAGTCACAGGAGAGCCAAGACCAGCTTTAGTTCTAATTATATTTAAGATGATATTTGTCTGACATTTATAATTATGACAAGGAATGAGAGATATTGTGAGTGTGCATACTTTGAAACCAAAATTTTCCACTAATTCCTCTTACAAGCTTTGGAATCAGTCTTTGGCTGAAGAATATATTGAGTTTGCAAGTCTGGAAAATAAGTTAATATCATTTGCTACTACGTATCTGGGATTTTCTCATTATTATGCAGCTAAATTTTTAAATAAAGAAAAAAGTAATTGATCCTGAAGCTGATACAGTACTGTGACTGGAATCCCAGCTCCACCTCTTATGAGCTGAGTTGTCTGGGCAAAAAAGTGGGATTTTAAGGACCTGACTGTGGAGGCTGTAATCCATCCACTGTGCCCGTTATCTGAGCACTGCACTCACAGATGTGCTCACAAGAGACAAGCTGGTCATTTTCAAGGTAGTCCAAAGTGACCTTTTCAAAGTGTAATGCTGGAGGCTTGACTGAGCCGTTTTCTGAATCTGGTGAGACATCTAGCCCATATTTGCCTTCTGGAGTCTGAGCTAAGTCGCCATCTTACGTCCTTCACCATGTGCTATATGATTCTCCTTATGAAAAAGCGGGCTGCATGAGTGACCCTGTGAACGCTCCCCATCTGCCACTATGGGCTCTCCTGTAAGCTGCTCCCCGCCGACAACATCCTGGGCAGGAGCCCTGCCTCCAGGCTGTCCTACCTCCAGAAGTCTGGGCTCCGGATCACAGCAGAGTCTTGACAGTGCTTTGGGAGTTTGACTTTGAGGATAACATGCAGTCCCTCATCTCCAAGATTGCTGGAGTAACTTTTATGAAATGTCTTTTGTTTCAAGTCTTTTCAGTTTTTGCTCTGGAGACACTCAGGGAGTACATATGTATTTGACCAGACTTAGAAGGCTTGCTCTTAACCAAACCAAATGTTGAACATGTGAAAATATTCCGGGCTCCACAGGCACTCCAGAAATAGGGCCAAATGTAATCAAAAGTAAGCAAGAATGAAACTCGGAGATGGCTTTAAAATGATGCTCACGTGCATAGTGTTATTTATGTTATTATGTTATTTATCAGCCTTGTTGATAACAGTAAAAAACTAGAAACAACTTACAATGCCCATCAATGGGGGCTCGTTAAATAAAATAAAATACATCTTACAGTTGTAAACTATGAGGCTATAAAAGAACATGGAAAGTCCTTATGTAGCCAAATGAAATGATCTCCAAGGGATAATGTTAAGTGAAAAACAACGACAACCAACGTGCAGGGAGCCGGCCTGGTGGCGCAGCAGTTAAGTGCGCGCCCTCAGCTTGGGTGGCCCGGGGTTCGCAGGTTCGGATCCCGGGTGCGCACCGACGCACTGCTTGTCAGGCCATGCTGTGGCAGCGTCCCACATAAAGTGGAGGAAGATGGGCACAGATGTTAGCCCAGGGGCAGTCTTCTTCAGCAAAAAGAGGAGAACTGGCATGGATATTAGCTCAGGGCTGATCTTCCTCACAAAAAGAAAAAAAAAGCTGAAATCAAATTTCTGCTTTGGTGAAGCCATTATGTAAGCTACATTTGTATGATTCTCTTGAAATTTCAGTTCCAATAATCGTTTCTTATTGTAGTTAGGCACAGCCCAGAAGGAGTCCAGGCGTAATAATGAATAGAAATTTTGTAGTTTTCCTGAATATCTAATTAGATGTGTGCCTTATTTCAGAAAGAATTTTACATTATTTACGCATTCATTTAACAAATCCCTTTTTGCACTCCACTTGCTGCATAACACTGTTCTAGATGTTTTAGGTTGGGCAGTGTGGAGTCAGCCTCTGGAATCAGACCTGAGTTCAAATCCCGTTCAGGCTCATATCAGCCGTGTGATCTAGGACAAAGGACTTGTCTCTCTGTATCTCATTTCCTCATCTGTAAAAAATAGGCACGACCATGTCTACCCTATTGGGCACTATATGGATTAAACGAAATAATATATGTAAAGTGCTGTCACCTGCTAGATGCTCAATAAATATTTTATGTCCCTTTTCTTTAAGGTGTTTGGTGTCTTGACATTCTCAGAGGATCACTCATTTATAGGGCAGTATATTGCATCAAATAAGTGATACAAACAGCGTATACCATAGGTTGGTACTTCCTAACCAGCGGTTCACATCAGCATCAACTGAAAACCTTTTTAGAAAGTTTTCCTTAGACCTACTCAGTCAGAATCACCAGGGTGGGGCGGGGGCATATGAAGATAGTACGTACTTATTTCCTCTGTAAATAGGTAATACATGCTGATGATTAAAAACTGAAATAACATAAAGGGGTGTGCAATGAGAAATGAATCTCCCTCCCATCCCCATCCCCCTGGCTCCTATTCCCCTCCCAAGGGGCATTGATTTTTTTCCAAAGATATGTCTCATTTTTTTCCAATCTTTTTTCTCTGTGTTCTTCAGATCAGATAATTTATATTGTTCTGTCTTCAAGTACAGTGACTCTTTATTTATTTTTTGCTCATTCCATTCTGCTGTGAACCCATCCAGTGAATGTTATATTTCAAATATTATATATTTTTAGTTCTAGAATTCAACATTGGTTATTTTTTTAAATAGTTTCTCTTTGATGATATTTCCTATCTGTTCATTCATTATGAACAATTTTTCTTTATATCCACTTCTTCTCCCATGACATATTTCCCATTTACCACAAAAAAATATTTCTTCCACTTCTACGTAATTCTCAGATGGATTCCCTATCTAGTGAATGAAGAATTAGACCCAGTGATCTTTAGAGAAAAAAATATTATTACAATCTCTTAAAATCCTCGTATTCACCTTACAAGGAATTCTGAATTTTAGTCTTTCCTAAAAAATAAATGTTGCGTTTGAAAACTGTATCATGCACCTAATGTAAATTAAAACAGCATATATTATGCTAAGTGATTTGAGTAAGAGTACGTCAAAACACACTGACTTTTGCATATTTTTTAATTGGAAATTCTTTCTCTCTCCCCAGTGCCTCATTATGTGAGGTGTAGAACTTGCAGGCGTGATCTCAAGGGAGCTCCTGAGCTGTCAGTGACAACAACCAGGACATGAGAACACTTTTGCCACCTGTCCTACAGGTGCTAGAATAACGCCACCCCTTGAGTCCATCAGCTGATAGAAAGCAGTTCCCTCCCGGCCGCTCACTGCACTGGGAGAAAACACGTTTCCTCTGCATGAAAGCAAAGGAAGCAGAACTTCTGCTAAAATGATGCCCAAGAAAATAATTTATTTTGAAATTAACTATTCCATCTTATATTAGTCGTAGTCATATAATTAACATATAATTAGTATATATTATATTCACTGAAAATTGCTTTAAAGATGAATTTGGGCCAATACTGAGAAGGGCACCTGGAACAGAATAACCACTTAGTAATCTTTTTTTTAAATGAATGCCAAAAAATTCAAAATACATGATTAAACTGGATTGTATTTCCTAATTAAAAAACCAGAATCTTCCAAAAGTAAAGTTTGAGGGCTTTTTTTTTCCTTGAAAGGCATTTTTTAAACATAAATTTTGTATTTAACAGATTTTATAAGGAACAATTCCGTAGTACGGCAGAGTATGTCTGCATATAGCAGCTGTCTTTGTTCTTTATGACGAAATTATCAAACACATCAACAGGATCTGAAGATCCAGTTTCTAAGAGAGGAAGGTGGTAATGGATACAGGTGCAAGTCAGGCCTTCTACAAAAGTTTGAACAACTGCCTGATCCTGTGAGTTGTAAAAGACATTTTTATTTTTTTATTTTATTTTTTGTGTGTGAGGAAGATCAGCCCTGAGCTAACATCCATGCTAATCCTCCTCTTTTTGCTGAGGAAGACCGGCTCTGAGCTAACATCTATTGCCAATCCTCCTCCTTTTTTTTTCCCCCAAAGCCCCAGTAGATAGTTGTATTTCATAGTTGCACATCTTTCTAGTTGCTGTATGTGGGAAGCTGCCTCAGCATGGCCGGAGAAGCGGTGCGTCGGTGCTCGCTTGGGATCCGAACCCGGGCCACCAGTAGCAGAGCGCACGCACTTAACCACTAAGCCATGGGGCCGGCCCCTGTAAAAGACATTTTTAAATTAGTATTGCATATTAAAAATTATGTGTTAATTATTGTTAATTGTGTTAAATGTTAATTGCAGACTGCTTAATTGCATAAAATGTGACACTTCTTAATATCCTATTTAGAAGTACAGTTCAGGATGTTAAACATATGTTTATTGTTTATAAATACCTATCTGCTGGCATTTGTGTGGGCCAAGCAAAGTCTGATTGGGCCAACCCTGGAAACTGTGAATACGTTTATTCTCCTTTTACCATATTGTCGTGGCCTTGTGCTCCTGAAAGTTTTAATGGTGTCTGCTATTGAATCTCGGCCGACGCCATTAGGTGTTTCTCCGAACGTGGGTGGCCCCCAATAATCTGCATCAGAACCCCCAGGGGGCACTTGTTAAAGTATGGATTCCCAGGCCCCACCACAAACCTGCTAAATCAGAACTTGAGTTTAAGAAACGCTGCTCCTTCAGGGGTGCCTGCTCTGTCCTGCCAGTGGTCTTCCCTTGGGTTCACTGTTGCACAGGAAACAACATAAATCTCCAATTGTCTTTGTACTTGGACCAGTTCCCTTCGTTGATCTGATACCAGAATAGCTTTTTGTGCTGCAACGGTGAGTTTGCTGAATGGATCCCTTGTATTTTAGAAGAAATTTAGTGCCTCATTGCTCCCCATCACTACTGGCCCTGGTAGCTCTGAGGATAAACCAGCTTTGATTTCACCCCGGAGAATTAACATTTCGTAGAGCACATAAAGCCACTTGAAAGTCAAGATGAGGCAGGGCAAAGTGCGCACTGGGCTCTTTGTGTGATGGTTTTCTTGTCTTTGGCCATTTGTCAGGCACAGCAGCTGAGGGTGCTGAATTGAATGAGGTAGTAACACTCAGGAGTCAAACTGGCTGCAAGATGCTCCCCTGGAGGGTGCAGCCAAAGCTACTAACCTACCTCGTGCCCTTTTCACAGTTCACACCTGGGATGTAGGAGACGAAAAATGTATCCTCTACCCTCTTATGTTTAGTCCCTGAGGACCTGCAAATTAAACTGACAAGGACAGATTAGCAGGAGAAAAGGCATACAATTTTTATTGATGTTAATATTTTTATGTGCACAGGAGCTTCACAAAAAAAGAAGTGAAAACTCAAAGAAGCAGCTAGACTTGGGGGCTTATATACCATTTTAACAAAGGGCAATAAATTGTGAAGAAGTGACTGGACAAAGGAAAGGAGATCTGGGCTTCTAAGGGCTATAAATTGTGGGGAAATGATTAGGAAATATATGGGAAAGCTAATGGAAGATAAGAGTTGTTTCAGTAAGGTCTATTTATGCGGATGCATCTCTGTGTGACTCCAGTCTCTGGTGGTAAGAATCAGTCTCCTCTTCCTGGTACAGACGAAGGCACCTTCCTCAAGGAAACTTTATGCCCTGCTTTCAGGTAGATAAGGGGAGGGCAGAGAACTTTTCCTGCATCTGTTGTGTCTCAGTTACATTCAGCTCAAGATGATCCTTATGCCAAAGTGGTTTATTTTGGGGTGGCGTATTCCGATCCCCTTCAGGATCGTCAGCCCGTCCAGCTGGGGAAAAGCTGGAAAGGGGCTGGCGCAAAAGGATGCTTTCGGGCAGTTTCTTTGCTTTCTAGCTGCAACCCCTGTGCAGAACAATTGGCCTGTGCCCTGGTGAGGCCTGCTCTCCCCACTACACCATAACTGCTGTTCGGCTAATTTGAAAGCAGCCCCCGGAACCTGGAGGAGCTATAGGAGCAAAACTGATGTGTCCACCAGGTAGAAGAGCTCTGCAGGAAGATAGAATCTTAGATGGTGAAAACCAAGCCTTGTAGTTCAAAAGATTGAAAATGAAATAATAAGAAATTTTTGAAAGAGTCCTGTGAAATATGTAGATGAACCATGTCTTCAGATGATCCTAATACTATGAGTAATAAATAAAATTTAAGCAAGGACCTAAACTCAAGGAAATCACTGTGTTCCACGAGAGGGCGCTGTGGTAACACTCTAGTAACTAGTTTATAAAATAACAGGCAAGCCAGAACGGAGGAAGGGAGTTTGTGGTTCATTTATAAACGTGTGATGAGAACCGCTTTGAACAGAAACAAGAATCAAATACCCCTTTTACCATAGGGGGTTTGTCTATGTGACACGAACACTACTCAAGCAGTTGGGTTTTTTTAAGTCAGACCGACATTTTTAAAAAAAGCAAGTTGACTGACGTGAACAGAACGGAGTTGCTTTCAATTAGTTGCTGTGTTGCTCTGTTGCTATGTGGTCTAGTGGAGGCTACAGACAAAATCCAGGAGATCGCATTTCCTCTGCCTCAGCCTTTTGAACAGCTTCCTACCCCTGGGAGTCCTCATCTCCCGTTGTGCCCAAGTGACAAAGTTGGTGCAAGGGTTTAAATTGGGAAAGATAATAAGGGTCACAGCTAGCTTTCTTTGAACTCTGAGTGCCAGGCTGGGGACTTCGGGGGGATTATCTCTTTAATCCCCACGGCAGCTCTATGAGTTAGGTACTATTATTATCCTCTCCATCAGACAGACCAGGAAACTGAGGCCCACGGAGGATTGAGGGCTTGCCAATCAATGGCAGAGTTGGGATTCAAACCCGGACGGATCCAAGCAAGGTTCCAAGTTTGAGCTATTTCTAGACAATAGAGGCAAAGACAGAACTAGAACCCAGGTCTCTTCGTTACAAATTAAAGAGTGACTTTGACGTTGAAAAAGATGTGTATAGGCAGGAATGGGTAGAAGAAAACTTTAGAAGAGGGCTGAGGGGAAAAACACAAAATGACTGTGTCCGCAAAGAGACAGCTTCCTGCTAAGAAACAAGAACATTCCAGGCTGAGCTGGGATGCCCCATATATGCCGATTATGAACAGTGCCAGAGCGGCCAAGGCCAGAGGGATTTCCCCACTGCCTCCTCCAAATCCACAGAGCCCTGAGCCCCATTGACTTGGGGGCTTCCCAGGAGAAGCTCACAGATGATTGCTTCTTGCTTCCGGGCACAGAATAAGACAGATAGAAATTCACCTAAGGCTCTCCCCAGACCTCTTAGTCAAGTACATCCCAAAATTTTAAGAATAATTACAGTTGCTACCACTTGAGTAATCTCATGTCCAGCTCAGCACTAAGCATTGTACTTGTCTTAGCTCGTCGAATCCTCATAACCACGCTATGAGGTGAGCGTATGTCCACCATCTGGGAATTTGATGTAAGGCATGTGCGGATTATGAGTAAGAATACACGTCCTGCACTTAAATTGGTTATTCCAACCACCCTCCCTTATCTTTGAGCCAAACAGTCAATTGTGTTATTAAAATGCAACCCACTTCTGAGGAAGCACAGCAGATTGCTCACTTCCCCCTTCGAAACCTACCACAATGGCAGTAAGGGAATATAAAAGATATATATAAACCTATAAGGGAGAAAATGGGAGGAGAGACAACCTGGATAAGAGTTCTACAAGTATGTGGAAGATGGAGAGGATGGTAAACTGATTTGGCGGAGCTGGGAATCACTTCCTGGGTCCTTGCAGACGAGGAGACCAAAAAGCAGAGGGGTATTGGCCTTACAGAACTCTAAGTTCTGAGGACTCGGGTGTACAAGGTCTGTAGAAGGAAGGAATGAGGCATGAGACTAAAATCACAGGGGCTGAATGGCCTGCAGAAGGGGTGGTGGGACCCCCTTTCTCCTGCTTTTGGAAGTGAGCAGGCATCGCAGGCAGGCTGGCCTCAGCCCTCTCCACACACCCATCGGCCTCCCACCCCCACTGCCAGCAGGAGATTTGAGAAGTTCTCTCTGGGTAACTGAATGGTTCCAGAGAAAAGAACTCCAAAGTTTGACATTTTGGAGTCCTGCCCCAATTAAAAAGCCAGTTTGCTGCCCAATCACCTTGTAGCAAATCCTTCTCATTCGCAAGCCCCACCCACTCTCTCACAGCTTCCATCCGTCTTTTTAGTGAATCAGTCTGAGACCAGAATGCACAGCCCAGGATCACCAAATATTTAAGGAAACCCTCCAGCTTGAAAGATAGAGACCCAAACAAACACGAAAAAGGAATGTAGAGGAATCAAGAGATGATTCAGGGAGTAGGAAAAAATGTGAAAATTAAGTCTTATAAATAATTCCTGCAGAGAAATAAAATAAGACGTTATACCCATTAAACAAGAGCTGAATGTTATTTTTAAAGGGATTAATGAGAAAACAAGAATGATATTTGGAAATATTTTAAAAGGAGCAAAAGAATAAACTCCTTAAAAGAAAGTTTGGAAGATAAAGCAGAACAAAAGGAGATTTAAAAATAATAACAATTGAGGAAAGATAAGAACCCTTATTATCTTCCAGTCCAGGAAGTCCAATTTCCAACTAATAGGAATTCTATAAAGAGAGAACAGGGAAAAAGAGAAATGGAAGGAAGGAAATTCTAGCAAAAACAATACTGTTTCCCAGAACTGAAGGACTCCAGATAGAAAGCCCCCACTAAGTGCCTGACACAGTGAATAAAGACTCACACCAAGATTTGTCATCACAAATTTCAGAATACCCTGAATAAAGAAAAGATTGTCAAAGCTTCTGGAGAGAAAAAACATACAAAAGATCAGAACGGCACTGGGCTTCTAAAAAGCCACACAGAAGTTAGAAAATAATGGAACAATGTCTTCAAACTTTTGGGTGAAAATGATTTTCAGCCTAGCATACTTGAAACCAGATGATCAATGAAGTATGAAAGTGGAATAAAAGCATTTCAGACATGCAGGGACTCAAATTTTACCTCATACGTGTATCTTCTCCTAAATAGCTACTGCAGGATGTGTGCCACCCAAATGAGAAAGTAAACTAAGAAAGAAAATATGAAACTAGAAGTCATGGGATTCGATATAGGAGGGCAGTGAAGGGAAATGCCAGGATGACAGCTGATAGAGAGCAACCAGTCCAGAGGGAGCAAGAGGAGGGCAGGCTCCAGGAGGGAGGCAAAGAATAAAAGAATAAATAAAAGAATAAAAGAAAATGACATGTTTGAGGATATAGAAAATAGTATCCAGAAATGTTGAAGCACTTGGGGAAAAAATTAGCAATTGGTATACAGAAGGCTAAGCAAGTAAAAAACAAAAAGTAATTATTAATTCCAGTAAATAAATGAAGTGAATGACTCATGCAAAGGGCATAAAGTAGAAATGAACCTAATGCATCTAAGGACTAGTAAGAAGAGAGGATCTGGAGCAGAACCAGGGATGGGAGAAGACTAGGGGATGATGTCAGAGAAATAAAGGGGCCAGGACATGAAGGGCCTTGTAGACCATTGTGAGGATGCGGGCTTTCACTCTGAGTGAGATGGGAGCTGCTGCAGGGTTTTGTGCTGAGTGACGTGATCTGACTTATATGTCAGCAGGATAATTCTGCCTGGTGTGCTGAGAATAAACCGTAGGAGGGGAAGGTAGGAGCAAGATGCTATTGCAGTTAGAAGGCTTCGCAGTGATCCAGGTGAAAGACAATGACGATGGCCCAAGAGGATCATGGTGGCTTGGACTGGGGTGCTAGCATCGGAGGTGGTGAGACGTGGCCAGATTCTGGGTAGACTCCGAAGGCAAAGCCAAAATGTTTCTTGACGTATTGGATGTGAAGTATGAAAGAAAGAGAGGAGTCGAAATGGCTCCAAGATTTTGGGTCTGAGCAACTGGAAGGATGAAGTTGCAGTCGATGGGGAGACAACAGTCGGAGCAGCGCTCCCGTTATCTGTTGCTGAACCAACCCCAAATTAGCGGTGCACAACAACAGTCATGGATCATTATTAGCTCTCATGGTTCTGGCAGTGGACTGGGCTCAGCCAGGCAGGTCTTACTTGGTGGTTGGGGCTGGTGTCGTCTCAAAGGCTTCCTCACTCACATGTCTGGTGCCTTTACTAGAAGATTCAATAGCTAAGGAATGGGACAGCTGGGGCTCCTCGGGCATCTCTCTCTCTCTCTTTCTCTCTGTGATCTCTCCACATGATCTCTCCAGCATGGTGGCTTCAAAATAGCCAGACTTCTTACGTGGTGGCCCAAGGCTGCCCAGGGGTGTTCCAGGTCAGAGAGGGAAGCTGTGTCGCCTTTTATGACCTAGCATCAGAGGCAACACAGAGTCACCTCAGCTGCATTCCATTCCTTAGAATCAAGTCACCATATTCAAGTGCGGAGGGGATCAGATTCCCCCTCCTGAGGGAGGGAGAGTGAAAGAATTTGTGAACATGTTAAATTTACATGTTTTGGGAAGAAGATAATTCAGTTGGGGAACATTTTGAGTTGAACACGATTTGCATAGTCATAATAAACACCGACCACTGCTTGAACCAATAATGGTGATATGACCACATTGTGGGGGGACAGAGGGGAACGAGGGGATGGGACCACAGTGCGAGAGAGCCAAGTTCTCATCCCCCATTGTGGGCAGTCAATGGCCATATACAAAGGGAAAATCAAGAAAGAAGAGTAAAACAATGTCAGTTAGAAATACAGGTATAGATACACAGGGAAATCCATGGAAGAAGGAAGGATGGTTCCTTCTAGAGAGCACGGTGTGGCGAGGGTGTGGGAAGCGGAAGGGAGCCAGTGTTTTTCAATATGTCTTTTAGTACCATTTGACTTTTTAATCTATGAACATGTATTACTTTAATAAAATAATTAGTTTTTAAAAGGATGTAAATTTTGTTTCAATAGATTGATTTTAAAAAATTATGAGAAAAAATACCAAACTATATGGCAAGGGCAATTTTAGAAAATAGCCCAACCCAGTCCCCTTCCCACTCTGCGACTCCTCCCTCACATCTCTGGCCTGAAAGAGTGTTGAGACCCGCAGGGGCCGCAGTGCACAACCCAGGGCACCATTCAGGTGGTGCCATCCCAGCGAGAACCAGCACAGCTTCCCAGGTCTCAGATGCATCTCACGAATCCCCCTCCCCAACCTTTCAGGCCCCTAGGGCAGGGCTGATGCTCATTTGAAAGAGAACAACAAGTTCACATATTCTTCAAAAGATAGAGTGGAGATTAGAAGCCAGGGCTCCTGGTTGGTTTAATGGTCTCACCATGCTAAAAATGGTGGTTGCCATCATTGTAGATTTTACTAGCAGTGTGGGATGGGGGTAGAGGAGAGAGAAAAGAGAATGTTCTTGGAAGGGAAGTCCATCTCTCTAAATTAAGTGTATTATTTTTCATGAATAACAACACACCTGTCATGAAATCTACTGCCCCCAAAAGATACTTGATACAGCAAGTGTGATGGCCCCTGGCTGAAAATACTCCATTTCCCCTTAGTCACTCTCCTTCAGGTCAGCGTAAGCCTGCTGGATAAAGTAACAGAAAGAAACAAACAGAGCTCCTTTGGAATGAAATTCCTTGGCCCCGAGGAAGACTGCAGCGAGGGGTCAGGGGGCACGGTCCTGGGCAGAATCTTGGGTTTTCTCCTGAGAATTGGTCTCTATCAGGGGGTGGGCCTAATGTGCCTAGAGCCCAACCCTGCAGTGGAGAGCGGAGGGAAACACAACAGTGGGAGGCAAGATCATGTAAATCAGTCAACCCTCTGCAGACCCTGAACAGCCAGCAGAGCCAGCTAACCCCCTGATTTGTTGTTAGTTACATCAAAGCCCTTATTAACGTGATCAAGTGGCCTGGTGAAAAGTGTCCCCCAAACTTGCCGACGCGCAACGCAATGGTAACCATGATGGTGGAGCCGTGCCAACAGGTGGGCAGATGACCCTGCCACGGCCAAGTCCACAGAACCCTCTGAGCACCTACTGTGTGCAGACTCGATCTGAGGCCCCAGAGGGCAGTGGGAACAGAGGTGAGCAAAGCTCCATCTCCGCCCCCAGGGTGCGCGCAGTGGACAGACTCTGGCTCAGGAAACCCTCACTTTCCTCAGAGGCATTTTGCTCTGTGATTCTGCCACGCGCAGTGTGGTTAATCCAATTTGCTTAACTACGCTAGGGCAGGATCCTGTAATTTACTCTGCTGCAGGCAGTGTTTTAGCTGTTGGAAAGTGCTGCCCTGTTGGTCATTCTGTGGGTCCTTGAGCAAGTGGAGGGGGCTGTCGTCTCTTTCCCCTCACTGGCATTGTTTTGTGACCAAGTACGGCAGATCCGCCGGGTCTCTGGCTGAGTTCTCCACACTTCTCTGTTCTAACTGAATTTGATTTTTTTTCCAGTCTCTTGATAATGACTGAAGGGACTGAGACCAGTGGTCTCCCTGTGACACTAATCACTGTCCTTCATCCCAGGCAGTGACGCTGCACTCTGGGGGCTGAAATCTGAGCCCTTTAACCAATGTGCTTCCAGTCAAGCCTGGAGAAGCCAAGTCACAGCTTGTGACCTTTGGCTTCGTTTATTAACATCTGCTGAATAACACATGCTGACTGGAGCGTAACTCTGATCTCCGGAGCCTCTTCCCACTGGTCTTCAAGAGTCTCTGGTGACTGGAATTGAAGCATCTTGAGTAAGAATGTCCCACTGGAAAGAAATGCAGTGGCACCAGATGAATTCTGAAAGCAAGCACTTAACCTTCAGAAACTTGGGCCGGGTCCACGGGGCCCAGGACAGCTGATTGGTTCAGCCAGTTCTTCCTGTACTCACCTGGCACTGAGTAGCCTGCTGACTTAGCAGCACTGGCCTCCATTCAAAAAATACTCACGGAGCACCAACTATGTGTCGGGCACTTGTTAGGTCGTGGTGACCCGGTGGGGACCCAGACCCACTGCCCTCGTGGAGCTTATGGTCTAGTGACAAAACAAGAGTGGTGAGTGATAGGGCAAAGTAAGTCCCAGTGCTCTGGGGACAGAGATGGCGGAGGGCTGCCAGGGGAGGCCTCCCTGAAGAAGTGATGTTTAGATTGAGCATGAAGTAGGAAAGATTCGGGGGAACCGGGCAGAGAGAACGGGGGAGGACAGGGGTGAAGGTGAGAGTTGGGGCTGGAGACAATGGCCAGGTTAGGTGGTGGAATTGCTTATCCTAAGGAGAGCAGGGAATCCATTCAATGGAGGTGGAGAGGAGATCAGATTTGCATTTTAAGATTATTCTGGAGGCAGTATAGAGACTGGATTAGAGGAGGCCAAGAGAGAAGGCCTGGGAGGCCGGCCTGGTGGCACAGGCGGTTAAGTGCACGCGCTCCGCTGCCGCGGCCCGGGGTTCGCTGGTTCGATCCCAGGCGCACACAGACGCACCACTTGTCAAACCATGCCGTGGCGGCGTCCCATATAAAGTGGAGGAAGATGGGCACAGATGTTAGCCCAGGGCCAAATCCAGGGCCAATCTTCCTCAGCAAAAAAAGAGGAGGATTGGCAGATGTTAGCTCAGGGCCGATCTTCCACAAAAAAAAAAAAAAAAAAAAAAAAGAGTGAAGGCCTGGAAACCAGTTCCAGGAGGTAATTGTTCCAATCAGAGATCAGAGGAGAGATCTGAGCTAGATAAGGTTACAGGACAGAGTGGATGGAGAAAATGGGATCAAGACGTACAGAAATCTTCCTCAGATATAAAGAGCTCTTAAAAATCAAAAGATAGAAAAATGGGCAAAAGACGAACAGAAAATTCATAGGAAAAGACAAAGGGCCCATAAATATGAAAATATGCTCATCTTCACTCATAAGAGAAATACAAATTGAAACATACTAATACCATCTGTCACCTATGAGACTGACAAAAGTTCAGCACTCACTTGGGGAAAAAGTGAGTTGGGGGAAAAACAGGCATCTCATAGTTACTGGTGGGAACGCAAATGGAACAAGGCCTGTGGAGAGGAATTTGACAACATCTAACAAAGGATGCGTTTACCCCTAACCCAGCAACCTCATTTCTGGGATTTAACCCTGAAGATACGCCCTCACAAGTGTGGAACAGCACATGCACATAGCTGTTCACTGCAGCCCTGTTTGTACCAGCAAAATGCTGAAAACATTGAAAAAAAATGCTGCGTAGGTGCCCATACGCAGGAGACTGGTAGACTAAACCAAGAACTCTCCGCACAGCCGAGGACCATGCGGCCACTTTATATGGATGAGGAGCATCTCTATGAAACGGTTTCACTTGTTAATGAAAATAAAAAGCAAGGTACATAGAGAGTATGTGCTAGGCTATCTTTTGTGTAAGGAAGAAAGGAAAATAGAAACATAGATATGTATTTGCTTACTGTTGTGGGACAAAGGGAGGGAGGCAAGGAGGGAGGGAGGGAAGAAAAGAAGAAAAGAAAAACACACAGGGAGGATAAACCAGAGACTAAAGGGGTGAGCAAGAGTGGACATGAATGGGAGAATTCCTTTTATATGGTTTTAATTTCTGAATTAGGTAAAGAATTTATACATTCAAAAAATGAAAAAATAATGGAAACAAACCCTCAATCGAATACAAACAGGAACAAATGAACCTAACTGTATACCAAATTCATAACGTGACTTTAAAAAGAAAAAAACAATACAAGTAACATTTGTGTCCAGTGTTCTGTGCATCCTAAGAGGATGTATTCTAGGGGGGAAGAAGGGCTGCCGAGGAATCCTGAACTTCACTCAGGAAGTTTGTTCTTGGCAGTGGCATCAGTTTAAAAATTATGAAACTGCTGTCTGCATATTGTAGAAGTAGTCTGTCAATATATTGAAATTGTTGGGAATCAGGACTGTTGGAGAAAAATAAATGTAAATATGAGATAGAAGAATGTACAGATGAGTCCTATGGTCTTGGATTTAAATTGGAGGTATTGATAAACTTGGAGGCATCTATACATAAAGTTTCTTAGCTGTGTTCATTGAAAGGGCCTAGAAGCATGACACCCAATAGCAATGAACCCAGCTAGTTCCCGGATTTTGATTAATAAACACGATTCCTCACTAAAAGAGACCAGAATATCTTGAAGAAACAGCTGATTCCAGGGTTGAGATAAAGAAAATTAAAGGTCAGCCTGGAACATCTTGTGCCTGAAAACAAGGAAGGCCCTAAAGGCTGATGGGGGCTTGTCAAAAGGACACAAGGGCTGTCTTCTCACACTGGACAGACTTTGGACAATTTGAGCATCAAAAGAATAATGACAGTAAGGGATTACAACACATTGAATTAGAAAAAAGAGAATTCATGAGTCCATAGTAATACTCAAAAAACGAGGTAGGAAAAGGGAAAGACCTTCTCTACAAACGAATGCCAACTAGTAAATATAGAAGAAATGATGGGATTTAAAAATCACTGTTTTCAACCTTCGATATAATTACAGATTTAGGCAAAAATCAATTGATAATCCTAAAGATGCTGGGGAACAGGATACTCCCATGGTCTTAAAGAGTATCACCCCCAGATTTCTAACTCATTATGGGGAAAGAGTGCCCTGGAGAGGTTGATGGACACCCTCACCACACAGTCAGTCCTCCCAGGGCCAATGGTGGACAAACCCACCCACGCCTTCCTGATGGGATGCCACGGAACTAGCCATCGTGCCAAACACATTTCACCTGAATCTATTCGGGAGGAAACAGACAACAGCAGGCTGGGGGACAGTCTGTGAGGCAACCGGCCCGGGCTCTTCAAAAGATTCCAGGGAAAAATAGACAGTAAACAAAAAGTGGAGGGACTGTTCCAGATTAAAAGAGATTAAAGAGACATAACAACCAAATGCAATGTGTAAACTTTGATTGGATCCTGGGCTTTTAAAATTTGTTTAACAGCCATAAAAGGCATATGGGAACAATTAGAGAAACTTTAAATATAGACTGTACATTAGGTGAATAAATGTTTGATTTCTTAGGTATGCCAACATACCGTGCTTATGTAGGAGAATGTTCTTATTCTTGAGAGATATCTGCTGAAGTATTTAGGTGTGAGTGCCACGATGTCTGTACCTTACTTCCAAATGGCTCAGAAAAACAGAGACGGAACACAAACATGGCAGAATGTTCACAGTCAAAACAAAGGATTACACATGTTCATCTCTTCTTCCAACTCTTCTGTAAATTTGAGACTTTTCAAAATAAAACCTTGGGGAAAATTAGTAGCTCTGATGCTTCAGAACACTCAGTAGAAGAGAAATCTTGAGCCGTCACTGGCAAGGGTGCTCCAAATGCCTAGTTCACACTGCATGAAAGGAAGCAAGTGAATTGCTTTCGCAGTAGGTCCACAATGCTAGGTGTAACGGGACGCCCAGGTCTCTAGCATGGACAACGGGTGGTGATCAGGCTGCCGTTTGCGGAGGCAGCAAACTCTGGAGAAGGAACCAGTTTGAGAGGGAAAAGGGAGGTAAAACACTCAATCTGGACATCCACAGACTCCCAAAGCCCAAACCGGCCCTGGGTTATGAACCCCTGATGTAGAAGATGGAGCACAGAGTGTGAGACAGACAGCACAGAGGGCCGATGGATAGAGGAAAAGGAGGCCATGATGCACCAGAGAAGGTGGGGGAACCTGGAGACTGTGGGTGGGGTCACGGACACCAGGAAGAGGGGCCCAGCAGCGCAAATGCCACTGAGACGCCAAACATGCGAAGAACACTTATAACTGTGAGTGATTAAAAACTGGGTTTGTAAAAAATATAGATTTGACCCCTGCCTACATGACAGCACTGGATCAACTCAAGGCATGAGGGTGGGGAGTCAGGATGCGCCTAAACGCTGTGTGGCATCTGTCTGATGCCGCCAACCAGACCGCCTGCCCTACTGATTCGGATCCCCCGCAGCTCTTTACTGCACTCGGTCGGACTGTCTCCCTCCAGCAGAGGCTGCCCGGATACCCCGGAGAGTGCAGCATTCTCGGCCCCATCCTTCCTGGGTGTTTTTTCCTGTTTGGTGCTTTCTAGGGAGAAGGCAGGCCCAGGCATTTTTAACGTGCTCTTTCAAAGGAAAATGAAGGCTGTTTGATGTCAAAGTAAGTCTGAGAACCACGAGATAAGAGATCAGAGGCTCTAGGAGCAAGCCCAAACCAAATCTCAAGAGCGAGAGAGATAAGATGGATAATAATCGTACCAGTCCATTTATCATTCAGCAGAAGCTGATGACCACCGATCGCGTAGATGTGAGAGCACAGCCAGGAGAGGGAGGGAGGAATCAAGTTGGCCATCTCAACAGGCATAATCAATTGATCGGAACGAGTTGGTCACCTGTCACCAGTTTGAGAAACCCCATCCAGAGTTGGTTCTGCTGGATTGAGATGTCCCACCCAAAACTGACTGCTGAATCGGCATCTTGACTCTGCCATTCACTTGCCTGGAGTCATATAGACCCAGTAAGGCAGAAAATAAAATATTCTCTCCTACTGGACTCCTCCAGTTACAGAGCACTGACCACTGCAACTGGGAAAGCTGAGAACTTTTCGTCATCTAACACATTTGCGAAATTCATTGGCTTTAACAAACTGTTCCCCCAACACCTGGCCTGTGCGTTCTCCTCTAACCAGCGTGTGCTATATCATATTCAGAGAGTACTCATAAGCTCTCACTTGCTTTGAAAAATATCCATCAGCTGTCAGAAAAGCTAAAACCCATCTTGGCTCTGGTGAAACGTTCACTTTGGGGAAACACACAAGCCAATTTGGTCAAATTTAATAAGTTTTAACAAAATCCAGGTGAAGGAATCGATCTGGAAAAGCAGAATCTTACAAGCAGCTCTGAGAAATAATTCTCTCAGGAGAGGGAAAAAAAAGATGTGAAACCTTTTGTACCATGGGAGAAGGCAACTTGAAATCGGATTTCACAAATGGGAACTTTGATGGCACTCTGATCTAAAATGGGAGTTTCCAAATGTCTTGAGGTTGTGAGGTCTCCTTGTATTTTTTTCCTCATGCATTGGAACCCTCAGGCTTTGTCCTAGAGGTGATTGAGTTTAAAACCCATTAAGTCTTATGAGCCCTCATTTCCCCGCTCCCCAAAGACCACAGACAAGAACATCATAGAACCTCCTTTAAAAATATCTAGTCTGTATTATTCTGAATGTGAGACATGAGGGACACCACTCCTCAAGTTTAAGAGAATTGTTCCTTATTCCGGCAGGATCTGCTGTTTTATGTGCAGAGGCGCGAGGCCGTCTGCAATTCAGGAAAGCTCCATTTAACATTTGCGTGGACTCAGTAACATATAGGCTGCTTTTTATAGAGCCCTTGTGTTTCCAAATTGGCTTTAGGTTTGAAACCCTAAGCTTCAGTATGAAAAAAGACCAGGTGCTGTGTCTTTGCTAAGAATAGGGCTCACCTTCCCGAGCCTCCAAGGGACAAGAGAGCTGGAAAGGAATGGTTCCCACTGGGGGAGAATCCAAAGGATCAAACAAGACTGCGGTCTGAACACCAAATCTGCCGAGGCTACTGCTCACCCACCTGTCAAGCTCTGCCACGTTCCTCCTGTCACCCCCAAAGAGCTCTGTCCCCTCAACACACAAGGGACACACATGTGACTCCAAGAAGGCACACAGGCACTGGTGTTTAGAGCCCACTGCATGAGCTGAAGACACATATTTGCTCCTTAAAGGGAAGTTCGAGAAGTTTAGGGCTAAAATCCAACCCAATTAGAAAATGGTTCTTGAATAAGGATAAGCTAAAGGCTGTGGCTTTATAGAATCTAAAAATATTCTATTAAAAGCCTACCACCAAACAGCTGTGAAAATAAACCAGTGCTCCTCCATGGGCTTCCTTCACGTGCGGGACCACCCCAGAACCTGCCGTCGTGGGCCACTGTTTATCATAGATACGGCAGTCAACATCCATGGGACAGATCCGCAAGGGGGGACCTTCAGTTCAGTGCCCCGCGCAACACACAGATGGGTGACTGACAGGCAAACGCAGAGAGAACAAATGTGATTTTCAATTTCCTGCTCAGTGATTTAGGTACAGAAACAGTTAAGGGGGGATTTAAGATGATTTTCATTTGGAATGTGTGCCAAATCTGTTATTCACAGGCCCCACATCTCCCAAACAGAAATAACAAATCCCAAGCGAAGGTCAACACATCTTTTTATGTACAAATGGTCAACAGTACAGATGGAGTTACTTTTTATAAATATCTGCAGCAAATCCCCTAAAAAAGCTGTGAATAAAAACTACCTCTCTGCACAAAGAGCCTGTCCGTCCCCAAAAGTGTTAACTTCACGAGAGCCTATTCTTAGCTAAACACTTGTGGGGCCTCCCGGGAAGGACAGGAGTGTTTTGGGACCAGGCGAGTGCCTTCCCATCTCCCCAGAGAGCCGAGGTGACTTGAAGGTCATCTGTTGCTCGGGACCTGGAGTGATTAAACTGTTTCTTCCCAAGACTTCGGTCTTTGTCAAGCCGCTGATTAAGCGGTCTGTTTCCTGGCAGTGGCCCAGAGGGAGGGAGGAAAGGAACCCACAATAGTGTGAGGAAGTAAAAAACTCTGGGTATTTTGATAAAAAACACTTAGTAATCAACGTAACCCTGTAAAGCCAACGTATCGAATTCACCAGAGGGAAAATTGTGATTTAGCATTCCAGCATCTACAGACAAGCACTTTTTTAAGGAAGATAATTACTTAGCACCAATTTCTCTCTCTCTCTCTGGTAATTTTTCCTGTTCCTTCGAGCCCTGGGCTGTGACAGGTCGGAGCGCAGCTCAGTGGTACTTCTCATCAGTCACAGGGCCGGGCAGGCCGGAGCGCAGCCACACACCACAGAACAAACAGCGCTCTCACACCAAAATGCATCTCTTCTCGGGGGTCATCCTGACGCGGGACACAGCGGCCCCACAGCCGCCTCTTGGGGTTGCTCTTTGGCTCTTCAGGCCCAAGGGCTCACTCAAAGCGACGCAGGTGGTTGTACAGCGACTGGACATAGGTGAAGACGCACATGGGGTCCGGCTTGCGGCCCATCACCATCATATCCTCCACCTCGATGAGGCGCTCGCAGTTGGCCAGATTCCTGAAACACAGAAGGCCTGTCAGAACGCCGTCCCGGCTATCAGCCAGCCCCGCAGCACGGCTGTCATCACTGCCCGAGCACAGAACTCAGCCTGGAGTCAGAGGTCCCCAAGAGCCCCCAGAAGGGAATCCAGACAACCCCAGGGGAACCTTGGGAGTCACTCCGTCTAACGCAGCGTTTCCCAAACTCCCACATCCAGGAACCACCTGTACAACTCATATTTTGATTTAAACAGACCGACTTTATTTCAATTTTCAGTGAAATTAAATTTTACTAAACTAAATTCCACTAAAAAAAATTACCAACTTAGGCCAATTTTTATTAATAAAAATTCAATTCCAGGGCCCGGCCCTGTGGCCAAGTGCTTTAAGTTCTGCTTTGGCAGCCTGGATTCGTGGGTTCGGATCCTAGGCACAGACCTACTCTACTCGCCAGCCATGCTGTAGCAGTGTCCCACATACAAAAAAATAGAAGAAAGTTGGCACAGATGTTAGCTCAGGGCTAATCTTCCTCAACAAAAAAAGAAAAATTTAATTCCAAAATTAAATTTCACTAAAAAAATTCAATGTGTATCAGCACTATATGGAAAATCAGCATGAACCATAAAAGTAAACGTAAAATCAATAAAGTAAAAAATAAATTGACCTATATGCCTCCTAAATTAGTGTTTATAAACTTTTTTTTACCATGGCCCACTGATTTTTCATCACGATTCACATAAGAAGTGGAAATAAAGTTTCACAAAAATACTGACCCTTTCTACTACTGATATTTTCTCTATAATATTTCATCTTTATTTTCCCACCTCTTTTTTTTTTAATGTTAGTCACGAGCCACTAAAGTGATATTACTATCTGCTGATAGATCACAACTTAAAGATTAAAAAATTGCCTAAAATCATCTTGTGCCCCCCCACACAGGGCCCCGTGCCTCACTCTGGGAAACACTGGTTTAACTTTTGGCA
The DNA here is from genome assembly GCF_057802395.1 of Ceratotherium simum simum. Taxonomy (NCBI): domain Eukaryota; kingdom Metazoa; phylum Chordata; class Mammalia; order Perissodactyla; family Rhinocerotidae; genus Ceratotherium; species Ceratotherium simum. The sequence continues at coordinate 13,360,304 of NC_141915.1, forward strand.
CGCTGGCGTAGATGCGTGTGGAAACAGGGGGCTTTCCCTGGGCTGGAAAGAAAGCTATTCCCCGCCGTTCCCAGCCGGGAGGGGCTTCAAGTCTCGTGGAAGCGGGAAGATGAGCACCCACAGTCAAGGCACCTCACATCTCAGTGCTGAGTCCTGAAATAACAGCAGCGTCCTCGGGAACGCCGAGTGATGCTCCCCCGGGCACCAGATGTGGCTGGCCTGACGTAATCAGGCAGAACCCAAAGGGCAAAAATGATGACATTTGGTCCAATCCTCGGTGTCCTTCAACCGCTGTGTGCACTTCTGTATTTCGGGGGCCCCAGTGTCTTTCTCCCACGTGGATAAGTGCGTGACTGCCAGGGTTCACATCCCAGCGCCATCCTTACTAGCTATGACTTTGGACAAGACGCTTCATTTCTCTGGGCCTCAGTTTTCCCACCTGGAATAACAGCCACTCTACAGGGTGGTGGGAGGGCTAATGAGCTAATCCATGCCAACCAGATGGAACAGCACACAGGAACAGCCCAATCAACGTTACAGATTATTATTGTTGCTGTTTTTATTATCATGCCTCATTTTAAGAAGCAGAGTGGAGCATCAGGGAAAAGAGGCCTGAATTTGAAATAGAAATAACCAGGTTCAGATCTTAGCTCTGCCATTCGCTTCACCTCTCCATACCATTTCCTCAGCAGAAAATCAGATTCCCATCTCCTCTCCCCCTCCCAGCGGGCTTGCTGGGGGTTCGTGTGCCTTGTACCCTAGAGCTCATGAGCCAGTTTGCGTGATTCACGCAGCACTTTCTACCAGTCCCCACCGGCTCCAGGGGCTGTGTGCCCCCAAGACAAGGACCATACACTAGCACGGGGCCCTGCTCTGCAGTGCTGGCCCCACGCCAGGCCTCCTATCAGAAACCAAATGTCAGGGCGAAATGGAGACATCTGTCCCTGATCCCATCGCCGCCTCCCCCTCGGTTTGGAGCAGGTGGCCTATAAGGGAATCCAGCAGCTTTGTGGGGTGGCGAGGGGGTTTGGCCCAATGAGTGGGCACCCTCGCTCCCCAGGATGGGCCAGGGCAGGGCTCAGAGTCAGGAAAGTTGGCACTCTGATGAGGATACACATGCAAAGGTGCTCTGTCAATGGTCAAGGATTGAAAATCTGATTTTTTCTGAGAGGCAGGGGTCCTGAGTTCACCTTCCTGAGCTATCACTTAGCATCTGGTGCCTCCTCCTCACCTGCAGCACAGGAAGAGCACCTCCCCTCCCTCCCTCCCTCCCAGGGCTCCTGTCAGAAAATCCCAGGTGTATGTGGGCAGGCCCTGCACGTGCCAGGTTATCACCAACAGCAGTGGCCGCAGCGGTCCTCCACGTTAAGTGACAGCAACATCAGAAACCTGAACCTCAGTCTTGAAAGAACTGTAATCGCACCCTCTGAACACCCCCATCAGAAGCACCAACCATCTCTGTGGCTCCAGGGAAGAGATCTTAACTTCCTCCAAGGACAGTTCAAATCCTTCCGCAGATGGCTCTGGCCATGAGAAAGTTTTCCTTTACCTTTCTTCTGCTATTCTGCCTCCTGGTACTTTCTACCCATTGGTCCCACAAGGCTATTCTCAGTCTAATTTTTTCCCCCAAAAGAGCCTTTCACATGATGGAACAGAATCTTCATATCCACGTTTCTCCCCGAAACGAACTATCTCTGGTTCCTTCATTGTGCGTCCAAAGCGTACCTGGGACCCTCTCCCCTGAGCCGGTTCTAGTTTCTTTCTCGCCCTCTTTATGGCGGGGAGACCACAATTGCTGGCACATTCCAGGTGTGTCCAGCCCACCCAGGGAGAGCGAGCCAACCCCCTTCTTCATTCTAGAAGCTGCACTGACCCTCAGAGGAACGACAGCCCTGCCCCCGCCCAGGCAGCAAGTCTTCCAGATCAGGGTGGTGGTCAGGATGGGCGCTAAGGCCTTCCCCCGGCCTCTCCCTTACTACCCAAACAGGAAGCCCTGGGCAAGGTGCCGGCTTCCCCAGAAACAGCCAGGGGGCTGGGCCACTTGCATCTGGTCCCCACCCCACCCCAGGCAGCTAGGACAGTGATGCCAAACTCCTAGAAGCTGCAGACACAGCTCATGAGACAGGAGATGAGGAAAGGAAAAGGAATGATCAACTTTTATAAAAATATTGAGGTCTCAAAATATTAGAGGCCCCAGCTGCCTTTCAAATTAAAAAAAAAACCTGCTTTAAAAATGACACAAGCTTGTTTTAAATAATTCAAACAACACGGAATAGTCCAAAGGAGAAAGGACAAATCACTCCCAATGTCACTGCACAGCAAGACCCCCAGTTAACATCTGCCTGCTACCAGCGTTAAATGCATTTCCTCAGCCCCACCTTGTTTGGGGTTAAAGAAGCTTTAGGGGGTTTCTCCTATTCATGTCTATCATGATCTCCGGCCGCCACAGGGTTGGCCTGGAAGGGAGCTGGAGGAAGGGTTTGAGGGGTTATTTTTATTTGTTTAAGCCCTCTCTAAATGCAGACCCAGATGCCAGGGCTCGGACTACAGCCTCTTCTCTGGTTTTAGACAGAGACACATGGGCCCTACAAATAGCCTGGAAGCCCCTTCTGCCCTGTGTAACCTGAGAGCAGGACACATTCTCTGCAGGGCGAGCGCAGGGGCCTCAGGCCGCACATGGGAGACGTGGGGAGACGGGTGCAGAGGGTCAAGCACCCATAAAGGGGCGGTCCTCCCGCCTTCCAAGTCCTGCACACCTGTCCAACAAAGGGAGTCACTCTGTTGTCAACACCACATCACTCGCACAGATTAGGCCGTGGGGATTCTTTGGGACCATAAATTATTGGGGGAGGGGTAGCACAAACCACTTTTACTCCACAGGTTCCTGATGCATCTCTGTCCCTTCAAGGCACTTGCTCACAGAAGGGTCTGGAAGCATTGCCTTCTTGATGTGAAGTGGACCCAATGTTTGGGGGCCCCATCCGTGTCCTCCTTTCCCTTCCAAAGGCTGTGCCTTCATCAGAGCCCAGCTCCTCTCTCCCATACTGCCTGCTCCCACGTTGCCTTTCTCAGCTCTGTCCTGCTGCCCGCAGGGCTCTTGATGGCTCCCACCAGCCCCGTGTGTCTGCTTGGCTTCTGCTGGAAACCGAAGGAATATCTGCTAAGACGCTGGTGGCCAGTATCCTCAGGCAGGTGTCCCTGTGCTTTCTTTCCAGCTTTACTAACCAGCCTGTTGTCTCAGAAAGTCGGTGGTCCAAGCTGCTGACCTCCCAGAGGCCTCGGGCAGGCCCACCCTCCCAGCCCTCTCCCCCGTGTACCTGCGAGATAATCGCCCAGATGACCCGTGAGGGGAGGCACCTTCCCACACTCTGAGCAAGCCCCCCACACAGGCCGGCTGTGGGCGCCCCTCTCAGCCCCCTCGAGTCAGCAGAAAAGAACTCCTCTCGGGGGACGGCAGACCACCCTCCCCTCCCCAGCGGCAGCAGGCGCAGGCCACAGGGAGGCAGGGCCAAGTTTTTCACACCGCTGTTTGCTCTGGGGAGGAGGGAGGCAAAACCTGGAGCAGCCTCCACCCCCCACCCCACCCCCCACTGCCAGGGTGGGAATAGGAGAAACATCTGTTTGGAGTCTGGAGGCTCTGTGAGCTCAAACCTCGTGCTGGGAAAGCACAGCCACGAACCGCCCTGGCTCTGGCTGCCAAGGGAAGCTGTGTTCCCCGCGAGCTGGGGCGCAGGGCCACCACCCTGCCGCCCAGGGCCTCCCTCTCCCTGCCATACAGCCCAGCCTGGTCCAGGGCTGAGGGTGACAAGGCAGCCAGGGCATGAGCTGGCACCGCTGGGCCCACTGGACTTGATGAAGAAGAACTCAGTAAGCCAAGCATGGCCTCACCCAGCTGGGGTGGGTCTGGGGTGCCCACGTCCGCGCCCTGGCCTTGCACCCCCCTGACGGTCTGATATTTGACAGTCGCCATCTCTAGGTTTCCAGCAGCTGGGCCTCCTCCTGGCGAGGCGCCCCTCCCCAACGCCGTGCCTTACACTTGGCTCTACTTCCCCATCGTCTGGATCCAGTTGCATAACACGCTCCGTCCAAAGCTGTTTCTGCAATTAGGATGACAGCTAATCCCAAGCAGCCAAGAAAGAGAAGGCTTTTAAAGTATACAAGGAGTTCTTATGACCCCAAGGAGGCCGAGGGTCCAAGCGCGTCATCCGACAACACAACAGGGGCCAATACTGATATTCCAACAACTTGGGCCAAGGAGCTCGAAGCCAGAGTCTCCGTTCCACCCCCAGAGCAAGAGCTGCTGCTCTAGGGAGGGCGGCTGCCCCGACTCAAGGCGAGACCACAATACCAAGTGTGGGTCTCATAACTGGTTAGCTCTGACTCCTTCCCAGGCCAGGCTCAGGGCCGGGTTTGGGGGGCTGGGAGGCTGGGCAGGAATGGAATGAGGAGGGCAGGCAAGGCCTGGGGTGAGGGCTCCTCCTGGACATGGGCACTGGGGACACAGACAGGAAACAAAGGAGGTCAGGCACAGATGGATCACAGAGGCTTACAGCCCCAGGCACAATGGCGGGCGGGCAGGAGAGAATGGTCAATGTTCCCTCCAGGAAACCCAGCCTTGGGGAGGCTTTCCTTCCCTCCAACCTTCTTCCCCTTAATTCCCAGAAGCTTAGCCTCAGGCAGCCCTGAACACCCTCATCTGTGCCCCATGCCTGTCCTGGGGGTCTTGATGGACCACAGTGATGGCTCCCTGCCCTCTGCCTTCTGATCCTGTTCAGCCAACAGGAGACCGTGGCATGAAGGCAGGAAGAGGGCGAGGGCAGAGTATTTATTCCCCACTCCCTCTCTGCCAGATCACTGTGAGCTGGTCGCATCCACTGCCCAAAAGCACAGCTGCCAGCAGCCAGCCCTCTCCACACAGTACGCTCCCCAGTTCCCGGAACCTCAGGCTGATCAGCCCGAGGGTACTGCGCCATGCCTGGCTCCATTCCCCCACACCTTTGCAAGGAGTCTCTTTATTAACCTCTCCTCACCTGCTCAGTCTGAATGTGCCCCCACCAGAACCCTGACTGATACCCACCAGAACCACTTTGCCACTCTCCTGATGCCTGGGGGTTGCCCTCAGCCAATAACCAAATCCCAAACTGGCTTCCCAAGTGCCTCCAGATCCCAGAGTCGCCCCCACCCAATCTTTTCCCTATGAGCGGGTCTTAAGAAGGTAGGCAATTTCATATCAACCACTAGAACAATGTTTAGGGAAGCAAAACCTACTTATTGGGGAAGTTTCTGACATGTCCCCCAGGCAGATACTATTCCATTTTCTGCTCATCAGCAGCTGTAGCTCACTCAAGCCACTGCAGCTCTCCACAAGCCCAGAGAGGACAGACCCAGGGCTCTGGGGGCCCTACCCCACTGTCCTCACGCCCTGTCTGTGGCTAGTCTCCCAGACCACACAACAGAGGCTGGGCACCCCACAAAGAGGGCAGCTACACCAGGAAGAGAGCCCCACTCCACCACCAAGTGCTGAGCGACCTGGGGAAATCCCCCGGCTCCAGGCCTCAGTCTCCCCATCTGTACCCGAGGCCCACAGACTGGATGGCCTCAGGGTCCTCTGCTCTACGGATAGCTGCCCCATATCCTGCCCCCCACAGCCCGCACCCCGTGCTCCAGTGGGGCAGAGGTTGGGCTCAGGGACTGGGCCAGGGCTGGTAGCCAGCGAAACCCGCTATACTCACTCAGCCATGGTGAAGGCCAGCTCAAAGTTCTTCTGCCGCTGCGTGGGGCTCAGGGCACTGTAGTCAAAGGCATCAGGGAAGAAAGAGTGCACCAGGGCACAGAAGGCCATCCCGTCGCTCCAGCTGGAGGAGAAGTTCTGCAGGTCCACGTGCTGCCAGCAAGGCGAGGTCAATGCACAGAGGTGAGAGTGGAGCATGGCTCCTGCCTCAGCTACCCCCACCAATTCAACCACACCAGCAGATTCTCCCAGCCCCTCCCAAGGCCACCACCCACCCAGCTCAGCAACAAGCCTTAGTAGCCAGACCTCACCCCAGCAGGTGCACTAGACCAGTCTGCTCAGGCCCAGACATGGGGTTTCTAAGCACTCGCTGTGTGCAGCTGGGAACCAACTGGGAGGCACAATTTCACTCGTTCCCACCCCTCCGCCCAGCCTGGGGTTCCTGCCCTGGCCAGGGGAACAAGAACGGGGGCAGTGCCCGGGGTCCCGTGGCCGGGCAGGACCGGCTCACCTGGTAGCCCAGAGTCTTGTTGCGGCACCACTCGAGCAGCAGCTGCTTGATGCTGCTGGCGCTGGCCACGCCGAAGCTCTGCGACCGCTTCAGCTTTGCCCGGGTCTCGCCTTTCCCCCTGCGGAGAGACGCAGACTGCCGTGGGAGCTGTGGGGGCCGCCCCTCAGCTGCCATCTCCTCCCAGAAGCAGGGGAGTCCCCGGCCATTCCTACCACTGGGAAGATGCCCCTACCAGCTCTGCTCACCAGGGGGAGACGCTCTGTCAGCACGCAGCCTCCCTCGCCCCACACCCACGTCCAGGCATGAGGCCCCCAGACCAGCTACACAGCCTCCCTTGACGGTATCTGGCAGGACCAAACCCCCTTTGCAGCCTTGGGTCCCCTGTTTACTTCCCACACTAGGAATCAGGGGTCATTGGCACTCCTGGGACAGAGGACCTGAGCCCGAATGGCCTTGTGGCCCTGCCCTCTGCTTGGAACACCCTTCCACCTTCGCCTCATCCCACCCTCCTCTGAGCCCCTCTCTGAGGCCATCCTCCCTCATGGTCTTTCCTGGCTGGAAGGGATGGTCTCCTCCCCTGGGCCCCAGGATAGTTCCTAACAGTTGAGACTGGGTTGTCTAGGTCAGTGGGGACACTTCCTGGGTCTGCCTCCCTCATCAGAGTCAGAGCCTCAGGAGCCAGGACTAGGGTTGTCTTCATCATCACACAGGCCTGGGCCACACACAACAGGCGTCACTACCATGCACTGACAGGAGGGCTGGATAGAGGTCCCATCTCCAACGGGGGGTTTGATGCATGATAGGGGGCCAGTGGGCACTCGGGTCAGGCTGTGTCACCTCCCAGCTCCTGCCCATCCGGTCTCCCCGGTCAGGGCCAAAAACCAAAGAAGCTACCGCCCATGAGGAACGCAGGTGTGAAGGTGGCCCGGGAATGGAGGCAGGGGCTCTCATCAGGCCTTGCCTGGCTCCCTGTCCCCGCAGCCCACTCTGTAGCCCAACCCTGACCTGTGTCTTACCCGAGAGGTCACATCTTGGGGAACTGCCCCCTGGAGAATAGAACAGCGCCAGTTTTGCTGAGCTGTGCCCACCTGACCCCAGTCTGGGTCTGAGCCTACTCTGTGGGGCCGGCCTGATCTGGGGGGCGAGGTCCGTACTTGCCAGCTGTGTCCTGCTCCCATTTTTCAAACAAGGCCTTCCGGGCCTGTGCCCCTGAGGTGCGGGGCAGCGTCTGCGACCTCACCAGCTCCCGGCGACGCTCCCCCTGGCGAGGGGCCTGAGTCGTGGCTGGCGGCTGCGGGGATGGGGGCGACTGGGGTGGCGTCACCAGAGGCGGGCTGAGGACAGAACCACTGAGTCAGGAACACAGATCCTGCCATCGCTAGCTCACACAGGCCCCAGGGTCCCCCACCCCACTGAGTGTGAAATGAGGCAGCAATAGGGCTACAGGCAGAAAGGAAGCACCACCTGTTCCAGTCCCAACCAGTTCGGCAGGTTTTCTGAACTAAGCTGCTGTCTGAAGCAGGCCTGGCCAGCAGTGGGCCCCCTCTCTGGGCATAGTGACCCCTTGGCAGGTGCCAATGCCTGGGGTGGGCAGGGGCATCCACTTTGGGCAGGAGGTATCCTCAGAAGCAGCCCCACCAGGACCAGGCCCCCTCCTCACCACCACTAAATAAGACCCCCTTTGTTTTCTCCCTGGAACAGTTTGCCAGAAAGTCACAATTCCCCTTTTATTATTAAAAGGGAAAAAAAGCCAAGCCAGCCCCCTACGCCCACCCCTAGCTCCAATCACAGTCCAGCTGGCCTGGGGGAGCATGGGGACAACAGCAGGCCAGGAGGCAGCCTGTACCTCAGGGAAGCCCCTGCAGACCTGCCCCAGCCCAGGTCTCTCCAGGTGCCCCCTCAGTCCACGGGCAGGAAGCACCCAGCTCCGAGGGACCCCAGCCAGGATGGAAGAAGAGGAAAATGGGAGGTCCTCCCACCCTCCTTCCTCCTCTGGGGACTGGGACACCCCCTCCAATCTTTGGACAGACTTGCTTTGAAGGGTCCATAGAGAAACCAGTCTGCAGCCATATTTCTCTAAACAAAACTCTCCACCAGGCCCCACTGCCTCGTTTCTCCCACCCAAACCCCACCCAGCAACCCTGCTGCCTTAGTTCTCCAGAGGCCGCAAGCCAAGGAGGGTGTCTCCTCCTGGGGTCAGCACAGGGAGCTCCCTGCAGGGTCCTGGGCAGCCCGGGGCCAAGGCAAAGCCCAGAAGCTGCTTGGGGAGTGACAACCCCACCCAACAGGGGCCCTGACTCACCTGTCGTTGCTCCTGCCTGCCGTCACTGCCCCATAGCCAGAGCTCAACAAAGACCGTGGCAGAGAATTCTTCTCTGTGGGACAAAGTAGGGGAGAGAAATAACAAACCCTGCCCTCAGAGAGGGCCAGCCACTGCCCACCTCCCTTCCTCTGACCTGCCATCGCTCCCTGGACAGGGAGGACCCTTGGGCTAAGCTGCCCACCCCCTCAGCCAACAGTTGAGGAGAAAGGAGATTGGGAACATAGAGCAATGATATAAAAGAGGTCTCTTAAAGTGTCCCCACCTGCTTTTGGGAGCACAGGGCCCCGGGCCTCCTGTGCTGCATATCCAGCAAACACTCTGTTCCCAAACCCTCATTCTGGAAGCCCATACAGCCCCACCCAGGACACATCACTGAGGCCTGACCACAGAACCACGACAGGTCTGAGGGTACCATGCCAAAGTGTGTGGGGTAAGATGCCCCCTTCTAACCACAGTCTCGACTTGTACTGAAAGCCTTGGTCGTCTTCCCCGGGGGTGATGCTATTTCACAGCTTCTCTGGGAGGAGTCAGGCAAGGACGGGCCCCATTTGAGGGAGCATACGGGCTAGGGAAGGGGGTTGCAGTGACAGGTAGAGGGGGGCTGGGGCTTGGCCCCAGGTTTTCTGAGTCTCTTACCAACCCCTCCCAGCCCCCGCCCACCCTCCCCCCTTGAGGTGGGGTCTGCCGCCAGGCCATGCTCTCCCCCCAGGCTGCTCTCCTGCTCCTACCACTCAGACTGGGAGTCCAGGGTGTGGTGGCCTCGCTGGGGCTCGAGCTGAGGCCCCCCAGAACGGCAGCAGACGTGGGCGAGAGGGCTGCGGCTGAGGTCTCCCCAGAGAACCGCTCGGAGACTCGTGTGACGGCCGTGACTGGCTGGTGAGGCAGCCGCAAGGAGAGGCTCACGGGGCGAGGCTTGGGGGGCTCTGGTGCCAGGAAGGATTGGGCAGCCTCAGGGGGTCCATCGCCTGGACCTGGAACATATGACCAGCAGAGGTGGGGGCGCGGTCAGCCATGGCATCCACAGGGGCCTCAGACCCCCCAGGAGGACTCCAGCTTCCCTGATTCTCCCTACTGGGGACATCTGCTCCAACTTCCCCTCACAGCCGGCTCAATAAATCCTAGTTGGCTTGTCAGTCCACTGTCTACCCTGTGCAGTGCTTGAACAACTCCTCAGCCCCTGCTTGCATTCCTCCAGAAACAGAGAAGCTTACCACCTTTCGAGATCTCCCATTTCCCTCTGTGTTTAAAAAGTTCTACTTCACACCGAGTGAGGCTGCTCCCCTGGCAGCCTCTCCACCCATTAGGGTTCAGGCTCGAGTCCCCCATCCCAGGCAAGGGACGGCCTGGCACAGATGCATGGTCGAGGCCCTGACCGCCAAACCTACCCAGCCACCTGTCCTCTGTCGTTGGCCCCTACCTGCCCCCGGCTGGTGCCCGTTCTCGACGATGCACGAGTTTGAAGTCCTTCTCATCTCTGATTCGCTGGCTTCGTCAGGATGATCCACACTCTACGGAGATACGAACACCATGGAGGCCTCAGCTAGGACCAGCTGCCCACCCCCAAAATGGCTCTCCAAAGCCCCTCCTGGTTCTGGCAGAGCAAACAACACTCATGTTTGAAACAGACAGCCCATGGGAAGTACCATGGTGGGCCAAGGTCACATAGCAAACTGGGGTGGACCAGCCCCAGCTGTTGAGCCCCTGGGATCCTGCGAGGCAAACACCTCCACTGGACTCATCTCAGAACCCAAAAATGCTAGGGACAAAGGTCAAGACTGAGGGTTCCGAAGGAGTGTGCAGGTGGGCCCCAACCCTTCCCCCAGGCTGGACCAGATGACCCAGATAGGAAAGCCTGGCCCCCGCTCATCCCAGCTGGGCAGGGTGGTGTGGCTGCCTGTGTGGGAGCAGCTGAAACTCAGAGACATTAGGACCTTCTGGGCCAATGATGGGCACTGGAGCCCTCATGCTGAGGACTTTTCACTGGATGCAGGGTCACAAGATTTGCCTGCATATCCAGAGTACAAGGGCCTTACTGGCTCCATGCAGCCCCTCCATCCCCTCTGGGCTACAGCAGTGGGGGAGGCGGTACAGAGAGAGAGCCCAGACCAGGAGCCATCAGGGGAACCTGGCATCCTTGCTATGCTGCCAACCACTGCATGACCTGGGTCAGGTCACGCCTCCTCTGGGTCTGTGTCCCTGTTGAGTGCCATTTGAGCATCTACCAACTGGCAGGCCCTTTTTCTGGACATGCCACTATACCAACTTGCTTCTGTCCTTCCAGGTAGGTGCTACCAGCCCCATTTTACAGATGGGACCTGAGGGCTCAGAGTGGGGATGGGCGCTGTCCAAGGTTACACAACGAGAAACAGCTGAGATGTGTGGCCAGGAGGAACGTTTTCCTCAACTGTGGTCCTGCCCTTCTCACAGTGAGGGAGGCATGGAGGGCTCAGAGTGTCTATAAGGCTGGTGGGGTCTGTCTGGCAAGAAGGGGATCGAGGCTGACCCCTACCTGAGGCTCTACTAAGAGCCCATGATGGGTGTCTTGACAGGTTGGCCATACCTCTCCCTAGATGCCTCCAGGCTGGCCCCCTTGTCTACAAGGTTCCCAGATGACAAAAGCCCATTTCTGGCCCCAGACAGCTCAGCTACTCCTGCAACCAGGACAAGAGGTAGACACCCTGCCATGGGGGAATCAGTCTGGTGGGGGAGCCAGGACCACAAGCAGACTCTGCCAAGCCAGCATGTGAGTGCATGCCCAAGACAGACTTCATCCAGCCCAGTGGGCCAGGGAGGGCTTCCCAGAGTTAGGGGTACCTGAGCCAAGTCTAGAGTAAGCCAGGTGGACAAGGAGGGGAGGCCATTCCCAGCAGAGCAGCTAGTCTGCAAAAGCAGACAGACATCAAGGCACAAAGCATTCTGATCTGGTGGCTGGAGAAGCAGCACACAGCCCGAGGTGCCAGCCCAGAGAATTCAACTCCTTGGACAAGAAGGAGCTGAAGGTCATCAGCTCTGTTGTTTGAGGAACATCCTTCAGAAGCCAGTGACACAGTGGCACGGAAGGAGGAGACTAGATGGCCAGAACCTCACTAGTCCCAGGGGGAGACACGGGGAGGGAGCTGGGGCAGCAGAAAGGTGAAGGGCAGGAAGGACTCAGAGTTTTGGGGAGAGTGAGTGGATGTGGAGAGAGGGGAGGACGCCACGTCTCTTCCAAGCCTGGGCTTCGGGCCTGAGTGACTGACGTGACTAGGAAGGGAGGCGGCAGCGTCGGTGGGAAAACAAGCTGAGTGTAAGGTGCCCCTGAGGCATCAGAGCGTTGAGGTCAGGAGGTAGCTGGATATTTGAGTCTGAGGTTTAAGAGGAAGGATGGACGAACGATGGAGAAACAGGAGTCTCGCATCCAAAGCACAGCAGAGGAAGAGTTGGCTCGGGGCTGTCGGGGCCTGGGATTTAAGGGGCAGAAGAGGCGTCTGCAGAGGAGAATGAGAAGGAGCAGCCAGGGGGTTAGGAAGAAAACCAGAAGAATGTTGAGAAAGGCAGGTGGAAGTGTAGCAAGAAGGCAGGCCTGCAATAGGCACATGAAAAGATGCTCAACATCACCAATCATCAGGGAAATGCAAATCAAAACAACACTAAGACACCACCTCACGCCCATTAGAATGGCTATAATCACCAGCCCATTAGAATGGCTATAATCACCAAGACAAAAAACAACAATTGTTGGAGAGGATGTGGAGAAACAGGAAGCCTCATACACAGCTGGTGGGAATGCAAACTGGTGCAGCCTCTATGGAAAACGGTATGGAGAGTCCTCAAAGAATTAAAAATAGAGATGCCCTATGACCCAGCCATCCCACTACTGGGAATCTATCCAACGAACCTGAAATCAACAATCCAAAGAGGCTTATGTACCCCTGTGTTCATTGCAGCATTATTCACCACAGCCAAGAAGTGGAAGCAACCTAAGTGTCCCTCGACAGACGATTGGATTAAGAAAATGTGGTATATATATACAATGGAATACTACTCAGCCATAAAAAAAGATAAAATCGTCCCATTTGCAACAACATGGATGGGCCTGGAGCGTATTATGTTAAGTGAAATAAGCCAGAAAGAGAAAGACAAACACTGTATGATCTCACTCATATGTGGAATATAAACCAACACATAGACAGAGAAAACTGTATTGTGGTTACCAGGGGCAATGGGGGTGGGGGGTGGGCACAAGAGGTGAAGGGAGACATATATATGGTGATGGACAAACAAAAATGTACAACCCAAAATTTCACAATGTTAAAAACTGTTAAAACATCAATTAAAAAAAAAAAAAAAAGAAGGCAGGCCTGTCAGTGGCGTCCAAAGGTGGCCTCAGATCAAGGAACAGATGGTTAAAATGAGAGCTAAAACACGTCCACTGGATTTAGCCAAAGAGGTCACTGGTGACTGACGGTTCAGGAACTGAATCGAGGCGGGGGTGGGGGCAGGACATGGCCTGGGCGAGAAGCAGGGGCGCAGTGGAGAGGACACAATAGCCATGAGGGGAGGGGGGAAAGGGGTTTGAGGGGTTCTTCCAGATGGAACAGGTAGGACATTTACAGGCTGAGAGAGGCTCCAGCAGGTTTAGGGGACCCTCTGCGGGGTTGTGGGGAGAGGGGGGTCCCTAGGGAAGTGGGAGAGGACACAACTCAGAGCCTGGCCTTGGAGAGAAGGTGGACCCCTCAACTTCTGATTCAGGAGGATGGATGGGGAGGGGCCACGCCCACTTGCAGGAACAATGGAGAAGGGTAGGGGGCATCTCCTGGCACCCCAGGGTGGGGAGGGCACACCTAGAGCCACACTGTGGCTAACTTGAGGCCAACTCAGCAGGGGGAAGAGAAACAGCCAGTCCATCCTGAGCCCCACCCCTACCCCCACCCCATCACCAGGGCCGGCTCAGCTCTGGGGTCTCCACGTTTCCCCATCCACCCTACTCTGGTCCAACAAGTTCCACAGGTCCAGACAGGGGCCTGGAGGGACAGGCTGATGGAGAAACCATTTTCCAAGGAATGTGGGTCTCTATAGGGGGGCCCCCACAGACACCTGTCCCTGCACATTGCAGGCCAACACCCCCCATAATGCCCCAGGGGACCAGACACCACAACCAGACCAAAAGTAGGTTCTGGAGCAGCTGGATTCCTGCCAAGGGGTCTCCAGTTAAGCAAAGAGGGAAAGGGGATGGAGCTACCACATGCTGGGAGGCAGGACTGCAGCTGGGGTGGGGGCTGAGCCCAGGCTCCCAGGTCCCCCTGCCCCTCTCCCCCTCTTCCCCAAGACTGGACCCACTCCTTACACAAGAAAAGGGCTCTGCCCACACCTCAGGCCAAGGGGCAAAGGGCTATTTGGAGACCACCCTCCAACCCATCATCACACAAGCCAGGGGTGGGGGTCAGCCCTAACCTCACACGGAGACTAAAGGCAGCAGCAGAGTCAAGGTCTGGGACTGAGGTCTCCTACCCAATCCAGCGCTCTGTCCACAAAGCGCTCTGGCCTTCCAGAGGGCAGAAAGGTCAACTCAAGACAAACCTGTCTCCTAGGACCTGGAGTGGGGCAAGCCCTGGCCCCCACGGTCTCAGCCAGGCGAGGGGGAGGAAAAGGCGAGTGGGGTACCCACCCCAGTGGGGCCTGAGCCCCTAAACCAAGAAGCCAGGCTGGAGCAAGCACTCCTCCTGGTCCCCAAGCCACCCAGGGGGCCGGCACCCTCTCCCAGTGGTCTTCCTTGGAGGGGGCAGCCTGCTTCCCTGTGCTGGGCTAGGGTAGAAATCACTGAGAGCCTTGGGGACCAGTGCTGGTCCTGTTGAGCCGGCTCAAGCATCCCCAAGATCCCCACCTGGGCTGTGTTTTAAGAAGGGGGAGGCTCCCAGTGAGGAAGCCCAGGCCTGGGAACAGGGGGTGAGGCAGGGGATGAGATGAGTCTGATTTCAGGGACCCTCTCACCGGGGAGGTTTTTAAACCCCTGGTGAGAGAAGGAATATTTCAGGCATTCGCAGTGCTGCCTGACCCCACGAGGGCCCCTGCGTGGACACCCACCCACATGCCCAGCACAGCCTACATGCGGCCAGAACCCCACCCGGAGCCGCAGCTGCCCCGCCCTCCTCCTCGCTCACACCCTCACACCATGGTTTTAAAGGCTCGATTCAAATTTCTCCCCCAAGCATTTAACTCTCTTATCACACAGTGTGTCTGGGAAAGGAAGGCAGATAAGGCGGCTCTGGTTTCTCTCATGGTGGGGCCGTGACACCGTGCTCCTGGCAGTTGTTCCTGAGGGACTCCACTGCCTGGGCCATGTGGACCTGGTGGCTCCAGCTCAGCCAAGGACACTTCCAGGGAACAACTCTGGCCCAGCCCCCGGAGCCAGGCCTGGCCTCAGGCTGCTGCCATCCTCCACAGGCCCCCAGCCGGCTCCCTCGGCCCGCTAGACCACAGCTGCAGCTCTGTGGACACTTGTGACCAATAGGGCCCATGTCACTGTTATAACCTCCCCCCTGCTCAGCACGAGGGGCCCAACAGGGCTGGACCAACGCCCCTTGGTTTAGATACAAGAGAACTGAGGCCCAGCTGGGAGGAGATGTCCCCAAGGCCTCACAGCAAATGTGCCAAAAGCAGCTCCTGTCTGCTCCAGGGTCTCTGGCCTCCTACAGGGAGTCCTCCCTGATTACTTCTACCCCACTGCCCTGCCCTCTCCCTCCTCCTAGAGTCTCCCTGGCTACTTACTACCTAGCAAGGTCGAGGTTTGTGCACTCAGAAGTGGATGACTTGATCAATGCTTTCTCCACTGAGTTCAGGGCCCATTTATACGCTGAGTATGAGCCACCTCCAACCCCTGCAGTCCCCAGTTTCAAACAGCAGGAAGCAAAGTGTCTCAAAAAGGGGTCTGTAAACCTCATGCTTGTTACAGAGGGGCAGTGTAACACTAGCCTCCACAAAGCCTGGCCGCAGCCACCGCCAGCTCATGTGCGTGGATGAGACTCGCACACCCAGACCCCCTGTGACGCAGACAGGGGAGTAAGACAGGCCGGAGGACCAGCAGCGCTGGCGCCTAGCTGTGACTCGGTCCAGTCTTGCCCCAGAGCCCTGATTCCCTGTTCGGGACCCAGCGCCCGATCACACGTTGCTGGTCACAGCGCACGAGTGAGAACGTGCGGCGCCGCACACAGTGCCCCTCACTGCCAGGAACGGGCTAGGAGCCTGTGGGTGCTCCTGAGACGGCGACTGCAAGGAAAGTGGGGACCGGTGCTTCTGGAGTCAAGCAGACAGAAGTGGCCTCAGGCCCAGGGAGCTGGTGCTCAGGGCTGTGGGGCCTCTGGCCCCACTGGAGACCTTGCCCATCCTCCACCACGGTGCTCAGCTATGCCCGCCATTCCACCTCACCTCAGGCCTTTCTGAAGTCCACAGCCTACTCCCCAACCATCTTTCTATCCTCATCCCCCAGCTGGCTGCAGCATTCCTGCTGAGCCCCAAACTCTTCTTCCAGGACTCCCCCTCCCGATTTCTAAGAGTGCTCTCCAGCGCCTCCCAGTTCCCTGGCAGCTCCTCCGCCTCCAAGCAGGGCTCCTGCCTCACCCTCTCCTTCTGCACAACTGCTCTGAAGACCTCGCCCACTCTAGGGCTTCAGCCGCCAGCTCTGCCCTGAGAGCTCCCTGACCCCTGGCCTTGACCACTCTAGGCACACCACATCCAGGACTCCACCTCCAGCAAGCTCAGCATGACCCAAAGGGAATCCAGTAGTCCCCTAGGCAGGGCTCCTCTCTCTGCTTCCCTGCTCACATCCAAAGATTCTCTCACCCTGCTGATTCCCGCTCCGAGACCTCTCACCAAGGCAGCCCCAGCTCTCCATCCACCCATCCCTGCCCCAGCTCAGACCATCCTCCCTCCTTGGACCATCACAATTACGCTACCCTGACTCCAGGGTACCCACCCTCCAACCAGCCACCCATCCTTGAGGGATGGACCCGGTCCCGCCTCTGCCCAGCACCCCTCACCCACCACCCCCATAACCAAGACAACTAGCTCACCTCACATGACTAATGGCCAATTCCCACTGAAAAAAGTTACACGACTGGAGTGAATCCTCTCACGTATGTACATGTACATACATTCATATAAACATACGACTCTGAGATTATTTTTCTTAAAACTTTAGGCAGCTGCTTCCATGAGCAGACAAGTAGCAAACCGGTGTTAAAAGCTCAGAAACAGCTGATGACACAGTTTATCAGGCACCTGTGAGCTCAGTGGGGCTTTTATACCATGGACATGTAGTGTGTCATGCTCATAGGACAGAATTAAGTGTATCCCTATTTCCAGACACTTCACACGGAGCACTGGGACACCCACAGGCTCTGCCACAGCACACGCTTAAGAACCTCTCACCCCATGAGACAAAGCCTGACTCCCCTGCGCAGCTTCCAGAGGGCCTTTACAACTGGCCCCTCCACTCTCATACCCATCAGGCTCCCCTCTGGCCAGTGAGCCCTTTCTGAGGCTGCATGCACAGCCCGCACTCTACCCCCATCTGTGCCAGCAGCAGCGAGTCCTGGATCTCCAGCACAAAGCCTTCCTGGGACACTCACCACCGGGAAGAGACTGTCCTGTCTAGAGCAGAACATCTGCTCTGCCTGCCCGCAATGTTGGGACTGCTCTATCTGGGGCCGTGTCACATCCAGCCGGGACCTCCGAGGACAAGAGCTAATCTGATCCCCCTCCTCCTGGCCCCCTGAGGTGCAGCCCAGCCCACACGGATTATCTGAATGCATGATGGATTGAACCCGGGAGGGGCAGCAAGTGCAGACTACGCAGACCCAGACCCTAGAAACCCAACCCCAGAGCACACGCCTGAGCTGGGTGGAAAATCCCACCTAAGGGCCACTGCGCACACCATGGAAACATTCTAACCTGCCACTCCAGGAGGCCCCGTGCTCGGGGTACTGACTGGTCCACACCGGCCTCCGCCCCACGCGGTGTGGGCCTCTGGCCCGTCAGTGACCTCGGGAATCTAGAAACTGCTCAAAGCTGGTTTCCCTGTCTCTCCCTTCACGGTAAGGGATTTACCCCCTACGAGTTCCCAAACGCCGCTGCGGTGCTGCCGCCTGAACAGACTGCGTCCTCCCGCCCGCCCCACAGTTCTCACTCTGGGTTAATCAATAACCGAGCCGTCAGGCCTCAGTGAGCGGCAACGCGGGGGGCGCGTGAATGGAGGCGGGGGAGTAGGGGTTGCTGACCATTCCGACACGCCGGCGAGGCCCCAGGCGGTGCTGAACGGTCAGGAGCCACACCTCGGGGCCCAAGCCCTTAGTGTCATGGGACAGAGGGGAGAGGGAGACAGAACTCGGGGCAAACATTGGGCCCGGCTCCAAAGAAGGGAGGGGGCCCCAGACAGGTGCCGCGGGCAGGCTAAGACCGGCTTCTGCCGCCCTCTCACACTCCGGAGCGACGGCCGGACCCCCACGACTGAGTCCTGCCGGCCGGTGGCGGCACAGCCCCCAAGCCCAGCAGACGCGCGCGGGTGCATGCACTCGGGGCAGAGGGGCGGCACCGGGGCGCGGAGCTCCACTCCCCCGCGCACACGCACACGCACAGACACCCGCGTCCGCGCGCCGCGCTCCCCGAGGCTCACCTGGCCGCGGCCGGACAGCGAGAAGGTGGCGTGGCTGGCGAAGCGTGCAGTGCCCAGGCGGGGCGCGCGGTCCCGGACGCCGGGCGCGGGCGGAGGGCTGGGCGTGCCAGGCGTGCCGGGAGCGGGGGACACCCCGGTCGCCAAGCCCAGTGCCTCCACCTGGCTCGTTAAGCGCTCGAGCTGCGCCTGCAGCCGCTGGTTGTCGCGCTGCAGGTCGGCCACGGTGCGCGCCAGCGGACCGGCCAGGCGCAGCGCCTCGGACACACGCCGCTCCACGCCGCGCTGCAGCCCCTGCATGTCCTCGTGCAGCGCGCGCACCGCGCCCTCCAGCGCTGCCTCGTAGCGGCCCAGCGCCTCGCGCACCGTGCGCGCCTCCTCGGCGTCGGGGGTCGGCTCCATGGCCGAGCAAGGGCGCGCCGGTCTGAGAGCAGGCCTAGCAAGGAGAGACGCTGAGCTCCGCAGCTCCGGGCCGCGACTGGCAGCCCGGGCTGGGTTCGCCCGAGGGGCTGTGGGAGGGGCGGGCGGAGGGCGGGGCGGGCCCCGCTAGCCTGGGGACTGGGTGCCACGCGGGGGCGGGGCCTCGGGGGCGGGGCCGGGGCTCGCTCGGGGACACCCGTGCCCCTGGAACCCCGAGGGGTGGTGCGGGGTGGGGACTCTCGGTGGCGCTGAAAGAGAAGTCGCCCCGCCTCTGTTCTGCTGGGGTGCGGAGCCGGGGGGAAGTGCCTAGGCCGAGCGCCTCCTCCACGCGACCCCGGAGGAGCCGCGTGCCGCCTGGGGGAGGAGCTGCGGGCCCACCGGAAGAAGGCCTCGGCCCCCAAGTGGACTTTACTCTGGAGACCACGGACGCGGGTTATGCATTCCCTCGGGGCTCTCACTCGAGGGCCTGGTCCTGCTGGGGATGGGGACTCCCCTGTACTCCTGGAGAAGTGAGAGCAGCAGCTGCAGCAGCAATCCCCAGAACTGCCACCCCGACCCTGTGCCCCTCACTGCCCTCTCTACCCGAGGGCACGCTCTCACAAGCACATACTCACCTGTGGGATCTTTGTCTGGAATTTCTTGCACCTGTTATATAAGAGCTAAGCGAGAAGGAGACAGGTGGTGAGGTGCCCTCCCTGTCTCTGCAGTTATGCGCTCTCCCCTCCCAGCCCCACTCTGTGTAGCAAGATCTTTGTGTCCTTGCTGCCAGTGGTCAGTAGGGGCTCCAGGCTCACCAACGAGCCCCTGTTAAGGAATCCAGGAGAGGCCGAGGTCAGACGGAGAGGAAAGGATGTGCTGAGGGCCGAATCTCCAAATCCTAGGATGGGTGACTTTCGAACTAATCTTCCTCCTCCCCCCATCAGAGTCTCAGTCACTGGCCTCTATCTACAGTCCAGGGTTCCCACCTCTATTCCCTCTCAACGCTCCTTTCGTGCCTGAACCCCAATATTCCTCCCTTCTAAACCCACCCCCCCAACCGTCACAAGAAACGAAATAATGGAAACAGTTGTTGCTTCAGGATGATAGGATGATGAGCAAAGATATTGTAAGTTTCCGTGTATATTGTAAAACTGATTTAAAATAAAAAATGGGAACATCGCATCTTTTGTGCAAAAAATCTTTCCTGATCTACCTTCTCCTCCCCAGGCCTGGCCCACCTGAAGGAGGCTGGGTGGCCTGGCAGGCACAGCCAAATGATTGCGGAACGACAGATCTGAACGGCTGATCCTGTCACATTAGGCTTCCAAAGATGTTTGGAGCCACAGACCTGGACTGGCCTGCACTGCCCCCAAAGGAGCTGGATCAGCCTAACAGATGCGGAGCGCTGATCCCCCCCTTTCCCCCCTCCACCATGGGGACAGGAAGGAACACTGGGTTACCTAATCCAAGGAGCCTTCCAGCAATTATTTCATGAGAAAGTCAAGTGCCAAAAGGCGTGCATGTGTGTGAGTGTGTGTTCCAAGTAGCCGTCTGGACAGGGTGAGCCTGCGTTCTTTCTGTGAGTAGAATCTTGGATAGAGACTGTGAGAGATGCTGCTGCTGCAGCTTCTGCCCCAGATAGCACTCGGAGCCCTCACAGGTCTGAGCACAGAAGCCTGGAGTTTGAAGATCCTGGTCTCAGCCTGAAAAGCCCAGTCCTTTCTTTTGCAGGACCCCGGGAAGGACCATGTGGGGAAGTCTTAGAGGGACCGGACAGCTTGATTCCCGGCCCACAGCTGATGTGCACCTGGGCATGTGCCTGGACTGGCAGTATAGGTGGGGGGTGGGTGTGGGCAGGGGTCTAGACTTTTCCCCTGTCCTCCAGAAGGAAGGCTGGTGGGGTCTCTGGGGGGGGAACCCTAATACGGAGGAAGAAGTGGTAGACTGTAGAGACTGGCTGCCCAGGATCCATCCATACTCCCCCACCTCAAGTGGGTTATCTGATCTCTCCTGACGCACCATGAGAGTATCTGGGAGGGGCTGCATGGGGGCAGGGCAGGGCTGCATCACTGCTGAAGTAGGGACTTTGTTGAGGGCAGAGATGGAGCTCACTGTGGGTTCTGGGAAGGCAGGCAGTGCAGGAATCAAACTATGCCCCTTGGCTCCTCTCCCTCAGCCATCAGACCACTGAGTCAGTAGCTGGAGATGAGCCTAGGAGAGCAGGAGAGATGAACCAAGAGCGTGAGGAAGAGGGGCGGAGGGGCAGGGAGAGAAGGCGGAGGTGGGGAGGGGGCAGACTGAAGACCAGCACCACCACCACCAAGGGCTGGCTCCATGCCAGGTGGGGTGAGGCTACAGCTTGGCTCCCAGGCCTGGGGGCTCCTCTCAGCCGCCCCCTCAAGGGCCCCCTCCGGCTCCTCCAGCTCAGCCCTGCCCAGTACCAGGCTGTGAGGGAGGTGAGAGCTGATGAACCAAGCTAAACTCCCTCCACATTCACCAGCCTTGATGTCAGCCGGCTAGGACGCCGACCTCCCACCAAGGCCTGGGGGCTCTGGCGCCTGCCCTTCCAGCACTCCTTTGCCTGGTTCTGACCCCTCCACTGCCTGCTGGTCCCTTGATCTACTCTGGTTCTAGGCTGGAAGCAGGATGTGGGACAAGCCGTCCCCTTCCCAGTCACCTCACAAAATCAAATCCTTGCCAGGCCAAAACCATGAAGTTCGAGTCAGGGACCTGAGATGGGGAAACGGAGGCCCTGAGAGCAACAGCGACTGGCCCTAGGCCAGCAAGGCATGGCAAGACAGGACTGGACCCAGGGCCCTGGCCCACATTCGAGAAACTTCTTTTTCCTGCATGCTAGCCCCAGCGTACCTCCCAGGGCAACAGTCAAATTCGGCCAAGTCTGGGCAGCTCCTTCCTGCTCCCCAGGGTGGTTAGAGGCTCCATTTCCCTGGAATTGCTCCTCGGAGGTCTCCAATACCCCCTTTGGCCTTCTGGCAATAGCCCCTGTGAACCATTCCTCCTCCTTCTCCCTCTCCTGACTCCCCTCCCACCTCCGTGCCTTTTCCTCCCTAGCGACCTTCCTGAGTGAGTGTCCTTTCACTCACCCCCTGACTGTGGTGGTGCCCAGGGCTCTGAGCTGGGCCTGCTCCCTCTCACCGGCAGACCCCTTCTGGGTGGCATACCCACCCTCCCCCATGCTGACGACTCCCACTTCTCCACCTCCAGCCCAGCCCCTCTCTGTACACCCACCTGCCTCCACCTCTGCCCTCAAGGTCCCACCTACTCCTCAGACTCCTCAGGTCCTAGAAGACGTGTCGGGCTTACAGGGTGGGGAAAGGACATGAGAAGTGGGACGGCTCAGACTCGGCAGTCCTCTGCCCACCTGCCTAGTACCACCTCTCCACCTTCTGCAGCCCAGGTCCACGTGCATGGGCACAGTGCATACACATACTTGCATGCACGCGATAGACCCCATCCTCAGCAGGAGCTGTCCGTCTCAGGCGTTCATCCATCCCCACACCTGGAGGAGCAACTGGCTTTAGAAAGTGCTCAATAAACACCGGGTGATTGAATGCCTGGGTAAATGGAACTCACTGGAGAGCCAGTGGGACCAACAGGCCTGCTGGATGGATGGACCATGGACAGAGGGAGGGAAGAGAGGCCAGTATGGTCCCCAAATGCTGCCTTGGGTATCTGGGGGTGTGAGGGTTCATTCACTAAGATGGGTCATAGACAGGGTGCATTAGAGGGGATGGTGAGCCCTGGGGGGCTCACAGGCACTACACAGAGCCTTTCTCCAAGGTCACTTCAGCCTTTGCTGGGCCTGACCTCACTGGGGGTCCCCCCAAGCCCCTCGGCCAGGAAGGGCTCAGGTTGGAGGGTCATGGGCCAGGCCAGACCCATTATCTGTCAGCCTTGATTGGCCCTGCCACACCCTCCATGCAGCCCTCAGCTTGCTGGGGACTAAAGGACCTGGCAATCCAGCTTCATCCCGGGGAAGGTGCATGAAAGCAGTCGTGGGCCATTCCTCAGGTCCACGGCTGCAGGCACCCAAAGGGAACAAGCTAACAAGGACTCAAAGGAGAAGTACGCTCCAGGACTGGGCCCCCCTGGCACACATACCACACCCGTGCTCCTCCTCCCAAATCCTGAAATCCAGCCTCTGTCCTGGAGACGGTTGCCATGTTGTGAGATCCATAAGGGTGGGGACTCAGGGCTTATATTTATCTTTTCCTGCCAGGTTGCTGGGTTCAGGAGCCAAGGGGAGTGCTAAGCAGGGAGGTAGGAGCCACAGTGGAGGCTGTGCAGGAGCAGAAGCCCCAGGGTGTGCAAGTCTTGGAGTCTCATCTCCAGCCGGGACCCAGAAGAGGGACACATGGGGCCCTGCCCTCTGCCCCACAGTTCTGCCTGCCTGAAGCAGAGCCACTGGGGCCCATCTTGGAACCCCGAAGCCACTGGGGGGTCAGGAAGAGACCCTGTCCCCTGGATGGCTCCAGCTTCCCTCCACCAAACCCTCCTTTAAACTCCATCCCAGGGAACACTCTGCCGGACACACATGGAAATTTGTAATGTTCATCTTTTTCCCTTGTCATATCTAAGGGTATGTCTGTGCAGGTATCACGCTAGCATGTACATGTGTGGGGTGTGCCTGTATAGAAGAAAGCCGTGGGAGTTAGGGAGTCTATAGTACCTGCACACGTACCTGCACATATATGTTGCGTGTGGGGTATGTGTTCATTTGCAAGTACCCATGTTTATGGGAGGGATTTTTATGCATTTGCTCATAGGCGGTGAACATGTGTTTATTCACACACATATGTATGTGCCTGCAGTACATGTGCCAACTTAGACATCAGGATGTGTCCTATGCTGCTGATACTCCACACATGCTTGTACATGTATGTTGTATGTCTACATATGCTCACATATATCAAATGTTTGTGTGTATCATTGTGTGAGCATGTGTGTGAATTCGATCATACATGTCACATGCCCCATTTCTGGCTGAATCTTTAACCAGACCCAGAAGTCCAGTCCGTCTCTAGCAGGTACAGGTCCTGGGTGCTGGGGGGCTGCTCTGCAGACTGTTGCATATAAAATTCTAAAGGTGCCCCCAATCTCAGGAGGCATAATAGAGAGCAGAGCTTCCCGCCCTCCTGGACCAATGTGGGCCCTCTTGGTCGCAGTGGAGAAGAAATTTCGCACAGGCCTATGCTGGAGCCCAGATGACCTAGAGGACCAACAGCACGCATCCCTGAGTGGAGGGGCTTGCAGTCCTTGCCCCAGAGGCCGGGGCTGCGGAGGGTGTGGAGTGGAGACAGCTGCTTCCAGCCCAGATAAGGCCATTGGGCTCACATTTTCCATTTCCAGGATCCTCCCACTCGGGTCCCAGCCCCTAAGCCCTGACCCCATGTGCTGGCGTGGTCTCCACTGACTCATCCCAGCTCCCCGTTCCCACCATGGGAACTGCAGAGCCCAGAGGAGATACTGAGGTCCAGGAAGAGCAAGCAGTTGTCCAAGGCCTCAGGCAAGCAGGAGTGGAGCAAACACCTGCCGTTACTTGTCCTGGGCCACTGGGGACTGAGGAAGTGGTCGCTGGGGAGGGACAGGCCCAGCCTGGGGCTCTCACAGCTAATATCTTGACCCTTGGGCCTCCAGAAACCCGCCCAGAGATGGGAGGAAGGAGGACTGGCCCCTCCTCTCAGAACAATAGTCCCTGCGTGTACGCTCTCCCAGCCCTGGAGAGCCTGGCTGCCCCCAGAACCAGCCCGCAGGTCCCTGAGACCTGGAGGGGCAAGCAGTCATCGTTTGGGGGCCGAACTGGGCCTCAAACTCTAGGCTCCTTCTCCCTGCCCCCTCCACAACTTCCCACCCAAAGGCCTGGCTCCTCCAGCCCTCCCTGGCCTGCCTCCCCTCCCCCTGTCAGGGCTATTTATAGGGCCCAGCTCAGTGGCCTCCAGGATGAGAGGAGCCAGAGCTCTGGGGCTACGGCTGACCAGGCCTTCCCCAGGGGCCCCGCAGGCCGGGCAGTGGCAGTGTCCTCTTTCAGCCCAGCAAAAGGCCGCGTCACTCAGAGTGAGCAGTGGGGGTGGCGAGGGCAGGTCAAGGAGGGGGCTGGGCTGGGCCCTCTGGGGCCCTTTGCAGCCGACAGATAAGCTGGGCTTCCTCAGAAGGCCGAGGAGACTCATTGGGACGGGGGCTTGTACGGGAGGTCTCAGGGAGCCCCAGCTCCTCTTTGGGAAGGCCTGGAAGGCCGAGACCACCATCGGGGCCACCAGGCTGCCACCTCCCCTACGAGACCTCAGAGGCAACTTGCTCTAACAGAACTGTCCCCCTGACCCACGGATCCCCTCCACCGACAAGTGAATGCTGCAGGGTGCCATTCAAGGCCCTTCCGGAAAAATACACAAAACTATCTCACTTCTGCCATTGTGCCTGCGCTGGTCCCTCTCTCTGAAGCATCCCTTCCACTTGCCATCTGTCTGACCAACTCCAACTCATTCTTCAGATCTGCAGAGCCCAGGTTAAACGCTCCTCTGGGAAGCCTCCCCTGATGAAGCCTGTCACCACTCCTCACCTCCACTCCCCACCTCACAATGCCATTTGGAATGCATCCCTCCTCTCCTGCCCTGTCTCCCTCCTCCAGTATGGGGCTTGTGTCTCTCTTGAGTAGTGATCTCTGTTTGGCTTGTGTCTGTGTGGCTCCGCCTGTTCCCCTCAGGCTAGGGGCTCCTGAATGGGCAGGACCCTGTCTCACTCATCTGTCTGCCCCCATCACCCAGCCCCCAGGTCTGTCAGCCAATGCTTGTTCAATGAATGAAAGAGTGGAGGGGTGCTGAGTAAATGAGTCATGAACAAGTGATTGCACAGTGAATGGAGGCGGAGAGAACAAGAGAGGGAAGGAGAGCAGGAAAGAACCCTTCTGCATCTCCTGAGCCCCAGAGTAACTGCCTGGTGTCCCATTGGGCAGGAAGGCGGTAGGGGCAGCCCAGGCCAGGTCTCAGTGACACGGCTCAGTCCTGGGCAGGAGCCGGATCGGTCATTCTCATTCTTTCTAGATCAAAGTTCCCCCAGGGAACAGCCTGGAACCTGACACTGGCACGGGGCAGGGGAGGGGGACAGCTGGCCCTGTTCAGGAGGAGGGCACGGAGAGTCAGGGTACCTGTCCCCAGCTCCAGGTACACTGGGCCAGTACCCCAGGGAGGGGACTGGACACACACACACAGCCCTACTCCAGCCCCAGCCCCACCCTCAGATGAAGGACCACACTGGTAGATGGGGAACCTCTGGCTGGAGGCCCTTCTGTTCCAGGTTCGCCAAAGACTCCAAGCCTCTCTGGGCCCCAGGGGCTTGACTCCTTGCACTGCCACCCCCTCCATCAGTTCTGACTCACTCCCAGCACGGTCTCCCAGCAGCCTCCATCTCAGACACCCTCCAGGAATGTCTTTCTCTGTCTCACAGTCTCTGTGTCTGTTTCTCTGTCTTTGCACCTTTCTGTTTCTGCTCTCCATATTTCTATATTTCTCTGTATTTTTTGTTCTCCCCTCCATCCTTATTCCTGTCTCTCTTCCCATCTCTCTATGTCTCCCTAGACATGAAGAGTAACTATGGCGGCCAGCCCACTGGCATAGTGGTTAAGTTTGCGTGCTCCGCTTCGGCGGCCCAGGGTTCACTGGTTCAGATCTTGGGTACAGAGCTACGACATGCTCATCAAGCCACGCTGTGGCAGCATCCCACATACAAAATTGGAAGATTGGCACAGATGTTAGCTCAGGGCCAATCTTCCCTACAGGAAAAAAAAAAAAAAAAAGAATAGCTATGGAGTGGCGTGTTAGCCCTTTCGTAAGGAGAAGCTGTTTTCACATTCCTCCCCGGCCTCCAGCGCCCAGTCCCTACAGTCTGCAGTGAACAGATTTTTCCTGATGGTGGGACAGGGATGGGAGAGGATAGCACCACTGCCCCTGCTGCAGCCAGGCCTCCATGGTGCCCTCAGGCTGCCATTTCTGAGCTAGACCAGGCCAGCCCCACGCCATGTGAGCAGGCAGGGAGGCAGTGGGCAGAACTGGTCCGGGGCAGGGCCGGTGTTAGCAGCTGGCTCCCTAATTCTGCCACTCCTCTGTCCTTCTTCCTCATTCCACTCCTAGCTGTGGAAAGTCACACCACAGTCAGAGTTTGATGTCATGCTGCCCACTCCCACGTGCAAGCCAGTGCACACGCGCACACACGCACGCACACACACAACATAGGGGAGTGGCTAAGCACACAGGATTCTGAATCTCATTCATGGCTCACTTCAGTTTTCTATCTGTAAAATGGGGTTTACAATAATAGTATCTGCACCTTAGGATTGTTATGAGTATTAAATTAGTTCATGTTCATAAGGCTCTTACAAACAAAGGCCTTTATGTCTGACACATAGTGAGCATTATACATATATATGTTAGTTATATAAAATTAATAGATAGTCATACACGCTTCGAACTTGACTCTAGGTAAAAACTACAGGTTGCTTTCACTGTTATCCTGTTGCCCCAAGCTGAGCCAGACCTGGTCACCAATAGGTCCAAACAGGCCCTATATGAGTAGTTAGAATTCAAGTCAAGGAATAACACGGCTCTGGGTGTGTCTATTTCTACAGATCGGCTCATGGAACAACATCTAGTTAATAACGGTTCTAGCTTATGTGGAGAAGTCACATTGCTTCTCATTAAAGATGGTTAAAACCATCTCCTTCTGCTCCAAACACATAGACATGTGATTTTTAAAAAGTAATAACATGAGAGGGCCATGTTTGTAGACAAGAAATGGAGACTACTCCTTAAAAGAAAGGAGACAGGGGGCTGCAGGGAGAGAAGGGGGCCGAGGCTGGCAGACCCAGGGGCTGGGAAGAGAGTAGGGCTGAATTTGTAGTGTGTGGGCCAGGGTGCAAATGCTAAGCCCGGCTGGGTCCTGAGCCTGGCTGGCCTCAGGACCTGTGCTGCCAGCTGGTGAACATAAACAGAGCAGCTACATTCACCCTCAAGGTCATGGCAAAACCAAAGTCACATGCCTGTGGTTGGGCCCTCAGCAGAGCCACCAAACTCAAAGGGACTGTCCCAGAAATGCATCACTCACATGAAGTGGAGGCCCACAGTGGACACTTCTGAGAAACCCTGGTCTGGAGCCCAGCCAGATACAGGCCAAGCAGAGGCCACTAGCACACACCCTTGGGTTTTACAGAATCTCCGGATAACCTCTCAACCGGGAATCACAGAGCACCGAGGGAGCAAACAAACCTGGCAAATAGAAGAACTGATAGCCGAGGAAATAAAGTTTTAGCGCAATTTGAAAAGCCCTTTAAAGTAGGTATCTTTAAAGTCCTCAAAGAAATCAAAGGGATAGCAACTGCAAAACAACAAAAGGAGGTCATGAAATAAGAGTAGGACAAATGACAAAGAGCCCATTAGACATATGGGAAATTAAAATTACAGTTAGAAAAACTCAAAAGGGGAGCTGAACACAGCTGGAGGGAGACGTAGTGAACTAGAAGACTGAACAGCGGAAATCTCTGAAAACACGGCACTGAGAGATCAAGTGATGGAAGATACGAAAGAAAAAAACTGGACACAAGGAGAATCGAAATTGATGTATCTGGAACAGATAGATAGAAGGAGTGAGGGAGAGAAATTGCTAAAGAAGTAATAGCTGAGGATTTTCCAGGAATGAAAAAACCATAAATCCTTAGATTGGGGAAAATCTCACCACATGCTAAGCATGATAAACAAACAAAAAATCCATACTAGTTCCACATTTCAGTAAAACTTCAGAACATCAAGGATCAGGAAAAAAAAAAAATCCTAGTACCAGAAAAAAGTCAGATTACCTAAAAATAAGAAACAAGAATCTGACATCAGGTTTCACTGATGTGAAACTCCTCAGCAACACTGGAAGCCAGAAGATAATAAAATAATATTGTCAAAGGGATAAAGGAAAATAAACTTGAATCTAGAGTTGAGGACACAGCGATACTATGTTTCAAGAGTAATGGCAAATTGAATACATTTTCAGACATAACGTAAAAGAAAAGATGAACCTAGAAAGAAGCAGTGGGCGGCAATAAGCAATAATGAGCAAGTAATTCAGTTAAACATATTGGCAAATCCAAATAACTGGCATTGATTTTATTATGTTTAGTTGCTGGTACTAGAGTTTTGGATCACAAGAACATGGGAGCTGGGAGGGAAGAGCGTGGGGGGCAGTCAAGAGCCCCACGGATCAGATGCTGCTGGTGTCCTGGCTCACAGCCTCCCCATCTCACCTCCAATTCCGCCCAGAGCTGCAGCCAACTGTCCCTGGGGCTCAGGATGACAGCCTGTCGCCTCAAGAGTGTTTCACTTTCTGCTCCAGGACTTCTGGAGTTAACGCGTCCAGAGGCAGCGCTCAACCAGTGGGGGATGGGAGCTGACGGATGGGAGCTCCCACTAGCTCTTCACTGGACAGTTCTGAGAAGCCTTCTACACCCCCTCAGAAGGTCCCCAGGGGAACTGAGCCCACATTGCCCTCACTAGAGACCTCAGCAACACACTCACAGCGGCTTTCTCTCCACCCCACTCTCCTGTTCCTCTCTCCAGCTTGCTGCCATCACCTCCCAGAGCAACTGTCTAACACATAAATCCTTATCGCAGATCTGCTTCCAGGAGGACTCTGAGCTCAGACTAAGGTTCTTGCCTTCTTCAGAAGGATCAGAGAGACAGATTGTTTTTTATTGAGATATAGTTTACATCCATTAAACGAATTTTATGGTTCACAGTGACTGGCCAGGTGGGGGCTGCTTTATCCAGGGTGGTCTGAGAAGGCCTGTCTAAAGAAGGTGAAATCTGAGTTGAGACTTGAGGAGTAAGAAGGCAGCTAAGTCCTGTGTGGGAAAGAACGTTCCAGACAGAAGCAGCAGCAGGAGCAAAAGCCAGACCCTGGTTCCAGTTTGGAGTGTTAAAGAGCAGAGAGGATGGTGAGGCTGGAAAACAGCACAGTGGTGGGCAGAGGCTTGAGGACTGAGAGGGAGGCGGGGCCAGGTGAGGGGGTGGGGCCAGGTGAGGAGGTGGGGCCAGATGAGGGGTGGGGCCAGATGAGGGAGTTGGGGCCAGGTGAGGGGGTGGGGCCAGATGAGAGGTTGGGCCAGGAGAAGGAGGTGGGGCCAGGTGAGGGGGTGGGGCCAGATGAGAGGTTGGGCCAGGAGAGGGAGGTGGGGCCAGGTGAGGGTGGGGCCATAGGAGGGGTGGGACCAGGTGAGGGTGGGGCCAGCTGAGGGAGGTGGGGCCAGCTGAGGGGGTGGGGCCATAGGAAGGGTGGGACCAGGTGAGGGAGGGGGGGCCAGGTGAGGGGTGGGGCCATAGGAGCAGTGGGACCAGGTGAGGGTGGGACCAGGTGAGGGAGGTGGGGCCAGGTGAGGGGTGGGGCCATAGGAAGGGTGAGACCAGGTGAGGGAGGTGGGGCCAGGTGAGAGGTGGCCTTGAGGGCAGTGGTGCAGGGTACGGGAGCTTTGGAGGCGTTCAAGTGTGGGAGATCAAGATTTGGCCACCCTAAAATATATCCCTTTACCTTGATTGTTTTCTCTGACGGACATTTGACCTCCCCCACTAACTGCCTAAAGAATTTGACATAGTAACTCCTTCCTGGAACAGATCTTCTATCTGATGGCTGTAATATAATGTAAAATAGATGTTACAATAGAAAAGGCACCAACAAGCCCATTTTATCGGAAGTTCTGTCTCTCTGGCCACATTCTCTGGATGGCCCTGCGAGGACTTGCCAGACAATCATTTACATTTATAAGGGAAATCTCCATTTGTAAAGGTATCTCCCTCTCTGTATTGGGAAGAGGGGGGATGACCTCATTTCTAGAAACTTATCAATGTGGAAGGTGAGGCCTTAAATCTGCATAATAACCTTACTCTTGTTTACTGTGCTTTAGTGGTAATCTCCTATAACTGACTCCCCTCACCCCCAACATCCTCCCTTGTCATTGGCTGAACATGGTATTTAAGACGAGAATTTCTGCTACTGTGTTGAGAAACGCAGTGTCCCTGCTTTCTCCCATGTATACGTGTTATTAAACTTGGTATTATTTTCTCCTGCTAATCTGTCTTGTTAATTATTTGGCCAGCCATAAGAACCTTAAGGGAAAGGGCAGAGGGGGATTCTCCCTCTTCCCCCAGCACAAGCAAGGGGAGGACGTGATTTGCTTTATTGCCTCGTGGAGGGTGGGTTTTAGTGGGACCAGAGTGGAGGTAGGGATTCCAGTTAGGCTGCACCTGACTCAGCCCTGAAGGGGGGAACGTGAAAACCGGTAGAACTACAAGGAGAAGTTGAGAAATCTATGAATCATAGTGGGGAGTTTTAACCTCTAGGTGAAGGAGTTTCTCTCAGCCCCTCCCATGGGGCCCTGTAGTTCCCACTTTTCCCCAGGCCCCCTGCGGCCATCCCTCCCACCCCACTTCTTCCCATTACATGTCTCCCCTTTCTTCCCAGAGCCTTCTAGCTCCTCACAGTGCCTGAATGTCACCGCCAGTTCCTCCAGGCCCACTCCAGACCCTAACATCCCTTCAGTGACCTCCCAGCCTCTTCCTGCCTCTCCCAATTCACCTCTGTCCTTCCCTCTTCCCCACTCCCCTCCCCTCCCGACAGTCTCCCTTCCTCCATCTCATCTGCATTCTCAGCTCCTCCCCTCTCCCAAGGGTCCTTCCATTCCCAGCCCCTGTCTAGCAACTCACATCCCCAAATCATGCCCAGCTCTACTTCATCCAGCTCCCCCAGTCCCTTCCTAACCCTTCCAGACCCTCAGGCTTTTTATATCCCAGCCCCCTAGCCTCAGCAACTTCCTCCCATTTCCCACAATCCCTCCAGGTCCCCCCAACGTGCTTCTGGTCTAGTCTGGTTAGAGACTCATTTTCTGGTTCCTCATGTGGGACCATGAGCAGATTTTTCCCCACTTCCCAGATGGGCCGTTACACTGAGACCCTCAGTTGGCCAAATATGAGTAAAATACAAACAAGGTTTAATGCTGCCTCCAGCCACCCCTAGAGGTGAGGAGTAAAGGAAGGGTCCCCCAGGCCCCCTTTCACTTCCCACCCCAGGCAGGATGAGAGCGTGCTGACCGTAGGGTGGGGGCAGGGCCCATCCTGGCAGCCAGGGAGCTCCAGGTCCAGGCAGTGGACCCACAGCAGTCACGGCACAGACCAGGCCAGAGCGCCACCTGCTGTAGCAGGTGGTCACAGAGGGGGACCAGAGGGCTGTCTTTTTGGACAGGCAATGAATGATCTACTAAGATGGCCAGCCCTGGCCTCCTTCCCATCCATCCCATCATCCCTCAATTCCTCCAAACTCCTCTAGCTCCTCCAGTCCCTCCCACACCCCCAGGCCCTCTGAGCCCCACCCATCCTCCCAGTCCCTCCAGTTCTCCACAGGCCTTCCTGGTTTTTCCTTCACCCCTGTTTTCCCCAGTCCCCCATACCTCCACCAGGCACAAGGAAATTATGCCTTAAAATTTTCTCCCTACAAGACAGAAAGTAGAGCAGACACTCCCAGGAGCTGGGGGCAGGGGGAGTTATTGTTTAATGGGTTTCTGTTTGGGAAGATGAGAAAGTTCTGGAGAAGGATGACAGGGATGGTTGCACAACGTTGCAAATGTACTTAATGCCACCAAACTGTACACTTAAAAATGCTTAAAATGTTAAATGTTATATATATTTTACCACAATGAAAAAAATCTTTTTAAATTTTTCTGTATGCAGGAAACAGCTGTTGGTCCCTCCCAGTCCCTTCCAGCCCTCTCCAGTCCTCTCTAGCTCCCCCTAGTTGCTATTTTGCTTCATCTCTCTTCCCACATCTTCCCTGCCCCAAATCAACTAAGTCCCCTCCATTCTCCCGGTCCTCCCAGCCTCCCCAGCTCCCCCATCTCTCTTATTTTCCCCATTCCTTCCATGTCCTCCAGCCCCTCTGAGCCCTTCTACCCGCCCTACTCACTCCCACTACCCCCAGACCTCCTAGACCCCATCAATCTCTCTCAGCCCCCAACAGTCCCTCCATGTGCACTCCATGCCCATCGCCATCATATCCACCCCCCAGTGCAACAGAGTCTCTCTGCCACTCCCCTACCCTGGTCCCACTCAATCGTCCTGACTCAGTCGAAATTACCTATGTGTCCCAGGAGCTGTGCTTCCTCTCTGGGCTCGTCTGAGTTAGGAATTGTGACAGAAACCTGCCTGCAGTGGTTTAAACAAGTGCAGAAGGATATGAAAACAGAACTGGGTCTTGTCTCAGCATTGAATGAGACCCCAAGACAACAGGTGCCGATGGCTCCCACATTCCAGAGTCAGGTAAGACCACCAAGCAGGACATGGAAAGGAGGTGGTTGAAAACCAGTTTTGCGACCCTTAGCTGACCACCCCCTTGAGCTCACAAGAGAGGCTGGAGAGGCTAAGAGGGGTTAAAAACAATTAGAGGTAGGGTTTCTTTGGAGAGATCTATAGAGTGATTCCCACCACCAACATCCCCCAGCAATGGGGAAGAGGTGGGGACGTGCTTGTCCCTCACCAGGTCTAGGGAAAGGGGCTTCAACAGGACCATTCAGACAGCTCGAAATGCGTCGTCAGTCCGTCAGTCAAGGAGCTGTCGACTGTTCCTGGAACTAGGGGTATAGCTGAGGGTGGTGGTCCTCAGTAACTTAGAGAACATAGTAGACTAGTCTCTGACTCATGCCTCAAAAATCTAATAAAGGGGACTTCCACTTCTGCCTACGAAGGGTTAACTTCGTAGGAAGAAGGAGGGGCCTCAGCAATTGCCCCCTCCTACTGTAAACAATTAGGAATCGGAGAAAATATATAAAACAGATTTTCAGACCTTGAACAACAGGTAACAGGATCAACAGGACTGTGATCCCTGAAAGAAGAGAGACAAACCGTGTAAGCACCCCAGCTCAGAAGCTGGGGGCAGCTTCTGGGCCATTGTAGGGGCAGGACGATCCCACACAGAGCCCAGCATTCTGGCTGAGTTGAGCCCAAGGCAGCCAGAATTTTCAGGGCAAAGAGCTGAGGAGGAAGGGGTGTCCCAGAAAAAGAGTTCCAGGTGTCTGCAGAGGGGTCTCCTGGAGGCTTGGGCGAAGAACTGACATGCTCCCGTGTGAGGGAAAACTACCCAAGGCAAAGGAAAGAACTGCCATAAAGTAATAAGCCAAACAATTTCTGGAGCTCACACAGGACTAGGAATAGTCCCTGTTTCCACCAGTCAGAATGGAGAGACCTCATAATATACCAAGCATTGGGTAGAGTGTGAAAGTAGGTCATGCATTTCAACAGAATAAAAAGGCAACCTATGGAATGGGAGAAAATAGTTGCAAACCACAATCCAATAAAGGGTTAATATCCAAACTATATGAGGAACTCACACAGCTCAATAGCAAATAAAACAAGTAACCCAACTAAAAAATGGGCAAAAGACCTGAATAGACATTTTTCCAAAGAAGACATACAAATGGCAAATAGGTATATGAAAAGATGCTCAACATTACTAATTATCAGAGAAATGCAAATCGAAACCACAATGAGACATCACCTCACACTTGTTAGGATGGCTATGATCAAGAAGACAAAAGATAAACGCTGGCAAGGATATGGAGAAAGGGAACTCTTGTGCACTGTTGGTGGGAATGTAAATTGGTCCAGCCACCATGGAAACAGTATGGAGATTCCTTAAGAAATTAAAAATAGAACTGCCATATGATCCAGCAATGCCACTTCTGCGTATATATCCAAAACAAAACTAAATCACTATCTCAAAGAGATAGCTGTACGCCTATGTTCACTGCAGCATTATTCATGATAGCCAAGACATAGAGACAATCTAAGTGTCCATCAACAGATGAATAGATAAAGAAAATGTGGTGTATATGTATATATATGTATATGTGTATATAGATATACAATGGAATATTATTCCTCCTTAAAAAAGATGGAAATCCTGCCATTTGCAACAATATGGATGAAACTGGAGGGCATTATACTAAGTGAAATAAGCCTGACAAAGAAAGACAAATACTGCATGGAATCACTTATATGTGAAATCTTTAAAAAAAAAAAAGTTGAACTCATAAGAACAGAGATGATAATGGTGGTTGCCAGGGGCTGGGGGTGGGGGAAATCCTATTTGTTGATAAAAGGGTACAAACTTTCAGTTATAAGATGAGAAAGTTCTGAGGATCTAAGTACAGCATGATGACTATAGTTGATAATACAGTATTGTAATAGTTAAAAATGTTTACTATAAACCCTAATCCAAGCACTAGTATAACAAAAAAAAAAAAGCTATAGCCAATAAACTAACAAAGGAGACAAAAGTGGAATTATAAACAATATTCAATTGCTCCAAAAGAAGTCAGAAAAAGAGAATAAATGGAGCAAGTGACAGTCTGAAATAAGCAGAAGAAAATAACAAATATAAGAGCAAAATTTAATTAAATGGAAAACAGGAAAACAATAAAGTCAATTATACCAGAAATGAATCCAAAAGCTGATTCTTTGAAATGATCTATAAAATGGGGGAGAGAGGGACTGTAGGCAGATTGATGAGGAAAAAAAGACAGAAAACAAATTATCAGGAATGAAAAGGAACATTTTACAAATCCTATAGGCATCAAAAAGGTAATAAGGGAATATTATGAACAACTTCATGCCAATAAACTTGACTTAGATGAAATGTATAAATTCCTTAAAAGACAAAAACTCTCAAGCTCACTCAAAAAGAATAGCTAACCCTTGTTAAAAGAAAACTCCAGGCACAAATGACTTCACTGACATATTCTACCAAACCTTTAAGGAAGAAATAATGAAAATCATGCACTACTTTCCCAGGAATTTATAGAGAAGGAAATACTTCCCAACTCATTCTATGAGCCCAGTATTATCCTGATACCAAAACCAGATAAGAACATTACAATGAAACTACAGAACAATATCCCTTATGCACATAGACACAAAATCCTTAACAGAATTTTAGCAAATCAAATCCAGTAATATACAACAAGATAATGCATTATGACCCTAAGGGTTTATCCCAGGAATGCAAGGTTGGTTTAACACTTGAAAACTAATCAATATAATCCAAATTAGCAGTGCAAATAAGAAGAACTACAAGATTATCTCAATAGATGCAGAAAAAGCATTTGACAAAATGCAGCATCCATTCATGATTTAAGAAAAAAATATCTTAGCAAACTAGGAACAGAAAGGAACTTCCTCAACCTTATAAAGGTCAGCCAAGATAAACCTACAACTAACATCATACTTTACCATAGAAGGCTGAATGTGTTTCCTCTAAGATTAGGGGGAAAAGACCAAGATATCTTTTCTCACCTCTTCTATCCAAAATTGTACTGGAGGTCTTAACCAGGACAATAAGGCAAGGGGAAAAAAGGCATGCAGATTGGACAAGAAGTAAAACTCTTTATTCACGAAACATGATTGTCCATGTAGAAAATCTTAAGCAATCTACCAAAATAAAACCTCCTATAACTAATAAATGAGTTTAGCAAGGTCTCAGGATGCAAGGATCAAAGTCAATATATAAGAATCAATTGCATTTCTTTATATTAGTGAGAAACTGTAGGACATTGAAATTTTCTAAAATATCATTTACAATAGTATTTACAATAACAGAAAACTCAATACCATTTACAATAGCAGAAAACTCAAAACTCTCAAGGATATATTTAACAAAGTATATGCCAGACTTGTCCAGGGAAAACTATAAAATATTGCTGAGACAAATTAAAGTCCTAACTAAATGGAGAGATGTACCAGATTCAGGAATCGTAAGACTCAAATTGTCAGTTCACCCCAAATGAATCTGTAAAGTATCGCTATTCCAATCAAAATTGCTGTAGGTTTCTGTCTTAAAAATTGCCAAGATAATTCTAAAATTTAGCCAAAAAATATTTTGAAAAGAAGAAATATATTGGAGGAATCAAACTACCCAATTTTGAAACTTATTATAAAGCTACAGTAATCAAGATGGTGTTCTCTCCGTGTAAGGATAGACAGAGACATCAGCAGGACAGAATAGAGAGTCCAGAAATAGGCTCACACACATAGTCAATTGATTTACAACAAAGGTTGAAAAGTGGGGAAAGGATAGTCTTTTCTACAAATGGTGCTGGAATAACTGGATATCTATATGCAAAAATAAAATGAACGTTGACTGTACCTCACGCCACACTCCAAAATTAATTCAAAATAAATCATAGACCTGTATATGTACAAGAGCTAAAACTATAACACTTCTGGAAGAAAACATAGGACAAATCTTTGCGACCTTGGGTTAGGCAAAGGTTTCTTAGGTAGGAAACAAAAGCAAAATGATAAGTAGAACTTTATCAAAAATACAAAGTTTGATCTTCAAAAGATGCCATTAAGAAAATGAAAAGGCAAGGCGCCAGCCGGGGCCATAGCAGTTAAATTCACGAGTTTCACTTCAGCGGCCCGGGGTTCGCCGGTTCAGATCCTGGGTGCAGACATACTTACCACTCATCAGGCCATGCTGAGGCAGCATCCCACATAGAAGAGCTAGCAGGACCTGCAACCAGGATATACAACTACATACTGGGGTTTTGGGGAGAAAAAAGAAAAAGGGGAAGATTGGCAACAGATGTTAGCACAGGGTCAATGTTCCTCAAAAAAAAAGAAAGAAAGAAAAGAAAAGAAAATGAAAAGGCAAGCCATAGACTGGGAGAAAACATATTTGCAAAACACGTTTCTCTGGTAAAGGATTTGTATCTAGAATACACAAGAAATTCTTAAAACTCAATAATAACACTTTTTTTTTTAGTAGGCAGAAGATTTGAACTTCACCGTATGAATGGAAAATAAGCAAATAAAATGATGTTCAATATCGTTAGACATTAGGGAAATGCAAATTAAAAACCACAATGGGGGGCCAGCCCTGTGGCTTAGCGGTTGGGTGCGCGCGCTCCGCTGCTGGCGGCCTGGGTTCGGATCCCGGGCGCGCACCAATGCACCGCTTCTCTGGCCATGCCGAGGCTGCATCCCACGTACAGCGGCTAGAAGGATGTGCATCTATGACATACAACTATCTACTGGGGCTTTGGGGGATAAAATAAATTTAAAAAAAATTCAACTTTAAAAAAAAAAAAAACCACAATGGGATACCTCTACACACAAACACACACTAGAGTGGCTAAATTTTTAAAAATTGACAACACTAAGTGTTGACAAGAAGGTAGAGTAAGTAGGGGGCCGGGGGGGCCGGCCCGGTGGCGCAAGCGGTTAAGTACATGTGCTCCATTGCAGCAGCCCAGGCTTCGCAGGTTCAGATCCCGGGCACACACCAACGCACTGCTTGGCAAGCCATGCTGTGGCAGCATCCCATATAAAGTGGAGGAAGATGGGCACGGATATTAGCCCAGGGTCAGTCTTCCTCAGCAAAAAAAAAAGAGGAAGATTGGCGGATGTTAGCACAGGGCTGATCTCCTCACAAAAAAAAAAAAGAATGTAGAGTAACTGGAACTTTCTTTTTCTTTTTTTTTGTGAGGAAGAGCAGCCCTGAGCTAACATCTGCCAATCCTCCTCTTTTTGCTGAGGAAGACTGGCCCTGGGCTAACATCTGTGCCCATCTTCCTCCACTTTATATGGGACACCGCCACAGCATGGCCTGACAAGCGGTGCCTCAGTGTGCGCCCGGGATCCGAACCTGGGCCACCAACAGCGGAGCACACGCACTTAACTGCTACGCCGCAGGGCCGGCCCCTGGAACTTTCATTTATTGCTGGTGGGAATGCAAAATGGCACAGCTACGTTAGAAAATAATTTGGTAGTTTTTCATTGAGTTAACCGTATACTTACCATACGACCCAGAAATCCCACTCTTAGATATTTACTTAAGAGGAACGAAAACACGTGTTCACACAAAGACTTGTGCACAAATGTTTCTAGCAAGCTATATTCGTAATGATAAAAAATTGGAAACAACTCAATTCCATCAATGGGTACATGGATAAATTGTATATAGATACGATGAACACTACTCAGCAATAAAAAGAAAAAACTGCTAATACATGCAACAACGTGGGTGTTTCTTAAAGGCTTTACGCTAACTGAAAGAATGATTACATATTGTATGAGTCCATTTATAATACGTAAATCCTCAAAACATGATGCTTTTGGTAAAGGCAAGCATATAGAGATAGAAATCAGATTGGTGGTTGCTAAGGGCCAGAGGAAGAGGTGAGGCAAAAGGGCACAAGGAAACTTTTTGGGTGATGGAAATATTCTTTATCCTGATCGTGGTGTTGGTAAATGGCTGTATACATTAATATTGGTGAATTTTACTTTGTGTAAATTATACCTCCATAATCTGATTTTAAAAATCGAACGCATGACAGACTTGCTGGCTCATAGTGGTTTTGATAGTAAAGTTAAGACAGTTTGCTGCATTGGAAACGGGTACCCCTAAAATCTATTGGGAGGAAAGGATGCGTGACTGTTTCCCATGCACCAGACGTGAGCAATGGCAGAGCAAGGGCCTGCACAGCGCAGTATTAAAACCTGTCCAAGAGCACCCCCTGGAGGGAAGATGAGACCTTAGCAGCAAGAAGCTGAAGCCTATGGGGCCTGTGAGCCTAGGAGAGGTCAGCCACCAGGCCACACCAAGGGACTTGCCTGTGGGTGAGAGACCCCGGTAACGGTGTGGGCTAGAGGGTTTGGGAAGAACTTACCAGAGAGCCCTACAAATGAGGAGTCAGCTTTATACACATGCCAAGCCTGGGGAGACTGTGGCAGCTCACATCACACTAGTCAGAATAAGACCCTTCCTGCCCCTTTCCTCCTCTCTCTCCCCCACTTCAACTCTGGAGGAACCAAAAGCAGCCTATTAGCGAGCGAGGAAGAGAACCTCAGAGTGTGGGGGAAGTGGGGGAGGGGAAACTGAGGAGTTCCTCAGATACACACACGTTCTCTCACACACACACACACACACACACACTCACGCACTTTTTCGTGTTGCAAGCTGCCTACTCAAAACAGACCAAGAAGGTGCAAGGGGGAAGTTTTTAACTTTAAATGAATTTTTAATTTTTTTGGCTCATACTTTTTTTTTTTTGCATTTTTTATTGTGGTAAAATATACATAACACAAAATTTACCATTTTAACCACTTTTAAATGTACAATTCAGTGGCACCAAGTACGCCTACATTGTTGTGCATCCATCTCCAGAACCTTTTCATCAGCCCCAGCTGAAACCCCTGCCCACTAAACAACAGCTCCCCATTGCCCCTCCCCCGACCCTGGTGAGCACTGTTCTACCCTCTGTCCCCGCGAATCTGACCACTCTATACGTTTTTTTGTTTTGTTTTGTTTTGTTTTGTTTTTTTTAAGTTGGTGTTTTTATTTTTATTTATTTATTTTTTGAGGAAGATCGGCCCTGAGCTAACATCTGCCAATCCTCCTCTTTTTGCTAAGGAAGACTGGCCCTGGGCTGACATCCAGGCCCATCTTCCTCCACTTTATATGCGACGCCGCCACAATATGGCTTGCCAAGCGGTGCGTCAGCGTGTGTACCTGGGATCGGAACCGGTGAACACCAGGCTGCCGCAGCGGAGCGCGCACACTTAACCACTCGCGCCACTGGGCCAGCCCCTATACGGTTTTTTAAATTGCAGTTGCTGAGTAACTTGAAGTGACTCAAGAACTTTTTGCCAATGGAGAGTGTCAGAAAAGACATGGGCCTGCCCCCTATTCAATTCAAAAGGGTGGCGATGAACCATCAGCGCAGAACAAGTTTGAATGGAGATTGGGAGATAAAAATAAAGTTGCCTTATGATGGCACCCTATGAGTCCTATTTGTTTAACCTCACCCTACACAAATAAGGGACTTATTTTTCTCATATGACAATAAATCTAAAGATATACAGTCCAGGGCTAAATACAGCTGGTTGAAAAGTCATCAAGGTGCAGGCTCCTGGGAGCTCCTTACACGCCACCATCAGGGTACCCCACCA
This sequence comes from Ceratotherium simum simum, assembly GCF_057802395.1. NCBI lineage: Eukaryota > Metazoa > Chordata > Mammalia > Perissodactyla > Rhinocerotidae > Ceratotherium > Ceratotherium simum. The sequence continues at coordinate 13,400,957 of NC_141915.1, forward strand.
CCCCCGTGTCTAGGTCTCCAGTCTGAGTTCCAGGCAGAAAGAAAGAAAAGGCAAAGACTTTTGGAAAAATTAGGGAATTGTCACTCAATCATTTTCTGTGTTCTATGGTTCAGAAATGCGAACTGGTTGACAAAACCTGCTCTAAAAGATCTAGAAGCAAGAGGCCAGCCCGGTGGCATAGTGGTTAAGTTCATGCACTCTGCTTCCATGGCCCAGGGTTCACAGGTTCAGATCCCAGGCACGGACCTACACACTGCTCATCAAGCCATGCTTTGGTGGCGTCCCACATACAAAATAGAGGAAGATTGGCACAGATGTTAGCACAGGGCCAATCTTCCTCAACAAAAAGAGGAAGATTGGCAATAGATGTTAGCGCAGCGACAATCTTCCTGACACACACACACACAAAAGATCTAGAAGCAAGAAGCTCGGCAACGTCTCTTGATAGGACCACACTGGTCAATGACTCTCATCTCCAAATACTGCAGTCACTCACTCAGATTAAAAGACCTGAGGACAATTATCTAATATGTCTGCCCTCGGCTATTCCAGCAGGGCAGGCTGAGGAACGACCTGTTGCCTCAGCTCTGTGCAGAAGAGAGTGATGGGAGGCAGGCATTGATATCATTAGCCTCTGTCATGTAAGTGGGCTATAGATGACCCTGTGTATTGTCCCCTATGGTGTTTACTTCTTCACAGCAGGCTGGGACCCCTTAGCTCAAAAGCCCACCAGAGCCAAACTCAATTTTGTAAACATCCAGTTGCTTTGAATATAGCCCAAATAAGTATATTTTTAGCCACTTAGCACCTACCTGTTTGCATGCCCTGCAAAACTGCACCTAACACCTGCTGGCCACAGATAAGACAAACCCCAGGACTATGAAAGACCCCAAGCCACTGTGGCCCTTCGGAGTTCTCTGACCCAGAAACTCACCTAGACACGTAAACCTCATCTCCAAGTCCCTTCTCCCCGGGGAGGTCCCTTGCCCTCGTCCCCTTCTGGGTGGTGGCCCAGCACCGTTCTCCCTAGAAGGCGGCCTGCTATGGGCGACTTACCCTACACTGCAGTCTTGTCTGCAGGACAAGGAGCCGCCCTAACACAGCTCATCGCCCGCTACTGCCATCTTGTGGTCACGATTCTTTATCTTGATGGGCCCTCAAATATTCGAACTCACCGCAACCCCTCATCAGGACTCCACACAATAAGGGGGAAATAATTCCCCAGCAGAACATTTGGATGCTATTAGGAAGGGGAACAGAGAGTAGGCAGCGGAAAACTTGACACACCCACTACAATTGGTAATGCCTAAGATCAATAAGGCAGTCAGCACCAGGAAAAGGCTGGTGCCCGAGGCAACCAGAGCACTTTTTTTTTTGTGAGGAAGATCAGCCCTGAGCTAACATCCATGCCAATCCTCCTCTTTTTGCTGAGGAAGACCAGCCCTGAGCTAACATCTATTGCCAATTCTCCTCCTTTTCTTCCCCCAAAGCCCCAGTAGATAGTTGTCTGTCATAGCTGCACATCCTTCTAGTTGCTGCATGTGGGACGCGGCCTCAGCATGGCCGGAGAAGCGGTGCGTCGGAGCGCGCCCGGGATCCGAACCTGGGCCGCCAGTCAACCGCTAAGGCATCGGGTCAGCCCAACCAGAGCACTTTTGACAGGAGATAGAAGGAGTGAATGAAGAAATCGATGCTGCCGGGAAAGGGACACCAGAGGTGCTTCCCGATCAGGCCTTCTGCTTCAGAAATATTCAGAAAAGAAATTGACCAAATAACGAATGACCTCTTACAGAGGTGAACTCCCCCCATCCTAAGTCTGCATCTATGACAGACTCTTCTTGGGAGCCAGCAGAGTCGGGAGAGCACAGATGTCCTCCTTGCCCTATTTACATGTTTAGGGCCTTTGAGCCCGTGTCAGATGTGCTGCTTCTACCCGGCCCCACTACCTCCCTGCTCCCCACGCAGGCTGCACATGAGGTTTGCTGCCCTCCGGGGACTCCTGGAGGTATGTGCATCACTCAGCGTTATTCGCTGTAGAGCAAAAGACACACTTCCGCCTGAATTAAATAGAAAGTAAATTTATGAAAGGTCTGTGGGCACAAAAAGTGGATGAGTGGGCGCTGTTTGAGAACTGGCTGAGGGCTATGCAGCCAGGACCAATGCTCAAAATCACGCCACAGGAATGTCTGGGAAGGCGCCACTGTTTCCACCTCATGTGGGCAGCAGATGCCACCGCTTGTGTCCCTGACACTGGACATTAGGTGCTGTGTCGCCATAACTGAGGCGGGATTGTGCAGGTGGACTGTTATCCCTACCAGGTAAAAACAAATGACTTCTCGATTCTCTGCTTATGGGGATAAAGAAGAAAGCCTTTGCCAGGGGCTGTGTTTCCTCAATAAAGAAACACCTGCAAAGCAGCTGCAGTTTGACTCACCTCTTATCACTGAATCCACTGTAATTTTCCAAGACCCGTCTGTCTTCTGCCTTACACAATCCACTACATTAAGTTGAAGTCTGACAGGAGTCAGTACCCCTTCGCCTTTCAGGCCTTCAATGGTGGCATTCATCCTTGCAATTCCTCCAAGAATGCAGCGCCAGCTTTGGTTTGCTATTCTGCTAGTAGCGGGGGACACTCCAGAGGCTTCCACTTGGCGCTTACCATGATAAAGCCTCTTATTCTACGAACTGAGAAACAATGTGAAGATGACGATAGTTGCAGAGTGTATTTATTCCAAGTGCATACTCAGAAGGTGTGGAAATAGCCACAGGAGGAGTTAAGAATTCCACTACACCAACCATGAAGTATACGTAGGTCAAATTTCCCTTTATCACCTAATCATCATAAGCCCCCATTCTAACTAGCAGACCACAGTGGCATTCAGAAATCATTAGCTTAGAGCCAGCATCCAATAATCCCTGAAATATATGGGTATTTCTTTTTCCTGAAAGCAAATTACTCCAGCAAATGGCACGTACTCATTCTAATATTGCCTCCTTTTTCTGTTCAGGCTGTTTCTGATTTGCTCAAAACCCCTTTTCAGGGGCCAGCCTGGTGGCGTAGCAGTTAAGTTAGCGAGCTCTGCTTCGGCGGCCTGGGGTTTGCAGGTTCAGATCCCAGGCACGCACCAACGCACCGCTTGTCAAGCCATGCTGTGATGGCGTGCCATATAAAGTAGGAGAAGATGGGCACGGATGTTAGCCCAGGGCCAGTCTTCCTCACACACACACAAAAAAAACCCTTTTCAGCGGTTTCTGCAACTGGAATCACCGGGAGTGATTCTTTTTTAAAAAAATACCAATATTCTTGTCACATCACACAGAGAGAGTCACCTTGTGAGGAAAGGCCCATTTTTCTACCCCCACCACACTTCATTGTCTCCAAATCTATAATCAGAGTCAAATCTCAGCATGTCTCAGGGGGCCAATTAGAAAGTCAGCCTGGAGAAAGGCTTGCGTGTGTACACACACACACACACACACACACACACAAACAGGTCTGAGCCAGAGAGATGATGAGCGGGAAAGTCAGCTTGAGGGGACTAGAGAAAAGCTGACTGTTGGGTCCGTGTCCTCCCTTGCCTCTGGGATCCCTTCTGATTGGAAGGAGAAGCCGGGGCTGGAGGTGGGAGGTTGTACTCTGCGCCCTGGGGGACAGCTGACTTTTAGCTGTTCCCAGGGTCCTCAAGGCCTTCTGCCAGCACACAGGCCTCAGAAGAGGGACTCAGTGAATGTTTGATCAATGCACCTGCAAGGGTCTTATTATAAGCAGCAATTCTCAAACCTGGATACACACTAGAATCCCCTGGGGAGCTTTAAAAACTGTCATGATGCCTGAGGCTCGCTTCCAGAGACACTGACTCCACTGAGGTGGGCCTGAGGGAGGAGGAGGGACCAGCACATTGGTATTTTTTAAAAATCACTCAAAGTGATTCCAGTTGTAGAAATCTCTGGACTAGTGGGCTGGATAAGGCAGTGGTTCTCAACCTTGGCTGCACATTGAAAACAGCTGGGAAGTTTTAAAAAAAAATACTGATGAATGTCCAACCTAAAGATTCTGATTTGATTATTTAATTTATCTGCTTGGGTATGAGGATTTTGCACAGCTTACCAGGTGATTCTAATGTGCAGAACTAAATTAGGATAAGGTTGAGAACCACTAAGAGAATGAATGAATGAATGAGGAAATGAATGAAGGCATGAATGAATCTATAGTCCTACATTCAGACTTACAGCGACCCTGTGAGTGGTGGGTGTGGGGGTGTGGGGGTGTGGTTGCAAGGGTGGGGATTATCCATATCATTTAGCACTGGGAGACTGAGGCCCATAGAACTGAGAGGAAGGAACTCAAGCTTTTGGAGGGTCCACTCTGTACTGGGCACTGGCCTAAATGCTTTAAATGAATTTCCTTGTTGAACCCTCACAACAACCCTGGGAGGATAGAGATTATTAGACCCCATTTTACAGAAGTGGAGCCAGGACTCCCAGAGGTTAAATGACTTGCCTGCAGTCACACAGTGACATCGTGGCAGAGACTGGACCAGATGCAGGTCGCCTGAAGCCAATGCCATTCCAACTCCCACCGAAATGACTGGCTCCATCTGCCCCGGAGCCACCGTGGCCTGACCCCCATTCGCCCCCAGAGCCTGTCTGGCCTCTAACTGGAGCTTAGCTAACAGGCATCTCTGGGGGCGTAGGGGCAGCGCTGTCCAGGCCCAGAGCTGCGGGAGTGAGAAGGACCACATGCGGAAAAGTCCCTGGAACCCAGTCAGGAGAGGTCTTGGTCCCAAACAGCTTGTCGGGACACAGCTCTAAGAGCAGAGGAATGTTGTCTGGACAGGGGCCAAAGAATCAAGTCTGCTGGACAAAGGGAGCACTCGCTAGGAGCCCAGAGGCCAGGCTGAGGAGGCGGCAGGAGATGGGGGCAACACAGACACATAAGCTTCCCAACTGCCTTTTCTTAAGAAGGAACAACTGACCTTCATTCTGAGATGATAACCTTCCCACATTGTGTTAAGAGGAAGTTAAATCAAATTATTTTATGAAATGAGAGCAGATGCTAATTGTGATCCCCCCACACACATCTTTGGCAAAATAAAAAGGTGGCAACCCTATGCTGGTATCTCCATTTGGTGTGTTTGTTTATTTTTTATTGGTCCAAGAAATCGGAAAACCTGGAAACCAAAGGTTTCTCTAGGTGTTTGGGGATGGAGGAGACTGAGAGGCCAGGAAGTGGAGACAGCAGGTGCACACGATTTTTTGCAGATCAGGGCTACTCACAGTGTGGTTCCAGGACTGGAGGCAGCAGCACGACCTGGGAGTTGAGAGAGCAGACACCTGGTCCCCACCCCAAACCTACAGAGTCAGAATCTCTGGGAATGGAGCCCTGCAATCTGATTTAACAAGTGATTCCGATGCACATCAAAGTTAGAGAACCACTCCACCGCTTGTGAAGAGGCCAAGAGAAAGGGAAGGGGCTGGAGAGCAGAGTAGGATTAAGGGATGATATTTGTGGCTGTTGTTTTAGTGCAGAAAATACTTGAGCTTTTTCTTTTTTAACTTTTTATTGAAATACAATATACGTCCAGAAAAGCACGTGTCGTAACCGTGGATGCGTTTTCACAATCAGGAACCCATGTCACGGACACCAGATTAAGAAACCAGCTTTACCTGCATCCCAGAAGCCCTCCTGTGCCTCTCTCAGTCACTGTCTGACTTATAATGGCAGATACTAGCTGTACTTGTTCTTGTGATTTATATAAATGGAAGCAAATCGTATGTGTCTTTCGGGTCTGGCTTCTTGCACTTATCGTTGTGTTTGTAAGATCCACCTATATCACGGCATACGATTGCAGATCCCTCATTCTCCGCTGCAGAGTATTCCACTGTGTGCCTGCACCACTCATTCTGCTGATGATGGGTGTGTGGGGACTTTCCAATTCCGGACTGCTCCGATAGTGCTGCTATGAACATTCTGGTACGTCTGTTGGGTACATCCCTAGGAGAAGGATTTCTGGGGACTCAACCCTGTTTAAATGTTGTTGAGAAGTAAACAATAGAGACAATGTGAAGCTACAGGAGAGGGGGTCAGTGAGAGAGTGAGGTCCCTGGGGAAGCAGGAGGCAAGAGCCGGGAGGGTTGGGGCCAGAAGCAGAGGTGGGGAATGGCTTTTCCATTGCAATGGGTGGGGAGGAGAGAGCAGTGTGGACAGTGGGTCTGTAGCTGGGGGTGGATGTGGGGGGCTCCCTGTGTTGGCCTTGATCTGTCTGTGTGAAGTAGGAGGCAAGGTGTCTGCTGGGAGTGCAAGTCGGAGGGTTTGGGGTTTGAGGCAGGGGAGATGGAGAAGGTTTGAAGTGGTCATAGCAGAGAGTGGTCAGCAGAGAGATGACTAGAGAGCGGATGAGACTGGAGTCCATAACTTGTCCTGCGGCACTCTCTGGGGTGGTACAATTTTCCCACAGACCACATCCTTGATGTGAATCCCAGAGAGAAGGAACTTGGAAACTCCTGGTTTCCAGGCTGCCACTCCCTGAGAGGTCTGTGGCGCCACCTGCTGGACAAGAGCCACATGACATGCCCAGGTGGTTAACCTTCATCACCCAAGAAGTTGCTCCCCAGATGGAGAAATCCAGATCCCTGAAGTGACCTCAGACTGAGCCTTGACCTCAGCCAGAGACCAGATGCTCCCACACCAGAACTAGCCACATGCTGAGCCCTGATCCAAGCCACAATGTGACTGTAGTTTTAATCCAAGCTCCACTGTCCCAGATTAGAGTCCCGAACAGGCCAAGGGATCCAGGGCTACATCCCCTAAAGGGAGGGGACCAGTGGGCACCAGGTCTCAGGTCTGTGGCCTGAGGACTGGGCTCCTCCTACCTCACTGAGCTTCAGCTCCCGACAGGGTCCCTGCAGTAAGCGGCCCTGTGCCCTAATGGGGCAGGCTCACTCACAGCCTCCCTGGCCCCGTGCCCTGCCCAGACCTGTTCTAGATTCCACACCACCCTTCCCCCAGGCAGCCTCCACCTCCCACCCACCGGGCTCCGGCCGGGCCTCCGGAGACTCAGCTGAGAAGGCTGACAGGCAGGAGGGCTGGGGCGGCACCGCGGGGCCATGGAACCCACTGCAGGGCCTGTGCACTACCAGAAGCTGCTGCTCTGGGAGCCGCGCTCGGAGTCTGAGGAGGAAGAGGAGGAAGAGGAGGAGACAGCAGAGCCACTCGTTCCCAACCCCTGGCGGCCCCAGGACTCCTCTGGGTGAGTCAGGCAGGGGTCTGGGCACCCGGCAACTCAGGCCTGAGCCCATAAGGGGGGCCAGACAACTTCGTGCTTGGCTCAGCTCCAGGAACTTTCTAGTTGAATGCGGGGAACCTAGGCTGCAGCCCCAGACCTGGCCAGCACCAGTCAATCCAAGGTCTGTGCGTCTGAAGGGACATTTGTACCAAGCCAGCCCTGCCAGCTGCTCTGTCAAAGTTCCCAGCCTCCACCCCCTGGTGCAAAAGGCACCTGCTGGGCAGGCTACACCTGGCTAGGCCCTGCTCCTCAGGCCTCCCTCCTGATTGGCTCAACCCTGCCTCTCCAACCTCCTCTCCAGAGATTCCTTCCCAGCTGTCCTCAGTTTCCCTATGATCTTTCCCATCCCCAGGTCTCCATCCACGATGTGCCCTCTGCCAGGAGGCCCTTCTCCTCAGTGAACTTGTATTCCTCTTGCAAGCAAGACCAAACCTTCTGGGAAATATTCTCTGGGTTCTCTGGGGCTCTTGGGTGTCCCCTGCCCCAGCCCTGGCTCAGGACACCCCCCTATGCAGGAACAATGTTGGTGGTCTGCCCGGAGCCTGGGCCCGACTGGTTGCCGCCCTGCTGCTGCTGGCTGTTGGCTTCTCCCTGGCTGTGTGGCAACTCCACACCAGGGGTGGCTCTTCAGAACCCCTGGGCTCTGTGGCCCCTCTGCCCAGCGGGCACTCCCACCGCCCCGGCGTATACCACCATGGAGCCATCATCAGCCCTGCAGGTCAGTGCTGGGGGCAGCTCAGGGGAGTGGAGGAGCCGGGGTGACTGGTCCCAGGCCCCTCCCCATGACAGGCCCTTCTTTGCTACAGCCACGTGCTCCCACCTGGGCCGAGAGCTGCTTGTCGCTGGGGGCAATGTCGTGGACGCTGGAGTTGGAGCAGCTTTGTGTCTGGCAGTGGTGCATCCTCATGCCACAGGGCTAGGTCAGTGACCCACGACCCCAGACAGAGACCCCAACCCCAGGCCTGATGGGTGACCTGGAACTCAGACAGTCAGCGGCCCTCACCTCAGGGCTGGTTAGTGAGTAGGACCTAGGACTTGGGCAGTAGCCCCGACCTTGGCTGTGACCCTTGATCCCAAGTTTGTGTGATCTTGACCCCAGGCCTGGTTATTGACCCATCTTCAGGCCTAGTCAGGAACTCCTGACCCCAGGCTAAGTCAGTGACCCTGATCCCAGTCAGTGCCGCTTACCCCGGTGTGACCCCTTTCTCTCCCCTCAGGTGCCATGTTCTGGGGCCTCTTCCACAATAGCTCCTCAGGCAATTCAATTGCCCTGACGTCAGGCCCAGCCCAGATCCTGGCCCCCGGCCTGGGGCTGCCCTCGGCTCTGCCTACCCTGCGCTTGCTGCACACACGCTTCGGCCGCCTGCCCTGGCCACGCCTGCTGGTGGGCCCCACCATGCTGGCTCAAGAGGGCTTCCTGGTAGACACAACCCTGGCCCGGGCTCTGGCAGCCCAGGGCACGAAGGGCCTCTGTCCACTCCTTTGCCACACTGACGGGACTCCCTTGGGCCCTGGGGCCCGAGCCACCAACCCAAAACTGGCGGCCGTGCTACACAAGGCAGCCCTCGCCCCCACCCCAGACCTTGCCGGGGAGGCCCTACTGAATCTGCTGGCCAGAGACCTGGGGCTGGAGGGACCCTCAGCAGGGCCCAGGCCCACCCTGGAGCCAGCACTGCAGCTCCCTGTGCCCCAGGGCATCCTGTTCACCACCCCCAGCCCCTCAGCTGGCCCAGAGCTGCTGGCACTGCTGAAGGCAGCCCTACACTCCGGAGGGCCCAGCCCTGACCCCTGCCCACCACTCTTACAAGCTACTGTGACCCCCGGGAGCAGTGCCCTGGCTACCGTGGACAGCAGTGGCTCTGTGCTCCTTCTCACCTCCTCGCTCAACAGCTCCTTCGGCTCTGGACACCTGTCCCCAAGCACCGGGGTTCTACTCAGCAACCTTGTGGCCAAGTCTGCAACTAGTGCCTGGGCCTGCCCCCTCATCCTTCGTGGCAGCCTGGATGACACAGAGGCCGACGTGTTGGGGCTGGTGGCTTCAGGGACCCCTGCAGTGGCCAGAGTCACGACTCGCACCCTGCTCAGCCACCTGGCCGGGCCCCAAACCCAGGCCCAGCAAGGACGAACAGAGAGCCCCAGTGTTTGTGGCCAAGGGACCCTGCTCCAGGTGGCAGCACATGCAGAGCATGCCCACGTCTCCAGTGTCCCCAATGGCTGCTGCCCCTTCCAGGGGTTCTAAGCGGGGAGAGTGTCTGGCAGGGAATGGGGGGTGTGGGGTCTCAAGCCTGGACGCAGGGGCAGAGCAGGTCCAGCAGCCATGGAGTGCATAAAAGTGTGCATCGATGTGTTCACTGCTGGCTCAAGCCCTCAACCTCTGGCCTGGTCAGTTACCTGGACTAGAGTTCTGGCTCTTTTTTCATCTAAGGAACCTGAGGATAATAAGGAAGGGGCAGCAGGGCCTGGGGCCAGCCCCGAGTTCAGATCCAGCTCTGGGAAGGACAGGGGGAAGGAAGCCAAGCCCCGCCTGGGTTCTGGGCACCACGGACAGGGCAGGCAGAGCCTGGGTACTGCTGGCATCTCCGTCCTCCGCTTCAGGCCACCCTCTGCTGATCTCCCTCAGTGGGCTGGAAAGGAAATAAAGATCACGTCTCCTGGATGCCATGTGCCATTCCTGCTTCTTGGTAAATTTCCCATCAGCCTTTGAGGTGCCTGGTGTCAGGGCTTCCCCCATGGGCAGCACAGCAGACCCACACCCAGAAAGGCAGAGCCCAGGCTGGTGTCCTTCAGCTCCCCTGCTCTGCGCACCTCCTGCCTCCTGGGGCACCATACATACAAGGTAAACCTCTTACTCTCACTTTCTAAAAGAGACAGCAGAGCGAGGAAGGGGTTGAAAGGGTGCCCCAGGGGCCTGGGTACAAAACGGGCTGGAGCTGGGTGTGTGGAATTTACAGGCCGAGTTTAGCCCTGACCTCCCCCCTCTCCCAGAGAGTGGGGGCCTCTCTGGACCACAGCCCTCCAGAGACAGCTTCTCAAGTCAAGAAGCGGGGGTGCACTCCTCCCCCCACTGTACAAGGCATCTCTCATTTAATGGAACTCTTGATCCCACCACCTCCCCCTCCCCCCCACCAAAGAAAGTTCTTCCCCAGCTCAGTAAATGGTACCACGATCTGCGCGGTTATTTTAGCCCCAAACCTGACATCCCTCTCTTTTTCCTCTCCCCCCAACATCCATCACCCCCTACCGGCTCCAAGTTAGCTGGAACCTGGCCTGTTCCTGTGTTACCTTGGCCAATCCACCACTGTCTCTGTCCTTCCTGCTTCTGCCTTTGCACTCCTACAGTCCATCCCCCACACAGCGACAGAATAATCTTTTAAAAATGTAAATGGGATCAAGGCTTGCGCTTGCACAAAACCCTCCGATGACTTCCCATCACGCTCAGAATAAACCCCAAACTCCTGGTCTCCCGGAATGAGAGCATAAGAACCGCGGCCGGCCCAGCCCCCTCCGGGCCCCGCCTCCCAGCCGACCCAAACCAGTGCGCATGCGCCGCGACCTGACCTGGAAGAGGCTGTCTTCGGAGCCCACGTGTTCGAGGAGCATGGCGGAGATGGAGAGTGAGGACGTCGCAGAGACTATGTCCCCGGGGGGAGCGACGAAGAGCGGCGCCCGGCCCGCCGACCGCCATGGCCTGCTGAAGCACAGCCGCGAGTTCTTGGACTTCTTCTGGGACATTGCGAAGCCGCAGCAGGAGACGCGGCTTGAGGCCACGGAGAAGCTGCTGGAGTATCTGCGCACAAGGCCAGAGGTATGGTGGCGGGGCCTGGGGCAGGGGACTGCGTAGATCCCGGCACAGTTGTGGCGGCGGGCCCCAGGGGTTGGGACGGGGGTCACGTGGTCGCGAACCTGGATGCCCAGGTGAGCGCGATCTGGGTGCGGGGGTGGGCGGGTGCGGGACGATTCTTCTCACTGGTCGACCGGAGGATGCGCTTGGTTCCGCAGGGATCCGAGATGAAGTACGCCCTGAAGCGCCTCATCATTGGCCTCGGGGTCGGGCGAGAAACCGCCCGGCCTTGCTACAGTCTGGCCCTGGCACAGGTGAGGTGGTGGCTCCGGGAAGGAGCCTAGCCGTGCTGGTCAAAACGGTGTGGGGTGAGGAGAGCAGATGTCTCAGCTGCAGAGGAAGAGGCACTGGTCTGAGGGAGAAGTTGGGGGTGGCATCTGAGCTGATGGGAGGCGTCCCCACGTGGAGGTGGAGAACGTGTGTGAGCAGGCCTGTCAGCAGAGAAGCCCAGGCAGATGGAGTGGGAGCTGGAGCAGGTTCTTTCTTGTACACGATTGATCGGCCTCTTAGATACATTTACTGGGAGTGGTAAGCTTTGTGGGGGGTGGGGGGTTCCCTTATCTCTGCAAGGTTCAGGGCCCTCTCCCCCCACAAGGAGCACGAGGCTGAGGAACGTGGACAACTGGAAGGGCGATAAAGATCCGGTGCTTTAGGATCAGCCTGGGAGGACCTCAGAGCAGGCTGTGGGGACAGTGTCTGGGAATCTCAGTGGAGGGATCTAGGCACCAAAGGAGGTACTTTCTGAGCCCAGGGGGGCATGGGGCAAGGAGGCAAGATTCAGCTGCATTCAAGCAGCAGAGTTCATCATCAGCGGTGCTCAGAGGGGAGTGAGCAGCTTCAGAGGCATCCTTGGAGTGGGAGCAGGGGCCCCAGGCCTCTGGGCAGAAGTTGAAGGGAGAAGTGGGAGGGGGTTGAGTCCACTGGAATGTGGCTGGACCACTCCTCTGAATCCCTCTCTCCCTCCTGCCACAACTCCTGGCAGCTGTTGCAGTCTTTCGAAGACATACCCTTGTGCAGCATTCTGCAGCAGATACAAGAGAAGCATGACCTGCAGAAGGTTAAGAAGGTGAGAGTTAGTGGCCCCAGGGGGGTCAGCAGCCCTGCCCTGGCTGGAGTGGGGAATACTCAGGCCCTTCTCACCGGTGTGTGGAATCCTTTTTCTAGGCAATGATGAGACCTGCTCTCTTTGCAAACCTGTTTGGAGTGCTAGCTCTCTTTCAGTCAGGCAGGCTGGTGAAGGTAAGAGCTTTGGGAGTACAGCGGGTAGGGGGACAGGCTTGGGGGGCAGTGGCATGCCCTGCTCATACCCTCTCCCCCTCTGTGAGTACCAGGACTCGGAGGCACTGATGAAGTCAGTGAAGCTGCTCCAGACCCTGGCCCACTACTACAACCACTTGCAGGAGCAGCCCCAGAAGGCCCTGGTGGACATCCTCTCTGAGGTACGTACGGGCTGACCAGCTGTGGGACCTCGGGTAGCGCTACGTGTTATAGAAACATGGAGAAGGCTCAGTTCATGCTCTAGAGCAGCGCTAGCCCATAGAAACATAAAAGTATGTAACTTGACATTTTTAGTAACTACGTTAAAAGGTAAAAATAAACAAGTGTAGTTAGTAACAAATTTCAGTTAACCTAATATATCTAAGGTATTATTTCAGTATGCAATCAGTATAAAAAAATTGTAGAGATGCTTTACGTTTTTTGTCGTATTAAGTCTCCAAAACCCACTGTGTATTTTATGCATACAGCACATTTCCATTCAGACTTGCACATTCCGAGTGCTCAGTAGGCACATGTGGCCAGTGGCTGCCATATTGGGCAGTGCAGTTCTAGAACAGTGCCTGGCATGTGGCAAGTATATTAAACACGTTTGCTGTTGTCTGGGGCAAAGCTGACCCATCAGGGGCCCCCACTGCCCTACTTGAGAAATGGAGGTAGGCTGGTACCCAGAATCCTTTGCTACTGAGGAAAAGACAGGGACTGGCACATCCTGGGCCAGGGCTCTCTGCGTAGCCCGGGCTGCAGAAGCCAGAAGAACCTAGATTCAAATCCTAGCTCTCCATTTGGGGTTCCTTGTGTAAGAAATGGGCTAGTCCTGAAAACCCAAAAGAGGAATAATTAAAAGGGTAGCCCTGGGCCAGTTGGCATCAGCGGGGTGTTAGTTGAAAGCCCAGCTTCCTGGGATGGAAACCCAGCTTCCTGGGACTTGGGAATTTGAGCTTTTTAACAAATGCCCTCTGGTGATTCTGATGTCCAGCAAGGTGGATTGTGGCTGTGCCACCTCAGGCTGGCACTCTGCCAGGGGCCTCACAGGAGCCTGGCAGGTAGACCAGGGCCCATAGGGCTCACTCCACAGGGAAAGACAAAAGGTGCCGTGAGGAAGCCACCCTTCATCAATCCGTCTCCCCACCCCAGGTCCCAGAGGCCACATTGCAGGAGGTCCTGCCAAAGGTCCTCAAGGCCGACTTGAATTCCGTACTTGGCTCCCCTGAGCACCTGCAGCTCTTCCTCCTGGCCCAGCAGAAGGTGCCCGCAGAGCTCGAGAAGCTGATGGGATCGGTCAACCTGTTCTCAGACGAGAATATCCCCAGGTGTGAGGGAGTTGGGCGGATGGGCTCTCCCTGGGGCCGCAGCTGGCCATCAGCAGGTTCGCAGTGTGGCCTGGGGGTGTCCCTGCTGCCCCAGGCGCCCTGGCCGTTCCTCTTTGGTGGCTGCCCCCTGAGTCCCCTCTGCCCCCTCCGCAGACTGGTGAGCGTCCTGAAGACAGCTGCTGCCTCTGTGAAGAAGGAGCGCAGGCTGCCCACCGTGGCTCTGGACCTGCTCCGCCTGGCGCTTCAGGAGGACAAGTTCCCGCGGTTCTGGAAGGAAGTTGTGGAGCAAGGGCTACTGAAGAAGCACTTCTGGCCGGCCAGGTGCGTGTGGCACTGGTCACTCTCCACGCCTCTGGTTGTTTAGCGGGGCTGGGCCGGCAGCACCCCCGGGGGAACCGAGGGCTCTGACCAGGCTCTGTCCTATGCCGCTTAGCTACCTATGTTTCCGCCTGCTGGGCGCGGCCCTGCCTCTGCTGTCCAAGGAGCAGCTGCAGCTGGTGATGCAGGGAGACCTGATCCGACATTATGGGGAGCACCTGGTCACTGCTAAGGTGGGTGCCGCCCCTACAGCCCAACACAGCCAGAAAGGGCCAGGCAACTGGGATTCTTCCTGCCAAGAAGGGGGGCGGGCCGCCTCAGGGGTCTGCCAGCTTCTGGAAAAGAGGATTGCTCTTTACTCCAGCATCAGGGGTGGTCCTGCCTGGGACGGGCAAGCGCAGCTGCTGTTGGCAGGGGCCTGGGACCTGGGTGTCCCTTCCCTTTGAGGAAAGTGAGCTGCCCCTCATCCCCTCTGAACAGAGTTTTGGCAAGGTCAGCCCCTCTGCCCTCAGGCCCCTCGGCAGAGGCCTGTACAGCCAGCGGTCTGTCAGACCTCCCGCCACCCCTGGGTGGTGTTACCATAAGGATTGTTGTCACCACCGATGTTGTTTTGGGCATTGTCCACACACCCCACACTAAGCTAAGTGCTCGGCGGGAGGATCGGTCGCTGGTTAAGAGCGTGGAGTCGGGGGAGCGGGCTGCCGGTCCAGCCCTGACTCCACCGCTCAGTCACCGTGTGACCTTGCACAGCTTGCTTCCCTTCCCTGGGCCACCTCTCCTTCTCTGTGAGACAAGGGGAACGGTACTCTCCTCAGAGTTGTGAAGATAAGCGGGTTAATATCCACGGGGCACTGGAGGCAGCGCCCGGTACACGGGACGTGCTGCTGGGTTTGCTCATTTCATCTTTACAGCCAGCTCCAGAGAGCTGCCATTCCTGTTTCCCGGGTGAGGGTAAGAGCACGGGCTGGGAGGCCAGACTGACTGGGTCCAAATCCCAGTGGTACCACTTGGAGCCCGTGACCCTGAGAAGTTACTTCCAAGCATTTTTGTGCCTCGTTTTCTTCGTCTGCAAAATGACAAAGGGGCCCAGTGTAAAGGGTTGTTTCAGAGATTAAACAAACAAGCCGCCACACGGGAACACGTGGCACGGAGTGAGCACAAGAGGGGTGCAAGGTTTGAGCCCCACGATGACACAGCTAGGAGTTGGCAGAAGTGGGGCTTGAACCCATGTCGGTTTGATGGCCCAGTCTGGAGTCTGAACCATTGCTCCACCCTGCCTCGAGCCCAGAAAACAGCCTGTCTTGATCCAGTGAGAGGCAGGAAGGAGGGGCCTTCTGGGGCCAGAGGTGTGGAGGCTGGCTGGAGCCGTCAGATGGAGGCAGGCCTTGATGCTAGACAGGAGTGTTAAGGTGACAAGGTGACGCAGCCTGGCTGTGTACAAGGGAGGGGTGCTTCTGGGCCCTGGTTTAACCTGTCGCAGAAGAGGCTGGTGGGACTGTTGGACCCCTCCAGGCTGATGACCCGTGCTATGTCCAACTCTTGCAGTTCCAAAGCCAGTTCAAGTTCGCCCCAGAGATGAACGAGTACGTGGGTGCCTTCCTGGAGGGCTGCCAGGATGACCCCGAGCGGCAGTTGGCTGTGGTGGTGGCCTTCACGTCCATCACCAACCAGGGCCTCCCCGTCGTGCCTACCTTCTGGCGGGTCGTGCGGTTCCTGAGTGCCCCTGCCCTCAAGGGCTACATGGCCTGGCTGCGGGACATGTTTCTCCAGCCCGACCTGGACTCCTTGGTGGACTTCAGCACCAGCAACCAGAAGAAAACCCAGGACGCTTCGCTGCATGTGTGAGTGGGCCTGGTGGGGAGGGGCCCTGGGGACGGCAGTTGGCTTTCTGAGCCTGCTAAGCCCAAAAACCTGGTGTCTCCCTCCGGCGGTGTCCTGTCCAAACCACAAGAGGGAAAGGAAGGAGAAGAGCCTAAGTTCTCAAGGAAGGCCTCAGTTTCCTTGTTTGTGGTCCCATGCTCGTGATTAGGGGTGGGGAGATCTTGATTTTCCTGTCTCCAAGATGAGGCAAAGGAATACCCTTTTTGCCATCACTAGATAGCTTCTGTGACCTTGCCTTCTGTCCCCTAGGCCTGAGCGAGCTGTGTTCCGGCTACGGAAGTGGATCATCCTTCGCCTGGTCAGCATCGTGGACAACGTGCACGTGGAGAAGGATGAGGCCTTCATTGAGGAGGTGGCCAGGTATGAGACATGCTTGAGCCCCAACTCCTTATGGCTGGGGGGCCAAGAATCGGGCTTCTTGCCTAGTCCTAGTTTGGGTCCCCCTGGAGCCAGAAGCCTTGGGTCAAGTTGTCCGTGGGAGCAGACAAGCCGCTCTTGTCCCTCAGGCAGAAGAGGGTTTAAAGAAATGCCATGGGGGCTGGCTCCGTGGCTTAGTGGTTAAGTGCATGCACTCTGCTGCTGGCGGCCCGGGTTCGGATCCCGAGTGCACACCGACACACCGCTTCTCCCGCCATGCTGAGGCTGCGTCCCACATACAGCAACTAGAAGGCTGTGCAACTATCACATACAACTATCTACTGGGGCTTTGGGGGGGAAAAATAAATAAAGTTTAAAAAAAAAAAAAGAAATGCCATGGGAGCCAGCAAGCATGGGGCTGGGTGGACCTTGAAGGCTCGGGCTGGCTCCGCGTGTGTCACGGGCAGCTTCTGCACATGGACGGTGTCAGGGAAGCCAAAGCACCAGCTTCATCAGCCCTGGCCATAGTCCCAAGACGGGGCAGCCCCATGACTGCAGAAGCGATGGTGTGACTTGGCCAAGACCACACAGCCTCGCGTCTGTGTTGGTTCCAAGGGAGGGACACTGGTTCTCTCCCCACTTCGGGCCGAGCTATGTTCAGCTGGGATCCAGACCTCAGAAATTTCCCCTCCCTCTCATCGCCACAGTGGCTTCTCCTCCACTGGCACCAGGCCCTCAGTGATGCCATCCAAGGAGGGGCTGCTAAAAACAGATGGCTCTGACTGAGGCAGCACTGGTTGCTCTCCCACGCTCCCCAGGTTTTGTTTTTTCCATGCCTTCTTTGAGACCAAGAAGCCCACGTCTCAGATCCCAGAGACTGAGCAGCGGTTCTCCTTCCCTCTGGAGAGCCGGGCCCGAGAGGTCGTCAGCAGTGCCTTCTTCAGGTGGGCCATGGGCAACTGGGGAGAGGTCTGAGGGTGGGTGAGCAGGGTGGGAAAGTGGCCTTGAGGACACATGCTGTCTCCACTTCTAAGCTGGGGAAAAACTGCAGAGGCCCAGTGAGTTCAGTGTGGGTGGACGGAGGTGGCCATGTTCACCAACCCAGCCCCTGACCCTGATCCCACCCTCACCCAGCCTGCTGCAGACCCTCAGCACACAGTTCAGACAGGCGCCGGAGCAGACCCGGGATGGGCAGCCCTGGACCTACCGCCTGGTACAGTTCGCAGACATGCTGTTGAGCCACAGCCGCAATGTGGCCGCCCTGACATCGTTCACTCCGCAGCAGCGCCAGGCCTGGGACCGGTGAGGGGGCGGGGTTTCCAAGGGATGGGCGAGACACTCTGGGGTCTGACACCGGCAGCAGTGGCCTGAGGGCATACCCATCTTGCCCCAGGATGCTGCAGACTCTGAAGGAACTGGAGGCCCGCTCCTCAGAGGCCAAGGCCAAGGCCACTGCCTTCCAGCACCTGCTACTCCTGGTGGGCATCAACCTCTTCAAGGTACAGTGGCCTGGAAGGGTGGGGGTTATGGGCCTGGGGTCTGGGATGTGACAGGCTTCCTCCTGAAAGGCTTGAGGGCTATGTGAGCGGCCGGGGAAGGCTCTCAGGAGTTGAAATTGGCAGGTTTCCTAAGAATTCCTGGTAGAATTATAGCGCAAGGAAGAATCTCTCCATCCCCTTACTGGGCACCAGCTATCGTCTCTTATTTGTAATCCCCACCACTGTGAGGTAGGCACTTCTTCCTGTTTGACAGGTGGGGTGACAGACTTGGAGAGGCAAAGTAACTGGCCCCAGGCCACACAGCTGTTGGCTGGTATTCAAACATGGGACCTGACTCCATGATCCCACAGGACCTCCCAAAATGAGCTTTACTGAACAGAGGGGATGGATGTAAAGCAGAAAGTGCTGCCTTTCTGGGAGTGGGCGCTCCTCCGGCAGACCTGTCACCCCCAGGAGTGCTGCTTCTGTGTTAGCAGTCAATTAGAAGTGGGGCCCCAATTTTTCTGTGTAACTCACCCCCCCAGAATCGACGGTGGTGGGTTGAGGTTAGTCATTTTTCCTCTGTCACTCCCCAGCATGGGGGTCTGTGCCCCTCACTATACTGCTCACGTCGTTGCTCATGCTTGCTTTCTTGTTGTTTTTGTTTTTGAGGAAGATCAGCCCTGAGCCAACATCTGTTGCTAATCCTCCTCTTTTTGCTGAGGAAGACTGGCCCTGGGCTAACATCCGTGCCCAGTCTTCCTCTACTTTATATGGGACGCCGCCACAGCTTGGCTTAATAAGCAGTGCGTCAGTCCGCTCCCGGGATCCGAACCTGCGAACCCCGGGCTGGCCCCTCATGCTTTCTAATGACGGTTCTCTGGAACCAGCTGGGTCTCTCTTTCCGTTCTCCCTTCTAAGAGGCTCTGACCACATTCGGAGCTTAGTGCCAGCAGGTCTTTGGACTCTCGTGGTTCTTGTTGACTCTGAACCCTGGTTTCTCCAGAGGTTTTCCTCTTGCATTGCACGAGGCTCTTACGGGGCTGCTTTGGGTCTTAAGTAGCCCAAGTAGACGGGGCTCTCAGTCGCTCCCTTCTGGCCTCTTGGCCGTGGCTTTGGCCTCCAGGCCTCGGGCACCCCGAGCCCAGCCCATGGACGAGCTGTGTGGGTAATGTTGGCCATGATGCCACTTCCCATCCTGGGCATTGAGCCTATGATAGCAGCAAGTCCTGGTGATTGTGGGACATGTTTGGGCCCTACCCCAGACCTTGGGATCTCTGAGCTTGCCTGGGACCCAGGGTGGGTCAGACACCTGGATAGAAGGTGCCAGGCCCCAGCCAGGGAGCTGGAGACAAAGATGGCCAGGGCTTTGGGCTCCTATTCTGCCCTTCACTCTGCCACCTTTAGCCCAAACATTGAAGCTGTCTACTGCATTATGAGGGAAAAGTCTGCCTTTTTGGTGCCACAGATCACCCCGGATGTTTTCAAGAGGCCCCCTAACTCACTGCTTGGTGCTGGAGTCTGGGCTTATCCCCAAATTGGGTTTAAATTGGTTTAAATTTAATTAATGTAGTTAAATTAGTTAAAACTAATGATTTTCAGTTCTTTCTCTGTAATGCCAAGTCAGGTGTGGAGGGAATAATCTAGAATTGCAAATCAGGAGGCTGAGACCTGCTGGCTTCCCACGACTCGGACCCAGCCATCCCTGGCAGGCTCTCCACCTCTCTGGGCCTCGATGGGGATGTTGGGCTCTGTGTTCCCTGAGGGCTCTCAGATCCTGTGGCTGCATGTTAGGTGTAAAAGGTCATTGGCTCTCGGTTGCCCCTGGGGTCTGGCTGGGTCCTCCATTCTGGATTGTGAGTGTGATTGGCCAGGGCAGGCCAGTGGCTGGAGTGTTCTAGGCCTCTGATGCCAGCTGCTCCCGCTTGGTTCGCGCCCCCACACCCTGATTTCTGTCCTACCCACAGTCCCCCGCAGAGAGCTGCGACCTCCTAGGCGACATTCAGACCTGCATCAAGAAGAGCCTGGGGGAGAAGAGCCGCCGGACCCGCTCCAAGGCCGTCAGTGGGTCGTCGCCCCTGGGGCAGGAGGGTTGGGCACGTCCTGGGCACAAGAGGGACCCAGAATGGGGTGGTGGGGCCCTGCTCGGGCTCAGCCCTCTTCCTGCTTGCAGACCCCCAGGAGCCGCCGTGGGTGGAGGTGCTGGTGGAGATCCTGCTGGCCCTCCTGGCCCAGCCCAGTCACCTCATGCGCCAGGTGGCCCGGAGTGTGTTTAGCCACATCTGCTCCCACCTCACTCCCCGTGCCCTGCAGCTAATCCTGGATGTAAGTTGAGGCCTTTGGGGAAATGGGTGCCAAGATGGGGCTCTCCAAGCACCGGGCTGCACCGGGGCTGCCACGTCACCCCTTTTTCCTCGCCATAGTCTGCACAGTGGGTCGGGGCCTCGCTTATACTCTGCTGCTGTGCAGGCCTGATCCGGGTGTGCCTATGGGTCCTCGGGTCTATTGAGGAGGTGCCGGCACTGGGCACTGAAGGGTGTGGCCTTCTCTCCTGGGCTCCATTTTCCTCCCTGAAATGGGGCCTTTTGGGGAAGACGGGACGGGGCATGATCAGGGAAGGCGGTCAGGGGGACCCAGTGGTCTGAGGAGGGTTAAGGGGCCAGGGCAACAGGTGTGTCAGGTGTCTGGGAATCCCCACAGGTTCTGAACCCCGAGAAGAGCCAGGACGAGGATGACAACGTGGTAGTCATGGATGATTCTGAGGAGAAGCAGCCGGAGAGCGTGGAGGTATTTGCCAGCAAGGGGCAGGCAGGGTGGGCAGACGCATGGTGGGAGATGGGAGGTGTGACGCACCTGCCATCCACAGGATAAGAGCGAAGACAGCGAGGACAACAAAAACTCGGAGGATGAGGAGGACAGCGACGAGGAGGAGAGCGACGAGGAAGATCGGGACGGGGACGTGGACCAGGGCTTCCGGGAGCAGCTGATGGCAGTGCTGCAGGCAGGGAAGGCGCTGGTGAGCAGCAGGAGCCAGGGAGGGGCTCTTGTACCTGTCTGTGTGTCTGCGTCTGCCCGCAGGAGGCCAGGCTGCTCACTGGGCCTCTGTCCCTCAGGGTGGAGTAGACAGCGAGGAGGACGATGAGGAGGAGCTGGGGGACGAGGCCATGATGGCCCTGGACCAGAACCTCGCCAGCCTCTTTGCCGAGCAGAAACTGCGCATCCAGGCGCGGAGAGACGAGAAGAACAAGCTACAGAAGGAGAAGATGCTCCGGCGGGACTTCCAGATCAGGGTGAGCCTGAGAGCCGGGGGGGGGGCGCCACTGGTGTCTTCCACTGCCCGCCCCCTCCTCTGCACGTGCCCCCACACTTGGCTGAACGCCCCCTCCCGGCTGCAGGTCCTGGACCTGATCGAGGTGCTGGTGACCAAGCAGCCCGAGAACCCCCTGGTCCTGGAGCTGCTCGAGCCGTTGCTGAACGTCATCCGGCGCAGCATGCGCACCAGCAGCACCAAGCAGGAGCAGGACCTGCTACACAAGACGGCCCGCATCTTCACGTGAGCACGGGGTGGGGCGGGGCTGTCAGACAGGCCCAGACCAACGCTCAGAGCAGAGCCAGGCCTTTAGGGGTCCCAGATAGAAAGGGTAGGAGTCAAGACTCTAAAGTGGGCCTGCCTGACTCTCAAGGCTCGCTGCTCCACCACGGCGGCACGTGGCACTCGGTAATCCACGCTGTCCTTGATCTATCCATCCATTCTCTTGACACTGAGCGCTGGCTCTGCGCCAGACCCATGGTCCTCGGGGCCTCCAGTCCCATCCCTGCCCTCGGGACCGCTGCAGTTGGGAAACCAGACCAGTCGTCCGACAGTGACATCCTGGGGCTGTGGCGGGGGTGGATGGGAGACAGTGGGAGCACGAAGTGGTGGGGACACCTAACGCAGTCTCCTGGGAGGTGACAGCAGTGCTGGAAACTGAGGAGTTCAGGCCTGGAGCCCAGAGGCGGGGCAGAAAGGAGGGTCCAGATGGAAGCCAGTCAGATGCAGCTGGAGTGTAACGGGCCTCATGGACCCCACCCTAGCAGTATTGGGGAGCTGTGGGTATGTTTATCAGCAAGAACGCGGGTGAGTGGGGCGGCAGGATGGGCTGTACTAGAGCAGGGAGCCCAGGACGGAGGCGATGGCAGTGAGACTGCAAGGAGACAGTGCAGGTGACAGGCACAGACCTGCCTTCTGGAGCACAGAGGCCGCGGGAGACGGAGGCCAGAGGGCTTGGGGTGCCGAGTGTACAGCGCGGAGGGGTTAGGGGGCGTGATGGATAGTGCACCCCCAGCTCATCTCCTGGGCCAGCCCCAGGCCGCACTTTCTCTTCTCGCTGGCACCTGCTTGGGCAGCACTGACTGTGTTAGAGTGTCCTGCCTCTTGTCCCCATCCTGTTCCCAGCCCTGTGGGGCCACGCCGGGTTCTGAGCACAGAACCTGGTCTTGCTTTGCAAAGGGCCTGGAAGCCACTGTCCCATAAGAGATAGGTGCAGACGGGAGATATGGACCAGGTCGGGGGTGTTTGGCCTATTGTGCAGCCTCAACCCAGAAGCCAGTCTCCCCGCGATGTGTCCTCAGAGCAGATCTGCAGGCGGCCCTGTGCCTCCCTCTGTGGCCCTGCTCAGGTCCTTTCTCTCCATGTCTGTTTCCCTGCCTGCAAAATGGGACTCTGGGTCCCTCCTCTTGGGGTGAGCTCTGCTTGCCGGGGGGCAGGGGTGGAAAGAGAATGTTGGGACCAGCTCTGCCCCTTCTCACCCCACAGACACCACCTGTGCCGCTCCCGGCACTACTGCCACGATGTGGGCAGCTACGTGGAGACGCTGTATACCCAGGTGGAGCGGCTGGTGCAGCAGGCCAGCCACCAGGCCGACTCCTCCCTCTCCCTCTACTACTTCAATGCCTCTCTCTACTTGCTGCGGGTCTTGAAGGGCAACACTGCTGAAAGGTCCATCCCCAAGAGCCAGAAGAAGGAGAGAGCTGGCCCTGACACCAGCACCAAGCCCAAGGGACCAGAGGTGAGCAGACCGGGCCACCCACCCATTTCACGGATGGGGAGCTGAGGCCATGACTTCCCTAGGACCCGCCTTGCAGCCTTCTGAAGGCAGCCAGGCTCTGCCCCCATACCAGAGACCCCTCTCTGTGGCGTCACACCAGCTCTCTCTCACACGGCCCAGGCTCCCAGCTCTTTGGATTTGAGCCTCGTGACCCCGATCTACTCCTCAGCGCTGAGCTCCTTCCTGACCAAGCGCAACAGCCCGCTCACTGTTCCCATGTTCCTCAGCCTCTTCTCCCGGCACCCGGTGAGTGGGGGGACCAGTCCATCCCCTTGGGGTGCCTGCTCAGCCCAGCCCCCACCTCCCAGCCATGTCATTCCCTCCCTAGGTGCTCTGCAAGAGCTTGCTCCCCGTCGTGGTCCAGCACGTGACAGGCCAAACGCGGCCCCGCCATCAGGTGAGGGGCTTCCCAGATCCCAGCCCAGGGCCTGTTGGAATTACCCACTTGACTCCTTGCTGGCTGGGTATTTGTCAGGCCCAGGAGTGCTGCCCTGGGGTAGGGGAAGAGGAGAGAGGCAAGGGAGTGGGGGGGATCCGACCCACCCCACCCCACCCCACCCCACCTGTGCCCCTCTGACCTGCCAGCCCCTCCCCCTTAGGCACAGAGTAGCTGTGGGGATGGGGGAGGGGCACCTTTGCTCCCACAGCTGCCACTGCCCATGTGGCCTGAGCCCTCGGCTCCTTAGAGCTCACGCTCTGACCTGCACAGAGGAAGCCCCTAGCTGTTTGCTCAGGTGCCCGGCTGAAAGGGGCAGGCCTGGGGCTAGAGGGACAAGGGGGCTGGGGACGCTGGAGGAAGATGGCACTGAGCTGGTCAGAGGGCCTGGTACTGTCTCAGCCTGAGGTGCTGCCACTTCTGTCCAGCTGGGAGCCCTTGCTGCCCCCCGGTTCCCCCACCAGCCTGAGAAAAGGGGACAGGACCAGATGATTGCTGGGCCAGAGCTTCTGTGGTGACACCCCAGGCAGCAGGCAGCCCCTCACATGTAGCCTGGAGTTGTGGACTTATCAGGGGCCCAGCGGGCTCCCAGAGCTCCTGGGGTCCCCCTGCAGTTCCCTAAGCCTTGGCCGGGCATGCCGAGGCTCCGGTGACCACTTTCCCCCTACCCCAGGCCCAGGCCTGCCTGCTGCTCCAGAAGACCCTGCCCACGCGGGAGCTGCGACTGTGCTTTGAGGACCCCGAGTGGGAGCAGCTGGTCGGCCAGATCCTGGCGAAGGTCACTGAGGTAACGGTCTCGGGAATCCCTTCCCACACCCCTCAGGAACCACGGAGCGAGGGTTACTGGGACCCTGAGCCTTGGGTGGGTTTGGGGTTGCCCCAGGGAGGGAGACGTTTCCTCCCTCAGGGCTCGAGTCTCTCTTATGGAAAAGGGAAAGGCTTCGGGCAGCTCTCCAGAGGGGTTCAGCCTGGCCTCCTGCTTCCTAGAACCTGCGGACGCTGGGTGAGGCCCAGACCAAGTTGGAGCACCAGAAGGAGCTGTCCTCCTTGGAGCTGCTCAACGTTCTTTTCAAGACTATTAATCATGAGGTGAGCCTAGAGCTCAGGAGGGAGGTCACCAGCAGGCAGAGGAACCAGTCTGGGCAAAGGCTTGGGGGCGAGTGGGCAGCCGTGTGGGGAAAGTGCTAGATGGCAGGGTGAGGTTATCTGGCTCGTTAGAGAGCCATGGGTGAAGGTGACCACCTTGGGAGGGCAGAGTGCCACGGCTGTGCCTGATGGGCGGGGGCGAGAGGGTGTGCTCCAGTCAGAAAGCTGGGGAGCGCCTGGGGGGGCGGCAGACGGTGAGCGGAGAAGAAGATTCTTGGTGGGTAGCTATTAGGAAGGAGCCCAGGTTTCCAGGCGGGGGGGGAGGGGTGGGTGGAGCATGAGATGCTCGTGGCCATCAGGTTGAGGGCCAGGAGGCAGCTCTGAGTGAGTGTCTGGTTCCCCCAGTCTGACTGAGAGGGAAAGGTCTGGGAGTCCTCAGCGAGACACTGGTCAGAGCGCACATGCAGGGCGAGCTTGCCAAGAGGGGCTGGAGGGAAGAGACGGGGCCTGGGCCAGGGCCTTGCGGAACAGCCAGTGGGCCTAAGAAGCAGTACTCAGTGTGGTGGTAAAAAGCCAGGAGAAAGGGGTGTTCTGGAAGCCAGTGGGTTTCAGAAATAACCTATTGTCAGGGAGGGTGAGATGGGAAGAAGGGCTTTGGCAATGCTGAGGTCACTGCATGGTGCCCTCAGAGGTGGGCAAGCCGGAGCCACTGAGGGAGGACAGGTGGGAGGTAAGGAAGCGGAGAGCGGGCCTTCTGACTGTGGGAAGGGGGAACGAAGATGGCATCTGAGGCTCCGTTTTCCTCCCGAGACGAGAGAGACTGGTGATTTCCACGCAGAAGGAGTGGCTGAGGGTCCAGAAAAAGGCGTCGGGTCACTAGAGGGGCAGTAACTGGGCAAGGGTGGGAGGACTGGGAACCAAGAGCCGGGGAAAGGCCCCGCCTCCCCTCCCCACTGCAGCAGCAGCCTTCCGCCCCTCTGCAGAAGCTGACTACGGACTTGACCGTCGTCCGGGGTGTGCTGCAGAGCCGACAGCCGGGGCTGCAGCAGGGGGAGCGCTCGACCGGGTCCGGCCGCCTCTACGACCTCTACTGGCAGGCCATGAAGATCCTTGGAGTCCCGTACGTTCCGGGAGGAGGGCCCACACCTTGGGAGAGGCTGGAAAGACCCTCATGCTGCACACGCTCGGATGTGTGAGCTTTGGGCAGCTTGAGTCCCATGGGACCTTGGAGGTGGAGGTCACTCCTGCCCTCACTGGGCACTTCCTTACTTTGCTCATTTCCTCCCAGGCGCCCCAAGTCAGAGAAGAAGGATGCCAAGGAAGTCCCCAGTGCCACGCAGAGCCCCATTAGCATGAAGCGGAAGAAAAAGGGATTCTTGCCAGAGACCAAGAAACGTAAGAAACGGAAGTCGGAGGGCACCACGCAAGAGGAGGATGCCAAGCCTGCAGTCACCAGTGGGAGCCAGCCCCCCAGCACCGGCAAGAAGAAGAGGAACAGGATGAAGGCCAAGGTCCCAGCTCAGTCCCACGTGAACGGGACGCCTGCTGCCAAGAGTCCAGCCCCAGACCTCCCTGCCAGGAGCCCCAGCACCCCTGCCAAGACCCCAAAGCTGCAGAAAAAAAAGCGGAAGCTGTCCCAGGTGAATGGAGCCACTCCCGTGCCCCCCACGGAGCCTGCCAAGACTCCAGCCCCAGAGCCCCCTGCCACGAGCCCCAGCACCCCTGCCAAGACCCCAAAGCTGCAGAAAAAAAAGCGGAAGCTATCCCAGGTGAATGGAGCCACTCCCGTGCCCCCCACGGAGCCTGCCAGGAATCTGGCCCCAGACGCTCCTGCCACGAGCCCCAGCACCCCTGCCAAGACCCCAAAGCTGCAGAAAAAAAAGCGGAAGCTGTCCCAGGTGAATGGAGCCACTCCCGTGCCCCCCACGGAGCCTGCTGGCATAAAGCAGCATCAGAAAAGTCTGCCCAAAAAGAGCATCTCAGGCAAATCGCCACAGTCTGCGCTGCCCCGGAAAAAGGCGAGATTGTCTTTGGCCAACAGGAGCCCCAGCCTCCTCCAGAGTGGGGCCAAGAAAAAGAAAGTGCAGCTGAGGAAGGGGAGAAAGCCCTGAATGCAGGCCCTGCCCCTCGGCCCCTCCCCCATCAGCCCTGAAGACTCCTATTTTTTCACCATGATTTTAATAAACAAGCCACTGTGTGAGCTACTATCTTCTGGCACTGGGGGGAGTGGGTGCTGCCAGCCTGCCGGGAGGTCCTGCTGCAGGAAGCACAGCCTGAGTCCTTTTCCACTGGTCCCAGGGGGAGCAGAGACCCCTGGCCCTGGGCTGGGCCTTGCCTCTACTCTCTGGCCGGCCTGTTTCTCAGCCCAGAACACACTTGACCTATATGGGGCTGGGACTTGGGCTCCCCGGCAGTGTGGGCCAGGGCCAGGGCTCTGGTGTTCAGAGAGGTCGCCCATGCTGGCTGGGCACAGGTGTGACTGCTCCTCCTGTCCCCCCACCCCTGGGCTGCTTTGCTGCAGGAGCCACCAGGGCATGATTTAAATAGGTTTATTTCTTCATTTACAAGAGGAATATATTTGGCTTCTCTCTTAAGACTCTGAGATTCACAATCAGCAGCTCTAAAAAATAAAGGAGCAGTTTGGCTTCCGGAAGGAAGAGGAGGCAACACTTGGACCTGGTTCTTGTACAACAAGAAAACATTGCTGGGGCCCCAGTTGAGGCTGGGGTGGGAGTGGAGGCGAGGCTGGTCTTTGGGGGACACCTCCCCCAGCCCACCCCCTTGTCAGGCCCCCAGGGTGCCCCAGAGCTTGGTGGGGAGTGGGTATTCCACTAGCTTACACACCACTGAAGCCACACCAGCCAGTAACTATGGGACAAAGCATTGTCTAAGCTGGCTCTTAGGGTTTCCTGCTGCCCACAAGGGGCCCCCAGACCAGAACCACCTTGATTCCAGCAAATGTGCAGGGCAGGAGTGGAGCACGGAGGCTATGACAAGTCCACCAGGGGACGGGTGTAGTGTGAAGTTGGCAGCTGTACTCTGGTGTGTGGCGATGAGGATGGGGTGGACAGAGGTTGGGGGGAATAGTGGGCTTTGTGGAAATGTGCGTGAGAGCAGCAGCAGCCGGCATTTGGGTGGAGGTGGCTCTAGGGTGTTGGCCTCTCCCGGTGGGTTTCAACCTCCACCGGGCTACTCCCTGGGACAGGAACCTTGGTGGATGGCTGCTTCCTCTGGCAGCCAGAGCCCTGGCTACTGCCCCGTGGATTCTGGGAATAGTCCCCTGGGCTCCACTCCTGGAAAGGGCCCAGCCTGGGGGCCAGAGTTGGTTCTGGCTTCTGTTGGGGGTCAGAGAGGAGATGGACAGGAGATGCTGCAGAGGCTGCAAGGAGCCCTGTAGGAGTGGACAACCCCCAAAGATCTCGAGCCTGGGGCACAGGTGGTATAGAGCTGCCACCAGGGCCTTCACCCCTGGTGATGCCAGCTCCCTGTCTGTGGATGGTCCCCACGTGGGAGACGTCCAGGCTGAGAGCCAGCCCAAGGCAGTGGAGACAAGTGTCCTCCAGAGTGACCAGCCAGGCTGGGATGTGCCCAGCGACTTGGGTGCCTGGCTCTGCCAGGTTGAGTCCAACGTCCTCGAGGTCAGAGGCCCAGTCAGAAAGCCGTGGTCACCACACACCAGGCCTTTCAGGGAGCCTCAGAGCCTGAAGCGCCACTCTGAGGCCTGGGCCACCTCTTCTCCGTGTGGTCCAGGAGCGGGTGGGTCTTCTAAGCTGTGGACAGTGCCGTGCCCGGCAAGCTGCGTGGTAAAGTCCAGCCCCCTGGCCCCACGGTCCGGGGAGGGCAGGGACTTGCCCAGGATCACATAAGCCGGTGTCAGGCCAGGCTCTCCCCACACACCCACTAGGGGCTGTCTTCTCCCTGGGCCCCTGGGGCCCTGCAGCCCAAACACAGGACTGGGAGTCTGTCCAACCACGTGGTGCCAGCACACACAGCCTTCCAGGTTAGTTGAGGACATGGCCTCTTCATGGAGCCACAGCCACTCAGCAGTCCCAGACCAGGGAGGGTCGGTGGCCAGCCGTGGGTCACACAGAAAGCTTTGGAACAGCCCAGCAGGGCCAGGATGCCGGAGGACCCCTCCCAGACTAGGTGGGAGCAAGGGTTCGTCATTGTCCCAGCGGCACCTGGAGGGAGGGGGGTTAGAGGTCAGAGGCGGGCCTTTGGGAGGGGCCGTTCCAGCTTCCCTCCTCTCTATTTTCCTTGCTGTTTGGAGAAATAGGCCTCTCTCTGGACTCTGGGGGCATGAAAGGGGTGTGGGTCTGCTGGAGCCAGGCGTGGGGGCAGTGACCTTGGGTCTTGCACTGCTGGGAAGCCGCAGCCCCCAGAGGCCAGGCCTAGAGGAAGGGCAAAGGAGTTGGGCCCCGGCCCCTCTAGGAGGATTTGGGAGGACAGAATCAGGACAGCAGGGAGTTCCTGGCCAGCCCCAGCCCTGACCTATGCCCCCAGCCCTTCTGAGGAAGGAAGGGGGAGCTGATTTACTGGAAGAGGGAGCCTGCCCCCTCCCATGGATCCACCAGTCAATTGGGCAACATTTCAGGAGGAAGAGGACCAAATCCAGGGTTGGTGGGATGTGCTCAGGCAGGAGGTGACTCATGAGATGCCGCTCCTGCTTCCAGAACATCCCCCAAGTCCTGTGCCCAGTGTTCCCTCTCCCCCACCCCCACCCCTTCCCTCCCACAAGGAGTCCCCCCCCCAGCCCTGTGGGCTGCACTCACTGCCTCAGACTTTCACTGATGCGGGCGGCATCACCAGCTGGTTCACCCTGGGGGAGAGACGGGCGGAGGTCAAGGTGGCGGATCAGCGAGGGCCGGGCCCGGGCACTGCTCTGGCACATCGCATCACGGGGGCTGGCTGACCGGACGTGCTGGGCAGGGACCTCGTCAGCCCCAGGGGGAAGTGGGAGAGCCCAGGGGTAGGGAGAGGAGAGAGAGAAAGAGGAGTAAAGAGGAGAGGAGAAAGAAGTCAGAAAATGAGAAGACAAGGAAGGGGAGGGGGTCCCCGCTCTGAAAACCATTAACTGCCGAGAAAAACCCAGGTCTAGAACCACCATGAACAGCCCAGGCCACCGAGGGCTCCCGCAGCACCCAGGCCAATGCTGGGTGTGTGACGGAGACTTGTGAGCTGGAGGCAGCGTCACAAAGATGGGAAGGTTTGGGGGCCGGGCAGGGACCCCTTGGGCCAAGTGACCCACCCACTTCACCCTCCAACCACCCCAGGCGGAGGCTGTCACAGCCGCGGGGCAGGCCCACCCCACCCCCACTCACTGCTGCTCAGCCTTGGCCTGGTCGCTGAGGAAGAAGAGAGCAGTGGCGAGGAAGAACATCCCACCCAGGACCACAACGAAGGGGCAGAGCATGAGGGCGTAGCCCAGACTCAGGAACTCCCAGAGCGGGGAGTCCTTGGTACTCTGGCGGATCAGGTCGGAGATCTGCGAGGATTGGGGGCGGACATCAGGGCAGGGCCAGCTCCTGAAGCCCATCACCCACCTCAGCCCCTCCTGCCCCCAGGCTACTCACAAAGCCGATGAGGTAGGGGCTTCCGGCGTCCCCCAGCAGGTGGGAGGTGAAGCTCTGCAGGGCCACCGCGGTGGCCCGTCTCGTGGGAATGACCACATACTGCCGAAGAGGCGGGAGGTCAGAGGCCACAGAAGCCAGGCACACCTACCTGGCCTCATCCCTCGGGACATGACCCTCCTGAAGCCCCCACACCCTCGGACTCTCTCCACCCTGGTGTCTTGATCCCTCACCCTCCTGGGTCCTCCCCTCCTCCCACCCCCTCCTCCAGCCAGGCCCTCTGCCCTCCAGCTCGTGAGACCAGATGCCATACGTGCTGCACTTGGCTCTTGGTGGGGAGCCAAGCGCAGTGGTCGTGGGAAACTGAGGCCCAGAGGCACACATTCCCCAGGAATCACACAGGGAGTCAGGCAGCGCTGGGACCAGAACCCCGAGGGTCTCTCGCCCTCATCTCACTGCTAAAGACCCATCTCGGTTCCCCCTCCACAAGGACCTGCCTAGGTTGGCCTGGCATGGGGGGCAGGGGGGGTGAAGCAGGACCCTGCCTGGGAGAGCCTCCACTTTACCCAGGGGCACCCCCAGCACCGAATGCCAGGAGCCGCTGGGCCCCCCATCAGACCCAGAAGGCCTGACTCACAGGGGCTGCAGCTCCAAAGCGGGGGGCTAAGGTCAGCAGAGGAGCAGCGGGGCAGGCAGCAGCCAGCTCCATGGGGCCCTGGGCAGCCCATGCCCCCGAGCTCCAGCTGCCTCGTCTAGTCAGAGCTCCAGCCTCTGTGGACAGTCTGCGAGAGCAGCCAGTGCCCACTGGGCACCCCATTGTGGGGCGGGGCGGGGAGACCTGCATCCGCTGGGACGGTGTGGCCCCATTTCCAGCAATAATTAGTCACTTGGCTGTGACACTTAATAAAATGGGACATGATTTCCCTGGGACCTAAACCATGTCAGCAGCTGGGGCTGCCCCTGGGGGGGGGCGGAGGAGGGTGTCCTGCCCAGCACCAAGGGCACTCGATTCAGACAGACTCACCCCTCCCTTCAGTCTGGGCCTGTGCAGGGCCCCCCACCCTGCCTCGCTCCATGCTGAAGCACAGAGCTGAGTCAGACCTCCCCCCACCTGCCCCAGCCCGGGGACTGGTGGGGGAGACAGATATGCAGAGAAGCTTGGGTGGGGCAAGGCAGGCTTCCCGAAGGAGAGGAGCCAGCAGAGGCCCCAACGCCAGGCAGACTCTGATCTCCTTGGCTGTCCCGTATTGTGGCAGCAAAACCCTCTCGCCCTGAGGACCGACCCATGAGGAGTCCTTCCTCCCCGGCCCCTGGGCCTGCCCTGGCAGCTCCCAGACACTCTCCCCACCGCGGGTCCCCTGCACTCCCTTCTCCCAATCCTCTCCTGCCCCTGACTTTGGAGCATCTCCAAGGACAGGACCTGGTGTTACCCCCCTACCACCACACCCCTCCTCCGAGACTGCTGAAGTTACCAGGGCCACAGCCCCCTCCCAGTTCCTCCCAGGCTGCACCCGTCCCTGCCCAGGGACACAAGCCCCTGCCGCACTCAGATGGCCCTTTGTCCCTGGCAGGCTGGTCTGCAGCCCATTGTTGACCCTGTGAAGACAGCCTCTGTCCGCCCAGCTCCAGCCGCAGGCGCTCAGGCAGGCGCCCTGGGACCCAGGCTGAGCTGAGAGGGCAGAGTCCATGGCAGCTCAGACCCTGGGGGAGGAGCCCTGGCAGGCAGCACCACCTCCGTGCCAGCCTGGCACTGCCAGCCTCCCGGCCACAAACCTGAGCCTCCAGACAGCCCCCTCCCCACCCAGTCCCCACATCCATCCCTTTCCGCCTGCTCAACCCTCTGATTCCAGGCCCTGCCGGATGCAGACCCCAACACCTCAGATCCCATCCCTGCCTCCAGGCTCACCTTCCCGGCATGGCTTCCTTCCCATCCACCCCCACAAGCCCTGCCAGCTTTTCCACCTCTTCACCCACCCTCCTCAACTGCCCCAAGAGGCCAAGAGGCCTGGGTCAGCCTGGGCCTGACTCACCATGAGGATGTCCGCAGTGATGGCCCAGTTAGAAAATAGCAGCGTCTCCCCGACGAAGATACAGACCTGTCCAGGAGAGACCAGAGCAACCATCAGGGGTCCTCCACCCACCATTGGCTCCAGGCTGCTCCCTGAACCCTGGCTGCTGGCAGGGAGCCCCCACACCCTCCTACCCCTGCCTGGGGCCTGCACCTCCTGGCAGTCAGGCCCATGAGGAATTTGTGGATTATCTACAGACTTCAAGCCAGACCCACAGCCTTGAAGGACACCCAGAGCCCTGGACAGGCCCTGGACAAAGCAGAGCAGGCAGAGGAATGGAGCCTTCCCGCGCGGAAGGAGGGCCCCACAAGTCAGACTGCATTTCCTGTTCCAGAGCCGCCTGGGCCCAGCCCGGCGCCCCCCACCACCCTTGCACCCTCCACTGCACTCACATAGGCCCCCACGATGCTGCTCTTGGCGGCCACGAAGATAAGGCAGATGAAGATGGCAGAGCCCAGCATGCCCACAGCACACACCAGTGGGTCGGCCCGCTGGGTCCGCAGGCGGCACCAGCGCGTGGCTCCTGCCCCCGTGACCACACCCAGAAAGCCCGTAAAGCAGGTGATGGCCCCAAAGATGAGGCTGTGGGGACAGAGGCCGGCAGAGCACGGGTTGGGGGTGCTGAGGCTGGGGCAGAGGGGCTGGCGCTCCCGTCCAGCATCCCTCGCCACCCACCCCACCCCCGGCGGGGCCCCACCTGTCCTTGGCCCCACAGGGCGGGCTGTTGCATGTCTCCGCCATCTTCTGCACAACTTGGGCGCGGTACAGGTAGAGCGGGATCCACATGCCCAGGGCCCCTGTGGCGAAGGACACGGCCGCCGTGGCCAGGGAGGAGAAGACGTAGCTGCGGCTGGGGAGAGGCCGGGGCAGCAACACTGAGCGGGGGCCAGGACCCCTGCAGCGGGCAGGGGCGGGGCCCAGGAGGCAGCCTTTTCTTCCTCACTCCTTCTGGGCTCCGGGAGTGAGGGCTCAGGCCTCAGGAATAATAAACACCAGGAGCCAAAATGTCACTCCCATTGTGACCCATGGCAGCGGAGACAGCACGGAGTCTGGCCAAGGGTGCTGGGTGGGTCACCCTGTGGGAGGGTCCTCTCATCTCAGCACCCCTCCCTCTTCCTACCAGACCCCTCCCCACAGCACTCACTTTCGGATCAGGGCCTTCATGTCTCGGAGCCATGAGGTCCGTGCCTTGAGCTGCCCCCCGAGCTGGTCGGCATGGCCTCTCTTAGTGGCCGGGACCAGGACGAGGATGAGTGTTCCTGTGATCATGCCCAGGATGGGGGACACCTGGCAAGGCAAGGAGCACCAAGTTAGGACACCAGGGCCCAGTCGGCTTTGTCTCTGCTGCACCAGGAGAGGGGCATAGGCAAGCCACACCTTCTCTGGGCTCCGAGTTCCTCCTCTGGGGCAGTATCTGCCCAGCCTGCCTGACTGGGCTGCTGAGCAAAGCTACTGGAGATGAGGTCAGCAAAAAAAGGCTTAGGAACTCAAAATGGACTGTCCAGACCAGGGGCAAGATGGGAGGGGGGACTGTAGACAGAAGGGAGGGATGGATGGTCAGATGGACGGAGGAGGGAGGACAGATGGCTGGATAGATGGACAGAGAGATGGACAGATGGATGTAAGGACGGATGGATGGATGGATGGATGGATGGATGGATGGATGGATGGGTGGATGGGTGGGTGGGTGGATGGATGATGGGTGGATGGAAAGACAGATAGATGGACAGACATGGAATGATGACTAGGAGAGGAGGAGAGAGAGTTCCTGGGGACAGGGAGCCAGATATCAGCCCTGCTCACATCCCTAGATCTGGGAAAGTTCCCCAGGTGGGGTCCTCACCCTGGGGGGTGCTGGGAAGGGACATGAATCTTCCAGCTAATATATTAGATAGGGTATCATTTGGGAGGGGCCAATGTGGGCCCCAGGAGAACAGAGGCTCGGGCCCCCTTTGGGTCTTCCCTGTGTCCAGCCCCATGTCGAGAACAGACTCTCCAGACGGGAGAAGGACATCTTGGCAGCCTGGATTCTGATCTACCAGCTCCTCCCCCGGCTCATGAGAACAGGGAGGTCTGTCCCCACCCCCACCAGGCCTGGGAGCCCATGAGCTGGAGAGTTCCTCTCCATTCACCCCCATCAAGAAATTCCACGGAGGCTGCTTCCTTCCTGCTTTTGAGGAAAAAACACTTTGTCTTAAGCTTCCTCTCCTCCGGGAGACGGGGGATCTCTGTTTCCTCTGATTGCACTGTCCTGGGGTCTTGGCAGACTTGCCCCAAATCCTCCCGCGGGACAGGAAGTGGCTCCAGACCCGGGGGCCCGCACACAGAGGTCTGATCTCAGTCTCACCCGAGCACAGTGCCAGGGCTCGAAGCAGGAAGTGCCATCGTGGACCTGGAATTTCCTGACATGGTGGGAGAGTCCGTCCTCTCAGACTGGGAGCCCTCAGGGTGGTGGGGCTGAGTCTGGCTCCCCTCACACCTGGGCCCCCGACACCTCAATGTGGACTAATCTAGAAGAGCCCAGGCCCAAAAGGTGGAAACCTGGAGGCTGAGGCCTGCATCGTAGCCTGGGCTCTGTCCCTGAATCTCTGGGTGACCCTGGGCAAGGACTGGTCTGGAGTGTCCTTACCCGCAAGGCCCAGTGCCAGTCTCCAGCCGCCTGCTTCACGCTGGAGCCAGTAATGTAGCCCAGGCCACTGCAGAGAAGATGGCACAGTCAGGGGGGACGGGCCGGGGGTGGAGTATGCCCACTAGTCTATGAGACAGGCTGGCTGCCCGCGACCACCACCCAGCCACCCAGGGAACTGATCCAGGCGTTTCTCCAAGGCTGACCGCCACAAGCTTAGGTCACAGAAGGCCGAATCTCAGGGAGAGGGAGTGGTGGGAAGTCCGAGGAGACCTTGCCCGGATCCTCACCTGCCCAGCGGGATGGCAAAGTAGAAGACAGACAGCATGAGCGTGCGCGTGTTCTTGGTGAAGAGGTCGCCGATGATGGTGGGTGCGATGGTGGAGTAGCTGGCCTCACCGATGCCCACCAGCCCCCGGGACAGGACCAGCAGCCAGAAGTGCTGTGGGGAGGGGCAGAGAAAGCTGGGGGACTGTCCTGCTCTTCTGCCTGCTTGTCCTTGGTCCCCAGTTTGCTCCCCACCCCCTGCAGGGTCCAGGAGCCAGGGGAGAGGATGAAGCCCAACCCCTGCCTCAGCAAAGACTACACCCCCAGGCCACTCTGGGCCTCGGTTTCCCCCTCTGGATAGTGGTTTTGACTGGGTCTGGTTGGCCCAGTGCTGGGATGGGACTGGACTTTCACAGGTTGAGAGTTGTAAGTATGGCCCAGACAGTCCCCCCTCTGTCCCCATGCGCATGTAGGACATAAGCCTGTGTCTCCACTGCCTCCCCCCAGTTGAGAGACCTCCTCCCTGAGTTCTGGCCCCAGCTTGGGGGCCTCAAGTCACCCCCCACTCTGTGTCCCACCCCTAGGCGGGGCAGCTGGGCTGACCCTGGTAGCACTGAGGACCCACTGTGAGTGGAGAGTGGGCCGGGCAGCCCAGTGGGCTCAGCGCCCCCTCCCCCACACACATCAAAGAGCAAAGCCCAGCTGAGCCGGGAAGGGTGGGGCCGTGCCAGCTGCCAGTGGTACTACCCCTTTGATGTGGACCCGGCCCCTCCATCCCCCTAGCTGCCAAGGGCCTGAGAACCCAGCCTGGTCATCTTTCCCCGGCCCCACCCTGACCACCCATCCGGCCAGCATCGCCCACATGCAGCCCTCCTCCGGGTCTCCCTGTTTTCCTCTCTCCCTCTGCCCATCTCTTTCCTGGCCCTCTCTCTACATTGCAGGCTCTGCCTGTCCATCTCTGCACCTCCCATTTCTGAGGCTCGTTCCCTCTCTCCCTCTCTCCCTCTCCGGGTCTTCCCCTGGCTCCTTGCCTCTGCTTCTTTTCCTGGGAATCATCTGCCCATAGCCTTTGCCTATTTTGCTGTTGGGTTGTTTGTCT
Source organism: Ceratotherium simum simum (assembly GCF_057802395.1). Lineage (NCBI taxonomy): Eukaryota > Metazoa > Chordata > Mammalia > Perissodactyla > Rhinocerotidae > Ceratotherium > Ceratotherium simum. The sequence goes on from NC_141915.1 coordinate 13,436,946, forward strand.
TTCTTGTATTGATTCTGTTAGTTTTTTATGTATCATGGGAATTGATCCTTTATTATAAACATCACAAATATTTTCTGTCATCTTTCTTTCTGCTTTGTTTATGGGGGGGGTTCACTATACGGAAGCTTTATTCTATGTTGTTTAATTTGATGCTGTCCAATCTGTTGATTTTCCCTTAATGGCTTCTGGATTTCATATCTTGCTCAGGAAGGCTACTCCATCCCCAAATGATAAAAATATTCTCTAATATTTTATGGTTGTTATATTTGAGAGAGAGAAAGAGAATGGGAGCGATTTCCTCAATCCTCCTTCTCAGAAGAGCAAGCAGGTAAGAGCTCTTTGATGGGGATCCTGTTGATCCCTCCTCCTCCCCCAGGAACCCGCCATATCGCGCTTTTGTGTGAATCCATCTCTACCCTTGCATACATGTACCATGTGTGAATATACATACACGTACCAGTGAACAACATTTAGCATCTTCTGTGTGCTGTTAAAAAATAAAATAAAAAATAAAAAAGGACCATTCCATGCATCTGATCCTGCATTCTTCCTGTTTTCCCTCATTCTTATCTTTTGGAAACCCATTTATGCTGGTTAATATAGATCTAGTTCATTCTTTTGCTGTCAAGAATCTCATAGTGTGAAGACACCCCATTTGGTCTGGGCATCCGGTCATGTTCATTTAGATTGCTTCTCTTTGTTTCTATCACAATTCTGCAACAGACACCCTTGCATGCACATGTCACTTCGTGTCCACGAGTTGGAGTTTCTCTCTTGGGTACATACCTCGAAGCACAAGGCTGGGTTGTGGGATGTGCACAGAGTTTTACAAAATCCTGCCATTTTGCTCTCCAAAGAGGCTCTACCAATTTACACCCCCACCAGCAGCTTTAATAACACTTGGTATTGTCAGCCTTAATTGTTGCCAATCTGATGGGTGTGAAATGGTACCTCATTGTTGTTTTAATTTGCATGTCACTGATTACTCGAGAGGCGAGCACCGTCTCTCCCTGCGTTTATATCGCCCACTTGGGTATCTTCTCCTGGAATTGCTTGTCACTATAATTTGCCCATTTTTCTACTGGATTGTCTTATTTGTCTTTTTCTTGTTGATGTATAGTTCTAGATTTTCACAGTTTGCTTTTTACTTTCCTTTCACCTATCTGGAATTTATTTTGAAGTATGGTTTGAAATACAGACTAAACTTTATTTTCAATTCAGATGGATAGTCACTTCCAAAACCATTTATCTGAGATGCAGCTTTCACCCCACACTCGGTTCCCATGGAAAGGAGGACTCTGCTTCATTGATCTCTTGGTTTTAGTTAGAATAGCCAGATTGTGATAACTGATACTGCAAGTTCCCTTTCACTGTTATTTTTCACAATGTTCTTGGCTGTTCCTGGGCATTTTCTCTGCCAAATTAGCTTCAGAATCACATTGCCAAGGTCCGTGAAAAACCCCCATGAGACTCGGATTGTGATTGCAATGAATTTATAAATTAATTGGAGGTGATCTGTCTGTTTCTCTCCCTGCCTCCGCTCATCTTCTCTCCCCACCCCCCCCTCCCTTCCACGTACCCAGAGCGGGGCCCAGCCCTGGCATCGTGGTCCTGGCCTCACTGGTCAATCCCAGAGGCAGCCGCAGAGGTTGGATGACCAGGGGTCTGGCCAGGGGCAGGACAAGGGGCCCTAGAGGCTTCTGGTCCAGGCCCCGTTTTTGACTGTGGCCATCAGACTCTACCTGACACTCTGGGCCTGGAGCTCACCTGGGTCTGACCCTCCTCCGTGAAGCTGCCCCAGGACGCAAAGTCATCCCCCCAAACCTGCCGATTCTCTCTGCCCTTGCCTCCAACCTCCTCTCGATCAGTGTAAATCTGACCCACCATTGCCCTTCTTCAGACTCTTTCAGGGTCCAGCACTGCTCTCAGAGGAAGCCCAGGCCCCCCAACCCGGCATTCGAGGCTCTCCACGACCTGGTCCCCGCCTTCCTTTCCAGCCAAAACCCTCTCCTCCTCCTTCTCTCGACACACTCCCATGAGTGTGCTCCCTGTGCCCATCCTATCTTCACCAAAAGGCCTAATCTCTCTGCCCTGCCTGCTCAGCTCGAATGCTACCTCCTCCAGGAAGCCTTCCCTGACCACATGAGTTTTGAAACTGCTCTCTTCAGCGAGGACTTTCAGCACTTTGCACATCTTGAAGGCTCTGAGCGTGGGAGCTCCTGTCACATCTTCCCACCCCCAGCCTGGGTACTCCCAAGGACAGGGCTGGGGTCTCCTCTGCTGTCCCCTAGGCTGAAAGCTCCTTGAGGACAGATCCTAGTCTTCTCTCCTTCTTCCTCTATTTCCCTTTACAGTTGCCATCATGTGGTTTTCTTTCCTCTGCTTGAATACCCCTATCGATGGGAAACTCACTACCTCACAAAGCAACATATCTCCTCTTTGGAAGAAAGAACAGAAATAATGATTTGTTGAATACCTGCCAGGTTCCAGGGTCTGGGCTTTCATTAGCTCTGTTATTTCTCACAACAAACCTTCAAGCTGAGAAGCATTATCCTCATATTAAAGATGAGGAAACTGAGTTTCAGAGAGGTTAAGTAAGTTTCTCCAGATCACAAAGCGAAGTGGGCAACAGAGTTGGGATATTCAAACCCAGAACTGTGGGAGCAGAGTAAGAAATATCTTCCTCATGTGGAACTGATGCTTGCCTCCCTAGGACTCTGACCCAAGGAGTTAGCAGGTCGTCAGACAAAGAGCAAACTGTGTGAGGCCCAGGGAAGAGTAGTGACTTACCTAGGGTCACACAGCAAGATGAAGGCAGAGCCAGGACTAGAACCCAAGGGTCCTGACTCCTTGGCAGACTTGCTCCCCCTGTTCCTTGCATCCTCCCCAAATCAGAGGCAGCTCAGAAACAGTCACGATGCCACGTGGGGCTGTGAATCCCTCCGATCAGGCCAGCACAGGGAAGGCCCTGTCTGCAGGGCCAGTTTATAAACGTACGCAAAGACCCCCTCCTCCCACTGCATTTGGAAGACACTGTCTAGGGTTCAGGCAAAGGGGCTGGAACACCCAATCTCAACAGGGGTAGGTCAGTCAGGTTAGCCACCCACTGGAGGAACCAGGCCTCGCAGACGGGACGTTTAGGGATGCTGGGCCGGAAACAGGGCAGGCCTCACCTGCTGGGGGATGAAGGAGCTGGAGAACGTGACGGCCGACCAGAAGAAAATGCCACAGCTGAGGATGACTTTCCTGTTGAAGCGGTCGCCCAGGTAGCCGAAGATGGGGGCAGCCACCATGAAGCTGCAGATGAACACTGTGCAGGGAGAGGGGAGCTGAGGGCAGCGCGGGGTCCCTGGGGCCAAGCCTGCCTGCCCCCACCACTCAGCTGGCAGCCAAGTGCCCGGGAGAAAAAGCCCGGCCTGGGCCAGGGCCTGAGGAAGCAGCCCCAGAGAGGGCGACCTCGGCCAGCCTGGGCCCAGGGGAGGCTGGGGACAAGCCCTCGGGGCAGGGTGATTCTACGGCTCCATCCGCTTCAATGCAGGTCCAGTCTGTCCAGTGCCGGGTGAGCACTTTGGGTACTTTAAAACAGTAAACACTCATTCCCTGAACAAACTGTGCCAGCAGCTGTGCTAGGGACTCACCACACAGCATCTCATGTGTCCCTCCAACCCCGTCCCACCTCACAGGGGGAGACAAACTCAAGGAGGTGTGACTTGCCCAAGGCCCCATCGGCAGTAAATGTCCCAGGGGTGATTTGACCCCCTGTCTGTCTGCCTCCAGGGCCAGTGTTCCCTATACTTTGCCACACTGCTCTCCTTATCATACTTGGGAAAGGTTCAGAGAGGGGAAGGGACCTGCCCAAGATCACACAGCAAACCAGGGCAGAACTGGGCCTGGAACCCCAGGTCTTGTACCTGCTGGATCACTCGACCACCCTCACTCCCAGCAGGCTGCAGAGGTTTCTGACATTTGGAAACTGTCATTTGTTCGTTCATTCATTCATTCAACAAAACAGACAAAAATTCCTGCCCTCTTGAGGCTTTCATTCTAGTGAGGAGGAACAGATAATAAAATAAAAAATATAGTACGTCAGATGGTGACAAGTGCTAGCAGAGAGAAAGGGCAGAAACAGAAGATAGGAAATGTATGTGTGGGAGAGAGAAAGCAGATGTTACAATTTTAAATAGGAGGGTCAGAGGAGGTGACATTTCAACGAAGACCTGGAGGAGGTGAGGAGGAAACAAATCATGCAAATATGCACCAAGAACAACAAGTGCAAAGGCCCTGGGGCGGGAATGTACTTAGCATATTTGAGGAACAATAAAGAGGCCAGAGTGGCTGGAGCAGAGGGACAGAGGGGGAGAGGCCAGGGCCTTGTGGCCCACTGTGATAACTGTGGCTTCTATGGGCCAGAAAGGAAAACGCCGGAGGATGCTGAGCAGAGGGTGATATGACCTGGTTTTGTTCTTCGAGAACAAGAGCGCAGCAAAGCCTTAGAGGACTCCATGGGGATGCCACTGCCAGTGAAGGGAGGGGCCTTGGAGGTCCCAGGTGGGATGAGGAGGCCAGCAAGGCAGGATAGGCCCTAGGTCATGCAGCGAGGCAGCCCCCCTCTTCCCCCTAAAAGGCAGTCCCACAGCTGACAGGCAGATGGCCAGACAAAGCCCAGGGGTGGCAGACAACGTGGCCAGTTGGCTGGCCTCTGACCGCCAGGCCGAATGTGCGCCTAGGCTCTGCTGCTACCTCACAGACCCGAGTCCCTGGAGAGGAGGAACAGGAGAAGAGGAGGAGGGAGGGAGGAAGGAGGGAAGGAAGCGAACAATCGGGGAGAGAGGGCCGGGCGGAGGAACATGACTGTCTCTCTCTTACCCTAGTGATCGGGACAGCGAGCACCTATGGGTGTGAGGGGAACCTGTTAATCCTGACTCTGTGCCCGGGTCCTCGGGGAGAATCAGTACAGGGGTGCGTGAATCTGGGCACCAGACACACACTGCCTGGGCTCGAATTCAGCTCTGTTCCTTCCCAGCTGGGCGACCTCAGGCAGGTCAACAACCTCTCTGTGCCTCAGTTCAGTGGTATGCTGATAAATGTTTAATAACTGGCTCTCTGAACAAGGGGTAGGGGAGGAAGCCCCGATGTGTAGTGTTTGCCAATTTTCATGGGTAAATACTCCCACCACGGCTGATTTCCGTGTGATGTCACTGATCAGAGTCGGGAAGAGAAGAGCAGTCACACGGCATTGTCTACAGAGTATTCTACCACAAAGATGTGATTGACGTAAATCACCTTAAGAACAGAGATAATAATAAAACATAGTCAAATAATTACAGAGTGATGACTGTTAAGTATTTATCACCTTTGTTTTTAATATAAATTGTTTAATTTTAAGTTTCCATAGTTTAATTTTTAATAATGGTTGTGTTTAACAACCCACTCACACAATTCCTGAAAATTTAACAATTGACTCTCCTGAGCCAGGCTGAGCCAGCTCTGGCGTGCCGACTTCCTCATCTGTAAAATGAAGATAAAAATAGCAACACTCCCCCCCCAGTTGCTCTGAGCACCGGGTAAGATAAAGCTTGTAAGGTACTTAATGCCATACCCTGCCCAGAGTGGACTGGCCTCCGTCCATACTGGGCCCTTGTTTAGATTAGTCAAAGCAGAACTTATTTCCTCATATCTAGAAAAAGAATTTTTCTGCCTGGGCCTGCCTCCCAGGACCTGCCTGAGATCAGATCAGAATATGGACAGGAAAGAGACTTCGGTCTCATCAGGACTTATGCATGTTAGCAGGAGGAGGAAGAATTGTTCCCTCCGTGCATATCTGTGCTAGGTGGCAAGTGGGCAGAAAGAATCAGAGTAGGAATTGTCCCCTGTCTGGTCAGGGGGCAAACCCCATCCATGGGTTTCCCAGTTCCTTAAAATGCCAGGGAACCAGTAAGGAGGGTCAGCTCCTCCCAGAATAGTGAAGGGAGGCTTCATGGAGGCAGTGATGTCAGAGCTGGGTATTGAAGGATGCATAGGAGTTTACCATGATGATAATACTTAAACTCAAGAATATGTACTAAAATATAAATTACAAATAAGCAATACAGTATAATGGTTAATGAGGTCTAAGTCTTATTGTTAATAATACCTGCAGTTATCATTGTGGAGGACTTATCATAGGCAACGCCCAGGAATGCACCCTGGACATAAGTACAGATTATCTTCACCTTACAGAGGAGACAACAGAGGCTGAAAGAGTGATGTCACACAGCTAGCATGTGGTAGAGCCAGAATTTAAACCCCAATTTGTCTGACTCCAGAGCCCTTGCTCTAAATCACACTACAGACTGCCAGGCTGGGAAGACGGAAGGTCCCAGCTGATGTTCCCAAGGTCAAGGAAAGTTCAGGGTTTGTTGATAGCCAGAAGTGGCAGGCTGCAGCCTGGGAAGGCTATGGAGGGAGCAGTGGGAGATGGGCCTCACAGAGAGACTGGGCTCTACACACCAGGACCAGGTTTGGCATTTAGTTAGAGGGCTGTGGAGAACCCCAGCATGTTCTGTTCTCCCTCTTCAAGGAGCAGCACTGGAAAAGCCCCACTGTGTGGGTGGAGAGGGGCTGAAGGAGGTGACCCAGGCCTTAGCCAGACCTTGGCCGTCCTGGTGCATCCCCACCCCCTGCCTGCAGCGGAGCAGGAAGGCGGCCCCTGCTGGCTCCTTTCCCCTGGCGGACTGCCGGCTCGTTTGGGTGGGCAGAGGCATCCAGACTATGGCTGGGCTCCTGTCGAGGTGGTTCACGCCTGTCCCCACCCCCCGGTCCCAGCCTGCTGACAGTTCCCAAGCACCCACCTGCACTTCACCGCGTCTGCCCCTTCACAGCTGGGGCCATGAGCCCGAGAGGACACAGCGAGTCAGGCAGGGACACCGAACCACTGCCTGCCCCTCAGTGCCTTCCCCGTGGGGACAAGGGAGTCCAGGGTCAAGAGGGAGACACATTCACCTTTGCAGCTCTCCCTCTGCTTGGGGCAAACAAGAGGGAGGATTCCTCCTGGCCCTCCAGGACGTCACAGGCCAGGGAGGAGCCTGAACACAATCAGGCAGGGCCAAGAGGGGAAGTGTTCCTGGCAGAAGGAACAGCACAGGCAAAGGCCTGGACGTGTCAACTTTGTCCCAGACGCGGGTGCAGCGGCTTACTCCGCCAGCAGGCAGCTCCGCTGAAAATAAAGACCAGCTAGCTAGAAGCTTCCCGGGCCCACCAGCCCCAACCCCATAGTCTTTGTTTGTTTGAGGAGAGCTTTCTGGGCAGCCCAGCCGCCCCACCCCATCTCAGTAGGGGCGGCTTTCCCAGCAACTCCCGCACGAGGACATCCTGTGGTCGGGGTGTGGGGAAGCCCTCGGGCAGCTCACGTGTGCTGAGCCCACAGGTCTGGGACAATGGAGCCGCAGGCAGGGAGCCAGGGCAGGGGGGGCAGGGCCGGACGGACAGCAGGGCGGGAGGAGCAGAGCCCCTGGCTGTCCACGAGAACCTGGGCCTGAGCCTCAACTTTCTGTAAGACAGGCGATGCCCCCTCCTCCTAGGGCTTGGACAACCTCCCCAAGGTGCTGTCCACTCTCATGGAGGTCCCAGGGCTCAGCGTGCTGCCTGAAGACCTTCTCCCCTGGGGCCCCACAGAGGGGCCAGCACCCAGAAGCTCAGAACAACCCCCGCTCAGGGCTCTGTGCCTTGGCAGGCGGCCCCAAGGCCCCCCATCTGTGAAGCTGTGGAGCCTAGAGGTGGTCCGGGAGCAGGAGCAGGCGAGGTCGGAGCTGGGGTGCCCTGGGATCCCACACTGTGGCCTTAGAGCCCACGTCCAGCCCCCACCTCGGCCTGGGCTGAACCAGCGCTATTTTTACAGAGTCCAGATCCGGCCGACCTATTATTTGGAGAAGACTTGCCATCCTCCACATCCTGTGGGCAGGGAGGGTGCTCAGGCAGGCATGGGGCAGGCAGGGGTCAGGCTCTGCTGAGTACCCTCCCTGCCCACAGGATGTGGAGGATGGCAGCCCAGGCCAGCCAAGACGACGGCGAGGACCCAGGATGGCCTGGCCCCACCGGTGCCTGAAAGCCCACCACACTCAGACTTCCTGCAGGAAGAACAGAAACCGCTCCTCCTTCACACCCCGCACAGGACGTCAGCCCTGGGGTGGCCCATCAGGCCTCAGGGGGAGAGAGGTTCTTGGGCCTCCCTTCTGACAGGAGGGCCCTGCGGGGAGAGCCACAGGGGCTGCCCAGCTTTGCCTTCGGAACCCGAGCCTTTGCCGAAGCGGGAGAACGTCGCTGGGCTGGCCAAAGTGGACAGGGAGCAAGGCCAGAAGGAGACTCAGCCCCAAAGCAGAGGCACTGTCTGGTTTCAGTCTGAGCTGGCTCTTCCTCTGTCCCCACTCTCCTCTCCCACCCCCCAGCCTGGCACTTCCTCATGACCCCACAAACCCCAGCCCTGAGCTGCCTTCCAGCCTCCTCCGCCATCCATTCCCCCACTGAGCCCCAGAGTGAACGCCCTGATGCACATGTCTTATAGGGACCTGCCCTGCTCCAAAACCTGCTGTGGCTCCCCACTGCCCCAAGACAAAATCCAGACGCCTCTCACAGTCAGGTCCTGCCTGCTGTGCAGCCTCCTCTAACTCAATTCTCCCCACACTCTAGCCCACAGCCGATGAACCACGAGTCACCAGAGCCAGGCAGCACCACAAAGAGCCTTCACCCCTACTCGCTGCTTTCCCTAACCTGCGTTTATGCCGATTTCCTCACATCCATCTTCTAATTTGCTCTTTTTCTCTTCAACTGGGTCCAGTCTAATTAACTGATCTAATTATTACATTTTTTAATTTGAATACTTATATTTTTTACTTCTGGAATTTTGAATTTAGGTCTTTTAAACAGCCCCCTGTTCTTTTTTAATAATGTGTTATTCCTGCCTTATAAATTCTACTCTTTCCTGTCAAGCTTTGAAAATTAAGCATACCCAATGTTAAGCCCCTTTAAGACAAGTCTGTTCTCTGTAGTTCTTCAGGAGCTGGTTTTCCTACCTTCTCTGGCCCGGTTGACTCCGTCCCACAAAGGTGGGCTTTCCTGTGTGCTCTGCTCATTTGGAATTTGAGTTTGTCTTCAGTGTCATCCGTGTCCCATGCAGGCCCTGGGCCGTGAAGACATACCTAAGGAGCAGTTTTGGATTTGCCCCTGCTGGGGTCCCTGCCAACACTGGCCTACATGGAGAAGGGGGTGGCAGTCCCAGGCCTGTGCAAAGCAGGAGCTAGACGAGCTCTCTGCAGAAAGCCAGGAAGGAAAATATCCTTCCAAGAATGGAAAAACTGCCCACCGGCCTGGGGGCACAGCGTGAAATCAGGGAGCTTGCTCTGGGCTCTGGGTGGAAACTGAGTCACCCAGGCAACATTAGAACCCTCGCCGGCACTGCCCAATGCTCAGGGCAAAAAAACCCCTGAGCTTGGAAACTGGGCCAGACTGCTGACGCTCTGATAAATCTGGGTGATGGGCATGTGCAGATTCGTTGTACTATTCTCTCTCTACTTTTCATGTGGATTTAAATTCTTTCATAAAAATGTTTACATTAAAAATACTGCAACAAGCTTCTAAGACATATCCTGGTCCCCAAAGACTATACCACTTGGCTTCAGTACCAGCTCCCGTTCCTGTTTGTGAGTTCAACTCTTTGCTTCTGGCACCTGGAAATTTCCCTGCTAGCTTTAGCTTTCAAGCTCAGCTATATAATTTAAATGTTGGTATATTTTATCCAGCTTGGAGGGGGAAGGAGAGCTTCTCACATCTACTGACAAACTGACTGGAAGTCCTTGCCCCTGAACAAACTCTAACTCATCCTTCAAAACCCCACTCAAATGTCCCCTCCTCAGGGAAGTCTTCTCCACCTGCCACCAGGCAGAGCTAGGTGCCCACTCGCTGCCATCCCCCCAGGCTCCCTCCCTGCCTGGGTGGGGACTGGATACGTTTTCTGTTCCCATCGATAGAGGGAGTCTACCTGAGTGCAGAGACTGAGTTCATGGCAGAGCCCAGCACAGGGCCTGCCAAGCAGCAGGTTCAGCGTTAGCCGCCCCTTTGGGTATAGGCCATGGGGGCTCCTGATCTCCCAAAACAGTGAGACCCAAGGGCTGTAACTCTGCCATGGGCTTTCGCTCAGCTATGGCTGCTGCTGGGGACTCAGGGGCCAGCTCTGAGCTGGCAGCAACCTGCAAGGGGGCTGCCGAAAGTAGGCTCTTTCTAAGCCAGCTCTCATGCTCCGGTCCCAAGGGGAGACAGCAGGGGCAGGTGTGGGCCTAACCCTCAGCCACCCCCCACCCTGCCTCCTGGCCCAGCAGCCCCTGGTGCCCACAAATAAGCAGGCAACCCGGCTCTCAGCCCTGGCCCTTTGATCTGGGCAAGCACCAACACCTGGCTGGCGCCCTCCACCTGGCTCCAACCTTATCGGGGCTTGGGGAAGAGACAGGTGCCCGGGGCCCAGGCCAATTAGGTGATTTGCCTGGTTGCCCACTGAGTCACATCCTGGTCTAGCTCGCCTGGTTTCTTGGCTGAGATGGCTGAAGGAGTGAGGACACTCGGGAGCCATCCCAGCTGTGCCAGGGGGAGGTAGCAGGGCGAGGGCCATGGGGTAGGGACCAGAGGGTCTCTGAGAGTGCTGGGGACTCTCAGCATGGCCCAGAGGCACCTACCCTGAGGACACTGAGATGTGAGACTCTCAGACACTGGGGACAAGCCTCACCAGTCCCTTGGCCATCTGTGCCTCCTCCCCAAGCCAAGAGGACAGCAGACAGAGCCCCAATTCCAGTCCTGCCACTCTCTCGCCATGGGACCTTAAGCAAGTCATTTCCCCTCTCTGGACCTCTGTCCCTTCATCCAGAAAGTGAAGCTGACAAAAGGGAGCTCGTAGGAGGAAGAATCAAACAAGATGATGCCCGTGGGTAATTTGTCCACCTCCAGCCAGGTCACCAGGGATCAGCAGGGACTGCATGACCCTTAGCCAAGAAGGCAGCCTGGGACATAACTGCAGCAGCGCTGTGACCCTCACAGCCCTTCCACCCTCTCCCTGGGTGGCTGCCCTGGCCCTGACCACACTTAAGGAGGGCTGAATGGAGGAGGCTGGGGCAGAGCCTGGCTCAGATCAGTCAGCAAGGCCAAGACCAGGAGGAGATGAGGCTCGGGCCGGGTCCCCAGTGACTCAGGGGCCATGGAGGGAGGGGCTGGGCAGCTAGGCTCTCCCCCGCCCTTCCCACACTAGCCCAGCAGCCTGCTCCCTCCCACGCTCCCATCTGGCTTGAGCTCTGTCTTCCTGGCTGCGAGTGCTGGTCACTGCATTACGCAGAGCCCAGGAGGCTAGAAGGACCTGTCCCAGGCCCTGGGGCAGGCTGACTTGCTCTGGCCTGGCCAGAAAGGCCCAGCAAGGGTGGAGGGGTCAGGGAGGGACTTGGACTCATGTCCTGGGGGGAGGTAACGTCTGCAGGGGCAGGGACCTGGCCACCCTTAGGAGGTGCTGGACCGCACAGCCTTGCCCCAGTCCTAGCTCGGTCAACCCTCATGTGTTAGGGCTGAGACCTGGGGCTATCACACCCCCTCTCTCTGAGCCCCAAAGACACCATCTGGGACATGAGGACAGGCACCAAGCCTGACGGAGTGGCTGTGGCATTCCCTGAGCTCACGGAAGCTGTGGAGGCCTGGCACTATGCATACTGGAATGCCACCTAGACAGGTCAGGCAGGTTCCTGGACAGAGCCGCTTGCTCCATGCCTCCCTCCCCAGAGAGCCGGGCAGGGGAAGGGGTGCACGGACTGGAATGCAGACCACGAACTTTCTCCCACTCATCTGACTGGGCCTCACAGCCAAGTAGACTCCAAGGCCAAGGGAACCAGCCACGCAGCAAGGTTGGGGCCGGGTCAGGACCAGCCGTGGGATGCAGCGCTAGCTCTGAGTCTCTGCCCAGGCCTGAGGGTCCTGCTGAGGCACGGCCAGCATGGCCATAGCCAATGGGAGGGCCAGGGAGCCGGGAGCTCAGGTTCTATGGGGCCATGTAGCAGGCAGGGCAGGGACAAGGGAGATGTGGACCCTGGAGAGAGAGGCAGATAGGCTGGGATAGCTGCTTAATGACCTGCCACACTGCCCAGTCCCAGGGGCCCTGGGCCCTGGCTCCCTGCTGGTCAGGGCAGAGAACCTCAGGCCCAGGACTAGCCCAGGATCCAGGTTCTCAGGCTCCTGAGTTTGGGACCGGCTCTGGGGCTGACCAGGGGGAGTGTCCTGCTTTGACATCTAAGAGGTGACTTCCAAGTTGGTGGCAATGGAAGGAATTGGGAGCAGGGGAGGATATGGAAACAGGATCACCAAGGTTCTATTGACATTGCCCAACTAACTGACCTAAGGCGTTCCCTTCACCAACCAGCCTCAGGAGGGACCATGGATCACTGGGTCCCGAGGAGGCCCCCAGACCCAAAAGAAGGGTCATCTCCAAGGACTGGGGCCCTCGGCCTGCACTCATCTATCTCCCACAGCCCCTCGGGGCGGGTGTTATTTGTCTTGTTTGACAAGAAGAGAAGCAGAGGCTGGAAGAAGTGATGGCTTGGTGAGTGGCAACAGTGGCATCTGGACGCAAAGCCCAGGCTCTTTCCAGCAAGTCAGGACCGGGGAAGAGCCCAGCTGGGAATGAGCCAGCAGGGTGGAGGCCAGGGCAGGGGCGAGGGCGGGAGGGGGGCCTCACCTGACTGCAGCAAGCCGGCGCCTCGGTCCTTGACCCCGAAGTGCTGCTGAATGTCCAGAAGGACGCCTGGAGGGGCAGACAGAGGGTGCTTACCAGTGACGTCTGATGCCCAGTGCCCACACTCCCCCACCCACCTGGGTGACTCCCAGTCCCAGCTCAGCCCTCTTTTCACCCTGCAGGGCCCTGCCTGGCCCTATCTAGAGAACTCCACCCTCCCCAGTTTAGCCAGGCCACGGGGGACCTTGGAGGCCAGCTTCCATCCTGCCCGCACTGGGCCTCCCGTGCTCACCCTGGGCATAGGATCCCACCCCTCACTCAGCCACTGCAGGGGTCCGAGGCAAGGCCCCTCGGGGGTCACTCAGCCAAGCCTCCTATCTGACTGCCGGGGCCTCTCGCCCACCTGTGGCCCAGCCCCAGACTTGCTGCTGGGACCTGAATAGACATGGGCCCCGCCCTCAGGGGAGACCACAGAGCCCACAGCCCAGAGCGCAGGTGGGCAGCCACTGAAAGCTGCAGGGGCAGCCCTCTGGCCAAGGAGAGGGCAGAGGGGGCTCGTGGGCAACGCTCACCCCTGCTCACCTGCATGAGCACCCGTGCACACACACGCAAACACACATGCTCACTCAGCTGTCCTCAGCCTGATAACCAGGACCCTCAGTTTTCCAGTGCAGGAGCTGAGGTGCAGAGGGAATCAGGCGGGGCTCCAGGCCTGCTTTCTTGGGGGAAGGGGATCTCTTGAGGCCATGTCTGCCCTTCTCCCAAGTCCCAGCCCCCTCTGCTCTCCCGTCAGGGCGTTGCATGTCAAGGGGGCAACTAGAACATCTAGAAACCACCGGCAGCTGTGGACAGACAGAGCCAGACTCCTGGACCCCCTTGTAGCATTCAACCAGGGCTCCTAAGTAAACACAAGCCCCAGCCCCGCAGGCCCCAGGGGCCCCGCCTCAGCTTATCTCTAAGGACAGCAGGAGGCTGGGCCACAGGCCAGAGCCCCCCGACCACCACACACGTGCCTGGAGAGGGGACAGAGGAGAAAGGAGGAGGAGACAGGGCTTGCCTCAGCAGCTCCCCATATAGGGGCCAGACAAAGGGACTGGACCCTGCCTTCGGGGGACTCCCAGGGCTCTTCACGGTGATGATGGTGATGTCAGCATTGAAAATGATGATGGTTCGCATCACTGAACTATAAGTGCTTTCCTAGGTTAATCCTCACACAATCCTAGGAAGCTGGCACAACTATCCCACTGGACAGATGAGGAAACTGAGGCACAGGAGGTTAAGCCATGTGTTCAAAGTCATACAACAGGAAAGTGGGGGAAGAGGGAATCTCCAAGCACTGTATGGAGGTCCCGTCTGGTGGCTGGGGGCATGGAAGGGGGCAGAGTGGAGCATCACTGTCCCTCTCGAGACCCAGGGCCAGAACATTGAGCTATGTCCCAGGATGCAGAGTCAGACCGGCTGTGTCCCCGCAGCCTGACAGCCAAGAGAAGCTGGCTGCCTCCTTGTTAATGCCCAAAGTGGATTTACCATAATTACCCATAATGAAGAGGCTGAGTGAGGCCCAGTTAATGACTTAATAACCAAGGCGGGTTGTGGTCTTGCCTTGAAGGCGGAAGCCAGGGGCCAGTCCTAGGTCTGTGAATGGCATGGCCACCAAGTGGAACCTCTGAGGTGCCCCAACCTGGCCTCTGAGGCCCAGAGTTCCGTCAGGGCCTATGGGTGGCATGGCTGGGCCCAACCTTGAGGAGCCACCCACAGCCCCCTCCCAGCCCCACAGCCCATTCCCACTCCTGAGCCAGGGCCTCTGCTCCCCTCCTGATGCGTGGGTCTGATCACATCCCTCTCTCGAATAGTCACCATGACCAGCAGCTCCCCAGTGCCTCAGGGGAGGACCCAGGCCCTTCACCAGGCCACAGGGCTGCAGGTTCAGCCCTGCCAACCCCACCCTCCAGCCCCAATTCTCAGGACACCACCCCTCCCCCATATTCCAGCCACCCCAAACTACTCATGGCCCCCCGACTGCATACGCTTCCTCTTCTACCCTGGCACAACTCTGCTGGCTGTGCTAATTCCTGCCACTCCTTCAAGACTAATTCAGATGCCTCCTCTTCTGGGATGTCTTCCCTGATTTACCCCCCTCCCACCACCCTCAATAAATTAGTTGCCCCCATTCTTCCCTGGCCACCCTTGTTTTAGCACTTGTCACACCAGGATTAGTTAGTTCTAAGGGGAAGACACATAGGGATGTAGATATGAGACCCTTGGACCCACTGTGGCCGGGAGCTAAGAGCTACCAGTTACTGGTTCTGCTAAGTTCCAGGTCCTGCGTGAGGCTCTATGATGGCATTTCTATCCCTGCCGCCTATGCCGGTATCTATGATCATCATCCCCATTTTACATATGAGAAAACCGAGGCTCTGAGAAGTGAAATAACTTGTCACACAGCACATAAGATGTCAGAGGTGAGATCTGAAAGCAGGTCTGTCGCCCTGAACCAAAGCTTCTGCTGCAGTGCCTCTGCACAGTCTGCTCTCGGCCCCCAGCCGGGCCCAGCACCCGGCCCCCCACAGTGACTGTGGAGTGGACACATAAACAGATGGGCAAGTGTCCGCTCCATCCCCCACCAGACCATGAGCCCCTCAAGGGCCGGGGCCTGGCAGGTCATCTCCAGGACCCAGAACAGGGACTGCCATGGTTTAGGAGTTGGGTAAGGACGGGTGGAGTCGGGAGGTAGCAGGAAGGTAAAACTCCCACTGGGCCCCACACAGTGGGTCCCCACCCACAGTTGAGAGGAGGGCGTGGATCTGCAGGAACCGTAGGCTCACTTTCTGGGAGGGAGGCCATATCAAACTGGTCATCGTGAAGATGGCATGTGTCCACAGCAAATCAAAACACTCTTGCTTCTTCCCTGAGGACTCCCAGAGTCCTCTAGCCACCTGAGTGAACTTGGTCCCCCTCCCATACTCCAAGGCCCAACGTTTGCCTCTGCCTCCAGGAAGCCTCCCCTGATCTCCTCTACTGTGCAGAGCTCCTGGTAAGGGGGAGGAACATTTTTCCATGTCCAGAGTGGCATCCAGGGCCCCTGGGAACTCCTGGGCAGTCTAGACCCCAAGGCACAAGAAGCTTTGGATGACCCCACCCCAGCACCCCCTGGGGCCCGGCTTAGGGTCCAAGGCCTAAGCTCCAGGCAGAAGAGCAGGGAGCAGGCCTCATGCAGGCCGTAAGGCCCTAGGTCAGGCCCTGCCTGAGCCTTTCTAGGTTGTTTTCCCTCTTGTAGGCCTGGCAGGGGCCGTGGCCGCAGGCGGGTGAAATCCCGCTGGCACGGGAAGCTTGTGTCACAGCAGCTCGGCCGCTCATCTCAGATTTTCCTCTGGGCTCCAGCCTGGCTTGGGCCCACACACCCCCTCCCTTCTTCACCACAGCCTTATTTTTAGCCTCTTTCCTGGAGGCTGAGGTTTGGTGGGTCATAGGACGGGCCTCACGCCCAGGAGCAGCCTCCTACAGCTCAGGCCAAGCCCACTTTGCCAGCCCCACCAGCCCGTGGCATGCAAGGTGGGGCTCCCACCCCACACGCAGGCCCCAGGCCTCCCACGGCCACGGCTCCCAACTCAGGCCTCACCAGTCAGTCACCCAAAATCCACGGCCAGGATCACCCTCTGCCCACAGGGTCCTCCCTTCCGGGCCAAGAAAACATTCTGGAACAGCAGTAGCATCTGAACTTTCTCATCCATTGACCCCAGTTACAGCCTCCCAAGCCCCCAAGGGAGGGCCCCCCTGTCCAAGGCCAGCTGTCCCTCTTGCCTCCCAGGGGTCTTGCCCTGGGTCAGCCCCTGGCACGAGGTCGAACTCCCAGCACCTCCCTCACTTCCATCTCCTGCACGTCAGCCCACAAACGTGCTCCCCTCTCTCCCATCCTGGTGGTGAAAACAATCCTGATTTGTCCCCTCTGCCAGCCACTCCTTCCCTCTCCACCCTTCACAGTTGAAGTTCTTAAAGAGTTCTCTACCCTCCCCAACTCAATGTCCCCACCTCCATCTCTCCCATGAAACCAACCACCTCGTGGTGGCTCAGCCCCACAGACTCTCTCATCCCTCAGGGTCTTTCCAGCCACCGGGACTCTGATTCCACAGCTCCACCCCCTGGTCCCCATTCCTGAGCAGCACCGTGGCACCACCCAGACACCTGGGAGTCAGCCATGACATCCCCTCGCCTCCCTCGGCCCCATGAATGGGCCCCAGTGATTCTCTCTCTTCTTCACCACCTGGCCTCCTCCCTGAGCTCCCCGCCTCCAGCCTCTCCCGGCCCACCCAGCATCCCTCCTGCAGCCTGATCTCACAAGCACTTATCGATCTCCTACCAAGTCCTGGGCTGGGGCCGTAGAGACCACGGGACGGTGTCTGGACTCCAGGAGCTAATGTCATGGCCCAGTGGTTGTCAACTCTGGCTAGGGCTCAGAGTCACCCAGGAGGTCTTCAGAATCCACTGGCCCAGGCCCCTGGTTCAGGAATAGCTACTAACAATGACGACAACATGGGTATTAACACGTATTGAGCGCTCACTATGTGCCAGACACTGTTCTGAGAGTGTTGCGGGCATTAGATCATGGAGTGTGGCTGCCCAGTAAAGCTTGTGGCTCCCCATGGCCACCCAAATCGAGCCCAGACTTCTTGCAGCATTCGAGGCCTCCGTGACCCAGATCTGCACAATCACGCTGTCCAGAGGTAAGACCCAGGAATCTATTAACACACTGCCCGGGTGACTGGAAACCACTGGCCTGGCTGGTCGGAGGCCCCTGTGACTCGCACATCACAGCCTGCAGGCCTCCAAGCCTCGACCACAGCTGTGCCCTCTTCCTGGGTGTCCATCTCCACCTGCTGAGATCCACCTCATCTGGGGCCCACATCCAAGGTCACGTCTACCAGGGTGCCCCCGCAACTTTCTCCTCTGCAGCTCTGGTGGAAGAGGTCCTGTAACCTCGAGGGCACCCCCAGAGCTGGATGGAATCTGGCCGAACTCACCCAGCTGGCTGGCCACAGATACTCACGGGGATCCCCTATCGCTGCTGGTCCCTCAGGAGCCCCCAGAGGAGCCAGGACCAGATCCCACCTGCTGACATCAGAGAGTCCTCAAAAAGGCCAAGGCGTAAGAGGAAGCCCAAGCTGACCTCAGGACCCCCCAGCTCAGGCCAGCATCAGAGGCAAGGTTGGGCCAACATGATCCTGATATCAGGACAGGCCACCTGGTGCTCAAGCTCACTCCCCCAAGCACAGTCATCATCGCCCCACGTTCACCCTGCCTCTCTCAGAGCAGCAGGCAACTTAGCTGAATTCCCAAGAGCATGAGCTACAGAGCCAGATCATCTAGGTTCAAATCCTGGCTTCTCTACCTTCCCTACTGGGTGACCTTAGGCAAGTTACTTAATCTCTCTGTGCCAGTTTCCTTCTCTCTAAGAAGGCTTAATTTTAACGTCTGCCTCATCTGATTGTTGTGAGGTTTAAATGGGTTAGTTCATGCAAAGTGCTTAGAATGGCACTTTGCGCATAGTAGGTACTCAATAAATGTTATACATGTTATCACGGATCATTAACTCATGGGGCAGGAGCCCCCGCCATGACCAGAGAACAATGGGAACTCCCATCTCAGTGTTCTTTTCTCCACAATGGGGCAGATGGCTGGAAAGACAGGGCCTAGGGCTCTGAAGGGATGGGCCGTGCCCACCACTGGCTGGTCCCTCTCGGAGGGACCCTGGTCCCCCTGTGGGGGCCTCAGAGCTGGATGACTCTGGAAGTCTCACCCCTGCTCCAAGGCTTGGCGGCAGCCCCCGCCCCAGTAATTATAGGGGCCTGAGGGCTTGGCTCTGCTGACCTGGCTCTGGATGGCTAAGGCTGGGAAACCACAGCCTGGCCCCACCAGCACCCCGCAGCCTAAGGGGACCGGCCAGGCGGTCCCTGAGCCAGGACCCCAGGCTCTCAAGCACACACACTTCTACCTGCCCCAGAGTCTCCATGCACAAGATCCTGCCCCAGTGCCCCAGGGACAGGCTGAGTGACCTCATGAGCATCTGGTCCCTACTCTGAGCCTCAGGGTGCCCATCTGAGAGTGACCCAGGATCCCCATACGTCCGTTCCGGTCCACCCTAAATCTCAGTCACATTTGTTCTACATATGCCGACCCTCCTACCTCCACGTCGCCCTATGAATCTGGGTCATTAATGTCAGGACAGCTTAGTGGTCATCTCTGCAGGGACCATGAGGACGAGGCCCCCAGCCCCAGAGCCTTAGCCACCTAGAGGGACCCCACCCCCTCCCTAGAGAACCTAGATTCTGAACTTGTCCCCCTAAGGAGCTGGAGACCGTAACACCCCTCTCTACCCAAGAGCCCTGCCCACAGACCCCGCCAGCCCTAGAGAGGAACTCCCTCCCCAGAGCACAGAGAGCCCTACCTCCTCCCCACCAAGTCTCTAAGCCAGAGTAGGCGGGGACAGGCAGCCTGGCCTCTGTCCTGTGATTCTAGTCTATCATTTGGGGCCAGCGTTCCTGGAACCAGACTCAGCCTTAGCAATTTGGGGGCTTTGCACAGCTCCTCCTTTCCCAGCTCAGCCTCCCTGGCCCTGTCCTGCCTCAGGGCCTCCCAAGACCCCCGGGGGGCCAAAGACAAGGTGGCCAGACTCTTATCAGGACCCGCAGAGGGCGTAGCCTGTGTGGCCACAGACATAGGATAAGCCTGGGGGTACGGGGGGGGGGGGAGATAAGAGACCTCAGAAGGCACAGGTCAAGCCCACGAACTCCCAGCCTTCTCCCCATGTACTGCTCCAGTGGCTGAGGAGACCAGCGACTCCTGCTCCCACTTCTCAGATGGAAAACTGAGATTCAGAAGGGGAATGGGACAGGGGCCACAGAACCAGGCAGGAGCTAGGCTGAGCTAGCCTCCAAGCTCCCAGACCCAGCCTGTGTTCCCCACCCTCACCCCAACAAGACCCAGAAAAGAGGCTGCAACCAGCCCCCTCTCAACATCCACAACAACTGCCCTCACATGGGTGCTAGAAACAGCGTGTGGCCAAGTAACGCCACCCTCCCCAGGCACGGCCCTTTACAGTTTACAAAGCCTCATCATGCTCCTTGCCTCCTGGGACTCCATTCAGCAAATCCACGCTTGACAGTGAAGGGACCACGAAGATCTCACGGAGCTACCAGGTTGTCGGGGGGAGACCCCAGCAAGGTCTCCACGGTAGCAAAGGACTGAGGGGGAGGTGGGAGGCTGAGACCCCATCCCTAGCCTCCAAGCTCTGGCCAGTGCATTGTTCCTGCTTACTTCTTGTTCTGATGTAAATGCTCTGGCCTCTGCCACATCTCCCCCAGGACTCTTTTCATCAACCTCCCACCTACCCGGAGAGGGCGAGGCCCAGAGCAGCCCAGCGTGCTTCACACCACCTTGCTGAGTGACCTGGGGCCAGCCCTACACCTCGAGTGCCCTCTCTACAGAAGAGACAGAGCAAAGCCACCACAGTGCCCTCCTGCATGTACAGAAGCCACTCTGCCCAGCATAGGGGCGAGGAGGCCCCATTGTCACGGTTGCAGGCTGGGCAGACAGGGACCGGGCTGACCACTTCCCCCATTTCCTTCCCGGAGACACGACGCCCGCAGCTCATTGTGTGCCCTGCTCAGGACAAAAGGGCAGCATCGGCCACCATGCGAGAAGCCCCGGCCACGGCAACAGGGCCCTGGTCCTTATACAGGGTCATCCAAACCTACCAGCGCCCCTTCAGCCCAGGATGGGCTTTGGGGTCAGGCAGGGCGGGGTCAACCCAACTCTGCCGCTCAGTCAGTCAACAAGGGCCAAGCCCGTGCCAGCGCCCCATGCATACTGGGGCCACAGAGATGACCTGGCTCAGCCCCTCGAGGCTGGAGGGAGATGGCCACCCTACACAGGGGTAGGTGCTATCATGGACGCAGAATAGAGCAGAGTTGAAAACCAGGAGTCAGGCAGCCGGCTCAGCCCAGAGAGTTGGGGAAGCCTTCCTGGAAGGAGGGCAGAGGTACCACTAAGACCCACCAGGGGAAACAGGTTGGCTGCTGCAGCAACTAGGAAACAGACCTGGTTATCCTGGGGCAGGGAGGTGCAGGCAGAGCTGGGGGCCAGCAGATAAGAGCTCCTGAGACCAAGTGCCCCACACTACCCTTGAGAGCAAGACCCTGACCACAGAAAGAGAGGAACAAAATCATCTGTTGTGGATGCAGGGCTCAGAGAGGGTCAGTTTCTGCCTTAGGTCACAGAGCAAGTCTGGCAAAGCCAGGAAGAGGAAGTTCAGCCCAGGAGACAGTCAGGGCCCAACAGGGAGCCCAGCACCAGGAGCCTGGGGATGGAGCCAGTGTCCTCTTTGCTTCCCTCACTCTCATCCCACTTCTGCCCTCAGGATTTCAGGCCCCACACCCAGGCAGAAACAAAAGCCACTTCCTGTCTGGGGAAGGGACCCGGGGCTCCTCCTCTCGGAGCAGCTCTGACCGGGGCAGCCTCACTCTTGGACCAGGCATAACCTGCAGCCCTGAAGCCTTCTTGTCCTAATCACAGGCTGGGCCGGGCACTGGCCCTGAGTCCCAGACCAAGGTGGTGAGTTTCAAGGCACTTCCTCTGCCAGGTCAACAGCTCAGCCGAGGTGCTGGCAGAAGCAGCCGGAAGGTGCCTGAGGAGGAAGAAGAGCAAGAAAGTGGGCAGCTGCTGGTTAGTCATTCCAGGCCAGCGGGCGGTTCCCCTGGGTGCTGACCTGCCAGCAGGTGCTCTGGAATGCGGCCCTGGGACACCCCGCCCTGTAGACCTGAGATAATGCTGACTTGGCGGTGGCCAGGGCGGGGCTACCCAAGGGGACAAGGCCACTTGAGGGGGGCAGGGCCGGGGCAGTGTTGACTATCCTTATCCACAAAGATAGCCACAGAGCTTGGGGCTCAGCCTGGCCTCTACACCCAAGAGACCCTGTAAAAGGCCCTGGGCCTTCATTTCCCCATCTGTCAGCTCTGGACATACTTGACCAGGGGGACAAAAAGGAGCGAGGAGGCCCAGCCTGGAAGCCCCCTCCTGCACCCAGCTCAGGTGTTTGGGGCAGCCCCCAGTCCCCGCCAGGCCTGTGTTCCCGTCTGGGTCCCTGTGCTCCGCTCTTCTTCTGGGTTTGTGTTAGTGGGCGGTTGCCATGGATACCGGTCTCAGCTTCTTTGGCAGAAAAGGTCTCCCCGAGGGCAGGGCTCCGCCTCTCCTCATGAGCCCCTGCTCCACCCTGTTTCAAGTGCCCAACCTGCCACGGGCTGGATCAAAAGAAAACAGGTCTCAGGAAGGGCCAGGTGCCCCAGAGAAGCTGGGGAAGGATCTCAGCTCTCAAACAGTCCTCCAACCATGAACAGGGCCTGCGCCAGCTCCCTCTTGCTGGGCCTGGTTCCAGGAGCAGAACGCTGCCACCTCCACCCGCAGCTCTGCTTCCATTTTACAGATGGGGGAACGGGCGCCCAGGGGCAGAGGCAGCTCTGGCACCAGCCAGCAGAGCTGAGATGAGGAGACCTCGCTCCTCCTGAGGGGCTCCCTCCTCCTCCTGACCTGGTATCCGTGAGTGGGCTCAGACTGGAGAGTGGGGGGCTGCCAGGCTGGTTGGGGCCATGGGGGCAGGAGCCACATGCCCTAGGGGAGCTCAAATTGCCTTTGCTCAACTGAGCTGAAATTCATCTGCCCAGAGGGCTTGTGCCCTAGCCAGCGCAGTCTCCAAGTTTCCAGGCCAGAAGCAGGGGGCACACCCCTGCCTCCACTAGGAGAACACCATACGAGGGGGTTCTGGTCCTGCTCCGTCCTGCCGTGTGACCTTGGATAACTGCCCGCATTTTCCGGGCGTCAGTGTCCCTGTCCGCACAAGGAGTTGGCGGGAACGGTGTAGAGGCGGTTTCTGGGCTGCCTCAATTTCATCCAACGGAAGCAAGGCTCAGTGAGGGCCAGGCCCTCCGCACCTGCTTCTGAGGCCTGCTGCCCTCAGGGGGTTCTCATGGGGAGGAGGAGAAGCCATAATTAGCAGGATCACGGGTGGCGCTGGGAATGCTAGGGCAGAGGCAGAACCTACTAGAGTTCCCAGGATGGAGACCAGCCATGGTGGAGAAGGGAGGCGTCCTGAAACAGAGAAAAACGGGACGGGAATCGCGGCCGGGGCACAGCTTGAGCAGGGGCCTGGAAGAGAAGGCAGCTGCATTTGCGAGGTCGCCTAGGAGTCTGGCCTTGTCCCGGGTGCTAAAGAGACATTCTCATTTACTCCACACAACCCCAGAGGTGGAGAGGAGGAAACGATCACCCAGAAGGCTGAGGCGACATCCCCAAGGTCACACAGCTCGTAAGTTGAAGAGCCTGGACTCGAACCTGGCATCAAAGACTCTAGACCTACAGTATCCACTGCAGGGGCCCCTAGCCCCCGTGGCTGCTGAGCACCTGAGATGCGGCAGAACAAACTGACAGGTGCTGTAAATGTAAAACACACACTGGCGTTCAAAACTTTGTATGAAAAAGAGGGCAAAATATCCCATTAATAGTTTTTATATTGATTCCATGTTGAAATACATTGGATATATTGAGTTGAATAAAGTACATTAATTCATTTCACTTATTTCTTTTTACTTTTTTAATGTGGCTACTAGAAATTTTTAAATTATATATATGGCTTGCATTATATTCCTTTCGGACAGAGCTGGTCTACACCGCGAAGACAGAAATGCCCAGAACAGATTTAAAGGAAGAGAGCGGGCACTCCCCTCATTCTTCCATGGGAGAGCCAGGGCCAGATTGTGAGGTTCTCAGGGGTCAGGTGGGTGTGAACATCAAAGGTGACTGAGCAGTGGAGCATCTGCATCCCCTCCTCTGTCCCAGCTGGGCCAGCCAGCAACAGGTGGACTCAGGCCTGGGATGACCATTCCTCTGCCCCTCCCCTCCAGACACATCAAGCCATAGTAGTTGCCATAGAGACATAAATCTTCCTAAAAAACTGAACTTGGGGGCAGGGGTGGTGGGGGAGTCTACCACAAAGAGAGGGAGAGGGAGCCGGGCTTATCCGGAGAGGAAATTCGTGTATGTTGTGTGTTGGGGGCGGGGCAGTGCATGAGCTCCCGGGACAGGGAGGGATGCACAGCCCAGGCAGCTGTTTGCACAGGGCTTTCCGGGCCTTCCTCCCTACCGCCCCACACCCCTCTTCACCACTGCTCTCCATCCCCCCTTACCAAATACCAGAAATTTCCTATCTCATTCCCCCATTCTGATTCTGAGACCCAAGTAGGAGTGGGGCCAGATAAGCACCAGACCTCCCTGATCCCACCCTCTCACCCTCAGTTCCAGCAGAGTCAGTTTCTCTAAGAATATCAGAGAGGGTGGTCTGGGGCCGGAAAAAACAAGTTGGAAAGTGTTACAGAGCCAGAAGCCTCGCCATGTGCCATTCATCGCCCAGCTGAGAGAGGGTGGGAAAGCTCTTCCCAGGTCAGGGCTTACTGGTAGATCTAATGCTAGCCTGGTCATGTTGGACGAGGGTCGTACAGGGGCCTCGGTTTCCCCATCTGTATACAGAAGTCTATTTTGCACTGACTATAGGTCCTCAATGTGCTCTGACTTCTCCCCACTTTAAGGTGGCACCTAGGCTCCCAAGTTCCAGGCAGCATGGCACATGCATGACAGGGGCTGCTGCACTTAGGCGGCGCTGGGTATTCCTGTTCCACAGATCCAAGTAAGAGCCTCTTGGGGACAGCCCAACCCAGAAACTGGTGCCACTGGTACTCACCTGCAACTCCCCACAGTGGAGGGGCAGAGAGCCAAAGGATTTTGAAAGCAGGAGCGGGGAGCCTCTGCTCTCCCATTAGAGTTCTTCCTTTCCACTTGACACAAAACCGTACTCAACAGAGTGGGAGACTAAGGCCCAGAGAAGGGGACCCAGGTGGCCTATGGTTTACGCCAGGGCTCTCCTCTCTCAATCACCACAAAGTTCTCTTTATAGTCTGTCCAAAATTCCTTGTGTTTTTTTTTTTTTTTTCAGTAGTTCCAGATTTTACTAACCTGTGGTTAGGCAGGTTCTGGGTCAGCACACAGGTACACAGTCACTGCTCTCCTCCTGCAGGGAGCCCCCACCTGTGCCAGCCTGAACGGAGTCCTTTTCTCTCAAGGCTGCACCATTCCCACCTAGGGGCAACTCAATCTAGAGAAGGTCTCTACTCACAGAGCCCTGAGAACCGGGGGAGGGCAGCGAGCAGCCCGGAATCCCAGGACGCTGTCCATCCCCAAAGGGCCCAGGGATCAGCCACCTCACAAACCTAGAAACAGACCTAAATATGAGCTGAGACTGGCCCAAGGTCACACACCAAGCACTTGAGCGGCAAAGCCCGGACTAAAACCCAGTTGTTCTGTCGACCCCCAGCCCATCCCCAAGCTCGTTCCCAGAGACACTCACGGAAGATGAGGCAGCCCCTCTCTAGCCCCGGCGGCCTGCGCCCTACCCCAGCCCCAAGCGCCATAGAGCAGGGGGAGGCGTCTTCAGGCCTCAAGCCAGAGCCAGCTGCAAACCGCATCCTGGGTCCCCAGGCGCCGCGGACCCGCCCCGCCCCTCCCTCTGCTCCCCGCAGCCCGGAGCCTTTGTCAGCCACGCGCTCACACGCTCACACACACATCCGCGCCGCCCGCGCGCACACATTTGGTCTCCCCTGGCGCACACCCGCAAGGGGCGCGCGCACTGGCCGCACGCACGCAGGGGAGTGGAGGCGACGGAGGAAGGAAGGAACTGACCGGCTACCGACGGACAGACCGCCTGGGCTGGGGGAAGGGGAGGAGAGGCCCGGGAACCTGAGGCTGGGGCGGGAGGGGGCGCAGAGGCAAGAACGCAGAGAGACGCAGAGGAGACTCTAGGAGAAGAGGACAACGGATGGGATGTCAAGGGCTGGCGAGGACGCGCGGGCTACTCCAGGGGTGGGGACTCCCCCAACCCCAGGCTAGGGGAGAGAGCAGGGCGGCCTTTGGCTTGGACCCGTGGATCATGGGGCATCGCTTGCCCAGTTGTGTCTGAGCGGAGGGCCCTTAGGAACCCCACGTAAGGCTTGGATATAGGGGGCCTGGGACCAAAGGCTCCCCGGGTACCTCGAGGAGGGGGTTCTAGTTCTCGGGCTGGGTGGGGCACTAGCTCACCTGCTACGGTGTACCTGTCCAGGTAGTTGAGCACGTTGCCCAAGCTGAGGATGGCGGCTGCTGCCCCCCGCCCGCGGCCCAAGCTGGCCGGTTTGGGCTGCTGCGCGCCGGGGCCCTTTGCAGCGGCTGCGCAGCTGGGGGTGCTGGGGGTGCTGGGGGGTCCAGACGGGGCCCGCCTCACGCTGCCCGACAGCGTCTGCACCTCGTCGGCGGCCGCCGCGACTCCAGCGGCGCCCGCTGCCCGCGCCCCGCAGCAACCGCCACCGCCAGCCCCTCGCTGCGCCCCCCGGCGCCGGCGCCGCCGCTCCGCGTCCGCCTCCTCCTCCTCCGCGCCGCCCGCCGCCGCCGAGGCGCATTCCAGGCACATCATGCCGGCCGGGATCGGGGCGGCGGGGGGCGCGGGGGGCGCGGGGCCCAGCTTGGGCCCGCTCAATGCGTGTGTGCGCCGCGGAGCCGCCGCTGCACCATCCCGGCCGGGTCCCGTCGGCTCCTGCGCTCCGGCCCCGGCTGCGGCGCGGCCACCGTTCAGCTCGATGCGCCGCCGTCGCCGCGGAGGCTCTGACAGCTGCGGCCCGGCCCCTCCCACAGACACATGCCCAATCGAGTACAGGCTCGGGCCACAGCCCCGCCCCGCACGTGCTGCCCCGGGGGGCGGGGGGGACGGGCCGCAGAGCCCCTCCCGCCCGACGGGGGCGCAGTCACGCCGGAGCCGCGCGCGGCAGCAGAGGCTGGCGAGGACCGGGAGATTTGTGGGGAGCTGGGGAGCTAGAAGTGGGGTGCAGGAAGCAGGAGGACTCCTCAGCACCCACTCAATGCCCTCCCTGCCCACTCCCTACCATGGGAGTGGGCTCCTGGCGGAGACTCTGGGAGAGAGCTGAGGGCTCGAGCTCAGGGCGTATGGACATCCTGGAGAGAGGGTCTCAGAAGGTTAAGTCAGGGGCGCCTGTAGGAGAGCCTGTGGCCGCTCCAGCAGCTACTCACCCCTCCTGATTTAATCAGTTCAGGAAGGGCTGCGTAAGAACCAAGAATGTGACCAGTGGGGGCTTGGCCCAGGACTCAGGCCTCTGCCTGGTGCAGAAGGCTATGTTGCCCCCTGCCCCAGGGACACCCAGATCCAGCCCCCAACCTCCCCCTGGGCCCATTCCTGTGTGCACACCAAGACCCTACCCTGCTCCACGGAGAGGCAGCTCCTGGCAGGGAAAGCCTCTACTCTGATGGGGGGCGTGGGGGAGGAGGGGGCACCAGAAACAGGGCATTAAGAAGGGGCCTCCTTTCCCCAAAGATCAGCCTTCCAGCTGTGCACTAGGGAAGGGACAAAGCCCTGAATGGAAGACAGGAGGCCAGGTCCTAGCCCAGTGCTGCCTTGGCATGTGGCATGACCCTGGACAAGACCCCTAACTCTCTCTGGATCTTGGTTTCTCTCTCTGGGGGTAATAGGAGGATAGGATTCAGACAGTCTGGAAGTATGAGTAGTCACTCCCCCTTAAGGGAGGGGGAGTCCTGTCTCCCCTGCAGAGTGGTTGGGTAGCTTCTGTGTTCAGGACCACAGTCACCAATGTCACCCAGGTCAGAGGTGCTGTGGTTCTGTGAAGCCCCCCCCCATCCATTCATCTGTTTGGGGCTTTGATTGAAAGTAAAATCCTGTACAAACAAAGTGCTGAGGACAGAATGTTAGAACTAGGCAGAGCCTGGGAAACCAGAATTATCCCGTATGTTTCACAGGCAGGTCCCAGGGCCCAGAAATGACCCCATCGTGGACATGCAGCTAGTCAGTGGCAGGGTTGGCACTGACCCGGGGATCTGATACCAACCCCCCTGGACTGGGAGCTCAGTTCCCACTGCAGGCTGCTCTGGACCTCATGTTCACAGGCAGGTGCATCTCGTGAAGGTGCATCTCGTGAAAGCCACAGTGAGTCATGGCATAGCCAACAGGTGACACAGCACGAGGCACCCCCCCCCACCCCACTGTCTCTTGTGAGCAGAGTTAATCCCCAAGCTGGTGTTTCTTGGCACCTTCGAGGTGTATTTTAAATTCTGCGAAGTGACTAAAAATATGCTTTGGCATGTTGGGTATGAATGACTGTGACGGGAGGGTTAGGAAACAGATTTCATTCTGAAAGTTGTCTTGCTGCCTCTTTCCAGCTTGCTGAGCTCAGGCCTGCAAAGCGAATAGGGGAGGTTCCACTGGGTGGCCTGGGGTGACAGGTAATCAACAGGCAAGAACAGACCTAGGAGCTCCATGGGACTGAGACTGGGCCCTGGCAATGACCCTCACAACTGTGTGATGGTGCCAGCTAGAGGACAGTGTCCAGCTGTGGGATACTGCCCAGCCGTGGGACTGTGTCTAGCTGTGAAGGAGGTACAACCATGGCTCTAAGCCCAATCCCAAATTCCCCTTCCTACTCCCCAAAATTCCTCATCCCCGCCCAGGGAAACAGTTTTAGCCCTTGACCAGAGAGGGGAACATTCGCTTTCCACCACTGAGTAGCCCTGGAGCAGGGGAAGATGGCAGAGTTTTGAGCCTTTCAAATTTGGGGACCCTCTGAGCTGCCACCAAGCAAGCCAGCTATTCCCACAGTGTGGGTTTTTCTGGGATTTTAACTCAGAGGCACTCTGTAGAGCAGGTCCTTGAGTAGGACAAGGGACTACCAAGAGTAGGGAGATGGGGTGGACAATGAGCCCTTTCTGGCTTTGTGGCTCTGGGCAAGTCACAGTGGCCTTCTGAGAGCTTCTGGCAGTATTATGGAACCATCAGCCATAGGACTGGTAGAGTTCTTATCTCCATCTCACAGATGAAGAAACTGAGGCCCAGGGGTGAGAAGTAATCCACCCAAGGTCACATAGTAAATGATGGGCTTGCACTAACCCCAGGCATGTCTACCCGTGAGCCAGTATTTCCTCTACTGCCCCACATGGTGCTCTTAGCTTCTCCAGGACAGCTTCCTGATCTGCATAATGGGAGGCTGAACCCGATGGCTAAAGGGCCTTCTGATATTCATTCATTAGGTCTAGACCATAGCTTCAAAACCACTGGGGCACAGGACATTAATGGCCAGTGTTCCAAGGGCAAGTACATTTGGGACCAATGGGGTAAACACAGAGAAGTGGGTTTCCTTACTGAGGGACTTTTCAGAGCCTTTAATCTGGGGGTGTACACTGTGAGTCTCCCAGGGGGAGGTATAGGCTGTCATGTCCCCATGTGTACTGACCACAGAACATCTTGTAAGAGCATCTAGTCACAGCTTTGCAGAACACACTCTGAGAAACACTGGCTCCCCCAAGGCTGATAACTGGGAGCTCAGTCCACCTCCCCTAAACAGAAGTGTCTCCAGGGCTCGGCCTCAGTCTCTTCCCTTCTCACTTGGCACAATCTCCTTTGGCAGCCTCTCACCCCTGCTTGGGCTTTCAACAATCATCCACGTGCCCATGACACCCCAACCTCCATCCCGAGACGTGGCCTCATCTCCAAGCACTAGGTCCGTATGCAGTCTCCTGCACATTCCCCCTAGATATCCTACAGCACCTTAAACTCAACACATCCAAAACCGAACTCATCATCTTTCCCCTAAACCTGCTCCCACCCAGTATCATTTCTCTCTTGAGAAATAGCACCATCATCCACATTGTCACCGAGCAGGAAACCCGGGAGCCATTTGGGACTCCTTCTTCTCCCTCAACTCCCACATTTAGGGCCTGTCCATTTTTTCTCTTTAATATCTCCCAATGTCCCCGTTGCTCACTGACTTAACTCAAACCTCTCTATGTCTCACTTGGACCCCTTTTAAGTTCCACACCACCTGCCCCAACATGCCCCTCCAGTCTTTTCTCTATATTTCTTGCCAGTAATTTTCTAAATCACATATATGTATGACCCCATCCCTACCTCCCACAAAACCTTTCCATGGCTCCCCATTGCCTATAGGATTAAAAATATCTAAGGTCCTTAACATGATCTCCAAACCCTTCATAACCCTTCGTGACCCATGCCAATCTCTGGCCTCAGACCCTACTGCCCATCTCTCAAAATTACTCTCTACCACGCTGAAAATGGAGCTCCCTGAACTCACTCACAGTTATTATACTTCCTGGATCCTAGAGAAGTGGTGGGAATTGGGGGCTTGCCTATAGTCCCTGCTTTCCCCTCCACACAAAAGCCCTCCTCCTGCTAACACAAGGATGGTTCAGGACCACGGAGAGCGTCACATGTGCACCCCCACCTCCCCTGGGCCTTTAGTCATGCTCTGTCTATGCTGTCTACCTACTCACTCACCCGACTTGTCCTTCAGAAACTCAGCACAGACATGACTTCCTCCAGGAAGCCCTCCCTGATCCACCTGAATAATTGTCATTTCCTCCTCTGGGCTACTCAAGTGACCTGTGTACCCTTTCATCACACCAAAGTCATTGTGTAGATTATGTTTGTACATGAGTCCACGCCCCCACCCACCCCACAACAGACAGTGAGCCTCGAGGGCCCATACCCTGTCTGATTCATCTCCGCAGTCCAGTGCAGAGGAGGTGCTCAGAAAATGTTTGTTGATTGAATGAGTAAATGACATTTAGCAGGTGCTCAGGAAGCGTGTGTTGATTTGCATCATGTGTCTGTTGCTCCGAGTGACTCAGAAACCAGCCAGATTCCTCTCCTGGCCCCTCCGGAAAAGGTGTTTTCTCTCTGATTGACTCCACCCTCCATTAGCTTCATGTGCCCTTTGACTTCCTTCTCCACAGGTCATCGCCCACAGGTATGGAGAAGGCGCCTCCTCTCTGCTCCTGCTGGTGCCAAGCCGGGGACTTGTTGGAGCCCCTCCATCCTGCAGCCTGGGCCTGCCTCACGAGTGTTGCTTAGAACGCTTCGTCTCTGCCTCCCTCTCCTGCTCAGAACAGATGGCTGAGTCCCCACTAACACAGGAGTTCCTGTTCTGTCATTTGAACATTTTTAACACTTTCTAAGTTATAGCAGCTTTGTTCTCCTTTGATCATGGACTGAGACTATCAGAAATGAAGACTCCTTAAAGGACAATGAGTCCAGCCTCTTCCCTGTCCCATGGAGAGGCTGCATCTGAGAGAGAGCCAGTGCCTGCCCAAGATCACTATAATGGACACTGTCTTTGTTTTGGGTTTTTTGTTTGTTTGTTTGTTTGTTTGCCTTTTTTTCTTTCATTGCTGTTTTGTTTTGATGCTCAGAGTCCATCCCCCTTCCTAGCAGCACTTTGATTTCCTAGTCTTAATGGAGCTATAAATCAAGGCATGAGCATAGGATCCAACTGGACTCTCTTGCCCGGGGCTTTAAATCTCAAGTTGGGTGGCAAAAGAATAGGGAAAAATTATCTGGAGCGCTGGTGAAAGCCCCCAGTGAGATGGCCCAGGAGCCCTGGCTCCTGAATCTACAATCTTCCCATCAATTCCGTGAGCAACTGATATGCTTCCAACAAATCCCTTTCTTGCTTAAGATAGTCAGTCAGTTTCTGTTGCTCACAACCCTACAGTCCTAACTGATATGGTCACATGGAAGGAGCACATGTAGTCACACAACCTCCCTGTGTTGGGTAAAGCTTGGCTCCAGCAACTTCTGGCTGCCTCCTGCCAGCTCTGTCTTTAGATGCTGCATTAAACCAAACAACCTCACAGGCCCACCCAGGCATGGAGGGAAGACAGACACTTCAGGGAGTGAAACAGACAGAATGATGATTGATGTTGCAGGGGAACACACCAGGGTTGGGGAGATCATCTCGATGCACGTGCTCAACCCTCCAAGCCTGAGGTCTCAGTGGAAGAAGAACTTTTATCAGTACCCTATAAGCACATCCTCACATGCTCACACACCAGCACAGAAATGAGCACACACCTGCACAACAACAGGACAGCCGCGGACCAGGATGACAACTGGGAGCTGGAATGTAACGTGTGACTGGAAAGAGCAATCAACACATCAGGCTTGAGGGCCCCATCCTGCTGAGCAGCCTGCTCCCCCATCCACAATCCCAACAAACAAATCCAGAGTATCAAGGACCGGATTACCTGGGGCCCTTTAGGCCAGGAAGGTGTGTTCTGTTGACCCTTCCTCCGCTCCAGCCTGAGTGGCCGGCTCTCACAGACCTGCACCTGTGACCTCAGCCCAGTGAGGTCTGAGTGACTGCCCCAGTGAGGCAGGGGGAGGGAGGTGAATAAAGCTGGGGCCTAGGTTGGCTGCAGAGGAGATACTTGTCTCTCACTCCCCAAGTCCACCAGCCCCAGAGCTCCTGCCCCGCCTCAAAATACTCCGGATGATAACATCCTATAAACTCCTGGCTGTGCACTTTGTCTAGCTCAGTCCTAGGAAGCACCACCCTGCCCTGCCCAGCAACCCAAACACCAGAAAGCACTTGAGTCAGAAGAAACTACCAGAATTACAGGGTCCAAGCCCCAGCTCCTCGGCTGGCATCTGAAGCCCCTCTGGTCCTGACCAGTCTCTCCTGCCTCCTCTCCCTACCCCAGAACACACCCCACCTCCTCTCTGGCCACAGCACATACCTCCATGATTCATCACATATCTTCCGCCCCACCCGCCTGCCCCTTTGCCTGTCCTGTTCCCTCCACCAGGAATTCCCTTCCCCCACAGCTCCTGCTGTTTACCAGCTCCTAGGCCACCTCCTCAAAGGTTTCTGAGGGATGTAATCCCTTCCTCTGCCAGTAGGAGTGTTCCCCTGCCCTGTCTTGGGCTGTGAGGTCCAAGGGCCGGGCTGGAGTCAGAGTCACTGCGCAACACCAAGATGGACACCCGCTGATACCAATACATGTTTCTGGAACTGGCATGAATGAGGTTTCCGATCTTTCTCCCCAGCTGCTAGACTCCAGTGGGGGATGTGGGGGTAGCTGATGTTCTGCCTCTTAGGAAGCCCTTGCCCATTTTCTGGGAGCTGAGCCTCACAGGGGTCCTGCCCAGGGCTGTAAGGAGGAAGGTTCAGACTCTGGAGCTGGGCTTATGTGGACCTAGACCCTGCTTGTGAGAATCGCATGAGGCAAGGCCTGGGCAGGAACGGCCACCTTCAACCTCTTAAACATAGCTGGGAAGTGTGAAGCTCAGAGAGGACAGGAAGCGGCCCAGGTCACACAGCCAGTGAGTGCCAAGAGGGACCATGACATCCTGGCTTCTGCAGAGACTGGCTGCCTCCTTCTCAGGAGAAACCAAGCCCTGGTGCAGAGCTCCTAAACCCTTGGAATTTCCTAAGTGATGAGCACCATAAAGGTGTCTTTGTTTGTTAAGGAGACGACTTTTGGACCACACCTAAGGATGGGAGCTGGTTGCCAGGAGAGCCAACCATATGACTAGAGAGTTGGAACTTTCAGTCCCACCCCCCAACTCCTGGGAGGGGAGAGGGACTGGAGGTTGAGATCAATGCCAATGGCCAATGGTTTAATCAATCGTGCCTATGTAATGAAGCCTCCATAAATACCCCAGAGGCCAAGGTTCGGAGAGTTTTCGGGTTGGGGAGCATGTGGAGATCTCCGGAGGGTGGCATGCCTGGAGAGAGCATGGAAGCTCAACTCCTTTCTCTTCCATCCAGCTGTTCCTGAGTTATATGCTTTTATAATAAACCGGTAATCTAGTAAGTAAACAGGTTTCCTGAGCTCTGTGAGCCGCTCTAGCAAATTAATCGAGCCCAAAGAGGGGGTCATGGGAACCTCTAATTTATAGCCAACCAGTCAGAAGTACAGGTAAAAACCTGGGCTTGTGATTGGCATCTGAAGTGGGCGGGCAGGGGGGTGGGTAGTCTTGTAGGACTGAGCCCTCAACCTGTGGAATTTGATGCTATCTGTGGGTAGATAGCATCAGAATTGAATTGAATTGTAGGACACCCAGCTGGTATCAGAGAATTTGCTTGACAGTGTGGGAACTCTCGTGGGTCCTTTTTCTCATACCTTCAGGGGCAGCCCGTTTCATGAGCTCCAAGTGTCAGATGGTGTTTTGAGGGGCTGGTCAGCCTGATGATGGCTGCTCCTGAGGGAGGGCTGAGACCAGGGATGGCAGCCATGGAGTGAGCTGAAGAGTCCAGCTCCTGGAGGTGGCTCATCCACCAATAAGGGGCAGGGAGGACACCACGGCGGGCAGGGATGGAGCAGGCAAGGGTCAGGAGGTGAGCGCGAGTCTAGGTCACTGCTCTGCCCACAGCTGCTGGTAGGCAGGCACAGCCTGACACAGCAAAGGTGGCGACCAGCGAGTGAACAAGTGATTGCCTGGCTGGGCACCAGGGGAGGGGAGAGAAGCTCATGCTCATGGGCGGAAAGAACATGCCTCCCCACTGCAGCCCTCCTGGAAGCTGTTGATCTCCTGCAGGGCCTGCTGTGCCCAGCTGTTCTGAACCCAGTGGCAAGTGGGAGTCCCACAGAGCCAGCTCACCCCCTGGGCTGTGCTGGGGTGGAGTGTGGGCAGTGGGGGGGGTGCCGGGTGCAGAGCAGGGCACAGTCAGGGGTACTCACGCACAGCCATGCGGGCCCCCCAGCGTGGTTGTGGGACACCGGGTCTGTGCAGGCTTGGGCACTCCTCCGTGTGGTTCTCTGGAACTTGAAGCCAGCACCAGAGTGGAAACCCATCTCTGAGACTACTGACTCCTCCCCCACCTTTTGTTCAGAGGGTGACCTCATGCAGAAGGGTGTCCTGTGCCCTCCTGCCCCTGCCGAGTGGGAAAGCTGCGTCAGAGTGGGAGGTCCAGGGTGGGGTCACCTAGAGAGCAGCCCCCTCGGTTTCCCCACTTCAGGGGCAGCCCTGCATCGTTGGCCTGGACTGCCCACCTCCTCCTCTCCTGCTCCTCTCCCAGCAGAGACACCTTGAGGCTATAAATAACATGATTGTCTAAAGGCCTGAAATCCATGGGCTTTGTACCGGCCGCACTTTAATCGGGGCCACCAGGAGCCAGGCTGAGGACTCCCAGCTGGAGCGGCCTCGTGCAGGGAGCAGGCGCAGGCCCAGGCCTCCCGCGGAGGGTGCTGACAGCTCAATTCCCAGCCCAGCCGCGGGCACTGCCAGCTCTCTAGCTGGGAGCGAAGAAGTGGCAGGTGCAGCCCGGCCAGCATCCCTGAGCCACAGCCAAAGGTGGACAGAGGCACTGATACCGTGGAGGCCAAGGGGAGGGGTGCGGGCAGGGTGGGTGGGACCTCCTCGCTGCCGGGCAGGGCCCTCAGGGGTCCTTTGTGGAGGCACCCATGCCAGAAAGCAGGCCTTGGCTCTCCATGTCCTTGCCGTCCAGGGTCCCTGTGGGAGGAAAGAGGCTTAGCCAGCCCCAAAGGAGCCAGAAGAGGCTTTGGGACCAGGCTTGGGTGCAGTCTGTCAGGAAATCCTCTAGCTTCCGTTTTCAAGATTAATTCCAGATCTGACTTCACGGTCCCAGCCGCTCTGCTGTGCCCTGATGGTTGCAGAGCCTTCTACGGCCTCTCTGCTTCAACGCTGACCCCCTACACTCTGTTCTCAACACTACAGCCAGAGTGGGGCTTTTACAGTGTAAATCAGACACCCCGGGGCTCGTCCACTGGAAACTCCACAGCGGCTCCCATCTCACTCAGTTAAGGCCACAGTCCCTACATGAGCCCCCCAAACTCCCCCAAACTCTGGCCCCATTACTGCCACCCTCGTCCCTACCACTGTCCCCCTTGCTCCTGCTCCAGCCACACTGGCTTCCTTTGCTGGTTCTCAAACACATCAGGTACATTCCCACCTCAGGGCCTTTGCACTAGCTGTTCCCTCTGCCAGGAGCACCTTCCCCCAGATGGCTCACTCCCTCACCTCCTCCAAATCTCTGCTCCACTGTCAGCTGTGCAGTGAGGCCCTCTGACTACCCTTTGCAAGCTGCCCCATCTGTTCCCCTCCACCTACCCTCCTGCTCCATGTCTCTCCATAGCACTTATCACCTTGAACAGACTCTATCTTTGCCTTTTTGTTTGTTTCTTTTCTGTCTCTACCCTCCACGTGGGCTTAGACTTGGCGTTCACTCCCCAGCATCTGCACCTTACCTGGCACACAGCAGGGGCATAATAACTATTTTTGAATAAATGAATGAATGAACAAATCAACTGGCCAGGGCCTCAGGGGGTGGCCAGTGCTCCCAGCTCCTTAGGGCTCAGCCCTGAGCCTGGCACGTGTGCAAGGGGTGGGGGTACCTGTGCCAAGCTGCCGGACCCTGGCCTGGTCTCTCTCCACGTGCAGGGCAGTCAGCAGGAAGCAGCCACCGCCCAGGGCGAGGGCAAAGGTGCAGCACAAGAAGCTCTGTTGAAGGCTGAGGAAGCGCTGCAGGTAGGAGTCGGGGCGCCCTGCCCGCAGGGCACTGGAGATCTGCAAAGGAGAGAGGCTGGGTCTGCCAGGCCCACCGGGCCAGCCTCCAGGCCTGGCACGTGCAGTTCCTCCTCCAGACCCTCCCCCACACACACACAGACACACGTGGATCCCAGCTGCCTGCCCACCCAGCCTTACAAGTCCGGTGAGATAGGGGCTGCCAGCGTCTCCCAGGATGTGGCCCACTGTGATCTGAAGTGCCTCTGCTGTCCCCCGGCACCTGGGCACCACCACGGACTGCAAAACACAGGAGCACCGGGGAGCTCCCCAAGCGAGGGTGGAGATTGGGTGCCCCTCACACCCACCTCCTCCCCACCTGCCAAGGACCTGCCTTGAGGTGTGACAGGCTGGCCAACTGAGTGGGATGGAGGGGAGTCAATGACCTCAATGCCTGAAGCCAGAACATCAGGCCCCTCCGAGGCTGAGGGAGGCTCCCCAGTCCCCCGGGATGGGGGTGCCAAGGCCCCTGATGAGGGGCACCCCTCTTGAGGGTTTGCTCTTGAGCCAGGCAGGGACCAGGCATGGCTGTGACAACAGTAACAGGGAGTCCTGGCTCAGGGGCCCAGGAGGCAGTAGTGCAGGCTGGCGGGGTGAAGAGCAGTGCACAGTCAGGTGTCTGCACGTGTGGGCACCTGGGTGGGATGGTCCGGAGGGCTCGGCCCTTCTCTTAGGAAGTTCAAGCCCCCCTGGGCAGAGACCAAAGGCAGCTTGCTGGAGAGGCCCCCATGACTCCATGGAAGAGGGTGGAGAGGTTAAGAATATGAATTCCAGAGTCAGATCATCTGGGCTCCAATCCCAGATCCCCCACTCACTAGCTGTGTGACTTTGGGCAAATCACTTCACCTTTCTGTGCCTCAGTCTCCTCATCCTCAAATGGGGATAACAATAGGACCTACATGGAGGGTTAGGTTCATTATCATTCTTCATCTGGTACCTGGAGCCTTCATGTAGACATCAGACCAAAATAACACCCTACGACTCCAGGAGGCAGAATGCTTCCGGGCATTCGAACATGCTGTGCCTTCTGCCTAGCAAGCTTTTCCCTCTCTGGTCCAGCTGGAGTATCCCTATTTGTCATTCAGGACTGATCTTTGGGTCACCTCCTCCATGAAGCCTTCCCAGAGTTCAGGTGCCTGCCCTGAGCTCCCACAGCCCCTGTGTGCACCCCTAACCAAATGCAGGTCCCCCATAACTGGGAGGGGCCCTTCTTTGTCCTCCTTCCCTTACCCCTGCATTGTCTGGGCAGCAAAGTTCCTGTCTAATTTCTCTTGGGATCCCTGGGGTACATCAAGGTGCCAGGCTCAGAGAGGATTAGCTGAAAGTTTGCGAACTAAATAAGTCAAGTAGAACCCTATGGGAGATGGGTCCCAGGAGAAACCCTGCCAGAACCCAGGGCTGCAGAGAGAGAGGGAGGGAGGGAGGAGGAGGGGGTTGAAGCAGAAGCCACAGGGTGACACAGTCCCGACAGGGCAGCCACAGGGGGGTCTCCCATCCCAGAGCCTTGTCCCCAAGACCTAAGCGCCCATAATCTGAACCCATCAAAGAGTAATAACAATGATAGTAATAATTACCAACATTTATTAAATGCTTCCTGTATGCATTTTATATATCTACTCAACCAACCCGTGAGGGAGACACAATTATTATCCACATGTTACAGCTGAGGAAACCTTCCCTGAGGGGCCGGGAGTAACTCGCCCAGGGTCACTGGCCAGGAAATAGCAGGGCTGAGATTTGAGCCCAGGCCTTCTCCAGGGTCTGACCTTTGACCACTCTGCCGTTATGAGCAAGGAGGAGCCTTTCTGGCAATATTTATGCGTTTGTTACAAAACATCTAGAAAATGGAGAGAAGGATAAAGAGGACGAGCTCATCCCTAGCGCTGCAAACAGGTATCTGGCAGAGAGAGCAGGGAGGGGCATTCATTCCAGGCGGGGACAATGTGAGGGAAGGGGTGGAGGCAGGAGCCCAGGACGGGAGCCACAGGATGGGGAGAGGAGCCTGGCGGGTGGGCAGGGCAGGGCAGCAGGCGTCACTGTGGAGGGTGACCGCCTGGTCCCAGGGTCCCAGGCGCTGAGCCACTCTGTCCAGGTGGGGAGAGAAGCCGGGCCTCCCACCCATCACCAGGACTTGCCAACAGGCCGAAGAAGGAGCTGACCACAGCTTTGCACCTTCCAGAAGTGCTTCCTTCTCACCCCATAATTATGTGATTACTCACTGGTGGTTCTGGGGAAAAGGGCAGGGCCTCCTAGAGGGTGGGCCCTGAATGTCCAAAAAAGTCTATGCAGGGGCCAGGGCTGCTTGGACCCTCAGAGTAAGGTCCAGACAAACTGGTCCCTTCTTCCCTCCCCTCCCAGGAAACCCAACCTGCTGGGCCCAGACCAGCCCCCGCTGCCAGTGGCGGGAGAGGTAGGTCTCCCCCAGCCTGTTATGGCTCCCCATTGTCTCCATACAGCCAGGGGGCCAAGGCTGGGCCCCGCCAGCAGCTAGAGCCCAGCGGGTAATTTTAGAAGTTAGCGGCTTTTGCGTTCCTAAAAATCCAGGCTCACTCTATTCTGAGACAAAAACACCTCTGTTTTTGACTCTCCCTTCTTAGAAGAGCTATTCCCTTTATAGCCCGGGGTATAGCCAGTGCCAACCAAGGGCCTGCAGAAAGTCAGAATGGCAACCACCAGGTGCAGACTCCTTGGCAGCCTGCCTCCTGCATTCCCCACTCAGCCCTCACACCCAGACACCCCTGGGAGGGGGGAGACAGACGAGCAAGTGAGCAGACAGCTACCTGGGAGGCAGAAGGCAGAGCAGGGAAGCATTGAGATGCAGGCCAAGGGAGAACAGCAGGGTGATAACCCTCCAGGGGGATAGGGGGAAATCTGCTGAGGAGGTGGGAGATGAGCCTGGTGGCTGGATTCCAGAACCCTAGAGAAGAGACCTGGGAGATGGAGTGAGCTCCCCTCCTGCTCTACCCCACTCCTGCTGGGGGTGGGTGAGCTGGCTCTGGGCCACCTTGGGTGGGGCCCAGACAGACAAGAGGGTTGGGAGGGAACTGGAGACCCCATCAGCAGGTTTGGGGAGGCAGGGAGCTCAGCCTGGGGAGACGCTGACTC
Source organism: Ceratotherium simum simum (assembly GCF_057802395.1). NCBI lineage: Eukaryota > Metazoa > Chordata > Mammalia > Perissodactyla > Rhinocerotidae > Ceratotherium > Ceratotherium simum. Next base: position 13,476,254 of record NC_141915.1, read on the forward strand.
AGGAGACACAATCTCAGCCTTCCAGGGAGCAGGACCCTCCGAGGCCCAGCCCAGGTAGGGGGAGGTTGCTGGAGGTAGGTCTGAGGTGGATCTTGGCTGTGACGGAGCCAGATCCTTTCCATCAACAGAGCTGCCAGGAGGCAGGGGCTTCTCAGGGTTCAGGGAGTGAGCTCCCCATCGGAGGGATATATAAACAAGAGGATGGACTACACTACTCAGAATTTCGCAGAGGGTTCATGGACTGGGAGCTGGCTGTGCTAGACCAGTGTTCCCCAACTGCGCTCTGAGGAAATCAATGTCAGGACCACATGGGAAGTTCATTAGAGATGCAGATCCCTGGACCCCAACACAGACCCACTGAATCAGACTCAGAGGACAGAGGGCCTGGAAGCTGAATTTGTAACAAGCTCACCAAACCTGGTTCTTATGCTCAATGAAGTTTAAGAACCACTGGACCAGAGAGCTTCTGAGGTCTCTTCCCCAGAGAGAATCTGGATTCTCCTCCTTGTGCCTGAGGCAAGACTGACACTGAGGACAGTGGAGACCACTCTGGCCCCTCAGGAACACGCATGATACAGGGAGCAGCTATTAGCTCCCTTCCTCCTTAGAGTCTGCGGCGTACACCCCAGGGCCCCCTGACTGCCTGGGTGCCTGCCCAAAGAGAGCTCCTGCACCTCAGGAGCAAGAGCAGGCCAGCAGATGGGACCTTCCAGCACTTTCTGCCACACCCCGTCCCCACACACTTCCTGCCCCTGCCCTGCTGCAGGCTGCTTCCTCCCGGCCTGGGTCCCACCCCCTGCTGGCCCTCTCTCCTCTGTCTTCCCTCCCTGCCCCCGGAGGCTGCTCCTGCCTCACCTCTAGAAAAGCAACACCAACATCCTGTGACCTTCTGCCAACTCCAGCTACCACCCTCTCTGTCCTCGCTTCTCAAGGCAGCTTCTGGAGGGAGCTGTCTACCCTCCAGGTCTCCTTCTTCACCTCCCACTCCTTCCTCACCCTGCTCCAGGCTGGCGTCTGCCCCTCCACTCCGCAGACGGGGCCTCCACAGCCTGCCCCTTGCCTGCATGTGCCTGAGACCACTCCCTCCTGGAGCCGGTCCCTTTCTCCCCCGGGGACTGAGCTCCAAGGACCACAAGAATTGGTCCAGCTCCAACCACCAAATCTTTGGCTAAGGGGCTTCAGGAAGCTGGGAAGGCCGGGGAAGGTGGGCGAGAAGGCTTCCCAGGGTGGCGGGCCTTGCTAGGATTAGGGCTGGAGGCCCCCAAGCCCGGGAAGGACCACAGGGAGCCCCAGGAGGGCTGGATCACGTCCAACCCGGCCCCCCTGGGCAGCTCCAGCCAGCCCCCCCGCAGAGCCGGATGGGTCAAACTACGGCTGACCAGCCCCGCAGCCCTCCCCTCCCCACCAGACCCCTGTCCCCAACATACACACAGCACTTCAAAGAGCCTGGCTCTGCCATGTTAATCATTCTCAAAAACACAGACACTGGGGGGACACAGGCAGTCTTCACATATCTGCAGGGCTGTCATGTGGAAAAGGGAGCAGCGTGGCGGGGGGGGGGGGGGCAGGCAGGGAAAGCAGCAGGGGGCAAATTTCAGCTCCATCTGAACTGCCTGAGAGGGAACAGGCCAGACGCAGGGGAGTGAATCTCCCTGTGCCTAAAAGTGGGCAACCCCACTAAAGAGAGCATTCTCCAGCGCTTTTCTGTTCAGCGAGGCCTGTCCTGCAGGCTTTCTGGCTCACCCTGCCAGGCCAGTTACGATCACTCCTTTTAATAGACAAGGAAACTGAGGCCCGAGCCCATTCAGCAGGTCTGTGGCTGAGTCTGGCCTGGAGCCCAAGTCTCCTTCTGGAGGTAGGAGAAGACCCACCAGCCCTGCGGCTGGTACACCCACCCAGGAGTCAAAGACAGGACAGCCCTGTCTACACCCGCTGACCCTGGGCCGTGGGGAGGGGGCAGAGCATCTAGGCAGGGAATGAGAATCCCGCCAACGGTAGTGTTCAAGCAGGCCTTGTTGGCTAATTAAATGACCACACTTCCCCACAGCCCTTTCACACTCAGACTCCAGGACTCAAGGATTTCCTTGGGAGATGGACGATGAGAAAGTGAAACCCCTGCCTCGCTGTGAGCGTCCCGGCCAGCGTTCTCTGTGCCAGGCAGTGGGCAAAAGCTTCACCTGGACAATCTCGTTTCACCCCCACAATAATCCATGAGGTATTTCCATCCCCATTTTCCACACAGGGAAACTGAGGCTCAGAGACACAAAGTGACTTGCCTGGGTCACACACAGCTATAAGTAGCAGAAGAAGCGGAGCTGAAACCCAAGTCTGTCTCCTGAATCCAGGTTCACTCTCAGGACAGCTCCCAGCCGATCACCAGGCTGCTCTGGGTCCCCCGTGCCCCGCGCTGGACTGTGCAGGCTGCCAGCAGGCAGGAGGAGGGCTCTTGGGATGCCCCTAGGTCTGGATCCTGTGTTACCCACAGGGGCACAGCCCATCAGTGTTCAAAGCCCCTCCCTGCATGTCTCCTAGGAGTCAGGGAAGCCGGACGGAGAGGGTGAGGCTCAGGGAGGGCGGGCTGGACTCTGGACCCAGCAGAGTCATGTGGTCAGGACAGCATCAGTCCTCATTATAGCCTGAGCTGGCCCCCTGCCTTGCAGCCTGTGACACGGGAGCTGGGGTGGCCTGGACCCACCTGGGCTCAGCGGCAATAGCCCTGAGGTCTTGCATCCCTGTCTGTATGACCAGAGTGGAGGCCAAGGAGCCTGCTTGCTAAGGAGTGTGGTCAAGGAAGAGGAAAGGAGAGAGCCCCAGAGTCAAAAAGCCTGGCCCTAGTCCTGGCTCAGTGGCTTTGCATGCTGTGTGACCTTGATCCAGGCACCTGCCCTCTCTGAGCCTCCATTTGCTCATCTGCAAAAAGGAGGTGATGGTCAGAGGAGATGTTTGAGAGTGTCAGGGAGGCCCCTGGTCCAAGGTAACTGTTCAGTGACCTTGGTCTCCTACCCCATAATCTCTGAAGTCCCTTCCAACCTCCAGGCCACACAACAGCAGAGATCCAGCCCTGAGCTGGACAGACTCCAGCTCCCCCTGCTCAAGAGGCCCCAGGACCAGCCCCCCATGCCAACCCCCACACTTACCAGCAGGATGTCAGCAATCAGCGCCCAGTTACAGGACAGAAGCAGCTCCCCAAAGGCCAGGAACACCTGTGGACAAAGGGGGCCATGATGGGGTTCCCCAGACCTCAGTCACTGACCCCTCCCCACATTGTCTCTTCCCACCCGTGGAGAGGGAGACTAAGGTTGCACAGAGGAAGGTACCATCAAGACTTACTGGGGTGAGCGAGGTCTGGAACTGTTTTCCCAGTTCTGGCAGCCTCGATGGGGGGTAGACATTCCCATCTGGGCAGGCTGACAGCCACAACCCAGAGAACAGCACTCTCCCTGATGGACGGCCCCCAGGGTCCAGCCCTTGAGGTCACCCATGGTGCCCCAGGAGGCCCCAGGCTACTTTTAAAGGTGGGGAAATAGATTTTGAGAGGAGAAAGGCCAAGAGACTTCTCAGGGCTTTCTCCCCCTCCTCTGTGTTCTCCTAAGACCTGAGTACACTGATAAGGTGCCTACTGTGTGCCCCCCACCTGCCCCGCCCAGGCATCCCATTAACAGCCCCTCCTAGACATCCCTTTCCCAGACCCCCAGAGCAGCGTGGGGAGGAGAGCAAGGCCAAAACGGTGAAAATGCCCCCAGGGCAGGGCTTGTCTGAGGTCACTAGCTGGCCCAGGGCCCCTGTCCAGCACCCGCCCCCTGCCCTGGGCACCTGTGGAGCTGGTGTCACCTTATGTGCCCAGCCCTTGCCTTGACCCAATGTCTGCAGTGACTGGTGGCAACCGTGGGCCTATCTCTCCCAGCTCCCTGAACCCCCCCACCTCGTGCCAAAGGATTAGGACAATCCTCATTCTGCTCACTCAAGAAGAGTTTAATGAAGCAGCAAGGAGAAAAAAAGTCTCATTTCTAAGAGCTTATTGCTGTGGAATTAGTCATTCCTGGAGTCACGGGGCTGTGCCCGGGGCAGCCCAGGCTCTGGCTCCCAAAGGCCCGCGAGCACCTAGGAGAGAGGAATCAAAGGACCACTGCTTGCACACCTACTATGCGCCAGGCGCGTCCACTTGTCACCCATCTAACCTCTCAGCCACCCTATGAGGCAGAGAGCATTTCACCCATTCACAGATGAGGCGACTCAGGCCCAAGGTCACACATGAAACTTTTAGCAAGTCCCTCACCCCTGCAGCTGGCCCTGGGCAAGGGGAGGAGCAGGAGGTTGTCGGGAGGGGGCCTCAGCAGTCACAGTGCCGGGTGAGGCTGGCGCAAGGGCAGTCAGAGGAAAGCCCAGGATGCCGAGGGCCTCCAGGTGGAGGTGGCACTGAGCAGAGCCTGGGAGGATGGGCAGGATCAAGATGGGCCAAGAAGAGCCCCAAGGCCACGAAAGGCAGAGAACCCAAGTGAGCAGAGGCAAGGAGGCTGGAATGCACCCACCACGCTGGGCGGGGCAGGAATATGGCCCAGCGCTGCGGAGAGAGGGCAGATTGGACCGAGGAGGGAGAAGAGCTATGTGTGTTCTCAGTCTTGCCAGCCCCTGGCACCCCCCACACAAACTGGGGAGCCCTTGAGGGCAGGGCGGGTCTCCTTCTGGGCCTAGGGCATGGGGCTGGCACCCCCAGGGGTGGGGATCTGGAAGTCACTGGCAGGCTGGTCTCAGGCGGGGCCCAGACAAGCCACAGACCCGCATTCCAGCTTGACAGGGTCTGGCAACCCGGCCTCCTGGGGCCACATGAAACCCCAGCCCGGCTCACACCCACTCTTCCCTGGACTTCCACCTCCACCTGGATGTCAGGCCACTCCCCCCTCACCCCTGCCCCTTCCCCCATACAGTCGGGCGTGCCCCTCAGAGCTATGCACCCCGCTGGTGCCTCAGCCTCCCGTTTTGTCTCTCCCCTGCGCCCCCACACCCACAGGACATACTGAAATACACCTTTTCCTTCCTCCAGCTGGAGCAGGGTGGATCTCAACCCCAAAATAGAGCCGATCAGAGGGAGGCCGCAGCCACAATGGGCCCTTTCAGGCTGAACGAGCCGCCCGCGGATGCCAGGCTTCCTCAGACACACCTGGAAACCCGCCCCGTGCCACCAAATCCTCGTCTCCACAGTGCGGCTTTGAGAGGCGCAGGGCCCGGCAGGGAGAGGCTGCCTCCTAACGCCGTAATTACAGAGTCTCCTGGGGCTCAGGGAGGTGCCCCCCAACAACGAGGTGTGACTCCTGGGGTGGATGGGTCCTGCCCTGCCACACTGGGGGACCCTGGGGAGGTCATCACCCTCTGGGCCTTGGTTTCCCCAACCGTACCACGATGGGGTGGCCCAGATGCTCCGCCAGACGCCTTCAGCACCAACAGCCTGAGTTTCTGAAGCTGGTAACCTCCTTGGCACTCTTTGTGTTCCCCACAGGCTGCGTGCAGATGGGGTCTTAGAGTTCAATGGCCTCCACGACCAGTTCAGACTTGGGTTCCGCAATTAAAAAATAAAAACAAAAAGGGCCCTGGTGTGAAGTAAAGTCACCAAGAAGAATTCGGCCGACTGTTCAAAGCTACTCCTACACCGGTGCCTCAGCCCCGCAGTCCCAGGCACCTCCTGGACACCCTCTCCTGGAAGGCCACAGGCACTGCTCACTGGCCAGGTCCCCAAACCCATTCTCCCCTCTGGTCCCCCTGCATCACCGTCCTCGCCCAGTGTGGTTGAGGCAGCCAGGATGCAGGGCCCAGTCACAGACTGGCTGCCAGCAAGCTGCGGAAGCTGCTGCTTCCCTGCGATGGCCCCTTGTCCCCTGTCACTCAGGCCAGACACAGGGAGGGGGAGGGAGGGGGCTCCTACATGCCTTGCTTGCCCTCCCACCCCTCTAGTCACGATTCCTGTCCGTTCTGCATCCTAAATGTCCCATAAATCTGCCCCTCCTCCCGTCCACTGTTGCTGGCCTGGTCCAGGCCTCCCCCCTCTCTCTCTTCCTCACCAGTTTCCCAGGCCCCACCATCCCTCCCGACGCCAGCCCCAGAGGGGACTTCCGAAAGGGAAATCTGACTCTGCCCTTGTCCCCTTAGCGCCTATGCATGCTTCCCTGCACCCTGACTTGGTCCCCCGGGTGACAGGGCCTGGGAACACTGCCTGGAGCCTGAGAACTGCGGATCCCCTCAGCCCCTGGTCTTTTCCATTCCAGACTCAAGAGGATTTCCCCCTCGAGCTGGGGCAGCGATGATGCATATCCCTGGCCTTAGTCACCCCTGGCCAGAGAGGCATGCACACACGTGCTCACACCGTGACACATGCACATGCGCACACATACACACGCAGCCACACAAACATGCACAGACACATGTTTATGCAAGACCTCACACACGAGCACAGGGGCTTCAACACACGTGCACACTCATGCACACATCCATGGACACACGTAACCTGGGACACACACACACACGAACTTACACAGCACAAGGACATGCTATGCAGGTAACAGGGAGGACATTCAAAGTATCACAACATGTGTGGCAAGAGTACCAACCACACACACAGTGAGTGTAACACCGGTACAGGCGTGCTGGGGCGAACTTGATGAAAACAGCCTAGCATGGACACGTCCACGCTTGTGGTCTCATAATATGGACAGCAAGTTGTGCACACACAATCACACGTGCACACACATATACGTGTACACAAACATACTCGTGCCTTCGCACTCATGCACGTACATGCACACAGACGCACACACACTCATGCACACCTCTCCTCATGTACGCCTGCACGCACAGGTAGACATGGGCAGGGAGCGGGGGGAAGATGGAGCACCCACCCCAGAGAAGGCTCAGGGCCTGTGGGGTGGAGAGGGCAGTGGCTTCACCTTGGTCCATCTCAGTCTTCCAGTTGGGCAGTAACTGATCTCGGCCCCGCCAGGATTGGAGAAGGCAAACATCCCCCGTGGGCTCATGGAGATGAGGGCAGAGCTAGGACCCAGTCCTCCCCTTTCACGGATCAGCTCCTCGCCCAGTGTGGCTGAGCCAGTCAGGACACAGGCCGTGGGCACAGACTAGCCGCCAGCAAGCTGTCATGCTGGCTGGCACACTTTGCCCCTGGGCCTGCCAACCTATAATTGCCTGGCCTGGCTTCAGGGCACAAGGGCACCGCCCAGGTCCCGGAGCCCGACAGCCTGGTGGGCAGGCAGGTGGAGAGTGAGGCAGGGAGGTAGCAGAGCTCTAGTGTCCTCCAGAGAATTCAGCTGAGACTGTGGGCTCTCCTCATGGGCTCTGCTGCCCATCCAAGAAGAGACACCTGTTAGATCCTGGCAGGGAGGTGGGGCCCTCGGAGAAGGGCGGGTGGGCCTCTTTCAGCCCCTCTGAGGCAGTCCCTGGCAAGGCTGGTTACTCCAGCCCAAAAGGCAAGAGAAAAATGACTTATCCAAGAAGCTCTCACAAGGGCCAAGTCTGGGAAGCAGTAGGAGAGCCCCCAGAGCTGGGGTGCCTGCACAGCCCAGCCATCTGGGCCACCCACAGGCTGGAGAGCAGATCCCACAGCCGTCCCCAGAATCATTAGCTGAGCTGGCTGCAGCTACGGTGGACACACATCCTAGCCGATCCCTGCCAACCACCTCGCAAGGCTCCCCCATGGGCACCAGGCTAGGCAGATCCTGGGCCTGCATCCCTGGTCCTTGCTCAGGACTCTTCAAGGCTGAGGAGGGTGCATCCCCTCCCGGATGTAAAGGCCCCGGTGACAGCCACACTGGCTCTGCTCTGTGTGGGGTGGCCCCATCTCTCCTTGGGTGAGTAGGGAACTCAGAGTTATGATCTAGCTTGGGCTGGAAAGAGCCTTAAAGATCATCTGGGGCAATTCCTGTGTAAAGATGGAAGACTGAAATTGCATCACAGACTTCCCTTCCCCCCAAAAGTAAAAAATATTAAGTCAGAAAAAATGTTTTTCACCAAAGAAAAGAAGAAAACCTAACAAGATAAGCATTAAATATTGGCAGCCAAAGGAAAGAACAGACAATTCTGGAGTAGAGAGTATAGCCCTTCTTGGCTCCCCCTCCCAAACCCTTGTATCTGGAGGGAAATAAATGGAGTGGGGTCTTCTGTTCCCACTCTTCACTGAGAGCCAGTGGGCAAGGCTGCAAGGGAAAAATGGGTAAAAGTGGAGACAATGAACAATGACTGCAGTTACTGGCTCCACTCAAGGCCTGGGTGCAGTCCCATCCCAGAAGGGGCGTGCACCCGGTAATTAAGTAGAATGAACCCTGTGATCGAGCATTTACCTAAATCCTAGAAGAGAGAAGAGAGCCCAGGTGTTCGAACAAAGACTCCTCATTGCCTCACCTGAGCCCTGCAATTCCTTCAGGCGACAGAAAACCTAACGCTCAACTCTCAAACTGCAGCCCCTTTGGAGAAGAGAATGGTCACGGAAGGCTGGAAGAGAGTCGAGAATGAAGAGTCACCCACACTGTATCAGAGCAAATCCAGTATCTGAGCAGAGCTGCCCATGCCCAGGCTAGGGAAAAGCATCCAGCATGAGAACTGTGCAAACATACAGAAAGAGGGAGAGAGACAAGTGAGCAGGGGAAGGGAGGAGGAAAAGAGGCAAGGAGAGAAGGAAGGAAGGAACGAATGAAGGAACGAAGGAAGGAAAGGAGGGAGGGAGGGAGGAAGGGAGGAAGGAAGGAAGGGAGGAAGGAAGGAAGGACGGAGAAGAAGGAAGGAAGGAAGGAGGAGAGAGACAGAGAGAAAGTGGGGAAAAGGAAGAAGAGAGAATGGGAGGAAGGAAGAAAAAAGAACCCAAACTAGAAGACAGATGATAGGAGAAGGAGCAGAAAGAAATTCCTTATAATTGCTTCAAACTATATTGAATATTAATTTAATAAAGAAAGAGCTCAAAGATGAAATGAACACCCGATAGGATGAGATATAAAGCGGTATTGCAGACCTAAGGAAATAAATGAGGTGGGGGGGGTGGCAGGGGCAAAACAACAAACAATATTATTACAGAACTAATAAATTAAAAACAGCCAGAAACAGAATAGACATCAAGGAAAGTAGAATTACCGATATAGAGAAAAGGTTTGATATAATCTCACTGACTGATGATTTTTTAAAAGACAAAGAGAAGAAAGCATTTAGAGAGAAGTAAATGACATGGAAGACAGATAAAGATGACCAGGGGGCTGGGACTAGGGTACAGCAAGCAAGGCCCCTAGGACCCCAAATTTAAGGAGGCGCTCACTCTCAGCTACAGACTCTGTACTTGTGCAACCCTGAGAGTGAGCACCTCCTTAAATTTGGGGTCCTAGGGGCCTTGCTTGCTGTACCCTAGTCCCAGCCCTGAAGATGATGCAACACAAGTAAAAAAACAATAAATAAACAAACATAAATACCCAAAGAGATAAAATGGGGAAGGAAGATACTCAGATTGATTCAGCAGATAAGAACACTATTTGGAAGAAATTTTGATATAATATAGAATATTTAGCATTGAGACATATCCTAGTTGTGGTAAGCAGCTTCCAACATGGCTACAGAGATCCCTGCCTCTTGTATTCCCACCCTTGTGTGATTCCCTCCCCTTGAGTATGGACCGGACCTAGTGATGTGCTTCTTTTTTTTTTTTTTTTTTTTTTTTTCCCCCAAAGCCCCAGTAGATAGTTGTACATCATAGTTGGACATCCTTCTAGTTGCTGTATGTGGGACGCGGCCTCAGCATGGCCGGAGAAACGGTGCATCAGTGCGCACCCGGGATCCGACCCCGGGCCGCCAGCAGCGGAGCACGCGCACCCAACCACCAAGCCACGGGGCCGGCCCGTGACGTGCTTCTAATGAGTAGAATACAGCAAAAGTGATGGGGTTCCACTTCTGTGATTCGCGTATAACAGACGGTGACTCCTTTCTATCGCCTTCTCAGCCTGCCTGCCTGCTTCGATGCAGCAAGCTGCCATATGAAAGAAGCCAACATAGCAAGGAGGAACTGAGAGTGGACTCCAGCCAACAGCCTGCGAGGAGCTGAGGCCCACGATCCAAGAACACACACGGATCTGAATGCTGCCAACAACCACTGAGTGAGCTTGGAGGCAGATCCCTCCCCACTTGAGCCTTCAGGTGAGACCACAGGCCCTTGGCCAATGCCTTGATTACAGCCTTTGAGAGACCACGAAATCGGGGACCCAACTAAACTATGCCTGGGTTCCTGACTCACAGAAACTGTAGATAATAAATGTGTGTTGCCTTAAACTGTTAAGTTTTGGGGTGATTTGTTACATAGCAAGAGATAACTAATACACTAGCTAAACTATTGAATTTCTAGAATAAATAATAGGGGCCGGCCCGGTGGCGTAGCGGTTAAGTGCACGCACTCTGCTGCAGCGGCCTGGGGTTCGAATCCTAGGCATGCACCAAGGCACCACTCGTCAAGCCATGCTGTGGCGGCGTCCCATATAAGGTAGAGGAAGATGGGCACAGATGTTAGTGCAGGCCCAGTCTTCCTCAGCAAAAAGAGGAGGATTGGCAACAGATGTTAGCTCAGGACTAATCTTCCTCACCAAAAAAAAGAATAAATAATAAAATCTTCGGGTATCCAGATGGAAAAAGTGAATCAACATCAAGGATTTTTAAAAATTAGGCTGACTTTATTCTCCATAGCAACATCTGATACCAAAAGACAACAGAGCAAATGTTTGCAAAGTAATGAGAAAAGAACATACGAGCCAAGAATATTACACCCAGTTAGATGTCGTTACAGTAAAGAGTCAAAGAGGAGAAGACGATCTCAAACACGAAAGAGCCAAAGGAATACAATCTTTCTAGCCTTTTTTGGGGGACAGGAAGGGGATGACTAAAAACTACTTAACCTCAAAATCTACCCAGTTAGGAGCTGAAGCAGAATAAAGAACTCAGAAATGGAGAATCTATGTGAACAGACTGATAATGAGCATTGCATCTATTTAAATCTGGGACTACTGTCAAAAAACTATGAGGATTATGCTTAGAGAGCAGCCTGTGAGTGTTATAAATCTAGAAAAAGTAAAAATCATAATATAACTAACAAAAATCAGGAAGTTGGGGAGACAAGAAGAGGGGAGAGATGAGAAGGCTGGTGCTCTCTTTCATAGTCGGAATTCATCAATAAGTCCAAAGTTTTAAAATTAATTTGAAGTTAAACAATTCCTTTGATTTCACTTCATTTTCTTCAGGTAAATTCATATAAATTAATTAAACATTTTATGATTCCATTTATATGAAATGTCCAGAACAGGCAAATCTATAAAGACAGAAAGTAGACGAGTGGTTGCCTGGGCTGGGGGAGGGACAGGTTGGGAGAAAATGGGGAATGGCTGATAATAGATATGAAGTTTCTCTCTGGGGTGGTGAAAATGTTCTAAAATTGATGTAGTGATGATTCCACAACTCTGTGAATATACTAAAAATCACTGAATTGTACACTTGAAATGAGTGAATTGTATGTTATGCTAATTACATCTCAATAAATCTGTTTTCAAAATTACACTATCATATGACCCCAGGTTAATAAAAATATTTCTGAAAACATAAATCTGTGGGGCCGGCCCAGTGGTGTAGTGGTTAAGTCCGCACACTCTGCTTCAGCAGCCCAGAGTTTATGGGTTCAGGTACTGGACACGAACCTATACACCACTCATGAAGCCATGCTGTAGTGGCAGCCCACATATAAGGCAGAGGAAGACTGGCACAGACGTTAGCTCAGGGACAATCTTCCTCAAGCAAAAAGAGGAAGATTGGCAATAGATGTTGGCTCAGGGACAATCTTCCTTATGAAAAAAGAAAACCATAAATCTGTGTATATGTACAGAGAGACACATATAGAATGACGATCACCTCACTAAATAACAAAAGTGGAAGCAAATAGGCCAAGATGTTAACAGTAGTTGATCTGTGGGACGAGCATATGGATAATTGTTATTTTCTTTGTGTTTTTCTGCTTGTGCTTTTGTTTTTTAAGTTTCCCTCAAGTACAAATATAAAGATCATTTGATACAGGGTGGTGGGTTGAATCCTTGGTCCCAACTCTTGACTCCCCTGTGACAGAATGACGTATCCACACCCACAACAGGTGGAGTCCCCCAGAGCCAAATCCTTGGTCCTTTCCTTTTCTCTTTCCTCTCCGCACTCCTCCCTTGTGGTCTCATTCAGTCTCATGGCTTTAAATAACCAGCCTAGACCTCTCTCCTGAATGGCAGACTCGCATATATCCAACTGCCTCTTAACACCTCCAGTTGAAGTCCTAAGAGGCACCTCCAATTAAACACGTCTAAAATTGAATTCCTAATCCCACTGCCTCCAAAAACAAAACCCTGCACCTCCCTCAATCTTCCATCTCTGTAAATGGCAACTCCTTGCTTCCCATAGTTCAGGCCAAAAACTCTGGAGTCACCATCATCTCCTCCCTTTCTTTCACACTCCACACCCAACCCGTCAGGAAATCCTGTTGCTTCTATTTCCAAAATATACACAGAATCTGACCACTTCTCCACACTTCCTACTCTGGTCCGATCCACAATCATCTCTCGCCTGTATCATTGGAAAACCTCCCAATCAGTTTCCGTCTTTCTGTCTTTGTCCTTTTTCATCTATTATCAACACAGCAGCCAGAGACCCTGTTAAACCACACGGTAGATAGTTACAGAATTGGTCCCCAATTAATCATGCTTCCTGGTACTCACACCCTTGTAGAGTCTCTTCCCACAGAGAAACTGGGCTGGCCTTACACCTTGCTTTGACCAGTAAAAACAAGGAGGAAGTGATGCTGTGCCATTCCTGGCCTAGGCCTTAGGAGACTTTGCAGCTTCCACTTCTGCTTCCTAGGAATGCTGCCCTGAGACTGCCATGCAAAACTGGGTTAGCCTGGTGGACGATGAGCGGCCACCTGGAGGAGAACCGAGGAGCCCCAGCCGACAGCCAGACATTAGTGAGGCCAGCTTGGATGTTCCAATCCAGCCAGTCTCCCAGGTGAAAGCAGCCACATGAGCGAGCACAGGTGAAACCAGCAGAGAAACCATCCAGCCAACCCACAGAATCGTAAGAAATAATAAATTGTTGTTGTTTTAAGCTGCTAAGTTTTGGGACAATTTGTTACACAGCGAGTTAACTGATACAAACTATAAGTCAGATCACTTCACTTCCGTGCTAGAAATCCTCTAACAGTTTCCCATTTTACTTAAATTTGAAGCCAAAGTCATTGTATGTACAGGGCCCTACAGAATCTGCACCCCCACTGCCATCTCCTCTGACCGCATCTCCTCTGCTCTTCCCTGGCTTGCCCCACTCCAACCACGTTTCCCCAAACCACCAGACACGCATCCCCCCTCAAACAGCAAGGGCCTTTGCACATGCTGTTCCCTCTGCATGGAGGGCTTTTCCCAGCTCCACCCCCATATCCACATGGCTCTTTCCCTCACTTGCTTCAGCTTGCTCCTGAAGTGTCATCATCACAGTGAGGCCTCCCTTACCACCTTGCACTGCCCCATCCCTCTTCTTGTCCCCTTTCCCTGCTCCATTATTCTCTACAGAACTCATCCCCACCTAACATACCGTTTGTTTTATTACATACATATTTTTGCCTGTTTTGTTCACTGCTGTATCCCCAGAGCTTGGAACAGTGCCTGGCACACAGGAAACAGTTGATACGTGAGTGAACATTTCTGCTCATCCTGCCTCCCCACCACCTCCCCGTGGCCTCAGCTCTGCCCCTTGAGGCCTCTGCCCCCTCAGTCCTTGAGGCCCAGCAGGGGTTTGAGGGTGAAGGCTCAAGCCCCAGGTCTCCCACCTGTGAGACTGGAAGAGGAGCATGGGACAAAAGACCCCTGGGGCGGGCACACTTGTGGAGGCTTCACGGCCGCGCCCCCAGACATTCCTTCCTGCAATGTTGGATGCCAACAGAACCCAGGGCATGGTGGAGGAGGAGTCCTTGGAGCACTACGGCAGATTGTATGTTCCCACAACGGCCACTGCAGTATTTCCACGTGCTCTTTCAGATCACTGTTAGTCCCATCAAAAGACTGAAGCCATTTTCTCTCCCCTGAAATCCGAGCAAGAATTTGTGGCTTAAGCAAGGAATAGAATGCAGTGAAAGTGATGCTGTCCACCTTTCAAGGGTAGGTCATAAAGGCAGCACGGCTTCACCTGGCTTGCTATCTCAGGGCGCTAGTCCCTGGAACCCGGTCACCATGTTGTGAGGAAGCCCAGGCCACATAGAGCGGCCATGGGCGGGTGTTCTAGCCAATAGCTCCAGCTAAGGTCTCAGCCAAGAGCCAGCATCAACCATGAGACAGCCCCCAGCCTTTGATGATCCACCCCCGCATCCTGCCTAGTTAACCCCAAGTGGAAAAGAGATAAGTTATCCTTGCCCCCTACCTTGCCCAAACTGCAAATCATGAGCAAAATAAGTGTTTTAAACCACTAAGTCTCATTACATATCCATAGTAATAAGAACAAGCACAAAAGTTCATTTAGCTCCTCAAGGAAACCAAGAGGGAAGTACTAGCACTCCCATTTTATAGCTGAGAAAATTGAGGGCCCACAAAGTCAAAATCTTTCCCTAGCTCACACAGCTAGTAAGTAAAGAAGCAGGAACAATGTCTAGGTCTTGCAGATGCCTCAATGCCCATCCGCCACTCATGCCCCTCCATCTGGACCACAAAGCCCACCCAAGGGGGGACTGCCAATGTTCAGCCATGTCCTCCAAACACCAGGCCAGCGATGGTAGAGCCCCCTGCCTTGGGCTCGGTTCCTCCTCTGATCACAAACCTCTTCTCCTCTGAAGGGCAGCCACTCTGGGAAGAAGGCCAAGGAAGAGGATGTGAGCCAAGTCCTGCTGTGTGTGTCTGGATCCCAACTAACAGCCGAGAAGTCCACTTCCCCTGCCAAGCGGACTGGAAAGAGGGAAAAGACGGAACACTCCACACCTGCAGGTGGGCCACAGGGCACGGGCTCCCCCAGAGAAGGCCCCAGACCAGACTTTATATGCTCAGGAAACCTCATTGCCATAAAACATACAGCATGACTTGGCCCCTACTACAGGAAATTTGGAGGCAGGCACATGATGCTGCCAAAACCCCCTCCTTTCCACGCAATGCAGCTACAGCCACAAAAGCGGTGGGAGAAAAGCTACACTCGGCTGCAGACACTCATGTGCACACACATTGCACACAATTATCTACTTGCCCTGATACACATGTATGTGCACATTCATGCACAGACGTATATACAAAACAGCACACATGGACACACTCATACACACTCTGCATATATAGAATGAATATACATGTACATGCAATACACAGATAGCATGACTGTACAGGTACGCAAAGATGTATACACACAAGAGCACACATATCCACACTCATATTCACAGACCTGAATACATTCACACTCAGATGCACGCACACACCAGCACACTTGCCCGCATTCCCATGGGCCCTTCCTAAGAAACCCTATCAATTTCCCCCAGAGCCTATCAGTCTCCTCAGGACTTGCAGAAAATATGCAGGAAGAACTTTGGTTCCTGGAATCTGAGAAAGTGACGGGATGGAAGGATGGATGGATGGATGGATGGATGGATGGATGGATGGATGGGTGGGTGGATGGGTGGATGGGTGGATGGATGGATGGAAGGAAGGATGGATGGATGGATGGATGGATGGATGGATGGATGGATGGATGGATGGATGGATGGATGGATGGAAGGGTGGGTGGGTGGGTGGGTGGATGGATGGATGGATGGGTGGATGGATGCAAGGATGGATGGATGGATGGAAGAGGCTCAAGAGACTCTTCTTATTTCGAAGCTATTTTGAACAGAAGTCAATCCCTAAGCCCCCTTTGGATACACTTTCTGATACTGACTCCCAGAGGTCCCCTAAACCTAATGACAATCCTTCATGGTGGACTGCAGCCAGTTCCCACCCACTGAAGTTCTAGGGGTGATGGCATGTTCATGGACTACAGATTCCTGTATCCAATTCTCTACTAACACCACAAACTCAGAAGGTACAAAACCAAGCTGTTGATCTTCCCCCAAAAACCCACTGCTCCTGCCCACTTTCCTATCTCCGGTAATGGCCTTTCCCTCCTTCCAGCTGCACAGGCGAATATCCTAGAACTCGCCTTTGACTCTTCTTTCTCTCACATCCCACACTGAATCCATCAGCAAATCCCGATAGCTCTACCTTCAAAATATATCTATAGTCCAACCACTTCTCACCACCTCCACTGCTGCCACTCTCGTCCAAGCCCCATCGTCTCCACCTGGATTACGGCAGTGGTCTAACTCTTCTCTCTGCTTCTGTCCTTGCCTCCTCCAAGTCTGTTCTCAACAGAGAAGCCACAGTGACTGTATCAAACATAAGCTAACAACAGAAAAACAATAGAGAAAATCAATAAAACCAAAGTTGGCAGAAAAATTGACAAGCCTTTGGCTAAACTGACCAAGAAAAAAGGAGAGAAGACTCAAATTACTAAAATCAAGAAAAAAAGGGGACATTACTACCAATTTTACAGAAATTAAAAAGATTATAAGGGAATACTATGAACAATTGTATGCCAACAAATTAAACAACCTAGATGAAATGTACAAATTCCTAGAAAGTTGCAAACTACCGAAACTGACTCAAAAAGAAATAAAAGTCTTAACTGACCTACAACAAATAAATATTGAGTCAGTAATCGAAAAACTTCCCACAAACAAAAGCCCAGAAACAGATGGCTTCACTGGTGAATTCTACCAGACATCTAAAAATGAATTAACACAAATCCTTCACAAACTCTTCCAAAATGTAGAAGAGGAAGAAACACTTGTCAACTCATTCTATGAGGCCTTTACCCGAATACCAAAACCAAAGACATCACAATATTCCTTACGAATATAGATGCAAAACTCGTCAACAAAATACTAGCAAGCTGAATTCAGCAACACCTAAAAATGATTATACATCATAACCAAGAAAGGACTGATTCCAGGAATGCAAGGTTGGTTAAACACACAAATATCAATCAATGTAATACACCGTATTAATAAAATAAAGGACACCCACATGATTACCTCAACAGATGCAGAAAACATAAGCCAGATCTCCCGCTCCTCAGCACAAAACCCCATCTCACTTTCAGCAAAAACCAGTTCCATCTGATGCCCACAAAGCCCACGTGATCTGGTCCCCATCACCTCTCTGGCCTCATCTCCCTCTCTCCTTTCACTTCATACTAACCACAGTGTCCTTCTGGCTGTTTCTTTTTTTTTTTTTTTTTTTTTTTTGTGAGGAAGATCAGCCCTGAGCTAACATCCATGCTAATCCTCCTCCTTTTGCTGAGGAAGAGTGGCTCTGAGCTAACATCCATTGCCAATCTTCCTCCTTTTTTTCTTCCCCAAAGCCCCAGTAGATAGTTGTATGTCATAGCTGCACATCCTTCTAGTTGCTGTATGTGGGACGCGGCCTCAGCATGGCTGGAGAAGCGGTGCGTCGGTGCGCGCCCGGGATCTGAACCCGGGCCGCCAGTAGCGGAGCGCGCGCACTTAACCACTAAGCCACGGGGCTGGCCCCTGGCTGTTTCTGAAACCCACCAGGTACACTCCTGCTTCACGGCCTTTATGGTTGCTGTTCCCTCTGCCTGGAACACTGTTCCCCTAAATATCCACATAATTCACTCCTTCACCTCTTATTGGTCTTTTTTTTTTTTTTTTTTTATTGCAGTAACATTGGTTTATAACATTGCAAAAACTTCAGGTGTACATCATTGTACTTCTATTTCTGCATGGACTACATCATGTTCACCACCAAAATACTAATTACAACCCATCACCACACACATGTACCGAATTATCCCTTTCACCCTCCACCCTCCCCCCTTCCCCTCTGGTAACCATCTTATTGGTCTTGACTCAACAACCACCTTCTCCATGAGGCCTCTCTGGTCACAATACGTAAAATTGCAGCCCTCTCCCCCCAACACCCACACACTCCCTATCTCCCTTCTCCACTCTATTTGTCCTAAGCTTTTATTATCATTTGAAATTTTGTGAATTTTACTTATACATCTTGCCTGTTGACTGTCTCCCCAACTAGAATGTGAGATCCCTAAGGACAGAGATATTTCAGTCTGTTTTATCCACTGCTATATCTGCGGCATTTAAACTAGCATGTCACTTTATAGGCTCTCAACAAATACTTGCTGAATAAATGAATGACTGCAAATAGCTGGTCACTGAACCACACTCAGCAAGCAGTGATCACCCCCACCCCACCCCAAGGGCCTGACACTGTGCTTTGGGCTGAGAAAGATCAGAACCAACCAGGCCCAGCTGGGAGAGGAGTCAGAGCATAAGTAACCACGACCCAAGGAAGACAGTGCTGAGAACGGAGGATGGGGAGAGGGTCAGGCCTAGCAATCAGAGAAGGCTCCACAGAGAGATGGTGCTCCAGCCGGCCCATGAAGGCCCAGTACAATTCAGGCATATGGAAGGGATTTGGGGAGAGAGAACAGAGGGAGGGCCGGGATGTGGGAAGCATGGGGCATGTCCTGGGAATCAGGAGGGACCCTACATGGAGGACTACATGCAGGATAAGGCTACCTAGGTTTCAGGGCAGTTCCTGAGGGGCTTTGAATGCCAGGGTGAGAAGCTGCACTGAGTTCCAGAGGCACCAAGGAGCCATGCAAAGCTTTTGAGCAGGGAAGGTCTGTGGTGTCACTCTGGCAGTGTGGCAAGAACAGATTGTGGTGGGTGAACAGGAAAGGAAGGAGACCAGGGAGGTGGCTCCTGGAACAGCCTTGGAGAAAGACGGCAAGGCATGAGCCAGGAGAGGACAGAGGGGGCTGAGAGAAGAGGTAAGTTTGGAGGTGTTAAGAGTTTTATGATTAGTGTTGGTGTGGGCAGGGGGAGGATCTAGAGTCCAAATCTCAAGTCAGAACGTCCAGGCAGACCTTAGAGGCACAGACAGAGCCATGGAGGCGGGGATCTGTTCACGCGGTCCGGAAGGAACCGCACCACTTCTGGAAGGCTGGAGTTCTGGCGGCAGGGGCTCAGCGCCGCTGGGTATCATGCCAGGCCCAAACACGAGCAGCAGGGAGGAGCGGCTTCCCCGCACTGGAGGATGGACGCATCCCGGCCCCGCCCACCTTCCTGCCCCTCAGTCCCTCACCCTGGGGCAGGCCTAGAGAAGACTTTCTCCAGCTGGCTTTGTCAGCCAAAGCGCAATGTCATTTCTAGATGAGCCATCCAGCTCTGGAGATGCGCCAGGCTGCAGAGGGGGGGACAGCTGTGTCCCCAAAACACAGCCAAGGAGCCACCTCCCAGAGCCAACCAAGACAGTGGCAGAAGCAGAGCTGGCAGGGGGTCCGCAGCCCCAGCCAAAGCAGGGACAGCCTTTGATGGGGCCTCCATCTGCCCGGCCTCAGCCTGCCTGCAGGGTCAGGCCCATTCAGCCCCCACCAGCTGGAGATGATGGCCCCAGTCACTCTTCTGCTTCCTCAGCCAATAAACATTAAGGCACTGATTAGCGCCTAGTGTATGCCCAGCTCTGTTTCTCTCCCGTGGGGGTGACCAGGGTCAGTGAGGCATGAAGGACACAGATTTTGGAGTCTGCAGGGCTGAGTCTGAGTTTTGTCTGTTGCTGTCTCTGGTCCTCAGTTTTCCAATCTGTCAAGTGGGGTGAGAAAAACCCTTCCCCACGAGGGTGTCATAAGAACTAAATAAGAACAGGCGCAGAAGGGAACACTAACAGGACTCTATTCTCCAGGAATTTCAGCTGAAGCCCAACCAAGGCTGAGGACTCGGGTGGGAGGCACCCGCACTTTCAGAGAGGCTTTAGACACACCCTCAGGGCTTGGAGAGAGAAACGGAACTGACTTGTGCGGCCCCCAGCTTGTAGAGAAGAAGGCTGGAGACTCAGGCCGGGAGGATTTATTTGAAGAGTGAGAAAGCTGAGTGAGGGGCTTCTGGTGACCCACCCACAGAGAGGCCAGTGCCCGAGGAAGGAGACTGGCCTTTCTCCCTGGCTGGACGCTGGCAAAATGCTGAGCCTCCTGCACCAGGGCCACCCAAGGGGCATCCTTGCCGCATCTGCAAGCATGTCACCCGGGAGCAGTGGGAGTGGCTGCACCTCCTGAGCTCATCCAGGGGTCAAACGGACACCAAGGGGAGACAGGCTTGAGGGTCAGGACAGGGAGCCCCACAGGCGCCTGCCCGGGGAGACAGGGTCCAGCAGGAGGGGCCTGGAAGGGCAACACCTGAAGAGGAGCGGAGGGGAGCAGTGAGAGGACAGAGGTGATGATGTCACCTGCATCAGGGAATAGGACAATGCAGAAGCCAAGGCCAGAGGCCCAAAAAACTCACAAAAGTGCCCCCAAGAGAGGAGTCAGCCAGCACCCGGGCATCTGCCAAATGGAGGGCACCGACAGCAAAAACAACCCCGGACACAAGGAATGCTTGGCCCATTTCCGGTCATCCTTCCTCGCCTGCCCAACCTTGGAGGGGTCAGGAACCCCAGGGAGGGGGGCGTCGGGATGAGGGATGGAAATGAACAAGGAGAACCAAACCCACTAGAGCTGTCCTCTCCCTGATGCAATTTCTGGGCCTGGGTAGAAGCTTTCTTTTGTTTAGAAGTAGAACCAAAGTTTTCATTTCAATGGACCGGGCTTTTTAGTTCATGAGTGTGACTGGAAAAGCTATGGGATCTGGTCATGGGTGGGAGACAACCCAAACTAGTAGGAGAACAATAAAGCTGTTATTGATCTGCTTTCCAAGGCCAGCCTGCTCAGCGAACCCCGCGCACGCATGCGAGGGCCTCCGTGTCCACAGTGGTGGGTGCCCAGGGCCTTGCGACCGGGGAGGGACTGGGAAGGGGAGCTGGAACCCATCTTCCCATGATCAGTGGCCCCTTCCCATTCGGAGGAACAGACAGGGCTGGGGCTTTGGGGAGCCAGGGACGCTGCAGCACACTGGGATTCACGGGGTCTGGTCCCTGCCCTTCGGGCTCCCCGGCTCTGGACACAGCCCCACCCACACACCATGGTGCCCGAGAAGACCCAAACAGGCACTCAACTCAGGTGGGAACAGTGAATTCTCACGTGAGGATGGAGTAATCTGGAAAGGTTTTTGGAGGACGTGGCCTTTGAGTTGGGTCTTGCAGAAGGAGAAGGATTTCAGGATGCACAGAAGAGGCGAATGGTGGCCCTGGCGGAGGGAATGGACGCAACCAAAGGCTGGCAGGTGGTGTGAGGTGCATGAAGGGATGTGATGGGATACAGTTCCGGAAGATGTGATATTATCACGATGGTCACCTTTAAAGCAGTGTCCACATCGACTATGGCCAACCTGGGCCTCGCTTTCCTCATCTGTAATCTGAGGAGAGTTACCCTATTTCGCCTCAGGCTCACAATATGTCCTGGGAATAAATGAGTCCCATTATCTCCAATCAAAGCATTAACCAGGAGCTCAGAGGGCACACTTTAGAGTCAGAAAGGCTTAAGCTCATCCCGGTTCTGCCCCTTCCCAGCTGTAACTCTTGGTGAACCTCAGTTTACTTATCTGTAAAATGGGGGTAAGAAGCTGCACCTAGAAGGATGATCCACACAATGTACGTAAGGACCCGGCACAGTGTAATCCCATATGAACAGCAGTGCCCTACCCGCCCCGCCCCACCCCACCTCCACAGGGCCCTCACTTACATAGGAGACCGAGAAGGTGGTTGGGGCCAGGACCAGAGCCAGGTAGAGGCAGGGGGCTGCGGCAAGCAGGCTGGAGGCACAGATGAGGGGCTCAGCCCGCGGGTTGACTCTCTTGTACCTCCTCGAAACCTCTGCTCCCAGGATGACCCCAACGATGCCTGTCACGACAGTCAGTGCCCCAAAAATCAGGCTGATGGGAAAGAACAGAGAGGGGTTGGTCAGCCGGGTGGGGTCAGGATGGGGGTCCAGCCACCTGCCCCTGGTGCATGATCTGATACCTACAGGGAACGTGGCTGCAGGCCCCTTCCCCTCCCTCCTAACCAATGCTCCTGGGTCCTCGGGACTCTGATCAAGGACCATGTACCTCTCCTGCCCTCCCCTATCCCCTTTCCCATCTCACCCTTGGGAAGCCACTGGCCATGCGGGTGATCTGCCTAGTACCCCAGCACCCCAGTTCCCAGCCTGCCTCATCTCCAGCGACCTTCTCTAACCTCTTACCACCCAACACTGTCCCACTCAGAAATCTTAATTCTACCGTCCCACTCTGGCCCCAACCTCCTCGCCTTCTAGCCACCAATACTAACGGGAATGGAGGCAAGTGATCATTTATTTATTGAGCTCCTGTGATCCCCCTCCCCTTTATCTGGCATTGTGCACACCTCCCTCCTTGAACCTCATCCTTCCACTCTCTGTCTGTGAACTCCTCTCAAGCAGCCCCCTCCCAACTTCACTACCTTTCCCACCTACTCCTAGACCCACCTCAACTCCTCTTCGCGCGTCTTGCACCTCCCTCCTGTGGAAACCTGTCCCTCCAGGACAACCTCCATATAGGTCCCCAGAGGGTACTTTCTAAAATATAGATTTGACCACACTCCTGCCCACCACCTGCCCAAAATTCTCCACCAGCTTTCAACCATGCACTAGATTTGGTGCCAACTCATTGTGGCATTCACGGCCCTTGATGATCTGACCCTGGCTGACCTCAACCCCAACCGCCAGCTCCATTCTCCTCTGAACCCAGACTAGTTGCTGTCCCCACTTCATACTTTTATGCCTCTATCTGGACACCTTTCACTAGTTTTCCTACCTACTGAACTCCTACTCATCCTTCAAGACCCATCACAAATATCCTCTCTTTGGAGATGCCTTCCCGTGTCCCTTTGCTGATTCCTCCACTGCCTTCAGTTCCTATAGCACCTTCTGTGTCTCTATCATCAAAGCCAATCATGAGCCTGTGAATTCCTGGAGGACAGAGACCAGGTTTGGTTTACTTTCTTGACTCTGTGCTAGGAGCAGAGAACCCGGAATACAAGAGATTTGTGTTGAGCAAATGAGCTCATTGATCCATCCCAGAATTCCCAGGGAGACAGATGAAGAAGGCAAGCCTGAGAAAGGTTAAAACCAAGATTACCCAGCTGGTAAGCGACAGAGACAGGATTTGAATAAACATCTTCACCCTCCTGGTCCATCCTCCTCTCCCAAGCCTCCTTTTAAAGGAGCTCAAAGGGATGCTGAGACTGACCAGCGTGAACTCTGGAAAACACAGATGTAACCTGGACCTTTCCAGCCCCTCATTAGCTCCCTGTCATCCGGAGGGCAGGCTCCCGGCCAGCACTGCAGGACTGGCCCCTGCTGACCTGTGTAACCTCCCCTCTCTTCTCCCTCACTCACTCAGCACAAATAACCTGAGTTCTCCAAACTCACCGGATGCTTTCCACCTTCCTCACCTTGGCCCACGCTGTTCCCTTGGCCTGCATCTCCATTGCCTCCACCCACCCTTCTCCACCTGGCCAGCATCCCTTCCCAGACCCAAACATTTCTAGAAGTGTGGGATGGCCAGGCACCCTGCTATTACCTCCATGGCTCCCACCAAGACTTAAGAACATGACAGATGCAAGACTGTGGTTACTGACAAATGGAGTGTCACAAAATCCCACGTTTCCTCTAAATAACTTCTGTGAAATGTCCATCCCACAGGATGAGGAACTAATACGTTTATTCCCCTGCCCCATCCACTTGGTTTATAGGAGAGAGTGTAGAGCCCAGAGAGGGCAGGGACCTGCCCGAGGTCACACAGTCCCTCAACGGCAGACCCAGGGCCTTCTGGCCCTCTGCCCACCAGACGAAGTATGTGTGTCCCTAGGCAGCTTAAAGGTGCTCACCGAACCTTCCCAGCCTTCCAAGCTGTGCAAGACTCCAGCTCAGCCCAGTCAAGTGACCCCCAATCCCGGATGAATGCTACCCGCCTCTGAGTCCTGGTCTGAGCCGGCCTTGGCAGGTTCTTGAGACCTTTGTGAGACTTAGGATTGATTATCCAGACAGGCAATGTAGACAGGGCCCCTCACCGGCTCCTGAGCAGGAGGTGTGGCCAGAAGACACAGCCAGCCACCAAGTCCCGCCACCCCCACAAGGCCTGCCCAGAATCAGACTCTCAGAGCCAAGGGGGTCCTTAAAAGCCTGCTAGTTCGAGCAAGTAGTCAAGACAAAGACATAAAAGGGGGGGGGGCCGCCCAGTGGCACAGCGGTGAAGTGCACAAGCTCCACTGAGGCAGCCCGGGGTTCACAGGTTCGGATCCCGGGTGTGCAGCAACGCACTGCTTGTCAAGCCATGCTGTGGCGGCGTCCCATATAAAGTGGAGGAAGATGGGCACGGATGTTAGCCCAGGGCCAGTCTTCCTCAGCAAAAAGAGGAGGATTGGCAGATGTTAGCTCAGGGCTAGTCTTCTTCACAAAATAAATAAATAAATAAATAAAAGGGATCCAAATTGGAAAGGAAGAAATAAAACTGTCACTATGTGCAAGTGACATGATTTTATATATAGAAAACCCTAAAGAATCCACCAAAAAACTATTAGAAATAATAAATGAATATAATAAAGTTGCAGGGTACAACATCAACATAAAAAGAATCAGTTGCATTTCTATGCACTAACAATGAACTAGCAGAAGGAGAAATCAAGAATACAATTCCATTTACAATTGCAACGAACAGAATAAAATACCTAGCAGGCCGGCCCCGTGGCTTAGCAGTTAAGAGTGCGTGCTCTGCTGCTGGTGGCCCGGGTTCAGATCCCGAGTGTGCACCGATTCACCGCTCCTCCGGCCATGCTGAGGCCGTGTCCCACATACAGCAACTAGAAGGATGTGCAGCTATGACATACAACTATCTACTGGGACTTTGGGGAAAAAAAATAAATAAATAAATATTTTTTAAAAAAAGAATAAAATACCTAGGAATATATTTAACCAAGGAGATGAAAGACCTGTACACCGAAAACTATGACATTGTTGAAAGAAATCAAAGACACAAAGAAATGGAAGGATATTCCATGCTCACGGATTGGAAGAATTAACATAGTTAAAATGTCCATATTACCTAAAGCAATCTACAGATTCAATACAATCCCAATCAGAATCCCAATGACATTCTTCACAGAAATGGAACAAAGAATCCTAAAATTTATATGGAACAACAAAAGACCCCGAATAGCTAAAGCAATCCTGAGAAAAAAGAACAAAGCTGGAGGCATCACAATCCCTGGTTTCAAAGTATACTGCAAAGCTATAGTAACCAAAACAGCATGGTACTGGCAGAAAAACAGACACACAGATCTATGGAACAGAATCGAGAGGCCAGAAATAAACCCACACATCTATGAACAGCTATTTTCAACAAGGAAGCTAAGAACATACAATGGAGAAAGGAAAGTCTCTTAAATAAGTGGTGTTGGGAAAACTGGACAGCCACGTGCAAAAGAACGAAAGTAGACCATTATCTTACACCATCCACAAAAATTAACTCAAAATGGATTAAAGACTTAAATGTAAGACCTGAAACCATAAAACTCCTAGAAGAAAGCATAAGCAGTATGCTCTTTGACCCGGGTCTTAATTTCTTTCTGGAGCTATTTCCTCAGACAAGGGAAACAAAAGAAAAAATAAACAAATGGGACTACGTCAAACTAAAAAGCTTCTGCACAGCAAAGGAAACAATCAACAAAACAAAAAGACAACCTACCAATTGGGAGACAATATCTGATAAGGTATTAATATCTAAAATATATAAAGAACTCATACAACTAAACAACAAAAAAAACAAACTACTCGATTAAAAAATGAGAAGAGGATCTGAATAGACATTTTTCCAAAGAAGACATACAGATGGACAACAGGCATATGCAAAGATGTTCAACATCACTAATTATTAGGAAAATACAAACCAAAACCACAATGACATATCACCTCAAGCCCATTGAATGGCTATTATTAAAAAGACAACAAATAACTAGCGATGGCGAGGATGTGAAGAAAAAGGAACCCTTGTACGCTGCTGGTGGGAATGCAGATTGGTGCAGCCACTATGGAAAACAGTATGGAGATTTCTCAAAAAATTAAAAATAGAAGTACCATATGATCCAGCTATCCCACTTCTGGGTATTTATCCAAAGAACAGGAAAACACTAATTTGAAACAATAAATGCACCCCTATGTTCATTGCAGCATTATTCACAATAACCAAGACTTTGGAAACAACGTAACTGCCCATCAACGGATGAGTGGATAAAGAAGATGTGGTATATGTGTACAATAGAATACTACTCATCCATTAAAAAAAAGATGAAATCTTGTCATTTGCAACAAGATGGATGGACCTTGATTAAGCAAAATAAGTCAAAATAAGCAAAATAAGTCAGACAGAGAAAGACAAATGCCATATGATTTCACTCATATGTGGAAGATAAACACATAGATAAGGAGAACAGATTGGTGGTTACCAGAGCGGAAGTGGGGTGGGAGGAGGGTGAAGAGGGTAAAGGGCACATTTGTAAGGTGACAGATGGCAACTAGACTTTTGGTGGTGAATATGATGTAGTGTATACAGAAGTCAAAATATAATGATGTACATCTGAAATTTATATAATGTTATAAACCAATGTTACCTCAATTTAAAAAAAAGCCTGCAGGGGCTGGCCCCGTGGCTTAGCAGTTAAGTGCACGAGCTCCACTACTGGCAGCCCGGGTTCAGATCCTGGGCGCACACCGATGCACTGCTTCTCCGGCCATGCTGAGGCCACGTCCCACATACAGCAACTAGAAGGATGTGCAGCTATGACATACAACTATCTACTGGGGCTTTGAGGAGAAAAAAGGAGGAGGATTGGCAATAGATGTTAGCTCAGAGCCGGTCTTCCTCAGCGAAAAGAGGAGGATTAGCAGGGATGTTAGCTCAGGGCTGATCTTCCTCACAAAAAAAAAAAAAGAGAGCCGGCCCCATGGCTTAGCGGTTAAGTGCGCGCGCTCCACTGCTGGCGGCCCGGGGTTCGGATCCTGAGCGTGCACCAATGCACTGCTTCTCCGGCCATGCTGAGGCCGCGTCCCACATACAGCAACTAGAAGGATGTGCAGCTATGACATACAACTATCTGCTGGGGCTTTGGGGGGAAAAAATAAATAAATAAAAAATTATAAAAAAAAAAAAAGAAAGAAAGAAAAAAAAATAAAACTTAAAAAAAAAAAAAAAGCCTGCAAGTTCTACACTGATCCTCTGTACAACAGCCCTGGCAAGCATCTGTCCGACTCCTACTTACATGCCCCCAGGGGTGGGAAGCTCATTACTGCCCCCCTGCAGCCCCTTCCATCTGGGCCAGCTCTGAGTGTTGGAAGTTCTCCCTCTGGCAGAGCTGGAATCCTGCGTCCTGCAGCTTCCTGCCCCCGCCCCACCCTTACCTTGGGGTTTATCCTAACCAAGGAGAGTGTATTAATAGCTGAGGTCTGTGCAGAACTCCAACACCGGGACCTCCTACCCACTCTGTGGTAGGCTAAATAATAGCCCCCCAAGATGTCTACGTCCCAGTGTCTAGAACCCGTGAATGTTAACCTTATATGGCGAAATAGACCCTATCGAGGTGATTAAATTAAGGATCTTGAGATGGGAAGATTATCCTTCATTATTCAGGTGGGCCCTAAATGCAGTCACAAGTGTGCTTATAAGAGGGACGCAGAGGGAGATTTGAGACAGAAGAGGAGAAGGCAATGTGACAATGGATGTAGAGGTTGGAGTGATCCAGCCACAAGCCAAAGAATGCCAGCGGCCACCGTAAGCTGGAATAGGCTCCCCTGGAGCCTCCAGAGGGAGTGTGGCCCAGCCGAACTTGATTTTGGCCCAGTGAAACCATTCTGGACTTCTGGCCTCCGGAACTATGAGGAAATAAATTTCTGTTATTTTAAGCTACAGGGTTTGTGATCATTTGTTACACAAGTTGAGTTAGAGGCAGAGGCTGAAGCTAAGCAAATGGGAACTGACCAGTCAGGAATACACACCCACTTAAGGCCTGATGTGAAATCTAGTCCTGTTTTTTTTCCCCACTTTTTCAAGCTGCTGTGGGACTTTTAGGACTCAGTCTGTGCCTCCTGGGAGATAAGAATCTAGCTGTAGAGCCAAGACAAACATCACCTACTCATTCGATGCATTCATTCCTGCATTCACTGGATGCTTTCCCTGAGCACCCACTATGTGCCAGAAAGCCAATCCCAGCTCAGTGGGGAGATGTTCAAGTCAATTAATAGGAACAGGGAGTCTCCAGAGGCAACAGGACATGCAGCTCAGGAGCACCAGCTTTGGAGTCAGAGGGATTTGAATCCTGGCTCTGCTATTTGTTAGCTGTGTGACCTTGGACAAGTTACTTAACCTCTCTGATCTTTCATCTCCTCATTTGTAATACAGGAATAATAGAGTTTATTATTATAAAACCTCAGAGGGTTTTTCACGTAAAATGCTTAGCATAGGGCCTTAACTAAAGCGTAAGAAGTAGCAATGAGAAAAGAGAAGGGAGCTACGGGCAGAGGGCACAGCTTGGGCAAAGGCACAGACAAGTGAGAGGGCATGGAATATTCTGGGAATTACATGAAGCTCTCCCTGAGCGTCAGGGAGTGAGGTGGAGGCAAGAGAGGAGGCTGGGGAGAAGGAAGTAGGCAGCGGAGAACTGGTGTCACTGAGGCCTCAGGGAGCATGGGGCTCCAGGGAAGAGCACGGGGCCTGAGGAACACTGAGGAGCCCAGGGGGCAGGATCAGCGACGAGGAGGGGACCACAGGGAGACTGAGAAGCATCAAGCGGAGAGGAGGAAACGGGATTGAGGGTTTCGAGGAGGAGGAAATAGCAGGTAAGAGAGGATTGCGATGTGTCCCCTCAATCAGGAGGTCACTGAGTCCTTGGCGAATGGGCTCAAAGGTGGTGGGGACAGGAGCCCAGTAGGGCGTGCAGGGCGGGGGGGGGACATTCCCCGAGGGCAGAGTGCCTGCCTGCTGTGTGACTCTGCTCTCCACCCTCCACACCCTCCCAGCAGCTTTCCCAGGAGCCAGAGAACAAACGAATGCAGGTGTAAAATCCCCGAGCCAGGTAAGTAGAGGCATGCCCATGCCTCAATTTGCTCTCTGTAAAATGGGATGACCTCACAGAAGACACTATGGGTCCCTCTGAAGGAAGGTTGCCTAAGACTCCCATCATCCCACAGGCTCCACAGAAGCCTCACCCCCCTCCAGTGCCTTCTGGACCCCGCAGCAGCCCCAAGCGTGGGAAGACAGGGACTGGGGCCCAGAGAGGACAAGGGAGCTGCCTGTGGCCACCCACGATGGCAGGAGCTCAGCCAGAGCCAGAACAAGCCCTCCTGCCTGCCAGCTGGGCCCCAAGCCTGGTGTCTTCACAGAGCAGTGTGTGCCCAGAGAGACTGAGTTTGGGGGCTCAGAACCTCCTGAGAACTTC
This sequence comes from Ceratotherium simum simum, assembly GCF_057802395.1. Taxonomy (NCBI): domain Eukaryota; kingdom Metazoa; phylum Chordata; class Mammalia; order Perissodactyla; family Rhinocerotidae; genus Ceratotherium; species Ceratotherium simum. Next base: position 13,505,779 of record NC_141915.1, read on the forward strand.
CCCATCAAGAGCCCCCCAGACCTGGGCCAAGTGCCCCGGGCTCCCAGAGGCCCCTCACCTGTCCTGGCTGCTGCACGGCTCCTGGAAGCAGGGCTGCTGCAGCCCATGCACCACACGGGCCTCGAACAGAAACTTGGGGACCCAGAAGCCCAGAGCTCCAGTCACAAAGGCCATGGCTGTCACTCCAAGAGTCGACCACAGAAAACTCCAGCTGCAAGAGAAAACCCCCTGGCTGAAGCCGGGAGAGAGCTGGGGCTGCAGGGGCCTGCCTGCTCCTGACGGCTGCCTCCCCACGCCGGGGCACTCAGGTCACCCGGGCACTCAGGCAGGCTCCAGCCTCTGGACCCTTCGGGCATTCTCTAAGAACCCTGCACATCTCACCTCCACACCTGTGCCTTCCTCCCTCCTCTCTGCAGAACCAACTCTTCCCATCCTGGAAGGCCCAAATTCAACATCACATTCTCCAAGGGACGGTCCCTGCTGCCCCCACCTTCCTCCGAGTGCCCTCCACTGGTCTCGTGGCTCCATAACAAAGAGAGTCAGGTCCTGTCTGTGCCCCATATTTCAGTAAATCATGAGGCCTGGGAGTGCAGTGGACTTCTGTCTGCCTCATCAACCACGCCTGGGAGAGAGGATGGATACGCTCCCAGGAGGCTTGGAGAGGGGAGTCATTAATTCCCGGCACCCTCCCGACAACCCCGGGAAGCGGGCAGGCTGGAGAATTATGTCCGTTGAATAAATGAGGGAAGTGAGGCTCCAAGTCTCAGGTCACTCAGGGATAAGGCAGGGGCAGAGCCAGGCGGGAGCTCATGCCGCCTCCCTCCCTCCCTCCTTCCCTCCCTCCCGGCTCCTAGTCCATCACATGGCAAGGCAAAGGGGGTAGCCAAGTGAGGGAAGGCATCTCAGTTGGTGAGTGGGAGCTCAGAGGAGGAAGAGGGTTGTGAACAGTGGGACAGTCAGGGAGGGCTCCCTGGAGGTGGAGAGAGGGAGGTCAGTGATGCTGGGGCAAACAGAGGGGTTTTGGGTGGCACATAGGGAGGATCAGGGACACTCACTTTCTGCCCAGGTATCTGACGTCCTCACACCAGCTGCTCCTCAGGCCCCCCATGGCCACCTCCCCCTGCTTCTCAGCAGCGCCCCGGGGCGGGTCTGGAACCAGCACGATAAGCAGGATCAAGGCCATGGCTTCCAGGCAGGGCATGACCTGGGGACAGGAGGGTCTAGGAAACTCAGGGTCACACACTCCTGTGACCCCGGAGATCCTGGGGGGTTACTGACCTCTGTGGTCCGGGCTCTTAGGATGCTCTGCGCCTTGGCGGGGGCAGAGGGGGCTCATTTCCTGGGTGCTGGTTACACACAAAGCTTGACAGACAACTGTTTCTCACCCCATCACCCCTGAGAGCACAGCCTCTCTGGGGAGTGGGGTCCTCTGGGATTTCATTTAATCCCTGTCTGTCCAGCACAGACACTGCTCTCTTGGGATCAGTGAGCCCGACGTGGTCGAGCACTGGAGCCCTGACGACGCTGGCCCTGACTCCTGAGCACGTGCTGCCCCATAACTGTCCTCTTTCCGGGCCCACACCTCCTCCTGCCTCCCAGCCCTGCCCCAGTATCTTTCCACCCCTTGTCTCATGAATCCTCCAGATCCCATAAGCACTACTCCCCCTACTTTACAGATAGGCAAAGTGAGGCTCTGAAGACAGAGGTGACTTGCTCGAGGTCACACAGCTAGCAACTGAGCAGCCGAGATTTGAACCAGGGCTGCGACTTCCATGGTCCACGTTCCACATGAGGCCCCAATGTCTGAAGCTGCCGACCCCTGACCACCCTGCAGGGTGCAGGTACCGTGCCAAGTGGCTAAGGCCACTGGAGGCTGGAAAGTCCCTGCCGGCCCAGGGGGAAAGCGGAGGAAAGAAAAGGAAGCTGGACTCACTCGGAGGGCCCAGTGCCAGCTTCCAGTCAGCGCCGTCACAGCCGACCCCAGCACGTAGCCCAGACCACTGCAACAGAGGAGCAGGGACGTGGGCGGTGAGGGCAGGGAGGCAGGCCCAAGGCCCCAAGGCCCGCCTGAGCCGCGGTGCCCCCACCCCAGGGAGCTGGCTCTCTGAAGCCCATAGTCCTTTCCCTGGGAGCAGTGAGCCACGTGAGGCCCAGATGTCCACTGCCCTTGGTCAAGTCACCGGTGACCTCTGGCTCCCGGCCCATCCTCAGCACCACTGTCCACTGTCTCCCTATACGAGGACCCCCTGCCCTCTCTCCCAACGCCCAGCCCCTCCTGAGTCAGGTGACTTCAGGAAACCCGGGTCAGAGCTCAGGGGCCTGGCTGCAGACCCCACTCTGTCCTTCCCGCTGCGGGGGGCCCGGCCGGCCCTAACGCACTTCCCTGCCTCGCCTCCCAGAGCCGGCCCTCCCTGTGCAGGCCTCTCTGCCACGCTGCTCTTTGTCACCCCTTCCGGGAGTCTACTAGCACGCGGGGAGCATCTTTATCATCTCTAGTCCTCACACAGCCCATCGGTGGTGCTATTGCCCCCATTTACAGATGAGGAAACTGAGGCTCAGAGAGGCAAAGTGACATGGTGAGGGAAAGGTACAGTTGGGATGCAGATCCCAGCCTCCTAGTCTGATGTCTCCTACCCCCAGCCCAGCTCCAGTTCTGACTCCTTTGGGCCTCAGTTTACCACCCAAGGAAGTGGGTCCAGGGTGATACCAACCTTCCAACAGGGATGAAGATGTAGAAGATGGCCAGCACCCGGATCCGCTGGTCCCTCACAAAGAGATCGCCCAGGATGGTGGGCGCAATGGTGGAGTAGCTTGCTGTGCCAATGCCCACGGCTCCCCGGGACAGGAAGAAGAGCCAGGAATACTGGGCAAGCCAACACAAGACCAGGGTGAGTTCCAGAAATCACCCACGGGGCAAGGGACCCGAGGACTTGTCAGAGGGGCTGAGGGCACCTGGTGACACGTGCCCCCAGGGGAGGAAGAGGGCATCCGGGCTACAAACACCTCACTATCTTCCCAGCCCAGGTTCCCCAAATCACACGGGTGCCCCCCGATGGCGCCTGCAGCCACCGCCTGCCCCCATGCCCGAGGAGCCCTTGTCCTGGGCATCGCCTTTGCCAACGAGGCCAGTTCTCCCAGACAGTAGCTGTTACCCCAACCCCGTCCCTAGCACAGTCGGAGGAAATGAAGCCACGGGCAGCAGCGGGGGGTGCAAGAGAGGAAGGCTCCTGTTAAGAAAGTCTAACGGGGGCCGGCCCCGTGGCTTAGCGGTTAAGTGCGCGCTCTCCACTACTGGCGGCCCGGGTTCGGATCCCGGGCGTGCACCGACGCACCGCTTCTCTGGCCATGCTGAGGCCGCGTCCCACAGCAGCTAGAAGGATGTGCAGCTATGACATACAACTATCTACTGGGGCTTTGGGGGAAAAATAAAATTAAAAAAAAAAAAAAGAAAGTCTAACGGGCTCCTCTCTGAGCCCTGGAAGGCAACCCCCGAGCCAGCCTGGAGCCTGGAAGGGAGCACAGGCAGCTGCACCCTGCTCTGATGGGACTGGATCAGGGAGGAAGCAGGTGAGGGAAGGTCCCCTGGGGCCTGTGCAAGGGTGAGGGCACCTACCCGGGGGGAGATGAAGGAGCTGGAGAGGCCTGCTCCGGACCAGAGCAGGATCCCAAAGCTCAGCGTGGCTTTGCGGCTGTGTCGGTCGCCCAGGTAGCCAAACACGGGTGCAGACAGCAGCAGGCAGCCGATGAAGACTGGAGGAGACAGGCAAGGGGCAGCATGCATCCCCCTACAAGGGTGGGTGGGCAGACGGGCCCAGCAGGCCCCCAGAAAGGCCCTGGCTCAGACGCAACAAGCTGGCACCTTGGCAGTGGGTCGAGGCCAGAAGGAGGTGAACCCCTCCCTGCCTAACACATAACCCACTGCCCAGAGTCAGGGGACTGGGACGTGGGAGATGGGGGGGTGGGCCTGGGCTCAAATCCCGCGTCTGCTACCTGCTCACTGTGCAGCCTCGGGCTACTAACTCCACCTCTCTGAGCATCACCCCAACACTGGAGAAGTCAACACACCCTCTGATGCTGTGTAAAGGTGAAACAGATGTGAACACGCAGCCTGGCACGGAGCTGCCAGTGCTTGGTGCCTGCCAGTGCCCTGTCTGCAAGAGCACGCCTGCCCGCTGTGAGCCTGACGTTGGGACTGGCCTGATTTTGCTCTCACACCCCTGCTGCGGGTAGGGGGTGGAGGAAGGGAGGGAGGTCTGCCTGGGCCTGCTTTTAGCAGATGAGCAGGGTTTAGAATGAGCCCAGTGATTCCTGGAGCCTGGAAAAGCGTTGGTTTTCCTAAGTAGGTAATACCTTCCCCTGACGTTGTCAGTTGCATTTATCCCATTTTTAAAAGTAAACCCTCATGAATTGGCGACTGGATTAATGAATACGTTTGTTATTCTGTGAAGACAAAGAAACCGCCACGTTTTTGCCTGACGATACCACACGGTTAGGTACCCTCACTGCTTCTGTTCCTTAAATGAAATCGCCTCCACCCTCCGAGGAGGGTGTGTCCGCTGCCAAAGAGAGCTGGCAGGTGGCAGGGGACAGCCTGGACCCTCCTCCACCCGGTCCCCCCATCCAAGGGCCTCAGGCTTTGGAGGGCCCCGCCCAGTGTCTGGGTCTCCATTCACTGAGCACGGATGATTGACATTTCCTCAGCCCAATGAGTGTCCAGATTGGGCCCGGGTCAGGTTCCAGTCCCTCCCACTCTCCCCTGACTCGCTTGAGTATTGGGTTGAGCCATACGCAATTGCGGAAATTAGGCCAGTTTTGACCTACAAAAGCGGCAATTTAATATGGTTCGACCTAATACTCCACAGAGAATGGTCTTTGGTGTCAATGGCATTTAAAATTTTAATAGCTACTGGCAAAATAGGCCTCCGAAAAGGCTGTATCAGTTTACGCTTGCATAGAAGTCTGTGCCAGCACCCTTGCTGACACTTATGATCAATCATTTTATTGTCATTCATCTAATGCTTGCAAAACAAATGTCTCTGATGTTGTAATCTGCGTTGTCTTTATTCCCAGTGAGGCTGAGCAGCAATTCCTGGGCTCGCATCCTCTGCTCATTTTCCTATTGGGCGCTTTGTTGTTTGGAAATAATTTCTCCCCATGCTTTACATTTGTATTCAGGATTTAAAATGCAAATTCTGGGATTGAACTACCCGGGCTCATATCCTGACCCCACCACTTCCCAGCTGTGTGACCTTGGGCAAATTCCTTAACTCTCCTGTTCTGCTTTCATCAACTATACAATGAGATAGTCATAGTACTTCCCTCACCAGGTTATTAAGAGGATTAAATAAAATAAAGTATATAAAAGGTAGTGACTGGCTTTGTGTAAACGCCCAAGTGTTATCTATTATTTTAACTACTTGCATCTATAGTTTCAATCACCATCATACAGAAGAGTTCAGCTCTGATGTAGTCAAATTTATCAATCTTCTTCCAGGGAGGCTGTTTCCTGCCTTGTTAATGCAGATCTTCACCCAAAGGTTATAAAAATATTTCCTGAATCTTCTAATACTTTTATGAGATTTGGGGCAGGGATCCTTTACGGGATATAAACACCTTAAACCTGCAGATGCCCTGGGATGGAGACCCCTGCCCCCAAGGGAAAGGCAGGCATGCCTTCATTCCTAGCATCTCCAAATTCAAATCATTTCTGTGATGGGGTGGGGTGATTAAGGAGCATGGAGTTAAGAGGACTCTCCAGGCAGCTGCCTGAATTTGAATCTCAGCTTTGTCACTTACTAGCTACGTGACCTTCAGCAAGCCCCACAGCCTCTCTGTGCCTCAGGTTCATCATCTGTATAATGGGCATAATAATTATACCTGCCTCCTGGGATTGTTTTGAAGATTAAGTGAGCTAATACTATAAAGCACTTAGAATCGTGCCTGGCACGTGGTAAGGGCCACATCCGTGTTCTTTGTAAATATTATTAATCAATTAGCTAACTCCAGCAGCCTCTCTGTTCCATGGGTGGGGAAGTCTGACCACTGCTTCCTTCCACCCTCTACCCCACTCTTAGAGCTCTTAAGCCCTCTCTTAGTCATCAGCTTCCTCCATTCTGCAGCCCTGTGGACAGACAGCAGGGAGGGTCTTAGGGCCGTTGCACAAGACCCAGAATGGTGGAAAGACTCACCTGAGGTCACCAGAGGCAAGCCTGGCCATCAGGCCCTTTCCACGCATCTGTTTTTGTGTGTGTGTGTGAGAGGAAGATCAGCCTGAGCTAACATCCATGCCAACCCTCCTCTTTTTGCTGAGGAAGACTGGCCCTGGGCTAACATCAGTGCCCATCTTCCTCTACTTTATATGGGGCACCGCCACAGCATGGCTTGACAAGCAGTGCATCGGTGTGCACCCAGGATCCGAAGCCCAGGCCGCCAAAGCGGAGCGCATGCCCTTAACCACTACGCCACCAGGCCGGGCCCACCCCCCACACACACAAAGAGATGTGTGTGTGTGTGCGTGTGTGAGAGGAAGATTAGCCCTGACCTAACATCTATTGCCAATCCTCCTCTTTTTGCTGAGGAAGACTGACCCTGGGCTAACATCTGTGCCCATCTTCCTCTGCTTCATATGGGGCGCCGCCTCAGCATGGCTTGACAAGCGGTGCATCAGTGGGCGCCTGGGATCTGAACCTGTGATCCCCAGGCTGCCGAAGCGGAGCGCACGAACTTAACCGCTACGCCACCGGGCCAGCCCCTCCACACATCTTTTCAGGATGCTTCTGCAGAGATGACCCTCCCCTTCACCTACTCCCAAACACACGCTCACACATATCCCCACTACACACTCACACGTCCACATGCACACGTTCACGTACTCTCTCTCTCTCTCTCTCATATACACACAAACTTCTCCCTCCATGGCATCTCACTTATCAGGGGCCTTGTAGTAATAATCCCGTTCACCATGGTAAGAACCAGGGAGGGGACATGTTGACTTAACTACCATTGTCTGTTTACGACCTACAAGGTTGTGGGTACCGAGCCGAGACGGTCTCACTCTGGCTACAAATATAACTGGAAGATCAGCATTGGCTGCGGGCCTCAGCCCCTAGACAGGAGCAATTGGAAAAGACCCCCAGTCTAAAGCAGAGTCTGCTAACTCTTTGCCGCTTAAAGAAGTTTATAGAACTGTGTGCCCCTTCCTGCATTCCCAGCTGACATTTAAAACGTTTCTATTGTAAGTTTAAATAGTTGCAAAGGATGTGATTTCCAACACTATTGTCCATTTTTAGGTATATTTTCATCCAAATCCTTGGAACGGCAGATCGAGTTCATTCAGTTTATGGGAAATGTCCGCTGTAGGGTCTGATGAGCAAAACCTGTCCTTAGCTGCCAAATCCATCAGACAGACCAGCCTGGCTGTCTGTAAGAAAGATGTTAAAATGTTGGCTTCATTTTTTTATTGAAATAACTGGGTTGACACCCATCCCTGAGACAACCATCTCACTTCTGAATTCTAAATCGTAGATAAATAGTAGACTGTCACACACCATCGGAACAGCTAGATAAGGCTTGGCGCCCTGCCATGGGCTTGTGGCCGGGAGGAAACACCTCCAGTGGGTTTCTGCTGGCGCTCCCTCTGCTTTGCTCCCAGGGCCTCCCCAGCAGAAGCCAAACATCCCCAAGGGGTCCCTCTGGCTGGCACCCTGGAGCTTTTTACACCCAGGGCAGTGCACCATAGTAAAACTCAGAATGGGAGAGAGGTGTATGTTCCTGCTTAAAATGATGGCAGGTGATTATTAAACGGGATGTGGGAAAGGAGAACCGAGGCTTGTTCTCAGGCAGATCCATCTTAGGAAAGAAATACATGGCCTTGAGGATCTGTAAAGAGATGCTCTCAAGACTTTGTTCATGTAGCCCCTGGAAAGTTCTTCTGTGTCCCCAGGGTCCCCGTACCGCAGTGTGAGAGCCTCATTCCAAGGCGTGGAGATGGACTATTAGGATGGGGGAGGGGCCTGCGGAGAGGAAGCACGCACGTGCTAGTCACAGGTTGGGTGTGTGCACACAGGTGTATCCTGAGTTGTGACAGTATGTGCACACACATGGCTATGTGTGTGTCCGTGTGTGTGCCACCATCCAGGCACCCCCAGGGGAAACTTAGTGCCTCATGACCCCAACCGCCGCCACCTTGGAACGGGACATGTGGCTGCTCCTCGCTGCTGGACTGTGGCTCTGTGGGCCCACACCCCCTCTGAGCCCGTGGCAGGGTATGTGTCTGTGTCTGTGCGTGTCCTGGTGGTCAGATTGCTCAGGTCTGTGAGAGGAAAGCATGTGTCAGGATTCCTCAGCCCTGGCTGATTTTCCGGTCCCCAGCTGAGCTGAGAAAACGTGAAAGGATGAGTGACCGACCCCACAGCCATGATCCGAAGCTCAGGAGCCTTTCCAGCTCCTCCCCCTCTGCTCCCTCCGCAGCCCCTGTCCTCAAACCCAAAGGGGCTGTTCAAGCACGAGGTCTCAGCCAGAGCCATCTCCTTCTCCCACCCGGACTGTCCCTCACACCCGAACACCACCCATCCTCAGTGCTCACTCCTCTGTGCCAGGGGCACAGCCTGGCCCCCATCTCCCAGCAGCTGGAGCTGGGCTCAGAACAGGACCCGCTGAAAGACCCCACTCCAGCTTGAGCCCAGGGCCCCAGCTCCAGGCCCGGGACACCCTCCTTACCCGTCTGAAGCAAACCAGCATTGCTGTCACTGATCTGGAAAAACTTCTGCACATCCAGCAGCACTCCTGTGGACAGACGGACAGCGCTCAGGAAATGGGAAGTGGCCCTGCAGGCCTCTAAAGGCAGCTGCCTCGCGTTTGGGACAGGGCCACCACTTACCCACACCGCACAGGGCGTGGCACCCGGGCCCACTGTTCTCTTCCCCTCTCTCCCACGCATGCGTACAACCACACACACGCACAGATACAGGAGCCAGCACACACAGGTGAGTGCACATCAAACACACACAGAAACACACATCCCGAAGGCACAGACAAGCACGCACCCCCAGCCACAGACACACAGTCATGCAGACACACAGACATGTGGCTCCACATACGCACATACAAACAGGCACGCCCAGAGAAACAGCCTCACAGAGGCACAGATGTATATACACACACAGGAGCCTGCACTCCACAGGCGTGTAAGCCCAGTCTCGTACACCCAGACACACATATACACTGAGATGTACACATAAAGACACACCCACAGTCACGCACGCATGTGCACACATGCTTCACAGTCAGAGTGACTGGCAGCTCCCTGTTGATGCACGGTGCATAGCCATTCACTTAGACTCCAGCCTAAATGGAAACCCCTGGGATTGTGCAACACAGCAGCCCTGCTCGTGTGCAAATTCCAGACATTCATAGGCGTACATATACACGCGTGAGCATGTACATGCAAAGACGTGTGTGCCCAGGCCTGCACACGTGCATGCACAAGCCTGCTCCTCCAGAGGCATGAACACACAGATATGGGAGTGCACGTGAGAGCTTCACAGGCAGGTCCCCATGAGGTCCGACCATGACCCCACCTCCCTGAGGGCGGCAGGCTCTTGCCCTGGGGGCAGCTGGGTCTCTGAAGCCCCTCCAGGATCTTGCTAGGCCATGGGCTGGTGCAGTGGGTGCTCAGCCCAATGCAGAGAGAGGAAGCGGGCCCCAAGACCCCGGGCTCTGTTCCCTGAAATCCCCCCAGCCCCTTGGTGATAGTTCAGAAAGAGTTAGTCAGGACCAAAGCACCTGCTCGTCTGAGCTGGGAGGCTCTGGCCCCGTCATTATCAGGAACAGTCATCACTCTCCCTGAATTACGGGATGGCCAAGGCCCAGGCCCTGAGCTGGACACTTGCAATTGTGGCCCTAAGAGGTGGGGACTGTCATTGTCCCCATTATGCAGATGAGGAAACAGAGGCTCCAGCCTCCCACGGTTGTGCAGCTGGAATTGGAGCTGGCACTAGAGTCCCAGCCAGAGGCAGCTCACCCTACCACCCGGGGTGACAGAAGAGAGCAGAAGGCCCCAGATGGGGCCCTGCAGAAATGCCCACATGGTGGGGAAGAAAGCCCCACATCTACTCCCCCAAGACCCGCCAGCAGGCAAAGACAGGTCAAAGGAGCAGAGAAGCGAAGGAAGAGATGTTTGTTTAGATACTGACTTTGGGCCCGGTCGCCACAGCATCCAGGCCCACCACCCTGCATGTCTTTCCTTCCTTTTAATATTTGTAATTACACTAATAAGATATATTCGTTGGAGAGAAAAAAACAGACAACACAGATAAGCAAAGTAAATAGCCACATAAAAATTCTCTATAATCGCACTCTTCTTCCATTCCAGGAAGGGCTGGTCCCCTCGTTTTGTCTGCTCTTGGCTCCTCCCAATCCTGTGGCGCTCTGGGGGCAGCCCAGGGCCAGGTGTGGCCCCAGCATCGTTTTTCACCTTTAAGCTGTCACTCTGGCCTCCCGAAGAGCTGCTTCCCACACAAGAATTCTCATTGCCCTGAGAATGGCTGCCCCCAGCCGTCCCCAGCGTGGTTTCACTTCTCCTGCCTCCTCTGTACAGCCAGAGGAAGTCCCAACAGTGATGGGGCCTCAGGCAGGCAGGACTCAGGGTCTGACGGCCCGGCCAGGGGCCTCCCAGGGCGAGTGGCCAGAGAGCAGGGACCCAGCCAGAGGGGCTCAAAGAGCTCCACACTCACGATTGCCCGCTCCCCTCTGTCTCTTGCTGCCTCCCCTCCTCTTCATGCCCGCCACCCACACTCCAACCCAGGCCTCCTCAGCTTTGGCCTAATCCATTGCAGGAGCTCTGAATTGACCTCCCCATCTCATTTGCCTCCATCAGGGCCTCAAATCTGATTATTAGTCCCTCCCTTAAAAAATGTTTCCATAGCTCCCCTTTGCCTCGGCAGAGAGTCCAAGCTCCCAGCCTGGCACCCAAGAAGCCTATGATTTGGCCCCAAACACCCTTTTAGAATAGCTTCCTACTTCCTTCCCCCTCTCCATCCCTGATCAGAGCATGCACTTTCACCCCATGTGCCTTGGCTCACGCTGACCCCTCTCTCTGAATGCCCATGCCTCACCCCATTCCTGCCTTGTCAAATTTCTCGGCCTTCAAGGCCCAAACTAAATTCCCCTCCTCCGTGAATTCTGCCGGAACCCTCAGTCACTCGTCCTGGGGCTGCCCCGCTGAGTCTCACCCCACTCTGTTCCGTCTTAGAGCTACTGGTACATGTGTTCTGTGTCCCTCTGAGCTCCTCAAAGACGGACACCGGGGGCCGGCCCCGTGGCTTAGGAGTTAAGTGCGCGCGCTTAGCTGCTGGCGGCTGGGGTTCGGATCCCGGGCGCGCACCGACGCACCGCTTCTCCGGCCATGCTGAGGCTGCGTCCCACATACAGCAACTACAAGGATGTGCAGCTATGACATACAACTATGTACTGGGGCTTTGGGGGAAAAAAAAAAAGGAGGAGGATTGGCGATATATGTTAGCTCAGAGCCGGTCTTCCTCAGCAAAAAGAGGAGGATTAGCGTGGATGTTAGCTCAGGGCTGATCTTCCTCACAAAAAAAAAAAAAAAAAAAAGACCGACTCTGGGTCTGGTGCTGTCTGCAACCCTCTGAGTCCCATTCATTCCACATCTGCTTCTGGTGTGCCAGGCTGGTAGCTGATGAATCAATATCCTGGCCCCAGCGATGCCTGGCCACTGCAGGTGCCCCCTCAGAGCTCCACAGGCTGGTCTGTGCCTCCCTCGCCTGGCCACATCTCTGTGCCTTGCAGGATCCCTGTTAATGAGCTTCTCCCTCTGCCCCATGAGATTGTCATTCCTGAGTTCAGGAAATATAAGATTGACTGCCCCTCCCCTGGGTCCCCAAGGCCCACCAGAGGATCTTGCCCACAGTTAGTGCTCAGTCAATCTTGAATGAATCAGTGACGAAGAGAGAAAAGAAGGTTGAACCTTGAATGAATGAATGAGTAAATGAGTGAGTGACAAGAAGACAGAGCAGAAGCCTGGTGTCTGCAGGAAGGAAGGCAGAATGTGGAAGGTTTGCACGCAGCCTGCTGTCCCGGAAACACCCAGCAAGCTATTTCTTGCTTGGGAGCTGGGCCAGGCTGCCCTATCTTCCGTAACCTTACCCCGGCATTCCACCCAGAACCTCCGGGCCTTTGCCTGAAGGCTGGTCCTCCCTGCTGTGCTCACCCACCCATTGTGCACCCACACCCATGTGCACACTCTTAGTTTGGGGCGGCACTGGGAGCTCAATCGGCCTTCCCCCCGTCAGGCTTGGCTGAAAACACCTCCAGGGGTGAGAACAGCAGGGATGCGCTGCACAGGAAGAAAGTTTGCAGGACGGAAGGCCACGGGGGATACGCAACGCCAGCCGGTAGCAGAGCAGCCAGTGAGGGGACGAGCAGGTGCTGCCCAGGAGGCCCGTCTGCTTCCTCACCTGCGATGATGAACCAGTTCATGTAGTTCAGGAGGTTGATGTAGCAGAGCACGGCAGCGGCCACATTAGCTCTCCAGCGGGGCAGGGTCCAGGGGGCGGGCATGGCTGAAGGGGGGCACTGACCTGAGCCCGAGGGCCCAGAGCACCCGCCTGGCCCTGGGGAACGGCCCTGAGGCCCCTCTGCCCCAGGCACCCGGCGCTCCGCGGACATGCCCGCACCCTCACCAGCCTGCAGCTGCTGGCCCAGGACGAGTGCCGAAGCGAAGACACATGGGCTCTGCACCGAAAGCTCACTTCCTGTGGGCTCCCAGCCTCTCAACCTCAAAGCAGCTGCCTTAACTGCTTGGCATCTTATCACAGGTTCCTGATGAGCCCACCACAGCCTCGCCGGTGAGATTTCACCATCCCCAGTCTCTAAGCACTGCTAAGGAGGAAGACAGCTCCCAGCCCCCCCACCCTGGGTGACTGGACAGTACCGTGCCCTTGGTCGAGCCTGCGGCTGCAGTGGCTACAGTGGCTGCGATGAGGAAGAGAAGCTTCTCAGGACAGGAAACGAGATGGGTCTCCAGAGTCTTGCTCACTGTGAGAGGGTCTGGCTGCCCACACGAGAGGTGGGCTGTGAACGAAGAAGGGACTCGAGCTCGGGTCAAATCAGGAGGGCTGAGTATTGGCCAGGAGGGCAGCACTGGACTGGACTGTAAGTGAAGGCTAGCACCCACTCCTGTCTAATGCCCTACCTGGAGAAACAAGGATGCCCGAGGGGCTGCCTACAGGAAGACAGCCTGGGCAAAACTCACCAATGGAAGCAAAATCCAGGGGGGAGTTTTTGATGGGGGGCAAGATATTGGCGTGGTCCTCAAGTGTCTCTTTGTGTATTGTTTACTAGTAGTGGGAGGTAGGGGGAGAGTAACTATACAGTAGAAGAATCAAGCAACATGTTGACCAAAGGATTAGAATAGCATCATCAATGAGGTACAGTGAGCACCTGAGCAGGGCACAATATCGTCTAGGCAGGATTCCGGCCAGGAATGCGCGACCGGATCTAATCACGTGGAAACATCAGACAAACCCAAATTGAAGGACACTATTTTTTTTTTTAATAGACTTTATTTTTTAGAGCAGTTTTAGGTTCACAGCAAAATTGAGGGGAAGGTACAGAGAGCTCCCATACACTCCCTGCTCCTACACATGCACAGACTCCCCATTATCAATGTCCCCACCAGAGTGGGACATTTGTTATAATCGATGAACTTCTTTGACACATTATTACCACCAAAGTCCATCGTTTACATTAGAGTTCACTCTTGGTGTTGTACATTCTATGGGTTTGGACAAATGTATGACATATATCCACCATTATAGTAGCATACAGAGTAGTTTCATTGCCCTAAAAATCCTCTATGGTCCACCTATTCATCCCTCTCTCCCCTCAACCCTTGGAAACCCCTGATCTTTTTACTGTCTCCTCAGTTTTGACTTTTCCAGAATGTCATATTGGAATCGTAGAGTATGCAGTCTTTCAGATTAGTTTCTTTCATTTACTAATAGGCATTTAAGGTTCCTCCAGGTCTTTTAATGGCTTGATAGCTCATTTCTTTTTAGTGCTAAATAATATTCCATAGTCTGGATGTACCACAGTTTATTCATCCTTTCACCTACCGACAGACATCTTGGTTGCTTCCAAGATTTGGCAATTATGAATAAAGCTGCTATAAACATCTGTGTGCAGGTTTTTGTGTAGACATAAGTTCTCAACTCCTTTGTGTGAATACCAAGAAGCATAATTGCTGGATCGTATGGCAAGAGCATGGAACACTATTTTTTTTTTTTTTTTGGTGAGGAAGATCAGCCCTGAGCTAACATCCATGCCAATCCCCCTCTTTTTGCTGAGAAACACTGGCCCAGAGCTAACATCTGTGCCCATCTTCCTCCACTTTATGTGGGACGCCGCCACAGCATGGCCTGACAAGCGGTGCATAGGTGCACGCCTGGGATCCGAACCCAGGCCACCAGCAGCGGAGCGCACGCACTTAACCACTACGCAGCGGGGCCGGCACCTGGAACACTATTTTTTTAAAGGGACTGTATTATTAAAAAATTTCAAAGTCATAAAACGTTATTTATGTCTTTCTTAGATTAAGGGATTGTTTCAGATTAAAAGAGAGATGATAATTATGTGCAACATGGGACTCTAGACGGTCCTGTACTGGAAGGGAAAATGCACGTTATTGGATCAATTGATAAAATTGGAACGCAGACAGTAGATTAGGAAGGAGTATCATATCAGTGTCAGATTTACTGAAGTTGATAACTATACTATGGTTATGTAATGAAGTCCTTATTCTGAAGTATTTAGGGGTAAAAAGCCATGATGTATGCAACTTACTCTCAAGTGGTTCAGGAAAAAAAAATAGTAGATAGATAGACAGATAGATAGAAACAAATGGGTCAAAATGTTAATAATAGATGGATTTTGAGTAAAGATTATATGGGTTTCTTTGTACTATATTGTGATTTTTCTGTAAGTTGGAAATTATTTCTAAATAAAAAGTGAGGGGGGCCGGCCCTGTGGCTTGGTGGTTAAGTGCGCGCGCTGCGATGCTGGTGGCCCGGGTTCGGATCCCGGGTGCGCATCGAGGCACCACTTCTCCGTCCATCCTGAGGCCAGAGTCCCACATACAGCAACTAGAAGGATGTGCAGCTATGACATACAACTATCTGCTGGGGCTTTGGGGGGAAAAAATAAAATAAATAAAATCTTTAAAAATAAATAAATAAATAAATAAATAAATAAATAAATAAATAAATAAACAGTGAAAGCACAAAAGGAAAACAACCCAAATAAAGTTGAGCAAAGGACAGAATAGACAGTTCTCCAAGGAAGATAAACAAATGACCAACAAGGAAATGAAAAGATGCTCAATATCACTAGTCATGAGGGAAGTAAAAATCAAAAAAAACGAGAGGGCCGGCCCTGTGGCTTAGCGGTTAAGTGTGCGAGCTCCGCTACTGGCAGCCCGGGTTCGGATCCCGGGCGCGCACTGACACACCACTTCTCCGGCCATGCTGAGGCCGCGTCCCACATACAGCAACTAGAAGGATGTGCAACTATGACATACAACTATCTACTGGGGCTTTGGGGGGAAGAAAAAAAAGGAGGAGGATTGGCAATAGATGTTAGCTCAGAGCCGGTCTTCCTCAGCAAAAAGAGGAAGATTAGCATGGACGTTAGCTCAGGGCTGATCTTTCTCACAAAAAAAAAAAAATGAGATACCACTTCATACCCACTAAGACAGCTAGAATTTTTTTAAAAATTAAATGAAAAATACAGAAAATAACAAATGTGGGTGAGAATGTGGAGAAATTGGAACCCTCATACGTTGCTGGTGGGAATGTAAAAGGGTTCAGCCAGCGTGGAAAATGGTATAGTCGTTCCTCACAAGTTTAAACATAGAATTACCACATAACCAGCAATTCCACTCCTAGGTATATTCCTAAAGAATTGAAAATAGGGGCTCAAACAAATACTGGTATATGAATGTTCATAGCAGCACTATTCACAACAGTGAAAATGTGGAAACAACTTACTTGTCCATCAACTGATAAACGGGTAAACAAAATGTCATGTGTTGCTTAATGACGGGGACACATTCCGAGAAATGCATTGTCAGGCGATTTTGTCACTGTGCGAACATCACAGAGTGTACCTACACAAACCTAGATGGTACAGCCTACTACACAGCTATGCCATATGGCACTAATCATATGGGACCACCATCATATTTGATGCATATTCCATCATTGACTGAAACGTCATTATGCAACACATGACTGTACATGCAATGGAATATCATCCAGCCATAAAAAGGAATGAGGTCCTGATCCTTGAACCTTGAAAACATGTTAAGTGAAAGAAGTCAGACACAAAAGGCCACATATTATATGATTCCATTTCTATGAAATATCCTGAATAGTTAAGTCTATAGAAATAGAAAGCAGGTTCGTGGTTGTCAGGGGCTGAGAGGAGGGAATGCTTGAAGGCTACAAGGTCTCCTTCAGGGTGATGAAAATGTTTTGGAACTAGAGAGAGGTGATAGTTGCACAATATTGTGAATGTACGAATTGTGAATAAGCGAATTGTATGCTTTAGAATGTTTAAATTTTTATGTTATGTGAATTGCACCTCAATTTTTTTTTTAAAAAGTTAAGGCAAACCAACAAACAAAAAACCAGTCTGGCAACACAGCAAGAATGTGCACTTTGCTGTCTGACAGGCCTGGGTTCCGATTCCAATTTTGCTTCTTCCTGGTTTTGTGCCTTGGGCAAGTCCCCAAGCTCTCTGAGTCTCCGTGTCCTCACGTGTGACACAGAGAAGAAGAAGTGCTTGAGGGGTTCACTGTGAGGAGGAGCTGAGACTAGTCCATGTGACACTATTCCCAGCGTCGGGCCTGGCACACTGAGTGTGGACTATTATTATTGTTGTTGGGATAATGGTGGTGATCCATCCTCAGCCTCTGCCGTGCGCTTCAACCACATCCCCCATGGCAATGGTCTTGGTGAAACAAAGGGAAGTTCAAAATCAGCCTCCAACATGAGCACATGCAGGCAGTCTAGCATCACGGCTAAGATCCTGTGTCCGGGAGCTAGACTCACCACTCACTGGCCATCTGATCTTAGGCAAATCACTTCACCTCTCTGTGTCTCAGTTTCCTCATCTATAAAATGGGGATAATAATAGTACATACCTCATAGGGTCGTTGTGGCTTAACTAAGAAAGTGTTTGAAAAGTGCCTAGAGCTTTGCCTGGTATTGAGGAAGTGCTACGTGTTTGTTAAACAGAATGGGTTTTCCCCGGCACACATAGACGGAACTTTGGTCTCAGCCTTGCTCTCAGAGCCGAGGAGTGACAGGCAGAGCTACATCCTCAAGTATGACTGTATGAGTGTGAACCCAGGCACATAAACGTGCACACACACACTCACACTCATGCAAACCACTCAAGAGCGTTGCAGCCTAGTGAGCACGAAGATAGAGCGGCCCTCCATCCAGAGGCTGCTGTCCCAGACAGGGCTGGTCATGGTCACCCCTTTCCAGGGTCCAGCCTTCCCCTCCGCCAGGCCAGAACGCCACCCTGCCTTGGCTTTCAAAGCCAGGCAGGGACAAAGGAGCCGCTCATGGGTCAGAACTCCCAGGACTGGTCAGATCAGGGATGCTGGGTATTGGCCAGGAGGGCAGCATCGAGATATGACCAACGGCCCTGGACTCCTAAGCTTCCAAGTGTGGCTCCCACCCAGGGACCCAGGATTTGACCCCTCGAGGGGTTCTGGATAAAGAGGTTTTGCCCCAGAGGCTGCTTAGGAAAAAAGCTGAAGAACATCTCGCCCCAGGAGCAAGAGGCCAGTAGGGGGCAGCACAGGGTCATGGGTGATTAAAAGCCCGGATTCCAATCCTGCGAGGGGACAACAGGACTCTTTCCCACTCTGGGCCTCGGCTTCCCTATTCCCCACAACATTGGTGGTCATGGTGGTGGAGAGATTGGATGGTCCCAGAAGGTCCACTCCGCTTCGCAGTTTGCCTGTGTGTCTGTCACTCACCTCAGCTGCAGGCTCCTTGAGGGCAGGCATCCTGCTGCAACTCCCATAGATCCCACTGATTTCTCCAGAAGTCTCCAGGCAGATGCTGCTGCCTTCTGACCTTCACGTGGGAGCCAGGACCCAAAAGTTCTGCTTTTGAAAAGACAGAAAAATTTCCACATAGACATTGACAGGATGTTTTTGAAGGAGAAAAGCGCGTACTGAGGAAGACAATGTTGTGCATGATCTGGGGCCCCCAGTCACACAGGAGGACACGGGAAGAGGATGGGTCACCTTTATGCTGGCTGCAAATCCTTCACCACATGCGGCAGCCCCCTCCCAGCCCCAGCAAGACTCAGGCTGTCTGGCACTGCAGAGTTTGCGGTTTCTGCAAATTGAGGCAAAATATGTTCAAAATCACTTTCCCTTAAAAGTAAATGTGCACTTCTAGTTACATACCCAAAAGAATTGAAAGAAGGGACTCAAGTAAATACTTGTACACCCATGTTCACAGCAGAGGCCAGCCCTGGTGGTCTAGTGGTTAAGATTCAGCGCTCTCACCACCGCGGTCAGGGTTCATTTCCCGCTCAGGGAACCACACCACTCATCTGTTGGTTGTCATACTGTGACAGCTGCATGTTGCTGTGATGCTGAAAGCTATGCCACGGGTGTTTCAAATACTAGTAGGGTCACCCATGGTAGACAGGTTTCAGCAGAGCTTCCAGACTAAGACAGACTAGGAAGAGGAACCTGGCCACCCACTTCTGAAAAACTGGCCATGAAAAGCCTATGAATAGCAGCAGAGCATTGTCTGATAGAGCGCCGGAAGGTGAGAGGATGGCGCAGAAAGACGGGGCAGGGTTCCACTCTGCTGTACACAGGGCCACCAGGAGTCAGAATCGACTCCACGGCACTAACAACAACATGTTCATAGCAGCACTACTCACGATAGCCAAGGTAGAAACAACCCAAATGTGTATCAATGGATGAATGGATAAGCAAAATGTGGTATATTCATATGATGGAATATTATTCAGCCTTAAAAAGGAAGGAAATTTGGGCCAGCTCTGGTGGCCTAGTGATTAAGTTCAGCATGCTCCGTTTCAGCCAGCCAGTTTCGGTTCCCGGGTGCAGACCTACACTGCCCTGTTAGCAGCCATGCTGTGCTGTCAGCCCACATACTAAAAAATAGAAGAACATTGGCACAGATGTTAGCTCAGGATGAATCTTCCTCAGCAAAAAAAAAAAAGAAGCAGAAGAAGGAAGGAAATTCTGACACATGCTACAACGCAGATGAACCTTGATGATGTTATGCTAAGCGAAATAAAGCAGACACACATGGACAAATATTGTCTGATTCTACTTATATGAGGTACCTAGAGTAGGCAAAATCATAGAGACCAAAATTAGAACGGTAGTTGCTGTTGGGGAGGCATCAACGGAGAGTTGTTGTTTAATGGGTATGGAGTTTCAGTTGGGGATGATGAAAAAGTTCTGGAGATGGGTAGCGGTGATGGTTGCACAACAAGATGAATGTACTTAATGCCACTGAAATATATACTTAAATATATTTACACCAGTAAATTTTATGTTTTACATATTTTACCACAATAAAAAAATTAATGTGGTGATTGTAATATCAAAAAAGTGGCAAAAGTCTAGATTCCAGGTTTCAGGGGATTGGTCAAATAAATAACATTACTTCTACACAATGGAGCACCAGACAGCTCTTTACATAATGTTAGTCTATGTTGATCTGAAAGGTGTTCAGGATATGATGGTGAATTATAAATAAGAATGTACAAAAAGCATGTCCAGTGGCTGCCCGGTGGCGTAGCAGTTAAGTTTACACTTGTTACACTCCCCTTTGGCGGTCTGGGATTTACAGGTTCAGATCCCGGGTGAGGACCTACCCACCACTTGCCAAGCCACGCTGTGGCAGGCACCCCCCATAAAATAGAGGAGGATGGGCACAGATGTTAGCTCAGGGCCAATCTTCCTCAGCAAAAAGAGGAGGATCGGCAACAGATGTTAGCTCAGGGCTAAACTTCCTCACCAAAAAAAAAAAAAATCACGTCCAGTACGACCCCATTTAGACAAAAATAATAAAAATAAATACAATAAAAACTTGTGAGTTGGCCCATCCCATCGTAACTCACTTGGTTACTTGCCCCCATAAACTCTGACTAATACAGAAGTTTATTTGAGATTCTTTTTAGTGGAAACTTTCCAGAAGGGCTCTCATCACAGTTTGAAGTTGTGTCCCTTTTTTTTTTTTTAGTAAAAGAAATTTCCTGCCGCACAGAAGAAAAGGTGACAGGAAATCACCCAGGAATCACTCTTCAGAAATTCCCAGGAAGTCTTCTTTTAAAGGATGAATCAGTAAGGATGCATTTGGCTGCAAGCAGACCCAGCAGCAGCTAAACAAGGACATTAATTACCTCACATGAGAAGAAGTCAGGAAGCAGGAGGTTTCAGGTTGGTTAACTTGGTGGCACCATGACATCATCAAAGACTCTGGTGTTTTCCATCTTTCCTTTTCATAGTGTTTATAAATCTTTATAATGTTGGCCTTTGGTTATTTATCTATTGCCATATAACAAATCCCCTTTAATCAACAACAGTCATTTATTATCTCCCATGGTTTCAATGGGAATTCAGAAGTACTTTAGTTGGGTGCTCTGACTCAGGGCCTCCTATGAGGCTGCAGTGAGATATCAGTTGGGGCTGCAATCATCCGAAAGCTTGACTGGGGCTGGAGGGCCCATTTCTGAGGTGGCTTACACACATGGCTGGCAAGTTGGTGCTGGCTGTTGGTTCCTCTTTACAGGACTTTTTGAATGTCCTCACGGCATGGTGGCTGGCTTCCTCCAGAGGGAGCCATTCTGTGGGGACCAAGGCAGAAACTTCTGTACCTTTCACGACATAGCCTTCTAGGTCTGTATTCTGCTACTTCCCTTGGTCACACAGGCCAGGCCTGACCCATTGTGGGAGAGGACCACACAAAGGCATGAATACCAGGTGGTGAAGCTCACTGGAGATCATCTTGCAGGCTGGCGACCACAGCCTTCGTCTTGAGTCTTGTCATCTCACATGCAAGAAGGAAGGAGATTTCTCCTGAAATGTGTTCATGTGTATTTATCAGGGAGGAAAATCTTTTCTAGAAATCCTCCAGTTGGCATTCCCTCAGGACCTACCAGCCAGGTTTGAGTCACGTGTCCTGCCCCAGCTGCAGGAGAAGCTGGGAAGGTGGGTACCATGGGAGGCTGTCTCTGTTAGTGAGGAAGAAGGGGAAGGAAAGTAGCCATTGGGTGAGCCAATGTCTTCCACACATGGCTAACCACCTCAGCGCCTGAGAGGGTTGCCCGCACTACATGAACGAGTGAGCAACCACATTCCCAGGAAAAGGGCGTGCAATCTAACCCACTATGTATGGAGGGTTTATACAAGTCCCTAGGGTGGGTTCCTGAGGAGGAAAAGAAAATTGAGGTTCTGGGTCTAGGAGGCGGCAAATGCCTGAAACTGTCCTAACCTAGAACTCTCGAAGCAGGCACCCTAGCTAGTGGGAAGTGTACAGGAAAGGGAGCTGCTGAGCACTGAAAGCTGCAAGCTTGGGATCTCAGGCCTGGGGGGACCCCTAGCTGAGGTGAGCACGTCTTCAAAAAGATCTAACAGTATCATTCACCAGCATGTCCTGGGGACTGGTTGGGACCAGGCTTCAATAGCGACACCATGTGGCCATAAGAAGTAACAGCCGTCACTATTCCAGGCCTGGTTGAAGCCCTCAAAGTTCCTAGATAATTCAGGATGGTCTCAAGATCCTGGATTTCTTGCTAATAAAACACGTGCAAGCATGAGCGATTAATTGGGAAAATAAGAGTTGTGACAATATTGTATGCTGCATTGGGTATATACCCACCATATTTATAGAGCATATACTGTACACAGAGCAAAGTTTGGAGGGATATAGCCCAAAGGGTTAACAGTCCTTATCTCAGGCTTAGAGAATTATAGGTAATTTTTTTCCTTTCTTTTCTTTCATTTTTTTATTTACTTGCCAATAATAATAATAGCAAATACTAACATAGCACCTACTATGTGCTGGGACCTGCAACCACTTGTGAATGGGGTATGACAATTACACTTATTTTCTAGATGAGGAAACTGAGGCACAAAGAGGCTAAATAACTGCCCCACGTGGCTCTGAACTCTGTGCCCCTATCCTCTTTGCAATACTACCTTCTTGTCTTACTTGTATATACTAATTTTTCTGCAGTGTATCACTTATGTAATAGTTTAAAAAAAGAAAAAGTACTGGCATGTATGGTTTTTATAATCACACAAAAAAATAATGCTGTGAAACAAAACAAAATAAACAGGACTGTGTGCTACGCGTGTGGCTGCAGGGTCAGGGCTGCTGGTGCCACGTGGGTGCAGCCCCACAGAAAGGTCAGGCCTGCAGAGGTCACTCCACTCTTCACCTGGGCTCTCCTGGTTTGGCAGCAGTTTTGAAAATTCCTTCCTTCCCTTGGACTCCATGAACACAGGGACTGGCAGTTAGTAGAGACCTAGCCCTGGTGAGCGATGGGCCTGGACTGGGGGTGGGGTGGGGATAGGGGAGGCTGGCAAACTCACAGGAAGATGGGAACAGAAGAGCAAAGGAAGACAGGGAGAAGGAAAAAGGAGGTGGGCAGAGAATGATGAAAAAGGAGGAAGAGAATGTTCTAGACTACCCCCATCCCGGCTCTCCCTGCTCGCTGAGCTTTCGACACCCACCGCATCAGCTTCATGTTGCCACCTTCTACTGATGTTTCCAAACTCCACTCAGAGGTCACTTCCTCCAGGAAGCCTGCAGGCTTGGCTGAGTGCTTATCTTTATCATGATACCTACTGCTCATCATTGGGATCTTCTATCTCCCCACAGGTCAGCGAGCCCCTTAAGGGAAGGCAGTGTGTGAGCCCTTTCTACCTCCCCTAGAGCCTGGCCCAGGCGTTGACCAGAGCAGGAAGACAGAACGGGTGTTCTGAATGAGAGAACGAACCTTGCTTCTCAGGCCACCAGGCGCACCAGCCTGCTCTCAATTTCAGCAAAAGTATTTCTGTCGCTCTAGCCTTTACCAGCAAAATACCTAGAACTCTATCCCCTTTTGAAACTACGACTCCACACACTTCTTTTGGGACCAGGCAGAGGGAGTCTTGCATGTGCCCAGAATGCTCTCTCAAGTATATGACATCTAGGCTCTCTCTGCACACAGGAGCATCTCTCTGTGGGGCTGCCAGCATTTCTCAGAGACATAGAGAAGCCACTCCTCTAGTAATGTTCACAGCTCCCTCCCCCTTTGGCATGGACTGGGGTCTGAGGAACAGAGCACAACCTGAGCAGTGGGCCGGAGCAGTCAGGGCATCACTCTGCCTTCCAGCATGGGAGGTTTGCTCCAACCAGCCTGAGGGCCTGACTCTCTTATTATTTAGGGTGAGTTATTTTCCAGAGGACAACCTAGACCCTCATGCAAATAGACAACACCTGTCTTCCTCATGCATCTAAGCATGACTGAAAGCCGCAGGAGGACACAGCTGAGAGCCAAGCTTGAGTCCTCGCTCCCAAAGAAAGAATTTGGAAATTCAGGGGACATGAGGCTCAGGTTCTAGCCCCAGCTCTGCCTCCAGGTGTCCCATGCTCCAGCTGTAACCCTGTGCCACCAGAGAGAAGAGGGAGTCTGTGGCTCCCAGCGCCATGTGAGGCTATCCCACCACCAAGCCTTGGAGAGAAGAGGCCCTTGAAGCTGCGAAGAGAGCAGACCCCAGAGAAGGTAGCTGCCCCACTCGTGGTCACAATCCTCTGGGGGCTAAGGTGGCAAAGAGGTGCCCATGGCCTCACACCAGGCAGCTTCAACTAGTTATCTATTGCTGCTTAGCTAATTACCCCCAAATTTAGCTGCTTAATAGTAATTTTTTATTATAAGAATTATACATCATGACCAAGCAGGATTTATCCCAGGGAGGCAAAGTTGGTGTAACATTTGAAAAATCAATTAATGTAATATATCACATCAATAAACAAAAATCATGTGATCATTTCGACAGATGCAGAAAAGGCATTTAACAAAATCCAACACCCTTTCCTGATAACAACTCTCAAACTAAGACTAGAAGGGAACTTCCTCAACATGAAAAAGAGCATCTGTGAAAAACCCACGGCTAACATCATACTTAGGATGAAAGACTGGATGCTTTCCCCCTAAGATCAGGAATGAGACAAAGATGTCTGCTCTCACCACTTTTACTCAACATTGTAGTGGAGCTTCCAGCCAGGGCATTTAGGCAAGAAAAAGAAATAAAAGGTACCTAGATTGGAAAGGAAGAAGTGAAACTATCTCTACTCACAGATGACATCATCTTGTATGTGGAAAACCCTAAGGAATCCACTAAAAGACTATTTGAACTAATAAATGAGTTCAGCAAGGTTACAGAATACAATATACAAGATCAATACACAAAATCAATACAAGATCAGGGCCGGCCCCGTGGCTTAGCGGTTAAGCGCGCACGCTCCACTGCTGGCGGCCCGGGTTTGGATCCCGGGCGCGCACAGACGCACCGCTTCTCCGGCCATGCTGAGGCCGCGTCCCACATACAGCAACTAGAAGGATGTGCAACTACAACATACAACTGTCTACTGGGGCTTTGGGGAAAAGGAAATAAATAAATAAAATTTGTAAAAAAAAAATCGATACAAGATCAATACACAAAATCAATACAAGATCAATGCACAAAAATCAATTGTATTTCTATACACTTGCAATGAACAATCCAAAATGAAATGAAGAAAATAACTGTTTTCACAAGAGCAACAATAAATAAATAAAATATGGGGCGGCCCCGTGGCTTAGCGGTTAAGTGCGCACTCTCTGCTGCTGGCGGCCCGAGTTTGGATCCCGGACGCGCACCAACACACTGCTTCTCCGGCCATGCTGAGGCCGCGTCCCACATACAGCAACTAGAAGGATGTGCAGCTATGACATACAACTATCTACTGGGGCTTTGGGGGGAAAATAAATAAATAAATAAAATCTTTAAAAAATAAAATAAATAAAATATTTAGGAATAAATCTAACAAAAGAAGTGTAAAACATACTCTGAAAACTATAAAACATTGTTAAAAGAAATTAAAGGGGGCCGGCCCAGTGGCGCAAGCAGTTAAGCCCTAGCGCTCTGCTGCGGAGGCCCGGGGTTGGCTGGTTCGGATCCCAGGCATGCACCGACTCACCGCTTGTCAGGCCATGCTGTGGCGGTGTCCCATATAAAGCAGAGGAAGATGGGCACAGATGTTAGCCCAGGGCCAGTCTTCCTCAGCAAAAAAGAGGAAGATTGGCATTGGATGTTAGCTCAGGGCTGGTCCTCCTCACAAAAAAAAGCAAAAAAAAAAAAGAAATTAAAGAAGAACTAAATAAATGGGAAAACATCCTATGTTCACGGACTAGAAGACTTAACTTTGTTGAGATGGCAATACGCCCCAAACTGACCTACAGATTCAACGCAAATCCTATCAGAATCCCAGCTGACTGCTTTATAGAAATTGACAAGCTGATTCTAAAATCTATATAGTGGGGCCGCCCCGTGGCTTAGCGGTTAAGTGCGCATGCTCCACTACTGGCGGCCCAGGTTCAGATCCCAGGCGCACACCGACGCACTGCTTGTTGGGCCATGCTGAGGCGGCGTCCCACATACAGCAACTAGAAGGATGTGCAACTATGGCATACAACTATCTACTGGGGCTTTGGGGAGAAAAAGGGGGAAGAAAGGAGGAGGATTGGCAATAGATGTTAGCTCAGGGCCGGTCTTCCTCAGCAAAAAGAGGAGGATTGGCATGGATGTTAGCACAGGGCTGATCTTCCTCAAAAAAAAAAAAAAAACTATATGGAATTGCCAGGGACCCTGAATACCAGAACAATCCTGAAAAAGAACAAAGTATGAGAACTTACATTTCCCAATTTCAAAACTTACTGCAAAGCAACAAGTATCAAGACAGTGAGGGGCTGGCACAAGGACAGACACAGAGATCGATGAAATAGAATTGAGAGTCCAGAAATAAACTCATACATCTACGGTCAATTGAGTTGGGACAAGGGTGCCAAGACCATTCAATGGGGAAAGACTAGTCTTTCCCCACAAATGATGCTGGGATAACTGGAAGACACATGCAAAAACATGAAGTAGGACCCTTACTTCACAGCATATACCAAAATTAACTCAAAATGGATGAAAGGTCTAAATTTAAGAGCCAAAACTATAAAAGTCTTGAAAGAAAACATAGAGGTAAACCTTTATGACCTTGAATTTGGCAAAGGATTCTTAGCTATGGCACCAAAAGTATGAGCAACAAAATAAAATATAGATCAACTGGACATCATCAAAATTAAAAACTTTTGTGCTTCAAAGGATACCATTAAGGGGCCGGCCTGGTGGTGCAAGCGGTTAAGTGCGCGCGCTCCAATGCGGCAGCCCAGGGTTCGCCAGTTGGGATCCCAGACGCACTCTGACGCACCGCTTGGCAAGCCATGCTGTGGCGGCATCCCATATAAAGTGGAGGAAGGTGGGCAGGGATGTTAGCCCAGGGCCTGTCTTCCTCAGCAAAAAAAAAAAAAGAGGAGGATTGGCAGATGTTAGCACAGGGCTGATCTCACAAAAAAAAAAAGATACCATTAAGAAAGTGAAGACAGGATCCAGCCCAAAGGCGCAGTGGTTGAGTTTGGCATGCTTCGCTTCTGTGGCCCAGGGTTCACAGGTTCAGATCCCGGGCACGGACCTACACCACTCCTCAAGCCATGCTGTGGTGGCATCCCATATACAAAAAAAAATAAAGGAAGACGGGCACAGACATTAGCTCAGGGCCACTCTTCCTCAAGCAAGAAAGGAAGATTGGCAATAGGTATTAGCTCAGAGCCAATCTTCCTCACACACACACACACACAAAAAAAAGTGAAAACACAACCCACAGAATGAGAGAAAATATGTGCAAATTATATATCTGATAAGGTATTTGTATCTAGAAAATATAAAGAACTCTAAAAATTGAAAAAAGAAGACAAATAATCCAATTTTAAAATGGTCAATGAATCTGAATAGACATTTCTTCAGAGAAGATGTACAAATGGCCAATAAGCACATGAAAAGATGCTCAATTTCATTAGTCATCAGAGAAGTGCCATTCAAAATCTCAATGAGATACCACTTCATACCCACTAGGATGGCTAGATAATAACAAGTGTTGGTGAGGATGTGGAGAAATTGGAAGACTTGTGCACTGCTGGTGGGAATGTAGAAAGATACAGCCGCTTTGGAAAACAGTCTGTCAGTTTCTCAAACAATTAAACGTATAGTTACTGTACAACCCAGCAATTCCACTCCTAGTTATACACCCAAGAAAAATGAAAACATATGTCCACGTAAAAACTTGTACACGAATGTTCATAGCAGCATTTTTTATAATAGCCAAAAGGTGGAAACAAGCCAAACGTCCATCAATAGATAAATGGATTAAAAAATTGTGGTATATAAACAATGGAATATTATTATTTAGCAATTAAAAAAAAGGAAGTAGCGATACATGCTACAATATGGATGAAGCCCGAAACAGCATTCTAAGTGAAAGAAGCCAGTCAAAAAAAACCACATATCATATGATTCCATTTAGATGAAATGTCCAGAATAGAGAACTCTATAGAGACAGAGAGTAAGTTAGTGATTGCATAGTGCTGGGTGCTGGGGGGACGGGGAGATGGGGGGAGAGAACTAAAGGGCACAGGGCTTCTTTTTGAGGTGATGAAAATGTTCCAAAATTGACTGTGCTGATGGTTGCACTGAATATACTAAAAAACCCTTTAATTGTACACTTTAAGTGAGTGAATTGTATAGTATGTGAATTATATCTCAATAAAGTTGTTAAAATATTAATAATTTATTATCTTACGGTTTCAATGGGCCAAGAATTCAGAAGCAGTTTGGCTGAGCAGCTGTGGCTCAGTCTCTCATAAGGCTGCATTCATCTGAAGGCTTGACTGAGGCTGGAGGGTCCACTTACAAGATGGCTCACTCGCATAGCTGGCAAGATGGTGCTGGCTGTTGGTAGGAGGGCTCAGTTCCTCTCCACGTGGGCCTTTCTACAGGGCTGATTGAGTGTCCTCACGGCATAGCAACTAGCTCTCCCTAGAGTGAGCAATCCAAGAGACCAAGACAAAAACTGCAAGGCCTTTTATGACCTTGCCTTGTAAATCACCCACCATCACCTCCGCTATATTCCGCTGGTCACACAGACCAGCCCTGATTCATTGGGGGAGGGGACTACACAAAGGCATGAATACTAGGAGGCAAGGCTCATCTCGAAGACTGGCTACCAGGATTAATTTCTCAACTTTCCCATAGAAGACCACCAGATCCCATCCCATCCTTCCTCACACCCCTCGTCCCCCCACCCCCAGTTACCATCATCCCCTAGACCCTCACCCTCTCACCCTACTCTCTGCCTCCCCTATTCTGACCCAGTTTCCTGCTCCTCATCCCTCTGAGACCCGGAGTCTACCAGCACCAAATTCCCCTCCACTATTAAGTTCTCTTTTACAATCCCTTTACATCTTTTAGCCCCAAACGAACCTGATCATGACATGGCTTCCCCTGCAAACTTTCAGGAGGAAGTTGCTTGCATTTTTCCCCCTCCTACCCCTCACTTCTCAGAACCTTGGAGCCTAGTAGATGTCCTTCTTGTTTCCCATTGCTATTTCCAAACCATTCTCCTTCCTTGTCTTTCAAAACCCCAGTTCCTGTGAAGCTCCTGGCATCAGACTCAGCCATGCACTTCTCCTTGCCATGTCCTCAGTGGTCCTCCTGGTCATTCTCTCATTCACCCAAGACTTTGACACCCGACTCCTCCTCTTTCTGTCCTCCCTGCTCCTGTCACCATTCTGGTGACTTCACCCTCCACATGGATGATCTCTCCATCACCTGGGCCCCCTGCTCCCTCCACTTCTCCTGTAAGAGTCCTTTTCTCCAGCTCAGCCATCACTCCTGCAGTCATCACCGACATCAGCACTACCCTTGAAAAGGTGACTTAAATTGTCCCCCTTTCTGACCACAATTCCCCATCTCTCTGTGTCACTGTCTGGAACTCCCTCGCTAGCCTTCCTCTTCGATCCCTGGGTACCTCCAGCCCCCTGAGCCCACAACACGTTCACCAGCCATCTCTTGCCCTTGCCTTCACTTCCCTCCTTAGCCAGCTTCGCCTTCGTGGGCCGTGGCCATCATCACCCTTAATTCCTTCCCTCCTCTCTCCCTCCCTCTGCTGACCTGCCAAAGCCCCAGCCCTGGCCCGACCCTGCATTTCCTACCTGCACTCGAACAGCTAGATGTTCCTGGGGGAAACAAAACAAAACAAGTACCATGCCAAGGAACTTGTTTTAAATTCACCCCACAGACCTCAGTGGCCACCAGGCAGTGCCCAGAAAGCTTCCTATACCCCTAGAATGTTCACTTTCCCACCCTCCAATAAGACCATCTCACATCACCTCCTCAAATCCCCACACTCTGTGCCCCCACCACTCTCAACTAACACCCTGGCTTCATATGTAATGGGGGCAAGGAGGAGCAGCAAATAACACAGAAAGCCCTCATCTTCCCACCACCCAACACACCACCCCTCCTCCTGGAGCTTCCCTGGAGGAAGAGGCCCCGCTCCCAACCAACGGCCGACCCTCCTTGGGTCTGGGTCTCACCCTCTCTCTCCTTCTCAACGACTTTCTTTCCCATAATTACCCGCTTCATCAGTCTCCCCCTCTCCACTAGACCATTCCCAAAGCATAGAATCATCATCCTTCTTTTTTTAAAAGTTCCCCTAACTCACACTCTGCTCTAATCACCAGGCTGTTTTCTGCTCCCCTTCACAGTGTCAACCCAACATCGCTGTCTCTTCTCACTGTCTCCCTTTGCTGGCTTGTATTCTCGCTCCACTGCCCTCGGTGTGTGGGTGTGCTCACCTCTCAGCAGAGACTGCCAACGGCCTCCTGACAGCCAGACCAAACGGTCGCTTCTGTCTCACTGCTCTCAGCCTCTCAGCAGTGGGGGACCCAGCTGACCCCACCCTCTGTGAACACTTCCTTCTCCAGCCTCTGCAACCCACGTGCTCTTCTGGTTTCCCTCCTGCCTCATAGCTCCTCTGCTCCTACAGCTGGGTTTTCATCCTCTGCTGTCTGCTCTGTAAGGAGATCTGGAGCTCGGCCCTGAGCCCTCATCTCCACCCTCCCTGCTCCCTCCCTTCCTCTCTCTCTCTCTCTCTGTCTCTGTTGTCTCAGCCAGCACCATGGGGCTAAAGGTCATCTCCATGACTCCCAAATCTGAATCCTCAGCCTTGACCTCTCCCCCGAGCCTCCTCTCCGACTTACATTTCCAACCGTCTCCTTGACCTCCCCACCTGGATGTCCAACAGGCATCGCAAACTCACCACGGCCAGAACAGAATTCTGGTTCTTCCTCCCTCAGTCTTCTCACGCCCTTCAGGCACCATCATCCACCCAGATGCTCAAATAAAAAGCCGAACGAGTCTGTTCCTTCCTTCGCCCCCCACATCCAGTCCTTCAGCAAACTCTGCTGACTCCACTTCTAAACACAGCTTAAATCCGTCCTTTTCTCCCTATCTCCGTCACTACCGCCTAGCCCAGGCCACCATCATCCCTCGCCTGGACCACTGCAGTGCGATGCTAACTGGCCTCTCTTCTTCCACCACTGCCCCCATCATCAGCCCACAAGCTCCACAGCAGCCAAATGATCTCTGTAAAATGGACATCAGATAAAATCACTCCCCTGTTTGAAACACTCCAGGGGAGGAGACTTCCCAAAGGCTTTGCACCACACATAGAGTACAGTCAGATCTCTTTCCCTGCCTTTAGGCCCTAGTGATCTGACCCTGCTCTCTTAGCCCCACATCTCCCCCTTGTTCTCCCTGTTACAGCCACACTGCTTTCTTTGTTCCTCAAACACGAAAGCTCATCCCCATTTCAGTGACTTAAACATCCCTTCTGCCTGGAATGCTGCCCCATGAGATCTTTGCACAATCGGCCACTTCTTATCCAGATATCAGCTTAAATGTCACCTCCTCCAAGAAGCCCTCCCCGAACACTCAATTTAAGGAAGTCACCTAGTCAGTCTCTGTCCCAGTTCCATAGTTTAATGCTCCACACAGCTCCTATCACTGTCTGATAGTTCCCTTGTTTGTTTATTTCTTTTTCTTCTCCCCCACTGTTTGTCTTGGTAGCTGCTGTATCACCAGTTCCATGGTGCTTGGCACTCAGGCCATGCTCATTCACATTTTAATAAAGATAGGAATGAATTGCTGTGTGACTTCGGGCAGATCAGTGCTATTCTCTGAACCTTCTCTATGAAATGAAGTCATGTGACGGGATAAGCTCTTTGCTTCTGAGGATGTCAGCCTTTAAGGAGAATCAGAGCTATATGGTCAGTGACCACCAGGTGTCGCTAAAGACTAAGATGAGACCCTTTGCTGAGCTGCAGTCCCACAGCAGGGCCCAAGCGTCTAAATGGTCGGCCACTGAGAAGGTCCCCCAGAACACGTGGAGTCAGCATATGCCTTCTAGGGGCGATCCTGAAGTGGGGGGTCTCCAGGGACTCTGCCAGCCAGGCAAAGGACCCAGGGCTGGATCCTGGGTTGACCCTGAGTCCCAGTCTTCCCATCTGTCCATTGGGCGTACACTCATTGTCCAGGTTCTTCTAGCTCAGACGCTTCCTCTGTGGTAGAATTGGGGTGGAAAGAGGGAGGACACAAAAGGAGAAGAGGGGCCCCTTTTCTTCCCTCTTCTGCTCTCAGGGGCCCTGCCCTCGGGGCAGGGACATGTCCTTTCCTGGGTGTGCTCCTGGCTCCCGCACATTCAACAGGGTGAATTATCGTTATGCCTGTGATGAGGTGGAAGGGATCATATTCCTCTTGTGGGAATTGGGGAGCTCCTGGAGGAGGAGGGGAAATGTATTTTTCTAAACAAACAAATGTTAAAACCATTATTAGCCCAGGGTTCAACGAAAATAGGCCGCCAGCCAGGCTTGCCAGCAGACCAGAGATTGAAGACCCCCAGTATAGAGGAAACCCCGTGACAAGCCACTGGGGGTCCCTGGCATCAATTTAACAAGATCCTCAGGGAGAGGTCTTGGCTTTCTTCCTTCAGATAAAACACACACCAAAAAAATATGCTCGACAAACTGCTACGCGTGAGTCCAGGGGAGAGGATCTGAGAGAGAAAGTTAGGGTTCTGAGAGAGAAAGAAGAGAGAAGGAGCCAGAGACGAGGGGAAATGCCTGGGGCTTCAGGGTGACTCGTCCCAAAACCCCACATCTCCAGTAAGAATGAACTTTACTGCACACGTCAAAGTGGTCAAAATGGTTCAAGTGGGCGGGTTACACCTCTTGCCAGAACCCTCATCCTCATCCTGGTTCCACCCAGCCACAAAGAGAAGGGGGGCACCCTTTCAGGCGCACATTCTGACCCAGGGCTAATGAAAGACGGGAACACAGCCTCCCGGTCCTTGTCAAATACCCAGAGCAAGCAAGGAATGAGCTTCCTTCCAACATAGGAGGGACAGCCCAGGCCGGGCCTCTTCTGGGAGGAGATCCCAAATCAAAAGGCGGAATAAAATAAAGAGGAATTTACATATATCAATATATGTACGTACGTGTGCATTCATATATCAGATTCATCAAGATATAATTCACATACTATACAATTCACCCCTTGAAATTGTACAGCTCAGTAGTTTTCAGTATATT
The DNA here is from genome assembly GCF_057802395.1 of Ceratotherium simum simum. Taxonomy (NCBI): domain Eukaryota; kingdom Metazoa; phylum Chordata; class Mammalia; order Perissodactyla; family Rhinocerotidae; genus Ceratotherium; species Ceratotherium simum. The sequence continues at coordinate 13,538,647 of NC_141915.1, forward strand.
GAGTTGTGTGACCATCACCACAATCAACTTTAACACATTTCATCTCCACAAAAAGAACTCCTGTCCCCGTTAGCAGTCACTCCCCATTTTCCCCCAACTTCTGCCTTCTCCTCCCCTACCCCAGCTCTGGCAACTACCAATTTACTTCCTGTCTCTATGGATTTGCCTGTTCTGGACATTTCACATAAATGGAATCATACACTATGCGGCCTTTTGTGTCTGGCTTCTTTCACTTAGCATAATGTTTTCAAGGTTCATCCATGTTGCAGCACATGTCAGTACTTCATTCTTTTTTATGGCTGAATAATATTCCATTGTGTGGATACACTACAATTTGTTTATCCAGTCATCAGTTGATGGACATTCGGGTTGTTCCACCTTTTGGTTATTACACATAATGCTGTGAACATTCGCATACAAGTTTTTGTGTGAACCTAGGTTTTCAACTTAACTGAATATATCCCTAGGAGTAGAATTGCTGGGTCAAATGGCAACTCCACGTTTGACCTCTTGAGGACACGCCAGACTGTTTTCGCAAGCAGCTGCACCATTCTGCATTCTCCATTCCTCTACACGTGTGAGGGTTCCAACTTCCGCACATCCTTTCAAACATTTGTTACCTGTCTTTTTGATTCTCCCCACCCTCGTGGGTGTGAAGCAGTATCTCATTGTGGTTTTGATTGGCATTTCCTTCATGACTGATGCTGAACATCCTTTCATGTGGTTATTGGTCATTTGTATATCTTCTTCGGAGAAATGTCTATTCAAATCCTTTGTCCATTTTTAAATTGGATTATTTATCTTTTTATTGTTAAGTTGTAAGAGTTGTTTATATATTCTAGATACAAATCCCTTATCAACTACATGATTTGCAAAAATTTTCCCCCATCCTATCATGGGTTATCTTCTTACTTTTTTGATATTTGCTCTGTATGTTTTAAGGATATACTATTAGGTAATACAACTCGAGAATTGTCTCATCTTAGTATGTTGTTCCTATAATCATGATGCAGCCACTTGTTTTCCTTCATAAAATTTCCTGTCTTAAATAACATTTTGTTTGATATTTGTAGAGGTACACCAGCTTTCTTTTGGTTAGTATTTTCTACTTACTTTCAATCTTCCATATCCTTGTTTTAGGTGTTTCTTTTGTAAACAGCATGACTGGACTCTGTTTAAAATCCAATCTGACAGTCAATCTGGCCAAGTTGGTGCATTTACAATCATCATGACTCAGGCTAATCAGAGGTGCCTGCAATCTGCCATGGGCTGGACAGGAGGAGGGAAAAGGAACGGCCGTTTATCAAGTGTGAGTTCTGTGCCAGCCCTGTGCTGTGTGTGTTCCACAGGTGGCCTTGCTCAAAGCTCACACTGTGTTGACATAAATGTCATTACTCCTATCTTATAGAGAAAGAGTTCAAGGCTGTGCACAGTTGTCACCCAAAGTCACACTGCTATTAAGTAGCAGAGTCAGGGCCCTGGCTGGGCTCCAGACCCCATCCCCGCTACCTGCAGGGGCATCTAGGAGCCCTCCTAGAGTGGGCAGAAATCCAGCTGGGCCTTACAGGTCAGATTATAACAGGTAGAGAAGGAAAAGGGTTTCCAGGCAAAGGGAACAGTCACGACTGGGTCACAAGGTGCATCAAGGTCAAGAGGGCGGGGCCCCAGTTCCACTTAACCCAGCCCACCCACGTAGCCCACCCACCTGGCCTACCCTAGGTGCAGAAATGCCTACTCCCACACCCACTCCCCCCTCCCACTCTTTCCCCCTGCATTTCTCCTGCCTGTGACATGCACACTAGGGTCAGGCTGAGAGCTTCCGCAGGCATCTGGGAAACAAGGGGGTTCTGTTCCAGCGGGGTGCAGGGAAAATGTTTAACCACCCACTGAGAGGGGAGGGGGACTTGGAGTATTTGCCAATTACTGTGGTATAGATACTCCCACCACGGCCAAACTATCAACATCAGTGAATACAGTGTTGGGAACATATGCACCCAATCAGCTCTCACAAGCCAGGAGGAGCCAGCTCCAGCCCACCACCCTACCTACTCCCTCCCAGAGAAGTCTGCCAAACAGAAGGTGGGAAGTGCTGCTGGAGGCTGTGCCTTCCCAATGGGGTACAGACACTTCATGCCTCCCCTCCTTCCACTTCTCCTGCTCCTCTTTCTTGGCAGTCTCTGCCCTTCAGGTAGGGGTATGAAGGTACAGCCTGTCAGAGTGGGAGAAACTGAGGCTGAAAGAGAGAGCTTGCCCAGTGAGCTGCTGGAGACAACTGATGCACCCGTGAGTGTTCACGTGCACCTGTAGTACATGCAAACCCCGCGTGTGCCTGTCCATGAGTGCACACTCATGCGTGACTGTACGTGCAGGAGCACACCTGTGTGTTTTGGGGCTGTTCGTTTTTTTGTTTGTTTTTTGAGGAAGATCAGCTCTGAGCTAACATCCATGCCAATCCTCCTCTTTTTGCTGAGGAAGACCGGCCCTGAGCTAACATCTATTGCCAATCCTCCTCCTTTTTTTTTCCCTTTTTCTCCCCAAAGCCCCAGTAGATAGTTGTACGTCAGAGCTGCACATCCTTCTAGTTGCTGTACGTGGGACGCGGCCTCAGCATGGCCGGAGAAGCGGTGCGCCCGTGCGCGCCTGGGATCGGAACCCGGGCCACCAGCAGCGGAGCGCGGGCACTTAACTGCCAAGCAATGGGGCCGGCCGCCGGGGCTGTTCTTGAGGTTGAACCAGAACATGGACCTATAAGTGGTGTTTTTTTGTGTGTGAGGAAGATCAGCCCTGGGCTAAAACATCCATGCCCATCCTCCTCTTTTTGCCGAGGAAGACTGGCCCAGAGCTAACATGCGAGCCCATCTTCCTCCACTTTATGTGGGACGCCGCCACAGCATGGCCTGACAAGCGGTGCAGCAGTGCGCGCCTGGAATCCGAACCCGGGCGGCCAGCAGCGGAGCGCGCGCACTTAACTGCTACACCGCGGGGCGGCCCTTAAGTGGTGATTTTTTAAATGTGATGCTTAAAAAAGAACCCATGTGCTAATTATGCCCACAATTGTGTCCTACGCTATTAATTACAAACAGCTTCTCTCTGCCTCAGCTCTTCTGAACCCCTTCTCTGCCTCTGCCCCCATGGGCACGGGAACTTTGTCCAGCCTGGGTCCCGCATATGGCCCAAGACAAACCTAGACACCAGCTCATGGGGGTGGGTGGAGCCAGGTGAAGGTTCATGGGATACAGCTGAATCCTCGGGTGGGAAAGGAGTGAGAGAAAGCCATGGGGCTGGGGACAGGCTGTCAGCATGAGGAGGGAGGCTGGGGGTGGAGCACAAGGGGCGGAGCCAGTGGTTCAGGAAGGGGACGCTCAGGAGCTACAGAAGGGCCCTTCACCCCGCTGCCTGCATGCGCCCTTGGCCCCACTGCACACAGGCTCATGGAAGGACGCGTGTCTAAATCAACCCGAGAGACCAGTGCCCGCCAACTACCAGCTGACTCCATCACTCAGAACAAATGGCATTTTCTTGACTCCAAATACGTTTGCTGGTGGGCAGAGCCCCAAGGAGAGGCTTGACTCTGGCTGGCCAGGGAAAGGCTGAGTTCTCAGAAAGGGAACTGGGGCTACTGTGCCTCCTGGGGTCTCCAAACGCAGCCCAACCTCTCCACCCACCTTGTCCCCAGGACTCCCTCCTCTCTCTTGCCCTCTCTCCCCATGTCTCTCCGCCCAGCTCACTACATCCACTGCTAGATGGTCAAAGTTCTCCCAGAGGACTGTTTGCAACTAGGAGCATATATGTGCCTGTGAGTGTTCACATGCACCTGTGGCGCATGCGCAACCCTGTGTGTGCCTGTCCACGCCTGTGCACACTCGTGTGTGCCTGTGGGTGCAGAAGCACACTCGTGTGTGCTTAGACAGGATATACATACACACCATGTGTGTCTAGACCATGTGTGCCTAGACCTTGAATCCTCTTCTTGGGATTATTTTGCCCTTATTCCACAGATCACCTACAATGGATGTTAAAATGACAGTCGCTTACAACTGAAAAATCCCTTAGAAGTCACCTAGTTCAATCTACAGTGCTTCTCTGTGGCTCACTACCAGTATTTGGAGAAGGATAATTATTCCTTGACGGGACCAACTCCCAGCCCACTGCATGGGTTTAGTATCCCCAGTCCCAAAACCCTAGTAGGCACAAAGCATTAGTAGCACCCCATGTCATTGTGACAACCCTCGCAAGTTTCCAACCCCTCATGGAGGTTGTAGATTCCCAAGTGAGGACACTCCAGGCTTTGTCAGAGGCTGAATTTTTCTCCACAGAATCTCTGGAAAGGGTCAGCCCCTGTTATTTTAATTTTTTTTTTTTTGCTGAGGGAGATTCACCCTGAGCTAACATCTGTGCCAATCTTCATCTATTTTGTATGTAGGTCACCACCACAGCATGGCCACCAACAAGTGGTGTAGGTCTACACCCGGGAAGTGAACCCAGGCCACTGAAGTGGAGCACGCCAAACTTAACCACTAAGCCTCAAGGCCGGCCCCCCGGACTCTGTTCTTAAACCCCCAGAAATTGATAGCTGGCTACCTCCTGAAGTCACTTACCCCAACCACAGACAGCACTACCTCAGAGAAAGTTCCACCTCACTAGTCCCAGTTCCTCCCTCAGGGGCCACTCAAGTGCTGACCCCACTCGCCCGGGCCTCCCGGTGCTCCTAGGGGGCCAGGAGTTGCTGTGTGGTGGGCCTCACACACCAAACAGGCGTGGGCATGTCTGGTGGGCTGGCGGGGTTCCTGAAGACTCAAGTGGCTCACCCCAGAAGCGAAGAAACCCGTCTGACCAGCTAGAAAGCTGCAGAAACAAAGCAGAGTGCTGAGCTGGGCCGGGTGGCAGCTCTCGGGTAGCAGCTCTCAGGTGGCAGCTCTCAGGCCTGAGGCTTCTGGATTCAGACGTTCACAGATCCTGAAAGGGCTGCCTTCTCTCTCGCCCTTCCTGTCTACTGCTCCTCCAGGAGGGCAAGTGTGGGTGGGTGGGGAGGAGGGGTCACTGGGAACTGAAACTAAAGGAAAACTGCCTCCCACTTGGGTGAGGGGGGCCCTGCAGCAGCTAGTGTGCTGTGCCGTGTGAGGTGGTGAGGGCATGGGTGGGGTGGGGGTGCCCAGGAAGGTTGGTGATGTGTGCTGCCCATGTCTTTTGATGGACCTATGCACTCAGTTCCCTTAGGTGTGTGCTCAGGAGTACAGATGCCAGGTTACAGAGTGGGCTATGCGTAGCTTTGTAGAAATTGCCCAAATGCTTTCCAACCTGGTTGTCCCAATGTCCACTCCCCGCCACACCGTACCGGTGGTCCAGCCACTCCGCATCCTCCAGGCGCCTTTTACAGATGAGACCAGAGTGCTGGGACCTCAGTGTGTCAATCATCCCTCACCTCGTCTGGGGCAGAACTTTTTGCCTGATGTAATTCTTTCACCCTTCAATAATTAGCATTCCTGATACAAATACTTGAGTAGTTTTAAGTAGATTTTATTGAGACAAAGACCTTCTCTGGAAGTTAGACTATGCACACAACTAGCCTTCCAAATGGCAAACAGGCTAATGATGTTTACCCAGATTTTTAAAATCTAGTTTGACAATGATTATCCAATAATTTTTTTTTCATATCAAATGTTTCTCCCGGAGGGAATCTTTCAATTGGATTTTTCCAAAGCATCTCTCTTTGCAGCAGATTTGAAATAAAATTTTAACTTGTGGTCACATCAGCATGTCTTCTCAAGCTCTCTTTTCTCATCAGCTTTGACACCACTATACTTTTGGACAGAGATGCTTAGAGGAGAAAACCGAGAAAGAAAAAAATTAAAGTTAGCAAAACAGAAATTGTGTGGGGATATTATCCTATCCACATCACTTTACTTTCATATGTTTGTTTGTTTTTAGCTTTTCAGAAAGATTCCCTCGGGTTCCTTGAACAGCTTCAGGGCACTCCTTTAGCCCCTGGTGGCCTCAAGCGCACCTCCCCCTCCACCCCCAGCAGCACAGGGCACGAAAAAAGAAGAAAAACTCAAAACTCAAGTATTTAGCAGCCTCTGCCAACTGCAGGTGAGAACTTAAGGTAAAGGATCCGAAAGAATCCTGTGAGTCAAGGGGAAAATAAGGTTTGATTTACATAAGTCTCGTTTTGACCAGATTTTCCCCCAACGTCGTCCCACCACCCCCACGCCCCCGCAGGGGTCCCAACCGTTCCCTGCCGGCCGTCCCTAATCCACCTTCGGGCCGGGCTCCCGGTTCCCCATCCAAGTCCGTCCCCGCCACCCTTCAGACGCTCGCCGAGAGCACGCGCGGGCCCCCGCGGTCTGGAGTAGACCAGCAGGAAGGGCCGGGGACGGCGCGCCGCTCACACGGCCACACCCACCGGGGACGACCTGCGGAGCCGGGACCCGCACCCAGGATGCGCGTCCCGAGCCTCGGGGTCCGGGTCTCTAACCTAGGAGCTCCTGGAAGTCTGCCCACGGGGTCGCCCCGCTCGCCCTCGGCCCGCCCCGCCCGGTGAGAGCACAGGAAACGTCCCGGGGCCTGCCGAGGGGTCCTGCAGGCCGTCCTCTCCCCCCTCTGCTTTCTTTATGATTCTAATCAACTGCTGGGGACACCCTTTCTCAACTGTAGAGAGCGATGCAAATGACGAGGGTGCGTATTGTTATTACTAAGAGGCGCTGGGTTTCAAAACCACTTTGAATATTCTAGCTCGATATCCTGTCTGCGCCGCGCCCCGCGCTCCGCCGCCTTGGCCTTTTCCTGCGGCGTGAATGGCGCGGCGGAAACCCAGCCGCAGGGCCCTCCTGCCCGGGGAGTGGGGCGGTTTGCCCAGCTGCGTGGGGGGAAGAGACCTTGAACTTTGCAGTCGGACAGCCAAGGGCTGGGATTCTTCCTCTGCGCCTGGATGACTGTTTGACCTCAGGCAAGACACTTCGCTTCTCCGAGCCTCAGTATTCTCACCCGTGAAAGGCGGGCAGAAGCCCTCCTCGGGGTGTTGTCGTGTGACCAGCTGCCGGGTGAATGGAGGTGAAGCCCCTAGTGCGCCCTTATGTTGGCAACTGCTTTGGCTCCGCAGGACCAGGGCCTGTGAGTGGTCAGGGGGGCCGCTGTCTTCATCGGCTGTGGCAGGACTGGCAGGGTTGCTAGATTTAGCAAATAAAAAAAAAGGATGCCCAGTTAAATTTGAATTTCAGATAAGCAGGTTTTTTTTTTTAGTATGTATGTCTCATGCAATATTTGCGATATACTAAAAAAGTTATTCATTACCTGAAATTCAAATTGATCTGCCAACCCTAACAGAGAGACTAGGTGCTTCTAATGGGGTCTATGCTGCCACCTGAGAGAAGTCTTCATTTGGAATAGAGAACTCTGGGGGAGACAGAGAGCCACTGGAAGAAACATGGGCTGAAATAGAAGGATCTAGAATACAGAGGCCTGGAAAGGGCAATGGACTCTAGGCCTGGTTGACCACCTTCTGCTCTCAGGCCAGCAGCAAAAGCACTCTAGAAGCCTGGATGGGGGCTGGGCTCAGTGGGCCCCAGTCTCCTCTCCCCCCACCTCTAACTTACCTGCTCCTCCTCCAGCTCTGCTGGTCTGGCCACCAGGCCAACAGCCCACTCCCCAACATACCCTCCCCCGAGCCGGAGCCAGAGGGACACGAGGAGGCATCACAGAAGAAGCTAGACCAAGGTGGTAAACCAGGTGTAAAGCTAGCTTTGTGTTAATCTTCCAGGGAACCAGATTGTGTCATTGCAGAAAGCCAGGAGCAAGACACACCCCAGAGGTGGTGCAGCCTGCTGTGGCCGGGCTGGCCCAATTAACCATCCCGTGGCTGGACATGTGACCACTCCATTCCTATAGCCACTGGGAGGACATTCATCCAACACACATTTCCTCATCTCTTCTGTCCATCCCACGGGCAACCGCCGACTCACTCCTCATCTTCCATCCTCACCCCGCCCCCATCACCGGTCTGCCTCTCTCCCTCCTCCACCTCACCCAGGCAGTCCTGCAAGGCAACCTCTGATACATCTCAGGGTCCATGTCCCCAGGCCCCACTGCTTGGCTCAGACTCATCAGCGCTCACCTGAACTTCTGTGGCCTCCTCCCCTCTCCCCATCTACCCCAGCTCTATTTCCAATAAAGCAGGTCTCATCTTGCCACTCCCCAGCCACACATCCGTCTGTCTGTCTTGCATCAGAGGCCAAGTCCCAACCCTCAGGGACAGAAAAGCAGGACAAACGAGGGTGCCTGAATAAAACATGCCTCTTCAGTCACCCAGGAGAAACTGTTAATCATCTCAGGTGAGGGGGTGGGGAGACAGCTCTTGGGAGGGCTGAGGGCCAGGCTGCCCAGCCACCTCTCATCACTGGGGTGGGGAGTGGGGGGCACAGTGGCTCAGCCTGGGGTAGGGGCCAGACCCCACTCCAGTTACCAACTGCCCTCTGGGTTTCTACCTCAGATGCTCAGCCTCATGCATAATATAAGAAATGTAAATTAAAACTGCCAGATACCATTTTTCACCTATCAGATTGGCAAAACAAAAAACCAACAAAGCGAACTCACGCAGGGAAGGTATCTGAAAACAGGCACCACCACATACTGTTGGGGGCAAGTTAACGGTATAACCCCTTTGGAGGGCAAATTGGTAATATCTATCAAAAAATTAAATATACAAACCCTTTGTCCAGCAATTCCACTTTCAGAAATTTACCCTACAGGTACACAGGTGCCCAAAGACACATACAATATGCACCAGGATATTCATTGAAGCACTGTTCTCATAGTTAAAGTCTGGGACCTAAATAGGAGGCTAGTTAAATAAATTATGCTCCAGCCATACAATTAAATGTTATGCCCTATTGAAAAGAATGAGGCAGGTAGGTACTTAAATTAAGCGATCTTAATTAAGATTTATGATGTGCAAAAGCAAAGTGCAGAACAGTGAGTCCAGCATATAAAGCTTGTGATTTAAAAAAATGTAAACGTTTGATATGTATAGAATATCTCTGGAAATATAAATAAGAAATGGTCAACAACGGTGTCCTAGGCTGGGGTACTGGGAGACCAAAAGACAGCAGTGGAAGGAAGACTTGCCTTTCTGTGCCTTTTGAATTGTGTGAAATATTATCAAATTAACCAACATATTATGAAATACATATTTCATATATATATAATGTATATGTGTGTGTATATAAAATAATTTAAAAAGCAGGTAGCTTTTCTACCATGATGCTTCATGAGAGAAGGTGATGCACATATTAAATAGCTGCATGGCCCTGGGCCAGGCCCTGCTCCTCCCCAGACCTCAGTTTTCCATCTATACAATGGGAGTTTAGGACCAGAAGGCTATTCCTGCACTATACTTAAATCTTACAGCCAACCAACCAAATAAATACTGCTGTAGTGACCATAAGATGACATTTGATGGCCTAGGGAAGGGGGACAGTATAACATGGCATTGATGAAACCAGGATGCAGTGCCCGTCACGTGATGGGCAGGGTCCTCCTCTGGCTGCTGAGCAAGTGACCATGGGCACAGCTGCATCAGCCTGGACGGGGGGAGCCTGCTGGGACCTTGCCAGCTCCTGCACATGTCAGTTCCCCAGGGTGTGGCAGCTTCTTCCCTCCCATCACCTGTCTGCCTCTCTTCTCATCACCTCTTTGCCCACCTGCCTCTGCCCCTGAGGCTCTTCCTTGGCCCAGAGGAGGAGCTAAAGACAGCAGTGGAACAGGTTCTGTGGAGCAAGGGGAAGGTGCATACCTCCTCTCTGACTGAGGTCCTGGCCTCCCTCTGGCTCCCTCCCTTCTGGATCAGGCTCTGCTTAGCTTACTCATCTGCCTGGACTCTCCTCCCCACCTTCCAGGGCCCGTTCAAAGGAGGCAGCTTTCACACCGTGTTAGAGCTGGACCCACCAGCTCCTTCCCCTAGCCAGGCCTCCTCTTTAACAGAGGATGTCTGCGGAGGCTGGGAGACCTGAGATGCCTGCTACACTGAGCCTCCCTGGGAGGCGAGAGGCAGCAATCCGAGCTCTCAGAGCACAGTCGGAGGCCGGATTAGCCGGAAGCCACCTCTCTCTAAAGGCTCCTGCCGGGTCGGTACTGGGTTTTTCTCTTAATGATGGGAGCCACAGGGAAAGTATATGGGAATCACAGGAGTCAAAGCTGGACACGTTTCCTGCCCTCCTCTCTCCTTTCCTCCCTGGGTTTTGGAATCAGAGGACTTGAGTTTCTGTCCTAGATCAGCGCTCGCTCCGTTGTGAAGTCACTCCCCTTCTTGGGGCCTCACAGTCCACCTGCAAGAAGAGGGGCTTGGGCACAGACAGCTGATGCAGGTGGTCCGTGGACAGACTTAAAGCAGCAGCCCTGGTTCATTCCAGAAAGGTTTGTCCTACGTTCCCCTTGAGTGTGCCCCCAGAAGCCGAGCATCCAAATTGAGCAAGTAGGAGGCTGGGGCTTATGGGAAGGAGGTAGATGATCCTCTTGGTGGGCCTTGACTCTGAAAGTTGCTGCCATCATTTAGCCTCTACCTGAAGCCTGAGAAAGAAGCCACTGAAAGGAGAGCAGAGCCAAGCAGAGAGAGATGGAGACCTGCCAAGGCCTGGGTACATCAGTTGAGCCCTGATTTAGCTAGGGAAGCCAGCCCAACTCTTGGAGTCAGAGGACCCAATACGTCCTTAGGCAGTAGAGTTAAGTGTTGGGTGATTCTGGTTGTTTGCAACCAAATAATCCTAATGGATACACAATTCTATTCACATTTTTAATAATAGGAAGATGATGGAAATTAATATAGTAGGGAGAATTGCAAATTTCTATGAAAACAACTTAGAGGAGAGGCCTTCAACAAAATAGTTACCGTCTCTGAGCCATCTGTAAAATGGTCATAATAATAACTACTTCAAGGATTATTGTCAGGACTAAATCAGATGACCCAAATAATAAATAATGCATGGGGGGGGTAGGGATGGATGAAGGTGGTCAAAAGGTACAAACTTCCAGTTATAAGATAAGATAAATAAATTCTGGGGATTAATGTACAGTATAGTGACTACAATTAATAATACTGTGTTGTGGGGCCGGCCCCGTGGCTTAGTGGTTAAGTGCGGGCGCTCCGCTGCTGGCGGCCCGGGTTCGGATCCCGGGCGCACACCGACGCACCGCTTCTCCGGCCATGCTGAGGCCGTGTCCCACGTACAGCAACTAGAAGGATGTGCAGCTATGACATACAACTATCTACTGGGGCTTTGGGGGGAAAATAAATAAATAAATAATTTTAAAAAATACTGTGTTGTATCTTTGAAAGTTGCTAAGAGAGTAAATTTAAAAAATTCTCATCACAAGAAAAAAATTTATAACTATGTGAGGTGATAGATGTTAAGCTAAACTTATTGTGGTAATCATTTTGTAATATATACATATATCAAATCATTATGTTGTACACCTTAAACTAATACAATGTGATATATTAATTATATCTCAATAAAACTGGGGGAAAAGGTTAAAAAATAGTGCATAATAAATATTTGTGATAAATGAACCTTGACCTTTACCTCACACCATATACCAAAATTAACTCAAATGGATCATAGGCCTAAAAAATGTAAGAGCTAAAACTACAAAACTTCTAAAATAAAACTCATGGGAAAATATTAATGACCTGGGGCTTGGCAAAGATTTTTTAAATACGACACAAAAAATACAAATTATAAAAGAAAAAATAGATGAAATGGACTTCATCAAAATAAAACATTTTGCTCTTCCAAAAGACACTATTACAAAAATAAAAAGGTGAGAAAGTATTTGCAAAACATTTGTCCAACAAAGGACTCATAACCAGAACATATGAAGAATATTTACAATTCAATAAGAAGACAAACAACATAATTTTTTTAAATGGGCAAAAAATTTGAACAGATACTTCATCAAAGAAGATATATGGAAAGAAAATAAACATTTGAAAAAGATATTCAACATCATTAGTCATTAGGAAAATGCAAAGTAATATCATAATGATGTACTACCAGAAAGGCTAGGGCCGGCCCCATGGCTTAGCAGTTAAGTGCGTGCGCTCCACTACTGGCGGCCAGGGTTCGGATCCCGGGCACGCACCGACGCACCACTTCTCCGGCCATGCTGAGGCCGCGTCCCACATATGGCAACTAGAGGGATGAGCAACTATGACATACAACTGTCTACTGGGGCTTTGGGAAAAAAAAGGAGGAGGGTTGGCAATAGATGTTAGCTTAGAGCGGATCTTCCTCAGCAAAAAGAGGAGGATTAGCACGGATGTTAGCTCAGGGCTGATCTCCCTCACAAAAAAAAAAAAAATAGAAAGGCTAAAAACTTTTTAAAAACTGACCATACCAAGCATTGGCAAGGATGTAGAGCGACTGGAAATTTCATACATTGCTGATGGGAATGTAAAATGGCAGACACTTTGGGGGCCGGCCCAGTGGCGTAGTGGTTTGAGTTCGCATGCTCCACTTTGGCAGCCCAGGGTTCATGGGTTCGGATCCCAGGTGCGGACCTATGCACTGCTTATCAAGCCATGCTGTAGCAGGCATCCCACATACAAAGTAGAGGAAGATGGGCACAGATGTTAGTCCAAGGCCGATCTTCCTCAGCAAAAAGAGGAGGATTGGCAACAGATGTTAGCTCGGGGCTAATCTTACTCACCAAAAAAAAAAAAATGGCAGACACTTTGGAAAGCAGTCTGGCAGTTTCTTTAAAAAGCTGAACACCTCCCACACAACCCAGCCATTCTCTCCTTAGGTACTTAGCCGAGAAAAATGAAAACATGTGTTCACACAAGGACTTTACACAAATGTTCATAGGAGCTTTACTGGTAATAATCCCAAACTGGAAACAACCCAAATATCCACCAACAGATGACTGGATACACAAATTGTGCTGCGTCCATACAGTGGAATGCTACTCAGCGATTAAAAGGAACAAACTGTTGATTCACTCAACATGGATGAATCTCAAAATAATAATGCCAAGTGAAAGAAGACCAAAATGAGTACATTCTGTTTGGTTTCATTTATGTAAAATTCTAGAAAGTGACAGAAAGGGAATCAGTGGTTGCCTAGGGCCAGGTTAGAGGGAAAGAGGGAGAGATTACAAGTGGGCACAAAGAAACTTTTAGTGTGATGAGTAGGTTCATTATTTTAATTGAAGTGATGGTTTCATGGGTGTCTACGTATATCATATACACTTTAAATATGTACAGTCTATTGTATGTCAATTATATTGTAATTTTTTTGAAACTGTATTATTTTATTATTAAGGAATCCACTCCTATGACTGTCACGAAGCCCAGGCTGTGTTAACAGTGATGAGTTCTGGAGGTAACTACACCCCACTCTGGACTTTCTGGTTATAACCACTGTCCTTTCTCTACCTCAACTGAAAACCCAGACCTATGAGGCTTCAGTCCCTGCCCTCCTATTCCTGGAAGATGCCAAAGCCAACTACGTAGGAGGATTTTCCAAAGAAGACGATTTTGTCTTCCCAGAAGACAAATCCTCTACTTTGCTTTGTGAGGCAGATAGCAACCCCAAACCACGGACAGGTTGGGACCTGCACAGGCCTCAATAATCATTCTGTAATTTTTAAAAAGTCATTGTGAATGAACACGTGTTGAGCATATCTAGATGTAACCAGGCACGAAAGGGCACACAGAAATCAATCTGGATGCTTTTAAACACAAAGAATAGAAAACCCAACTTGGAGTGGCATAAACAATAACAAAATGTGTTAATTATCTCGTCTACCTGGAAGGCCAGAGGTTACAGGTATAGTTTGATCCCCTCCTAGTACCAGACACCATATTTACCTACATCATGGAATCCCCATAATTGTCAGGGAACTTAGCTGCAAATAACAGAACCTATTCTAACTGGTTTAAGTAGCAAGGGAATGTATTTAAAGATATAAATAGTCAGTCTCTGAGAGGGAAAGAGAATTAGGCTTGGAGGCTACAGCCAGGAAAAATATCCCAATTGTACTGCAGGACTGTTATGAGCTTGCTCGTCCCCACCACTGGGCATTGCAGCTCACAGAAGGGAGAGGGATCTCCACTCTGAGAACCTTCACTCCTACCGCCCCCAAAAGCTCCATGTCTCTGCCACTCTCTGCGGCATCCTCCTTCTCATATAGCTCTCCTCAGAATCAACGTCAGCCGCATCCCGTTGGACAATCCTGGACCACATTCCTGTGCTCTAGCCACACAGGGAGCTGGAATCTTCTACCTTGGGGAGGCAGAACTCTTAATGGGAAATTGTCTTGGCATACATAAGATGGATTTTCAAAAGATGCTGGGTGGGAGCTGGCCCGATGGTGTAGCGGTTAAGTTTCCTTTGACCCAGAGCCATGTCCCAGCATCCCAGAAGGAAAACACTGTAACTGTCAGGGACGGGCTAGTCCACACTGCAGAACAGCCTGGGAAATCAGCCACATAAGTTACAAAAGGTAAGTCACAATTCTGTTTGTCCCCAGACAATGTAAATATCACAGTTTTTTCATCAAGATAGAAACAAGAAAATAAAAACCAGACTGATATACCTCTTGATGGAAGTCCCCAATACCACATATGAAGGAGACCTGGAACCAAATCAAACCCAAATCTGATCAGATCTCTAGATCTGACTAGCACTTTACAGAAAATAGAGGAAACAGGAGAACATGTTAAATGATACCATGATGATGTAATCAGTAAAATCCAGATCTCAGGAAGCTATATAGGAACAAATGACCTGATTTCTTCAACAAATAAATTGCAAGGAAAGACAAAAAGAGATGGAGGGGAACCTAATGATTAAAAACGACTTAAGAGGGCCGGCCCCGTGGCTTAGCGGTTAAGTGCGTGCGCTCCGATGCAGGCTGCCCGGGTTCGGATCCCGGGCGCACACAGACGCACTGCTTCTCCGGCCACGCTGAGGCCGCGTCCCATATACAGCAACTAGAAGAATGTGCAACTATGACATACAACTATCGCCTGGGGCTTTAGGGGAAAAATAAAAAAAAATAAAAAAATAAAAAAAAACAACTTAAGAGACATAACCAATTAAAAGATGTAGACCTTATTTAGATCATAATTCAAACAAACTGTAAACTTGCAAATAGTTTACAGTTTTAAACAGTAATAATAATAAACTGTAAGTAATACTCATAATGAGACAGTTGGGGATATTTGAACACTGACTAAATATTTGGTGATATTAAGGAATTATTAATTTTTTAAATGTGATGATGGTATTATGCTTATGCTTATAAAAAAGAGTCTTTATGTTTTAGAGATATTGAATATTGCAGGTGAAATAACATATCTCGGTTTTGCTTTAAAGTAATTTGAGTGGAGTGGGGAGAGGTGGCTGGGGGTGTAGTTAACATAATATTGGCTATGAGTTGACAGTTGTCAAGCCTGGTGATGGGTACATAGAGGTTCATTATTCTAGGCTCCCTACTTTTTATATGTTTGAGATTTTCCATAGCAAGAAGCCATAAACCAACAAACAATGAACTTCATGGTGTGGAGAATGGCACCATTACCATGCCAGGTTGTACCTGATCCTCACCCCCAACCCTAGATGTCACACTGTCTCTGCCTGAAGGAGTCCAAACCAGGTGAAAGAAGTAATAAAGCGTGCATTAAGTTTGCCTGCAGTACCCTTTCCTCCCTCAAGGTACAGGATGAGTGAGTGAAAAACTCTTCTAAGTTTACCTCAAGGCTAAATTAATTTATGGGGTAAAAGTGACTGCTTCTGAAAATGAGTATCAACTGGATTTCCAAGGGCCTTTGTTGATACTTGGCAATGTGCCCATGTTTTAGTTTGGATTCTCCCAGAAGCAGACCCTGAGACAAAGATTTGAATGCAAGAGGTTGATATGGCAGGTGATCCCAGGAACACCTGTAGAGGAGTGGGGACGTGAGGACATGAAGCAAGGAAAGAAAGGAAGTCAGCAAAAAGAACTGTCAGACAGGTTACCTCTATGGGCAACAATGCTCAATTCTGCGGGGACTTCTGGGGGCCCGCATAGAACATGCCCCTCAGAACTTTCCCACCTGAGGGGTGATGAGCTGGGGTAAATACCAACTCCTATCCGGTCACCGATTGAGAACTGCTGGAGGCCAGAAGGGCGTGTTAGTTCTCCTGCACTTCTGGCTGGCCATGCTCACAGACCCGACTCTAGCCAGGGAAAGCTCCCCCCAGGAAGAGATGCAGAGGGTGGCGTTGGCAGTGTCCCAGCTTGGTGAGACCAGCAGGGCCTTGCAGCATCTGTTGCACTTCCTTAGGAGGAATTATTGTTAGTGTTTTGATTGCATAATTATATCAACATACACATTGCCAAAGTATAGCTAAACAAGGTAACCAGGAGTGGTTACGCTTTTTTGGATGAGGGTGTTTTAGTATGTTGAGTGTTTATGGGACTTTGTCAAAGATAAATGGGCATGATCTTGCTCTTGTGCAATTCAACGTGCACTGTCCAGAGTAACGCACTGTGCTGGGGGACACCCATTCAGGGTGAATTTGCTGAAGAACTAACATACAAATTCCATCTTAATCAGAATCTTTAAGGCATTGGGTTAAATGCCTTTGATTTCCTTTGAGAATGATAACTTCTTGGTTTTTTTTTTTTTTTTTTTTTTGTGAGGAGATCAGCCCTGTGCTAACATCTGCCAATCATCCTCTTTTTTTTTTTTTTTTTGGCTGAGGAAGACTGGCCCTGGGCTAACATTCGTTCCCATCTTCCTCCACTTTCCCATCTTCCTCCACTTTCCCATCTTCCTCCACTTTATATGGGACGCCGCCACAGCATGGCTTGCCAAGCAGTGCGACGGTGCATGCCCGGGATCCAAACCGGTGAACCCCGGGCCGCCACAGCGGAGCACGCACACTTCACCGCTTGCGCCACCGGGCCGGCCCCAAGAATGATAACTTCTTAAGGGCAAGATTTATGTCTGCATATCGGGTAGGAATTAGGTCCTAAAGGCCATAAGATTGCCTTTCACCTCCAGCCTTTTCTCATTTGCACACACTTGCCGAATGAATGTGTGAAAAATAAGTCAATGAATGAATAAACAAATGGTTGTCTGAAGGGGTGAATCAGTGAATTTTTAACTGTTTCAGGAATATAACAGGGTCATCATCTATCAGCCTCCTTTGATCCCCTTGAAGTCAACAATTTTTTAAGAATAGGTCCTATTGTTTAGAAATGTAAAGTTCAGCAGCCACAGCCCTCAGGAGCTGAATCATTAAGAAATCCACACACAGGCTCTTCCTAGTCATCAGACTGTGTGTTTCCTTTATTCTTGTGTGTGTGTGTGCGTATGTGTGTATGTGTAAGCCACTGTAAAGAATGGGCAAAGGGCCTTGGGATCCCAGAGAAGGATTGATTTTGTGTCCAGGTAGGGTGATGTATTAGAGAAAGTTAACGTAGAAGAAATACTTGTGTTAGGCGTTGAAAGACAAAGCAAGAAGGGAATTTCTGAATGTCTATGGCATGCTAAGCACTGTGCTGAGTCTTTACCTGTTTTCTCATTTAATCTTCACAGGAATCCTATTAGGTTGTCTTCTCCTTTCCTTAGATGAAGAAACTGAGTTGGGAGGCAGGGAGTAAGGGCGTCAACATTTCAGAGCCAGCCTTTGGTCTCAGCACTGCTGTTTGAGGAAGGGAGATAAGTAAAAAGGTGATTTCAGCATGGGTACCTCTCCTCACCAGCCAGTGCTCAGCAATCACTCAAAAACCAGAAACTTGGCAGGCCCAGAAGAGACTTCCTCTGCCAGGAGGACGCGGAAGCCTTGGTTGTCATCACAGCAGCCAGGAAGAGAACCACTGCTCCTTGGGCTTCTGCAGTCTGCGCAGACTCCAAGAGTCTGCGATGATTTTCTTAGTTCAAATAGTGGTGGACTTCTCTGTTCCCTCCATTGTCTTTAGTACATCTATGGACCTGAAAAAGTGGCATCAAATGCCAATGCCTTGTGCCATGGGCCCTGAAAAGTCCACGGACCCTTCAGGGTGGGAACCCAAGCCCCTCATGAACCATTGGGTTCAGTCACCTGCTCACAGACGCTATCTTTTATAGAGAAGTCATGTTTTCCTGCGCATGTCACCCACAACACACAGGAACTGTTGCCACCAAGGCCACGCTTACAAGCCACGTGAGCTGCCCTGGAGTTGGTTCTGATCATGAAAAAGCCATATGGGGATATCACAACCACCAGGCAATTTGTCAAAGAAAGCCTTGGTAGAGAATTCATATTGGGAGATTTATTGGGGGAAGAACATTTTTGTCATCATTCATTCATGTCATTCTTTCATTTATTGATGTGACCAATATTTAAATAGAACTAGGCATTCTTCCAGACCTTGGAGATATGTGGTAAACAAGAAAGATGATATCCCTGTGCTCACGGAGCTCGCATTCTTGATTGTGGTTAACTTCCCCAAATGACCTTTAGTTACAAATCACAGAACCTCTTCTAACGCATTTGAGCAGAAGAGGATTTTATTGAAGGTTATATGGTAGCTTAAAGGATGTCTGGGATGGCCAGAGAGTTGGGCTGGAGGCTCTAGACCTGCACTGTCCAATACAGTAGCCACTAGCCACATGAGCACCTGAAATGTGGCTGTTCTATGCTGAGATGCACTTTAAGTGTTAATACACATTGAATTTCAAAGGCTTAGCATAAAAAGATAATACAAATTATCTCATTAACACTTTTTTATATTGATTACACATTAGTATTTTGGATATATTGGGTTAAATAAAATATATTATTAAAATAATCTCACTTTTTATATTTTTAAAAAATGTGACTATCAGACAATTTCAAATTACTTACATGTCTCAATCTAGATTTCTATTGGACAGCACTGCTCTAGAGCTAGGAATGCTATGCCAACTACACAGCTAGGCTACTCGCAGGCAGGAGGCAGGACCACAGCACCCCTGGACACTTGCACAGTTAGCTCGCTTAGCAGTTTCTGAGCATTGTCACTATTGCTAGGATCTCTGCCCCTACTGCCTCTGAGGGCCTTGCCACCCTTGCCAGAAAAAGGGATTCTGCAAGGCCAATGCCTTCTTTCTCACGGCACTGTATCCTGAATTGAGGCCTGATGCGGGTGCCTCTGATTGGTGGCCAGGTTACACTACACTTCTGGGTCCTGGCTGCAAAGGAGGTTGGGCAGGTAAGTCCTGGCATCTACCTTTGGGAAGTGGGAAATTACCAAACTATAAGAAGTGGGTTCAAATGATGCTGGGTGGCTACACATACCACAAATCCGTTACATGCACCAATCACCATTCTGAAACAGTTTTTGCAGCATGTGCATCACCAGATCATGAAGTTTCTAATCATGGTATATGCACACACACTTGAAGAACCTTATCTGAGCTTTTGCATCAACCTGGAAGAATGATGCCAAAAAACCGATTCTTCTGTTTTAGAGAGTAGTGATTTTTTCAATAACAAGAGTCTCTGGTCCATCACTTCAACCCTTTCACCAGTATCCTCAACTCTCCTGCCCAGTTGTCTTTCTGTCATACCAGCCCTTAATCATCGCAACTTGCCATCTTCTCTGTGTCTACGTCTGGGCAAGTGAGCGCTGTTGAAAAAAATCACACCTCTGGGCAGATTTGTACCACTGTAAATTTATTCCAACATCAACTGGTCTCTTAAGGCTGCCTGGCCATCCGTCCTCGTTTCCCTAGTCAACTCTCTCTATTGTTCTCCTCAGTGGCTATTTCTTAGCCCCTCCCCACCCCCTTCCCAACTTACCCCCATGCTCAGCAAATGGCCTTGTTTCCCATTTCACCGAGCACACAGAAGAGAACTCTCCCAGCCTCCTGCCCCCACACCTACAAACTCACGGGCATCCACATTAGTTCCTTCCTCCTTCCCTCTAGTTATGAAGGAAGAAGTATTCCCCTTCCCGTTTGAAGCCTACTTCTCCACCTGTGTCCTGGGGCATACTTCCTCCCATTCTTGGGGACCCTGCTCAATTTATTACGCCCTTGTTCTCCTGAATCTTTATCATCTTTCTTTATACTGACTCCTTACTGTCAGCATTCCAGCTTACTCTTTTTTTTTTTTTTTTTCTGTGAGGGAGATCAGCTCTGAGCTAACATCCGTGCTAATCCTCCACTTTTTGCTGAGGAAGACCGGCTCTGAGCTAACATCCATTGCCAATCCTCCTCCTATTTTTTTTTCTGCCCCAAAGCCCCAGTAGATAGTTGTTATGTCATAGTTGCACATCCTTCTAGTTGCTGTATGTGGGACGTGCCCTCAGCATGGCCGGAGAAGTGGTGCGTCGGTGCGCGCCCGGGATCCGAACCCGGGCCCCCAGTAGCGGAGCGCGCGCACTTAACCGCCAAGCCACCAGGCCGGCCCCCAGTTTACTCTTAACGCTCTCATCCTGAAAGACAAACACAACTGAAACCCAACAACAAAAACTTCTCCTTTTGCCCCACTTTCTAGCCACCGCCTTCTATCTTTCGACTCCTTGATAGTCATATTTCTTGAAAAAGTCACCTATGGTCAATCATTCCACACTCTGCTCTGGCTTCTACCCCAGCAACTCCATTATCAGCGTGCTTACTAAGATCAACAACAACTTCCTTGTTGCTAAGGCTGGCAAACACCTGAGACAGGTGAGAGGACCAGGGCTCAGAGGTGGGTGGCACCTGAGACAGATAAGGACTTCCTGGAGTCCTAAATACCCAGGACAGGTGAGGAGAGGTCAGGTTTTCAGGGAACTAGATCTTAGCAGGCTCTGAGACTCAAGTTCACCATTTCTGGCTACAACGTGCTTTGTGAGAAGAGCAGGAAGTGAGAGCTGAGGCCTGGGTTCTAGCTCTGGATTTATCTCCTCCTCCTTGGGAACTTGGCAGGCCCCTTCCCCTCTCCAGGCCTCAGTCTCTCTGATGGGACCATCAGGGTCACTGCGAGGAACCCAGCAAGCACTGAGGGTGGGTGGGCTGCTCTGGAGCCTCCAAGAAGCTTGGAGTCCTGGCAAACATTTCCTCTGTGGGACCCAAAGACCTTACACTCAGCACTTTCTGAAGGGACATAGTTCTCATCCCATTTTACAGATGGCAGAACTAAGGCACCAAGGGATGAAGAAGCTAATGATCATTTAGGGGGAATTGCAGGCATCTATGCATGCATTGTTACTCCACCACGGTCCAGAAAGGAACATGTTTGCTGCTCAAACCTGTGAGAGCAACCGGGAGGGTGGAGAGCAAGGTGGGGACATCAATAAAACTTAAGACCAACCCTGGCTTGCTAGCGATGCATACAGATCCCTCCCCCGACCTATTGCCCTGCCTCTCTTCTCTTTCAGTCAAACTTCTTGAAAGAGGAGAGACTCCTTTTTCAAACTCTGCAATGACTTCCCACTGCAAATAGAATAAAATCCCCTCCTTGCCTTGCCTACACAGTGTCTCCCCTCACTTCCTCTGACGTCACAGCCTGCCATTCTCTCACCTCATTCATTTTGCACCTATCCCACAAGCCTTCTTTATGCTCTTACGTCACTTTGAGGCCTTCTCACCTGCTCTGCCCTGAATCATTCTTCCCCACATCATCACGTGGTCGCCTCCTTCTCACCGTTCAAGTCTCAATCCAAATGTCACCACCTCAGAGAAGCCATTCCTGACCGCCTTAGCTAAGGTAACTTTCTTGGTCACCCTTTCCTGATACTCTATTCTCTTCACAGCACTTGTCAATATATGCAACTATCTTTTCAATTTGTTGACGTGTCTACTGACTGACTGTCAGATCCCACTAGAATGTACACTCCTTGAGGATTGTATGTTGTCTTTTTAATTCTCCACCGACTCAGCAGTGCCTAAAATAGTACCGGCACATAGTAGGTCCTCATAAACATGTGCTGTCTCACCTCCTCCACTACCCGTGTGCTCCTCTGGCTTTGGCCTGTGTCATTCCTGACCCTGCTCTCACCAAGGTTCCTGATGATCTCTGTCACCAAAGGACATTTTAGTCCTTTCAATCTGTTTCATATTTAACCCCTATGTTGACCACTTTCTCTTTCTTGAAAACTCTCCTTCCCTTAACCTTTACTACTGTCCATTCTCCTGGTTTTCACCTTCTTTAGCTTCTCTTGGGACTTCTTGCGCGTTCCTTTCCCTCTACCACACCTTTCGAGGTTCATCTTCGTCAGGCCCTTTTATACTTCATACTCTCCTTGAACCATCATGTTCTTCTCTGCTCCAACTGTTTTTTTTGTGTGTGAGGAGGATCAGCCCTAAGCTAACGTCCATGCTAATCCTCCTCTTTTTGCTGAGGAAGACCAGCTCTCAGCTAACATCTATTGCCAATTCTCCTCCTTTTTTTTTTTTTTCCCTTTTTCTCCCCAAAGCCCCAGTAGATAGTTGTATGTCATAGTTGCACATCCTTCTAGTTGCTGTATGTGGCACGCGACCTCAGCATCGCCGGAGAAGCAGTGCGTCAGTGCGCGCCCGGGATACCAACCCCGGCCGCCAGTAGCGGGGGCGCGCACACTTAACCACTAAGCCACAGGCCGGCCCTGCTCCAACTGTTTTGAGTATCATCCAAGTTTCTTCCATTTGAAACATTGTTTTTCTAGGGCCGGCCCTGTGGCTTGGTGGTTAAGTGCGCGCGCTGCGATGCTGGTGGCCCGGGTTCGGATCCCGGGTGCACATCGAGGCACCACTTCTCCGTTCATCCTGAGGCCGAGTCCCACATACAGCAACTAGAAGGATGTGCAGCTACGACACACAACTATCCACTGAGGCTTTGGGGGGAAAAATAAAATAAATAAAATCTTTAAAAAAAAAAAAGAAACACCGTTTTTCTTTTATGCCTTACTGAGCTGGCCAGGATCTCCAGCAGAGTTGAATAGAAATGGTGATAGTAAAAGCAAAATAAACAATAACAATAAAAAAATAAATGGTGATAGTGGTGGACATACTTCTCACGCTCCTGTTCTTAAGGGAAATGCTTTCCAGGTCTCACTGTTTAGCCTTATGCTGAGGATTTTTCCGTAGCTATCATTTAATAGGTTAGGGAAGTTCCTCTCTATTCCTAGTTTGTTAATATTTACTAAAAAAAAGTGGATGTTGAATTCTATCGGATGCTTTTTCTGTACCTACATGCCTCTCCTTAATCTTACCCTACCTTAATCTACTAATGTGGCAAATTATGTTAATTGATTTCCTAATGATAAACTAAATTTACATTCTTGGACATATCCAACTTGGACATGATGTACTATTTTTTTATTTGTATTGCTGGATTCAATTCACTAATTTTTTCCTTTAAGATTTTTGCATCTGGAACCAGTCCGGTGGCTTAGCGGTTGGGTGGGCGCACTCCGCTACTGGCGGCCCGGGTACCGATCCTGGGCATGCATTGATGCACCGCTTGTCCGGCCATGCTGAGGTGGCGTCCCACATACAGCAACTAGAGGGATGTGCAACTATGACGTACAGCTATCTACTGGGGCTTTGGGGAGAAAAGAGGAAAAAAAAAAGGAGGAAAATTGGCAGTAGATGCTAGCTCAGGGCCAGTCTTCCTCAGCAAAAAGAGGAGGATTGGCATGGATGTTAGCTCAGGGCTGATCTTCCTAGCAAAAAAAAGATTTTTGCATCTACATTCATGATTTATACTGACCAGCAATTTTCCTTTCTTAGAATGCCCTTTTCAGGTCTTCATATCAAGACTATGCTAATCTTATAAAATATACCATCTATCCTTTACTCTAGAATAGCTGTGTAAGATTAGAATCATTTGATTTTTGCAATTTAGTAAAACATATCAATAAAACCATCTGGGCCTGTAGTTTTCTTTGTAGGAAGACATTTACTACCAATTCTATTTATTTAACAGTAATGGAGGGCCGGCCCCGTGGCTTAGTGGTTGAGTGCACGCGCTCCGCTGCTCTCGGCCTGGGTTCGGATCCCGGGTGCGCACCAAGGCACTGCTTCTCCTGCCATGCTGAGGCCGCGTCCCACATACAGCAACTAGGAGGATGTGCAGCCATGACATACAACTATCTACTGTGGCTTTGTGGGGGAAATAAATAAATAAAATCTTTAAAAAAAAAAAAACAGTAATGGAATTATTTAGGCTTTCTGTTACTTCTTGAGTCACTTTTGATAAATTATATTTTTCTAGGAAGTTATCCATTTCATCTAAGTTTTCAAGTTTTTGGCACAGAGCTGTTCATAATGCTCTTATTATCTTTTTAATCCATGTGGTTTTGCTTCTTTTCACACTTAATTTTATTTGTGCTTTCTCTTTTCTTGATCAAGTTTGCCAAAGGTTTGTCAACTTTGTTAGACTTTTCTTTTCTTTTTTTTTTTTTGGCTGAGGGAGGCCGGCTCTGAGCTAACATCTATTGCCAATCCTCCTCCTTTTTTTCCCCCAAAGCCCCAGTAGATAGTTGTATGTCATAGTCGCACATCACTCCAGTTGCTGTATGTGGGGTGCCGCCTCAGCATGGCCAGAGAAGCAGTGCGTCGGCGCGAGCCTGGGATCTGAACCCCGGCCGCCAGTAGCGGATCGCATGCACTTAACCGCTAAGCCACAGGGCCGGCCCCTGTTAGACTTTTCAAAGAACCATTTTTTGGGTTTGTTATTCTTCTTTACTGGGTTTCCTGTTTATTGTTTATATTCTCTGTCTTGTGCTCTTGTTTTTATTATTTTCTTATTTTGGGGGGTATATTTATTATTTTTTTATAACAAATTTATTAAGATACAATTTACATATCATGCAATTTACCCATGTAAGTGTACACAATTCAATGGTTGTTAGTATATTCACAGAGTTGTACAACCATCACCACAATTAATTTTAGAACATTTTCATAATTCCAAAAAGATTCTGTACCCGTTAGTAGTTCCTCTCCATTCCCTTCCCTCTAACTCCATGGCTAGACAAAAGCTAATTTGCTTTCTGTCTCTATAGATTTGCCTATTCTGGGTATTTTGTACAAATCAAATCATATAATATGTGACTTTTTGTGTCTGGTTTCTTTCAGCTAGAGTAATGTTTTCAAGGGTCATCTATGTTGTAGCATGTATTAGTACATCATTCCTTTTTATGGCCGAATACTATTTCATTGTATGGATATACCACATTTATTTATCCTTTCATTAGTTGATGGACATTTGAGTTGTTTTTATTTTTTTTTATTATGAATAAAGATGCTACGAACATTTGTGTACAAGATTTTGTGTGAACATGTTTTCAATTCTGTTGGGTATATAGCTAGGAGTAGAACTGCTGAATCATACGATGATTCTATGTTTAACTTTTTGAGAAACTGCCAGACTGTTTTTCACAGTGGCTGCACCATTTTATACTTCCACCAACCATGTATGAGGTTTCCAATTTCTCTATATCCTCCCCAACACTTGTTATTATCTGTCTTTTTGATGCTATCCATCCTACTGGGTGTAAAGTAATATCTCATTGTGGTTTTGATTTACATTTCCCTGATGGCTAATGATATTGACATCTTTTCATGTGCTAATTGGCCATTAGTGTATCTTCTTTGGAGAAATGTCTGTTCAGATCCTTTGCTCATTTTAAAATTGGGTTATCTTTTTATTATTGAGTTGTAGGAGTTCTTTATATATTCTAGATACAAGTCCCTTATCAGATACATGATTTGTAAAACTTTTCTCCCATTTTTGGGGTTTTCTTTTTACTTTCTCAGTGGTAACCTTTGAAGCAGAAAAGTTTTAAATTTTGATGATGTCCAATTTATCTATTTTTTCTTTTGTTGCATATGCTTTTGAAGTCTTATCTAAGAAACCATTGCCTAATCCAAGGTCACAAAGATTTATGCTTTTGTTTTCTTCTAAGAGTTTTATTATTTCAGCTCTTATATTTAGGTCTTTGATCCATTTTGAATTAATTTTTGTATATGGTGTGAGGTAGGGGTCCAACTGCATTCTTCTGTATGTGGATATCCAGTTGTTCCAGTACCATTCTTTGGATTTATTTTGCTATTCTGTTTCTAACTTTTTATAACAAATGCTTAGCTCACTAAGTTTTCAGTCTTTCTTCTTTTCTAATATGAGCATTGAAAGTTATACATTTTCCTTTAACTATTTTTTACTTTTTAATCTCAAAAAAATTAGTAAAATTAACCATCCAAGAGAGGCTTATTCTGTGGCTTCAAGAACACCTCGGCACACCACCCTGTATCACCGTCTGCCAGGTACGCAAACCCAAATTTAATAAGCATGGGCCTGTACTAGTCTTGAAAGGTTATCCTACTATTAATTTAATAGGATTCACTCGTTCATTCAACAGATATTTGTTGAGTGCCTACTGCATAGCATCATTACATTAAATTCTGAGAACAGAGAAGTGAAATAGAGTCCTGCCATGACAAACCTTACTGACTTTTGAAAAGAAAAAAAAATTGCAATACTGCATGATAAATGTTAGGGGAGGAGATGTAATATCTGCTGGAAATGGGAAACATAGGAGTAAGATTAATTTTGAGATTGAGAAAGGTTTTCTGGAGGAAATTGCTTCTTTCAGGGATCTGAAAGATGAATTAGTAGGAGTCTGCCAAGTACTTAGCAGAAAAGAGTGTTCTGGGCCATTGGAACAGCAAATGGAAAGACCCAGAGGTGTAAAAAAAAAACTTGACCTTTTGGAGGAAGGAAAAGAAGTGTAGTGTGTCAGGACCAGAGAGCATCAGGAAGAGGCACAGGATGAGCAAGTCAGGATGAAGCTGGAACTCCCAGAGAGTAGACTGTGAAGGGCAATTAAACTGTATCAGGGAGCTTGGACTTCATCCCAAAACAATTGGGAGGCCGCTGAAGAGTTTTTAGTAGGAGTGGTACAGCAGCAGATTTGCATTTTGAAAGTTTTGCTGTGGCTGCAGAAAATAGATGAGGAGAGGGAGAGTCAAGACCAGTGAGGTCTGGGCCGGCCCCGTGGCTTAGCAGTTAAGTGCGCGGGCTCCGCTACTGGCGGCCCGGGTTCGGATCCTGGGCGTGCACCGATGCACCGCTTCTCCAGCCATGCTGAGGCCGAGTCCCACATACAGCAATTAGAAGGATGTGCAACTATGACGTACAACTATCTACTGGGGCTTTGGGGGGGAAAAAAAAAAGACCAGTGAGGTCAAGCCAGGAGACCCTTACGGAGGTTGTGGCAGTCACCCAGGCTTGGATTAAGGAGTGCCCACAGGAATGGAAAGGAGGGAATATTTAGGTCAGATGTGGGGGTGAGAAAGGGGGAGCACCAAGGATGACTCTCCCAATCCTGACCTTGGTGCCTGGGTACCACTGGTTGTGACAAAGCAGGTCTGGGGAGAAGACAATGAGTTCCTAACAGGGTTGTTTGAGGTGCTCATGGGACACATCTCCACGGTCTTATCTGAACCTGGCTCTCTTCTAAGGACTTCCTTTTCTCAAGGGAATGCTGTCTTCTCTCACATTCCATTGATCTCAGGGCCACAGGCTTAGTATCTTCTCTTGTTCCCCATTGCTGCTTTTCTCCTTTTCTACTCCTTTTCCTTCCTTAACCTCTAGTTCTTGTGAGGTTAATGCAATCTGCTGTACCACTTGTTACTCCCTTTATTGCTATTATCTGTGGATCCATTCACCAATGACTTTGGCTCCTGGTTCCAGCCAGGAGCTTCTCTTCTCTTCATCGTACTCCGGCCCTCATCCTTGGGGACTTAATTACCCATGTGGATGACTTATCTAGTGTTCCTACCTGTCCCTGCTTTGGCTGCCTCTCCCATGGTCACATGAGACCACCTCACCACCCATAACGATACCACAACCGCATTCTGGATTTCAAGCCACTCACGCTGACCACCATTTCCTCCTTCCAGCTCACTTGCTTTAGTGTCTACACCAAACAATTCTTCAACCTCATCAAGACCCGGTATTTGTATCACTTTTTCACTATCCAACCCTATCCTCCTGTTTTCACTTCTTTCTCTTCTTAGCTCAGAAAATAGACCATTACAACAGTCACTCTCTTCATACACTCTCAACAAACTTGCCTGTCTCCATCTCTCTCTCTGTTTACTTGACTGGCTAACCTTCAACCCTAAATGTACCCAAATATCAGGCTACTCCATGCCTGCACCTGAGTAGCTGAACACTACCAGAAGAAAAATTTGCTGAACTAGAACTACTGGTCCCAGTTTCGATTGATGGCCACAAACCTCATATAAGCACTCACCCCTGAGATCTCTATTTC
Source organism: Ceratotherium simum simum (assembly GCF_057802395.1). Taxonomy (NCBI): domain Eukaryota; kingdom Metazoa; phylum Chordata; class Mammalia; order Perissodactyla; family Rhinocerotidae; genus Ceratotherium; species Ceratotherium simum. The sequence continues at coordinate 13,566,901 of NC_141915.1, forward strand.
CTTACCTTACATTCAGTCTTCAGCCCACTCTGCTCTGCCTGCTGTCAGCACCACTCCATCAGAAGCCTTCTATCAAGGTCAACAACATCCCAGTTTCAAAATTCAGTGCACTCCTCTCAGCCCTCATCTTTCTCTGCTTCTCAGCAGCAGGTGGCGGTTGACCATTCCTTTCTCCTGGGAACATTGTCTCCCACCTTGGCTTTTGCAACACCACACATTGTTTTTTCTCCTTTTTCTCCACTCTTTCTTAGCCTCCATTGCTTGCCCCTCCTCCTCTACCTGACCTCCAAATGTCTGGGTGCTTCTGGGCTCATTTTTAGGCTTAAAAAGAAAAATCTTATTACACTCTCTCCCTAGGAAACCTAATGCTGATCTCTCCAAAATTGTTGTCTATAGCTTTGCCTCTTCTCTGAGCTCTAGTCTTATGTACGCATACGCTAATTTGACATCTCCGCTTGGATATCTAATAAACAGCTAAAATAGAACTCATCCGAAATAGGTCTCCTGATACTTTCCCAGACCTGTTGTTCCATTCTCCCTTTTTGAAATCAAGCCAGTTATGGCAGGAGTCATAAACCTAGGAGTCATCTTTCCCCTTCACCCACATTCAGTCCGTCAGCAAGCCCTTTCTATTTTAATTCCAAAATTTATCTCAAATCCGTTCCTAATGCCCCATCCCCACACCTGCTTTACCATCCCTGTCCCCACCACCAGCTTCTGCCTCATCTTCCACAATAGCCTTCTTCCAGCAAACTCTTCTCTTTTCTATAAGCAGCAAAGGGAGTTTTAAACAACATAAATCAGATCACATCCCCCTCAAGGCTTCCAGTGCAACTAAACTAAAATCCATACTCGTCGCTGTGGTCCTTATAAGATGACCCCTGCCTGCCTCTCCAACCTCTTCTTAGCCCCCTTCTCCTCAGGCTCCAGTGGAGCCGCCCCACCCATGTGACCTCCCTTCTAGTCTTTGGACAAGCCAAGCCATTTTTTACCTCAGGGCCTTAGAAGTAGCCATTTTCTCTGCCTGGAATGCTCTGCCCCAGAATCCTCAAATGGCATCTTCCGTTTCAGACCTCAGCCCAAATACAACGTCTTGAGAGAGGACTTCCCTGACTACTTCATCTAGAATAGACTCTTTTCCTGAGTTATTCATTCACCCTATTTATTTCCATCATATCACTTATCATAATCCAATGCTGACTTGCGTAACATTTGTTTACTTTTTTACTGACTGTCCTCTCCCACTGGATGTCAGTGCCACGACGGCAGGGACTTGGCCTACCTGGCTTACTCCCAGACCCCAGGTCTTAGAATCGCCTCTAGCTCATAGCAGGTGCTCAACACACATTTGTTAATAAATGAATATAGGGTTAGACAGTTGGGTGTGCATCTGGGCTGGAGATAAAGATTTGGGAATTATTATAAAAAATAAATCTTAATAAGCAAGGAATAGAAGGGAGCTTTCTTAGCCTGTTAAAAGGATCTATGAAAAAATCTACAGCATGAGACTTAATAATGAAACAGTGAAACAGTCCCTTTAAGAATGGAACAAGACAGGGCCAGCCCGGTGGTACAAGCGGTTAAGTGCGTGTGCTTTGCTGCAGCGGCCAGGGGTTCACCAGTTCGGATCCCGGGTGCACACTGACGCACCGCTTGGCAAGGCATGCTGTGGCGGCCTCCCATATAAAGTGGAGGAAGAAAGGCACGGATGTTAGCCCAGGGCCAGTCTTCCTCAGCAAACAAAGAGGAGGATTGGCAGATGTTAGCACAGGGCTGATCTCCTCACACACACACACACACACACACACACACACACACACACAAAGAATGGAACAAGACAAGGGTGCCCACTACCACCTCTTCTATGTCACTCTGCTGGAGATCCTAGACAGCATAGTGAGGCAAAAAAGAGAAACAATGTTTCAAAAGAAAGAAATAAAAAATGCCATTATTTGGACATACATTATTTAGGTAGAAAATGAAAATCTACAGGGCTGGCCCCATGGCTTGGCGGTTAAGTGCGCGCGCTCCGCTGCTGGCGGCCTGGCTTCCGATCCCGGGCGCGCACCAACGCACCACTTCTCCGGCCATGCTGAGGCTGCGTCCCACATACAGCAACTAGAAGGATGTGCAACTATGACATACAACTATCTACTGGGGCTTTGGGGGAAAAATAAATAAAAAAAAAAAAGAAAAGAAAATAATCTACAGATAAATGGTTAATTTAGAGTTTAGTGAGGTTGCTGGATCAACATACAAAAGTCAATTGCTGTTTTTTTTGTTTTTTTGTTTTTTTTTTAAAGATTTTATTTATTTAATTTTTTCCCCCCAAAGCCCCAGTAGATAGTTGTATGTCATAGCTGCACATCCTTCTAGTTGCTGTATGTGGGACTCGGCCTCAGGATGGACGGAGAAGTGGTGCTTCGATGCACACCCGGGATCCGAACCCGGGCCACCAGCATTGCAGCGCGCGCACTTAACCACCAAGCCACAGGGCCAGCCCCAATTGCTGTTTAAAATAATTTTTTATACACCAGGAAAATGCAGACTATCTCATTATTCCAAGCTTATCTCTATATGTAAATGAAAACAACCATTATATCACCACAAAATTCACTGTGAGCATAGTGAATTAAAAAAAGAAAACACCACGGGCTGCCCCGTGGCTTAGCGGTTAAGTGCTCGCGCTCCGCTGCTGGCGGCCCAGCCCGGATCCCAGGCGCACACCAGACGCACCGCTTCTCCGGCCATGCTGAGGCCGCGTCCCACATACAGCAACTAGAAGGATGTGCAGCTGTGGCATACATCTACTGGGGCTTTGGGGGGAAAAAAAAAAATAAATAAATAAAATTATAAAAAAAAAGAAAAAAGAAAACACCCTATAGACATACCAAGGCATGTTATCATGATCTTTAAAATATCAGATATAACAAGAAAATCCTAAGAATATCCAAGAAGAAAAAAAAATAGGCTGGGGGTGCCAGCCCGGTGGCATAATTGTTGGGTTTGCATGCTCCACTTCAGCGGCCTGGGGTTCACAGGTTTGGATCCCGGGCGCGGACATATGCACTGCCCATCAAGCCATCCATGCTGCGGCAGGTGTCCTACATATAAAATAGAGGAAGATGGGCACAGATGTTAGCCCAGGGCCAATCATCCTTAGCAAAAAAGAAGAACATTGGCAACAGATGTTAGCTCAGTGCTACTCTTCCTCACCAAAAAAAAAAAAAAAAAAGCCAGCTACAATGGAACAAGAATCAACAGCAACGTTGGATGCTAGAAGACAATGGACCAATGATTTCATATTCTTTTTTTTTTTTTAAAGATTTATTTATTTATTTATTTATTTTCCCCCCAAAGCCCCAGTAGATAGTTGTATGTCACAGCTGCACATCCTTCTAGTTGCTGTATGTGGGACGCGGCCTCAGCATAGCCGGAGAAGTGGCGTGTCGGTGCGCGCCCGGGATCTGAACCCGGGCCGCCAGCAGCAGAGCGCGAGCGAGCACTTAACCGCTAAGCCACGGGGCCGGCCCTGATTTCATATTCTTGAAGAAAAGTTATTTGATTTTAAACGTAAAATTCGATACCCAGATAAACTGGTATGAAATTACAGATGTTTAAAATTTTGGCATTTTTAGACATATAAGGACTTAGAAAATTTGCCTCAAATACACTTGTCAGAGTTATCTGATAATACGCTCCAGCAAAAGAAGGGAGTTAAAAGAGAATTATACTTGAGATCCAGGATGCAGTAGACTTAGCCCAGGAGAGCAGTCAGAGGGAATCCTAGGAAAACTTCTATGTAGGAGGCATGGCCCAAAGCAACGAGCCCAGATTAGAGAGGTAATGTAGAAGCTTCCAGGAGAGAGATTTCCAAGAAAAAGGGCTTGATAGAATACAATAGCAATGGGGTGGGATTGGGAAGGGAAAGATATTGATTATAATCAAGACACTGCAAGACAAAAAGTATAATTAGAAACTCTAGGCCAAAAAAAAATCTGTGTAAGGAATAAATATTATAATCCACTATAGTGTTTGGTTCTCCTATTCAACATTTACAAAGTCACAATAGTGTAAAAACTATTCATTGATATAACTAAATATGATGATTTAATGATATTAGGAAAATAAAGGATGGAAATAAGATAGTTAAATTCTTATTGGTTACAGCAAGAATAAATATATAAGGTCTAAACTGGATAAATCAAGACAAAGTACTATAAGTACGTCATTTAGAATAAATGAAGGTAACTACCAGAAGAAACTGCTAAAAGAGTAGTTAAAAGGGATTGCCTCTGGCAAGCAGGATTTAGGAATGGGGAAGGGGTGTGACAAAGCATGTTTCTTTTTTCCTGTAAGCCTTAATACACTGATTATTATCTATGTGTATTTACTACTTTGATAAAATCAAAATTTTATTTATTTTTAAAGATTTTTATTTATTTATTTTTTATTTTTTCCCCCCAAAGCCCAGTGGATAGTTGTATGTCGTAGCTGCACATCCTTCTAGTTGCTGCACGTGGGACTCGGCCTCAGGATGAACGGAGAAGTGGTGCCTCTATGCGCACCCGGGATCCGAACCCGGGCCACAAGCATCGCAGCGCGCGCACTTAACCACCAAGCCACAGGGCCGGCCCTCAAAATTTTATTTAAAAAGAAAGACTTTTGGTCCAGAAAGGAGGGGAGTTTGGTCCAGAAAGGACGGAAATGGATTTTTTAATGGTAAAGCTAAGGAAGCTTCAGAGACTGCGTGAGCGCTGGAATTTGCTTTGGGTGAGAGAGGAAGCTGTGTGGCAACCAAGCAGCATTTCTGATGACCCGGCTAAAGAGATCTCAGAGAAAGGGACCAATTCCCCAAGGCTATTTGTGATTTATTTTCTCATTCTAAATAAATAGTCATTTTTGAACTTTATTTTTTCCTTTCCTTAAAGAGAGTCCTTCAAATTCCATAAACTTTAGGCTTCACAAAACCTAGGTTAACTCCCGAGGCGGGGGTGGGGGTTGTTATTCCAAAGAGTTCAGATTCACTCACAATGTTTATTTGTTCCTTTTAATTCTCTTTCTAGGGGGAAAGTGAGGGCAGTTTTTTCAGAAATTTTTATAATAAAAAAACTGTCTTGGAACCTGTTCCTCCTCGGGCTTTTTCCCTTACCTGGAACTCACAGAGACTGTAAGCCCTTTGAGGGCAGGAACAGAGCTGTATTTCTCTGTGTACAAAGTTAATACATGTTTCATAAATATTTGTTGAAGAAAGATAAATTTGAGTGCCATGAGGAATTAGTCTCCCTTCTGCTCCATCTCTTTTTTGAGACTCTGTTTTATCAAACAGAAGGCTGCAGAAATGAGGAAAAGAAGAGGTAGAGAGGAGAAAGGTTGCTTCTCCCAAACCCTAGATACCACACTTTGACTTGACATAACAGACGCCTTTCTGGACGACATTCTGAATTGTGTATACTGTACCCGATTTTGCTAATCTCAACTTCCCCTACTAATAGAGACTATTACTAACGATGCTTAAACATCTAGTACTATGAGATGTCGAACATTTTGCTTATTTCAAGACTCTTTGTGCATTCTTTCTGCAAAGTGAATGAACAGCATATTAAGCCTATTTTGGGGGTTTGCCTAAAACGGGACACACCAGGACTAAGTTCGGCTTTAACAATGACTAACTCGCACACCATGTGTGGAGGGTTAGACCTTGTCGAGCGCTCGCCAACAACCAAACATCTACTAGTTCTTTCGGCCTCTTCAGTGTCAGACCACCTGCTTCAACCCGGAGGCGGCGTCTTGACCCTGCGCGACCTCTTTGTCATGGCGTCTGCGGGGCGTCTACCACCAGAGGCCCTAGCACTCAGTCTGGCGTCGACCTTCCCAAGATGGCGGCGGTCGGGGCCACTGCGCGTAAGGGGCGGGACTCCGCCGCCGGGGGCGGGGCAGGGAAGCAGAGGGGTAGGACTTGCGGGCGGGCCGAGGGCGAAGTAGGCAGCCCCAGCGCGCCTGCGCGGAGCGTCCCTCCGCGCAGTGAGGCTGTGGCGGGGGAAGGCACCGGTGGGGCCGACGGGCGGGCTGAAGGAGGGAAGCGGACGAGCGAAGTCCCAGTGCGCGCCGCGGCGGCCCGGGTACCCTCCCCTTCCGGGCGCTGTGAGGAGAGCTGAACGGAGCGGACTCGCGCCGGCAGCGAGGCAGCGCTCCCGCCGCCGCAGCCCGGCCTCCCTCGGCTTCGGCGCTCCCGTCGCGGGGGCCCGGGTTCCTCAGCACACCCAGCTCCGGCAGCCCCCAGAGCCTGTCCCCAGCCCTTCGGAAGCCCCGGCGCCAGCCCGGGCCCTTGGCGGGGAGGATGACGGAGCTGCAGTCTGCACTGCTACTGCGAAGACAGCTGGCAGGTGAGCGGGCGGGCGGGCGGCGGGGCGCCGGCCGGGCCGCGATCGCGCGAGCCGCTGCCCGCCACCTCCTCCCCTCCTCCCGGGCCGGCGGCCGGACGGCCGAGGGGGAGCGGCAGCCACCGGCCAGGCCGGGTGCGGGCCTGCGAGGGTGGGGAGCCCGAGGCGCCGGTCCCGGCCGGGCCCAGCACTTCTTCCCCGGCTTTCGGAGGGCATTGGGGGCGGGGACGGGCCTGGCGCCCGGGGGGAAGGAGGGGAGCCTGCCCCCTCCCCCACTGCTCGGTGGGACATGGCGGGGGAGGGGCTGTGGGTCCCCAGCCCAGCCGACCCTCCTTAGAGGGGCGGGTCCCGGCTCAGGTGCGGCCGAGGCCGCCGGACCCTGGGGCTGAAGGGAGGTCTGGGCCCGGCCCGCGGCGAGCCCCCGGCGCGGGTGTCTGAGCGTTGGGCGGGCAGCAGGGCGAGAGTGGGCGGCGAGACGGGCCCCTGGCCCGAGGTGAGGCGCGCAAAACTTCTGCCCGGGCGGCGCCGGGTCCGAGGAGTTGTGGCCGACAACAAAAGCGCCGGCCTCCGCGGCCTCGTCGCGGGCTCGCGGGGTCCGAGAACCTGGCGGGGTGCGGGACGGCGCCTCGCCTGCCTCCGCCTGGCACGGGCTCCGGCTGCGCCGCCGGCTGGGGGAGGGTAGGAGCGGGCAAGAAGGGACGGCCGCTGGCTGGCCGGCGCCGGGCTTTGTGCTCGGAGCGATTCCGGCCCCCGCGCAGGCCTGCGGAACCGCGGGGCTGCGGCCTGTGGGCCCCGGTTCGGGGCGGCGGCCGGGGCGGCCTCCCCAGAGGTGCCTGCGTCCCCCTCCCCCATTGTCCCAGCCTCCGGCCGTTTGCGGCTTCCAGGTTGACTTTTTAGGGGGTTGGCTCCTACTCTGCTAGGACTGTGTGCGCGGAGCATGCGCACTGGAGACGTACGTGTGCGGAGTGTAAGGGGGGAGGCGGGTTGGTGGCTTCACAATGCCGCCCCACGTGCTGCCAGATTTAAAGAGAAATGAACCCGCAGTTACCCCTGCTGTCCAACGCCCAGCGTGTGTCCTTCTCAGTTCAGGCTTATCTTCACCTCCCCACTCTCTGCGGACAGCAGTCCTAGCCCTCGGGAGAAGCCAAAGGCTGCAATGAAGAAATCTATTTTTGAAATAGATTTACTAAGAGTTTGAGGTGTTAGTTAAATCACCTTTATGGCTTCTTAAGGAAAAGGTTGTCAGCGGCTGTTCGAGATTGTATAATTAGGTTTATTATTAGACCATGAGCAAGCAGGTTTGGACAAGTATTAAAGTTCTAGATGCTCAGGGGGAGTGGCTTGACATAAAAAGAGAAATACTAGTGGTACCTATGTCCATCAGGAATAATATATTGGAAAAGTAAAGTTCTAGATGCTCAGGGGGAGTGGCTTGACATGAAAAGAGAAATACTAGTGATACCTATGTCCATCAGGAATAATATATTGGAAAGGCAATGAAAGAATAACAACTTTATTGCGTCTTGTGTTTGCAAACACATCTTACTTTTCTGTGTATTTTTTAGTTTGTTTTGGAGGAAGGAGTTAAAATGTTCTTTTGTCTCCCTGAGAATTCTTTAATCAGAATAAGTTTTTATTATGTGGTGAACTATTAAACTATTAAAATACTAAATATTAAAATAGTACTCAACTCTTAATGGGAAAGATACACATTTTAAAAGGTGTAAAAGAAATTACGAAGTTACTAAGAAAGTATGACTAATAACAGTGTTAGCAGTAGCAATATTCAAAACTGTTTCCTACCCGTTTGTGAACCAGCTATAGACTTTGATAAGTCACTTGGTTCAGTTTTACACTCTTTTTTTGACAAGATTAATCCCAGATATTGATGAAACATTTCCCAAACCTCTTGATTAATGGTTGACTTTTTGATAAGGCACACTAAAATATACTTTAAGGTTGGAGGAGAGAATGATTTAGTTTGTAATTTTTCAAGCCTCATTATAAAGTTATTTAGCTGCTGATTAATTTTTCTTGCCTTCTTGATCAGAAACAATGGACTGTTCTTAATATTTTCTTAAAATTGTGAAGGATTTTAATTAACATACTGAAAATGTACAAAACAGTAGGCCAAGGCAGTGCATTAAGTGAAACGTAAAAATATCAAGTTTATTGGAAAGACTTGATAACTACATACTAAAAAAAAAAGGCCCTGTTATATCTTCGCAGTACATTGTTTGAGCTTTGTGATTCTTCAAATATCATTTGAAAACAGGAAAGAATGGTAAACTGTAATCTCTTGAAAGCATTTAGAGTGAACTTTTGGAAGGCTTAACAATAAATGCTTTAAAAATCTTGAAATGTATTGAATTGAGTAGACCCACAAACCTGTAAGCCATTCTAATTGCTAGAATTTCAGAAACTTCCAACAGCAGTGGCCAACAATGGTTACATTTATTGAGCCCCTAGTCTGCCAGTCCTTAAGGATTTTACTAATTACTTGAGGGGAGAATTTATTGTGTGTGTTTTGTTTTGTTGGTAACTGTAATGAAGAACCTGGTTACTTTCAGAGTTGAGCAGAATGGTTCCTTGGGTTGCAGAATTTCTCAGCCTCGGAAATACTGACATTTTCGGCCAGTTAGTTATTGCTCTGTGGGCCTATAGTGTGCATATAGAATGTTTAGCAGCATTCTTAGCTTCTACCCACCAGATGCCAGTAGTACACCCCCTCAGTTGTGACAATGAAAAATGCCTCCATTACCAAATGTCCCCTGAGGAGCAAAATCATCCTAGGTTAAAAAAATCGCTGGTTTAAGGTGTTTTAGTTAAGATCATTATGGCTATTGTGAAGCCAGAAACACCCAAGAGGTTGATGAAATCAGATAGGTTGTGTATTTGTTTGTGGATATTATTAGACTCTGACTTATTCCTTTGCGAATTCAGCAGTGATAGTTCACCTTTTGCAGTGCATTATGCTGGACGCTAAGAAATGCCACAGCACAAGAGATAATTTAAACAATTTTTATTTTTTGAGAAGTTATTATAAGCACTGGTTAGGAATGCAAAGAGTACAAAAAGGTATAGTCTTTCCCCTGACCCCAAGTTCTATTCTTGGAAGCAACTATCATTGATAATTTCTGTGTGTCTTTTCAGAGATTCTTGTGTATATGGGCTGAGGACTGACATGCACCAGGCGCTGTGCTGAGTGCTTGACATGTATTATCTCATTTAATCCTGCCAAAAAGGAAATGGAGGCTTAGGGAGGTTAAGTAACTTGCCCAAGGTCACACAGATAGTAAGTGGTGCTGCTAGATTCATATTCAGGACCGTTTTTTTTTTTTTTTCTTTTGAGGAAGATTGGCCTTGAGCTAACATCTGTGCCAATCTTCCTCTATTTTGTATGCGGGTCGCTGTGTCAGCATGGCTGATCGATCAAGTGGTGTAGGTCCACCCCGGGATCCAAACCCTGAACCCAGGCCTCTGAAGTGGAACATGCCGAACTCAACCACTACATCACAGGGCTGGCCCCTTATGTTGTTGTTTTTGGTTGGTGTATTGCCTTCCAGGGAGCAGTAATTGATGCAATCACGTAATAGGGTTTTATAAATTTAAATATTTGAAGTTAATTTATCCAGTAACTACCAAAATGATTGGGAAATGTTCTCATCTTAATAAAATTTATTGTACAACATAATACACATATCTAAGTGATAATTTTTAAACTTTAAAAAAATTTTTATTGAGATCATATTGGCTTATAACATTGTGTAAATTTCAGGTGTACATTATATTTCAGCTTCTGTATAGACTGCATCGTGTTTACCACCAATAGTCTGGTTTTCATCCGTCACCATACGTGTGTGCCCCTTTACTTTGCCCTCCCCCCATAAGTAATATTCTTAAGGTAATCATAAAAAGATATTTTAGCCGTTGGCAACTTAAGACCAACATTCTGCACTATCAAGGGAAGTATCTTTGAATTTAATGTCACAGACTGAAAGTAGTGCTAAGCTTCTTGGTGTTGGTAGTTAACTCTGAGAAAAAAAATTGGACTAATTGGACTTATTCCCTACTCTAACCATACTAAATTCTACTATATGACAAACATTTATAAGGAATAAGAGGAGGTTTTTTTTTTTTAAAGATCACTTGAGGTTTTTTAATATTGATAACATAGATTTTCAGTAGTTATGTTATTATAAGCACCTGTCATTCCAGAGCTAGGAAGAAAAATCTCTTTATGCAATAACAGTAAAATAATTGAGCTTCTTTTACTGTAGAAATTTTGATTGTGTATTTTAAAGTTGTCTGGAAAATTCCCAAATCTTTGTCTACTTGGCTACCCATATAAGCAAGTTGTTGTGATTAGTTGTGTGTGTCTCAGACTTAATGTGCAATAAAATCACTTGAGAGTCTGTTAAAAGTACAGATTCCCCTGGCCTTATTTGCACAGAACATTAGTCTGTATGTCTTGACTGGGCCCAAGAAAACCCAGGTTTTTTTTTTTTTTTTTTTTTTTTGCTAATGAAGATAGGCTCTGAGCTAACATCTGTTGCCAATCCTCTTCTTTTTGCTGAGGAAGATTAACCCTGAGCTAACTTCTGTGCCCATCTTCCTCTATTTTGTGTGTGGGACGCTGCCACCCATGGCTTGAAGAGTGGTGCGTAGGTCTGTGCCCAGCAGTCAACCTGCAAACCCTGGGCCACTGCAGTGTAACGTGAGCACTTAACCACTACACCACTGGGCCCGCCCGGAAAACCCAATTTTTAAAGCAGCACTTTTGATGACTGGGAAGCTGGTGTTCTGAGCCGAACTGCGATAGGTGCTGTAAACTGTTTTTTTTCCCCCTGGAGGACCACCTGCAGGTGGCCCAGTTCCTAGTTTTTGTGATGTTCTGTTTCATTAGCAGCCCTGGTGTGTATAGGATATTCAAAGAATACTCTTTAAAAGGAAGAGTTAGAAAGATTTAATATTTCTTATTGGCCTTTCTAGAATATATTGACACTCTGACATACAGTTCCATTAACAATCTTAAACAAGCAGAAATAGAGTAATTAATTATTGACAGGGACCACCCTAGTGGTAGAAGATTCTGGCTGATGAGCATAATATTAATATTCTTAATATTAATAGTTGTTAACCCACATATTTAGAAATGGGAAGACAAGTCTAAAAGTAAATATACATTGTATCAACCCGTTAATCGTTTAACAGTTTGGGAATTTTTATATTCAGAAATCATTACGCTATTATAGAAATAATGAGGCTACTACATATTGTACTGAATACGCTGTCAGAAAAAAACACAAATGAAGTAAACTTTGTAGTTGAGGAAAAGGTGTTGGGTAATTTATAATCTCTGTAGTGGAGGGAGCATCAAGGAATTATGCATCTGATGTGTTGTGTTACAGAATCTAAAGTACATAGTCTTATTTTGCAATATATACATATATCAAATCATTACACTGTACACCTTAAATGTACACAGTGTTATATGTGAATTATAGCTCAGTAAAGCTGGAAAAAAGTCTTAATTTTTTAGTGGATATGAATTGCCATTAGGGAGTAAATGATTTTTAAGTTGTAATTTCTCTTATTCAGTGACTATATTTGATAATACATGATGAAATTTAGTTTTTTATAAATAATGGTAGTTTAATTTTTGTAAATAAACTACTTCAGAATGAAATGTACTTTCTACATTAGTCTTTTATAATGGGTGACCTCACTTTCTAAAATACTGCTGAATATATTAAAATGGTGGAGTATATTCTACAATTTGTGGGTATTAGTATATTAGTATAATCTACTGCATTTACTGTAAAGTAGTACCAAAATATATAGTTTATATAAGTTAATACACATTATATTTGGTGAATGTCTGCATATAATTGTGAAATTTGATGCCTTGATTATTAATAGAGTGATCTAGTGTGGAAAATCTGAAATTCATTCACTACCACTATATTATTGTTGCCTTTTGACTTCTTTTCTTAGGTGAAGAGTGTTTGCATTATCAAGATGAGTTTCAATCCTTGGATATTTGATCTTGGGTACTTCAGTGCAAGTTTTTTTTGAGGAGTGGTACGCTGAGTTGTGGTAAACTGTAGTGTGAATGTGCTCTTGGTTCAAGCAAGTAAAATACTAAGGATTCTTTTGTTTTAATTTTATTTATTTTTTATTTTTTCCCCCAAAGCCCCAGTAGATAGTTGTATGTCATAGCTGCACGTCCTTCTAGTTGCTGTATGTGGGACTCGGCCTCAGCATGGCCGGAGAAGCAGTGCATCGGTGCGCGCCCAGGATCTGAACCTGGGCCGCCAGCAGCGGAGCGCACTCACTTAACCGCTAAGCCACGGGGCTGGCCCAGGATTCTTTTGTTTTAATGGACTCTGTTCAATTTAGGATGAAGAATTTTGTGTTTATTAATTATTGAGAAATACTTTTGTTAGAGTTTAAAACACTAGATAGATGACCTCCAAGGGTCTGTTTAATGCCGTCTTTAATTGGTTTGTAGGAAATAACTTTTCAGAGAAGAAAGCATAGTACAGGTATATGCTTATGGAAACAGTCTGGCCAGGTAAACGTAGTGTAGTTAAATCTGGTTGATGGCATTTCAGGTACAGAAAAGTACAAATAACAAAAAGCAAACACTTTACAAATTTTGATAAGGAATGTGAATTTTTAGTATAAACAGATGAGAGTGTAAGAATAAAATGCATTTTTAGGAAATAAGATACATACATGTTAAAATATAGCATTTTAAACTTTTCCCTCTAGTGCAAGATAGTATTAGGCTTATTCAAGTAAATCAGAAATTTTTATCAGTGCTGTTCCATTGATAGATTTTGGCCCTCAGAGAAACTGCTGGGAAAAATACTGTAATTTATTGCTGTTGCTGTAGAGATGTATACCTCTCTTTATATTAAGCTCTAGAAAATTTGTGAAAAGTTAATTTTTGTAAGTGGAAATATTTTCCTTTTATTTATGCTTTATATCAATGTCTAATCACTTAGAAAAACTGCTACTGCTTCTTCTCTGCTTTTCTTAGACTTCTACACCTCTCCATTGGGTAGGGATTTGTTAAAATTATAAACAATAAAGAACCTATTTAAATTTCTACCTCACAGCTGTTTTTGCTTTAATCTTGTAAAGCAAGCATTGCTTTTAACGAACAATTTATCAAAAAGAAATCTTTATAAAATGTCCTTTCTGTTAGAAGACACAGTTTTGATTTGCTTTTGAATGTGCTTAACACTTTAATTGTATTATCATTGTCTTATTCTTACGTAAGGTGTACTTATTAGAGTTTCTAATTCAAGACAAAGTAGTGCTAGGTGAAGAGTTTTTGGACATGGTGCCATAAGTGTGATTTATAAAAGGAAATATTGGTAAACTGGACATCATCAAAATTAAAAACTTTTGTTTGTGAAAGACAAATGAAAAGACAAGCTACAAACTAGAAGAAGATATTTGCAAAGATTGATCTAGAATATGTAAAGAGCTCTCAAAACTCAGCAGTAAAACAGTCCATTTAGAAAATGGGCAAAAGATGTGAACATATTTCAGATGGCAAATAAGCAAATGAAAAGATGTTCAACATCATTAGACATTGGGGAAATGCAATTTGAAGCCACAGCAAGATAACACCACATACTTATTAGAATAGCTAAAATTAAAGAAAAATAATAACACCAAATGCTGGCCAAGGGATGTGGAGAAACTTGATCTCTCATTCGTTGCTGGTGGGAATGTAAAATGGTACAGCCATTGTGGAAAATAGTTTGCAGTTTCTTATAAAACTGAATATGCACTTACCGTACAATGCATTGGGTACACATTTGGGCATTTACTTCAGAGAAACGAAAACTTAGGTCCTCATGAAAACCTATATGCAGGTGTTCATAGTAGCTTTGTTAGTAATAGCTAGGAACTGGAAGCAACCCAGATGTCCTTCAGTGGGTGAATAAACTGTGGTACATCCATACCATGGAATATACTACTTAGCAATAAAAAGAAATACACTGTTGATGCAGAAAACAACTTGGATGATTTCAAGGGAATTATGCTGAATGAAAAAAAGCTACTCTCAAAAAGTTACATAATGTATGATTCCATTTAAATAAAACTCATTTTTTTTATTGTGGTAAAAAACACATAACCTGAAATTGACCATCTTGACCATTTTTAAGTGTGCAGTTCAATAGTGTTAAGTATAGTCACATTGTGGCAAAACAGGTCTCCAGAACTTTTTCATCTTGCAAATCAAACTGTATACCCATTAAGCAACAACTTCCTTTTCCCCCTTCCCCTAGCTCCTGGTAACCACCCACCATTTTACTATTTCTGTGAATTTGATTCATGATACTTCATATAAGTAGAATTTGTCTTTTTGTGACTGGCTTATTCATTTAGCATAATGTCCTGAAGTTTCATCCACATTGTAGCATGTGACAGGATTTCCTTCCTTCCTTCCTTTTTTTTTTTTTTTTTTGAGGAAGATTAGCCCTGAGCTAACATCTGTTGCCAATCCTCCTCTTTTTGCTGAGGAAGACTGGCCCTGGGCTAACATCCATGCCTGTCTTCCTCCACATTATATGGGATGCAGCCACAGCATGGCTTGACAAGTGGGATGTTGGTGCACACCTGGAATCTGAACCCTGGGCTGCTGCAGTGGAGCGGGCACACTTAACCGCTAGCCCACCGGGCCAGCCCCCCTTTCCTTCCTTTTTAAGGCTGAATAATATTCCATTTTATGTATATACCACATTTGGTAACTCCATTCATCCATAGATGGACATTTGGGTTGCTTCTACCTTTTGGCTATTGTGATTATTGCTGCTATGAACATGGGTGTGCAAATATCTCTTCAAAACCCTGCTTTCACTTCTTTTGGCTACATGCCCAGAAGTGAGATTGCTGGATCATGTAGTAGTTCTATTTTTTTAAAATAGACTTTATTTTTTGGGCCGGCCCTGTGGCTTAGCGGTTAGGTGGGCACGCTCTGCTACCGGTGGCCGGGGTTCAGATCCCGGGCGCGCACCGACGCACTGCTTCTCCGGCCATGTTGAGGCCGCGTCCCACATACAGCAACTAGAAGGATGTGCAACTATGACATACAACTATCTACTGGGGCTTTGGGGAAAAAAATAAAAAAAGGATGAGGATTGGCAATAGATGTTAGCTCAGAGCCGGTCTTCCTCAGCAAAGAGGAGGATTAGCATGGATGTTAGCTCAGAGCTGATCTTCCTCACAAAAAAAAAAAAAAAGACTTATTTTTTAGAGCAGTTTTAGGTTCACGGCAAAATTGAGCAGAGGGTACAGAGATTTCCCATATACTCCCTGCCCCCACCACATACTTAGCCTTGCCCATTATCAATATCCCCCACCAGAGCGGTACATGTGTTAACAATTGATGAACCTACATTGGGTAATTCCATTTTTAATTTTTTTGAGGAACCTCCACACTGTTTTCCATAGTGGTAGCACCATTTTACAATCCCACCAATAGTACACAAGGGTTTCTGTTTGTCCACATCCTTGTCAACACTTCTTTTTATCTGTTTTTTTGATAGTAGCCATCCTAAGGGATGTGGGGTGATATCTCATGGTTTGTTTTGCATTTCTTTGATGATTAGGAGTGTTAAGCAACTTTTTGCATGCTTGTTGACCATTTGTATATCATCTTTGAAGAAATGTCTATTCACGTCCTTTATCCATTTTTAAATCAGGTTGTTTAATTTTTTTGTTAAGTTGTACAAGTTCTTTATATACTGTTTTTTTTTTTTTTTTTTTTGTGAGGAAGATCAGCCCTGAGCTAACATCCATGCCTATCCTCCTCTTTTTTTGCTAAGGAAGACTAGCCCTGAGCTAACATCCGTGCCCATCTTCCTCCACTTTATATGGGCCGCCGCCACAGCATGGCCTGACAAAGCGGTGCGTCGGTGCGCGCCTGGGATCCGAACCCCGGCCGCCAGCAGTGGAGCGCGTGCGCTTAACCGCTACGCCATGGGGCCGACCCCTATATACTCGGGATATTAACCCTTTATCAGATATATGGTTTACAAATATTTTCTCCCATTCCATAGGTTGCCTTTTCACTCTGTTGATTGTGTCCTTTGGTGCAGAAAAGTTTTTAAGTTTGATGTAGTCCCATTTGTCTATTTTTGCTTTTGTTGCCTGTGCATTTGGTGTCATATCCAAGAAATCATTGCTAAGTCCAGTGTCATAAAGCTTTTCTCCTATGTGTTCTTCTAGTAGTTTTATAGTTTTAGGTCTTGTGTTTAGATCTTTAATGCATTTCGAGTTAATTTTTCTATATGGTGTTAGATAAGGTTTCAACTTCATTCTTTTGCATGTGGATATCCAGTTTTCCCAGCACCATTTGTTGAAGAGACTCCCTTTTCCCCATTGAATGGTCTTGACAACCTTATAAAATTATTGAAATGACAAAATATAGAGATGGAGAATAGATTAGTGGTTTTCAGGGATTAGGGACAGTAGTGGTGTATGGCTATAAGGTGGTAGCATAAGGGATCTTTGTGGTGATGGAACAGTTTTGTATCTTACAGTGGTTACACAAATCTGCAGATGTGATAAAATTGCTTAGAGCTACAAACACACACACAGATGAGTGATGAAATCTGAATAAAGTGTATGGACTGTACAAATGTCAGTTTCTTCGATTTGATATTATAGTGATGCAGGATTGTACCATTGGGGGGAACTGAGTAAAGGGTGTAGGAGACCTTTCTGTACTGTTCTTTCCATTGTCCTATAAATCTATGTTTTAAAATAAAAGTTTTTAAAAAGTCACTTGTAGCCAAAGCATTTTTATCAATCTTTTCTCTTGTAGAGAACTCCTCCTTTGAACAACTTCTTCATAGTTACAAACATAGCAACATAGTTGCCTTATTAACACTTTCAAGGAACAGGAAGTTGAAATAGAGAAATCTGTAGTTTGAGATAGAAATTCTGTCTTAATTTTAAATCCTCATTTAAATGTTTTGTGCTGTTATTTGGAAAATGGAAGAAAGGATCAGTATAAAAGTTCATTTATTGAGCTCTTGTGTGCGGTTGCATTGAGAAATGCTGGACAAATGCCAAGATAATTGGTCTGGTAGTCTTACCTTGAGATGCTACAGTTAGTAGGGGTTGATGGACATGTGAACAAAGTTATAATGCAGTGTGGTAAATACGTATATACCCCTTGAAGGAATAGAAAGGAACACTGAGGAAGGAGTGATTAATTATGGAGGAGTACAGTGAGATTAGGGAAGTTCATAGGAAAAGGACTATATTTGGATACAGCAGAATCAAGATACAGTTCTCTTAAGAGCATTAGGTTATATACTTTTAAAAAAATCTTTGCATTTATCAGTGTAGAGAAAGCAGTAATTAGAATTACTTGGCATGATAGACAGAAATCTAAAGTTGACAGATTTAAAACAGATAAGTGTTTCTGCGAGACAACTAACCCTCTTGAAGATTTCCAAGAAAATAGTCTGAACATAGCTTTCAAGGGATGACAGCAGTTGGTAATTAAAAAAAAAATTATAAAGGACATAAGCCTGCTCACTTCATGGATATATAAATTTACTTAAAAGAGGGAGGAGGGCAGAAAGGAAAGTTATATCATTGAGTGCCTGTCACATATTCTTCATGATCCTAGGACTTTCCATATGTGGTCACATTTCGTTCTCACAGCAAATCTTTGAAGTAAATATTACCACCTTTTTGAGATAAGGAAATTGAGGTTTATATTCTATCTGGTAATTTCCCCAAGCTAACCCTGATGGAGCTCCCTGCCAGAAATAGGTCTGTCTGCTGATGAAACCTGAGCCCTTTCCTTATCAGTGGTTTCTTTAACATTTTGGGGGTTCTTAGACTCCTTTGAGAATCTAGTGAGAGTTAACGACCTCCTGAGAAAAGTGCACAAACACAGTTTGGGGTATAATTTCAGAGGGCTTTCTGATCTCTTGAGTGAAGCTCATTTATGCACATGTAATGCTGTCCCTTACATCATTCAGCGAATTTGATGCATGTTTAGTGTGGTAGAGGTAGAGTGTGCCGAAAGAATAAGATACTCTTCTTGTATTCCAGGAACTTGTAGTCTGCAGAAAATCCCATAAGGGGGCTGCTTTAAAGCGTGTATTAGAGAAAGTCAGGGAAAGCTTGCTTTTCTCTGTCTGGTTCATGGAGGGCTTTGAGGAGTTGATGGCATTTATGCCTGACTTTAAAAGGATATGTAAAATTTGATCACATAGAAATAGGGAAGAGGCCAGCCTGGTGGCGTAGTGGTTAAGCGCACGCGCTCTGCTGTGGCGGCCCGGGGTTCGCAGGTTCGGATCCCGGGTGCGCACCGACATACCGCTTGTCAAGCCATGCTGTGGCGGCCTCCCATATAAAGTGGAAGAAGATGGGCATGGATGTTAGCCCAGGGCCAATCTTCTTGAGCAAAAAGAGGAGGCTAGGCATTGGGTGTTAGCTCAGGGCTAGTCTTCCTCACAAAAAAAAAAAAAAAGGAATTGGGAGAGTATTTAAGGCTGAGGAAAAAGAACAAGCAAGGCAGAAGGCTTGTGTGGAAAACAATTCAGTGTAGTTGGAGTATATGATAAACTGAATTAGTGGGAAAACTATTTGGAAAGGCTGGTATTTTTGGAAGACTTTAAAAATGTTGAAATATAGAGTTCTGTTTGAGGAGTGGGGGGAAGTGATGTGATCAAAGTGCATTGGACTAGTGCTTCTCAGATTATCTGCAGTGAAAGACCAGTTTTAAAAAAATTTCCAATTCATTATGTAATGGTACTTTGAAAAACAATAAAAATGAATTATTAGAAAAACTGAATAGAGTAGACATAAATTGGAACCCATACTTTATACTATTAGGTTCATCATATAAAATGACTATCAAATTGCTGTACAAGCTTTTAAATGCTTACTCTAGGCTTGCTGTGTCATGGACCAGAAACAGTTTGGTGGATTGGCACCAGTTAATGGACCACAGTCTGAGTAGCACTGCTGTGGACAGGGGGGAGAATGACGTTTAGACTACATTCTCTCTGTGAGGCAGAGATTTTTTGTTTTTGCCTGTGTGTTAGCTGACATATCACAGATGCCTAGAAGGGTGACTGAAACATAGCAGGCAATCAGTAAATATTTATTGAATGGATTAAAACTACCATATTCGGTTTTTTTCCCCTGAGGACTTAGGCACATGTGAACTAAATCTTTTAGGATAGAAAGTAAAACAATAGGAATACTTGCATGCAGTAAACATTTAATTCCTTCTATATGCCAGGCCCTAGGAATACAAGGATTCATGATACAATCCCTGGCTTCCCCTTCTCGTGGGGAAGGTAGACTTTTATAAACAAATATTGGTTGATAATTAGAATATAGATACTTTACCACAGTAATATAGACATTCTTGCCTTTTTTTGTGTTTTTCCCTCATTTACTTGTTTAAAGTATAGCTTTGACCAAATGACACTTGTGGGAGCACCTTCAGTGTCTCAGCAAGGTCCTTATTTTTCTCTCAAAGCAGTTTCTTTAATGGACAACTCTATCTACTATGACTAGTTTTTCTAACTCTTTATAATTTGTAAATTAAAGTTTTTTTCTCTCACCTTTTTAGCTTTTTTTTTTTCATGGCTTCACAGTTTCTCTCTGGTCCTCTACATTAGCTACCTTAGGCTTCTTACCCAGGTGGCTGACCACATTTTCCAGAAGAGGAAACTAAGTTTAGCTTACTCACAATACCAGAACCAAGACAACTAGATTTCATTAATCTCTGAGCCTGTCCTTTAACAGTATTTAAATTAGACCTACATAGAGACTATAAAAATGTGTTGATTCAATTATCCCTTTCCTACTTAGGTCCTAGGGTGTCTGTGGGGTCGTATGTTCCTTTGATTTTCTTACTTTTTTGAGAGTGAATCATATGTATTTAAAATACATGTCAGGTAACCTAAATCAAGATACGCTAGAGGAAAATGGCATATGCATGTTTTTTTTTTGTGAGGAAGATCAGCCCTGAGCTAACATCCATGCCAATCCTCCTCTTTTTGCTGAGGAAGACTGGCCCTGGGCTAACATCCTGCCCATCTTCCTCCATTTTATGTGGGACGCTGCCTCAGCATGGCCGGAGAAGCGGTACATCAGTGCGCGCCTGGGATCTGAACTGGGCCGCCAGTAGCGGAGCGTGCGCACTTAACCGCTATGCCACGGGGCCGGCCCCGGCATATGTATGTTTTAAAATAACTTTTCTAATTACAAATGAACATGTTGGTTGTAGATTTGGAAAAGATAAAACATATACATGATATAAACATCAGCCATCATTTTGCAGCCTCTGTTAACATTTGATTATTTTTCTTTTCACTGTGTTTTACCTTTTTAGTAAACTGAAATTCTGAAAGGAAGAACCTTTAGTGTTAAGGAGTTCAGTGAAAATCATACTCTTTGAAGTTGAGTTCGTTCAAGTTTCTTTTACATGCTTGATTCTCTTTAACAAACCTAATACAAGATTAAGAGTTTATTTTTTAAAATTTATTTAGCAAATAAATGACAGAAGTAGATTTGAAACCCAGGTCACCTTATTAACAAGACTACTGCTTTTTATACAGTAGCACACTGTTCATTAAACTCTGAAAACTTTGTGACTTTTGGAAGAGGAACTATTATTGCTTATGGTCTCACCTGATATTTTTAGCTCGTCTGTTTTTCACCTTCTGTGTTATAGGATTCTAAACAATTATTTATTTATTTATTTTTTCTCCCAAAGCCCCAGTAGATAGTTGTATGTCATAGTTGCACATCCTTGTAGTTGCTGTATGTGGGTCGCGGCCTCAGCGTGGCCGGAGAAGCGGTGCATCGGTGCGCGCCCGGGATCCGAACCCGGGCTGCTAGCAGTGGAGCGCACGCACTTAACCGCTAAGCCATGGGG
This sequence comes from Ceratotherium simum simum, assembly GCF_057802395.1. NCBI lineage: Eukaryota > Metazoa > Chordata > Mammalia > Perissodactyla > Rhinocerotidae > Ceratotherium > Ceratotherium simum. The sequence goes on from NC_141915.1 coordinate 13,588,228, forward strand.
CCGGCCCAGTGCTATAGGATTCTAAAACTAAAATATCTATTTCAAAGCTTATGTAGAGAGAGGTATGACTCTGAGACCTTCCTTAATACTGTTTTACCTTGGGTAGGTAGAGGATAATATTTATCTTTTTTTGTCTTTAGCAGTGCACGGGTGGTTTATAGTGTCATCATTAGAAGAGTAGGACTTGAGGCTGTGTTAACCTCTTTTTTCAAACTGCTGTGAACATTATGGTGTGGTAGTTCCCCAGGGAAATACTGTATTTTCAGTGTCTTCTCTGGTTGTTTTTACATCTCTCTTAGGATTATACCTTTGCTGCTGCTTCTACCCTTAGCATTTGCCTGGTGGAATCAGAACAAAACTGTTGTTATCCAATTTGGTTTGTATTTAACTCTTGCAGGTGCAGCCGGGGCACGGGTGAGGGTACTGTGCTTCCTGCTGCCCTCTTCAGGGTCTAAGACATATGGTATGGCTGTTGGGGAAGCAATACCGCTATGATAGGCTTTTTTTTTTTCTTTTTAAAATAAGCTTTTAATTTTAGAACAGTTTTAGATTTACAGAATTGTAAAGATAGTACAGAGAGTTCCTATATACCTGCTTCCAGTTTCCCCTGTTAACATCTTACATTAGTATGGTACATTTGTCAGAATTAATGAACCAGTATTGATACATTATTAACTGAAGTCCATACTTTATTCAGATTTCCATAGTTTTTACCTGATGTCCATTTTTCTATCAAGGAGCCTATCTAGGATGCCACATTGCATTTAGTTGTCATGTTCTCTTAGTCTCCTCTGTCCTGTGAGAATTTCTCAGGCTTTCCTTGTTTTTTGTGTCTTCCGGTTTTGAGGAATATTGGTCAGGTATTTTGTAAAACATCCCTCAAATTGGGTTTGTCTGATGTTTTTCTCGTGATTAGACTGGGGTTATGGGTTTTCAGAAAGAATACCACAGAGGTGAAGCGCCCTTCTCATCACATCATGTTGGTGGTACATGGTAACCACATGACAACCCTGGTGACGGGAACCCTGACCACTTGATGAAGGCAGTGTTGGTCAGGTTTCTCCACTGTAAAGTTACTATTTTTCCCTCTTTCTACCCATTTCTTTGTAAGCTACTCACTAAGTCCAGCCCACAGTCATGTGGGAAGAAGGAATTAGATCCCGTCTCCGGAGGGGAGAATATTTACTTAAATGTTATTTGGAATTTTTCTGTAAGGGAGATTTGTCACTTTCCCCCCAATTATTTGTTAATTCAATCATCTGTTCAGTGTGGACTTGTATATTTTATTTTATACTTTGGGTTAAAATCTGTATTAGTCAAGGTTCTCCAGAGAAACAGAACCAATAGGATGGGTATATATATATATGTCACGTGATTAATTTGGACTGACAAGTCCAAAATCTGCAGGATAGCCTGGCAGCGTGGAGACCTAGGGAAGAGTTGATGTTGCAATTCAACTCCAAAGGTGGTCACCTGGCAGAATTTCCTCTTGGGGGAGGTCAGCCTTTTTTTTTTTTTCTTTTTTTTTTTTAATTGTGAAATTTTTGTTGTACATCATTGTTTGTCAGTCATCTGTCTTTTTTTTAAATTAAGGCTTTCAGTTGATTGGATGAGGCCCACGCACATTATGGAGGGTAATCTGCTTTACTCAAAGTCTACTGATTTAAATTGTAATCTCATCTAACAAACACCTTCGCAGAAACATCTGGAATAATGTTTGACCAAATACAAATATCTGGGTACTGTGGCCTAGCCAAGTTAACACATAAAATTAACCACATATTTATTTTGTTCCTTATGTCATTTATTTTATTCCTAAATTGTTCCACCTTTGGTCATTGAGAGTTCTTTCAGGTTGGCTCCTGTGCACTCATCCTTTTAGTTCTTGAGCACTTCCTTATTTTCTGATGACTACAGAAGTCTCAGACCTATTTTGTGTTTTCTCTATCCCAGCCCTAGAATCAGCTATTTCTCCAAGAATGGTATCTAGAAACCAAGATCTGAGCATTGGAAGTGCTTGTTGCTACTGGAGTGTCATTACTTGTTTATAGGACAGAGGTAGGCAGTATATGTATTTATACTAACCCAGGTATATACATATCTGTAATGTTTCTATGCAGTCATGTGTTGCTTAAGATGGGGATACATTCTGAGAGATGTGTCATTAGGCAGTTTTGTTGTTTTATGAACATGGAGTGTACTTACACAAACCTAGATGGTATAGCCTACTACACACCAAGGCTATGTGGTGCTACTCTTATGGGACCACCTTTGTATATGCGGTACATCGTTGCCTGAAATGTCAAGTGGCACATGACTGCATATCCATCTGTATATATGTTAAGCTACACCTAGTTTCATGCTGATGTCTCTGACTCTAATAAAAGTACTGGAGTGTTCATTCTAGCCTTCCTTTCTTGTTTTTCTGTAACTTCCCTCTGACAGTGAGAAGCCCGACTCTACCATTTATTTAAAAGCAGTTTCAGAATTGTTAACCTAGATCCTTGTGGAAAACAAAGTTACAACTAGAGTACAGCATTTATATACAGTTCTTTTTGTCCCTATCTTTTCAATTTATAGTCAAAACATTGATTTCCAACGTTACTTAGGTCAGCTCCTTCCCTCCACCCCCCCGCAACTCCTTCAGTGAGGTTATGTAATGCATTTGTAATACAGTTAGATTCGTTTGTCGTAGTCTTCATTCCATCCTCATTGATTTTTTAAATTTATTTTGCATACATCACAGTTTATTCTTTGAGATATACATTTTTATGGGTTTTGACAAGTGTGTGTAATCATGTGTCACCACAAGACCATACACAATAGTTCTGTCACCCTAAAATTTCCGCTTTGTGTCCCCATTGCAGTCGACCACTCCCTCTTCCACCAATCCCTGGCAACCACTGATCTATTTTCTGTCCCTGTAGTTTTTCCTTTTCCAGAATGTCATTATGTAGCTTTTAGGGTTTGGCTTCTTTCACTTAGCAAAATGCATTTAAAATTCATTCACGTTGTTGCATGAATCAGTAGCCTGTTCCTTTTTATCACTGAATAGTATTCCATTGTATACTTTCCACAGTATGCATTCCATTGTACCACAGTTTACTTATCCATTCCGAAGTTGAAGGATATCTTGGTTGTTTTCGGTGATTATGAATAAAGCTGCTATAAACATTTGTGTACGGGTTTTTGTGTGAACATAAGTTTTCAGTTCACTTTGATAAATACCTAGGAGTATGATTGTGTGTTAAGATTGTATTTAACTTGATAAGAAACTGCCACATTGTCTTCCAGAGTGGCTGTACCATACATTTTATTTTAAACACAATACCATCTTAATATATTGTTCTTCATCTTGCTTTTTCACTTAATATGATGTAGACATCTTTATGCATTGGTACATAGAGACTTATTTTATTTTTTTCAAACACCTACACAGTATTCCATTGTATAGCTAAAACATAATTCACTTTTTATTAAAACAATCCTTTAAATTATAAAAATATTACATATTTACAGCAAAATATATAAGTTCTACCAAAGAGAGTAAAATGAAAACTAAGTCTCCATCCACCACCACCCCTCCTTTTTCTTTCTCTAGAGGGGAATTTATAGTTCATGCTTATGGTTACCACTGTAATTTATATAATACCTCTTAATTCATGAATTTATTTAACTTCTCACTGTAATTTTTGTTATGTATTTGTAGCTTTACTAATGGTTGTCATTACTACTATTAATAAAATGATTTATCAGCCTTACATAGGAGTTCCTGCTATGAAAGATAAAGAAATTAGCTCACTTACCCTTCAGCAATTCCCCCCTTCTACAAATTTTAATTATTTTTATATTGTCAGAGTTTATAACCTTTCTCTTCCCTTTTATAACTGAAATGTCTTCTGTGTTTTGTCTAGTCTCAAAAAAGGAAAACCAGAAAACAACATTTATATGATTATGTTAATGTATTCATTATAATACCAAATAATGATTTTGGACCTGAGGATGAGCCGTAATTCTCATCATTGAAACTTTGCCTGTTGAAGGTAGAATCTTTAAGTATTCAAGTCTTACTTCCTTTTACTTTCTCTTAGTTATTCTGGCTCATACCCAACCACCGTTTTTCTCCTATCCCATGTTGTCCTTTTTCTAGTATTTCTTAATTGGTATAAAGAGTGTGTGGGTGGTAAATTTTGAGTCCTTGCGTTTTGAAAAATGCCTTTATTTTGTCCTCACATTTTCTGGGAATTGAATTCTGGATTGAAAATATTTTTCCCATGGAACTTTGATGTCATTGTTTCATTGTCTATAGTGTCCAGAATTTCTCATGAGAAGATAGTGAATGAAGAATGACTCGTCTCAGTCTATTTTTGTTCCTGTGTAGGTACTTTTTTGAAGTTCTAAAGGATTTTCTGTGTATTTGGAGTTCTAAAATGTTACCCATATATGTCTTTTAAATGTAAATTTTTTTCATTCATTGTTTTAGACTCTCAGTGGGCTTTTTTAGGCTGAAGGCTTAGTTCTGTCTTTAGACAGAAAGGACTGTCTAAACTTTAGGACAGAAAGTTCCTCTTTTTATTTTTTTGTCATCCTCTACATTCCCCTCTGTTGTCTTTGGAACTTCTGTTAGTCAGGTGTTTGAACTCTTTAATCTCTTTTCTTTTCCTCTTTATTTTCATATTGTCCATTTTCTGTCTTTTGTTACTATATTGTGGAGATTTCCTCCACTTTTTTATTAGTTACTTGGTCTTCAGCTATGCCTGCTTTGTTATTTAGACTGGCGATTTAATTTTTCATTTTGTCTATTGTATTTCTGACTTCCAAGAACTTGGTCTCTCCTTTTTTTTCCCATAGAAGTCTATTTTTAATAACAGATTTATTGAGGTTTAATTTGCATACCATAAAATCTGTTCATTTTAAGTGTACTAGTCACTGTTTTTAATATATTTAGAGTTGTGCAACCATCATCACAGTGTAATTTTAGAGTATTTCCATCATCTCAGAAAGTAACCTTGGGCCCATTAGCAGTAACTCCCATTTCCCAGCCCCACATCCAGGCAACTACTAATCTGCTTTCTGTCTCTATGAGCTTGCTTTTTCTGGACTTTTCAGATAAATGAGATAATACGATATGTGTTCTTTTGTGTATGGCATCTTTCCCTTAGCATAATGTTTTAAGGTTAATCTATGTTACAGCATATTTTGTTCATTGTTCCAGCAGTATTTGTTGAAAACACTATCTTCTTCCTATTGAATTGCCTTGGAACTTTTGTTGAAAATTCATTGACCGACCTATTGTGTAGGTCTCTTTGGGGACTCTGTACTGTTACATTGATCTTTATGTCTATCCTTATGCCAATAACATAGTTTCTTGATTATTGCTGTATAGTAAGTATTGAAATCACTTAGTGTAAATCTTCCAAATTTGCTTTTCTTTTTAAAAATTGTTTTGGCTTTTCAAGGTCTTTTCAAGTCAGTTTGACAATTTCTACAAAAAAAGTCTTGTGATTTTGAGTGGAGTTACAGTGAATATATAGAGATTAATTTAAGGAGAATTGACATCTTAACAATGTTGAGTCTTCCATTCCAGGAACTTGGTATATCTCTCCATTTATTTAGGTTTTTTTTAAATTTTAGCAAAGTTTGTAGTTTTCCGTATATAGATCTTACACCTGCTTTGTTAAGTGTATCCCTAAGAATTTCATATTTAAAAAAAAAATGCTCTTGTAAATTATTTTGTATAAAAATTTATTTTCTAATTATTCATTGCTTATATGTAGAAATACAATTGATTTTTGTATTTTGACCTTGTATCGTGCATCCTTGTTAAATTGAGTTATTAGATCTAGCAGCTCTTTTATATTTTCCTTAGGATTTTCTGCATACACAATTATGGTCTGCAAATAAACACAGTTTTACTTCTTAGATCAGTATGCCTTTTGTTTCACTTATTACATTGGCTATGATCTGCAGTACAACGTTGCATAGAAGTGGTGTAGTGATTTTTTTCTTGATTTCATCTTTCTGAATCTGGATCATTACTGTACTCTCTTCTTGAACTCTTAGCTCCAGGGCTGCTGGTGGGTCAGTTCTGTATTTCTCTGGTTGTCATACTGGAAGTTCTTTCTCTAACTCATTCTTTTAGCCCTTCCAATAATTTTGTAAACACCCAATTCCTCATTAAGTTTCTTCTCCTTAAAACACCTAATGTATTTTCTGTTTTCTCCCCTGAATGTTGACTGATACACTTCTATTTACCATATGGATCTTTCTGAGGGTCCTTGGAGACAACTTCTTTATGGGTCAAGTAATAATTAACATTGGAGTAAAAAAATGAATGTGTTCTGGCAGTCTTCTTTTTAATGGTTTCTTCATGGTCTATACCACTTTTGAATGAGCCAGATAGAAGCATTTTCTCCGTAGAGAATGGGAAGGCAGCAATACAATGAAGATGATATGGTTGTATTTTCTAAGAGTAGTTTAAACAAACAACAGGGGCCCTGCCATTTAATTGTAAGTGCTTCTTTTAGTCCCTGGGTGTACATTTTTACAAATAGTTTAATTTGGAGAGTACAGCAGAAAGTAACACTGCTCAGGGCCAGCCCTGTGGCTTAGCGGTTAAGTGTGCGCGCTCTGCTGCTGGCGGCCCGGGTTCGGATCCCAGGCGCGCACCGCTTGTCGGGCCATGCTGAGGCTGCGTCCCACATACAGCAACTAGAAGGATGTGCAGCTGTGACATACAACTATCTACTGGCGCTTTGGAGGGAAAAAAATAAATAAATAAAATCTTTAAAAAAAAAAAAAAAAGTAACACTGCTCAAAGCCAGACATTCTGTGGATGCTTTATTGTTTTATTTTGAAATGTTCAAGGTGGCATTTTTTTTTTTTTTTTTGTGAGGAAGATCAGCCCTGAGCTAACATCCATGCTAATCCTCTTCTTTTTGCTGAGGAAGACCGGCTCTGAGCTAACATCTATTGCCAATCCTCCTCCTTTTTTTTTTTCCCCAAAGCCCCAGTAGATAGTTGTATGCCATAGTTGCACATCCTTCTGCTTGCTGTACTTGGGACGTGGCCTCAGCATGGCCAGAGAAGCGGTGCCTCGGTGCGCGCCCAGGATCTGAACCCTGGGCCGCAGTGGAGCACGCGCACTCAACCGCTAAGCCACGGGGCCGGCCCCGGCATTTGGTTTTAACTGTCTTGACAGTGTTCTCAGCTAGTTACCTGAGCTGGGCTATGTGGGATAGAAATTTGCTCGTTTATATATCGGAAAGGAGATTCAAAAGTTTCTAAGGCTAAATCGCTTTTTATCAGAAGTAGTCTCATTCTTCAGGTAAATATTTGAATGCTGACTTTAAATACTGTTGGGTTTAGGAGATGCTGGAGAAATTGCTCTTTATAGGAAGTACATTTGTTTAGCAGGGAAGACAGTCAAATTTGTAATTGCCGTAATATACAAGAATCATACAGCAGGAGGAGTTGGGGAAAACATCACTGAGGAGGTGATATCTAAGCTAAGACTAAAGGATATTTAATGGGAACTGGCTAGATGTTTGAAAAGGCCAGAATATTGGGGAAACTAAAGGAGGTCCAGAATGGTTGGGGGTGATGGTGGCAAGAATCAGTGAAGGGTATTAAGCCATTTTAAGTATCCACTGGGATAGTCTTCTCTTTAGTCATAAGACCTCATTAGGGCTCTCAAGTGGATGTCTGCTCTATCCTAGGTTTACTCTCAGTTGGCCACATAGAATATACGTAACCACACTGTAGGTACTTGGCAAGTGAATACAGTCTGCGATTTGCTGCTACCATATTCAATTCTGCCTAGATTAAACTATATTTTTTGAGGATTGACTAAAGGCTTTGCAGTTAATCCTTTCCTCTGGGGGTTCTTGGATAGATATTGTAGTCTGGAATTTCTTGAAATTATATTCAAAATTGTGTGTTTGGTGGAGGGAATGGAGGATCTGTCCGTTCATTTAGATTCTCTTAGGGTTTTGAAACCACCTACCTGCTGATTTCCCTTTACCCCCTCTCCCTGCAACAGATTAAGTATTGTTGTCTTGGATACCCTTAAATGCTGCTTCAGACTGCAGAGCCCTGGGCACCCACCCTACATAGAGGTGTCTTGACTGAATTGTGCTGCTGTCTCCACCTGTGGAGGTATGCTATCAGCAGCAGCCGTGTGAAACTAATTTTGGGTGTTGTGAAGATGTTACATTACAGTGTCCTTTTTAAGGGGACCTTTAGGAGTAAATTCATTTTTGTTGTTGGCAATGCAAATAATCAGAAAAATAATTTTTTCAACCTTAGTGGCACTTATTTCCTTTTCCATATCAGCAGCTAGAAATCTTGAATACATTGAACTAGTCCTTGATCAAAAATTAAGCTTATAGCTGAAATTGTAGGCTATTAACCTTGTGAATGTAGAAGACTCTAATATGCATTTTTATATTACCCATATTTCTGACTCCATTTAATGTCCCTACTTTGTTTCTCTTTTTCTCATCCGTTTCTTTTTCTTTTAAAGTCTTGCTTTTTTCTTTCCTTTTCCACCTTGTTCTTGAGTTTTTGTTTTTTCTTTTTTCTCCCTGAAGCCCCAGTACATAGTTGTAGAGTTATAGCTCTTCTATATGGGACACTGCCTCAGCATGGCTTGATGAGCGGTGAGTAGGTGCGCGCCCAGGATCTGAACTGACAAGCCCTGGGCCGCCGAAGTGGAACACGGGAACTTAATGGCTAAGCCACTGAGTCGGCCCCTCATCTATTTCTAATTTATGTTATTTCATATTTTTTGTATCTCTGTAAAACATTTTATACTTAGGGGCAAGATAGGATATTTAAGAACAAACCATAAACCCTCTGTGTTTAGGAATTTCCCCTTTGGAAAATTTTCTTTTCTCTCTTGTTATGTGTTCCTTTCCCTGTAAAACATACTTTTTATTTGGGGGTTTTCCTTTCTTTTTCTCATCTCTGCTTAGTAAAATAAACTCATGCTTTAAGTTCCAATGTTTTTGCTGCTTAGGAGTCTTGTTCGGCACCTTGTCCCTTGCAAAATAGTTGTTCAAGGTTGTTGGCATTGAGAATATGTCTAGAGTAGGGCCTGGCATATTTTTAGTGAACTTTTTACCCTCTCTACTCAGTATTTTCTTTATCCTTAAGGCATTCATCATTTTGTACTTGACTGTGATTTTTATGTATGTGCCTGCCCTTGCCCCTTTGTCTGATATTAACTGGTCAGTCTACTGTTAGTATCCTATTTCTTAATCCCCATTTCCTTCCTTCTTTCCTTCCTCAGTCATGTATAATCCTTTGTGGTGATTCTATTAAGACACTTGACAGAATGGTTCATGGAAGCCATGTGGAAGACTGCATGCTTGTATAGTCGAACAGGTATAACCATAGTGGTGTTTGATTGGTTCATGTTAGCCAGTATGGACATTCTGCTGGTTTGCATCAGGGTTCTTGAACTTAACTGATCCAATTCCAAAAAATAATCACTTGGATGAAGACATTAGTATATATACTAAGTTGGTAGGAATCGCAGGAATTGAATAATCATTAGGTTAGTTGATAAAATCAGGATTTAGAAAGTTTTCCAAAGTTGGGCAGAAAATTTGCTAAAATAATAGATAATAGTATTTGTCTTAAAAAAAATAAAAAACTTTGCCGACGTGAAGTCAGGGAGACCTAGCTGAGCATTAGGTAGCTTGTGAGAAAAAGACCTATATAGATCACATTTTGTGTTAGTCAGAATAGACTAGATTATGCTGTGGTTAAAAACACACGCATGCAACCCTGAAATCTCAGTGGCTTAAAACACAAAGGTTTATTTCTCATTGACTCAGGTTGGCAGAGTTCTCTGCTTACTGAAGCTTATTCAGTAATAGTGCATCCACCATTTCAAACATTGTCAGAGAGAGGCAGTGTTTTTCTGGAGGCTCTGTTTAACCAACAGTTAAATGCTGTAGCCAGAAGTGAATGGAGGCACTTCCACTTACAAGTCATTGGCCAAATCTAGTCACATGGTGCCTCCCAACCACAAGGGGGCCAAGAAATGTCATCTTAATTGTGTCCTTGCAAGGGGGAGAACCAGAAATATTTGACAACAGCACTAATGACTACTACACTGTACTTGTTTGACATGTAGTAGGCACTCAGTAGATACATGTTGAATGAATGGTATTGTTTAAGTAGCTACTAAATTTAAATCTCTGTAAGGGATGTTAGAAAGGAAATTGCTGGCAGATTATATTAGAAGAACTAAGCAGTCTTTTTATTCTTGAAGTTCTGCAGTTGTATTTGCTTCTTCATTAGTACCTTTTTCTCAAGCATCTTTATTTCTTTTCTCTGTTCCACCTTTCTTGACTCCTATTGAAAGTATAAGTTGTATAGATGAGACTGCAGTATCTTAACCTACTTTGAAGGACCATAAAACTGTTTGAGTTCATTGGCTATCTAATCCATATATTTAGGATTATTTCAGTTTAGGTCTGAATACAGTGTTCATACTTATTGTTGACTAGCATTAATATGTGATGTTCATTGGATTCGTATAAAGAATGACCTATATGCTACATGTAAGTAGGTAGAAAATATATCTAGGATGAGAATTAAAATTGGTCTTCACATTAATTGCAGTAAATGATATTTGTATTTTAAAGATAGTCATTTTTATAAAGAGAGTAAGTTGTATAGCAGTTCTGAATACTATATTGTTGAAATATCAATAGCAGATGTTAGCATCCTATTAGTAGTCCTAATGTAAAACTAGTTTGAAAAGTGTTCAAAGTGCCGTCTTGAATTATTCAACACCTTGTATTCAAATTATGGGAAATACCCATTTTATGATTTTGAATAGAACCATAGGTTGTTTTCTTAAATAAGGCTTGCTGTATTCTTCCTCCCTGTTCTCAATTTGAGTCTCTGAAATCTGTTCTATTTTTACTTGTGGATCTACATACTGAAGCCGTCTCTGATTTCGTGCTCTGAAGATCAGCAAGAGATCTTCTCTTGTAAGATGGGAATTGTGTAATAGGTGACTATTAGAAGAGTAAACAGGTCTTAGTAAGTCGGTAAACATTTACTGAGTGAGGTTTTCTCAGTAAAAGCAATGTTGTAACAAATGTCTCTTGGTGACTAAAGATATGACTAAAGATAATTCAATAATAAATTGAGAGGGCTGGCTTTATTCCTGATAAGTAATTGCCAGAAGTAATTTTTTGTAGTATTGTTGAAACTTTATTTTCTGTATGTTTAATTTTTTAACTCTTTTTAAGGGGTCAATAAAAGTAATATATATGGAATATTTACAAATTGTTGGAAATATGCCAGGACTGTTGAATTAAAAAAACATTTTGCAAATCAGATTTTATCTGCATTTTCATTATAAAAGGAAAGTGAAACAGTGCTGTTTAAAGTTCAGATTGAGCAACATTTATATTTGTCAAGGCATTAGAATCTGCCTGGGCTTGGGTTGGAAAGATTATTTGATTATTTGTTAGAAGATTACCTTTGCTAAACATTGTAGGGAATACCTAAAGACACTTTTTTTCCCTCAAAGAAAGTAATGAACATTAAGTTGCTTGTTATAAGGCTGGGGCTTGTTTTTTTTTTTTTTTTTTTTTTTTTTGTGAGGAAGACTAGCCCTGAGCTAACATCGGATGCTAATCCTCCTCTTTTTGCTGAGGAAGACTGGCCCTGAGCTAACATCCGTGCCCATCTTCCTCTACTTTATATGGGACGCTGCCACAGCATGGCTTGACAAGCGGTGCTTCAGTCTGCGCCCGGGATCTGAACCTGTGAACCCCGGGCCACTGAAGCAGAGCGCCCGAACTTAATCCATAGGCCACTGGGCTGGCCTCTGGGGCTTGTATTTCTGGCTGTCCGTCTGGTGCTATCCTTATACTTATTCTTTCTGGGTCTCTGGCCTAAAATGACATTATATCAGACTTTAATTATGAATCAATTTATTTTGCAAAGCTGATTTAAAATTTTCAGGTAATTATGTTTTCAAGTTGAAGTTTGATTTGTTTCTTGGGCACATGAATGCATATAATAAAGCAAAACTTGTTTGAATTTTGAATTGTAGAAAATTTCTAAAGGCAGGTAAAATGCTCGTTCAGTATTTTTTCCCACACCTTAAAGTCTCATCACTTTTACTTTTTAAATTCAGGTTTGTCTGTATATTCATATTTTGTTCTTTGAAATTGGTGTGCTTAATCCTGTATTTTTACCTAAAGTTTTCTTTTTTTTTTAAGTTATAGCATTTTTTTCTCTGAGTTTTGCCTCTTCCCCACTCCCCCTTTCCCCCCTTAATCTGTGGCAAGGTAGACATATTAGGCTTGGGTGGAAAACCATCCGGAACTTTGATTATTAGTTGGATAGACAGTCGGGAATACTTTATATTGACAGTAGAGTAATGAGGAGAAAAAGGATAGATGGGAGATTTCAGGAGAATGGGCCACAGGATATGATAACATATTTATTACTATTTACTACTAAAAGGAACCAGAGCTCCATGGAGAAATGGCTGATTCATCTGGGACTGGCAGTGTTTAGAGCATCTTGTTATACCAGAAAGCAAGAAAGCTATCAGAGATCACTGGGCAGGGTTCCCGTTGGACAAATTGCTCACTAGGACAATTTGGGTGTATAAAAAGAGTAATAATTGTGGATTAAAACATATCAACTGTGTTAAAATCTATGACTTCATAATACTAAAACCAATAACAACAACAAAACATCTTAATGGTCACCTTTGGAAGATGCAGTGGAACCAATTTATTCTGAGGGCAAGGGAAAAGAATCAAGCATTCATCTTTCAAGACTTTTCTGGATAACCAAATAGTTGGTAAAGAGTTTTTCTTTATAATGGTATTCCAGCTAATAAATAAAGGAACAAAAGAATTAGAATATCACCATTGCAACCTATAATGAAATAGATCTAGGCAGTGATCACTAACAACTGCTAAAGCCGATAGGTGAAAGACTGACAGCACCTGAACCCACAGCTCGTGGGAAGAGGGACAAACCAGATATGTGCCTCCTGATGTGATGCAGTGGCACCACCTGTGAACTTTTCTTGCAAAAAATTCAAATCTGAATCTGATCAAGCCTCCAGATCTACCAATTTATAGGAAATAGAGGGTACAGAAGAACATTTCAAAGACACCATGGGAGGGATACAATCAGTAAAATCTAGAAGAAGTTTCAGTAGGACAAGTGTCTTGGTTTCTTCAATAAGTGAGTGACAAAAAAAGAAAAAGGCTCAGAAAACCTATAAATTAAAAGAGACACATTAACCAAATACAATGTGAGGATCTTGTTTGGATGGATATTGATTCTAACTAACTAATTGTAAAAATAGTTTGTGGATCAAAAGGGAAACTCTGAACACTGGATATCAGATACTAACAAATGATTGTTAATTTTTCTTAGGATGTGATGATAATATTGTGGTTATGTTTTTAGAACTTAAATATTGACAGATAAAAGTATGACATGTGGAATTTACTTTAAAATCTAGGTTGAGGGAGTATGGGTGGGGATATAGATAAACAAGATGGGCCATGTGTTAATTGAATCTGGATGATGGGTACATGGTAGATCATTTTATTCTTCTACTTTTCTGCTGAAAATTTGGTAAGTTTTAAAAAAGGTCATGAAATGAAAATTTTGCCTTAATCTTTAAGATAAAAATGAGATTTGAAAGAAATTTTTAAATTTCTTTTTCTTTTTTTTTTTTTGCTGATGAAGAGTCACCCTGAGCTAACATCCATGCAGTCTTCCTCTGTTTTTTAGTATATGGGCCGCCAGCACAGCATGGATGCTAACAGAGCGGTGTAGGTCCGCACGCAGGAACTGAACCCAGGTTGCCAAAGTGGAGCATGCTGAACTTAACCACTAGGCCATCAGGGCTGGCCCTGAAAGAAATTTTATTTGGGGCTATGCATGGTTCTCTGTAGTTAGGATTTTTTGTTTTGTCAACTTCCTAGTTTATTCGTGTGCCTTGTGGTTGGCCTATGGATTTTTTTTTTTTTTTTTGTAAATAGCATTAAAATAATTTCTGAGACCCATTTCTTTTAATTTGACATTTGCCTCAGTATTAGGGCAAGCTGTACTGAGAATCTTTTTTCATATTATTGATTGGGCTTCTTGGTTATAGATTCTGTAAGGTACAAACTGTTATGTTGTTGCGTGCTCAGTGTTAATAGCAATAACCTGCTATTCTTCATTGCTTGCTTTCTTGTTATATGGTTTATTCCTCATATTAACTTGCTTTACTATTTAGGATAACCTTGGCTCTGCCTTCAGTAAATGAAGGACTTAGTACTGTTGTATAAACTTGCTGGGGTACTCATGTATTTGTTTGCCTTAATTTTCTCTTTTGGCCAGTAGTCATTGCTATTTTTTCCCAGAGGCATCCCCAGAGCTTTAGTCTCCAGAGTTTATATCTGTTGCAATTGAAGAGAAATTTACCAGTAATATATTTTTTTTCCTCTGGAAAAAAGGTTTGAAGAAGAGTATAGTGAAATCTCTCACCATCTTATATAGGAAAAGAGGGTTTCACCTTGTTTTAAAATTTTATAGCTTTAAGTGATAGGATCATGTAAAAATTATCTTATATAGCACTTGCAACTTAAAAGGCTGACATATCAAATTTAATCTTCAAATTTAATTTTACAGTCATTTAACAAATATTTAAGTGCCTTCTTTTCTAAGCATAGTAGTACTTTGAAGAACAGAACATAAAATTCTTGCTGGCACAGAGTTTACATTTAGTGTGGGAAGACAGATAATAAACTAGATAATTAAGTTAAAATGTGGTGTGTTAGATAGTGGTAAGTGCCCTGGAGAGAAAATAAAGCTGGGAAAGGGAATGAAAAGTTGAGGGTGGAGCATTGATGTCTGGGGGAAAAGCTTTCCAGGCATAGGGAATAACAAGTACAAAGGCTCTGAGGCCGTAGGAGAGGCCTGGTTTGTCAGCAGGGCAGCAAGGTAGGGGGTGGCAGTGTGATCTTTGTAGGTAGGGACTTTGGCTTTCACTCTGAATAAGACAAGCCAGTAGAAGCTTTTCAGAATAGGAGTGAAATAACCTGATTTACATTTTAATAGGATCACTCTTGGCTTGTGATGCTGAGAATATAGACTGCAGGGAGACAAGGGCAGAAACACATAGACTGGTTACCATTCTGGTGGCAGTGGAGACGATAAGTGGCTGAATTCTTGGGTTTATTTTCTAAAGAGTTTTCAGGATTTACTGATGGACCAGATTTTGGGGGGAGGGCTGTGTGTGTGAGAGAGAACATGTCCAGGATGCCTTTATGGTTTTTGGCCTGAGCAACTGAAAGGGTGGTGTTGGCATTAACTGAGATGGAAAAGACTGCAGGACAAGGAGAAGAGATTACCAGGGGCTCAGTTTTGAATATACTAATTTTGAATTGCCTATTAGACATTGAAGTAGAGATTAAGGACTGAGTCTTGGGGCACACCAGTATTTTTATTTATTTTTTTGTGTGTGAGGAAGATCAGCCCTGAGCTAACATCCATGCCAGTCCTCCTCTTTTCGCTGAGAAAGACCGGCTCTGAGCTAACATCTATTGCCAATCCTCCTCCTTTTTTCTCCCCAAAGCCCCAGTAGATAGTTATGTGTCATAGTTGCACATCCTTCTAGTTGCTGTATGTGGGACGCGGCCTCAGCATGGCCAGAGAAGCGGTGCGTTGATGCGTGCCTGGGATCCGAACTCGGTCCGCCAGCAGCGGAGCGTGTGCACTCAACTGCCAAGCCACAGGGCCGGCCCCAGGGCACACCAGTATTAAGAAGTCAGAGAAATTACCAGAAACTAGGGAAAGAGTATGAGAGGGAGTGGTCAGGGAGGTAAGTGAAAAATCAGAATATGGTAGCCTGTAAGCCAAGTGAAGAAAGTTTTAAGGAGGGAGAGAGATCAGCTGTGTCAAATAAGAGGTCAGGTAAGATAAGGACTGATGAATGACCACTAGAGGTGAATGGTGACTTTGAAAAGTCAGTGGTAGGGGCAAAAGCCAGATTGATGTGAGTTGAGAGAATGGGAGGAGAGGAATTGGAGACAAGGAATGCAACTACTCTTAAAAGTTGTGCTGTAAAATAGGGGAGTAGAGAAATGGCACAGTAACTGGAGCAAGTGTGGGCTTGTTTTTTGTAAAGGTTGAAGAAATGGCACCGTGTTTGTTGATGGGATTGAATTCAGTAGAGAGGGAAGAATTGATGACACAGGAGAGGGTAGGAATTTCTGAAGCAATATCTTTGAGTGGAGGAGACGAGATGGGATCTAATTACTGCCCAGTTTGGAAGTCTTAGCTAGGAGCATGGGCAGTTCATCCAGAGTAACATGAGAGAAGGTGGAGTAATAAGTGTCATGGGCAGAGATTCAAGGAAGAGGATGGATCTGCGTAGAGTGTGGAAAATTTTAGTACTTACCTCATAGGATTTTTGTGAGTATTAAATAGGTTAATACTTGTGAAGGGATGATTATAGAATATAGTAAGTGCTCAGTAAGTGTTGGCTATTATTGTTATTATCACTTGTAGAGGTAACTGTAAACAATTTGGTATATGAAATTGTTAAGGTTTGTAATATTTGTTTATAAAGTTACAATGTTGTTTCCATGACCAGTTTCCTTAAATCACTTGTGTGTGTGTAATATTCTGGAAATACTGGCTTTTCACTTGAGCCAGATGGATCAGTCAGTAATTTCTGGTTATGCCGTCGGTTGTTTGCCAAGATGCTGGCCACCAGAGGTGCTGGTCTCACAGAATATCAACTTAAAGCACATCCCAGAAAGACAAGATTTTCATAGTTCTAATCAGAAATATTGTAATTTTATGTGTCATGGTTTTGAAGGTGTTTGGTTTTCTTTAATATGTGAGTAAAAGTCCCTTTAGCAAAATTGTAACATTGTTTAATAGAAAATAGAATTCTTTTTTTTTAAATTATTTTATTGAGCTCATATTGGTTTATATAGAATTCTTTTTATACTTTGTTAGGATAGAAGTAGCAGAGAAATCCGTATATATTCATATAAATTGTAATTGCAGTTTTGGGAGCAGTTGTAAAGCTAGGGCAGTTAATGTAGGAATATTAGAAGGAGAGTTGGAACTTGGAGATAACTTGGGAAATCTATTCAAACTCTCACTGGCTTTAGGTATATTTATATTTTGAAAATGAGATGGAGATTATTTAAAATCTGTATGTACATCAGTATCATTTTAGGGTGATATGGGGGGCTGCAAGGTGAAGGGAAGGTATGAATGAAGTCTGATCAGAGAGCCCAGAGCTTCTGTTAGAGATGTGGTTTCTCTGACGGAGAATCAGATTTGGTGATGCAGAATCCTAGGTTCTGACTGGGTTGTTGGGTAAGAAGTAACAGAACTAAGGCAGATTTCGTAAGACAAGACTTAGGATGTAAAAACCTTTAGGAGGCCCTTAAATGATCTGGGAAAGTTGGAAACTAGAGAGAGGAAAATTAAAGAGGAATTGATTTGAATCAAAGGCTGGTAACTGAAAAGAATTTAAAATGTACTGTTTGAAATACCTTTGGACCTAAATTCTTTTCATAAAATTATGCTTTCCAGCACCTGTCATTTGATAACTGAATGTTCAACATTTGAATATTCTAAGATATAAAATGTTTAGACATGGATCCTATAGCCTACGAAAACACATCAAACTAAGAGAAGTAATATACCATAAGAAAGATAAAAGTTATGATGTTTGTGTTTTCGTAAGAGGAAGAGACTACCTTCGGTGAAAAGGCTTCATGGAGGAAGTAGCATTCTGGGATGGCCCTTGCAAACAGAAGATGGAAATGTTGGTGAGGATATTTCAGGTAACACAAAGAGTAGTGTCTGTACATGGTATAAATAGTTCGGTTAAAATTAAATCCAAATAAATTTCTCAGAGCAGTTTTTTTCCCCCCAATGAATCCTTTGGAAGTTTGTGGGTGAGGTGGGTGGGAAAGGGAAAAGAGTGAGAAGGTGAAGCAGAAATAAGCTATAGTAGAGTAGTCAACCATATAAAGAAATTAATTTTTTTAATTATGAAAGAGAATCTGCTTGAAAAGCACAGGAATATAGAAATGAAGAAAGAAGCTGTAAGCACAGAGAAGAATACTGTGAACAATTTGCTATGTTCTTAGTTTTTATTTTATTTTATTTTTTTAAATTTTATTTATTTTTTCCCCCAAAGCCCCAGTAGATAGTTGTATGTCATAGCTACACATCCTTCTAGTTGCTGTATGTGGGACGCGGCCTCAGCATGGCCGGACAAGTGGTGCATTGGTGTGCGCCCGGGATCCGAACCCGGGCCGCCAGCAGCGGAGCGTGCGCACTTCACCACTAAGCCACGGGGCTGGCCCTGTTCTTAGTTTTTAAAATTAAAATTAATTTTATTAAAAATTGCGAGAAGACAGGCAAAGTCAAATTTTCTTGAAATAAAATTTCGTAACATAAATTTCTTAAAAATAAATGAGCACAGGACCCAGTAGAAAAATGGACAAGGGCATGAACAGTCTATTTATGGAAAATTGCAGATGGTTTTGAAAAATATTGAGGATGCTAGACTTTACTCATAGAAGCACAAATCAAACAAGTACGTTGAGATAACTCTTTTTCACCCAAACACAAGCCAGACCATCTTAATACTGAATGAAGCTACCAATCCTCAAGTTCTACCCACAGCTCAGTTTCCATCTAGCCCCCCATTCCCTTCAGTCCTCTTTTAAATATGGACAATCAGGTTCTCTCAGATAAGGAAAAGAAAGCTTTCTCATATGCAAGAAATCAGTAGAGATAGAAAACAACTAGGAGGAAATATACCCCAGACAAGGAGAAGAAAATACTTTAAAAAGAAAAAAAATTAAGTTAATAATGAAGATTAAGTTTGTAAACAGGAACAGAATTCTATAAAAAAGGAAAGGAGCCCTAAGAAGATAAAATTGAAGAAATCTTCCAGAAATTACAGCAAATAGGACACTGTAAAAGAGGAGCAAATACTTTCAAGAGGAGTGAATACTGCAAAAGTATTTGCAAATATTATGTGTGAATATAACTGATGAGAAATTTTTAAAAACTTTAAAAGTGTGGTGCATTAGGAGAAATTGAGTGGTAATTTTCTTAGTCATGTCAGTTTTTCTGCAGAATAAATTCCTAAAAATGTAGTTCAAATGAAAGGGTGAAAAATAAAGTTTAATTATGCCAAATTGCCTTCTATAAAACTGTATCAATTGACATTTCCATCTATAGCTTGTTGGCTCATATCTCTGCCAACTCGGGTTAAAATTGAAAATCACTTTCCAATCTTAAGATATAAGTGATTTATTTGCATTTAGTAAATAGTGAGGTTGAACAATTACTCATGTATTTATTGGACATTTGTATTTACTCCTTTGTGCAGATGTTGGATTTAATCTCTCTCATTAATTTGTCAGTGCCCTTCACTTACTTAGGGATTAACCTTGTCGTGAGTGCAAATGTTTTCCCCTCAGTTTGTCTTTTGGGTTCCTCCTTCTTCCCCTTTTAAACCTTAAATTTAAAGTTTTTGTATGGTCAAGGTTCAGTCTTTTTGTTTGTGGCTTCTGGGTTTTGTATCTGGTTTAATACTTTTCCTAAACCAAGATTATAAAAATGTTCCCACTCCATCCTCTCATATTTTCTTCCTATACTTTTATGGTTTTGTTTTCTACATTTATTTATTTATTTTTATAATTTTATTTATTTTTTTACCCCCAAAGCCCCAGTAGATAATTGTATGTCATAGCTGCACATCGTCTAGTTGCTGTATGTGGGACGCGACCTCAGCATGGCCGGAGAAGCGGTGCGTGGGTGCACACCCGGGATCTGAACCCCGCCGCCAGTAGCAGAGCGCGCGCACTTAACTGCTAAGCCACGGGGCGGGGCCCATAATATTTTAATTTAGGAAGGCTGTATAGCATTAGAGGTTAAGTGCCTGATCTCTGGAGCCACAGTCTGTGGGTTCAAACCCCAGCCGACATGTCTGTTATCTAGCTTCTCTGGGTTTATTTCCTCAGCTGTAAAGTGGAGATAATAAATAGTTCTCAGCTCACAGGCAGGGGTGGTAATAAGTCAGTAGGAACTAACACTCATGTTGTGACGTACAGGTTGTGAAAATATTTACCCCTTCCTTGGCTATGACCCTTCCTCCTTGTGATCTAGCCACTAAGGGGTAATGTGTACCGCCAAAAGAGGGCGTTTAGGATCATGCTCTGGCATAGCCTGGCTCTGGCATCCTTCTGATGGGTTGGTGACTGTTCTATGCCTGCTGTTAAATATTTTGATCCTCCAGCTCTTCAGATTGTTTTGAGAGTAAATGAATTGGTGTTATGTACATTGCTTATTCTAGATCGGTGTCTGGCATATAGTAAATAGTGTATAATAGTGTTTGCTATTATTATTTAAAATTTTTGTTGAGAGTATTTTCTATGCTATCTATGCACCGTTGGCTTCATGAAATGTAGGACTTTCTTTTCTGGATAGAGTTCAGCAAAGGAATTACCTTTGAAATGACCTGTGAATTACCTTTTGAATTTACTATGAAAATGTTTGGTGCTGGTGTTTGGAGTGGTTGGGGAGATAACTCTGACAACTTAGTTCTTTGGAGGTTATTGAGGTGTTTTTTTTTTTTTTGCTCAGAAAGATTAGCCCTGAGCTAACCTCTGTGCCAGTCTTCCTCTACTTTATATGTGGGTTGCCACCCCAGAATGGCTGATGAGTGGTGTAGGTCTGCACTCGGGATCCGAACCCGTGAACCCAGGCTACCAAAGCGGAGCCTGCCGAACTTAACCACTATGCCACAGGCTGGCCCTGAGGTGTTTGTTTTTTAATTCTACTTGATTTCATTTGACAATTTGTATTTTTGTAGAAAGCCATCCATTTTACCTACATTTTAAAATTTAATAGCTTAAAATTTACTGGAAACTTATTTTATACTTACTTTGGTTTCCTCTGTATCATCTTGTTTCTTCTTTTTCAGTTCTAATTTTATATAACTGTTTTTTTTAAGTCCAGCTAATGGTTTATCTGTTTGGTTTTTTTCCTTCCCATCAAAATGCAAGATTACTATCTATAAAAAAGATATGTTTATAAAACTATATATACCAAAGCCTTCAAAATATATATTTGAAGCCAAAACTTTAAAGAAATACAAGAAAACTCAGCAGAAATAAAAATAAAAATAGAAGCAATCCTATTTATGCTCCTAGGTTTTATTTTATTTTTATTTTTTTATATATATATTTTTTTCCCCCCAAAGCCCCAGTAGATAGTTGTATGTCATAGTTGCACATCCTTCTAGTTGCTGTATGTGGACGAGGCCTCAGCATGGCCGGAGAAGCGGTGCGTCGGTGCCGCCTGGGATCCGAAGCAGGGCCGCCAGTAGCGGAGCACGAGCACTTAGCCGCTAAGCCACGGGGCCAGCCCAGCTCCTAGGTTTTAGAATTAAATCTACTATTTCAGTTTTCTAATTGAGTGACTTATGAATTTCTTCTTTTATTCTGATTTTTTTTAGTTTATTCTGTTTATTTTCTAAACTTGAGTTGAATGCTTAATATATTTAATTCTTGATCAGTTGATAGTGGGTCTTCCTCTGAGTATAGTTTTATTTGTGTACCAAAGGCTTTTATATAGGCTGTTTTTATAATTGTTATTTCTAGATAATCTGTATTAATTTTGATTTTCATCTTTGAATGCAGTAGTTTGTGGAGAGAGAGTACATAAATGGTCAAGTCTCCTCCACTAAGAGGAGTAGTTTAATTTCTTCATTATCAGATTGTGGTCTCCACTATTTCTACTTTCTTAAATTCTGAGGTGTTATGGCCTAAATAGATGATCAGTTTTTATATTTGTCCCATAGGGATTTGATCTTGTCCTGTCGTATGTTCAGCCATTTTATTATTTTGTCTGTTTGATCTTTTGGGACTGAAATGGTGATTGCCTTCTATTTTTATTTCTGCCAAGTTTTCTTGTATTTCTTTAAAGTTTTGGCTTCAAATATATATTTTGAAGGCTTTGGTATATATAGTTTTATAAACATATCTTTTTTATAGATAGTAATCTTGATCATTACGAAAAGTGATCCTTTTTGCTACCTTTAATGCTTCTTTACTTTGAATTCAACTGGCTTTAGAAGAGTGTTTATACTTGCTTTGTATACTCTTGTCTAACTTTTTACTTTTTTCTTATTATAATTTTTTTTTTTATTTTTTCCCCCAAAGCGCCAGTAGGTAGTTGTATGTCATAGCTGCACATCCTTCTAGTTGCTGTATGTGGGACGCGGCCTCAGCATGGCCGGAGAAGCGGTGCGTTGGTACGTGCCCGGGATCCGAACCCGGGCCGCCAGCAGCGGAGCGCGCGCACTTAACCGCTAGGCCACGGGGCCGGCCCATAACTTTTTACTTTTAACCTCTCAAAGTCTTTGTTCTAGGTTTGTCTCATGTAGACCCCATGTAGTTGGATAAAGGTTAGTCTTTTTAGACCTAATCTGAGATGCTTTTAATCATTTAATGTTGTATGTTTGGTTTTGCTTCTGTTAATACTCTGCTTTTTTCATTGCCTATATTTTTGCTGGGTTTTCTTTTTTCTTCTTTAAATTACATGGTTTATTTTCTTTATTTGCCCTCCCTTCTCATTTTGGAAGTTATGTATTGTATTACATTATGTCTAAGGTACCATTGATTGTAAGATGCCTCATTATTTTGACAATCACTAATATGGTTAAGCTGTGTCAAAGAAACTCGGACATGCTGTCGATTGTAATATGCATGCTGACTTCAGATATACTAAAATGTGAAAAAAAGTGCATCTTAGAGTAGATGAAATATAGTAGTTTGTTTATAGCTCTGTGGCTATTATTATAAAGCTGTAGCTTTAATATATTTGAATCTATTATGTTTATCAAATATATTTTTCTGTTTGAGGAGTGGTTGTTTGAATGCTCTGTTCTTGGGGTCCTTGTACATTTAAGAAGGTCTGTCAGTGGCTTTCACAAGTGAAGTGATATTTCGGCTGGTTATAGAAATTTTGAGCTCCATTACCTTCACCTTAATACCCAGTAGACATTATTCCATTATCTTCTGGCATCTAGGGTTACTCTAGAGAAGCCTGGGGCCAGCCTGACTTTTTTTTCCCTTTGTAGGTGACCTACTTCTACTTGAGTATTGGTAGAATTCTTTCTTTATCCTTGAAGTTCAGTAACTTCATCAGGATATATCTGGGTCTTGGTGTGATTCTCTATTATATTTTCCTGTTACATGGTAAGCCATTTCAATCTGTGATTCAGGAATATTTTCTTATATATCTTTTAATATGCTTTCATTTTTATTTTTCTTTCCTCAAGGAACATCAGTTTTATGATTGTTCGTCTTCATTTCCTGTCTTTCATTTTATTATTTTTCAAAATGTTTCTACTGTGTTCTTTGTAATTTTCTTGAGATTATCTTTCATTTCATAAATTTGGTTTCATCAGTATCAGATCTATTACTTCTTTAGTAATATGATATAGTTTTCATTTTACCAGTGACTTCAGTACTTCATTCAGTTTTATTTATTTATGTCTGCGAGCTGCCCTTTCAACTTGTCTCGTTTATTTCCCTCTTTTTAAAAAAGCCTTTACTTCTTGTGGTAAAAAGAGGTAAAACCACATTGTTTTTGAGATGACTAAAACCAGTTTCAAAGCAGCTAATATCAAAATTTATTCTCCAAGAACACAAAATAAGTGATTAATAAAATTGTCTTTATCAAATCATGCTGTTAGATGTGTTTTATTAATGGCAGGAAATATGGAAAAGCCATTATTCATTTGCAGGCTTAAAGATATTTCTTTTTGCAGTTGGATAAGCTTTTGTATGCAGTAGAAATGTTTTTCCCATGTATGCTTTTGTGTATGAGGGAGAAGTGTTAAAGGACCTTTTTCCTGTTAATCATTGAAAATCTATTGAAGATTTTTTTTTATTCAGTGGGTTGTAATGTAGCCTGGAAAAAAAAATTCATTGAAATCATGACCGAAGAGGCTCTGTCATCCACGTGTGCCACAGTAGAAGACTTGCTATGTGAATTTCCCCAAATGCCAATTTGCTCCTTGTTTTATTCTGAAGAAATGAGGGTGATCAACAGTTGCCCCTTGATCTCCATTCAGGGTTGAAGGAAATAGTGAAAATGGTGAATGTTACAAATTGTGGTTACTGAGAATGAGACTTTCACTGTGACTTATAAAAAAAGGTACAAGACTTCTACATTTTAAAGTATCTTAGGGCCGGCCCCGTGGCTTAGCGGTTAAGTGCGCGCGCTCTGCTGCTGGCGGCCCGGGGTTCGGATCCCGGGTGCGCACCGACGTACCACTTCTCTGGCCATGCTGAGGCCGTGTCCCACATACAGCAACTAGAAGGATGTGCAGCTATGACGTACAACTATCTACTGGGGCTTTGGGGGGAAAAATAAATAAATAAAATCTTTAAAGTATCTTAGCTGTTTAGGGAATAGATTCTCTCCCGTTTTTTCCAAGGATGGCTGAGATACAGGCGTTCTTTATGTTACTGTTATGTTAATAAAGGTTATTTTAATTATTTCAGTGGGCGTGCATGTTCAGTATGGCACAGTATGTCAGCAAAATAATTCAGTTTTGTGAATAGCCTGAAATTACTACTTCAGAGTCTAAATCATAGCTTATCCTTATAATTAAAATTACCAGAATTTCTTAAGGGTTCTAAACTGTTATGCCTGATTACCAATAATGTGGCATCTTCCTGAGATGATATATAAATGTATATTTTTAACTAATTCATTGATTAAACAGAAACTTACTTGAGGGCCTACTACATGCCAGGGACTGTAACAGGTGCTGGGGCTGCACCAGTAAACAGGAATCCATGCCCTTTTAGAGGTTGTATTCTAGTAGGGGTGGAGGAGATAAACAAAATTAACAGAAAGTTGTAGAGTGCTGGAAGTAAAACAGGGAATAAAATAGGGAGTGGGTAAGAGTGTGGGGTTGTAATTTAAAACAGAGTGGCATTTGAATAATTGAGTTAGGTGAGGAAGTGAGTCATGCAGAGGGTACAGCAAGCACAAAGGCCCTGAAATGGCGACAGACTCCAATGTTGGAGGAAGATGCAGAGCAGTTAGCTGAAGCTAAGTGGATGAGGAAGCAACTAAAAGGTTGAAGAGATATGTTGGTTAATTCTGAAGGACATTTTAGGCCATCGTATAGGCCATTACTCTGAGTGAGAACTCAAAGCCCTTGGAGTAGCAACATGATCCAAATTCACATTTTCACAGATCACTCTGGCCTCGGGGTTGAGAGAATAGATACAATAAGAAAGAGATTTTATCTAGTACCTTAGGACACATTTATGTAAACATTTATAACTGAAATGAAAGCTTCACCAACAATATCTATTTTACTTTTCCTTTTTATTAGGAAAAAGAGGTGCTGCTGATGTCCTACTAGATCTATTTCATGACTGCATGACTTACACTTCAAAAACACTGCTAAATGAGATACAGCCTCTGCCTTAGTGGGAAGGAAGTAAAACATAGAGTGTTGTATATTAAAGGAAAAAGAATAAAAACTTAAAATCAATATTAAACACACGCTTAGCTTAAAAAAATTGAGTAATCAAATATCAGTTATACAAAAGGCCTAGTAATGAAGAGCCCCACTCCCCCAAGGCAACTATTTTAAGAAACCTTGTCGGTTCAGATTTCCTGGGGCTTAACTCCATGTTTCTAAATAATATGCTTATAGTGTTTATTTTTTGGTTTATCAACTTTAGACATTCTCTGTTGACTTCTTGCTATGACAGATGTTTTCAGTCCCACTTCTCACTACTGACCTTCCTCGTACGACGGTCACTGAACTGGCGCCTCTCTGGGGTTCTGCCCAGAAGATTAGCCTTCCTCCGCTGCAGCCCCCTCTGTGAGTATTCTGCTCTTCTGCTCCCTCCACTCTGCTTAAT
This sequence comes from Ceratotherium simum simum, assembly GCF_057802395.1. Lineage (NCBI taxonomy): Eukaryota > Metazoa > Chordata > Mammalia > Perissodactyla > Rhinocerotidae > Ceratotherium > Ceratotherium simum. The sequence goes on from NC_141915.1 coordinate 13,614,225, forward strand.
CAGTTCACATATTTCATCTGTTTTTCATCTTAGAAACATGGGCAATCTACCTACTCTTTTTAAAAAATATTTTTAATTAAAAAGTTATTTTAAAATTTCTATAGAAAAATTTATTAAGTTGTTAGGAAGGAGAGGAGATAAACACATGCTCATACTGGCACCTTGAACTGGAAGATAGATTAGAGGTTTAGGCCAAAGATTTTTGTTTTTTGGGGGTTTTATTTTTTTATGTGTAGTGTGTGTTTTCTAAGAGTTAAATATTATTTATAATATTTTATCATTTTAAAACAAATTGTAAATATTTTTCCGTGTCACTAAAGACTCTTTCAAAGCATTTTAAATAAATGTATAGCATTCTTTCATATGCTGGCACTATAATATTCCCCAAAGTATGATTTTTAGGTTGCTTTTGAATCATAACTAATTATAAATTATTTAAATTATAGCTACTGCTTCTGTGGATTTTTCTTATGAAAAACATTTACACATAATCTTTGATTATTTATTTGTCTTAGGATAAATATCTAGGATGGTCATTGCTGAATCAAAGAAGATAAACATTTTTTGAGGTTCTTTTTGTTGTGTGTCAGTTTTATTAGGATATAATTGACATACAGCACTGTACAAGTTTAAGGTGTACAGCACAATGACTTGACTTATGTATATTGTGAAATGATTACCACGGTAAGATTAGTTAACATCCATCACCTTATGCAGTTACAAAAAAAAAAGAAAAAAATGAATTTTTTTTCCTTGTGATGAGAATTTTTAGAATCTATTTTCTTAGCAACTTTGAAGTATACCATACAGCAGTGTTAACTATAGACATCAGGTTGTATGTTGCTTTCCCAGTACTTACTTATCTTATGACTGAAAGTTTGTACCTTTTTGAGGTTCTTAATAAATATCAGCAATTGCTTTCTAGGAAGGTTGTGCCAGTTTTTATTCCCACTGTCATTGTATTAGAATGCCACTTTTTACTATGTTCTTAATACTGTCAGGGACTTATAAAAATGTTTGATTCTGCTAGGTAAAAAGAGAATAATTTTATTTTAAAAATCCCAAAAAAGTTGAACACTTTTTGACAGTTTTGAATTTTGTGTGTGTGTGCTGGTTGTTTTAAAGGTTTGTAAGAGCAGTTGTTTGCCTTTTAATTTTTTTATGGCTATTTTGACATGAGGGAATTTTTTTTAGTTGTCCAATCTATTAGGCTTTTCTGTGTTTTCTTCCTTTCCTTTAACACTTAGAATGTTTCCTATTCCTCAAATCAGATAAGACTATGGAAAGTTTGAAGATAGCTTTGAAATGGGCAGTGAGGAGAGAAACTTGTGACAACAGTTGCTTTAGAAACAGTTGGACTTTGGCCTTTGGCTTGTGTTGAGAAAAATCCATCATGATAATTTAGATTTTGGATTGTTGCTGCCCCTAAGTATGATCAATTGTCTTTTGCTATAGGGGTGTTAAATTATTAGGCACTTCCATGAAAGTACTTTATAATGTGCAAAGCTTTTTAGATAATGACATATTGTTAGTACTAGTAACTCATTGCTCTGGGTAATCTGGCTAAACTAGTCTTTCCACTTAAAAAGGCATGATACTTAAGCTTTCTTTTAATGTGTCATGGAATGTCACCAGGGAATTTGTCACTGTTTGGCATAATTCCATTAGGAACTTCTACTGGTGATAGTTTTAGTCCTCTTTGAGGAAAAATTAACTTAATTTTAGACTAAGAGAACTTTACTGACATTTTAAGCTATTTATAGGTAGCAGTATATTATAAAAATGTTTTTAAAAAATACCTTTTAAAAAGCCTAAATGGCAGTGGACCCAGGCATCATATAAAAAAAAATGTTATATTGAGGAGAAATTGATTTGTGAATTGGCTACGAAAGATAGATCAATATTATTTTGAAGGGATCCCTGTTTTCTATGGTTGTTGAAATCCTTAACCATTACAAAAATGTCTTGAATTTTCAATGTATTAAAGTCTTTAAACACATAGAAATAAATTCCTATTTATGAGAAGCTGATTAATTGTAGAGAGAGAAAAATCTGTTTCATTTCACCTGAACACAATTACTTAGGGTTTTGGTGTATTTTTTTCTCCAACCTTTTTTTTTTTTTTTTTTTTTTTTGGTGAGGAAGATTAGCCCTGAGCTAACATCTGTTGCCAATCCTCCCCTTTTTGCTGAGGAATATTGGCCCTGGGCCAACATCTGTGCCCATCTTCCTCTACTTTATATGTGGGATGCCTGCCACAGCATGGCTTGATAAGTGGTGCGTGGGTCTGCATGCGGGATCCAATCCCGCGACCCTGGGCCGCTGAGATGGAGCGCTGAGATGGAGCGTGCGGGCTTAACCACTACACCACCAGGCCCGCCCTGTCTCCAACCTTTTTAATATGCATTTGTTTGCATATTTCGTAATCATATGTATGTTACTCAGTAATATAAACATTTTCCATTTTGCTACACCGTTGTCTTGTCATTTTTAAGGTAGCACAAGAGCTCATCAAGTGGCAGTCACATAATTTCTCATTTAGACTCTTTTGAAAAAGTGTTAGTTCTGATTTTTCATGTAGGTGCTTAGTTTCCTTTATAAATATGAGTAAATATGTAAATAATTTCAGAGTTGTCTCATGGGTTCTTGGTACCTCAAGCAGATAAGTTGTTCTGTAGCAGGAGGAAGAGTCCGCACTGATATAGAGGAATGAAACTGAAGCAAAGTAAGCATGACAACACCCTTTTATTTTGTTTCACCACCTTCCCCTCTGGCTAGTAGTCAGGGCACAAGGCAGTGAATTCAGACCAAAATCTTAGGCTTTGCTGTATCTCTTGTTAGCTAAAATATTTGTTAATTCACTTGACATTTATTTTGTTCGTTAAACCACCCAGTACAAGGAAGAGTTTTTTGGTATGCATAAGGTACTAAAGTGCTTTTGCAAAAAAAAAAAAAAAAATTCAGTATGTCAGTATTTTGAAGAGTATAAAATAATTGCAGCTTTTATGTTTACTTAAAAAGTTATTTTTTTGTGAAAAGTATTTCTAGTTTTCTTGGTTGTTTTTTTGATCAAGACTAGTTTACCTTCATCTTCTGATTCTCAGCTGGGAGAACCAAACCAAGCCATTATTTTTCTAGTCCAGGCTTTGAGTTCCCACTCTGTAAAAATGATGGCTCACAACATGGTGGAATTTGATATTCTGTCAAACCTAGGAAGTCTGTGGTGATCCATTTGGAGATTTTTCTTATATCTGTCTTTAACAATGAACATGAGGGTATTGGCTTACTTGTACCGCACAAGACTAAAGTGAGCCATTCATCTAGGAGAAGCTCTATAGCAAACAAAGGAGAAGGGATTCTCACGTAGGAAGAGAAGGGAAGATTTGTTTTCAAAGGTCACTTATATTAAGGCAAGTATAACAAATGTCTCATCGTGTGTTTGTTTGGCTGGACTGGCTGCTGAGTAGTATATTGAGAAGTTTAGAGATTGATTATTAATGGTGTCTTCCTTGGGAGTGATTAAGAGCAATGATATCCTCAATTTGTACTTGAGGATCTGTCACACAAGGAAGTAGGAAGATGCTTGGCTTCCATTTGATGTGTTCCACATTTAGCTCATTTGTATATTGAACTTTTTTTGTTGTTGTGATAAAATACATATAACAAAATTTACCATTTTAACCATTTTCAAGTGTATGGTTCAGTGGCGTTAAGTACATTCAGATTGTTTTGCAACCATCACAATTTCCAGAACTTTGTCATCGTCTCAGACTGAAACCATCTATCCATTAAACAATTATTACCCATTCTCCCCTTCCCCCAGACCCTAGTAACCACCATTCTACTTTCTGTCTCGATGAATTTGACTACTCTAGGTACCTCATACATTATAAGAATCACACAATATTTGTCCTTTCACTTACCATAATGTTTTCAAGGTTTATCCATATGGTAGCATGTAGCAGAATTTCTTTTTTAAGGCTGAATAATATCCTATTGTATGTATATACTACATGTTTACCTATCCATCTGCCAGTGAATACTTGGGTTGTTTCCACATTGTGGAACCTGTGAATAATGCTGCTATGAACATGGGTGTACAAATATCTGTTTGAATCTCTGCTTTGAATTCTTTTGGGTGTATACCGAAAGTGGAATTGCTGGATCATATGGTAATTCCATTTTTAATTTTTTGAGGAATTGCTTGCTATACTGTCTTTTAAAGTGGCTACACCATTTAACGTTCCCACCAGCAATGCACAAGGCCTCCAATTTCTCTACATCCTTGTCAACAAGGATTTGTTTTTACTTTTAAAAAAATCATAGCCATCCTAATGGGTGTAAAGTGTTATCTTGTAGTTTTGTTTGTTTTTTTTTGGTGAGGAAGATTAGCCCTGAGCTAACATCTGTTGCCAATCCTTCTCCTTTTGCTGAGGAAGATGGGCCCTGGGCTAACATCCGTGCCCATCTTCCTCTACTTATATGTGGGATGCCTGCCACAGCGTGGCTTGCTAAGCAGTGTGTAGGTCTGTGCCTGGGATCCAAACTCTCGAACCCTGGGCCGCAGAAGCGGAGCTCTCGAGCTTAACCACTACACCACCGGGCTGGCCCCATCTTGTAGTTTTGATTTGCCTTTCTTTCCCTAATGATTAGTGATGTTGAGTGTATCTTCTCATGTGCATATTGGCCGTCTGTATATGTTCTTTGGAAAAATGTCTATTCAAATCCTTTGCCCATTTTTGAATTGGATATCTTTTGTTGTTAAATTGTATGGATTTTGTATATTCTGGATATTAATCTCTTATCAGATAATGTGATTTGCAGATTTCTCCCATTCTATGGGTTGCCTTTGATGCACAAGTTTTTAATTTTGATGAAGTCTTATTTATCTATTTTTTTCTTATATTGCCTGTACCCTTGGTGTCGTTGCCAAATCTAATGTCATGAAGGTTTTCTTCTGTGTTCTAAGAATTTTATAGTTTTAGCTCTTATGTTTAGGTCTTTGATCCATTTTGAGTTAATTTTTGCATACAGTATAAGCTAAGAGTCCAACTTAATTCTCTGGCATGTGGGTAGCCAGTTTTCCCAGCACCATTTCTTGAAAAGACTGTCCTTTCCCCATGAATGGTCTTGGCACCCTTGGCGAAAATCATTTGACTATATATGCAAGGATTTATTTCTGGGCTCTTGTTCTATTCCATTCATTGGTCCATATGTCTGTTTTTATGCCAGTATTACACTATTTTGATTATTATAGCTTTGTAGTAAGTTTTGAAATCAGAAAATGTGAGTCCTCCAACTTCTCTTGCTCTTCTTTTTCAAGATTGTTTTGGCTATTGCGAGTCCCTTGTGATTCCATATGAATATCAGGGTGGGTTTTTCTTTTATGCAGAAAATGTGTTTGAGATTTTGATAGGGATTTTAGTGAATCTGTAGATCACTTTGGGTGGACTTTTTTGTATGCTTGAAGAAAAGATTCAGTTGTTTTAAAGGTCTCTCTGTTACTTTTCAGTCTGTTTCCAATGTTTGTCTTTTTTACTCTTATGCTATGTAATAGTACAGTATGTGTGTGTGATACACGCAGTGTATAACATGAGCAGTTTAAAGAGTTGTTATAAAGCAAGATGGAACCACTACCCAGGTGAAGAAGTAGTTGCGTGACGTTGTAAAATCACTCAGCTAGCGTGGATAATCAAGTGGTTCTGTCAGCCAAAGTCAGAAAACAGAACCATGTTACTCAGGATGTGTTAGGAAGAATAGTATATTGGGTATGTGTTATTAGCTAGGGGTGATTGGAGGCCTGGGGACACAAGACAGGATTTCTTGGAGCCTGGTGGTGTGGCTAGATTAGGGAGCCTTGAGTGCCTAAGTCTGAAAGCACTTTGCTTTACAGACAGTTAGTTAAAGAGTCTAAATTTGTAGTCTGTTTTGCCCAGGAGTAAGAGGGAATGGGATTAAGAGTAATGTAGCTAGAAAGCAGTACCTGTTAAAGCTGAGTCATAATGTAGTAAGAATTGAAGCTATTTTGAAACCCAGTGTAAGTTGATCTGGTTTGTTCCTAATCACTACTGTCAAACTCCAAACTCCTTTCATGATTTCAGTCAAGTGTGATTGTGCATACAGTTGAATCACCTAGATTTAAATGTCATTTTGGCAAACTATAGTGGGAGGTACTTAATAAATATTCTGTAAGTCAACAAATGCTATATGAAATACATGTTCAACATGGTTCTTATTTGAAAGTATAGAGTTTATACTTAGGGTTCATATGGTGTAGTAGTCAAGTGAGTTTTTGCATCTCTCCCTCCCCCAAATAAATGGCTCCCCTTGAACATTTTACAATATAGTTGAGTTATAAGGACAAAGGTAAATTAATTTATATAGCTAGAATATAGCTAGAATGTGTTAAATTCGGTAATATTAAAATGCCAGAGAGCACAGATGAAAAAATTAATTTACATTCCTGGGAAGGTTTTTAGGAGGATCTGACATTTGAACCAGCCCCTTAAGATTTGGTAGGCTTTCAACAAGCGAAGGTAAGGGGCTAGTTGAATTACTGTTTAAGGATAAGGGATTGGCATGAACAGAAGGGGGAGGATATGGTTTAGGAGTCGTTCAGTGGTTGCCAGCATGAGTATCACTGTGTGTGTATTCAGGGGTGGGGAGGATGTATCATAAGAGATTAAGATGGAATGGTTTATTTTGAAGTCAGATCATAGAGGACCATGAGTGGTGTGTTAGTGACCAAAATTGTGTCTAAGAAAGATTAATCTGGTGGCAGTGTGTAGGTTGGATTGTTGGGGAAGACACTGGAAGTCGGGGTATCAGTTAGTAGGCTAGTTGGATGTAAGGGGTGAGGAAGAGGGAGCAATAGGTAATGATAGCCAGGTTTCAAGGTTGGGTGACTGAGGAGAAATAAATGAAATAAATCAAGTGGAAAAACAGGTTTGGGAGGGAGGATGAGTTTAGATTGAGGTCCTGGTAAGACATCTACTGGTGGGAAATGGATTCTGAAGCTCATGAGAAGTAAATTTGGAAGTAATCCCCTGTAGAAGGTAGTATTTGAAGCCTTTGGTGCGTGCAAGTTCCTAGAGAAGACTGTTGAGCAAATGGAAAAGGGCAAATGATGGGATATTCTTGGATGGCTATGTTTGGAGGGCAGATGGAGGAAAATGAGCCATTAAAACACAGAGAAGTGGTGTTCAGAGAGGGAGGAGAGGCCGGCCCCGTGGCTTAGCGGTTAAGTGCACGCGCTCCGCTGCTGGCGGCCCGGGTTCGGATCCCGGGCGCGCACCGCTTTTCCGGCCATGCTGGGGCCGCGTCCCACATAGAGCAACTGGAAGGATGTGCAGCTATGACATACAACTATCTACTGGGGCTTTGGGGGGAAAAAATAAATAAATAAAATCTTTAAAAAAAAAAAGAGAGGGAGGAGAAAACTAGTAATGAAAGAGGAGAGTCGCCAAAGCTGGAGGGAGGAAAGTCTGAAGGGAAGGAGGAGTGTAATTCATAAGCCCAGATTGTATTTGGAGTGTTAGTGCTTTAGGGAAGTAGAGGATGAGAAAGGATTGAGATGGAGCTAGATTTTAGAGGGAGAGTTTGTCTGAGAAGTTTGGTTACATACCATGAGAGAGCAGAGAATCAGAAAGGCTTTTTTATTGTGGTAAAATATGTATAACATAAAATTTACCATTTTAACCATTTTGAAGTGTATGGTTTAGTGGCATTAAGTAGATTCACATTCTTGTGCAGCCATCACCATCATCCAGGTATTTGAGTAGGGAAAATGATGAGGTAAAGTGTTGCTTAAATATTTTTTGGTTTGATGAGTTATTGGACTATTGTTTTTCCCATCTTATTCAAAAAGTGATTTTATAGTCGCTGTGGGGATTGTTGGAATACCTAAATGTTTGCATGCACTCCCACGTGAAGGTTTTGTAAACTACCACCCCCCACTCAAATGCCATATCCCTATCCTTCTCTCTCCTCTTATCCTGCTTTTTCTTTATAGAGGGTATGACCACTTGATATACTGTATATTTGTTTGTATGTCTTTCACCACCAGAATGAAGGATCCTTGAGACTGTTTTGTCTTGAGAGCAAAGAGAGCAGGGACTGTTTTGTTCATTGCTGTATCTCCAGTGCCTAGCACATACTTAAATACATTTTTGAATAAATGAAAAAGTTCAGACAGGTTGACATCAATTAGAAGTGAGTGCAAAAGGAAAAAAATGGATATAGGCACAAAGTATTTGTTAGAATAAAAATACATACCAAATAATTCTGTGTACTTATTATTGCTGGTATCAACTAGCTCTTTTTTCCCACAGCCAAAGTGTAGAGGCAGATTTGATCAGTTACATAATTTATGGATAGATAAGATAAAAATAAACCACACACTCTGAAGAAGCCTAAGTATTACTGAGATCAGAAAATTATTTCTCCTGAATGCTTTCCTTCATAAGGAAGGTACTGTTTGAATATAATAAATAACATCCTCAAAAAACATCGTTATCAGGAAATACGGAAGACAACCTTTCAGTATAGGTGGAAAACAGTTGGGATAGTTTTAGCATATTTTAAGATTAAACCTAGACTAACGATGTTGACAGTAGCAATGCTAAAAGTTGATGGCTATTAGAGACATTTTGAAAGGAAGAAATGTCAGGGATAGATGAATAGATGGATCTTTACATCGAATGGACTGGCAGTAAATGAAAGGAATGGTCGAAGATGGTAAGTCTTGAACCTTGCATGATTGATTCAGAAAATTGGGAAGTTGAGAAAGGAAAGAATATATAGGATGAAAATGAACTCAGCGCCCCTCCTGCCATGGAAATAGCTTTATTTTCTGATTATAAAAGTATTATATGCTTTTTAAAAAGTATCCCCTTCCCAAATTTTTCCCAGAAAATACTAAAGTATATTAAAAAAAATTCCATATTTTCTTTTTAAAGATTTTTATTTATTTATTTTTTCCCCCCAAAGCCCCAGTAGATAGTTGTGTGTCATAGCTGCACATCCTTTTAGTTGCTGTATGTGGGACGCGGCCTCAGCATGGCCAGAGAAGCAGCGCGTCGGTGCGAGCCCGGGATCCGAACCCGGGTCGCCAGCAGTGGAGTGCGCTCACTTAACCACCAAGCCACGGGGCCGGCCCATATTTTCTTAAGTATTGTATTTTTTTCAGAGTATACCAACAAAGGGTTTAGCTTAATATCTCCTTCAATTTTTCTATATAAAAGCAATGTTAGCCTGGCATTTTTTCTTATCTTCTGAAATGAAAGTATAAGATGGCTTTCATTTCCTAAAAAAGATCTGTTTTCATCAGGATTACAAATTTGCTTTCCAATATTACCATCTTGATTAATTGTTTTCTGCAGTTCACTGGGGAAAATTTTTTTTTTTTTTTTTTTTTTTTTAAAGATTTTATTTATTTTCTTTTTCCCCCCAAAGCCCCAGTGGATAGTTGTATGTCGTAGCTGCACATCCTTCTAGTTGCTGTATGTGGGACTCGGCCTCAGGATGAACGGAGAAGTGGTGCCTCGATGCACACCCGGGATCCGAACCCGGGCCACCAGCATCGCAGCGCGCGCACTTAACCACCAAGCCACAGGGCCGGCCCGACTGGGGAAAATTTGTTATAGCCTCGCTAACAACAGAAGCTATTATACCAGTGAATTTAATTTATTAATTCTTGCACTGTTCTTAAACCTCTGAAACAATTTAGGACTTGCTTTGTAATGCAACTTTTCTGCTGAATCCTGTTCTTCCTCAATTTTCACATTCTTCACAACTTTGAAGATGCTAAATGCCTATTGTTATCCACACAGTGCCTATTGGCATCTATGCTGATTATGGTTATAAATCTGTTCTACAAAGTATTTCTCTACTTTTCAGAAAAACACCATGCCATGCCCAAGTCATCAATGTTACCTTCATTTTTCTTTCTCTTGCATAGAAACAGTCTTATGTATGGTAGAGGGCGTTGTGGTCGTAGTCAAGCTCTTGTCTTTTGGTTTTGTTAATAAGCCTTATCACTTCCAACTTTTTTGTTTGAATGTAAGTGCTTTTCTAGGCCTCTTTCTTAGGCTCACCTGTATTTTCGCAGGACATCCCATTTTCTTTCTTTCTTTTTTTTTTTTGGTGAGGAAGATTAGCCCTGAGCTAACATCCATGCCAATCCTCCTTTTTTTTCCCTTTTTCTCCCCGAAGCCCCAGTAGATAGTTGTATGTTATAGTTGCACGTTCTTCTAGTTGCTGTATGTGGGATGCGACCTCAGCATGGCCGCACAAGCGGTATGTCGGTGTGCGCCCGGGATCCGAACCTGGGCCGCCAGTAGCAGAGCACGCGCACTTAACCACTAAGCCACGGGCTGGCCCCCATCCCATTTTCTTAGAAGACATTTTTACTTAATATGGAGAAGATCACTGTAACATAGAACATGCCTTTCAGTAACAATTATATTGCACGTACGCCATTTCTGATCAGGTAGCAGTGTTCTCTCCTTTTGCCAATGTGATTATTGTGAAAAAAAGCACATACAAATAAAGTAAATAGCGATTAGAATTAGAGAAACATAATCTTTTTTTTTTTTTTTAAGATTTTATTTATTTATTTTTCCCCCCAAAGCCCCAGTAGATAGTTGTATGTCATAGTTGCACATCCTTCTAGTTGCTGTATGTGGGACGCGGCCTCAGCATGGCCGGAGAAGCGGTGCGCGCCCGGGATCCGAACCCGGGCTGCCAGCAGTGGAGCGCGTGCACTTAACCACCAAGCCACAGGGCTGGCCCGAGAAACATAATCTTTTGTTGTTGTTGTTGTTGAGGAAGATTGGCCCTGCGCTAACATCTGTTGCCAGTCTTCCTCTTTTTTCCCTTTTCTCCCCAAAGCCCCAGTACACAGTTGTGTAGCATAGTTGTAGAGTTGTAGCTCTTCTATATGGAACACTGCCTCAGCATGGCTTGATGAGTGGTGAGTAGGTCCATACCCAGGATCCGAATCGGGGAACCCCGGGGGCTGCCAGAGCGGAATGTGCAAATTTGACTGCTATGCCACCCGGCCGCCCCCTACAGAAACATAATCTGTTAGTACCACTTTAGGGAAAGGTTTGAGGAGGAGTTTAAGGCATGATGGGGCGATATACCAGAAAGTGAATTAATAGCAATATATCACTGCTATTTCCAGGTAGTAATCACACGTGTTATTCTCTCTGGAAGAAATCATGGATCAGAACTGGCATGGCCTGCTGCTTAGATTATTTTTTCTCCCTTTGGCAAGAGGGGGATTGGGCCTACTTAGAGGAAGTAGTGGAAGAACCAGGAATGCATATTAAACTGTATTTTAATATGCGTTTCTGAGTTAGAACATCTTACATTTGTATTACCCATTCCAGTTTACTTTGTGCATTGCCTTTTTTTGTATTTGTTATGTGAATCCACTTAATACATGCACTAAAAGTAGATTAACACTTGCTCATATGTTATTACTTTTTTCCTGTCATTCAAGTAGTTATATTTCTGTGTAGACAAAGCTGTCATTCTGACTTTTATGACTTTTGAGTTTCATGTCTTGCTTAGTCCAACCAAAGGATAAAAAAATACTAAAACTAAATTATTTTAGGGGCTGGCCCCGTGGCATAGCGGTTAAGTGTACACACTCTGCTGCTGGTGGCGGGTTCGGAACCCCGGGCGCGCACCAATGCACCGCTTCTCAGGCCATGCTGTGGTGGCGTCCCATATAAAGTAGAGGAAGATAGGGACAGATGTTAGCCCAGGGCCAGTCTTCCTCAGCAAAAAGAGGAGGATTGGCATGGATATTAGCTCAGCGCTGATCTTCCAAAAGGGAAAAAAAAAACATTTAAAAAAAACTAAATTATTTTAGTAAAATTGGTATTATGTATAATGTGATATAAGTTTTGGACTTAGTCCTCTCTTTCCCAATGGACAATTGTATAAATTCCCAAGGAGCCTGTTTTGTCTAGCATGTTCTGTTGATCTGTTTATTCTGGTATTTATCCCACTTTGTTTTAATTACTCTATTGTAAAAATTATAAAGCTTCTTGTTTCATTTTGAGTCTATTATAACCCTGACATCAAAATCTGGCAGAGCACAGAAACACTCTGGACCAATTCCATTATAGATGCCAGCATCCTCAGTAAAATCTTAGCAAGTTGAAACCAGCAGAATATTAAATGACCAATGGGATTCTATTTAGGATTGCTAAGATAATGTATTCCTGTTACTACTAGTATTGTACATTAATACATTAAAGCAGAAACAGTCTCATGATCATGGATGAATAATAATATAAACATATGTTGAAAAGGCATTTGAAAAAATTCAGCTTCCATTCTTGACCTTTAAAAACAAACCAAACAAAAAAAAACCCAACTTAGAACCCTAGGAAAAGAATGAAACTGCTTTAATATATGAATAATCGTTGTTGGAAATCAGCAGTAATTCTATGTATATTTAAGTCAGGAGTAATAAAAGGATGTATATCACTACTGTTGTTCGTATTTTTTGGTGATGTTCTAGCTAGTGCAGGAAAAGGAGACAAAAAGCAAGACACAAATAATGGAAGCAAAGAAACCAAATGATAAGTTACTAAACAATGATCTACTTTAAAAATCCAGGAGAGTCAACTGAAAGTTAGAAACAAGAGCTAAAATAGATATCTGAATATGATATTTAAAAATTTATAATTTTATTTAATGAATTAAGAAAAAATGAAAATCTTTTAAAAACATGTAAATGACAAGAACAGCATGTCATTTAATTGTAATTAGCATGTAAAATAAAGCTCACCTCACTAATAAAGTAACAGTAAGTTATATTTTTCCTACCCAATTAGAATACAAAATGTTATTTGTAGCTGTAGTGAATTTAAAATAACTACAGGGCCGGCCCTGTGGCTTGGTGGTTAAGTGCGTGCGCTGCGATGCTGGTGGCCCGGGTTCGGATCCCGGGTGCGCATCGAGGCACCACTTCTCCGTTCATCCTGAGGCCGAGTCCCGCATACAGCAACTAGAAGGATGTGCAGCTACGACATACAACTATCCACTGGGGCTTTGGGGGGAAAAAATAAAATAAAATAAATAAAATCTTTAAAAAAAAAAAAATAAAAATAAAAAAAAATAAAATAACTACAGATAGGGAGTTTACTAATTAAAATTTAGCACATAACTGCAATGAAATATTTTAAACTTTGGGATGTATTTTAAATCTATATCAGCAATTTAAAAAACATCTGCTAGGGGCCAGCCTAGTGGTGCAAGTGGTTAAGTGCTCGTGCTCTGATACAGCGGCCCCCGGGGTTCGCAGGTTCGGATCCCGGGCGCGCGCAGACGCACTGCTTGGCAAGCCATGCTGTGGCGGGGTCCCATATAAAGTAGAGGAAGATGGGCACGGATGTTAGCCCAGGGCCAGTCTTCCTCAGCAAAAAGAGGAGGATTCGCAGATGTTAGCTCAGGGCCGATCTTCCTCACACACACACACACACAAAGTATACTTAGGATAATTTTGGGCCGGCCCCATGGCTTAGCGGTTAAGTATGTGCGCTCCGCTGCTGGCGGCCAGGGTTCAGATCCCGAGTGCGCACTGACACACTACTTCTCTGGCCATGCTGAGGCCGCGTCCCACATACAGCAGCTAGAAGGATGTGCAGCTATGACATACAACTACGTACTGGGGCTTTGGGGGGGGGCGGGAAATAAATAAAAAATAAATAAAACTACATCTGCTTAAAAAAAAAATCTGCTTACCTGTTCTTCATTTATAAGGAAGGCTGTGAAAGGACTTTCTGCTTAGAGTGCAAGGAAGCACACGATGGATATGAATGTCTTACCTTCTGGAATGTTTTCGTTGATAATTACAAACTAAATTTGACTAATCTAGTCATTCAGGTTGATAATGCACTAACGTGTAGCTGTTTTTTTATTTAAACAAAAGCGTTACAGATGCAGCAAGAGACTTTGACTTTTGCACGCCAGTGTCTCAGATTTGTATAATGTAATCACTGGTCACCGTCGACTTAAGTAAATGATGAGAGTTTTGATGTTGTAAATGTCAGGTGCATTTGGCTCTAAATCACACACAGCTCTGTAACTTTGAGTTTCGAGTTTATCAAGGAAGTGGGAGGAGGTAGGAGAGACACCAATGGGGAGGGGATATTACATGGTTCAATTAATGTGTTATGCTAACCGTCTGATGGCATCTATATATTACTGCATCTCATTTCTTTGTGAAATTGTTTTCTTTCACCCTTTTAAAGCCAGTGGAATGCAGTTAAGCCAAACCACCAGTTAGCATGGAAAATATTTTCTGTTGGCTTTGGATCCAGCTTCTTCCTTAGTTTGCCTTAAGAACTGCTTACTTTCCATCTAGATGGTCAGTGGCCATCTACCTCTAGCCTCAGTGCTTCTTACTTTCTTATTTTCTGGATTTAAATTTGGCTTTTCTGTGTATTGCTTTAGGGATCTGCTCTTCCTGTCACTTGGAAATAGTCTGCACATTTGACTGTCAATCAAACATTTTATCTGGGCTTTGTGTAATATTTGTCTTAAGTTTTTATCATAGCCATAGATCCATTGAAAAGCTAGTAGAGACTTTAAAACACACATGTGTGCGTGCACACAGTCAACTTTTATTTTATGATTTTTTTTTTTTTTGGTGAGGAAGATCGGCCCTCAGCTAACATCTGCCAATCCTCCTCCTTCTTCTTCTTCTTTTTTTTTTTTTTTTTTGCTGAGGAAGACTGGCCCTGGGCTAACATCCGTGCCCATCTTCCTCCACTTTATATGGGTAGCTGCCACAGCATAACTTGACAAGCGGTGCGTCGGTGCGCGCCCGGGATCCGAACCAGCAAACTCTGGGCTGCTGCAGTGGAGCACGCACACTTAACTGCTTGTGCCACCGGGCCGGCCCCCATGAATATTTTTTAAAAGACTCACCACCAATAAGTTCTTCTTTCTTTCTCTTTACCTAAAATAAGCCTTTCCCAATCATAAAAACAAATATTGTAGAACATTTGCAGAAATTTAGGGAGTTTAATTTTTAATAATTTATTTGGGATTCTTTCTTTCTAGGTGCTCTACAGCCAATTTAGAAATTTATGCATGTGTACAACAAATGAAAGAGTGGGACTATCAGTTTGGGTTATTTTAGTTTCTTGGTAGATTTTAAGGTGAGTTAAACACTTCGTAAGAAAATGCTATTGTAGGCAGGTCTGAAACCAAAGCCAAGAATTCAGTGCTGTAGTGGAAAGAAGCAGTTAATTTGGAGTTTGATAACTTGCCTTCAAGTCCAGGATCTACCAATAAATAGCTAGCTTTCAAATCTTGGGGAAAAGATAGATTATTTAATAAAATGGCCTGGAACAACTGGCTAATCATATTGGGGGTAGGTGTATGGGAGCTAGATTTATATCTTTGTGTTTACATAAATTATAAAAGGATTCTGATAGTTATTGAGTGCTTACTATGTGCCAATTGCTAGGTTAGACACTGTGCATGCATGAATGTATTCCTCCAACAGACCTTATGAAGTAGACACTGTTAGCCTCATTTTACAGATGAGGAACCTGACCTTGGCCAAACAATTAGCCAATAGTTGAAATAAAACAAAAGATAACATCATTAAAAGAAAGCCACCAAGAATATTTTACTCTGGGATTGAGGGAGGAAGGCTTTTCTAAGCATGACAAACCAAAGAGCCATGAAGAAGACTGACTTTTTTACAAAAAACTTTGCTTGAACTTCTGTTCAGGAAAAAGTGAAAATTTAAAAAGGTAAATCAAGAACATTTAAAAACAAAAATGGCAGTTATAAGGAGCCATAATGCTTAAAAAGCTCACCCAAATCCATATGAAAAAGCTGTATCACTTAACGTAAAAAAAGGCAAAAAATATTAATAGGTAATGCATGTAAGAAATATAACTTGTTGGGGCCTGCCCGGTGGCACAAGTGGTTAAGTGTGCACGCTCCGCTGCGGCGGCCCGGGGTTCGCCGGTTCGGATCCCAGGCGCGCACTGACGCACTGCTTGGCAAGCCATGCTGTGGCGGCGTCCCATATAAAGTAGAGGAAGTATGGGCATGGATGTTAGCTCAGGGCTAGTCTTCCTCAGCAAAAAGAGGAGGATTGGCATCAGATGTTAGTTCAGTGCTGATCTTCCTGACACACACACAAAAAGAAATATAACTTGTCGATGGGAAAAGGATAATATCCCATGTTAGCAAGGCTGTAGGGAAATAGGTACCTACAGTGTTTCTGGGAATATAAATTAAAATAAAATTTTTATGGATGATATGCATGTTCCTTTGACTCACAGTTACAGGAGTTTAGATTCTAGGTATAACTTTCACAAATGTACAAGGACAGTACAAAGATGTTTTGTGGCAGTATTATTTATAATTGAAAAAAATGTGTGGGAAGGAACCAAATGTCTTATGTTCATACCATACTTAAATGACCATAAAGTATAAAATGGTATGATCCTATTTTCTGTACTATATGGCGGTATACTCAAAATCGAAAAGAATGTACAGCAAATTGTTAACAGTGGTTACTTTTGGAGGATGAGGAGGTAGAGTGACTGCTTCCATTGTATTTTCCTGTGTTATTTTAGAATAAATTGCTTTTTTCAAGATTAAAAAAATCAAAGTACAAAAGAAAGTTGAAAATACCCTACCACTTAGTAATAGCCATCACCTACATTTGATGAACATCATTCCAGATAGTTTTTTTTTTTTTTTTGTGAGGAAGATCAGCCCTGAGCTAACATCCATGCTAATCCTCCTCTTTTTGCTGAGGAAGACCGGCTTTGAGCTAACATCTGTTGCCAATCCTTCTCCCCCCCGCCCCCACCAAAGCCCCAGTAGATAGTTGTATGTCATAGTTGCACATGCTTCTAGTTGCTGTATGTGGGACGCGGCCCCAGCATGGCCGGAGAAGCGGTGCATCAGTGCGCACCCGGGATCCGAACCTGGGTCGCCAGTAGCGGAGCATGCGCACTTAACCGCTAAGCCACGGGGCCAGCCCCCCAGACACTTTTAATGCATATATGCTTGCAGAAATGTGGAGTTAATAATGTGCATACCATTTATAAATTTTAAATTGTTTGTTTGCATTTGACTGAAAAACAAAAACAAAAATGAAAACTGCTGATACTATTGAAAACATGATCAAACTACAGGTAGATGTTTATTACTACAAGACGAAATGAATTCCTAAAAGAGTCCTCAAGTTGAGAGAAGAAAATTATAAAAACCTCTGAATAGTTCTGAGTCTTTTTTGGAAGAATCCATTGACTTATTGATGACCAGGATGAGAGAATAAGCACATACATATATTCCTTCTTCTCTTCTCCTGACTATACACACACACACACACACACACACACACCTTCTTTTTGCTTAGTCCTATTTTTATGTTATCAGGATTTATAAAATATTTTTAAAAGTTAATAACCATTTATGGTTGTTTAGTTTTAGTTATATATTTAAATGAGGTCAGTAATTACACTGGTCTTTTCACTTTGGTGTTTCTACAGAATTCTTTATTTTGATTATTTCCCAGCGGTTATTTCAAGAAGTGCCACTTCTTAAGTCCTTAAGTCCACAATACTTGTGAAGGCTTATTGCCATCCTATTTCCAATTCTTCTTTAGGTTTCACTTTCTTTGTATCACACTTTTCCTCAAAATTCTGTAATTATTCGTTTACTATTACTGTTACCTGTGTTGAATGTTGTGGAGAGACCTGAGGCTAACCTGATTCTACCTGCCCATCTATATTTGACTTGCTTTTTTTCTGCCTGGATGCCCATGATATTGTTTATCTTTAGTAAAGCTCAGTACCTCTCATCTGGCAGATATTTTGGTATTGTTTATTTTGTACCAGTTTTTTCCTGGGTGTGGACTATGTTTTCAACCTGCATTTGTAGTTATTTATTGTAGGCGAGTTTTATATATTTATTGTATTTATGACATTTTATATTCTAATTTCTTCAGGAATACCAATTTAACTTACATAAATCTCTTTTATCTGTACTCTGTTCAGCTATATAATTGTTTATCTTTTCATTTAAGGTATGATTTCCTAAAGTTATGACCATGATTTTGTGTGTGTGTGTGGTAATCTCTGTTTGTTTTTTATTTAAAGTTACGACCATGATTTGTTTTTAGGTTTTTTTTTTTTTTCAAAAAATTTTCTTCATTTCTAATATGATGGTAATCTCTGTTTTTTATTTCTATTTCTTTTCTAAGCTCTTCTAGCTTGTCTTTAAGGTCTCTCTTGCTTTATAATGTCTTCTTTAAAAAAGAGATATTTCTGTAATTTCTGAGACTATTTTTCTGAAGGCTTCCTGGGTTTTTATATGTATTATTAGGTGGTTGAAGTGAATTGGAATGGAGATTCAAGAACCTCATCATTATGCTAGGAGAATTTTGATTGTGAGGCTATTCGTGCAAGTGATGATACAAGGGATAGTTAGGAAATGTTAAACTTCGCTTTGAGGTTGCTGAAACCATGGGAGTAGGTGAATACAAAAGAAAGCAAATTCCGTGTATTGAACTATGAAGTAGAGTAATTTACCTCATCTTATTGTGCAAAAACAAGTAGATAAGGAGATTAGAATTGTTAGTAAGTAAAAGGAAGCTGGTTTTTGAAAAATTTATACCCAGAAACCTCAATTTAATTTGAGCAAAACTTAAGAAAATCAGGATGAAGTAAAGTGGTTAATGATTCTCACCCTCAGTTGATGTCAGTCGGAATAGACTTCTCCCTTCACCTATTGTGGGGGTGAGAGGTGGTGCTCATACCCTGCCATCCCTGCTGAGAACCACTTGTATCTCCTGGGTGATGTGGTTGAGGGTAAAAGGAAAGTTGAGAACCACTGCTATCAAGTATTAGAGGGGAAATTGGCTGGAGACCAAGTGGGATGTAAGCTTAAAAATTTGACTCTTTGAATTGGAGAAAAAGGTATTCTTAGTTGGAAGCAATAGAAATTGAACTAGAATAAGTTTAGACAAAAGAAATTTGACTCTTAACCAAATTTGTGGAAGAGGGGTCAGGAATGGTACCAGGTGTAAAACTAGAATTCTGTTAGGACCTCTCTTCTTGTTGCTTACTTTTGCTTATTTAACTCCATTTTGGCTTCATTTTCACATTATCAGCTTTCTCCTTGAGATTTGAACTGTGGCTTTGACACTTCTCAGGCATTTATATCATAGCTTCCCCATGGGTTGGGACTCCCCTTCTTTAAATCCACTTTGAAAAATCCACCCGAAGGTCTCATTCTTTTGGTTTGAGCCAGGTATTCATTGACTCATTCTTATGGCCCAGGCCTATGGGGGCTTTGTTTTGCAGCTACTACTAGAAGCAAACAGTTGGATGTGATGTTTGGAGGTGGGTAGTATTTCCCAAAAGAAGTGTTTAAGGTATGGCTTGTTCTCGAGATTCTAAAGAACATTTTTTCTGTATTTCTTTTATAGCCTGTAGTCTAATGAATAATTTTAAAGGAAGAAAATGGACAACTAACGTTTATTGTAGCCTAAAATGGACAGTCTTTTGCATGTATAACATCTCTCATCTATCTTGCAACACTGCTGTGGGTTTTACTGTACTTTACTGATGGGGAAAATGAGACTCAAACAAAAAAAGAAATGACTCATTTAAGATGATAAGGCTAGTGACAGAGTTGGCATTTAGACCCAGGTCTGACTGACATAATACCATGCTGTGCCCAAAACGATGGCCCAAATTTTCTATTGTGAAATGAAATTCAGAAGTCCTCCAAAATCTTGTCTTTATCAAATTTATTTCTAAAAAATAAATGAGACCACAAAGTAGGTTGAAGCTTATATGAACTATAGACTATAGTGTCAAAGCATAACAATTTCTGTACTGTGAGGAATTCCTGCTGTAGCAAATCTTGGCAGAGATGTGTGATGATGCTACTGTGTTTAAGCACAGGCAACAACATATTTAGGACTTAGTGTTGAAGAACCCTTAGATAAGTATTTGAAGAGGGTGTTAGTAAGGTGAAATATTGCAGGTAGCCGAACCTCCTTGGGTGTTACTTTAGGAACGTGGTCCAGTATTCTGCCAAGCAAATCCTTTCAGAACCATATTGGCAAAATCTTTGCAAGATATGGTCTCTGACCTCTTATGCTTCTCTGCTCCATATTCCTTATGTTTTTGAAGCATGGTAAAAAAAATCTTCTGGGTTGAAAATGTTTTAGATTAGGAAATCGGATAGCCCCAGCTCTAGCCTATGGCGTAGTATAAAGAAAAAAATTCTAATTTTAAGCAGACTTTTAAAGTTTACCAGAAATCTGTAAAGATGATTAAATTGATGCATTTTAAAATCTGTAAAGGAAATATAAATAAACCTTTGCAGTTGTTGCTGATACATTACTTTTTTCAATATTGATTAATTAATGGAAGCTTGAAGGAAACGAATGTTTTCCCAGTTAATTTTGGTGATTTGGTTTGTGGCAATTTATATGTTTTAAAGTAATAATGGCAATTTATTCCTTGGATAATAAGGTCAAAATTACTTTGACAAACCTTTTCAATATTTAGGAGGAGTAATTGGATAGTGTCTGGGTAAAGGGTCTATTTGTGATTTCAAAAGTTCAAAATCAAGCCAGTGTAAAAATAATCCCTTTACAAAAATGCCCCTTACAGCCAGCTGTGTGTTGTATAAATAAACTTGACAGGAATGCACATTCCCTGGAGTAGGAGACCACAACCACCAAGATACAAAGGAAAATCAGTGCTAGGCTATAAATATCAGTTTGTATTTGGCTTTGCAGGCATTAGACTTAGTCTTGGCAAAGTATATTTACAGTTAAAGTAGCTTATTTCCTTAATAGTCATGTATAAAATGTCATATAGTTGGGTCTTTGAACGTTGTTAGCCTGAGGCCTCGTATTTTTTGCTGCAGCTCAGTGAAGTTTTATTTTCACGTGATTGACAAAATATTGTAAAACATTATTTTAGACTACATTAAACTGCTTTTTTAGCATTTTTTAAAAAAACTTTTATTGAGAAAAATTTTAAACATAGAATAATAGCAAAGTAGGCTAATTGGTATAATGAATCTCTTTGTGCTCACCTAGCCTCTCAACAGTTATTAGGTCACGACCAATCTTGTTTTTTTTGTGTGTGTGTGAGGAAGATCAGCCCTGTGCTAACATCTGCCAATCTTCCTCTTTTTTGGCTGAGGAAGACTGGCCCTGGGCTAACATCTGTGCCCATCTTCCTCCACTTTATATGGGACGCTGCCACAGCATGGCTTGCCAAGCGGTGCGTCAGTGCGCGCCCGGGATCCGAACCTGAGAATCCCGGGCCGCCGCAGCGGAGTGCGCACACTTAACTGCTTGCGCCACCCGGCTGGCCCCCCAATCTTGTTTTTATCTGTCTCTACTCGTATCCCTTATGATTTTAGAACACATCCCAAACATCATCATTTGTCTGTAAATATTTCAGTATCTCTAAATATTTAAAAAATGGGGGTAAAAAGCCAACACATTACTATTACCACACTTAAAAAAAATAACAATAATTTAATATTATTAATATTATATTAAAATGTTAATATTATCTAATATCTAGTCAGCCTTCAGATTTTCACTTGTGTCATAAATTTTTTTAAAGTTTGTATTCAGTCCTCTTTTTTGTTCCCCTTGCGATGTATTTATTGAAGATTCCGGGCCTTGCCCTTTAGAATTCCCCGCAGGGTAGATTTTGCTAATTGTGACCCAGGGATGTCCTTGAATGTGTTTCTCTGTCTGTGTTTTCTATCAGTTGTTAATTATACAATTGTGGCTTGAACAGGTTCAGGTTTGTGAGTCAGATGACATCACGTCATAAGTGTTGGTTTGTTTGTTTATCAGAAGACACATAATGTCTGGTTTTCTTTCTTTTTAAAATGCCTAGATTAAAAGGGCAAAATGGCAATGTTTCAATTATTTTTCACTTTTCAAGTGGACTA
Organism: Ceratotherium simum simum; assembly: GCF_057802395.1. Taxonomy (NCBI): domain Eukaryota; kingdom Metazoa; phylum Chordata; class Mammalia; order Perissodactyla; family Rhinocerotidae; genus Ceratotherium; species Ceratotherium simum. Next base: position 13,636,221 of record NC_141915.1, read on the forward strand.
TTTATATAGAGAGATACCTCATTTGATCAAATAGTAGTTACTATTAGATTACTTGGCAATACAGTTTGGGAAGAAAAGGAAGACTAAATTTTGGTTCTTTTGCTTTTTTTAATTGGTTTTCAAAATAACAAAATGGTTTACTAGCATCCTGTAATGGTGATTAGTAGTTTTTATTATTGTTTTTAATATCACTGTTTATAAACTTTGTGTTGTTAACTGTTGATACTCAAATTGTCCCATATTTGGCCAGTAGGAGCCTCTTCAAGTTGGCTGAATCCTTTTAACAAGACCACAGTGTATTTGATAGCTTCCTTTGTATCTGGTATATATGAGATGAACCTGGAACATTTTCTGCCCTACACCTGGAATCAGCCATTTCTCTGAAGAGCCCTGGTCCCTTTCAGTGGTAAATTATATTTGGAGACCATATTCTGGGCACTAGGGATTCTCATTGCTACGGGGTTGGTCATTTTTTCTAGACCTGAAGTAGACAGAGCTCAGAATTTTTAAAGCTATATCATGAATTCATACTGATACTTCCAATTCAAATTCAGGACTGTAGAGTTTTACTTTTCGTATGATCTCCTCATTCTCTTTTAGTCTTATTCTTGAATAATGACTCTATCATAGCAAGTCTGCTCATGCATTATTTTCCATTACTTATACCTATCCAAATCATTATTCTCAAGGACATTTCCTTGTCCTTGGTTTCCTTTTTACTCATGGGTTGTAGACCACTCTGGCCCACTGTAGTTTCCAGATTCATAGCATGCACAATCATCGAACAATCATTTGACACTCCAGGATATACTGAGTTTTAAAAATCAAAGTATAACATACATCCAGAAAAGTGCATAAATATTATATATAGCATGCCATTACCAGCATCCCAGAAGTCTGTTTCATGCTTCCTCCTAGATACTACTGTCACTTCCCCTTCAAAGGAAAAAGAAAAAAAAGATAACTGTTGTCCTGATTTTGAATATTATTGATTAGTTTTGCCTGCTATAGAACTTTAAAATTTTGTTTTAGCATTCATGATTTGTGGGAAAGAGAGCTCTTTCTAGCTCTTTCCAACTCCAATTGTGTCTAGGTAGCATTCAGAAAAGTTGTATCTTCATCTTTGTCACCTTCAAAACTTCTCTGTAATACCTTAGGAATATAAGTAAAAACCCAAACCTGGGCACTTCTTGGTTTAAATATTTGTCTTAAGCAGGCTAGATTTTTGTGTTTGTTAGCTATTCCCACCCCCTTACCCCCCCCCCCATTGTATTTGTACCCTTTGCATCTTTCCCCTTTCTTTTGATTTACAGGAACTCTCTTTGTATTAAGGATGTTAGACTTTAATTATTATGTTGCAAATATTCTCTCCCAGTCTCTCGTTTGTATTTAAACTTTATTGCTGTACTAGATTTAAAATATTTTGTGTAGTATAATCTGACTGTTGAATTTTGTGTCCTGCCTAGAAAGGCCACCTTCAACCAATGTTATGTAAAAGAAAAATTCTGTATTTTCTTTTTTAATTTTATTTATTTTATTTTTTTCCCCCAAAGCCCCAGTAGATAGTTGTATGTTATAGCTGCACATCCTTCTAGTTGCTGTATGTGGGACGCAGCCTCAGCATGGCTGGACAAGCGGTGCATCGGTGCACGCCCAGGATCCGAACCTGGGCCGCCAGCGGTGGAGCGCGTGCACTTAACCGCTAAGCCACGGGGCCAGCCCTGTATTTTCTTTTAGTTGTTATTTTTTTTATTTATTTTATTTTATTTTTATTTTTTCCCCCAAAGCCCCAGTAGATAGTTGTATGTCATAGTTGCACATCCTTCTAGTTGCTGTATGTGGGACGTGGCCTCAGCATGGCCGGAGAAGCGGTGGTGCGTTGGTGTGCGACCGGGATCCGAACCCCGGGCCGCCAGCAGCAGAGCTTGAGCACTTAACCGCTAAGCCACGGGGCCGGTCCATCTTTTAGTTATGTTTTGTTGTTTGTTTATATCTGTAATCCATCTGGATTTGATTGTAGTCTGAGGTATCCCTGTCAACATTTAAATGCAGATAGAATGTTTAAACATCTTTTTTTGGTCTTTCCCATGAAAAACCCTGCTTGAATTTTATCTACCTATGGCTACTACACTTTTTCATCCACAAACTTCTAGAAGAAGTTTCCACTCATATTTTTCTACCTCACCTTCTTTTTGTCAGCTCAGTGTTGCCTGCATGGCCTCTGCCTTACCTTTACACTGAAACTACTTATGCCTGGAGCAGCCTTGGCTTTCTTTTTACTGAACCAAGTGGACTGAAATTTTGACCTTCTCTTTCCTGAGCAGTGTGTATTTATCCTTGTTGGCAACTTTCTCCTTGAAATGTGTCTCCTTTGGCTTCTTTGATATAGCTTTTTGCTGGTTTTTGTTTTTGCTTTTTTTTTTTTTTTTTTTGGTGAGGAGATCAGCCCTATGCTAACATCTGCCAATACTCCTCTTTTTTTCCTGAGGAAAACTGGCCCTGGGCTAACATCCGTGCCCATCTTCCTCCACTTTATATGGGACACCGCCACAGCATGGCTTGCCAAGCGGTGTGTCGGTGCGCGCCCGGGATCCAAACCCGTGAACCCCGGGCCGCCGCAGTGGAGCGCGTGCACTTAACCGCTTGTGCCACCAGGCCGGCCCCCACGGTTTTCTTCTTTCTTCTCTGTCTTACCCTTCTTGGTCACTTTTGTAGCCTCTTCTATTTTTATCCCCCAAATATTGGTATTCGCTAGAGTTAATTCAGTTAGATCCTCTATAGTTTACACTTACGCTCATCCTTGGATGATGCCATCCATCTTAAGACTTCAGTTATCAACAGTATTCTGATAACCCCCAAGTCTCTATCTTTAGCTCAGATTTCCTTTTTTTTTTTTTTAATTTTATTTATTTATTTATTTTCCCCCAAAGCCCCAGTAGATAGTTGTATGTCATAGTTGCACATTTTCTAGTTGCTGTATGTGGGACGCGGCCTCAGCATAGCCGGAGAAGCAGTGTGTCTGTGCGCGCCCGGGATCTGAACCCAGGCCGCCTGCATCGGAGCGCACGCACTTAACCGCTAAGCCACGGGGCCGGCCCTCAGATTGCCTTTTAAAACAATGTATTTATGCCTGTTAGGCATTTAAAACTAAATGTATCATCATTTCTTCCCCTCACCCCTCAAATCAGCACATCTTCTTGTATTTCCCATTTCGGAGAATAAATAGACTCTTATCCAATTGCTCTGCACAGAAACCTGTTTGTCATTTTAAAAAATTGAGGTAAAATTCAAATAACATAGAATAAAAGAATTAGGAAAGATCATCAAGTATAAGGAAGTGTCATTAGAGACTAAGGCAAGATTATCCACACCCTTGTATTCCCAGTTATTATATACAGGTGTGACAGCTGGGCGGTGAAGAAGGTTGATGGGGGAAAACTTGATTCATTTGAAATATGATGTTGGAGGAGAGCTCTACGGATACCCTGGACTGCCAGAAAGACAAACAACTGGATCCTAGAGCAAATTAAGCCTAAACTGTCGTTGGAGGCAAAAATGATAAAATTGAGACTGTCCCACTTTGGGCACATCATGAGAAGGCAGGATTCTTTGGAAAAGACGATAACGCTGGGAAAAGTAGAAGGCAGCAGGAAAAAGGGAAGATCAAATATGAGGATGGATTGACTCCGTAAAGAAAGCCATAGGCGTGAGTCTACAGAAGCTGAATAGGGCTCTTGAGGACGGGACGTTGTGGATATCACTCATCCATAGGGCTCCAGGAGTCGGAGTCGACTTGAGTATGCGGAACAACAAGCCTTTTTAAAGTGTACAGTTCAGTGGTATTTAGTGTATTCACAATGTTGTGCAACCACATCATTTGAATCTTTAGTTTCAAAACTTTGTGATCACCCCGTAAAACACCCCCATACCCATTAAGTAATCATATCCCATTTCCCCCTTCCCCTATCCATTGGTAATCTCTTTTCCACTTTCTGTCTCTGGATTTGCCTTTCCTGGATATATCATATAAAAGGAGTCGTACAGTATGTGACCATACGTGTCTGATTTCTTTCACTTAGCTTGATGTTTTTGAGGTTCATCTTAGTTGTAGCATATATCAGTACTTCATTCCTTTTTATGGCTGAATAATATTCCATTGTATGTATATACCATAATTTATCCGTTCATTCGTTGATGGACATTTGGGTTGTTTCCACCTTTTGACTATTGTGAGTCATGCTGCTACATGAACATTTGTGTACAACTTCCTATGTGGACAGATGTTTTCATTTCTTTTGGGTATATACGTAGGAGTGGAATTGCTGAGTTATATGGTACTGTATATTTTGCTTTTTGAAGAATTGTGTGTCATTTTTTGACTTATTATTTTAACCCCCACATCACCAAGCTTTTGGTTGATTGATTCTGTCTCCTAAATATTCCTGTTTTCCATCATTATTTTCACTACCATATACTAAGGGTACACTTTTCAGGATTACTTTAATAGCTTCCTTTTTGGTTTCTTTGTCATCCCCATGGCCTTATTCTATGTCATCTCTCACACACTGCAAGATTGGTTTTTAAAAATGTAAATCTCATGAGGTCATCTCATTGTTTTAAAAACAAAACAAAACAAAACAAAACACAAGCCCTTCAAAGGCTCATCATTGCCCTCTGGATGAAGTCCAAACTTACATGGCTTACAAAGGCTCTTTGCTGTCCAGCTTCTGACATTCTCTCTAGTTTCAACTGCATGCCGCCCCCCTTTGGTTCTAGCCATATACTCATCTCTGTATTTCAACTTTTTGTATATGCTCCTCTGTCTAAACCTTGCACCTCTCCCACCCAAATCTTTTGTCTTATTTCAGACGTCTCCTCTCTTTTTAGAAACCTTTTCTGTCTCTTCATGATTATAATGTGTCCTTCTTTTGTGCTCTTCCAAATTGCTGTACTAATGTTGGAGCATTTACTATACATTGTAATTGCCTGTTTATTTCTGTGGGAATCAGGAGATGATATTCAAGTGCCAGGTGGTATAGTACAGACTAAAAGTATAATTAATAGGAATTTAGCAGAAGTCAAAAGAAGATTATTTGGTAAATTATTCAGGGAAGGCCTCATGGAGGAAGATAGTGCTTGAACTGGACTTTGAAGGAAGCATTCATGAAGGTATGGTAATCATCTGCCACCACAGGTAGATTAAACCTGTTAAATACCCATGGATTTCTAGACCTATGAGGATCCATGCTAGGGGCAAAAGCCATGACAATAGTGAGATGTTGAACATTCCCTCAACATTGCTTTTGCGTTAGTTAAATGAAGCAAGCGTTGGACATAGTCAATCCTGTAGAAGGAAAGCATGGAAAGAATGTGCAAAAGATTTTAAGAACTTATGGTGTATTGACAAAAGTGAGAAGCAAGGTTGTACTTTATGGGAAGTGTAAGGAAGTTTTCAAGGGTAATTTTGACCACACGTGCTAATTTCACAGCCTTCCTAACTACATTTATGAAACTCCACTGGACTTCTGATGGAAAATGCAACAACTAGGTGATTTCTGGGTAAATTATAGAATCTTCCATAAGACTCTCGTATACAGTGTTGGAGAACATGATCTGAGTAATATAATAGTGTTCATTTAGGGGCCCGACCCCATGGCTTAGTGGTTAAGTGCACAAGCTCCGCTACTGGTGGCCCGGGTTTGGATCCCAGGCGCACAGCGATGCACCGCTTGTCTGGCCATGCTGAGGCGGCGTCCCACATAGAGCAACTAGAAGGTTGTGCAACTATGACATACAGCTATCTACGGGCGCCTTGGGGAGAAAAAGGGAAAAAAAGGAGGAGGATTGGCAATAGATGTTAGCTCAGGGCTGATCTTCCTCAAAAAAAAAAAAAAAATTAGTGTTCATTTAGAAAAAGGTTGGAAATGAGATAACTCAGTGTAGAAAATAACTGCTCATATTGCAGTTGTCTGTGCTCTACCCTATCCCTCAATTGACAGTAAAAGTGGAACTTTCAGCTCTTTTCTAGTATGTCTGCAACGTAGTTGGCACTCAGTAAATATTTACATGCATAAACAAAACAACAAGATTAAAATGCAATTCGTACCTTAATGTCTTTGCATTCTCAGTATCTTTTTTTTATATCTTAGAATAGCTATTTAAAAGTAAAAATGCGTTTCTTGTGTTTTGAAATACAGTGCTGATTTAAAAGTATTTATAAAAGTCTACTTTGCCTGTTAGAAATATTAGACTTAAAAAAATCTCCCCTCAAATTTTGAGAAAAGAAGCCATTCATGTTTAAATATAAATAAACTTGCACTTTTGGCTCTTTCTGTGTTTCACTGGCGTTTTAGGGTGTTAAATCCTAGTTGTTGAAATGACACCACCTCTGATTCTTTAAAAAATTAATATCTTCTCAGTTACTAACACACTTTGTTCAGTCTTTTACAGCACTCTGAGTTGTATTACACTTACTTTTATCATTAGACTGAGCTCTTTGAGGATGATGGCAGGAATTATATGAGAATTACAAACCTGTTCAAAGTCCTAGCAAGTCGTTTCTGACTGCTCCCTTCTTGCGCGTGCTTTGTCCCCACTTCTCAGTTTGAACCAATTAGTGCTCCCCATTTGAGCTCCCTGTTGGCGATTCATATATATATGTGTGTGTGTGTTTTTCACTATCATGATTGTGGCAATGGCTTCACAGGTGTATACATATATCAGTATGTATCAAATTATATAATTTAAATATGTACAGTTCACTGAATGTCAATCATACTTCATTAAAGCTATTTAAAAAAATTTTTACATGATACCCACTATCAATAGGTCATTACTTTCTTAAGCCCTGTGTCTCCAGAAACCATTCAGACCTTGTACTCCTCCTCACCTGCTCCTCTGAGGTCCCCTCTTGGCCTCTGTCCCCCCACCTCACTAGCCCTTTGCCTCTGTTCTTGTCCCCAGCCTCCATCATGCATACCACAGCACTCTGCCTGGAAGAGAAAAATCTCATGATGCTACTGCCGTTCCTGTAGAGTCCAGCTGTTGTTCTTAAGTCATTCCTGTGTTCTGGAATCTGGCCAGCAGAGAGATCAACGCACACAGGCAGGACAGATGGAGCCTCTCCTCTCGGTGTGCTGAGTCTCATGGGCCACACATGAACACCAACCGTAGATGTGTATCCCAAAGATTATAGAGGACTTGTCAAATAGATATACAGATATTAGTGTAAACGAAGGTTGGTTAAGCTCAGCAAATTCCAATGAAAAGGTATTAGGTACTCCATTGTTTCTGCAAGTGTACCCTAAAGGAGATAAGAATGACCAGAAGTACTGGTCTGATTTCCCTCTGAACCAGAATCTCGGGGGGATGGGCTTGAATATCTGCATTTTAACAAGCTCCTTATACTACTACAGGGCAACCTATAATGGTAAAAACCAAGCTGGAAACCAAAGGTAGAGTAAGATCTGGATAGTTTGCTTTACCCATTGCTTCCTTGTGTTGTAGAAATTGTTTTGGCCATCAGGTAGCATTTTGCTAATGGATTCAGGTATATCCATTTAATAGTTTAGAATTTATTTATTTATTTATTTATTTTTAAATTTTATTTAGTTATTTATTTCCCCCCCCCAAAGCCCCAGTAGATAGTTGTACGTCATAGTTGCACATCCCTCTAGTTGCTGTATGTGGGACGCGGCGTCAGCATGGCCGGAGAAGCGGCGCGTCGGTGCGCGCCCGGGATCCGAACCTGGGCCGCCAGCAGCGGAGCGCGCGCACTCAACCGCCAAGCCACGGGGCCGGCCCAATAGTTTAGAATTTATAACATGTATATTCAAGTTCTGTAATTTATTTGTTGGGTGAAAATTATGTGCTTAAAAGTTTTGATCAAATTTTTCTTTTTCCACAGAACTCAACAAAAATCCAGTGGAAGGCTTTTCGGCAGGTTTAATAGATGATAATGATCTCTACCGATGGGAAGTCCTTATTATTGGTCCTCCAGATACACTTTAGTAAGTATATTGGAACGGATATCAAAGTGGAGCTCTTTTAATTAATTGAAATGTAAACTATTTTGGCAAACTGAAGTGAAATTATTTTTTAAAGAGCAGGTGAATGGCTGTGTTTAGTATCGTTTGTACTGAATGATCACATCTAGGATTTTTGTGTTCTGCTTGAAACTCGTGTCTAAAACTTATTGCTTTCTTAAATATGTAATAGTTTCAGAAATTTAGAGATTCTTGATACCTGGAATAAATTTATTACAGAAAAGCATCTTTTAGGCAAGGTTATACATAAATATATTTTTCACTTGTATCCCAGAAATTGGATTCGTTTTGGCAGAATGGAGGGAGAAGAAAATTCTTTATTGAAAAGTTTCTCCCTCCTGCCTTTCCTTGTGCTTACTCTGTCTTGACCCCAAAGGGAACATTATAATTTTAAAGATAAGGTTTTACCATTCTTAACACTTTATCAGTTTAATTAAAGCATAGTATTGTATCTGGGAGATTTTCATACAGAGCATAGTGTACATATCAGTGTCTTAAGCAGGCTGGAAAGAACTGTCAAGATCATCAATTTTAGTGATTCTCTAATTGGGTCCCCACAGAATATTGGTCAGAATCAAGGTGTTCTCACCCTAAAATGAACTATTGGTCATCTTTTCCTGGTTATAAAAGTGATTGTTACAGTTAATCACGTTTAATTAATCACTGTTAACTGATGTAAAGATAGAATGTAGTGGTATCAAAGAGCAGTAGGAAAAGAGAGATAGAATTTCTTAAATATTTTATGTAATACATTTCTAGATGCAAAGACCACAGTCTTATTTTCTGCTCTGAGCGTTTCCAGACAAACTTATGAATATTTAATGTTCTATAAAATGGATCGTGACTACCTGATGTTAGTGACTGGTTCAAGTTCCATACTTTTTATAGAAGTTAAAGTATTGGAAAAAAGGCAACGATCTTCTCAAAGCCACACAACTGAGGGACAGCAGGGACAGATCTAGATGTGAGTTTCCTGGAGACTGCACTTCCTCACTCAACTGTGGTCCTTGATGGTACTAAACAGGCAAGGGTTTGGATACAGCAAACATTTTTTTTTGTGAGGGTCAAGTAGTTTTAGGTGTTCTAAGATGGTAACTCCTTTCCCTCCCATAAAACACCTGATGGAAGAGAAAGTTCAGAGCTACTTCTATACCAGAGCAAACTGGTATATGGCATACAGAGTTGAGCTGTAGTATGGATTTTTGGGTTCTCTATAGTCTGAAAAGGTGATTTATGTTTTGTCACGACTCTTGCCAATCGAAATTTTTGCTGATATATTTCCCAGTGGTATGTTCTCGTTGGTAATTGTCGCAAACTAAAATAACTCAAGTTTGGTCATTCCACAGTGTTAGTTTGGTGGATAACAGTAGCCATTGAAAATCATCCTAGAGGTATTCCCCCACGACCTTAATATTATTTGAAAGCAAGTTTCTTATCAAATTTTGCACACAAAACCGTACATACAACCTGATTTATGAGCCTGATGAAGTTCAGGTTTATTCTTCTAGGTTTTTCAATCAAAACACGTTGCATGAAGGTTTACTCAGGGGAGACATGGCGACATTCCAGTGACAGAATCTTTTTTTCTTACAGTTGATATGAGATAATGAGAGAAATTCTTCTAAACTGGTGTCTATATAGAGGATTGGTTAGACATCCAGGCTTGAGCTCCATCTGTAAGGACCTCACAGAATTCTTACATTTTTCATGCACAGGTGGCAAGTATCTCTAAATATTGTTAACTGGTCCATATATATATAATGTACCTTCAGCTTCACCAAAGAGAAGCATTTTTTAATACTCATACTAATTAATTAACAGGCCATTTTTAGGGGGTCAGCCTGGTGGCATAGCGGTGAAGTTCCTGCGTTCTGCTACGGTGGCCTGGGGTTCGCCAGTTCAGATCCTGGGCGCAGACCTACACACAGCTCATCAAGCCATGATGAGCTTCAACAAGGTTGAAGCGGTGTCCCACATACAGCAACTAGAAGGATGTACAGCTATGACATACAACTACCTATTGGGGCTTTGGGAGGAAAAAGGGAGGAAGATGGGCAACAGATGTTAGCACAGGGCCGATCTTCCTCAAAAAAACCAAACAAAACAGGCTGTTCTTTCCACCAGTGAAAACCTTGTGCTGGCCTTCAGTATACATTTAAAAAGTGCTGGCTGTTGATCTGAGAGGTGGATAGCAGAAGCATTTGTGGCATCTCCTCTGGAGTGTGGACTTGCTGATGAGACAACTGGCAGCCACTTCCATACTGTCCCTTCCTGATGAGAGCATTGGCGGCACCTGGGCTATAGTTTAACCTTAGTGCCACATGTACTTTGAACATCCTGTGAGTAATGAAGCCTTAATGCAACTGACAGACATTATAATAATCATCCAAAATTACCTGGATATGATTCCTTTTTATTAACAACCTTTTCTAAAATTCATGTGCTGGAAGTTATAAAATTGTTTTTAAAGCCCTCAAAAAAGAGATTTAAGATTTATTGAGTCTAGGCCATCCCTTTTGGCAACTTCCTACTTAGGATGATTGCAAAAATAAAAATATAGCATTACACTGGCATTTACACTACTCATTCATGTAGGTCTCAACTGTTTTTTGAGCATTCTTAAGCTAGATGCTGGGAACATGACCTTTAATTAGCTAATAGTCACTGCTCCTAAAGAGTTTACACTTTAGTTGGCAAAACAGATCATTGCATAGTCATTTAATTCACTTTGAGGACAGCCATGATAGAGGTGGGCATGTGGTATTATGAGAACTCATTGGGAGCATGGCAGGTTTTGAATGTGTCAGGGAATTTTTCCCAGAGGAAGAGATGTCTAAAGTGGGAACTAAAGAGTTAGTAGCTGTGTTAGTTAGTAGGCTTTTGGCTACAAGCAACAGAAATCTGACTTTAAATGGCTTAGAAAATAAGGAAATTTGTGGTCTTGACAGTGGTAGCAAAATGTGTACAGCAGTTTTGAGCATTTCAGAATATCACCCAAAGGAAGAGGAGAAGGTAGTTTCTTCTTGTGTTTTATGTATTTCTTATGCAATGTAGAAACTAGAAACCTTTTTCTTCTGGAAGCTGTCCAACAGACTCGGCCTCTTGTCTCGTTTGTTGGAATTGAGTCACTTGCTCATTCCTTACTCAGTAACTGGCAAGATGAATGAGATTGCCACAGTTGGTTTAGATAAATTATTCTGGGATGAAAGAGATTTTGGGCTGTCAACAGCTACGGTAAGAATTGACTAGACAGACATTCTGGCAATGTCGGTGAGAGGTGGGGGTAAATGGAAGGGAAGCTAGGGAGTAAGCATTTCATAGGGAAAACTATGTATACATAGGGCTTGGAAAATAAGGGATGGAACAAGGTATGGCAATTGAGTAAAGTTAGTATAAAGAATTTCAAGAAGTGAAGTTGGATAGGGAGTTGAGAGTTAGTCGAAGTTTATAAAACACTGTTAAAGAGTTTGGATTTATCTTTTGTCCTGAGGAAAAAGCACAGCCATTGAGGAATTTTATATCAGGAGTTACCAGTTAGGTTTATATTTTAGAATGTGCATCAAATTACTAAGTATCATAATTTTGGATTATGGATTTTATTTTCCTTCAATTTAGTTTATTGGTGTAACAAAAATATATTTTTAACAATATTATTTAAAAAATTTTTGTCTGTAGTGTGAAAACTGGACTGGAAATTGAGGGCTGACCATGGCTGCCTTAAGTAGGGAGATCAGCCTTTGCTCAGGGGATGGAGAGAGAGCACGTGTGCCAGGGCAGGGCCCTGAGAAAGGAAGAGGTGGTTAGTCGGGAAGGTATAAGGAGAGGAAAAGTTGTATAGAAGTAAGCTTTCCAAAATGCTACCGAGAATCAAGTATTTAATAGGGTTTGTAGATTTAACAGTAAGGAAATTACTGGTGTTCTTGTGGTTCTTTCAGTGGAGTGAAGAGGGTAGAGGCCATCTTGCAGTTGTTTAAAGAGTGCTAAGGGAGTGACTACATAGACCTTAAGTCTAAATAACTAACTGTCTATGAAGAGAAACAGAGAGGCTGGTAATGGGGTGGGGCGGTGGGGGGGCATTGAAAGTAAGTTAATGTGAGCTTAGATAGTACCCAAACCCAAGTGATTATTTTATTTAGGTTTATGTAATTAGATCATTTATGTATTAATAGAAAGAATTAGTACTGTACTGAAATTCTTGAAAAGCTGGTGTGATATTTCATGGTGGCATCTTTAGCCTTCATTTAGTCGTTAGAGGACACTCCACACTCTTTACAATCTATGTAATCAGTAATGGTATATTCAAGCATTACTTTATTTGAGAATGATAGTTGCCATGAGTATTAATTTAGCCACTATATTTATCTTCACACAGTATTAAATTTTTCTTACTGCTTTGTCCATTAATTAATCTTTTTAGTGCTGTTAAGAAGAGATTCTTTTTTTTGTGTGTGTGTGTGTGTGTGAGGAAGACCAGCCCTGAGCTAACATCTGATGCCAATCCTCCTCTTTTTTCTGAAGAAGACTGGCCCTGAGCTAACATCTATGCCCATCTTCCTCTACTTTGTATGGGACGCCGCCACAGCGTGGCTCGACAAGCGGTGCGTCGGTGCGCGCCTGGGATCTGAACTGCTGAATCCCAGGCAGCCGCTGCAGAGCGCGCGCACTTAACCACTTGCGCTGCCAGGCCGGCCCCAAGAATAGATTCTTGAGGCTGTCTTTTTATGAAAGACATTCTGAAACTGGTGTGATATACCTGGTTATTTTCAGACTATTGATTATCAAGTAGTGTGGATAGCCACTCATATCCACAAAAAAAAAAGTTTCATGTAGGAGTGGCAGTAGGTTTTTAAAGAAAGTTTAGGAGACCTAGATATCACTGTGTAATTATAAATTCTATAAATTTGTACGTATTAGCGAATGGTAAATGTACACCTTTTATCTCTTATTCTCTTTTTCTTTCATTACTAGTGGTCTGTTCAAGAACGGCTGTATTTTGTTTTCACAACTGGCAATGGTGTGAAAAATTGGGAAAATCTTAAGATTACAGTCATGCACTGCATAATGACATTTCAATAACGTCGGGCTACATATATGGCGGTGGTTTCATAAGATTAGTACCATATAGCGTAGGTGTGTAGTAGGCTATACCATCTAGGTTTGTGTTAGTACACTCTGTGGTGTTCCCACAATGACGAAATCGCCTAACGACACATTTCTTAGAACGTATACCTGTTGTTAAGTGATGCATGACTATATATGTATTTTGTAGTATTGCCTTAACTTGAGTGGATATAAAAAATGAAGAGTTGAGGGGCCGGCCTGGTGGCACAAGCGGTTGGGTGCGCGCTCTCCACTGTGGCGGCCCGGGGTTCGCCGGTTCGGATCCCAGGCTGCACCGACATACCGCTTGGCAAGCCATGCTGTGGCGGCGTCCCATATAAAGTGGAGGACGATGGGCATGGATGTTAGCCCAGGGCCAGTCTTCCTCAGCAAAAAGAGGAGGATTGGCAGATGTTAGCTCAGGGCTGATCCTCCTCACAAACAAAAAAAAAAATGAAGAGTTGGCTAACCAAACTCTGATTAATATTCTTTTACAGTAACAAAATTCTTTTACATTTCTGTTTAAGACTTAGATGTCCAAGTCATATATTCTGTAATGAAATTTTGGAGGGAGTAAGCCTAGTGCCTGCATTGCTTAGAAATTGATTGATCAGTGGCAATGCCATGTCCTTTATCATTTAGTGCTCAAGAACATGGGCTTTGGGGGCTATCTTTGTTTAGCTCCCTGACTCTACCACTTTCATTAGCTGTGTGACATTGAACAATTGCTTAAACTTCGTCTTAGTAGTTTCATTTCTAGGGTAAAAACCCTATGCCTAGGAAGTGTTCAGAACGTTCAGTGTTCTGTTGCTTGTAATAGCAAAAAAATTGGAAGCAATCAAATATAAGTGTAATATGGCAGATAAAAGGAATGAATAAGAGACAGGTATTGAAAGGAATATATATAAAAGAACTATGTTGAGCAAAATTTCAGACAGCAGCATACAGTGTATCATTTAAATAAAGCAAATGTGGTAGAATGATAGGATCTGACAATGCAGAATGGTGGGATCTGATCCTTGTAAGATTTTTATAATTTAATACAAAAACAGGGAGGCCTCGTGAAAAAAACTTGAACTAGGCCTAGGTTTCTCAACCTTTTCGTATGTGAAACTCTTGGTCCTCTTTTTTTTTTTTTTGGAGGAATATTGGCCCTGAGCTAACATCTGTTGCCAATCTTCCTGTTTTTTTTCTCTCCCCAAAGCCCCCGGTACATAGTTGTATATCCTACTTGTAGGTCCTTCTATTTCTTCTGTGTGGGATACCACCTCAGCATGGCCTGATGAGCGGTGAGTAGGTCTGCGCCCAGGATCTGAATGGGTGAACCCTTGGGCACCGAAGCAGAAGGCACGAACTTAACCACTGCACCACCGGGTCAGCCTCTTGGTTCTCTTTTTAACGTTGTGCTAGTAATTGTACTATTAGTATCTGTGATGAAGAGAACATACAGTGGAAAGGAAGATATTTTTAATTCACTGATCATTTTTTTAATAAACTTTCATATTGCTCATTGCAGTAGCATCTTTGTATATTTAGTGAATTTAGTGAAAAGTAGTGAATATGTGACATGTTAATGTTTAGTCTACAATGTTTTGTACCCTGTGGGTTTTTGAGTTCCTCTTTGCTAACTTGGCTGTTCACTAGAAGTTTGCACCCACAAATTGGGACTGCTAATCTAGGCTTTTAAAAAAACAGGTAGGGGCCGGCCCTGTGGCTTAGCGGTTAAGTGCGCGCGCTCCACTGCTGGCAGCCCGGGTTCAGATCCCGGGCGCACACCGACGCACCGCTTCTCTGGCCATGCTGAGGCCACGTCCCACATACAGCAACTAGAAGGATGTGCAGCTATGACATACAACTATCTACTGGGGCTTTGGGGGAAAAAATAAATAAATAAAATTATTTAAAAAAAAAAGAAAACTTAAAAAAAATAAAATAAAAGAAATTAAAAAACAGGTAGGATTTCCACAGGTGAAAGAGATGTTAAGGCGTCCACCTATAGGAGAAAAGCTGTAAGGAATAGCATGATTGGTTCAGAATGGGTGAGGGCATTGCAGACAGAGTGAAAGTTATGTGCTTTAAACTTTTTAGGATAGTCCTATTAATTAAATTTGATTGAAATTTTAAAGGTTGAAAATAATTTGAGACTAAGGCAAATTTTTATGATAGAGATTCCAATCAGCTAATATAAAGTTTTTAGGTGGATCTAATCAATCAGAATTAAGGGACCTAGGAGAGCTAACTTAATATCGAGGAATAGCCTTACCAGTGAAATAAAGTGTATGGGTTTTGTGGCAGCTGTTCTGATGTCCTTTTATATAGATTCTTGGTTGTTTTCTGTATTTGTGGCTTTCAGATTTTTTTTTTTTACTACAACTCCTAATCAGAAATATTTTACATCATGACCCAGTGTGTACTTATCTGTGTACATTTTAGTGAATAGAAACATATGTAGATTATATGACTGAAACAAACTACTTGTGATAAGTGTAAATAAAATTCCAATGTTTTCTATTCTGTTCTTATTTGTTTAAGAAGATGACTGGTGGCGGCTGGCCCCGTGGCATAGTGGTTAAGTTAGCGTGCTCTACTTCGGCGGCCTGGGATTCATAGGTTTGAATCCCTGGTGCAGACCTACACACCGCTCATCAAGCTACTCTTATGACAGCATCCCATATACAGAGTAGAGGAAGATTGGCACAGATGTTAGCTCCGGACCATCTTCCTCAAGCAAAAAGAGGAAGATTAGCAATAGATGTTAGCTCAGGGCCAATCTTCCTCACCAAAAAAAAAAAAAAAAAAAAACCAGACTGGTTAGTGACTCACTCAATTGGTTTTGCAGCCCCAGTTTGAAAAACCAGTCCATATTATTAAAATGTCCTAAGGCCAATTTTGGCACTAACTTACACAGTTGGGATAACATAGGCTGAGAAGATAGACCTATCTCTTATCAGTGTAATGCACTCTTCTCGACAGCTATTCCAGTCTCCATTTCCCTCAAGTCGTCATGTTTTTTCACCTTCAATAGATAATCTTAAAAATTATGAAAATTATGGCTATAAGGCAGGCATAAAATTGGTCATTTTTCTTCCTTTCTACCCCTGGATACCTGTACTACATTCAAACCATTTTTCTTCCTGTGCAAAAGGAAAAGATGTTCCTTGTTTTTCTTGGTTAGGCCCATTACTACCCTATTTTCTTTCTTCTAATTTCTCAGCTGTTCTCATCTTTCTGCCAGCACCTTCTCATCTCCGTGCAAACAAATTAGTTTTTTTCTCCTCTTTTAAAGCCTTTCATTTGTACTGTTTCCCCATCTAGTTACCATCTTCTTTAACTGTTAAACTTCTCAAATTGTCCTATTCATTATGCTTGTACTTTACCACTCCATTCTTTCTTTAATCCTTTGCGGTCTTTTTCCTATTGCTTTTACTAAAATTGTATTATCAAAGTTACTTTTTATACTTGGAGTCCAGTGGCCTTTCTTAATTATTCAGAAGTATTTGATATTAATGATCTACCTCTCTTTTTTAACTCCCCTCCATCTTTCTTTTATTATCAGAAAAGGGCAATAAAAATTAATAAACTTGCTTGTGATTAAAAATTCAAGCTATATGGGGCCGGCCCTGTGGCTTGGTGGTTAAGTGCGCGCGCTGCGATGCTGGTGGCCCGGGTTCGGATCCCGGGTGCGCATCGAGGCACTGCTTCTCCGTTCATCCTGAGGCCGAGTCCCACATACAGCAACTAGAGGGATGTGCAGCTACGACATACAACTATCCGCTGGGGCTTTGGGGGGAAAAATAAAAAGTAAATAAAATCTTAAAAAAAAAAAAAAAATTCAAGCTATATCGAAATGTGCAAAGCAGAATGTAAAAGATCCCATAATCCTGCACTCCAGAGTTAACGATTGTTATGTATTAGTGTCATGTTTCCAGACGTTTTTCTATTTTATATAAACATACTCCCACTTTTTCTTCTTAAACACAAATGAGCTTATTCTATAAGTACTTGTTTTTTCAAATTTAATGATATATTGCTCATATCATTCCAATACTTATTATTGATATTGTTCTTGATATTTTCCTCTGCCACTAGAAGGGTTAAGTGCCATGAAACCAATGATCTCTAATGTCTTGTTCTCTGTTGTATCGCATCAGTAGATAATCAGTGTATATTTGTTCAATGAATGAAAACCATTTAATG
Organism: Ceratotherium simum simum; assembly: GCF_057802395.1. Classification (NCBI taxonomy): domain Eukaryota; kingdom Metazoa; phylum Chordata; class Mammalia; order Perissodactyla; family Rhinocerotidae; genus Ceratotherium; species Ceratotherium simum. Next base: position 13,653,563 of record NC_141915.1, read on the forward strand.
AGCTGGGAATTCCATTTCCCACTGATCTGAAACACGATCATATGACCCTGCTCCAATGGAGCATACCTCAAACAATAAAAGAATCAGATGTGCGTTTTGCTGTTGCAATAAAAAAGTGAAAAGAGGTCAATATGATAGAGGGACACAGTGGCTAGTTAAGATTGGGTAGTCATGTAAAATCTTTCTTAAGAGGTAACATTTAAGCTTGACTTCTGAATGATGACAAGGGGAAAAAGGTATTTCAAACAGAGGAAAAGAACACAAGGCAGGAACTTAGTCACTTTTGTCCCATGAAGCTTACTTGATCTCATTGGTTTTCGTTGTTAACGTATACAACTCAGTGTATTGTTTTGATAATTCTTCAAGACTAGTTCCTCAGTAAATTGCATTGCTCTGGAACTGCATTATCTAATACAGCAGTCACTAGCTACATGTGGCTGTTAAAATTAAAATTAAGTAAAATTAAAAATTCAGCTTCTCAGTTGCACTAGCCATATTTCAAGTGGCTAGTGGCTACCATATTGGACAGCTTGAATATAGAACATCTCCAATGTGCAGAAGGTTCTGTTGTACCGCACTACTTTGGAAAGTCACTAGAATATAAATTCATTGAGAGACTTTATACTTTGTTCACTGCTGTACTCCTAGTGTCTGACAGGTAACGGCTGAGTCAATATTTATTAAATAATGAGGTGAATAAATGGATGGATGAATAGAAGGTCAGCATATTTGTTCCCAGACAGGGAACAACAAAATATGCATAAGCTCTGAGATGAGAAAGAGCTTGATGTGTGTGAAGAATGGAAAGAAGACTGGCTGGAATAGGAGAAGAGTGATAGTTTGAGATCAACATAGAGAAATTGGCAACTTGACCCCTATAGGCAGTGTTAAACCTTCTGAATTTTGTTGTAAGTGCAATGGGAAGTGATAGAAAGGTTTGTAGCACAGCAATAATGTAATCTGATCTGGATCCCTTTTTTAAGCTATTTCTTTCATTTTATTAGTGTTTTGAGAGTTTAATAGGGTGGTAGGTATGACAGTTTATTAAACTGGGTATTTGAGTAAGTAAACTGTCTTCTTGAAATCCAGGTTATTCATTCACTTCATTTATAGTGTTAGCACTAGCATCCTTGTTTTATGTTGTTTTTAATTGTCTACTTACAAGCAGGAATTTATAGGCAAGAACTTGTTTTTGTTTTTTTTCCAGTGAAGGTGGTGTTTTTAAGGCTCATCTCACTTTCCCAAAAGATTATCCCCTCCGGCCTCCTAAAATGAAATTCATTACAGAAATTTGGCACCCAAATGGTAAGTTTATCTAGTTTTACTTTTACATTTGCAAATATGATAGCCTGTCACTGAGGTTTTCAAGGTCAATAAGAAAGATGTAGTTCTTAATGAAATTGCTTTGGAATTTTTGTACTAAGTTCGTAGTGTTCATTAGGCACATAGCCTTGTATTAGATTCTTTAGAAGAAAAGGAGTAACAGAGATCATATGAAAAAAATAATTTTTGATTTACTTAGTTTTCAGCTCTTTTTGAGACTCTTGACGTTCCAAATTAGAGGCAAGGTTGGTGGGTGATATTCAGCATTAATAGAGCTCTTATAACGGAGGAGATAATTTCCAAGGTATTAGGTGAATCATTGGCTGTTACAAAGAGCATAGAAGTAATTAAACTTGGATTTTTTTTTATATTTTCTCATCTTAGCTGTTAGACCATGGGCAACTCAACTTTTTTATCTATAGTCTTAGCTTTAAAAAAGGAATGTCCTACCTATGTCACAAGTTGACTGATAGGGTCAAATGAGATAAAATACTGTATGTTTTAACCTTTGGAAAGCATCCAGTACAGCTGTGCATGAAATGGTGACATTGACTTTTTTACCCAAAGACGTGCTACCATTTAAAATCCACTTTGTAAGCCAAAGGTTAGGCTAGATAAGCTGTGTTTATACTCAGTCTCCCTGAACTTTTGGCCTTGTTTTGTATGATAGAGCTTGCAAGGATTTCTTCTCTAAGTTTTTTGACTATCGGTATCTTGTAATCAGAGTTTTCTTAGACTACTACACTAATCTGCATTCTGCTTCTCATAGTCAAGACTCTTTTGGTTGCAAGGAGGAGAAACCCTTATATGTGAGTTGAAGCAAAAATTAATTAGAGAGTAATGGATGAATGAACAAATGAAAGCTTCATTATAAGGATTTCAATGGCTTGAAGAACAGATGGGTCTTAAGAGAAACTAGAACTGGCAAATGGGAAACTATTGGGAACCAAGGGAGTCTCCATATTTCATTGCATCTAAGATAGCATTGATCACAAAACACAGTTATTTTTTGTACCAGTAAGGGGGAAGAAAAATATCTCAAATAATTTATTTGTGGTAGAATGCATTAACGATAGTCATACAGGGTGTATGGATGCATGAATTGATGATGTCTGCCTCTTGTTGCTTTGACATTTCTCTCATCTCTCCTAGGCTTTTGGCAGTTTCTCCTACCTTCACTTGAATTATTTGATTTGTAATAGGCAATCTTTTTGCACCTATTTCTGAAGAAGATGTAACAAAGCTTCTGAATGTTGGCTCCAGTACAAATTAGCTGTGTAACTCTAGGCAAAGCCTCTTTGGGCCGTAGTTTGTCTGTCTGTGAGAATTAAATGAGAGCGTATATGTAAGCATTACATCGGACTTCTCTTCTGTTAAGAGGAAGGATAGCAATGGCCTAGGTAGTTTAAGAGGACAAATGATGAAATGAGTGGATTTTTTTGTTTTTGTTGTTGTTTTTAAGTTGAAGAGACTTTTCATTTTGTGGGCTATAAGGGAGAAGGCATTACAGAGTGAAATAATTAAGACTTGATTTGAGAGATGGGATAATTTGTGAAGAAAGGATAGCTGAGGAGGTGATGGGGCAGGGATGGCAAGTACAGAAAGAGTTAAGAAGGAATGAAAAGTCATTCTGAAATAAGAATGAGAAGAAAAGCAAGCGTTTGAGTATCTGCTAGGCACCGGAAGTAGAAAGATGATTAATGATTTATGGGCTCTTTCTTTAAGGATATCGTGGTCTATGTAAGGGAAAGATAGACACATAAACTTAATGGTGAAACTGAGAGATGACAATGATGTGGCTATAAAGGTGTTTGGTAGCATAGAAGAGGGAGTGAGAGAATGATTCTTAAGAGAATATGATTCTTGAACAGAATTTTGGATATGTAAATGCCTGGCTTGAACTTTGTTCTTTAGGCGGTGGGGACTCATTTAATGAGTTTTAAAACTATATACTAGGTTCATCTTGACTATATTTCCTTTTAGAAAGAATACACTCATGGAGGAAGGATTGGACGAGGAAGCCAGACTGATAGCCAGGAGATAGATACAGGATTATATCAGTGGTTTCGGTAAGAGAGAATGAAAGCTTGAACTAAGAGCAGTGGCAGGAAGGAAAATTTAGTTATTCTCACTTGTTGACTACCAGATGTGGCTGGTAATGGAGAGGTAAGAATTTAGAATTGACAGACCATTTACAAAATAATTATAGAATCAAAACCACAGTGAGATACCACTTTATACCCACTAGGATGATTATAATCAAAAAGACAGATAATAAACAAGTGTTGGCGAGGACATAGAGAAATTAGAACCCTCGCACTACTGGCAAGAATGTAAAATGGTGCAGCCACTTTGGAAACAGTCTGCCAGTTCTTCAAAAGGTTAAACATAGTTACCTTATAACCTAGCAATTACACTTCTAGATATATAACCAAGAAAATTGAAAACATATGTCCACAAAATACCTGTACATGAATGTTCATAACAGCTTTATTCATAATAGCCAAAAAGTGGAAACAACCCAAATAGCTATCAGTTGATGAGCAGAAAAAGAAAATGTAGTATATCCATATAATGGAATGAAGTACTGATACATGCTACAACATGGATGAGCCTTGAAAACATTATGCTAAGTGAATGAAGCCAGTTACTAAAAACCACATAATGTATGATTCCATTTATGTGAAATGTCCAGAATAGGCACATCTGTAGAGATAGAAAATAGGTTATTGGTTGCCTAGGGCTTGGGTGAGAATTGGGGGGAAAAGGGGAGTGATTGTTAATGGGTACGGTGTTTCTTCCTGGAGTAATGAATATATTCTAAAATTGATTGTGGTGATAGTTCTGCAACTCTGTAAACATACTAGAAACCATTAAATTTTGCACTTCAAATACGTGAATTATATCTCAATAAAACTTATAAAAATTATAGGGTAAAGATTAGTTTTGTGTGGCTTAGTGTATTCAGTTTTGGACTTGTTTTTCTTGAGGTACACTTGCCATATCTAGTTAGATAATTAGATAAAACTAGTCTAAGGCTCAGCAGTGAGCTTAGGGCCTTGGAAGTTACTGGCATCAAGATGATAGACAATGTATATCAAATCATCACATAGTACACCTTAAATTTACACAATCTTGTATGTCATTTATATCTCAATAAAGCTGGAGGAAAAAAAGATGTTGGGTAATGTTGTGATATAATGAATGAGGTAATTTACCCAGGGAAAAAATGATTAATGTTGGAGATCAGGATGACATCAAAAGTATGACCAAGGAAAAGGAAAACTGGAAAGTGACTGAGAGAATGGCTTAAAAATAGTGTATCACAGAAGCCAAGGGAGGAAAATGTGGCCAGGAAGGTGTTCTCAACAATATCAGTTGTCTTGGCCCAGAAGGGTTGACTTTAAAAGTGCCCAGGAGATTATGTTCTCCAGACCACTTTGTGAGAACAGTCATAGCATTTTGATGTGGAACAGAAGCCAGTTTCCAGTAAGGTGAAAGAGAAAGAGTACCCAAGTAGCGAGTAAATAGAGATGAAGGTAAATCAGATTTTCATAATTTTAGATGCATAGCTTCAAGAGAAAGGACATAGCTTGAAGGGTATGCATGGTTCAGGTAGTTTAGTTTTAAGATGGAAGAAGAGATGTATTTTCTTTTCAGTAATTGATGCTGAGACTGTTGGCTAGCTATTTATGGGAAAATTGATTTAGAAATTTTCTTCACATGAAACAGCAAAATGAATTAAAACTCTAAATAGAATAAAAAGTTTCAAGTGATTTTTTAAAAAAATAGTAGTGAATATCAGTTATCTGCTAGTTGTTAGGGACAAGAATTTTCTAGTTTCAAAAGTAATAAATATTGAAAGACTAAGGAAAGAGCAACGGCAACTAATTGCAGTATAGGATTCTTAAATGGATCTTGTATCAGGTAATAAGGCCAGCTACAAAGAATGTTATTGGGGCATTGAAATTAAAGGAAAAAGTAACAGGCAAAAATTAAACGGGAAAAATTAAGAAGCAATTTGGCAATAAAAAACTAAACAGTGAGTACATAGATGGTTAAAGGATATGAACAGACATTTGACAAAAGAGGAAATATGTATAATTTTTTTTTTTTTTTTTTTTTTTTGTGAGGAGATCAGCCCTGTGCTAACATCTGCCAATCCTCCTCTTTTTCTACTGAGAAAGACTTGCCCTGGGCTAACATCCGTGCCCATCTTCCTCTACTTTATATGGGACGCCGCCACAGCATGGCTTGCCCAAGCAGTGCGTCAGTGCGCACCTGGGATCCGAACCGGCGCTGGCCCTATAATTTCTATACATGGAAAAATTTCACCCCCAAAAGCATTTAGAAATGCTAATTAAACTAGATTTTACCTATGAAATTGAAAAATTATCAATAAAGAAAAATCTTAATTCTGAGTGAAGAGACAATGAAACTGTCATCTCGTATATTGCCAGTGGAATATACATTTTAAAAGTAATTTGATAATAGGTATAAAGCCTAAAAACCTTTTATTCTAAAAAATTAAACTGTATGTATAAAATGAACTGAGACAAGGTTAAAAATTTAAAGATGTTAGGTTATAAGGAAAACAGATCTTAAATTGATTCTCTCTGATAGAATTCTATACAAACATTTTTTTGTGTGTGTGGGGAAGATCAGCCCTGAGCTAACATCCATGCCGATCCTCCTCTTTTTGCTGAGAAAGACTGGCCCTGAGCTAACATCTATTGCCAGTCCTCCTCATTTTTTGCTGAGGAAGATTGGCCGTGGGTTAGTATCAGTGCCCATCCTCCCCTACTTTATACGGGTCGTTGCCACAGCATGGCTTGGCAAGCAGTGCGTCAGTCCGCACCCGGGATCTGAACCTGTGAACCCCAGGCTGCCGAAGTGGAGTGTGCAAACTTAACCGCTATGCCACTGGGCGGCCTCCACTTTTTTTTATTTTTTTAAATCAATTACTTTGTGGCTTGGATTTTAAAGTAATTTTATAGAAAAAGGGCCTCCATTTCATTTCGTTCATGTTATTTACATTGATGAATTTTAAACTGGCAATATGCCATGTTCCTTTTGTGAATTTGAGTATCCTCCTTTCCCTGAGAATATAATTATGCCTTTGTGTGATTTAAAAAGTACATTATGGGGACCAGCCTGGTGGCACAAGTGGTTAAGTGTGCACGCTGTGCTGCGGCAGCCCAGGATTTGCTGGTTTGGATCCCGGGCACGCACCGATGCACCGCTTGGCAAGCCATGCTGTGGCGGCGTCCCGTATAAAGTGGAGGGAGATGGGCACGGATGTTAGCCCAGGGCCAGTCTTCCTCAGCAAAAAAAGAGGAGGATTGGCAGATATTAGCACAGGGCTGATCTTCCTCACCAAAAAAATAAAAAAAATAAAAAGTACATTATGATGTTACTTCTCAATTTTTTCCATAGGAAAGTCTCTGGACCTTTGACTATCACCAATTTAAATTAATAAGTTAGTGGGAAAACTAGGAAATCATTACATAGAAACTCAGTTCTGGTATTTGGACCACATACTTTCTACAAATGAAGAACAGCTTCAATTGTTGCCATTTACTCACTCCATTGTGTTTACTACATGTAAATGCTAGGCACCATCTACACGCCTAGGTATCTTGAAGTTTTGCACAAATGAAAAAGATAGCTTACATTCCTATTGGGTTTGTCAGATAGATGGATCCTATTCGGTAAAATCTGTTGTCTTCCTAAAAGGTTAACAGGTTCCATTTGGGGAATTAACTTCTGTTTATATTTGGTGTTTTATACAAGTATTGTGGGAATCAAGGCCACGTCTATAATAGATATTTATGTATAACCAAATTATTTTAAATATTTTAAACAGAATTCTTATTTTCTAATTTTGCAGTTGATAAAAATGGTGATGTATGCATTTCTATTCTTCATGAGCCTGGAGAAGATAAATATGGTTATGAAAAGCCAGAGGAACGTTGGCTCCCTATTCACACCGTGGAAACCATCATGATTAGTGTCATTTCTATGCTGGCAGACCCTAATGGAGACTCGCCTGCTAACGTTGATGCTGCGGTAAGGTGGTCACATGAGCACATCTCCGCTCCCCTTTGATTAAACTTGATTAGAACTACAGTATCCGGGCTGGCCGGGTGGCGCAAAGGGTTAAATGCATGCGCTCCGCTGCTGCGGCGGCCTGGGGTTCGCCGGTTTGGATCCCGGCGCCCACCGACACACCACTTGGCAAGCCATGCTGTGGCCGTGTCCCATATAAAGTGGAGGAAGATGGGCACGGATGTTAGCCCAGGGCCAGTCTTCCTCAGCAAAAAAAAGAGGAGGATTGGCAGATGTTAGCACAGGGCTGATCTTCCTCACAAAAAAAAATAAAAATGAACTACAGTATCTTTATATGTGTATTTGTGTGTGTGTGTGTGTGTGTGTATCTTTTTTTTTTTAATTTTATTTTATTTATTTTTTCCCCCAAAGCCCCAGTAGATAGTTGTATGTCATAGTTGCACATCCTTCTAGTTGCTGTATGTGGGACGCGGCCTCAGCATGGCCGGAGAAGCAGTGCGTGGGTGCGCGCCCGGGATCCGAACCCGGGCCGCCAGCAGCGGAGCGCGCGCACTTAACCGCTAAGCCACGGGGCCGGCCCGTGTGTGTGTGTATCTATATATCTATTTGTATCTATTTATTTTTCTCCTGAATCTGTATAAAAATAAGTTACAGACATAACAAAGCTTCGCAAATACTTGAACCTGCGTCTTTTAATAAGGACACTATCTTAGATAATACTATTGTTGTCGTACCTAATATCAAATCTCTATTAAAGTCCATATTTTTGTTCCTAAGTTTTATTTTTAAAACTTTCACATCTACAAAAAAGCTGCATTAGTTAAAGAAACATTTTATACGCTTTACCTAAATTGACCAATTGTGGAGATTTTACAACATTGTGGTTTTTTTTTAAATTGATGTTATAATAACTTATAACATTGTGAACTTCTAGTTGTACATTATTGTCAGTCACCATATAAATGTGTCCCGTCACTTTTTTTTTTGCTAAGCTGTTTGAGAATACAGATATCCTAACTCTTCACGCTTAAATACTTCTGCCTGTATCTCCTAAGAACAAGGGTATCCTTCCATATAAGCATAGTAGAAGTCTATCATCGATACGGTACTGTTATTGAATATACATATATAGCTCATACTCATATGTCTCCAATATTGTTCTTTGTAGCTGTTCTTGTTTTTGAAAATCCAGAAATCTAGGAACCCACATTATATTTTGTATTCATGTTTTATTACTCCTTTAATCTAGAATAGTCCTAGTTCCTCAGCCTTCTATCCTTCCTTGAAAAGCCTTTTGTTGTAATTCTTATTCTTGGAACTTTTGTGAGTCTATATAAAAGCCGGGAGATTAAATCCACCTTTTTTCTTGGGTTATTTCAAACCTATTAAAACTTGCATGATATCTTATATGTAGAAAAACACTACATAGATAACCCCTTTATAAATCTGTAGCTTTGAATTTTTGAATGTAGTAATCGAATTGAAGTCAAAACGGGCAGAAAATCATTCTTTATATTTAGTGCAAATAACATAAGAGGCGATAAGGGAGAAGAGATGATAGTTTTTAAAAAATCCTGTAGAATCATTTTGAGAGAGAACTAATTACTGTTTCCATTTTTGCTCAACTCTCAGCTCTTTTTATTCTTTTTGAGGAAGACTAGCCGTGAGCTAATAACATCCGTTGCCAGTCCTCCTCTTTTTGCTGAGGAGGACTGGCCCTGGGCTAACGTCCGTGCCCATCTTCCTCTACTTTACATGGGACACCGCCACAGCATGGCTTCACAAGCGGTGTGTCAGTGCGTGGCCAGGATCTGAACCTCTGAACCCCAGGCCACCGCAGCGGAGCATGCGCACTTAACTGCTATGCCACCGGGCCGGCCCCCTCAGCTCTTTTTAAGAAGATCAGAACTGACAAGTTGCGTTTTAATCTTCATGAAGGATATATTAAGAGCAAATACTTGAGAATATGAATATGCAAAAATTATTAACTCCACAGAACAGCTGAGTCCTGAAACAACAGAATCTATTGAAAAAGTAAAGTCATTCTCTTGATGTCAAACATTTCCATAAGGGTAGAAATGGGCCTTACTATGAATTTGAAATATGCAAACATGACTTCTAGTCTGAACACCACAAATTGTGCAATCTGTATCATTCTTTTTCTTGAAACCCACTGCTTTTTTAACCAGTTAGTTAATTTTTAAATGATTTAACCAGTTAGTTGTCTCATATTTAAACCATAGCTTTCTTGTGAACAGTTCTGTTTACTTTGCTTATTTTCTGATTTTTACCAGTTTTCTGATTTAACTAGTTAGTTGTTCTCATATTTAAACCATAGCTTTCTTTTAGATAGTTCTGTTTACTTTTCTTATTTGCTTTTCCCTCTTGCACTGTATACCTTTTATCATATTTTCGTATATTCTTCTAACCTCTCAAGCACTGATACATATTCCAGGAAGGAGATCTCTTTCCTGGATCCTCCATCCTTTGGCTCCAGATTAGATTGACTCAGCCTGCTGCTTGGCTGCCGTCCTTGGATTCCCCTTCGTGTTTTTCTGAATTGGATCATATGTTTTCTGGATCCTATTTCTTTTTTTCTTGGTTGACTTATTCCTCTTGCTGTATTTCATCCTAGAGTAATGTTTTAGAAAGGATGTGTGGGAATTAAATCCTGGGTCCTTACACGTCTAAAAGTGTTTTTATCTTGCCCTTAGACTTGATTGACAGTTTGTTTATAGAATTCTAGGGGAGAGAATCAAATTTCTACAGAATTTATCTTTTAGCATTTATTGTTGCTGATGAGAAAGTTGATGCTAGGCTTATTCTTCTCCATTTGTAGGTGCCCCCTCCCTCCCGAACCCCAGGGCATTGCAGCGGAGCATGCGCACTTAACCGCTTGCGCCACCTGGCTGGCCCCATTTTTTTTTTTTTTTTTTTTTTTGATATTAAGGATTTATACCTTTAAAAAAAAATTCCAACATGGTCATTTTAATAGAGTCTCAGGAGAGCAGAGATAAACATATGTGTTTTTTGCTCTATTGAATTCATAGGTTCCCCATTTATAAAATGCAGATGACACCATCATCTCTCTGGTCATCCACAGTGTGTGGCATAGTGGATTCAACAAATGGTGGCTATCTTAGCTGGTGTCTGCTTTGGAACCATCATCTACCAATCTATCCTTTACCTAGAAGTCTTTCTTGCCCAGTCTTGTCTTAGTTACCAGAGAATGTCAGTCATACTATATAGTCTCTAAACTCATTCCCACCCCTCTGCCATTGACTTGGATCTTTTTTACTTCTTATCTACATTATTGTAATAGCTTTCTACCTGATCTCCCTGCTCTCAGTCTTAATTCTGTCTGCTGATTGCTATTTTTAGGTGATTTTTTTTTTCTTCAGATGGACCTTCCCCCTTTGCTTGGAATTACCCTTTTCTTCCTTTTACTTAAAAATGATAATGAGGTAATTACAGACTTCATGACATTTTATTCATAAATACTTCAGTGAACATCTCCAAATCTCTGTACATGTCAGCATTATAGTTTGTATCATAATTTATTGTAATGATTAGCTTTCTAGGGTACCTTGCTTAGAGGGCAAAAATTGTTTTTCACATCTCTTCCTCTGCAAGGGCAAGAATTGAAGATTTCTGTAGTCTTTGCTGTCTCTAAATGATGTTATTAAAAAAAGAAAAAAAGGGCTGGACATTTTTGTGAGAATTTCTTGCTATTTACATGCTAGGTAAAATCAGCTCTGTTCTCATGTGAAACTATGCTGGTGCTGTTTTGTGTTCCATTTTCATGTGCCTGGCAGTGATAGTGATACTGTCCCTGTTGTTCCTCCCCTCCCCCAATTTGAAATTGTAGTCAGTATCACCTCTGTATGATGCACTCCACCCATCTACTCGATATAGGAGGAGGCAGTTTTATGTGTACTTTATTTTCCGGTTGCTTCCAACAGGGAGAGTTGGTAATCCTTCAGATAGCCTGAGTATCTTATTTGTAAATTGTAGCTTTCTTTTTAGTATAATACAAAACTGTTAATGTTCTTTATGGCCTTTTCCTGTTTTGAAGAGCATTTTGTCTGGGGAAGTACTTTGCATAGGGGAATTCTGCTCTTACAACCCAGCAGAGTGCCTTGCAAAAGTATTTTTTGACTGCTTTTCTACCGTATCAACTTTTTAACATTTTAAAAGTGTACATATTACCAAAGCATTACATTCAAAATTAAAATTAGCATTTGAGATTATAAGAGGAGTTTGCATAAAATCACTTGATATTACTTTTATACCTACAGAAAGAATGGAGGGAAGACAGAAATGGAGAATTCAAAAGGAAAGTTGCCCGCTGTGTAAGAAAAAGCCAAGAGACTGCTTTTGAGTGACATTTATTCAACAGCTGTAACTTCACTTATTTCAGGGTAAGTTCATTTTAAAAATCATACTACTCTTTTGTCTTTTTATAAATGTTATATACGTTTCTGGAAATTGTGTTTTTTGGGTATTTAAATTGCTTGTTTTCATTGGCTTCATTTTTTAGTGGTAGTATCCAGTAGTCCGCTGTTTCTCAACAGAAACAGTGTGTAACTTGCTTTTTTCTTTAGTAGACCCAGTTGGTTTTAACTAAATATTCTATGTTAAACCAGTTAGTATGGTAGCAGTCTATTTCTGTTCACTGATGGTAAAACTTCTAATGATAAAGTACTTAATTTCAGTTTAGTTGCTTCCATTTTACCTTTTGGTTTACCATCTTGACCACTGCTGGGCACGGAAGTTTCTTATATCTTCTCATACTATATTTTGTGTGGTAAAGAATGACTTAAATTTTTGTTTTCTAATTTTTTTTAAAGAATTATGTTTTGTAATATGCTGGCAAGACCATTAAACATCTACCTTTCTTGTTTTAATTGGTCTTTATCTCCTTGTTCATTACTGATAGGGCCAGTAGGAAAAATTTCCCTTTTATTGTATACCATCTGTCCACAAGTTTAGCTTAAGTCTAGCAAGGAGTCAAAGATAGAAGGCACCCATCTGATTTAGAAGAGGACATGGTGTAGATGAATTGGCCAAATGTGTGACATTTAAGTTATTTGGGTTTTTTTGAGATAATAAAAACTATTTATGAAATGTAGCCTCTAAAGAATCACAATTTATGTATGGTACATCCCTGTACCTCCCATCTATTTTAAGAAAAAGAACTTTACCATTACCTTTTACATCCCCTAATATTCCCTTCCTTTATCCCATCTTTTTCTCATATTCCCAATTCTGTGTTTACCATTGCTTTTTTCATAATTTTATCAAGTTTGTATTCCCAAACACTGTATTGCATGATTTTGAACTATATGTATATGGAATTATAATGTATGCATTCTTTTGTGACTTTTATTGCTCAGCATGATATTCTTAAAGTTGGTCTAATGTTATGTATAGCTATATTTCATCTGTTTTTACTATTATGTAGTATTTCATTAGATAAGTTACCTCTCTACTCTTGATTCTCATTGCAGTTATTTTCTGATTTGGATTGGGGTTTTTTGTTTGCTTTTGCTATTATAGAGAATGTGGCTATCCTGTTTCTTGCATATGTACTACAAGAGTTTCTCTAGGATGTATACCTAGGGGTGGAATCATTGAGTTAAGGGTATATGCACATCACTTTGTCTAGATAATGCCAAATAGCTTTCTAGAATGTTGCATCTATTTATACTTCTATTGGCAAGGATAGAGATTCCATTTGCTCCATATTCTCTCCAACATTTTATAATATCAGACTTCTGCAAAATTTTTAATCTGAAGGGTGTAAAATGTTACGTCATTATGGACTTACTGTGGGTTGCCCTAGTTACCAGTGCAGTTGCATATCACTTCATGTGTTTTATCATTGATGTTTCCTCTGTGAAATGCTTGTTCTGGTCTTTGGACTTTTTTTTTTTTTTTTTTTTGTGAGGAAGATCAGCCCTGTGCTAACATCTGCCAGTCCTCGTCTTTTTTTTTGCTGAGGAAGACTGGCCCTGGGCTAACATCCGTGCCCATCTTCCTCCACTTTATATGGGACGCTGCCACAGCATGGCTTGCCAAGCGGTGCGTCGGTGTGTGCCAGGGATCAGAACCGGCGAACCCCGGGCTGCTGCAGTGGAGCGCGAGCACTTAACCTTAAGCTTGGGCCGCTGGGCCGGCCCCTGGACTATTTTTAAGTTATTGATTTGTATTCTTGTCAGTTCCCTTTCTTTATGGTATCTTTGGATGAACATAGGTTCTTTATTTTAATGCAATTGAATATTTTAGTTTTTTCCTGTATGGATTTTACTTTTTGTTAGTTTCTTCCCTGCCATCAGAAAACTACTATTGTATATTGTCTTCTAAAAGTTTTATAGTTTTGCCTTTCATATATGGGTTGAATCCACTGAAATTGATTAGTGTATGATGTGAGGTAGAAGTTCAACTTGACCCTCCCATCGCCTAATGTGTAGCTGTTGACTACATCATTTTTTGACAAGTCCATCCTTTCACCACTGATATAGTGTCGGTTATGTTATAAAATTACATTTCCAGGTGTGTGTTGATCTTTCTGACCTTTCTATGTTTCATTGGTTGGCTTGTCTGTCCCTGAACCAGTATCACACTGTCTTAATTTTTATTTATTATTTTTATGATTAAAAGCATCAAATGCAAAGGTACAAATCAGAAGTAAGGCTAAGATCCATCCACCACTCATTCTGTTTTCATGTTTGATATCTCTTGTTTCTGAAAAGACTCATATCTACTTTTAGATCTCTTTGTAACAACCTGAAATGGTGAAAATTAAGATTACTTTTGCTTATCACCAGATATAACCATAACCTTGCCGTCGTCAAATTATTTGTGTTTTTCACCATGTTTATATCTCTCCTGTTTATTTTTGCTACTAATCCTTTCCTTAAATCTGATACCTCCCTCACATCTAGTCAGTGGTCCATGGCTTTTCCCTTCTTTTGACTCTTGCTTTCCACCACCTTAGATCAAGTACTGGTTACTAGACTATTGCTTTTGTCTGCTGATATTGAGCATCTTTCATGCCTGCTTGCACTTCATCCTGGATATTTGTCTTGGATACAACTGCCACTTTAGTCTTCAGAAAGCTCTCCTCATTGCATTGGTTCTTTTGTGGGTATGACAATATCTTAGGAACTAAAAACACCCTCAGGGCTCGTTTTTTCCAGTCATTTTCCAGTCAGAAAAGAGCTTGGCAACAACAAAGAATTGAAGAGAAACAAAATAACAAATATTGAAGCCTAAGCTTATATGTGATTTTACCTTATAAACAGTACTTGATAAATTTAGGAAATAGCCAAGAATTTTATTGATAGTATATTGCAAATTAATTAAATAAATAAATACTAATGCAGTGTCACAAACAAATTTTGTAAGGGATTATATATTATCTCCTTTGCTAATGGGATTAGAGTTAATTTATACTTGATCATAACATACACTTGTCTTTAAAACATATTTATCGAGACTAAAGTTCACTTATCAAGAAGAGAGAGGCAAAAAATAATGTTGAATTAAAATACCTGGGGCCGGCCCAGTGGTGTAGTGGTTAAGTTTGTGCGCTCTGCTTCAGTGGCCTGGGGTTTGCAGGTTTGGATTCCAGGTGCAGACCTATGCACCGCTTGTCAAGCCATGCTGTGGCGGTGTTCCATATAACGTAAAGGAAGATGGGCACAGATGTTAGCCCAGGGCCAAGCTTCCTCAGCAAAAAGAGGAGGCTTGGCAACAGATGTTACCTAGCTCAGGGCTAATCTTCCTCACACACACGAAAAAAACAACACAGAAAACCTCCTTGCATAGAATAGCTTAATTGAAAAACAATATAATGTTAATGATGAAACTAAACTAATAACTTAAAGGGTAAGGAAGCAATGATTAGAAATCTTGACTAACATAGGTCAGCATTGTTCACACATTAGTCACAAGCATCGTTTTTTAAAGTTGCAGGTACTCCAGATATATTCATACCTGAAATTAATACACTTATTTTTTGAATGATTAATTTTAGTTGCTATTCCTAACTTACTATGTTACTTATTAAGCTCAGGCTTTTGTGTAAAAAATTATAGTCCTTGAACTATGTGTTTTCCATTGATAAGAACTGAATAAAGGAATTTGTAATTTGTTGTCATTTTGTAGCTCATCAGGAGGATCCTTTGGCCCACCTATGGGCAGAGACAAACATTCTTTGGGAAACATTGATTAATGAGTAATTAACACAGACTTCTTAAACTAGCATTCAAGTACCCAGTATTGTCTATTTTGTATTCGTTAAAAGTTACTAGTAGTTTCCCCTTTGCTCAAATAGTCCCCCTCTTTCTTAAATGCATCTCACAATTTGCTCAGCAAGCATTTGAGTACCAACTATGAGCCAGTTCCCAGACCAACGATCTGGTATGTGTCTACTTCTTTTGCCACTTGTTGAGATGAGGTCTGTCTCAAATTTCACTTCTTTCATGAAGCAATTGCTCTTCGCCCCCAAATTCTTCCCTTTCTGAAGCACTGTAGCATTTAGAGTCTTAACTTTCAGTCATTTATGAATTTGTCTTACTCCTCTCATAAAATTGTCTTATTCCTCTTGTTAAATATAATATGACGCATCTGAGAAATAAAATCCTCAATAAGTACCTGAACCCATACATGTGTGTGGTGCTGGGTTGTAATTAGTATTTTGGTGGTGAACATGATGTAGTCCATGCAGAAATAGAAGTACAATGATGTACACCTGAAATTTTTACAATGTTATAAACCAATGTTACTGCAATAAACAAAAAATTAAAAAAAAAAATAAATTAAAAAAATAAAAAGAAAAAAAATAAAAAAAAAAGAAGTACCTGAACCCAGTCATCTGTTTGGATTACACTAAAAGTGAAGTCATTTGACAATTGGATTAAAAAATCATATCAAAATCCATGACTTAACTAATGTCTTCTAAAAGTGGATCTATGTTTTACTTATTACTTGATGCACAGAGCATGGTATGATGTAGGATTGAAGTGCCTACATAATCTTTAAATGTCATTGTCATTACATAATTTTTATACATAAGGCTCTACCATAGAAGCCTGTTGCCTTGTAGCAGATTTAGCCAGCCTGGCCTATCACTCAGACTCTTCTCAAAGGCTAGCTTTTTTCATTGCTTGTCAGCATGCACTTCCTGAATATCCTCAGTATCTTGAGTCATGTGGAGGATGTACATGTGAAATAAAACCCACAATAAGCACTTGTAAAATGTACACTCTTATTTGGATTGAATGAAAAGTAAATTTAATTTTAAGTTGTTTTTAAAATATCTATATCAAAATCCATAACATACAATGTTTTCTAAAAATGGAAGTATTACGTTTGATGTACTTGGCCTAGAATTTCATTTTTTTCTTTTTTTAATTTTTATTTATTTATTTTTTTCCCCTAAAGCCCCAGTAGATAGTTGTATGTCATAGTTGCACAGCCTTCTAATTGCTGTATGTGGGACGCGGCCTCAGCATGGCTGGAGAAGCGGTGCGTCAGTGCGTGCCCGGGACCCGAACCCGGGCCGCCAACAGCGGACTGCGCACACCCAACCGCTAAGCCACGGGGCCGGCCCCTAGAATTTCTTTATTTCACCTTTTTAAAAAAATTTTTACTTATTTATTTATTTTTCCCCCAAAGCCCCAGTAGATAATTGTATGTCATAGCTGCACATCCTTCTAGTTGCTGTATGTGGGACGCGGCCTCAGCATGGCCGGAGAAGCGGTGTGTCGGTGTGCGCCTGGGATCTGAACCCGGGCTGCCAGCAGCGGAGCGTGTGCACTTAACCGCTAAGCCACGGGGCTGGCCCTCACCTTTTTTTTTTTTTTTATTGTGGTAAAACCCACGTAACATAAATTTACCCTCTTAACAATTTTTACGTGTGCATCACAGTATTGTTAACTATATGCAAATTGTTGTACAACAGATCTCTAGAACTTTTAGTTTTGCATGACTGCAACTCTATACCCATGAACAACAACTCTCTGTTTCTCTCTCTCTCTCTCCAGCCCCTGGCAACTACCATTCTACTTTTGTTTCTATGAGTTTGACTTCTTCAGATACTCAAATAAGTGGAATCATGTAGTATTTGTCTCTTTATTTCACTTTTTCTTAGTGTTTATGCTTTGTCCTATATAAAGATTATTAATAACCTTATCTATCTTCTAATTCAGGTGTGGGATGGGAAGAAGAGAGAGGAAAAAGGGAGAAACAAATCTTCACTTTCCCACAGATCAACAACATAGCCATATTCTATACCACTAGAAAAGAAGACTCTTTTTGTTCTGCATCAAGGCTAGAGAGATTGTGTTGGTTCTCTATTGCTATGTTACGAATTACCTAAAATTTAGAGGCTTAAAACAACATTTGTTATCTCGTAGTTTCCATAGACCTGGGATCTGGGTATTATGACTTAGTTAAGTCTTTTCCCTCATAATGCTGCAGTCAAGGTGTTGGCTTGGCACTGCAGTCATCTTAAGGCTCAACTGTAAGAGGATCTGCTTCCAGTTTCACTCAAATGGTTGTTGGTAGGATTCTGTTCCTCACTGGCTGTCGGCTAGAGTCCTCCCTCAGTTCTTTGCCATGGGGGCCTCTCCATAGGTCAGCTAACAACATAGTGGTTGACTTCATTAGAGGGAACGAGTAAGAGATGGGAGAACATGAGCTAGATGTTGTGAATGTTATGGTCTCCTGCCCAGAAGGCAGCAATCATACCCTAGCCTGCTGGGAGTGTTGCCTGCTGATAACTCATAAGTGAGTTGCTCTCTAGGAATTGTCCTCAGGTAAAAGAGATGACTTGCCCAAATTAGTCCCCTTTCCTGGGGGTCACCTGCATCCAGTGACTGGTTGATTTGGGGAAAGGATGAGTTGGTACAAAGGCCTGGACCACTGGCTCTCTTTTCTCAATTTGGGAATTCTCTGAAAGGCCATTCCAATGTGGGATTGACTGAGGCCCTTGTTTCAACTATCCCCTCAGTTAGTTCATCTCCTTCTGCTTGATCCTCTTTCCCTCTCTTGTTTTTGGAAGCACTTCCCAGTAAACTTTGTACAAATCTCTGCCTTAGAATCTATTTCCTAGGGAACTCGACCCAGGATACTAGGCATTGTGTAACCCATCACAGTAAGATAGAAGACTTTCTACCTTACATAGTTGCAGATGTGTGTACATGATCCAGAGTCATTTCTCACAAGCAGGAGTATATGTGGCTCCATATATATGGCTTCTGTGCCTCCAAAGCAGCCATATTCTCTCCATTGCTTAGTTGAGATCACATTTGGGGTGATTATCACAAGAGGACCACATCCTTGCTGGGTTTCTATTCAGATCATTTAAGGATTAGCCTCCACATCTCACCCATATCTCCTTAAAATTAAGGCTCCTGAAATGTTGAGCCTTTTTGATCTTCTGTGACACAATAAGATTATGGAGAAAAGTGAAAACTGTACCCAATCTGCTGCAAGGATTTATCCCTTTCACTCCCACTGTTGCAGATGATCTATAGTGATCTTGTTGACTGAGCCAGGGAGGAAGCTTAGCTATCCCCAAAAATGTTTTAAAACATAAGACATAAATATGAAAAACAAAACTATTAGAACAAAATAAAGGAGAATATCAGCGTAGAGAAGGATTTATTAGGCATAAATAACATACCCGTGAAAGGAAAAAATTTGATAAATTTGGCTATATCAAAACTGAGAACTGGACTGGCCCTGTGGCTTAGCGATTAAGTGCATGTGCTCCGCTACTGGCGGCCCGAGTTTGGATCCTGGGCGCGCACCGACGCACCGCTTCTCCGGCCATGCTGGCCGTGTCCCACATGCAGCAGCTAGAAGGATGTGCAACTATGACATACAACTATCTACTGGGGCTTCGGGGAAAAAAAATAAAATAAAGGACAGAAGTTATAAAAAAACAAAAAAAACTGAGAATTTAAATATTATGACAAGACGAAATAAAGAAAAACAAGTGACTGTATAGCTGATATTTCAGGATTTCTATCTAGAATCTACAACCAGCTTTCTGCAATTCAATAAGAAAAATATCAGCACAAAGGAAAATGATATGAATAGATAATAAATAGAAGCAGAAAGAAAGCTGATTGTTATGCATGTGAAGAGTAACTCAACTGCATTTGTAATCAGAAATACAAAGCTAGTGGGGCCAGCCGGGTGGTGTAGTGATTAAGTTCACATGCTCCGCTTCAGCAGCCCAGGGTTCGTGGGTCCAAATCCCGGGTGCAGACCTGTACACTGCTCATCAAGCCATACTGTGGCAGCGTCCCACATACAAAATAGAGGAAGGTTGCCACAGATATTAGCTCAGGGACAATCTTCCTCACAAAAAAAAAAAGAAAAGAAACAAAGCTACAGGGAGATAACATCAAGTCCATCAAGTTGTCTAAAATCAAGATATCTGAGAAACCCAAATGCTGGTAAGGATTGGGGAAGTGGTGTACTTGAAATACTGGCATAAGTGAAGCTGTTCCATCAGCATTGGAGAGCAATTTGGTAATATCTAGTCAAGTTGAAAACATATCTTGTGATTTAGGTGTATAGGTTAGAGAAACTGTAACACATGTGTATGAGAGACATATACAAGGATATTGCTTGCAGTTTTGTGTGTCATTTTTAAAAGGCCCATCTGTAGAATTGATCAATTGTGATTGATACAATGGAATATTATCCAGCAGCTGAAATGCATAGTATAGACTTAGAGTTATATATAAGCACCTGATTAAATCTCAAAAAACACAATCATGAGTAGGGAGAACAATTTGCAAAAAAGAAAAAAAACAACATAGAGTATGTTACCGTTTATGTAAATAAAAAAGTAAAACACACCATATTATTCTTCATAGCTATATGGTAGACAAGTTTAAAAAAACCAGAGACTTGAAGAAATTAATAAAATTTGCAATAATGCTTAATTTTAGGGCAGTGGAAGGGGGACTGGGAAGCAAAGGGGCTTTACCTTTTTTTCCTTAACTGGCAGTCTTCAAGCACATTTGGCTCATCTTACCTCTCCACAGAAAACTAAACTGTAAAGATGCCAGGGGCTGCCTTTTGGAAAGGCTTAATTTTAGTTTTGATTCTTAATCTCTGTAGCATGTGACACTAGTGATCATTCCTTATAGAAGTATCTTCTACTCTTACCCATAAATATCATGGCTCTCTTGGTTCCTTCTAAATGTGACTGCTTTCGAGTTTCTTTACTCCTTTGCCTACCTTTTTATTGTTGCTCCTCTCTCTCTCTTCTCACTTCTCCCTTCTTATTCCCAATTACAGGAATAAAACCGGCATTACAAAAATTTGGAATATAGAAACTTCTAGAAGGAAAAGTAAATCTCTTTCCCATCTTAGCCACCTAGTTCTGCTCCCAGAAGGAACCACTGGCAAGGGTTTAATCTTTCTGAAATCTAATTCTCCTCCCAACACACATGTAACACTCAAGTGTGATATATGTGTCTGTGTGTACAACATAAGTGTATACATAGCATACATTCTATCCCTTTTTTTAACATTGTCTTTTGATATTTTGTTAGCTCAAAAATATATATCTGCTTCCTTTTTAACAGTTGCATATTATTAAGGTTTAAAATTTATATCTCGAAATGAGAGGTAACACCAAGAAAGGTGACTGTGAGCTCTTACCCTAGCCACCAAAGAGCTGTTCATTTAGCCAGTTAGACCAGGCATTAAAAAAGTAAGATTAAGCCACATTATGAGCTCTAGTGGGAGTAGAAGCAGAACATGGCTTTGAGAAGTCAGCACGTGACTCAATATTGAATGGTTAAGACAGAGGTTGGACATAAAGCTGCTGGTGAGATTGGAAGTCTCCAGAGTAGAGATAAAGACTCATTTGGTGTAAAGAGTAGTACTTACTATGGCCAAGGACAACATCTTGCACAATATCCACATTTAGGGAACAGAAAGAAGAGACGGAGACAGAAACATGGGCTGATTGGTCACAGGGAGGAGAGCCTGGAGAGTAGTGAAGTATTACAGACCTCAGAAAGGAAATGGGTGTGGATGGTCACTAATGCCATGGCATAAGAAAAAGAATAAGAATAGTTCATTTTTGAGGGAAAAAGCCAATGGATTGGTAATGGGGGGAGAGGAGTTGTCTAGTAGTGTACTAGATGGCAGTGTAGGATGAATTGGAACTTTTGGAAGCATCTGTGTGAAAGATAATGGGGAAAACTTCCTTGATGCTAAGCTGTTTAACTCACAGACTGCTTTCACGTAAGAATGGTTGAGATTATTGGAACACTTACCCCTGAGTGAGGAATTACTTTTATTATTGTCTTTAACATAAAAAAAGTGGTTTTTCTCTGCTTTGTATTTGTAAGGCCTTTTAAAAAGATTAAGTTGTGTAGCCACATAGGAAATTAATGATTTGATTCTAGTTTTAGAAATAAATGGAACAAGACATTTTCATCCTTTAGAGATTGAACATTCTCCAGATTTGTAGGTTAAAAATCAGGAATAATTAAGAGAAAGTTTGAGGTAAAAGACAGATACTTAAATTATTTCATAAAGACATACAGTTGATATAATTTCAATTAATACAAAAAGTGTGTGATTTTTAACAAGAGGCAGATATATTTTGACTTAGAAATGGGATATGCTTACAAAAATATGAAAGACTTTCAGGTCAGTGTCTTTTATTTAGGGTGTTATGCAGGTAATTCAGTTTCACATTTGTCTTTCTAGGGAAAAGAACAACAAACTTGCTTTGTCTGTACTGAGGCCTTTTCTCTGTTTAGCATATGTTTTATTCAAAGGAAGGAAAATAGATTTTTCTATTCCTGCTGAAGAAGCTAATGCTATTTAAAGCTGGATCCCCACTGTTAAAAGGCTGGATTGCCTGATTTTAGGTGTTTAATGACTTTCCATAGTCAGTCCTCTCTGGAGTATTCTTCTTTAAAACCTCACACGGAAACAGTTTTTAAATGATTCTTTTGTGGCCCTGAAATTTCTTATTCATATCACAGGGGAATGATTACTGAATGTCCAAACTCTCTATACCCAGTTCTCTTTTAGCCCTGAGAGATTAATTGGCCAGGGATTAATTTGGGTGTCGTATAGTCTTTGGAAAAACATTCAAGTAACATTACCTAAAAGTTACAATGCCTATTTCATAACAATGTCGCTTAGTTTCAGTATATGTCTTAAGATTTTCTAATAAAATGTGTGTGCACATAGGTGTATCTGTGTGCAAATGGTAGAACCTGACTTTGGTGAAGGTGATGTATTCACATTTGGTGTATTCAGTGCTTTGCTAGGGACCATTTACATTGATTGGTACAACCCCTTTGGAAAGAAATTTAGCGGTAGTTCTACCTCTGAGGAGCTATCTTAGGGAGGTAGTCTAAATTAGGGAAATAGGCACATGTAGGGCCACAGATAGGCCCATAGCTTGCTTTCTACCCACAACAGCTTTGGTATGGTTGAATTTGGGTGATTGTAAGATTGGTAAATTCATTCAGGGCTTTAGAAGAAGACACACTGAACTTTTAACATGTCTAGTATGAATTAAATATCTGCCATAACTCTAAGTACATTTGGCTTCTTTGTTAGGAGTTTAAAATTATATCCCTTGAGTTCATCTTCTGTTCAAATTCTTTGTGCCCAGCATTGTGCATGGCTGATGATACAGGTTTCTGGGTTTCTGAAACACTTGATCTCATATAATAGTAATAGGTGTTCTCCTCTCTGCCTCCCCCTCCCCCCTACATATTTAAAGCACACATTAATATAATAAAGTCTCTGAAAAGTCCAACCTTTAAATGATACTTTTTTTTTTAACTTGAACCTAGTGTTTTCCTAACTTTTTGAGCAAGAAACTCTGCCATTTATTAGCTGTGTGACCTTGTTTCACTTTTCTCTGTAAAATAGGGGAAAGTTCCTTCATATAGTGATTATGAGCATTACGTGAGATAAGTTTGTAAAGCACTTAATACACTGCTTGGCACATAATAAGCAATCACTAAGACGGTGGTTGTTTTTATTTAGATGTGGTTCTTGACTTGTAGGCAAATTGAGGACATGAGACCCCAAGATACAAAACAATAAAAGACGGTAATTGGGATAGAGGGTCGGTTATGGGAGACTTTATGGAGAAAATGGGTTTGGACTGGACCTAGAGAGTTGGATAAAATTTAGCAAGTTAAAAATGTGGCAATCTTAAATTGTTTCTCTGAATATCCTTAAATATTTGTAAATTCCCAAATCACTTAACTTTTAAGTAGTTGTTCTGTTTTTGACTCTAGATGTAATATAAATTGGAAGATATTTGGAGTATTGAAAAATCTAAATTATAGCTGTACAATAGAACTTTCTGAGCTGATGGAAATATTCGATATCTGCACTGTTCAATATGGTAGTCACTAGCCATATTGAGCACTTAAAATGTGGCTAGTGTGACTGAGGAGCTAAATTTTAAATTCTATTTACTCTTATTTAAATTTAAAGTGAAATGGCCGTATGTGACTACCATATTGGACAAGCACAACAGTGAGCTTAAAATGAAATTAAGGATTTGTTTCCAAAGAAATAGAATACGAATAAAAATTTGTAATGAAGTAATTCTTTTGAAATTTATAAATTCTTTATATAATGCTGTTTGTTTTGTTGTAGGTCTCCAATTGAGAAACATGGCACTGTTTTTCCTGCACTCTACCCACCTATTGCTGGACTTCTGTTGTAACAAGTTGGCAAACACTGGCTGGAACTGGGCTGCAATAAAACATGCCAGTATCAGTGCTGACAAGAGCCTAACAAGTGCCAACTTACCGATGATTACGCATTTTGAATTCTAATGAACTGTTTTAACCTTCAGGAAGAATTGTAAAGACCTGTACATAGCACAACATGATCCGGATAATATATATACTATTCATGTACATCCACAAATACACCTTGTACCAAATAATGCTTTCTTGTAGTAGAATAAGAATCGTGTAAATTCTAAAAGATTTTAGCAGGTTTTCTTTCCCTATTCATTGTTTCTTATCAGTTTTAAAAGACTCCTTAAAGCATGTCTGATGAAAAGCAATTAGGATTAAAAGTTTCCATTTAATTTCTTTTAAACCATTGAGGCTTCATTAAACTCTTTTCACTTACTAAACTTTTGTATCTTCTTTGTTTTGACACACTCCCCTTTGCTTTTATTTCTTCTATCTGCCAGAAAGTTTTCAGATCATTTAGTTCAAATACTCAAATACTTAATAAGCAACTACTTGATTTTTAATGATGACTTCGGAGGAGTGGTCATCACTAGGTGCTTTGTCCTTTTTGTATTCTAGTTGCACCCACCTCTTGGATTGGATGTAGCAATAACATTTTTTGGCTGTTGAGAGCTCTTGAACTCGCTCATTACCCCAAGAACTACAGAGAGTTGGTTCTGGATTCAACTTATTGAAATATACCCCAAACAATACAAAATTCTGATTTGGTTTTATTTTTGCCTTCCAGTTACTTAATGTTAAGATTGGATGAATAAAGCATGCACAGCTACAGGCTTTCTACTTAACTTCTGGGTTTGCTATTAAAAATGCTGTTCACCCTCATATCCTTCTCCTTAGCCTTTCATATTTCTTTGCCTCTATTCTTCTATACTGCAGATTTTTCCCACCTATTGTACAAAGAAATTGCGATGTATATTTTCATGTAATTTGATTTTGGACTTCTGTCACCTTATGTAGTGAGTTCTTCCAAAATATAATTTTTTTCCAATAATTGTCAGTTGTTGGCTTTTATTGTATTGAATGAAGGTTATACTGAATGCCAGAGAAGTGCAGTTTAGAAAAATCTCAGGTTGATTCCTTATGCAAACAAACTTAATACTTGAAAATCACATGGCCGTGGCAGTATATATATTGGGCTGTATCTAGATTCTTACATGAATCTCAAAGTATTACAGGCGTGTAAATGCATTGCTATTTGACATGTAGATTCTGTCACTGACATAGTGCACTTGGATTTTATTAGTGTTTGAGCATAAGTGTATTTCATATCATAAGTTTTCTGAAACAACTTCAGGAAATGGTAAAATGAGCATTTGCAGTGTTAACAGCAGGCCCGGGTTCCTCTATGTTTGGTGTGAGGTTGATATTGGGAAGTAGTCTTTGGTTATGTAAGAGACAGAACTTTGAGATAGTACCAGATGGGACATGGTGTTTAATTGTGAGAATCAGTGAGAATTGGTGCATCACTGTTCTGTGGGGTTTGGAGAAGTGCTTTGGCAGAAGAGTGAAAGGATTCCTGCAAGTAGTCCAGTCCTCTACAAACTTTGCATGTCCTTTTTTAAGCAGAAGTAAAATGATTGAGGATGTAGTCACAGTAGAGAGTGATTTTTCTAAATCACAGTCTGTTCTCCCCCCTGAAGCATTATAAAAACCCATAAATGTGTAATGACTGAATGTGAAAATTGTCTGATTTGATTCATTGCAGCCCAGTTTTCTTTAAGAACTTCGTTTGTGATTTTATTTTTTTCAAAGACTTTATTTTTTTCAAAGACTCTAAAAAATTGTTGCCCCGAAGTGCCAGTACTGCACACCTATCTGGGACTTTGAACGCAATCCCTTTTACTCTTAAATCTGAAATTGTTCACGTGGTGGTTGCTCGTGGCAAAATGGAGTCTGAATTTTGCTCTCCTATTGCTGTAAGTCTGCTAGCAATCTGTTGAGTTAAAACATGGGTTTGACTCTTCAGGGAGTAGCAAATGACCTAGGAACTCAGGGACAACTATTCTTGAACTTTAAGTGCCACTTTAATGCAGTTACTTTGGTATAACCATGTGTTTTTTAGGGCTAGACCTAGGGGAGTAGAAGGGAGAGCCAGGAATGAGTGCACCTCTCTTTACACTGCTTTCCACCTAGTGCCCTGACTGTGCTACATAGGGAAACACAGGCCACAATAGATGTTTGGATTTCTTTTCCTCTGTCAGAGGTGTCATCTGTGCCTTTCCCAGTGTTCATCTGACAGTGTGAATTTAAATG
Organism: Ceratotherium simum simum; assembly: GCF_057802395.1. NCBI lineage: Eukaryota > Metazoa > Chordata > Mammalia > Perissodactyla > Rhinocerotidae > Ceratotherium > Ceratotherium simum. The sequence goes on from NC_141915.1 coordinate 13,680,001, forward strand.
TGTCTACATTTGATATTAAACCACACTCAGGTGACACTGATCCAGGTGGCTTCTGTCCCACCAGTGCCTCATCATTAGTGTGAGGCAAGTCCTCTCTGCTTTAGGAAAAGGATTTTTCTCCCTAACTTTGTGCCAACTATCAACAACATCTACATAGTCTTATGGACTGTAGAACTATTGGCTGTTTCCTAAATTTATTCCAGGTTCTTGTGAAGGCTTACAGATTTCAGTCTGTGCTCATAATGGGATGGATGATCTCAGTGGCTTTCTGGCCTCTTTTTGTGAGTTTGAAATCCATATGAGGTTGGTTTTCTTGTCATTATAAGGTAATATCTTTGTGAGGTTATTCCACTAGTGCTCTGATCACTTGGGTGTCATAGTATCTTTAATGGCCTTCACTCTTGTTTGTGAAATTTTATTTTATATGCTCACTCACCCTCTACAAATCTGCCCATTTTGGGTTGTGATGCCTGTGTATTTTTGCCCGTCTGGTCTCCAGTTGGTGGAATTACCTTTTTGTACTGCCACTTCTCAGCATCTTTGAAATTTGACATAATGTTGCTTCATTCCAGTTTTTTTTAGTTCTGTAATTTGTTGATTGTATTTAACTATGTGAGTTCTGTTGTGATGTTTACTGTATTGTAAAGCACCTCGATCATGTGATGGGTGCTCTATAAATCAATAAATGATGACTTAGAGGCTGTATCATGAGCTATTTTGGTTTTAGGATGCAGGTCTCAAAAGCAAGTTGTGGGATTATTTCCATATGAACAGCACATAGTACCAAAGGGTCCACAGGGGAACCTTGATCAAGATTTTTAAAACTTCATTTAAAGAAGGAAATGAAGGTGGAAAGTTTACTTCCAACCTGACATAATGGTCTTAAAATTTCCAGTACAGGGCCAAGCACCATTCTTAATTGGTTTCTGTGCATGCTGATTTAGAACTTTAAATAAAATGAGCACGCGTTAGAGCATTATTGGAGATTTTGTCTTTGGCCTAAACTGGCTTTACCATAAAGATAAGCTAAAAGGTGAAGAACCCAGACTCAACTGTGAACTGGAAGAGACCACAGGTACCATCTCAATCACCGCCTTCCCTCCTTTAAACGGCAAACTTGGCCCAAATACCTGCCCAGGATCAGTTAGTAAGTTAGTGGCAAAAGAGGCAAGACTGAGTACTTTTTTTCCTTACTAGGATGTCAACATCCAGCTTTTCACCCTGCATCCTTACATACAGTTCATATGGAGTTACAGTGTTAGGTGTTGAAAGCTTGTTTGTCTTGATATAAATTGCCAGTGGCTATTAAGGCTTCTTCCTTGCCAACTCAGAAAAGAACATGGAGCCAGTCCTTTTAATCAATGCTGAGTTAGAAACAAGAAGAAAATCCTCTCTGAGAGCAGTTTGGGGGAGATTGAGGATCATTTCAGAGTTCATTTTCCCTGATAAATATATGTGAAATAAAAGTATTATAGAAGGGCCTAGATGATGTCCCTGAACTTTAAATAGCAGTTTTATGCATAATCATTTACTCAAGGTATATAGCAAAAACGTTTTATTTGCATGCTACTTCAAATGCAAATGAACAGGTTTTTGACTGTGCCTATTGTGTGCAAGGCATTGGGCTTTAGAGAAAGGACCAGTTGATTTTCTCCTTCCCCCTCATAAAGATAGGGCTGGTAACCATCTTACCAAATTTAAATTTTTTCCTTTCTGGAGGACTGCAAACCTGAACAGGATTCAGTTTGCAGAGCAAATTATTTCCAGGAAAAAATATTTTTGGTTGCTCAGTTTCAGATGTGTGTGACCTGGCCGCTGAGGTAGGATTAAGGCTTTTTGGCTTTTTGAGTCAGCACACCACACTGAGCTGTAGTGAAATGATTAAAGAATTTTGAATCCTGTTCACATAGGTGGAATAAATTGAAGGCGGAGAAAAAGGCTTCAACAAAAGGTAGCCAGACACATCTTAAACACAGGAGCTGCACAGAAAGTTATAGGCAAGATGCTTGATTTTTTCCCCCTTCGCAGATGTATCCATTAGGAATAAGTATAATGGCACTTGTGTGTTCACAGTGACATCTCATTTATTCCTAATGAGCAACAGAGATCAAGTTCTTATTTATTAAGTCTCTACTTTGTGGCAGGCCTGTGCTAGGCGTGTTTCATAAAGGATCTAGTAAAATTCTAACAAGGATCCTCCAAAGTAATAGTTTCTCATGAGGAAACAGTTTCCGATTAATTTGTCAAGATTGTAGAGCCAGTAAGTTTCACAGCCGGGATTCAGTTCCATGACCTTCCTTACATACTGGGTGCTGTTAACCCTTAGGAACATTTTTTCCAAGGTCACATAGACTGTGGATGTGTTGAGGCTGGTACTTGAACCCAATTCATTGGACTACCAATCTAGTGATTCCCTCCCTTCCCCCTTCTACCGTGATATGACCCGGTCTCCCCAGAAAGAGTCTGTTCCCTGCATGTCATGCTCCCTGTCTGAGACAACTCCACACTGAGTTAATCTGACAGCAAAACCTGAATTAGGTCTAAAATGTACCATGTTCTAGTGCTCAGATTTTTCAAAATGTCTGTACTTCAGGTCATATCTAACGTGGTAGCTCCATCCAAGCCTGTTGCGTGTTATAGTCCATTGAGTACTACAGATGCTTTATTAAGAAGTCCTCTGTAGCTCAGGGGTTTGAAACCAGTAACAGTCCCCTCAGAAGACAAAGGTTCAGAGAGAGTGTTATATTACAGGCATTTCTAAGAGGAGTGCTTTCACCTCTGATAGAGGCTTCTTGAAGGCAGGTTGTGATGAGGAGGTAGTCAAGCCGTTGAGTTGATTGAATCCCTTAAGGTGAGTTCTCCTTTGATTGTGGGCATCTAGTCCAAGCAAACTGAAAGGGCACAAATTTGTTTATTCCTGCATGTGTGCTGCTCTAAGGGAGAGGGTCCCTGGTTTTCATGAAATTCTCAAAGGGGATTATGACCCTCCAAATCATTAAGAACCATGGCTTCTATTCTAGTCCAACTCCTTGAAATTGATGGAGAATCTGAGACAGCTTGCAGGGACTTGCCCAAGATCAACAAAGCAAATCGGTTGCAAAGCCAAACTTGAACTTAGTTTTCTTGACTCCCTGTACAGCTCACAGTGTAACAACTCATCAAACATTCTGAGCATGGGCTGTATGTCAGATGCTAGGCTGATGCTGGGGAGGCAAAGATAAGTCATATGATGCAAAACCAGGCATCAGCTATGAGAGTACTTCCCAACTGCTTTTATGTCATTTTTATATTATGACCCAGAAAATATTTGTAGGGTACTCTTAAGGTAAACAGATGAGGCTGCTTGTGGCTGGAGGAGAGCAGCTTGCCTGGCCACCCTGATTGCCCCAAGGGCTCACCATTTGGCACACCTGTGAACCATTCTTGACAGACAGGGAAGCTTTGAGCTATGGCATCTCCATTGACCCTGGCAAGTACTCCCCCACCCTCCTTAGTCTTAAGTGCTGCTTGCTCAGTGCAGCTCCTCTAAGTACCTTCCTGCTCACACCTCCTTCACATCTTCAGTCTCCCGCCACACTGGAACATCATTTCCCTGAGTGCACCATTGTTCTTACACATTTCAATACCCTCTCCCCTTCTATTTCCCAGGTGTCCTTCAGCCAGAATTCCTCCCTCTTCCTCAAAATTTTAACCCCATGACCCTACGTTTTCCATGAACTATACTTCAAATTCCTTCACCACTCCACCTCATTACCTGCTAATACTTAACTTTGGCAGCACCTAAAACTTTTCCAACTTCAAATCCCCCCCTTTTCTGTTCTGACACCTGTATCCTGTTCTCAGATCCTTCCTTCAACCTATCATCTACTCTTGGCTCTTCTCCAAGGCCACCACTTCCCCTGCAGTCCTTAACTGTTGATGCTTCTAGGAATGGGTACAATCAGCCTTTTGACTCTCCTTTGAGTAAAAATCTTTTTGAAAGTTCTCATGCTATTCAGTTAGTTATATTACTCTTTAGCCCTCTTTTTTGCTATTAGTCATCCCCATATTCAGGAAAGATTTTAGCACGTGGCTTATGGTCTCCTTCCTTCCCTACCTCTAAATTCCAATATCTAATTTTCCTAGCTTCTCACTTCAACTTCATCTACTGTATTCCATGGCCCTGTCCTGGACTTTATCATCTGCTAGTGCTATTTAACTGATGAACTTCAGTTTGCCACCCTGACCACAACCTTGTTTGCATGACACTAGTCTTCAGTATTACAGAGACCTGCGGTTTTATGACTCCACATCGGCCTCTACTCAGTCTGCACCTGAGCTGTATTCTTACAGCACTCTCAATTTCTTTTTGGCAGTAAATCCCAAGCCTTGGGTAAATGCTATAATCCATATTCTCTGCTTCTGCAGCCAAGTGGCTGAGTTTTGCTAGAAAAAAGTGACCCATCCACACATTCAGGAAACACTTGAAACCAGACCTTCCAACCTCAGATTCCTCTCCCAAATTTTTCTTCACTGTCTGGTACCCTTGCCTACAAACTTCAACCATAAAACTGATGTCATCAAGCGATCTCCCTGATAGATCTCTTTCCCCTTTCACATCTATCTGCATGCATGTTCTTGTTTCCAAATGTTTTAGCAGAATAACAGTGACCTGCCTCTTGTCCAAAGTTAATCCCTTCTCAATTCCTTCTGCATTCGCTTGCAGGGCTCCCTGTCTCCCCAGGGACCTTGAACCGTCATTAGCTTTTCCCTCTCATTTGGCCCTTTTCTCTCAGCCTCTCACATCTTTACAAACAAACCTAAAGACCAACAAAACCCCTCTCTCGACCCTCTTATAGCCAAGTTTTTCCAAAGAGTACAGCAGTCTACGCTCGCTGTGTCCATCCTTTTCAGTGCCCTCCCTAGGGCGTGGAATATGATAGAGCTCAGTCAGTGTTTGATAAGTCCCGAGCCTCGAAAGTACTAGGTGAAGAGGGACAGGCTCTCTGTCCTTCCGGTGTCCAGCTACCTGCTCCACTTTCATTCACCACTCTTTCGTAGTCTCCACTCCACCCTCTGCCTGGCCTCCCATGACTCTCGCGAGACTTGAGGCCTCCGTTACGCGCCGCCCGAGTTGGGCGGTGCGCTTCTCGCGAGGCTGCAGGCAGGGCCGGGCCCGACATGGCGGAAGGTAGGGTTTCTGTGGAGCTGCGCGGGAAGGCGCGGAGCTGTGGGGGCGCTGCTGGCTGGGTGAAGCAGCCCTGAGCGGGGATGGCCGGGCGTGGTCGCATGGGGCACAGTGGGTCTCGCGAGCCTTCCTCTCCAGCCTCTCCCGGGCGCCTCGGGCTGGGGTCTTGAGCGCTATTCCTATGGCAGCGCCCTTGCGGCCGTCCCGACCCCGCGGGGCCGCGGCGGGCTGCGGAGCCGGGCTGGGAGGTCCGGTGTCGGGACTGAGTGCGCCGCGGGGATCCCGAGGGCGGCGGGGGAGGCTCCTTTGATTACCGGCGGTGCTGGGACGGCGGGGGAAGTAACCCTTCTTGTTAGGAAATCGAAACTGCTGTCCTGGCACGTCCCGCATCCGGAAGGGGTACCTTCCTCGCCTGCGGAAGAGCCTGGGACTCCTCTCGGGGTGCGGGGTGCGGGAGAGCCGCGGCTGTAATTGGCCAGCGTGCCCAGAGGGCGCGCGCTGTAGTCTCTGGGCTCCTCGGCAGCCCCGGGGTTCGGGCCGTCTGGGATTCCTGCCCCTGGTTTCCAGATGTGGACCGCAGGAGGGGGTTTGCTTGGCAAGAGAGTTGGCCAAGGTCACACTGCTCGTAAGACATGTGCTAAACCAGACATTTGCCCCTTTGCCTCTAAGTCCAGTCCTTACCCTCTTTTCTGGTGCTTTCCTTATGACACTGCAAGTAAAGCCACTTTGGCCTCTCAGGTGCCTCCCTTAACGTAGCAATATTAGAATCCTTCATTGTCAAAGCCTTATTGTACAGTTGGAGGAAAGAAGGCCCACAGATGGGGAGTTACCTGCCAGAGACCCTACAGTGACACTGTCGCACCTGACCAGTGTGCGACTCTTATTGACCCCATTATCGGAGGAAAATACTTCTTATTTGACTTAATATTTATTGAGTGGCTGCACTGTGCTCGTCACGGCCCGTCCTGTTGGTTTTGAGCTAAGCTTTGAACCCATCTTTATTGGGATCTTAGATTTGGGCGGCACGTGCCAGTTTGCAGGCTTTTCTCGTTTGAATTAGACTTTAGAACAACTTGGTGAAGGAGGCTTGGTGTGGTGTTATTTGCACTTTATAGATAAAGGAATTGAGGCCAAAGTTATAGAGATAGCTGAGACTGGCACCCAGTTTTTGTCTTTGCTCTTTCTACCATGCTAGACCTCAGGAAGGGGGAAACATTGGCTGAATATTGCATGAAAGCAGCGGAGAAATAAAAGGAACAGAAAGCAAGCTAAGGCATCCCCTGAAGCTAGGTTTTGGATAAATCACAGAATATTGTTGAACATTGTTTAACACAGCAGGCAGCCAACGAATGGAGCTTGTTGCTCAGAACAGTGAGGTAGAAAGGTTCAGGAAGGCCTTATGTGAGGTAATGAGGTAGTCCAGCGCATTTACACTAGGAAGAGGAGTTGAGCGTTTTGGGAATGCATTGCCAAGGTTGATATTGTGGAGGACAGCTTCTTTTTTTCATTCAGCAGTTTTACTGAGCTCCTGCTGTGCTTTGCAGTCAGATTCCAGCCATGAGGAGCTCATACTGGCTGAGTATACAGCTGAGTATACTGATTGTTATTCTGCAGCTGCCTTGAGATATGCGTTAGAGTATCCTTGAGAGACATCTAGCCAGTGGAGTATGCACCTTAAACAAACAAACCATCCTTTCAGGGTTAAATTGGCAAGGGAGGATAGCTAGGTAAGCAAAGTCTTGAGGTTCTGAATTGACAGTTTTTCTTTTACCTTTTTCGTGTTCTGGTTTCCTGGCCTGTGTTCTGATTTAAGCTGTTTGGAAACAATGTTGCAAACTTTTGACTAGGAAGAATTGAGGGGGGCATTCTCTGGCTAGTTAGTTTATTAAACTGAAGGTGCTTGTTAAGCAAGGGAAGGCAAGATTAGCTAGAAAATATTTTGCGGGGGTGTTAAATGCTGCTTGTACTTTAATCAGAATTGGTCAGAGCTGGCTACATTTATTCTGAGACACTCATTTAAATATAAACAAATAGGAAAAATCTGTCAGTAACAATTGCATTATCTGTAAGCACACTCTATGGGAACTTCCCTAATAATGGTTTTTGGTGGTGTGTCTGAGCATAAATAGCCTCTAGGAATAGTAAATAGAACCTGGAGAGACTGAGTATGCAGTTACTTCTTAATGTGACTCGTTTAGAAACCAACCTTGTTTCCTTCCATCCATCCATGGATATTGGTTTGACGGTATATATTTAGCTAATGTCTGTCCTAAAATTAGTCTTGCTTCCACGCTACATCTCTGCAGCTATCCTACTAATCTAAGCTTTCTTCATCACTCAACAAGTCCCTCCTACATGGTCTTTCTGCTTTTACTTTTTCTGCTTGATTTTGCTTCCTCACAATCTATTTTTACCAAGTTTCCAGTGTTCCCTTTAAAATATAAATCAGATCATGTCTCTCCCACTCTTCTCAATACACTTATCCCTCCACACCTCCTCCCCACTCCCATGGCTTTCCATGATCTTAAGATATATTCCAAAGCCTTCCAAGAACCTTCAAGTTCCAATAGGGGCTGGCACTTGGTTAGCACTGCAACCTTATTTCCTGTTTCTCTTCACATTCACCGTGCTCTTGCCACACTGACTTCCTTGCTGTTCTTTGTACGTTCTTCTGCGTCTTTGTCCTTGCAGTTCCCTTGGCCTGGAACAGTCTTCCTCAGTTTCTCTACACAGCTAACCGACTTTTATTCAGGTTATCTGTTCAGTTCTCACCTCTTTAGAAATCTTCCCTAATTTTTTTTTATTCCCCACTGAAATATAAACCCCGAGAAGGCAGAGACTTTTTCTGTTGTCTTTACTGCTGTATCTTCCAACTTAGAATCATGCCTGTGATTGAAGGAACGGATGAGTATATTGAGGATCATTTACCAGACATCAAGAAAAGTTGCCTGGATACATTCTTAGTCTCTTGTCAAGTAAGCTGACTGGTCCAGCTTTTAATGTGCTCTAAATAACATTAGTCTGCTGGGAGCCGCCATACCTACTTTTCATCTGGCCCATTTTAGTCTTAGCAATTAAATTGTAATGCCTAAGAGCTCAGTCTCTGCAGTTGAATGTGGATTTGAATCCTAGTTTTACTAAGCTGTTATCATAGGCAAGTCAATACATTGCTCTCAGTCTCAGTTTCCTTAACTTCAAAAGAGGGATGATCTCTCTCTTAAAGCTGTAAGGATCAAAAGAGTGTATGAAGAATGCTTTTAGCACAGTGCCTGACATTTTGACCCTGGGATGCAGTCTTTCTCTTAGTCTCCTCTTAAACCACTCTCTCCTTCCCTTCCTCAGTAAAATTAAAGTGAAAACTGGAAAAAAATGTAAATGGTTTATTAAACAGAAAATTAATCATAGACCCTTATTAGCTTACTGAAATTTGGTTAGGAAAATACTTTTGACAACAATTCAAGTAACAAGATGAAGACATTCCATATTCTGGACAGCCATTGATCAGTACAGTAGCCACTAACCACATATGGCTACTTAAACTTAATTAAAATTAAATAAAATTAAAAATTCTGTTCCTTATTCACACTAGCCCCATTCCAACTGCTCAAGAGCCATGTGGTTAGTGGCTCCCATACCAGCAGACAGCACAGATTAATAGAACACTTGCATCATTCCAGAAAGTGCTGTTGGACAGCACTATTCCAGAAAATGCTTGATCAGTATAGGCTGGTAGAAATGAGGGAAGAAGAAACTGCTCTCTTTTCCAATTTTGAAATTTATCTTTTCATTATTTTACTCATTCAACAAATGTCCCAGGCCATTGATAATTATATATAGTCTAGAGACTTCTCAAGCACTCTCCATTTCAATACCATTCCTTTCTTTTCTCTTCCTTCCCTTTCTTTCATTTCTGTCACCAGCAGTAGCTGTTAGCTTTCTCCTTGAGGATTTTATTCAAAAGAAAGTTTATCCATTGACTGCAGTGACTGTGGATGTGCCAGAGTGGAGCTGCTGTTTAGATAGCTACTGTTTACTGTTTACTAAATCATGTTTAGATATGCAGGATTCAATCACTGGCAAGGCGAGTTGCTGTAGTTGAGACGTTATCATGATTTATAGTCATGCCCAACAAAATGAGAAATTGCTATGTCCTCAGTCTCTTGTTGAATCTGAGTAGGCCTATGGTATTTCTTTTTTTTTTTTTTTGTGAGGAAGATCAGCCCTGAGCTAACATCCCTGCTAATCCTCCTCTTTTTGCTTAGGAAGACCAGCTCTGAGCTAACATCTATTGCCAATCCTCCTCCTTTTTTTTCCCCAAAGCCCCAGTAGATAGTTGTATGTCATAGTTGCACAACCTTCTAGTTGCTGTATGTGGGACGCGGCCTCAGCATGGCCGGAGAAGCAGTACGTTGGTGTGCGCCCGGGATCCGAACCCGGGCTGCCAGTAGCAGAGCGTGCTCACTTAACTGCTAAGCTGCGGGGCTGGCCTGGCTATGGTATTTCTTGAACTCCACCTAGTAAGGCACTGTGGGGTGGAGGATGGGGTGAGCATAGAGTCGTGGTCGAGGGAGATGTAGTGGGTGGTTAAAAAAGAATAGCCAGACCTAAAGCCTATTCACGGGGAACTCCAGTGTAGGTTGGGAGATGAAAAGCATGTGTATAAAAAACTACTGTAAGGTGGAAGGTGAAAAATGCTTAGGAGTTACTTTGAAAATTCAGGATAGGGAAGTGGTGGGGAGTATGTGTTGTGTGGTCAGGGGTGGCCTTTGCTGCAGAAGATAGTGTTTGAGCTGAGCTTTGCAAAGTAGGCCTCTTTTGGACATTGAGAGATGGAAGTGGGAAGAGGTGACTATTCTCAGTGGAAGGAATAGTGGGATAGTAAGTTGGAAAGCATGTTAAGGGCCAGATTATGAAGGGATGGTTAAGCATTTGGATTTTACTCTGGGCCAGGGGGTGAGGCTACTGAAAGGTATCAGCCAAGGTAGGGACATGACTAGAATTGTCTGGGGCATGCTGAAATGGCCCCAGTGTAGAGGATGGATTTGGGAGGAAGGGAGGCTGGAGAGGAGACTGTAGCAATTGATGAATCCTTTGCTAAGGAGCATTGGGGCTGTTGAGGACTGATGTGAGAGAGCCTGTAGAAGGTATAAAAGTCAGGACTTTAGAAACCTGTTTGCATGTTGACAAGAGAGAGATATCGAATGTGACTCAAGGGTTCTAGGGCTGGGTGACTCAGACAATGGCTGGGCTGTTAACAGGAAGAGGAGGAACAGATTTGAGAACAAACGTCTTTTTTTTTTTTTTTTTTTTTTAAGATTTTATTTATTTTATTTTTTCCCCCCAAAGCCCCAGTAGATAGTTGTATGTCATAGCTGCACATCCTTCTAGTTGCTGTATGTGGGACGCGGCCTCAGGATGGACGGAGAAGTGGTGCCTCGATGCGCACCCGGGATCCGAACCCGGGCCACCAGCATTGCAGCGCACGCACTTAACCACCAAGCCACAGGGCCGACCCTGAGAACAAACGTCTTGACCATGACTTTGCCATGCCCAGTATACCTTTAGGTGGTTATGTCTTAGCAGGCAGTTGGAAGCATTTCCAGTTAGACTGCTGTTTGGGTGAAAATTAGCTAGTTAACTATATTTGTTGAGTGTCTCCTATGAAGCCAGCCCTATGATCAGTGCTATACAGAGTGAGGTTTTGAAAGATGTATAAGTTACACCACTGACTTGCAGACAAGACGTAACAGAATTGAATTACATTCAGGAAAAATGTATTTCATTTCTATTAGGTGCAAGCTACTGTGCTAGAGCTGACAAAATGAGCAAGACATAGTCTCAGCCTTAGTGGAACTTGTGGAACAGAGAGGAAAGGCAAAATTTCTCAAGAAAGCATGAGTATAGTGCTTTCTAGTTTACTGAGTTTTAGCTTTTGCGTTGATGATTAATGGCACAACTGTCCAGCGCACTCGCAAGTCTATAACCTAGAAGTCATCCCTGACTTCCCCCTAACTCTTGTAGTCAGTCACCAAATCCTGTGGATCCTATAAAGCTCTCACATGTGTTCTTTCCTCCCTGCTGTCATTGCCATCAGTTTAGACTAGTGGTTCTCAAGCCAGAGAACCCTGCACATTAGAATCACCTGAAGGAGCTTTTAAAACCCCAGATTTATGCATCACTCAGCTTCAGTGAAGATCAGCATATCCTGTAAAACATTTTTTTCAAACTGAGTCAATATTGAATAAAGCATGGTTTTACTGAATCTGTTTTTAAAACAAATAAAATTGTTTATATATGTATAAAATAAGATCATCTTTCCTATCTAAGAAGTCCTGGGTAGTAAGTTTTATCTGTAACTGGAGTAAAAGGTTTTTTTTTTTTTTTTTTTCAGTAGTAGAATTTTAATCTTCATGAGAAGCATTACAAACAGATTACATACAGCAGAAATCTCAAGAAGTGAGGTAGAGAACATGAATGGAAAGCAAATTTTGAATGTAAATATATAATATATTAAAATTATGAGAAACAGTATAATTAAAAATGGATTAGGAAGCATTAAGAATAGTCAGAAACAAACTGAGAAACAGTAAAATAGCTAACACTTACTGAATGTCTACTACATACCATGCACTCTTTAAGTGCTTTATCTCATTGGAACCTCATGCAAACCTGTTAGTTGTTCTCTACTATATGCATTTTTTTTTTATTGATGTTTTAATGGTTTCTAACATTGTGAAATTTTGGGTTGTACATTTTTGTTTGTCCATCACCCCATATATGACTCCCTTCACCCCTTGTGCCCACCCCCCACCCCCACTCCCACTGCCCGGGTAACCACAGTCCAGTTTTCTCTGTCCATGTGTTGGTTTATATTCCACATATGAGTGAGATCATACAGTGTTTGTCTTTCTCCTTCTGGCTTATTTCACTTAACATAATACGCTCCAGGCCCACCCATGTTGTTGCAAATGGGACGATTTTGTCTTTTTTTATGGCTGAGTAGTATTCCATTGTATATATATACCACATTTTCTTAATCCAATCGTCAGTCGAGGGACACTTAGGTTGCTTCCACTTCTTGGCTATGGTGGATAATGCTGCAATGAACATAGGGGTGCATAGGCCTCTTTGGATTGTTGATTTCAGGTGCATTGGATAGATTCCCAGTAGTGGGATGGCTGGATCATAGGGCATCTCTATTTTTAATTCTTTGAGGAATCTCCATACCGTTTTCCATAGAGGCTGCACCAATTTGCATTCCCACCAGCTGTGTATGAGGGTTCCTGTTTCCCCACATCCTCTCCAACATTTGTTGTTTTTTGTCTTGGTGATTATAGCCATTCTGAGGGGCGTGAGGTGGTATCTTAGTGTTGTTTTGATTTGCATTTCCCTGATGATTAGTGATGTTGAGCATCTTTTCATGTGCCTATTGGCCATCTGTATATCTTCCTTGGAGAAGTGTCTGTTCATTTCCTCTGCCCATTTTTTGATCGGGTTGTTTGTTTTTTTGTTGTTCAATTGTGTGAGTTCTTTATATATTATGGAGATCAACCCCTTGTCAGATGTATGTTTTGCAGATATTCTCTCCCAGCTGGTTGGTTGTTTGTTCATCTTGATTCTGGTTTCATTTGTCTTATAAAAGCTCTTTAATCTGATAAAGTCCCACTTGTTTATTTTTTCTTTAGTTTCCCTAGACTGGGTAGGCATGTCATCCGAAAAGATTCCTTTAAAACCAATGTCAAATAGTGTGTTGCCTATATTTTCTTCTATGAGTTTTATAGTTTCAGGTCTCACCTTCAGGTCTTTGATCCATTTTGAGTTAATTTTTGTGAATGGCGATAGCACATGGTCCACTTTCATTCTTTTGCATGTGGCTGTCCAGTTTTCCCAACACCATTTATTGAAGAGACTTTCCTTTCTCCATTGCATGTTCTTAGCACCTTTGTCGAAAATTAGCTGTCCGTATATGTGTGGTTTTATTTCTGGGCTTTCAATTCTGTTCCATTGATCTGTGTGTCTGTTTTTGTACCAGTACCATGCTGTTTTGATTACTATTGCTTTGTAGTATGTTTTGATGTCAGGAATTGTGATGCCTCCTGCTTTGTTCTTTTTCTTTAGGATTTCTTTAGCTATTCGGGGTCTTTTGTTGCCCCATATAAATTTTAGTATTCTTTTTTCTATTTCTGTGAAGAATGTCATTGGGATTCTGATTGGGATTGCATTGAATCTGTAGATTGCTTTAGGTAATATAGACATTTTAACTATGTTTATTCTTCCAATCCACTTGCATGGGATATCTTTCCATTTCTTTATGTCATCGTGGATTTCCCTCAATAATGTCTTGTAGTTCTCATTGTATAGGTCCTTCACCTCCTTGGTAAGATTTATTCCTAGGTATTTTATTCTTTTTGATGCAATTGTAAATGGTATTATCTTTTTGAGCTCTCTTTCTGTTAGTTCATTATTAGCATATAGAAATGCAACTGATTTTTGTAGATTGATTTTGTACCCTGCAACTTTGCTGTAGTTGTTGATTGTTTCTAACAGTTTTCCAACAGATTCTTTAGGGTTTTCTATATATACAATCATGTCATCTGCAAATAGTGAGAGTTTCACTTCTTCGTTACCTGTTTGGATTCCTTTTATTCCTTTTTCTTGCCTAATTGCTCTGGCCAGAACCTCCAGTACTATGTTGAACAGGAGTGGTGAGAGTGGGCAGCCCTGCCTCATTCCTGTTCTCAGAGGAATGGCTTTCAGTCTTTCCCTGTTGAGTATGATGTTAGCTGTGGGTTTGTCATATATGGCCTTTATTATGTTGAGGTACTTTCCTTCTATTCCCATTTTATTGAGAGTTTTTATCATAAATGGATGTTGTATCTTGTCAAATGCCTTCTCTGCGTCTATTGAGACGATCATGTGGTTTTTATTCTTTGTTTTGTTGATGTGATGTATCACGTTGATTGATTTGCGGATGTTGAACCATCCCTGCATCTCTGGTATAAATCCCACTTGATCATGGTGTATGATCTTTTTAATATATTGTTGTATTCGGTTTGCCAATATTTTGTTGAGGATTTTTGCATCAATGTTCATCAGCGATATTGGCTTGTAATTTTCTTTCTTTGTATTGTCTTTGTCTGGTTTTGGTATCAGGGTGATGTTGGCCTCATAGAATGATTCAGGAAGTGTTCCATCTTCCTCTATGTAAAAGGGTTTTTTTAAAGCAAACTTTGCTTAAATAATGGCTTTGGACTTTGTCAAAGCATTCAAGTTATGACAGTTACAGTTGCTAGCGTTTTAAAAGGGTGGAAAGTCAAAATATGAAATATCTTTTAGCATCATCTTATTTTTTTATTGGTGTCATAATGGTTTATAACGTGAAATTTCAGTTGTACGTTATTTGTCAATCACCATATATATGTGCCCCTTTACCCCTTATGCCCACCCCCCAATCCCCTTTCCTTCTGTTAACCACTAATCTGTTCTGTTTGTCCATGTATTTGTTTATCTTCCACATAGCACCATCATATTTTTAATAATATCCCAACTTTGTGTGTGTATGTGAAGCAGACTGGTAGGGGTAGCTATAACCCTTACTATTCCTTTGCACTCTTCTCCAGATGGTATTGCTATCTTCTTTCCCCTTCCCTTCATTTTTTCATTAGGGTATGATGTGAACTTGGTTCTCAGTGGTAAATATATCCATTTATTTCTTATTTCTCGTTAAGCAGTTTTCCTATGTTTAGCACTCTTGATTAATGAATATTCAGTAACCCCAGTGAAAAAAAATTCCATCTGCACTATGACAGGTTTAGAAAAGTAGTAGTGGTAGTAATTCATCACCAGTAAGGAGCTTATCTATTCTGATGCCAACAAGGAAGTTAGTATTTTCTAGGAAGCTGGTACTTTTAATGAAAAATTATGTGGAAAACGCTAATATATGCCTGAAACAAAAATTATTCTTGTAATTCTCAACATAGCATGTTATCACAGCTTTTACAATCATTTTTCTTTTATCTAATGGGCATAGTTAAAGCAGAGTAGGGATAAAGTCGTTTAGTCATTAAAGAATTACACAAAGAACATTAATTCACCGCTAAAATCGGAGGTGGAATGTAAGAACTGTAGAAGTGTAGAGAAAGGAAGTATCAGGGTTTTGTTAATCTATACAGTGTGGGGTAGAATTGGAGTAGGCAGAGGGGAGTAGAAAGTGCATTTAAGATGGGGAATGGTGGGCCGGCCCCGTGGCTTGGTGGTTAAGTGAGCGCGCTCCACTGCTGGCGACCCGGGTTCGGATCCCGGGCGCGCACCGACGCGCTGCTTGTCCGGCCATGCTGAGGCCGCGTCCCACACACAGCAACTAGAAGGATGTGCAGCTATGACACACAGCTATCTACTGGGGCTTTGGGGGAAAAAATAAATAAATAAAATCTTTAAAAAAAAAAAAAAAAAGATGGGGAATGGAAAGAACACATTTAATTCCTGGATTAATGAATTAATTAATAATTTAATATTTGTTTGATGTCCTGACATTGGAGCTGAATTTAGGCAGCATGGTACAATGGGATGAGCACGGGCTTTGGCTTAAGATCTTAAATCTTGAGTCAGTCTCCTGCTAATTGTGTAATTTTAGGTAATCCACTTAACCTAAGTGAATTCTGTTTGTTAAGTACTGTACTGCTTTGAATATGTTGCTTAGAATTTGAGATAATGAAGAATTAACTGATTAGAGGACATTAAAAAATATTAATTCCTCATTTCTCTTTTGTTGCAAAATATTACAAGAAGCTATATATTTTATTTACTCTATAAAACTTTGTTGTTGACACTAATCCAGCAAAAAACTGCTAGGACTTTAAAATCTTTTACTATACAGAATTTTTTGTTTATAAGGGTAGGTATATTAGTCTTCTATGACTGCCGTAACAGATTTCCATAAACTAGATGGCTTAAAACAACAGAAATGTATTTGCTTATGATTTTGGAGGCTGGAAGTCTAAAATCAGTATCACTGGGCTGAAATGAAGGTGTCACTAGGGCCATACTCTCCCTCTAGGAGAGAATCTCTTCTTGCAACTTCCAGCTTCTGCTGATATTCCTTGGCTTGTGGCTGCATTATTTCAATCTTCAAGGCAAGCATCTTCAAATCTCTCTCTGTTCATCTTCATATGACATTTTCCTCTGTGTGTGTCAAATCTCCCTCTGCTTCCTCTTACAAGGGTACGTGTAATTGTATTTATGGCCTACCCATACAATCCAGGATAATCTCCTATCTCAAAATCCTTAATTTAGACCAGATGGCTTCTCTGGTGAATCCTACCAAACATTCAAAGTAGACTTAATACCTATCCTTCTCAAACTCTTCCAAAAAATTGAAGAGGAGGGGAAGCTTCCTAACTCATTCTACGAGGCCAACATGACCCTCAAAGGTAGGACGTTACCCTCAAGACAAGGACAACACAAAACAAGAAAATTACAGGCCAGTATCACTAATGAACATTGATGCAAAAATCCTCAACAAAATACTATCAAATCGAATATAACAGTACATTGAAAAGATCATACATCCTGATCAAGTGGGATTTCTTCCAGGGATGCAGGGATAGTTCAGCATCCACAAATCAATCAACATGTTACACCAAATTAACAAAATAAAGAATAAAAATCGCATGATCACCTCAATAGGTGCAGAGAAAGCATTTGACAAGAAATAGCAGCCATTTATGATTAAAAAACTGAATAAAATGGATATGGATGAAGATACCTCAACATAATAAAGGCCATATATGACAAGCCCACAGCTAATATCATCCTCAATGGTGAAAAACTGAAAGCTCTCTCACTAAGAACAAGAACCAGACAAGGATGCCCACTCTCACCACTCCTATTTAATGTATTATTGGAAGTCCCAGCCAGAGCTATCAGGCAAGAAAAAGAAATAAAGGGATCCAAATTGGAAAGGAAGAAGTGAAACTGTCACTATTCACAGATGACATGATTTTATATATAGAAAACTCTAAAGAATCTCCCAGAAAACTTTTAGGAATAATAAATGAATGCAGTCAAGCTGCAGGATATAAAATCAACATACAAAAATCGCTTGCATTTCTATATGCTAACAACGAAGTAGCAGAAAGAGAAATTAAGAATACAATTCCATTTACAGTTGCAACAAAAAGAGTAAAATACCTAGGAATAAATTTAACCAAAGAGGTGAAAGACTTGTACCCTGAAAACTGTAAAACTTGGTTGAAAGAGATTGAGGTAGACACAAAGAAATGGAAGGGTATTCTGTGCTTTTGGATTGGAAGAATTAACATAGTTAAAATGTCCATACTTCCTAAAGCAGTCTAGATTCAAGGCAATCCCTATCAAAGTTCAAACGACATTTTTCACAGAAATAGAACAAAGAATCCTAAAATTTATGTGGAACAACAAAAGACCCTGAATAGCCAAAGGAATCCTGAGAAAATAGAACAAAGCTGGAGGCATCACACTCCTTGATTTCAAAATATACTACAAAGCTATGGTAATCAAAACAGCATGGTACTGGCAGAAAAACACACACACATCAATGGAACAGAATCAAGGGCCCAGAAATAAACCCACACATCTATGGAGAGCCAGTTTTCGACCAGGGAGCCAAGAACATACAATGGAGAAAGGAAAGTCTCTTCAGTAAACCGTGTTGGGAAAACTGGACAGCCACATGCAAAAGAATGAAAGTGGACCATTATCTTACACCATACACAAAAATTAACTCAAAATGGCTTAAAGACTTGAATGTAAGACCTGAAACCGTAAAACTTACTAGAAGAAAACATAGGCAGCATGCTCTTTGACATCACTCTTAGCAGCATGTTTTCAAATACCGTGTCTGACCAGGCAAAGGAAACATAGGACTACATCAGACTAACAACCTTCTGCACAGCAAAGGAAACCATCAACAAAACGAAAAGACAGCCTAACAATTGGGAGAAGATATTTGCAAACCATATATCTGATAAGCAGTTAATATCCAAAATATATAAAGAACACATACATCTCAACAACAGAAAAACCTAACAAGCCAATTAAAAAGTGGGCAAAAGATCTGAACGGACATTTTTCCAAAGAAGATATACAGATGGCCAACAGGTACATGAAAAGATGTTCAATATCACTAATTATTAGGGAAATGCAAAGCAAAACTCTGACGAGGTATCACCTCATGGCTGTCAGAATGGCTATAATTAACAAGACAAGAAATAGCAGATGTTGGAGAGGATGTGGAGAAAGGAGAACTCTCATACACTGCTGTTGGAAATGCAAACTGGTACAGCCACTATTGAAAAGAGTATGGAGATTCCTCAAAAAATTAAGAATAGAACTACCATATGATCCAGCTATTCCACTGCTGGATATTTATCCAAAGAACATGAAAACATAAATGTGTAAAGATATATGCACCCCTGTGTTCACTGCAGCGTTATTCACAATAGTCAAGAGTTAGAAACAACCTAAGTGGCCATCAAGGGATGAATGGATAAAGAAGATGTGGTATATATACACAATGGAATACTACACAGCCATAAAAAAGGTGAAATCTTGCTATTTGCAACAACATGGATGGACCTTGAAGGTATTACACAAAGCAAAATAAGTCAGAGGGAGAAAGTCAAATACTGTATGATCTCACTCATATATAGACGATAAAAACAGTGACAACAACAACAAACACACATAGATACAGAGATTAGATTGGTGGTTCCAGAGGGGAAAGGAGAAGGGAGGAGGGTGAAAGGGGTAACTGGGCACGTATTTATGGTGATGGATGGTAAATAGTCCTTGGGTGGTGAACATGATGCAGTCTACACAGAAATGGAAATATAATGATGTATACCTGAAATTTATATAATGTTGTAAACCAGTGTTACCTCAATTAAAAAAAAAATTTGGGTGCTGGCCCTGTGGCATAGTGGTTAAGTATGGCACCCTCCACTTCAGCAGCCTGGGTTCTCAGGTTTGTGTCCTGGGCGTGGGCCTACACCACTCATCAGACATGTTGTGGTGGCGACCCACATAGAAAATAGAAGAATATTGGCACAGGTGTTAGCTCAGGGTGAATCTTCCTCAGCAAAAGAAACAAAAAACAAAAAACCTTAATTTAATCACATCTGCAGAGACCGCCCCCCCCCTTTTTTTTTTTTTTTTACCACATAAGGTTACATTCACAGGTTCCAGGGATTAGGACATGGATATTATGGGGGGCATTTTTCAGCCTGCCACAGTAGGCACTGTCATGTAATTTGACATGTAATTAAGTCATAAGATTTCTAAAATTTCTGTGTGCAGTTTCTGAATGCTCAAAGACCATGCCACACAGTTCAAAGTACTGCTGATGAAATACAAAGATAAATAAGACATTTCCTGCCCCCAAGAAACTTCTTAGAGGAGCCAGAATGCCGTAGTAGGAAACTTGTACTGTTTGTAGACAGTGGGGAACCAGCTGAAGTTGTTTGGTTAATTGAGCTGTGTTTTAGGAAGATTAATGATGATGTGTGTAGAATAGAATGGAGAGTGGAAAGATGAGAAGGGTGACTGGTTACATGTGTGTGAATAATGCTAAGGCCTCAAGGAAATGTTGGTGTGATGGTGTTCGGAAAGAAAAAGATTATCAAGGTGCATCCCAGAGGGAGTGTGTTGTTAGCTTTATTGAGGCATAATTGATGAACAGTGAAATTCGATTTTAACTTGTCAGTTGACAAATATTTACAGTAGTGTTACCACCACTGCAATCATGATATGGAACATTTCTCTAATCTTAAAAAGTGCCCTTGAACTCCTTTGCAGTCAGTCGCATTCCTCTGTCCTCTGGCAGTGACTGATCGGCTTTCTGTCACTGTAGTTTGCCTTTGCTACAGTTTCTTATGGAATTATACAGTATGTAGTCTTTTGTGTCTGGCCTCTTTGACTTAGCATATTGCATTTGAGATACCACGTTGCATGTATCAGTAGTCCATTCCTTTTTATGGCCAAGTAGTAGTCCATTATATGTATATACTACAATTCGTGTCCATTCACCAGTTGAACATTTGGGTTGTTTGCAATTTTTATGGACATATGTTTTCATTTCTCTTGGGTAAATATGTGGAAGTGGAATTGTTGAGTCATAAAGCCAGTGTATGTTTAACTTTATCAGAAATTGTCAAACTGTTTTCCAAAGTGGCTGTGCCATTTTACATTCCCACTAGCAATGTGTGAGGGTTCCAGTTCTCCACATCTTTGCCAATGCTTTAATTTTAGCTATTGTAGTGGGTGTGTAGTAGTATCTCATTGTGGTTTTGATTTGCATTTCCTTAATAATTAATAATGTGCGCCTTTTTATATGCTTATTTGCCATGAATTTATCTTCTTTGGTGAATTGTTCAGATTTTTTGCCCTTTTTTTTGAGGTGTCCGATTATTGCTGAGTTGGAAGAGTTCCTAATATAGTCTGGAGACAAGACCTTTGTTGGGCATATGTTTTGCAAATATTTTCTCCTTGTTTGTGGCTTGCCTGTTCATTTTCTTGTGTGTTTTGAGGAACAGTTTTTAAAATTTGATAATGTCCAATTTATCCTTTTTTTTTTTTTTGGTGGTGGTTGTGAGGAAGATCAGCCCTGAGCTAACATCCATGCCAATCCTCCTCTTTTTGCTGAGGAAGACCGGCCCTGAGCTAACATCTATTGCTAATCCTCCTCTTTTTCCCTTTTTCTCCCCAAAGCCGCAGTAGATAGTTGTATGTCATAGTTGCACATCCTGCTAGTTGCTGTATGTTGGACGCCGCCTCAGCATGGCTGGACACACGGTGCATCGGTGCGCGCCCGGGATCCGAACCCAGGCTGCCAGTAGCAGAGCAGGCGCACTTAACTGCTAAGCCACAGGGCTGGCCCCTATCCTTTTTATTTTTATAGTTCATTTTTTGGTGTGTGAGAGGAAGATTAGCCCTGAGCTAACATCCGATGTCAATCTTCCTCTTTTTTCTGAGGAAGACTGGCCCTGGGCTAACATCAGTCCCCGTCTTCCTCTACTTTATATGGGACGCGGCCACAGCATGGCTCGACAAGCGATGCATTGGTGCGTGCCCGGGATCCAAACCTGCGAACCCCTGGCCGCTGAAGTGGAGTGCGTGCACTTAACCACTATGCCATTGGGCCAGCCCCTGTAATTTTTTTTTTTTGGCCCTGTTTAAGAAATCTTTGCCTCATCTGAGACCACTGATATTTTTTTCTATGTTTTAGTGTAGAAGTTTTATAGTTTTACATTTAGATTTTTGATCCATTTTGAGTTAACTTTTGTGTTATAGGGGGGTGTAAGAGTCGGGGTTCACTTCTTTCCATATGGACACTCAGCTGTTGCATTCCTATTATCCTTTCCTCATTGAAGTGCCTTGGCACTGTTGTCAAACCATTTCACTATATGTGAGGGTCTATTTCTGGATTCTATTCTGTTCCATTGCTCTGAATGTCTGTCTTGATAACAATATGATATTGTCTCATTTACTATAGCTTTATAACAAGTCTTGAAATCAAGTTATGTAAGTGCTATACTTTTCTTATTCTTTTTCTCAAAATTGTTTTGGCTATTCTAGGTACTTTGCATTTCCATATACATTTTAGAATCATCTCCTTAAGTTCCATGAAAAAGAATCTGAAATTTTTATTGGGATGGTTTGGAATTGTAGATCAATTTGGAGAGAATTGACATCTTAACAATATTGAGCCTTCCAATCCATGAGCATAGTATAACTCTCCATTTATTTAGGTTGTGTTTAATTTCTGTTGGCAATGTTTTATAGCTTTCAGTGTGCAGGTCTTGCACATTTTTTGTTAAATTTATCCCTAAGTATTTTATTTATTTGGTATACTATTATAAGTGGATTATCACAGCCTATACATAGATAACCCAAAGCTTTCAAATCAGGATAACAATTGAAATGGAAGTAGGAAGAGGAGTTTAATTTTAGGAAGATGTTAGGTTTGATTTTGGACTTGTTGAGTTTGTAGTACCAGTAGGTTATCCTTCCAGCAGGAGCTATTGAGAGAGATTTGGAGCCATTCACATAGAGCTGACAGTAAAGTATGGGTGTGCGTGAGACCTTCAAGAAAGAAAGTTTGGAAAAAGTTCAGTTCGAGGTCTGAACCTTGTGTGACTTGTTGCTTTTAGAGAGTAAGTAGTCAGAGTAGACCTTAAGAAAGTTATCTGTAAGAAAGGGAGGAAAAAACCTGGAGTACAGAGTTAGGAAGCCAAAAACAAAAGAATTTCAAGAAGAATGGGCTGATTGAGAATTGGACACTGCAATTCTCAAGGTTGAAACCTTGAAGGATAAAGAAGAGGTCATTGAAGTGGGTGATTTTATCATTGTGACTGAGATGGTTCTAGTAGAGTGGTGTAGGTAGACACGAAGTGTGAAAAGATTAGGGAGGTAAGGAAGGAAGCAGTAAGTGGAGAGGACTCTTCAGAATTGGTGGAGAAGGAAAAGAGCATGATAGACTAGGCAATCAAGAGTGATTGATACTTGATAAGTAGTGATAGTAGTAAGCCTTTAAACCAGACACTGTTCTAAATGATTTAACCTATCTCAACTCAATTACTCCTCAACAGCTCTCTGAGATCCTATTATTATTGCCATTTTCCACGTGAGAAAACTGAAGCACAGGACTGGCTCTGTGGTGTAGTGGTTAAGTTTGCATGCTCTGCTGCTGGTGGCCTGGGTTCGGTTCCCAGGCGCGCACTGACACACCGCTTGTCAGGCCATGCTGTGGTGGCGTCCCACATAAAGTGGAGGAAGATGGGCATGGATGTTGGCTCAGGGCCAGTCTTCCTCAGCAAAAAGAGGAGGATTGGCAGATGTTAGCTCAGGGCTGATCTTCCTCACACACAAAAAAACGGAAAACTGAAGTAGGTAACTTCCCCAAGGTCACACAGCTAGCAACTGGGCAAGCTGGGATTCCAGTCCAGTCAAGTGAGGCTCCAGAATACGTGCTCTTAAGGACTATATTGTGTTGCCTTTCTAAGAATTATAGTAATAGCTAACATTTATTGACCTCTTACTGCAGGGCAGGTACTCTTCTAAGGTCATTGTATATGTTAGCACATTTAACGTTTACAACATACTTACAGATGAGGAGACTGAGGCACTTGCCTAAGGTGTCACAACTAAAGTGGTGGGCTCGGATTTGATCTCAGTCAGTCTAGCTCCAGAGCCTGCCCGCTTCACCACTGCACTGTGCTGTAGATTCTCCCTCTGTTATTGCTCAAAAAGGCAATTTCGGGGCCGGCCCCGTGGCTTAGCGGTTAAGTGCGCGCCCTCCGCTGCTGGCGACCTGGGTTCGGATCCCGGCGCGCACCGACGCACCGCTTCTCTGGTCATGCTGTGGCCGCATCCCACATACAGCAACTAGAAGGATGTGCAGCTATGACATACAACTATCTACTGGGGCTTTGGGGGAAAAAATAAATAAAAAAAACCAAAAAAACAAAAAAAAAACCAAAACGGCAATTTCATACTTTTTCCTGTAAGAACTCTACAGCTTGGTGACACTTCAAGGACACATTTGTATTGCTGTTTGCAAGCGGGCAGTATTCCCCATAGAACAACATCTCAGCCTTGGGTGCTGTCTCCACTATACTGTGAAATGGGGTGGCAGTTCATATACCACTGATAGGTGCACCTGTGATCCAGGTTTCCCCCTTCAAAAGCTGCCGGGCAGGGGAAGATCTGTGATTTCGAGAATAAGAGCCCTAAATCATCCTAATATGCCTCTTCTCCTATCATAACCTTTGTAGTATATGTCTTTTTTGTGTGTGTGAGGAGATCAGCCCCGTGCTAACATCTGCTAATCCTCCTCTTTTTTTGCTGAGGAAGACTTGCCCTGGGCTAACATCCGTGCCCATCTTCCTCCAGCATGCCTTGCCAAGCAGTGCGTCGGTGTGCGCCCGGGATCCGAACCGGCGAACCCCGGGCCGCTGCAGCGGAGCGCGCGCACTTAACCGCTTGCGCCACAGGGCCAGCCCCTGTAGTATATGTCTTGTGTCAGTGTTCAGGCTGCAGCTAGAAATTTGTGTCAGGAATTCTGAAGAGAAACTAGAGCTATTGCTGTCAGTTTTGGAATTATAGGTGTATAACTGATATCCAAGGAAGTTTACAGGGATTCCTTAAGAAGATGATTGAACCACAACTTTTACGATCTCATTTTAAGGGTTAGATAAAGGAATCAGCAACTTTCTACTCTTGAAGGCAGATGTCCTCATAATTCCCACACACAAATCAATATCCAGATTCTTGGTGACTATTAGTTTTATTCTCACTCCTCCTATTTGTAACTTCCTTGTAGATACTACTTTGATTCTACATTTGATACTATTTGGTACTACGTTATTTGTTTGGAAGAGGTGCAAGTTAGATGCCCTTTTAAAAAACCCAAAGAAGTAACTCCTAATCTACCATAATGCTTAGTGCATGATAGGTGCTTCATAAATACTTGCAGATTGATAGTTTGCTTAGGTGAAATGGAAATGGGGAGTTATTTACTGATGCTATAGTCTTGATGGGTTGGTGCTCTTGAGCAAAATTCTTAGGTTGGCTAGAAAACAGTGTGATTGAAATCAAGGTTAGAGGGTTCAGTTTGCTCTGTGGAAAAAAACCTGCAATCCGTAGCCATAGGCCACCCCTGTGAAAACTTGGAAGCTGTCTCTTGGGCACATGGGATGTAATTAACCACCAGGGTGAACTAGCAAGGTGAGGTGTCCTCTGGCCGTCCTTTTCATCTGACTTAGGCAGAGGCAGATGAGTGGCTGGCATTTTTGCCAGTGAGCCCTTGGAGGCCTAAGTTAGGTCTTGTCTTCTAATTATTTGTATTTCTCATAGAGCCAAGTCTTATGTCTGTTCCACAAATCTGTTGACTGATATTAGTTTAAAAGGAGAATCTGACCAAGCAAGTAAAAGACTGAAGCCTTGTTTTTGCATGTTCTGGGCCCAGGATGCTACAAACACTTACAGGCTTTACTGAAATCTTTTGAAGTAAAACACCACTTTTCTGGGACATCTTTCCTTGTGCTGGCTTAAGCCAGGTGATCTTGCTTCATGTTTGTATCCCTTGTCAGAGTGCTGTCAGGTTTTAGTGAATTATCTTGTTTATTTGCCCATCTTCTCCATTACCCTGTAATTTTGTAAAGAACATGTGCCAAGATGGTTTTCTTTACTTTGACACTGGCACTGCATAGATGGTTAATAAATTTCTTTTTTTTTTTTTAATTAATTAATTTATTTATTTTTCCCCCAGATCCCCAGTAGATAGTTGTATGTCATAGTTGCCCATCCTTCTAGTTGCTGTATGGGGGACGCGGCCTCAGCATGGCTGGAGAAGTGGTGTGTCGGTGCACGCCGGGATCCAAACCCGGGTCGCCAATAGCCGAGTGCGCGCACTTAACCGCTAAGCCACGGGGCCGGCCCTCAGTTGGTCTTCTATATAAACAGTAGTCTGCCCAGAGCGGTCTAACGGTATGTGACTTGGGCAAGTATGTGCTGGGGGCTGAACTTTTTCTCCAGGGTAGTCATTCCCAAACCTGGGGCTGTTTTAAAAATATACTTTTCCCGACCCCACCCCAGATCTACTGAATCTGAGTGCTCTCTAGTTCAAACTGCCCACGTGATTCCTATGCAGCCAGCCTGGGAATAATGTTATCGAGTATGGGCTGAGGGGCGAGAGGTGGGTAGGCTGTTGGTCGTGGGCTTGTCTCCTTTCTGCTCCTCAGCTTCATTGTCTGGGAGTTGAACTAAAAGAGATGACCTTTAGGCTCCTTCCCTTCCTAACGTTTTGTGACATATAAAAATCCTTACACTTGGGTATTAGAAAATAATTTATTTTTCCTCATAATTGTAATTGTTTTTCATAATCTTTAAAATTTGTATTCAGATAATATATTTGCTTTATTAGTGCACATAGATTTAAAACTCAATACAAGGCTTGTAACAAAAAATCAGTTTTGCCACCTCTCAGTCCTGCTCCCCGGACTACTTTCTATTCTTCTATGTTTACCTCTAAGTGATAATGCTTATACTACCATTTCTAGATTGATCAATTGTAGACGTTGATTGATTTTTTACTATGGTGGATTAGGAGTTGCTTCTTTGAGAGTTTTTTTTAAAGGACCGCCTAACTTGCACCTCTTCCAGCTGAATAATAGTGAGGGTTTTTGAAGCATGTTAGGCTTTGCTTTTTGGTTTGGGAATTGTCAATGCAGACTTGCTATAGGAGGTGACACAGTACTGTGAAGTACCTAGTGCAGTATTTAGCAGTGTTTCCATTTCTGTTTTTACTTTTGTTCTTCACCTCATGCTTCATAATGTCCTTTTGCTTTGCCATGACTTTAATTGATCAATCTTAGTTCCTAGGGCAATAAAACATTTGAATCCCATTCTGCTTTTCATGACTCAAAAAAAATGTCGTGTAAATTGTTATAATAGTTTAAACTGTTTATCTAATAATTATGTAATTGTGGAATGCAAGGAGGGTGGAGGAAATACTGACGATTTTGAGTGCATGTACAGTCACAGTAGTTGTCAGTGAATTCTCACAGCAGCACTGAGAAGTAAAATAAGTGCCCCTTATTTTACAGATGAAGGAGCTGAAGCTCAGAGACACGAACTGGCCCATGGTCTCATAGCTAGTTACTAAAAGGGTTCGGATCCCCATCAGTTTGACTTCAGAACCCACTATAGATGTTTATCAATTTTTTTAAACTTAATTAAAAATTGAAACATAAGATCCATGCAGAAAAGAGCAAATCATAAGTGTAGAGCTCAATGAATTATCAAAATGAAGCATTCCTGTAACCACCTCTAAGTTAAGCAACAAAAGATATTAACCAGCACCCCAGAGGGCACCCTCGTGTTCCCTCCCAATTGCCACTCTCCTGCCGTTCCTCCAAAGATAACCATTATCATCACTTCTGACGCTGTAGATTTATTTTGCTACAAGTGATAGCGGTTTTTGAACAAAATTTGATGTTACTCTTAGTTGTGTGTCCTCTTATATTTTGTTACCACACCTAGTAATTCAGTGTCAATTTTTCTTTAAGGAACCCAATCTCTTCCATTTCTTTCTCCACAGTAAAAAAGGAGTATAAATTTCGTGCCATCATATCAACCAAGGCCCACAGAATGCCTATAGCAGCACTGTGGTTCCATAGTTAAGAGACTTTGACTTAGAGAGGTACTAATTTGCATGATTGTGTGAATCCCCACCAAGATTCTAGAGCCCAGGTGAAGGAGGAGAGAAGTTTTTTTTTTTTTTTTTTTGTGAGGAAGATCAGCCCTGAGCTAACATCTGTGGCCAATCCTCCTCTTTTTGCTGAGGAAGATTGGCCCTGGGCTAACATCCGTGCCCATCTTCCTCTACTTTATATGGGACGCTGCCACAGTGTGGCCTGACAAGCGATGCGTCAGTGCGCACCCAGGATCCGAAGCTGTGAGCCCCGGGCCACGGAAGCAGAACGAGCGCACTTAACGGCTTCCACCACCGGGCTCGCCCCCGAGAGAAGTTTCTTGACTGATTACTTCCTCAGGAAATCCTTCTCTGATGTCCTAAGTTAAATTTATTATAGGTTCTCATAGCTCTGTTCTTTCCTTCTAGTACTCATTAGAGTTGTAGTTTTGCATTTGATTGTTGCAATTGTTATTATTATGAAAGTTTACTTTCCCTAGTAACTAAAAGTTCTGAGGAAAGATGTGTCTGGTTTTACTTACCATTATGCAGTGCCTGGGATGTAGTAGACACTGGGTAAATGTTTGTTGAATTTGATGAATCTAATACAGTGTTCTCAACCATTTTAATCTGCCCCAGCACACCTGTGGAATATGACTTGCTTCCATCTGATCTTTTTCTGAAGGAGAGCAGGTAGTGTGGGGTAGTGGCTAATACATCACAGGCCCTGGAATGAGAATGCCTGGGCTCATACGCCAGCGCCACCTCTCACCAGCTTCATGACCTTGGGCAAATTCTTAATCTGTCTGTGCTCCAGTGTCCTCATCTGTAAAGTGTGGCTGGTATCTGTTCCATAGGGTTGTCATGAAATTTGCATGAGAGAATTCACGAAAAGCTTTTAGAACAGCATGTGACATGTAAAAGTTATTACTTTTGAAAAAATGAGCATCTTATGTACATCTGTTCATTGTTATATATTGAATATTGATCTTCAGGGAAACTGAGAAAAGAAGTCCCTGGACTGTCATGGTCTTTTTGATCCAGTGACCCAGTGGCACCCTGAAACAAAGCCATTCTTGGTCCTGAAGAAGTATCACTAAGAAATAGTGGAAACATCATGTGATTGGTTGTTTTGGTAGCCATCCATTTTGGTAGGATGAGGCATTCGTGAATGCTGTCTGCTTTACACCTGCCATGGTAAATTTGAGTCTTTGTTTCTCTTGCAGAGGAAGTGGCCAAGTTGGAGAAGCACTTGATGCTTCTCCGACAAGAGTATGTCAAGCTACAGAAGAAACTGGCAGAGACAGAGAAGAGATGCACTCTTTTGGCTGCACAAACAAACAAGGAAAGCAGCAGTGAGTCCTTCATCAGCCGCCTGCTGATGATCGTGGCTGACCTCTATGAGCAGGAGCAGTACAGGTGAGCTCCTGGATACAGGGCCAGTTTGGGGAAGCAAGCCCTTTTCCTTATTCCCAGGCCACATTGCAACTTCTCCTCTCTTACTGACTTTCTTCCAAAGTTATTTCTCTCTAATCAGGATATTAGCAAGCCTTTAATCTCTAGAAGGTAAGCTCCTTGAGGCAAGATTTTGTCTTTTTTGTTTCCTGCTTATCTTCAGCAGAGAGTGTAGGAGTCATGGTTATAGGATCACTAATGCAGATGGGAATTAGCTTACATGTCCAGGGATTCAGAGGGGAGAGGTCACTTTCTCTTGGAATAGTCAAAGAAGGAGTCTTGGAACTAGTGGGCAGTATCACATGACGGTTGAGGGTGGACTCTAGAGCCACGCAGCCTGTGTTAGAAGCTCAGCTGGCCACTTATGGGCTATGAGACCTGCAGTTATATGACGTGCCTCAGGTTCCTAATCTGTAAAATGGGGATAATCTTACTATTACTTACCTTAGGGTTGTTGTGAGGATTAAATTAATAAATATGTGTTTTAAGTAGTTGGAACAGGGATTGGCATATGGTAAGTACTCAGTTGTTAGCTATTGAGTTTCGAGGTAAATGTTAAAGGCTGGGTAGAGTTTAATAGATAAAGACAGTGCTATTACTAATAGGGCGAGTGGCTGAGAATAGGCTCAAACATGGGAATGTGTAGAGGATTTAGAGGATAGTGAGGGGGCCATTTTAGGGTACATTGTGTAGGGGAGCACTGGGAGAGGTGGAAAGGTAGGGTGGATTGTATTGGGATGCCAGGGTGAGGAACTGGGACTTGGTCCTCTAGGCAGTGTTGAACAGAGTGTTTTTGAGTTGTAGGACTGTCGTAATCGAAGTGGTGTTTTAGGAAGATTAACCTCCTAACATTATATAGGCAAAATTATAAAGAGAAGAGAGAAGGAGAGCATCTGTGATGTTGCGAATAGTCCAGACCAGAATGATGAAGGACTGAATTGGGACGATGGCAGTGGATATAGAAAAGAAACATGGACATGAATATGCATAGAAGGAAGGGTTTGGCTACTAGAGAGATGGATGATTGGACTAGGTAAGACTTAGTAAAATTACAAAAAAGATTATGACATTTATTATTTATTTATTTATTTATTTTGTGAGGAGATCAGCCCTGAGCTAACATCTGCCAATCCTCCTCTTTTTTTGCTGAGGAAGACTGGCCCTGGGCTAACATCCGTGCCCATCTTCCTCCACTTTATATGGGACGCAGCCACAGCATGGCTTGCCAACGAGTGCATCGGTGGGTGCCTGGGATCCGAACCGGCGAACCCTGGGCCGCCGCAGCAGAGCGCACGCACTTAACCACTTGCGCCACCGGGCCGGCCCCGATTATGACATTTAATATAGACAAACTTCAAATTGCCATCTACCATCTTAATCATTTCTAAAAGAAAGAAAAATTTAATACCCCAAAAATAGGAAGTATATACTCTGAGTAAAGACAACCGTTTAAATTGAATGGATGTATCTACTTGTAAATATAGTTCATTGTCTTTTTTTTTTTTTTCCTTCCTTTTTTTTTTTTCTGTGGACAAGTGAAAACTTTCTTTCCACTTGCTGGGGGAAGCCTGACATATTTCTGTTAAGAAAATCTCTCCTCCTCTCCAAGGCTCTTCCACATTAGAACTCCCATCATTTACTTTCTCAATTACTTATCAATTGATTGCATTCATTATACTGTAGTCCTTCTAGGAGACTAGCTGGGAGTCAGACTAGGCAGTTTCCTTTTCTGGCCACTTTTTACCTACTCAGCTATAGTATGATCTTCTGGTTCCAGTGAGTCTCTATTCAGCTTCTGAAACCTGTCCTTTATCTAAAGAAGGTTAAATACCTTTGTTATCTACAATTGAATATCAGGTGGGGAACCTTCAGAAAGGACTGAGATTTTGAGATGGAGTAACTGAAATTGGAAAATCAGTTTCTAAAGCAGATGCTCTTTTACCAAGATATGGGGGCGGTACCTTTGTTCTATAAACATGCATTTTGTTAAAGAATTTAAATAGTATTTTTATGTATATCTCAGTAACTGGAGTAACTGAAGAATTGGTGTTAAAATTTTTAGAATGAGAAATGTTGAAGAAATTGGTATATTTCTTTTATTTTTACTTAAGTTTGGGAGAAGGCTTTTGTCCCATAATATAGTTAAAAATGATGGTTATATGTAGTTATTTACTGCATTCATTCTTTCAGCAACCAAGCTTATAATTTTTCCTCTTAAAGTAATTGAGAAACTCTAGGAAGAAGCTCTTTATTTATGCTTCTTCTCCAGTAACAACATCCTAGTATCCATATTTTAAATGGAAATGCTCTTTAATTGACTAGAATGAAGTTTTAAAACAATGACTAGCCTCCTAATTGTTTTTAAATAGTCTTCATAGAATTGATTTCTCCAATTTTCCATTTTTGAATTGTATTTTTTTTTTTTTTTTTTTTTTTTGCTGAGGAAGATTTGCCCTGAGCTAACATTGGTGCCAGTCTTCCTCCATTTTGTATGTGGCTCGCTGCCACAGCATGGCTGACGAGTAGTGTATGTCTGTGCCCAGGATCCGAACCCGTGAACCGGGCTGCCGAAGTGGAGTGCGCCAAACTTAACCACTACGCCATGGGGCCAGCCCCTTGAATTAAATTGAAAATTTAAAATAATTTTTAAAAATTATTATTAGAAATTATTCATGAGGGGCTGGCCCCGTGGCTTAGCGGTTAAGTGCGTGCACTCTGCTGCTGGCGGCCCGGGTTCGGATCCCTGGCGCGCACCGACGCACAGCTTCTCCAGCCATGCTGAGGCCGTGTCCCACATACAGCAACTAGAAGGATGTGCAACTATGACATACAACTATCTACTGGGGCTTTGGGGGGAAAAAGGAGGGGGATTGGCAGTGGATGTTAGCTTAGAGCTGGTCTTCCTCAGCAAAAAGAGGAGGATTAGCATGGATGTTAGCTCAGGGCTGATCTTCCTCACAAAAAAAAAAAAAAAATATTCATGAAATCCTTATCTTTATTTCCCTTTGGTATGTTAGACTACAAAAGAGAAAAAATTTTGATCCAACATCTATGAATAGTAGGAATTTTGTATAAATATTCATTTTTATAATTTTGTGGCTAAAAGTCAGACTTGTGGCTGAAACAGTAAACAGTGAATATTCATTTAAGTTATTAGAATTTAATACTTTATAAATAAATTTAGAGTTTACAAATTATTTGTGCTTTGTAAATAGCCAGCTTCCTGTTTTCATTGAATTTTTCTAACTTTTACCATAGAATATAATTTGAGACAGAGTTTTATGTTCTGTTTTAAATAGCATATCAATTTTATTTCTTCTTTATTTGTTGATTAATAATGTTCTACTGTGTTAACAGTAGTTTGTAATAATTTGAAATAATAAATACCCTATTACTCTTCTGGTTTAATATAATTAGTTGCAACTTGGTCTTTAATAGAACTGTAATTGTTGAAATGCTTATGTAATTATAAAGTATGTTCTAGACAGTGCTTTTGTGGTGTAAAATGTGTCTGCATCAAGCATTATATAGAAACAATATTCTGTTTGGGTCTCCTTTTAAGTGGGTGAGTTAATTCGTGTAATAATTTTTTTTCTCTGTGTGTATTTAATTTCTAAATGCTTTCCAACCTAACAAATTATTTTAAAGGGAAGTATGCAAATAAAGAAAACATATAAATACAAGCAGGATGATGATAATTAATGATTTTGGATTGTTGCCAACATAGCCATGTGGCACATACATGCTTGTGTCAGCCCAGTGGGTCATCCTTAGGTTTTTGTTTAACTGCCCAGATGCTTTCTTCCTTAGCATTTGACATTTCAGAGTTAAACATAAATAACTATTTGGAAAGCTCTTTTCATAAAATGTCATAAATATGGAAACATGTTTGAAAATAAGATTTCTCCCATCCCATTTCTTTATAAATGGTTGAGTAAAAAATGGCCAATAATAGGTCTGAATGTTTCTGGTGAGAACAAGAATCTAGGTATTTGGTTTCATACTCTTGACTGCTTTGTCAAAGCTAATTTGTTCATACTTTTTCTGTTTAACCTTGTTAAGCATTAATATGGTATGGAGCACAGGAGCACTGTAGTCTCAGAGCTGTCATCACAATCTTTAAGCTTCTCGCTCTCTCCCTCTTAGTTTATCTTGATTTATTCTGCATAAAACCTCTTCAACTTTTTATATGCGTATTAATCATCCTATTTAACTTGGAGGTTCACCACCGTAAGAATCCCATTATGGGATGTCTTAGAAAGAAGAACATCGCATGTGAACAAAAGCTAGAAGATAGAAGTGGAAAACATGCGTAGCAACATATTATAAACATGACCCATCAGAATTCACTGCTAGCATAGAGAAATAATTTTGGTGTAATTTTCCTTTCTTTTGCAGATGCACGTTGATCTGTCAATACCCATAGATGTATTAGAATTCTAGCTATATCTAGTTATGATGACATTTTTCTTTTCATACCTGTGGATATTTTTTTCCATCAGTGATCTGAAGATAAAGGTTGGAGGCAGGCACATCAATGCTCACAAGTTTGTCCTGGCAGCCCGCAGTGACAGCTGGAGTCTGGCCAATTTGTCTTCTACCGAGGAGCTGGACCTGTCAGGTGAGCCTCTGACTAGTCGGTTGGGGACTCAAAACTGCCAGCACAAGAACTCTTGGCAGAAGTTTATGGTGTGTCATTTTGAAATATTTGTGGTTTAATGAACATAGAATACTTAAGAAAATTCTTATCAATTGATGGTGACCATTAACTAATTAAATAGTGAATCAGTAGGTTGTACTTCGTGGATACTTCTGTTTAATGCTTGGCTAATAAATCATAAATATTTGATATTTATGATATCATTGTATATCATTGTATATCATTGTATATCATTGTATATCAAATATTGTATATCAAATAAGATATACAATATTCTTATAGTTTATAAAATATAAATATCTGTCCAAAAACTCATCTAATAGTATGTTATAAATATGGGAGCATGTGTAGAAAATAATTTTTCTTCCACTCCAATAAAAAGTCCTGCTCTTCAGTTGCTTAAAATTTAATCAAAGCTGCCAAAGTACTTCTGGCCTACAGGAACTGAATTCAGAAGTAACAGTTACTCCATGGGCCGGCCCCGTGGCTTAGCGGTTAAGTGCACGCGCTCCGCTGCTGGCGGCCCGGGTTCAGATCCCGGGCGCACACCGACGCACCGCTTCTTTGGCCATGCTGAGGCCGCGTCCTATGTACAGCAACTAGAAGGCTGTGCAGCTATGACATACAACTATCTACTGGGGCTTTGGGGGGGGGGGGGAAGTAACAGTTACTCCAAAGAATAAGAATATTCTTTCTTCTTTTTTTTTTGGGTGAGGGAGATTCGTCCTGAGCTAATGTCCATTGCTAATCTTCCTCTTTTTGCTCAAGGAAAATTAGCCCTGAGCTAACATCTGTGCCAGTCTTCCTCTGTTTTGTATGTGGGTCTCTGCCTCAGCATGGTTGACAAGTAATGTAGGTCCATGCCCAGGATCTGAACCTGTGAACCTGGGCTGCCAGAAGCAGAGCACACTGAACTTAACCACTATGCCAGGGGACTGGCCCCCAAGAATATTCTTTTTTTAGCACCAAAGGATGAGCATCAGTCTTCAGAATTTGAATACGTGCATTGAGCCGTTTAGTGTTTTTACTTAATTGTTTTATGCCACATTATGTTGTGTAGAATTTGGGTAAATGTGGTAAGTAGACTTAAAAACATCATTTTCAAAAGTTGACTTCAAAGTTGCATTTTCATTGAGTACTTGCCTAATTGCCGTTAAAAAAAAAAAAGCAGGGGCCGGCCCGGTGGTGTAGCGGTTAAGTGCGCACACTCCACTGCGGCGGCCCGGGGTTTGGATCCTGGGCGCACACCGATGCACCGCTTGTCAAGCCATGCTGTGGTAGCGTCCCATATAAAGTAAAGGAAGATGGGCATGGATGTTAGCCCAGGGCCAGTCTTCCTCAGCAAAAAGAGGAGGATTGGCAGATGTTAGCTCAGGGCTGATCTTCCTCAAAAAAAGCAAATTTTAAATTTAATTCTGCTCTTATAAAGTATGGTAAGGAGACTACCCAGGCGTTAAGATATGAGTTACTTGCAGAAGTGATCAGCTGTGTGAAAATTCTGCTGAATTATGTCTTTGTTCAAAGGGTTTGTCAAATCAGAAGGTACTGTTTTTCATGTGCAGTGCTAGGAACACTGAGATAATTATAACACAGTCCTTGCCATACAGAGCTCATACTCTGAGGAAATGGGCTAATAACAAATCATTTCAGGCCAGGGCTGTGTATAGTAATATAACCACTGTATGTCTAAGGTACAGAAGAGACTAACCTGGGCTGATAAGGTGTCAGAGGTGGCTAATACCTGAGCAGTGTTGCAAAGGTTAAGTAGGCATTTATCTCAAGGATTTAGGGGAGTAGACGTCTAATGCTTCTCCACTGTGAGTGAACTGTGTCTCTTTATGATCATTTCTAGGGTTTAACCTGAGGTCCGTAATTCAGAGTTGTAAACACACAAATATACATACATGCATACACACGTGCATATGCATTCATGCCTATAGCTAAAACATCTGCTTGGGAAACAGTGTTTACTGGAAGGGCACTGGTCTACATGATTGAAATCTCTGAGCAGAGCTTTTCTTTTTTAAAAGTATAATCTTTTGAAACCATATATCGTTGACTCCATATACAACAGAACCATGGATAACTTTTACAACCCATTAGATCACAAAGTGTTCTTCACAGAATGTGTGATAGGATCTTGATTACATGAACATGATTACATGAACAGACATTTTACAAAGATTAAAAGAGATAATAAAATATGGAAAATATTCAACTTTGTTAGAAAAAAGTTTAGA
Source organism: Ceratotherium simum simum (assembly GCF_057802395.1). Lineage (NCBI taxonomy): Eukaryota > Metazoa > Chordata > Mammalia > Perissodactyla > Rhinocerotidae > Ceratotherium > Ceratotherium simum. The sequence goes on from NC_141915.1 coordinate 13,715,751, forward strand.
ATAAGTCACCATCTTTTGATATCTACATTATCAAAAATAGATGATCCTAGTAGTTGTGAGGCTAATGAAATTGGTACCCTTGCACATTGCCGGGCATGTTATAAATGGGTAAGACAGTTTTAGAAAGCAGTTAGGCAGCCGAGCAATGAAATAGTCTTACTTGGTTGTTTTTTGTATTTTTTTTTTTGGCTGAGGGAGCTTCTCCCTGAGCTCACATCTGTGCCAGTCCTCCTCTATTTTGCATGTGGGTCGCCGCCACAGCATGGTCCCTGACAAGTGGTGTGGGTCTGTGCCTGGGAACCAAACCCAGGCCACCAAAGCAGAGCGCGCCAAACTTAACCAGCAGGCTACAGGGCAGGCCTGTAGTCTTACTTTTTTTTACCTCATCTGACTTCTGTCAGATGGATTCTGCTATAGGTAATTCAGACAGCTTATATGTTCATCATAGTTTTATGTGTAGTTGTGAAATATTGAACGCAACCAAAATGAATAAGAGTGGGGAAAATGCAATATGAATGTTCCCCGGAACAAGCAAAATTACTTAAGAACAAAGAATTATCGCATTAAGGTATAAAAAGCCTAGTTTAAACATTGATTTTAAAATTTTGCTTTTGATCTTTTAGTACATCATAACATTTAAGAGCTGCTTTGTCAGTGACTGTCCACAAGATTGCATCACTGTGAATCAGGAGATTTTCTAGAGTTTAGGAAAGTGTAATGTTAATGCCTTTACTTGTCCCTGGACTCCCCTCCTGTTGTAAATAAGTGTGGTTTGGCCGGCCCTGTGGCTTGGTGGTTAAGGGCGCGCACTGCAATGCTGGTGGCCCGGGTTCGGATCCCGGGTGCGCATCGAGGCACCTCTTCTCCGTCCATCCTGGGGCCGAGTCCCACATACAGCAACTAGAAGGATGTGCAGCTATGACATACAACTATCTACTGGGGCTTTGGGGGGAAAAAATAAAATAAATAAAATCTTAAAAAAAAAAAAAAAAAAAGTGTGGTTTGAGCCCTGCCGTGAGGTTCGCTTTCAGGAGTGATCTGCTGCAGAGCAAACGTTTTTGTGGCTTTGGTAGATCAGGCACCTACCAAGGTAGCTGATGCTAGAGCCTATGGCATCTTTGCTTTTCTATTTAAGTTCATCTTTGAATTGTGTCATGGGGGGGTTCCAAGGAGGTGGTGGCATATGTGGACCTGTTCGTGTTTAGTTGTATGTTTTGCCCAGCAGTCCTACTGCATTGCCTGGGTGGGCGTAGGTGTGATTGCCTAAATCTGGGGTTGCAGCAGCTGAAACTGCCTAGGAGGCTTGTGTATGTGATACCTGGAAGCACTGACACTGCATGGCTGGCCAGCAGTTTGAGGGAGATTGGAAGTGGGCTCTTGTAAACAAGTATATAAATAGTGTAAAAGCTATGTTTAAGTGGTTGAGTTTTTTTTTTTTTCCTGAGGAAGACCGGCTCTGAGCTAACATCTATTGCCAATTCTCCTTTTTATTTTTCCCCCAAAGCCCCAGTAGATAGTTGTATGTCATAGTTGCATATCCTTCTAGTTGCTGTATGTGGGACGTGGCCTCAGCATGGCCGGAGAAGCGATGCGTTGGTGCGCGCCCGGGATCCGAACCTGGGCCGCCAGCAGCAGAGTGTGCGCACCTAACTGCTAAGCCACGGGGTTGGCCCCTAAGTGGTTGAACTTTTTCCACACTAATGGACTTGATAAAATCATTTTAGGAATTTATTGGTGTTTTGTTTCTTCAAAATTATTCCATTTATATTACAAATTTTGAGTGGCAGGCACTTTTCAAGATGCTAGGGATATAGCAGTGAACAAAATTAAATTCCTATTTGCGTGGAACTTAACGTTCTTGGAGAGGTTGACTTTCTAAGCTCCACATTTTCTTTTGAAATTCTTGTGTAATTGGTATTTCTTAAAATTGAAAGCAAGCACGACTTTAATTATGTTAATTATTATGAGAATTTAGCACATGTTGGTGAAAATACCATAGGAATTATATACCAAGTATTTAAAACATATTTGAGTATATGAAAGTTTTCTTAAGACGCACCTTGTTCAAACAAGTAAAATGCTTTGTGCATGATTTGATGTACTGACAAAGGCACAGTCACTTCTGTAGGGTTCTTAGCATAAATGCGTAACCTCAGTCTAACTATGCAAAAGCATCAGACAAACTCAGACTGAGGAACATTCCACAAAATAACTGGCCAGTGTTACTCATATATGTTAATGTCATGAAAGACAAGATAAGACTTAGGAACTGTGATAGATTGGAGAAGGCTAAAGAGACATGACAGCTAAATGCAATGTGGAATCCTCAATTGGATTCTGGCCCATTAAAAGGACATTATTGGGAAAATTGGCAAAATTTGTAAAGGTTTGTAATTGGTTAATAGTATTGTATCGGTTCTAATTACATGGTTTTGATAATGGTACTATGGTTATGTAAGATGTTGATATTAGGGGAATATGGGTAAAGGGCTTATGGGAACTGTCTACAACTTTTCTCTAAGTCTGAAATTATTTCAAAATATAGAGGTAAAAAAGACAAAAATTTGCTTTTTATGTCTTACTGATTATTTTAAGTATAAAGATATAAGTTTATAAGGATACTGATTGATCAGCTGGGAAGAGAAAGAATATAACCTATTAGCTCCACACAGTATAACAAATCTTGAGGCCAAGAGGAGAGCACTGTAGTGACTTCTTTGTGAAGTAAAACAGTTTGCTTCAGGCAAAATGATTTGTTTATAGCCTCTCTATAGCACTTGAGCAAAGCAGCTAACACTAGGAGAGGTTCCAATGCCTTAGAATGGCTGTTTTGTTTTTTTATTCCTGTGAGGAGGACCAGCCCTGAGCTAACATCCAATGCTAATCCTCCTCTTTTTTGCTGAGGAAGACTGGCCCTGGGCTAACATCTGTGCCCAACTTCCTCTACCTTATATGGGATGCCGCCACAGCATGGCTTAACAAGTGGTGCGTCAGTGCGCGCCCGGAATCCGAACCGGCGAACCCCGGGCTGCCGCATTGGAGCGCGCGCACTTAACCGCTTGCACCACCGGGCCGGCCCCTAGAATGGCTGTTTTGAAGCTAGCGTTTCTTACATGCTTTCTCCAGTGAAGATCTTACTGTTCTGGCCTAAGAGTTTATGGTGAGTCATTCAGCGTTCCTGGAATGTGTCCTGGGTCCTGTCAAGCCATTTCAAAAAACAGAAACCATCCTCCTCCCCTCCTTTTCAGTCTGGTTAGGAAAGCTGTGCACTAAAGCACCACCTGGGAGGTTGCACTGTGCAGTGGAAAGAGCATAGGTTCCCAAACGCTGTGCTAAGGCACACTAAGGTGCTACAGCAAACTCACAGGGGATCTGCATGACATTTTAAGTTTTCAGGAGAAATACCGCAGTACTAGACATTTGCTGGATTCCATGTGAACTGCTAGCTCAGGGTTGTTCAGTTTTAATATTAGATCATGCTAAATTCCTTTTGATGCTATTCGTGGTCGTTTTAAAATATGTCCGTAAATTATTCGATATTCCTCCCTTCAAAAGTGGGTCCTAATTCCCCTCCTCTTCAGTATAGCTGACTGAGCTCTAATGAATAGATTGTGGTAGAAGTGACAGCATGTCACTTCAGAGACAGGTTCATAGAAGGTTTTAAGGCATTGTGACTTCTTCCTTGCCCTGTCTTTCGGATTGCTCACTTTGGGAGAAATTAGCTGCTTTGTCATGAGGACAAAACAGCCTTCTGGCTTCCTGCTAACAGCTGAGACCCCCTCCCAGAGATTCTCTTAGAGCTTCAAAAAATCTGTTTTATCTTTGGTTATATCAACCCTTACTCAATCCTAATGTTACTTTGTGTTTTTCTCTCTAGTCTTTGGTTATGCTAAGTTTGTGTGTTGGTTTAAAATAGTCCATTTTAGGGGCTGGCCTGGTGGCACAAGCGGTTAAGTGCACTCACTCCGCTGCGGTGGCCCGGGGTTCGCTGGTTCAGATCCCGGGTGCGCACCGATGCACTGCTTGGCAGGCCATGCTGTGGCGGCGTCCCATATAAAGTGGAGGAAGATGGGCACGGATGTTAGCCCAGGGCCAGTCTTCGTCAGCAAAAAAAAAAGGGGAGGATTGGCAGATGTGAGCACAGGCTGATCTTCTCACCAAAAATAAATACATAAATAAATAAAAATAAAATAGTCTGTTTTAATAATGATACCAAATTTTTGTATAGCAATTACTGTGTGGTAGTAGTGTTCTGAGTGCTTTATATGTATTAACTCCTTTGTCTTTAGAACAACACTGTGAGGGAAGTACTATTGTTTATTTCCATTTTATAGATGAGGAAACTGAAGCACAGCAATATTAAATAACTCACCCAAGGTCACACAGTAGTTTGTGTCCAAGCTGGGGTTTGGACCCAGTCAGTTTGGCTGCAGAATCCATGCCATTAACCACAGTGCTGTGCTGCCTCTCACTTTGGTTTCTTTCTCTTCCAACTTTATTGAGATATAAAGGAAGTGAAATAAACTGCCCACAGCAAAAGTGTGCAGTTTGATTAGTTTTGACATAACTGTGAAACAATTACCACAAGGAATAACAAACATTTTCATCTCAGTAAGTTTTCTTCATGTCTCTTTTTAATCCATCTCTTTTTCTCTCCACATCCCCAGGCAGCCACTAATCTGCTTTCATTCATTGTAGATTAGTTTGCATTTTCTAGACTTTTATAAAAATGGAATCATAGAGCATATAGTCTCTTTTGTTTGGCTTCATTCACTCAGCATAAAGATTTTGAGATTCGTCTAAAATCTCAGCATGTTGTCGTGGTTTCAATTCTCGTCTAAAATCTCAGCATGTTGTCGTGGTTTCAATTGTTCGTTCCTTATTATTGCTAACTAGTATTCCATGTATCAATTTACCACAATTTGTTTTTTCATTTACCTAATGGTGGACGTTTGTGTTCTTTCCAGTTTTTTGCTATTACAAATAAAATTACTGTACTCAATTGTATATATCTTTGTGTAGTGTACGTTTTTGTTTCTCTTGGGTAAATATATAGAAGTGACTATCTAATGTTAAGAAATTACGAAACTGTTTTCTAAAATAGATACTCCATTTTATTTTATTTTATTTATTTATTTATTTTTTGTGTGTGAGGGGGACTAGCCCTGAGCTAACATCTGATGCTAATCCTCCCCTTTTTTCTTGAGGAAGACTGGCCCTGGGCTAACATCCGTGCCCATCTTCCTCTATTTTATATGGGACACCGCCACAGCATGGCTTAACAAGCGATGCGTCGGTGTGCGCCCGGGATCCGAACCTGTGAACCCCAGGCCGTCACAGCAGAGCACACGAACTTAACCGCTGTGCCACCAGGCAGCCCCTAGATATTCCCTTTTATATTCCCCTGAGTGGTGTGTATAAGAGTTCCAGTGGCTCCACATCCTCATTAACACTTGGTATGGTCAAGTTATTTTTTGTTTATAATTTTAGCCATTCTAATGGATGTGGAGTACATGATGGTTTTATTTTCCATTCCTCTGATGATGAATAATTTTTGAACATTGTTTCAGGTGTTACTGATCATTTCTATATCTTTTGTGAAGTGTCTGTTCACGTATTTTGCCCTTTTGAAAACGGTTGTCTTCTCAGTTTTGAATTTTAAGAGTTCTGTATATAATCTCATTACAAGTTGTTTGTCTGAGAGTGAGCATTCTTGCCTTATTCCTGATCTCAGGGAAACAATGAGATCTTTAATCGTTATATGTAAATGTTTTTTGTAGATGTACTTTATCAATTTGAGTTTTCCTAGTTTTTTGAGATGTTATATGAATTGGTTTTGAATTTTGTCAAACACTTTCTTTTGTATCTATTGAAATGATCATATAGTTTTTCTTGTTTATGCTGTTAATATAGTGAATTACATTGATTTTTCAAATGTTAAACTAATCTTGCATTCCTGGGGTAAACCCTGTGTTGTCATTATATATTATCCTTTTTCTATATTTTGTTGGATCCTGTTTGCTCATATTTTGTTAAGAATTTTTATATCACTAATCATGAGGGATTTTGGTATGTAATTTTCCTTTTTGGAACGTCTTTGTCAAATTTTGCTATTAGGCTTATATAGGCCTCATAAAATAAGTTTGGCAGTGATCCTTCATTTTCTGTTTTCTGAAAAAGTTTTGTAAGATTGGTGTTACTGTTTCTTTCTTGAATGCTTGATAGAATTCATTACTGAAATCATCTGACTCTGGAGTTTCCTTTTGAGGAAGGTTTTTGATAACTTAAATTTCTGTAATAGATAGATAGATGTTCAGATTTTTTTCTTGTGTCAGTTTTGGCAGGTTGTATTTTTCAGGAATTTGTCCATTTCATCTAAGTTCTTGAATTTGCTGGTGTAAAGTTGTTTGTAGTTTTCTCATATTATTCTTTTAATGTCTATAGCAGTAACTCCTTTTTGATTCCTGGTATTGGTGATTGCTGTTCTCTCTTTTTTTCCTGATCAGTCTGATTAAAAGTTTATCAATTTTATTGATCTTTTCTAAGAATTAACTTTTGGCTTTGTTAATTTTCTCTATTGTCTATTTTCTATATTATTGATTTCTGCCTTTTCCTTTCTTCTTCTTACTTTGGATTTACTTTACTCTTTTTCTTCCTAGTTTCTTAGAGTGGAATCTTAGATAATTTATTTTAGATCTTTTCTAATATAAGGACTTAAAGCTCTAAGCTTCTCTAGCTGCATCCTGCGAATTTTGCTATGTTGTATTTTAATTGTCATTTAGTTTAGGATATGTCCTAATTTTCCTCATGATTTCTTTTTTGAGCCATGAATTATTTATGTTTCTTAATTTCCAGATATTTGGGCTTTTCCTAGATGCTTTATTGTTACTGATTTCTAATTTAATTCTGTTATTGTCAGAGAACACACTTCATATATAATTTTGATCCTTTTAAATTTGTTGAGACTTGTTTTATGGCTTAGCATATAATCTGTCTTGGTGAATGTACATGCACTTGAAATTCTTTGTTGTGGGAGCTGTTCTGGGCATTGTATTCTGCAGTTGCTGGATGTCATGTTCTTTAAATGTCAGATCAAGGTGTTTGATAATTTTGTTCAGACTTCTGTATATTTACTTTTTCTTTTATGTCTAGTTCTATCAATTCCTTAAAGGTGGGTGTTAACATCTCCTATAATTTTGGAATTGACAAGTTCTTCCTTTAATTCTGTCAAATTTTGCTTCATATATTTTGGGCTGTTGTCATTATACACATATACAATTATAATTGTTATGAATTCTTGATGAATTGTGGCTTTTATCATTTTGAAATGATAATTTTATGTCTGGTAATACTCTTTGTCTTGAAGTCTGTTTTATCTGATATTAAGTAGTCTTCTTAGGCTTACTATTTGCATGGTATATCTTTTTCTGTTTGTGTACTTTGAACTTATCTGTGTCTTTATGTTTAAAGTATGTCACTTGTAGGCAGCATATAGTGAGGTCTTGCTTTTTTATCTCTTCTTTTTAACTGGAGTGTTTAGACCATTAATATTTAATGTGATTATTTTTGTGTTGAAGGCTACCATTTTAATCTGTTGACTTTTTGACTATATATCTTTGTATTATTGTTTAGTGGTTGATCTAGGGCAAAGTTCCTCAGCCTCAGCACTATTGATATTTTGGGCTAGATAATTCTTTGTTGTGGGAGCTGTTCTGGGCATTGTAGAATATTTAGCAGTATCCCTGGCCTGTACCCACTAGATGCCAATAGCACTCCCCTAGTTTTGACAGTGAAAAACATTTCCAGACATTGCCAGATGTCCCTTGGGAGGCAAAATTGGCCCTGGTTGTGAGAACCAGTGCTCTAGGGATTATTATATATATATTATACCCCTAATATATATATAAACCCCTAACCTTTTAGAGTATTTTTGTAATCTATGTATAGTCTGTAGTCTATTTGTACTATATCATGTAAAAACCTTGCAACTATATAGGTCCCCTCCTCCACCACTGACCTGGATGTTCTCGTTGTCATATGTATTACATGTGCACACATTGAAAATCTCACCAGTGCTTTTTTTTTCTTTTTAATTTTTTGGTGAGGAAGATCAGCCCTGAGCTAATGTCTGTGCTAATCCTCCTCTTTTTGCTGAGGAAGACCGGCTCTGAGCTAACATCTATTGCCAATCCTCCTCCTTTTTTTCCCCAAAGCCCCAGTAGATAGCTGTATGTCACAGTTGCACATCCTTCTAGCTGCTGTATGTGGGACGCGGCCCCAGCGTGGCTGGGGAAGCGGTGCGTCGGTGCGCGCCCCGGATCTGAACCCCGGGCCCCCAGTAGCGGAGCACGCGCACTTAACTGCTAAGCCACAGGGCTGGCCCTCACCAGTGCTTTAGATTTTGCTCTTAACAGTCATACATACTTTAGCAAACTTAAGAGAACCAAAAAGTCATTTATATTTACTCAGATATTTTCATTTCTGTTCTTCCTTCATTCTTCAAGATCCAGATTTCCCTCTGGTATCATTTCCCTTCAGCCTGAAGAACTTCCTTTAGCATTTCTTATAGACTACATCTGCTAGTGACAAATTTTCTTCCATCATCTGAGAATGTCTTTATTTTGCCTTCATTTCTAAAGGATATTTTCCCAGGATATGGAAACCTGAGTTCACAGGTTTTTTGTTGCAAGATGTTGTTCCACCGTGTTCTGGCCTCTGTGGTTTCTAATAAGAAAGATTGGAATCTTTCCCTGTATGTAATAGTTGCTTTCAAGACTTTTTCTTTCTTTTTTTTTTGAATTGTGGTAAAATACCTGTAACATAAAACTTTCCATCTTAAACATTAAATGTTCTGTTCAGTATTATTAAGTATATTTGCATTGTTGTGCAACCAATCTCCAGAACTTTTTCATTTTGCAAAACTGAAACTCTATACCCATTGAACAACAACTTCTCATTTCTCCCTAGCCCCTGGCAACTACCATTCTACTTTCTGTTTCTATGAATTTGATGGCTTTAATTCCCTCATGTAAGTGGAATTATGCAGTATTTGTCTTTTTGTGACTGGCTTATTTAACATAATATTCTCAAGGTTCATCCATGTTGCGGTATGTTTCAGAATTTCCTTCCTTTTTAAGGCTTAATAATATTCCATTGTATGTATGTACCACATTTTGTTTATTCATTCATCCACTGACGGACATTTTGGTTGCTTCCATGTCTTGGCTATTGTGAATAATGCTGCTATGAACATGAGGGTACAAAGATCTCTTTGATATCCTGCTTTGAATTCTTTTGGATCTATACCCAGAAATGGAATTGCTGGATCATATAGTAATTCTATTTTTAATTTTTTGAGGAACGGCCATACTGTTTTCCACAGCATGCACCATTTTGCATTTCTGCCAGCAGTGCACAAGGGTTCCAGTTTCTCTACATCCTCACCAACATTTGTTATTTTCTGTTTGTTTGTTTTGATAGTGGCCATTCTACTGGATGTGAGGTGATCAAGACTTGTTCTTTATGTTTAGTTTGTAGCAGTTTGATTATGATGTGTCTAGACATGATTTTCTTCCTGTTTGGGGTTCCCTGATCTTGAATCTAAAAACTCATGTCTGTCACTAAATTAGAAAAGTTCTTTACCATCATTTCTTCAAATAATTTTCTTCCTTGATTTCTTCTCTCCTTCTGAGACTCCAATGACACATATACTAGACCTTTTGTTGCTATCCTACAGGTCTCCTTGAGGCTCTTTTTTTTTTTCTTCTCCCAGTCTTTTTTCTCTGTTCTGCAGATAGGATAATTTCTATTGATCTGTCTTCAATTTTACTAACCTTTTCCACTGCCATTTTTGTTCTGTTGTTGAGCCCATTGAGTGAGTTTTTAGTATTTTTCATTTCTATAATTTTCATTTTTTCTTTTTTATAGTTTATATGCTGAAAATTTTTTTTAATTTCAAGCATGTTTTTCTTTACCTTTTGGAGCATAGTTATACTAGATGATTTCAAGTCTTTGATAAATCCAATATCTGAGTCATCTTGCAGTTAGAATATGTTGATTGTCTTTTCCCTTGAGAAATGGTCATATTTTCCTCATTTTTTCCTATATCAAATGATTTTGGATTGAATCCTGGACTTTCTGATTATGTTGTGTAGACTCTGGGTCCTGTGTAATCCTCTGGAAAATGTTGAATCTCCTTAGGTTCTGACTGCAAGCCAGTTCTGTTTCACCTTTGGTGGGTCCTGGTTCAAATATCACCTCAGTTCTTAAGGCTGGGTTGGGACGGTTCCATGCATGAGTAGCTCAGGGGTGACCCTGAGGCCTGTGTGTGTTCATACCAGAATTAGAATTCCTTCTCTAGCTCTCTTTACTCTGGGATTCTCCCCTCACTCTTCAGCTCCCCCTGGGGCTCCTTTTAGTGGTTCATCTGGCCAGGAAGATGGGGTTTTAGGCCTCTCCATGGTCACTGCAGCAGTGTTGCTCCTTGACTGGGTTCTACTCTCAGGGCAAAGCCATAGAGAGAAAAAGAAAATCGGGAAACTCATCCCGTGCAGCTGCTTCTTCAAATTTTGCCTCTCTCTGCAATTTAGCTGCTTTTGTTTACTTTTCAGAATCCTCAGGTATTTGGTTTTTTGTACTCTCTCTAGAGTTTTTAGCTATAATCAGTTAAATAAGATGATTGCTACACTGCCATGACAGAACTAGAACCTCTATCCTTTTATTCCTTTTTGACACAGGGCTTATTTAGAGGATGGTTTGGGGTTTATTTTTATTTCCAAGAAGTTATATTTAAGGGTGCATCCTTAAACTGACTAAAGATGATGTTTTTACTGATGAAAGATGCAGTTTATCACGATTTTTTAATTTTATGAATCAAAACTTTTATGTGAAGTAGATGAAGAAAAAATAGTTGGAAACTTAAAGACAATTTAATTAAACCAGAGTCCTAGTAGGAGATTCAAAACAGTTTTCTCAGCTTTTGACGGATTAAATGGAGGATTTACGTTAAAAAATTAATTTCCTCAGTGTGCTTCATTTAATGGTTAATTGCATATGATGATAAGTTTATTCTCATTCTTTTCAAATGTCTCGTAAAACATTTATTTAAAACCAAATCAAAACCAAAAAAACTAGACCACATAGAAAATCTCAGGTTCTTCGAAGTGTGACTGTATGTATCCTGGACTACAGACTACAGTGAAGTCGGAAGTTTGGGTGTTATTTTTCCTTTCATCCTCGCAGTCACAGATTTTTACCAGCTTGTGTGCTGGGCCTGCTGAGGGGGTGACTGCCTCTAGCATCAGATACACCGTGCAGGTCATGGAGGCCAACTGGTTTCACTTATCAGAGTCTACTCTTTTTAAAGGTAACTCCTGGTTTATGGGGTCATCTGACTTTTACAGCCACTTATTTAAGTAGAATGGAAGCATACAGACTGCATGATTTGCCTAAAAGTACACAGTTGGAAGCACACACACCTTGCTTCTCGTTTGGTGTTCTTCTGCCCACCTTATACCGCTGGCTGCTTAGTCTGAGTCTCAAAATGGATTTATTGTCAATATATTTTGGAGATTAACAGAAGAGTCAAGACAGAAGTGAGAAAGCTTGGAGATCACTTGAACCTTATTTTGTTTGCAATTTTGGGGGCTCACAGGAAATCCATGCTGATGGTGGTTTTAAGAAAATTATTTAGATTTTGGTTTATCAATTATACGGGTCAAGTTTATTGGTTTGGACAGTTGAGGGAGAGTTGTTAAAGAAAACTAGCCAAATTTTGAAACAGAATTAGAGAAACTACCACAAAGAAGTGAGGGTGGTGGTTTTGGGGATGCTGTCATTGTTAGGAATAAGCTATCTTTCCAAGATATGGCTGTATAAGAAGAGTAGTGTACACAGTTTTGTCATTTTGGGTGACTCTGGAGAAATCACATGGCCTAGGTATTTTTTCTTTTCATTAAAAGACTACTGAGGTATTAAACCCAATTTACAAAGCTAGCTTAGAAATTCACCCTGCTTCCAAGATCTACTCTGTATACTTTAAACAGCTTAGTTGAAGTATTTCTTCAAGTAGATTGTTTAAATAAATTGATTTAGGTTTTCATCTGATTTTAAAATGTTTTTCTTAAAATGTTTAAAAAGTGCTATTACTACATTAACAGATAAGAGAGAAAAGAAAAAATAAACCTTAACATAATCACCATTAGCGTTTTGGTGTATTTTCTTTCACTGTTTTTTACATTATGCCTTTTTTTTTTTTCTTTTAATATCTGGCTGTTTTAGGGGATGATTGTGAACTGATATGGTTGCAAGTAAATCAGGGGCCTTCAGTTACACTCACTTGACATTACTCCCTCCAACCCTCTCCTCCCCACTATAATTGTAAGAGAAGGGGTTAATAAGAGCTAATCAGTTGTTGCCTAATTACTAAGTTACTAAGACGTTCCTGCTCCACATTGCACCTTCTCTAGATCATCACGAATTGAGTATAGTTTCTTAAACCTTAGCAAGCATCAAAATCACGTGGAAGACTTGTTAAAACACAAATGCTGGGCCTCATCCCCAGAGTTTCTGATTCAGTAGATCTGGGGTGGGCCTAAGAATAAGGATTTCTAACAAGTTCCCAGATGGTGCTGATTCCACTAGCCCAGGACCACACTTTGAGAACCATTGGTTGTAGACAGTGATTTTCAGTGATCCTCTGAATATCACTGTCCTTATTCCGATTAATCAAGAGTTGACTCCAGTTGAAATCATAGTTTAGATATTTTGTGCTAAGATTTTCATACCAAGCATTTCCCCAGGTTGCTATAGAGTCTTTATTTTAACTTAAAAATTACACAAGTGATGCATGCTCATTAAATCAAAATCAGGAAAAAAATAAGCTAAAAGAAAAACTAGTTATGAATTCTATCAGGGTTGATATTTTAGTGTATATCCTTCCAATATCTCAATAGATAGTTAGACGAACAGTCAGTCTATCTATGGCCATACCACCTTGAATGTCCTCAATCTTGTCTGATCTTGTGGAACCTAAGTAGGGTTGGACCTGGTTAGTACTTGTGTGGGAGACAGACACAAAACTGTGTGTGTGCGTATGTATGTATGTATATACACATTCACACACAAATATAGCTAATAAAAAATGAGATTTAATAATGTGGTTTTAGCCTTTTTTTACCTGCTATATAATGAATATCTTTTTATGTTGAATATAGATCTAAATAATTTTAATTGATGCAAAGTTTTCTAATGTGTGTATATATTATAATTTATTTAATTCTCCTTTGTTGGTCTCTTAAGATTTTTGTTCCAGTTTTTCATTGTTAAAAATAATACTGTGTTGACTTAGTACATATGTTTCTCTATATTTACTCAGTTATTTTCTTTTTCTTTTTTTTTTTTTTCATGAGGAAGATCAGCCCTGAGCTAACATCTGTTGCCAGTCCTCCTCCCTTTTTTCCCCTTTTTCTCCCCAAAGCCCCAGTAGATAGTTGTATGTTATAGTTGCACATCCTTCTAGTTGCCGTATGTAGGACGCTGCCTCAGCATGGCTGGACGAGCGGTGCACGCCCGGGATCCGAACCCGGGCCACCGGTAGTGGAGTGCATGCACTTAACTGCTAAGCCACGGGGCCGGCCCCCTACTCAGTTATTTTCTTAGGATAATAATCTGCATGTATAATTGCTGTGGAAAAAGTTATGCACTTTTGAGAGACAAAAAAATGTATTCTAGTTTAAATTTGTATTTAGTTATTGGTATGATTTATTGGCCATTTTATTTATCTTTGTGAATTACCTATTTATATCCATTGCTCATTTTTCTATTGGGTGCCCATCTTTTCATTTTTATTTGTAAGATCTTTTTATTAGAATGTAAATTCTTTGTCATATGTTTAAAATATTTTCCCACGGTTTGTTTGACTTACATCTTTATTAGGTTCATTTCCCCCACCTACCACCCCTTGTAAAACTTTAACACATTTCTGGAGTTAGATGCTGCCCAGAATGCTAAACCATCATTTTTTAATGGCTGTGTGATATTTCTTTGAGTTGAGTGTATCAGAATTTACTTTATTAGCTTCAGTTTTTAGGGGCCTCAAAGAAGGCCTAAGTGTGTCATTGGTGCTTTGTTTTCAGCTTCTCTTCTTTCTTTCTTTAACCAGATGCTAACCCTGAGGTGACAATGACAATGCTTCGCTGGATCTATACGGATGAGTTGGAGTTCAAGGAAGATGATGTGTTCCTGACGGAGTTGATGAAACTGGCTAATCGGTTCCAGCTCCAGCTCCTTGGGGAGAGGCAAGTCACAGCAGATGTATTCAAGCACCTCAGATGGTGGTGGCTGAGCTTTAATTATGCCAGGCTCTGGGGAAACAGCTGCTTCTGCTCATGTAAATAACTTTTGCAAGGTGTTCTTTTCAAGGCGATAGTGGGGAGAGAATTTTATCTCCCTTGCTTTGTTTTATCTTATGAGCTAAATTTTGCCAAAGCTTTTAGGTATTTTCTTTTCTTTACTGGTTTATTACTTGAAATTTCATAATTGTGTGAACTGATAAACTGAATATGAAATAATATAATCCTGTGTCCAAACTCTCAACTTTCCCTCCTATACGTTTTCCTTTGACATTTTATTCTGCTTTTTGATATATCTGCTTGGATGAAGTCCTTGGTCATAGTCTCTTTGTTAGAAATGCCTAAATTAATACATACACGTTAATGCCTAAATTAATACATGAGAGTATGGCTCAATAAGTTTCATAGGCGGTGTTTCTGAGATCTCACTTCATTTGTTACTGGTTTTTAGGTTCCCAAGGAGATAGCCTGCTATGTGTTTTATATTGCATTTTCTCAGTTGCTCTCCCAAGTTGGCCTTTTAGAATAGCAGAAAACAAAACGTTCACCAAATGGTGTCAGGCAAAAAACCCTTTTGTTTCTGTTGGAGATGTGGCCCTTGGAGGTCAGCTTGGTTGATGAGTGTTTTTTTACATCATTTAGTGATCTTTGTATTCTCCTGGGTGTGTGAAGGAGTAGTTTCAGCCATCAAGAGGCACTCTGCCTGTTGTTGTGTTGCCCTCAGAGAGCTGAGAGAGACCTGGCTGCTTAGAGCCGCCTGCTGTGTTTTCACTGTGGGGCTGAGGTTTCCCAGGGGATGGCCCACCACGCACACGTGAGTCAGGGCACAGGTTTCTCCTGACTACCTGTGACTGATGTGGGCTTGACACATTTTAATACCTAAAGCCAATAACTAAGAAACAATCAAACAGGTCTACAATTTGTAGGCACATACATTGTTAGGTTAGCAGAGCTAACTTCACTGTCAAGGCCTTGCAATAAACTCTTTTGTTTGTTTGGGTGAGTTTTTGAACCAGCTGAGAGTGAAATGAGAATAATTTTAATTAGAGTGTGATTTATATCTCCCCCCCCCCCCAGATTTCCTGAGCTTTCTCCCATTGACCTTGTCAAACTTGCTATAAATTAAATTGTTTGATAAAAACGCCCTGGGATTGGAGTAGTTTAGATAATTGTAATCTGTATAATGGATTCCTTAATTAAAATGTTTGTTGTTTATTGACTGATTAGGCTTCATAACTATCAACATTGCCAGATGCTCAATTTTGTATTGTTGGATGTGGGCATTAAGTTGTTATCTGTTGCGGCTTTGTTAAGAGCTGGGATGGAAGAGATGCAGGAGTGGAGTCAAATGTTGGCTTTTAGAAGGTTGCAGAGTGCCCACTGCTGCCTGCAGGAGAAATGACACATTTGAGATAGTAAGTGAAAGGGCTCTGATGCAAATGTGTGCAGTTAAATATGAAGCAAGTGTTGCTCATTTTTGTAATGTAAGGATCTCGGATTGGGAATGCTATCCCAGTTTAATGAAAAGGAAGTTTTTTGGTAAGTATTATCAGGAAAATACTCTTTAAAAAAAAAAAAAAAAGAATCAATAGTGTATGCTAAAAATTGACAATTAATATAATTTTTTCCTGATTATAAAATACATGTTCAGGGCCAGCCCCGTGGCTTAGCGGTTAAGTGCGTGTGCTCCGCTGCCGGCGGCCCAGGTTCGGATCCCTGGCGTGCACCGACGCACCACTTCTCTGGCCATGCTGAGGCCGCGTCCCACATAAAGCAACTAGAAGGCTGTGCAACTATGATATTCAACTATCTACTGGAGCTTTGGGGGAATAAAATAAATAAATAAAAATTATTATTTAAAAAAAAATAAAATAAATGTTCAGGGTATGGTATTTGGAAAATATAGAATGATATAAAGAAAAAAACTGTCATCTAATGCCTACCCAGACTAGGGAAACTAAAGAAAAAATAAGCAAGTGGGACTTGATCAGATTAAAGAGCTTCTACAAGACAAATGAAACCAGAATCAAAATAAACAGACAACCCACCAGCTGGGAGAAAATATTTGCAAAACATATATCTGACAAGGGGTTAATCTCCATAATATATAAAGAACTCACACAACTAAACAACAAAAAAACAAACAACCTGGTCAAAAAATGGGCAGAGGAAATGAACAGACACTTCTCCAAAGAAGATATACAGATAGCCAATAGGCACATGAAAAGATGTTCAACATCACTAATCATCAGGGAAATGCAAAGCAAAACAACACTAAGATACCACCTCACGCCCGTTAGAATGGCTATAATCACCAAGACAAAAAACAACAAGTGTTGGAGAGGATGTGGAGAAACAGGAACCCTCATACACAGCTGGTGGGAATGCAGACTGGTGCAGCCTCTATGGAAAACGGTATGGAGATTCCTCAAAAAATTAAAAATAGAAATACCCTATGATCCAGCTATCCCATTACTGGGGATCTATCCAACGAACCTGAAATCAACAATCCAAAGAGGCTTATGGACCCCTGTGTTCATTGCAGCATTATTCACCACAGCCAAGAAGTGGAAGCAACCCAGGTGTCCCTCGACTGATGATTGGATCAAGAAAATGTGGTATATATATACAATGGAATACTACTCAGCCATAAAAAAAGACAAAATCGTCCCATTTGCAACAACATGGATGGGCCTGGAGGGTATTATGTTAAGTGAAATAAGCCAGAAAGAGAAAGACAAACACTGTATGATCTCACTCATATGTGGAATATAAACCAACCCATGGACAGAGAAAACCGTATTGTGGTTACCAGGGGCCATGGGGGTAGGGAGTGGGCACAAGGGGTGAAGGGAGACATATATATGGTGATGGACAAACAAAAATGTACAACCCAAAATTTCACAATGTTATAAACTATTAAAACATTAATAAAAAAAATAAAACTGTCATCTGTAATTCAACCACTGTTAACCTTTTGTGGTTAGCTTTTCCGTAATTTTTCCACGTCTCTCGTGTTCATGCACATGGGATTGATAGCAAAACTAGGCAGGAATTTGTAGGATGCTTAAATATGCTTGATTTCGTACTTTAAAAATCAGGTTTATTGGGGCCGGCCCTGTGGCGTAGCGGTTAAGTGCATGTGCTCCGCTGCTGGCGGCCCAAGTTCGGATCCCGGGCGTGCACCTACCCACCGTGTGTCAGGCCATGCTGTGGCGGAGTCCCACATAAAGTGGAGGAAGATCGGCAGGATGTTAGCCCAGGGCCAGTCTTCCTCAGCAAAAGAGAAGGATTGGCAGACGTTAGCTCAGGGCTGATCTTCCTCACAAAAAAAAAAAAAAAATCAGGTTTATTGTTTTTGTGCATCTCTATCCTTTTTGTACTCTACAGTTAAAAACATGTATTAACAACAACAACAAAATCCCTTCAGAGGAAAGTTAGTCTGTCTTGCTACTTTTCAAAGAGAAGATATGAACTGAGAATCTGATTTTTAAGTAAGGTTACATGTTCTTCAGTTGTGTGAATCATGTCAGTTACTATTAATAGGCTATCCAAATAGTGAATGGCACTCTGGGGATCCTAGAGTTCAGTGAGAATGAAGTGTCTGCCAGTTGTAACAAAACATCTGTCCTCATGAAACATAGTTGAATATCTTGATGCAGTGTCATTTGGCAGTAGAAAGGAGGAGAATGGAATTTTCACTCTTAGCGTTTGTCTGTAAGTGTGTTTTGTAAAGTGCTCTAGAAATGTGAGTCAGTGCTCCCCGAGATTATACCATGTGTTATGACGTTAGAATGGCAAGACCGTGGATGTTTGTCATTATAAAAGTGGTAAAAGTTTCATATATCTGAAAAGAGGACTTTTCTGCTGGAATGCTCTGATTTCATAGCCGAGGTTAGAATGACTTCATCAAACATGAGTTTAGGGAAACTAGTGGTCCAGCAGAGGCTCGGAGATATAACATTGTTAGTCACTATTATAGTAACTTATTTAGATGTTTAACAGTATGATTTAAAAGTGCCCTGGGGGAGATGCTTCTTTACACCAAGTCAGCTATGTTACTTAAAAACAAAGTACTGAAGCATAGGTCTTAGAATAAAATAGGTGCCTGCATTTACTGCTGGCTGGAGAAGTGACTCCCAGATTATTCTTGCTTCTAGCCAACGGTCTCTTTTGTGAGGTTTTGAAAGTTTGTTCCTCGTTCTTCCTAGTTCTTTCTCTTGATTCTCCTCCTTTCTTCCCCCATCCCCCACTCCTGTGGTTTTTCTCCTCTTCCTTTAACTAAACCTCATCTGTTAAAATTCGGAATTATCTGCTAGCCAGTCAGTTATTCTTATTTGTAATAGAACTAAAACACATTCATATTAGTTATTATATTATGCAACTTCCTTGAGAAGGACCTCAAACTTACGAGTGTACCTATTATGTACCTCATGCTGTGCAAAGTTTATATAGTTGTCCTTTATCTTGCAGAACACACAGAGATCCTCTAAACCTCTGAAATAGAGTATTATCCTTATTTTTACAGAGGAGGAGATAGGGGCATAGAGAGCTCATGTAATTTGACCTTTAAAATTCAGTCAATCTCAGCTCAGGTCTTTCTTATCTCACAGTTCATTTTGCCATCATTACATTCTGCCCTTGTGATCAGGAAAAGGTTTTTGTGGGGGCTCTGGGACAGAGGAAGCAATAGTGGGGTGTCAGGGAATACTCCTGAGACCATATTAGACCTCTGTGCTGCCCTTGGAGGTGAACCTGATTTGTAGGGAGATGGAAGGGGGAGAAGGAAGGAGATGCCACCGGCCTCCTTCCCCCCAACCCTGGTTCTGTGGAGGCTCACTAAGGTTCCCAGGAATTCTGGGGTGGTGGAAGCCTGGGTCTTCCCAGTGCTGCATCTTCTAGGCTAAGATGTGTGCCTGCTTTGTGCTACCAGAGGCCTGCTTGCCTGTGTACAGCCCTCTCTTCCCTGGCATAGTTGGTGCTTTCTTATTAATGATTGTGAGAGTCCTATTGTTGTTGTTACCAGGCTTTATGGGACATCTGTTGTAGTCAGTTTTTCTCTGTCTTGGTCTACTATGGTTTGACTCTTAACTCAGTTGTTTCTATACATGATAGGTTATTTAAATAGGCTTTTTAAAAAACAGTTTTATTGAGTTATAATTAACATACCATACAGTTAACCTTTGGGATAAGGAGGTGTTACTTTATTGAAGCATAGAGCCTCATATTTGAAGCTATTTCTAAGCCCCCCTGGTTGCATAGTGGAGTTGTGCTAGTGGCAACTGCAAATGTGTCCTATACAATTAAATGTCAAAGGACTGAACTTGATCCATTGTGTGTTTGATTTTATAATTGCCTGTGTATATGATCAGCGAGTTTCATGTGATTACTTTAAAGGCACTTGCTGGGTTATGCTTTTTTTTTTTAAATTGCAGTAACATTGGTTTATAACATTATATAAATTTCAGGTGTACATCATTATATTTCGATTTCTGTGTAGATTACATCATGTTCACCACCCAAAGGCTTATTACAGTCTGTCACTACACACATGTGCCTAATCACCTGTTTTGCCCTCCTCCCTCCCCCCTTCCCCTCTGGTAATCACCAGTCCAATCTCTATCTCTGTGTGTTGGTTGTTTTTATCTTCTACTTATGAGTGAGATCATACGGTATTTGTCTTTTTCCCTCTGACTTATTTTGCTTAGCAGAATATGGGGTTATGCTTAATATGTTTATATACAGATTATTTTGATTCTGACCAGAATGAACAATATAATATCATAATGAAATTCTAATACTTTTAAAATATGGTAGCTCAGCTATACTTTATTCATAACTTCTTTGCTTAACCTTACATTTTAGTGTTTTTGGACATAGCCAGCCAGTACACAGATGATCGCTTTGGTTTGTTCATTTATGAATGTATTTGTCCTAATAACACTGTTCATTATTAATATTCTCTTGTAGATGTGAGAAGGGTGTTATGTCTCTGGTGAATGTCCGGAACTGTATTCGCTTCTATCAGACTGCGGAGGAACTGAATGCTAGCACACTGATGAACTACTGTGCAGAAATTATTGCAAGTCATTGGGTGAGTGAGAGACTGGGGGGTGTGGACAAAGCACCCTCACTGGAAGTCAGAAGACCTGGGCTTGGGACCTGGTTCCATAGAAAGTTACCTCTCTGGCCCCTAGTCTCCTCTTATTACAAAATTGAAGGCTAAGTAGTTGCATCTGATGATCTGTGAGATTCTTTTTGGTTGTAAAAGTCTCATAGTTCTGATTTCAGAGTGGAGAGGCAGAAGATAGCTCAGGTCAAGAAACAGGCTTAGAATGAAAGCACACCTGCCTTCACCCTCCAGCTGCAGAAGCTGCAAATGAGCCATGGGAGAAGGTGCTGCTGTGGGGCCAGCAGGCCCGCGGTGCTCAGCAGCACCATTTCAGGGCTTTGCCTGGCTGTCTCCATTGTGTGGGGAGCATTGTTAAATTTAGATTTGCCTGTCTTAGGTAGCTTTCATCATAAAGAACAGCTTTTGCATTTCTTTGTTATGTTGTCTATTTTGCATTTTTTAAAAAATCATGGCTAGTGCTATGTTTTATAACCTAGTTTCTGCAAATTGTTTGGTATTCAGTAACATTAGGAAGAAAAGTGTCTAAGAGAACTGAATTTTAAAGAATTGAAACAGGAATGGTAAGCTTTCTGCTAAAATAGTAGAAATTTAGAGATGTGCCATAGTAGGGACCAGCTATGACTCAGTGGAGTGAACTGTTTGTAGAAGTTCTGATTAGTTCAGTGATTGCCGTCTTTGTAGGGTAGGGGTGGGGAAGACTCTATTCTCCTCTGGAGGGCTCCTCATGACTGCATGCTTGTTGGGTGTCAGTGTTGCTCATGGTTTTCTGTCTCACTGAGAGGCACCGAGGTGCTATGGTAAAGAGGACAGGCTCGGGAGGTGGACCTCTGGGCTCCAGATCCTGGCTCAGCCATTTACATTCTGTGTGACCCTGGGCAAGTTATTTAGCCTCTTTATGCTTTACTTTCTTCATCTGTAAAGTGAGGATGATAATAGTACCTACCTCATAGGGTTTCTTTGAGGATTAAATGAGTAGGGAAATGTTAAGCCCTTTAAAGTAGGGCCAGACACATTCCAAGGGCTTCTTAATAAATGTCAGTTGTTGTTATGGTTGATATGTTGAATCTGTTCTGCTTCTTACTATCTTTTTAATCCTTAGGATGATTTACGAAAGGAGGACTTCAGCAGCATGAGTGCCCAGTTGTTGTACAAAATGATCAAATCTAAGACTGAGTACCCCTTACATAAAGCTATCAAAGTAGAGAGAGAAGATGTGGTCTTCCTTTATCTAATTGAAATGGATTCACAGGTACTGTAGCTGTTTTTTCCATTTTTCATACCTTTTCCCAAAACTATACTTCACTTGTAATGCTCCTCACTTCTTCCTGAGCAATCACTGGCACAGTTGTTAATGTATATATTTCTACTAGTAGTCTATTCAAGGTAATCTGAGCTTTTTTTTATCATGCGCCTCAAAATTCTTCCAGCCTCTGCCCATTGCCCCATTCCAAAGTCACTTCTGCATTTTCACATGGTTGTTACAGCAGTACCTAATTTCCAGTACTAAAATCTGTTTTACTTTTCTTTGCTGCTGTGAGAAATTACCACAAACCTAGTGGCTTAGAACAACATAAATTTATTACCTTATAGTTTTGTAGGTTGGAAGTCCAGGACAGGCATCATCCGTCTAAAATCAAGGTGTCAGCAGGCTGTGTTCCTTTCTGGAGCCTCTAGGGGAGAATCCATTCCCTGCTCGTTTCGGAGAGGAATTGTTGGCAGAATTCAGTTCCTTGTGGTTATAGGACCAACATCCCTATTTCTTGCTGGCTATAAGTGGATGGCCATTCTCAGCTTTTAGAGGCCACCACATTCCTTAGCTCATGGCCCCCTTTCTCCATCTTCAAAGCCAATAATGGTGAATCAGGTCCTTCTCGTGTCACATCTCTCTGCTTCCCTCTTTCACTTTTAAGGACTCATGTGATTAGATAGATTGGGCCCCCCTGGAAAATTCAGGACACTCTCTCCTTCTCAAGGTCCTTAACATTAATCATATCTGCAAAGTGCCTTTTGTCATGTGAGATGACATATTCACAGGTTCTGGGGATTAGGATGTGGACATCTTTGGGGGCTATTATTCTGTCTACCACATTGCTTTAGGAGAAATGCAATTGCTCTTGTCAGATGAGAGTGTAGTATGTTTTATCCTGGCTGTCCAGTGTGTGGGGAAGACTTGAAACGGCTGGGAGGAATTAGATAGTTAAGCCGCAGTCTTTCATGAAAAGGTTAGCTGTTTCCCCTCAGGCTCTCTGAATCTCTGCCCTGGCACTTGTGTTCCTAAAGCACTGTCTGCATGTACCCCGTGGTCCTTGCCTTGTCTTCCATGGTGTTTGGTCTGCTCTGTGATTCCCCATTAATTCTGTGGTCCCCGAAAGGCGTGTGCCCTGAGGAGGCTTGAGAGAAGTTTGTGAATTGAGTTGAATTTGGAGAGTAAACAGTGTTAGATCACTAAAATTTGACATTTGTATAAGAGATGATATTTAAGACTCAAAGTGGGAGAGATTAAAATCAGTTGTATTCTCTACTGGCTGGGTACTAATTTACAAATTTACCTGTGCAGCTCCCTGGGAAGCTGAATGAAGTGGATCATAACGGGGATCTTGCTTTGGATCTAGCGCTTTCACGACGACTAGAGAGTATTGCCTCCACGCTGGTTAGTCACAAAGCTGATGTGGACATGGTGGACAAGAATGGCTGGAGCCTGTTACATAAAGGAATCCAAAGAGGTAGGAAGAGTGTATATTTTTCTCTGCGGGCAGTTTTACTTTTATCCAAGTAATTTTTGAGGACTTTCTGACCCTGTTCGACAAATTCTCAAAGGCTTCTTGAGAGGCTTGTACTCACAAGCCACATGATTTAGAATTTGTGATCAGTGGGTCAGAGGAAAGACTGAAGAGCTACTGCCTATGCCTTGTTGGTTAGGCTCTTCATAGTATCAACGGGGGCCCCAGAAGAAAGGCTAGAAAGATGGTACTTTCAGAAGAAGTACCTTTTACTTGTAAGCAGTTGATATGTTTGCTTAGTCAATATATCACTTTCTCCAGGAATTGTGTTAGGAAGACTTTACTTATATCGGTTACTGTAAGAGAGGGAAAGTATCAAAACCATGAATGTGGGGCCGACCCCGTGGCGTAGCAGTTAAGTGTGTGCGTTCTGCTGCGGTGGCCCGGGGTTTGCAGGGTCAGATTCTGGGCGCGGACCAACGCACCGCTTGTCAAGCCATGCTATGGCGGCGTCCTTTATAAAGTAGAGGAAGATGGGCACGGATGTTAGGTCAGGGCCAATCTTCCTCAGCAAAAGAGGAGGATTGGCATTGGATGTTAGCTCAGGGCTAATCTTCCTCACAAAAAAATAAAAATAAAAAATAAATTAAAAAAAAAACCATGCACATTTAAATAAATTCTTGGTTTCAGATTTTTCACTTTTTTTTGTTGTTGTTGAGGAAGATTAGCCCTGAGCTAACATCTGTGCCCATCTTCCTCTGTTTTTTTATATGTGGGACACCCACCACAACATGTCTGGTGAGTGAGTGGAGGAGGTCTGTGCCCGGGATCCGAACCTGTGAACTCGGGCCGCTGAAGCAGAACGCACGGAACTTTAACCACTTGGCCATGGGGCCAGGCCCTCAGATTTTTCATTTTTATGGACTAGACTTCTCTTCTATCATGGTGAAGTGATAAAATTTCATTTTGTTCCAGGAAAGTTATTTGAAATTATAGCTATATTTTGAGTATGTTGCGATTAGTAATGGGAAGAATATGGAAGTGATAGAATTAAGATCAGAGTACCTTAATGAATTACCTTTTCAAGGAAAAAAAGTACTAGTCTTTTGTTTTGTTTCTCCCATGGCCTTATTAATTCTTAAGTCCCAAATGGATCCTGCCTGATTCTACTTTGCATTAGTCATTTTTGACAGAATGAGGAGCTCTATAGAGATAGAGTTCTAGTATGGAATGAAAGCTGTCAAAAGTGTGAAAGCCTCCTTTTGTAGATGGATAGATGACTTGATTGAAGTCCTTGGCCATGGCTGCTTTTTTGTTTACATGTGGGCATCAAAAACAGAATATATTGCTTTCCCCACATCTTAATCATGTATGTTTACCCTTCCAGTTATGCATTATTATACTATTACTGTCTCTGCTACACTTTTACTATTCACAAGTTGCTCCTAGTTGGTAGAATGTAGTTACTTCAAATATGGTCCTGTTGCAGCTGTGGCGTTGCCCTTTTTGGGCAAAGGTTTTAATGTAAATATCCCTGTAAGCCACGTGTTAGAGTGTTAAGCTTGCTGGCTGATGGAGAGGAAAATTTTGTTCATCATTGGGAAGGAAATCCTTAGAGTATGTCAGTGTCAAGAGCAGATGCATTTTTCCCAAGCACTACTCTGCACTGTGTAAAGCCATCGGGTGCTTAGCACTGGGTGTGTTTTCAGGGGGGAAAGTTTCCACCACATAGGGAATTATTCTTTCCCATACTGTTCAGTGTCTGAGATGTTTATTTTGGAAACAAATACGCTTGTTACTAAAAAAACAATCTCAGAATTATGTTTCTTTCCTCTTAGGGAGTTAAATTCTTATGTGTGATGAAAAAACATCTTTGACGAGTTATTAAATATTTTGGTGATTGCTTAGTTACGAGAATTGCCAAGAATTGGTGATGCATTTTGATGCTTATTTTCAGACAATTTAATCTTTCACTCAGAATTTATCGGTTGTCTGCAAGCCTGTGGATTACGGTTGTGGGTGTGATAAACTTGATTGTTGCTAACCTTGGAGAGTGTGACGTGGTGTGGCAGCAGAGCACTGGTGTTGGAGCTTGGACGTACCAAGGTTTGAATCTTGGCTCATCCACTTTGTCTGTGGCCTTGGACAAGTCACTTAACCACTCTTGAGTCTCCTGTTCTTCATCTGTAAAGTGGGAATCATTTCTGCTTTACTGGTTGTTGGGAGAGTGAGAGACAGTGTTAGTAGCTTAGGTAGCACAATAACTACCATGTGGTACCGTCAGCCTGCAGCTCCAACCTTGCCCCTGTGTTGGATTGCCATAAGCAGCTCCATTTCCTGTAGGAATTTTTTCACTTTTCCTTCTTCAACTTGAGCTCTCAGTCTGTTGACCTGTCCAAATGATTAAAGTGAGTAATATACTTAAATTTAACTGTTAACCTTACTTTAAGTTCATTATAACATGAGTGAACATCTTTAATATATGTGATGTTGGTCTGGTTCTGGACACACATTAGAATCTATAAATGAAATAGTGAGTGATCATCCTAATAACCAAGTACACCAGTCAGTTTGTATGAAGAATGAAACAGGCAGCCAGTGTCTGTGGCTGAGTCCACAGGAGGTACACATATGACCAGAAGGATACCATCTCCCCTGATTAGCTGGATCTGGGCAAGAAGATGAATGCTTGCTTTAAAAAAAAAAAAAATCTAGTTCTTCTTGTGCTTATTTTCCTTAATAATTAACATCAATCAATGGGTCTCTTAAATAGGATGCTCCTGTCTGTTTGTAGTAGATTACAGATGATGCCACCAGCCGGAGCAGCATGAGTTACAGTTTGTATTAATTAAATAAGGAAAGTTACTGGCTATTCCCTGAATAAAACTTTTGTCAGGAAGCTGCATTGAAAGAAAAATTGTATGTGGGTTGTTTTTGTTTTTTTTTAACATTAACTATGTTGTTAGGAATATTTTTATGTGGACAAGTCATTATAGTAATGCCTCATTTACCTGGCAGTTTCAGTGAATCAGGTGATGAAGTAACTGAAAGATTAAGCACCAAACAGTTTTTATTTTAACTGTTTTTGATGGAAATCTTGCTAAATGTATTAGAAGTTTTCTTATTGACAAACTTTATAAATGGTGCTTTTGGCGTCTTCTGTTCCCCACCTTTGTCCTGCTCTTTTGATGTCAGTTGTCTTTTTCCGCTAGGTTGTGTACCCATGGGTGACTTTCTTTTAATGTAAAACATCATCAATTTTCAATTTCCAATAATTCCTAAGTAACTTTTTGTGTGTTGTGCATATATGTATGTATGTATAAGTAAAAAAAAAATTTGGCTTGTATTAATAAAGTAAATCTAATCTAAAGCTACGGTTCTTTTAAGAGGGCTTAAGATATAAGAATTTTTTTTATTATGCCTTCCGTCTGAATCCAACCATTGATAGGTTTTCTCTGTGCAGTATTGCCCAGTTTATCTTCCGTATGTATACTGTATTTTACGTTTTCATTAACCTATCTTGTTTTAGCTTTACTATCTGTTTATCTCTTAGTTTGGAATATATGCCAAGCTTAAGGGTAATAAAACCACCTTCCACCTCTCTCCCAGTATCTTATATATTGGACCTTTCATTTTAAGGCTCTCTGTCCTAGTAATTCTAAATTTTCTTTCCAGAATGTAAGTGGCTTTCTCTAGGATATCTTATTCTATTACTAATGTATTGTTTATCCATATTCTCTCCTAGACTGAATCTCTGTGAGGTTTGTTCATACTACCCATTAAGGCCCTACTGAGAACCCCACTGTGTATATGTTTGTATGGATAGCAAAGGCCTGACCCAGCCTAGCCCCCTGATGTGCATTTTACCTGTTGCTTTCAGAGCTCAACCGACATCCTATTGTAAAGAAATCTAAGCTTTGGTCCTTTGCACATGATGTGTGTAAAGATTGCACCTCCCCCACCCCCCGAGAAAAAAATTGGGGGCAGAAGAATGAAAATATTTCAAAAGGAGCTAGGTAGAGAAGTCTTAAGTTATCCAAAGTTGTAATTGATTGGAATTAGAGCCAGTCTGTTTAGGTGTAACCTAATAGCCTTGACCAGTCAATCAGTTTTCTTCCCAAACATTTCCCTGGTGCCTATTTTGTATAAGACAGTGGTGGATACAAAAATAAATCAGACATGGAGCAATCAGTATCTGAGGGGCCTATGGTGGCCTAGCCATCTTAATGCCAGAGCTTACATTCTCTAGCAAGATAGTCCCTTGGAAGAAAGTTAGAGCAGATGGAAAGTGTTGAAAACCAGATGATTTTGAAATTCCATGTCCACTGAAGACCAGAGGAAACCCATACATTCAGATGAAAATGAGCATAGGAATACAGTCATGTGTTGCTTAACAATGGGGATACGTTTTGAGAAATGCATCATTAGACGATTTTGTCATTGTGCAAACATCGTAGGGTGTACTTACACAAATCTGGATGGTCTAGCCTACTACACACCTAGGGTATATGGTACTAATCTTATGGGATCACCGTCATACATGCGGTCCATCCTTGACCAAACGTCATTATGCAGTGCATGACTGTACTGATAACACACACTTGAGAGCTTTTTCACTCCTGAAATCCTAAGCCCCATTCTGGGTTTTCAGACTGCAGAAGTATAGTTGAAGAAGATGAAATGATATTGCAAGATATAAAAGAAAACTTATAAGTGACTTTGTTAGAGAAGATCATCTGGAAGTTGTGATTCAAAGGAGTGTGCATCGGCAATACCTAACAGAATTAGAAACAGATGAAAGTGTCCTGGCGCAAAGACAAAAACAGACCAGCTATAGAAAGAACACCATTGCCTGTGATCAGTATAGTAAAGAAGTTCCAAGGCACCTTCAACAAGCCAGAATTCATCCTAAGACCTCCAACAAATTATGAAGTATAGTCAAGGATCACGGGGCCAGCAAATCAACCTGGGAGGTTGTTCTGCATTTTTGAGATCTTCCAGCTGAAGAAGGAAGTAATTTGCAAGGAATTCATCCTGTAGATCTAGGTGAAATGGAGATAGAATCTACAGAAAGTACTTTGGAATCTCAGATGAGCTCTTGGGATGACTTAGATAGGTACTCTGGCACAGCCATCAAAATTAGACATGTGTCGGGCCGGCCCCGTGGCTTAGCGGTTAAGTGCACGCGCTCCGCTGCTGGCAGCCCGGGTTCGGATCTGGGCGAGCACTGACACACCGCTTCTCTGGCCATGCTGAGGCCGCGTCCCACGTACAGCAACTAGAAGGATGTGCAGCTATGACATACAACTAACTACTGGGGCTTTGGGGGAAAAAATAAATAAATAAAATTTTAAAAAAATTAGACATGTGCAGGGCCGGCCCGGTGGCGTAGCGGTTAGGTTCGCATGCCCTGCTTCGGCGGCCCGGGGTGGGCAGGTTCCGATCCCGGGCGTGGACCGACACACCACTTGTCAAGCCATGCTGTGGCAGCATCCCATATAAAGTAGAAGAAGATGGGCATGGATGTTAACTCAGAGCCAGTCTTCCTCAGCAAAAAGAGGAGGATTGGCATTGGATGTTAGCTCAGGGCTAATCTTCCTCACACACACACACACACACACATACACAAAAATTAGACATGTGCACTGTCAAGGGGAGGATGAGTTTGATTTGAAAGACTTCCAGGCCATGAGCTAAGTGGTGCCACCTGGAGGCCACTGACAGAAACAATTGCTTTCACCCAGCTAGGCGGAATACCTGAAAGCGTGCGTTGTGCATTTATAACTGTATGATTTCTTTGTTAATAGTTCATTATTTTATGATGCATTGTTATTCTTGCCTTATTTTCTTAGGAAGTGTTAATTTTATGTATAGTGAGTTTTTGCATGTTTCAAATTGTAAATGAAACTAAATCCAAGGAAGATCGAACTTTTAAGTAATTTTACAACAAACTTAATTGCTTAATCCCTATCATCTTTCAAGTTAATTTAACAAGTATACTTTAACTGGTTTTCCATAGTATTTTTAATATTAAACTTACACTTGTCAGATTGCTTGGTTCTGAATTTAACCATGTATTAACAGAATCAATCTAGAGTCAGCTTTTCTTTGCTGGTATCTGACAAAGTATTTTCAGAATTGTATACCTTTAATATCTTTATGAAAACTTAATTCTTGGCCTTTTGTCAAGATGTCAATGTAGTTTTTTTTTCCTCCTACAGAGCACAGAATAGTCAAAGATGGTAGTTTGAGCTGTTGAAATTATTGGATTTTATGTAAGTTATTCATCTTAATTTGGTATTTGTAAATAGTCTTAGGTAGACTCTTCTACCTGTAATGCTCCAAGAGTTAAGGCGATGGAAGGGACTGAGGAAGAAGTTTTGTTTTTACAACCTGTTAATTTACCATGTGTAAATAGTAATGTGTACAGATTCTTTGTTCAGATATTCAGTTGTAAACTTGTTAAAGACTGTTATGTTTGTATGTAATGAGATTAAGAAAATCAGAAGAATCTTTGTAATGATACTAAATCAATCAGACATGGTCTTGCTCTGAACAGAACACCACGGGCTCAAATGGGGAGTTGGAGGAGCAGAAGTGTTTGTATTCTCCCTTTTCTTTCCTTCTATGTTTGGCACAAACAGTTC
Source organism: Ceratotherium simum simum (assembly GCF_057802395.1). Lineage (NCBI taxonomy): Eukaryota > Metazoa > Chordata > Mammalia > Perissodactyla > Rhinocerotidae > Ceratotherium > Ceratotherium simum. The sequence continues at coordinate 13,745,602 of NC_141915.1, forward strand.
TTTGGCTTATTATAGGGCAGTGTGACAAAAATACATTCTAACAGCAATTAAACACCGTGTCTGCACCACGTATGCAAGTACAGTAGGTTGGGGGTAAGTGTTGCCTTAGGTACAGACTGTGGCCAGGAAATGAGAGGAAGAAATAAATTGTGTTGGGGAAGAATCTTGGAACCCTCTTTGAGGGTTGATGATCAGAAGAGGCCTTTTTTGAATTCGAGTATGTAACTCCATGATCTGAATGATGAGTTTCCACTTGCAGGTGTCCCAAGAGGTTCCACTTCAGACATGCCCTGTTGTCCCTCTTCTTTTTTTTCCCCTCCAGTTATTTTATTGAGGTCACAGTGGTTTATAGCATTGTGTAATTTCAGGTGTACATTATTATTTATCAGTTTCTGTATAGACTGCATCATGCTTACCACCAATAGTCTGATTTTTCTCTGTCACCACATACATATGCCCCTTTCCGGTTGTCCCTCTTCTTTGTCTGTAGTTACTCGTCCCTTTTTGAGGAAGTATTGGCCAGAATAGCTTGCCCTGGGTGTTTTCATATGTGACTATTTCTTCTATTGTTTTTTTTCAAGGAGATCTTTTCGCTGCCACTTTCCTCATTAAGAATGGGGCCCTTGTCAATGCTGCTACATTGGGTGCCCAGGAGACACCACTGCACCTTGTGGCATTGTACAGTTCAAAGAAACACTCAGCAGATGTGATGTCTGAGATGGCACAGATTGCAGAGGCCCTCTTGCAGGCTGGTGCCAACCCCAACATGCAGGACAACAAGGGCAGGTAAGTTGGGGAACAGATAGGCTGCTCTTAGCACTAATCTCAGAGTGTTATTTTATGGTAGTGCGTAACTGGCAGACAGGGACTTCGTGTTTTTGATTCAGCATTATTCAATCTGACTTTTTTTTTTTGTGAGGAGATCAGCCCTGTGCTAACAACTGCCAATCCTCCTCTTTTTTTTTTTTTTTATGCTGAGGAAGACTGACCCTGGGCTAACATCGGTGCCCATCTTCCTCCACTTTATATGGGACGCCGCCACAGCATGGCTTGCCAAGCAGTGCGTCTGTGCGCGCCCGGGATCTGAACCAGCGAACCCCAGGCCGCCGCAGCGGAGCGCGCGCACTTAACCGCTTGCGCCACCGGGCCAGCCCCTCAATCTGATTTTTATTGAAGTCACAAACATTGATTTATTATGCAAATCAGAGGCACAGCTAAGGCCAGAGCCATTTGAGGAAATCATTTCCATCCTGGGTAACTGAGGTCCTTGGATTTTTAAGCAATTTCTGTCATCTTCAGAGTGGTCATCTGGTCCAGTTCTTCCAAGGGAATCTTCTTCCAGCATCTTTGTTAGAGTTGCCTGGATACTTTGAAGAAGAGGAGCACACTATCTCAAGGCAGTCTGTTCTGTTTCTGTGAGGTCTTATTGTTGGGAAATTCTCTGTATTAAACTCAATTCTGCCTTTTTGTAAATATGCCCACTTCAGACAACTGTATCTGCACAGCCTGCCCTTTGCATATTTGACAGTAGTTGTGTTCCCTTTGCCCCTTCCCAGAAATATTTAGTTGAGGATTCCTTGTGGTTCTAAGAAAGGGCTGCTTGTCTTTGGGACAGCAGTGTGGGAGGCACTGAAGGGGAGTAAAAGTGCCTGAATCACCAACAGTTGGGACCCACTTTTCATCATAGCAGCTCAGTATTTTATACCTTTGAAAACCCTCTCAAAAAATGAGAAAAGAGTTCTTTGAAGTTGTCAGAATAGGAAATAGATTTGTGTGATAAAGTACTTAAATAAGATGGATCTTCATGAACTCTCAATATCATTATTTCCCAAAATAATTGCATCCATTTTTTTCTTCTGTTGATTCTTTAATTTTTTTCTCCCAACTGCAGCAAACTCTGGCAGTCTGTACCTCTGAGATACATGCCAGCTGGGGGGTCCCTGTGCTCTGCAGTGGCAGTCTCCTTCAGGGCACTTGAGGGCTAAATAAAAGCAGTGAAGAATAGTTAAATGCCACTTTAATCAGTTCCTATCTGTTTCCATTTGAGTGTGTTTGAGTATAGCAGAGAATTATGCAGAGAAAAAAATTTCTTGTCATAATTGTGGAGGATAGGTAGGGAAAAATATGCATACCTATGGTAGAAACTGCTGTTTTGAAAACATGAGTTTATACACATTCAGTAAGGGTCAGGATTTCATTAGAGAGCATTTTCTTTCCCTGCCTTTTATTAATTCTTGTCCTTTTGTCCACTGAGTAAATGGTAACATATAAGCAAATCCATTTTCATTCTTTAATACTTAGTCATGGTTTTGGAAAACTGCTTGCCAGGGTAGAAAAAGACACTGTTGCAGAAGTGTGGAATTTCTCGTGGATGGTGGTTCTGCCTAGGATTCTAGTCGGCTCCTGCTATGAGTAGTCCGGAATTGGGCCTGTCCTGGATTAACACCTCTTCTTTTTCATCCTGCAGGACTCCCTTACACTTGTCCATCATGGCCAGGAATGAATATGTGTTCAATCAGTTGCTGCAGTGTAAACAGTACGTAAGGAGACATGGAGAACTGAAAAAGCAGTTGTGAGGGTGGGATTGTGAGTGAAAAGTAATTCTTTTAAAATGTCTTTCAGTGTTATAAATTGTAATAAGTAAAACTAAAATAAAAAATTGTCATTCAAAAAGTATAAAGAGAAAGAATGAGGCTGTTGGCAGTACAGAGTGTCTGAGGAAGATTATATTTGCGGTTCATGTTGCTCTCTTCCTTCAGATTAGATTTAGAACTGAAAGACCACGAGGGCAGCACAGCTCTGTGGCTTGCAGTGCAGTACATCACTGTGTCTTCCGACCAGTCTGTAAACCCCTTCGAAGACCTCCCTGTGGTAAATGGAACTTCATTTGATGAAAACAGCTTTGCAGCCAGACTCATTCAGCGTGGGGGCAACACCAACGCACCTGATACGGTAACAGGTAAAGCATAGATCCTAAGAACTGATGCTCAAGTCTGGAGGCTCCATGAAATATTGTGTCCATGTTTTTTACCAATAAAAGTTGGAGACTGAATGGCATACTATTATGAGAGTTGTTTTGTACTTAATTTTAACTTTAGTAAAAGCCTGAGTTATTTTTTTTTGATCTTATGCTTCAGAAAATTTAGCCAGACTACATGTTGAGTTCTTTAAGCTAAAACACTTCCATTTAACGTAGTGACTTGCAGACTTTTTTGGACTCTGAACTCCTTTTCCCTTCTTAAAAGTTATATCCCGAAGAGCTTTTTGTTTAGGTGGGTTATGTCTTTGATATTTACTGTATTAGAAATTAGAACTGAGAAATTTTTAAAAGATGTATTAATTAATTTAATATTAATAACAAACCATTATATGTTAACATATAACATTTTTTATGAAGAATAACTTTCAAAACAAAATTTAGTTGGGAGAGTGACTGGTTTCTTATATATACATCTGTATTCAGTCTTTTGAGATATGTTGTTTTGGTTAAAGTATATGAAGGAAATATACCCTCACACAGTTAGGTAGTTGGAAAAGGGAGGTGTATTTTAAGAGCCTTTTCAGATAATTGTGGATATATTTCTTTGATACCACAGCAAGCAAACCCACAGCAAGCAAAATTCATCAAGTGATAGTTTCTTTAAGGTTAGTTGCAATGTGGAATCGGAAACCATATCAATGAACTTTTTGTACTCTGTTATATTAAAATCTATGGTCTGTTTGCTTTGAATGAATCTTTTCTCCATGCATGATTTTGTAACATCATGCCTTAGTCATTTGGAAAATGTTGGTTCGCTGAGTTATGCAGATCTTCCAAATGTTCATTTATTTTGGAATCACGTTTATTAATATCACCACTGATCTCATCAGAAAACTCTTTCAGTGTTGAGAAGCTGTCAAACTCACAGTTGCAGATAAAGGTTTTCCAAAATTCTAATTTTCACTTGCAAGATCAAATTTTATCATTTGGTACAAATATTGCCAATTGTTTTTCTTAAAGAGACAGGCTCACTTTGTTCCTTTTCAAGAAGATATCTGCCAGATACTCACATTTGAATAACCATAGTTTATCAATCAGTCATTCTTTCAAGTAAAAATGATGTTCCATGAAAAAAGCTGCAGTTCGGCTTGCAGCTTAAACAATGGCACAAGTGCTTTTCCCCCAAGGCAACTATTGTACTTTGTTACACAGCAAATATGGCTTTATGCATACTTCTTATTTTGTTACACAGAATTTTAAAAAACATGTACTCAATGTTGAGATTTAATAAAGTTAGTAATTTTTACTGCTTTATCAAGGTCCACCTTAAGTGAAACTGGCTCCTTTTTTTTGACTGGGTGCGTGGTGGTGAAGAATACAATGACTCCTAGTACATTTTGGGGCCCTTGCCTTGATTTGTGTGAAGGCTCTCCAGTTTGATCCACCATTGCTTTTGCACCATCCGTGCAAATGTCAGCACAGTGGGGAAAAGCAGATAACATCAAGCATTATTATTATGAGAATAGTTTTGACCTTATGCATCCCCCGGAAAGACTTCTCAGGAGCCCTCAGGAATCCATAGACCACACTTGGAGAACCACTGTTTTAATGTGAATATTTCCTTGATCTGACTAAATAAAACATGAGGATATTTTAAGGAGAGGGATTCCATATAATTTAGTATTGATTACTAGCATTGGAAAAAGCATGGATAGGTGCCACTGATGAGTCGAATTAGCCAAAAAAAGATGGATATTAAACAGCCCTTTCCCTAAAAGAAGTTAAAAATTAACTTCTTCAAAATAAAAGTCAAATGAAATCACTCCTCTGGGTGACATAAAAGCTAAAAGCAGTGGTACTACAGGACAGGAAGTACAGGAAGAACCGTATTTTAGACTAAAGACCTGGAAATGAGATGTTACTAAATTGCTTTTAATTTGCTAAGGTATGTTGGTTATTGGCCATAATTTTACTGATTTCTGATTTAATTGCATCGTATAAGAGGGTGGCATGTGAGAGATTGATGTGCGTTAAATCAAGCTTGTTCATTATGCTGTTCAAATCTTATTCACTTCTTATTAACTTTTGGACTGCTTGATCTGTCAGTTTCTGGGAAGTATATTAAAATTTTTCACTGTGATTATGGATTTGTCCAATTTTTCTTGCTAGCTCTGCCAGTTTTACTTTGTATACTTTGAGTTTTAATACAAGGTAAGGATTATTATTTTTAACATGTTCCATTTTTCATTATAGGTATAATAACATTAGTTCCCTGTTTTTCAACATTTCAGTAACATTTTAGCAGTCACAGGTTATCCTTATTCTATAGGGAGGTAGGTCTATGATTTAAGTCTTGTGTACCTCGGAATGACTACAGAAGTGAAAATGGGACTCTCATTAGGAGTCTCTAAATTAGAATGACTCTAAACTAGGGGTGGAATCACTTCCTCGGAGGGAAAAGGAGAAAATGGTATGAAAACAAAGTGGTGCTTTGTCCCATTTCCCTTGTTTTTAGTCCTGGTATTTAGTTTAATTTGAGTTTCAAGTAGCATAGCTGTAGAACATGAGATTTGGTGTTTATCCAAAAAGGAAATGGACTTTAATAAAAAGAGAAACACTGCTTCCGGGCTAAAACCATTTCTAGAGGAAAAGAAAAAGCAAATTTTGGTTTTTTTCTTTGCAAGATTTTTATTTAGGAAAGAGTGATAGTGCTAAGGAAAACATTTCTAAGCCAAGAACAAACATATTTAAGGCCCTAGGAATAAAACTGAAGTGTTAAGGGGTATTTTCTGATAGAACTTAAGCTCACAATGTCTTCAAATTAATCATCTAGCCCAGAGGTTCTCAGACAGGAGCCCCACCACCACACACACAGGACATTTGGCAACATCTGTAGACGTTTTTGTTTGTCACAACAAGGTTGGGGGTGCTGTTGGCATCTAGTGTGCAGAAGTCAGGTATACTGCTAAATATCATATAGTGTACAGGACAGACCTCCACAACAAAGAATTATCTAGCCCAAAATATCAGTAGCATTGCTGTTGAGAAACTGTTCTAACCCAACTCTGGTAGGGAGACATAACTTACCTCTGGTCCTGGGGGATGCCTGGTGATAAACCCAGGGAAGAATGAATGTCTTCTGACTTCCAGACCAAGATGTTGCTCCACCCATCCTCATCCTAGTCTCTGTGTCCACATACAGAGAGTGCCTGTGTATACTTAAATGGTACCTACTTCTGGTGTGGGCTTGTCAGTTGTGAAAGGTGGTGGGGAAGGGCGTGGGGAAGGGCAGAGCGTGATGCAGTGTGGAACTTGACCTCACTTTTACGCACATGGAAGAATGAATATGCCCATTTTCTCCTAGGAAATTGCTTACTACAGCGGGCAGCTGAAGCAGGAAATGAGGCAGCAGCTCTTTTTCTGGCGACCAATGGTGCCCACGTCAACCACAGAAACAAGCGGGTAAGTGTGACAGGGCAGCTCAGGGAAACGGTTTTCGTCTATGGAAGAAATGGCAGTGGTGGATGTGTAGGAAAAAAAAGAATAGATTCTTTTTTCAGTTTTTTTCAAAATAATACATGCACATGGTTTAAAAACCAGAATGAAACAGATGCTTTTATCCTTAAATATTGAGTGATTGATTCATTCAGCAGCTGTTTCCTAAGCATGCTGTGGACTTCATGATCTAATAGAGATTAGCAAACATGTACACAAAAACCTACTACAATAGCATCTTAATTTTTTATAACCTTTCACATTTGCTGAGTTTTACCTATGTGAATGCTTTTTTAATCTGTATCTCAAGCTAACAAGGTAGACTGTATAGTGTTACGGTTAAAGCATGGCCTTTGGGGTTGGACATTCCTGGTTTTACCAGATTTCCCATTTCCCATCCCGCCATATGTGGTCTTAGGCAAGTTATGTAACCTTTCTGAGCTTCAGTTTCCTTATCTATAAAATGGGGTTAATATTGATTTCCTAGGGTCTGGTTAAGATAAAAGGAAATGAAAGGGGTGGCCCCGTGGCTTAGCGGTTAAGTGCGTGTGCTCCGCTGCTGGCAGCCCGGGTTCGGATTCTGGGCGCGCACCGACGCACCGCTTCTCCGGCCATGCTGAGACCACGTCCCACATACAGCAACTAGAAGGATGTGCAGCTATGACATACAACTATCTACGGGGGCTTTGGGGGATAAAATAAATAAGTAAAATTATAAAAAAAAAAAAAGGAAATGATATATTTAAGTGCTTATAGTGTAATATCTGGAACATTAGATACTAAATAATAGTTATTTTACTTATTATTTTCAGGAGGATATGCTTATCTTTAAGATCACATTTATTTTACAACTACTTTGTGCTAGCAGCTTTAAAGATACTATCCCTTTTAATTCTCACAATGGACCTAGAAGTAGCATGTGGTGAAGAGACATTTTCGACATCTATAAATCCCTCATTTCAGTGTAAAGAACCTTGAGGTTCCAAGAGGTTAAGTGGCTCATAAATAATGGAGCCAGTATTAAGACTCGGGTACTAGAACGCGTAGCTGGACACTCTCTTAAGAACACTGCGCAAGGCAGGAAACAGTAAGCTTGGTATATGAGACATACAAAGTGTCTAGGAAGCACAGGGGGAGAGCAGTGCCATTCTTTGCACCATTAAATCTGCTTGTTTATCTGCACCTAGACCCACACATGGCCCGCTTTCCACCTGGAATGATGGCATGGCCCTGTACACATTAGTGGCCGGTTTCTTGACTCCTACTCTTATGTGTCTCTGCCTCTGTCTGTCTGTCTTTCCTGTATCATCAATTTTGCCCACTATTCATTTCTTTTTTTTTTTTCAAAGTTTTTTTTTTTATTATTTATTTATTTATCCCCCCAAAGCCCCAGTAGATAGTTGTATGTCATAGTTGCACACCCTTCTAGTTGCTGTATGTGGGACTCGGCCTCAGCATGGCTGGAGAAGTGGTGCGTCCGTGCGCACCTGGGATCTGAACCCAGGCCGCCAGCATCAGAGCGCGTGCACTTAACCACTAAGCCACGGGGCCGGCCCAACACTATTCATTTCTAATAGCTTACAGACATGCTCTACTGTCTCCCAACTTTAAAAATTCCTCCCTTGAGGCCACCTTGTCTACCCGCTGTTCCTTCTCTGATACCCTTCATAGCAAAACTGGGTGACCTTAAGATGTAGAGGTGCAGAGGAAACCTGACTTAAAAGCAAGTAAGAGCGACAATGGAGAAGGGTCTGGAATGCTGGTGTAGGGTTTTTAGACTTTATCATGTGGGAAGAGAAGATCTGTAGAAGGGTTTTGAGTAGATAAGCAGTAAAATCGTTTTAAAGTTAAGAAAGGGGGCTGGCCCGGAGGCTTGGCGGTTAAATGCACGCGCTCCGCTGCTGGCAGCCCAGGTTCGGATCCTGGGCGCACACCGACGCACCGCTTCTCCGGCCATGCTGAGGCCGCATCCCACATACAGCAACTAGAAGGATGTGCAACTATGACACAACTATCTACTGGGGCTTTGGGGATTAAAAGGGAAAAAAAGGAGGAGGATGGGCAATAGATGTTAGCTCAGAGCCAGTCTTCCTCAGCAAAAGGAGGAGGATTAGCACAGATGTTAGCTTAGGGCTGATCTTCCTCACACACACACAAAAACACATTAAAAAAAAAAAAAAAAGTTGAGAAAGCTACCTGGGATAGCTGGTGTGGTGGGTGTACCATTAAGGTCCAGGCAGGAGCCCGGTGGGAGTCATCTAGACAAGCAATGGCTTGTCCTGACCTCTGATATTGGATTTGGATCCAAAGAGACAGGTTTCAGGCGAATTGCAAAATTATAGTCAATGGGACATACCTGCTTATGGCTCTTAGAAGCAAGAGTGAGAAAGGTGTTAAAACTGTTGTGGTGTACCCATGAAGAGGGGGAGCTGGCCAGGAGAAAGGACTGCTGTGGAGAGAGCAGACTCAATTTTGTGCTTGTTGAACTCCTTTTTAAACATCCAGGCAAGGATATCTAGCAGGCAGTGGGAAATTGGATACAAAAGCAGGGCTGGAGATCTGGGTTTAAGAGTCTCCTGCTTATAGATACTGGCAGAAGTCATGGCAGTAGATAAGCATACCCAGTGAGAATGTGTAGAATGTGTCGGAGCAGAAGATAGCCCTGAGGAGGAGGAGGACGTCCTTGTGAGGGCTCTCATCACAACTGTGATACAGCTCCACAGGGAGGGTGTGGGATGGGAAGGGTGGACGTGTACATGTATACACATACATACGTGTATATGCCTTTCTGTGAATATTCTATCACTGGAGAGAAACATGAAACTGGTAATAAGGGTTTCTTTAGGGGAGGATAATTGGGTGGTGGGGCAAGGGGTGAGAGGAAACTTCTTTTCACTGTATATTCTTGTACCCTTTGAATATTGAATCAAGTACCTGTAATAACAATTTAAAAGGTTTTTAATTTTTTGTGTGTGTGTGAGGAAGAGCAGCCCTGAGCTAACATCCATGCTAATCATCCTCTTTTTGCTGAGGAAGACCAGCTCTGAGCTAACATCTATTGCCAATCCTCCTCCTTTTTTTTTCCCCCAAAGCCCCAGTAGATAGTTATAGGTCATAGTTGCACATCCTTCTAGTTGCTGTATGTGGGAGGTGACCTCAGCGTGGCCGGAAAAGCGGTGCGGCGGTGCGTGCCCAGGATCCAAACCCAGCCCGCCAGCAGCGGAGCGTGCGCACTTAACCGCTAAGCCATGGGGCCAGCCCCTAAAATGTTTTTAATTTTAAAAAGTGGAGGAAGGAAGTCTTGATCAGAGTTCAAGATGAGGTTGCTATGAGCAGGTCAAAGAAACAGGGCATAGATGTGCTGGTTGGGTTAAAGAGTAGAGATGGTTAAACTGCTTACCTCTGGGGCTGTGATTGTGAGGCTCTTTCAGTTTCTTCAGTGTTTTATTTTATTTATTTTATTTTTTGGTGAGGAAGATCGGCCCTGAGCTAACATCCGTTGCCAGTCTTCTTCTTTTTGCTGAGGAAGATTAGCCCTGAGCTAACATCTGTGCCCATCTTCCTCTATTTTATATATGAGATGCTGTCACAGCATGGCTTGGTGAGCGGTGCGTAGGTCCGTGCCCAGGATTTGAACCTGTGATCCCTGGGCCGCCAAAGCGGAGCACGCGAACTTAACCGCTATGCCACCGGGCCAGCCCCTTCAGTGTTTATTTTAATGACAACTTGGAGGTCATCTGTTACTTAATAATCATGTCATTTTTATAATTAGCAAAATAATTATAAAAACAAAGTGAAGGGTGGTTAAGAAGGTCATTGGAAATGCGGAAGATGAGGAGCCACGGCGTTTGGAGGGTACTTGGGAAGACGTTAAAGAAACTAAGGATGATGGCACAGTGGGAAGGGAAGGAGAGGAGACTGGGAACAGTGGGACAAAAGTTCTGGAGGTCAGCTGGTGACAGGGTGAGCCAAGGGCTGTGACTGGCACTAGGGACCTGAGTTTCAGCACTTGGGTTTTCATTATCCCTTTGTGAAGGGAACTCCCAGCCTGAAAGTGGTTTCATTTGGGCCATTTGTTTCTGTTCAGGGAGAAACCCCGTTGCACACAGCCTGTCGGCATGGCCTGGCTAACCTCACTGCAGAGCTCCTGCAGCAAGGTGCCAACCCAAACCTGCAGACGGAGGAAGCTCTGCCTTTGCCAAAGGAGGCTGCATCCCTGACCAGCTCAGTGGACATGGTCTATCTGCAGACGCCGCTGCACATGGCAATTGCCTATAATCATCCAGATGTGGTCTCTGTCATCCTGGAGCAAAAAGGTAGGTAGCTGGGAATTACTGCCCATCACTTTGACCTTCTAACAGTGGTTTTGAGCGGTTACAGAGTTGATGTTTCTTCCATTGGTGAGTTTTCTTACCCAAAAACTGTTTTCAGTTCAAACCAGATATGCATGTAGTCTAGCTCCTGACTACTGTGTTTCCCTGTGTACATTTTCAGAATGGGGCCTGCCCATCTCACCTGTTGGGTTAAGGTGTTAGAACCTTTGACTACTTCTCTCTTGGGGTGTATTTTGGGGTGTTTCCCCAGGCTGTTTCAGTGTAGGTCAGGCAAAGGTTTGCCTTGGCGTGAGCACTCTCTTTGAGAACTTTGCTGTGGCAAGTCCTCCACGAGCTTGTCAGTCTTCTCCTCTGCCTCTGAGCCTCCCTGGCAGGTGAGCCATGAGAGAGGAGCCAGAAAGTGGGGCCAAGGGAAGCCCCTGCAGTAGGGGAGGCCCATTTCCCTCAGAAAGTCATCCTCAGGTTTTTCTCTTCTCTGTCCTGAAATTTCTTTTACTCTTGCCTGCATCCTTGTTAAGGCCAGTATTTTTAGCACTGTGCATGCGGAAGGAAGTGGGATTTTAAGTAGAGTGCCTTTTTCTTGGTCCTCACAGGAGTTGTAAGGTGGTTGGAATTAGGTATTAGGAAAACATCACCAGGGCATTATTCTGATCTTCTTTTCAGTAATCAGGTAATTAATGTGTGTTTCCATAGTGGAGTCTGTTGTCCTTTGGTGAAGATTCAGTGTTCTAAGCTTTAAAAACAGTCATTTTCCCCATAAGCTTTGCTCCAAAATATCAGATTTGTGGGCTTCCACTCCCCACAAGAAGATTTACCTGTTCTGTTGTATAGAAATGATCGTATCATAGCCAGTCAGTTTGAAACTGAGCCTTTATTCTCTTGAATACTTTAAATATGAGCCATGGGGGGCCGGCCCGGTGGCTTAGCGGTTAAGTGCGCGCGCTCTGTTACTGGCGGCCCTGGTTCGGATCCCGGGCGCACACCGACGCACCGCTTCTCCAGCCATGCTGAGGCTGCGTCCCACATACAGCAACTAGAAGGATGTGCAACTATGGCATACAACTATCTACTGGGGCTTTGGGGAAGGAAAAAAAACGAGGAGGATTGGCAATAGATGTTAGCTCAGAGCGGGTCTTCCTCAGCAAAAAGAGGAGGATTAGCACGGATGTTAGCTCAGGGCTGATCTCCCTCAAAAAAAATAATAATAATATATGATCCATGGGATGGTGAAATCAAGTGTTCTGTCCTTTTTAAAAACTTTAGCTAATGCTCTTCATGCCACCAACAACTTGCAAATTATTCCGGACTTCAGCCTCAAGGATTCCCGAGACCAGACTGTGCTGGGCCTGGCATTATGGACGGGTAAGGTGATACCCAAGGCTGTGACGTCTGCAGACAGACAGACGGCAGAAGGGTGGGTGAGAGGGAGAGGCAGGGAGGGAGGGACGGAGGGGTTGGAGCTAATCATTTGGTTGTAAAATAACCTTTCTATTTGGGTTAAGCCTGTCATCTCCATTGGGAAACTGCTGGCTTTGAGAAGTTGAGAGGGAGGTATGTTGTAGTAAGATGTTGAGGAAGTGGGAAAAGCTAAGCATGCCTTAATCAGGGCTTGTTTATTTCCCAGGCATGCACACGATCGCAGCCCAGCTACTGGGCTCCGGGGCTTGCATCAACGACACCATGTCAGCGGGGCAGACCTTGCTGCACATGGCCATGCAGCGGCAGGATAGCAAGAGTGCACTCTTTCTCCTGGAGCACCAGGCGGACATAAATGTCAGGTGGGCTGGAACAGCACTCCACGCCGCAACACAAGGTCACATTTAATTAAGATGGTTCAAAAGCATAGCATTGCCTGTAGAAAATATTTTTGTTCCTTTTTAAATAAAGGAAGGGAAACAATGACTGAAGAAGTACAAATGCAATGTTGTAACTGAATATAATCGTAGACTCTGGACTCATAGACTCGTGAGATGGAGAAGAGGAATTTTACTTTGCTCTTGTTTGAACCTTTCAAAACCAGTGCACAATATTGCACAAGTCTCATTAAAAAAGACATTCCAAAATCAATTATTTGAGTGGGAATTTCAGTTATAATGAAGAACGTTGCAACAAATAAGCTATCAAAAAAGCTTGAGGAGGGGCCAGCCCAGTGGCATAGTGGTTAAGTTCAGAGCGCTGCACTTTGGTGGCCCAGTGTTCACACATTTGGATCCCGGGCATGGACCTACACCATTCTTCAAGCCATTTTATGGCGGCGTCCCACATACAAAATAGAGGAATATGGGCACAGATGTTAGCCCAGGGCCAATCTTCATCAAGCAAAAAGAGGAAGATTGGCAACAGATGTTAGCTGAGGGCTAATCTTCCTCACCAAAGAAAGAAAAAAAAAAAAGCTCGAGGAAGAAAAAGTACATACAGTTAAATTTTGTTTTTGTATTTTCAAAGGAATTTATCTTTGTCTCCAATGTCAGGTGACCCTGAGTGACTGAGTGGGTGAAAGAAGGGTTCTGTGAAGTGGGTATTTGGGGTGGCATTTTATTAAGATGCTGTTAAAAGCAGCTTATAGACCTGTAAGATTTCAACACGTTGGATGTTGGTCACTTATCTTCTGGGTGCAATAGGATGGCATGGCTATATTTTTTTAAAAGGCAGAAGAGACAGATGCTATTGACAGGTTAAATTTCTTTGAAAGAATATTAATGAATGTGAGTGAAGTGTGTTTGAGGAATACAGTGGATTCTGGCCTCTAGAATGCCCAAAAGGGCATCCTGTGTCATTTGGCTCTAGCTAAAAAAGTTGGTTTTGGTGTGCATGTCCTGGCAGGACCCAGGATGGGGAGACAGCCCTTCAGCTGGCCATCAGAAATCAGCTTCCCCTGGTAGTGGATGCCATATGCACCCGAGGAGCTGACATGTCCGTGCCGGATGAGAAGGGAAACCCTCCACTTTGGCTCGCGTTGGCAAATAATCTGGAGGATATCGCGTCCACGCTGGTGAGAGAAGCTTAACTTTAGCCTCTGTTTATACATGGGGATGTTTTGTGTCAGAGATGGATTTAGTGCCTACATAGCAATCGCAAGGAGCAAGAGATCTGCCAAGTAACAAATTGGGTCAAAGACGAGCAGTTGAAAGTCATGTTAAAGAAACTTGCAGTTTGGGGGGCCAGCCTGGTGGCGCAAGCGGTTAAGTGCGCATGCTCTGCTGCGGTGGCCCAGGGTTCGCTGGTTCGGATCCTGGGCACGTACCGACACGCCGCTTGTCAGGCCATGCTGTGGTGGCATCCCATATAAAGTAGAGGAAGATGGGCATGGATGTTAGCCCAGGGCCAGTCTTCCTCAGCAAAAAAGAGGATCAGCATCAGATGTTAGCTCAGGGCTGGTCTTCTTCACAAGGAAAAATAAAAAAGAAACTTGCAGTTCGGGACCAGCCTGGTGGCGTAGTGGTTGGGTTCGCACACACTGCTTCGGCATCCTGGGTTCACAGGTTCAGATCCTGGGCACGGACCTACACAGCGCTCATCAAGCCATGCTGAGGTGGCGTCCCACATACAATATTGAGGAAGATGGGCACAGATGTGAGCTCAGGGACAATCTTCCTCAAGCAAAAAGAAGAAGATTAGCAACAGATACTAGCTCAAGGACAATCTTCCTCACCAGAAAAAAAACAAACTTGCCATTTAACATAGTCTTGGCCAACACTCTTTTTAGGCTGTCTTTATCAATACTATCAATACTTTATCAATACTTTTTGATACTTTATCAAAAAGCAGGAGAGCTGATTTCTTCAGGAGCGTTCTCCTGAGGCAGGTTAATTTCATGTGGGTTGCCCTTGCTATCAACAGAGTGATAAATTCCCAAATCTCAGGTTTGTCTCTCTTGTTCAGAAGACAGGCCTCAGAAGTGGAGGTAACCCTGGAAGTTCTCGTTTAGCTTTCTGAAGGGGCTGAAATGTGACATTAAGACATTTTGTACCTGGGAGTTTTACCCAGTTGTTATTGGAATTACCTGTTAAATACAGGTATGTGTTACTGGGGGCTTATGAGTGTGTGTGTACGCATGCACTTGTGTGTGTTTTCTGTCTTTTCTAGAACACAGCTCTTGAGGGCACTAATTAAACATATCTATCTAATATTTCCCAAACCCATCCCAGAGGACCTAGTGCAAGAACTTGCACAGAAGCAGATTTTAATCAGTGTTTGTAAAACTGAGTGATACAGATTAAAATAACTATCAACTGTATCTTACCTGAAAAATGGATCTAATAATGTGCATAGAGCCCAGAGATGGTAATAAAAATTTTCGCCTTTGCTAGGCAGTGTTTACGAGTAACCTGTGTTTTTCTGCAGGTCAGACATGGTTGCGATGCCACATGCTGGGGTCCAGGACCTAGTGGGTGCCTTCAGACACTCCTGCACAGAGCCATTGATGAAAACAATGAGTCCACTGCTTGCTTTCTTATTCGCAGGTCTGAGAAGCCTAAGTATCTCTTCAAATCTTATTTAGCTTATTGCAAACTGGCTCTTTTCTCATTTAATCCAACTGCAGTCTTGACATGCCTGTATAATTTACTTTCATAGTTAAGACCATCAGAGGGTCACTGTTCTGTCAAGTCAGTCAAGGAACTTGACTCACTTGTGAAGAGAGGGGCTCGTGTGCCCAGATCACAGAGTCTAAAAGCTAAGCCAGCTTCCTGCTTTGGGAACCCTGTAGGCTCCTGTAATCAAATCAGACCAGTTCACACAGTGAAGCCAGGAGACTGGGTTGGAGGAGACCAGATGGCCTCTACAGGGTCCCACCGAGATGTATGAGCCATAACAGGCTCCATGGCCTCTCGAGTGCAGGATGTGTGGGAGGCAAGGTTATTCAGGAAACCTTTAGAACAGTGGTTCTCAAACTTTAAATGCATGCCAATGTCCTGGGGGAGCTTTTAAGAATTTTGATGCCCAGGTTGCCCCCAAGACCAATTGCAGAAGAACCTGTGGGAGTGCGGCCCAGATACCAGTATTTGAGGCCAAAGGCCAAGGAGAGCAATCCTAGGTAGCGGCAGCTTTCCTGTTGGATTGGATGAGGCTGCTGCTGTACGTTTGTCAGCATGCCTTTAGACTAGGTGCAAGCATAGCTCTCAAAGCCTTCCTTTTATTTCCCATTCCCTTTCAGTGGCTGCGATGTGAATAGTCCCAGACAACCCGGTGCTAACGGAGAAGGAGAGGAAGAGGCCAGAGATGGGCAGACCCCCTTGCATTTGGCAGCCTCCTGGGGGCTAGAAGAGACCGTACAGTGTCTTCTGGAGTTCGGTGCCAATGTGAACGCACAGGTATGGAGACTCTCTTTTCCAGGGAGATAGGTGATAACCTCAGAATTAGGGAAATCTCACTTTATCGCAAGGGACCTTGCAGATTCTCCAGTCCTGGCTCTGCATGAAGGTGGATAAGGTACAGACAGATGAAGTGACTCTCTCTGGGTCACACAGCCTGCTCAGTAATTTTAATGATTTCAGTTAAGACTTTTCTTCTTTGTGCCTTTGTCCTTTCTACAGCATGAGGAAGATTTGTCCAATCCACTTTTCTTTGCCTCCTATCCCTGTTAGTTATAGATTTCCTCTGCGAGTTTGTTCTAGTCCCAAGCTGAGTACTGTGTTTAGAAAGATGTTCTAATAGCTCAATTGAGCACCTCTGAGTTCTGTTCCTTGATGCTTTTCAATGTTCTAACCTTTGAAGATTTATATATGCTGCCCTATAGCCAGATAAGGAGTGGTATAACTTAGAGATGAGGTTGACTACACATTTAAACCACATGTGTTTGTGCCCCAGGTCACTGGAGCATGAGGTAATGGGAAGTGGCTTTCAGACATCTCTGACCTCTTTATTTTATTTTATTATTATTATTATTTTTTTAACTTTTTAAATTTTATTTATTTATTTATTTTTCCCCAAAGCCCCAGTAGATAGTTGTACGTCATAGTTGCACATCCTTCTAGTTGCTGTATGTGGGACGCGGCCTCAGCATGGCCGGAGAAGCGGTGCGTCGGTGTGCGCCCGGGATCCGAACCCGGGCCGCCAGCAGCAGAGCACGCGCACTTAACCGCTAAGACACGGGTCCGGCCCTCTGACCTCTTTAAAAGCTGATTTCAAACACAGGGTGGCAGTGTTGATTCTCAGAACTGAATTTGATTTAAAAGTTATCCCCCTTCATATTTTTCCCGAGTTTTATCTTTCATTTGGACTTTGAAATCTGTGTCTTGTTCCCATAGGATGCAGAAGGAAGAACGCCTGTTCATGTGGCCATTAGCAACCAACACAGTGTCATCATTCAGTTGTTGATTTCTCACCCTGATATCCACTTGAATGTACGAGACAGACAAGGGCTAACCCCTTTTGCCTGCGCCATGACTTACAAGAACAACAAGGCAGCTGAGGCCATCCTAAAACGAGAATCTGGGGCTGCTGAGCAGGTGAGTGACCAACACCCAGCACTCTCTGTGGTGCCCTGAACACAGCAGAACCTGATTCATGGAGACTAAACAAATGTCACCAACCAAACAGGTCTCTTCTATATAAAGACATTTGTTTTGAAATTATACTCCCTTTTCTTAAAATTTGGCCATTTAGATGTCTTGTCAGTGCTGGATGAGATTTAATTGCTCTGCCCTATCTGTCAGCCACCTGATGGTACCATATGTAGAAGGAAGCTGGGGTGGCTGGGCCCAGTAATAGGAATTCTGTGGCATGTACAGCTGAGGTCATTCTTTGCTTTTGCTTGGTTGTTTAATTGCCCTAGTGGTGAATGTCTTAAGAAAATTTAAATTGAACTTGAGGAGCTTTTGGTGTGATGTTGGGGCGACTTTCTGAGTGTTTTAGAGGAGGAGTTGTCGTTCAGCTTCGCAGGTTAAGTTGTCCTTATTCTTTGTGGTTCTTTACCAGCTGCTAAATCTGGATGGTGAACTGTTGACCTGCAACAACAGATTGGGTGGGAAAGAACAGTAGCAGCTGGGCTGAGGTGGGAGCTAGGATGGGTTTGTTAAATCAGTCCTACAGACACTTGAATCTCCATCCAGCACTTAGAATACTGCCAAGATTGATGAAAAGCCATTTATGGAGGTAAAGTAGAAACTTGGGACTGGAACAAAATGAAATACTAACATGGTTGAAGACCATTGGTTGATATTTCAGCCTTCTGTAGATCACTTTTCTTCAGCATTTGCATAAGTGTGACTGAATTGTGTAGATGTTAACCTCACCCTTGCTCAGGTAGTTAAAAGGTTCATGAGTGGAGATAGTCATCTCACATTTCCTCTCCATGTAGTATGAAACTGGTTCTGTTGATCAAAGTCCTTTGTAGATAGATTGCTTATGATTCCAGCACATGCTGTGGACGTGTGTGTGTGAGGGAGCGTGGTGTGTGTGTAGCATGTTGGTGTCTCCCTCACTTCTCACTGAGCACTCATACTGCTATGACAGCTCTCGTAACCATCCTCTAATGTGAGCTTTTGTCTGCTTTACGTCAGTGGAGCAAAGTCTACGACATACTGTTGGCTGCCTCCCTCAACATGTACTATTTATTATCCTGTAGCTCAGCAAAAGAGAAAACTTGCTGAAACTTTCTGAAGATTTGTTTGCTCAGGAGTCAGCCTGGTATTGCATGCTGGGTGCTTGTTTTAGCCAAAGCGGGAGACTCCCAAGGCTAGTCTCCACCTTTGCCTTTCTCCACCTTTGCATCCCAGTATTTTGGTGCCTTCCTTTCCCTGTCCCTCAGGTTGTCTCTTTCTTGGCTTTCCAAGTCCAGCTCCTGCAGCAGAAGGGTGTCAGGGCAGCTTGGATCGGTGCAGTGGCTCCCTTTCTCTGACCATGTGAATGTCACCATGCACATGTGGTCATGTGCACAAATATATAGAATGGGTCTGTTAGGCGCCGGTAGGGGGAGCATTTAGTGTTGGTTCTTGGGAGGGAGCTTCCTGGAACAGAGGGAAGGACTATACCACGACCTCTCCAGTGGTCAGCACAGCTTGCAGGTGCTCAGGAGGCACTCTTGCAAGGGAGAGCCCGCTAATACTTCAGTTCCCACTTGTTACTTTAGGTGGATAACAAGGGCCGGAATTTTCTTCACGTGGCAGTCCAGAACTCTGATATTGAAAGTGTCCTGTTCCTGATCAGTGTCCAAGCTAATGTGAATTCCAGAGTCCAGGATGCTTCCAAGTTGACCCCTTTGCACCTTGCGGTCCAAGCAGGCTCAGAGATTATCGTTCGCAATTTGGTAAGTGTCGCCAAAACATTATTGCATGTAACATGTAGGCAAAGCATGTTGTGCAGTGTGTGCGGAATCTCTCATCACAGGTGTTTTGCCAGGTATTGTGAAAGGCCAGCAGGAATTTGGGGAGCTGAGCCAATACAGCATCTCCAGATGCTGGAGAGAAGTTTTGAGAGAAAGCAGGATTTGGATGGCAGAGACAGGTGGGAGCATGAAGGGAAGGGAGATCCACTTCTGTTGTTTGCCTGCTCAGTGTCAGGCATCCAGCTGGTGCTTTCACATGAGCTATCTCTCTTTTTTATTAGTCTTTTTTTAATTGAGGTATAACTGATATATTAGTTTCAGGTCTACAACATATTGATTTGATATTTGCATATATTGCAAAATGCTCACCACAGTAAATCGAGTTAACATCTGTCACCATATATAGAAAAAAATTTTTTTTCTTGTGATGAGGACTTTTAAGATTTACTCTGTTAGCAACTTTCTTTTTTTTTTTTTTTTTTTTTTTTTTTTTAAAGATTTTATTTATTTTATTTTTCCCCCCAAAGCCCCAGTGGATAGTTGTGTGTCGTAGCTGCACATCCTTCTAGTTGCTGTATGTGGGACTCGGCCTCAGGATGAACGGAGAAGTGGTGCCTCGATGCGCACCCGGGATCCGAACCCGGGCCACCAGCATCGCAGCGCGTGCACTTAACCACCAAGCCACAGGGCCGGCCCTGTTAGCAACTTTCAAATGTACAATACAGTATTGTTAACTGTAGTCACCATGCTGTACATTATACCCCCATGATTTAGTTACTTATTTATTTTATAAATGGAAGTGTGTACCTTTTGACATTTGACCTCCTTCACCATTTCATCCCCTCCGTACCCATCCCCCCACCTCTGGCAACCACCAGTCTGTTCTCTGTATCTATGAGCTTGGTTTTTGTTTGTTTTTTAAATTCCACATATAAGTAAGATCATACAGTATTTATTTGTCTTTCTCTGTCTGACTTATTTCATTTAGCATAATGCCCTCAACGTCCATGCAGGTGGTTTCAAATGGCAAGATTTCCTTCCTTTTCATGGCTGAATAGTATTCCATTTATATGTACCACATCTTCTTTATCCATTCATCTATCAGTGGACATTTAGGTTGTTTCTATATCTTGGCTATTGTAAATAATGCTGCAGTGAACAAGGGGGTGCGTATATCTTTTCAAATGAGTGTTTCCCTTGGGTAGATACCCAGAAGTAGGATTGCTGGATCATATGGTAGTTCTATTTTTAATTTTCGCAGGAACCTCCATACTGTTTTCCATAGTGGCTACACCAATTTACATTCCCACCAACAGTGCACAAGGGTTCCCTTTTCCCCACATCCTTGCCAACACTTGTTATTTCTTGTGTTTTTGATAATAGCCATTCTAGCAAGTATGAGGTGATAGATATCTCATTGTGGTTTTGATTTGCATTTCCCTGATGCTTAGTGATGTTGAGCACTTTTTCGTGTACTTATTGGCCATCTGTATGTTTTCTTTGGAAAAATGTCTATTAAGATCCTCTGCTCGTTTTTAATCAGATTGTTTGGTTTTTTGCTATTGAGTTGTATGAGTTCTTTATATATTTTGGATATTAACCCCTTATCGGATATATGATTTGCAGATTTTTTCTTCCATTCAGTAAGTTGCCTTTTCATTTTGTTGATGGTTTCCTTTGCTCTGCAGAAGCTTTTTAGTTTGTAGTTCCACTTGTTTATTTTTGCTTTTGTTTCCTGTGCTTTTGGAGTCAGATCCAAAATATCATTGCCAAGGCCAGTGTCGGGGAGCTTACCACCTCTTAACTGTCGAAACCACCTGGAGGGGCGTAGGAAACTTTTTACATTTTACAAAGGAGGAAATTTGAGCTTAGAAAGAATTTTCTGGGCCGGCCCCGTGGCTTAGCGGTTAAGTGTACGCACTCTGCTACTGGCGGCACGGGTTCAGATCCCGGGCACGCACCGTCGCACCGCTTCTCCGACCTTGCTGAGGCCACGTCCCACATACAGCAACTAGAAGGATGTGCAGCTATGACATGCAACTATCGACTGGGGCTTTGGGGGCGGGGAGGGGGGGCGGGATAAAAAAAAAAAAAGAATTTTCTTTTCCTTAAGATTTTATCAGCTAGTCAGTAGTGTAGCTGGGATTTTAGCCATTTCTATTTGACTTCAAAGCCTGCCTTTTCCAGCACAACATAATGCTACCTAGACAGGGGAAGGGTCTGAACAAAGATGTGGAGACTGGAAAGTGCATGTGGTGTGTTTAAGTAGAAAAGTTTGGTTGAAATTTGGGTAGAGAGTAGGAGATGTGGTTGGAGAGGCAGGTAGAGACCAGATTGTGAGTGTCATGTTTCAGACCAAGAACCGTGAGCAGCCTTTATCCTTGCAGCCATGGAGAAACCCTTGTTAAGTGTTTGAACTAAGAGTATGGTCCAGAGCCAAGACCAGGGCTCCGTGTCACCTGGCCGGCGCCTAAGAGCTGGCAGTTGCTGGTGCCTCCCATCAGCCCCAGGTGCATGCTGCAGAACTGGCCACTGGGGCGCTTGACCAGCCTTTGGTGCCCTGCCATTTTTGTTTTTGAAAAATGCTTTTTAGAAAAACCTTTATGACTTGATATGTGTTAGAGCTGAGAGAGCATTTACCTTGGGGGTGGAATATGAGGGTGTGGGGTCGCGAGTGAAGAGGCCTAGGGGAGGCAATGGCAGTGAGAGATGGACTGGAGAATGATTGAGGAGGTGGATCTGATGGACACCAGACACAGACTGGACATGGGGGAAACAGCTAAGGAGGCAGAGGTGGGCCTCAGTGTAGTAGGGAATCAGGCCATGTGTTCATTAATTTGCCTGCCACCCTGAGAGCCTAAGGAGGTTTTACTTATATAAGCAGTGGACATCCTTATATAGTGCAGTGAACACCACTGCCGTCCTGTGTAGTTTTATATACCAAAGTCTTAGAAGTAGAATTTCTGTGTCCTAAGGGACACATTTTTTAACATTTTGATAATTGCCTGTTTGCCCTTGGGACAGGTTTTGCTGGCTTATGCCTCACCAGGAGTGTGTGTGAGGCCCTTATGCTCCCAGCTTTGGCACCAGGGCAGACTCCGTGGATATTAGAAGACAGACAGGCTTGCTCCCTTAAGTGGGACCCTGGTTGGTTGTGGTAGAGAGGCTGCTCATGTAATCAACTTCAACAGCTTCTTGCAGGAGCCAAAGTGAATGAATTAACCAAGCACCGCCAGACCGCCCTCCATCTCGCTGCCCAGCAGGACCTGCCCACCATCTGCTCAGTCCTCTTAGAGAATGGAGTGGACTTTGCTGCTGTGGATGAGAATGGAAATAATGGTAATTACCAGTCATTCCCCTGTGTCCAGTGCGAATGCCTTAAGCAGTCCCTCCATTCTGGGGGTGGAGGTGCACTGAGCCCTTGAATCTTCTTGCCCTCAAGGAGGTTGGCTTTTACAGGGCAGAGCTGTGACAGGAAATGCTCTGAGCAGGGCATCCAGTCTGTCACTGACCAGGCCCTGGGCAGCCTTCCAGTCGGAATGGTAACCCTAAAAGTCTCAAGTGGCTTCTTGTGAAACCATTAAATCTCATCTTTGGATAACTGTGGAAGCAGAAACCAAACTCTTACGAGGTTGCGTTTATGACTTATTCTTGGGGGGTGGTGAAGATGGAAAAGATGGCTCTGTGAGTGGACAGTGGCTGCTCTGGCTAAGTCCCATTTAGAGGGAGGTTTGTGAGGGTGAGGAGGAGTTGAGATTTTCTGCATGTGCTTCTGGGCTGGCACAGTAAGAGGATTTACTCCCCAGCTCTTCATCTCGCTGTCATGCACGGTCGGCTCAACAACATCCGGGTCCTTCTGACAGAGTGCACTGTGGACGCCGAAGCCTTTAATCTGAGGTGAGTGTGTGTGGTCTAGAGCAGAGGCCAGGGCTCCTCAGAGCTGGTGGTCACTGGTGCCTTGCGTTATCCCCAGGTGCACGCTGCAGAACTGGCCACTAGGGCACTTGACCAGCCTTTGGAAGCCTGGAATTTTTCATTTTGTAAAATACTTTTAAAAAAACTTTGATGACCTTTTGTGTGTCCTTTAGATTTATCCAGCATCACAGAGTTCAGAAAATTCCATTTCTTTTGTGCAGGATGGCCGTGGCAGATAGGTACCTAACTTTTCCAACTTGTTTTATCAGAGGCCAGTCGCCACTACACATTTTGGGACAATATGGCAAAGAGAACGCAGCAGCCATCTTTGATCTCTTCTTAGAGTGCATGCCTGAGTATCCTCTAGATAAACCAGATGCAGAAGGAAACACAGGTATGTAATAAGGTGTTTGTATGTCCTCTCTTACTTGTATTCTTTGCTTCCTGGAAAAACAAGAGCACAGACACACATGTCATTATTTAAGGGCATTCAGCCCAGTGCATTTCGGCTGGGCTCTGTGAGCATCTGTCACAGATCCCTGCTGTGGAATGTGGCAGTGTCTGATTTTAGGCACAAGCACATCTGAAGTGTATCTGGTGCTCCAAAGCCATACCTGTGTCCAAACAGGCCTGCCCTCCTGTTTTTATTGCTTTCATCTGCCTCTTGTCCAGTCAGCTAGGGCCCTACCCAAGCTCCCAAATCCTGGGAGAGAGATAAACTGTAACCACCTCACAGATGCTTCAAAGGCGGATATGTGTTACAGTATGTGTTAACGTGCTTTGAAAAAGTGGCAAGTTATACAGTCATGCAACACATAACAACGTTTCAGTTAATGACAGACCACATATGTGACGGTGGTCCCATAAGATCAGTACTGTACAGCCTGGGTGTGTAGCAGGCTAGACCATCTACTGCCATCTACTACGTTGTTCACACAACAAAATCGCCTAACGACACATTTCTCAGAATGTGTCCCCATCATTAAGTGATGCATGTCTGTATACAGATAAGGGCTGACGTCTTATTGAGGGGGATTAATATATAGGCCTCTCATGGTGTTACTGTAGCTACCCACAATCACTATGTTAATTTGGGTAGCTTTGATAGTTTTTTTGATATACTTTTTATTTAATACTCACACAACCCTATAAGGTAAGCAGTGCATATAGTGTGTCCCCATTTTTCAAGTAAGGAAACAAAGATGAAACCCAGATCTCTTTCTTCCCAGCCCAGGGCTCTCTGAGCACTTTGCTGCTGCAGTAGTCCCGTTCATTCACCCTCACGCCAGGCAGACCCTCCATGGCCTTTAGCAGAAATGCAGCCACCAAGGGGTGTCCTGAACCTTAGCATGGGACCAAATATTTTGTCATCAGTTCTTGGCCTTGGGAAGAGTTCTTGATATATGAACGTGTTTTTTAAGCCAGCAGTGATGAGCCTGAGCTTCAGAGGAGTCAGCCCTGGGAGTGAGCTGCTGGACCCAGCACATACTCCAGTGAGCACCATTGTCCAGGAGCAGGTAAACAGGCAGGCAGGCAGGTGCTTCACCACAGGCTTCTGAATCACTTGGACCTGGTTTCAAATACCTAGCTCTGTCAAAGTCTAGCGGGGTGACTCTGGGTAAATTTTGTAACCTTTCTATGCCTGTTTTCTTATTTGAAATAATAACCCTCATCTTACTGGATCATTTAAAGAATTAGATGAAAGAATTTAAATAAAGTGTCTGGTAAAGGTAAGCAAAGGGGAGCCGCTATTAGCTGTAATGTTAGTAGCGAGGGCCAGTAGGATGGCCTGGCCAGAGCCTGGGTTCCCACTGGGCCTGCACCTGCACAGAAGAGAGGCTTCATGGGGCAGAAGAACTTTCTGGAGCATGTTGCCCACTCTGATTTTTTTTCTCCGTGTGTACATACTTCACAGATCTTTAGATTTAGTTACGTTGTGTAAAAAGAGCTTTGTCCTCCCAGTGTTGCATGCCAGAGGAAGGCAACTGAGACGATGTTATTTTCCCTTCAGTGTCTGATCCCTCCTCAGTTCTCTTGTAGCCAAAGCTCTGAATGGGCAAGAATATGTCTCTGGAGCTGGAGCTGCTCTGGAGTCCCCTGGCTCGTGGCCGGGTCCTTGACTGGAAGATGCTGCAGATCCTCTGGGGAGGTCTCACCAGAGCCACAGGGCCTCTATTTGTCGGTGGGGACTCTCCTAACAAATGTCTTGCCAGCGGTCTGTCCTGCCCTCAGCTGTCCTCTACCAACCCTTTGGCAGTGCCAGGCTGGGCCCGAGAGGGAAGTAGCCCTGCCTGTGGTTTTGTTTTCCAGTGCTGCTCTTAGCATACATGAAAGGGAATGCCAACTTGTGCCGTGCCATCGTCCGGTCTGGGGCTCGCCTTGGGGTGAACAATAACCAAGGAGTCAACATTTTCAACTATCAGGTTGCCACCAAGCAACTTCTATTTAGACTGTTAGGTGAGTGGCTCACTTTCTGCTGTTTCAGTGCATGCACAGTTATAATGTTGATTATCTAGATGTATTAATGATTTTTAAATCTCATAATGACTTGCTCCAAGATCTGAACCAGTAGTTTTCCAGACACCATATAGGACTTTTTCTGTGAATGCCATGAAGGGCCTTTGAGCAATGGTGGGAAGGTCACTGTTGGCAGTCTCTTTTCAGAGTGCTCCCCCCTTGCGGCCCCCATTGGTTTCCCACATCCCCTGATCCTACCAGAAATCCATAAGCTCCAGGCGGGTCACCCTTACCATGGCTCCTGGCTGCTTTTCTGCACACCCTTGTTCTTCAGTTGATTCAGATTCTCTGCATCCTTCAGAATGGCCTTCTGCTTCAGCCCCCATTGACTCTTCCTCCTCTGTGTTCCTTTTGTGGAGAGGAGAGCTTCACTCTTGATGATTTCATATTTGCAAGTTTTTACTTGTCCCTGTTGAGGTGGCAGAAAGAATCAGAATTCCTCAAGTGCCTACATGTCACTGTGCTGTCATCACCCACAGTGGAGACAGACAGGGGTTGTTAGCCCCATGGTAAGGGCAGAGAAACGAGCTCAGAGATACTTAGTAGCTATGTGGTCTTGATGTAGGTGACTTGCCCAAGGTCACAAAGCTGGTTTGTAGCAGAGCCAGTGCTAAAGCACAGTATTTCTGTGCTATCTCGTCTACTATTTGCAAATAGTTGGCCTTTTAAGAGCTCAGAATAGTGGGGCTCTGGCCCTGTGGCGTAGTGGTTAAGTTTGGCACGCTCCACTTTGGCGGCCTGGGTTCACAGGTTCAGATCCCAGGCGTGGACCTACACCACTCCTCAGCCACGCTGGGGTGGCAACCCACATACAAAGTAGAGGAAGACTGGCACAGATGTTAGCTCAGGGCTAATCTTCCTCACCAAAAACAAAGAGCTCAGAATAGGAGCCCATCACAGTGCTGGTATGTAGCTGCTTGGTAATGACTGACTCACGTGCTGCTTCCTCACTGTGAGCTCAGTCTGCGTCTGTGTATAGAGCATTCAGAACAGTGCATGGCGTATAGTTTAGCGTTTCCTAAATAAAACTAGTGATTCTTGCTATTATCTACACTGATAACTCCCAACCTAAAATGTCCCACAGCTTCCGGAAACTCAAAACTGAACTCTTCATCTGCTCTAGTTGTTTCTCATGTCTTTTCTCTGCCGGTGGTCCCACCACAGACTCAGTCATTCCATCTAGAAACCTGGGAATCACCTTTGTCTGCTTTCTGCCCCCTGCCTCCGTCTCCCATCCCCCACTTCTGTTCAGTCACCAAATCTCAGATTCTGCCTCCTCACTTGCTCTTGTCTTGGTCCCCTCCTCCCTGTCGCCCTTACCATTTGGCCCTGCCAGTCTTTCTAGCTGTTGGTCTCTGCTCTCTCCCCGCCGTTCCTTACACTCCAGCCATCCCTAACTGTGTGTATTTCCTCCTCAGACACTGTGCTGTCTCACTACCTGGGACACTCTTTTCTTCTCCCCCATCTGCCTGGCAGATGCTGGTTCTCCATATTCTCCTCTGTGACGCTTTCCCTGACCCAGTTAGAATCTATTGCTCCTTCTTCCCTCATGTCACTCTGTGACATTTCACATGGTGAAGGAGGTCAAATGTCTGCTTTATTTACTGGTCTGTTTCCCTGCTCCCTCGAAGCTCTGAGTCTTGCCTGGCACAGTCACTGTCTGACAGGAACTAGTCTTCTCCTGTTTGTGTTACAGATATGCTGTCCAAGGAGCCTCCGTGGTGTGACGGCTCCAACTGCTACGAGTGCACTGCCAAGTTTGGAGTCACAACTCGCAAACATCATTGGTAAGACCCCCCCAACGACACTAATCAGAGGAGTGAGGGGACTTCCGCTGATGTCATTGCTTCCACCTTTTTCCGTGATAAGCCAGGAACTTGCCAAGGCCCTGCACTCTCCTGAGTAAAACCTGACAAATGGAGTGAGGAGATGACAGGACTGTGCACACCTTTACTGATGTAGGGAGGGCAGAGGGCACTCAGACTGGTGGCTTTCCGGCTGAATGTTGGGGTCACAGGTCCTAGGCAGCCTGTCAGGCCTTGGGTCATCTTCCCCAGGCTTCCTGCGTGTGGCAAAACTGAGCTGAGTTCCCTCCCTCAGAGGAAGTGTGCCTCTAGCCTGAGCACGGCTGCTCCACAGAGAACTGAGTTGTTGTTCCCATTAAAATGAGACAGTTCTATGGCTACTGCTGAGCTCCTCTTGATCTTTAAAGAAAGAGCC
Source organism: Ceratotherium simum simum (assembly GCF_057802395.1). Taxonomy (NCBI): domain Eukaryota; kingdom Metazoa; phylum Chordata; class Mammalia; order Perissodactyla; family Rhinocerotidae; genus Ceratotherium; species Ceratotherium simum. The sequence goes on from NC_141915.1 coordinate 13,773,329, forward strand.
TTCTGCAGTATCACTTTAACTTAATTATTGGCTAGAATTTTGTTTTCATGGACTATAAATTATACATGCATTGGAGTAACTTGGCTGGCAAGGGGCAGAGCTGACCACAGAGTTCTGCTCGTGGGCTTGCCTTGTCTGCCAAGGGCGCTGCTGTGGCTGTCCTCAAGCACTGGAAGCAGTCCGCTCTTTAGCACCACTCTCACGCTTCCTTTCTTTGCATCCACAGTCGTCACTGCGGACGTCTTCTTTGCCATAAATGCTCGACCAAGGAGATTCCTATTATAAAGTTTGATCTGAACAAGCCTGTGCGAGTTTGCAACATTTGCTTTGATGTACTGACTTTGGGTGGGGTCTCTTAGTGAGCCCACAGGAGGGTCCAGGCCACGTCTCCAGTCACCTCCCCAGCAGCTGCTCTGCTCACCAGCCTGACCCCACCCAGAGCAGGAGCTGGCATTCGTCTTCCTGCAGCAATAGACTGGAACAGTTAAGGACCATGGTGTGACAGATGCCATTTCAAATGATTCTGTATGATTGTCAGCGTGTCGGACTGTGATTGAGTTCATTAGATGTCTCACTAATTGGACCAGGCCATTTAGCCTAAGTTGTAAATGTAATAGGAATTAAACCGCATTCTGCTAGCAACATAGAAGGACACTTCGAAAACCATTTTCCCTTCCAGTAGCTTAGTGTCCATCTCAGAGCATTCATGAAGTCTTCCTGCCTGGGCGGACTTACTAGGCAGAACCTAACAGTAGGAAGCTGGCGTCTGGCTGCTCCATGAGAGCTGGCTTTGCTCTAGGGTAAGTGGCTATGGACTTCTGCACAGTGTTTTCATAAAGATGATAGGATCCTCTTGCCCTGAAGTCTTTTTTTTTTGAAAAGCTAAGCTGTATTTTTAGTGAGCTACCCCTTTAAAAAAGGTGAAATCTTTCTAAACAGGGTTCAAAGATGAGAGCTAAAAAATCGTGGCCTTAACAACTGAAAGCTTTACCAGTATTCATGCTCCTCAGGTGTCAGGGGTGCAGTCTGGCAGCTTGACACCTCCCAGCAGCCATCTCATTCTCTCATCTAGCTGTGTCCCGTCTGTGGAGTCCTCGGTCCCTCTGCCACTAGGGAGTGGTGGAGGAAATGCACTTTGATTGTGCTGCACTTTTTATATAGCTGCATTATTGGTGATTCCAATTTAAAAATCCATATTCAAAAATATCCTCACACATCCATGCATCAATGATTCTAATGATCAGCTTGGACTGGGCCTGACCTCACACGAAGTCTTAAAAGAAAAACCCCTGCAGAGTGTCACTTGGAGCAAGAGAGTCACACAGGCCAAGTGATGAGAAGGGGAATCCCAGCCTCAGGCTGTGCCATCTCCTTGACATGAGTGCTTCTTGCTGGACCCTTCCCTAGTTATGCTGTGAGTGCTGTTGGTCCCTGGTCCCAGGTCTGTATAGCTTGCCCTGCCCCATAAGAGCCAACAGCCAAAGGCCCTGGCCAAGCGTGTGTGACCCTGTTTTGGAAGGCTCTGGCTTGTGTGCTGAATGAGGCCCCCACAGCTTATTGGGCCATAGTCGCTGCTAGTATATAGCTTAACCCTGAGGTGTTAAACTTTTCTTTTGAAGGTTTGGCCAGTTTTTTAAAAATGCACATTTAAAGAGAAACTTCTACCACTGCCTTGGAAAAAAAAAAAACAACTCTGAGATGAGCAACATGTGTGTACAGTTATACTCGGAGATTAACAGTCTCAATCATACATGCTGATTTTTTTCAGACATTTAATAACCACTACATTTTATTTGCATTAATGAAATATGGATACATGTGTAAAAGGGACTAAATATTTTTTTGCAAGAGCCTGTTTTTTTGTTTGTTTCTTTTGGATAGTGGTATGTCCTCTACGTTGCTGTAGATTTATACATTCTGTTGCCTAAATGTGTGTGTAAAATGAGCTGATAAACCAGAGTGCTACTTTTTTTTAATATTTCTGTGATTTATAAGATATATATGCTTCCCATGTTAATATGAGCTTGTGTACAGTGTTCAAAAGAAAAAATTAATTAGAAGAGTTGCCTTGTCCTCTAAAGTCTGTGACGTATTTCATATAGAATTTTTATAGAAAAACAACTAGTCTTGGCAAACACTTGACCATGTAAGGCATGTGGTCAGTTTCCATTTTCTGTTGCCTGAACAGGGCCACGAGGAAGTAGGGCTTTAGTTAGGTGGCTTGATTCTTTAATTGGAAAGTAAGATAATATGCTTCAGATATGAATTGAGGTGGTTGGTACTTTTATACTTGTTCTTTTAACATTCATGGTGGAGAGAGGAGGACGGGAAATCAATCAAGTGTGAGGCTGACTGTCCTGCCCCTGCCCTGCCATACCAATTTCAATAACAGTCTTGCCTCTAATTGCACTTAAAATCATGTTTAAAATATGTTGAGTCAAGCTTCTCTTTCTTCAGAATCCAGGGATAGCTATGGTACTGAGCAGCCATGGATTGGGGGAACATTTTGTGAGTTCTGCATTGGCTTCAGGGTGTGTTCTTGTAGATCTAGAGAAAGCACCTTTCCACAGTCTTAGGAAATCTCCCTGCCCATGCTGATGCTTACTGGGCTGCACTCAGCAGGTTCCTTGAGTGGTGGCTACCGGGTGGGACTTCACAAGCTCTCAGTCCCCTTTGTGTTCTCCAAGCTGTCAGACTTGACTACAGAACTGCCTAGCTGTTCTTGTTAAATTTTAATCCATAGCTTAAATACTAGTAGCAAAACTTCAATTTTATTCATTCAGAAAGTTGCCAGTTGTGAATGAGTAGAGCAGGAAGAATAAATTTTACTGAAATATAATTTGCTGTATCAGTCAGCATTGTTACGCTGAATTAGCTTTTTAACTGCCTCTTGCTCATCACCATATTTATTATACAGTATATTCTTAACAGTCTTTGTTTTAAAGAGGAAGGTACAAACCATGTGCTATATGTAAATCGAATGGCTAAAAGTAACTTGCTATGATCCTCTAACAGGAATTTCCCACAAACGTAAGTGCCTACACTTAGGACTTTTTAACTTTCAGTTATCTTCTTAGTGATGTCTCACTGAACGATGTGTTAGAACATGTGTTCCATTTGGAGTTTGTTGCCTGTGCACTGTCAACCCCAATTGCCAATTTAGTCGTGGCTGGATTAGACTGCTCAGTTCACCTGCCATATTCTCTCCAGGAGTGGGGTCCATGTGACCGTCAGTCCTCTACCTCAGAGCCCTGAGTCACTTCTGACTGCCCTATTCAGCTTCCTCACTCTTCTCCCTGAATGGGGTCCCTGCATGGAGCTTGGCATGCTTGTGGGTTCACCACCACTCCCAAGTCATGTCCCCCACCTCTTGTATTGAATGGTATTGTGTTAATCTTGTCCGTAGGCATGAAGTGGAGGGAAAGTCTTAGGAGCGGGAGAGCCTTGATTTCTATCTAGGATTCTTTTATCTGGAGAAAAAGAACACTATTGAACTATGTAATGCTTAGACCTGAGAGGCAAACTAACTCCCCAGGTGACAGTAGCATGAGCGAGTAAATGTAACGCTTCCATGACAGATTCACCTGGAGCTTGCAGGTTTGAGCCTGGGAGAGAGCTCCTGAAACAAGCTTTCTTCAGGACCTGGGGTTGCATCCCTCAGGACAAGCCCCAGAAGAACTGGGCATGGGGTTCGCTAGCCCAGCCCCCCCTAATCTGAAGCACCAAAGCTCCCCACCCCCACCCGGGGAGAGGAGGAAGCAGAGGGCAAACAACTTCCTAAAGGATTTTGGAAGCCACATTCTCATTTTATGGAAGTACTCTAGTGAAAAGCTGATTGTTTTACAAGATACTAAACACTTATTAAATTCCCGGAAGTTATCATAGATGCCTTAAAGACTTTCTTTGGAAGATCATTGCCTGTACAGTTCCTTTTTTGTGTGGCATAAATAATATATTAACCTGTTACAACTGATGACAACATTGGTTTTCTGTAGCTAGGGAATCTTGATTTGGCAGACTATTTGACTTAATGACTTGTCCTTTTTTGGCAAATGTGTGGAGTTGGCTGTTACCGTGACATACTTATGTGACACCCAGGGGAAGAGCAGCAGCTGGGCAGGAACTGCAGGCACACATTTTGAGTTGATCACCTTGGCTTCCAAGCCACTGTGGGTGATGCTCAGTGTGGGACAATGGCATCAGATAGGACCATGGCGCTTATCCGCATTGTTTCTTTGGAGTCCATGTAATGGAATGTATTTTTCAAATACTGATATTTGCATTTTCTGTAACAATTCCTTATAATAAAATGAGGTAAAATTGTGCATTTAGAGTGGAAACTTTAATAAGACATTTGTAGTTACTTTTAATGCAGAAGTACCAATAAGCATTAAAAACAAACAAGCAAATTTTTAAAACTCCTGACCTGTGAATAAATTTCTTTAACAGCTACCTTCTAGGAAAGTTTGACTTTCCAACACTTTTCGGAAACACGTTGACAGCAGTCAAAAAGTAGCTCTTTTAGGCACAATGACCAGCTGCCCGGATTTACTGTGCTCTTGGCCCAGATTCCAGCTCATGGCAATGCGTATGATCACAGCTGCACAGTCTCAGTCACTGGACCCCACAGAAGCTCTCCAACAGACCCTGGAAATTCCCTCTCGGACTCCATTATTAAGGAGCAACTCAAGAGGATCCGCCCGGGGCGGGTTTCTGCTGGCTGCAGTCTGAAGGGAGGACTGGCACTGTGGGTGTCAGAGAAGACTAAGGAAGGTTTCAGGGGCTTGCAAATGAAAATCTGGTGGTCCATAAAGCCCCTGTACAAATCGTGCAAATCTAGTAGTTCACCTGGCCCTCACACTCTTGAACTAACAAACATATTCCCTTTCTTTACCTATCTTCCATTTTGCTTACCCCCAGTTCAGACCAGCTGTGGTGATAGAGCCCACTCTCTGGTGGCTTTTCTCATAATTAATAGGCACTGTTCAGTGCTTCGACGTAACAATCCCAAGTAGTCCTAATAGCCGTCCTTGAGGTGAACACTGGTCATAATATGTCATAATATTGTGAGTACAAACAGGAACCAGGAATGCACCAACTCACATTTTTGCCCAGCCAGGGAAGAGCACTTGGGTTTAGTTCTGTCTTGTCATTGATTAACTGACAGTATTGGGCAAGTTTCATAATTTCTGTGCCTTAGTTTCTATATCTATAAATGGGAGTGACCATGGTCCTTCCTAGCTCACAGGGTTGCCTTAAGGAAGGTGATCAGTAATATGTCCTTACTCTCATGCAAGTACACAGATTCTGATGTGCATGCCAAGAGCCCCTTCCTGAGGGCTAATGGGGGCAATGTCTGCTGCCTACTTGCAGGAATCTGGGGACTTTGGCAGTAGGAAGTACTCTCAAGGGTAGGGGTTCAGCCCAGGGTCATCCTCCTCTGAGGGGCACCACAGATTTCTGAACGAACAGATACATCTCCAAGCTGTCCATAGGGTCTATCTTTCAGATCATAGCTTGTCCTGGAGCTAAGCAAGCAAGGGATGGGGGTGATGGTCTGATATGGCTCCCTTTGCTATCCAGCCATGTGGTGGCTGAGCTGTGACCAAAAAATCCCGGGCTCTTCACTTTTAGTTCTGTGTTTATAGAAAACTGAAATCTCAGAATGAAAAGGCAGATGTTACAGTTTCCTTCAGCATGTTGGAGAGCAGCTGCCCGGCCTTTGCTTTAACACTGCACACTACTATGTAGGGCAGAGCAGACTTGGGATCCAAGCTCAGCTCTGTCGTACAGTGTCTGTTGTAACCATTAGAAGATGTGGAGGAGGATGTTTAGGCCCCCATTCTGGACCATAAAATGAGACTCTCTCAAGACTGGCATAGAGGTTAAACGAGAAGAGATAAAGCTCCTGCCCAGCATTGTTGCCCAACACATAGTAGTTTTCTTCATTTCCCCCTGCCAGCAAGTTCTAACTATCCCAGCTGAACTTTCTGTGACTTCCATCAGAGAAGAACTGCTTTCTTCCTCCATAGTTATGCCCAGAGCCACCTATACTCGAGGGAGAAAGAAGAGGTTTTTCTCCAGGAACCACTAGCTTCTCATGGCTGAGCCCTTCAGACCATTAAAATGACCATGAAACCTATTCTTGCTGAATCCTTTGAAGATTCACCCACTGCCCTGACATGAGGAGACTCTTTACTATAAAGTAAGAGGTTGGCATCAAAGAGGAGATGAATTCTCATTAAACAAGGCAGTGAGCAACCTGCTGGGGCTGGCTGGGTGTGTCCTACAGTATGCCCTGGAGTTCAGGGGTCTCACATCAGTGAGAGATTAGGTACCTCTAGGTGCCTCCCAAGTCCATACTTGGCTGGGGTAACTCTTAAGTGTGCCTTGTTTTGTTCCTTTTCTTTTTCAGTTTGTTTTTGGAAAGGTCTGAACATCTCTGGACCTGGCCTCCACTCTACCCCGGGAATGGCCTCTGGGTGCTCTAACCAGGGCTTTCCTCTGCCATACTGTAAGCTCCTTGAGGTCCAGAGCCTCACCTTCCTCCCATCCCCTGCCCCATGGCACACGGGTGCTTGCTAAATATTTGTTGAATGACTAAGGAGGACCAGAGCAGTGGCAGTGACTGGTTCCCAGTTAGCTTGGAGTTGAGGGCTGCTTCCAGTTTCAGGGAAGCCTCAGGCGCTGAGTTAGGGGCTGAGTGGAGCTCGGAAGAAGGTCCTCATTTCTGCTCTCTTTCTCTTTGCTCCTGCCCGAGGGAGGGCAGAGACACACTGAACTATGGGGGAGTTGACATAGCCCTGGGTCAGGACAAGAAACTCGGGCTCGAGGCTCAGCTCCATTGCTTTGTGTTCTTCTTTGGGCCTTGGTTGCCTCATCTCCAAAATAAGAGCTAACTCTGCACACTTACCATGTGCCAGGTACAGTGGATATGGGGGTACAAAGCTGAGTACCCCTTGGTCCCTGTCCTCAGTCTGCAGTCCAGTGCAAGACGCTGACAGGAAATTCGTGGTTACAAAACACTGATCTTTGTTATTTTAGAAAGTGAACACGGTGTTAAGGAAGCCAAGGGGAAAGTGCATCTGTATCCAACTGGCAGACCGGTGGTTAATGAAGGCTCCCAAGAGGTGCTGATTGGGCTGAGTTCTGAAGAGATAAGAGGTGGACACATTGGGTGGAGGAAGAGGTGCCCTTCCAGGCAGAAGGGACAGCCTGGCTGAAGGCATTGTAGGCATAATTATGCAGCGAGAAGACGGCGCATGTGGGAGCTGGTGGAAGAGATACAGACGCTAAGAGGAGATGGAGCATAGAAGGGTCTTGTGTGCCACGCTGCTGAAGAGTTAGCACTTGACCCTTATAGATATGGGGAGCCACTGAAGAGGTTTAAATGGGGAATGCCCTGATCATCAAGAAAGCAGCAGTGTGGAGGATGGACTGGAAGGAGGGAGCGCAGTTCGATTCCTGCAGTAATCTGGGTGAGAAATGACAGCCTAAACCAGAGGAGGAGTACTGGGAATAGACAAGAGGGAATGGCAAGGAGAGAACTGAGGAGGTAGAACTGCCAGGACTTGGAGATTGGATGGGAGGAGGGGAACACGAGAGGAAGGAGTTGTGGATGACTGCCAGGATTCTTACTTGGTGTGACTGGGTGTAGACAGTGATGGCGGAACCATCAGCAGGGGAACTAGAAGAATCACGAGGGAGAAGATGAAGATAGAATGCCAGAAATGTAGAGCTTCAGGTGCCCACAGAAATGCCCAGGAAAACCGCCTGGACTGGATACAGATTTGGCAGTCTTAAGTGGCAGCTGAAGTAGGAGTGAGAAGAGCTAGTGGGAAGGAGTTCAAGGAGGAGAGGAGGCTTTCAAGGAGACTGAGAAGGAATGGCCTGAGGGAAAAAAGGGAAACCAGGGAAAAGCTGAAGGAGGGTTTTATGGAGGCCCTCAAATGTGACAGGCCCAGGTAGGTAATAACTGAATGTGGCCATGGGATTTGCCAATACAGAATTTATCCTGCTGTTGAGCAGAGAAGGGCAGATGCCAGGCGACTGTGTTGCACAATAAATGGGGGCTGAGGAGCCAAGATAGTGAGTACACACAGCGTTTTCAGAAAACTTAGCTGTGACAGGAAGTAGACACGGTGCTCCAGAAGACTGCGGTGTTGAGGGAGAGCGTGTCTTTATGATGTGAGGGAAGTGAGCTGTTTAATGCTTACGTCGGGGGAAGCGGGGGGCAGGGAGAGGTCAAAGGTATAAGAAGGGCAGATGAGGAAGATCCTGGGGTGGCAAAAGGCGTCAAGAGCAGAGTCAAGGTGTAAGGAACAGCTGTGGCCACGGGGCAGTGAGCTACGAGTCTTGCAAGTGAAGGAGAGGCAGCCTCCATTTCCCAGTCAGTCTGGAAAGCTATCTAGTGAGATGAATGATAAAGGAGAGAAAAAAAGAGAGAAAGGAAGAAGGATAGACAATGTTTAGAATAAGAGTTGAGGGGATTAGGAAAAGGAGTTGAGGTGAAGGCTCAGATGAGGAAAGACCATGAACCTGTAACAGCTCCAGTCTTCATTTCCTTATCTGTAAAGTAGGAACACTCCTTGCCCTCCAAATAGTTAAGAATCCAAGAGGTGATGGGTATGCAGTTTGTCCAGTGTAGGAGATTACAGGTGACCTTGGACATGGGATGCACTGGAAATGTTGCAAGCCCAGCACCCTTAAGCCGAGGCTGTTTGTACTGACATTTGCAGCCTTGCCCAAACTTCGATGTTGCATTAACCAGTTATCTTGTTAGAGCTGTGAAACTACCTTTCACTCAAAATGCAGACTTCTCTCTCTGAAAACACACCACACCCCATTTTAAGTGTTTAAAAGAGAAATAATATCCTTGCTTTAAATTGTTGCTTTGTTCAGAGGCATCTGGATTTGCTGGATCCATGTAAGCAAAAGCTTTTCCATTTCCAGAATTAGCCTCTCCTATTTATCGTCACCTCTCACTCTGTCGGCCCAACAACTCAGTGTGGCTTTTGGTTGTAGATTCAAGTTCGCCTTAGGGTTGAGGTCTTACATATAAGAAAGGTTGTAAAAGTCAAGGGTCACAAGTTTAGCGAGTAGGGAACGTGGAACAGAGTTCTGTTGATGCTGTTAATTTATACGGCTTTTGTTTCTGAGTTGTAAAGGGACATGTCCCTCAAGGGCCAGTGCCCTTGATGCCCTGACCAGATTGGGAGGTGATCCAGGCAGCCTGGGAGTCTGTGGGAATGAAGCTGTCAGAGCTCAGAGCCCTTTTGCTTGTCTGCCCAGTTAGTTTTGAGTTGGTCATATTTGTGCCCTTTAATATCTGAGGGCTCTGAAGAAGGATGGCAAGTGGATCTAGGGGAATAGTGACAAAAACAGGCTGACCAGTACTAGGCAGGTTGCCAAGCTCTGGCCTCAGTCACAGAATGGTAAGCCCATGGTGAGGGGGCATTAGCCACATTTGCAGAGTATGGCCAGAGTCCCACCAGGCTCTCGTTTTATGTCAGGAGCCATCCTAGGGCACATGAGTCAAGGGCCTCTTAGGGTTCTAGGCAGGGTTCTCTGTGTGTTATCAACATATAAGGCATCAGGGGCCGGCCCGGTGGCGCAGCGGTTAAGTTCGCGCCCTCTGCTTCGGCAGCCTGGGGTTCGGATCCTGGGTGCGGCGGACCGACTCACCACTTGTCAAGCCATGCTGTGGCGGCGTCCCATATAAAGTATAGGAAGATGGGCACAGATGTTAGCCTAGGGCTTATCTTTCTCAGCAAAAAGAGGAGGACTGGCATCGGATGTTAGCTCATGGCTAGTCTTCCTCACACACACAAAAAACATATAGGGCATCAGCTTAGAGTGGGAAGGAGCATGTGATGGCTAGGGGTGGGCAGCCTGTGTATTCTCCCAAGTTGGGGTGGTCCAAGTCCCCACGATTTCTGTGTGTAGGGTTGTCCATTGTCTGGTCACTAGGGGGGCCAGTTGTTCTCACACACACGCAGCGGGGTTCCTTGGCACCTGGCCTATACAGCTTCCTGGGGACGCCAATCCAGTCTCTGCTCACACCTCCACTAAGGATAGAAGGAAAGAGGACTTCTTATAAGCATGAACTCATGAGTCTTTCTGGGAAGGTGAGGGGAGGAAGCAGTGAGCTAGGCCTTGTGAAAAGTAGAAGCCACTCCACTTCCCATCTTGGCATTTTCCCAAGGCAGTGGTCTGCAGGGCTCAGCCCCCGAACCTTCACCCTGTCTCCTAACTTCCTCTGGCCTCGCCTGCCGAGGCGGAGTCCATCGTCCTTTCACTGTGCTCCCCTGGCCCATGCCCTGTGCCCTCCTAGGAGGCAGCACCACTTCCCTGCATTGGTGATAACACCTGTGAAAGGCTTTCCCCCACTGGCCTGTGAGCTTCTCAAAAGCAGTGTCTGGGTCTGATTCTCTTTTCCCTTCCCCACTACGTCCCCATGCAGGGTTGCATCTTGATCTTGGGGTCTGGGACACTTGGGTGGGGTGGGAAACCGAGGCAACAACCCAAGGCCCGATGGGTCAGCCTTCTCTGAGAGGCCCTTGGCACAGGGGTAGTTGCAGCTGTCCTTTCCCTTGCGCAAGCCCAGTCCTTGATGTTGCCAGGCTTCAGAGATGGAGGGTCAAGCTCTGGCCCACCATAGCCTGAGCAACCTCCTATCCTGGGCAGGGTCGTCACTCATCTTAGGGTACTGAGTTCAGTCTCCCATGGACTCACAGGCCTTGCAAAAGGAAAATGAGACTCTTGGAATTGATGCCCCATATGGGGGCAGAGAAACTCTGCCACCCAGTTAGAAACCTTCCCACTTGTAGCTTTCCCAAGAATAAGGCTGTCAGGGCACTGAAATGCCTCCCTCCCTCCCTCCTTCCAGCCATCCATCCCATTATCAGTGATCCTTGCTCCACACCCAGTCTTAGGACTCGTTTCTCCCACTCTAAAAGGAGATACGTACATGTGAGTAGAACACAGCGAACTGGGCGGAGGTACAGAGATAGGGCCAAACTCACTGGGTGGGTCTGGAAGAGCTCTGTGGGGAAGGCCCAGCCCAAACAACTCAGTCATGAAAGCAAGAAGGAGTTACAAAGACAGGTTTGAGAGGCAGGGAGTTGAGCTGTGGGTAAGGGAGGGGGAGGCAGGCTCTCCAAGGGAGCCAAGTCAAGCATCCAAAGGCACACAGGCCTCTAGGTACCCTCCTATGGAGGACCAGTGCTCTCTGAGGTCACCTGCATTCAGCCTTGTGTCCCAGCAACGCCCACCTTTGTCCTAGCTCCTCCCCCTGAAGTAGGCAAGCCTGGTTATCATAACCCCTTCTTTCTGGAAACACAACGACACTGGACAAGCTGTGTCTCTTCAAAATTTGGGGCCAGGAGAGAAGGGGCTTTCCTTCCAGCCACCTTTGCCCCTGTTACCCTGAATTGAGGCAGAGGACATGTGATGGATACAGTGGCCAGGCCTAGAGAAAGCTGGCGGCTTTGGCTGTTTGCTGGCCTCTCCCTTCAGAAGATGGTGGGTCTACACAGCTTAGCCTTAGGGGAGTGGCCCTTTTCCTGTTAGTTACAGCAGGTTTTCCTGCCCCTCTCAGTGAGAGCTGGGCTCTTACTTTGAGGCCCTTGAGGCTGGGTGGATGGGGGGTTGTCCAGCTTCTGGCTTCTTTTTTGCCCTTACCAGAGCTAAAGGAGATTTGAGGGACTTGAGCTGCATTTGAGTCCAGGCTGGCCTGATGATTAAAGCAGGAAAAACATTTTTTTCTCCAGCTTCCCCAAACCAACCTGGAATAAGCCCTGTGGCATCTGTTCTAATCTGGCTCACCTCACCTTATTCCTACAGGGAAGGACTTCTCCATCTAGCCCGAACTTCCTGGAATTACTCAGGACATGCAGTGTTTCTAGGACAGCACCCCAGACCATCACTGCATGTGCCCTTCCCACCTCCCCATCCCCCTGTCCTGTAGGCAGGAGAGATTTGTGCTGACAAATAGGAAACAGGCCCTTGGATGGATGAACAGGCCAAAGCAAGCAAGAAATGGCACTTGTGCCTTCTTGTTCCCAGCCCAGGGTTTCTCCAGCAGGGTCTCTGGGGAATTAAAAAAAAAAAAGAGAGAGAGATGCACAGATCTCAACCCTAATATTCTCATCCAGTTGTCTGGAGTGAGGTCCCACCAACAGTAATTTTTTAAATTCCCCAGAAGATTCTAACATGTAGCCAAAGTTAAGAATCCCTATCTCAGAGTACATGTATTTGGAAGAAGTTCCCTTGGGTTCACGATTTATTGCTTCACTGAATAACATGGACAGGATGACCTAGACGCCTGATGTGGGAGAGAGGCAGACGGGAGCAGAAGCCTGTTTACCTGTTTGGGGAACACCAGAACCGGCTGCCCCTGGTTGATCTCCACTCGGCATTGCACGGTGGAAACTTCTGCTTCTCTTTCAGTTCCTGTTTACTGGCCTCCAAGCCTTTGGTGATCATGGCCTCTACGTGGGTCAGTTCTGGGGTAGGCAGCCCATCCTCTCCGTAGAACCTTCCTATCACCCTTCCTGTGGTGACAGGAAAGCTGATGTCAGAGGAACAGTGGGAGAAGAGAGGCTTAGCTTCTGACACGGTTGTAGTAAAGCTCAGGTTCCCAGGGTTTCTGACTTCAGGGCTCTACAGTAGCCTGCTGGGTGCCCGCTTATCAAGAACTCATACTGGGGGGACTTGTGGTACCTTCTATCCCAATGTCTCTCAACATCTTACAAGACTTCAGATAGAAGCACCCCTCTCTGGTTGTGGAGTCCTCCAGTATGGAAGTTATAAAATCTTTCTCACTTGGAGACATCAGTTCCCTGAGAGGGGAACCATGTGCAATTCATTTATTGATGTTCCACCGTGCTTGGGGCACACAGTGGGCACTCAGTAAGTGTTTGACGAATGAATGGCTTATTGGGTAACATTTTTGTGGCTCAATTCCTCCCAACATGAATTATTTTGTCTTATATTAACTATAAATATGTCACTTATTGAGCATTTACTCAGTGTCAGGTGCTAGCACTTTACCAATATTTCGTTAATCCTCATACCCAACCCTATGAGAGAGAAATCAGTGCTCCCATATTCATAGGAGAGAGCCTGGAGATTGAATAACTGGGGGTAGTCTGTGGAACTAGTAAGTGGGTCTGGCCCCAAGCTCATGCTCTCCTCCACCATTCTCTTCTGGCTCAGTCCTTCAGTGGACATACTGAGTGGAAACTGGTTTTAGTTTAGAATCCCCGCCAGAATGTTTAAAGGTCTAAGGTGTGGCAGCAGCCAGCAAGTGGTCAATGAGCCTACAAGCCAGAGCCAAAAAGGGATCAGTCTTCCTTAGGTGCAGGGACTTTCATCTCCAAGTACGGAGTGCAAGTGGCCTTCACAGGCAGCACCTGTCAGAGGGCAAGAGAAGCAGCAGAAACACCTCTAGGTTTGATCAAGTGGGTGAAGGCAGCAGCGCATACCTGCCCCAGCTGTGTCTGTCCACCTACTCAGTCCCCGAGAACTGACTAACTCATGTTCCAGTGGCACTTCCGTTCAGTGCGTCTCAGATTCAGTCCATCCTCTCACAGCCAATTCCCTATCCTGACTTTTCCAGTTCTCTTTATGTCACTTGGGCCTGTGTCATCTGGATCAGGAGCCTGGCTCTCGCAGACTCCTTCACATCCACCTGTACACTTCCCTGTGTTCACGGCTAATCCATTAGCAAATCTTGTCAGTCCAACCTTTAAGAAACACCGTGACTCTGTCCATTCCTTTCCATTTCCACTTCTCCCACCCTACCCCAAACCATGGATTACAACAGTAGCCTCTCAACTGGTCTCTCTACCTCAGCTCATGCCTTCCTACACTTCTGTCTCCACAAAGAAGCTGGGGGCATCTTTTAAAAAGCTGAATCATATCACGTCACCTCCATCCCTGGTTTGAACCCTCAATGGCTTCCTAAAGCGTGTGGATAAAATACACACTTCTTATCAAGGCCTCCAAGACTCTACAACCATCTGACTTCTGTTTGCTTCTTAGGCTTCTTCTCAAGCCATCCCCTCCCTCATTAGGCTCCAGCACTTCGGCATCCTTTCTATTCCTTGACCAAGCTTAGCTGCTCCCCACGCCAGCACTACTGTCCCCTCAGCCTGAAAAACTCATTTCCTAGAACTCAGTATGGCTGGCTCCTCCTCACCTTCCAGGTCTCAGCTTACCTGTCCTCTCCGCCAAGAGGCCTCCCCTGACCATCTGCTCTAAAGGTGCCACACACCCCTGATTCATAGCCCTATCTGGAATTGTCTGGTTTCTTTACTTGTTTATGATGTATCTCTCCCCACCAGCGAGGCCCCAGCACTCAAAACAGCTTAGTATAGAGCATTCATTTTACATGCTCATTAGAACGAATGAAGGGATCAGGGCCCTCATCTCAGGCCTACAGTCTGTGAGTTGGCCTGGCACAAAACTGACTCCTATAGAGGGTCTCTGTGTGCATGGTGACAAGCCTGTCTTGGTGGGTTTTAGATGTCAGACTCAAAGAGAGGGCAGTAGTAGAGGCAACAGAGAAAGAGTTGCAGAAGCTATGTCATGAGAATGGTGGTCACTGTTGGCTGGGTCTCCAAGCCAATGCTATATCCAGAACACAAGAAAAGACATCTCTTTTTCCCTTGAGGCCTGGCCACGTGGCTGCCAAGATGGCTTCCTGGTTGTTTTCACGTCAGGGTGCACCCATGTAATAAACCTTAATCCTGTGACATGTCCTGAGAGTTTCTGGTGCCCAGAAAGAAACTAACACAGCCCCCCTCCTATAGAATGAGCTAACAGAGGGCAGGAACTGCACTCAACTCACCCCTGGTTCCTTTGAAGCCAGACCATAGCTTACCTATAGTACATACAGTAGTTCCCCTTCATCTGTGGTTTTGCTTTCTGTAGTTTCAGTTACCTGCGGTCAACCACAGTCTGAAAATATTAAATGGAAAATTCCAGAAATAAACCATTCATAAGTTTTATGAATGCTGTTCTGAGTAGTGTGATGAAATCTCACGCCATCCCAATCCGTCCCACCCCTGATGTGAATCATCCTTTTGTCCAGTGTATCCATGCTGTACACGCTACCCGCCTGTTAGTCACTTAGTAGCCATCAGTTATCAGATCCACTGTTGAGGTATCGCAGTGCTTATGTTCAAGTCACCCATATTTTACTTAATAATGGCCCCAAAGCACAAGAGCAGTGAGGCTAGCAATTCAGATATGCCAAAGAGAAGACGTAAAATGCTTCCTTTAAATGAAAAGGTGAAACTTCTTGACTTAATAAGGAAAGAAAAAAATCATATGCTGAGGTTGCTAAGATCTACAGTAGGAACAAATCTTCTCTCCATGAAATAGTGAAGAAGGAAAAAGAAATTCATGCTAGTTTTGCTGTCGCACCTCAAATACATATGTATAGGAAAAAACATAGTGTATATATAGGGTTCAGTACTATCCGCGATTTCAGGAATCCATTGGGGGTCTTGGAACGTATCCCCTGCGGATAAGCTGGAGACTACCGTATTCAACTATATCCTGACTTTAACTAAAATCCCTCTGAAGCATTTCTGACCATATGCCCCTCGCCCCCCACCACACACACACCCATTAACACTGTTCAAACAAGACGAGCTCACTTATCTCAGCAAACACACAAGTTTGCTCCCCAAATATCAGTGTGACATGTTTGGTCTGGCATCCTCTGCCCACTCACAGGACTCATTCTTATTCTTTAGTGTTGAGTTTTCTTTCCCTTAGTAACTCAGTAATGTTTCAACCTTGGTTTGGCAACCTCAAGGGAAAAAGGGAGAACCAAGCCTTCTGAAGGGCAGATGGATACAGGTCAGTTCCTTCAATGGCAGACATGGTGTTGGTCTCACGAATGACGTGGGGCAGACTGGGTGAAAACAAAGAAGGGCGTGCTGTAGGCTGGTATGACAAGGACCAACAATGGTGGTGGTGGGGATTGGAAACAGAAAGAATTTTAGATATTATGAAAAAAGCCTTGGCCAGTTGGATGTGGAGGGAGCAGAGGAGTTAGTAAAAATGTCCAGTTCTCAGAAAAGGTAACACAAGTAGTAATGACAGAAGCAGACATTCAGAGGCATTAGGGGCAGAGAAAGAGCTCTTCCAATTTAGACTTGTTCAAATGGTGAAGTGACACTGATGTTCCTTAGGAAGTTAGCCGTGTCCAAGTGGGGCTCCAGTGAGAGGTCAGGGCTGCAGCATATGGAAAAAAGGGCCCCGACCATCCCAGAGGGGTGTTTAGTGTCTAACATTTCTTTAGGACACCGTGCGGTGTCTTCCCATTTAAAAGGGGAGTCTCCTCACATACCACCAGTAAGTAGTAAGGGCAGTGCCCTACACAACTGGCTTTAACAAATATTTGATTAGCATAACTTCACCCAGGAGACAATTCATTCAGGCTAATTCAGGACACAGGCTAATGTTTTTCTCCTTAGAGGACAAAATAAAAGGGTATTTGTCAAAACAGCACACAAACTTAGGCTTCAAGCCTTCCTGACTGTGCTGAAGCCAGATGCCTGGAACACAGCGAGACAGGAAAGCTGTCCTCCTGGAGCTGGTCATTCAAGGGTGGCACAGGCAACCATTGGTTTTGGGGTAACAGAGGCCCAAGCAAATGGCCAGGCGATTCTATCCCAAGATTAAGAGTGAGGAAAACCAGTGCCCCAGCCATTTCCTTCTGGGACTCACTGCCACACTAACAACCAGAGGTTTGTATTTTTTTTTTTTTTTTTGGTGAGGAAGATTAGCCCTGAGCTAACATCTGTTGCCAATCCTCCTTTTTTTGCTGAGGAAGATTGGCCCTGGGCTAACATCCACGCCCATCTTCCTCTGCTTTATATGTGGGACGCTGCCACAGCATGGCTTGACAAGCGGTGCATAGGTCTGCACCCAGGATCCGAACCTCCAAACCCCGGGCCACCGAAGCAGAGTGTGTGAACTTAACCACCACGCCACTGGGCTGGCCCCACAACCAGAGTTTAAGGTGAAAAATGAATGGGTATTTTTCAGATTTTAACCTTGAGTCCAATCCGCAAAGAATTCTAGCCCCTTAAAAAATTGCAAGACAACTAAATGAAATCTGTGGAAATGACCTGTGGAATACCTACCAACAAATTCATAATTCTTCTCATAGAATGAAAGCCAATTCTGAAGTGTCAGCATCTCAGAAAATGACAAGTCAGATACATCATCCACAAGGCCTGCTTCAGAGTAGTCGCCGGTCACAAACGCTCTGGATGCGTCTCGGCCTGCAGGAGAGAGGTTTTCAGTAGATTAACTTGTAAATCACTGACACTGTACCAACTCAAGAATCTGTTTTCTGAAAAACATCTCCTGAAAACCCCCACTCCCCACTCCCAAACACAGCTAATCCCCCCTCCTCTGTGACAGACACTCTGGATCTTGGACACACATTTTGGCATCTATCACATTCTTTCATTTACTTTCAGCAACGTTTCCCACAGCTGACCACATCCCTTGGCTCCCATGACACTCCACTCCTGATTTTCCTCCTACCTCTCTAGCTCATTTTCTACCAGCCTCAGGGATCAGTTCTTTTCCACCTTCTCTACTCCATCCACACGCTCCACTTGACAATCTCATCCAGTCCCATGGTTTCAAATACCACCTCTATGCCAAAGGTGCCAGTTTGTATCTTTAGCTTAGACTTCTCTTGAGCTCCAGACCTGTATATCCAATTGTCTACTCAACATCACTTAGATGTTTTACAGATATCACAAGTTCAAAATGTCCACACTGAACTAATGGTCATCAGCACCTCCAGCCCCAGGAAACCTGCATCTATTCTAGTATTGCCTATCTCAGTAAATATCAACCAGTTGTTCAATCCAGAAATGCAGTCCTTGACATCTCTTTCATCCCTCACATCCAATCAGTCCCCAAGTCCTATAATTTCTTCCTACATAGTTTTTGTATCAGTCTACGTTTCTCCATCTACCACTAAGCAAGCCCAGGCTGCCATCATCTCTCATCTGAACTACTACAGTAAACCCCTAGTAGGTCTCCCTACATTCATTCCTTCCTCACTAATCTATTTTCCATAAACACTTAGACTGATATTTTTTTTTTTTTTTAAAGATTTTATTTATTTATTTTTCCCCCAAAGCCCCAGTAGATAGTTGTATGTCGTAGTTGCACATCCATTCTAGTTGCTGTATATGGGACGCGGCCTCAGCATGGCCGGAGAAGCGGTGCGTCGGTGCTCGCCCGGGATCCGAACCCGGGCCGCCAGCAGCGGAGCGCGAGCACTTAACCGCTAAGCCACGGGGCCGGCCCTAGACTGATATTTTAAACACAAATTGATCATGTCATTCTCTTGCTTAAAAATCATCAGTGGCTTCCTTTTGCTCTATGATAACGTCCAAATTCCTTACCATGCCATTCAGGGCCTGCACCAGCTGCCACCAACCTCACCTTGCCAGTATGCTCCCTTCCTCTCTCCTCTCCTCCCCTCCCCCACTAGGTTAAGACCTCTGGTAACACCAGTATGTTTTGCTTTTGTCATTCGTTACAAAAATAACTCATTGTTTATGTGATAACTATTTAATGTCTATCTTTCCTATTAGTCTGCAAGTGTTATCAGGGAAGAGAACACACCAAACTCCTTTACTATTGATTCTGCAGTGTCTGGTAGTGCCTGATCTTTAGTAAATTCTTGATAATATTGACTGAATGAAACCCATACGTTTACAGCCAACTGATTTTCAATAAGGGTGCCAAGACAATTCAATGAGGGAAAGAATAATCTTTTCAACAAATGGTGCTTGGACAACTGAATAGCCACATGCAAAAGAATGAAATTGGATCCCTACCTCACACCATAGATAAAATTAACTCAAAATAGATCAATGACCTGAATGTATGAGCTAAAACTGTAAAACTCTTAGAAAACATAGGTGTAAATCTTTGTGACCTTTGATTAGGCAATGGTTTCTTAGATAGAACACCAAAAGCACAAGCAACCAAAAAAATAAAATAAATTGGACTTGATCAAAATTTTGTGCATTAAAGGACACTATCAAGAAAATGAAAAGATAACCTATAGAATGGGAGAAAATATTTGCAAATCATATATCTGATAAGAGTCTAGTATCCAGAATACATAAAGAACTCTCACAACTCAACAATAAATAGAAAAACAACCCAATTGAAAAATGGACAAAGGATCTGAAAACACATTTCTCCAAGGAGGATGTACAAATGGTCAACAAGCACATGAAAAGATGTTCAACATCATTAGTTGTTAGGGAAATGCAAATAATCAAAACCACAATGAGATACCACTTCAAACCCACTAAAAAGGCTATAACCAAAAAGACAAAAATAAAAGACAACAGGAGTTTGGTGAAGATGTGGAGAAGTTGGAACTCTAATACATGGATGGCAGGAATGTACAATGGTGCAGCTACTTTAGAAAATAATTTGGCAATTTCTCAAAAAGTTAAACGTAGAGTTACCACATGACCCAGCAATTCCACTCTTAAGCATATACTCAAGAGAACTGAAAACATAATATGTCCATACAAAAACTTGTACACAAATGTTCACAGCAGCATTATTCTTAATAGGCAAAAAGTAGAAACATCCAAATGTCCAACAAATGATGAACAGATAAAAAAATGTGGTATATCTATACAATGAAATATTATTTGGCCTTAAAAAGGAATGGTGTACATGCTGATACACCATGGATGAACCTTGAAAACATTATGCTAAGTGAAAGAAACCAGACAGAAAAGACTGCATATATGATTCCGTTTCTATGAAATGCCCAGAATAGGCAAATCTTTAAAGACAGAAAGTAGATAGTGGTTGCCAGGGGCTAAGGACGTAGGGAATGGGGAGTGACTGCTAATGGATATGGGGTTTCTTTTTGGGGTGATAAAAATGTTCTGGAATTAGATAGTGGTGATGTTTGCACAACTTTCTGACTCTATTAAAAACCACTGAATTTACATTTTATTTATTTATTTATAATTTTATTTATTTTTTTCCCCAAAGCCCCAGTAGATAGTTGTATGTCATAGCTGCACTTCCTTCTAGTTGCTGTATGTGGGACGCGGCCTCAGCATGGCTGGAGAAGCGGTGCGTTGGTGCGCGCCCGGGATCCGAACCCGGGCTGCCAGCAGCGGAGCGCGCGTACTTAACCACTAAGCCACGGGGCTGGCCCTGTACACTTTAAAAGGGTGGATTTTATATTATGTGAATTATATCTTAATAAAAAATAATAAAAATATTGACTGAATGAACAAATGAATAAATGAACATCTCTGCTTCCCTACTAGACTGTGTGGGTGGTGGGGAACATGTTATAGTCTCTGAATCCTCAGCACCTAGCACAAGGCAGTCTACATGGGAGCGGTCAATAAATGGATGTTGAATGAATATTGGGCACGAACAACTCAGTAGGCAGTAAAGCACATTGCGAAAGAAAAATCACGTCAGAAATGGAGGGTTTTCTGCTCACACTTGTGCATACAGCCCTGACAGAGTGCCCTCACCTGGCAGGTAAACAAAACCCTTGATTTCAGTCCCAGCTCTGTTTCTAACTCACTGTGTAGCCCTGCGTAAGACGTCCCTTCCCCGCTGGACTCGTAGAAGAGCGTGGCAACACCAACTAAACTTAATACCTTCTCTGTCAATGCTTCTGTTTCTGAAGTTCTCCCTAGAGACAGGGAAGTGACTTGTATTTAAGTACCAGAGGCAGCTTTCTGATTCCCCTAAGATAATGACAAGTGGAAAATGCTTATTTAATATCAGCCTCGTCACTGGCGTTAAACTTGCTTGCATTTGTTTTTTCTTTTTTAATCTGGGCGTTGGTGATTCCTCTGGGCTGGTAAGGCACTCTCTCTCAAATAGGCTGGTGGTCCTGGTGCAGGTCCCATCAGTGCTTAGCTGTCAGGGGTTTAGGCAAATCACATCCATCAGTCCCCTCAGCTGTAAAACAGGGACAGCAGAGCAAACTTCACTTAAACGTTCTTTGAGGCCTAACATACACACAGCTCTGTTCTAAGTACTGAAGGACTGTAAAGGTGAACAGACTCCTTCCCTGCGCTCTAACCTCATAATCTTTTTTAGGAAAGACACACAAATGCATCTGTACTAGAAGCCAGAACGACTATTTCCAGGGAAACCTGGAGTTGGGGGGTGTTTGGGGGGGGGAGAGGTTACTTCAGATGGGGACATACTGAAGAGATGATTGGAATCAGTAGGGGAACTCTGAGGGCAGGAACAGGATCTCATTCATCTCTGTGCCCTGAGACCCATGCAGTCTGGCACAAGCAGGTATCGGGGGCGTCTACTGGTGGGTGATGGGTAACTATCAAGAGAGGCAGGAGACGTGTTTCTGGAACCTAAGTCACGAAAAGCGGTGGGGAACGACAGGGAGGGTAGAGGCCGGTAACAGATGGCCATACTCTGCCAGAGTCAAACCGACCAGAAGGATGGTGCAGCTGAGCCCAGTCCCCACACTACTCGGATGAATGTGGGGAGGAAAAAAGCAGATGAATGAATGAATGAATGAACGAACGAACGAACGACGCGCAGGCGGCTACAGGCCCGCGTCGGAGCCGGAAAAGGCGTGAGCCGTCTCGCTAATACCTGCGAAGCCGCTATAGTGGGCCCCAGGCTCGTAGTGCCTCCGGCCAGAGGACACATCGTAGACGCGGCCGAGCAACGCCAAGTACAGGCCCGGGTCCCCAGGGCCGCCGCGGTAGCGGGCCAGCTCCTCGGAGATGAAAAGGCGAAGGCCAGCGCGGGGACTCCACCAGCCCATGAGCCGTGCTGCCATGACCGCCGCCGCCGCTGCGGCCAGGCCCAGCAAGAGCCCACGTCCGCCGAGCCTCAGCATCGATCCGGTCGCACCCCTCTGCTCTTCCGAAGTTGCCGCCTCTCTGTCCACAACCAAGATGGCGGAAACACCACCGCGACGTCACCGGCGCGACACTCTATGGCTGCCTGTGATTAAGGGGACAACAGAGGATTGACAGAAAAAAGTCTTTGGCGAAAAGTTCACTCCCTGGCTCCGACTCGTTCTCACGCTTTTTCAGCATAGCTATTGAACGTGGAGGGATACCGAGAAACTGAACAGCGAAAGGCCTTCTTGGATTGCACGTTGTCCGCCCCCAACAAAGATGGTGGCAAAGGAGGCTCCGGGATGACGTAGACGTCATGACAGACGCACTCTCTTGGAAATCAGGCCTCCACCGTTTACTGAGGGTGTCCTCCGCTGGCTGTCTCACGACAGCTGGTAGAGGCCGCTTGACGGCGCCTTTGCGACAACAGTCCTCACTTGACGGCGAGGAAGCCGGAAGCCACAGCCGCCGCCGGCGTCCCCTCCCTGTCCCCGCCCGCCGGGTGCCGTCGGAGGTTGACAGGTCGAGGCGGGGAGGCGGCGGCGGCTGCAGAGCCGGGCGCCCGAGACAGAGACCCCATGGGGAACGCTTCGAGTCACAGCAGTGAAGACGAAGCGGCAGCTGCCGGGGGCGAGGGCTGGGGCCCGCACCAGGACTGGGTCGCGGATTCGGGCACGATCCCCGGCCCGGGCGCCGCGGCCCCGGCGCTGCCGCCTGCCGCGGCGCTGCTGGAGCCAGCCCGGCTGCGAGAGGCGGCGGCTGCGCTGCGGCCCGCTCCGCCCTTCGAGTCTCTGGTGTCTAGGCATCACGGCGCGCTGTTGCGCTGGCTGGAAGAGCGGCTGGGCCGCGGCGAAGAGTCCGTCACCCTGGAGCAGTTCCGGGAGCTGCTGGAGGCTCGCGGCGCCGGCTGCTCGGGCGAGCAGTTCGAGGAGGTCAGAGTTGGCTGGCGACGGCGGGGGCAGGGCGGTCAAGGGCGTGAAGAGGTGGGCGGTGTCTTTGGAGAGGCCACGCAGGAACCCATAGGGTCCACAGGTTCCAAGAATGGGAGCGTGGGGGTGCAGGGACCTACTTGGGGCGCTTCCAGCGTGTTCACTCCGGCAGGCGGTTACGAATCGCTTGAATCTTTATTAGAGGTGTGGAAAGCCTAGACTAGGCCGTCCTTACTCTGAAGAACTAGACAAGCCTAGATGTCTTTGCATGTTGTAGTACAGACATTTGGTAGTTGCCTGACTCTGTATCATTTGCTCTCTGGAGTTTCCTTATCAGGCTCCAGAGCAGTTTAAGGGAAAAGAGGTGTAGGGATCAAGGGAGTGGCAGTGAAAACCATTCTGTTTTACTGGCAAGTGGGTTTTTGCAGAGCACCTTCTGAATCCAGTGTGGGCGCGTAACAGATGTGGGAGGAGAATAACATATTCTGGAAAAACTCACATTCTAAAAGCCATTCTCATCCTGCAAAAACTAGCTTTTCCAAAATACACATTTGTTTTTAGATCCTTGAAGAACCATATTTTAGACTTATTTAAAAAATACCTCCATAGAACCTAAAACTGATAGGCAAATACCAGGTTTCCTGTAAATGCTTGTAATTATACAGTTTTTGGCATAATCACCGTCATCTCTATTAAATCATTAACAGCAAATTGATATGGTAACAAAATGTTCTCCTTGGAAGGGATCTAAGGAATTATCTGTACTGAACATTTTAGAGTTAAGAAGAGAACTGATCCAGGGTCACCCGGTGAATCATTGGCAAAACTGAGACTATCACTCAGATCTCTTGATATTTGTTTGTTTGTCTTATGTCCCACTACCTCCTTTTGGGACCCTATTTCTTTAACTGCACAATGTTATAAGAAACAGGTGCTTGGGCCGGCCCCGTGGCTTGGTGGTTAAGTGCGCGCGCTCCGATGCTGGCGGCCCGGGTTCGGATCCCGGGCGCGCACCGAGGCACCGCTTCTCCGTTCATCCTGGGGCCGAGTCCCACATACAGCAACTAGAAGGATGTGCAGCTATGACATACAACTATCCACTGGGGCTTTGGGGGGAAAAAATAAAATAAATAAAATCTTTAAAAAAAAAAAAGAAACAGGTGCTTAATTTGTGAAAATGAGTAAGCCATGTAGAATCTTTAGTGTCAACGAAGGGTGAGTACATCAAGCAGTAAAGTGACAGTACTTATAATGCCATTAAAGAGTCATGTACATTCTAAAACCAGAGGCTTCTAAAATATTTTAAGAATGTTTTTCTGTACATGGCCAGGATTCAAATAATGTGGTTCTTACATTTTCCTTTAAAAAAAATACCTGTAAGGCATCCCAACTCTTGAAAACGTTGGTCATATTAGTTAGTGATGGGTCTCCGTTTTTTTTTTTTTTTTAATTTTAAGAGTACACATAATACATTCCACTCTAGTCCTAGGAGTATTATGAGAAGATGAAGCAGTGCCAAAAAGAGCTATGCAGATCTGTTGAAGGAGTTGACACATTTTGGAATTGTCCAAAAGAGAATGGAGAGAAATAGTGTTTCCATTGTGAGAGTGTCTGACAGGAATAGAGCTACAGGTAGAGTTTAAAGGAGTACTATAATGTAAGATCAAGAAGTGCTTGAGGTGTGGGCCAGAAATCACTCAAGGACTGTGACATTATTCATTCATTCATTGAGCAAATATTTTTTGGGTGTATACTGAGTGCCAAGCACTTGGATGACAGTAAACGAAGCAGATACTTGCTCTTACAGAGTATGTGGTGCTGAAAGAGACTCACATTAACCCAGCAATTATAGGTGTGATGAGTATTATCCAAGGGAAAGCCTAAGGAAAAACATAGCAAGAGTATTTAACCTCCTCTAGGGAGTCAAGGAAGACTTACCTGAGAAAGTAACATTTGGATTTGAAGGGTGAAAGCAGACAAAGAGCAGAAGGTGTCAGTGTTTCAGGCAGAGGGAATCGCATGCGCAAGTCCAAAGTGCAGAGAATGGAGAATCTGGAAGGATGATATGATGTATTACGGTTAGACAAAACTGCTTCAAGGGGCAGAAAATCCAGCACCTCAGTGTTTTAAACAATAAAGCTTCTTTTGTAACAGTCCAGGTAGGCAGTCCAGGCTTGATATGGCAGTTTCACAGTCGTCAGAAACCTGGCTCTATCCGTCTTGTGCTGTCATCCTCCACGGGCGCCTTCCACTTGCTGATCCAAATGCCTCCTTCAGCTGTCACTTCCCACAGTGCAACCAGCAGGAAAGGGAAAAGGGAAGGAGAGGGCCACGCCTCCTCTCTTAGGAGCATGGCTCACATCCCATTGGCCCAAACCCAGTCACATGGCCACACTTAGCTGCAAGGGGGACTAGGAACGATCCTTATTTCATGGCCATATATTCAGCTAAAAATCAGGATGTAATTACTGAGGAAGAGGAGGATAGGAGATTGGGTTACAGTGATCAGTCTTTGACTCACATGGCTAGATCATAGAATGCAGGAGGAAGAGAACAAGGCTAGAGAAGTAGGCAGGGACCAGATCATGGGAGTCCTTCACAGCCTCTGTTAAATAGGAGTTTGGAAACTGGAGTTTTAAGCAAAGTGCCACGATCGCTGTGAGAACCAGTTGGAGAAGGGCCACAGTGGGCCCAAGCATATCAGTTAGGAGGCTAATAATAGCAGTTAAGTTAAGAGCCTGGGTGGCTTGGACTAGGGTGGTGGCAGCTAAAATGATATGAAGTGGACAATTTTGACAGCTATTTAGGAAGTATGAGAATAAACAGTTTTTGAGACTTAGGTGTGGGAAGAGGATTAGAAGGAGAAAAGAATCAAGGATGACTCCAACATTACTGACTTGAGCAGTTGGAAAGATGATAATGCTGTTTATTGAGAAAGGAAACATTTTCGGGAAGAGAAGATCTAGACAGGGAGGATGAGTTTGATTTGGCCATGTTGAGTTTAATGTATCCATGAGACAGCTAAGTGGAGACATCTCCTAGATGGTTGGGTATATGAATCTGGAGCTTAGGAGAGAACACTGCATAAGGTATAGAGTTACCTGTTTGCACATTGGGGTTTCATGAGAAAATAGCCGTATTGTTTCCTCTTATTCTGATGAGGTTTTTTTTTTTCTTTCAGTGACCAAGAAAGAAAAGATTGTGCTTTGTAAGAACTTAAGTCCTTTAGAGCTAGTCCATGGACTGTTTAGCATAGTTAATTCCAGAGGTCATTCAGCCACTGTTAACTAAAGAAATATATGGGAAGAAAAAGCTGTGAAGGGTTGTACCTTCCTATTATGAAACACAAAATCGTGGTAGTCACATATGTGGCAAAAATAAACATTAAGGAGTCATAAGCACTGCAGTAAGAACTGGTGATTTGTAAAACGTTGTGAGTTCTTATTTTATTTTTATAAAAATCCCTGGGACGATCTAGAGCTGTGTCACAGGGTATTAAGTATCCATACACAGAACTCACAAAAGGTATGCTTGAAAGTCTTATTTCACATCTGTATAATTATCTTACCTCACTCTATATGTTCAAATACATGGTGTCTGGTAACTTAGGCCAACCATGCGGGGCAGGTGGGTGACCACAGCCAACAAACCAAGGAGGAAACCGAGGACTCTGCAGGGTTCAGGGACTCCCTTAAGTAAGATTGGAAGTTAAGTTTTGGCACTAATGCTCGAATGTGGATCTACTGACTCCAGATCCCACACCCTTTTTCCTTTAAGGAACTGATTCTCTTTGATTATTATTCTTTAGTCTCATCAATATGTAATTAATTCTTTAATTTTTCCCTTCATGCCAAGGGAGGCCTGGCATGGGTAATCCAAATTGGAGAAAAAGCGTCATGTATTTTTCTTGAAGCCTTTTTACCTTTATTAGATTTGGGGCTTGTGTTGATACTAAAATTTGGTGACGCCCCCGCTGATTAGCATTGGTTAGTTAAAGAGAGCAATTCTGTCTCAAAGTGAAGGCTTACCCAAGGTTTAAAAACCTGATTGGGATAATCTCCCGGTGGTTGTCCTGTCTATAAGTAAGGGGTAATTATATTAGTAATATCCAAGAAAATAAGTATGAGCCATGCATTTGATTCTGTGCTTTACAAATAAATCTGTTCTTTGACTTAAATAGGTATACATTTCTGTGTCTTAGTTAATTCTACATCTAAGCTTCTGAAAATGCATTGTGATATTTTAATACAAGTTTAAGGGTTTTTGTGAAATAGTAACAAAATGTCTTTATAGTAGCAACTAAAATGGTAAGTTAGTTCCCTTCATCCATTTTATGAGAGCTAGCAAGTTATCATTGGCGTACGTTATTTATTATTATAATGCTAAGAGTTTCCAAGTTCCATGTATGTTCTTTGGGCTCTGAATTTGCCTTGCTATCCATGTCTACCCAGCTGTCTTGCCTTCACATTCCTGTGAACTTAGTTGCTTGAGGTGGTGTCCTAAAGAAGTTCTTGGAGTTGTACCATGGGCCAAAGTCTGAAACCTTATCATTTTATAGTACAACACACCTTTTCTCATGGTGGGTGTGGTCCATGGAGGACTCTGGTTTGCTCATAGGGAGCAATATTGAATTGACTCCTGTGTAGAAGAGGAAGAGAGTTAAAATTAAATTCTTATTTGACATCAGAGATTGGAGATTAGGTATTTGTGCTGTTAATGTAGTGTGCTTCCAGAAAATCATGTAAACTCTAGGGCAGAAATAAGTGCTGAACGTAGGATGATAGCAGATGGCTTTAAGGTGGGGATTCAATATGAATAGCTCTTATTTTATTAATTTGACGTATTAGCTTTGGTGCCTACTTTGTGAAATTCATTGGGTTGTCAGCTCTGAGGAAGAACCTTTTTTATTCATTTATTTGTTGTCTTAGTATAGTCCGGGCTTGCGGCCAGTGCTCAGGAAGTGTTTCCCCCATAGTGTGCTCAGTTTGATTTAACAGAGTAAACATGGTGCCATCCTCAGTCTCCAACCTTGTATTTTATATTCAATCTATAACCTTTTTTTTTATATAATTTTATTTATTTATTTATTTTTTTCCCCCAAAGCCCCAGTAGATAGTTGTATGTCATAGCTGCACATCCTTCTAGTTGCTGTACGTGGGACGCGGCCTCAGCATGGCCAGAGAAGCGGTGCATCGGTGTGCGCCCGGGATCAGAACCCGGGCTGCCAGCAGCGGAGCGCGTGCACTCAACCGCTAAGCCATGGGGCCGGCCCTGTAACCTTTTAATAGTAAGATATTTCTTGATGTTGGAGGAAATAAATAATAGTTTTAGTGAAAATTAAAAAGGTTCTTGGGCCGGCCCCGTGGCTTAGCAGTTGAGTGCATGCGCTCCGCTGCTGGCGGCCCGGGTTCTGATCCTGGGCGCACACCGATGCACCGCTTCTCTGGCCATGCTGAGGCCGCGTCCCACGTACAGCAACTAGAAGGATGTGCAGCTATGACATACAACTATCTACTGGGGCTTTGGGGGAAAAAAATAAATAAATAAATAAAATTATATAAAAAAAAAGGTTCTTAGTCACTGTTGGGTTAGAGGGAGTTTGGAGAAAAATACCTTCTTGGTGTTATCATGTCAGAAGTATTAATCAACTAATTTAGAATGGTTCTGAGCCCAAGAACTATGCAAATAGAACTATGCAGATGTAATTCTCTACCCTTTCAGGACACAGTGTGAGGGATGTGTGTACGCACCATAAACGTGAAACAGGCTACAAGCGTTGCTTACCCTCAGCTTGGAGCCCGTAGGGCTCCCCAGTGCCTGAGGGACACGTTCATATTCCTCTGAATGGGTTGGAGCCCGCAGGCTGGCCTGTTTCCCTGTCTGACCTCATCTGCCTCTGTCCGCTGCATGAGCCCTGTGTGTGAAACTTGCTTCTCTCAACTCTTCAAGACTTGGCACTATCAGGACCAAGCCTTTCTTGTGGTGTGATTCGGATGGCTTCTGTTTAATGGTGTTTTCAGACCCACCCTTGAGGCTCTTGTTTCCTGTTCTGTACAGATGGTTTGGCACTTAGAGCACACTGTCTGGTCTTTTTCTGCAGCTAGGCTGTGAGGCCCCCCAGCCGCCTGCCTGCACTGCCCCAGCACACAGGAAGCCTTCAGTATGTGATGGCCATTCCTGGTGGTGAGGCAGTGTAAAAGAGAAAGATCCTGGGTGAATTGGAGGCTATTTTGGCCCTGTGTGCTTTGCCAGGGGAGGGAGAATGATGGTGTTGGCTTCTTTTGGAGAAATTCATGACCCAAGAGAGCTATGGAGGAAAGGTCACAGCTCTATTTTGCCTTTCCCTGATTTCCAGAATACCACTTCATCATGGACTGGAGTTTAGAAACTTCAGTGGCTCTCCATTGCCTTCAGAATCAAATGTTAGTCTAACATTTAAGTCTTTATACCTTTCCACTCTTATCTCCCAGTGCTCTTTAGGCAGCCGGCTCCATTCACCATTTCCCATATATGTGGGAACTTTGTCCTTTGCTCACTTTCTCCTCTCTTCAGCCCTTTGCTCCATTCTAAGCCCTTTCCACTTT
Organism: Ceratotherium simum simum; assembly: GCF_057802395.1. Lineage (NCBI taxonomy): Eukaryota > Metazoa > Chordata > Mammalia > Perissodactyla > Rhinocerotidae > Ceratotherium > Ceratotherium simum. Next base: position 13,802,774 of record NC_141915.1, read on the forward strand.
CAAAGACCACAGAGAAACATTTAGCAGTAGCATGGAGTTTGGGAAAGGCTTCACCAAATCAAGCCTTGAGAGACTGGAAGAATTTGCCAGGCAAAAGAAGAAAGGGATATTCCAGTTGAAAGGTACAGCATGTGCAAATATAATGAGGTGAGAGAGAGCATGGCATATTTTGGGAATGGTACTCCTTTGGTGCCTGGTCTAGAGTCTGAGTTGGCTGGGACCTTAGTAACCATTGCATGTGACCTCTTCCCCTCCCTTTCCCCATAAAGGGATCCCTTGTGTAACATTCTGGACAGATGTGTTAGCCCGTTAACAGTATCAGCGAGTTTGCTGCTTTATGAGTCTACCCATTCCCCTGTTCTTCTTTAGATTGAGCTTGAGCACTGGGCCCTGGAGTCAGCCTGCTTGTGGGCACATCCTAGTTCCACCATCCTCAAGCCATGTGACCTTGATTGACTTACATGACCACTCTGTGTCTCCGTTGCTTCACCTATAAAATGAGCATAATAATAATATCTACCTTGTATAGTTGGTGTGAGGATTCAATGAATTAGTTCCTGTAAAGCATCTAGAACAGTGCCTGGCACATGCTTAGTGTCAATAAATGTTGCTGTGAGTGGTGGTATTTTTCTCTGTTGTTCCAGCTCTGCACTAGGATTGATTACTCCATCTTCTGTGTGACAGCCCTTTCAGTACTTAGACATGGAATGTGAGACAGTCTTACAGATGAGTAAACTGAGGCCTTAAATGGATAGGTGGCTCTCTCAGCCGACAAGTGGCAAACCTGGGACCAGATCCAGGTCTTTTGACTTCTGATGGAGCTTATTTCTCCCAAGTTGAACCCACATGTGACTATATATATAAGCCTGGTGCATTGCATTCTGCTGGTCTGAGCCCATGCTTCTAGTCTATGATGATTTTGACACAGTCTTCTGTATGCATCATGGTCTTGATCCCAGTAGTAGTTAAGGTTAAACAGGAATGGTCTGAGCCCTGTCCTGTGCTGCCCTCAGGCCAAGGCAAATGGGTGGAAATCTGCAGTCAGCCAGCCCTCTTTTCTGTCTCTTGTCTGTAAGGTGGATCAGTAATAGCTTTCTAACTAGATTGTAATACCAGTTCTTTGCAGTTTACTGGGCATAGTCTTGTTCATGCAACATTTGGATCCTCACAACAAGCTGTGAAGAAAGGTTGGGCGGGAAGAGGAGTTGAAATTTAGAGAGGCCGAGAGTCTTGTCCCAGGTCTCACAGGGAGTACCCAGTAAATCTGGCCCCATACTCGAATCCAAATTTCCTCTTAGTCTGACTGTGTTATGCTTCTTATCTCCCACGCGCTGCCTAGCATAGTGCCTGCACTGGGGTGCTGCCCGAATCGTTAATGTGTGGATGGCAAAGCACGCAGCGGGTGTGAGAGGAGGAGACCTGAGTCAGGAGAGGAGGAAGACTACAGCAGATGAGGTTGCTGTCTGCACGGAGATGGGTGTTGGCTCTGTGGAAATGGGGGGCTTGCTCTGTTTTTGGAAAGGCAAAGATCGACAACTTGCTTTACTTTGCGCTGTTAGACTAGACCTAGTGCATCGAGCTGAGTTTTGGGCCCCACATTCCAGGGCAATGAGTTTCAAACTGCCCCTTCAGTGGGTTGGAAATCTATTTAGTGAGCGTTAACCTGCATGTTAACAAATGCAACAGAATAGAATGGAATAGAAAATATCAGAGTACATTGTATTCGATAAGAGAAGAATTAGATTGTTTCACAAAACTTTTATATCAATTATAAGTATACAGGGTCATGATACAAAATGTATTTCTTATAGTGGATCAGCCAATGAAACTTGAGAAGCACTGCTCTGAGGTTTATTGTCAAACTGGAGGGATCTCAGAGGAGACAACCAGGATGGGAATGAGACTAAAACCATACCAGATAGAGAACTGGTAGAAGGAATGGAGAGTTCAGGGAAACTCAGAGGACCTGATCACTGTTTTAAATGATCTGCAGGCTGTTTGGGGGCAGAGGGAGCAGATGTGTGCTAAATGGCCCCACAGGGTGGTAACATCAGGGAGGCAGATTTTCATTCATTATATAGAGAAGAGGGTTGTTGCTATCAGAACTGGCCAGAACACATGAGATTCCCATCACCAATGTGTGTCACAGAAACCCTGGAGAAGAGGTTCAAGCAGTACAAAGGCACATATTTTAAGAGATTTGTAGGTCCATTCAAATATGAGAGCTTATATAGATCTGGGGTGATCAGCCCCCTCCACCCTTAATATTCTCCAGTGGCCTCATGGTACCCTTACTGTGAGATCTGAGCTCAGCCTGGTTGGCCAGGCTCTCTCTATTTTGACCTCTGTCCATCTCCTCATCTCCTGCCCCTGCCTCCTTTCCAGCCACACCAAGCAGGCCATAGTTTTCACAATCTGCCATGCACTCAGTGTCTGTGCTCACACTCTGTTCCCTCTACCCAGGGTGGCCTCCCTGTCTTCATATGCTTGCAGATTCCTGGTTATTCATTAAAGCTCAGTTCAAGGTTCGTTTTCACAAGGCTGTTTTCCCTGAACGCCACTGCCACTCCTAGGTTTCTGGCCTTTGGAGTGTGTTAGCTCATGGTTGATGCGTGGGGTCTCAAATCGTACCAGGATTCAAATCCAAGCTCCCTCACTTACCAGTACTAACCACGTGGCCTTGAACAATGTGCTTAACCTCTGTGTCCCTCACTAGTAAAAAGATAGTTCCTACCTTTAGGGTTGTTGTGGGAGATATGAGTTGATCCAGATGAGGTGCTTAGAATTCTGCCTGGTACCTAGTAAATGCTCGGTGAACATTAGCTATTATAGTTGTTTGTGCTGTTACTTCTGTTAGAATTATCACACCTATCACATTGCTGCTGTTGGTCTACAGATCTGTCTTCTCCTAGGCCGTGAGGATTTTGGAGGGCACGGACTATACCCTGTTCATCTTAATATGCACAAAGCCAAGCATGGGGTCAGGTCTATAATGGGTGCTTATCAGATAGTGTTGAATGAGTACATGAGTCAATTAGGTTCTGTGAAGTCCTGTGAAACAAACTAGATGTTAAGTGTTAGATTTTAAAACCTGTACATTTCTTTTTCTTTTTCTTCTTCTTTTTTTTTTTGGTGAGGAAGATTGACCCTGAGCTAATATCTGTTGCCAGTCTTCTTTTTGCTTGAGGAAGATTGTCACTAAGCTAACATCTCTGCCAGTCTTCCTCTATTTTGTGTGGGGGTTGCTGCCACAGCATGGCTTGATGAGTGGTATAGGTCTGCACCTGGGATCCAAACCTGTGAACCCCGGGCCGCCAAAGTGAAGCTCATGAACTTAACTGCTATGCCACCAGGCCAGCCCCACTTGTACATTTCTTTAAGGACAGTTTCTGAGTGTTAGGAAATTACATATTTATTTGGTGAAGCTGTTAGCAACACTTTTCTGATTTTTTTCTCACCCAAAATGTCTTTGTTTTTATTTCTTTGAAAATTCTTTTTATCATATTCATTAACTATTGACAGATCAACAGAGTCTGTTAAAAATAGCAAAAATGTCACGGTTTTTATAGCCTTGCTTATAAAGAATTTTTATCATCAATAAATAGCAGGAGTTGTGTAGGAAGTTGGGAACCAGTAGCACTTGAAATGCAGGTAGCACTTGAAGTGCAGAAGTTTTGGTGGAAGTAGGACTTGAGTGCTCCCTTGAGATTTAGAGAGGGTGAGTCTCAGTTTTAAGGTTGATATTGAGTTAACGTGGGCAGAAGGTGTTGAGAGCAAGTTTTATAGATGGAGCTAAAAGAGAGGGTTTCAGAACTTGGTCTCCAGACTGCAAGGAACCCAAGGGGTTGTCTGGTGAAAGGAAGGAGAATGGAGTTGTGGGAAGAACATGAGCTCTGGAGACCTGGAATCAAATACTAGCTGTGGGACGTTGGGCAAGTTGTCTGACCTCTCTGTACAACTGTAAAATGGGGAGGTTGGTAGTAATAGTGACAGTAATACTACTGTTAGGAATAAATAATATTATGCACAGTGCCTGGAATTTAGCGAGTGCTCAAATATTAATTCAGAGCTTCCCAAACTGTATGTCATTCCCAACTGAATGGGTTACAACTGTACTAATTCCCTCAGACCTTGAGTCTTACAAATAGTATTTTCTCACTATGCTATAATGTGACAAAGTTGAGAAGTAGCTATGATCTGGTACTATAGTAGTCACACCATGGGGCCTCAGGGCAGACAGAGGCTGTGCTTCTGGTCTATCTCCCTCCACACTCATTGGCTCCACTTTTTATACTAGGGTTGTGCTTAAAATTTCTTAATATTTAAAAATTCCCCTTTATTATTACAAAAGCAATGTATATAGATTGCCATATTATATATATCATATATATTATTATATATCATAATATTTAAAAATTCCTCTTTATTATTACAAAAGCAACGTATATATATTGCCATATTATAAATATCAAGATGATAATTAGGTGTTTTTTTTTTTTTTAATCATTTTATTTTATTATTTTTTTAAATTTTTTTTATTTATTTGTTTTTTTTCCCCCAAAGCCCCAGCAGATAGTTGTGTGTCATAGGTGCACATCCTTCTAGTTGCTGTATGTGGGACGCGGCCTCAGCATGGCCGGAGAAGCGGTGCGCCGGTGCGGGCCCGGGATCCGAACCCGGGCCGCCAGTAGCAGAGCGCGCGCACTTAACCGCTAAGCCACGGGGCCGGCCCAATAATTAGGTGTTTTGTTTTTGTTTTTTTGTTTTTTTTCTTTTACTAAGTGGGAAGTGCATATTTGCTTTTTTCCAAACTAGCATGAGGTCATTCTCTAATATTCTTTTGTAGCCTACTTGTTTCAGTTAATGGTCTTCACTTTTCCATGTCAGTTCATTTCTGTTTAATCTAATACCTAGTCCATATTCAAATATATTCACTTGTCCCAGAAATCTCCTTTTATGGCTGATATATCCAGTGTGTATAAAATTTTATTTAGTGAGAAGAAAGTATTACACTGCTTAAAAAAAAGTTTTAAAACTACTCATCCACGGGCCGGCCCCGTGGCTTAGCGGTTAAGTGCGCGTGCTCCGCTACTGGCGGCCCGGGTTTGGATCCCGGGCGCGCACCGACGCACCGCTTCTCCGGCCATGCTGAGGCCACGTCCCACATACAGCAACTAGAAGGATGTGCAGCTATGACATACAACTATCTACTGGGGCTTTGGGGGAAAATAAATAAATAAATAAAATTAAAAACAAAAAATACTCATCCAGTCCATCTCATGCTTGAGATGGATACTCTTTAAAATTTTTGATTTTTATTCTTATCCCTCACACAGTATAGAGTCCATGAGACTTGTACAAAAGCAGTGGTCCCCTGCTCTCCTACTCCAGTGTCTTACTCCTCAAGGATAATCACTTTTCAGCTCTTGAGCTGGTTCTTTACTATTTACCTCTATATCGCCACATAACATGTTCATGTTACTTCTTTATGTGTTTTCAGTTTTAGGCTCTATCCATTTTATTTCCACCATAGAAGATGAGACTTCTGTCCTGTCTTGTCCTTGCCCACACCTGCACATCTTCTGTCCTCCCAGTGGACTTGCTTCAATTTTGTTTAATTGCTCTTGATGTTTATATTATTACGATATGTAAATTCTATATGTAGCTGAGCTGTGTAGTATTCCATGATTACTTTTCCTTTCTCATACATCTTTCTATTTTCTCTGGATTAACAATTGAATTGATATTCTTCTTTTGCTTAAATTTTGTTTTTTATCAATAATTTAATCCCAGATTTTCTGCCAGTTGTCTAAATCTCTTCTAACACAAACATTCAGTATGTTCAAATACATGGTATTCTATCGGTGTCATCTTCTCGAAGTTCTGTTTCCCAGAGCCTTCTGACCTACTTTACTCTGGACTTGGTGTTCTCTAGGTTTGCTGTGCAGGTGTCGTCTTGGAATCTCCATCATCCCGGGGATTCATTTTCTCTCTTGGTTGGATCCCGTACTTCCTCTTTCTTGGCATACTCCTTCGTTCTGGTGGCCACATCCTCTAGTAGCTTTCTGAATACGGGAGCGTTAAGTACTTCAGTTTTTGAGATCCTTGCATGTATAAGAATGTCTTTATTTTACTCTTTCACAGTGGATGATATTTTGGCTGAGTATTGCCTTCTGGGTTAGAAAGACTGCCCGCAGAATGTTGAAGGACTGCTCCCATTGCCTTCTGGCTTCCAGTGTAGCTGCTGAGTCAGTCCCATTCTGATTCTTGACCTCTTACATGGAAACTGTGTTTTCTTTCTGGAATTGGGAACTTCTCTTTCCTCTCAGTGTTGTGAAATTTCGTTATGATGTGCTTTCATCCATCACATAGCGTATTCAGCCTGTTCATTCTCAAAACTCATGTCCTTCGGTTTGGGGAAATTATCTGGAATCATAGTGGTTGTGATTTTCTCCCCTCCATTTTCTGTGTTCTCTTTTTTCTGGAACTCATGTTATTTGGATGTTGGACCTCCTGGCCTGGTCTCCTGATTTTCCTTCTCTTTTCTTTCTCACTTCCCATCATTTTGACTTTTCGCTCTACTTTCTGAGTGCTTTGGTTAACTTTATCTTCTAGCCTATTGAGATTTATCTTCCAAAATCTATTGAGCTTTTCATTTTGTCATGATATTTTCATTTTCAAGAGCTTGTGAAAATTTTCTGACTTGCCTGTTTTTAATAATGGTACACCCTGCTCTTCTTTCATGACTGTAGTATCCTTTTCTGTTAGATAGTGGTGGGGCTACACAACTCTGCAGATACTAAAACCTACTGGATGGGCCGGCCCCATGGCTTAGCGGTTAAGTGCGCGCACTCCGCTACTGGCGGCCCAGGTTTGGATCCCGGGCGCGCACCGACGCACCGCTTGTCCGACCATGCTGAGGCTGCGTCCCACATACAGCAACTAGAAGGATGTGCAGCTATGACATACAACTATCTACTGGGGCTTTTGGGGAAAAATAAATAAATAAAATTATAAAAAAAAAACAACAAAAAAACCTACTGGATTGTGTACTGTAAAAGAGTGAATTTTATGGTATGTGAATTATACCTCAGTAAAGTTGGTATTAGGAATATCTTTTAAAATATTTCTCTGAAGATATTAATGATAATCATTTTTTTAATAATTTTATTTATTTATTTATTTTTGCCCCAAAGCCCCAGTAGATAGTTGTATGTCATAGCTGCACATCCTTCTAGTTGCTGTATGTGGGACACGGCCTCAGCATGGCCGGAGAAGCGGCGTATCGGTGCACGCCCGGGATCCGAACCCGGAACGCCAGCAGCGGAGCGCGCGCACCTAACCGCTAAGCCACGGGGCTGGCCCATAATGATAATCATTTTGAAGTTTCCTTTTCCTTGCATAGTCCTTTCTTTTCTCCAAGTCGCTTTTTTTCTGTTTTGTATTGTTTCCTCAATTGTCTAGTGGTCCTGGGCTGTCCGCTGATCTTAAAGTATGGCCGACTAAAAGGTGGATGCTCAATGCGTCTGGCTTGTTGACCAGTGGACCTCACTATTAGATGAACTGTCTGGGCCCTTTCATTGGGAGCTCTCCAGTGCCACTATCTATAGGTCTGTTCTCTTGGGCTTGTCAGATGCCCCAGAGAAGACTCTTTCAGTCTCTTGCCAGGAGGATATGAGAGTAGCTGCCTGCATTCTGAGAGCTCTAGGGGAAGGTTGAGTCTTAAACATTTAGCATATAAACCTTAATCCCCTTATTTTTAGTATAGTATTCACATTTTCATCTGTGCCTGATATTTCCCAGTCCAGAGACTCTTTGCATTACTCTTTCCAGAGAATCAACCTCTCAGTCTTCAGCCAAGATTGGGGAGAAGATCTGGTATCTGTTTTTTTCAAATGGGAAATTTTAAACATAACGTAGAGATAAGAGTAGAAAGAACTGGGGCCAGCTGGTGGCGTAGTGGTTAAGTGTGCGTGCTCCGCTGTGGTGGCCTGGGGTTCGGATCCCTGGTGCACACCGATGCATTGCTTGTCAAGCCATGCTGTGGCGGCGTCCCATATAAAGTGGAGGAAGATGGGCACGGATGTTAGCCCAGGGCCAGTCTTCCTCAGCAAAAAGAGGAGGATTGGCATGGATGTTAGCTCAGGGCTGATCTTCTTCACAAAAAAAACAACAAAAAAGTCCCACATACCTATTAGCCAGTTTCAACAATTACTAACGCAAGGTCAGTTTTATTTCAGCTACTTTCTTCTCCAAATTATTATTATTATTTTTTTAAACATATGTTTTATTTTCTAGTTGGATTCTTCTTCAGTCTTTTTTTTTATTTTTTTGGCCCTGAGCTAACATCTGTTGCTAATCCTCCTCTTTTTTTTTTTGCTTGAGGAAGATTGTCCCTAAGGTAACATCTGTGCCAGTCTTCCTTTCTTTTGTATGTGGGACGCTGCCACAGCATGGCTTGATGAGCAGTGCATAGGTCCACACCCAGGATTCAAACCGGTGAAGTCCAGGCCGCCAAAGCGGAGCATGCGAGCTTAACCACTATACCACCAGGCCAGCCCCTCCTCCAAATTATTTTGAAGCAAATATTTTTCATCCACAAATATTTCATTTCATCCCTAAATATTTCCTTATGTATCTCTAACAGATAAGAACTCTTTAAAAAAAACACACAATCCCACTGTCACCCTTTTCCCCTTAAAAAAAGAGAAAAACTCCAGTGATTCCTTAAGATAAGTGTTTATCCAATCAGTTCTAACTGCTTTTTAAAATAGCCTCTCCGCCAGTTACGTCCACTTTCAGTAGTGCCTATTGCCACCGACTCCTAAGTCTTGTGGAGTCCTGCAGTGCAAAGCAGCTTACTTCTCAACTTTGCCCAGTGCCAGTTTAGGATTCCACTTTCTAGGTCAACCAACTTGGTACTACTCATCCATCTGCTTCCCAGCTTCCAGAATTTTGTTGCTGTTGCATCATTTCCTATTCTCTTTGTCCTTGTGCTTTAAAAAAAATAAATCCCTTTATAATATTGTCTTAGTGGGATTTCAGGAGAGAACAGAGGTAAATGCATTTGTTCAGTATGACTTCTTTGAACACTCCTGCTGGCTGGTTGTCTAGCTGTTACTCTGAAGCCTTGAGGGATGGGGTGGGCATGCCTTCCCAGAGCCTCCTAATCCATCTAATCCATCTTTATACCCCACCGATGGCGGACAAATCCATCTTCATGATGAGCTTTTCCCTCTAACTTCTATCTAATGACCCTAATTCTAACTGCTCCTTCCCATGACAGCCCATCAGATATTCGAAGAGAAGGATTCTGTTATTCCCAGTCGTCTTCCACCGTCCTTCACCTGTTCCTCACAGGGCAGTTGCTAGTCTTCTCTCTGTCATGGTCTCTTTCCTCTGATCTCTTCTATTTCATTTCCTTTTGTAGCTTCCAAACTAAACTCTGATTGAGTCTAATCAGAAAAGAAAAGAATGATATCTTCTCTCCTTTTGAACATTATACTTTGATTAGTGTAGCCTTTTTTTTTTTTTTTAAAGATTTTATTTATTTATTTTTCCCCCAAAGCCCCAGTACATAGTTGTCTGTCATAGCTGCACATCCCTCTAGTTGCTGTATGTGGGACGCGGCCCCAGCATGGGTGGAGGAGTGGTGCCTCAGCGCGCACCCGGGATCCGAACCCGGGCCGCCGGCAGCGGAGCGCACGCACTTAACCGCTAAGCCACAGGGCCGGCCTGTGATTAGTGTAGCCTTTGATCCTATTAACTTCTTGGATAATCTTGTCAGCTTGAGTAGAGGCAAAAAGAATGCTGCAGTCTTTCTGTCACATGTTGCTTCTGAACTCTGTCCCCCATCCTGCATTTATGTCCATGGTTTTTGGACCCAAACGCAGGAATTTGCATATGTTCGTGTTAAATGCTACATTGTTCAGAGGTCTGTGATGGAAATAAGGGTACTTGTGTCAGTCATGAAACCTCAATGGGATATTTCCATATTTCATGAAGGAGGGAAATAAGGAAAGGGCAGGAGTTTTAAGGAAGAGAGAGGATTACTTAGAAGAAAGGGTAGAAGACTGCTAAAGTATGTCATGGTGAGGGATGTCTGTGAGTTGAGTGTATCAGCGCCACTGATGAGGGAGGGGTTGAGATCTGGGGAGAGGAGGCGGTTGCTAAATGAGGAAAGTCTTGTGGGATGAGAGGGCATGGGGTCAGGGACAAGGGAGGAGGTAACATTGCAGATTAGAAAGGAACAGGGGAACACTTTGCGCTGCTGATGTGCTTTCACCGTATTGGGCTCTGTTCAAATGTTACTTAATCCAGGCAGCAGCCTATGAGTTTGGTAATATTTGCTCCATCTTTCAGATCTAGAAGCTGAGGCTTATAAAGGTAAAGAAATGTGTATAAAGTCACATAGCCAGTTAGTGACAGAGCAGGATTTAAACCAAATCCCATGCTGTACCCGGTTCCGCAGATGGCCAACATGGGCAGGGAGCAAGTCAGGTTATGGTAAAAGGTGAGTGAAAACAGGTCTGTAGAGCAGATAAATCAAGTTAGCTCTTGTGTCCAAAGAGTGTTTACAAGGAAAAGTCCAGTGAAACCTGAGGTGCTACTCTAAGCCAGTTCTTTCTCATTCTTGCTTTTTATTTGACACTTTGTAACCACTTGAAAGATTTTGCTATGGTTGCTTTGTTCTGAAATTATTTAGGGGAAGGGGAATTACTCTCTTGAAGGAGAGATGAGATGATAAAATTGTGTATACATGTAGCAATACTTATATACATGTATTCTGCAAAGCATACTGAGTTACCATACTGAATTTGTTTGTTCTTTGAATGATATATAAAGGTTTTTCCTCTTGCCCCTCCCCCAGCAAATCCACTGGTCTTGAGAATTGTAAAAAAAAAAAAAAAAAAAAGAAAGAAGAAGAAAAAATTATTCAAGATTTGGAACAGACCTGATTTTCTTGCATCTCTTATCTTGTAGGCCTTTGCCCAGTTTGATGCTGAGGGTGATGGTACAGTTGATGCTGAGAACATGTTGGAGGCCCTCAAGAATTCCAGTGGAGCTAATCTCCAGGGGGAGCTGAGCCACATCATCAGACAACTGCAGGCTTGTTCTCTTGTTCCAGGTGAGGCTCTCATCTGAGTGCTGAAGGCTAAATGTCTATCTTCACTCATACTGTGAGCTCCATAAGGGCAGGGCCCTTCTCTTTTATTTCTACTGTGTCCTGACAGCGTATTTTTTGGCACATGGTAGGCAGCTAGTGTGTTTTTTTTTAGAAAGCTATCACTCTGAAATTTAAGTAAGAGTAAAACTAGCTTAAAATAAGCAATACTTCTTTATTGTACCTATGAAGACACTTTGTCTGTGTTTTCACATGGTTTCTTTTGGGGCTCAGAAGACAGAATCAAAATAAAATTACCCTCTTTGTTTTTCCAGTGAGAAAACAATTGAGTTTGAAAGGAAAAAAAACTTTACGTATCATCCTTTCAGTCTCAGTTGATCTTATCTGAGAACTTTTCCTGCTCTGTGCATTTGGTGTGGTAAAACCTAGCATAAAGCCTAGCTAGGGCAGCAACAGAGGCAAGATAGATTTGATAGACGCATAAGTGTACATCTGATTGCCCTTGACCTCTCTGGCTTACTGCTGAGGATATACTGAGCTAAGCAAGGATGGTTTCTGTATATTAATGACAACTGCACATTTCCATTTTTCCTCAAATTCTCTTTAATTATGTAATTTTTATAGAGCATTATAGGTAACCTGTACATGTTAACCGTTTTCCTACTCATGGCAGTTAAAATTATGCTTTGAATTATGTTTAGCTAACTTATATCTTGACATTTACGTATTACTCCCACTTTTGCATTGCCAACATGTGGATAGCATCAGGAGCTTTATTTGGACACCTCAAACAGATGTTTTGGGAGGAGAGGAAAGGGGAGGAGACCAGGGAATCCACGAGCAGATAATACTTAACACACTGTTGCTCTGGGTAACTGTGGAGAGAGGCAGAAATTAGGTTAGAAAAATTTGGAGTCCAGATCCCGAGGCACTTGCATAGCAGGGTTGTGACTTAGGACTTTCTACTCAAAATTTTCTATCAACAGCCAACTTAGAAGAATTGTTTTATCACAGTCTTAGGGTGAATCTTGGTAAGCTGAGTTTGTCTCTCTGGTGGGATTTCAGTTTCCTAGTCCCTTTTTCTTTTTCTTTGTGAGGAAGATTAGCCCTGAGCTAACACCTGTCACCAATCTCCCTCTTTTTTGCTAAGGAAGATTGGCCCTGGCCTAACATCTGTGCCCATCTTCCTCTACTTTATGTGGGACGCTGCCACAGCATGGCCTGATAAGCGGTGTGTAGGTGGGCGCCCGGGATCCGGACCCCAGGCTGCCGCAGCAGAGCGTGCACACTTAACTGCTACGCCAGGGGCACGCCCCTCCTAGTTCCTTTTTCTAATGTGGACTGAAACTTGTTTCTTTTGTATCTCGTTGTATTGGTGCTTAGTGTTTAAAAGAGAGATGGCATCTTTACTAAATTCATTGCTTGTTTTAGCATATGGAAAAAAATTTCCCATTACAAGAATCAGTCTTTTTTTTCACATGGGTTCTGAGCACATCAGTGCAGCATCAGCAGTGTCGTAACGCGAGGTTTGGGTATTACTGTGGGAGTCTGCTAAGAGAAGAGAAGCTAAAAGGAGGGCAAGGGATGCATAGACTTGAGTCTTGGGAAATCAAACCTGTGTCTCTAGGTTTGTTTAGGGGGCATAGTTAAAATGGGCTGCTTTAGTGCAAAATTTCTCCTTAGCCTCATGTTTTTTCTTAAAAATTAATGCAAAGTTTCATTCTGCTCTAATACAATCTGTTTGGTTTACACTTAAAAACAATTCTCCTGTGGACTTCTAGGGTCTTGCTCTAGGCGCTGCTTACATGAATGTGTTCCGTTTGTGAAAGTTCGTCAAGCGATACAGTTATGGCTTTTTGTTATGTTTGTTGTGACTCATTAGAAAGTAAATAAAATAAAATAAAATCCCCCCAAATCTACAAGTGTATATATCTGAGCCCCAGGAAAAGCTGCTATGTTTAGCCTCTCTTCACTTAACCCTAACACTCCTCTGGGTTATGGGCACCTCAGTTCAAGGCATATTATTGTAGGTTATGAGGAACCATGAAAAGATTTTAAACAGGGGTAGACACTGTCTGTTTTGTGTTTTTGTAAGATTACTTGAGTTAATGCCAGACAAGGGCAGCCAGGGGAGCCACCTAGGAAATCTGGATAGGTGTATGAACGGGAGATATTGAGGCCAGGGCCTGGGCAGTGGCCAGAGGGATATACAGGTGGGGCAGACTCCAGAGGAGTCACACTGAGAGAAAAAACTGGGGTGGTGGAAGGAGCACCTGGAGGCAGTGCAAGGGGGTGTTTCCAGTCCTACCCCTTTTTTGTTTTCTTGGTGTGTTGCCTGAGCCTCATTTTCCTCAGTTGTAAAAGCAAGGATACCAGTACCTTTGGTGCCTTTCCTGCACTCATCCCCCCAACTCCCCTTGTTGTGAGGACCGAGATGATGTGTGTGGAAGTATCTCATAAACTGTCCATGTCATCGGAAACTGTGGTCAGGGTAGTGGTTGTATTATTATCGTTGTCTTACATAGCTTAGTATAAAAGCAGTTATGCTTTTACTCTCTAATGCAATAAACTTTATTCCTAGCCCATATTCTGTATGCAAAACTTCTTTAAAAACTTCTAGTTAGTATTTAAGTGCTTATAAATTGTTAAAGCTTGGATTGAAACAAATAATCATTATTCTAAGTCTTCTAAAATTCTGTTAAACTAAAATGAAATTAATTTTTAAATTGAGATTACCACTGGTTTATATCTTAAAAACTTGTTTAGATTTTTAAATGATTAAAGCTGAAAATATTGAAGATTCTTAATGGCTGCTTTTAATTCAGCCAATTTAGATAGGCCACCAGGCAGGGGATGTGGTAACTATTGTGGTGGGTTCCCCAAAACACCAAAAATGGATTTTGTCTGCTTAGGTTTCATAGACATATTTTCAGAGTCCAAGGAAGGCCTGGGTGTTCACTCATCAATGATTCTGCGCTTCCTGCACCGCAATCGGCTCCCTAGCACGGTCATCCCCTACCCCATGTTGGACCACTGCAATAACATGTGCACCATGAGGGCTTCTGTTCTGAAGGAGGCTCTGGATCAACTGGTACTGAAAGAAAAGGGTATGTGTGTGGGGGATGGGGGGTTGGGTCCTGAAAATGCTCTATCATCATTTCTTCCAAACATAGTGTTTATTAATAGGATGAGCCAACCCTTCTACCTGCCTTTATTTCTGAAAATATAGTAGTGAAAAATTTGTAGCATAAGAATGTGATCTGCTCATTCTTCCTTCCTCCCTTCCTTCCTTCCTTCCCTCTTTCTTAACACAACTGGTTTCTCATCATTCAGGTCTCTGCTCAGATGTGGTTTCAGGGAGACCTTTCCTTGTTACTCTGTCTAATTAATGCCACCCTTCTCCACCTTCTGGTCTCTATCACTTCTGCAGGTTTAATGGTCTAAATGGCACTTATCATTATCTGAGGTTATAGCATTATTATTTACTTGCATTTTGTCTGTCTCGTTCGAGCCATTCTCCTTAGCCCCTGGAACTGTGCCTGCCACACAGTAGGTCCTCCATGAGTAGTTGTTGAATAAATGAGGAAAGCCACTACAGACTCACTTAGTGATGGCAAGAGTGTTTGATAAAATGAATAAACAGGTCCGTGAACATCATAGAGTCCAGAAATAGACCCAAGTTCATGTGGGAATGTAGTACCAGATGTAGTCAGCCTACAAATCAAGATGGGAAGGTGGATTAGTCAACAGGTGAGATTAGGGCAGCTGGTTAGCCATTTGGAGAAAAAACTAGATTCTTAGCCCATTGCATTCACTAAAATAAATTTCAGATGGATCAAGAAGTTAAAAGAAAACTGTACAAGTACTAGAAGAAAATAGTTCCACTTTGTAAAAATCCTGACGTGGGAAAACCTTTCTAACCAGGACATGAAACTCAGAAACTGCAAAAGAAAAGGTTAATAAATTAGGCTGTATGCACATTTAAAGTTGTGTATAGCAAGAAATATCATAAGCAGAGTCAAAAGACAAATGACATTCTAGGGAACGGAAATACATTTTGTAAGATATTATGACAGACTCCATTTTTAACTGACTCTGACCTCGGACAATTATGTAACTCTCTGCACCTTAGGTTTCCTTATCTCTAAAATGAATTAATACATGGAAGATTGCCTGGCTCACAGTAAACACTCAGTAAATAGTACCTATTAAATGTGTGTATAGGGCCGGCCCCGTGGCTTAGTGGTTAAGTGTGCGGGCTCCGCCACTGGTGGCCCGGGTTCGGACCCTGGGCACGCACCGACACACCGCTTCTCCAGCCATGCTGAGGCCGCGTCCCACGTACAGCAACTAGAAGGATGTGAAACTATGATGTACAACTATCTACTGGGGCTTTGGGGGGAAAAAATAAATAAATTATTTAAAAAAATGTGTGTATATATACTATAGAATGTATATAAAATATATAAAGAGATAAGAAGACTTGTGACCCAGTAGAAAATAGATGAAGGTTGGATCAGGTCACACTCAGAAACCCAAGTGGCTTACAAACAAGGTGCTTAAAAAGTCTCACTCATAATTAAAGAAATGTAAATTCAAACTATAAGACACCATTTTCTTCTCTTGGCATGGTTTTGCAAATATATCAGTGATTTAATTATTGTACTATAATGAGCTCATGGAGCAATCCTTGGCCAGTTTCTGCTTTATATGAGTTCTTTGGAGGGAGATTTTAAGAAACATTTATTTTTCTAGGGTCAAAGTGCCAGGCATATTTCTGTTAGATACTTTAAATGACTCCTTTTTTTTTCTCCTTTGTGGAAGAGATGTCGTATGATAAAACCTGATTTTCCTTGCAGAAAGCCCTGGAGATCTAATTAGAAGCCCAGAGATGGATAAACTCAAGTCAGTAGCAAAGTGCTACGCTTATATAGAAACGTCCTCCAACTCTGCAGACATTGACAAGATGACAAATGGAGAAACGTCTTCCTACTGGCAGTCAGATGGCAGTGCCCGCTCACACTGGATTCGGTGGGTGGTGTAATACCAAGTCTTGAGTGAAAGTCCAAGAAAATTACCTGCTTTCTTTCTCTTATCACATCAATGTGTTAAAAAAAAAACGTTATTTTTTAAAATTTCAGAATATTTTCTATTTAACTGCCTAATTGTTTTCTTGTTGTAAGAGACTATCTCTGAAGGTGCTTTAAGAATCAAGTAAAAAGAACCATGTAAAATCATGTAACCTGATTCATATATTCATAAACATGGGTAATTTCTTTACTTGGTATTTTAAGGGAGAAAATAGCATTGGACTAATATTTATGATACTGACTTCAGATCTTTTCACTAGTTTCTCAGGAACATTAGTATCACAAGGGGCAAGTAGTTTTCTTATGTCAGATTTGATTTTACTTTTTAAGATCCTTTCTGTACGTTTTAAAAATCTGTATGCAACTAAGTTGGCCAGTTTAGAAGAGGAGGAGGGAGTGAGATGGTCAAGAATATGGAGTGGAATTGATGATAGTAAGTTGTGATATTTCTAGAAGTTCTGAAGCTCCTATCTAGATTTTCACCTGTCCCTTCAGAGAATGGGCTAATTTCAGTTGGTGGAAAAAGAAATAATTGTCTTGTTTTCTCACAGAGGATATATATGACCTTTAGCCATCTAATTTATAGATGAGAGAATGTACTCAGTTCTTTGGATGCAGTTTAGAATTTGCTTCTTGCCAGGTAAAAGGATTTTGTTAGATTGTTCATATAGTACTTTACTGCCTATACTAATAGCTGAAAAGGAAATATAAGATTAATCTTGAACCAAAAGGAATTTTAGAGACTTGGCAAGGTTATAAGGACTTTGAAACTAACAGCGAGCATCTCAAGTTAGTTGCTTTTAAGAAAATCAGTCTTTGGGTGTATTAAATATCAGATCTTGGAGATGGGGCTGTGGACCCTGCCAGTTCTCGACTTATATAAACATTTGTAGTTTCTGCTCTCCATGTTTTCCAGTTTAAAAATGAAACCAGATGTTGTGCTTAGGCACCTGTCCATTGCAGTGGCTGCCACAGACCAGAGCTACATGCCGCAGCAGGTGACAGTAGCTGTGGGGAGGACTGCCGGCGATCTTCAGGAGATTCGTGATGTGCACATTCCCAGCAATGTCACCGGCTATGTGACACTGCTGGAAAATGCCAACGTCAGTCAGCTCTGTGAGTCAACCAAGATTCTTCTTGACCTTCTACCTAAGGGGATTGGGAGGGGACGGAGGAAGTAATATATATTAGCAGGAAGACCTCTGCAGTGGAGAAGCTGTTAGTTTTTCTCTGGAGATTTGATTTGCGTCTCATCATACACATGAAAGTGGTCATTATTTCATCTGTTCAGTGTTTTTAAAAGTTATAGAAAAGCAGTAAAGCCTTTTTTAGTTAAAAATATTTTATGCTTGTTTTCTTATTGGAAAATTAGAAAAATATAGATAAGCAAAAATTTCTCAAAATCCCACTACCCAGGGATTGTCACTGTGAATATGTTGATGTGGATCCTTCCAGACCTTTTCTTGTGTTTGCGTATTTATATGTGTGTGTGTGTGTTTGTTTACTCATACACATATATATATACACACACATTTTTTAAAATAAAAAATAGGGTTGTGTATATATATTTACATATCTTTTTTTTTACATACAATACATACAATTTACATACAATACATATCTTTTTACGAAAATGGTGATATTCTATGTGTGCTCTTTTGTAATTTTTTTAACATGTTGTCCTATCGTATATTCATGCTCACCTTTATTTAGTGTTGTAAGAATATGCCTTAATTTTAACCAGCCCTTTATTCGTGGACATTTAGGTTGTTTCCATTTTGATACTGTTATAACCTTGCTTCACACATAGCATTTTGGAAATAATCACAATTCTGTGATTTCTTTCCAGGCTTATTTCATTCAGGGAGCCGGAATGCTTCATGTTTTGTCTCATTTCTTCTAATGCTTTCCTGGGCCAAAAGAAGTGTTCTTACTTTGCTCAGAGGAACTGAGGCCTAGGGAGGTAGAGTCTTTATGTCTCACCCCTAGGCAAAGAAGTAGTTAAGCTTGTGGAGTAGAAGCTTCCTGTCTTATACTTAAGTTGTGTCCTTTTTAACTTCTCACCTCCTCCTCTCCAAGCTGAATAAGAAATTGTGACAGCTTTTAGAAGTGAGTCATGCCAGTGTCATCTATTTGGACTTAATTATTAAAAAGAAATTCTCACAACTGCTATGAGCCAGCTACTGTGTTATAACTAAGTCCAAATTTCAGAACTCTAGGAAAAATTCTAGGAATTTTCTTACCATATATTTAATTAGGATTTAAAAAATACTTTGTGTTAATTTTCAAGACTCATAAATTCCTAAGAAGCTTTGTAATGTAAAGATTTAAGCCACCCTTAATTTTACTCATTATTCTTATGACTTCTTAGATTGGTCAATGCTTTTTTTGACAAATTTATTATATACTAGCTCCATTGCACACATTATTTATTTCTGGCATCAAAGTATATCTTCAGATTTTCTTTTCGAAATGTGAATTACTATTTTGCTTTTAGTTGGGAGCCTAGCACTTGCTGAACTGAAGAAGTTAATCCAATACTGAATTTGTTGTTTGCGCTTGACAGATGTCCAGATTAACATAAAGCGTTGTCTTAGCGATGGATGTGACACTAGGATTCATGGTCTGAGGGCTGTTGGCTTTCAGAGAGTTAAGAAGTCTGGGGTCTCGGTCTCAGATGCTTCTGCAATATGGTATTGGTCTCTGCTGACGTCTCTGGTGACGGCTTCCATGGAGACAAATCCCGCCTTTGTCCAGACAGTGCTGCACAATACTCAGTAAGTCACTCTCTCTGCTTTCCACTCCTGTCAAGGTGCACTCATTCTTCTCCAGCCCTTTAGAGCGTGTCACTGAGCAGCCTTTGGTCATCGAGACTCTGTCAGCATCTCAGCCCCTGGTGCCCTGTTGTTTCCTGTTTGTGCCTTCAGCTCCAGTCTTGTGACGGGGTCGCACATGCCGTTCCTGTTCCTTATCCACTGGGGAGCAATTACTCAGATTTATGTAGTGCTTATGTTAGATAAAGCACTTTCAGATGCTATATATTATTTACCTACTTATATTATGAAATGTACCTGTAAAAATTATCCCTATTTTGTAGACAAGAAAATTATGACCTTGGGCCGGCCCCATGGCTTAGCGGTTAAGTGTGCGCGCTCCGCTGCTGGCGGCCCGGGTTTGGATCCCGGGCGCGCATCGACGCACCACTTGTCTGGCCATGCTGAGGCCGCGTCCCACATACAGCAACTAGAAGGATGTGCAGCTATGACATACAACTATCTACTGGGGCTTTGGGGGAAAATAAATAAATAAATAAAAATTAAAAAAAAAAAAGAAAATTATGACCTTCCCTGAGGTACATGACCAGGCAGTGATGGATGAGTTTGAATCTGGTCTTAGGACCCCAGATTGAGGACTTTTTTCACTAATTAATGAAATCTTTCCGAGGATACTAAACTAATTTACTTTTAAATGTAGAACACCTTTGAAAATTTTCTTTTAAAAAACTGTTAGGGCAAAAAGACTCAGTAGTAACATACAAGGCAAAAATAACCAGCTTCAGTAGCTATGAAGTATTAATATTATATGTAAGTTCAATAACTAGTAATAGTATAACTGGTAATAGTATTACCAGTTATATAATACACTGATATTAGCGTAGGCTATCAAAATATCAGACAAAAAAAAGATTGCTAAGGGCCGGCCCCCTGGCTTAGCGGTTAAGTGCGCGCGCTCTGCTACTGGCGGCCCGGGTTCGGATTCTGGGCGCGCACCGACGCACTGCTTCTCCGGCCATGCTGAGGCCACGTCCCACATACAGCAACTAGAAGGATATGCAACTATGACATACAAGTATCTACTGGGGCTTTGGGGGGAAAGAAAAAGGAGGAGGATTGCCAATAGATGTTAGCTCAGAGCCAGTCTTTCTCAGCAAAAAGAGGAAGATTAGCATAGATCTTAGCTCAGGGCTGATCTTCCTCACACACAAAAAAAATATTGCTAATATTTTGTTCTCTAGATGTCTTTTGAGATTTGTTACTGCTCTTAAATAAAACCTTTCAGCAAATAACACTGCTGGCAGTGCTGGATCTGAAGGGTAATATTTGGCCATACGCCTTTCTTCCTTCCTGTTTTAAAATTTTTTAAAAAAACCATTTCAAACTTAGGGAAACATTGCAAGTACAATGCAAAGAACTTTTATTTATTCCTGAGTTGTTTGAAAGTAATTTCCAGCCTGGTGCCCATTGCCACTGAATACTTTAGTGTGTGTTTCCTAAACAGGAACATTCCACTACAACTGTCAAAATCAGGAAATTAACATTGATATACATTGCTACCATCTAATCCTCAGATCCCATTCAAGTTTTTCAAGTTATCCCAGTAATGTTCTTTATAGCAAAAGGATCCAGTCCAGAAACATACTTTGCATTTCAGTGTCATGTCTCTTTGGTTTCCTTCAATATGGAAAATTTCCTGAGTCTTTCCTTGACTTTTATGACTTTGACACTTGAAAATTATAGGTCAGTTATTTTGAAGAGTGTTCTTTAATTTTGGTTTACCTGATGTTTCATCATGATTAAATTTAGATTTTGTATCTTTAGCAGGAATATCACAGAAGTGATGATATATTCTCATTGCATCCCATCAGGTGACACACAACTTCAGATTGTGCCCTGTTACTAATGCTGGGTGATGTTAACTTTGATATCATGATGCAAGTGGTGCCTGCCAGACTTTTCCACTTGTAAAAGAATTCTTTTTCCCTTTGTAATTAATAAGGATTTTGTGAGGAAGTACTTTGAGACTATGTAAATATCCCATTCCTCATCAAACTTTATATTGGTATGGACTCCTGGATTCCTATTTTATTCACTGGGTTATAAGCCATCACAGTGTTGATGTTCAGATTGTCCCAGGTTTGGCCATTGGGAATCCCTTCAGTCTGGTTCATGTATCCTTTTAACATCATTCTTGGAACACTTCCTTACTTTCTAGAACAACAAGATATTCCAGGCTTATCTTGAATGTTCCTTGCCTTACTCCTGGAAATCAGCCATTTTTCTAAGGTGTCATGGTCCCTTTTAGTAGAGAATGGTATTTAGAAACTAAACAAACTAAACTCATTGCTGTTGGGGTGTTGCTTCTCGCAGACCCTCTCCCTGGATACAGCTGGGAAATATGTGTTTGTATATAAATAATACCCACACGTGTATGCATACACACATTTACACCTTTATTTATTTCTAAATCTGTAATACTGAAAACTCTGAGTTTACACCAGTACTTCCAATTCTTTTTTTTCTTTTTTTTTTTTAAAGATTTTATTTATTTATTTTTCCCCCAAAGCCCCAGTACGTAGTTGTCTGTCATAGCTGCACATCCTTCTAGTTGCTGTATGTGGGACACGGCCTCAGCATGGCTGGAGGAGTGGTGCCTCGGTGCGCACCCGGGATCCGAACCCGGGCCGCCGGCAGCGGAGCGCACGCACTTAACCGCTAAGCCACGGGGCCGGCCCAGTACTTCCAATTCTAATCTAACACTACAGTGTTCATTTTAGTTTTCTCCCTTTCTGTATTTGTAACTCCTTTCTCTGACAGTGAGAAACCTGGCTCCCATCATCCCTAATATATTTACTTATTTAATCAATCCCCTCTGTATACCAGTCTCCCATCTCCCCTGCCCTTGTCTGGACACCCTCCTCATCCAACTCCCACCCCAGTACCTTTTGCAGAGCTGCTGCTGTGGCTGCCCACGTACAGATGCCCTTCTTGTGATCCTTGAGTTCCCTTGCTCGGTGCCAGGCCCCCCTCCTCACCCTACTTAGTGCTAACATTCTATTCCAGGCTGTCCCTTGGTGCAGATGCCTTTCTCACCCTGCTCGGTACCCCACTCTGGGCCACCCACCCAAGCACACATTGGTGCCTGCCTTGCACGGCCCCACTGTATGGACTGAATTTTTAGGAAGGGGAAGAGGAAACCTTTCAACCTTACTTTTGTGAAGACTTGCCAAGTTGTTTGAAGAATGGATATATTTAAAGTTTATATCCCTAAACAGTTGTAATAGGTAACCTACAATGATATTTTCACTCTAACTTTTAAATACCAGGGATCTAAAACTATTCTAAAATTTAAAAATTATTGGAAAAAAGATCAATGAGGAAAAATAAGTAAGAAAAAGAATATTTTGAAACAAAATTGTTTACTTGTATCAGTGGAAATAAGTTTGGTAAATTATTGCATGCCACTCAAGTGTGTTAGACCTCATGTGGCTGCCATGCTGATGCAGCTTGTTGTATACAGGGAAAAAGAAATGAGAGCAGACTGGAAGCTGACAAAATGTTAGCCTTGCTGTATTGTCTCTATTTTGAAATGTAGAAATAAAATTGTTTCAGAGATTCTCATTACTGTTATAAAATGACTATCAAACATGGAAGTTTGAGCTATTTTTTGACACACTTATAAATACCTTCAAGTTGTTCATGGTATACTCACTCACCTAGCACAGTTGCTGACTCAGTAATTATTGATTGCATACATTTCTTAGATGACTGCTAGTTCAGAAGAGGTAAAACCGTTGGGAGAATCCGAAAGATAAACGTAAAAGGAGATAAGAAAAGAGCAACATTAAAGCAGACATGAAGGTAGAAAGGCCAGGAAACACAGGCAGGAATAGAGAAAGTGACGGGGACCATTGTGTTTAGGAGAAACTAAAATTCATGATGCATCTTCAGATACCATAGATCTTAAGACTGTATGTGTGAAATTAATTTTTTACTGTGCCACACACTGCTCTGTCTCTGGGGTCAAGTTTTCTAAGAACTCCAGGGTTTTTCTGTAGAGTATGTATGTCTTTTGCTCATGCTACTTAAAATGAATACTTGATTCCAGAGAGTTGGATAAGCTTTTACACAGGGACATGGAACTCTCAAAAGAAAGAAAAAAAAGCAAGAAAGAAACTCCATTAAACTACTTAGCACCATGACTCCTGAGGAAAAAAGCCTGGTTTATATTGTGTGCCAGGTTCTCTGTAGGAACACTGTCTGTTTGTTTATAAGGGATTAATCAAAAGAACCTTCTGGCAATTTATTTTTTATTTTATTTATTTTTTTTTTTTTAAAGATTTTATTTATTTACTTTTCCCCCCAAAGCCGCAGTAGATAGTTGTGTGTCATAGCTGCACATCCTCCTAGTTGCTGCATGTGGGACGCGGCCTCAGCATGGCAGGAGAAGCAGCGCGTCGGTGCACGCCCGGGATCCGAACCCGGGTCGCCAGCAGTGGAGCGCGCTCACCCAACCACCAAGCCACGGGGCCGGCCCTGGCAATTTATTTTTTGTCTAATGTTATATCATTAAATTTATTTTTGCCTGGGTTGTTCTGATCTTACAATTTGCACTTCTAGGAAGGCACTGCAGCACATGCCTCCACTGTCCCTCTCACCAGGATCTACAGATTTCTCGACTTTCCTGTCTCCCAATGTTCTGGAAGAAGTGGACAGCTTCCTCATAAGGATCACTAGGTAAAATCAAGATGGATAAGTTGGGGTTTGTGGGGGTTGGAGGACATTTATGCTTGGTAAGTCTTTTTTTAAAAAAATTTTTTAATCCTTTAAAGATCAGAACTAAAAATGATTCATCTTTAGAGACTGAAGAGAAAGTGAAATAATAGTTTACCCACCTAAACTGCATTATCTAGCGATATCACCTGACCTCACGAGTTGGGGGCGAGTGGGGAGTAGTCCTCTGATTCAGCTAGAACAGATAGCTCAAAAAGTCCAAAATGCAAAGCCTCTCAGATCATGCATATCCTCAGCCGTGGCCTTACTCAGCACCTGCTTACCTCTTTGCCCAGGTCTAACAGGCCTGATTATCCGTTGACCTGGGAAAGGGCACCTTGAAAGCTTGGTAGAGGGGTTGCTTAGTGTAGGGACCCTTAGCTCCGTCTCAGTGAGCCCAGAGGACCTTACTGCATTAGAGTGCAAACCAGGCCCTGAGCCGTCTAGACATGTTTAAAAGTTTCAGTGTAATGTGTTAAAAAAGGCAGAGAAGTGCAATGTGGAGTAGATCTAAAATACATTTTTGGTGCTTGAAGGAGTAAACCCTTAACTCTCTGGCCAAGCCAAATCATTATCCAAGGCTTCTTAATAGCAGAGGCTTATTGCGGCAGCTTATTTAGTTTTGGTTTATAAAGTTTGACTTGTTAGCATTGACATTATTAGTATTATTTAATAATAGATTAAGGTTACAAAAGTGAGGATTTAATTTCCTGGTCCTGTGGGTTGATTTAGTTTTTCAAAGGATTTTGAAAAAGTATCTCTGGTAAACATAGAGAGGGCATATGGTAGGTTGATCTTACTTATGGTGATCAGTTACATGGTGTTGGAGCTACCTGGATTTTCTCATGTTTTTAAGAAGTGAAAAGTTTTTTGCTCTTTGTTTTTAGCTGCTGTTCTGCTCCAAAGGTGGAGCTGACTCTTCTGGCTTTCGCACTAGCAAGAGGAAGTGTTGCCAAAGTGCTGAGCTCTCTGTGCACCATCACTGACCACCTGGACACACACTATGATGCCTCATCCCTCATCTCATCCATGGCGTCAGTCAGGCAGAACCTGCTCCTTAAATATGGTAAATGATGGACAAGTCGTAAAACTATCATCAACATGGGACATACTGGCATCTTCTTTTTGTTTTGTGAGGAAGATCAGCCGTGAGCTAACATCTGCCAATCCTCCTCTTTTTGCTGAGGAAGACTGGCCCTGGGCTAACCTCTGTGCCCATCTTCCTCCACTTTATATGGGTCGCCGCAGCATGGCCTGACAAGCGGTGCATCGGTGCGCGCCCGGGATCCAAGCCTGGGCTGCCAGCAGTGGAGCACGTGCACTTAACTGCTACGCCACAGGGCTGGCCCCATGGCATCTTCTTATCTTTTTGGGTAGTTTTTGTGGACTGGGTTGTTGTGGTTATACCATGATTCCTGCGTGAACATAGCCTCTTTGGCTGGCTATGGTAGGGAGAAGGGGGATACTGGTTCATTTATGGCAGCATCAGCAGAAGGGGACCTGGGTGTCCACTAGGCTGTACTCCCAGGACTTACTGACCTAATCAGTTAGGCTTGGTGGCCGTTTGATCACAGCCATTGTACTTTGATGAAGTACAATAGTGTTTCATTGTGTAGCCCAAGATGGTTGGGGAGTTGGAGTATTTCTCATCTGGAGGAGGGAGGGAACCAGCCCAGACGTGGTGCAAAGGATCCTTAGAACACATCCCTCTGAATCCCCGTGATAGCTGGTTGGAAGGACATATATGGACATACATACATGCCTGCCACTGCTCTCCCCTCCAGGGCCCAACGTAATCCATCTTAGCACTTTTCTACTGACCCAGAATGAGGCCTCCTAATCCTTTTCAACACAGGAGGCCATATAGCTACCGCCAGATGCCTGCAGTTGGCATGTGAGGTGCAACTGATTTGCAATCCCAGCCTCTAGTGCTAAAGTTTCTGTCCACAGAGTACAGTATTGGATCCCATCCTCTTCAGTAATAGAGTCATTACCTTGATATTTCTGCCATGATATTTGTACTTTGCCTTAATATGACTTAATAATTTATTTTATGTTTAGTTTTTGAAGTCAGACAATTGATGTCTTGTAAATCCAGTCTCCCCCCTAAATTTGGAAAGGTCATTATTTGGAGGGGTAGGGGGTCTATAGCAGGCATGGCTGGATGGGAGGGATATGTAGTGTCTGGAAAATATTCTGAAAAGTCTTCAATTCAGATTAGCAGTTATTTTGTCAGGGAGCACTGGATAGGGGAGGAATGCATAGGGGGAATGTTTATTATTGGTAATGTTCTAGTTCTGGGTTGGATTATAGGTGAATGGGTATTCATTATGCTGTTAAAAGAAAGAAGAAGAGCTTTCAGATCATCATAGCAAAAGTTGGTCTTTATAGTTGTTAAAACTTTCAAAATTTGCTTGAAGGTGTTTTAAAGAAATAAGACACAAAACCCTAAGACATTATTTATATATTTAAATGCAATTACAATAAAATTAATTATTGGCTCCAAAACAGTATCTTAGGAATTCCCTCTTCCTCAAATATGTTGAATCTGTGTTATTAATCTATATCTTGTAATGTGCTTTGTTTCTGAATAGTGGTTATTATTTTTTTTTTTTTCCCTTGGATCAACCCACTTTATTGAGGGGCTTCGAGGGAGGGTTGAAGGGCTGTGAGGACAGCGAGAATCGAAGTCCTCGGCCTGGCCAGAATCTCCCCAGCTTCACAGTTGCTGAAAGCTGAATGGTGGTTATTCTAAAGACCTCTTCTTGGAATCACTTCAGGACATAAGCTGTACTTTGTCTCTGTCAGGAAAGCACAAATGGATGGTGTCAACTTTTGTCTAATATTACTTCTCTGTTTTTGTGTTTACACAGGTGAATTCTTCGTCAGCTGTCTGGGTGACCACAAGCACTCCATTTCTGCTGATGTGCACGCTAGTTTTTATTTTTTCACAGCGCTAGCTTAAGGCTCTCTGTCTCTCTTTTCTTTGATCAGGTAAACCTCTCCAGTTGACTCTTCAGGCCTGTGATGTCAAAGGAAAAGAAGAGAAGTCAGGACCTGAAAACCTCCTTGTTGAACCATGGACAAGGGATGGTGAGTGGTGGATCTGTCTGTTTCTAGTGATTTTTGAAATTTTGAATTTTGAAAATTTCAGGATAACTTCACTTCAGTTCGTCCTTCAGTTGGCAGTGGTTCCTAAACCATTTTTGTGGTTTCTTTAGTACAGCATTGTAATCTGCTAGGTGTCAATCACCTGTAACAACTTAAAAGTACTTGAAAGCCTTCAGTTTTGAAAAGCAAGGACTCCTCCTCTTGGAATATAAAAAGTTAACCATTTTTAAGTTCAGATTGTCTTTCTATTGTGTTATCTTAAAGTATTAAGAAACTCAGTGGGTCAGTAGCACTATACTGCTGAAAAAATAATTTAAGAAGGAGGGTATTTGTCGATAAGGCTGATCTGGCATTTGAAGTGCCTGGGAGGAAGCCTCACTCCTTCCCTAGTGTCAACATGATAACTGCTGACGTACTCTCTTCAACGTTGTGGTAGGTTCTTTTTTTTTTAAGTCTTTTTTTTTTTTTTGTGAGCAAGATCAGCCCTGAGCTAACATCCATGCCAATCCTACTCTTTTTGCTGAGGAAGACCAGCCCTGAGCTAACATGTATTGCCAATCCTCCTCCCTTTTTTTTTTTTCCCTTTTTCTCCCCAAAGCCCCAGTAGATAGCTGTATGTCATACTTGCACATCCTGCTAGTTGCTGTATGTGGGATGCCACCTCAGCATGGCTGGACAAGCGGTGTGTCGGTGCGTGCCCAGGATCCAAACCCGGGCCGCCAGTAGCGGAGCACGCGCACTTAGCCGCTAAGCCATGGGGCTGGCCCCTGTGGTAGGTTCTTTTCCTCATCCGGGAGTGTATGTGAGTCTCTTCCTCATCCATCTTGTTGGTCAGGCAGTCTCCTGTGTATGTCCCCTTTCTACTCACTGTACTGCTTTGATATTGCTGATTCAGCAGAGGAAGTGGAATGTTCCAGCAATTATCAAACATTGAAAGGAGCTGGCCTTACTGCTTTGGATTTGGTTCCCCTTGGCTTTCCTCACAGCAGTTCAGTCCTCACGCATTCTCAGTGGTCGCCTCTCCTCTGTCCTGTTTCCTCTATTCATTCTTAGCACCAGTGAAGTAAAGACCTCTGGGAGGCTGTGCTTTTCCCAGTTTATCTCCTCTCCTTGGTAGTCTTCTTAAGCTGTAGAGCACAAGGCAATCTTCCTTCAGTCCTCCCTGAGCAGCTCAGCCTCTGCAGACATGTTTCCTTCACTGCATCCATTTCCTACCACACTGAAGGCCACCGTAGGCCACTGAGTTACCTGCCATTCAAAGTGGATGGATGGGGTTAGGAGGAGGCCGTGGCAGCTCTTTGCCCTCCCCTGCACTTCCCCTTCCCCCCCGCCCCGAAAGACAAGATCACTCTGCCAAAGGCACTCTGCATTTTTCCTTCACTCTCTGAAGAATTAGAATTCTTGTCTCTGGCACACGTAAGGCAGAATCTTCCTGAAACTAGTATATAGATTTTTTTTTACACTCTTATCATTATCCACTGAAAGGCCTCACTTTCATCTTATTATTTTTACTTTTATAACTATTTCAAATCACGTATCTATTCTTTTTTTGAAAGACTTTATTTTTTAGAGTGGTTTTAGGTTTACAACAAAATTGAAAGGAAGGTACAGAGATTTACCATATACCTCCTGCCCCCACACAAGTATTGCTTCCCCCATTATCCACATCACTCACCAGAAGGTTTTTACCAAGGATGAATCTACATTGACACATCATAATCACCCAAAGTCTATAGTTTACCTTAGGGTTCACTCTTGATATTGTACATTCTATGGGTTTGGACAAATATATAAGGACATATATCTGTCATTATCATATACAGAGTATTTTCACCGTCTTAAAAATCAGTGTATAGATTTTTAACACTGTTTTAAGTCTGAAAGGACCATGGGTTTTTCTGCAGGTATTAGAAGCATCTGCCAGCTCTTATGCCTGGTCTGATTTGAATACTTTGTTATTCTCCCTGTATCTTATCTGCCCACTCTCCTCCCTGCCTTCCACCTCCCTTGGATGGATGGATTTTGTAAACTAGTTGTAGTTTGTGGATTTGTTATTTTTGTTGTGTTTCTGATAAGCAAATGGAAGGGATGTGACTCTGTGTGGGGAGGAGATCCAGTTTCTCCTGGTCCCTCCCTTCACCACTACCACTGTCTGTTTCTTTTTTTGTGTGTGTGAGGAAGATTAGCCCTGAGCTAACATCGGTTGCCAATCCTCCTCTTTTTGGTGAGGAAGATTGGCCCTGGGCTAACATCCATGCCCGTCTTTCTCTACTTTGTGGGACACCTCCACAGCATGGCTTGACAAGCGATGTGTCGGTCTGTGACCAGGGTCCGAACCTCAAACCCCGAGCTGCTACCGAAGCAGAGCACGTGAACTTAACCCCTACACCACCGGGCTGGCCCCCCCATCACTGTCTGTTTCTTATAAGTCAGGTTAGGTTTTAGTTTCTGTGCTCCACTGCAAAAAATGAGCCTGAGGAGGTAGTAGGATGTGGGAGAGCCCTCCCAGGCAGAGTCCTTGGGTTTCGAGAATGATTTGTTTCTTCCTCTTTCAGGAGGAAAGGCTCTGGTCACTGGTACAGTTCAAATTCCCCAATTTTCGGGGCAGTACCAGTTCTGGACAAATGCCAGAGAACCCAAACATTGACACTCTGGAGGGCTAACCTTCCTGTGAACTATGGCTACTGGTCTGGTATTTTAAAGGAATACTGGGTGCTGCCAATAGAACTGATGGGATAGATTTATTAAATTCTTTAAATCTATGATTGATATTTTTTCCTGTCATTTTAAGAGAATAAATTTGTCAGGGGAGGGCCGGGTGTCCAAACAAATGTAGTGTTTTTTTTGTTTTGTTTTGTTTTTTTGTGAGGAAGATCAGCCCTGAGCTAACATCCAATGCCAGTCCTGTTTTTTGCCGAGGAAGATTCGCCCTGGGCTAACGTCTGTGCCCATCTTCTTTTTTTTTTATAATTTTATTTATTTATTTTTTTCCCCCAAAGCCCCAGTAGATAGTTGTATGTCATAGTTGCACATCCTTCTAGTTGCTATATGTGGGACGCGGCCTCAGCATGGCCGGAGAGGTGGTGTGTCGGTGCACGCCCGGGATCCGAACCGCGGGCCGCCAGCAGTGGAGAGCGCACACTTAACTGCTAAGCCACGGGACCGGCCCTGTGCCCATCTTCTTCTACTTTATATGGGAGGCCGCCACAGCATGGCTTGACAAGCGGTGCGTCAGTGCGCGCCCAGGATCTGACCCTGGGAACCCTCGGGCCGCCGAAGTGGAGCGCGCGCATTTAACCAGTATGCCACCAGGCTGGCCCAAAACAAATGTAGTTTTAAAATACCACTATTAGACATGTGAACTGGTTTGTTATCAAGCAAAGGAAGCACAAAGGTTTTATTTTACGTTTTAAGCTTTATTTATTTTGGCCTTTAAAAAAAAACCTTAAATGTGTATTTGGTGGCAATGCTATTTAAAAAGAGTCCGTTTCTGTTGATTTAATTTATTGTTTCAGCTACTTTGAGACTTATTACAAGTACTGACTAATCAGTTAACTTCTAGTCAGTATTTCAACCTTTACAATAGATTTAATTAGAGGCATCCAGACCTCTGGGAAGAGGTGACAGTTCAATAATTGGGATAGTTTTTAGTATTAATGTTAGTGTAGTTGTGTGAATTACTGGCTACATGATTTCTTAAAATTATCTACAGAATTACTGTTTGATAGAACTAGATCGTATAATAGCTTCTCTCTGTGAATTAACAAAGGTTCCTTTGGATTTAATTTTCTTGGTTTTGGTGACAAATGTTGAATATTAGGGAGATTCAGCTTCACAAATTTTTATTTTTTATTGTTTTATTTTTATTTATTTTATTTTTATTTATTTATTTTTTTGAGGAAGATCAGCCCTGAGCTAACATCCCTGCTAATCCTCCTGTTTTTTTTTGCTGAGGAAGTCTGGCTCTGAGCTAACATCTATTGCCAATCCTCCTCCAAAGCCCCAGTAGATAGTGGTATGTCATAGTTGCACGTCCTTCTAGTTGCTGCATGTGGGACGCGGCCTCAGCATGGCAGGAGAAGCGGTGCGTCGGTGTGCGCCTGGGATCCGAGCCCGGGCTGCCAGTAGCGGAGCGCACGCACTTAACCGCTAAGCCACGGGGCCAGCCCCATATTTTTATTTTTTTTAGTGAGGAAGATCGGCCCTATGCTAACATCTGTTGCTAGTCTTCCTCTTTTTGCTGAGGAAGACTAGCCCTGAGCTAACATCTCTGCCCATCTTCCTCTATTTTGTATGTGGGACACTGCCCCAGCATGGCTTGATGAACGGTGCGTAGGTCCGTGCCCGGGATCCAAACCTGCGAACCCCGGGCTGCCAAAGCAGAGCACGTGAACTTAACTACTACACCACTGGGCCAGCCCCTCAAATTTTTATTTCATTGAACTTAGTGTGATGAAATAAGAAACGTGAAATTGGTTTTAGTCTTTTCATCTTGATAAGGCAAAATGATTGAGAGCAATTCAGGGTCCCAGGAAGAATGGTTAGTTAGTGATGACTTGAGCAAATGTGTGAGTTATATCATTTATTGAGATTTGAAAGAGAAAGGCAGCCTTGGGTCTAGCAGACGACCTTTTTGTGAATTATTAAAGGATAATTAACAACAAAAAAGGTAAATCATCACTCTCATACAAATATAAAATGAACACATGTCAAACTTTTTATTTATCTCATTAATTGGTGAGGAAACCAGTAAGATGTTACAAATAGTTCAAAGGAGCATTTGTAAAATACTCATAGACCAGTAGGAATGCTGAAATGAATTTACAAATAGATACAAACTTGGTCAGTGTCCATAAGGAATAATCAGCTACATTTCTATAGAACACAATTTTTATTTCTGTGGACAAGAATCATTTGCATTACTGTCATTATTCTACAACTTAGAGAGTTGTAAAGTAGCTCAGAGACAATGAAACATGGAGATAACCCAAAGAGTATTCTAAACAGAACACCCAGTAATCTTTTTTGCCTATTTCAAAGTTTTTCACAATCTTTCCTGACAATATTCTAGAAGCTTTCTAATTCCTGTCTCAGCCTCTCTGATAAGCCTGCTTGCCTTTATCAGTCCAGTCAAACATCATCCTGGTTTTAGAAATGGCTCATAAATATCATTGGTTATCCAGTCATTTGTCTCTTTGAATTAAAGTCACTGTCTTTATAAAACTTTTTATTCCTTTATTGTTACCCCAGGGCGGGGCTGCCTGTATGGCTGACAAGATTGTGCCCTGAGGAAGTTGTATCTCGTCAGTGGTCTGTTACCTAGGAATTTGGCAGTGGGGTTGCATCTGTCCAGAGTGGGGATTTTTATTTGAAAATTTTCACAGAAGTACCAGATAGACTAGTTACCCCCTGCCTCAAAGGATACAGTTTGTTTTTGTTATCTTAGTTCTTAGGGTTATAACAAATGAGTCAGTCATCCTAACTTTAGTTTTTCCTTTTTTCAGGTTTTCTTACAGAGACTGGAAAAACCAGAGCAAGTATTATTTTTTCTACAGGATCTGAATCTGCCTTTCAAGTTACAAAGATCAGAATTATGGTAATTCTCATGCTACCTTCTTTAAGCAATGTTACTACTTTTTTTTTGTTTTAATAAGATTACATTTCAGAGGTCCACGTCATTGCTTTTTTATTGAACATTTAATGATTATTTACTCTGTGTCAGGCCTGTAGCAGAGGACAGGGTCACAAAGAGGAATAGATTGTTAAGTCTATTGTTCAGTCTATGAATTGTGTGAATATAAGGATTGAGAAAGGTAAGGAATCATTTCTTGGAAAGAAGCTTTTTTACTTTTCCAAGACTTAATGTATTTTTTTTTTTTTTTAATTTTTATTTATTTATTTTTCCCCCAAAGCCCCAGTAGATAGTTGTATGTCATAGCTGCACATCCTTCTAGTTGCTGTATGTGGGATGTGGCCTCAGCATGGCCAGAGAAGCGGTGCGTCGGTGCGCACCTGGGAGCCGAACCCGGGCTGCCAGCATCAGAGCGCACGCACTTAACCGCTAAGCCACGGGGCCGGCCCCAAGACTTAATGTATTTAAAATATCATTTCATGGGTTTGATTTTGCTTCAAGCTATTTGAATTTAACCATATTCTTTGGAAACAAAGCAGTCACAGAACTTTTGCTCTTTTGGGGTACTTTATCCAGATCTCTGTTTCCAGGTTCGGCGTGGTGGCATTGGTGCCCAGTGTGGGTTGGTGTTTGCCTATAACTCATCATCTGATAAATTTCATGCAGAAGAACACTTCAAAAGGTTTGAAAAATATGACAAATGGAAGCTTCAGGAGTTCAGGCAATTTGTAAAAAGCAGGTAAGGAGAAGAATAAAAATCTTTGTAGTTAATAAGTTTGTATACATTCTCTTATTGGTGAAATATGCTTTCTTGTCTTTATAGAAAAGGTGCCACTAACCCCTCCTCAGTGGCCATGAGCATTCATTGCTTTCTAACAGCATATTTGAAGACATGTATGTTAATTTGTTTGTAGACTATTACTCAGTCCCTTCTGTGACTAGGCGTACACATCTTCAACATGGTTGGATAATGATACCCGACTGAACTGTGGGCAGCCTGAGATCTTCAGTCTTACTTAGCCACTGGGAAATTGACCCCTGCCCCAACCTCCCTCCTTCTATTTATGCTTTTCTTGAAAATACTTATTAAGCACCTACTGTGTGCTAGGCCTGATGCTAGGCACTGAATATACTGTAGTGAGAAAATTGGCACAGTCCCTGCTCTATAGAGCTTACTGTTTAGCTCAGAAGACAGATGATAAAACTTTCAGTGTCACAGTGTTATAAATGCTAGGTAGGAGAGATAAGGTGTTCTGGGAGCACACGGCAGATGACCTTATCTGATCAGGGATGGCTTCCTGGAGGAAGTATTGTTTATGGTGAAAACTAAAGGATGAGTTAGAGTTAATTAGCCACTTGAAGAAGTGAAAGGAGTATCCTGAGCAAAGAGAAGAGCAGATATCAGCACTCAGAGGTGAAGTATGACAGATTCAAGGAACTGATAAGTCCCTTATTGCTGAGGTATACTGTGAGGTGGACAGTGGTGAGAGATGAGGCTGGAGAGCTAGAAAGGGCCAGGTCATTAAAGATCTTTTTGTCTCTGTTTCAGGGTGTAGACTTTATCTTTAAAGCAGTGGAAGGGTAGGCAGGGAATAGGGTAGAGTGTGTTATTGAGGAGTTTCAAGAAGAAGAATGAGGAGATCAGATGTGTGTTTTAGAAGGACTACTGTGGATCATGCAGAATGTAGCATGGATTGGAGGAGAGCAAGCATGGAGGCAGGATGAAATGGGATGAGGCTGTGACTATCACCCAGGAAGCCAGAGGTGGGGATGACCTCAATAAGAGCAACAACAGCAGCGATGGAGAGGCGTGGACCAATGTAAGAGATAAATAGAAGGTGGAAGCAACAGGACCTGGTGGGTGACTGGATGTAGAGTAGGAGAGGGAAGAAAGCTTAGGTGTCAATGAGTCCTGGGTTTTTGGCTCAGGCAGCTGGGGACATTGGTAGTGCCTTTCTCTGAGATAGAAAATAGCCTGAGAAAAACAGATTTGCGGGATTCTTCCATAATGATGAGTTCAGTTTTGGTCCTGTTGAGTTTGAGGTTCTAGGAAGCCTGTGAGATATCCAATAGCTAATTGGATGAACAGATTAGGAGCCTGGAAGAAAAGTTTGTGCTGAAGGTACAGATATGAGAGACATTTAGATAATAATTTAAAATAGAATAGAAGAGATCATTCTGGAAGAATGTGTGGGCTGGGAAGAGAAGAGACCTTGGTCAACGTGATGGGAGGTACCAGAATTTAAGGGGCAACAGAGAAAAGGAGGCTGAGAAAAACAGCCAGAGAAGCGGCAGGAAAGCCAAGAATGTGTCATCGTGAAGCTAAGAGAAAATAATGTTTAAAGGAGGAGGGAGGGCCGGCCCCGTGGCTTGGCCATTAAGGGCGTGCGCTCCGCTGCTGGCGGCCCGGGTTCAGATCCCGGGCGTGCACCGACGCACCGCTTCTCCGGCCATGCTGAGGCCGCGTCCTACATACAGCAACTAGAAAGATGTGCAGCTATGACATACAACTATCTGCTGGGGCTTTGGGGGAAAAAAATAAATAAATAAAAATTTAAAAAATTTAAAGGAGGAGGGAGTAGGCGGGGTGTCCTGTATTTCCTGGAACCAATAAGATCAAGTCTAGGAGCGGACCTGTTGGATTTAGCCTCAGAGGTCGTTGGTGACCCTTGGGCAGTGTTGCCTCCCTTATTACTAGTAGCAAGTTAAAACTCATGGAGCTGAACCCTAGACTTGCTGTTTATGCTGTATTTCAAGGCATTGGATTGCTGGAGTTAACAGAAACCTGTAACTATCATCCAGTACTGCACTACTAAGCTTTAATGTGCATACAAATTACCAGGGATTGTGTTAAAATGTGGATTCTGATTCAGTATTTCTGGATGGGGCCTGAGACTTTCATTTCTAAAAAGCTCCCAGGCAACCCTGATGCTCCCCATCCATGGACCACACTTGGAATAGCATGGATCTAGAATAACTCCCTCCCTCTACTGGACTTCCTTTAGTGGTATCCCTGACAAATGGTTTGTCAGCCTCTCTAGAATACTCTTAGTGATGGAGAACTCACTGCATATTAAGGCACTTCAGTTATTAGAATATGGTCAGTTGAAACCTACTTTTTTTTTTTTTTGTGAGAAAGATCAGCCCTGAGCTAACATCCATGCTAATCCTCCTCTTTTTGCTGAGGAAGACCGGCTCTGAGCTAACATCTATTGTCAGTCCTCCTCCTTTTTTTCCCCAAAGCCCCAGGAATAGTTGTATGTCATAGTTGCACATCCTTCTAGTTGCTGTGTGTGGGATGCGGCCTCAGCATGGCCGGAGAAGCGGTGCTTTGGTGCGCGCCCGGAATCCGAACCCGGGCCGCCAGTAGTGGAGCACACGCACTTAACCGCTAAGCCACGGGGCCGGCCCGAAATCTACATTTGTAATTTCAACTCAGTGGTCTTATTTCAGCCCTCTAAATGAATTAGAACAAATCTCCCTCCCATCAGACACATATGCCCTTTTTAAAGATGCTTTTCTTTTTTAATATTGATTAGAGATTACATTTGTTTTTAAGCAGCTATAGCCCAGTCTTGGGACGTATTAAAATAGGTCCTTTTCCCTAAATCTGCTGTCAAACAAGATCCTTCACATCTTACATAGGATGATTTTTTTTAACCTAAACGCAAGCCTATTCACTACTGCCTTTTGATTTTAGCTCCTGGTTTCAGCCTGAACTGCTCTGAAATCCAATTTGATTGGCCTACATATTATCAGTCCCTCTCCAGTTTGGAAATCAAAATGTTAATGTGCATACATCTATCTTCTTGCCTTTTTTTTTTTTTCCCTGTCCCTCTAGTCAGACCTTGGTCAGTCAGCACGCTCCAGGGCTAGCTGGTTGCTGTGCTCTTAGGAGGACTAATATTCAGCTCTCTTTTCTCCACCTGCCTGCTCTGTGATGTAGTGAACGAGATTGCTTCTCTCTGCTCTCTGACACCCTGCCAGCTCTCTATATATCTCAAAGATTTCCTTGATGACTTCCCAAGGTTGAATTAAAAATTTCTTAAACACACAATATTTATGAAACTCATTGACATGGTTTTCGTCTAAGATAGAATACCATCTGTCCCATTCATTTTAGGGTTAACTATATCATGAAAGGTTTATGCTAAGAAAGACTTAGGTTAAGAAGAAACATTTTTTTCTCTGTTATAGAACCTACTCTGAGTCTTTTGTCTTTTTCCTCTTCTTGCCATTATTCCCTGTTTGCTTATCTTATCCATACAGAATCCTCATGTGTTGCTACCTTGTTAGCTGTATCACTGACTAAATCGTATAAAGTTTTAGGGATGTTACTTGAAAAGACTGCCCTTTTCTCCTTGTTAGTTATCTAATTCCTGAAAAGAGAGTACCATTCAAGTATCCAGTTTTTAAAAAGAAGTGGCACACAGCTGTGCTTCTTCAGCCTCGAGGCTGAAATGGTTTCCTGGAAGGACTTCTTAAGGAATAGGAAAGAATACCAAGGCCTGTGAAGGCTGAAGTCATCCTTTTTTGGAGCTCCAGGATCTGAATGCTCCCGGCTTTTACCCTTCAGCTGTGGCAAGTGGCCCATACGTCAGGCTGGTCGTACATACATTAGCCAGACCTAGGGGAAGAAAACTAAACCTGCCTCTCTTTTAGATCTTTCCAGAAGCACACACCAGCTGTTGCAGTGTACCTTACTCCTGAAGAGCTCATCTAAGATGCCTTGACTTCCTGTCTCATTCTTCAGATAAGC
Organism: Ceratotherium simum simum; assembly: GCF_057802395.1. Classification (NCBI taxonomy): domain Eukaryota; kingdom Metazoa; phylum Chordata; class Mammalia; order Perissodactyla; family Rhinocerotidae; genus Ceratotherium; species Ceratotherium simum. The sequence goes on from NC_141915.1 coordinate 13,840,041, forward strand.
CAATTATCTAGAGAAACAAACTTTCTCCTTCTCAGGTTGTATTTGGGACTGGTAATAGATCCCATTTCACAGATGAGGAGGCTGAGAAATAGAGAGAAAATTACCTCCAACCACCTGATATGTTCAAAGAGTCACCACGTGCCACACCCAGTCCTCAATTGTTAATTAACAGGCCACATATAGAAGTTAAATGCCACTTAGATGGTGCCTTATTCGTTAGACCCTTGAGAAGTTTAGAAATAGGAAAATGTTTTGTGATTACCCTTGTGTTTACAGGATTGGTTGCTCACCTGATGACCTTGGAGAGGATGATCCTATTGGCTGGTTTGAGCTGGAAGAAGAGTGGGATGAAGCAGATTTCAAGTTGCAACAGTGCAGAGTTGCCAAAGTAAGCATTAGTGAGTTGTGGCTGTCACGTATTTGCCCACTCCCCTCCTTTTATTCTGTAAGTGTTGATTAGGGGGTATTGTGTATCAGCCCTGGGCCAACACTGGAATCCTGGAGGTGAATCAGACATGATTGTGACCCTCAGAGATTTCATAGTCTAGTGAGAGACCCAGATGTATAAGACACTGTGATGTGGGCTGTGATAAAGGGGGATATACAGGGGACTGTTGTGGCCCAGAGGAAGACTATCTAAGCTAGCCTGGAATTCACTAGGGAAGGCTTCCCAGGAAAGGTGGTGTGATGCCAAGTGTTGGAAGTTGATTAAGCCATCTTTAGCCAGGCTAAGCTGTGTGCAGAGGGGCCGGCCCAGTGGCACAAGCGGTTAAGTGTGTGCGCTCTGCTGCGGCGGCCCGGGGTTCACCGGTTCGGATCCTGGGCGCGCACCGACACACTGCTTGGCAAGACATGCTGTGGTGGCGTCCCATATAAAGTGGAGGAAGATGGGCACGGATGTTACCCCAGGGCCAGTCTTCCTCAGCAAAAAGAGGAGGATTGGCAGATGTTAGCACGGGGCTGATCTCCTCGCAAAAAAAAAAAAAAAAAGATGTGTGGAGAGGGGATTCTCGGGCTGAGAGAACAGCAAGTACACAGGCATCAATGCAAGAGAGATATGTTTCCATGGCTATGAAAGGAACAGTGATTATATCTGGCTTCTTAATCTTTTTTAACTTCTCGTGTAAATCTTAGTAAGAAGCTTAAATAAGAGAAATAGGAACTATCTTTAGGGCTTATACATAGTAGGTGCTCAGTAAACAGTTTTGCAATTGAGTAGTGAATTCTGAAAGGCCCTTGACAAAGGAGCTTTCACTGTAAGAAGCAGATAGTTTGCACGGAAGTTGGGCTTTGAAATGGTTTTAGCTTTGCACAGATCAGTCTGTGTCCTGGGCTCCCAGCTCGTGGGTTTTGTATATCATTTGGGGGATTTGAGATGATTCCTTGGAGCGTTGACTGTTTTCACCATATATCTGATTTCACTTTCAAAATGGCTGTGCCACAGAGCCAGTATACTATTCCTATTTATCCTCTCTTATCCTGTTTTTGCCTTGAAGAGGGAGTGATGCAGATTCTCTTATTGTGGTCTTTCCTCAAACCTGATTTCACCCAGCATTTGTATTGTCTTCTTTCTGTTTTTTGTAGGTGCTGGACTTATATTTTGTATCCCCAATACCAGGAATAGTGGTACCTAATATATTATTAAAGTCACAGGAGGAGCTTCCCAGAAAAGCCTTTATCTCCCTTTCTTCAATATCCAGGGATTCTGAGTCCTTCTCCTTAAATCTCTCTTGTCCTTTCTAGTATTTGATGGTGAAGTTCCTCTGCACCCGACAGGAGTCGGCAGAGCGCTTGGGAGTACAAGGGTTGAGCGTCAGTGGGTACCTCCGGCCTGCGAGAACAGAAGCAGAACAGAGCATCGTCTGTGCTCAATGCAGAAAGGACACGGAAGAGAGTGTCTGTGGGGCCACTCTGCTCCTCAGGACCCTTCAGTTCATCCAGCAGCTCGCCCATGACCTGGTAGTGTTTCCTCATTGTTAGATCTCGTTCCTTTGGGAAAAATAAGTGACAGTATTCAGGGAAATGAACACCAACCAGTGAACCCTGGTCCTGCTGAAGCCATGCGGTGTGAATGAGTATGGCAGGCGTCATACTGCTGTGATGATATTAGAAGGCCAAAGGGAGTGAGATGTGGGGCATTGATGGCATCAGTCAGTGAAAGACTAAGTGGCATATGCCATCATTGTGAGGTTTCTTGGAATAGACCTACAGACAGATCTTAAAGATTCCCAGCTGTGATTGCCGCTGGTAGACTGGAGAGACAAAGCAAGTTTATGGGATTTATGTCTTCTTTAAGTCCTAAGAAAATTATTCCTGAAGTGTAGGTGAACTCTGTGTGTTTACTAAAAGTACCAAAATAATGTCAGGATTTGAAATCATTTGTGTTTTTGATACTGACTTCTACAGTCACTAATAAAAACATAGTGACAACTTACTCAAAGGAAGATTCTTACAGCCATCACTGTAGAGAACATGGCTTACCTCCGGAATCTGCTAGAACCCTCTCGTGTGTGGTGTGCCACAGTGTCCCCTCCTGACCCTCATTCTGCTTCAGGGCACATTCGGAAGCTGCTGACTCAGTTTATATGTGGTTAGTTTGGTCTTTGCTATTCAAGCTCTCCTGTTACAGCAGAAAATAGCAAATGAGCGGGAGATGCTTAGGAGCAACAGGAGCATTTACACCAGAATTGATCTTTCAGCCTGTATGCAGGGAGTGGTCAAAACATACTGCAGCATAGTGCTGGAGGGTGATCACTATCGCGGAGAGACTCGCTTGTGTTCCGGGTGTGGTGTTTATGAAGTCAGGGAGCCTTCCTGGATGTGTGTGTGTGTTATATGTATATATACATTTACATTCATTTGCACATACACACACATACACTATATATAATAATATATATTTTAGAAAGTATCACACCAAAAGTAGTTGTTCATGGACTTTTTAGTAGTTAAGGGTAAGCATCAGGTATAGGGGAATTTTACCCATGTGGAGCCACCCAGTCCCTTAACAATGAGAAGTAAATGAGCCATTACAGTATTGCTCTAAATGCATTTTTCAATTTTATTTTTTCTGGTCTTTATAATTTTTTAGGTGCAGCAGAAGGAAAGTGGCTTAAAATATAAATCTTTTCTGGACTTCGCGGGTCTCGATTTGCAGATCTTCTGGAATTTTTACAGTAAATTAAAGCAAAAGTAGGTCAGAATTTGTTACAAGGTGATAATCATATAAACGCAGCTGAAAACACTGAGTTTTGCTTTCTAAATGGACAATTTTTTTCTTCTAAGATTCTTTACTTTCCACTGGTTTATATTGTTCTGATTTGAAAGATTTGGTTATTATGGGAAATAACACCTAGAAATAGAAATAACAAATAAAATAATATGTTATGGAAATAACACATTTCTATAAAATACTTATTTGGGCAATATTTTCATGAATGTTTTCTCATTTGATTATCATTACAACCTTGTGGGCTGAGCAGGTCAAGTATTATAGTAGTATCCTCATTTTACAGATGAAGAGACAGGATCAGAAATGCATTTCCTTGCCCCGCAGTAGGCGAAGTCAGATGGGGTCTGTATTTTCAGACTCTGTGGTACAGTGTTCTTCCCGTTCCGCTTTCCTTCCTCTTGGTTGGCGTTCTTTTTACCAACCCTGATGCCTAGAGGAGAGTCCTTTGTAGACAGCTGTTTGGCTTTGGAGGGTAAAAGCAGCTTGCCTTTTTGCTCTCTGATGTTCGTTATCTTTCTGTAGCTCAAGGGAAGAATGCATCTGTGCCCAAACCCTGCTTCTGCAGCTCCTCCAGAGCTGTTTCTCGGTGCTGCAGGGAGACGCGCCGACTGCCTCTGAGGATGCAAAGGCTCGACGTCCGAGCCCTGGGGGAGTGGAGGCTGCCAAGGAGCTCTACACACACTTGTGTGATGGTAGGGATTGGGGTTTTTCCTTTAATGTGACCCTGTGCTGGTAGCCTGCAGGAGCTCTTGCTGTGGAGAACAGGGGATCCTGTGATCGTGCAAGCCCAGGAAAGGGATTGCTTCTTTGGAAAATGAGCGTTTCCCTTGATCCTCTTTTGAATCATTATTTTGAGTTCAGCATTTATTTCCTCATCAACAACTTCCTCCTGCTGTCTGATATACAGTTGTGTTATATTGAGAGCAATTATTATCACACTATTCAGTCTTCAGCTAAGTCACTGGGATGAGGCTGATAGATTGAGGGGGAGAAATTGCATAATAAATTGCGAATAAAACACATATGATCATCTGAAGTTATTTTTAAGGCTTTGCAAGTTGTATCTCAAAAGAACAGGGAAATAAATAAAAACTGATACATATAGTCTTTATTTTAATGTGAACAAACAAACAAAAAATAATTTCCTTACACTGCCTAGCCTATACAGAAATATTTCTTTGCCCTGGTGTTAACTACAAAATGGAGAGTAGTGAGTTTATAGGCTAGTTAAAGCAGATACTGTATATATACTGAAAGTGAATGGATGGAATATATTGAAGTCACTTCCATTGTTTATTTTTATCAGTGGTGGATAGGGTGGATGGAGACTCTGTGCCTATGGAAATATTAAAACAAGAAGTTAGAAATACTCTTCTCAATGGGGCTGCCATCTTCTTTCCTGATCGACAGACCCGGCGGAACCATCTCTTCACCATGATGGTAATTAGTTACCTTAACTGTATGGATTCTATTTCTTAAGTTTATTAGGATAAAATTTATTAGTCTTTGTTTTCTCTGAACATCTTGTCACTTTCAGTTTCCCAGATGTATTAAGACAGGCTAGCTAGTGCTATAAGGACACAGTAAAAAATTTTAAAAATAGGAATTGGAAAGAAAAATAATAATAATTTATAGATGATATGGTTATAGATTCTTTTTTATTGTCTGTGTAGATAAGCAGCTAATAAAATTACTAGTAAGAGTTTGATGAAGAAAACTAGATACAGCATTTTAAAAAGACCTTTCTGTATGCAGCAACTAATTAGCAAATGTAGTAAAAGTGCTCTGTAGGATGCATAAAGGCCTGTAGAAATAAAGGAGGAACAAAAGAAGCATAAAATGTGGTCCCTGGTGTCAAAGGACTGCAATCCAGGTGGGAACACTTGCCACAGGAAAAACTGGTCCCATGTGCAGGGGACGTTCAGAGGAGAATCACGTTGAGGCTCAGTGAGGAAGGTTTCAGAGAGGAGGACGGATCTGGGGTTGTATTTCAGCTGTCTGCAAAATTTGCGTATCAGCTTGAGGGACCCGTTTTCACATTGTGAGTTACAGCCTTTGACAGCATCAGCTGACCTGACCCACTGGACTGTGAGCAGGACTCTGGAAGCGTTTACCAGGCAGTTAAGCAAATGATTTTTTTGCTAGCATGTGTCCCACATAGAAAAATAGAAACAGGACATGTGACCTCTTGAATGACATTGCTGTCTATTAGCAGAGCAGCCCAGTCACTTTCCCTTTGCCCATCCCTCTGACAGCAGTGGTAAAGGTTATATTTTCCCTTCTCGTGCTGGTGGATTAAACAGCACTGCTGTCATTTGTGACCATATCTTATCTCTCCCACCCCTTTGTGCCAGGCAGGGCCCTGGGTTTTAAAACTTCTGGAAATCCCCCTCAGTGTCATGTGTAGCAGCAGGTGTTCAATACATTTATTGAATTAAGGAAAAAAAGTGCCCCATCAGGGGATGTGATTCCTATAACTGTCACCATAGGCTGTTCTGGCTTATATAGAGAAAGCTTAGATCCTATTTAAAGATTTTATTTATTTATTTTTTCCCCCCAAAGCCCCAGTAGATAGTTGTGTGTCATAGCTGCACAGCCTTCTAGTTGCTGTATGTGGGACGCGGCCTCAGCATGGCCGGAGAAGCAGCGCGTCGGTGCGAGCCCGGGATCCGAACCCGGGTCGCCAGCAGTGGAGCGCGCTCACTTAACCACCAAGCCACGGGGCCGGCCCCTTAGATCCTATTTAAAAGTGAGCAGAATGCTCACAAGAAATGCACTCTGTCCGTGCCCTTTCCTCTTGTGATGGCATGCCCAGTGATGAAAAGCGTACATCTTTTGGAGATCATCTGCCTAAACATTTGCATTAAGCTTTCCTGCAGGAGAACTTGAAGATGTTAACTTTAGCAGTAAACAAAAGTAAACTTGCCATCTTCTGTTTAGATGGGTGGTTCTGCTCCCTCTTAGCACTAAGCCAGGTCTTAGTTGGATGCTGGGAGGTGGTCTGCTGACCTCGGCTTTCCTCATGCTTGCAACAGTGGGCAGTGGCATTTCATGCAGTTCTCGGTGTCTGGAATGTCATAGAATAGATTTTCTGAATGTGAAGTTTCTTGTTTTCTAGAGGAATGTCACTGAGCAGGAACACAAGCAGTCCTTGCAGCTCACTTTCCGCTCACTGTGCACATATTTCAGGTAAGTTTTTAATTCTTTTCAGTTGTCCGATATTTCACATCTTTGCAAAGTTGTTTTCTTTAGCTATCCTTTCCTTTCACGTTCTTGTGGAGAATCAAGTAACTTCCCTCTGCTCAGCCAAGTTTCTGTAGTCACAGGAGTCACTAAAATAGTGGTAGAATAAAAATCTTGTCAAGAGCTTAATCCAAGTCCCAGTCATTATAAGACAATCGAGAGTTGAACCCATTGGGGGTCTCTTTGAACACTTCAGTTTCTAAGTGATTTTTTTTGAAGACAAAAACTGGAGCCAAAGGAGTTTGGGGTCCAGTACTCAACTCTAAAAACCCAATTACATTAAAACCCAACTGCAGAAGCACAGAATGGTAGTTTAGCAAAAGAAGTGTGCTGGGAGGGGATAACTTGGAGATTTTTACATGCTTTGACTACAAAGAAGCTAATGGGCCTATAGGTTGCATTATTGGAGGTACAGACTCTTGAAGGAGGGAAGGAGCCCTCCTTGGGAATAGCCCAAGCTACTGTCTGAAAGTCAGATTATACCTGGTCTGGATGCCAGATTTAGAGGGCTCTATGAAATGTGTTCAGAAGTGAGTATCGGAGATGGTGGTGAAAGAGGCTGGGGCTGTCATGTGAAGAACATTTGAAGACACAGGGAATGTTTAGCCTGCATTGTCAAATTAGCAGTCATGAGATTAGGTGTATTTCCTATTGGTGGTCAAGGGGATTTATTCCTCAGAATCTCTTCTAAGGACTTGAGGATGTATGGGCCTGTGCTTACATAAGGACATGTGGACAGACAGTGGCACAGACCCAGCTGGGACCATGGCCTTTCTCCTGACCCAAACTCCTCACGTTCCGTAGAACTGACTTTGAAATCTTTGGAACCTTTTAAGATAGAAAGCATGAAAATCCCCTTCCTGAAACAAGGTGTCATGACTAATTTGTGTCCTTTCAGTGATAAGGATCCAGGGGGCCTTCTGCTTTTACCTGAGAAAGGCGACCTGGCCAACCTGAACATCAGTGAAGTACTGGCGGTCATGAGTACTCTCCTCTCTGTTGCTGCTCGAGAGGTAACTGATGGCTGCTCCCTGTTGTCTTTGCCTCTTGCTTTTAGGAGCATGTGATACAGCAGTCACTGTGCCTCCCCTTTTAGTCCTCATTTACAATATGAATGTAACTTTGTTCCTGTGACCGTTACAAAGGAGCACAAAGGTTTCCCAGCTGCCTTGGCTGCTAATCAACCAGCTCCTGCAAATGAGTGAGGGGACAATTCTGTGACATGTTTTTTTCACTCAGTGGCATTTTTGAGTTTCATCCATGTTGATGTATGTGCTACAGTTTATTTGTTTTCACTGGCACACAATATTCCCTTTATGAATATGCTGCAATTTATTTCTCCATTTTACTTTGGAGAGAGAGTTGGGCTGTTTCCAGTTTGGGGCAATTATACGGCAGTTATGATATGAACATATCTTGTGGTTCTTAGGTATAAGAGTTTAGCCCTAGAGATCAGGTGACTCTTCAGAGAAACTCCAGAGAATAAAGCTGATGGGTTAGAGAGCCATAGAGGGATGAAGGATTGTTTTTTAAGATGAGGGAGATTTGATTGAAGGCTCAGGGGAAGGAGCCAGAGAGAAGAGGGATTTGAAGATATAAGAGAGAAAAGAGATGATCAGTGGGATAAGGTTCCTGAGGGGCAGAAGGAGATGACATATGGAGTAAAAACCATTTGTAAAGGTTCTGAAAAGCTGAGGGCAGGAGAGGAGGTTTCATAATACCATCTTTCTTGGTCACTTATGGGTTGAAAGCTCTTTCCTGGCTATTCCTCATTTCCCTAGAATTTTTTTGCCAGTGACAGCTGCTCTCTTAAAGAATGCCCTTGGCTGTGTCCTGTGAATGACCTTGTTGTAAACACTTCTATTTGTCTCCTCTCTTGCAGTGTGAGCTGTTGATGCTCGATGGGGCACAAGGGGAGATTCACTCTGTGCTCTTCTCGCTGTTCTGGTCTGTCCAGGGCAGCCTGCTCTCCTGGTGCTACCTGCAGCTGAAGAGCACGGACTCTGGAGCCAAAGATCTTGCCGTCGACCTTATTGAAAAATGTGAGTTTCAGAACAAAATCCGTGAAAACAGGTGTTTGGGTTTTGAATCTGTGTGGGTACTCTTTTCCTTAGTACCTCATGCATAGAGTGTGCTTATGATTTTCTTTTCTTTGATACAAATCAGGTCTGTCTTTGGGTTGTTTTTTTTCTCTTCTTCTTAAAATAGAATTCTGTAGCATGTCTTTCTACCCAGTTTCCTGTCCGAATGTGATAGTATGCTTAAGTATTTTTATTGGAGGGTTGGGCCATTTCACAGCCTAAACATTGCCTTTGCAATCATACGGCACTCCTAGATGGCGTCACACTCTTCAGTAGAGTCTGTCATCCTTGTTTTCATCAAGTCACCCAAAAAAAAAGTCTTAAACTTTTAGAGTGTAAGGTGTATGAGCACTGCTGTGATCTTTGCTGATTACTGAAAATACTCAGATTCATGTCCTGTAAACCCACAGAAAATTATATGAAACTCAGTAGGTTTGAGAAATCGTATGTGGAAAATTCAGTCCCATCAAACTTGGTCTCAGCAGCTGTGACAAAAATGCTTACACTGTGGAGCCCTGCCACCTAAAGCTTGGCCCATGGATAGCACACTTAATCATGGTCCCGTTGTAAACAAAGGGAAAGGCCGACTGGCAACGGGGTTGGTCAACCATGTGACTTCACTTATAAAAGTGATATCTCCACCTCATTGAATAGTAGCAAAGACAAAAAAATGAATAAGTCACTCACTTTCAAAGTAATCTTTTTTTTTTTTTTTTTGGTGAGGAAGATCGGCCCTGAGCTAACATCCATGCCCATCTTCCTCCACTTTATATGGGACACTGCCACAGCATGGCCTGACAAACGGTGCGTCGGTGTGCATCCGGGATCTGAACCGGCGAACCCTAGGCCGCCACCGCAGCGGAGCGTGCGCGCTTAACTAACTGCTTGCGCTGCTGGGCCAGCCCCAAAGTAATCTTTTACTGAGATTTGCACTGTTTTTCCCTCTCAGAGGAAAGCATTTGTATGACACTTGTGGTCTCATTGTCTTTTGATGTGAAACTCCCTCCACAGCTTCTGTGACAGCTTTGCCCTTGATGATGATCAAGCAAGTGATATTTCTACCATATAAAGTATTAAATTATTTTCTTTATGTTTTTGTAGATGTGGGACAGTTTCTGGCAAGCATGAGAGTGATTTTGGAATCCCTTTTGTCACAGTATAGTGGAAAAACCATAGTAGAAAAATTATGTAATTCTGTGTTTTCGATGGCAGCTCGTCAACTGGTAAGAAAAAGTGGCAACCGTTTGTAGATGGCGGGAGGGGTTTGGTGACCTGTACCCCAGGCAGAGTCTGAGGAGGATGCTAATTGCTTCATTCATCTTCCTTTAGGTAATCTTTCTGCTGGACTTTTGCACTTTAGACATTTCACACTGCACGCTCTTGAGAGAGTTCAGTACCCTAACAGAGCTATTGAAGAAGCTTTGCAGTGACCCTGAAGGAGGACTGAATAAGGTAACTCGAGTTGGCGTTTGAACCTGCTTTGTATCCCCTCTTAGGATTGATGTGACCACACTTAATGAAACATACCACTGAGTACAGATCTACACAAATAAATTGCCTCTAAAAGACCCATGTATTTTAATAGTGGTTTTGCCAACAAGGGTAAATGCCCGTCGGAATTGATTTTGCTTGGTCAGCATTAGAAAGGAGACACAGAGGAAGCTGTACGTAGATTAATTTCATCATTTTATAGCACATGTCGTTAAATAAAAACTGTGTTAGTGAATAACCAGATTGAAGTCTAGAAGAGAAAATGTATGTTGAAAGGCAAATTAGAAGGTTTGATATTTAAAAGAATTTTCTCCCTTACTTAACCTTATTGGACACAAAGTTTTTTCGCTATCTTGTCTGAGTCTCACAACACCCTGTGGGAGTATTTAGGGCATATATTAAAAAGCCAATTTTAAAAGTGAAAAAGCAAAGACTTAAAAAAAGGAGGGAGAAGAGATGATGGGCTCAGATTTGGCAAGGTCTCAAATAGGAATTTAAGGTCTTTAAACTCCTAATTCAGTGTTTTTCCCACTGGAAATTCATGCTAGTAGTGATTTGTAAGAACTAGTCCTGTCATAGTTAGAAAATAAATGCTAAGCACAGAGTTATCATTGTGCAATAAAAACCACACGTCTGCTCTGCTGAATGATCACTTTATGTTTGTCTGTGTATGTAGATGGGAATGTCAGTATTTTTAGCCTGTGTGAGGATTTGTGTAGGGGTGTCAAAGGTTATCTGTCTGGAGCACCGATATAGAAACACAGTTTACTGCACGTGGCTGGATGTAGAGTGATGAAAACCTTTCTTTCTTGACTCATTTGTTTGCATAGCTGGATGTCGAGACTTGGCAGCAAGAACAGCCTGTGGTGTTACACACGTGGACTAAGGAGTCTGCCCACAACTATGAAAATAATTGCCATGAGGTGTCTGTCTTTGTTAGCCCAGGGGCAACCTATTTTGAGGTGGAATTTGATGAGAGATGTGAAACGGAAAAAAGGTAAGACTCACATGTTCTTTTTTCCCAAGCAATAATGGATCAAGAATGAGAGAAGGAAAGTGATAGAAATTATACTTTCACAGGTATGATTATCTGGAATTTACCGACGCTAGAGGTGGAAAAACACGTTATGACACAAAAGTTGGCACTGATAAATGGCCCAAGGTGAGTGATATTCCCAGAAAGAGGTGAAATGCCTACTTCTGCATCCATTCTCCTTTTGTCAGCCCTCAGGGGGTAATAGAGGTATGGTCTTTGAAGGAAAGCATTCATATTATACTTTTGTAAAAGGAAAGGTTTATATCTGTGTTCCACAAACTACAACCTATCATCTGTTTTGTAAATAAGGTGTTTTTGGAACACAACCATGCCCATTTGTTTATTTAGCATCCATAGCTACTTTGGCACTGCAGTGGCAGAGCTGAGTAGTCACGACAGAGACTGTATGGCCCAGAAAGTCTAATACTTTACTATCTGGTTCTTCATAGAAAAAGTTTTCCAACTCTTGGTTGATATCACATTGTTCAGAGTAAATGGGAAGTTGTAATCCTTAGCAAGAAAAGGCTGATGGGTCCAGGAGGGCCCAGACCAGGCTGGGGAAAGCCAGGAGGCCACCTCACAGTTAGGTCTGCATGATCTCTGGGGCTGGGAGGTTAAGTTCTGCTTCAGACTGTTGACCTTCTCTTTGCTGTCAGTGCTCTTGGTTGGGAGCAAAGGAATGGGCAAGCATGACCTCTGGCTGAGTAGGTAGTGGGTGGATGGGCATCCAAGGTTTAAAAAACTGACCAGCAGTTTTCTGCCAGCTTTGCTTCTTCATGAGGTGCAGTTATGAATTTTCTGTTTCAGTTACTCTGTTGTACATTTCTCCTTTCATAGTTTTGGTGGGGATGATAAGACATAATGGTGACAATATGCACCAGTATTCAATTTAGGTTGTTTTGAGTCCTGAAGAACATGCTTATTACTGAAACGCTGCCTTCTCAAATCTGTTTGATCACATGACTTTTTTGTTTGTCTCTAGAAAGTGACCTTTAAGGCTGGTCCTCGGCTACAGTTTCTCTTTCACTCTGACAGCAGTAACAATGAGTGGGGCTACAAATTCACTATCACTGCCTATGGCCTGCCTGATGTTGCTGTGTCTTGGGGGTTGGATTTACAACTCCTTGTTTCCCGACTGATGGGACGCCTTGCTTCCCAGTGCATGGCCCTCAAGTCTATGCATCGTAAGTTCACATATCTCTCCCTTCCCTTCTTGCTACAGCCATATTGAAGATCAAGGTGGTACTCTCCCTCGTGTAAGTTTTCTCCACATAGTGGCAGAGCAAAGGTATTGATAAAATTCCCTTTTAGTTTCCTTTAAACCAAACCAGAATAAAGTATTCACTTGACACCATTTTCATAAAGTTACTTGACCCAGACTTTGGAATACATCACAAAGGATACTGTGGCTTCCCTGTCTATGGAGAACAAATGGGGGAGGAAGCTGGTTTTGAGCAGCATTGTTATCCTTTTTTTGTAAGCGAATTTTGGTATACTCCAATAAGAAGGCAGAAATATAGAGTAAATTAATTGCATATCCTTTAACTGTGTGAATATTTATGTAAATATGTGAATGTGGATTTTGTCTTGAAGTGATTTCTTCAACTTAGTTATTAAATTTATCCAAGAAACAATTATAGAATAAAACTTTCTTTTTATAATTTTATTTATTTATTTTTCCCCCTAAAGCCCCAGTAGATAGTTGTATGTCATAGCTGCACATCCTTCCAGTTGCTGTATGTGGGATATGTGGGACACAGCCTCAGCATGGCCGGAGAAGCGGTGCGTTGATGCGCGCCCGGGGTCTGAACCCAGGCCGCCAGTAGCGGAGCGCGCGCACTCAACCGCTAAGCCACGGGGCCGGCCCAGAATAAAACTTTTTAGTGTATTTTATTTCTATATCATTTCTTGAGTTTTTCTGATTATAAAAGTAAAATATCATAGAAAAATTGCGTGATGGAAAAAAACCAAGGAGAAAAGCCACCCTTAATCCTAACACCCAGCTATAACTATTATTAACATTTTTATGTATTTCCACCTGGTCTTTTTTCTATGTCTATTCATAAACACATATATGGTGGGTATTTAATTATTACCTTTTTTCACAGACTTAAGTTTACAAATTATGAACATTTCCCCATAATTACACATTCCTAGGTGGTCTCCTGTTATACCCTAGAGGTGGTTCACATTCTGTTTTCAGCTTACTATACAGATTAGTCATCTCAGAGATACCTTATAATTGAGGCTGTTCCACAGAATGGCAGCATTTCAGGACTTCCTTATGGTTTGGTTTCATCTGGGGTATGTGTTTATGAAGTATCATGATTGAACATTCTGGTTAATGTGGGTGAATTCCCTCCAAGTCTTAATAATGTCCAAGTGTTTTTTAAGCCTTTTCTTCATCAGTTCAAAGATTCTTAGTGTGTTAAGGCAAAAAATAGAACTCTCATAAGCCTTCTTCTCTTTCCAGAGTTAGGAAGTAACATGGCTATACCTCAGGCAAAAATGGCATTAGTCTTAAACTCCCCCTTGTGGAAACCTGTCTTCAGGCATCAGATATGTCCAGAGTTGGGATTAGAAGCAAGCTGGCCCACTCACTCACACCAGGATAGTAAGGAGGTATTTACTCTTCTATTGTCTTTCTATTTGGGATGGAAAATGTTTACTGATATTTATTACTTTAAATTATAAGCATTTGTATTTATATCTTATCACCCCCACTAAGCTCTTAGCTCTTTGAGGGCAGAAACTATCCCTTGTTCATTTGGTGTCCCCACGGTGTACCACAGGGGCCAGTGCATAATGGGTGTTCAAAAATATTGAATGATGACTCTTCAGTGAAATGTAGTAGGTACTCAGTAAACCTCTCTTGATGGAGTTATTAAACAAACAAGTTGAGTCTATTTCTAGTGCCCGCTGAGTCAAACTTGAAACAATTTATGCTGTATCTTTTGTTCTCCGTGGAGTGGTAGCCCATTATTCAGGCTTAGAATACTTCAAAAAACTAAACAAGTTTTCCCGCTGTCTCTTTTTCATCTCTCCTTCCCTCTCTCTCTGCTCTACTACTTCTCCTCCCTTCTTCTCTCCTTCCCCCACGCCCAGGTGGTTCGGTAGTTAATGGCTGAATCCAGGGACTCTTCCTCAGCTTCTCTTTTCCTTTACCTCTCTATGAAATTCGGTTCCTTCAGACCCTCTCTTCTTTTGATTCCATGATAGTTCACTGTCTTCTCTTAATCTAACCACTCCATCTGCCTTCTTTACTGACCTCTCTTATTCCTCCTTCTCTAAAGAGTAGGCTTCACTCAGGCTTTCTCCCTTTCCAACAACCCACCAAGAGTTTATCCTCTCTTCTCTCTTCTGCTGTCACACCTGTGTGAATAATTCCTAAATATCAGTTTCCAGCCCTGGTTCTTCTCCCAGGCTCCAGTCATGTATATCCCTCTTCCTGTTAGATATTTCCATTTCAGTGTTCCGACTCCCTTTAACCCAGAAGTGTAAAACCAGGATGTCTTCCCTGACTGCTCACTCCTGTTATTTTCATTACTGTTTTCCTAGCATTGAGCCGCTGCTCCCTAGCATCACATGTAACCCCACCTTGTTCTCACCTTTCCTATCCAGTCAGCTGCAAGCTCTATGGATTCTTCCCTGTGATATTCATCTGTTTCCATTTCCTCTGTCTCCACCTTTAAGCAGGCCCTCATCTTGCACTTGCATTGTTACATTGGTACCTACCAAGTTTTTTTTTTAATCACTGCATTATCTTGTCATTCCACTGCCAAGCACCATTAATGGCTCCCCGTTGCCCACAGGGTGAAGTCTAAACTCCTCAGTGTGACAGTCAAGGCTCTCTACAGTCTTCTTTCACCTTACCTATCTGACTCTAGTTCCCACCACTCCCCAGCTGAAACTTCAGGCCAGGTCAGTCTCCCTACTGACTCTTAACTTCTGCTAATGGTTATGTTCTTCAGGGCCAAACCTGCCGAGTCTTCAGGGTCCAGTCCAAAGCCCATATCCTCCAGGAGGCTCTTCTTAATTACTTTAACCTGCCGGGAGCTCTCTCCTGTGAATTCTCAGCACTGGGTGTCCCTTCTAGGCATTTGATACTTGATAATCCTTTGCTTTATAGTAGTGCTAGTTTTAATGCTCTTAATGTTTTATTTATGTTTACCTTTTTTTAACCCATATATCTGTCTGGTCTCCCCAAAATAGATTTAAACTTCCTGACAGTATGCACCATGTTTTATACTTCTGCTTTGGCCTAGTAGGTGTTCAGTAAACTTTATTTTTTGAGTGAATGTGTTAAACATGATGGGATTTGTTTGTTGTTGTTTCCAGGTTAAGAACATCCGTGATGATCCCTGCCACCATTTTCTTCTTGATTTTGCGCAGTCAGATCCTGCCCAGAACTTCTGTGGGCCATATTCAGAACTTTTCAAAGGATTCATACAGGCATGTAGAAAACAGGCCCCAAAGACAGATATAGTTGCTGGTTCCACTATTGATCAAGCTGTGAACGCCACCTTTGCTGCTCTGGTGTATCGCACTCCAGACTTATATGAGAAGCTGCAAAAATATGGTAACTTATATTACAGGGAATATTTTTGATCTGAAGGCCAATTGCTAAGTTTTAAGAAAGCCTGTCTTTAAGTGAAAATTTTTAAATATTTTTAAATATAAACGTATTTCTACAACTGTAGACTTCATCTTGTTAGTCCTACTTTGCCAGTCAAAAGACTCATGACCAATTTACAGTTAGCAGATTGTAATATATGGCAAAGTAGCCGTGGGTTTCCTAATTAGCAGATAATTTGTCTTTATCCAGAATTCTCGTGGAAAACTGCCAAGAAGTTTAATGGAAAGAAACCTTAACTTTGGTTATAGTCCCAGCTCAAAAACTAGATGCTGTGCAGCTTCAGGTTAATCAGACAACATTTCTGCACCTGAGTATCCTTGTCTGTAAAAGCTTAGAGTTGATTAGCTCTAACATTATAAGAAATTCCAATTAAAACCTGAGATGTTTAGGTAATTGAATGTGCTAATAACCAAGGAGGAAAATGTAGGTATTAATTCTTATCTTTAGACGTACAGCTTCTTTGTAGCATCATCCCTGCTCAGCTTGCTTTGTCGATAGCCTGCTCCTCACCGTTTCTTTTCCTCATGTCCCCCAGGGATATCATCTCTGTGTATTAACTGTGTATGTGGCCTGCAGCCTAACAGGACCCACAAAGAGGGAGAGTCTCTCTCTACTCATAATCTTTCAGGGGAAAAGCATTTCAAACCCTACCTAAAGATGAGATATGGGTTTTCCCAAGCACTTTGGCAGGTTATGTGTTCTATCCATGGTGCAGATGAAATAAGCAGGAACACATGCTTCCTTCCATTAGAGGAGGTAATTGACTGTTGCTCTTATTATTATTGATATTATCATCACTACTACCTTTATTGCTGAGTCCTTTGGATCTCACATTGCAGAATTTATTTCCTGATTTTTAAAACATCTCCATTGCTCCCTCAAATCTTAATATCTCCTGTAAGAAGCTGTTCAAAAATATAAAACTACATAGAGGCATGAATGATTTATGGAAACAACTGTCATATGGAAGAGTATGTCTTTGCTGGGGGATGGTGGGTGAGGTGACCTGTATGGTTTTGAAAAAAAAGTGCAGTGTATGTTTTTGTAGTGAAAATGGGGTAAGCGAGCTGGACAGTCTTTATTACCTATGGGAACTTTGAGTAGGAGGATAAAATCCTTGTGAGGTAAGAGCTGAGAAACAGAAGGTTTCTGGCTGGGAGAGAGTTCCCCCAGTGTCTTTTCAAATCATGTTCAGATATCGCATACGTATTTGCAATAGATAAACACACAGTCAAATGTGGGAACTGGAACTATTTCACTGAATACAGGTTGTTTATGGAATACCTACCACTGTGGCTTTGAAGGAGGCATAGCTGGTCTCAGTTCTTTCTGTTTCTTCCTTTAAGGGCTATTCATGGGTTCTTCAAGACTGAACCGCTTAGAGAGTGGTCCTTGTCTAGCTCATTTGCTCATCTTTGTCTAAAAATTGGTCACCCTTTTGGGTTAGAAAAATACAGGAGGGGTTTTTCAGCTAGACTATAAGCTGCTTGAGGGCAGGAATCGTGTCTGTTTTTCTCAACATTGTATTATTCCCAGTGCCTGGTATGTAGCCCAGCACATTCTAGGTATTCAGGAAATATCATTGCATTATACATTGCTTCAGCAGAGAGCTTCACACTCTTCTAATGTATTATCCTTTGGTTTTTAGAGGAAGAGAAGGGGCAGGCCTCATAGGTCTTTCTTTAAAAAAAAAAAAAAACACAACTTGTTTGTTATTGTTCTAATTATAAAAATAATACCCATTCATGTAGAAACTTACAAAGTACAGAAAAGCTTAAAATAATTATTGACTGTATTCTCAAGAACATCTCTATTCAAGAGACTTCAAGAACAGCCCTATTAACGTTTTTCCATATATCTACCTGTCCTTTTATCTAGGTATATTTATATGTGTGTATGCATATATGGACGTCATGTTTTTAATATGTATACTCTTTATTTTTATTTATTTTTTAAAAGGGAAGATGTATTTTTTTATTTTTATTTATTTATTTTTTTGCTGAGGAAGATTCACCCTGAGCTAACGTCTGTTCCAGTCTTCCTCTATTTTGTATGTGGATGGCCGCCACAGCATGGCCGCTAAGTCGTGTAGGTCCATGCCGGGGAACTGAACCTGGGCTGCCGAAGCGGAGCATGCTGAACTTAACCACTAGGCCACGGGGCCAGCCCCTGTATACTCTGTTTAAATAAGATAATTTTTTTATATGTTTCATAACCGGCCTTTTTAACAATATATATCATGAACTTTTCTGCGTGTCAATAATTATCTGTTAATATTTTTAATTTTAATTTTGTTTTTGTTTTTGGTGAAGAAATTAGCCCTGAGCTAACATCTGTTGCCAATCCTCCTCTTTTTGCTGAGGAAGATTGGTCCTGAGCTAACATCTATTCCCATCCTCTTCTATTTTATATGTGGGACACCTGCCACAGCATGGCTTGATAAGTGGTGCATAAGTCTGCACGCAGGATCCGAACGTGTGAACCCCAGCCTGCCGAAGCAGAGTGTGCGAACTTAAGCGCTGCGCCACTGGGCCGGCCCCTACTTGTAATATTTTTAATATTTTACCTTTATATTTTTTACTTTTTTTTTTTTTTTTTAAGATTTTGTTTATTTATTTTTTCCCCCCCAAAGCCCCAGTAGATAGTTATATGTCATAGCTGCACATCCTTCTAGTTGCTGTATGTGGGACGCGGCCTCAGCATGGCCGGAGAAGTGGTGCGTCGGTGCGTGCCTGGGATCCGAACCCGGGCCGCCAGCAGCAGAGCGCACGCACTTAACCGCTAAGCCATGGGGCCGGCCCTATATTTTTTACTTTTAATATTTCACTCACTTTAATAGCATATCCATTTCAGATGTTGTTCGTTTGAAAAAAGTTAGTTTGAAGTAACACACAGAACCCATTACAGCTATTTGTGGCTTAATTGATCATTCCCGCCCCCCCCAGCTTCTCTTACCACGCCCAATGTGTGGGTGGGTGTCAGGGGAAGGGCTTTTTCTAATGAGTTAGGAGATTTGGAAACTACTTTGTGCTTACTGTTGCGGTAGTGAATTATGTTAACTGAATGTAATCTCTCGGTCTCTCCTTTCCCCAGTAAACAGTGGGGGCAAGACAGCCCTGAGTGAGGAGTTTGCACAGGTGTATTCCTTGGCAGATGGGATTCGAATATGGATGGTAAGATTTTCCTTTGCGTGTGATTTTTATGTATTTTGAGTTTTCCCACCATGATATCACGGAATTAAGGTAAGTAGCTGTCTTCTCAAGAATATAACTTTAGGAATTTTTTTAAAGTTCAGTGAATAAATGGATATAAAATAATTTAGAACCCTGGAAATCATAATTCGGTGAGTGTTGAGAACGTTCAGAGTAAACAGGCTTCAGCTGAGCTCCTCTTACCTCCTTCGCTAACCCCAAAGGCCACTCTGGAACCTCTTAGACCGGAAGGAAATGCATTGCTTTAGATACTGGGCAACCAGTGACGGTTTTAGGCAGGGGCGAGGCCTCTCTGCATTTTAGAAAAGTGGTTCTGTGGCATTGTTTGTGACAGCAATAAACCAAAAGAACAAATATCCATTAGTAGGAGAATGTACAATAAGATTAATATATTTTTATTTATTTATTTTTTCCCCCAAAGCCCCAGTAGATAGTTGTGTGTCATAGCTGCACATCCTTCCAGTGGCTGCACGTGGGACGTGGCCTCAGCATGGCCATAGAAGCGGCGCATCGGTGGGCACCCGGGATCCGAACCTGGGCTGCCAGCAGCGGAGCGGGTGCACTTAACCGCTAAGCCACGGGGCCGGCCCGACAATAAGATTATATATTACTAGTCTAATATATAAGACTATATTACAATGTAAAATGATAATATAATACTATAGTACAATGAAAGTGAATGAAATAGAGCTATGTATCTCGGATGGTGTTCACAGACATGGTGATGAAAAAAAAAGCAAGTTGTACAAGAATGCATAAGTGTGCTATTCCTTTTATCAAGTTTAAACACAAACCAAATCTATATGTTGTGTGCATAAATATGTAGTAAAATTATACAAATGCATGGAAATGAAAAACACCAAATTCAGAATTGTTTTTATTTCTTCGGTATGGAGATGAATACCTATATATTAGTATTTTATTTTTTATATATTCACAATCATCCTAAATATTGTATAGTAATTGGGGAAAAAAAATCTTTAAATAACTGAGTAGAGGATGGATAATGAGATTGAAAGCAGGAGACTAATTGTAGTAATTAGATGAGGATGGTTTCTGCTACTTAGGAAATAAAATAATTAGACTTTGTGATTGATATAAGTGGTGAACAGGAGGATGGAATTTAGGACTGTTCCCATGTTCCTGGTTTGGGTGACTTGGTGGTAGAAGCATTGACCAGAATAGGAAAAATGGTCTTGGATCTGGAAGTGGGGAGGTAAGTTCAGTTTGGGACATTCTGAATATGAGGACATCTAGGTTATCTGAGACATTTAGCTGGAGAATTTAGTAAATGTGAAAGAATCTAAATGGCTGATGCTTCGTGGAAATGTCAAGGCAGAGATAAGAATAACTACAAATGGTTGGTAATAATTTTTTTTTAAATGTATGAGTTTATCCAGGAGCAGACAGCCTTGGACAGACTCCACAATGATTAGAACATAGTTGGTGCTCAATATATACTGGATAGATAGATGGAGACCACAATGAACAGGATCTCTCAAAAGAAATTAAAAGATGTCATCCTCAGAATGGTAGGAGGAGAATCAGGAGAGTGTGTTGTTAGGGAAGCCAAGACAGTAGTAGCAGTTTAAGAAAAAGAGTGTCTGATAAAGTCAGCTGCCACAGACAGTTGAAGTAAAAAGGATTTGGCAGTTGACAAGGCACATTGTAGATTGTGCTTCTGGTTTAGCATAGGACAGACTGCCGAAAGTTGGACAAGACGCCAACCTTCTCTCCAAGACTTTGGCATCTCGCACATCACACATGGCCTTCTGCCTGGGCTGTAAGCACTCTGGCCCACACTGTGACCATTGCCCGTGGTGGTCCTAGGAGCACTGTTCTCTGCCTGGCAGTTGCAGCATCACTTAGAAGTGTCCCCTTATTCAGGGTAGAATCAAATTTTGGTCCAACCTCTGCAGCAAACTGAGTGTATGACCCTAGCAAGACCCTTCACTTCTCTAGATTTCTGCTTCGTTGTCTGTGCTAGGTTGGCTTTAGTTAAGGGCTCCTCCAGCTCCAGTGTTCTAGAATTTTTTAAATAATAGGGTCATGGGTACAAACCTCTCCCAAATAACACATGGTTGAAAAGAAGGTAGTTTAGCAGATACACCTTTTGACAGCTTCAAAGCCTGGATTGCTTTTAGGACAGACAAAAACAGCTCCACCTTGTGTCCTCAACAGCTGGACAATAACTGTCAAGTTCTCCATGATCTCAGTGCTGTGTGCTTTTGAAGTAGTTTGCTGTGGCTGCCCTTGCTGCCCTGTCTGGACTGTGTAATTATGTGGCTCAAATCCTCCCCCCAGTTAGAGATGAAGCAGAAGTCCCTGATGAGCCTGGGGAACGAGGCAGAAGAAAAATTCGGGTCAGAAGCTGCTGAGACAAACCCTGAGAGCCTGGGTGAGTGTGTCGATGCCAACTGTCAGTACTGGGCCTTGTTTCCTATCACAGAAAACCAGTAACCCATCTTCTAGATTATTTTAGTTGAAGCTGTGTTGACCTAGGGAAGGTAACACAGGCACTAAATAGTATTTCCAAGGATATAGCACAAATAGAAAAATGCCAGAGAGGAACAACTGTTTATTAACATGATGCAAATGGAGCATCTTTCTATTTACTTCTCTTATGAGGCATCAGGTGCTTTTTTCAGCTACATCTTGTTATGTTTTCAAAGTGTTCTCACACTGAATATTCAGTGAAATTAGGAATTAACTGTTAATTTTTAATGATATCATGGTTATGTTATTTTTTTAAACTCTTATTTTTTTAGAGAAATATACTGAAGTTTTTAGATGAAAAATTATGATGCTTGGGATCTACATGGAAATAATCCAAGGAGAGGGGAGTGGGTAGGGAGTGAAACAAGACTGGTCCTGGGTTGATAACTGTTGAAGCTGGGTGAGGGGTGCATGGAGGGGTCCTTATCCTATTCTTTCTCTGTATGTTTGAAAATTTCCACAGTAAAACTTTTTTAAAGTGTGCTGATAGCACTGTGGGAAGATTTTGATTTGTATAATGAGATAAAATTTGATTCTATTCTGTCGGTAGATGTGTATATCATTGTATTAATGGAGATATTTCTCGTCCTAAATTATATAGTTTAAATAGATTATTTTCTTTGCAAAAGTAGGCAATAAGTTTGATTTTGACTTTTTTTTCATTATCTTCTTGCTTTTTGCATTTAGCGAAAGAGTGTATTCAAAAGAGTCTTCTATTACTAAAATTTCTGCCCATGGGTGTAAGTTCAAAAGAAAGCTGTGCCAAGTTGGTGACTGCAGATGAGACTGATAATCTGCAGCCTCTCGACAAGCGCCAGAGGACGAGCTCTGTGGTGGAAGAGCACGTCCCAGCTTCCGCACCTCCTGCTGAAGCAGCTCCCCCAGCTGCAGGAGATGGGAGTCTTGACTTGGATGTCCAGCCAAAGCTGCCACCCAGCAGTGGCCCTCTTGCTGCAGAAGTATCCTCTGCCACAGCTGAAGAACCCCCATCACCTTCCACTCCTACCCGGCGGCCTCCCTTCACGCGGGGGCGACTCCGGCTACTCTCCTTCAGATCGATGGAGGAGGCCAGACCGGTGCCCACAGTAAAAGAGAAATACCCGGTGCTGAAGGACGTCATGGACTTCATTAAAGATCAGTCACTCTCCCACGAGAGGTGAGCCAGGCGTTACCTTCCCAGCACTTCCTTTCCTCAAGCCGTGGGTACCCAGTCTAGTCAAAGGCTTGCAGTTCATGTTAAAAGTGAAGAAATAATACTTGAATGATAGATCAAGATTTGTTTTAGAATATTCAAGGAAAAAAATTTGGTGATTGTTTTTTCTTTTAAAGAAGCATTTTTTCACTTAAGATTTGTACAGTATACTGTATGTAAATTATAACTCAATAATGTACTGTTGGGATAAAAAAAAGAAATATTTCTTTTGGTAGCTGCGACTTATAAATTTGTCTTATTTTACCCTGGGAGAAATTTAGGATTTGATATTTTCTGACAAAATTACTTGTCAGTGAGCCTACGTCTCTGGAAGTATTGCATGTTTTAATTTCCTGTCCTAAGAATTAAGGCTTTGTCTCTATGGGGAAGTAAAAATATTCAAGTTCCTTTTTAATTAATTAATTTTTTAATATGCGTTGGGCTTCTGAACAGTTGGTATGAACTGATTTGTAATGCTGCTGAGTAATCACTGAAAGTAGCAAACAGGTATTGATATCCTCCCTGAATGATATTTCTGATACCTCACAATAATATTTCCTTTCTATTAATATGGCATCAGAACTTGGGTGGGTGTATGTTTTCTTTCTGCCCCAGCTCGAGAGTTTTCTGAGTGTTCCTGACTTGAGTTCTGTCTCCAGTGTTGTAAAGGTTCTTTCCTTGAAGAAAGCCCAAGCCCGGAGCATCCTTGAAGTCCTGAGGATAATTCAGTACTGTGCAGAATCCCTTGGACAGCCTCATTGCTTCCATCCGCCTTATATACTTTTCCTGTTGGAACTTCTGACCTGCCAGAAAGAGTTTACCAAGTAAGTACAAATTACAAGTCTGCAAGGAAAACAAGCATGGGTCATTTTAAAGAAATCCTAATTGTCTTCTCTAATTAATAACTCTGTCATTTCCACGTAGGATACAAATTTACGTTTTTGGTCAATTCATTCTTTCATCCTAAGAAAAAATGGGTTCCCTCCTTTTAGTAAGTAAATACCAGGAACATGTTCATTCCTCCTGATGAGTTTATCAGCTATTTCCCCAGACAGTAAGGATTGTACTCCCCATATACCCATACTCATCATTTGGCTCCTGGAAGCTGTGAGCTAAATTTAATGCTCATTTACAGTAATGACATTAATCTAAGTACTTCACAAGGTTGTTCTAACAGTTATTCAATAAATATTTTCTGAGTGTTGACTATGCCAGGCACTGTTCTAGGTGTTGTATATGCCATGGACATGGCAGACAAGATCCTTGTTCCAATGGAGCTTGTATTCTATTGAGGAGAAATAGACAATAAGAAATATATATGTCAGATAGTCATATTGCTGTGTGGTGATTTCATACAGAGTGACCTAGTTTGAGCAGTCAGGGAAGACCGGCTGAGAAGATGACATGTAAACCAAGCAATGAGTGACCAGCTGAGGTCAGGGG
This sequence comes from Ceratotherium simum simum, assembly GCF_057802395.1. Lineage (NCBI taxonomy): Eukaryota > Metazoa > Chordata > Mammalia > Perissodactyla > Rhinocerotidae > Ceratotherium > Ceratotherium simum. Next base: position 13,864,103 of record NC_141915.1, read on the forward strand.
GAGAGCACTAAGGCAGAAGGAACAGCGCAGAGGCTAGGGTGGGGGATTAGCCCAAGGAACAGAAAGAAGGCCATTGTGCCTGAGTGAGGGGAAATGGGAGGAGACGAGGTCAGAAAACTAGGCAGGGCCCATATCATAGAAAGCTGTGTCAGATACAAGTTAAGGTGTGTGTATTTTATACTGAGTCGTGGACGGGAAACCCCTGGAGAATTTTAAGCCCAGGAGGAACACAGTGTGATTTATATTTGTGAAAGATATTTCTGCCTACTATGAAAAAGAGTGAAAGTGAGAAAAGCAGTTAGGAGACTCTTGCAGTAGTCCAGGCAAGAGATGGTAGTGGTTTGGACCAGGGAATAGCACTGGAGATAGAGAGAAAAAGATGAGATTCAGGATTTTGGAGATAGAATTGTTAGGACTTATTGATGGATTAGATGTAGTGGGTGAATGAAAGGAATCATGGGGAAAGAAACTCCTTGGATTTTGGCTTGAGCAGTCGTGTGGATGGTATTGCATTTTACTGAAGGGAAGAGTATGGAAGAAACAGATTGGCGCAAAAATCAAAAGTTTTGTTTTGGTCATGTTAAGTTTGAACTGCTTCTTTCACATCCAAGTAAAGATACCAAGAAAAGAGAGCTAAGAGTGTAAAGTTCTGGAAAGAAGCCAGACTAGGGATAGAATTTGGATGCTATCAGTATATAGATGGTATTTAAAGCTTTGAGACCAGATGAGACCTCCTAGAAAGAGTGCAGACATGGACAAGAAGAGGACTCAGGACTGAACCTTAGGGGCATTTCTTTATTTAGAAGTCAGGCAGAGGAGGAGGAGTCAGCTAAGAAGATCAAGAAAGAGTGGCCTTTGAGAGCAAAAACCAGGGGCTGGTGAAGTCATAGAAGCCAAGAGAAGAATGTATCTCAAAAGATGAGAATGGTCAGTTGGGTCGAATGCTAATGCAAGAGGTTGTGTAAGATAAGAACACATTGGATTTGACAACAGTCTTACTGTAGCCATGGGGACAAAAGCCCAGTTGAACTGGGTTGAGAAGAGAATGGGGGTAATTAAACGGAGAGAGAGACTATAAACAATTATTTTCAGAGGGGAGTAGAGGAATAGGGCAGTAACTGGAGGGGATGTGGGATCAACTGAGGGTTTTTAAGAGAGGTTAGAGTATGTTTGTACCCTGATGTGAATGATGTGATGTGAATGAATCAGTAATGAGGAAATTTGACTCAAGAAGAAAGAGATCAATGCAGTAGCAGTTGTGTAAGTAGAGAAGATGGGCTTTGAGAGAGCCAGGAGACTCTCTCTGTGGTAGCAAGAGGAAAGAGCATGGATAGAGATGCAAGATGTTTGGTGGTGCAAAGATGAAGGAATTCTTGTGTGATCATTTCTGTTTTTAGAAAATAAAATATGAAGATAGTCATCAGCTAGAAATGAAGATTTAGGAGGAAGTAATGGCAGTTTAAAGAGAGGCAAGAAGGTTTGAAATAGTAATGAAAATTGGGAAAGTCAGTCTGGTCGCCTGACAATTTTGAGTGCTTATTTGAGAATTATGGTTGTGAGTTTACAGTGATATGAGTCAGCTTGGGCGTGTGGTGTTTCCTCCAGCAACACTTAGCTGTTTTGATATAGGTTTAAGATTTCTTATGCATGTATGTGGAGGAAGAAAGCAGCAAGGGAGTTGGTGATTGCTAAGATGTGATTATGGTGCTGGGCCATGGAATCTAAGCTGAGTATGGAGCAAAGAGAAGGCACAGCAAGGGTAGTAGATAGTGAACTAGAGGCAGCGTCGTGGGTTGGGGCTCATTGGGATTGAAAGGCAGTTGTGGGAGTCTCAGAGTAGGTGAACAGGATGAGAGGTCGTGGTCAGAGTAGGGTGCTCTGAAGTCAGGATTTCAGAGGTAATGGCCGTTAGTGTGATGACAAGGTCAAGGAAATAACCATCAGACTAGGATGGCCAAGGGTATGAAGGAGAAGATCATTGGAAGTGAGGATGGCAGAGAATCTGGAGACAGAGGAACTGGGGCATCATTCCCATGGATGTTGAAGTCTCCAAGGTGACAAGGATCAAGGTAGAAAAGACAATGAGCTTGGTGCTAAAGTCATCACTGAGGGCGGCAGAGGGGTGGGCATGACCATGTGGAGAGGATTAAATGAGATAATTTGTGAAAAATACTTAACTCAGTATCTGGCACTCAGGTTGTGGTGGGAGGGCTTTATATTTGTTTATATTAACAAAGAAAGATAAATAATTGTCATCTCCATACTCCTTGTAGGCAGCCCTCTTGACCCAGCAGATGGACTCACTTGCTGTTTTGTCCATTGCTTTCTGAAGTTTTTATATTTGTGATTACTAAAGTTTCTGCGCCACTTCATTCAGCTTCCTGCTTCTTGGCTCTTTTTTGTGTAAGGAATAATGATTATTAAATACATGATGTTCTGGCAATTAAGTGATTGATGATTTCCTCTGTTTCTAGTTATTTTGGACACCTGGAGGCCTGTGGTGCAGATCTACACAGAGAAATTCGAGACACTTACTATCAGTTGGTTCTGTTTTTGGTCAAAGCAGTTCAAGGATTTAGTAGCATAAATGACAGGTACTGGATAACTTTATAATTTCTAGAGAAAAAACTATTTGTATTTTTTCTGATTTTAAGAGAAATACATTTTCAATACTGAAAACATAGAAAAGTACAAGGAGTAAAATAAAAATAACCCCATATCTTACATTCTAGAGCTAATTGCTAATGTTAACTTATTAGTTTGTTTTTCTCTGAGGCTTTTTTCTACATAGTGTGTATAGTTTTTTAAAGGGGATGGGTCTTCATTTATCTAAGAATTTGTAACCTGTTATTTTCAGTTTTTGGTGTATTATGTACAGTTTTAAAACTGGAGTATAAAGCCACTCCCCAATCTACTCCATAGTATGGTTTAGACATGAACCTTAAATCAAATGGTTCTGTTCTACGTCTAAGTTTCACAACCTGGGCTGATTTGGGGCTGGCCCTGATTTTGCTATTTATCAGGAGGTGATTTTTACTATTCAGTCCTTTACCATAAAATGTCCCCTATGGTAGTCTTGGCAGAGTGGAAACCGTACTTTATGCTTTCAGAAGTCTTTTTCTTATGCTGTCTTTTGAAGAGATTTTGTATGGAGTATGAGAAATTTGAAAGGAGATTATGAGGAACCCAAACCAGCAATCTGGAGTTCCCTCTGCTTTCCACTTACAAACAGACCAGGTCTCTGACTTGCCTTGTTTCTCTTTTGTCCGATGGCGATGGGCAGCTTTGATAAGTTTCACCTTCCTGGTCTCTCTAGGTCTTTGCTGCCTGCCTTGTCCTGTGTTCAGACAGCGCTGCTTCATCTTTTGGATATGGGCTGGGAACCCAGTGACCTCTCCTTCTTTGTTGACATTCAGTTACCAGATCTCCTTATGAAAATGTCGCAAGAAAATATAAGTGTCCATGACAATGTGATCAGGTAAGAACACAGTCCTGCATGCTGCGGTTCCTAAAGTAGATTATGAGATACAGGAATCGTGGCATAGGGGTTCAGAGCACAGACTCTGGAGCTAGACTCTCTGTGTAATATGCTGGCTTTGCCACGTACTAGCTGGATGACCTTGGGCCGCTTATTTAATCCCTCTGTGCCGCAGTTTCCTCATCTTTAGAGCTGGAGGTAATAATGGTACCTAACTCATAGGATTGTTGTGAAGAATAAATGAGTTCTATTTCTCAATAGAACAGTGTCTGCATGGTAGTGTATGTAAGTTGGTGGTGGAGAGAATTAAGGGGAGATAAATGAATGAGTCAACATTGAGACAATTTTCGCTGTCTCAGAAGAGATAATCTGGGAAAAGCAGATAGAATTAAAGCTGTCTCCTTGTTTATTAAACCTTAGTCATTGCCCTGCTGAGGGGGGAAGGTGTGGTTGGGGATCAGCATGCTAGCTCTTTAGCTGTCAGTCTGCTTGTTGTTTCAAGCTTTGCCTGTGCCTGCATGATGTCGTCCTTGGGGATGGGACCACACCCTTCACTACCAATCCCTCATAGCACCTAGCCCAAAGCTAAGTACGAGTAGGCCTAACGTCAATTTGTTGGAATTTATGAATGAACAAATATGTATTCGTTGGTTGGTAAATATTTTGCATTTGCTGGCAAGCAAATCCTTTCGTATTTAAAATTCTGGTTGCTAAAACAAACTGTAAACTGCAATTATGGAAATTCATAATTCTACATCTGTTTTTTTTTTGGTGAGGGAGATCACCCCTGAGGTAACATCCGTGCTAATCCTCCTCTTTTTGCTGAGGAAGACCGGCTCTGAGCTAACATCTATTGCCCATCCTCCTCCTTTTTTTCTTCCCCAAAGCCCCAGTAGATAGTTGTATGTCATAGTTCCACATCTTTCTAGTTGCTGTATATGGGACGCGGCCTCAGCATGGCCGGAGAAGCAGTGCGTCGGTGCGCGCCCAGGATCCGAACCCAGGCCGCCAGCAGCAGAGCGTGCACTTAACCGCTAAGCCACGGGGCCGGCCCCATAATTCTACATCTTAAAAGAGCCCATAGGTTGTCTATATGAAACTCTTTTTTTTTTTTTTTTGTGAGGAAGATCGGCCCTGAGCTAACATCTGCCAATCCTCCTCTTTTTGCTGAGGAAGACTGGGCCTGGGCTAATATCCATGCCCATCTTCCTCTACTTTATATGGGACGCCACCACAGCATGGCTTGACAAGTGGTGCGTCGGTGTGCGCCTGGGATCTGAACCGGCGAACTCCAGGCCGCTGCAGCGGAGCGCGCGCACTTAACCGCTTGCGCCACCGGGCCGGCCCCGATGTGTGAAACTCTTTATTGAAATGAGGAAACCAAGGACCAAGGCTGAGTGCTGTGTCAAGGTCTTACAGCAGCTAGTGGGAGAGCCGAAGCCCCAGGGTCTCTCCCTTCTCCTGCTGATACCACTAGGGTGTGCTGAGCATGTGCAAATCAGACTTAAAAAAAAAAATCACTTTATTTGGCTCCGGTGCCTGGCACATAGTAGGTTCACCACAAATGGTTGTTGAGTGGAATTAAGCCATGTAGGTACAACCTTTCAAGCTCTAATTCCTCACCCATTGTAGTCTGTTCTGGAAAAGGTTTCTCCATTTTATTTATGGATATCTATCACACATCTGGCAAATCCCAGGGCTTTGAGAACCAAATTGACCTCTTCCCCTCAGAAGTTTAAAAATGCCCCATATATTAGACCCATAGGACACAGATCTGCTAACCAGCGCTTTCCTTGATTATTGGGAGAGGCATGCTTTTCTCTCTTTATGTCCTTCTTTCAGCCAATGGAGTGAAGAAGATGAGCTTGCTGATGCCAAGCAGAATTCAGAATGGATGGATGAGTGTCAGGATGGCATGTTTGAGGCTTGGTATGAAAAAATAGCCCAGGAAGATCCCGAGAAGCAGAGGAAAGTAAGACCTCTCAACTAGAGTAATCTGAAGTGATTTGCTAGGAGTCTGGAGAGTAGAGTCTGCCTGCAAGGGAGGGGGTGGGGCGGGGTGCTAGCAGGATGTCTCCTGAGAAGGCTGCAGGTGACACTCAGTACCTTAGTGAGTCGGCTGTCACCGAGTCCAGTCTTTAACCTGAGGAGCCCTGAATCCTGACTTGACCACACTCAGAGAATGGCTCCCTCCCGTAGAACTAGACTCACAGAAAATTGGCTCATGAGGCTGAAGTATAATATTAGGTGCCAATTTATTAGTTTACAGTGAGAAATAGAATTGCTGAAGGCCCTGGGCTCTGGTGTCCTTGGTGTAGCACATTCTCTCCCTGTAGGCAAGCAGCAACATGGGAAGCCACGTTCCAATCAGAAGATTGCCTGGTGAGCATGGAAGCAGCCATGTGTACACAGAATCAGAGTTACATGATTCAAATGTGTAAAGGCATCAGGCTCAGATAGCCTGCCATGTCCATCTCCACTTTAGGTGTTAATCTGTCTCCACCACGTTGTGCCAGGCATCTGCTGCCTCAGAGTCATTATTTCTTAGTATTGTGTGCCTACTATGTGCCAGTTACTTTGCTCATATAGCGCCTCTGTGGTACTTGGATGGAGCACACCAACTTGGCCTTTGTGATTTTTCTCTCTTGTATCTTAATATCTTACTGGGAGCCATTCTGTAGTTCTAAGGTGCCTTGGCATATTTGCTCTGACCTACTACTGTATGGTAACTTAGTGATTTATTTCCCTTATTTCCAAGCCATAAAGATAAACTGTACTGTAAGTCTTCAGGTACTTTCCAGTAAAACAATTTGTTTGCTCATGAAACAGTGCCCTACTATCTCCCCAGAAAGTTTTCTTTTCAAGTGCCAGCAAACACTGCTTCTTTTGTAGTGTTTCCTGTATCTGTGAAGACTACCTTCATCCAACCAAGTACCTGAGCCAGAAATCTGGATGTTGTTCTTGACCTTTCCCTTTTCCTGACCCCCATATCCAGTCAGTCCCCAAGATTCCTCACTTCTGCCTCCTTAATCCCTCTCAAATCTGCCCACCTTTCGCCATCTCTTGTACTGCTCAGTCCAGGCCTTGTCACCTGTCATGGAGTTACTTTAACAGCTTCTGTCATGGTCAGGCTCCCTGACTCTAGTCTTGCCCCCTGCAGTCCATTCTTCCTTCAGTAACCACAGGAACTTTTAGAATGCGCAGATCTGATCACGTTACTCTCTTGTTTAAAAACGGTTGGTGACTCCTGAGACTGTCATTTGAAGTGCTTTGTGGTTTAACCTTTCTAACTTTTTCTGGTTATCCTCACTCTGTACTGTATTCTACATATTGAATTATTGCCAATTTCACAAACCATTATCTGCCTTTTTGCCTCCTGTAGAACATGCCATTGCTTTAAGTTGGCATGCCTACCACCCTTACCCCCACTCAGCTAATATCTGTTTGTCCCTCAGGTGTCAACTGAGGAATTATCGCGTTTCCGAAACCTCCATGACCTTCCTAACACCCATTGATATCCCTCTTCAGTATTCTCTAAGCCTCCTGCATTTGCCTCTTAAAGCCCTTATCATACTGTCTGGTGTCATCTGTTTACTTGAGGGAATTCCAAACTAGACACTAAGCTCCTTCATCTTCTAATCCTAGCACCTAGTACAATGCCTGGAATAAATTAAGTACCTAGTGAATGATGGATTGATTAATGAATAGTGGCCACATCAGAAAATGTGTTGGTTAATTGTACTTATTTCACCTTACAGATGCACATGTTTATTGCTCGCTACTGTGACCTGTTAAACGTGGATATCTCTTGTGATGGGTGTGATGAGATTGCCCCCTGGCATCGCTACCGGTGTCTGCAGTGCAGTGACATGGATCTCTGCAAAACTTGCTTCCTAGGTAAATTTCATGGTCTGAGTATGCCATACCCAAAAGTAATAATCGTTTCTATTTTCTGTGATCTTGTCATTTTTTTAAACTCCCGTTGTATTAAATAAAAATACTGCCCAGTGGTATTCTCTGACTGGTTGGCAAATATGAGCTTTATCTCCCAAACTGAATGATGAGCTCTGGAACTCTGTTATCTGATATGCTTCCATCTTTATTCATGCTGGGTTTAGACACTTGATAAATACTCAGGACCAATGAATGTACATTCCATTGAGTTTCCAAGAAATTATTTTCCCTCTGAATCATGCGGTATTTACAAGTAGTAAAATACACACACACAAGAAGAAAACTTCAAAATTCTTGAATACTGTTGACTTGTAGGTACTGAGGTAAAGCAGATCAACAGTAGTGAGCAGTTGAGTGTTCTTCGTATGCATGGCCCAGTCATAAAAGATACAGCCCCTGCCCTAGAAGCGTTCACAGTCTTAGCAGGAGACTGGACATGCCCACAAAATGTGCAAGAGTGTACATGCTGAGTTACAGATGAGCAGTACAGATTATTCTGGAAAAGCTCTGAAGTAGTAGCAATCACTGTTGCAGGGAAGGCTTGTGGAGGAGGTGGGATGTGACTTGGTCTTTGAAGAAAATTAGAAGTAGATGATGTGAAGGAAACATTGGAGAGTGTGTCGCCATCCAAAGCAGAGCGAGTCCAGGGACAGAGGAGTGAGCATCTGTAGTATGTTTAGATGGACGCGCTCAAGTGTCTGACCAGCTAAGTGATGGATGGAGAGAGGTGGAGCCCAGACTGTGGGACCCTGAGATACTAGGCTAAGGAATTTGAATGAGTCTACAGTCAGTGGGGAAGGTTTTTCAAGCAGGGTATTAATACGATCAGAGCTATGCTAGAGGAAGGTGGTTCTGTCCGTGCAAGAGTTTCCTAGGAAATCAATCACAGCAGTGACCGGGGATTAGTGCCTGGACTAGGTTCGTGGCAGTGGGAACAGAAGTGGGTCAGATGTGAGGAGCGTTTAGCAGAGTCTATGACAGAGCTTGGAGACCCAGTGGACTTAGAGTGAGGAGGAGACCAGAGTAGTCAGTCTCTTTCGTGAGTAACATTCTTTCTCACTCACTGGGTCTGGAGTTATGAAGTCTGTTTCCATCTATGATTCTGGAATGAAAAGAGCAAAAGCCTGATCACTCACTGCTTGTTAACAGGAGTATACAATAGTCTCAGAGGAGAGGTCATGGGAGAGCTCACAAATTGGCATGTGGACTTATTTCTGCCAAAGGTGGTCATGACAGGAATTGGTAATCTATTTGTTCAGACTCTGTGTGGGCTGGAAAAGGGGGGGGGGGGTCAATCCATGGTACCGTTGCTAAGAAGTTTTGTGCTGAGAATATTGGTCATATGCTCAGAACCACTGGGCAGAACGCCCTGGTCTCCCAAAGATGCCTGTGGCCCCTGACATCCTGAGCAATAAATTGGGAACAGCCTTGCTTCTGGAGTTGGTTTGGGTTTGGAAACTAGCCCTTCTAAGAGCCCTCTGCCCAACCCACCTCACACTGCTATTTTTCCGCCAGGTGGAGTGAAGCCTGAGGGCCACGGAGATGACCATGAAATGGTCAACATGGAGTTTACCTGTGACCATTGCCAGGGTTTGATCATAGGCCGGAGGATGAATTGCAACGTGTGCGATGACTTTGATCTGTGCTATGGATGCTATGCGGCAAAGAAATATTCTTATGGGTATGTCTCAGATGACCTCTAGTGCTGTAACCTTTGCTTCACGTATTCCTTTGCTTTAAAAGGGGGCTTCTTACTTTTTTTAAAAAAGGTTTTTATTATAAAAAATTTCAAACACATCCACAAGTAGAGAGAGTAGTACAATGAATCTCCATATACCCATTACCCAGATTCAACAATTAGGAAGATTTTGCTACGTCTGCTTTTTTTTTTTTTTTTTTTTTGCATTTTTAAAAAGCAAATTACAGATCTTGAATCATTTCCTTCCTACATACTTCATATCCATCTCTACAAATTATGGGCATTTTCTCACATTACCAAAGTGCTATTAGCACACCCTGCAGAATTTCACAATGAGGAATTCTTACTTCACCTGGTTTCCGTAGACAGTCTTCTGGGGGTTGTGAAATCCTGAAATGGTATGAACAATGTTTGTGTTTGCTTATTTTTCTGGGGAGAGGGCCCATACCTATCTTTAGATTTTCAATAACCATAGCCTTAGAGGTAACTAATGCCCAGTCGTGACCATGCGTGCACTCCCCTGAGGCCCTGTTCTCCCTTTTGGAGGCTCACAAAGGCTTGTGGCCTTAAAAATGTCTTGCCTTTGCAGCCATTTGCCTACCCACAGCATCACAGCCCATCCGATGGTGACCATCCGGATCAGTGACCGGCAGAGGCTCATCCAGCCCTACATTCACAACTATGCCTGGCTGCTCTTTGCCGCCCTGGCTCTCTATAGCGCCCACCTGGCCAGCGCAGAGGATGTGGATGGCGAGAAGCTGGATCCCCAGGCCCGCAGCAGTGCCACCATCCTGCGGAGCCAGTGCATGCAGCTTGTCGGGGACTGTCTGATGAAGGCTCACCAGGGAAAAGGTAATTGTTCCTCTTGTACGGAAACCAGACCAATGCTCAGCTGCTCGTGAAGGAAAAGCCCCAGCAGAAGTGAAATACTGTACTTGCTTTAGAGGCAACAAAATCCAGTTTTCCACAAGAGGTGCTCACCCTCGTGTGAAACTTAATTTTAAATTTCCAAATGCATTTGAGAGAAATTAAAGTAGCTTTAGTTTCTCTAAAATATTTACATGAAGATGTAAAAAAAATATTAATAATTAAAGCTCTTGATGTCTGTGGCTGAAGGATGTAGTATTTGAATCTAACAGACTTAACTTTGCTGAAGGAATTCAGCCTTTTTTTAACCTGGAGTGCAAATCTACTTCCACACAACTGTATTCTAGATGAGAGCTATTTATAACTAAAATAGTTTGGCTCATAAAATATCTAGATGATTTTGACTTTACTGAGGGGTGCTAAGGAGAAACTAACTTGTGTTAAACTTCTGAGACATTTAACTTTCTTTCAGAATAAGGACCTCCTCATTCTGGTAAACATTAGGGAAATTAGGCCTGTGTTAGGTAGCTGGTGGATGATGCCAGGGCTTCAGAGCTATTTTGTGATCTGTTTGCCAGTGGGAGTTCAGAAATCTAGTTGTGTGAGCTCCTATAAAATTTAATGGTGCTGATTTTCTGAATAGACAGTCCTGTTGTATTTTTTGTCCTCCCTTGTTCATAAAGTATAGGTATCCCTCCTGTCCAGACTTTTGGTGTCTGGAATCGGGAGCTGAGGAGATCTGGATAGCCAGGGGGATCGTACTGAGTACTCTTCAGGTTGGTTTGTGGAGAACTCAGTCGTCCATTTCCATATAGCAGCAGAGTGATTTATGGCATTTGCAGGACATGGCCCTTCTTATAAACTTTTCACCATTCTCTTATTTGCTTCCCATGTAGGTCTTAAAGCTCTGGCTCTTCTTGGTGTATTGCCAGATGGTGACTCCACCCCAGAAAACCAGGCCCCGCCAGTCACTGTGCCCACCCGAACATCAGAGGAGCGGCTAGAGAAGAAAGCTGTCCAGGTTGCAGAGAAGCCATCGGACGCAGGCCCTTTCGTGCACTGCACTGTAAATAACAGTTCTTGACTGTGCAGAATCACAGGTTGAACTCAGAGAGCCATTCACACGGGGAGCAGAGCCAAGAGGTTAAGGGCACAGACTCTTGACCCAGATTGCCTGGGTTCAGATCCCTGCTCTGTCAGACCTTGGGCACATTGCCACAATCTCTCTGCTTCTGTTGTCTCATCTGTAAAATGGGGGTGATAATAATAATACCTATTCCATAGCGTTGTTATGAGGAGTTACATACATTACACACATTGAGTTAATGTATGTAAAGTGCTTAAAACAGGATCGTAGTAAGTTCCATATCAATCTTAACTACTGCTGTTACCTGCCTCCTGACAGTTTTTCTAAGGATTGAACAGGAATATGCACCTAAAGAGATTAGTTCCTGGCCCATAGTGAACACTGTATATGAGTAGCTATTTTTATATTCAGCCAACAAATAGGTGATACTAAATGCTTACTATTTACCAAGTAGACATAGTACTTTCCATTGTTGGGGAAGAAGAATTTTCCGTCTACCCTTCTAGGTTCTTTGGCTGGTCTAATAATCAAATCAATATAAGACAGACTAACAGGAGAAAAACAAATTTAATTACATAAGTAGGGTAGCCCCATAAAAATATGAGACCCAAGGGTAGGTCGGACAGTTGCGGCTTACATGCCATCCTTAGCTGAGGAATGGGATAGGGGCCTGGGGCTTCAAAGGAGAGGAGGGTAATTCACAGGACACTAAGAAGAGCAGGTGTTTGGTAATTAGATCTTTGCCCTGCTGTACAGATAGACTTTTCAGATAGAAAGTTATTTCTGGTAATAGCTGTCTTTCTGGGTCAGGCCCCCTATCTAATAAATTCTTTTCGGTAGTTAAGGGAGAAGTAAGTTTTTCTTGAATCTGCTGGGTCTTGATTGCCTTCAGCTCAAAATAATCCATGTGCCAAAGTGGCACATTTTGGGGTCACATATTCTGCTCCTCATCAGCATATACTTGTATGAGAAGAAGAAAAGCCTTTCTGGGTCCAGTCGTACCCTGTGATAGTGACATTAAAGATTGCCTTGTGGAGGAGCACAGCATCGCTTCCGTGATGCTGCCTCCAAAGCTTGAGTTTATGCTGTCAATGCCCTTGACTTTGCCTCAGGAGCTGCTAATGTTTCTGTCCGTCATCTCCATCATGTTAACTAGTTCAAGGATCTCCCATTTGGTGGTTATAGCCCACCGGATCCCATTGTCATTTAGAGGAAGACAAAAGCAAAGATGGCTAGCAAAAACTTGCAAATTCTCTTAGCTTCATTCAGGCAGAGAGTCAGCTCAAGACAGTTGACATAATAGTCTTCAAGCCTGTCTCTGAGGTGTCAACATTTTTGATCACAGAACGCCTTCTCCAGACAGCACTTTAACCACCCATGGATTATGTAGGGCAGAGACAACGGTATCAGCAGAGACAGGATATGTCAGCAGTCTTGCCCTTTGAGCTTGGGAATGTTTGTATCTTCTCATGAGCTCCTAGAATCTTTAACATGCCGCCCATAAGCACTGTGCTCCCCTTTTATCTACTTATTCATTTATATCAGAATGGACTCACATTTTTTTATTCAATGGATTAAAATCTATTACTTTTTATTATTCATTTAGGTGCTCAAGTCATCTCGTGTTTAGCCAGTGGGAGCTCCTTCCAGCTGGCTTTTGTGTCATGTGATATGTCTCCATTATTCTTTGAGCACTTCCTTAATTTTTGATACAAAAAGATATTTCAAGTTTGTCTTAGGCTTTTGCTGCCTAAGGACTAGAATCGGCCTTTTTCTAGGGTGCTTCCAGGGCATTATTTTTATTCCTGAGGTGTCCCCACCTTTTGGGTCCCCTTGCCATCAGCAGCTGGGTGCTCCCAGGGTATCCTACCTCTGGCTCAGTCTCTTAGTCTTCTGGCAAAGCTGTGGTTTCCAGCACTGTCCCCACTACGATGGCCCTAAGGACCATATCCCATTTGAGCCCTGAGTACAGATCACTTGTTTTTGAACTCACACATGCTTCAGGCCAACCCCAGGACCTGTTAAGGGTGTCTTCCCTCCCTCCCTCCCTCCAGTGACTAGGGATACTTTTTGTTTTATACAACGGAGAAACCAACCTTAGCCAGAAGGCTTATCCAGGGGATTCTGTGTACAACAGCCTCAGGCCAGCAGTGAGGCCCCCTGGGTGCCACAGGGATGCGACTGCAGTGGCTCTTTGGAGTCCTGTGGAAACAGGAAAGAAGATCCAGCTGAAGTTATTAGCCAGAACCTTGGAATTATATTGTCCTCACAAAGTGCCACATGGTACAGAGAGTGTAGTGTTGGAGGTCTTTTCAGAGGGTACATTTTTAACAAGGCAAGTAGCTCTCCCGGTCTCCGTCTCCTCTTAGGACAGTCTTATAACCACTTTTTTCTTAGGAAGGAGTTGAGGGTAGGATTGATGTCGGGGTTACAGTATCCAGAGAGGGGAGGATAAGTTAGCTACACTGGGAAGTGTCAGGATCTTGTTGGGAGTGTGTGATGTATAGCGCTCCATCTTTAGCTCCAAAGCGTCCTGGCCTTCCCAGACTTCTTGGAGGTGGGGTGCCTCCGCCATGCACAGAAGACTTCCTGCGTGGCCTAGATTCCACGTACAAGCCTGTGTGACAACACAGAAAAGCACCCTGAGTGCCCAGGGAGTGAAGGTGATTTTGGGGTGACTCTGAGTGACTCCTGAGGAAATTCAGGCTGAGGACTGTCACCCTGCCAGCCTGAGCAGCTCTCTGCCAGACTCCTGAGCCCAGAAAACCCTCCTAGCTCCAGTGAGGGCCCTCTTAACAAGTCTCCTTGCCAAAATGGAATTCTCAAAAGTGTAAGTCAATTTAGTGTGCTAGAAGGAAATCCACCACTTTTTTTTTTCCCCCCAAGAGAAGAACTTTCCATACTTGGCTTCTGAAAGCTAAATAGAATATATTAGAGGTTTATAATGAAGCCATTGCTTACGTGATGCAGGCTCTGACTGCGGGCATTTGGAAGATGTTTGGGGGGATGTGGTGCAGTGATTACTGTCTTAATTAGAAATGAGGGACATTTTCTGATGGAATTCAAAAGTATGTTAGTCTGTGGGGCTGGCCCAGTGGCGTGGTGGTTAAGTTTGCATGCTCCGCTTCAGCAGCCCGGGGTTCGTGGGTTTGGATCCCAGGCATGGACCTACACACTGCTCATCAAGCCATGCTGTGGCAGCATCCCACGTAGAAAATAGGGAATATTGGCACAGATGTTAGCTCAGGGACAATCTTCCTCAGGCAAAAAGGGGAAGATTGGCAATGGATGTTAGCTCAGGGTAAATGTTCCTCACCAAAAAAAAAAAAAGTATTTTAGTCTGTGAAGACTAATTGGCTAATGATTTTAAAAATTGTATTATGATATTGATGAGTAAACTTTTGTTGTAAGAAACCTGAATTCTTTTACACTCACTATTTTGTTTTTAGGGAAAAAGAGATGTTCATAAGGCAGTCAGTCCTTCGGATTGCAAACAGAGAAGTAAGGCAGGTGAAGGTGTATTGTTAATGAAGGATCCTTCGTCCCAGACTCAAATTTCAGACTCACCTGCAGATGTTAGCACACCTACAGGACTTCCAGGTAAAGACTGTTTGACCACAACCTTGATCTCTTTCATCTTAAAATGCACACATACCCAACGCTGAGATGTTTCTTGCACAGAATTTAAAATTGGCTAGCACCCAAGGCTGCATGGTTTTTCAGTTCTGTATCAGATGGTGCTGATGATGCTTTGTAAGTCATCTTTCCTACACTTTGCCTGCTTTCCTACCTTGTTGATTCCCTAATTTACTGGGTGCCTTCTGTGTGCCAAGCACTGTGCTAGGGATCGCCCTGGGGATGAAACGGACCATGTCAGACAGATAACCATATAGCTCCTGCCCTGTAAGCTCTTGGAGCTTACAGTCTGGGAGGGTTTAGGACAGGAGTAGGTAACTAATGATTTGAGACAGAATGGGATTCTGTCTAGAGAGAAGTGTAGGTGGGGGTTAACAGTGATTGATATCTAACTGGAACAGATTGTATCCACATAAAGCCTTATAAAGGAAGGGCTGCAGGGGACCTTGAATGTGCTAGCATCTGCCCTGGGGAAGGGCATTCAGGGCAGAAAGAACCACATGAGCCAAGGCCTCAGAGTGGGAAGCCCCCCAAATACAGAGGAGAAGTCCCTTGGGCAGGTGTGTAGGGATTGAGTGGAACACTGGAGAGTGAAACTGGAGGGTGCTGTGGCACTCTGCTGCCTGGGGATAGCAATGGCAAGGTCAGAGATGTGTATTAGGAAGATTGTTGAGCAGGGAGATGGCAGTGCTGTGGGCTAAAGAGACTGGCAGCAAACCTCAACCTCCTCCTTATGGCAGCCCAGGGAGGCAGGATCTTTCCCATGTGCCCACTCTGTGACACAGGTGGAGGCAGGGGTGAGCACTTGGCATCCTGCCCTGTCAGTGGAGCCAGCTCTCAGAAGGGGTTGATGCTCATCTCTACAGCACATATAATTCTACCTTCCAGAAAACAGTCTGACACGTCCCGTCAGTGCAGGTCATCAAAATCCACTCTAGGGCCGGCCCCGTGGCTTAGTAGTTAGGTGTGCGCGCTCCGCTGCTGGTGGCCCGGGTTCGGATCCCGGGCGCGCGCCGGCACGCCGCTTCTCCGGCCACGCTGGGGCCGCATCCCACATGCAGCAACTGGAAGGATGTGCAACTATGACGTGCAACTGTCTGCTGGGGCTTTGGCGGGGAGAGGGAGGAGGATTGGCAATGGATGTTGCTCGGAGCCTGTCTTCCTCAGCAAAAGGAGGAGGATTGGCATGGATGTTGGCTCAGGGCTGAACTTCCTCACAAAAAAAAAAAAATCCACTCTAAGCTGATTCCCTTGAGGATCAGCAACCTGGTTCACATGTAATTTATTAATTCGTCAAGTATTCATTGGGTACCTGCTATGCTCCAGGAACATTTCTAGGTGCTTGAGTTAGCTCACTGAAATAAACAAAAATCTAGAAGGGAGAACAGACAAAAACAATAAATATCAGTGATACAGTCTGTTAAAAGGTGATTGAATGCTCTGAGCACAAAAGGGCGGGGTGGGGAATGGGGAGTGCAGAGAGGGTGGGAGAGATGAGAGGGCAGGCTCCACATTTAAATGGAGTGATCAGGGGAGGCCTCCAAGATGTGTTCAGCAATAGGTTTTTAAAGTCCCAGCTTTATTCTGTAGTGGCACAGCAACAGTGCATGGTTTACTTACCTCTTTGGACATGTATAGAAGCTGGCAAAATCTGAACGTTTGGTGTTTTACAACTCAGATGCTGAAAATTCAGAAGCATCATCTCAGAAGCCCATCGAGGAAAAGGCAGTTACTCCAAGCCCCGAGCAGGTGTTTGCTGAATGTTCCCAGAAAAGGATTTTGGGATTACTAGCAGCCATGTTACCTCCCTTAAAGTCGGTAAGAGACAAATGGTATATTCTTTTTAAAAGAGGGGTGGTGTTATGCACACAGAAATTTTTTGGAAAGCTGTATACTGAAACCAACTGTTAATGGCAGTCATTTGTGTATCCCCAAGGGTAGGATTATAAACCGCAATTATTTTCTTTTTTGTACCTCTCTATATTTTGTAACTTTTCTATAATATGTATGCATAATGTGACTTATTATTGTTTTTTATTACTGTAATCGTTTTTTCCTATCTTGTTATAGTGAAAATATTTAAGCTTACAGAAAACTTGAAAGAAAAGAAGAATGCTCTTTACCTCGATTCACCAGTTGTTAATATATTGCTTTATCTGTGTCTATTTACATATATATATTTTTTTGCTGAACTTTTGCAAATAAATTGAAACCATCATTTACACTTCACCCTCAATATTTCAGCACGTCTCCTAAAAGTACATTCTCCTATATAACCACGATGTTGTCATCCTTAAAATTTTAACTTTGATGGAAAAATTTTATCTTCTATGCAGCCTACATACAGGTTTCCCCCGTTTATCCCCCAAATGTCCTTTACAGATTCTTTTTTTTAAATCAGGATCCACTTAAGAATCGCACTGCATTTAGATATCATGCTCTTTTAGTCTCCTTTAATCTACTTTCCCTGCCTTTTTTTTTTTTTAACTTTCATAACATTGACATTTTTAAAGAGTTTTCTTTAAAATGGACATCTCTTCATTATTCTTTTTTATAATTTTCTGGACTGTTCTTGCATGCTTATTTTTCCACATAAACTTTAGAATCATTTTTATCAAGTTAAAGAGAAGATCTTGTTAGTATTTTCACTGGGCTGGTGTTGAATTTATATATTAATTTAGGAGTAGCTGACATCTTTCGAATAGTCTCCTATTTTTTCAGTAAATGGAGAGTAATCAAAGACAGAACTAGCAGCTGCTGAAATAGGATTTCCCAAGTTGGCAGGGCTTTGAGGAAGGAGAGGTGTCCCCAGGACCCAGTGTTTGTTCCTCAGGTCTCTGGGTCCAAGGACTTTTTTTTAGCAGTTTGCCCAGAGATGCTTAAACTCAGAGGAATTAACTCTTACACGGGAGTCTAGACTGATTTATAAATCGGTCACAATTCACAGGGGTATGTGTCTGGCAGGAAAATGAATATGCGTTCCCTCTTGGTGTGTAAATCCATCCAGAAGACCACATTGTAGCTCAGGAGGTTGTCTGGTGTGTGTGGAATTAGAATGAGAGAATAAGGTATTTTGAAGATGCATTTCCATGAAGCTGGATGAATTGACCTCACTCAGCAGCAGATCTGTCTGGGTAGCTGTTATTGTGCCTCTGAAATCAGCACCCACAGGCTTGGACAGAGCAGTCACCATCTTGGCCTTTCCCTTCCCACTCCAACACTAAACTTTTCTGCATCTTACTGGGTAAGCACATTGAGAAACCATCTCTTAAGTTGGAGCCCTTCTGCAATTAGCTACTCTTATCCTTTTTATGTCGATTTTACCAGTTTCACTATAAGAGTGACCTTTTCCTAACTTGGTCTCACTTTGTTATAACCATTTGTGTTATGGTCAGTTAGCTTACTTCTCCTGAGATGAGCTGGTTAACTGCTCTGTGCCAGTCAACTATGGTTCTCCCCACTGCCCAACCCAGCCTTGCTCCCATACACATTTTTCCCAAGTTCTTTTCTTTTTTTTAATGGTTCATGAAGTCTGATCATTTTTCTTATCTAGTTGTGGTTGTAGTTAAATTTTGTCTACTTATTTCAATCCGTATTTCTCTCTCAACTAACAATCTAATCTTTTACCTTTTCTTCCAAACAAGATGAGACCTTTAGCACACTTTTATTTCCCTCATCGTACCCTAAGTGTTCAGATTATCTGTAATTTTAGCTCCAGATGGTTTGGTTGGCTGGTTGGTTTGGGTGTTTTTTTGTTGTGTTGTTTAGATTTTGCCTCTCTTAAAATTACTTTCTTTAGAATTTCAGAACCACATTGTAATTTGTTATTGATGGTTACTGTTTTGATTGCACATTATTGTTTATTGATTACTGTTTTCCTCTTGAATTACTTATTCTAATCCTTTTTTTGTTTTGCTGGAATACTTCCTCAAATATTTTCTTCAGAAAGGCTGCATGTCTTTCTTTTCCTCTCACCCATGGAGATAGTTTGGGTACAGAATTACAGGGACACGGTCCTTTTCCTTCAGAACTCTGTTAATGTTGCTTCATGGTCTTCTGCTATCTAGAGTTACTGATGAGAAGTCCAATATTAAGATGATATAAGAAGTCCAATATTTTTGTGAGGAAGATCAGCCCTGAGCTAACATCCAATGCCAATCCTCTTTTTTTTTTTTTTTTTTTGCAGAGGAAGGTTGGCCCTGAGCTAACATCCGTGCCCACCTTCCTCCACTTTATATGGGACGCTGCCACAGCATGGCTTTGACAAGCAGTGCGTTGGTGCACGCCCGGAATCCGAACCTGTGACCCTCGGGCCGCCAAAGTGGAGTGCGTGCACTTAACTGCTTGCACCACCGGGCCGGCCCCAAGAAGTCCAATATTAAGATGGTTTTTTTTTTATCTAAAAGTGTTTTCTTTATCCTTAGAATTCAGACATTCATCAGACTGTGTCAAAATATAAGTTCTCTTTCTCTCTTCCTTCCCTTCATCCTGTTTGCTTTTTTGATAAAAACTCAATTTTTACTTCAGCCGAGGAAATGCTCTTCTGTTATTTGTTTGCTTCTTTACCCACCCCATTTGCATCTTCTTGAATGCATAGTGATTCTCCTAGATCGGCCCTCCATCTGGGCTTCCGTTTGGTCAGACTTTTCATCTTTATCTGTTGTTCTTAGAGAATTCCTTAAGTAGATTTCTTAAATCACCACTTTAATTTTAGCAGTGTCTCTTCTCTTCTTGGTCCCTCTGTTAGGGTGGTTTGTTTACCCTGATAATCTTTTGTTTTTTAACATGCTCTTTGGAAGGCAAGTTATTAGATTTATTTTAGTGTAAAAAGTAACTAGATTGACTTGTATCTAGAATATATAAAGAACTCTTGCAAGCCATAGAGAACTCTTACAAGCCAATAATAAAAAGACTTCTATCACCATAGATTAGTTTTGCCTGTTTTTAAACTTCGTATAGATGGAGTAGGTCACTATGTACTCCTTTTGTGTCTAGTTGCTTTCACTCAATGTTATGTTTGTGAGATGCATCATGTTGCTGTGAATAGTTTCACTTATTCATTCTCAGTATTATCCAGAATTCCATTGTGTGAATATAGCATAATTTTAAAATTCATTTTACGATTGTTGGGCATTTGGGAAATTTCCTGTTTGGAGCTATTCCATATGGTGCTACGAACATGCCTGTACGTGTCTTCAAGTAAACATATGAATGAGGCCAAGCTTGGCCTGCCACACAAAAGTTGTACCAATTTACACTCCCAGAGTGCTCAAAAAATATCTTTGATAGCAAGAGGATCAGAATTAATGTGTAGCATTTTGTTGTCATGTCTCTTTAGTCTCCTTTAGTCTTAAGCAGTTTATCAGCATTTTCTTAACTTTCATGACCTTGACACTTTTGAAGGTTACAGGCCAGCTGTTTTGTAAAATGTCCTTCTCTTTGGGTTTGTCAGGTGTATCCTCATGATTAGATTCAGGTTTTGCCTCTTTGGCAGGAATATCACAGTCGTAATGCTGCATTCTCTTTGTAGCCAGCAGGTAGAACACAATTTTGATTTATTTCATTACTGATCGTGTTCCCTTTGATCACTTAAGTGGTGTCAGCCAGCCTTCTCCACTGTAAAGTTAATTTTTTCCCCTTTGTTATTAGTAAATATTTAGTGGGGAGAGTCTTTGAAGCTATATGAATATCCTGTTTCTCATCAAACAACAATTTATTCATTTATTTAGTTATATCAGTATGGGTACACGACTTCCTATTTTATTCATCAGTTATAGTCCATTATTCTTCTCATTTTGATGCTTAAATTGACCTGGACTTGGCCAAAGAGAGCCCATTCAGGCTGTCTTCTGTGTCCTTTTGACATACTCCCATCGTTTTTTGAACATTTCCTGTTTTCTGGCACAAGATATTTCAGGCACTTCTTGAATTCTCCCTTCCCTAGGCCTGGAATCAGCCATTTCTCGAAGGTGAACTTGTTCCTTTCAGTAGAGAACCGTATTTAGAAACTGAGGTTTGGGCACTAGATAGGTTCATTGCAACAGTGTGTCACGGCTCCCAGGCCTTCTCAGTGGACAGAGCTAGGGTGTGTGTGCGTCTGTGCGTGTGTTATGAGAGGTTCGGGGATTCGATCAGAGATGTAAAAGACACTTTCCACTCCAAACAAATGGACTGAAGGTATATTTTATTATATAGAGGATAGTAAAGGCGATAGTCCGCAAACATATCCCAATAGGTCAAATAATAAGAGGGAAAAAACACCAGCTCGACTGGAAAGGGAAAACATCCACATCGGCTGAGATAGCAGCAGATCCGAATAGGTCATATAATAAGAGGGAAAAACATCAGATCGGTCGGAAAGGGAAACACCAGATCGACTGAAGGGAAATGACACAAATCAACCGGAAAGAGAAACACCAGGTTGACTGAAAAGAGAACACATCAAATCAGTTACTTCACAGTAAATCAATTACTCACAACATCCACGCCCCACTGCCGGGAGAGTCCTGTCAATCGACACGGCTGGGCAAGGATCACACGTCCTGGGCAAGGCGTCCCTTCCACAGGTGGAACTCTCACCAGGTCTCAGCTTCCAGCAGTTTATATAAGCAGTTACAGAGTTTACAGAGCAAGCATCTAGTGTTCCCATGCACAAAACAGTTATCAGTGGCGTACGTGCACTGAGCCCCTTGGCTAACGTCCCAGCCCAGTGGTTGTGTACGTGCATTGTTTTCTTTGGTTATCGTCTTAGCCCGGCACAGATGGCCAGTCCATCCCGTGCTACGACGCTCCAAGAGCCTTGAACTGTTACAACTTGCAACTCCACCCATGGGAGAAAGGCCAGTTCCCGAGAAAAGGCCAGTTCCCACCACACAGAAAGCAGCTTTGTATTTCTTTGTGTGCTGGTGGCTATAGGTCAATGGAGCGGCCAAACATGGCTGTACTCATGTCAAGACAGCGTGTATACTTTACCTTTCTATGTTTTTCTATATTTAGAGCAGTGGTTCTCAAACTGGAGACTCTCTCTCCTCCCCCCAAGGGCACATTTGGCAACGTCTGGAGACATTTTTAGTTGTCACAGCTGGGGGTATACTACTGGCATCTAGTGTGTATAAGCCAAGGGTCCCGCTAAACATCTTAAAATGCTCGGGCACCACCCCCACCTGAATCCCTCACCCTCGCACATACATACAAGAATTATCAGAACCAAATGTCAATAGTGCCAAGGTTGAGAAACCCTGATTTAGAGAGAAAGAAAGAAAAAAGTGAGTAAATCGTGAGTTCATATCAATCCCTCCAATTTCCATCTAAAACCACAGGCTGATTCTAGTTTTCTCCTTTTTTGTATTTATAACTCCTGTCTTTAACAGTGAGAAACCTGGAGCCCATTATCCTTAACCTTATTACTTATTTGATCAGTCTTCCATCTCTGCCACCGTTCTTTTTCTTCTGTGGGTGCCCTCCTCTCCCTGTGTGGACTCTTGACACTGTTCGTTGGGTCTGCCCCCACTTGGATGCCTCCTCACCACACCTGGGTGTATCTCCCTATGTCAAGTGTCCCCCTTGCATTGAGCCCACCCTCACCCACAGCAGGCTGCTACTCCATGGCAGCACTCTCCTTGTGCTGCTAGAACTCTGATTCCCCATGCTGGACTGAGCTCTCTACCTGGATGCCCTCGCCTCACTGCCTGGGCTCCAACACCCCGCGTCAGGCTGCCCTTCCACATGGATGCCCTCCTCACCCCCTTCAGAGTTCAAGCTTGACTCCCATGGCTGACCATTCCCCTGCATGGATGCCTTCCTCACCCCGCTCGTGCTGACACCCCTGCCAGGCCGCCCCTCTCCATGGAAGCACTTCTCACCCTGCTCGGGTTCTCACACGCCACACAGGACGAGCCCCCTGCACGGACGTCTTCCTCGTTCTTCTTGGACTCTGACATCCCGTGCTAGGCTGCCCCTTCAGGGGGATTCCTTCTTGAGAATCGTTTTTGATTTTCAAAAACTTTTTGTTCTTTGATTGCTTTGTTTTCATATTATAGATTTAGTGCCCTCTGGAATGACAATGAGGTAACTCAAAATTTTTTAATGTTCTCTCCAGATTTGTGCATTTCTTTCTTATAGAACATAATGAGTGGTATAAGTGTATAGAGATGTGTGTACCAGGCTGTTTATCTAGATGGTGTTTTTAATAATGAAGAATTAGAAAGAAAGGAAGTGTCCAGCAATAGGGAAGCCATTAAGTCAGTTATGTTTTAACTATGAAATGCAATAGTGTGCAGCCATTCAGATGATTGAGGAGCTCTGTTTTTATTGGTTTGGGAAATGGCATATTAATGGAAAAAAGTAAGTTGCAGGACAGTATTTAAAGAAAGAAAAATAAATTTATTGTTAGTTTTAAATTTATTTTATTATGTATGTAAATATGCGTAGAAAAAGGTTGAAAGACTGTTCATCAAACTGTTAACAATTGTTATCTCCTGGGTCTTGGGGGGAAGTGGATTACGGGGAGCTTTACCTTTTGTATATTTCTGAATTATTTGAATTCTTTTATAATAGACATGTCAGGAGAAAAAATTGAGTTTATTTTTCGTGGTGAAGGAAAATTAGAAGTAGGCTTGTAAGATGATACCTGAGAATATTTATTTTACAACTGATTGTACATAAGCCTTTTATGAAAGCCACTGTGTAATTTCTTTGGACTAGGCCAGTTATAAATTATACATGAAGAGGATGGAGTGTTTAGCTGGTGTGGTACATGGATTTGGTATTGAACAGATTTCTCTCCTTCTCTTGGCAGGATCCCACAGTCCCCCTGGTAGACCTGGAGCATGTCCTCCCGCTCATGTTTCAGGTTGTCATCTCAAACGCAGGCCATCTGAATGAAACCTACCACCTCACCCTGGGTCTTCTCGGCCAGTTAATCGTCCGCCTTTTACCAGCAGAGGTAGATGCTGCAGTGATCAAGGTCCTGTCAGCTAAACATAACCTGTTTGCGGCAGGGGACAGTTCCATCGTGCCAGATGGCTGGAAGACCACTCACCTGCTCTTTAGCCTGGGAGCTGTGTGTCTGGACAGGTAGCCACCCAACTCTACCCCACCTTGTTGCTCATTTCTTTAAGTCAAAAGTCTGACTGTTGATTAATTTTAGTGCTGTTGTCTGGGAATCTTTTGTGAGAACAGAATTAGTTTTATTAGCAGTGCTGGCAACCAACATTAAAACTGTGCTTAAAACCCTCACTTAAACAGTTGTGCAATCTGGGCACTGTCTGATGATATATGTTTTGGTTTGTTTGTTTCCTGAAAGCAGTAAGTGTAGGCCTTGGGATTGAAGAAAATAGATCTATTTTCATTATAAAAGTGACATAATCATAATACCAAATTTGGAAAACAGAAATGAAGAAAAAAATCACCCTGGCTTGCACTATATTAATGCATCTGGTGCTATTTTAATATACTTCCTTCCAAGCTTTTTTCTGTATGTGAATGTAAGTGTGCATGTGCTCACACACATGTGACTTTTTGTATATATTGTTAAAAATATAGTTGTAGACTGAGTATTTAAGTAACATCTTGATTTTTTTTCCACTTGCCGTTATATGAAAAGCATCATTCCAGTGGTTTTTAAGATAATTAACGAATGGCTCTTTGGCATACCTCTGGGTCTGCCTTGGGAGTGTAGTGAGCTCTGATGAGTTGAGTTTGGAGCCTGTGCACAGCCACCTAATGGAGTTCTTGCCTTCCAGCCGAGTGGGCTTGGACTGGGCGTGCTCCATGGCGGAGATACTGCGGTCACTCAACAGTGCCCCGCTGTGGCGTGACGTCGTTGCCACCTTCACAGACCACTGCGTCAAGCAGCTGCCTTTCCAGCTGAAGCATACCAACATCTTCACCCTGCTCGTGCTGGTCGGCTTCCCCCAGGTACATCAGTGAAGGCCTGGCCACTTTCTCCGATCTTCATCACACACATCAAAGTCTCTATAGCATATATCTTTGGAAGTTTATTTTCTTTAGTTATATAATTTGCTCTTACAGTATTGGTATATTTTCAAGATTATGGGATGGTTTGTTCAACTTGCATTTTTAACAATTTAGCCATTTGATTCATCTTATTAGCTAAGAGTTGGCTTTGAATAATAGGTAACTGTAGTAAATTACAAAGAACTTTATAGTACAGTTTTTTTTCACTTTGGCGTTCATCTTGATCTCATTTCTAATCTTCATGTCTTTCAACTGATTGGGACAAAGAGGACTGTGAAAACATGGCTTCATCCAGCAAGCACATAAACCCGTTCTGTGCCAGGCCTGTGCCAGGCCCTGGACTTAGAGATAAGAAGAACCCTATCCTTGAGTGCTTGTTGAAGTCTGGGGCACAAGCAAAAGGGACTGGGCTTGTGTCTAATTAAGCGCTCTTTCCCATCTTGATGTGCTATTGAATTACCTTTTCTGTCTGTGTCTGTCATGTTCTAGGTCCTCTGTGTGGGGACTCGCTGTGTTTATATGGATAATGCCAATGAACCACATAATGTGATCATCTTGAAGCACTTTACTGAGAAGAACAGGGCTGTGATCGTCGATGTCAAAACCCGGAAAAGGAAAACAGGTCCCAAGCATAATTATTTTTTCTAAGAATGGAAGAAAGTTATCTAATCTCTGTGTACCTTAAAATCAGTGAAGATACCTTGGTTCTTGCCTATGCATGTAATTTTTTTAAAAGCAAGTTATAGCCTCCTGAACTTCTTTTTCCTCGTCTCTGAAATGATATGGTTGAATTGGGATAATTTTGAAGGCTCTTACCATACTGTTATTTTGTGTATATGGCTCTGTATATGGTTGTGTATATGGTTTTTTGGTTGGCCAGATGTTTAGGTTCTGAACATTTAATTTCTCCATTTGCTGGTTTCATTTGTTTTCTAATGGGTAATTTAAACATATTACAGAGTCAGGTGGCTACATGAATGTAAAATAACTTCAAATAATTGTATTGGCATTCATGTCACCTTCCATTTTGTTTCATCAATAAAACACTGAAAGTACATTTTAAGTGCCCTTTTCACTGAATTTGCCAAACCCCAAACAGTCTGGCATATCTAACCATTATGTGCCCCGTCTGCTCCTGAAACAGTCTGCTTTCTCTTTCAGCTTCAGCATTAGATACTGTCTGTGCTCTTTTTGTGTATGGTGTGAGGTAAAGGTAAAAGTTCTTTTTTTGCGTGCATATGTGAATATCCAGTTGTTCCAGGACCATTTATGGAGCAGACTATTCTTTCTCCATTGAATTGTCTTGGCACTTTTGTTGAAAATTGACACATATATGTGTGTTTCTATTTATGGATTGTGGTATGTTCCATTAATCTACATCTGTCCTTACTCGAATACTACACTGTCTTGACTATTGTAGATTTATACTGAATCTTGAAATCAGGTCTTTAAACTTTGTTATTCTTTTTCAGAATTGTTTTGGCTATGCTATTTCCTTTGCCTTTCTATGTAAAATTTTGAATCAGCTTGTCAGTTTTTATTAAAGAGCCTGCTGGGATTTGGGTCAGCATTGCATTGAATCTGTAGATCCATTGGGGAGAACTGACATCTTAACAATATTGAGTCTTTTGACCCATGAGCATGGCTTATCTCTTCATTTATTTAGGGAATAAATTTAGGTCTTACAAAATTTGGGTCTTTAATTTCTCGCAACTTGGCATTGGGTATCAGCTGCCTTCTCATTCCTGATTCTGGTAATTTGTATCTTCTCTTTTTTGTTTCCTGGACTGGCTAGCCAGAGATTTATCAATTTATTTGATCTTTTCAGAGGACCAGCTTTTGGTTTCATTGATTTTTCTTTGTATTTCTCTGTTTTCTCTTTCATTTATTTCTACCTTTATCATTATTAATTTTCTTATTTCTTCTTGCTTTGGGTTTAATTTGCTCTTTCTTCTTTCTCTAATTCCTTAAGGTGGAAGTCTAAATTACTGATTTGAGACCTTTCTTCTTTGCTAATAGAAGCATTTATTGCTGTGGATTTCCCTGTAGGTTTGGCTTTAGCTGCATCCATGATTTTTTGTCTGTGTGTGTGAGGAAGATCAGCCCTGAGCTAACATCCATGGTAATCCTCCTCTTTTTGCTGAGGAAGACCAGCTCTGAGCTAACATCTATCGCCAATCCTCCTCCTCTTTTTCCCCCCAAGCCCCAGTAGATAGTTGTATGTCATAGTTGCACATCCTTCTAGTTGCTGTATGTGGGACGCTTCCTCAGCATGGCCGGACAAGCGGTGCGTCGGTGCACGCCCGGGATCTGAACCCGGGCCACCAGTGGTGGAGCATGCGCACTTAACCACTAAGCCAGGGGACTGGCCCATCCATGATTTTTGATATGTTGTATTATCATTTTCATTCATCAGAGTAGTTTTTTTCTTTTTTTTTTTTGTGAGGAAGATCAGCCCTGAGCTAACATCCATGCCAATCCTCCTCTTTTTGCTGAGGAAGACTGGCCCTGAGCTAACAGCCATGCTCGTCTTCCTCCACTTTATGTGGGACACCACCACAGCATGGCCTGACGGGCAGTGTGTTCGTGCGCGCCCGGGATCTGAACCCGGGCCACCAGCAGCGGATCGCGCGCACTTAACCGCTACGCCACGAGGCCGGCCCCCGTCAGAGTATTTTCTACTTTAACATGTGATTTCTTCTTTGCTCTGTGGATTATTTAAAAGTTTGTTGTTTAATTTCCAAATATTTGGAGGATATTCCAGATATCTTTGTTATTGATTTCAAATTTAATTTTCTTGTGGTCAGAGAACATACTTTGAATGATTTCATTCATATTAAGATTATTGAGGGCCGGCCCCGTGGCTTGGCGGTTGAGTGCGCGCGCTCCGCTGCTGGCGGCCTGGGTTCGGATCCCGGGCGCCACACCACTTCTCCAGCCATGCTGAGGCCGCATCCCACATACAGCAACTAGAAGGATGTGCAACTGTGACATACAACTATCTACTGGGGCTTTGGGGGGAAAAAATAAATAAATAAAATCTTTAAAAAAAAAAAGATTATTGAGACTTGTTTTTATGGTCCAAAATATAGTCTGTTTTGGTGAAGGTTCCATGTGTACTTGAAGAGAACACATATACTGTGTTGGTTAGTGGAGTGTCCTATTGATGTCATTTAGGTCAAGTCAGATGATATTGTTGTTCAAGTTGTCTGTGCTCTTAACTAATTTTCTGTCTAACTTCTAACAGTTACTGAGAGAGGAATATTGAGATCTTCAACTGTAATTGTGCATATGTTTATTTCTCATTTCATTATGAAATATACTATTTTATCCCTGATAATAGTCCTTGTTCTGAAATCTACTTTAATATTTATGTATTCTCTCTAGCTTTTTTTTTATTACTAACATTTGCATGGTATATCTTTTTCCATCCTTTCACTTTAACCTGCCTGTGTCCTTAAATTTAAAGTGGATTTCTTGTAGATAACACATAGTGCAGACTTCTTTTTTAATCCAGTCTGACAATCCCTGTCTTTTCATTGAGCTGTTTAGACTATTTACTTTTAATACACTTATCAAGATGGTTGAATTTAAATCTGCCGTCTTCTTGCTTGTTTTCTGTTTGTCACATCTGTTCTTTTTTTCTTTTTCCCTCTTCTCTTGCCTTCTTTTGGATTGAGTTTTTATTTTTTTTAAATGATTCTGTTTTATCTCCACTATTGGCTTTTAAACTATATCTATTTTTTTAGTGGTTGCTCTATGGTTTACAGTAGTCTACCTTCACATAATTTTTTAGAGGTTGCTTTATGGTTTATAATATACATCTTTACTCATCATAGTCTTTACTCATCATAGTCTATCTTCAAATAATATTATACTACTTCACATATAGTGAAGAAACATTATAGATTTTCTATTTCTATCTCCCATGCTTTGTGCTGTTTGCACACATTTTACTTTTACATGATATAAATCTCACAATATATTATTATTTTTTGCTTTAGAAAGTCAGATATTTTGAAAGAAATTTAAGAATGAGAAAACAATATTTTATATTTACCCACATATTTACCATTTCTGGTGCTCTTGGTTCCTTGTATAGGTTCAGAATGACCTGAAAAACTCCCCTTAACGTCTTGTAGTGCAGTTCTGCTGCTACGAAATCTTTGTTTTGGTTTGTCCTACTAAACCAAAGAAATATTTATTTTGACTTCTTTTTTTGGGGGGGGTGGGGGGCGGGGTGGAAGATTAGCCCTGAGCTAACATCTGTTGCCATTCCTCTTCTTTTTGCTGAGGAAGATTGGCCCTGGGCTAACATCCATGCCCATCTTCCTCTACTTTATATGTGGGATGCCTGCCACAGCATGGCTTGACAAGTGGTGTGTAGGTCCACGCCGCGCCTGGGATTGAACCTGTGAACCCTGCTCATGCCAAAGCGGAGTGTGTGAACTTAACCATTGCGCCACTGGGCCGGCCCCTTGACTTCATTCTTTGAGAGAGAATTTTGCCGAGTAAAAAAAATTCTAGGCTGAAGGTTTTTTCTTTGAATGCTTTAAAGATAGTGATTCATTTTTCCCTGGCTTGCGTAGTTTTTGCCACGAAGTCTGCTGTCATGTTTTGTTATTCTTCATAATGTATCTTTTTTCTCTGGCTGCTTTTAAGATTTTTCTCTTAATCACTGGTTTTTAGCATTTTGATTCTGATGTGCCTTGGCATAATTTTTTGATGTTTCTTCTGCATGGGGGTTTATTAAGCTCCTTGTATATATGGATTTATAGTATTCATCAAATTTGGAAAAATTTCAACCATTATGTCTTCAAATAGTTATTTTGCCCCCCACCAAGACACTTCTACTGTCACTGGTGGGAAAACAAAATATTCTCAGCTCTGTGTGAGCTCCAAGAATTGTTCTGTCCACTGCTTTTTGGTATTTCTTTCCTAGAACTAGATCATTTCGTATCTAGATAGTTTCCTTTCACATTTGTGCAGATCAATACTCAGCCAAAGACTCATGAGGAACCCTCTGTGGCTATCTACCACAGAAGTCTCCCTTACCCTCTCTCTCTTTGTGTATCTCCCTTCTCTGTGATATTCTGCCCCATAAATTCCAGCCGCCTTGACTTCCCTAACTCTGAGCTCTGTCTCCTCAATTCATTGAGACTGCTGGACTCTGCTTGGATTTCCACTCCCTGCTCTGCAGCCTGGAGTTTGTCTCCAGATAGCCAAGGCTGTTGGAGGGCTCACCTGGTTTATGTGCCTTCTCTCAGAAATCATAGTCTTGTCCTACCTTTTGCCCAATGTCTGCAAACAATTGCTTCATGTATTTTTTCGGTGTTCTGGTTGTTTACAGTAGAGTAAATCCAGTCCCTCTTAACTGAGTCTTGTTTGGAAGTGGAAGTCTCTCATGTGTACTATATTTAAGAACTTCCTTTAACACCTTTGGAGACAACCTGCTTGTGCACAGTAGTAGGAATGGGAATTGCCTCTCTCAGTTACTTGGTAGATAGGTGGCACAGTACCATTTTTGTGCTCACCTACGAACTGGCCTTAAATATAGTGGCTGAGATTGAAGCCAGAGAGATTTGTGTCTTGGGGTCTGCAGTTCTTGCTTTAGTAAGGCACATTTCTAGGGAAGAAACTTAGCTGCAGGAAGCATTAACTATACTTTTTGTGCCTTTCTCTTCGTGCCTGACATCACCCTTCAGTGAAGGACTACCAGTTGGTCCAGAAAGGAGGAGGACAGGAATGTGGCAGCTCTCAGACCCAGCTGAGCCAGTACTCCCAGCACTTTGCCTTTATTGCCAGTCACCTTCTGCAAACCAGCGTGGACAGCCATTGTCCCGAGGCAGTGGAAGCAACTTGGGTGCTGTCCCTGGCCCTCAAAGGATTATATAAAACACTAAAGGTAATGGTGACCTTCTTCCATTTGCTAATGAATCTGGCTGTGTTTTAACATCTACAAGGAATTAACTAGGAGGAAATGCCATCTGAGTTCGATATATGGTTAACCAAAGGATCTTGATTATCTTTAGAAATGGTTGGGGCCTTGCCAAGGATAACTTTAAGGAAGAAACAGAATTTTTCTGATAGTTGGTTCTCTGTATTTTATCAGTACTGCTTCATGGAACCAGGTACTACTGCCTAATGGACATGTAACCTTGGAAGATAAGAAGAAAAATGGACTGAACAGTTTCTCACTTCCCTCTGAACCACAGCTCCTGCTGGTTCCTCATAGGATAAGATGAAGGGAAGGATAAAGGGGTCTAGCATCCTATGGGATCTTTGAGCAATAGGTTTGGCAGTTGGGGTGGGAGGAGGCAGACAAGGTAAAGAGCAGAGTGATTATTGGTGTGGAGATGAGAAGCCTTAACTTGTGAGGAACATGATTCTTCTGCTACCTGAGGAGCATTGATGGGGAGGAAGGGATCACTTTTAGGATGATCTTCCCAACAGAACTAGCCATGAAAGAAAGATTAATTTGAAAAGTTTGTGAGTTCCTTGACTTTGGTGGCATTGGCAAGGAGGCCGTGGAGGGACTCAAGCACCACAGGGAGACTGGACTAGAAGGCATTTCAGCGCTGGCCCAGCCCTGAGAGTTTGTAGTTTTAGAATTGAGACCATACGTCTGCTGTTTGTTGATTTCATGGCATTTATCACAATCTGCTTTTGTTTTAGTTGTTTGCATTATAGTAGGAAAGAGAAAATAAATTCCCTGAGGGCGGAGATTATTTCTGTCTTTGAATCCTTCATTCGGTAAATACTTGTTGAGCACCAGGTACCAGATGGAACTGAGTAGGTAGTGTTGAACTAGAAAGAAGGTCCCTGCTCTCATGGAGCTTACAATATTGCAAGAGAGACAAAAGAGAGCCTGCAAGGAAAACTACCATGAGTCAGAAAAAGCCTTTCTGAGGAGGTCAGATTTGAGGTGGTAGATAAGGAGTCTGGGCAGAGCGTTGCATGCAGGGAGAGTAGCAGACTCCAGACCCAGGAACAGGCGTGGTTGTCCAGGAGCAGAAGGAAGATGGCCAGGGCTTCAGAACAGTGCAGAAGAAGGAGACGGGAAGCAGGCAGGGGGCCTGTAGGACCTTGTCAGCTATGATTAGGGACTTGGATTTTAGTCTAAAGAGCAGTGGGAAGCTTTTGGAAGGTAGAGAGCAGAAGAGGGACATAAAACCTTTGTTCTTAGTGTGGGACTTAGCAGATAGAATGCACTAGGCTGCAGAAATATTTGTTGAGTAAATGAACAGACTTGGGTTATGGTTAAGGTTCAGAGTTTTATCCTTCCTGCTGACACTGGAGTTTTACCAGAAGGTGAACTTGAGCCACTAGCTGAGACTGGGCTCTGAGAGAGGCTTGCTTCTCCCTGAGTGACTCTTGCCTTCTTCCCTCTGAGGCAGTTGCAGATCATTCTTTTTCTGTTTGGCAGGCTAACAGTTTTGAAGAGACCCATGCTACCTTCCTTCAGACTGATTTGTTGAAGCTGCTGGTGAAAAAGTGCAGCAAAGGGACCGGCTTCAGTAAAACGTGGCTCCTCCGGGACCTGGAAGTAAGGGATGGGGGTGGGTCCTGCTGCTGCCAGCGCAGATTTACTGGCCTGAGAGTTAGAATCATCAGTTAGTTACGTACATAGAATCATCAGTTAGTTACGTACAGCTTGTTCTGCCCTGGGCACTCTCATTTTGTGCAGTTTTCAGATCTGTATCTTATACCTGTATCTTATTCCCTTTTGGAAACAGGGATTATGACACCTGTCCTCCTCTGTCAGGGAAAATGAATTTGATGTTTGTTCAAAGAATATTAGAAGAGAAGTATTTTATGAAAACACATGCTTAGGGCCAGCCCCGTGGCTTAGCGGTTAAGTGCGCGTGCTCCGCTGCTGGCGGCCCAGGTTTGGGTCCCGGGTGCGCACCGACGCACTGCTTCTCCGGCCATGCTGAGGCCGCGTCCCACATACAGCAACTAGAAGGATGTGCAGCTATGACATACAACTATCTACTGGGGCTTTGGGGGGGAAAAAAAAAAAAGAAAACACATGCTTGATCATTATATCATGGTAATAAAGTGTTCCCTTGAATTATTTCCCTTTAAAGTTCCTCTGAGCTAAAATCAGTTTCTAAATTTGTTCTCACTTATGTTTATTTTATGTTGGATTTTTTTAGTCCATAATTTTCATTTTATTGCTATTCCCCCTAGGCCTTAGATTTTTCTTAGTGGAATTACTGTAGTTCCCTGTGGAGTTTCTGTGCCAAGTGCCAGCTTCAGGTCCAGGAAAGGCTGCTGCTGTGGAGGGGGTTGGTGAGCCAGCTGTTATCAGTCGTACAGAGGCCTGAACTCGAAGAAACAGCTCTTAGTTGCCACAAGAGCATTTGGTTAGATTTAAGAAAAATAAACTGAAACATGATGGATAACCTGGAGAGCATTGAGCTCTTGTTCTTAGGAAATATTTTATTTTATTTTATTATTTTTTTTAAAAATAATTTTATTTATTTATTTATTCCCCCAAAGCCCCAGTAGATAGTTGTATGTCATAGCTGCACCTCCTTCTAGTTGCTGTGTGTGGAACTCGGCCTCAGCATGGCCGGAGAAGTGGTGCTTCGGTGTGCGCCCAGGATCTGAACCCGGGCCACCAGCAGCGGAGCATGTGAACTTAACCGCTAAGCCACGGGGCCGGCCCTTAGGAAATATTTTAAATTAAAATTTTTATATTATTTAAATGATAGAACCACATTGCATAAAATCTGATAAATTGAAAAAAAAAAAAAACAACTCCAAATTTCACCCCTCAAGTGCAACTACTATCATTAGCATTTTTTGTATTTCCTGATTCTAATTTTTTCCTCTGTATCTGTATTACATATATAGATTTACATTTAGCTCAATGAGTACGGTATTCAAATAAATTGAGATCATGTGATGACCATTTTTGTTGCTATATAGCTTTCATAATCACCATTTTTTGTGTGTGTGTGTGTGAGGAAGATCAGCCCTGAGCTAACATCTGCCATTCCTCCTCTTTTTTTGCTGAGGAAGACTGGCCCTGGGCTAACATTCATGCCCATCTTCCTCTACTTTATATGGGACGCTGCCACAGCATGGCTTGACAAGCAGTGCATCGGTGTGCGCCTGGGATCCGGACTGGCGAACCCTGGGCCGCCGCAGTGAAGCATGCGCACTTAACCGCTTGCGCCACCAGGCCGGCACCCATAATCACCATTTTTAATGGCTGCATATGATACATTTGGGTGATTTTCAGTTTTTTGCCATTAATAATGCTTCATTGACCATATCATGAATATAACTTTTTATATATTTTACATTGTTCCTAAAAGATGAATTACTGGGTCAAAGAATATGAATAATTTTATAGCTCTTTACATTTCACCAAAATGCATTCTGAAAGGATGATACCAGTTTACACTATCATTGGCAAAGTGAATAAACACAAAGGTCCCTCATAGTTTAGTGCATTTCTTTGGTTTCAAGTACAGTTGAACATGTTTTCATGTTTCTTTTCTAATTTTACATTCTTTTTGTGAATTCTGATGTCTTTTAAAAAATTAGGTCAAATATTTTCTACACTTTGAGGCTTAAAGATTTGTGTAATCAGCTCACCCACTAAACACTCACATTCCTGTCCTGCCTGATTTTCTTTCTGTATAGATTTTGTCCATCATGCTGTACTCCTCAAAAAAGGAGATCAACACCTTGGCTGAGCACGGAGACCTGGAGCTAGATGAACGAGGGGACCAAGAGGAGGAGGTGGAACGGTTAGTCAGCAGCCCTAGTGAACCGGAGCAGAAAAAGCTAGACCCTCTCGAAAGCCTGGATGAGCCCACCAGAATATGTTTCTTGGTACGTTCTTGGTCATGATGTGGATTGAGAAAGGGACTCTAAGGAATGGATACTTTTTGACTTAGACTATGTTTCAGCCGCCACATGAAAATGCTTCAGTTAGATGTCCTGAGAATTCACTTCCTGAAGACTCAATCTGTATTGTGCAGACTTGATCCAAAAGAATGGAAAAGCCCTTTTAGCAGTAATTCTTAACATTTTAGGGTCATGGACCCAAAAGCTTTAGATCATTTCTCCCATAAAATACACATTCAAATATGCATGTAAAAGTTTGCATGTAATTTCCAGGCCCATCCATAAAGCCCCAAATGATAGTCTCTCTGCAGAGTTTCTCAGACATACTCTCTTACTTTCCCTGAATAATCTGCTGTTCCTCGGAATGAAATGAAAATGGTCAAAGGCTTGGACTTCAGAGGACCTAACTATATGAAGAGTAAACAGAGATTATGGGGTGGATGTCAGAAAAACAAGTACAGTTTTTAAAAAATCAAAAGAAAGTACAGATAAAGATGTCAGCATCATGGCGGAGTGAGCTTTCCTGTAAACTCTTCCCCTGATAAGATACAACAAAAGGGACAGTCACAGACCAACAATGGACTCCTACACAGCAAAAAGGAAGATCAGAAAGACCCACACTGCTGCACATCTGAGAGTGGACGTGCTGGGGCCCCTGGAGGAAGTGGGGAGAGGTAAGGAGAAATCCTTTCCCTCCCCATCAGATCAGTGATCTGGGTCCACGCGGCTCCCGGTGGGGGGGGGGGGTGGCCCTCTGAGGGGAAACCATAGCTCTTCGGGCTCTCTCAGCCAGTGGGAAACTCCCACACAGAGGATGCAGCACTGCTGCAGGGGTGCCATCAACATCTGAGCACGCCAGGAGAGCGGATAATGAGGGGCGAGTGAGAAGCCCCCCACTCCAGGGACCCAGCAGGCAAAAGAGAGGGCCCCCCCGCTCCCCACGTGCCCGACGCTGCAGCTCAGCTGACCAGACCAGACAGAGCAGCCGGGCCGATCTCAGGGAGCAGCCGGGGCGGAGTGCAGGGGGCTCAGATTACACAGCCTTTAACCCCCACACGGTGGTGGCAGGTGGAAACTGCAACCAGATATTTCCAGGATGAGGGAAAACAAAGCAAATACAGGAACCACAATGCAAAGGTATGTGAAATCACCAGACCAGAAGGAAAATGACAAGCACCCAGAAACCAACCCTGAAGTCACAGAAATCCATAACCTAAACAACAGAGATTTCAAAATAGCTATCATAAAAAAACTCAATGAAATACAAGATAACACAAACAATTCAATGAGATAAGGAGTTTCTTCACAAAAGAGATTGAAATCATAAAGAAAAACCAATCAGTACTGATGGAGGTAAAGAACACAATGGAGGAGATAAAGGAGAATCTGGAATCTTTAAAGAACGGAGCTGACAATATGGAGGAAAGAATTAGCAGTGTAGAGGATAGGAATACAGAATACAGATATGCTCCAGATGGAGGAGGAGAGAGAACTAAGACTAAAAAGAAATGAAGAAAGTCTCCAAGAAATATCCGACTCTATTAGGAAATATAAGAATTATAGGTATTCCTGAGGGAGAAGAGAGGGAAAGAGGAACAGAGAGCCTATTCAAGGAAATTATAGCTGAGAACTTCTCAAACCTGGAGAAGGAGCAGGAAATACCAGTAAGTGAAGCCAATAGGTCGCCTAAATATGTCAACAGGCAAAGGCCCACTCCACGGCATATAGTGGTAAGGCTGGCTAAAGTCAGTGACAAAGAAACAATATTAAGGGCAGCTAGACAAAAACAAAAAATAACGTACAAAGGAACTCCCATCAGGCTCTCAGCAGATTTCTCAACAGAAACTTTACAGGCTAGGAGAGACTGGAATGATATATTAAAAACACTGAAAGACAAAAACTTTCAGCCAAGAGTACTCTATCCAGCAAAAATATCCTTTAAATATGATGGAGAAATAGTAACTTTCTCAGATAAACAAAAGCTAAGGGAGTTCATGGCCACGAGACCCCCACTACAAGAAATACTCAAGAAGGCCTTCAGGCCTGAAAAAAAGAAGAGAAAGGGAATACAAAGCTTGAAGCAAGGAGAAAAATAGGTAGACAAAATCAGAAAAATAGTAGATATGTACCGGAATAGGTTAGCAACCACTTAAATACCAAAATCAAAGATCAAAGGAAGGAAATCGCCAAAAATAAATATAACCACATCACTGTAAACACACACCCACAACACAAGATAGAATAAGTTGTAACAAGAATGGCTTAGAAGGGGAAGAGGAAAGAGATTGAATTGACTTAGTATAAGGAAATAAGAGGCCATCAGATAATGGACTATCTCATATGCAAGATTTTTTATACAAACCTCAAGGTAACCACTAAACAAATAATCAAAACAAAATCACATATGATAAACAAAGAGAAAATTAGAAGAGTCATAAGACAGAACAGCCAAACTGAATTGGCAGTCCGAAACAAATGGGACAAGAAACAAAGGAAATGCAAAAGAACCGGAAAATAAGTGACAAAACGGCGACATTAAGCCCTCATATATCAATAATTACCCTAAATGTAAATGGATTGAACTCTCCAATCAAAAGATACAAGAGTGGCAGGATGGATTAAAAAGCAAGACCCAACAATATGCTGCCTCCAGGAAACACATCTTAGCTCTAAAGACAAGCACAGGCTCAGAGTGAAAGGATGGAAGACAATACTCCAAGCTAATGGCAAACAAAAGAAAGCAGGTGTTGCCATACTCATATCAGACAAAGTAGACTTCAAGATAAAACAGGTTAATAAGATAAAACAAAGAAGGGCAATATATAGTGATAAAAGGGACACTCCACCAAGAAGACATATCAATTATAAACATATATGCACCCAACATAGGAGCACCAAAGTACATAAAGCAACTATTAACAAACCTAAAAGGAAATATTAACAACAACACAATAATAGTAGGGGATCTTAATACCCCACTTACATTAATGGATAGATCATCCAGACAAAAAGTCAATAAAGAAACAGTGGACTTAAATGAAAAACTGGACGAGACGGACCTAGTAGACATATACAGAGCACTCCATCCAAAAACAGCTGAGTACACGTTCTTCTCAAGCACGCATGGAACATTCTCAAGGATAGACCATATGTTGGGAAACAAAGCAAGCCTCAGTAAATTTAAGAAGATTGAAATCATAACAAGCATCTTTTCAGACCATAAGGCTATGAAACTGGAAATCAACTACGAGAAAAAAAAACTGGGAAAGTGACAAAGATGTGGAGATTAAACAACATGCTACTGAACAACCAATGGATCATTGATGAAATTAAAGGAGAAATCAAAAAATATCTGGAAACAAACAAAACTGAAAATATGGCATGCCAAATCATATGGGATGCAGCAAAAGCGGTCCTGAGAGGGAAACTCATAGCGATATAAGCCCACCTTAATAAACAAGAAAAAGCCCAAATAGGCAACCTTAAATTACACCGAACAGAACTAGAAAAAGAAGAACAAACAAAGCCCAAAGTCAGCAGAAGGAGAGAAATAATAAAAATCACAGCAGAAATAAATGAAATTGAGACCAAAAAAACAGTAGAAAGGATTAATGAAACAAAGAGTTGGTTCTTTGAGAAGATAAACAAAATTGACAACCCTTAGCCAGACTTACTAAGAAAGAAAGAGAAAAGCCTCAAATAAATAAAATTAGAAATGAAAGAGGACGGGCCGGCTCCGTGGCTTGGCGGTTAAGTGTGCGCGCTCTGATGCTGGCGGCCCGGGTTCAGATCCCGGGCACGCCCCAAGGCACCACTTCTCCGACCAACCCGGGGCCGAGTCCCACGTACAGCAACTAGAAGGATGTGAACCTATGACATACAACTATCTACTGGGGCTTTGGGGGGAAAAAAATGAATAAATAAAATCTTTAAAAAAAAAAAAAAAGAAATGAAAGAGGAGAAATTACAACGGATACCATGGAAATACAAAGGATTATAAGAGAATACTATGAGAAATTATATGCAAAAAAATTGGACAATCTAGAAGAAATGGATAAATTCTTAGACCTCATACAACCTCCCAAAACTGAACCAAGAAGAAATGGAGAATCTGAATAGACCAATCACAGGCAAAGAGATTGAAATAGTAATCAAAAACCTCCCAAAAAATAAAAGTCCAGGACCAGATGGCTTCTCCGGTAAATTTTACCAAACATTCAAAGAAGATTTAATACCCATCCTTCTCAAACTATTCCAAAAAATAGAGGAAGACGGAACACTTCCTAACTCATTCTATGAGGCCAACATCACCCTGATTACCAAAGCCAGACAAAGACAATACAAAGAAGGAAAATTACAGGCCAGTATCACTGATGAACATAGATGCAACAATCCTCGACAAAATATTGGCAAGCCGAATATAGCAATACATTGAAAAGATCATACACCATGATCAAGTGAGATTTGTACCAGGGATACAGGGATGGTTCAACATCTGCAAATCAATCAATGTGATACACCACATCAACAAATCAAAGAATAAAAACCACATGGTCATCTCAGTAGATGCAGAGAAGGCATTTGACAAGATACAACATCCATTTATGATAAAAACTCTTAATAAAATGGGTATAGAAGGAAAGTACCTCAACATAATAAAG
Source organism: Ceratotherium simum simum (assembly GCF_057802395.1). Classification (NCBI taxonomy): domain Eukaryota; kingdom Metazoa; phylum Chordata; class Mammalia; order Perissodactyla; family Rhinocerotidae; genus Ceratotherium; species Ceratotherium simum. The sequence goes on from NC_141915.1 coordinate 13,903,330, forward strand.
GCTATTTATGACAAACCCACAGCCAACATCATACTCAATGGGGAAAGGCTGAAAGCCATTCCTCTGAGAACAGGAACGAGACAAGGCTGCCGACTCTCACACTCTCATTCAACATAATACTGGAGGTTTTGGCCAGAGCAATTAGGCAAGAAAAAGGAATAAAAGGAATCCAAATAGGCAATGATGAAGTGAATCTCTCACTGTTTGCAGATGACATGATTTTATATATAGAAAACCCTAAAGAATCCATTGGAAAACTATTAGAAATAATCAACAACTACAGCATAGTCACAGGGTACAAAATCAATCTACAAAAATCAGTTGCATTTCTGTATGCTAATAACGAACTAACAGAAAGAGAGCTCAAAAAGATAATACCATTTACAATTGCATCAAAGAGAATAAAATATCTAGGAGTAAATCTTACCAAGGAGGTGAAAGACCTATTCAGTGAAAACTACAAGACATTATTGAAAGAAATAGATGATGACATAAAGAAATGGAAAGACATCCCATGCACATGAATTGGAAGAATGAACATAGTTAAAATGTCTATATTACCTAAAGCAATCTACAGATTCAATGCAATCCCAGTCAGAATCCCAATGGCATTCTTCATGGAAATAGAAAAAAGAATACTAAAATTCATATGGGTCAACAAAAGACCCCGAATAGCAAAGCAATCCTTAGAAAAAAGAACAAAGCTGGAGGCATCACAATCCCTGACTTCAAAACATGCTACAAAGCAATAGTAATCCAAGCAGCATGGTACTGGTACAAAAACACGCACACAGATCAATGGAACAGAATTGAAAGCCCAGAAATAAAACCACACATATACAGACAGCTAATTTTCGACAAAGGAGCTAAGAACATACAATGGAGAAAGGAAAATCTCTTCAATAAATGGTGTTGGGAAAACTGGACAGTCACATGCAAAAGAATGAAAGTGGACCATCTGCTATCACCATTCACAAAAATTAACTCCAAGTGGATCAAAGACCTGAAGGTGAGAACTGAAACTATAAAACTCATAGAAGGGCCAGCCCCGTGGCTTAGCGGTTAAGTGAGCGCGCTCCACTGCTGGCGACCCGGGTTCGGATCCCGGGCGCGCACCAATGCACCGCTTCTCCGGCCATGCTGAGGCCGCATCCCACATACAGCAACTAGAAGGATGTGCAGCTATGACATACAATTATCTACTGGGGCTTTGGGGGGAAAAATAAATAAATAAATAAATAAAATCTTTAAAACTCATAGAAGAAAATGTAGGCAACACACTATTTGACATTGGTCATAAAGGAATCTTTTCGGATGCCATGCCTACTCAGACTAGGGAAACTAAAGAAAAAGTAAGCAAGTGGGACTTGATCAGATTAAAGAGCTTCTACAAGACAAATGAAACCAGAATCAAAATGAACAGACAACCCACCAGCTGGGAGAAAATATTTGCAAAACATATATCTGACAAGGGGTTAATCTCCATAATTTATAAAGAACTCACACAACTGAACAACAGAAAAACAAACAACCTGATCAAAAAATGGGCAGAGGAGGGCCGGCCCTGTGGCTTGGTGGTTGAGTGCGCGCGCTGCGATGCTGGCGGCCCGGGTTCGGATCCCGGGTGCGCATCGAGGCACCACTTCTCTGTCCATCCTGAGGCCGAGTCCCACATACAGCAACTAGAAGGGTGTGCAGCTGTGACATACAACTATCTGCTGGGGCTTTGGGGGCAAAAAATAAATAAAATCTTTAAAAAAAAAAAAAAAAAAATGGGCAGGGGAAATGAACAGACACTTCTCCGAAGAAGATATACAGATGGCCAATAGGCACATGAGAAGATGTTCAACATCACTAATCATCAGGGAAATGCAAATCAAAACAACACTAAGATACCACCTCACGCCCGTTAGAATGGCTATAATCACCAAGACAAAAAACAACAAGTGTTGGAGAGGATGTGGCGAAACAGGAACCCTCATACACAGCTGGTGGGAATGCAGACTGGCGCAACCTCTGTGGAAAACGGTATGGAGATTCCTCAAAGAATTAAAAATAGAGATGCCCTATGATCCAGCCATCCCACTACTGGGAATCTATCCAACGCACCTGAAATCAACAATCCAAAGAGGCTTATGCACCCCTGTGTTCATTGCAGCATTATTCACCATAGCCAAGAAGTGGAAGCAACCCAGGTGTCCCTCGACTGATGATTGGATCAAGAAGATGTGGTATATATATACAATGGAATACTACTCAGCCATAAAAAAAGACAAAATTGTCCCATTTGCAACAACATGGATGGGCCTGGAGGGTATTATGTTAAGTGAAATAAGCCAGAAAGAGAAAGACAGACACTGTATGATCTCACTCATATGTGGAATATAAACCAACAAGTGGACAGAGAAAACTGTATTGTGGTTACCAGGGGCAATGGGGATAAGAGGTGGGCACAAGGGGTGAAAGGAGACATGTATATGGTGATGGACAAACAAAAATGTACAACCAAGAATTTCACAATGTTATAAACATTAAAACATCAATAAAAAAAAAGTACAGTACTTAGATTTATGTGCCAGTTGTCAAACTTAAGTACAAGCCAGCCACGGAGAAGCTAGCAGTGAATACAGTGTGGTGGATAATTATTGACTATTAGCGTTGCATTTTGTTGGCATAATATTTCTTTTGGTGTTTCTGTGTTGTATATTTTCCTTTGAATTTATAACAGTAATGCAGATTTTACAATCCATGTTTTAGGGCTTATAATTTTAAGTACCCATATGATCTTAAATTATAACCTGTGGTAACTTTAGAAGACATTCGTTTTATCACTTTTGAGTTCAGATTATCAATAATGTATTGAAGCACTTTGAATTGTCTCTCTTCTGCTTCTTCCCTGTGACCTTCAGATGGCTCACGACGCCCTCAATGCCCCTCTGCACATTCTCCGGGCCATATACGAACTGCAGATGAAAAGGACCGATTCTTTCTTCCTGGAGGTTCAGAAGAGGTAAGGGACAGTTAGATGCAGCCAGTGTGGTGAGTGAGGACAAGTGAGGACAGGACAGTGTTTGCCTCCTGCCAGTGAGATCTGGACAGAAGCTCCTGAGGGACCAGGAAGCAGATGTGGAACTGGTTTTCAGTTCCTTATGAAGTGATCTGAAAGCTGACAGTGCTGCATTGCGTCCATCATCTTTGCGTTGTGTTGTCTGTTCCTTTTGGAAACTTGACATTTGCAGTCTGCCTCTTCGAGTCCACTCATTGTGGATGCAGAAAGTGAGGCAGGCACTGTGCGTTCTCATATGTCATCCCAGGAGCAAACAGTGCAGGGCAGGACCTTCTGGTCAGAAGCGTTGTTTGGTTTGTTTTTTCGCCACTGTGTGTTATTTTCATGTTTTTTTCTCAAGGATTATTATAAAATTAACAATATTCCCTTTCTCTTGGCCAAGAAGTTCAGAGCTAGTTCTTGGGCCACATTAAATTTACCTATCTGCAGCTAATCTCCTCTTCTGTCCCCCATATCCTAGTTTCAACTTGCTATTCCAGTTTATATCCAATTCCAATTTAATTTGTCTTTTTTTTTTTTTACTTCATATTTCTATTTTCCCATCTGTATTTCTTATATATTGCCTCAAATCCTTTGTAAGATGAAGCAGGGTTGCATCAGTTAGGGGACAGTCTAAGGTGTTGTAACTAAGAAATCCAGAAATATCACGAGTCAAGGCAGATAGAATTTTTTTTGTGTGTGTGAGGAGATCAGCCCTGTGCTAACATCTGCCAATCCTCCCCTTTTTTTGCTGAGGAAGACTGGCCCTGGGCTAACATCCGTGCCCATCTTCCTCCACTTTATATGGGACGCCGCCACAGCATGGCTTGCCAAGCAGTGCGTCGGTGTGCACCCGGGATCCGAACCAGCGAACCCCGGGCCGCCACAGCAGAGCGCGCGCACTTAACCGCTTGCGCCACCAGGCTGGCCCCGGCAGATAGAATTTTTTTCTCTCGTGGAACAGACCAGAGGTAGGCAGCAGTGCAGGGTGGGAGGACAGCTCTACTCCTCAAAGTGACCCCACAAACCCAAGAGTGTTGTTCTCGTCTGTGTAGTCAAAGCTGGCTCACCCACCTCACCTCTCTGTTCTAGCCTAGAGGAAAGGGGGAAGGTAGAGAAAGGAGCATATCCTTAATGCCAGTCATTTGAGGGTAGTCTCCGGCAGTGGCACACATTACCTCACTCAACAACCCTTGGCAAGAGCCTCATTGCATCACTACATCTGGCTGCAAGGGGGCCTTGGAACTGTGTCTCTAGCTGGATGATTGTACTTCTTGCTAAAACTTTAGGGAACTTCACTTCTAAAAGATAGAAAGGGGGAATAATCCTGAGGGACAGTTCGCATTCTCTGCCACAAGGGCATACGTGCACATCTGCGTGCATGAATAAATGAACACTGTGAATCTAGTTTGCAAAGTATGGAAAGTAATGTAATTGCAAAATGCAGGAAAATAACTGATCAACATTTCCGACAAGTTTCATTGCAGGTTAAACTCTTGCCTTTGTACCCAACTTTGTGCTCCCCCTCATCAGGTTTGATGGAGATGAGCTCACCACAGATGAAAGGATACGGACCCTGGCTCAGAGGTGGCAGCCCAGCAGGAGTCTGAGACTGGACGAGCAGAGCGCCAAAGCTGTGGATACAGACATGATTATCTTACCATGCCTGGTATGTTGCCTCCACCCTGGAAACAAAATGTCTGCCCCCCACCCGCATGGTGAGAAAGCCAGGTCTCTGTAATGGTGCTCTTTGGGTTTGCAGTCCCGGCCCACACGCTGTGACCAGGCCACTGCTGAATCAAACCCTGTGACCCAGAAGCTGATCTCCAGCACGGAGAGTGAACTGCAGCAGAGCTACGCCAAGCAGCGGCGTAGCAAGAGCGCCGCCCTCCTGCACAAGGAACTGAACTGCAAGAGCAAGAGGGCTGTCCGGGACTACCTCTTCCGCGTGAATGAGGCCACAGCTGTCCTGTACGCCCGCCACGTGCTCGCATGCTTGCTCGCCGAGTGGCCTGGGCATGTGCCAGTGAGCGAGGACATCCTGGAGCTAAGTGGCCCTGCCCATATGACCTATATTTTGGATATGTTCATGCAGCTGGAAGAAAAGCACCAGTGGGAGAAGGTAATGAATCAGGCCAAGCCAGGCACTCACCCTTCTCCTCTGTCCTTTCCCCTCCCCAGGGCTTGGAACAGGCTTCCTCTAGTGAGTAGGAGTGAGGTTACCTGTGTGGCAGGTGTGAATGCAACAAAAAAAGCAGGGTAGGGTCACGTTGAACTCTAGGACTGGCCTAGAGCTGAGCTCACGTCCTAGGACACCCTCGGTACTTAGAGTGTTTGAAATAATGATCCCATAACACCTGCCTTTGTGGTTTTCCTTTTTTGTTTCGCACCTACAAGTCTGACTCTCCTCTCTGGCTTGTACCTTCTTGTGCCCCCTAGGGTCTCACATAATGTGAAGTCCAGGGCACAGGGTTAGTTACAGCTCTGTTCTCATAATACAGGAGGCCTTCCAGGAAGGTTGTGTCTTCTGTTTTAAACCAGCGTTTCTAGAATGTCTACCCCAGGTCAGACATTCCGCCAGCACTTACACCTGTGTTACTTTGTGACCCCCGAGAGAGTTTTATTGGTGAAGAAATCAAGCCTGGGAGGCTTGTCCAAGGCTCCTCGCTTCTGGGTGGCAAACTTGGGGTCTCACCAGCATCTGTACATTCTCTTAAGTCCAATTCTCTAATTTTAAGTTTCAGTTTGACAGTTGGGGGCCATTTTTTGTTTTGTTTTTAAATCAAATCTTTGACTTGGTCTTTTAAAGTAGTGCTGGTTAGCAAACCTTTACAGGACTAGAAGCATCTCTTTCACCTCCTGCTACATAGAACCGGAGAACCACATAGCAGAAAATGTTCTGGTCTAGAACTCAAGCCCTGGGCACTCTCTCATCTGAACCAGAAAGTTTTGTCACCTTCTTCCCAGTTTCCAAGTGCAGAGATCTTGAGTACATACACTACCTTCTTCTTCATCCCTATCCCCTTAGCACCCACACACCATCTACCTTCAGTCACTCTCACCCACCTCGCACAACGTGCAGTACATGAGGATTCGTTAGGAAGTGAATTTGTCCTCTAATCCTTAATTTTCCCATCTAAGAACTCCATCAGTTTCTAAGTACCCTAGATCATTTCCCAGCCCTTGCAGCCTTGGAGATGCTGTAGCCATATTCCTACAGGTTTGCTGGAGCCACATTTCTCATTTGAAGGTGGCAAAAGGGAGCATTTTTGCCCCTGCTGGTCCCTCTCTCTTGAATATGTCCTTCCCCCATTCTTGCCCTGTGGAGCTCCTAATTCTGCACTCACTCTGGGCATTTATCCCATTGTGCTGTAATTGTTTATCTACACGTCCATCCCCCTGCTCGGCTCAGAACTCTTCAGGGGCCAATACCATGTCTGATGGGTTCTATCGGTTCTTTCAGACCTCCTCGAAGTGGTATTGTTCTGAAAGGACTGTGGCGTCCTGATTCACAGCAAGGGCCCCTTCCAGTGAGAGGTGGCTGGTGGGGTTTGCTTTAGGGGTTGGGGTCAGGGTCCAGGATGATGCCAGCCCCTTTGAGTGGGCCTTGGTGGAAACAGACCCTCCCTTCTTCCTGATCAAGCAGCTCCACATCCTTGCCACTGGCAAGCCCTGACGTTCCCCACCTTGCATCCCACCAGATCCTGCAGAAAGTGCTGCAAGGCTGCCGAGAGAACATGTTGGGGACTATGGCCTTGGCTGCCTGCCAGTTCATGGAGGAGCCAGGAATGGAGGTTCAAGTGAGGGAGTCGAAACACCCATATAACAACAACACCAACTTTGAGGTAAGACCCAGGATCAGCAGGACTCACCCAGCCTCAGGGCTTATGGCAGAACCCGTAAAGGTTACTGAGTAGCAAGAAGCTCATCAGCTCCCTCAGCAGCTCTTCCCCTCTGGACAGCCCTGGCCAAGAAAGTGCTTCCAGTCTGCCTCCCTGAAGCCAAGGATTCTGTACAACCAAGTCTTGTCTTCTCCTGACCTTGTTTTAATAGAAAACAACGGGCCACTTGTTAGAGCTGGCAAGGCATAAGCTTATGAGCAGAAGCCTCTTCTCTCCTCGTGTTCCTGGGCTCCGTCCCCACTCCCCCGGCCCCACCTAGACACATCTAGTAAGCTTCCAAGTTCTACCTCAAAGGAGGTCACCTCGTCTTCTCCACTGCCCTTAGACTGTCCTCCCTTTCTCTGGGTTCCTCTAGCTACTCCTTGCCCCAGCCCTCGCCTCCTGCACACCAGCTGTCAGAGTGATCCTTGCACGAGGCTTTCTCCTGCTTACAGCCTTTCCAGGGCTCCCCCTGCTGTACAGTCTAAACACCTCATTTTAGCACACAAGGCCTTCACTGTCTGTCCCTGACAGCCTCTCCAGGGTTACATGTCACCCTGTCCCCACCTCCCTAGCGTATGTGCACACAAAGTTCGCTTTTACCACAGACACCTCAAGCTCCTTGCTGTTCTCTGAGCATGGGAGACTTTCCACTGCTGTTCCCTTTGCCTGAAATGCACCCGCCATGGCTCACATGCCCTTCTCACCTTGCCTGCGACCGTTCCTTCCTCCCTGACAGGCTGCTCTGTTCTTGTCATTCTTCACAACAATCTGAGCATCCCTTCAGTGGCAGTCTCTTCTGCCCTCCCCTCCTTCTCAAGTGAAGCCTGCCCCGCCGTGCCCCAGTCTGCACGAGTGTCCTTCCTACTCTGTTTGCAGCCCATGTGCGTGCTTCCCATCCCAGCAGGACTGAGAGCTCCTGGAGGGCAGGGCTGTGACTCACTCGTTCTCACATCCCCAGTTTCAGCTGCAGAACTTGGCATGAGACAAGCCCCCAGTAACTACCCAGTGAACAGTAACGAGAAGTGTTCTCTGTTTCCCTCCGTAGGATAAAGTTCACATTCCTGGTGCAATCTACCTCTCAATCAAATTCGATTCTCAGTGCAATACAGAGGAAGGCTGTGACGAATTAGCCATGTCCAGCAGCAGTGACTTCCAGCAGGATCGGCACAATTTCAGTGGGTCTCAGCAGAAATGGAAAGATTTTGAGCTTCCAGGTAGTAAATAAGGGCTTGGTTATATAGACTCTTCACATTAAGTGTTTAAACTTAATACTGAGAAGGGACATTGTTGGAGAATTTAAAAATGGATTTAATATATTTCATCAAAAGCACCTCAGTTGCCTTCCCTGTCGCTGCAGTGTCCTAACCTGTTTCTGATTCTTGTGTGACCCAGGAGACACCCTGTATTACCGCTTCACCTCTGACATGAGCAACACCGAGTGGGGCTACAGATTCACTGTGACTGCTGGACACCTGGGGCGCTTCCAGACAGGTGTGTGCATGACTTCCTTTCTGTTTGCATGACCTCCCTGCCAGGGACACTCTGTGGGTGGAGGTGCCATTATGTCACTGATCTTTGTTAAAATCAAAGCAGATACTTTTCTCTGAGACTTCCACAAATTTGTCTCACAAACCCCACACAATTCACTCTTAAATATGCTATCATTGGATGGTAGTAAACGTGAATGGCCAGGTAGAAGAGCCAGCTGTCAGGACCCAAAAAAGATGCTTCTCTCTTGGAATTTGCTGGGGCATTTTGCAGAAAGGAGGAACTGAAGATGTTGTTCCTGTGTTGCTTTTACAAAAGGCATAATTTCAGGCAAAATGTAGATGGTCACAATTGTTTCATCCTATTTATTAAAACTTGAACAGTTTATATTTTTTAAATATCTGTGTTTTATGGGGATTGGCCAGGATTCGAGATTTTGAAGCAGATGTTGTCAGAAGAAAGAGTTGTGCCACACCTCCCACTGGCCAAAATTTGGGAATGGCTGGTGGGCGTGGCCTGTCGCCAGACTGGTCATCAGCGGTTAAAAGCTATCCACCTACTTCTGCGGATTGTGCGATGCTGTACCCACAGGTAAGCTGCCTTCTGGATACAAGTCCTTTGCTGGGTATTCGTATTGTAAATGTCTCCTCCCACTCTGTGACTTGCCTTTTCACTCTCTTAGTGGTGTCTTGGATGAAAAGTTTCTAATTTTAGTATCTTCCAGGTCATCAGTCATTTCCTTTGTGGTAGTGCTTTTGCTGTCCTGTTTAGGAAATTTTTGCCTTACTTGACTTTGGAGTCAAGAGGATATTTCCTCTGTTATCTGCTGGAAGCTTAATTGTTTTTTCTTTCACATCTAGATCTGCAGTCCACGTGGAATGAATTTTAGTGCGTGATATCAAGTGTAGGGGTCAAGATTAGTTTTTTCCCACACGAGTCTCCACTTGACTCTAAAGACACTTTTCCCCTCAGCACACTCCTGTGCCATCTTTGTCAGAAAGAAGGTGTCCATATACGTATGCATGGATCTCTTTCTGGTCTCTTTTGTCCCATTGATCTTTTTGGTTATCCTTGTGCTGGTACCACCCTGTCTTAAATATTGTAGCTTTGTAACATATTTACATATTTAGTAGTATCCATTCTTCAGCTTAATTCTTTATCATCAAGGTTATCTTGGCTATTTTTGACTTTGCATGTCCATATAAATTTTAGAATTGGTTTATTTCTTTTTTTTCCCAGCTTTATTGAGGTATAATTGACAAATAAAATTGTAATATATTTAAAGTGTAGAACATGATGATTTGATAAATGTATACATTGTGAAAAGATTCCCACAATAGAGTTAATTAACACATCCATCACCTCACATATTTACTTTTTGTGTGTGTGTGACAACACTTAAGTTCTACTCTCTTAGCAAATTTCAGTTATACAATACAGTATTATCAGCTGTAGTCACCATGTTCTATATTAGATCCTCAGACCTTATTCATCTTATAACTGAAAGTTTGTGCCCTTTACCGATCTCTCCCCATTTCTCCTACTCCCCAGCCCCTGGCAACCACCGTTCTACTCTCTATTTCTATGAGTTTGACTTATTTTTTGGATTCTGCATATTAGTTATACCATGCAGTGTTTGTCTTTCTCTGTCTAGCTTATTTCACTTGGCATAATGCCCTCCAAGTTCATCCATCTTGTCAGAAATGGCAAGATTTCCTTCTTTGTTGTGGCTGAATAAAATTCCATTGTATTGGAATACAGTGACTGACACTTAGGTTGTTTCCATACCTTGGCTATTGCGAATAATGCTGCAGTGAACATGGGGGTACAGATATCTCTTTGAGATAATGACTTCATTTCCTTTGGAGATATACCCAGAAGTGAGATTGCTGGATCATATGCTAGTTCTATTTTTAATTTCTTGAGGAATCTCCATACTGTTTTCCATAGTGGCTGCACCAATTTACATTCCCACTGATAGTGCACAAGGGTTTCCCTTTCTCCACAGCCTTGCCAGCATTTGTTATCTCTCATCTTTTTGATAATAGCCATCCTAACACATGTGAAGTGATACCTCATTGTGGTTTTGATTTTCATTTCCCTGATGATTAGTGATATTTGAGCACCTTTTCATGTACCTGTTGGCCATTTGTATGTCTTCTTTGGGAAAATATCTCTTTGGGTCCTTTGCCCATTTTTTAATTGGGTTATTTGTTTTTTTGCTATTGAGTTGTGTGAGTTCATTGTATGTTTTAGATATTAACCATTATCAGAAACGTGGTTGCAAATATTTTCTCCCATTCCATAGGTTGCATTTTCATTTTGTTAATGATTTCCTTTGCTGTGCAAAAGTTTTTTAGTTTGTAGTCCCACCTGTTTATTTTTGCTTTTGGTGTCAAATCCAAAAAAATCATTGCCAAGACCAATGTCAAGGAGCTTACCCTCTATGTTTTCTTCTAGGAGTTTTGCAGTTTCAGGTTTTACATTCAAGTCTTTAATCCATTTTGAGTTGATTTGGGGGAGTAGTATAAATTAGGGGTCCAGTTTCATGCTTTTGCATGTGGATATCCAGTTTTCCCAGCACCATTTATTAAAGAGACTATCCTTTTCTCATTGCACATTCTTAGAGACTTTGTCAAAAATTAATTGACTATATATGCATGGGTTTATTTCTGGGCTCTCTTTTCTGTTCCCTTGATCTCTATGTCTGTTTTTATGCTGATACCATACTGTTTGATTACTATAGCTTTGTAATATAGTTTAAAATCAGGAAGTGTGATGCCTCCAGCTTTGTTCTTCTTTCTCAAGATTGCTTTGGCTATTCAGGGTCTTTTGTAGTTCCATATGAATTTTAGAATTTATTTTGTGTTTCTGTGAAAAATACCATTGGAATTTTAATAGGAATTACATTGAATCTGTAGATCACTTTGGGTAGTATGAACCTTTTGACAATATTAATTCTTCCAATCCATGAGCATGGAATATTTTTCATTTTGTTTGTGGCTTCTTCAATTTCTTTCATCAATGTTTTATAGTTTTCAATGTACAGATCTTTCACCTCCTTTGTTAAATTTATTCCTATTTTATTCTTTTTGATACTATTGTAAATGGAATTGTTTTCTTAATTTCTCTTTTCAGTAGTTCATTATTAGTGTATAGAAATGCAACTCATTTTTCTATATTGATTTTGTATCCTGTCACTTTACTGAATTTGTTTATTCTAACAGTTTTTGGTGGAGTCTTTAGGGTTTCTATATATAATATCATGTCATCTGCAACAGAGACAGTTTTACTTCTTCCTTTCCGGTTTAGCTGCCTTTTCTTTCTTTTTCTTGCCTAATTGTTCTGGCTAGGACCTCCAGGACTATGTTAAATAGAAGTGGCAAGAGGGGACATCCTTATCTTGTTCCTGGTTAGTTTGTTTATTTCTGTACACACATGCACTTGCTCACACACACACCCCTCTCACCTGATGGGATTTTGATTGACTCTTTAGATCAATTTGAGAAGAATCAAGGTCTTTAGAACATTGAATGCCTCTAATCCAGAACTGTTATATATTGAGTCCTCTAATCCATAATCCTCCATTGTTTAGGTCTTAGTAATATCTTATAGTTTTCTATGTGGAGGACTTGCACAACATTTTGTTAGATTTATCCTAGGCATTTAATGTTTTTGATGCTATTATAATTGGTATTTAAAATTTTTTTTTTTAATTTTTTTTTTTGAGGAAGATTAGCCCTGGGCTAACATCTGTTGCCAATCCTCCTCTTTATTGCTGAGGAAGATTGGCCCTGGGCTATCATCCATGCCCATCTTCCTCTACTTTATATGGGACACCGCCACAGCATGGCTTGATAAATAGGTCCGTGCCCAGGATCTGAATGCACGAACCCTGGGCCGCTAAAGCGGAGCGTGCGAACTTCACTATGCCACCAGGCCAACACCCCAAAATTTTTATTTTTAATTGTTTTTGCAGATATATAATTTTTGTATACTGCTCTTGTATCCAGTGACCTTGCTAAATTTGTTAATTCTAAAAGTATATATGTAGATTATTCAGCACATAGTCACGTCATCTATAAATAATGAGTTTTATTTCTTCCTCTCAACCTTAGAAACTGTTTGTTATTGCCTTTTTGCACTAGCCAGGCCCTCCAATAGAGTGTTGAATAGATGTGGGGATTGCAGGCATAACTGTCTTGTTCCCATCTCAGAAGGAAATCATTGCCAGTCGTGCCACACTAATCATCCATACGCCCAGTCTCCGTCTTCCATGCTTAGACCTGCACCTGTTAGGAGGTCACTGCCCCACTTTCTGGCATTTTTAAGGCACATAGACCTACAGAATGCCAGTCAGAGTGGAGTGATGATATTTAAAGTACAGCAACAGGTTGTCTTCTCATGTAATATGGAGCAGTTATTTAAAAAATAAAGGACTCTCCAAGTCAGGGAAAAGAAATGATGGCTTGTGTAGTCAGTCCATGGGCTGGCGGAAGGGAGGGAGAGAGGGGAAGGTGGGCGTGATTGCTCTTACCACCACATCCTCATATGCAAACATCAGGAATCACTTAGCCCACGGGGGTTAGCTCTGTTCTTTTGAGAGTGGCCTCCAGTGAGCACTATCTGGTTGAGTGATGTGTATGAAACATGTCACATCTCCGCTGTTTTCAGGCTGGAGGGCCTTCCTGGCTGCAGAGTGAATGCACTCCTGCAGTTTGCTGCCCTTCGCTAACCTTCCTTCCAGTAGGGACACTCCTGCACCCCCTTGGTCCCCAAGCCTGGAAGGAGCCCCCAGCATGCCTTCCCCCGGCTGTTCCACACTTGCTCACGGTGGAGAGCCTAGATAGTGCCGACCTGGTGGGCTTCACCCAGAGGCCAGACTGGAGGAAGCAGAGGGGAAGGGCAACCCCCAGGGGAAGGACGGCAGGTGGGAGAACTGCCACAGGCACGAGCCATGCAGGTGCATTTTACTTCATACTCTTAAGTGCTTTCCTGAAAACTCACTTGTAAAGCTGTCTCTTGACATCAAACCAAATTCTCCCACTGGTTTACTTCAGGAAGACTTAGTCCTCTGGGAGAAGGTGATTGGCTCCAAGATTGCACTTAAATGTACAGAATTGTTTTTAAAGTCACATTAAAGAGAAAAAGCAAAATTTAAGATTATAAATATATGAAAACCTTGTATTAATCCCAGAGTATTATTTATTTCATAATTTCTCTCTAAAAGATGTTGAATTAGAATTAAAGCACAACCTCCCTCTGAATGAAAAAGCCTCAGTCCAGTCTCTGAACAGGGGTCTGTCTGACTGAAAAGGATTCTGCTTGACTTAGGAAGAGTTCTGAGCAGCCATACGGGCATATTTCTTGTGTCTTATGAGCCTAAGATCATAATAATTGTTGTCATTGTCTTTTAAATCTTTTCTTTTTCTGATTATTAAAGCAATGAGCATTGTAGAAAATCTAGAAAACCAACAGGGACAACTACTGATAACATTTTTTGGTATGTTTGTTTACTGCTGTTTCTAATATGGTTACACAATACTGCATATGCAGTTTTTTTTTAACTTTTAAATTTTATTTTGTATATGCAGCTTGATGTCTTGCTTTTTTCCACTTAACATTTATCTTGAGATTTTTCCACTGTCACTGAAAGTTCTTCATAACAAACGTTGTTAAAGATGCACAGTTGATTTACGTGGATGTGCTTCGGCATCTCCTGTTTCCTTGGAGTTCTGTTGTGAAGTTTAGGTTCTGTCCCTTCCTTATTTGCTGTTGGTGACTATTTTGGCTGGTTTTGGGGAGGGTGAGTGAGACTGTCTTGTAATGACTTGACTAGGTGTGGGGGAGGGAGAGTGGAGCTGCAGTTCCTGTCAGCTGGTATCTGACTGGCTGAGTGGCATGGTCCTCAGTAAATGACCCCACCCCGTCCTCTGCAGCGACCTCTGTGACCTTGCGCTGTTAAAGCCCCTGTGGCAGCTCTTCACCCACATGGAGTACAGCCTGTCTGAGGACGTGACACAGCCCGTCATCCTCCTCCCCCTGCACCGTGCCCTCACCGAGCTCTTCTTCGTCACTGAGAACCGCGCCCAGGTGAGGACCCTGCCTGCCCCTCGCCCTGGGTTCTGGGCAGGAGGGGGCCTAGTCCCTCTGAGTGCTTTTGCTCCCTCTGCTGCCCAGGGCAGGAGGGCAGGGTCAGATCACAGCAAGCCTGAGCCCTGGGGTGTCCTTGGGCTCTCAGCAGACCTGCACAGGGAGGCAGGTGTGGCCTAAAGTCTGAGGTGCTCACTCTCCCCAGCCCCAGGAAGCTCTTGGGTCAGCACCAAGATTGCTTATTTAGGCCTGAAGCCAAAGGGGGAAAATCACTGCCCTGGATCGGCCCTTGACAACAGTGAGTTTTGGAAAATAAAATGGGTGGGTTCTTTCTTCTTCCTTCTTTTTCCCTCCCCTCAGCACAATAGACTCATTGAACGTGAGAGATGAAAGGGCCTTTCAGAGTTCTTTAGCTTATTTCCCTCATTTTATTCACGAGGAAACTGACCCAAAGAGGGGGGTTCTCTGCCCAGTCATCTTGTGGGTGAGTGGAGGCAGAGCCCCCCTGGAACCAGGCACCTGCTCCTCCCATCCAGGCTCCTTCCAGGGCTCTCAGGTGAGGTGTTGCTGTGAGGTGCCCGGTGGAGCGAGTACCAGTTACCCCCTGGAGGCTTCTGTGGTTGTGGGTGGCTGTCCTCTGGGTGGTGGTCTGTTAAAGGCTCGCCCGTGCTCTCTCCACAGGAGCTCGGCTTGCTGCAGGATTACCTGCTGGCGTTAACCACCGACGACCACCTTCTCCGCTGCACGGCACAGGTACTCTCTCCCCCGTGGAGCTGGCCCGCTGCGGCCGCCTCCCTGTGGCAGCTGTCCCCGTCACTGTGGCCAGGACAAAGAGCCTCTGTGCCCGCGGCACGAGTACAGAATCCACCCAGGGTTTACACAGAGCTCTCTTCCAATTCAGCCACTTCCTCCTGGTGTCAGAGAGCTGTCAGGCCCCATTTATCAGTGTCATTCATATTAAACTGTGGGGTCAGAAGACACTAGCAAGAATTTGTGTCTTTTAAACCAAAACAACCAGTGCCTTAAATTTACAGTTTGGCCGATCTGTGAAGTTTCCGTAGAGTTAGATTTCAGATATTTTTGGATGTAGCTTGTTTCCCTGGTAGGAGAACTCATCTTCTGACAGCTGTTTGGGCTCAGGACCCGTATTTATGCTCTTAAATTACTGAAGATCCCAAAAAGCTTTTGTTTATGTGCGTTGTATGTACCATATGTACATATGGTGATATGTACCATTAGAAATTAGATTTTAAATTTAGAACTTAAAACAAAAATTTTAAACATTTATTTTTCAGTTCATTTAAAAAAATAAGAAGCCCATTCCATGTTAACATGAATAACATGTTTTGTGAAAAACAACTGTATTTTTCAAAACGAAGTAATTATTGAGAAGGGTGGCATTGTGTTCCATTTTTGCAGATCTCTTTAATGACTGCCTTAATAGAAGACAGCTGGATTCACATGTCTGCTTTTGCAGTCAGTTGTTGTCTTATCAAACATTAGCCTCTGGAAAACTCCACTGTGCCCTCGTGAGAGGATGAAAGTGAAAAAGACAAAAGAAGGTCTTAGTATTATTGTGAAGATAGTTGTTATCATGCAGAGCCCCTGAAAGGGTCTCGGGAACCCGCACGCCCCAGACTACATTTTGAGAACCTCAGACTCACAGGCTCCTTGAATATCATAGAGCACATGGTCCAGCCCCACAGTGGACAGAGAAGGGCACTGAGGCTCAGAAAAGGGAGAGGTTTGCCCAGGGTCGCAGCTGAGTGGCCTTCCAGCTGGGACTCCCAGCCAGAGCCCTGCACTCTGTTCCTGGCGAGTGTTCTCAGTGAACATATGCTCCTCCTGCAAGAAAGGGTCCGAGTGCCTGCTTAGAAGCGGGAATCCCCCGTCAGCTACAGAAGAGTTTGTGTGAATTCTCCTGAGACCTGTAGGCAGAGTCAGAACTCCCTCCCCTCCTAACAGATACCTACCAGCACTGCCACCACCACCCCTGGTTTCACTACACACAATGTAATTTTGAGATGTGACCATTTTGGCACGGAAAGCCCAACATTACATGTTCCTGTGGGCTCCTCCCTCTTGCCTGTCCCCGTGTCCAGTCTCCTCACCCTCCCTCTGACCCTCCCCACAGCCCGTCCAGTTTGCTGGACCAGGGCTCTGCCTCTTCTCCCTGCCTGCCACCTCTTCCTCCCCCAGCCACCCTCCGCTCCTGCTGCCCTTAGCTTGAAGACCAGCCTCGGCCTGGCTCCAGAGCGTCTGCCTTCCCAGCACCTCCCCAACATTGCTTCCTGGATCCCCAGCACTGGTTGTTTCTTCCTTTCTGCACCTTTGTGCTGTTCTCTTTCCCTGAAGAGCTTTCCCAGACCCCCTGACAGTGGCGTCTTCTGCGTCCACTGAGGCCCCCAACATTGCACCTGCCTGTCTCGCGGGGCAGTGATGATTTCTCCCTTATGTTTGGAGTTTTCATGTGATCTCGATAGCTTTTGTCTCTTGCTCTAGACTGTGGTACTCCAGGTGAGGGGAACCACATCTGGCTCATGTCTGCCTCCCGCCTGCCCCCTTCAAGTGCTCAGCTGAGAGTCTTGTTCAGTCAGCACTTAATGAGCGAGCAAATGAATGGTTCTTGACATTGGCAATGACTCTTTCTTCTTCCACAGGCTCTGCAGAACATTGCCGCTATCAGCCTGGCCATCAACTACCCAAACAAGGCAACCCGCCTCTGGAATGTCGAGTGTTAGCCTTTGGTATGGCTTGCATGGAACTAGCTAATCTGTCCACAGGGATTTTAAAGCAGATATCTAAACTCATTCTGGAAAATTCCTGTGGTGTCAGCGCCTGGCTCTCCTTGAGCTCCCACTTCCACTCCAATTAAAATGCCAAGCAGCCATGCCTCCAAGAACTTCCCGTGTCACAGGCTAGACACCTGCACATACTGTAGCATGTGAGAATCAGCAGAGCAGTGCAAAGTTATTGAGAAAGGGCAGGCAGGAGGCCCTTGAGAAGGTTGTTTAGAGACCAGCCCTCTCCAGGGTCTGTCCCTGAGGAGGCCCAGCCCCGGGAAGACCTGAAGCAGCCTCTCTGGAAAAGGTTGTGTCTTGGTGGAGCTAGGGCTGCCTGCACTTGCCCTCGGGTGAAGACCGCGTCTGCCCAGAGCTGCTCTTCTCGGCAAGACCTCCAGCAGCCGCCTGGCCTGGGAGCTCCTCTTTCGCTTTTGCTTCTTGAGACTGGGCAATCCAAACTAAGACCAATGAGAGCCCCTCCTGGCCACCACCTGGTCCCCAAGCATTCAGTGTGGGACTGAGTGCCACGCTAGCTCCCTGCACAGCCACGGCCATCCCAGAGAATCCTCGGTGAGAACAAGTGCCCTTGGGAACAGCCAGCAGGCCGCCTGGGCGCGTCTGCTTATGCACTGGCCCCCAGCACATCCGCGTGTTTTTAGTTATTGTTGTTTTAACATATTTCAGTTTCCCCCTCATGTTTTTAGGACAGAACCACACTGACTCCTTGAGAGGAATGACCAGTGGAACAGTGATTCAAGGGGACAAACTGGTTTGTGTGAAAGTAGCGGAACTTGAGGAGTACTCTTGAGCGTCTGTACCTAAAGACTTGAAGTGTTATCAGGAGATCTTATTTTAGAAGTAAAAAAACAAACAGAAAAACACTTGATGATTTTATTTTTGCTCCATCTTCATGGTAATCCATCCCGCCCACCTCTCTGTGGTTATTTGGCTGTCACTTGTCTGGCAGTAACTGCATCAGTTCTAATCGATGCTGTTTTCCATTTTTCTTTTTATGGTTGTAGTCTTGCCTTGAAGTGCTGACTCTTATTCTCTTTGTAAAGCCACACTTTGGAATGGGAAGCTGGGTTGGCGTGTGGGCTGTGTACACGCTTCTGCGGATCCATCAGCATGAAGAAGGCCTGAGCCCACTGCCATTTAAGGGTGGTGGCGGCCCAAGCATGTGCCACCACACAAGGCCAAACCCAAGGAAGGGCCATATCATAGTCAAGGCCAAGCTGAGCAGGTCAGCACTGCCATGGCCTCTGAAACCCCCTCTGCAGGGTCTGCCTTGGAAGGGCCCAAGACTGCAGGTCCCAGGAGGACCTGACTGCTAGAGCTTTTGCCTTCTGAGTCAGGAGGCCGAGACCGTCTGCAGCCCTAGAATTAGATTCTCCCTCAAGCCCCAAGTGGCATGTGGAGCCATCATGGAAGGGCAAATTCAAAGGAGACAAATAAATGGGCAGGTCCTGCAACTTGGTGACCTAAGGCCCATCACCCTGATGTCGTCAACAAGGCCTGGGCCTGGCCTGGTCTCCCACGGTGTTGGGATGAGAGTAGACTGGTGCTGCCAGCTTGGTAGGAACCCCTTTCTCGTCTTTTACTCTGCCTGCATCCCTAGAGAAGGCCCCATGTTCCACACCACCCAGACCCAAGTAGGTCTGGCAGTGAGGAGGGAAATCACAGAGAACAAGTGTTGGTGTTTGGGAGAAGTCCCCACCTTGGGCCCCTCCTTGCTGACGGACTGCCTGGAAGATAGACAAGATGGTACAACTCACTGCTCAACCTCACCGTGCCACCCACACCCCTCCATACCTCGGGCTGACTCTGAGTAAAGTGGGGACAGACGGGCAGGGCAGGTCTCACACCCCTCGTGGCAGTTGCCACCAGCTCTGCTCCCCATCCTCCTATCAGGAAGATAAATTGTAAATAAACGCTGGACTCCTCATAGCTTTTCTCTATACACCGCCCTTGCTATTCTGGTCTCTCTGTACTTCAGTTTGCATAGAACAAGCCTAAGTTCTCCCTTCACACACCACTGCTGCTCTCTCCTGGCAGGGCCCCGCCTGGCCTGGCATCCCTGCATCCCACCCTGCCTCTGCTTCCAGCCACTGGGTGGCGCTGCTGACCCGGGCCCGCTCCCTTGGCCCTAGCAAGGCTCGTGGCTCCCTCAGCTCCTGGTCCCCAACAGGGGCCAGCAGCATCTGAAAGAACGGACCAATATCCCTTTGATCCTTCTTAGGAGGCAGGACTGCCTGGAATGAGATAAAACTGGCAGGAATAAAGGTGTTGTGGAAACATGTGCCTAATCTATAAAGAAATTCTGTTCAAATCATATATATTGTACAAACAGACACTGTTCCTAACGAGAGGAGTGACTTATTTTCTTCATCGTTTTTAATTTGTTTTCTTACGGGTTTACGATTTTGAATTTTTATTATTTGGTTGAAAGAAAGAATTTTGATTATATCAGCTGAGTGAGTTCAGCCTGTAAAAAAGGATGTTAAGTTGTGGGTAAAATATGCAAATAAAGAGAAATATATTGTACAAATTCTATATAAAAAAGAACAGTTGTGTGTGGGCTCTTTTTTTCCTCCTTCCCCTCCTTCTCTCTTGTGAAGGTTACATTTGGAGTTTCTACCAAGCCCAGCTGATGGAATTTCTAGAATCTCAAGGTCTCAGGGTTGAAAGGAATCAGAAAGGTTCTTCACTCCCCTTACTCCTCCCTGCTGCACCTCGGGCCACACCCCACCCCACCCCTGGACTGCAGCCCTGCAGGGGGCGCACCCTCCCCTTGGCAGTACCAGGGCTTGTTTACCCCCTGCTTCCTGGGCCTCGGAGCTCACCTGGTCTGTCCCTCCTGCACAGCTCCTCAGAGATTTGCACACATACCTGCTGTCCCCGAGTCAGCTCCTCTCCAGCCAGACACCCCAACCCCACCGCCCATCCTTTACCTCTTGTAACTCACAGGACACTGTGTACAGCCACCGAGAGGAGGAAGGCAAGGGTCCAGTCACAGGGCCTGCTGCCTTTCCAGGGACTGGCATCTTCCTTGCCTGCCCCTGGACCCTGCTTCTGACTACAGGGCTGACGTCCGCCCGTCCTTGGGTGTCGGCTTCCTCCCCCTCAGTCTTCCTCTCTCACGTCTCTGGTTTGCCACGAACTGCTCTGCCCCCTTCTCAGCGACATTCCCGGTGCTGAGGGCTGTCTCTTGTGAACTAGGGAAGAGACACTTTTTGGTGGGGGCTGGACTTAACTCACCTTCGAGGCCCATTTGTTCCCGTCTGACGGCATCTGACACATCCTCCCAAAGCCCCCAACCTGCCTTTGCAGGAGTCCGGGACGGGCCAGGACCCAGCCTCAGCCCTCAGCAGCCCTGAGGCCAGAGAGGACTGGTTCAGCGTGAGGCTCAGCCGAACTGGGAGCTCCCAGGGCCTGTGCAGCCCCCAAGTCTCCCTCTAGGGCCTGTTGGTGACAGGTTAGCCCTCCCCTGCCTCACCACGTTGCCTGAGCACGCTGGGCCTTGGCTCTGAAAAGCTGGGCTGGAGAACCTGGCTACGTTTTGCTGTGTCCACCTGAGCCCTGCGCTGCTGGTGTGTAAGGTGCCTCTGCTGGGCTGGAAAGCGGGAGCAGAGGTGCTGAAGGTTACCTGCTGAGAATAACCCATGAGTAAATGATAGGTCACAGAGGTCAAAGGCAATTTGAACTCCAGCTTTTTAGAACAGAAGGGAAACACAGTTCAACCAGCCCAGCCTCCTCATTTGATAAAGAACTAGAAGCTGTGAGAGGTCAGCTGGGAATCCAACAGGAAGTTGTGGCAGAGCCGGACCAGCAGAGTTCTCCAGACGCCCGGCCCCAAAGCTGTCACCCCAGCACGCACGTGCTCATTCACACAGGGAATCAGCAGTATGCCTGGTGTCGGGGCTCCATGTGAACCGTCCGGCTGAGAACCCAGGCTCTCAGACCGAGGCCCAATCTCGACATGGCCCTGTGTGCCTGTGCAGACCTGACTGCCCTCTCCCACCACCCCTTCTTCCCTCTAACAGAACCCAGTGTTGTGCAGGTGGTGGCTGGAGATGCTTTCATGTCAAGAAAGGTAGGACCTTCTAGCTCGTGAGGAAGGTCGTGATTGGTTTAAATCCCTCTTGGTAATCTCATTTCTATTTGCTGAATGCTCTGTTCCCCGCCCCTCCTGCAGTCAGGGTGCCTGTCTGACGCAGTTCTGGCTAAAGAGAATTAGCTGAAGCCAGCTGGGAGGCTCGGGGAAGGGTTTTGCCCCAGCCCCTACTTGTTCCCTTTGACTGTGGTGAGAGCATCATGCTTGGCACGCCCACAGCAATCTTGCCACCGTTGGAGAAAACATGAGGCTGTGGGGGCAGAAGGAAGTCTGACTCCTTAATGACGTCGTCTGAGCACTGAATGGGCCCCAGAATGACCAACCTCCAGACATATTTCTGTGTGTGCGTGAGAGAGAGAATATGTTTGTTGTTGGGTGGTCTCTTACAGCTGAAAGCATTTCTGACCCACATTTACGTGACAATTTGGCTCCAATAAGTTGAAAAAAATCTTTGTCTCATCACATTGATATGAGCAGTATATGGAAAAGTAAATATGTAAAAATTCCTGAAATAAATAGAAAAGGCCTCTGACAGGGTCCAGTGAAGCCATAGATGCCATGAAGCTGCAGCCATCACCAAGTTTTTCTTTCCAGGGATTCTCGCACTCAGAGCTGTGCTCATGCTCGGTGAGGTTTCAGACTAACTTGGAAGGCACTGCCCCAGATTCATTGTGACTTCTTCAGTTGCAAGTTAAACCCACTCCAGACTAACTTAATTTAAAAACAGAATTTATTGACTTGCAAAACGGGAAGGCCCAAGAGTTGCCTCTGGCTCCAGGCAAAGCTAGATTCCAGGGGCTCGAGATGCCAGGTCAGTCAGTCTGTCCCACCATCCCCACTCCCTCCCCCTCACTCCTCTGCTCTGCTGCCCTCTTGGGCTTTCCCAAAGGTGAAGGTGAAGAACCAGGTGATGGTTCTTGTTTTGCTCCTGACTGACCACCACTGACTGCCCCGTGGAGAGAGCCTCTCACTGTCTCTTCATGTGATGCTTCCCTAAGTTGTTCACTGATGTCTTCTAGCCGTGATTTAGATTAATGTTTAAAAAGCTACTGGGGAGACCCATGAGTTTGCAGGTTGACATCCCAGACCTGCTGAGCAACCCCGCATCCATGACGATGGGGCAGAAGACGTGCCTGGGAGAGCCCCACGCACTGCTATGAGTCACGTGGACTCAACCACTCAGCTACCCTGCTGGGCAAGGGGTCCCTGAATGTGGCGGGCAGCTTATTCGTTAGTGAGTGTGGAAATTTGCCATACAAAAGTGGAGAGGAACACCAAAAACAAACAATTTAAAAACTAAAGTGTTAAATGGGAAAGAATGAGCACAAGTACATCAAGCAGAAGCAACAGAAAATCAGGGTCATTCAGTGTCAGGCGATATCATTCAAGACAAAATTAAACTGGACCAAAAGTCATTTTATGTATTGATATTTTCTGTGGATAAAGAGTGTAATTTGCAATTTAAAATTATAACACTTTGCTGCACCAAATCTCACAAGAAATTACGTAAGGCAAAAATTGCTGGAAAGGTGTGGAGAATTGGGCAAACTCAATAGTAATGGGAGGTGATGTCTTTCTCAGTTACAACAGGTTATTGGAAAAAATGAACAGCAGAGTTGTAAGGAAAGCTTTAGGACACAGCTCCCCTTCTCTGAGACTGGCTATGGAGGGAGAATCCCCTGAGAAGAGGGGCAGTTGACCCTCACAGGCCTGCCTCCTGTCCCTGGGGGGTCCCCTTCCTGGTGGAGACAGCTCAGGAGTCCCTGCAGCCCAGCCGTGTCATGCTGGCCTGGGGGCCCTGTGCTCCCTTTGCCCTTCAGGCTGAGTATGGACATAGACCTCTCCCTTACTCCCCACAACACAACCACAGCCGGGCTGGGAAGCTTATCAAGACTTGTCAGATGGTCAAGGCAGAGCAGGCAGGAGTCACAGCACAGCCAAATCTACCACAGGGGGCTGGCTAGCTCTTGTCATCCGTCAAGGGACTCCCCACTGGGAGGAAGTGCCCTCCAGCGCAGGTGTGCCCTTCAGGATCCACAAGGGGAAAGAATTGCCTTTCCCACTGTCTAAAGTACCTCACACCAGCCCCTGTTCCAAGTCCTCACCTTCTCTCCCGGGTCCAGTTCTTCTCAGACTGACAGGCAGTGAGAATGTCCAGTTCCTACAGGGACACCCTCCATCCAACTTTACTTCATGGCACCCACAGGCTGGCTAAACCAGAACACAATCACCCACCATCTGTCCGAACAAGAGAGTCTTACAGCAGTTAGTAACACTGATCCGTTCTTGAGTAAGTGTGGGCGTGTCTTTGTGCTTGTGAGTGTAGATGCATACTTTGTACCCTTGGGGAAGGCTTTCTCTTCCAGTGCCTGTGGACGATTCCTAAAAATGGATCCTATTTCAGGCCATTGTACTAGATATGCTGGACATTGCATTTCTTCCCATATAATCTTTTTAAGGGAACCTGACCTCATTCCTAGCCCAGCTGGAGGGGTGAGCAAGTAACCATCCCTTATGACCACACAGGTGATTGGACCAGGAGTGAACACCTCACCCAAGCTACAGCAATCAGATCCTTTTGGAAATTTGGATTTTAGGACACAAAGACTGTGGCAAACTCTGGAGTTATATAAAATGGGGGCTGGTGGTCATGTTGAGCCATGTTCAAGCAAAGGAAAGGAAGCTAATCTACAGAGTAGGTACCAGAGTAAATGAGAAGAGAGAAGTACAATAAGAGATTCACAACCCTAGAGTTGCTTCCTGGTACTTTCTTTTTCCTCTGAAGTCCAGCTATTGTCCTTGCACTCCATTTCTGTGAGAGTCCCCCTTTTTACTTGAGTTAATGTGAGTGGGTTTCTCAATAAAACAAATTGAATGATGGAAATATTCTAAAATTAGATAGGATAGTGGGGATGGTTGCACAATATGGTGAATATACTAAAAACTACTGAATTGTGTTTCATTTTTAAATGGTGAATTTTATATTATAGGAATTATATCAATAAAAAATTTAAAGCAGAAATTATATGCCATAAAACCAGATGTTATTAACAAAAGGTTTAGAAATCTAACCACCAGAACAAGGAAAGGAAAGGGGAGGGAAGGGAACTATCCTAGGTCATTCTTTGGTGAAAAAGAGAAACAAAACTGCAATTACACACTATTTTGAAGTTAATTACAGTGAAAAAATATAAAAATTGTGTGTGGGGGTGGTCAAAGTTTTATTCAAGGAAAATCATAAC
Source organism: Ceratotherium simum simum (assembly GCF_057802395.1). Lineage (NCBI taxonomy): Eukaryota > Metazoa > Chordata > Mammalia > Perissodactyla > Rhinocerotidae > Ceratotherium > Ceratotherium simum. The sequence goes on from NC_141915.1 coordinate 13,927,980, forward strand.
TGTAAGTGAATTTTTATTAATATAAAGAAAGCAAAATTAATGAACCAAGTATTCACGTCAAGAAGAAATCAGAATAAACCTAGGCAAGCTAACAGAAAAGAATGAATGAAGATTAAAAATAAAACGATGAATCAGAAAAAAGAAAAAGAAAAGTGAATAAATGTGGATCCTAGACATGTCAGCCACACTGCCGACAGGTTCACCGTCCTTCCTATAAATAGCCGACCCGTCCCTGTCTTTCTGCTGAGGGAGCTGGCCCTGGGCTGCTCCTTAAACAAGGGGAATCTCTGATAAGAACTGACCAAGGGAGGCCCATGGATAGCCAGGAATAAAGATCTCTGCCCAGCAGGGACAGTGGCAATTAGCATGGTAACAAAGCTGGGAACCATAAAAGAGAGATGGACAACTTTGACAGTAAATAAGTTAGAACTATTGTAAAGGGGAAGAAAGCTTGTAAACATGTTGGATTGTATTTGAAAAATAAAATAATAATTTTGATTCCTACCTCATACTTTATGTCAATATAAATTCCAGAGAAAGAAATACAACTGGCCAATAAACACATGAAAAGATGTACAATCTCATTTGTAATTTAAATGTAAATCAAAATAATTGTATTATCCATGAGATTGGCAAAAACTAGAAAATTCTACCATACTAAGATCTTCTCTGACATATTTCTGGTGGGCACACAAACTGGTGCAGCCTTTCTGGAGGACTGTTTGGCAGGATCTCTCTGAATGCTGAGTGCATTTACCCTTAACACAGCAGTTTCATATCCAGGAATTTGTCCTGCAGAAGCCTCAGGACATGTGCAAAAATGTGTCTCACATTGTTCATTGCAGCTTGTTTGTAAGGGCAAAATACCCACTGGTGGAGGATCAGATCAATAAGCTATGGAGAGTTCTCCTTGTGGCATGACACAATGAGGAGGCCCACACACCCACTCCACAGTGAAACTGGTAAAAATTACTTAAAGAAGAAAAACCACTTAAACTCTCTGGAAATGGTCCTAAGGACATATAGCAAATGAAGAAACATTTATTTATTTCAAGGAAATCTACTAAAATTCAGTGAAAACAGTGAAAAATAAAGAATATCAATACATAGATAGGAATTATTTTAAAAGAACCAAGTAGAAATTCTGGAGTTGATAAGTACAATAGCCAAAATGAAAAATTCACTTGAAGGGCACAACAGTAGAAAGAATTAGTGGACTTGAAGATAGATTGATAGAGATTATGCAGTTTGAAGAAGAGAAAGAAGAAAGAATAAAGGAAAATAAACAGAGCCTTAGGGAAATGTGCGGCACCATGAAGTGCACTAATATATGTGAAATGGGAGTACCAGAAGGAGGGGAGAGAGGGAAAGGGGAATCGCTTCTCGGCCTTTTGGCTAAGATCAAGTGTGGAGAGGGAAAGGGGAAGAAAAAATATTCAAAGAAATAATGGCTGAAAACTTCCCAAATCTATTGAAAAACAATCTACACATCCAGGAAGCTCAATGAAGTCTAAGTAGTATGAATACAAAGAGATCCATAACAAACACATCACAGAAAAAATGCTCAAGTCAAAGACAAGGAGAGAATCTTGAAAGCAGCAAGAGAAAAATGATGCAGCACTTACAAGGTAACCCCAATAAGGTTAACGGCTGACTGCTCATCAGAAACAACAGAGACTAGAAGGCAGCAGGATAACATGCAAAGCACTCAAAGAAAAAACTGTCAGCCAAGAATCCTATATACAACAAAGCTAGCTTTCAAAAATAAAGGCAAAATAAAGACATTCCCAGATGAACAAAAATGGAGAGAATCTTGGGGCCGGCCCAGTGGTGCAGCGGTTAAGTGCCAGCGCTCCACTTCAGCGGCCCAGGGTTCGCAGGATCAGATCCCGGGTGCACACCGATGCACCGCTTGTCAAGCCATGCTGTGGTGGCATCCCATACAAAGTAGAGGAAGATGGGCACGGATGTTAGCCCAGGGCCAATCTTCCTCAGCAAAAAAGAGGAGGATTGGCATCAGATGTTAGCTCAGGGCTGATCTTCCTCACACACACACACAAAAACCCGGGGAGAATCTTATTGCTAGCAGCCCTGCCTTATAAGAAATACTAAAGGAAGTTCTTCAGACTGAAAGTAAATGACCCCAGGCAGTACTTTGAATGAAAAGACCAAGAACACTGGTAAAGGTAATTATATAATTATAAAAGACAATACAAATGAATATTTTTTCTCCTTCCTTAACTGATTTAAAAATCAATTGTATAAAACAACATGTAATAATGTACTGTTGGGCCTATTACATACAGAAATGTAATTGCCAATAACAGGAAAAGGAGGTTGGGGGGAGCAAAGTTGTATTCGTCTAAGGAAATGACTCCAGATGGTAACTCAGATCCACAGGAACTAATGAAGAGAACCAGAAATTATAAGTAAAAGATTAATATAACAAAAGCTATAAATATATATTTGCTCTCCTTTCTTCTCTCAGCTTCCTTAAAAGTCATAAAATTATGTAAAATAATAATTATAACAATCTGTTACATTTATATATATAATATGTATAAGAATGCCACAAAAAAGAGGAGAAAGGGAGTACAGCCATATAGGAGTAATGCTCCTATATTTCACTGGCATTAAAATTGGTATAAATCTGAAACTGATTATAAGTTAAGATATATGTAGTAAGCCCTAGAGCAACAATTAAGGAAATAATACAAAAAATATATAGTGAAAAATCATTACAGCAATTTAAATGCTACATTAGAAAATATTCACTTAATGCGAAAGAAAGCAATGAAGGAGTAATAGAAGAACAAAGAAGACATGAGACGTGAAAAACAAAAAGTAAAATAGCAGACATAAATCCAACCAGATCAATAACAACATTAAATGTGAATGGATCAAACAATGCAATCAAAAGAGAGATTGTCAGACTGGATAAAAAGCAAGAGCCAACTATATGTTGTCTATAGGATAAATTTAGATTTAAAATCTTTAGATTTAAAAATACAAACAGATTGACAGCAAAGGGATTGAAAAGGAATATCATGCAAAGAGCAACCACAAGAAAGCTGGAGTGGCTGTGCGAACAGCAGACAACATGAGCTCTAAAGCAAAAAATGCAACTAGAGACAAAGAGGGACATTCTATAGTGATGAAAGCTCAATTCATCAGGAAGATATAATAATTATAAACATACATGTACAGAAAACCAAAATACATAACAAAGCAAAACCTGACAAAATGAAGGGAGAAATAGACAATTCAACAATAATTGTTGGAGACGTTGACTCCATTTTCAATAATGGATAGAAAAACCAGGCAGAAGATCAAAAAGCTAATGGAAGACTTGAACAACAGTATAAACCAACGTGACCCAACAGACATTTATAGAATATTCTACCTAACAACAGCAGGAAATACATTTTCTGAAGTGCACATGGAATATTCTCCAGAACAGACCACATGCTAGGCCATAAAACAAACCTCAATAAATTTAAAAGGATAGAAATAATACAAAATACGTTCTCCAACTATAGTGAAATGAAATTAGAAAAGAAATTGTTATTCTGTTGAAAGAAATTTGGGAAACTCACAAATATATGGAAATTAAACAACATACTCCTAAATAACCAATGGGTCAAAGAAGAAACCAAAAGGAAAATTAGAAAATGAAATTAATAGACATGAAGATACAAAATACCAAACAGAAGCTAAAGCAGTGCTTAGAGGGAATTTTAAGCTGTACATACCTACATTAAAAGAAGAATGATCTCAAATCAATAATCTAAACTTCCACCTTAAGCCTAAAGAAAGAAGAATAAAGATTAGAGTGGAAATAAGTTAAATAGAAAATAGAAAAACAGAGAAAATTAATGAAACCAAATGCTGGTTCTTTGAAAAGATCAACAAAATTGACAAACCTGTAGCTGGATTGACCAAGAAAATAAAAAAGAGAGAATACTCAAATTACTAGAATCTAAAATGAAAGAGGGTACATTATTACCAACCTTACAGAAACAAAAAGAATTATAAAGGAATACTATGAACAATTGTATGCCAATAAATCAGATAACTTAGATTAAATGAACAAATTCCTATAAAGATACAAACTACCAAAACTGACTCAAGAAGAAATAGAAAATCTATAGTAAGTAGAGAGATTGAAGTAATCAAAACACTACTCACAAAGAAAAGCCCAGGACCAGATGGCCCCACTGGGGAAGTTTGTCAAAATTTAAAGAAGAATTAATACTAAAGAATTCTTCACAAACTCTTCCAAAAGTAGAAGAGGAGGAAATATTTCCCAACTCATTCTATGAGTCAATATTACCCTGACACCAAAACCAGTGAAGACATTGCAAGAAAACTACAGGCCAAAATCTCTTATGAATATGGATACAGAAATCTTAAACAAAATACCAGCAAACCAAATCCACATCATATAACAAGAATTATACACACAAGCAAGTGGAATTTATTGCAGGAACGCAAGGATGGTTTAACACCTGAAAATCAATTAATGTTATACACCATATCAAAAGAGTAAGCAATAAAAACCACAGAATCATCTCAAGAGACACAGAAAAAGCGTTTGAAATAAATCCAACATCCTTTCATTATAAAAACACTCAACAAACTAGGAATTAAAGAGAACTTCCTCAACCTGATAAAAGGCATCTGTGAAAAACCCGCTAACATCATACTTACTGGTGAAAGACTGGATGCTTTCCTCCTAAGATCAGGAACAACATGAGGATGTCCACTCTTGCCACTTCTACTCAACATTGTACTGGAGGTTCTAGCCAGGGCAATTAGGCAAGAAAAAGAAATAAAAGCCTTTCAGATTGGAAAAGAAGTAAAACTATCTCTGTATGTGCAGAGGACATGATCTTGTATATGAAAAATCCTAGGCAATCCACTAAAAATTACTAGAACTAATAAACTAATTCAGCAAGGTTGCAGGATACAAGATCGATATATATATAAGTCAATTGTGTTTCTATACACTTGCAGTGAACAATCCAAAAATGAAATTAAGAAAACAATTCCAATAGAAATAACATCAAAAATAATAAAATACTTAGGACAAAATTTAACAAAAGGAGTGCAAAATTTATAGTGTAAAAACTGTAAAACATTGTTGAAAGAAATTAAAGAAGATCTAAATAAACTGAAAAACATCCTGTATTCATGGATGAGAAGACTTATTGCTATTAAGATAGCAACAGTCCCCAAACTGATCTATAGATTCAGTGTAATCCCTATCAGATTCCCATCTCACTTCTTTGAAGAATTGGCAAGCTGATTCTAAAATTCATATGAAATTACAAGGGACTCTAAATAGCCAAAACAATCACAAGGGACTCTAAATAGCCAAAACAATCTCAAAAAAGAACAACATTAGAGAACATCAAAACTTACTACAAAGCAACAGAATTTCAACACAGTGTGATACTGGCATAAAGATAGACATATAGATCAATGAAAAGCTGGAAAAATATCTACAACATATACAACAAAGGGTTGTTTTACATAATCTATAAGAAACCCTTACAAATCAATAAGATACAGATCAACCTGCCAATAGAAAAATGGGCAAGAGCCAGGGACTGGCTATTCCCCAAAGAAAAAATACAAATGACTAATAAGCAAATGATAAATGTTCCTCTGCATGAGTAATCAAACTAACGGGGGAAAAAAACCAACCAACATACAAGATACCAATGTTCACGTACCTGGCTGGCAAGAATTAAAAAGATGAGTAAAGCTGCCCGCAGTGGGTGTGGATCGCCAGGCACCGTTGTGCTGGTGGAGAGCGAGCCTGTCTCCCCATCCACTGTTGCCAGTGGCCTTGGCAACATGGGCAGAGCCTTAAAGGAGCGAGCCCTTTGCACCTGCTGTTCCCTTTCTGGAAATTCGCCCACAGAATAATTGGCCGACACTCTGAGATGTGTCTTTTAGACACTGGAGACCCTGAAAATACCCACATGAGAGAATTTATTAAATGAGATTAAATACTACATGGGTGTTTTAAATTATATTGTATATGTATGTTTGTTGACATGTAAAAATGTTCACAACATATCACTAAGTGAAAAAACAAGTTATAAATAATATCAACAATCCCATTTACATAAGAAAAAATATTTTTTACCTATAGAGAATAGTCTGACAAAATTTGCAGTAAAACGTTAACATTGGTCATCACTGGTGGTGAGATTATGGGAAATTTTATCTCTTTTTGCTTATCTGTATTTTGAAATTTTTTTCTGCAATAAATGTGTATTACTTATGTAATAAAAAAGGAAAATAAAGGTTTTTTTTTAAAACGATCTATTGTGAAGAGTTTGCTTTTTCAAGTTTTGTTTTTAAATTTGTCACAGGGTTTGGCTTTCTGGGCTCCAGGCTGGAATATCGACGGGTTTCCTGCTTGGGGAATTGTGTTTTTCCAGGTTGCCTGAGAGGCACTGGGAATTTGGAACAAACAGGAGCTGCCCATTTCTCACGGAGCCCTGACCCTGGGCATCCCCTGGGCCTGGGTCACCACACCGTCCTGGACACTGAGCCCTACACGCCAGCCCTGCTGCCTGGCCTGACCTCAAGCCCCTCTCCGCCATCCAGGCCTATGTATTTAATTCTACCCGTATTTAGTGAGCACTGTAACGTGAGCCTCTGTTCTTGCCATTTTCCCTCCTCTCAAAGGTTTTCTCTCCCTGTGGTTCACCCAGCAGGAGGAGGCATGTGACCCAGGCCTGGCCAATCAGAGCCTTCCATTCCCTTGCTGCAGTGGTTGGTCCAGGGTTGGGCTTGTGACCCAAGTCAGTCCAGTGAAACTCTGTCCCAGGACTTTTGCCACAACTATGAAAAAAGAACTTCTCTCGCCAGTGGGGTTGCTGGGAGAAAGGAACATCACCCTGGAGCTGCTGGTGGCCCTTCTGCAACCCCATCAAGAGCCTTTCTGAGGAGAAAGTCCACTGATGTTTTGGCCCTGGTACAGCCAAACTGAGGCCAGCCACCCCGGACTTTTCAGTCACATAAGCCGTGAGTTCCCCATTTTTGCACAACCACTCTTCAGATGGGTTTCTGTCACGTGCAACCAAAGGAGACCTGACTAATTCAGTGAGCTAGGAGCCAGGTGCCATGCGAGGCCCAGAGACGCGGCAATGACGGGCAGACCCAGTCTGTGCCTCACAGAGTCCACAGCCCAGCAAGGTCCAGGCTTCCTCCTGGTGGCCAACCTTGCCTGTGGTCTCCCCACCAGCCTGCCCAGCAAGCCAGCCCTCTGGTCCTTCCATCCACAGAACCCAGAAGGTTTTGGAAACTCTCCCACACAAGTCCCTCATTGTCAGGAGAGCAAGAAGTTGAACTCATATTCCCCCAAAAGTGGGACTTCAGGTTCCAAATATCTCTTTTTTTTTTTTCATTTATTTGTTTATTTTTTTTCCCCCAAAGCCCCAGTAGATAGCTGTATGCCACAGCTGCACATCCTTCCAGCTGCTGCATGCAGGACGTGGCCTCAGCATGGCTGGAGAAGCGGTGCGTCGGTGCGCACCCGGGATGTGAACCCGGGCCGCCAGCAGCGGAGCGCACGCACTTAACCGCTAAGCCACGGGGCCAGCCCCAAGGTTCCAAATTTCTTAATGTCCGCATGGTAGCTTCAATTTTGTGTAAATTTTGCATTCTCTACCATTATGTCTCTTTTTTTTTTCGAACTTTTTTTTTTTTATAATTTTATTTATTTATTTTTCCCCCAAAGCCCCAGTAGATAGTTGTATGTCATAGCTGCACATCCTTCTAGTTGCTGTATGTGGGACGCGGCCTCAGCATGGCCCGAGAAGCGGTGCCTCAGTGTGCACCCGGGATCCGAACCCCTGCGGCCAGTAGCGGAGCGCACGCACTCAACCGCTAAGCCACGGGGCCGGCCCTCTACCATTATGTCTTAACATTTAAAGAATGTTTTCTCCAAAAGATTGTGAGTAAAAATAAGATACAGCCTGTTTATCCTGTGACTTCTGGAAACTAGACTGTGATTAGATGGACGACTTGCAAAGATTTCCTCCCGCTCTGCGGATTGTCCTTTCACTCTCTTAATAGTTCCTTTGATGCGCAAAAGTTTTTAATTTTGCCGAAGTCCAGTTTATCTATTTTTTCCTTTGTTGCTTCTACTTTTAGTTTCATGTCTAAGAACCATTGTCAAATTCAAGGTTATAAAGATTTACCCCTATGTTTTCTTCTAAGAATTTTATAGTTTTAGCTGTTTGATTCATTTTGAGTTAATTTTTGTGTCTGGGATGAGGTAAGGGTCCAGCTTCATTCTTTTGAATGTGGATATCCAGTTGTCCCAGCCACACAGACCCCTGGGGTGGGTGTCTCCCAGGTCCCCTGAGAATCTGGAAGAGAGGGCACACTCACACCATTTTGGAAAGGACAGATCTACTCAATGCTAGACCCAGCTCAGGCCAGGATGATTTGTGTCCAGGAGGATGGGGAAGAACAGACTAGGAGAAAGGAATATTGTGAGTGAAGACAGGACAAGAAGACAAAGCGAGAGGGTAAATAGCTGGGGGAGGTGGGAGGGCACTGAAATGAGGAGACTGGGATAGGCAGGCTGGCTGGGAGGGCATGGGGAGCCCACCACTGACCAACGAGGCAGAGTCAGCGGAGCCCAGGGCCCAGAGGCTGGGGTTGGGGTGAGGCTGAGACGGGAGACAGGAGGAGGCCTGGAGCCGAGGGCTCCTCACCCACGCCACTTGGACGGCCCTGAGGACAAGGATCCTCAGAGGGTGACAGGCGTAGAGTGCCTGGCTGACTGTTCTCAGCTCCTGGAAAAATAATTGGTCCCACCCCTCACCTCTAAACAATGGATGTCAGCGTTTCCAGGCAACGTAGTGCACGGGTCAGGCTCATGAATTCAGGGACCCAGCTGCCAGGGTTCAGCCCCGGGATCTACCACAAACAAGCGTGTGATTTTGGGCAAGTCGCTTAACCTTTCCGAGCCTCTGAGCCCTGGATAAATGGTCAAAGGAGGGAAACCTCAGGGGGGATAAAGTGAGTCAAGTCATGCAAAATGCTTAGACTATACCCAGCACATACTGCATGCCAAGGATCAGTTCATACCTTATGCCTAGGAAAACCTAGGAACAGGTACCCAAGATGTTTAATGACTCTTATCTTATAATTGTTTCCATATTTAGATTTTTTGTAATGAGGGTGTATACACTCATGAGCACAAAATCCAATGAAGCTTAGGATTTGCATCTTGATGTTTTAACCCAGTCCTGCTCCTGGCTGGGGACAGGAGGCCGAGGCAAAGGCCACACTATTGGTTTGACCTGAGCGTGGCTGGGCTGTGCTTGGCTCAGAGCCGGCTGCAGCAGGAAGCATTTGCTGCTGGGAGGCCCCAACCCTTGTGTCTGGAGCTGGGGGGGCCGGGGCTGCCGGGCCGCCTCTCTGAAGGAGCAAGGCAGACCCTTCGTGGGTGTGAACTCTTGGAGCCTTATGGCTGCCACCAGGCTAGTATATGACCCATTTTCCAGCCCAGAAGTCATCTCAGAGGGGAGGGGACTTGGTCAGGGTTTCACGAATGTTTCTGGGGATGGAACCCCATCTGGCTTGGGCCCTCTGCACCCCTCACAGAAGGCTGAGGTCTAGGTCCAGGGGCCATAAAAAGTCCAAGCTGCCTGGTGTCAGGGTCTGCCCCCCGGCTGGAGAGTCACATCCGCTATTTGGCCACGGGCGTGGGCTCTGCCGCACCTCCTTGGGGGGAAGCTGGCATTGTGTTCTCAATGGCCGGTTGTGGAAAAATCACACACAGAGCCGAGTAAACAGAGAACCGGGGGACGCCGTCATGGGAACCGCCGGGTGGAGGTGGCAGTGGAGGCCAGTGGAGGGAGGCTGTGGCTTGGCCCAGGCTCGCCTCGGAGGCAGGAATCTGCTCACACAGATCTGGAGGGCCTAAGGGGTGGCCCGAGGAGGTCTGCAGCCCAAGGAGCTCCCCAAGGTCGCCCAGTGGGCCAGGGCCAAGGGCAGCACCCAGGCCTCTCAGCTCTAGCCCCTCTGCCCTCTGCTCTCCTAGCCAGAGAGCCTGGCAGAGAAACAGCAAGAATTTCTTTTTGAACTGTCATTTCAAGGATGCTTTGGGGACAGCCCTCATTCTTCATCTTCCAGACTCTGACCTTGACTGATGCCCAGACACAGGGCCATCAATACCCAGGTGAAACTGAGTAGTTCCAAGTTCTACTTTGTGCTGTTTAGTTAAAGCCCTTCACAATCCCCAGGAAGATGTTAGTACCTGGAAGACACTGGCACATAGCATGTATGAGCACATGGTGGGTATTAGCACATTGGAAATATTAGCACATGGGGGTATTAGCACATGGTGGGTATTAGCACACAGGGGTATTAGCGCACAGAAGGCATTCACACCTGAAGGTATTAGAATCAGGAAGATTCAGTGGGGTGGATAAAACTTATGACTTGCTACCTGTGCTCCCTTACTAAGGTCCTAATCAAGCAAGGGGCACCTTTATTTAAATGGAGGGTGATTTCACTTTGAGAATAGAAGTGGAAAGAGAGGGGAGATGTGGATTACTCTACGCTTCCACGTGCCTTTGGAAGTGGCTGGACCCCTGGGCCATCTCAGGGCTCAGGCATGAGGTCAGTTTGCTCTCTGGAAGCTACCACTTCCTGTTTCTAAGAATAAGGATCAAACGGTATTTCCCGCAAGAGTCTCCCGGCCTCCGAGGAGAGGGACCTGTCCACCGAGGCCGCAGGCCCTCACCCAGCCCGTGAGGCTGCGACTCTGGGCTGCTCTGTGCACAGCACTGGCCCTGTGCCTCCTCCCCGAGGCAGTCTGCAGCTGCTGAGGCTCCTTGGAGCCTGGGGCTGGCCTGTGGCCTCCCCCTCTCCTCTCCGGGACTGTCACAGCAGCCCACACAAAGCTGGGCCCCTCTTGGTGCCCATGGGAGGAGGTCCCTGACCTGGCATACTCCCAGCTAGTGGTGGTGGCCTTCTGTGTTGCTGCCTGCTCAGCATCCCTTCCTCCAGCTTCAGCACCCTAACCGTCCTTTGGGGACCACCCCCCTCGGCCCTTGTGTTGACTTCTCTCCCTCTCGTCCCACACACCTTCCCCCCACCCAGTTCAGAGCATGTGACTCCTGGAGCATTATAAGGATTGGTTCAGGAATGGACACAGGACCCATGTCCCATGGGAGCCCAATATGAGACTCAAACCAGGGGCTTTTGATGAAATTGTTGGCAAAGAGAATCTCCTTGCTCTGAGGTGGCCACACAGGTGGGAGGTTTGGTGGAGCTGCTGGCAGCCGTTTTATCACTATGAGGAGAGAACTCTCCTGAAAATGGAGCCACAGCAGAGGAAACAGAGCCCAGAAGCAGAGAGAGACAAATTTCTAAAGACTTAATTTGGGAACCCTTGATTTAGCCATCTCTGAAAATGTCTCATCCCCTGGACTTTTCAGTGAAATTAGTCAATAATTTCCCATTTGTGCTTCAGCCCATTTAACTTGGGCTCCTGTCCCTTGCAACTGAAAAAGACCTGACCTGTCCACCATGTCCAGCTCGGACTCTGCTGGACCTGTGGGGACATGCGGGATGCCCTTTTCCTTTTCTCTGGAAGATCCCAGGAATGTGGCTGGCTTCCTGCTCGCCTCCACCACTCACTCCTCACTTAGACCTTCACTTCATGCACTTAGACCCAGGGGCCGAGGGGACAGAGGCCAGGCCAGAGGGTGAGGAGGCAAACCAGGAGAGGTGCCAGAGGGCAAGGACTGGTGGAGGTGTGGGGGTCGGGCAGGGGCTGGGCCTGGTCCCAGAGGCCATGAGGAGGCCCAAGGCGCAGCTGGGAGGTTTTGTGAGGCCCTGAAGTGAGTGGACCTCAAGGGGCTGGTGAGACCATCCTGTGCAGCCCCGGCTGTGCTGACAGGGTGACCAAGGCCAGGGGGGCAGGGACTGCCCAGGGCCCAGCAGCTGGGCAGGGCTCTGTCCACTCAGGGATTATGGGGGAGCAAGTGAGTTTCCACTCCTACCCCCACCCTCACCCCCACTGCAGCCGACTCAGCCAGAGCAGCTCACTGACCTTCATGGAAGGTTTCCTTTGAGCAAAAGGTTCTGCCTAAAACAGTGTGAAAACACCATGGACCTGAACCTGGACCTGGAGGAGGCCACCTGGTCCCATCTATAGATCCCCACCCCCACCAGAGGGGAAACTGAGGCCCAGAGGGGGCTGGGATCTGCCAGAATTTGCACAGCAGGTGAGGTCCAAGGTGCAGACTGAAACAGGGATCTCCTGGCCTCAGCCCGGCTAGTATCCACTCCCGAGGCCTGAGGGAAGGGCGGGCAGCAGGGGACGTGAGGGTGAGGGGCCCCAGGGCTGGCTGGCTGATCACATGTCTGTGTGTCTGTCCCTGGGCTGGGCAGGGGTCTGAACATTCTGTAGCAAATGCTCTCAGTCCCCTTGGAGAAGGAGAGGCCTCAAAGAAGAAGGCAGCCCGAAGACAGGCAGGACTTGCCAGAGGCCACACAGCAAATGGGAAGCTGGGCTGAGACCTGAGCCGCTGGCCCCTGCAGCTGTGGTTGAGGGAGCCCCTGCAACGTGGTCCAAGGTGAGGGCATCGGTGTGGGGGCGTCCACCCCCTTCCCAGCTTCCTCCCCTCCTCCACACTCCTCTTCTCATCCTGTCCCTCCAGGTCCTGGGGGGGCACTTTGTTAATCTCTCCCGGGAGAGGGGGTTGCCTTCTAAAGGAGGAGGCCAAAGTAAGGGCCCTGATGGAGGTTGGCAGACATGGGCAGACTGCGTAACTGTCAGCTCAGGGCAGGGGCACCCCTGCCCCCGATTAGGGCCACAGCAAGAATTTGCCCCTGGGAAGGCCAGGTACATTCTCCAGCAGCTGGCAGAAGCTTCCCCAACCACTCACCTGCCCATCAAAGCCAGGCCACATTCTTGAGAAGCCACCCTCCAGCCCTGCCGTGTGCAAGGGGCTCCCCTTCCAGAAGGCTGAGTGGGCCCTTCTCTCCAAAGCGGAGCAGGCAGGACAAGAAGTTCCTAGGCAGGGATGTCAGCCTCGGGGACTCCTTTGGGTTTTGTGATGGCCTAGTTTACTGAAGAGGCAGCAGAAGCACCTGGTGGCTTTCCAGGCACCAAGGGTGTCCCCATCCCCAGGGGCCCCGTGTCCGGACTGGCTGGGGGTGACTGGGCATGTGGTTCCTCCTGCTGTGCCCGTGGGCTGGGCTGGCCAGCCGGGTCCATGGTGTCCAGACTTGGCCTTGGGTCGGCACCTTACTGTTGCACCCTGGAGCTGACACTGGGGCTTCACGATGCAAATTTACTGAGATCTGGGCTGGGCTCTGGGTCAGAGGGAAAGATCCAGTGCAGACTTGGCTCAGGAGGCCAAAAGAGGACACCCATCTGTGGCCTGAGATTGGGGCTGGGAAAATTGTTCAAACATCCTCCTGGGCAGCAAACAGGGGAGTGACGGGGGCGGGGGGACTGGGAGGAGAGAGGGGAGGAGGGCTTATGTTTTCTCAGGTTAGAAAGACCAAATCAAAGGGTATAGACCACGTTGCGTGGGGCTAGATTGATTTCTAGAAAGACAAGACCAGGTCTTAATGAGCACATCCAAGAGCCTGCCATTGTACCTGTTTCCTCCCAGCCCTGACGGCACTGGGTTTTATTATTCTCAGCTAATTTTTGTTAGTTTAATGGGCATGTAAAGCCCCCCAGGCTGGATACATTTACATTTATTTATCGAAAGGGAGAGTCTCTACTTTTCCCAGCAATGACCTGCCTGTGTGCATCTGGGGGCACGGGTTGTCCCTCCACCACTGGCAAGGGCGGAGCTGATGCCAAGTCCCAACATCGCCATGTGTGAGCAAGAATGTGCGGCTGCTGCCCCCGACATCCCCATCCCATGTGGCTCTTCTTTTGGCATTTATGGCACAAAACATCTCACACAAATATATATTGCTTTCATTTGCCCTCATTTATCTTCTTGCTGACAACATTCCCTGTTTCTTTCTTTTCTCCCCGTGAGGTCTTGCCATTTCACCTTGGGAGAGTCCCTGGCCTCTCTGGGCTTCATGTCCCACCTGTGGGAGGGGAAGGTAGGAGGAGATGATGCAGAGCCCTTTCCAGGTCAGAGGCCCCGGGTGCTACTATTCTGTCATTTACAGGACGAGAGACGGAGCCCCAGCCTCCTCCCCCACAGCTCTGCAGGTGGCAATTCTTCTCCAACTGGGTCCATTAACACCTTGCGGAGAGGGCAAGGCAGCTCAAGGACCTTCCTCTGTGCTCTGAGATGCTTTCTCCTCACAGTGGCAGAACAACACCACTAGGGCTTAAGGCGTTTGGAGCCACCCTTCAGGGCAGGCCCCGTGCTCCGTGCTGACGCCTCACCGCGCAGAGCCGCACGCACCTTATTCCCATTCCTCAGACAGTGGGATGGACAGCAGAGCCTGTGCCCTTCACCTCCAGGCCACCCTGCCTCCTGTTCAAAACAGAAAACAACCGAGCCAGCCCTGATGATCTAGTGGCTAAAGTTCGGGGGCTCCGCTTCGGCGGCCCAGGTTCAGTTCCCAGGTGCAGAACCACACCACCCATCTGTCAGTAGCCATGCTGTGGTGGTGGCTCACAAAGAAGAACTAGAAGAATTCACAACTATACACAGCTATGTACTCGGGCTTTAGGGGAGACAAGGAAGAAAAAAGGTGGAAGATTGGCAACAGACATTAGCTTAGGGCGAATCTTCCATAAAAAAAAAAAAAAAAATCCAATTCGGAATATTTACAACTCAGGAAGCTAACCAGAAAGCCTTGGGGCCGAGACCCCGAATGGATTCATCTTGCTTGGGCGCCATGTTGATCACAGGTCCCAGACCCTACCTGTCTGCCCGACAGTCAGTGTATTCCGCGGCCAGCTCCTGAGACGTCGGGTTGTCTCACCCAGGCCCGTGTTAACTCCGGGCTGGGAGGTCCATGAAGTCACAGGCAGGCCTGTTGTGGGGAACCACGTTTGTTCATAAATTAAGGCTGCAATTAATCCCTTGGTTTCTAAGCGAGCTGTGCTTCTCTCTTTTCCTTTCTTTGTTCTCCCTGGGAAACCTCCGGTGGGGGTCAGCCCCTCGGTCTGCTGGCTTCCCTCCAGCTGGGGCGACGGCACCTCCAGCAGTCCTGAGTCAAACGCAACGCCCAGGTTTGCTTCTTCCACTATTCCAAAGTCAAAGCAAAAGGCAGAAACTGAGGATGAGCAAAATTACCCTCGAAAGCCTCCAGGAAGGGGTGGGGAGCCAGAAGCCATCACCTGTCGGTGGTTCCAGCCAGGCCTGGGGCAGCCTTGGTTTCTCCAGTGGAGCCTGCACGCAAGGCCGTCTTTACACCTTGAGGCCCTGAGAGATGCTCAGGGACGGCAGATTCACCCATTGAGTGGAAAGGCAAGTGGAGTCACCCACACCACATACACCCTTCCTTCCTCTTTCCCTCTCCATCTACACGGCACATGTAGATGAATGTGGAATGTGCTGTGATTTCTCTGTAAGGTCATAGCCTGCATTTACTGAGCACTTACCGTGTGCTAAGCATGGTGCTAAGGGCCTGTATCACGGGGTGCATTCAGCTGAAAGGGGGAGACAATCCATCTCCTAGTTGCTTTGAATAAAGGCTCTTAAAATCATGTCTCAGAACAAGAAGTCTGGATGTAGGTAATCTCAGGCTGTCCCGCAGCTCAGCAATGCCTCCCTGCCCCAACCTCCTTCCACTTGGCCGTCCTCAGTATGTGGGCTTCATATCCTTAAGTTGGATGCCATGTGGCCACAAAATAGCTGCTGCAGCTCCAGGCATCATAACTCTTCATGGGCAGGAAGCAAGGAAAGCAAAGGCTTCATCCCCTGTATGTTAGTCAGGAAGCCCCCAGCAGACTTCCCCTTACACCTCATTGGCCATAAGTGGTCACATGGCTGTTCTCAGCTGCCAGGGAACTAGGAAAGCCAGTATCTGGCAAAGAAGAAGGACATCGCTGAGACTAGCTTAAACCATTCAGGATTCACGCACTGGGCTGGGGCCCTTTGCTACCTGGAGCAAAGTCAGGGCTCTGTTAGCAAAATGGGGGCAGCTTTGTCGTGTAGCCAACTAACAATGCCATGTATTTTCTCAAATAAACTCACAGCAGTCCACTGAGGTGGGCTTGTTATTATTCCTGTTTCACAAATGATGAAACCGGAACTCAGGGCCATTTAGTAACTTGCCCAAGATCACAGACCGGTAACTAGTAGGGGTTTAATCCCAGGTCTGTCTCCTGAGAGTGTATCTTAACCACCATATACCCTTGGGTCCCTGCTTCCTGGGTACAGCTGCCCCAGGCTGCGACCCTCTCGCGGGAAGGGCCACATCTTCTTCATCTTTGTATTTCACCAATTCACAGAAGCCCAATCAAATTGATTTAAACACAAAATCGTTTTGTTCTGTTACTTGCTGCTTTGTAATATGTTTTAAAACCAAGAGTGCAAACTTGCCAACGCTATCTTTAAAAAATACACCTCTCTCTTCTTCTGTATTGTTTTCCACTTACCTGTGCTGGGTTCCTGCAGTCCTGGGATGAATTCCAATGTAAATATCACCAATGATGGAAATTCGGGAGAAGGAGAGGAGGGTGAAAGGCTAATTGAGGCCCCGAAGACTGTCAGTTTCTCGTTAACTGTGGAGCCATGGAAAATTCTTTGTTCCCGCCTATTGGCTTCTTGCCTCCAGGATCTGGGTGGATATTGCCCTTGGCCAGCTTCCTGGTCAGGTCACAGACAGTCTAACAGAGGGGGAGTGTCCTGGTGAACAGAGGGCAGAACCAGGCTGGGGCTTTGGAAGTGGGTGCAAGAAAAAGACGGGCCTTGCGCATCTGCCACCCAGTAGGCCCATGCTGGCCACTCTACACGCACTAGCTCATTTAGCACTCATAATGACCTGTAGGATTAGGACTACTGTGTTTCCCATTTTACAGCTGAGAAAACTGAGGCTCAGAGAGGTGAAGTCACTTGTCCAAGGTCACACAGCAGAGCTAAGATGAAAACTAAAGCCACGGACTTCTCCAGTGGGGCTCTTTCCCCAGTCAGGGGTGACTACTATCTCAGTGACCTTGAAGAGGGTGCTGAGGGCATGTTGGGGGCCAGGGAGTTCCCTGGCCCATCCTCAGAGCTTTCACCGGGCTGTATAACTCAGTGGTCACGGGCAGGGGCTTTGCGTCAGAGCCAGGTTAGGAGCCCAGCCCTGCACTTCCTAGGGACCCAGGACAAGCCATGTAGCTCTCTAGTCTTGTTGCCCACAGCACAGTGGGCTCTGGGGTCAGATGGCCTGGGTCTGACGGTCCAGACGGTCAGGGGGCGGACCCCCCTTCTGGCCCCCCACCTTCCCTCCCCCCCAGCAGCTGGCTTTGTGAATGAAGGACCCGGGAGGGCCCGTGATGATTTGGGTACCCAAACCAGGGGGGTGTGACTCCAGGGAATTAAAGGCAAATGGAACCCAGCTTGCAAATCTGGGCATTTTCATGGAGTGTGGTGTTGGAGCCCAGGAGACGGAGCCCAACTGAACTCCACCTCCCACCGTGGTACAGGGGGGCCCGCCTGCCCGCCCGCCCACCCGAGGCCCTGCGAGTGCAGCCAGCATACCCGGCCATTCGGGAGTGACCACACTCACCGATCATACAAATTTCCTTGGTCTGCTGGGCCTGGGCTGGGACTGCCATAGGTCATGGCCTGAGAGAGGGAGCCCAGAGAAGTAGGGGACACACCAAGGTCACTCACAGGGCCAGTGACAGGGCAGAGAGCCCTGCCCGTGTGTCTGCCCAGAGGCTGGCCACAGCCCAGGCGTCAGGTGTCTTGGGCATAGGGCCCGGCCCTGCCACGCTGGGGATCTGGGTGCCTCTGCCAACTTCCCTAACCTCCCTGGGCTCCGGGCCCCACCTGGGGACCTGGAAAGGACCCGGAGCACTGGGGCCAACCTGGCAAGAGGCAGCGCCTGGGCTCCGGGCCACAACGACAGGATATCCCCGGAGAGCTGGGCTGGCAGCCACGCAGGGAACACCGGGGCGGAGACCTGGCACCGCCGATGAGAAGCCCAAAAGGCACCGAGGAGGGAAAGTCAGGACAGCCGGGACCTGAGAGGGTGAGGAACAGGCCAGGGTTGTCATGGAAACCACGACGACAAGCAGTGAGGGGCCCACAAGCAGAGACCTG
The DNA here is from genome assembly GCF_057802395.1 of Ceratotherium simum simum. NCBI lineage: Eukaryota > Metazoa > Chordata > Mammalia > Perissodactyla > Rhinocerotidae > Ceratotherium > Ceratotherium simum. The sequence continues at coordinate 13,946,213 of NC_141915.1, forward strand.
AGTTTTTTCCTCTGCCCCCAGCCTGGGAGCCAAGGGCAGGCCTGCGTCTCCTGTCACTTTGTCCTGATTTTGCTCCTGGGTGGGGAGTGTGAGCAGGTTCCCCACCAGGGATCCTATGAGCCCCAGATACCATCTGTCCCACCCCCACTGCACTGAGACCCTGCGTCCAGAGGGGAGGGGCTTTCTAAGACTCCCATGGCCAGAGTGGTGCCCAGTAGGGCCCAGCCTTGCTGAGGACTTGACCAGCCCCCCTAGCCCAGCCTCAGGCCGAGGGCCCCCCTCTGGGTGAGGCTTAACCAGCAGTCCCTGCTCTCCACACACAAGAGGGAGGGGTGGCCCTCCAGGCTGAGGAACTGACCGAGACAAGCCCTGCCCTCAGGTACCTCCAGGCCAAGGGGCTTTCCCCATAGCAGGGAGCGAGTCCCAGGTTTCAAATTCCATTTCAAGTTGTGTCTCGGGCTTACAGGCCTGGTTGGGTGTAACAATTTACAAGGCAAATAGGGGTTTTGTATTTTATCTTCTTACAACCCACTACCAGCTGAGGCCCGACAGGTAGGCTGGTCATGCATGGCCTGGAACGGCGCCACCTCCCTGCCAGGCAGGGCCTCTCGCCTCACTGGCCAAGGTGCTGATAGGCACAGCCCAAGACCAGCTGAGAGTATGCATTCCTGCCAGACACTGTGGCAGAGAAAGCAGCACAGAGCTAGGAGGGCAACCTGCTGTGTGACCCTGGGCAAATTCCAGCCCTTGCTGGGCCTCAAACCCCTGTCCATACAACGGGAGTGCTAGCTCTGTTGTATCCCACAGCGAGAATGTCACAGCTCATGGACGTGGGTATACTCATTCATTCTTTCACTTTCCAGTGTTGGCACCTCATTTCCTTTTCTTCTCTCACTGCATTGGCTAGAACCTTGTTCATTGAACCACTATCCTTGAGAGCCTAGCAAGTGCCAGACCAGGTGTTCGGCACCCAGAAGCAGTGAGGATTTCTATGGACACGGTTTTGGCCTAGGAGGTTCCCAATCTAGGGGGCAACTTTATAATGACCTTCACACACGGGGCCACCCTGTAGAGACCTTGCAGTGATTCAGAGGCAGCTCCTGTCCTGGAAGGACACACAGCCCGCATGCTGCAGACGAGAATTCAGGCAAATATGGAGGAGCACACCAACGCTGGGCCGCTCAGGAGGCACAGGTCACGGGCTCCCAAGGGGTCAAGGAGGACTTCTTGGAGAAAGCAGCATTTGAGCTCAGCTTTGAAGAGGGAGGAGGGTTTAGACAGGTAAAGATGAGAAGAACTAATTTCCCAGCACAAGGCAGAGGCAGGGAAGGAGGAAATCTTGGAGTAGGGATGGAGAAGACAGGCCAAAGTGATCGCAGTCTAAGGTGCTGAGGGAGCAGGGGCACCAGATAAGGCTGGCAAGCTGAGGAGTTTATCTTAATTGGGGAGGACACAGAGAGCCATGGAAGGCTCTTGAGCAGGAGAATAGCAGCATGGCTGCTTTGGGAAGAGGAATCTGGTAGCAGCAGCATAGGAGGCAGGTCTGGAAGGAGCAGGCACAGCCTCACATGATATGCTCCCCCTTCCTGAGGTCTAGGGGGTGGGAAGAAGAGGACAACTTCCTCTCCTCTGCCTGGTCAAGGAGATAAGGGGGCAAGGACAGGAAGTTGCCTCAAGTTGCTGAGGAGCGAGCAGCCTGGCCCAAGGCCCCCACCCCCACCCTGTGCAGGCACTCTTGTAGAGGTGGATGCACGGGAAGGAGGCCAGGCCCCTCGGGTCAAAATGCAATGATCCAGGTGTCCTGGGCCAGTCGAGGGGCCCTGGGTGCCTGCTCTGTCCTGCTGCTGACAAATCTCCACTTCCCCAGGTCCTGGAAGGCCAGGTGTGCTCCCTTCCCAGGAAGAGGCTCCGGAGTTTTCCTGCCTTAACTCAGTCATTCAAACACCCTCCCTGATACGTCCTGGGAACCGAGGTGAGTCCGACCAGGTGCCTGCCCTCAAGGGTGTCTGCAGACCGGGGAGCAGAGCAGGGAAGCCCAGGGGGCTGTGAGCTTGATGGGGTCGTGCAGGCTACGGGAGCCCTGTTGGCCTCGGGGATGAGGGGCGGCTTCCGGGCCTTAAGGACTAGCAGGAATGAGCACTGAAAGATGGAAGGTGTTTCAAGCAGAGGGAACAGCATGAGCAAAGATCCAGAGGCAAGAACCTTTCTATTGTGTGCAGGGAACTAGACGTAGCCCCAGTGTGGCAACCATGGGGGCAGGAAGTGGCGAGGATGAACGGCAGGCTGAAGCAGCGGGGCACCCTGAGGCGCAGGGCTGAGGGGAGGTGAGAGGGTCGGGGTCCCCATCTTAGAGCTCAGGGAGAGGCTGGAGGCGCAGGGTGTGCGGGTGGCTCCAGGACATGTGGGGCCCCGGGCCCAGGGGACTGGTGGGGGTGCAGCAGGGACTTGCACAGGGGTCCCTAAGCCCTAAAGATGGAAATAAAAGAACTTGGGATCAGGGAGAGGTACAGACAGGAGGGTCTCCCACTCTGAACAGCTGGGAGCCAGTATTCCCTGCCCCTCTGCAGAGGGGCCTGTCCAAGTGGGCTGGGGTGGAGGGGCTAAGACAGTGAACTTGTGTCGATGGTCAGAGCAGGGTCTTAGGGAGCCTGGGACACCTGCCTGCTGGACCCTGTGACCCTGGGAAGAGGAAGCGAGGTTCCCAGGTCTCCAGGGCTGTCTGCATTTCCAGTCAAACCCATTTACAAAGCAAAGTGGGGCAGTGCCAGGGAAACCCCAGCCTCCGTCTTCTCTAAGGACAGCCACTGCCTCAGCCACTCCACTGCCAGCAGTGATGCCACAGCCAGGGAGACTGAGGCCCAGAAACGGGCAGGGACCTCCAAGGCCTCACGGCCAAGTCACTTTTGCACAGGCTGTTCACTAGGCCTGGAACACCTTTCCCTCCCCTGATCCTTCAGATTTCAGCAGAAGTGTCACTTCCTCCAGATCGCCCCTGATCTCCCTGACTGGGAGAAATGCCTCTCCCCGCCATGTTCTCAAGGCCCCACTGGCCCCCCTGCGTCTGCTTCTGTGTGTGGTTACTTGGCATTAGTGACTTGCTCCCTCTTCGCGTGTGAGCTCAGAGAGAACAAGGACCGTCTCTCCAGGGCCTGGCTCTGTGCCTGGTGCATGCTGCGTCCTTGAAAAATATTAGCAAGGAAGGAGGGAAGGGAGGGAGAGAGGAAAGAAAGGCAGGAGGAGGGAGGGAGCAAGCTGGGACGACAGCAAGGTCAGAACCCAGTCCCCCTGCCTCCATCCCTCCAGAACTCTGGCCCGGCACCTTCCCCTGAACTATTGCTCCAGACCCTTCCCCAGGGCGGTGTGGACCCCTCATGAGGCCAGGCTGTTCCAGGGTCACCGCCTGGCCTTGGAGGAGACCTCCTTGGCACTGGCCCAGCAGAAGCATCCCAGTGGCTGAACGCTGAGGACAGCCATCAGCACGTGAAGGACAGCATGCCTGGCCTGGGGGCTCCAGCTGAGGCTCTGCCTTGGCCTCCCAGGCTCCATGTCCGTGTTTGAGTCCCATCCTCTCCCTGGGCCTCGGTGTCCCTTGTACACAACGGGGAAATAGGCCTTGGTCTGTGGGGCCTGGCTCACAGCTAGTCGAAGTGTGCAGGGAAGAGTGTGAACACACAGGGTTGGGTCAGCCAAGGAAATGAGTTTCCAAAGTGGGGAGAGATTTTAGGGAGGGGAGCTGGAAGACCAGTCCAGGCCAGGGAACAGCACGAACAAAGGGACAGAGATAGAAAGGGCAAGGCCAGTTTGGGGAATTTTGAGGAGACCAGTTTGCCTGGATATGAGTGGGGCCATAAGGGGCAGTGATTGCAGGGTTGAAGAGTTTGGACTTTATCCCATCAGCAATAGGGAGCTAAGGAAAGTTCTTGAGCAGAGGGATGACATAATGAAAGCACCAGCTCAATCAGACAATCTTGATACACAGGTAACTCTGGAGGCAGGGAGGCCAGGGAGCAGGCTACTGGAGAGGTCCAGCTTGAGAGAAGCTGGGGCCTGAGCTTGGTAAGTGATAATAAGGTGGGTGGGGGGAGGCAGGGGGCACGGAGCATGCGGGGGAACACCGTTCTCCACTCAGGCAAATCTCCATTGACCCGGTCCTCTGGGAGGTGGCTCCGGGCAGGCATGCTGGTGGGGGCGCTTAGGAGCCTGGGCTCCAGAGCCAGACTAGTCCAGGTCTAAATCCCAGCTGAGTGCCCTTGGGCAAGTCACCGAGGCTGTCAGAGCCTCTCAGAGCCTTTCTTCATCTATGAAATGAGAACAGGGCTGGCTACATAATTTGCAGGGCCCAGTGCAAAATGAAATGAAAATGTGTCCCTATCTTAAAAAAGAGGGAAAAAAGAAGTGCCATTCAAGGTGCTAGAATACAAAGCTTTTCCTTTCCTCTGCAGTCTCTCCTTTACTGGTCACGGTGTATTTTTTTGTTTGTTTGTTTGCTATTTAATCTTCTAAGTAAAGAAAAATTCAAAATCTGAATTATTAGCATGTATTTTACCATTCACTTTATTTTGTGCAATGCCAGTTTTAAATGCAAAATTAGGTGCATGTCACTCATACGTGTAATCGCCAAAATTACACACACTGCACTTCAGTGCTCATACACACATGTATAGCTGGGTTTGACCAGGACAATGGGAAGGCTACATGGCTGCTTCGATTTCCCTTCTTGACGTGCGCACATTCTCCTCCACTCTCTGCCCTGGGCTCCCTGATGAGTAAGGAAGGACTGAGAGGAAGGGGGACCCTGGGCCTCCCTGTCTGTCCCTTTCCTCCCAGGGCACGAATTTTAATATGAGTGGTTGGCGAATGCAGGAAAATAATGTTAGTGAGAAAGATATGAAAGGGTTCCTTGATCTTTGTCTTTCTTAGAACACTATGGCCTTCCTTCTGCATTTGAAGCAAGTTCTGGCGCAAAGGGAAAGCACGGCCTCTCCAGGCTGTCAGCACCCCCACTCACTTAGTTGTAGACAAGAAACATCTTGAACTCGATTTGAGAATCACTGAACTCCCACACTTCAGGAGTCCACCAGAATTCTATGCTCATGGAGCATTGCCAACTCTGAACTTGAGTGTGACAGCATATCACGCATGTCCCTTCTGCTCACACGCATGCTCCATTGACTTCACTTACGAGCACAAGTTCAGAGATAAAACTATGAAGAGTTTTAAGACAGTGATAGCAGAGCAATAAACCGAGCGCAGGGCCCTTCTGACCACTGGGCCCTGTGTGACTGCACAGTCTGGGTGCCCACGACGCCAGCCCTGCTTGGGGGTAATAGCAGAACTGACCCCAGCACCATCATGAGGATTCAATGAGACGATGTGTGAAAAGAACCTAGCACAAGGCCTGGCACATGGCAAGTGCTCAACCCAGGGGACAGGCAGATCAGGGTGCATGGCCCTTGTGCCAGCCAGTGGGGCTCTGGGACGAGGCCCAGAGCAGAGATATCTGGGAAACCTTCCTCTCTTGGCCCCACATCCTCCCCACTCCTCTCTGGCTGCTCCTCCTCGCTCTCCACTGCAGGTCCCTGCCCCAGTCCCATAATGATAAGAACAATACCAGAAACCATTAGTGAGCATCTACTACTTCCAGACACTATGCTTCACCAACACCAATCAGTTAGTTCCCACAACAGCTCTTTAAGGCCCAACTCTCATTTTCAAATGGCAGAAACCCAACTAAAAAGGGAATTTACTGAAAAAAATTTTCATATAACTGAAAAAACTAGGGATGGACTGATTTCAGGTAGATAGTGTCAGAAACCTGCCTTTCTCTCTCTGCTTCTCTTTGTGGTAGCTTCATTGGCAGTCAAATTCTACCCTCAAGGTGGCAAGATGGCTGCCAGCAGCACCAAGTTTACATTGCACTGGCTTCACCACCACTTTAGAGATAGAATAAGAATATTTTCCCCAATATTCTAACAAAAATCCAAGTTGATGGCTCTGATTGGCTGATTTCTGGTCACATGCTCATCCTGAACCAATCGATCTCTATGGCAAGGGAGTTGTAGACCCCTCATTGGCTGGGAAAGAGTCATAGGCCCACCCCTGGATCTAGGAGATAGGATCCATTCTATGGGAACCACAAGGATTGAGAGAGGGGCAGGAAAGATTCTCATAAAGAAAACCAAGTAACGAGGATGGATGCTGGCTGTGTGACCCACTTCATCAACCCTGAAAGCAGACTATTATTATCTCCATATATGGCTAAGATTACCTGTTCACCAAACCTGTTTCCTCTTCTTTCTGAGCACAGCTAGACTACATTTCCCAGCTTCCCTTGCAGTTAGATGTGGCCATGTGACTGAATTCTAACCAATGGAATTTGAGAGGAAATGATGTCATCACCTCCTGGACTGGCTGCTATACCAATGGCTGCTCTCCATGCTCTTTCTACTTCTGCTGGCTTGATGTAGACCAGTGTGGTGACCTTGGAACCATGTTGAAGATGGCAGAGCCACAAAACGGAAGGAGCCTGGGTCTCAGCATCACCACTCCACCATGTAGAACACCTGCTTCAGAATTTCCGTGACCAAGAAATAAACTTCTATGATGCTTAAGTCCTTACACATTTTTGGGTGACCTTGTTACAGCAATTGGCTTACCCTAACGAATAACTACAGATGAGCAAGGTGAGGCTCAGAGGGATGAAGTGCCTCGCCAGAGGCCACATAGCCTGTAAGAGGCAGAGACCAGACTCAAAGCTGGGCCTGACTGACTCTTCCTAGTCACAGCCCCTTGGCTGCAAAAGACAGGAAACAGCTCAAACTGTAACCAATAAAGGCAGGTCTATGGGAAGGATGGAATTGTGCCCTGTAGAATCCTGGGAGCTGAGGGCAGAAGTACAGTAGAGGCTCTGAGGACTTTGGGCACTGTTAGGCAGTCTCTGTCTTGGCCTCTCTCTCTGTCTCTCTGTCTCTCTCTGACACCACGTGGTATTTTGTCTCAATTTCTTGCTTCACGTGGACTTGGTTTCCCCTCTGCACTCCCACTGCTGTACTTTAGATGATGTCAACTTGGGTCCAGCATCCATGGCCCTCTGGATACAATCTCTGGCTCAACCCTTAAACTCTCCAGAGAGTTTGATTGGCTTAGCTCACCTGCCAATGGCTGAGCGGCTCCTGGGCCAGGGTCCTCCCCCATCCACTCAGCTGGGGCAGGGGCTACCTCTCAGGTATCCCCCTTCAGCCCCAAACATGTGGTTGCCCTTAGTCCCCTCCCCCTGGCATCCCCCAGGCCCCTCATGCCCCACTTGGCCCCACAATGCACTCCTTGACTCCTCTCCCCACCTCAGCCTGCTGCTCCCCACTCGGAGCTGAACCTCCCACCCGCCCAGCTGCTAAAGCCAGACACTTGGCAGTTCGCGGTGGCTCTGCACTCTCTCTCCCCCCTGAATCTAATCCATCACCAGGTCCTGTCCAGTGCAGCCCCACTCTGCCTCGGTCCAGACCTCCTCATTATTCTTCAGAATGATTCAGCCTCTGCTCTCCTCTTCGATTCCTTCCCCACACAAGCTTCCAGGGGGAAGCTTTTCTAGAAGGCAAATCTGACCCCATTTCTTCATTGCTTAAAAATACTTCGGTACAAAATCCAGGCCATTATATGGGCAGTTAAGGTTCTCAGTATCCTAGCCCTGCCTCTCTCATCTACCCTCCTGATCCTGGGGCTCATGCTTTTTATGATCCATCCATGCTAAGGGATTGCATTACTGTCCCTGGCACACCTTCAACTCAGGCTGTTTTTTCTGCCTGCAATACGCTCTTCTTCATGTGTCCAAATCCTGCCAGGGAAGACCCACCTTTCCCCCATGCTCCAGCCTGGCCCCCTCAGGTGAGGCAGGAAGGCATGCCTCCTGCCAGAGAGGTGGTAAGTTCTGCCATCACCTGTCTGGGGAGGAGTTAGAAAGAGCTGGGACTGGGTGCCAGGCCTGGAGCTCTCAGTACATGGGAGCTGGGCAGTGGGGAGACCTGCCCTTTGGACAGCATTCCTGTGACCATGTAACCCTGGGGCTGCTTGTCTAGGTGCAGATAGAGGGTATAATGAGGGGCACATAAGCAACTGGACAGGCAGTTGGAGTGGAAATGACCGTGTGTGATTCTGTGGGAGCCTGGAGGGAGGCCTGGAAGTCATCATGTGGGCAACCGAGCAGCTGGGCATGCTGACAGGTGTGTGAGCCTGCCAGGTGGAGGCCACAGTTGCCGGCAGCTGTTTGCCCTGCCTGGGGCAGTTTGGATGCAGGGTGGGGTGGGGTGGGCCGGAGAAAAGGAACATAGGCCAGGCTGCCAGAGCAAACAGGGAGGCCTTCTAGCCCTACCTTCTAGCAAACACCAACTGACAGCTGAGGGCGTGGTGGAGTGGGAGAAGCTTAGGCTTAAAGTGCCTGGGGCTGGCAAAGGGGAGTCAGACCCCAGGATGTGTATGTGGGCCAGGGGAGTAGGGGTTACCAGCTGCTTGAAGGCCTAGGGCTTCAGGTCTCTGGGAGAGAGGTCTCTAGAAGGAAGCTGTAGGGCTCTGTCCCCCACCTAGCCCTGGCTAACATTTTTCCTGGCAACTTAGGGATACAGGTGGGGCTGTCTTTGTGGACAGTAGTGGTGGGGGAAAAAAGGGACAGGGTGGACATACCAGGGATATTGGACTTGAGATCTAAAATGTCAGGCTGGAAGGAGCCACAGACAGAAAACCAGCATTCCCCTACCTCCACAGCATCAGGCTGAGCCCAGCTGATGCCCCGGGAGTCAGTCTGGATGACCCATCAAAAGCAGAGAAGCACTGGACCATTCGGTCCAGCCAGTCCTTGCTGAGGGTCTCTATGCTCCAGGAGGCATAGCGAAGGGGAGACAGAGGAGGGCCACAGCACTGTCCTGGGAAGAGAAGATCAGGAGCTGAGGGTACACATGGTCTCGCTAGGGGTCAGGAGGCAGGGGCCAGGCTGGAAGCTGGGGCTCATGTGTGTTGGCGGGTGTGCATGCAGGGCAGTATCTGGGAAGGCTTTCTGGCTTCAGAGGCACTGCAGGGTCCGGAGTTTGAACAGCCTGCTGGGTGGGCTCAATCCTGGAATCTGTGACCCTGTGCAGCCAAGGTAGATCCCAGAGGCTGAAGCTCTGGACAGCAGAGTCCAGCTTGGTGGGGGTAAGATGGTGGGTAGAGTATGGCCGGGTCTCTCCAGCTGGAGGGGGACCCCAGCAGACTGTTCTTTTGGCGAGGTGTGTGGCTTCTGCCCTCCCACAGCTGGCTTCCCTGACCTGCGGCCTCTTCTGGCACCCCTGGCGCGGCTGGAGCTACCCCCTCCCTGGGCCTGAGCTGCTCTCCCTGCGTGCCCTGGCCAGAGGCCTCCACCCCACCCCTGAGGCCTCTCTAGGGAGCCCCACCCCCGCCCCGGCAGTTACATTTCCTGCTGGGGTGAGGGTGTGAGTCTCTGGTAACAAGACTGGTTTACTTTCTCACATACTGGCTCATTGTTAGAGGTTCTGGTTGTATGCGGAATAACTGCCCATCCCTGGACGTCTGGAAAGGAATAAAGAAAGCACAAACATCAAAAGAAAAAACATCAAGTAATCTCTGGAGGAGACACCTATTCTCAGGCTTTTGGGTTCCCTCTAGACCCGGGGTCATACTTTGCAGAATTCGAATTGGGGGTAGGACGCCCTCCTATGGACACCTCCATTTCGCAACTTTCCAGGACCCAGGGGGCTCAAAAGAAGGCAACTCAGAGACCCGTGCTCCGCAGCCCTCCCCAGCTCTCGGCCCCTGGGGGCGCCCCGAGCTCCAGGCCCCACGCCTTCGGCTCCCCCAGGCTCGGCGCGCGCCCCGCAGGCAGCCTCAGTTCCTCCTTCTGCAGAATGGGCGGGCAGCCCGGCCTCTGCGCCCCGGGGCGCTGCGGGGGCGGGGCGGCGGCGGGCTCCGAGGGCGGCCGGAAGGGGTGTGAGTGCGGGGGCGGGCCCCGCGCCGCCCCGCCCCGGGGAGGGAGCCCGGGGCGCAGCATCCTGGCGCGGGCCTCGGCCGCCGCCGCCACTGCCGTCGGGGAAGGTCCCAGCGCGGACATGGCCTCGCGCGGCGCCCGCCCGGGCCCGAGCACCCCGCGCCCCGCGCAGTAGCCCCGCGAAGAGGCGGCCTTGACGGTGCCGACGGCGCAGACGGCCGGGCGGGCGGCATGGAGGCGGCGCACCTGCTCCCGGCCGCCGACGTGCTGCGTGGCTTCTCGGTGACGGCCGAGGGCGGTCTGAGCCCGGAGCAGGTGACCGGCGCGCGGGAGCGCTACGGCCTCAACGGTGAGAGCGCGGGCCGGGCCGGGGAAGCGGGGGCCGCGCGCGCCGCAGTCTCAGTTTCCCCTCCTGCACCGCGGCCGCGGAGCCGTCCTCTCCTCCCAGCTCTCGGCCCCCGCCGGCGGGCAGGAAGCGAGGGCTCCGGAAACCTCTGCAGATGCTCTTGGGGCACCCGGCGGGGCTGCGGGGCCACCTTCGCGGGCGGGGAGGCGGGGCCCGTGTTCCGGGTTCCGAGACCGGACGCCTGGTTCCCCCTCCCCGCTCTCCTTCCTCCTGGCCCAGGGACCTGTGCGGTCCTTTCGGGCTTCCCACCTCCACCCCCGTCCCCATCCACTCATGCAAGCCTTAGCCCACCCCATCAGCGGTCAGCGCCGGATCCCCGCGCCGCGCTGCAACCTGCCCGCATCATCGTGCAGGTGCGCGCTCTGAGATGGCTGGCGAGGGACCAGCCAGGGACTCTGAGGCCCAGCCTCCCAGCTGGCCCCGAGGACTCAATAAAACGCCCAGAAGATGCAGCTTGTCAGCTGGCAGCCCTGGTGCCCCCACCCCCACCCCCAGGTCTTCCTCTTTCTGCAACCCGGGGCGGATGTGGCTGGCCTAGTCGGTGGGGGCTTTGAACTGCTGAGGCGGGAGACCCACCTCCCTGGGGGTGGCAGATTCAAGGCCTCACTCAGGGGTTGCCTGGGGAGGCCTTTCCCTCCTGGGTGACCTGGAGCAAGGCAGGGAGGGAGCCTTCACGCTGTTGCTGTTTGGGTGGGAGAGGTATCACTTCTTCCTCATCTTCAGAAGAGTCCGGGATTCTCCATCTGCCAAAGGGCACAGCAAGTGCCGGGAACTGTCCAGATGTGGCCCTGGCACATTTGGAGGCCCTGTGAGAGTAGAAGATGTAGAGGTCCCCTCCCCAAGTCGCTTCCAGGCAGGACTTGCCACCCCGTTGCCCCCCAGGGCACTGGGCCCAGTGTTAGGGCCCCGAGAGAAATGTCCCTTCCATCCCCAGAGTGCAGCCTGGACCCGCATCCCTTCAGGACTTGGGGGCTCCCCCTTCAGGGTTCCCAGGCAGCCAGGGGGGAAGGTGCTCTGGCCTGAGTGTCACTGCTCAGGGCTGGCTTGAAAATTACTAAGGGCTGTCAGAAAGGCAGCTTCGGGTTTGCATTGGTTTATGACAACCACCTCTTATATAAATATTATCTTTCTGGAGCAGAAATCCTTTTTTAAAAAAATTAGTTGCTATATTTAGTTGAGCTGTGGGAGGAACTAGGAGATAAATATTATTTAATATCCCCTGTTAGTGACTTGGCAGGGAGGGTGTCACTGCAGGAGAGCAGGGCAGCGGGGCCTGTCCCCCAACCCTGGGGTGGGGGTCAGGTCAGGGCAGCAGATCTGGGGTTCCACAGGTCCCCTGTGCCACTGTGGCCTCCAGCCTGGGAGTCCTGATTCCCCAGGGAAGATGGAGACCCAGCCCTTGGTTCTGCCTCCGGAATCACACAGATTCTGCCTCGTATGACGCTGGCCAACATCCCATCCTTTCTGGCCCCCATGTCTTCATTGGTCCAGCAGAGGAGGGGCTGAGGGGAAGGAGGGAGGCCCTAGTTCTCCCCCATGTTGTTTTGTCTGGGCAAGGGGGTGTTAGGGTGCCCAGACCACTGAGGATCTCTGTGAGGTGATGGATAAGGATGTCAGTGTGATGTGTAGGTCCACAGAAAGGTGGATGTGCATTGGGGGAGGTGGTAGGAAAAGTTAGGGGGCCACTGATGGGCTCGCCTGGTTCCTCTGTGCTTCGATAGTAGTAATAATAAAAGGTAATGTTCATGGAGCACTATGTGCCAGGCACTGTTCTTAGCGCTTTTCATCTCTTATCTCATTTCTTCCCCAAAACAACTCTGTGGAAACAGCTGTTGTCATCCCCATTTTACAGAGGAGGTAACTGAGGCATCAGCAGGTTAGACAACTTGCCCAAGGTCACACAGTGAGTGGTGGAGCAGGTCCTGGGTGCCTGCCCCTCCCTGGGCCTCGCTTTCCCTGTCTGTACAAGGGGGTCCCAGTTTCTACAGGCTCTGGACCCCGATGTTGGTGCCTGTGCTAGGAGTTGGGGTCAGCTAGGCAGGAGCTATCCCAGCTTTGCCCCCAGCCCCTGCGGGGCCCCAGAGGGCTCCCTTCTCCTGTGAAGGGAGATCACAGATCGGCTTCTTCCTCAGGAAGCATTCCAGGGCTCTGGAAGTCGTCAGGTGAGGAGAGGGGAGCCAGCTGCCCCTTCCTGCCTCAGCTCTCCCCGCCCAGCCCGGCCTGAGGAGGAGACATGGGTCTCCTGCAGTTTCTCCTGGCACAGCCTCTGGTGTGCGGCTGATGGGGTTTTGAACCCTAGCTCTGCCCCTTCATAGCTGTGTGATCCTGGATAAGCCACTTTGCCTCTCTCTCTGTGCCTCAGTTTCTTCATCTTAAGTGCGGCTACACTAGGACCCATGTCATAGGGTTGTTTGTGAGTGTAGCAGAAGGGGCTGGGCCGTGGTCTGGGACAGAAGCTGGGGGGTGGGGTGGGCGGGACCTGCAGGTGGAGGGAACACCCCAGGGACTGGTGCCATCCCCACCCCAGGAGTCTGTGCACCTGCAAGGTCGTTAGCACTAGAAACCACAAGGAAGTCATTTGCTTAAGTCCTGAAGTTTGCAAATTCTGCTGGGGGGAGAGAGGAAGGGAGGCAGGGGCTGGGGATCCCGCCCTCCCCCTTCTCATCCTCCTCCCTACTCAGAGCTGGGGAGAGGACCTCAGCAGTGCCTTCAGTGAGTAAGCCAGCCGGAAGTCCCCCATACACACAAAACACCGGGCGTAGAGATGTGTCCTCTGAGGCCCCAACAGGGCGGTGAGCAGGACGCTCCCGGCCCAGCGTCTCTCGTGAGCCCACCTTTCTCTGCAGGTCCCAGAGGTGCCCGGGACTCAGCTTCCTCAGAGAGCTTTCTACATCCTTTTAATTTATTTTTTGAATAAAAATGTGCACATAGTACAACATTCAAAAGGTACAAAGGTATACAGTAGTATCCCCAGCCCTGTCGCCAACCCCCCACTCCGTGTCTCTAGCATCTTGTGTCTCCTTCCCAAGATACTCTGTGCAAATACACATCTGGATCTGGGATCGACGATCTTTTTTACATGAAAGGGAGTGAATTGCCAGTGCTTTTTTGCCCCTGTCTTCCACATGACAATCACTGTTGGAGACGGTGCCATGTGGAGCATCCTTGGGCTTCCTAGTGGCTACGCAGGGTTTCATCCTGTGGCTGTTCCAGCATTTCCTCACCCCGGCTTTCTTTGTTTTGTTTTTTTTTTGATGAGGAAGATTAGCCCTGAGCTGACATCTGTTGCCAGTCTTCCTCTTTTTACTGAGGAAGATTGGCCCTGGGCTAACATCTGTGCCCATCCTCCTCTACTTTATATGTAGGATGCTGCCACAGCATGGCTTGATAAGTGGTGCGTAGGTCCGCGCCCAGGATCCGAACCTGCAAACCCCAGGCTGCCGAAGCGGAGCACACAAATTTAACCACTACGCCACCAGGCCAGCCTGTTTTCACCCCGGCTTTTGATGGACATTCGAGTTGTTCGCAGCCTCTGCTGTCACACACAAGTTACAAGGCATATCCTTGTCCCTGCACTTGTGCATATCACCAAAGGATAAATTCCTAGAAGTGGAGTTGCTGGGTCAAGGGTGTGTGTGTTTTAAATATTGACGGCTGTTGCTGAATTGTTCTCCGTAAAGTTGCACCAACTGACCTGCCTCTGTCCCCACCACCTCTCCAACGTGGTGCAGTATAGGTCATTTTAATCTGCACCAATCTGATAGGAAAGTGTCCTCTCATAGTTTTACTTTGCATTTCTCTGTTTACAAGTGAGCTTGGGCATTTTTTCGTATATTTAGGAGCCATTTGATTTCCTTGTGTCTGTGTAGGGGCTGCCCATCGCCTTTGCTGAACGTGAGCCAAAGCAGGAGACAGGACTGGGTTGGGCATGTCCTGCCAAGCGGGCCAACATCTAAAGGCCCCGGAGAGCCCCGTGATGTGGGGGTCAGGCAAGATCCCAGGAGGTCTCTGGGGGTGGTCTCTGTTCAGGAGAGCTGGAGCCTGCCTTCCTGGGCCTCATGCTGCCCATCTGTGAAGTGGGTGCAAAGGCCCCAGAGCTGCCAGGTGGGAGGGATGGTCTGGATTTAGATTCCTGCCAGTGGAGTCTTGGCTGTGGCCGTATCTCCTGCCCTCAGCCCAGGCTCCTGGTGGCCGGTGGAACTCGGAAACCCACATGTGTGGCCCATGGAAACCAGGCCAAGAGCGATGGGGTCGGGAGGAGGGGGTGAGATCTGAGTGGCCTGACTCGCTAGGTGGCCTGGGGCAGCTCTCTGCCCTCCTCAGTGGAGCAGAGATGGGACCCTGAGATCCCCTGCGGGCCCTGTGGGTGTGAAATGACTCTTGGATCTGAGTGGGTAATGCCTGCCTGCAGGGGTTTAGAAGCAATGGGTCTTTCAGTCTTCACCCTAGTTTTCCTGCCCTTGTTGGGCAGCCTTAGCGCCGCCTCCCAGGAACAGCATCAGGCCCGCCCCCGCGGAACCCTGTCCCCCTTACACCAGGAGCTCCCTGTGGCAGGACCATGTCTGCCCCCAGCACTGCTGGGCACACAGGTGCTAAGCAAACCTTTCGCCAGGGATTCTAGTGCCAGGTCAGCCAGGTAAACCGTAGGCCCCTGCAGAGCGGGGAGCCGCTTCCCCAGGTCCCCTGCAGGGCAGGGCCAGGTTGTCCACTCTAGGTGGACCCTGGAGACCAAGGCAGGGCCAGGTGGGCTGGGCGGGGTCTGCCCAGCCTCGGCCTCTCCCTGACTCTGCAAGTGAGGATTTAATTACTTTGTAAATTTACCTTTGAGGAAGACCTTGGTAAGCACTTGCCTCTCCCTGCTGGAACCAACATTTAGAAGCTGAAATACCAGTTTCCAGTGTTGTAGAAGGAAGGAGTCAAGGAGGGGATTAGAGGTGCGTGGAGCCTGGGGGCAGCCCTGGCCCTGCACCCACTTCTCTCCAGCTCCGGGCTGTGATCCCAGGGCCCTGGCCTCAGGGCAACTGAGTAAACAGTTCTGTGTGGACCCAGGGATGACTCAGCCCTTCCCCGCCCTGGAGGTGCTCCAGGCAGGTGGGGGCAGCCCCAGTACTGACGACTGGTAAGAGAAGGGCAGGGTGATAGGGCCAGGGCCCTTTTCCGGGAAGGCTGGGGTTTAGATGAGGAAATGGGGAAGGGTACCCAGCACAGAAGGAAGGGCCCAAGCAAAATCTTGGAGGGGGAAAAGCTTGAGGAAAATGGGAGGTAGCGGCCATCCTGAGGCGTCTTGCTTGGCTGGCAGATGGACGGACGTATGTCTAAGATGTGAGAGTAATTCTGGAAGGGCAGGTTGGGGCAGATCCAGGAAGGCCTTGAAGGCTGTGCTAAGGTTGGTCTTTATTCTGCAGGCCGAGGAGAGCCACTGAAGGTCTGAGCGGGGCAGAGGCAGGCCATTCACTTGTTCACAAGTCTTTATTGAGCATCTATCTACCATGTGCCAGGCACTGTTCCCAGTGCTGGGGACCCTGCACTTCACAAAGTCCTGGAACTTGTGTTCTCGTAACTATTATTACGGCTGACGTTTATGGAGCACTCCCCATGTGCCACGCATATCCCAAGTGCTTTATGTGTAGCACGTCATTCGATCTTCACAGGAAGTTTAATCTTATGAGGTAGTTACTCTTATTATCCCCATTTTTCAGATGGGGAAACTGAGGCACAGAGGAGCTTAAGTGACTTGTCCGTAGCCACAGAATTACCAGGAGATAGAGCAGGATTTGACCTCAAGCCCTGTGGATCAGACTCCTTGCTCTAAGCCACGAAGCTTCTCTGATCACATCCCCTTCTGCCCCCCAGGACCCACAGGCTCCCTCCCAGGCCAGCCCCACATCGGGCATCTGGGGGCATGGGCCAGCTCAGTCTGGCAATGGTGACCCAGAGCAGGGGTCAGCAGGGAGAGGCCACCATGTGTGAGGTCCAGGGGTCCACCATTCCAGAAGAATAGTGGGGGGCTCCATGCCCCTGGGCCGGCCCAGCTGGGATCCGGGAGGTAGCAGCACCTCGTGTCACTGTCTTTGCCTCTGCTGCCGGGTGGATGGCACCAAGGGTTGGGCAGGGCCAGGGCACTGTCCCCTTTAACAAATGGGGCATCTGGCACTGCTGACGGCCCAGTGCCACCATTTCAAGGGGAACTGGTCAGCAGCCCCACGTACAGCCTGGGGACCGCAGGGGGAACCAGCATCTTCCAGGGATGCCTGGGAAATGGGGGGCTCTCCCAGCCCCTGGGACTCAGTTACGTGAGGGGAGAATTAGGTTGTCCAGAGTCTTGGCCGGACTGGCGTTTGAAGCAAACCAGGCCTGAGCAGGCAGGGCCTAGTAACCCCCAAAAGACCCCCTGTGAGGACAGCAGAGCCACTGGACAGGGGTGATCTTGGCTGGTGGCGCTGGGGTCCCAACAGAGGGGCGGGCGGGGGCATGGGATGAGGGCATCCAGTCCAACAATCAGGACGTGAGACACCAGGTTTTTTCAGGCGACCTTGGCTGGGGGAGGCAGGGGGACAGGGGTGGGAAGGCAGGACAGCTCGGGAGTTAGAGCAGGAGGTCCTGAGCCGGGGGTTGAGAGCCAGACAGCCTGAGCTCAAAACCCTTCCCTGCCACTTCCCCATTGTGTGACCATGAGCTAGTCACTCAACCTCTCTGTGCTTCAGTTGTCTACTCTGTAAAATGCGAAGAGAAATTGGATCCTCCCTCTCAGGTTGTTTGAGAATCACCAGCGAGTAATGCACATGAGGAGTTAGCATGGCGTCTGGCACACTCAACACTACTAATCCTGCTGTAATCAGTCTACCTGTGGAGCGCCTTCTCATGTGCTCGGCTCACAATGCCTTCCCCTTTATCTCTGGAGACAATGTGGGTAAGGCACCTGGCACGCTGCTTGGTGCACAGTAGATGCTCTGTGTAAATGAGGCTACTATTAATATTGGTAATAATAATGATAATCCTCACAGCAGCCCTTCCAGGTGGGGGTGGGCACCCCATCTTCCAAATGATGCCCAGGACCCCATGGGGAGCCAGCTGCTCAGGCAGGACTAGAATCACGTGCATGTATGTGCAGTGCGTGAGAGGGGATGGGCAGGGACGGGCAGAGCATCTGCTGTGAGCTCACGGCTGGCTGAGCCTACCCAGAGGCAGTGGGTGGGGGAGGAACTGGAGCTGTGCGCCAGAGGCCAGGTCTGGGGAGAAGGGGTATCAGTCAGGATCGGCTAGGTTGTGCTGCAGTAACACCCCCGGATCTCAATGGCTTAAAACAACGGGTCATTTCTTGCTCCCACTGTACACATGTATGGCAATGGCGGGTCATCCGAGGGCCCTGCATCTCCTGCACTCTGTGCCTCAGGTTCACAGAGCAGACACCATCTCCCAGGTTGCCGGTTGCCGTAGCAGAGGGACAAAGAGCTCCAGACCTGCGCCATCCAGGATGCTACCTCGTGTGGCTATTTAAATTTAAATGAATTAAAATTCAGTAAAATTTTGGGGCCCGCCCGGTGGCATAGCGGTTGAGTTCGTGTGCTCTGCTTTGGCAGCCCTGGGTTCGCTGGTTCGGATCCTGGGTGTGGACCTATGCACCACTCATCAGGCCACGCTGAGGCGATGTCCCACATAGAGCAACTAGAAGGATGTACAACTAGGATATACAACTACCTACTGGGGCTTTGGGAGGAAAAAAAAAGGAGGAAGATTGGCAACAGATGTTAGCTCAGGGCCAATCTTCCTCAAAAAAAAAAGGGAAACTATAAAATTTAAAAAAAATTAAGTAAAATTTAAAATTTAGCTCCTCAGTCACACTAGCCACCTTCGCAGTGCTCAATAGCCACATATGGCGAGTGGCTGCTGTATCAGACAGCACGGCTGTAGGACACTTCTGTTATCACAGAAGATCCTATTGGACAGCGCCCTTCTAAAGGCTCCACCAGCAGTTCAATGCCGCAGCTGGAACTGACACACATCCTTCTTTCTGCAACTCACACGAGGGCCGAGAAGTGCAGTCCTACTGTGTGCCCACAAGGTGGGGAGAATCAGAAGTGCTTGGGCAACAGCGTAATGACCACCAAAGAGCGGATCCTGGGTCAGGTTGTGGGTCAGAGAGCAGAAGGGGAGACCCGGGGAAGAGTAGGGAAAGGAGAACTTGAGAGACCAGGCGAGGTAAGCAGAGGGCAGCGTGCGGGGACTGGAGCTGGTACGTGTGCCCCTTAACATGCTTTTCAATCCCGCCCCCTTGCCCCTGCCTAGAAAAAATGCACATAGGGGCTATGTGCCTGACAGAGGGAGGAGTTGGGGAGACAGCAGGAGGGATTCAGATGAGACTTAGAAATGAACTTTCCCATTGGTCACGAACCCTGTTGATACCCACAGAGGAGAGGGGTTTAGGAGTCTCCTGGGTAGAGCACGGTAGAAGCAGGCTGATGAGGTTGGCACTGGTCTGTACAGAGGCTGGGGCATGGCCGAGATGACCTCCATAGGACCCTGCTCCATTGGAGAATTGGCCCAGAAACCAGGCCTGGCCCTCCGCCCGCCTTTCCTGTTCGCTTCAGCTAAATAGATCAGAAGGGAAAAGTCTGTTTGATTTTAATCTCAACGCAGGACACTGGAGATTACATTTTCCACGGAAAATGTCAGCCATTGCCTAAAATAGGACTTTGGAGAAAATGCTAGAAAGTGTATTTTTAGGTTATGTTTCCCTCCTGGATTCCTGCAGTCCAATGGGCTGCTTGATACTCTCCGTGGTTCAGCTGCCAGATGCAGACCCCAGACCTTCCCAGCAGGTGGTCAGGGGAGAGTGCTCCCACCGGAAAAAATGCTTGCGGGTACTCAAGCCAAAAACAGGTGGACAGATGCAAGGCCCGTGTCAGGAGGGAGGAGGAGGAGGAGGAAGGGAGAGCCAGCCTGGGGTGGGGACTCAGTCTGCATTGCTAACAAGCTCCCGGGTGATGCCCAGGCTGCTGGCCGGAGACTGTCCTCTGAGCAGCAAGGGACAAGAGGAGACAGGGCTCAGCTGGGCTCGGTCCGGGAGGGCCTCGAGACGGGCCTCAGCAGGACCTGAGCTCGGCCCTAGGAGGGAGAAGCCCGTGGGGGTCCCCGCTCCCGCCCCTTCCACAGACCCACATAGACACGCCTACTTGCTGTGTGACCCTGTTCAAGCTGCTTCTCCACTCTGAACCCCAGTTCTTGCACTTGAGAAACAGGGTCGGAATTCCCGCCCTGCCTGCCCTGTAGGCTGCTGGGGAGATACAGAGACTCCAGGCACCGAGGCCCCCAGCTCCGCCTGGAACAAAGGGTGCTTTAGGAAACATGGGAGGTAAAAATGGAGCCCGTAAAGGGACAGCAGGTCCTGGTGATGTTGCAAACATCGTTCTTCAGAGTGTTGTGTGGTCTGGGACTGGGTGTGCGAGTGGGGCTGGGGGTCTTCACTGAGCTTGCCTGGAGTGCAGAGCCCGGGAGGGGACACGCTGAGAGTCAGCCTCGAGGAACTGAACCTCGGCAGAGTTCTTCACTGCTGCGATGCTGGCTGCTGGGGTCATGTCCAGGGGAAGTCCCCGGGCGGGCGGGGCTCAGAGGTCTGGCCCTGCTTCGGACCTTGTCCTGGTGGTCCCAGAGGAGCAGGTGTGTCAGAGGCAGCCTGAGCCAATGTTCTCAATTTGAGGGAGGGGCTACCTTGCCCTGGGGGTGGGGGACATGGAACAGGACTGGGCAGCCATCTGAGACAAAGAGCCATGCAGAGGAGCTGAGAGAACTACTGACTTGCTGTGTGACCTCGGGGGCCCCCTCTCTTCTCCAGGCCTCGGTCTCCCCAAGTGCAATGAGGGAGGGGCTGGCCTGGAGGGTCTGGAAGGGGCCTTCTGGCTCTGGTCTTGTCCCAAGGTGAGCCAGGCCGCACCAGACCTTCCTCAGCCAGAGTGGGCTGGGGGTATGGGGTGGAAGCATCTGGGCTCAGACCATGTATTCTGTGACCCCAGAGAGCTGTGGGGAAAATGTCTAGACCATGTGGTGGTCTGGGTGGGCAAAGAGGGGAGGGGCGCTCAGACTCCTCCAGGGCATAACCCAGTCGTCTCTTGTCTCCTCATGGCTCCCATGGCTGCCTGGATCCTGCAGAGCTCCCGACCGAGGAAGGTGAGGCTTGGGCCAGGGCAGGCGGTGACATCTTTGGGCCATTCGCTGTCAGGTTGTATCCTCCCCTCCCCAACAGAGTGGGGCCTCGCTGAGCCCCCCAGCATCACCCACCTGTGCCTCTCAGAGCCTTGGGCTCTCCCTCTTCAAACAGGAGGGAGAGAATGGGCCAGGGGGTCTCTGAGGCCATCCCAGCGCTGAATGGGGGCAGGTCAGTCGAGCAGGGGCCCAGGCCTCACACGGTGCTCCCGTTCGCAGGAAAGTCCCTGTGGGAGCTGGTGCTGGAGCAGTTTGAGGACCTCCTGGTGCGCATCCTGCTGCTGGCCGCCCTGGTTTCCTTCGTAAGTAGGGCCCCGCCCGCCATGGCCCGCATCCCTCAGCATCAGGCAACCTGGCAGGGAGAACTAGGTCGGGGCACTGCTCAGAGGCCGAGCCTCCGGACCACAAGGCTGTCCCCTCAGCTGTGGGCATCCCCAGGTCCCTCCCTGCCCCCTGCCCTGCTCAGACTTCAGCTTCCCTTGCCAGAACCCTCAGAGCCCCTCACACTGGCCTCCGGCTCCCATCTGTCCCTCAAGCCATCTCACACCCTGGCTGTCAGAGTGAGCCTGCAGAAGCACAAGTAACCCGCCCCTCCTGTCTTAGCACAGGGTCTCTAGGCCTCAGCACTACTGATATTTCAGACAAGATGATTCTTTGTCCTGGGGGCTGGCCTATGCGCTGTAGAATATTTAGTGGCATCCCTGGCCTCTACCCACCAGATGCCAGTGGTACTCCCCAGTTGTGACAATCAGAAGTCTCCAGACATTGCCAAATGCCCCGGGGGGCAAAGTTGCCCTGGTGGAGAGCCGCTGCTGCTCCCCTTTGCTCTCCCCCATTCCCGCTGCCTGGACCCCTCCTGGACCCGCAGGGCTTTGGGGCTGGGGTGAAGCAGTGCAGGGGACGACAGTGGTTGTCATCGGCGGCTGAGCAGCAGAGACCCAAGGGTAATGCAGGGAAACTGGCCACTCTGAGGGTGGATGCAGGGCCTGGTGGGGAGACTTCATCTTGGTGACGTGGACTGTGGGACCAACTCTTTCCCTCCAGCCAGCAGGGGTCCAGCTAGCTGTGCCTGGCCCTCCTGGCCACTGTCCTCGTGGAAACTTAAGAGTCCTTGAGGACTCTTACAGAGAAAAAAAGTCTATCCATGCAGGTGCCTAAAACAGCTGAGCTGAAAGGGTGCCGGTACCCTCCATGGTACGGATGAACACACTGAGGCCCATGGAGGGGAGTGACAGGTACCCAGTTGGGCCAAGAGGTGGGAACGGGACCTGACCCGGGTCTCCTGCCTCCGGGCCTGGGCTCTGGCTGGACTCATGCTCCTCTGGCCAGTGGACCGTGAGTGTGAGCCTGAGCAGGACCACCTGGGCTTGTTAAAACAGGCTGCTGGGCCCCACCTTAGAGTTTCTGGCTCAGGAGGTCTGGGAAGGACCCCGAGACTTGCATTTCTCACCAGTTCCTGGGTGTGGCTGCTGCTGGTCGGGGCCCCACCCCTGGAGAACCGTGGCTAGGCAGGCAGTGAGACCTCCAGCGGGCAGCTGTACAACTGCCTCATGTCCCTGAAAGCTGGCCGGTGGCACATGGGCTGTGGTGGTCACTGCCTGCAGAGGCTGGGTGTCTTAAGCCATGGCCTTCTCAGAGCAGCCTTCTGTAAGCCCAGGGCTTCCCAAGGGTACCCCCTCCAAAGCAGGGGAGCACGCGAGACCCAGGGGACAGAGGAAATGGTGAGCAGACCCTGGCCTGCAGCATAGCCGAATCTCACCTGCTCTGATCCCGGCAGGTCCTGGCCTGGTTCGAGGAGGGCGAGGAGACCACGACAGCCTTCGTGGAGCCCCTGGTCATCATGCTGATTCTTGTGGCCAATGCGATCGTGGGCGTGTGGCAGGTGGGAGGCACGGGGGTGGGGCCGGGCCCTGGGTTCTCCCGGCTGCTAGGGGAGCTCCACCTGGTGCTAGAGTCCTGCAGGTCTTGCTGCTTCCAGCTCCATCCCAGGCCCCAAGGGTGTCACTCCGAGGGGGTGGCCTGCTGGGGCCAGCAGGGAGAGACCCTCTGCCTCGTGTTCTGCAGGAACGCAACGCCGAGAGCGCCATCGAGGCCCTAAAGGAGTATGAGCCTGAGATGGGCAAGGTGATCCGCTCGGACCGCAAGGGTGTGCAGAGGATCCGTGCCCGGGACATCGTCCCCGGAGACATCGTGGAAGTGGCTGGTACGTTGGGGGCCTCCTTCTTTTATTATGTGGCGCTGGCGAGCCCATCCCTCCCTGTGCCCCCATCTTTCTGGCTGTATATGCAGAGGGGGTGGCTATCAGATCCCTCCAAAGCTCTTTGGCCAAAACCCTGTTGGATAGATGAGGAGACCATAGCCCTGTCCACCTGAGGGACCACAGCTCAGGCCCCTGCCTCCCAGACCCAGCCTTGGTTCCTGGGAGCCCTCCTCGCTTTCCCCGGGGGTCGTGCTGAAAGCCACACTCAGCCAAGCCAATCTCCCTCCACAGTGGGAGACAAAGTGCCCGCTGACCTCCGCCTCATCGAGATCAAGTCCACCACGCTGAGGGTGGACCAGTCTATCCTGACAGGTGAGGCCCAGGGGCCAGGGCTGAGCGGGACCTGGGCCAGGAGCTGGGGCTGTCTTCACCTGGGGCTTCTCATGTCCGATTCCACCACTAGGTGAATCCGTGTCCGTGACCAAGCACACGGATGCCATCCCTGATCCCAGAGCTGTGAACCAGGACAAGAAGAACATGGTGTTTTCTGTAAGTCCCTGGGATGGCTGGGGCCTTGGCCTGGACAATGATAAGGAAAACAATAACATTTAGATTAATCAGTTAAAGCCCTACAGGAAAGAACCTCATCAGTTATTGACAATACATACAAGTTTATAGTAATAATAATAGCTTCTGTTTACTGAAGGCTGTGTGCCAGGCACTGTTCTAAGCTCTTTACATGTATTAATTTATTTAATCCTCACAATGCCTTTGAAATAAGCACTCTTGTTATCTGCATTTTCCCTCAAGGAAACAGGCACAGGGAGATTAAGTAAGTAGCCCAGGGTCACACTGCCAGTGAGTGGCAGAGCTGGGATGTGAACTCAGATGTTCCCACTCCAGGGCTTTTCCTCTTACCTGCAGGCTTATCCTGCCTTAATCTAGACAGGGGCAGAGCTTGCCTATATCACTCAACAGAGAATCCTCTGGAGGGAAGTGGTGGAAGATGGCAGGAACAGTCCATTTCTTGGATGGGAAAGCTGACCCCCAAGGCAAGACGCCAGCCCCTCCTGGCTCTTTTCAGGCAGAGTGATGGGTTCGGCCCTGGTGGAGTGATCTGCCCCTGTGGCCTCAGAGGGTCTTAACCAGTGATGCTCACAGGCTGCCCAGAAACAGCCTGAAGCCGAGCACGGAGGCCACAAGGACGGCTCAGGCCAGTTGGCAGTGGCCCAGGGCGCCAAGTTATAAGGGGCTAGAAAACCTCCCAGAAGTGAACAGAAATGGAGAAAGTGATATTCACCCAGGGCCCTGCTTGAGGAGAGCGCCCTGCCTAGATGCATAGAGGCTTTGGACAGGCTGCACTGGAGTGGGGAGGGGACTGAAAGGGACATACATGCTTGGGCATCCGCAGCTATCACTAGCAGCTTTCTAAGGATGCTCTGGCTGACTGCAGGTCGTTTCCTTAGCTGAGGGGCCTGCGAGGGTTGGGGGAAGGAGCTGCGTTGCTCAGGGCAGAAGATAAGAAGCTGAGGCTGCCACCAGCACCCACCTTCTCTCCAACCTCAGCACAGCGCACCTGCCTGAGCGAGTACCTAGTTATTGGCCTCCTCGGAGCAGCTGTGTCTTGGGTCTCTGTTGGACCATTTTACAGAAAGGGCCACGGAGCCTCAAGGCTGGACAGCCATTACACCAGGACTTAGGGATTTTACTGGGGCCTTGGGAATAGATGGGCTTAAGCTCAAGTCTTCTGGATTCTTCAGTAAATATTTACAGACTGTTTACCTGGGATCACAGTCAGCCACACAGGAGTGACAGGGGTGTTGGTTGTTTATGACTCGCATTTTGATGGGTTGGTGTTGTGCTGTGCCAGTTGATGACATTGTCAGTATTGGCCCGGTGCTTCCTCTGTGCCAGGCCCCGTGCTAGGCACCGGGGATACGGCGCTGAACCAAGTCCCTGCCTTCATGGAGCTGACACTGTCATGGGGATGAGAGCAATAACTCAATACTGCATAGATGCGTAAGTCTGGGAGCGTTAAGTGACACGGAGAAAAAGAAAGCCAAGTAGGGGAATAAGAGCCTGACCCCAGCCTGAAAGAGGCTGGGGTCCTGGGCCCTGGCTGGGGTGCTAAGCAGCCCTTCCCTCGTCCCCCGCCTTGGCCAGGGCACCAACATCGCGTCGGGCAAGGCAGTGGGTGTGGTGGTGGCCACGGGCCTGCACACGGAGCTGGGTAAGATCCGGAGCCAGATGGCAGCGGTGGAGCCAGAGCGGACGCCGCTGCAGAACAAGCTGGATGAGTTTGGGCGGCAGCTGTCCCGTGCCATCTCTGTGATCTGCGTGGCCGTGTGGGTCATTAACATCGGCCACTTCGCCGACCCAGCCCACGGCGGCTCCTGGTTCCGTGGTGCCGTCTACTACTTCAAGATTGCCGTGGCCTTGGCTGTGGCCGCCATCCCTGAGGGCCTCCCAGCTGTCATCACTACATGCCTGGCACTGGGCACACGGCGCATGGCACGCAAGAATGCCATCGTGCGGAGTCTGCCCTCTGTGGAGACCCTGGGCTGCACCTCGGTCATCTGCTCCGACAAGACGGGCACGCTCACCACCAATCAGATGTCTGTCTGTCGGGTGAGTGGCTGCAGCCAGCTTGGGGTTCCACTGGTGTTGCTGTGTGATGCTCGGCAGGTTAGGCTCCCTCTCTGGTCTGGGGATGGAGGAGAGAACCTGTGGGCCACCCTGTGCTGGGGGGCAGATCCACGTTTTCATGGGGCAGAGCAGTAAAGCCTGGCTGGACATGTGTCACTGTAGGGTCCTGGCAGGTCACTGCCCATTACTCAGTTTCTTCACCTGAAGTTTGGGTGTGCAAGCCAGGTAACCATAAAGGACACAGGAGAGGGTCAAACACAGCCTTGGCATCTGAGCCAAGGTGGGCCTGGACCCAGGTTCTATCCTGCTTCACCGTAACTCTCTGCAGTCGATGCCTGTCACCAGATACGCCGGCTCCAGTGACCTGGGAAGGGTCACAGCAGGAATTATTCATTCCCTGGCACCCGATCCCAGATCCTGGGCCTGGTGTCCACATGCTCCCAGGATTCTGGCTGAGACTCCAGCAGGCCATGGAGCAGAGGGATGGGTGGGGTGATGGTGAAGGTTGTGGGTTTCCCACCCTCCCAGGTTCCCCCGTCACTCCTATCCCTGCTCCCATGATCTGGGAGCAGGCTGGCCCTTGGAAACCCAGGCTCTGTATCTGAGACCTTGAAGCCCTACAGAAGCCCATCCGAGGCTGCCCAGGGGAGGGGGCACCAGCAAGCTTCACTGCCTACAGCTCCTGACCTGCTCAATTCCCTAGTAGAACTTCATTTGAACAGTGTTCCTTGACTGAAATGAAGATTCGAAAAACAGTGTAGAGGAGTTGTAGAGGCTTAACACGCTGGATGATGGGCTGAGAAACTTGACTTTTCAGGGGCTGTGCCGGCTGGAGGACTGTCCCCCCCGGGCAGGGAGGAGAGTGGGAAGGAAGGGATGGATTTATGGAGCACCTGCTGGGGGCTGGGCTGGCTATTGGCTTGGGAATGTGCAGCAAGGAAGCTTCCAGGGAGCAAGAACTGTCTCCCTGGCAGAGTTGGCTGACAGACAGGGACATGGGCTGCCCTGGGAGGGGTGAGCCTTGTGTCCCCGAGGTACACAGGCAGGGGCTGGGTGACCCAGCAGGCCCTGCAGGCAGGAGCACACTCTCTGGGGACACCTTTGGGGAGGAGGGGTCTGTGCCTCAGAGCGGGCGGTGGGTTTCCTCCGTTGCAGGCCAGGAACTCATCCTCTTGAAGGGCAAGGGGGGCAGCTGGACTCGGATCCCACTTTCTCCCCAGTTACCCATGGAGAAACTGAGGCTCAGGTGCTCAGCCAGGGGTCGCACAACGAGATGGGCAAGGACCCAGGCTTCCCGCCCCAGCTCAGGGCTCTGTCAAGCCTTGAGGACT
This sequence comes from Ceratotherium simum simum, assembly GCF_057802395.1. Lineage (NCBI taxonomy): Eukaryota > Metazoa > Chordata > Mammalia > Perissodactyla > Rhinocerotidae > Ceratotherium > Ceratotherium simum. Next base: position 13,972,966 of record NC_141915.1, read on the forward strand.
TGACCATGCCCCTAGGACATTGAAGAATCTGCCATAAACCCCTCAGGGGTCCAGAGGAAATGGACAAGCCCGAGCTGGACACACCTGGGCAGAGCAGAGGCCCCGCTTCAGCCCGGACTCCGTTTTCTGGACTGCACCTTCCAGACCCCGCGGGGAGGGAAGGCCAGGTGCTCCTCTAGGGGCCCACAGGACCCCACGCTGGGGTCAGGCTTTAGTCAGACTGGCTGCCCGGGAGGAGGGAGGGAGGGAGGGCCCGCCTGAGCATGCCCCTGCGCTCCCCAGATGTTCGTGGTCGCCGAGGCCGAAGCGGGCTCCTGCCGTTTGCACGAGTTCACCATCTCTGGCACCACGTACGCCCCTGAGGGCGAAGTGTGAGTGCTGGGCGAGGGGGCGTGGGTGGGCGGGGCTACTCAGGACTGCGCTGAGAGTTGTCAGTGGGCGAGGCTTCCTGCGGGCGGGACCAAGAGGCTGGGTTCCTAGGGCCCGGGCCCGGGCCCTTGTATTGACCGCACGGCTCCGCAGGCGGCAGGGGGAACAGCGTGTGCGCTGCGGGCAGTTCGACGGGCTGGTGGAGCTGGCGACTATCTGTGCCCTGTGCAACGACTCCGCGCTGGACTACAATGAGGTGGGCCCCAACTCCCTTTCATGACCTCCCTAGTATCCAGGCGCCCAGGACAGACCCTTCTCCCAGAGTGTCAAAGCTCCCAGGTTGGCAGTCCCTGCCTCCTTGGAATGCCACACCTCAGGAGCACTGCCACCCCGGCACACCGCCCACTACCACTCCTCCTTTTCCAGAGCCAGGGAGCACTGTGGGGTCATCCAGGTTAAGTCCTGGCTGGGGCCTCAGGGAGAGGGGAGAAGGCATAGGTTGGAGGAAGATTTAGGAGCTGAAGATCCTGGGACTTGGTGACTGTTTAGGCGAAAGAGAGGGAGGCGGTCAGGGTAGCTTCTGGTTGCTGTCCTGGCTGGGACTGTCATTGCAGTGGCAAATATAGGAAGAGTAGGAGGTGGCCTGAGGGTCCCCAGGGAACACGGTCCACCAGGCAGCAATTGGACATGTGGGCTTGAAACTTAGGAGAGAGCTCACAGCTGGGCTGGGCACTGGCAATCAGGGCACCTGAAAGGTGGTAAAGGCGGGGCATGTGAGCCCTCAGGGAGAGGAGGTGGGAGGGAAGGAGCAGGGCCCAGACAGCAGGGTTTAGAAAGAGGAGTCTGGTGAAGGAGGCTGAGAAGGAGCAGGCAGAGAGTGAGGCAGAGGGCAGGGAGGGTGCGTGGCCATTGATGTCAGGGGAGAAGGGAGGGTTGGAAGGGAGGGTGAGCATCAGTGCCAGACCCCAGGTCAGCTGGGCTGGTGCAAAGGAGGTTACAGGTAACTCTGGCAAAGGGAGCTCCAGGGGACAGGGAGTGAGTGGGAGGCGAGGCCAGGGGCCCAGTGGGGGCCGCCCTGCCCCTCACTCCCTGTACCCTGGGCCCCACTAGGCCAAGGGCGTGTATGAGAAGGTGGGAGAGGCCACGGAGACGGCCCTGACTTGCCTGGTGGAGAAGATGAATGTGTTCGACACCGACCTGCAGGCCTTGTCCCGGGTGGAGCGAGCCAGCGCCTGCAACACGGTGAGCAGGGTGGGGGACTCAGGCCACAGGCCGAATGGCTGGGGCTCCTGAGGTGTCGGAGCAGGGAGCGAGGAGAATGAAGTCTTGGGAGGCTTCTGGGAGGGGCAGGACCTCAGACCCTAGTAAGACCTGGCTAGAGAGGAAAAGGCCGAGTGTAGGCAAGGACTGGGGCTGGGGAGGGCACAGCTTGGTCAGGAAATGGCACCTTTTTGGCATTTCTGGGGCTGGAAAGGGAGATGGAGGCCTCAAATGCCAGGGTCAGAGCAGGACAGACACCATCCCCCAGGGAGCAAGCGGCTCTTCATGGGACTGAGCAACAGGAGTTGCTGCCTCTACCCCTCACGCTCTGACCCGCCCCGGCCCCGCAGGTCATCAAGCAGCTGATGCGGAAGGAGTTCACTCTGGAGTTCTCCCGAGACCGGAAGTCCATGTCGGTGTATTGCACGCCCACCCGCCCTGGCGCCGCAGCCCAGGGCAGCAAGATGTTCGTGAAGGTGGGACCTGCCTGACCAGCCTGGGGCCCCTGCAGCTGTGGGAGGTGTGAGACAAGGGAGGTGTGAGGCCCACTGTCAAAGCGATGAATCCAGAACGAGGGTGGGCAGCCTGCCCTGGGGACCTGGGAGCAGGCTCCAGGCTTGGTGGAGATAAAGCCAGGGCCAGGCACTGAGCCCTGCCCCTCGCCGTGGCCCTAGCTCTGGGCTGAGAGGCACTGACTTGTCACATGGCCTTGGAGTCGACTATGTGCTTCCATGGGCCTCGGTCTCCCCATCTGAATGGCAGGGTCAGGCTGGAAGGTCCTGGAAGCCCTTTTGCCTCTGACGGGCGGTGTTGAGGTGTTTGGTGCCCATCTGTGGTGCTTTGTATTTTGGAAACAGTCCCAGGGAGGGAAGGAACCAGCTCCTGTCCAGTCCTCTGCCCACAGCACCCCCCGTTGCTGCTTTTGAACCTGAAGTAGGAATCACAGACCTGACTTCACCCCTCACTGGAGGTTTTAGCCCCTTTTGAAATGAAAAGGTTTCAGGGTGAACCTGTCACCCTCAAGACCCCCCTCCCAGAGCCACACCCACCATACCCTCAGCGTGGCTCTATTTCTGGTCCCCAGGCGGGGCTCAGCCTGCCTCCCACTGCTGAGCCCCCTGCAGAATTGGGATCCCGGCAGCACCAGGCTGACAGGGAGGCGGGGCCTGCAGGAGGCCCGCCATTCCCACCCCCATCCCCAAAATGCTGCAGCAGGCCTTCTCAGCTGCAGGCTGGTGGGGGGAGGGTGCTACCTCATGGGTGGCTGTAATCCACCCCCATTCCCTTTAGGGTTTCTCACAGTGGGGCCCACCTGGTTCCCACTCTGAGCTTTCAAAGAACAGATTCTGGTCCATGCCGTGTTGTGTGTTCCCTTGGGTGGCCTTTCCCCGTATCTAGGTCTCAATTTCCTCAGTTGGGCAGGAGGGAGGGGAGGAGTCCTGACTGTTGGAGTTACGTCTCCCCTCCCCCACACTGCAGGGGGCCCCTGAGAGTGTGATGGAGCGCTGCAGCTCAGTGCGCGTGGGGAGCCGCACGGTACCCCTGAACCCCACCTCCCGGGAGCACATCCTGGCCAAGATCCGTGATTGGGGCTCAGGCTCGGACACGCTGCGCTGCCTGGCACTGGCCACCCGAGATGCACCCCCGAGGAAGGAGGACATGCAGCTGGACGACTGCAGCAAGTTTGTGGAGTACGAGGTGGGTGTGGGGGCAGGGCCCAGGGCTGGGAGCCAGGGTGTGCCCGCAGTGGCCGGGCAGGCAGCAGGTTGAAGATGGGCCCAGGGCTGGGAGCCAGGGTCTGCCCACAGTGGCTGGGCAGGCAGCAGGCTGGGCCCAGGCCCCACTTGCATCTGCCCCCTCCTACAGACGGACCTGACTTTCGTGGGCTGCGTGGGCATGCTGGACCCTCCGAGGCCCGAGGTGGCTGCCTGCATCGCACGCTGCTACCGGGCGGGCATCCGTGTGGTCATGATCACAGGAGACAACAAAGGCACTGCCGTGGCCATCTGCCACCGGCTTGGCATCTTCGAGGACACGGAGGACGTGACAGGCAAGGCCTACACAGGCCGCGAATTCGATGACCTCAGCCCCGAGCAGCAGCGCCACGCCTGCCGCACGGCCCGCTGCTTTGCCCGTGTGGAACCTGCACACAAGTCCCGAATCGTGGAGAACTTACAGTCCTTTCACGAGATCACTGCTATGGTGAGGCCACAGGACGGGAGGCTGGGGGCGGAGTGGGGGAGCGCTTGCTGCAGGGCTTGGAAAGAGCAACCTGTGTACCCTGCCTCTGCTTCATTCTTATTTTTTCCAACATTTTATTACAAAAAAATTTTTTTTTTTTGTGAGGAAGATCAGCACTGAGCTAACATCCATGCTAATCCTCCTCTTTTTGCTGAGGAAGACCGGCTCTGAGCTAACATCTATTGCCAATCCTCCTCCTTTTTTTCCCCCAAAGCCCCAGTAGATAGTTGTATGTCACAGTTGCACATCCTTCTAGTTGCTGTATGTGGGATGCGGCCTCAGCATGGCCGGAGAAGCGGTGCGTTGGTGTGCGCCCGGGATCCGAACCCGGGTTGCCAGTAGCAGAGCCCGCGCACTTAACTGCTAAGCCACGGGGCCGGCCCCTATTACAAAAAATTTTAAACACGGAATTTGAAATAATTTTATAGTGAACGCCTATATATCCACGATCTGGGTTCTACAAATAACATTTTGTTATATTTGGTTTATCACATACTTATCTGTCTGTCCATCCTTAATCCAAATGCATTTCAAAGTAAGTTGCACTTCACCCTCAGATACTTTAGGATCCATACTCTAGAGAGCAGTATTTGTTTGTGGTTCTGTTTTTCCTTTTTGAGGTAAAACTTGCATGTAATGAAATGCACAAGTCTTAAGCGTACCACTCATTTGATGAGTTTTGGTAAATGCACACACCTGTGTCAGGCAAACCCCTATCTACATAGAGGAACATCGCCATTGACCCATGAAGTTCCCTCCCGCTGCCTCCCCATCAGGCCCCTCTCCCACAACAGGCAACCACCATTCTGATTGTTTAGGTTAGTTTTGCCTGTCCTAGATTTTCGTATGAATGGAATCATAGAGTATGTATTCTTTTGTGTCTGGCTTCTTTCTTCTGAGATTTATCCCTGTTGTTGTGGTATCAGTAGATGATTGCATGTTTATTGTTGAGTAAGTTGGGTGAGTATATCGCAGTTTATCCGTTCACCTTTGAGTGGACATCTGGCTTGGGCCCAGTTTTTTTCTGTGTCATTCTTGATTGCTGACCTATTTATCAACACGGATCTGATCCTTGACCTTGACCTCCCCTCTGACCTGGCCTCTGTTGACCTCCAGTCCTTTACCATAACCTTAATCCTGACCTGCGGCCCGGTCTTGACCTGGATACTGAGCTGGGCACCAAGCTTGACGTGACTACAACTGTAACCTGGTTCTGGAACTTATTTTTGACCTTCCTGCTGACTTGGTCCCTGATGTTGACCTTGACCATCTTAATCTGATTCTTTACTTTGAGCTCAATCCTCATATGGGTTCCAGTCTTGACTTGGACCCTGACCTGATCCTTGACATCACCTTGACACCCCCCAACCCGGTACTTGATAGCGACCTCAACTGATCTGGCCTCCAGTCTTGACCTTGACTGCAGCTCCAACCCCGACTGTAACATCACTGCTGCTGTGGACAGTAACCTTGACTTGGCCTCTGACTTTGACTTGACCTCTTTCTTAATCTAATTTTTAATCTTGAGCCTGAGTCTGGTCTTGACCCTGACCTTCACCTTGACTTCAACCTTCACCTTGACTACAGCACCTGCCTGGTTCTTGACCTGGGCTGCAGCCTTGATTTGACCTTAACTTTGCCCCTAACCTCAATTTCATCTTCTACACGACATCCAACCTGAATTCCATCCCCGCCCTCATCGCTGGCCCACCCTCATCCCCCTCCCCACCTCACCATCCTCTCTGACCTTAGACTTGATCTTCTCCCCAACTTTGTCCTGTTTGCACCTCTTGCTTCCTCCTTAGCCTCACCCCCATCCCAATTTCTAAGCTCATTCCTGACTTCGCCATTTGTTCTGTCCAGCTGTCTGTTTCCTGGGGACATCTCCTGAACTTGCGATAGGCTGAGTTGAGGGGGGTCAGAGAGGTGAAAGGGAAGTTTCTCATATGTGATCCTACCTGACCTGGCCCCCAGACTGGAGACGGGGTGAATGATGCCCCAGCCCTGAAGAAAGCAGAGATCGGCATTGCCATGGGCTCTGGCACAGCCGTGGCCAAGTCGGCGGCAGAGATGGTGCTCTCAGACGACAACTTTGCCTCCATCGTGGCTGCGGTGGAGGAGGGCCGGGCCATCTATAGCAACATGAAGCAATTCATCCGCTACCTCATCTCCTCCAATGTCGGCGAGGTCGTCTGGTGAGGCCCTGCGTTCCCTCCTCCCAGCCCTCTGGACCAGCTCTGAGTCCCTGAGACGGGGGAGATGCTTGTTCCTGGGGCTGCAGGGATGGAGGGACATGGGCACTGCCCTGGCTGGAGCCTTCCAGGGTCCCACCTCAGGGTGGGCAGGGGCGAGGACACCTCATCATTCTCCAGAGGCCATGGTGCACCCCAGTCCCCAAGGAGGTGCCTGAAAAGTCCCCTACATCCCTCCAGCCATAACCTTCTTCCCACTTTCAGAGTCAAGCCAGGCGGGAAAACTGTCCCCACCTTTGGGCAGTAATGTGTTCGTGTGTGCACATGTATGTGTGCACACAGTTGTGTTACTCATGGTGTGCATGCCTGAGTGAGGTGTGTGTACACGTGTGCATGTGTGCTCTTGGTCATCTTTGGGCGTGGATACAAGTGCAGAGGATTTGTGCCAGCATGTAATTGTGTACACATTCAGGTTCACATGTGAGAGATGCCTGTGTGGACCAATGAGCACTTTTCTGCCGGACGTGTGTGAGTTCTGCATCTCTGCACGTCAGGGCAAGCGTGTAGGTGTCTACTTGTGTTTGTGGGATTGTGTGGCCTGTGCTAGGTTTTTGCACGTTTGTGAGCAAATGTGTGTATGCTTGGGCGTGCACTGTCCACATGTGTGTGCGCATGCCCTAGAGAGGAGAGGCCTGAAGAGCACATATGTCCTGGCTCCAGGGCTGGGACTGGGGGAGACAGGGTGGCCCAATGTAAGGCAGAGCCGTGTACACACACCTCTCACTCGTGCACACACGTCAGAACTAGCAGAGCAAGGTGGGGCTGCTGGGGAGACAGTGGGTGAGCTCCCTGGCTGGGGGTCTGAGTAGGAGCTGGACCCTCCATTTTCTGAGGGCTAGAGCCCATAACTCTGGTTCCAGCATTTTCCTCACGGCCATTCTGGGCCTGCCCGAAGCCCTGATCCCTGTGCAGCTGCTCTGGGTGAATCTGGTGACGGACGGCCTACCTGCCACGGCCCTGGGCTTCAACCCCCCAGACCTGGACATTATGGAGAAGCTGCCCCGGAACCCTCGTGAGGCCCTCATCAGTGGCTGGCTCTTCTTCCGATATCTGGCTATTGGAGGTGAGTGGGGTCCCAGCCCTCAGTGGGGTTCCAGGAGCTTCCTAAGACCCGTATATCAGTTAGGCTTGCAAACTGTAGACAGTATGATTCAGCCTGGCTTATGCAAAAAGAAACTATATGGGCTTATGTAACAGAAAAGACTAGGGCATGCCTCAGGCATGGCTGGATCCAGGATACAGACAGTATCACTGGCATGTTTTTGCTCTGCCTCAGTCTATTCTTAGGTAAGTGCCCCTTGGGGTGGCAGAATGGCTGCTGCAGCTCCAGCCCTCATGCTCGCTCCATTACAACCTCAAACTCAGTAGAAAAGAGAGCCTTTTATCATACTACTACATACTACATACCTCAGTAGTATGATAAAAGTCTCAGGCCTGTTCTTGGCCCACATGGGTCATCTGCTTATCTCCTAGCCAATTGCTGTGGTCAGAAGTGTGGCAGATGCTGATTGCCTGTCAGGGCCCACTGCTGGCACCGAGGGCAGGTGCTGCAAACCACATGGCTTGGAGAGGGAGAAGGTGATTCCCTGACGGAAATTCAGGGCATTATTAGGAAGGAGAAATGGATGCCAGAAAACCACAGCTGCCTAGTACAGCTGGTTTCCTCCTGCCCTCCCTACAGTGTACGTTGGCCTGGCCACAGTGGCTGCCGCCACCTGGTGGTTCCTGTATGATGCCGAAGGACCTCACGTCACCTTCTACCAGCTGGTGAGCAAGTGGCGGCCGGGGAGCCTGTTGGGGTTGTTTCTGAGGTAGCTCTCAGCCCGGGTTGTTGCTGGAGTTCCAAGGGAAAGGGGCCCAGAACCCCGTGGTTGGCCCACGCTGTCCCTCCCCACCCCCATGCACACATATGGGTATCCATCACTAAGAGCCAATTGCCAAAGCCACAAGAAACCTAGAGATGGCAGCCCAGCCCCTGGGCCAGGGAAGACACTACTTCCTCTCCCAGTCACTTAGTTAGGGGGGACCAAGGGGTATCACTGCCCAGGAGTGCCTTTATTGGGAAACCCCCAAACGTTGAAGGCTCCAAGATATGAGCCCCTAAATGGTGGGACTTCAGGCAGAGGGTCAAGAGGAGATCAAGGGTGGAGGGAAGGAATCTTCCACGCTCCCCCACTTCCCATAGCCAACATCTTTCTTGGGGAAGGGACCCACGGACCTCTTGAAGTCTCCTGGCTGGCAGGTGCTCACCACCGGGCTGGCTTAGCTCAGCTCTGGAAGCAAGCAAGGAGCCCCCTCAGCTGCTGTCTGTCAGTCTGTTCCTCTGTCTGAGCAGCCAGTGCATCTCCTTTCCTTGAAAGAGCCTTCACGGTGATGCCTGCAAAGCCAGTTGTTTCTCGTTTAAAGCCGAGAGCTGCAGGGATGCAGAATTTTCTTCCTCTGAGGTGCCTGCTTTTGCTGCTTTCTTGTAGATAGGAGAGCTCGAGGGAGGGACCCTGACTTGCTGCCCATCCCTGGGAGTGTCAGGGGAGCAGATCAGGTGGCTTCTCCCCTGCACGGTGTTCCCCACCCCAAGGGCAATGTGAGGGCTCTCTCAGGGGTTCTGCAGGTTCACATCCAGGTAGAGGCAGCACAGGGGCGCTTTCCTGGCACCCACCAGCCCTCAAGTACAAGGGGCTCTCCCTTCTGGCTACAGTGCAGAGCGTGGGCCCAGGCTCCCATCCCAAGGCTGGTGCCCTCAGCGCTTGGCAGAGGTCAGGCCAGCCTCAGGTGCCTCTGCTCAGTTAGCTCTTGTGGGAGCAGCATGGTGCAGAGTGGGGATGCTCATTGCCTAGCTGCTGCCTTCTCCAGGCCTGTCTCTGTTACCATTCTGTATACTGTGGACCCCAAACCTCCAAGGACCTTCTCCCTGACCTTTCTTTTGAGCCCAGTCCCATGTATCCAGCTGGAGCCTCCTCTGGGATGTCCCACAGGCCCGCTGCACTCTCCAAGTCCAAAATCAACCCTATCACCTTTCCCCCAAACAGTCTTCTCCTCCATCCCCATCTCGGTTCTGCTTCCTGTGTGGTCACCCAAGCCAGGCACCTGGGGGTCGTGCTAGACAACCCACCCAACACCCACTACTCATCAGTCCCCAGTCCCCTTGGTGTCACCTTCCCAACTCCTCAGGTCATTCCCTTTCTCATTTATCTACTTGGTCAAGAAATGGCTATTAGGCACCAACTGTGTGCCAGGCACAAGTTACCAGAGCTGTGACAGTGACCCAGCAGGTGGTCTCTGCAAAGAGCTTACTCTCTGGTGGGGGAGAGAGCCACGGAAATGGGCAGTCACATTTCGAGGTGAGAAGTGCTTCCGTGGAGAAAAGGCAGGGGGCTGTGGGACTCGGAGGTGGTCAAGGTTAGACCTGAGGTAGAACTTTCATCTCCAGTTGTTGGAATTTCAGGAGAGGAGCCCAGAGCCCCATGGTTCCTGGAGGAAGCTGCCAAAGGGCGGAGAGTGGTTACGAGCAGAGAGCATGGAGCCTGGATCCAGGCTGCCTGGGTTCAGACCCTAGTTCCACCACACACTAGCTGTGTGACTTTGGACAGGCTACTTAACCTCTCTGTTGGTTTCCTCATCTGTAAAATGGTTAATAATAGTCCTTACCTCCTAGGGTTATGGAGAGGATTAAGTGAGTCAGTACTTATAAAGTGCTTAGACCAAACCCTGCCACATAGCAAGAGCTATGTAAGTGTTAATTAAGTGAATGAAACCCAGAGGAGGCCTTGCTCCCAGGATAAGGTAAATAAGAAATAGTTGGGGGCCAGCCTGGTGGCTGGTTAAGTTCGCGCACTCTGCTTTAGCAGCCCTGGGTGCCCGGGTTCAGATCCAGGGTGGGGACCTATGCACCACTCATCAAGCCATGCTGTGGCAGCATCCCACATGCAAAATAGAGGAAGATGGGCACAGATGTTACCTCATGGCCAATCTTCCTCACCAAAAGAAAAAAAAAAAAGGAAATAGCCAGGGAGGCAAAGGGAAGGAGTAGGCAGAGCAGCGGCTTCACCCAAAGAAACAGGCCCCCACCCCCACAGGGGCTCCTGATGAACCTGTGAGACAGACGTGCCAACCCTGAGCACCTTCTAATAAACAATCAGGAGGCTGCACTGTGACCCACAACCTGGGCCATAATGCACGTGTGGCAGGTGCTCACTGGTGAGACCCAGGAGGTCTGAACTGGGCCGGGTGTCTATCTATTGAAACTTGTTGATATGATCCTGTTTATATTGCCTTCCTGTGCACGTGCATAAGGATCTAAGCATGCACATGCCCGAGTGGGAGGTGTGTGCGCTGCGTGTGTGTGTGTGTGTACACGCGTAGGCCGTTAAGATCTGGGAGGTGGGGCCTGACGGTGGTGGCACAAGTGACAGGAGCATTTGGTCCTCTAGGTTGTGAGTGGGTTCAAAGTTCAGGACATTTCCTCTACTCTGTGATCGGCACCAAATAAAAACGTGCACTTGACCCAAATACTGTAGCTTGGCTTTTGGAGAAAAATCTCACTGTTGATTTAGATGAGATGAGATTCTCCACCTCTTTGTTAAACTAAGAAATCTAGCCAAGCCATATTCTATAATTTTTCCTCCTGCATGAGCAAGAAGAGGGAAGTGCCAGCGGCCCCTTCTGGCTGACAGTCGCCTTACCGGCATTTACACACTGTGGGAAAACAGGGATGTGTTTACTGGACAGATCAGACAGCCGGTCATTTTACAGCTTTCTCTTTGAGAGTTATTTTTACAGCACGTGGCCCCAGTTTCTAAACCCTTAGCTTAAAAGATCTCTGTGTTCTTGCCTTAAAAGAGCTTAAAAGATGAGACTCCAGAGGACAGATTTATCTTTTTGGAGAGCGGAGCTGTTTAACGGTTATGCACATTCGCACTCGTCCCCGTGATGCGGAAGAGAACAAGACAGAAGTTCTCACGCATGTCCTCAGTTCGGCATGTTATCACAGCAGATTCTGTGAGCAAGGTTTCTAAGCAGGAAGAAAACTGTCCCCTGGGGCTGCAGGGGCGAGGGCCACTTCCGTTATCCAGCCCTGAGAGCTTCTTGTTATGATGAAGCTGTGTAGCAAGACTGCACCTGGCAGTTCATGCTCCATGTCAGAAGCAAAAAGCAGGTCTGGTAGAGGTCGATTTCAGTGCAGAGATGGAGGCAGGTGTGAATGGGATCTTCTTTATTAATAGTGAGTAGGGCATGTGTAGCCTTCATTGTCTACCAACCACAGGTGAATTCTGTTCAAGCATAATTTTGCTTATTGGTTTTCCTATGCATTTCCTTATTCAGTGGTCTCAGTTAATCACCACCCCCACTCCTGCACCTCTGATGCTCAGGGCCCCCGTGCACCTTCAGGGTAAAGCCTAGACCCTCCCCTGATCCCAGGGTCCCCTGCCGTCCTCCCCAGCCTAATGCCAACTGCTCTCCCTCTGTCCCTCCATTCCCCTGCCCCAGAACAGTCTGCCCATTGGTGCAAATGCTTCTCGCTGGCCAGTGCAGCCCCTCCGCCCACATCCTGGGTGAGCACCCCTCCCTGGAGCCTCCCATGGCACTGCTTTGCCCACTGGTTGTTCTGAGTCCTCAGATGTGGGCTGCAGGCGGAGTGAGGCTTCCCTCTCCTCACACACCGGCCCCTCCCCTGACCACCGTTCTCCCCGACCCCACCCAACTCCACCGCGGTGCCCTCAGAGGAACTTCCTGAAGTGCTCCGAGGACAACCCGCTCTTTGCTGACATCGACTGCAAGGTCTTCGAGTCACGCTTCCCCACAACCATGGCCTTGTCTGTGCTGGTGACCATTGAAATGTGCAACGCCCTCAACAGGTGGGCCTGGCAGAGGGGCCTGGAGCTGGGGTGAGGGGTGGGGCTGAGGCTTAAGAGTCGGGGCTGAGGGTCAGGCAGGGCCCAGAATTGGGGTCAGAGGGTCCAGGATTGGGGTCTGAGGGTCAGAGGTGTCCAGGATTGGGGTCTGAGGGTCAGAAGTGTCCAGGATTTGGGGCTGAGGGTCAGGGAGCCCAGGATTGGAGTCGGAGGGGCAGAGGCGTCCAGAAGAAGGTTCTGAGAGTCAATGGGGCCCAGAATTGGGATCCAGGGGACAAAGTGGGCCAAGATTGGGGTCTGGAGAAATAGAGGGGCCAGGATTGGGTCTGAGGGATGGAGAAAGGGGGTCTAAGCCCTAGGAGACGGCCTTGGGGGCTGAGCAGGCCGCAGTGACACACCCCTCTGGGCTGCACTGGCCTCCCAGAAGCGTTCCGGTCCGTAGGCCCAATTAAGGAAATGCTGAGGCTCAGGCCACCCCCTGCATCTCCACATGGGGGGGTGGATGGGTGCCCGCAGCAGGGCCTGCCCGCAGCCTGGCCCGAGGTGAGCGCCCTGTGCCCTTGGCAGCGTCTCAGAGAACCAGTCGTTGCTGCGGATGCCGCCCTGGCTGAACCCCTGGCTTCTGGCAGCCGTGGCCATGTCCATGGCCCTGCACTTCCTCATCCTGCTGGTGCCGCCCCTGCCCGTGAGTCGCCGCCCTACCCCACTCCCCTGCTCTGGGGTGACAGCGTCCTAATCCTCTGGCCTTTCTGGGCCCCTTTGCGATGGAAACTTCCTGGAGGACTGGGAGAGGGGAGGCCAGCCACCGTCCTCCAGACGTGTCCTATCCTTCGGGAGCCCCCAGACTTGAGGAAAGAAGAGGTAGAGAGTCTCCCAAGGCTGGGGCAGGAGGAAAGACTGAGCTCTTTCCCATTCTCAGCAGGACCCATGGGATTTGGTCCTGAGGGGGAGGGCAGAGGAAGGCACTTCACGCAGAGGGAACAGGGTGGACAGAGATCAGAGGTGGGACCTCGAGGGACATCTTGGACTTGCTCTTGAAGAGCCCCTGTAGCTGGGTATGTGAAGTGGGTGAATGCAGGGGCACTGGGCAGTCCTTCCTTTAACCAAACTGCCCCCTCCAGCTCATTTTCCAGGTGACCCCACTGAGCGGGCGCCAGTGGGTAGTGGTGCTCCAGATATCCCTGCCGGTCATCCTGCTGGACGAGGCCCTCAAGTACCTGTCCCGGAACCACATGGACGGTGAGTGGGAGGCCCCAGACCCTCCCCGCCCTGCTCGCCTCTGGCCTGCCTCCCCACCCAGCTCTGCTCTTGGGCTGCAGTGGGCCGGTGGCAGCTTTAGCCTCGGGGAGGTGTTCTTGGATTGCCAAACAGAGGACATGCAGGGGCTCTGGGGGCTGTGACCATGGTGCCTGCAGGGTCTTGTGCTGCAGGGGTCAGGGTCCTGGGCTCACTGGGCAGCCAGCATGAGCACCGCGTAGGGCCACGCCGCCTCACTCTCCTCACTTGCCACCATCCCTGCATGGCTGGGCGCATCCCTCCTCTGGGCCTTGGCCTTTGACCTCTCTGAACTCAGCCTGTCTTTATCCAGGCATTCTCAGGACAGTCTCCCAGGCATGGAGTGGGCAGCCGCTGACCACCTCCCGGACCCCAGACCACACGGGTTGGCCTCTGGTGTCACCTCGTGGATGGGTGGAAGAGGGGTTCTCTGTTTCTGAGTTCACAGCTCTGGGTCTGCTTTAACTCAGGAGTGGAGGACAGAAGGGCAGGAGTTGGGAGTGGGGGCAGTGTGTAGAGGAGCAGGCTAGGACCTGGCGTCCATCTGCCTGCCTCTGCCAGGGGGCCTCCGAGAGTGGGTGCTTCTGAACCTCCCGGGGGCAAGGGAAGCACACCGTTCTCGCTGTCAGAGCTGCCCAGAGTGGGAGGAAGCTGGGGCAAGAGACTCCGCTTCGTGGGAGTTTGACCAAGGCAGCAGCCCACAGCCAGGCTGCTACGGAGGACCCGGGTTAGGCCAGCAATGGCTAAGGCCTGTGCTGGAGCAGCTGGGTCCTTGAGGGCCACTTCTGGCAGGAATGTGTCCTGGCCCCAGGGGAAGGTGCCTGGGGGGGCGCTATAAATAGATCACATGCCTGTCATACCACAGGGGCCAAGGCAATCAGTCGGCCACCATCTCCCACACTCGCCAGCCCTCAAGGGCACAGCGAGTATTTCATCTTATTCAAAAGGCCAGGGGCCGGCCCCGTGGCTTAGAGGTTAAGTGCCTGCACTCCGGTGCTGGCGGCCCGGGTTCGGATCCCGGGTGCGCACCGACACACCACTTCTCCGGCCATGCTGAGGCCACGTCCCACATACAGCAACTAGAAGGATGTGCAGCTATGACATACAACTATCTACTGGGCTTTGGGGGAAAAAATAAATAAATAAAATTAAAAAAAAGAAAAAAACAAAAGGCCAAAACAAGTTGGCCTTCTCTCTCTGGAGAAGCTGGCCCACCACAGGTCTGTCCTGTCCAGAGGGTGACCACACACATGGGGGGGCTTCCCCGAGGGTAGAGGTGGGTGCTCAGCCACAGCAAGGCCCCTTGGACCCATGGGTGGGGTGGGGGGAGCCGGACAAGACATTCTGCCCCCTGCATGGTTCTGTGTGGCCCACCCTTTGTGGACACTCCAGGGACGTGAAGAGGGGGAAATGGAAATGGGTCTGTCACCTAAAACTCCACCACGAGAGCCAAGGAAATCTGCTGGCCAGCCTTGCCCACACTAACTCACCTGCAAAGCTAGGCCTCCTGGGGACATGGGCAGCTTCTCTGTCTTCCTCGAGAGCCTTCGCTCATGACCACAACTGCCAAGGGGTTCAGCACATTTTCGTGAGAAAACTTAAAAGTGAGAAAACTTCTCAGCCAGTGGGGAAATGCCTGTCTTGGGCACTGTCCAGCACTGCTGGACAGTAGAGGATTCCAGGCCTGGGTGGAGGGAGCAGACCCTAGCAGAGTGGGGCAGGTCGGAAGGGCTGGCCGGAGTTGGGGTGGCTTCTAGAAGAGGTGGGGTTTGAGCAGAGGTTTGAAAGGGGAGGATGGAACCTGGTGGAGGCGGGCTGGGTGAGCATGGCTTGGCGTCTCTAGTGGGACTAGGGCTCAGAGTGCAGGGGAGAGAGGTGAGGCCAGAGCATGCTGGGCCTCAAATGCCGAGGTAAGGACCCTGGACTTTCTCCTCAGGGCAGTGGGAGCTGCAGAAGGGTGGAAGCATGACGGGGGGCTGGGTGCCCATGGAGGACAGACAGGAGGGGGTGAGACTAAAGGCACGGAGGCTGGGAAGCTGTGTTGAGCTGGTCTGGGGAGAGACACTGAGTCCCAGCCCAGGGTGAGCTGGTCCCGGGCAACCCCTCTACCTCCACCATTGACCTGAGATGTTGACCATGGTTCTGGAGAGGTTTGGCTTGAAAGGGTGGTGCCCTGCTGTCAGGAGTGGCTATGGAGCCCACAGGACAGACTCAGACTGGACCTCTGTGGCCACATCTGAGAGGTGGGGTGGAGTATGCCCACTGGAAGCCCAGACAGCTCTGCCCGTGTGGCCGCAGTCCCTTGGGCCTCCTAAAGCTGGATGGGGCGTTATGTTCCCAAGCTAGCCTAGTGGCCTTGTAGGGAAGTTTTGCTGAGGCCTGATGCTCATGGCTCCCCCATGATTTACGAGGGATGTGTCGTGGGGAGAATTGTGGATGCCGGGTCAGCCCCCGGGGGTTGCGGGGGGGCCTCCTGCCCCACCTCCTGGCTCTGCCCAGGTGTGGCTGAGCAGCTGTCAGGCAGAGGCCTGCGGGACCGGGCTGAGGGGAGGGGAGGCCTGGAGAGGCTAAGTGGGGACAGATCCGGGAGAGCCCAGGATACAGGGGGAGGTGGGCTTGGAGTTTATTCTAAGGGCAGTGGGGAGCCATCAAAGGAGATGATAGGCTGGGTTTCTAACATGATGCCAGGGGCAGGAGGGTGATGGTGAGCTCCGATGGGGCTGAGGGCAGAGCTGAGAAGCCTTGAGGCCTGGGCAGGGAAGGCAGCGGAGGAAGAGATGAGCTCGAGAGATGTAGGTGGTAAAATCAGCAGGCCTGGGTATATGGGATGAGTGAGGAGTCAAGGATGCCCTGGTTTCTGGACCTCCTGATGGTAGATGGTGGTTCCCAAACTGAAAACCAAGAGAAGAATATGCATAGGGGTGGGCTGGAGACGATGAAACACGTGGAGTGAAGGAGACCTGGAGGACATCCAGGGGAATGTGTCCGGGCGGCAGCTGGGTACCGGGGCTGGGGGCTGACTGAGGGATGCTGTGGGAGAGTGGGGCTGTCCTGGAAGAAATGGAGGTTGGAAGGGGCCGGAAGGAACCAGCCTGGATGTGTGCTGTCAGACACACATCTTAACATGCTCTCGGTTTTTCTTCTAGAAGAAAAGGACCAGAAGTGAGTGCCGGAAGCAGAGTGGAGTCTCCCGTGCATACCTCAGACTGATGGTGCCCCAGCATCCACCCCCACTCCCTGTGCCGCCACCACGCTCGCCCGCTTGCTCACTGGGCCCTGCCGAGGCCGGAACAGCTACCCCCAGGCCCAGGCCCAGGCCCGGGGTCTCTGTCCCTGCTGCCATCTGCCTTGGAGCTCTGTAATTCCTGTCTCTGGGACTCTCCTGGGAAGTTCGCCCCTGAAGCTCTGGCCCAGGAGCTGCAGCTGGAAGGGGCTTGCCCAGAAGCCAGAGCTGGCGGCAGATCCAGAGACGCAGAGCCCTCCACCCCCAAATCCACGAGCACGTTCCAGAGCCTACACCCCCTCACTTGGAGGCTGAGCATTTATTTGGTGACTGGCGCCTCTGCACTGACAGAGGACTCCCTGGGGGCCCCTCTGACCTCTCTCTTAGTGTCTGGTCTGGGGCCTGGTCGGCTGGGGGTGGAGGGGGGAACATCTGGGCCCAGCTGTGCACAGCGAGGGCAGGCAGCCCCCCCACTCTGCTCTGCTTGCACAAAGTCAGCTCATGAGGACTTGAGCCTGTTTCTTTTTATATGTGCAGGGAGTTGAAGGGTCAGAGGGGGACATAGGAGTGGGGAGGGGGGCTGAGCAAGGACCCCCTTCCTGGGAGATGGCCAGCCTTCCTGCCTCAGATCGGTGCACTCCCACACTCAGGTCTCTCTGTCCTAAGCAAATGAGACATGCAGTCTCCGTGTTGCCTGCTCTGCCAAGCAGAGGCCGGATGTGCCCAAACATCCTTGGGTCTCTGACCACTGTGCCCTCCCACCCCAACCCAGTGTGCGGTCATCTCGCGGTCTGCACAGCTGGGTGATTCTGAGTCCCCTGGACTCTTGACCTCACTCTGCCCCCAACTGCACACACCCATGAGCCAAAAAGATGCCACTAAGAATGGCCAGTTACCCAAGGGCACTTCCTCTCCCTCCCTCCTTGCTGGAGGAACGCATGTCCACGTGGATCATGTCAGATCATAGGAAAAGAGCATTTGCTGGACAGAAATGTCCTCTTAACTCAGCTTTTGCCCCTTTGGCAAAAACTAGCTAGGCGTAGAAGAAAACAGTGAGTAAATGACTGTGTCCTTGGCCTCCCAGACAGTGTACAAAGTGATTATTTTATATGTAAATCAAGACCCACGTCCCTGTCCTGGTCCCCAGAATCAAAAGCCCACTTGGCCTGCCTTGCAGACAAATGGGCTTCACATTCTGTGGCCCCTTCCCCCACGCCTTCTACCCTCTCTCACAGGTTCTAGGGGGGCTGTGAGAGGAGCAGAGTCGGGGTGCTCCTCTTGTGCCCACAGAGATTCTCTGCTTTCCTGCGCGGGAAGGGAGGTCTGGGCGGCGGCAGGGCCCCATCACCCCCCTGACATGCCGTCTGGTAGAGAAATAAAGGTCAAGTGCCTGGGGCAGCGAAAGACCATCGGTGTCTGTTTTCCTGGAAAGCGGTCCCTCATGTGCCCACTCGTGTCCACCTGGGCCCCACCCCAGGAAACGTGAGCGAAGATGGGGCTCCCACATCGCCAGCCAGGGGTCGTGGTCTTCCTCTGAGACAAGGCTCAGGAGAGGGGCTGACTCGCATGGACAAGACTGGACAGTTTGTGCACGTGTTCAAAGCCCTTTACACGTGTTACAGTTCACATGTCTACCCTGAGGAAACAGTCTGGGAGGGGTCCTGACTTGGCCCACAGCAGGGCTGGGCCTGGAGCCTGGATATCAGGGGCCCCTTGCACCCCGCAGAGGGGCCCGCAGCCCTGGCTCTTCTATGGCTCCTGTGTCTCCCTGAGGTTTCTCTCTTGCTCTCTCTCTCCCCTCCTCACACCCCAGGACAGCATCCACCTGTTGTCCTTCCAAGCACCACTCTTTTTTTTTGTTGTTTTTTTTGTGAGGAAGATCAGCCCTGAGCTAACATCCATGCTAATCCTCCTCTTTTTGCTGAGGAAGACTGGCTCTGAGCTAACATCTATTGCCAATCCTCCTCCTTTTTTTTCCCCCAAAGCCCCAGTAGATAGTTGCATGTCATAGTTGCACATTCTTCTAGTTGCTGTATGTGGGACGTGGCCTCAGCATGGCCAGAGAAGCAGTGCGTTGGTGTGCGCCCGGGATCCGAACCCTGGCCGCCAGTAGCGGAGCGCGCACGCTTAACCACTAAGCCACGGGGCCGGCCCCAGGCACCACTCAAATGCACCTCCTGAGGCTTCCCTCAGCTCACACTGTCCAGGGGCCTTTGCGAGGCTGCTTGAGATGAACTCCTGACCTGCCCAGGTGGCCCTGCCCTCTGGGAGCAGGGGCTCTGGGAAGGGACTAGCCACGTCCCGTGTCTCCCTTGTTTCCTGTGAAGGGAAGACTCACTCATGAAGGTTCTGTATCTGATCCTCTCCCCAGCTGCCCCGGGAAGGGGACTCAGGCCCTGCCCATAGGGCCAGAGGCAGGGACCAACCATGTTAAGTTGCAGGGTTCAGTGCAAAATGAAAATGTTGAGCCCTTTGTTCAAAAGTTAAGAATTTCTTGGGGCCAGCCCCAGTTTGCGGGTTCAGATCCCGGACGCAGACCTACACCACTCGTCAAGCCATGCTGGGCCAGCAAGCCATGTACAAAATAGAGGAAGACTGGCACAGATGTTAGCTCAGGGCCAATCTTAAGCAAAAAAAGGGGAAGACTGGCGACAGATATTACCTCAGGGCCAATCTTCCTCACTGAAAAAAAAAAGTTAAGAATTTCTTAACAGTGACAGCAGTGCATTAGATCAAGTGCGGGGCTTCTGAGTGCAGGGCCGTGTGCAACGTCACAGGTCACACGCCCATAAAGCCAGCCATGGCTGGAGGAGACAGGACCAACCCTTAGGAGCACCCAGGTTTTATTTGGGGATGGGGGACAGGACTTGGCACAGAGCTCACAGAGGGAGCCAGGGATGGGCAGAAGGATTCTCCCTCCTGCAAGGTCCATCTATAAGACCTCTCAGATGGCAAAGCCTTTTCATGCTCCTCCCCTCCAAGGGTCCTCACCCAGCTCTGTGAGATGGCACGGGCAGGGGGAAGGGCTCTGTTTTACAGATGCAGAGCCTGAGGCCCTCTGCGGTCTGACTTGGCTGGCAGGCAGGGTGTGGCACTAAGTTGGGCCTGGGGGGCCTTGAGTAGGAGGCAGGTGGGCTCCAGTGCTCCCAGCAGCCTCTGGGGCTCGTCGCAGGGCCCGCTTTACCTCCACCCACACCCAGGTCTGCCCAAGTCCAGCCTTGTCCAGCCCACAGCGTGGAGCCCGACAGGCCAAGATGGGGCAGCCAAGGTAAACAGCGGTTTCCTACCTCACAGCCGCTCGCCCAAGAGGGAATTCCGGGGCAAGCCCGGCACACTTCTCCCTGGCTCAGGGGTGGCAGCTGCCCAGTGCCCATGGCCTCCTCCTGCCCCCTCCAGAGGCCTGGCCTACGCCCCCCATGCTGCACCCCTCACAGGGGTAGGAGGGACCCCATTGGGGCTGCACTGGGAGAAATGGAGGGGCAAAAACAGAAAATGAAGACATACATCCTCACAGACCTGAACCTGAGTGTCCATTGCAGCTGTATTAATTGTAGCCCCAAACTGAAAACAACCCAAATGTCCATCAGCAGGGGAAGAATAAACAAACTGTGGTATGTGCATACAACAGAATACTCATCAGCAGTAAAGAGGAGCACATCCATAGCACAGATAGAGCTTAAAACCCTCATGCTAAGTAAATAAAGCCAGACCCAACAAGAGCTCAAACTGCAATTATTCCACCTACGTGAAGTTTTAGAAAAGGCGAAACAAGTCTATAGCGACAAAGCAGGGCAGTGATTGCCTGGGGCTGGGGGTTGGGGAGAGATTGACAGCAAAGGGGCAGGAGGGAACAATCTAGAGTGATGGATTGGGCGGTGGTTACATACATGTGTCAGAATTCATCAAACTGTGTGCTTAAAACAGGAACATTTTATTGTATGTAAATTATCCCTCAATACAGGTTGATTTGGAAGAAGAGAAGGAGGCGGGAGCTGGAGGAGGTGTGAGGGCCTGGGGCTGCTGAGTGGGGGGAGTGGTTTCAGCATCATCGGGAGGCGACGGGCCTCCCAAGCCAGGGCTCAGTGTTTGAGGGGCAAGGGGCTGGGCCAGCCCGTGGAGTCCCCACATTCCGGAGGCAGAGGGAGGCTAGGGACCAACAGGAAACAGTCCGATAGGATGAGGGACAACCAGGGGCCGTGATGCCTCGGACGCTTAGAAGGAGGGGCTTCAGCTGGGCCATGGCCCATGATGGGGTGAGCAGATAGAAGAGGCGGGAGAAGCAGCACGAGGTCCGGGCAATGGGGAGAAGCCAGTCCTGCGGACCCCTACTGTGACCTCCCCATAGATGCCTGCCCCCCACCTCCCCTTGACAGTCTCTGTCAAGCTGGCCCAGGGCCGTGTTCCAGCCAGCATCTGAGGGCTGCGTGGCATTGGGTGAGTCCCTAGACACCAAGGGAGGCCCAGATGGCGTGGGGGTTGGACTGAACTCTTCCGGCAAGGATGTGACCCCTGCGGCCTTGGGACTCTGAGTGGCCAGGGAGACCCATTGGAGCCTGTGCCGACCCCGTTGAGGGTTCAGGCTGGCCTCCAGGACTGGCATGGGCCCCCTCCACGCTCCACAGAGCCGCTAAATTTAGCCAGGCAGGGGAGGCCATCCTGGGGCCGAGCGTTTGGCAGCACTGCCTTGTCTCCCTACAAGGCCCGGCCCAGTGCCCGAGCTGGCCACTCAGCCTTTGGGCTTATAAGGCAGGCCTGGAGGCTCGAAAGTGCTGGAGTCTTGCGGTGGGCTCTGGGCCAAGCTCTTATACCTTGGGGAGCCTCCTTCCCGGCCACCAGCAGACATGGGAGCTACTTATTGTATGACCTTGGGCAAGGTCACAGAGCCTCAGTTTCCTTATCTGTAAAATGGGGATTCTAGTCCCTACCTCAGAGGGCCGCTGTAAAGAAAACCTGCTCAATTCCAGCATGTGAGAGCACTGTGTCTCCTGTAAACTCTGACCCCTGCCCTGCCCACCCCTGTCCCCCAAAATGCCTAGAACAAATGCAAGTGTCTATCCCTGGGAAGCTGGAGTTGGGGCCAAGGGCAGGAAAGCACAGGCCTCAGATGGAAAGATTCAGGTTAGAACCAGTGAAAGAGACATTGTCCCTGTCAGCTGCCTGTCTTAGTCTTGCATAGTTATTTGCAAGACAAGAAGTTTGAGAAGAGAAATGTAATTGCTTTTATTTCTCTTCCTTTGGGGCATGCTTTGGAGGTGACAACATCCCAAATGAGACAGTCCTCCATGCCAGTCTGTTTTCTGAGCGTCAGGGTCAGAACTAAGACTATAACAGGAGCACGTGTGTGCTGCAAGCAAATCCGTCTATCCGTTGGTCCATCTGTCCTGCAGCAAGCCTGGCTCCTTGGAGGAGGAGAAGAAGGAGCATATGGTGATGGTGTGAAAGGGACAGACACAGATTGGAAAATGACTGCCTGACTTCCTTCCCTCCCTCCCTCCTTCCCTCCTCACCCCCCTCCTCTTTTCTTCTCTCCTTTCCTTTCCCTCTCCCCCTTCCCCTGTCCTTTCCTTTCCCCCTCCCCCTTCCCCTGGTTATTTAGTGCTGGGAGAAGGGTGGGTGTCATAGGACACAGAGATGGCTCAGACACAGAGTCAACACCCACCCCCTCCCCATCGCAAGCAGTTCATGTCCTGGGGCCTGCTATCCAAGGGCTATGGGGTCAGCTGGGAAGGAGACAGGCCTTTTTGTCTGGGGTCAAGACCAGGCCAAGGGGATGTGGCCACCACAGCTCTGGCTCCCAGCATCTCTGGGTTTTTCCTTAGAAA
Organism: Ceratotherium simum simum; assembly: GCF_057802395.1. NCBI lineage: Eukaryota > Metazoa > Chordata > Mammalia > Perissodactyla > Rhinocerotidae > Ceratotherium > Ceratotherium simum. The sequence continues at coordinate 13,995,257 of NC_141915.1, forward strand.
ATCCCAGGATGTGGTTCTTGCCAGACCCTCTTGAAGGTGGTGAAATAGTTGAGCCTGAGATTAGCAGGAACTCTGCACAGGGTAAGGCTGATCTGTTTGATGGGGAGATTGGCTGGGGTGCTGGAGGGGACTGTGGGCCTCCCATCGGTGGGGACCCCTTGCCATCCAGAAAGTGGCTTTGCTCAGACAGGCAGCTGGGATTCCCAGCCCGGGGCCTGGCTCCCTGCCCAGAGCGATTTCCCAGCTAAAGGCCTGTCAGGAAGAAGACTCCTATCAGCCTTCGGGGTGGGGCGGCTTGGCCTGGGCGGGAGGGGTGGCTCCGAGGACACCCAGCTTCCACCTCCCACCTCCAGAGGGAGCCCCGGGGACACCCAGCCTGGGCTGAGGCCTGGCCAGGGAGGCCTTTCTGCTTCAAGCTGGGGCCTCTAGGACCGCCCAGGGTGAGCTTGGGCAACCCATTCCTCCTCTCTGAGCTCATTTCTTCATCAGCAAAACGAAGCGGGGGGTTGGAGGAGGCCTCTGGCTCTGGGGCTTGGAGAGCTAACACGGGACCCCTGCCCCACCCCAGGCCCTGGGGACCCTGAGTTCAGGGCCAGGGGTTGAGGACAGGGACTGCAGATGGCCTGTACCTCAAGCTCAGGAGTGGCCTCAAGTTCTCTGTCTTCAGTGTTGTTGTGACCCATCCCCCAAGGGCCTCCACCTCTGAGGAAAGTCCCCTTATCGTCCCCATTTCACAGATGAGGAAGCAGCCTCAGAGAGCCGAGGCACTTACCCAAGCCCCGCGGGCAGCGAGTGGCAGAACCAGGAATGGTGACCGAGGTGGGCTCACGTGAGGCTTTCCCGCTGGGTCTTGGGGAGCCCGACAGCACTGTGTAACAGACGTGGCCCTTGCCTTATCTGGGCGCCTGCCTCCCTCTGCGCGTTTCAGGGAGGTGGAGGTATGGCTGAGGCAGGACAGGTGGTGGGAGAGGAGGGGTGGGGGGGGGGTGCAGATGCCAGCCAGACACTGAGGTTGATGGGGCATAGGCCAGGCTTGGACTCAGAGAGACTGTTGGATGGAAGGTGGGCTTCGAGGACAGGGGTGGGGGTCCTGCTGTGGGCTCAGAAAGTGTCAAGCAGCTGGACTGGAAGGGCCCTCCTCCCTCTTCTGTCCTCCAGGCTGCAGGCCTCCAGGGACTGTGCTCCCCACCTGGGGGCAGAGGTAGGGTGGGGAGGAGGTTTGGATATGGGGATGGGTCCCTGGTTTGGGGTGGGCTCTGACCTGAGGCCACTCCATCCAAGCCCTGACCCAAGCCCCCAGCCCTGTTCTACCAGGTTCGTAGGGGGCTGACAGCTTTATCTTTGCCTTGTGACGGGTGGCCTGTGGTTTCCTGCCAATAGCTCCTGTTTCCGGAGGCCCAGCAGGGCCCAGGCGGAGCCAGGAGGGGCAGTGGGGCTGGGCCTGGGTGGCCCCACCAGTCCCGCCCCCATCTATCTTTGGGAATTTATTTGTCCACAGGCACGGCTGGCCCACAGTTCATTGCCTTCCAGGGGACAAGAGCTGCTCTGACCACCCAAGGATTCTCCCTCCAGCCCAAGTGCCCCCACTGACCTCTGACTCCTGACCTCTAGCCCCACCTGCCCTGCCCTGCCCTGCCCTGCCTAAGGGGCTGGGACGCCCCTAGAATCTCTGCTGTAGACGTGGGTGTTGACACCCGGCTCCCCTCGAGAGCAAAGGCTGTGCAGAGGGCTCGGCTCTCAGCCCCCCAGCCTGGCCACCATGGCGCGGCGGCTCCAGGATGAGCTGGCTGCCTTCTTCTTCGAGTACGACACTCCTCGAATGGTGCTCGTGCGCAACAAGAAGGTGGGCGTCGTCTTCCGCCTGATCCAGCTGGTGGTTCTGGCCTACGTCATTGGGTGAGTCTAGGCCCCTTCCTTGCCACCCTTTGTACAGCCCCCGACCTGGTTCTGTCCTCCAGGCTCTGGGATGCTCTCCATGACCCCAGAAAGCCTCTCTTTCTCTCCGTCGGTTGTCATCCTTCATGACAAACCATTGTGCTATTTGGAAGGAATGGAAGCCTGCTAACTCACTGTCAATATGGGGACACTGAGGCAGAGAGGGGAAGCCCTGCTCTGGGTCATCTGGTGAACAAGAGGCAAAGCCGCTGGGTTCTGAGGAACTGGCTCATTGTTAACGGTTCTAAGTGGTGAGTGCCCATGGCCCCAGCGAACCAGCCAGAGTCCCTCTACCTCTGACCTCCCAGCCAAGCGAGGCCAGTCCTAAGAGGTGGAGGCCACATCCCACTTTACAGTGGGGGCCCTGCTCCCACCTGCCCTGCCTAAATTAGAGGCATCCTGGGATAGTCAAGATCTCCGGAGCAGAGAAACTCTCAAATTCGGAACACCTGGAGCCTTAATGGTGGCATGTCAGGCAGAGGTAGGAGGTCAGAGTGACAGCTCCTTTCTGGGCCTCTTTGGACCTATCTCACTGTCCCAAGAGTACAGGGGCAGAAGTAGGGTGAGACTCCCCTGCAGTCTGGCTGTCCTGGGGACCACGTAAAGGCCATCTTCCTGAAATCAGTCTGGCTGTCCTGAGAGCAGAGACAAGCCCGGCAGGGGCTTGCACACGTGTGTGCTTGTGTGAGCACACGTGTGTGTGGTGTGTGGATGACTGTGTGGTACCCAGAGCTCTGTGTGGGTGCAGGTGCCCTCATGTGTCTGGGTGTGTGCCCAATGGGTGTGGCTGCTGGGTGTGTCCCTGGGCTGGGTGCCCACATGTGCGTGTCCTGTGGCTGAGGCGGCTGGGTACCTGATGTGTGTGCCCATGTGTGTGTGGGGGCATCATGTCCACTCACAGTGACTCTGCAGAGGGCTCCTGGAGGCCCCAGGGCCACTGAAGGGGGTTCAGCCTCTGCTTTGGGGCCGGAGGGCACCCAGCAGCCCCGGTCTGCCTTTGCTGTGTGCTTCTGAGGGCCCTGCCCCCCTGGTCTCTGTGTCCTCATTTTGGCTGTGGGACCAAACCAGGACTCTGACTGGAGCCTAGGGTGGGCTGACCAGGAGGCCAAACAGTGACCACATAGTCCTGGTCCCCCCAGGGCGTCTGGCATCCAAAACAGCCCTCCCTCTGCCCCACCCCTCAAGGTCTCAGAGCTGGTGGCAGGACTCAGCCCTCTGACACCTTCCAGCCTCTGCCTCCCTCCTGTCCACAAACCAATTTGACATCTGCAATGTTATTTGAGCTTGTGAGGGAAACTGAGGCCCAGAGAGGTGCAGTGGGATTTCCAGGTCACACAGCAAGTCAGCACCAAGTCCCAGTTAGGACGGAGGCCTCCTGACCCCCAGGCCTCGGCTCTGCCTTCTCCTTTCCCACCTCACAAGAGCTCTGGGAACCCTTCTAATGGGACACTGATGGTGTGATGCCAGGCACAGGACAGGCCTAAAAGTCCACCATTAGCCACACTCCTGACCCTCCAGGGAAGAGAGATGTTGTCTACCAAGGCCCAGCCCATCCCTTGCCCGGAGAGGCTGGGAGAATGCTGTCCTTACCGTGGCCCCTATGGCTCCCTATTTCTGCTTACTGGTCAGCACAGGGCCCGCTTGTATGTTGGTCATGGACTGTCAGAAGGAAAGGCTCAGTCCTCCCACCCCACCCCAGCTGCAGCATATGTCACGAGCCGCCATCCAGTCCTGAACGCATACTTCCAGTGACGGAGACCTCATTACCTTCTTTTTGCCTTCCTCCCTCCCAAGACAGTCTACTCAGTTTCCAAATGGATGTGGCCTCCTCTGCGTCTGCGAGGCTCAGAGATGCTCAGTGATTTAGCCTGCATCTCACAGCTAGAAAGAGGCTGAACCAGGATTTGAGTTCAGCTGTGTGGCTCCAAAGTCTGCCTTGATATCCTGGAAAGGAAACGTGCTCAGAGAGGGGCACTGACCTGCCAAGTCACATAGCAGAGGGAGGAAGGCAGAGTTCCTTGCAACACCCCCCAACCCCATCCTCCAGCTCAGGCTTCTGGCTCTGGCTTGGGCTGTGACTCTTGTTGTCTCTGGTGCCCTCGTCTGGCCACTGCCCACTGCTGCACTGACCATCATCTAAGAGCCCACAGCTGCAGACCAGAACCAGACTGGACTTGGTCTTACTGTCTCAGGCCTCGGTTTCCCATCTATTCCATGGGGCAGGGCTGGTGGGGAACCCTCTAAAGATGCTGCACACATTCTCAACGATTTGCTCTTTCCTGAGGAAGGACCCCTTCATTTAGTTACCCCCCCCTTCCCAAGTTGCCTGTCTGTCTGAATGTCTGGTCCTGTCAGGCTTGCAGGGGGACAGAGGGGAGCATAGGAGAGGAGCCAGACTCCCGGGCTCCAGAGACAGGGGCACAGCCCAGACCGGGGAGGGGCAGACACAGAGACAGAACTGGACAGAGGGACAGGCATTGGAGCGCAACCTCTCAGATGGAGAGAGAGGCTCTGAGACTTAGAGGTGGAGAGTGAGTTACTGAGACAGAGGCAGAGAGGCTGCGATGCTGAGAACCCGAACAGACTCCAAGGAGGGAAACCGAGGCTGTGTTCTCTCTCGGTCACACTCTTCCAGGAAGTCCAGGGCAAGTGGAGGGGTCAGATGGGCCTGAGGCCCTGATGGGCTGAGCTAAGGCCGAGCTCTTTTTGCCTCAAATTAAGATGGTTAATTTGCAGTTAGACCTGTCTCCTGAGCAGTGATGAGTTCTCTGTAACTGGAGGTGTGCAGGCAGTGGGCTGTCACCCATGACCTAGCAGGCCCATACAAGGGGCGTGCTGGGACATGTCCCCACCTGGAGGGGTCTGCTCAGGGGAGGAGAGAGGACTGGCTGTAGCACACAGGAGGGTCCTAAGGGGATCTGTGAATGCTGCTTGGGGAGGAGAGCCTGGAAAGACTTCCTGGAGGAGGTGACACAGTGGTGGAACCAGCCTTGAGCAAAGGCCTGGGGGCTTTAGGCTAGGCAGGCCTGCTCTTGGATTTCCCTCAGGCTCCCCTGTGAACCCCCCACAAAGCCCTTGAAATCACATGCTTCTGAGATTTCCAAATGGATCCTGGAGCACACCAATCAAGGATAAGGATAAATACAAATGATTGCCGGGAGAAACACATCCCAGGACATTTCTACAGCACATTCTCTGTGCCTAGTGCTGTGTCAGGCTCCACGGGACCGAGGTGGGGTACAGAGTGGGCAGAGGGGGAGGGGAGAGCTGAGGATGAATTAGCCAGAACGCCTTTGGTTCCTAGTGAAGTGTTGATTGGTTTACGTAACTGAAAGGTCAATGCAGGCTTCAGGCCCAGGTGGGTCCTCCACGAGGAGGGCACAGGAAGGGCAAGTTCTACGGGAGACGAGGAGTTCAGGTCGGTCCCACTTGGGTTCCCAGGGAAGCCAGCTAGGATCTTCTCCTCTTCTCAGCTCTGCTTTCCTCTCTGCAGGCTTCTTTCTCAGGCAGGCTCTCTGGCCTCAGAGTGGCAAAGTGGCGACCAGCAGCTCCAGGCTGACATCTCACCAGCTCAGCCACTCCCAGGGCACACAAGTGTCTCCTTCTCCAGAGTTCCTGGCAAAAGTTCCAGGTCCAACTCTTACTGGCTGGGGATGGGTCATGTGCCCATCCCAGAACCAGTACTTGTGGCCAAGGAAAGGGAATGCCCTCATTGGTGGAGCCTGGTTGTGTGCCCACCCTGATCCAGGCACTCTTGCTAGAAAGCAGAGTGTGATCAAAGGTCCTGGGGCAGGGAAGGAACAGCAAGAGAACAGCTAGGGAGCATGAAAGGAGCCAAAGGAGAGGAAGTGGAGGGGTGAGCAGGGCCACTGGCTCAGGCCTCTGAATGCCGGGCTGTGGAACATGGACTTTCTCCTGCAGGCGGTGGGGAGCCGTGGAAGGGTCCAGCAGGGGAAGGCCTGGGGCAGGCAGGTGTGGGGTAGGGATGGAGGCCAGAGGCAAGACAGCTGTGAAGAGGCAGCAGTGATGAGAGGAGAGGATGAGGCTGTGCCAAGGCAGACGCAGCAAGCATGGAAGACAGAGATGATCACCCTGGCGGGCCCTGCACTGGGGGTGGCGCTGCAGCTTCTGCCCATCAGCGCTGCAGGGGGACATGTGCCCAGCACAGCCAGAGTTTCTGACTTCTCAAGAGCAGTGGGAAATTGGAATTTATGGGTGAAAGGAACCTCTTGGTTTTTAGAAGTTGCCGAATCATTCAAAAACTTGAAAAACATAAACCATCAGCCTCACTTGTCTGCAGACTGCATGCTGAGTAACCTCTGACCCCCAGGGTGCACTCCAGCTCTGAATTCAGTCCCTCCCGGCCCGCAGTCTGGTCTCATCCCGGCCCTATTGGGCTGCTCTGCCCAAAAGCGTGTGCCCAATCTGGTCAGCTCCTGCCTGTGGCCCATAGTTACCCCCTGTGTCACCGGCCACACGACCTGTCCTCCTAGCCCCAGGCCAGAGCTGCCTCAGCATCTGTCCCAGCTCCTCTCGTGTCTCAGCCTGCACACAAGAACCTAGTGTGGACCCTCTAGGTCCCTGGATGAAGGCCAAGGGAGGACAGGAAGGATGAAGTGACCCAAAGAATGTGGGCGTGATAGAGACAGAGGACGTGAGGATGATGCCCAGGCTGTGAGCCTGGGGGAATGGGTATATACTGCGCCATCCTCCCTCACGAACAAGTTCTGTGGAGAGACGAGGCGTGCAGGTTGGTCCGATGGAATTTTTGTTTTGAGATAGAATTCACACGCCATAACGTTTACCTTTTCAAAATATACAGTTTGGTGGTTTTTAGTATAATCAAAAAGTTGTGCAACCATCACCACTGTCTAATTCCAGAACATTTGCACTCCTCCAAAAAGAAGCCCCCTACCCCTTAGCAATCACTCCCCATTCCCCCTATCCACATCCTACTTTGCCTGTTCTGGACTTTTCATGTAAATAAAATCTTGCAATATGTGGCCCTTGCGTCTGGCTTCTTTCATGTTGTAGAAGGTACCAGTACTCCATTCCTTTTATGACTGAATAATATTCTGTTGTGTGGAAATGCCACACTTTGTTTATCCATTCATAGGTTGATGGATATCTGGGTTGTTTTCACTTTTTGCCTCTCATGAATAATATTGCTGTGAACATTTGTGTACAAGTATTTGTGTGGATGTATGTTTTCAGTTCTCTTGGGTATATCCCTTGGAGTGGAATTGCTGGGTCATGTGGTAATCCCATGTTTAACTTTTTGAGTCACTGCCAGACTGTTTTCCAAAGGGTCGAGTTGAATTTGAGGGACCTGTGAGATGTCTGGGGCGGGGGGCCAGGGCACTGGGAAGGAATGTGTGTCACCAAGCTGTGGGAGATGTAGACATTTATATAAGTTCTTTGAGTGCAGAGTATTGGTTCGTTTTGTTCATCTCTATATTTTTAGTGACTAGAACAATTTTTGGCACATAACAGGGGTTCGATAAAGATTTGTTGAATGACTGAGTGAACGTATGGAATTGAATCTCGGAGGAGAGTGCGGAAGTGGAGACAGAAATCCGTGGGACCTAGTGTGTCTGTGATAGCACACACGAGGTTCCACCTGGGCCGAGAAGGGAAGCCAGGAGGGCAGACGGACATTTAAAGAGGAATTAGTGAAGGAGGACCAGAGACCAATAGGAGGATTATTTATTATTATGTGCATGCCAGGCACTGTGCTAATTTCCTCAGGGAGAACTCATGGGAATGTCCCCCAAACAAACACCTAGACTTCTTCTTGCTGGGGCCCAGCCCAGAGCTCAGTGCGTTGTGTGGCCCTGCTTATATTTGTTGATCGAGCAGCCTCTTTGAGGTAGGTGCCATCACCTCCATTTTACAAGAAAGCCAGGGCTCAGAGAGGTTTCGTCTTTAGCCTGAAGCCGCACAGCTGGTGAGTTGCAGTGCTGGTACCTGAAGCTCGGCCTCTGTGACCCCAGAGGCCACACTCTCGGCCACTCTAACATGAGGCTTCTTCCATGAAGGGCTGTTGGAGAAGAGGGATTCAGGACAGGGTGTTGCTGAGGACAAGGAGGAAAGAATGGGAATGAGAATTTTTGGAAGAGGCAGGGTTTCTGAAGATGCCGGTGTCTTTGGCATCAGGCCCCCTTGGTGGCTGTCCCGGGGTGGTGACCACAAGGCCAGGTCAAGGCGAGCACGGCTTTAGAGGGGCGGGCTTGGCACCATGGTCGTTCTATTATTATCAGAACCGAAGTCATTGATGCCAGATTTGACTTTTCCCTTTGACCACCAGGACTGACAGCCCATGGGGCAGACACGGCCCAGAATGGCTGCATCAGCCCCAGCACGCAGCCTTGGTGTGGCTTTCGGCAGACACGTTGATGCCAGGCTGCTCATTGGAGGGGGGCAGAGTCCTGGGCTGGGAGCCTTGAGCCTGGAGTCTGCCCTGCTTTGCCTCTGACTTGGGAAGGACACTCCCCCAGGCCTCAGTTTTCCCATCTATATTGTGAGGAGTTGGTATAGGGCAAAGAGAGAAATGCTGCTGGGACCTCAGGAGTGGGGGCTGTCAAGGGTGAGGCCAGCGACCTCTCCTGAGGGGGGTTCAGAATACGGAGCAGCTCTCCCACGACCCCCTAACAGCAACTTCGAACTTGGACATGGAGCCAGAGGCCTTCCTGGAGGAAGAAACCTAAGGAGAGTGGGGGGATGGGTGATGACCCCACCCTCCCTGATGGGGCAGGGGGCAGGCTGCAGGCTCAGGACACTGAGAATTGGGAGCCTTTGTCATGCCTCACCTGTTGCCATCTGGGACCTGCAGGGGGCAGCAGTGACCACGCTTAGGCTTGAAAGGGGTGGCTTGGCTCCAGCGCCGGCCAGAAGAGGGGCTTGGAGAAGGAGAGGAGAGGACCACAGGAGGAGAGGACATTGGTGGGTTGCCTTCCTGGGGCCTGGAGCAAGGAGACAGCCCCCAGAGAGCTAGCAGTGATGCTGGGACTAAGAGGCCTGGAGAATTCTGTTACTAGGCCTGAGCTCAGGGGGACAGGAGAGGGGCTTTGAGCTCTATTTGGACAAGTGGGCTAAGGGTAGGGTGAGGGGTGACGGAGGCATGAACACACCTCCCCACGGTCAGATACTGCCACAGGTGTGCTCACAGATTTGCCCTGGAGATACACAGCTACACACTCTGACGGGCACCATGGACACACACACACACACACACACACACACACACACACACACACAGAGTTACACTGAATCTCCATGAAGAGTCTTTCCTGAAGGAAAACTCTGGAGAGAAGTGTTATTCAGGATTCTCAGCGTAAGCAACAGAAACTAAACCCAAACTGGCTTGCATAAAGGAAGGGAACTTATTAGGTCATGTAATTGAAAAGTCCAGACGTAGATTTTTCAACATGCTTCAGGTATGGCTGGATCTAGGTACTCTAACAACATTGTCAGGAGTCTGCCCCTCTGCACCTCCTGGCCTGGCTTTCTTCTAAGTTGGCTTCATTTTCAGGCTTGCTTTCTCCATGAGGTAGCAAAGATGACTAACCATAGTTTTGGTCTTCTAGCCACCTTGCTTAGCCACTCAGCAGAGAGAATGTCTCTTTCCCAGTAATTCCCAGAAAAATCTTGGCCTCATTGCTGAAACTCCCCAGGTGGTGTGTTCAACCTTAGACCCATCACTGTTGCTAGGGTGATGGAACACTGTTTGGCAAGCATTGGTCATGTGCCCCTGCTCCGACCCTGGAGTTAAGAGGGAGGTCAGCCCCATTGAATCGCCCAGATTGAAAGTGGAGAACCCAAAGGAACAGAGGTTCTCAATGCTGGGAAGGGAAGGCCAGAATTTCCCAAGAAAGGTGGGAGGCCTCCAGCCTGAGCCACTCCCACAAGGCCTCAACCAGGACCAGATGCTGCAAGCCCGTCAGAGGGCCACCTGCCCCATTTCCCTTCCAGCTCCCCTCCCAGGGGCTCCAGCATGGCTGAGATAACAACAGCTAATGTCTATATAGCGCTCACTCGGTGCCAGTCCCCATTCTAAGCGCTATTACATGCGTTAACTCTCAACAACAAGTACTATTGGTACTATTATTGTTATTCCCATTTTATAGATGAGGAAACTGAGGCAGAGAGGGATTGAATAGCTCACCCAGAATCACACACTCCACGCGTGTGTAGCTGGGCTCCAAATCCAGGCTCTCGGGCACTGAAGGCCAAGCGCTCAGCCCTCATGCTCTGCTGTTTCTTGGTAGGAGGACCTCAGGAAGGAAGGAGCGCTCTGGGAATGAGGATTGTGGTCCAAGAAGCTTCGCCTCTGGGCCCAGCAGATCCTGCTCTTTGAAAAGGATCTGAAAGTGTCCTTCAGTGGGTCTCCTCCCTGGGAATTCCATAGTGAAAAGAACGGTGGAACTTCCCGCACAGGCCAGCTGGAGGGAGGCAGTGATGCTCTCCTGCCTCCAGCCCAAGACGCAGCTTTAGGAGCAGAGAGTGGCTCAAGATGCATCTGGGAGGGAAGGGAAAGGACTTGAGATGTCCAGCTGGTGCCAGAAGGGGCAGCGGCCCACAGAGCCACGTGTCATCCTGGAATGGCCCTGCCCAGCTCTGCCTTCCATCCCCCAACAGGTGGGTGTTTGTCTACGAGAAGGGCTACCAGACCTCAAGCGGCCTCATCAGCAGCGTATCTGTGAAACTCAAGGGTCTGGCTGTGACGCAGCTCCCAGACCTGGGTTCCCAGGTCTGGGACGTGGCTGACTACGTCTTCCCAGCCCAGGTAAGCTGGCTCAGAGCTGGGTGAAGCTCTGTCCCACCTCCCTGTGGACCAGTCCAGCTCCTCTCTCTCTCTGGGCCTCAGTTTCCTAACTGTGAATGAGGGGCAGAAGCAGCCTCGTAACATCCCCCACTCTGACATCATGGGTGTGGAGGCTGCTGGGTGTTATGTGGGTCCTAGGGGTCTGCTGGGGCCATGTGTGGGTTCTCGGGGCTGTTCTTCCAGCTCAGATCCCTTCCCTCCCCTCCCCCTGCCCCTCACTTCCAGGGAGACAGCTCCTTCGTGGTCATGACCAATTTCATCGCGACCCCCCAGCAGGCTCAAGGCTACTGTGCAGAGGTGAGGACTGCTGCCCATCCCCCCTTCTCGGACCAACAGGGAAAATAACACGGAGGAGGAGATCCCCTTAGGCATTGGAGGTGAAGCTGGATAGGCTTCCCGCGGGGGGCCACAATGGTAGAATTTCAGGCATAGATTCACACAAAGTAACGGTTCACCATGGACAGTGCTGGGCCTTCCCTCCCAGCTGTGTGCCAAGCAGGATGCTGAACCTTAGTGCCCTCCCAACCCCCAAGCCCCAACCCCCACCCCCTGCCCACCAGCTGACATCGGCAGTGGTCAGCCTGGCATGAGCCCAGAGGGGTCCTGGGAGGGGAGTGGGGGAAGGAGGCTGTGAGCAAGGGTCACCCCAAAGGGATCTGAGACTCTGCCCCACGCTCCCTAGGGCCCTGGGGGTGGGAGGGGCTCTTCTCGGGACCCCACCCAAGGGGCTTGGGGCCAGCAGCTCTCCCTTCCCCCAGCACCCAGAAGGGGGCACGTGCAGGGATGACAGCGGCTGCACTCCAGGGAAGGCAGAAAGGAAGGCCCAAGGTGAGGTCCACCTCCTCCTGTCCCCCTTCATAGCCCCTGTCAGCTTCAAGCTTCCTCGCCAGGAAGTCCTTCCTGCTCTCTCCCCTCCTGCCACCCTGACCTTGGCCTGCCCTGTCCCAGACCCAACCACGTTTCTGTCCTCAGGCTTCTGCTCTTGGGTGCCCCATCACTGGGATCTCCTAGGGGCAGGACCTGGGGGCCTCCTCTGCACTCCCAGCTTGAGGTGGGCACCTACGGGTTCCTCCATTGCTCCAGGCATCCGCACGGGCAAGTGCGTGGCCTTCAATGACACCGTGCAGACGTGTGAGATCTTCGGCTGGTGCCCCGTGGAGGTGGACGACAACGTCCCACGGTAACGCCCTGTCCTTCCAGAGAGCTGGGCGGAGGTCCCCAGCCCAGACAGAGGGGCATCTGGATCTGTGTTCTGGGAAGGATCTGTCCCCCTTCTTCTGACTCTACCCTCACCCCATCCGTGCGGCCCAGGCCAAAGATCCCCCAGCCCCTGGTCAAGGGGCCTGAGAGTCCACCATTATAGCACACCTGCCCCTCCACCCATCCCAGGCCACAGGAGGATCCTTAGGCTATCACACCCCCATGCACACCGTGCCAAGCTCTGGTGGGCACCGGGAGGGCCTCAGGGGGAGGGGGCGGTGAGTGAGTGTGGTCTCCTCCAGCCCTGCCCTTCTACGAGAGGCCGAGAACTTCACTCTCTTCATCAAGAACAGCATCAGCTTTCCACGCTTCAAGGTCAACAGGTTCGTGGGAAGGGTGGGCAGAGACGCAGGCAGCTCCCCAAGGCTGCTCCAGCTGCTCTCAACTCTTCGTCGCCCTCCACTCCTGCTGATTTCCCTCTGGAGGCAGAAGCTGGGGCCAGGCCCCTGGGGGCGCTGCCTCAGTCTCCAAGGGCTGTGGAAGGGCATTTCTGGATCCCGGGAGGCATCCCCAGAGCTTCAGGGCATGGTGGGCACCCTCCCAGCTGGCATGCCGCTGCCACCAATGTCCTCTGCCCCCACAGGTGCAACCTGGTGGAGGAGGTGACCACTGCCTACATGAAGACCTGCCTCTACCACAAGACCCTGCACCCGCTGTGTCCCATCTTCAAGCTGGGCTACGTGGTACAAGAGTCAGGCCTGAATTTCAGTAGCCTGGCCGAGAAGGTACGGTGCCAGGCAAGTGGGGAAGGCTGGGCCTCAGGACCATCAGGCAATAAAGGCTTTTCAGCCTCCCCAGACCCTCCCTGGTGTAGGCCAGGTATATATATATACGAATCTATTCCCTAATACTGGGGGCTCCTGAGGGTCAGGCCTGTGTCCTCAGCAGGGCCTGGCATGGACCTGGCACACAGGACGTGCCCAGGATGAATGGATGTGGGCAGACTTGTCACCTGGACGTCTGAGGTCCCACCGGTTTTTAAATATTAGATAAAGGCAGCTTGAATCCCATGGCCCATGGTCCTGAGAAATCCTGTGCCCTGCCCAGAATTCCGGAATTCTGGGGTTCCGAGAGAAGGGGTGCCTTGTAAGGAGCACAGGCTTGTCTGCCTAGGTTCACATCCCAGCACTGCCCCTAATGAGCAGCGTGACCCCAGACAGGTCTCTGACTTTCCATGTGTCTGAGTTTTTGCACCTATCAAGTGGGCGCGATGATAGTGCCAGTCTCGTAGGGTTGTCTTGAGGATCAAGTGAGTCCCCGCGTGGGACAGTGCTTCAGTACCGCCTGGCAGGTGGCCGCCTGTTACGTGTTCCCACGTGATCGCTACCAGCCTGCTCCTGCAGCCGCCGGTTCAGGGCTGGCAATCAGCCCCTTTTCTGTGATATCGCGCACACATGCACAAACTCTCTCACAACACATTTATCTAGAACAGGGGTCAGCAAACTTTTTCTTTAAAGGGCCAGAGAGTAAGTATTTTCAGCTTTGCAGGCTGCGTGGTCTCTGCTCCAGCTACTCAGGACAGCTGCTGGAGAGCAAAAGCAGCCACAGACATGGGTAAACAAATTCGGCCCTTGGGCCTCAGTTTGCAGACCCCTGGAGGGGGTGTACACTGTAACAACGCACACAACCAGAAAGCTAAAGTTAGATTTCCCTGTTCCTAAAAATCTCCCTGCCGCCCCCACTGGGAACTTCTTACCCATCACCATCATCTTCAGGTACCAGCCTCCCCCCAGTTGCCCAGCTCCGTGCCTGCCCTGATCACTTCCCAACTCTCCTGTTGCTCAGCCCACCCCCACCGGTCCCTGAGCCTGGCCGCGCCCAGAGAAGCTTTGCTTTCTCAAGCTTTCTCTTCCCAGCCCATGTCTTTACACACTCACTCTTTAACTCAACAGCTATTTATGTGCCTCCCACACTGTGACTCCCACTGGGAACTCAGGAGTCAGTGACGAAGGAGACAGACAGTCCTACCCTCGTGGACCTTACGATCTTGAAGGAGATGGGTTAATAATCACACAAAATCAATATACGACTACAGAGTGACAAATGTTCCAGAAGAAAACACAGAGGGAACATATTTCAGACTGGGGGCTGGTCAGGGAAGGCCTTTCAGGGGAAGTGACCAAAGGATGAGAAAGAGCCAGCCTTGTGGGGAACTGGGGGAACTGCCTGTGCAAAGGCCCCGAGGTAGGAAGAGCTTGGTGTATTCCAGAACCAGTCAGAAGGCTGGACTGTGATGGGCGGGCAGTGGGGCCAGAGGTGGTGATAGGACCTCAACCCTGAAGCAGCTTCTCAGTGTCTCTTCTCAAACAAAAAACAAGTTCCCTCTTCAAGAGACTGCTGGCACTGGCCGTAAGACAGGAGTCTCTTGATCTTAAAACCCTGGATCTTGAACCCTGTGTCCCTGGCAGGGCGGGGTGGTAGGCATCACCATCGACTGGAACTGTGACCTGGACTGGCACGTGCAACACTGCAAACCCATCTACGAGTTCCATGGGCTGTATGAGGAGAAAAATCTGTCTCCAGGCTTCAATTTCAGGTGCCCGCCAGGCCCCCACCACTGCACCCTTCCTTGGGGGCCCTTGGGCTTTTCCACTCCCAGAACCCCTTGAGGCCAAGCAAGTATCCCCAGGAGGGGAGCAGAGGAGGCTGGGCTGCTCCCATCCTCCTCGATTGGTCAAGCAGGGAGCCCGCAGAGAACAAGACCTTGGCCCTGGCTCTCGGTCCCCTTGAGGCCTCCCTGGCCAGGGCTGGCTGGGGAAATTACTGACATTGGGAGCCAGGGTGAGGGTTGAATACAGCATTCCTTGAATGAGGCGGGGATCTTGCCTATGACTCTCCCTCTATATAATGTTGGGGGCACGGGGTTGTCCACATGGAGCTCTAAGGGCTCCTGCATCCCTGATGCTCTGAGAACTCCGGACCTGAGACAGTTCTCCCTCACCCTCTCCTGCAACCTCGCCCCTTCCCAAGGTTTGCCAGGCACTTCGTGGAGAACGGGACCAACTATCGGCACCTCTTCAAGGTGTTTGGGATTCGCTTTGACATCCTTGTGGATGGCAAGGTGAGTGTCCAGTGTGAGGGGCAGCCAGAGACACATTCTCGGTTCCTGCGAGTGCCTGTCGCGTGTCTGTAGTTGTAGAGACAGGAAGTTGGATCGGCTTCACTTGGGGGTTCTAATTCTAAGAACAGATGGACCCGGGGACCGTGGGGGCAGGGCTTTCCCGCCTGTGACCTCACCCCCCCCACTGTCTCCCTGTGTCCAGGGATGCAGAGCCAATGTCAAAACCCAGGGCTCCTGACCAGCGGATGGGTCCCCAGGGCAGTGGGCCCGTGGGCAGCAGGCTATGGGCCAGCTAACAGTGGAGGGGGGAAGCCCGCTGGCCCCAGGCCTGTCCTTAGGGCTTCTGAGGAAGGCCTTTTCCACGAGGCCCCTTCTGATGGTTAACCTTTCTCTCCCCTGGGCCCTGCCACCAGGCTGGGAAGTTTGACATCATCCCCACAATGACTACCATTGGCTCTGGGATTGGCATCTTCGGAGTGGTAAGTGCCAGGGTCACGGCATCACTGTGCCAAGGTCAGTCCCCCCTCTTCCACATCTTAGTAGCAGCAACAAGTCTCTTGCCCCAAAACTTGGCTGTAATTTTCCATCCTTGCTGAGCCCCCCACCACCACCCTAGACCCACAGTGTGTCTGGGGAAACTGAGGCCCAGAGCTGAGGCAGGACAGAGGCGGGACAGAGCAGTGCCTCATCCCCCTCCAGGACCTGAGGTCTGGATAGGGCAGGGTTCAGCCAGGCCCCCGAGGTCAGTAGGGACGGAGGAATCTGCCCCCAGATTCCCACCCTCGCCCCCCTACCCCGCCCCCAGGCCACGGTTCTCTGTGACCTGCTGCTGCTCCACATCCTGCCCAAGAGGCACTACTACAAGCAGAAGAAGTTCAAGTACGCGGAGGACATGGGGTCAGGGGCGGTAAGAGAACTCCCCGAGTCTGCCCTTCAGAGGCTTCAGGCCCACGTGTCTGTGTTGGGGTCCCCGCTGCTTCCCTGGGGCTGACTTTTATCCCCCCAATGCTTACACAGGGCGAGCGTGACCCCACGGTCACCAGCTCCACCCTGGGCCTGCAAGAGAACATGAAGACATCCTGACCTTCGGCCCCCGACTCCTGACTGGATGCAGCGTAAGGCCTCGGGCCGGGGCCCTGGTGGGGTCCCAGCCGAGGCAGAGGGCTCTCCCCAGGAGCTCTCTCGCCCTCTCAGACAGACAGACACCAGGTTGCCAGCAGCTCAGGGTGGACACTGGGAGAGACCCGCTCAATTCTGGGCTCTGGCTCCAACTCCGCACCCCACAAGGGAGCCTCACTCCAGCCTCAGCCACTCCTGGTCTGGAGGGGCTGGGGCTGGGCGGAGGCCCACTCACATTCCTGTTCCTCTGCTTTGTGTTTCTCCTCTGGGCCCTCATCCATCCCACTGCCTCAGCGTCTCTACACCTGTGCTCTCCAATATGGCAGCCACTAGCCACAGGTGACTATTTAAATTTAAATTAATTAGAATTGAATTCCTCAAACTAGCCACATTACAGCTGCTAAATAGACACAGGTGGCTAGTGGCTGCCATATTGGACAATAGAACATTTTCAGCCTCGAAGAAAGTTCTCCTGGACAGCTCTGCTTAAGCCCTGTTTCTTACTGGCCTCAGATTTCCCTGGGGGCTTATCAACAATGCAGGCCCCTGGGCCCACCCCAGAACTCTGAACCAGAATCTCCAGGGCTGGCCACGTGACCTGCAAGGCTAGCAAACTCCCTAGGCCATTTTAAGAACCTAAGTTGAAGAACCGCTCCTGCTTCAGTCTCAGGCTTAGCCTGGGCCTGCATCACCTGGCAGGTGCGGGCACCGAGCAGGTGTGTGGTGTGCTCACAAGCCACATGGTGTCTCATGCGCACCCCCCTCCCATCCACAGTGTGTATTTGAACAGCTTGGGCTCTGCAAACACAACCATCTGAACACACCTACACCCCCAGGCACAGACACATGATCCATACCCCATCACCTCCACGGGGATATGCTTCTCGCCAAGTGTGTCAGGCCAGGACAGCCCCTTCTAGCCATGAATCCTTACTCAGCTACCTCTGGCAGGTGGGGGAACCTCAGCCGAATCCTGGGCTCCCTGCCTGTGGCCCAGCCCCAGCTCCCAAGGCCTGCCCGGCTCTGTCTGAACACACAGTCTGGGGAAAGCAAGGGGTGGAGTATAATAAAAGGAATGAGGACAAACCTCTGCCTTCTGCACTTTCTTCCCAGCCCTCTCTGAAACTCGGTGTCCCCATCTGTACAAGGTGGGCCGAGCTGAGCGATCTTTGAGGTCCTTCAGGCTCTGTCGGTGGGTGGGTGGTGGCGAGCCAACACTTATGCCCTGAGCCCAGCAGGGTCAGTGCTGGGGGTCAGCTCACTTCTGTCCATGGACCACTGTCCTGGCCCAGCCCCAACACTGGAGCTCTTCCCAATCCTCCACAAACCCCTCACGCCGTGACAGGCCTGGCACTGGGAGGAGCAGAGAACCTCAGGGGCAGCCTCATGAAAGCAGGCCTGAGAAGGGGGCTGGCTGTCCCAGGAGGGAGATCTGAGGGAATCCCAGAGAGGGGAGGAAGGTCTCAAATGGAGACAGTGTGGAAGGATTCTCCGGGGGCCCTGCTGTGGGCATGCCCTCCAGTCTGGACTTACAGCCAGGCAGGCCTCAGGGCACCCCCATCCCTAGGCTCTGTCTAGACCAGTGCTGTCCAACAGCAACGATGGAAACATTCTCTCTGTGCTGCCCGATGTAGTACTCGCTAACCACATGTGGCCACTGAGAACTTAAAATGTGGCTAGTGCAAGGGAGGAACTGAATTTTTAATTTCATTCACTTTTAGTTAACGTAAATCGCCACGCGTGGCGAGTGGCTACCATACTGGACAGCACAGGCGAGCCCCTCCCCTCTCCCTCAGGCCGTTAGCTTTCTGCCCTCTTCCCCAGCCGAGAATCATCCTTCACATTTTACAAGATGGGCTCTCCCTCTTCTTCCCTCCCTTCCCTCTCCAGACCTACCTGCTTTCGCACCTCCTGCCGCCTTCCCTCCTGAAGGAGCAGAAAAGGATTCTTCCTTTGTATCCAGCCCTCCACCCAACCCAGAGACCTCCCAGCAGAGGCTGCCTCGGCTTTGCCTCCTCCCAGCCCATGCTCCCTGCAGCTCTGCCTGCCCTCCCTTCCCTGCCACCACTCCAGAGAGACCAGTCCACACTTCCTTCTGCGTCCCACCCTCTGCAGTTGGCCTCAGCCCCCACCCCCGCTTCTCCTAGATGCCCTTGCCAAGGTTACCGGCAGTGTCCTTGTTGCCAAATCCAAGCAGACACTTCAGCCTGTATCCTGGTTGGCCCGTCAGCCTCCGACACTGTGGACCAAGCCCTCCTTTGTTGAAAGATTTCCTTCCAGTAGTTCCTAGGACCCACCCTCTCCTGATTTTCCAGCCAGCCTGGTGTGCAGGGAAAAGACAGTTTTCAATTGCAGCTCCGCCAAGGGTCACTGCGTGTCCTTGGGCAAATTGCTTAACTCTCCAAGCCCCCTCTGTGAGTCAGGGATAATAATAGCCTCCACTCAGGTTGAGGGAAGATAAGATATGTAAAGTGCCTAATACAGAGCCTGGCACACAGTAGTGCCCGCCCTTCCATCTATCCTCTCTTTCAATGGTAGAGTCAGCTAGTTGTCCTCGGATATCTATTCTCTCTACAGTGATACAGCCCTTGGTTCTTAGCTGGGTATGTGGCTGCCTAAAATGGAAGCTGCATTCCCAGCCTCCTCTCGCAGCTGAGTCTGGTCACATGACTAAGTTTTAGCTAATGGGATGTATGTGGAAGTGTCATGTGACACCTTCTGGGAACTTTCTTTAAAAGAGTGATAGTGTGGATCCTTTCCCCTCTTCGTCTTCATCCGTGTCCCCATCCCACTGCCTGGAATGCATATGTGATAGCTGGAGCTCTAGCCACCACCCTGAACCATGAGGACAAGAGTCATACCCGGAGGTGGCTGGAGCAGTGAGTGGAAGAAGCCACATTGGGGAGGTCTTTGTGGAGCAGAGCTGACATATCAGTCCAGGACTGTCTTCCCTGAGGCTCTTATGTGGGATTTCTGTTACCTACGTCAAAACTGATCCTACCCGGTACAGAAATCTTTCCCCCTTAAAAGCGAGTGTTCTGTCCTTGGCCGCTGCTGTATTTGCTCTGAGGTATCTCACCCTTTCCCATGGCTCTGCTTACAACTACGGGTCCTTTCTGACAACTTCCAAAACTGCCTCACTGGCTCAAACCTCTTTCCCGAACTCTGGCCCCACACATCCAACCCCCCAATTGCCTTATCCAATTAATTATTCATTCAACAAACATCTGTTGAGCACCTACACGATGTGTCAGGCTGTGTGCTGGATGAATCAGGCACAGTCTCTGCCCTCAAGGAGCTCCTGGTCCAGAGGGGGAACAGGCAGGTAAACAGATGCTGAGTACCAGGAAGGTGCAGCTAACCCACGCTGGCCAGGGAGGAGGTCATGGGGAAGGGTTCCTGGCAGAGGCACATTGAACCAAGCCCTGAAAGGATTAGACAGGCGGGTGGTTAGGACTGAGGTCATGGAGGGCTTGATTGGACATATTCTCAGGGTACTGGTGAGCCATGGAACATTCCTAAGCAGGAGCTGACCAGTTGGACTTGTGTTTCTGAAAGAGTGCTCTGGCTGCCGGGGGAGAAACGCTAGTGGGAGGGGTGAGACTGGACGGGGGTGGGAGGCCAAGGAAGAGGCTGCTGCAGCCATCCAGGTACAAGATGCTGGCGGCCTGGGTTACAGGAGGGGCAGAGAGGTGAAGAGAAGTGGATGGACTCCAGAGAGATTTAAGAGGCAGCAGGGCTTGGCGATCAACTGGTTGGGACAGGAAAGGGGTAGGCTACGGCGACTCCCAGGTTTCTGGCTCCAGATTGAAACAGGGACACAGGAGGCCAGGTCTGGGGGAGTGATGTGGGGTTCTGTCTTGGGCAAGTGGTGGGGTGAGGTGGCAGAGGATTCGCAGGTGGAGAACTTAGCGTAACTGAACCAAGAGCTGGTGAGCCCGCCAGGGGAGAAGTGGGGGGCAGAGTCCCCAGGAACAGCCACCAGGAAGGTCAGGCCGGCCCGCGGAGTCTCCTCCATTCCCTCCGCCCCAGCCAGGCCCTTCCTGCCGCCTGCTCACAGAGCCCTTCCCCACACACGAATCTGACCATGCCGCCAGCCCTCTGTGCTAAACGGCTTCCCGTCCCCCCTGCCATCCACTCAGCAGAAGGCGAAACTCCTGAGTCCGCCATTCAAGGCCTCTCTCCCGGCCCTTGGCCTCGGCCGCAGCCCTCACGGCCGTGCCCCTCCCCTAGTACGCACCACGCCTCACCCCCCGGGAGCGCTCTTGCCCCTGCCAGGCCGGGATGGAGGCGGACAAAGGGTTTGGGGGGTAAGCACCTGTGCCCTCCAGGCCCCGCTGTGGAGCCCAGACCACGGCCTGCAGGGATTCCGGGGGACCCCAGGCAGCCAGCACCGGGGCGTCGGGGGCGTGACGAGGCTCGGCCCCGCCGCACCGGGAGGCCTCCGCGGAGCCGCCGACCGCCGCGGCCCCTCCCCTCCAGGCGCGGGGCGGGAGTCCAGGGCTCTGATTGGGCGGCGCCGGGGGGGCCGCGCGGTCTGACCAATGAGCGCGGGCCGGGCGCGGCGGCGGGCGGGGGAGCGAGCACTGCCTGGAGCCGCGGCGCCGACGGACTGAGCTCGGCGACCCGGACCCGGGCGCGGCGGGCGCGGCGGGGCGGGGCGCGCGCCGCGGGAGCGAGCCTGGCCGCCCGCCGGGCCGCGGAGGCCGTCGCCGGGCGCCGAGGTAGGGGTCAGCGGGGAGGGGACCTGGGGCGGGGAGCGGGAGGGAAGGAACGCCTGGACGTCTGCTGGGAGCCCGCAGGCAAGAGGGATGGTCTGCGAGGCTGCGTCTACGAGGGCAGCCGGGACCTCGTCGGTGCGGGGATCCTCCCCCTTCTGTCTGCGGGGCCGGGTCTACGCGGTGCCTCCCGGAGCCTGCTTCTGTCTGCGCTGGCAGCCGAGACCGCACCTGTGCGGGCTCCGCGTATCTGCGTCCCTTCCCCAGCTCTAGTCTGCGGGACTGCGTCCACACCAGGCGCACTACCCACCCCCGCCCCAGCTCTGGGTGGGAGGCCGTGTCTATGCAGAGTGGACCCAGACGGGTGCACCCACGTGTGGTTCTGCGCAGAGCGCTCCTCCTACACGGTCCTCCCCTGAATCTTCCTTCCAGAGCTGGGGGGCGGGGGGATGAATGGGACAGATGCGGCGCGTGGCTTTAGCTGCGCAGTCCTCCCCTGGCTGGGCGCGGGTGGAGGGGGGCGGCGGAGGCGGGCGCTGCGGCTTCTGGGGCTCCGTAGGCACAGAACTGGTGGCTCGGAGGATGCACACGTGCGCGGGGACCTGTGTGTGGTGTTTGGAGGCGGGTGTGCGTGTGTCACGTGGACACAGGAGTGTGCCTGTGTGCGTGAGGGGGGTGCATTACAGGATGGAGTGGTGTGTGAGGGCGGGTCACGCGGACATCGGCGTGCGTCTGTCCGGGGAGGGGTACGTGTGTGTGTCTTGAGGGTACAGGGGTGTGTGGAGAAGGTTATGTCCCAGGGCACAGGACTGTGCCTCAGTGGGTGCGTAGGGGGCCGTATATCTGCCAGGTGGGCCCAGGAGTGCAGGAGGAGCGCACGGCTTGTGTCCTTGAGGATCCCGGGAAGATGCACTGGCCTCTGCCACAGCCCTCCCTCCTTCATTCAGCACATACAGATTGAGCACCCACTGTGTGCCAGACTGTGTCCCAGGTCCACACTCTGGGGACCCCCTGCCTCCTCCTTGCTCTCTCACCCTCAGTCCCCACAGCAGGCAGAGGGATCATTTTAAACTTCATCCCACTGAGTCACTCCCCTGCTCAAAACCCTCCTCTGGCTTTTGAGGCCTCCTGGTCTCTGTCCACAAAGCCCCCCAAAGCCAAGGCCTGAGTCCCAGCCAGGAAACGGCTCTCTGTCATGCACAGTGTGAATTTCCACCTTCTCCCCTTCTGAAATCCTTACTCAGTGGTCCTGAAAGAGCTTAAATGCCACCTCCTCCAGGAAGCCATCCCTGAAGCCAGGCACAGTGAATGACAGGGCCTTCTCATCCAGGAGTAACTCTGCTTGCCACGGGGTACCTCTCTATGCAGAACACCCCACTCCGGCCACATCGGCCTCTTTGCTGTTCCTCAGAGTGAGCACTGTCCCACCTCACAGCCTTTGTAGTGCTGGTTCCTCTGCCTGAAATGCTCTTCCCCGATGTCCACACTGCTCACTCCCTCACTTCTTCCAGATTTCTGCTCAAATCCTGTATCAGAAAGGCTTTTCCTGACCACACTGCATAAATAGCATCCCCTAGCCCCTCACTCTTGATTTCCCTTACACAATTGTGTTTTTCTCCATGGCACATACCACTTGACATATTGTCTATTAATTCTGAGCTCTCTTGTTTGCTCCATCTTGCCCCCACTAGAAATTAAAGTGTGTAAAGGCAGGGACTTTATGTTTTTGGTTCACTGCTTTATCTCTGGGCACCTGGCACAGAGCCTGGGCACAGAGAGCAGGTGCTCAGCGAGTATATGTTGCATGAATGGGTGACTCTGGATTTGTACCCCAGGAGTCTGTGTCTCTGGCTGCTCCCCAGCCTGTGAGGCCCCAGTCTGAGGTCAGGTCTCCTGCCCTTCTGTCCTCCAGATTCCAAGTTCCTGGAAGGCCAGGCCTGGGAGAACTGTGACCATATTTGCATGTTAGAATGAATTCCTTCTCGCAACTGGTGGAGGATAGGGTGGTGTGGGTCAGGGTGTGAGCCTAGAGGTGGGGAGACTGTGTGGCGCAAGCAATGGGAAAGGAAAGCGGAGGTCCGAAGGTGGACTTTTTAAGGGGTTCAACTGGGTGACCTCACCCAGCAGTGGGCAGATCAGGGAGGACTCCCAAAGGAGGTGTCTGAGCTGTCCTCCAGCAGCAAAGGAGAAGGAGGTGTGTTCCTGGCAGAAGGTACAGCTTGTTCAAAGGCCTGGCAGCAGAACAGAATCTGCAGTTTGGGAAGCTGTGAGTAGTGTGGTGCAGCCAGAGTAGACAGTAAGTGTTGGGTTGTGGGGAGCAAGGATGGGAGAAAGGGAGAAGATGGGGAGAAGGAGGGCTCCTGGGTTTCTGGCCTGGGAGAACTGGGAGGATGGTGGTACCATCTCTGTGATGGGGACAGAGGAGGCAGAGCAGACTTGGGGGAAATGCTGCATTGAATTGGGCCCTGCTGGGTCTGAGCTGCCCAGGAACATGGAAGACAGGAGGCAGCTGGCTGGAAAGAGTCGGGCTGGAGGCGCAGACCTGGCATGGAGAATGAGGAGGGGCAGAGGTAGAGGGTGAGGCCTGGAGACCATCAGCCTCGATGTGCTGACGATGCGCTGAGAGTTGTTGTGTTGACTCAGGCACGGAGCCCACCGAGGTGCTTGGGGCCTCCCTGGGGATGGTGGGAGGGGGCGTCCTCACAGCAGGCGTCCTCAAGCATGACTTGGCTCCAGACGCCTGGGCCTCCCTCAAGGGGACTGAGTCATCCTGGGCGGAGGCGGGAGCTCGGAGGGCACCCGTTGCCAGGGCCATCCAGACACTTGTCAGGAGCATAAACACGCCTCCCGTGAGGCCGCCCAGCGACGTCAGGGCCACCTTCTGTGTCTGGCTATCCACCTCCTTGCAACTTTCCCTTCTGGCCAGTCCTCTGCTGGTCAGGGCCACGTCTCTCTACCTGGGTGGTGGCTGGTCCCTTGCTCAGCCTGGCCCTGAGGTTCACAGCAGCCTTTCAGAACTCAGAGTGAGTCCTGAGCGGAGCCTGAAGTCATCCCAGGAGGGGCTGTTTGGATCAGCTTGAATGAGAGCAGGATCTGCCTGCTCTGTCTTGCTCTGAGCCACCTCTGAGGGGCCCAGGTGGATGGGGCATGTCCTGAGGAGGAGGCGAGGTCAGCCGGGCATCTGGAGCCAGGGTCTGCATCCCTTGGGAGTAGCCAGACACTTGGGGATGGGGGGTGGGCATAGCCTAGGAGGAGGAGCCTGAGGGGGTACTATGCCAGGCCATCCTAGGCAGATATGGGGTTGTACTTTGTACCTCAAGGTGCTCTCTTAGTGGCTTCCTGACACAGACACATCCCAGCCTCACACCACTCAGGCACAAACTGCTTCAGTGCCCACAGTCTCATCCATGTCCTTCCATAGCCCTGGGAGTTGGCAGGATGGTAGCCATGTGTCCAATTCACATATGAGGAAACTGAGGCTTCAAGAGGCTCAGTGACTTGTCCAAGGCAACACAGCCCCAGTCTGGGAGGACAGGATTGGGATAGCTTTTCCCAGTGAGGAGGGCCTGAGTCTGGCCATTCTTGGCTGCAGCACTAGGTTGTCCCTGGGAGACTCCCCATGCCCAGAGAGTCCTTGCTCTGCCCTGGGCCTGGGTCCCAGCCTGTCTCTCCATCCTTCTATTTGCCCATATGGCCCTAGTTACCTGCTGAGTCTGTTTCTACAAAGCATCTGCTGAGGCCTCAGCTTGGGGAGGGCCTGGAGAGAGCCCCTGGGTGAGCCCCCAGAGAGGGGTGGGTCCTGCCCAAGACCCACAGCCCAGCTCAACGGGCAGCTGCAGGCTGCTGGAGAGGTGATCGTGTGGGAAGTTCAAACTTGACCTTCTGCAATCAGGTTCCCATGGCTGCCAGGGGGTGTAGGCCCCGCCCCCCATTCTGGGGCCCATGTACCATGAGACCTAAAGGCACACAGTGCACCTGAACACACTTATACATGCATGTATACCTCACCGGCAGAGTTTTGTTTCCATGCAGATTGCTCTATGTGTGGACCCACACACACACAGACACACACCCACCCAGGCCCCCAGCCCTGCCTGCACACATTCTCTCACGTGTGGACACATGCCCTCACACGCACAGCCTCAGGCGCCAGGCCCTGTCGCCTGGACACGAGGCAGGAACCTGGGGCCTCCCCGGGGCCGCCTCCCGCGCAGACGTGCTTAGTCACCTGAATTTGATCCAGGCAGGAGGGGGGGTGGGGGGCCTGACGTCAGCCCTCACAGCCGCTGTGCCTCCCGCGCATCCATCTGGGCCGCAGCGTGTCCCAGGCAATCACAACAACAGCAGCACAACAACAACTCACTTTTACGAGGCTTCCTTAGTGGCAGGCCCAGTTCTGAGCCCAGTGGTGCGTTTACTCCTTTCCTCCTCACCACCGCCTGGGGAGGTGAGGCTGCTGTTAACCCCATTCTGCAGATGACGAAAACCCAAGCACAGAGGTGCCCTCACCTGCCCACTGGGTCACGGCCAGGAAGGGGCGGAGCCTGGCAGCCTGGTTTCAGAGCCTGGGCCCAAACCAGGTAACTGGGCAGGGCCGGGGGCTGGAGCGGGAAGGCTCTGCCTTGACTTGCTGTGTAACCCCAGGTCCATCCCTGCCCTTTGCTGGGCCTCACTTTCCCTGTCTGAGAAAAGGGAGGAGGGAGTTGAAGGAGGATGGCCTCTGGCTGAGATAAGAGCCTCAGGGAAATCACATGCAAATTTAGGGGCAAGGGCAGCCTGTGGCCTCAGCCTGCAGTGGCTCTCAGTCTCTCCATCCGGCCCTGGGCCTGCCACTGCGATTCATTCCCTGCCGTGGGCTGGGGCCTTAGGCTTGTTGGGGTCCCCTCTCTGAGGCTGCTTTCCCATCTGTCTAATGGGGACAGGGTTGTCGTGATCACTATGGCAACTACTCATTCATTCAGGAAATATTTACAGAGCTCCTACTATGTGCCAGCCACTGCTGCAGACACCAGTGGAGACAAGGCAGACAGGAGCCTTATCTATGGAGTTGGTATTCTGGTGGAAGGAAAAGCGCCCATAGTGTGAGGGAGTGGGCCACCCACAGAGAGGAGTGGCAGGGCCGGCCAGGCTTGGAGGGCCCCCTTCAGCCTTGGCTTCCTCCTTCCTGCAGGTGGCCTCGTTCCCAAAGCCTCCCTGATACTCCACTACCCCCTCTCATCTCCAGGGAGGCCTCCCTGATGCTCCAACCCCATGAACTGCCTCCTCTCATCTCCTCAAAAAGAGTCCTCCCTGATGCTCTAGCCCTACTCACCTCCTCCAGGGAGGCCTCCCTGGTGCTCCTGCCCTACTTATCTCCAGAGAGGCTTTCTTGATGCTCTAGCCCTACTCACCTCCCCCACCTCCTCCAAGGAGGCCTCCCTGATGCTCCAGCCCTATTTACCTCCCTCACCTCCTCTAGGGAGGCCTCCCTGATGCTCCAACCCCATGCACTGCCTTCTCTCATCTCTTCAAAAAGAGTCCTCCCTGATGCTCCAGCCCTACTCACCTCCTCCAGGGAGGCCTCCCTGATGCTCCAGCCCTATTTACCTCCCTCGCCTCCTCTAGGGAGGCCTCCCTTATGCTCCAACCCCATTCACTGCCCACTCTCATATCCTCCAGGGAGGCCTCCCTGATGCTCCAGCCCCACTCACTCGTCTCTCATCTCCAGAGAGGCCTCCTTTATGGTCTAGCCTCATCACCCTCCCCCACTCCTCTAGGTCCAGCCTCCGTGTCTTTTCCTGTTGCCAAGCTGGGTCCCTTCCCTCTTCCTTTCTGCATGTCAACATCAGCACCACCTCCAGGCTTCCACTCATTTAACATACTGTGTGCAGGCACAGGGGGTCCGGACCATGCCCTTACCCACAATCCATCTCCAAGCCTTGCTGTGGCCCTAGGGAATCTGGGAAGGTCTTGCATCCATAGTACAGATGGGGAGACTGAAGCTTAGAGTCGGGAGGGAGCCCGCTTAGGGCCCCCACAGTAGGTTGGCAGGCAGGACTGGAAGACAGCCCAGGCTTCTCTGTGGCCAGTGGACTCCAGCGAGCCCTGTCTCCTTGACATCTGTCAAAGCAAGGTGATGGGGGAACGCGGGGTGAAACGGAGACCTGTGTTCTCAAAGTTGCAGTGTGAGGACAGAGGAACTTACCATCAGACAGGAAGGGAAGAGGGTCAGGAGTCCCCTCACTTCCTTTTTCTGAGAAGATGCTGGGTCTGGCCCAGGAATGGGGAAGGGCATCAGGCTGGGGCCAGTGCTCAGCCTGGGGCAGAGACAGAGTCCCAGCCTGAGCGTCAGGGTTCAGCCTGGAGTCAGGGTTCACCCTAGGATTGTGGCCGAGGGTGAGGGCCGGGGCTGGAGGTTGGAGGTTGGAAGTTGGTTTGGAGTTCAAGCTGGGGTTATGCCTTGGCCCGGGGCTTGGTTGGGGACTGAGACTGCAGTAGGGCCAGGCCAGTGGGAGCATCTGATCCTGAGCAGATGTGACAAAATTTTGGCCACACGAATAAATGGGAAGGAAAACCAGGAGAAATAAGACTGACTTTTTTTTTTTTATAATTTTTATTTATTTATTTTTTTCCCCCAAAGCCCCAGTAGATAGTCGTATGTCATAGCTGCACATCCTTCTAGTTGCTGTATGTGGGACGCGGCCTCAGCATGGCGGGAGAAGCAGTGTGTTGGTGTGCACGGGGGATCCGAACCCAGTCCGTCAGCAGCGGAGCGCGCACTCAACTGCTAAGCCACGGGGCTGGCCCCAAGACTGACTTTTGAGTGCAGTGAAATCTCTCTTGACGGCTAATAAAGCAGTAGCCTCTGCCCCTAATGGACCCTGTCCTGGGCTGCAGGCTCTGCTGGGGCAGGGGAGGCAATTATGGGACACTTCTCCTGTGGCCATGGGGAGGACTCCCTGGAGGAGGTGAGAAGGGGTGAGAGAGGCTGGAGCCCCAGGGAAATCTTCCTAGAAGCAGTGAGGGGGGAGGGGCTGGAACATGGGAGGCTTCCCTGGGGGAGATGGGTGGGCCTGGAGGGCCAGGGAGGCCTCTGCGTTACCAGCACCCAGCTCAGCTTCCAGGCAGCAGCACTGGAATGCTCTGCTCTCACGGGTGGAGCTGGTGAGTCACTGGGCTGTCTGCGGGTGGGAGCCTGAGCTGACCCTGGACTCTGTTTCTCCCATCGCTGCTGGGCCTCTGCTGTTATGCCTATGTCTGTTTGTCCTGACTCCAGAATATCAGATTCTCCCTGCTTCCCTGTGAGGCCAGCAACGCAGACGTGACCGTGCCTCTTTTAGATGGGGATACTGAGATCTAGAGGGCCGGTGTGCAGCAGAGCCAGATGAGTTCCTGGAATTCCTTCAGTTAGTAGGGGCAGACCTGAGTTTGGATGTTGGCAACCCAGGCAGAAGGAACAGGCAAGGCAAAAGCTTGGAGGTGAGACCCACACGCTTGTGGCTACAATGGGAGAGGGGCCTGGAAATCTGACCTCCCTGCTCCGTGGTGAGCCTTCTCTGCCCTCTTTTCTCAGGTTCCCATTAAGGCTGCACAGAGGACCCCCTTGACTGCGGCAATGGAGGGGGGCTCAGCGGTCTGTTGCCAGGACCCTCGGGCTGAGTTGGTGGAGCGAGTGGCAGCCATCGATATGGCCCACCTGGAAAAGGCAGATGGCAGCCCAGAGCCTGCCAGGAACGGTGTGGACCCTCCACCACGGGCCAGAGCTGCCTCCGTGATCCCTGGTGGTGCTTCAAGACCCGCCCCAGCCCGGCCCAGCCTCTCAGCTAGGAAGTTCTCCTTGCAGGAACGGCCAGCGGGAAGCCGCCTGGAGGTCCAGGCTGGGCCTTACGCCACTGGGCCTGCCAGCCATATCTCCCCACGGGCCTGGCGGAGGCCCACCATCGAGTCCCACCATGTGGCCATCTCGGATGCAGAGGTTGGTGGGGAAGAGCTAGGGGGTGCTCATGAGCTTTTCAGCAGTCCTGTATGAAGACCCTTTTCTGCTCCTTTCCCTGCCATAGAGCTGTCTAGCCTTTGGTTTGCATACCCCTAGAGCTGAGGAGCTCACTACCTACCAATGTGGCCTCTTCCCACCCAGGGGAGCTCCATCTGAGCCAACCACTGCCTCCTATAAGTCCCACCATTCCCACCCCCGGGTCAGGCCTTGGAAATAGGCTCCTCCTTTGTCCCTCCAGAAGTCATCTTAGCGATTTGAAGACAGACAACATGTCCTCCCGCCCCCAAGGCTTCCTCGGCTTGAGCCCCACACCTCTAATCCTACCCGCTACAGCCTGCTCTGACTCAGAGCTGCCAGCGTGCTTCCAGCCCCTGGGCTCCCACTGGCTCTGTCCTTGCCACTTAGATCTGAGTGTGAACCCAAATACTGAGCAGTCTATAGCCTTCAGAGGCTGAGCTTTTAATACCTGAGCCAGGTCTCTGCTCTCCTGTCCCTGAGGCTCTCCTCATCTTTCTTGTCCATGCAATCTAGACCTTGCATTCAGCTGCTTCTGGAAATACTTGCTCATGAGTTTCCCGCAGTTTGGGATCTCCTACATCCCAGCATCCAGGCAGGAATCAGTGCATTTTTTCTTCACCATTCGCTGGGGAGCAGAACATAGCCATGGTTCACCATTCATGTTTTCAAACATTATCCAAGGCTTCTTGTCACATTCGGCAGCTTTGAAACCATCAAGTTTCCCCATCCAAACGTGAAAGGTTAACGAGACCTGGGGTCTGGGGCCAGGATTGGGCCCTGAACAGGCTCCTGAGGTGGGAGCAATGACACCTCTGGATCAAGCTCTACCTGATGCTCCCCTCTTTTCCCCCCAGGACTGTGTGCAGCTCAACCAGTACAAGCTGCAGAGTGAGATCGGCAAGGTAGGACTGGGGCAGGCCAGGGAACTTCTCTTGGGGCTTTGTGGAGGCAAGCCTGTCAGGATCCTCTGCTTGGCATAATCCCTTCTTCTTCTCTGGGAATGTGAGGCAGAGCCAGGAAGGCCCAGACTTGGAAGTGAGGAAAGTTTTGTCTCTGTAGGAAATACTGGGGTGGAGGGACAGGGAGTAGGGGGTGGGAGATGACTCCTGATTCTCGACTCTGCAGTTTTTGATGGAAGACAAGGAGGGACGGGGAGAGGCATGGAGCTGCATTGAGCCAGGTGGAGTCAGTTACCAGGGCGCAGGAGTCCCCTCCCCACTAGTGGGGGGGTGGAGATGGGATGCGGGAGGAGGGGGCTGGAGCTGTTCAGACTCCCCTTTTTCTGATCTAGTCCTGGGGGAGGGTGCCTGTCCGGGCGAGGCTGACCTGTGCCTATCTGCAGGGTGCCTACGGCGTGGTAAGGCTGGCCTACAATGAAAGTGAAGACAGGCACTATGTGAGTCTGGGGATGGGGGGAGGTGTTGCCCAAGCTGGGCCTAGAAGGCTGGAGGGAGGGCAGAAGCTGTGCTGGGAAGACAGAGGACAATGCTACCTTTTAAGGGAGTGAGCTCCCTGTCCCTACGGGTATGCAAAGGGAGTGAGCTTCTTGACTCTGGGAATATGTAAGCAGAGACTGGATGCCTCTGAGGGGAGAGCTCCAGAAAGGCTTACTGGGGGAATAAGGGTAAGATCTAGACTCAGCTATGGCCTCCTCCTAACCCAGCTTAACCACACCCAGGCCGTACCCTCAGTGCCAGTGGCAGATGCCCAGTGTGCCCTTCTGGACTTCAATCCACATGTAACCAGCCTGTTCTAGCCCCTGGTGGCTGCACATGAGTGACATTTCTGCCCCTCCCTCCTCAGGCAATGAAAGTTCTTTCCAAAAAGAAGTTGCTGAAGCAGTACGGCTTTCCACGTAGGTATCTATCGGGTCTTGTGCTTGGGAGCTCCTAGCCTGGGGGCAGAGGAGGTGGACACCTCGGTAGGGGGCATAGGGGGTAGAGGGGGGACAACATGAGCAAAGGTCTGGTGGTGGGAATGTGCTTGGTGTGTTGGGGACAAGACTGTGATCTTGCAAGATTCTTGTTTGAGGCTGGTTGCAGGGCCAGGGTGAGGCCCAGCCTTCTGCAACAGAGGCCTGACTCCCCTTCCTGGTCACAGGTCGCCCTCCCCCAAGAGGGTCCCAGGCTGCCCAGGGAGGACCGGCCAAGCAGCTGCTGCCCCTGGAGCGGGTGTACCAGGAGATTGCCATTCTGAAGAAGCTGGACCACATGAATGTGGTCAAGCTGATCGAGGTAGGTGGGGAGCAGGTGGGGACCCGCGGGTGAGGACCTGCACCCGAGTCCTGTGGAGCAGCCTTTGGTGCTGGGGCCACTCAGCACAGACCCAGGGATCCTGCTAAGGGAGATGTGGCTGAGGCCTCCAAGGAGGGCAGGGCCGGACTTGGGGTTGGGGGCTGCAGGGAAGCTTCAGGAGTCAGTTCAGGCTGGTCTGGGATGTTCTCAAGGTTTTACTGAGGGTGAGGGGCTGCCCCATAGGCAAGAAGTGAGCCCCCCATCAAGGCAGGAGGGGCAAAGGGCTGGATGCCCTATGGTGGGCCAGGGTTGGGGGTCAGTGATTTCTGAGGCCTCATCTGTCTGGTGCCTGCACAGTTCCTGCTCCATTGTCTGGGGTGGCTGCAGAGCACATTGGGGATCCTGGGGCTGATGAGGACAAGGAATCCTGGGACCCCCACTCCATGCCTCCCTAAGCTCCATCCCCATGTCTGCTCCCTCTGACCAGGTCCTGGATGACCCAGCTGAGGACAATCTCTATTTGGGTGAGTGACCCAGCTCATTCCCAAAGCAGCTTACCTGGGGTGGGCCCAAGGGTTCCCTGGGGACAGACATGACCTTCAGATGGACCGTGCGAACGCAGTGACCTCCTGGGGGCAGGGAGGAAACACACATTCTCAAACCCTGGATCCCTTGCCCAGCCCTGCTGAACCAGGCTCAGAATGTCCAGGGAGACTCAACAAATATTCCCAAGACCCCACTCCGCTGATCAGAGAGAGAGTGGATCAGACAGATGCAGGAAGCAGGCTATGGGATGTGGGTTCCTAGACTCTATCTGATAGCTCTGTGCCTCAGTTTCCTCAGCTGTAAAATGGGGATAATAATGGTGTCTACTTCATAGGGTTAATGTTAGGAGTAAACCAGTTATTATATGCAAGACACTGTTAGCTATTATCATCAGTAATAGTAATGTTGTTATTATTTAAAGTCCTTGGTACCTGATTCAGGGCTGGGCTTGGAGGCTCTCAGGAAACGGAGCAGAAGGGACACTGGCTTGGGAATTAGAGGCCAAGGCTCCACTCCCTCTCCTACCTGCCTATCTGCTATGACCTTTAGGAAAATTTCTGCCCCTTCTCTGAGCCTCAGTTTCTCCCCTGTAAAAGGGGTCCGTGCTGATGGTCCTCACCTGGCACTTGAGAATCAGATGAGGCAGGTCCATAGTAGACCCACTCTCATGCATGTACTTCCTCTGATTGCCTGGAACCCCTGTCCTGTCCCTCCTCAAGTCTGCCTGGATACCGGCCCTTCCCCGACCCTCCAGGACAGGGAGGGACCTTGGCGTTGGCTGCTTTGCCAGCCTGGCTGCACCTCACCTACTTCTCTTTTCTTTTCTTTCAGTGTTTGACCTCCTGAGAAAGGGGTGAGTTCCCCATCCTCATCAGGCAGATCCAGTCTAATCCCGTCTAATCTGCCTTCCTTTCCCTCCTGTGTCCCTCGTCTTAGGGTCAGCTACTCTAGGAGAAAGCAGAGGCCTAGGCCCTGCCCTTGGGGAGCTCTGGTCTGGGGGAGAGGAAACGAGAGACCAGGAGGACGATTCTTTGAAGGCTGGTGGGGTTGGTGAGGCTGGAATAGGCAGGGAGACCTCTGGAAGAGAGCCCTGAAGAACTGGAAAGAAGATTTTGATGGAGGAGAGAGAGAAGAAAGAACTATTTCTCTTACAAAGCATAGAAATGGGACTCAACTTTTACCTGTATTCAAATCACTAAGGGTTCTTTCAGTTTTACAAGTTTGTGAATCAGGCGGTTGGCACTCCATTCACTCCCATTTACAAGAGGAGAAGCTGAGGTTCAGAGAGGGTCAGTGGCTTGCCCAAGGTCACACAATGAGTCACTGGTGAAACGTGGGGTTCTAACTCATGTCTGCCTTGTTTGACCTTCTCAGGGTATTTGCAGAGCAGAAGACAAGGAGTAGTGGGCATGGGGCTGGGTGGACTGGAGACTTGAACTGCTGAGGCCTCGAATCCAGGCTGTGGCTTGTCTCTCTGCCTGGGGGGCTTCCTAAAGACCAATTTGGGGTGGGGGCAGGGAGTGGTATCCTTTTAAGACTCAGAGGCTTTCAAAGGTTTTGGACCTCCATTCAAAGTAAGAAATATAAGTTTTACACTGCATGCATATCTGTAACTGAACCCAAACTTTTACAAAACACTATATACCCTTATTACATTCTCATATATTCTACTTCATTAAAAAAAAAAAAAGCAGTAGCCATCCACTAAATTGATTTCATGACCCTCTATTGGGTCTGGACCTACAGTTCGAAAAACACTGCTCTAAATGGCATCTCTGCAACTGTTTGATTATAGATAATTAAGTACTTAGAAGAAGGAATACCAAGTCAATCAGAAATTAAGATAAAGCTCATTTGAAATTATAATAATTGAAAAGGGATATTCACGTCTATGTATGTTTTTTAATTTTCTTTATATGGGAGAAGCAGCTAATATCTTGGGTTCTAGGGACCCCTTTGAGCATAGAGGGCACCTGGGAGGTCCCAAGGCTGTCTGTATGGCCCAGCCCCTGTTCCCCTTCAGCTGCCATATGCCTTTACTCCTTCTGATTCTGGCTAACCCCCCCCCCCCCCCCCGTCCCCTCCATCCCCAGGCCAGTCATGGAGGTGCCCTGCGACAAGCCCTTGCCCGAGGAGCAAGCTCGCCTCTACCTGCGGGACATCATCCTGGGCCTTGAGTACTGTGAGTGAGGGGCTGCCTGCCCCTGGGCCTGGGGACAGGGGAGGGACACAGGAGGGGGCGGAGCCCAGGCTGAGCCAGCTCTGATCAATTCCTGTCATTCGGCGCTGATCTGCCAATCAGCTTCGCCCCCCCAACCCCGGCTTGGACCTTTGGGTGGGGCCAAAAACCCCTGACCCGGTAGTGGGTGGCGGCAGACGTCAGTGGGGCACGCTTTGGCGTTCACGGTGCCTGGTCACCACCACGTCGGTCTGCGCCTTGGGTTTTATCTCTGTCTCTCCTCTGCGAAGTTCCTAGCCAAGCTTAGCCTCTGCACAGGGCCTCAAGAGATGTGGGAAGGAAGAGATTTTGTCCAGCTGCTGGAGGAAGAGGCTGTCCTGAAATGGAGCCTGTGGGAGGTGGCAGAGTGGGTTTACTGTGAGGGGCCCTAAGGTGATGAGAGCTCAGGAGGGAGGATGTTAACTTAGCCTCTATCTCTGGAATTCATTTATTCATTCGTTTATTCATGTATGAATACCTACTAAGTGCCGACTAGGGGCATGCAGATGGCAAAGATGGAGAAGTGACTTCAGGGATCTCACAGCCTAGTAGGAGAGACAGGAACCTAAGCAGGCAGATAATATAGTGCAGTGCCTGCCAAGGCTGGGGAAGCACAGGGGCTGTCAGAGCACTAAGGGGTCAGGAGAGGCTTGCTGGAGGAGGCCACTTGTGACCAGGGTCCTGAAGGATGCGTAGGAGTGCGTTGGCCAGGTTTGAGGGATGGCTGGGAGAGGGTACACCAGGCAGAGAGAACTGCATGGCAGAGGCACAGAGGGGAGTGGGCATGTACTATTTGAGAATGGGGAGAAGTCAATCTGGTTGAAGCTTGGGGGTGGGGGATGGTGGAAGATGATGCTGGAAAATGTTCAGGCCACACCAGGAGGGCTGGGAAGGCCTCCACAGAGGACTGTCATGACTCCATCCTGTCAGCACTGTGAACCCCTGAGGGCTTTGAGCAGGGGAGGGGCGTGAAGAGATTTGTGTCTGAGAAAGCTCTGTCTGGCAGCTGTGTGGTGGCTGGATCGGAGGGCGTGAGGCGGCCAGCTGGTTAGGGAGGAGGCTGCGACAGATGGTGAGGCCCAGATTAGGGCAGTGACAGTGGGGAGGAGATGAGAAGGAGGTGGGGTGGCCAGCCCCGGTTGACTAACTGGTCATGGGGAGAGGAGGGCCCCCAGACACCTCTGGTTCTGGCCTGGATTGGGAGCAGGGGTGCTGTCCATCTCTCTAAAATCTTAGCTTGGTTTATCAGGAGCATATTTTCTCCCTGGGGGAACAGGGTGAGGACCCTCTGGTGGCAGAACCAGGACTCTCTTTATGTCGTTTGAGAGGCTCCAGTGCCCTCAGATTAATGCTGTCTTTGTGCATGTGGGAAAACTGAGGCACAGAGAGGGGAGGACTTTGCAGAAAGTCCCAGCAAGGGCGTGGAGGTGTCGGAAGGGGGCATTTCACCCTGGGTGTGGACAGCGGTGGACACAACCCTAGACCAGCTTGGCTTCCACCCCGTTCCTCTCCTGGGCCCTTCTCCTCAGCTGAGGGCCTGTTGTCTCCCGTCCTCTATCCCCTAAAAAAACAAGCTAATCCCAGCTGGCTCTTGCGTAAAACCTCGTCAAGACCCAGCTAATCATAGGCGTAGACTCCAGGCGTAGGGCTTCCTGGAGTGGGCTGGTCAGCCCCAGGGGCTGGAGAGGCAGGTGAATGGAGGCACTGGGCGCTGAAGAACTGCCTTGTGATTCTGGTCCCGAGAAGGGAGAGTGGAGGCTGCCCGGGGAGGCTGTGTGGTCGGGGAGCCCAGGCCTGATTCTTACAGCTGGGGCAGGTGCAGCAGTGCAGGTGTGAGAAGCAGTCGGGGCTGGAATATATCTCAGAGGTCGAGCCCACAGGACTTGCCGATGAATTGGATATAGGGTCTGAGAGAGAGAGGAGTCAAGGTTTTGGGCCTGAGCAACTGGTAAAATACGCCGTTAGCCTGGTGGACAGGCTAGAGGAGGAGCAGGGGTTTCTGTTTTGTTTTGTTTGTTTTGTGGAGGGTGGGGGTGTTGCAGACAGAGAAATCAAGTTCTGAATTAGACATGTTATTGAGAAATATGGAGATACATGTTGAGATGTCTGCTGGATATCTATGCGGATAAAGAGCTGGGAGTCCAAGGCAGAGGCCAGGGATTGAGATAAGAATTTGAGCCCACTGTCCACGGTCCAGTGCACAGTCCCCCAAGCCTCTACGCTCTTCTGTGCCAGGAGACAATCACTGCAGGGCCATGGGTTGTGTTGTTGTTGTTATATGACACTCACTCCCTCTGCCGCAGCCATTATCTCCCCCTCCTCTCCCCTTCCCCCCTTCCCTTCCCATCTTCCCTCGTCTCCAACATCCTGGGGTCTGTTGGTCCAGGGGAAGGTATTTGCTGAGGGGTGAACCCATAAGTGGATGGCTGTGGGATGGGGTCAGTGCCTTCTCTTGGCTGAGACATCTCTGGCCATCTCAGCCTCAACTGCCCGTCTCTTCCCAGCAGTGCCAGACCTAGGAAGCAGGGTGAGCCCCCAGCCTACTAGGGAGGGCCGACCCTTACCGTAGCCATGCTCATCCCAGCAGTCCGAAGGCCTGGGGCACCCTCCTCTCTGAAACTCCAGCAGCCCAGAGACCCTAGGGCTGAGGCAGTACCTCTGCAGGATACCCCACAACACCACCCTCAGTCCCAGGAGCAGGGACATCTCTGACAGGCTGGATGGGAAATGGAACTGGGGAAAGGTTTTGATGGGCTTGGGGCTGCAGACAGCACCTACATGGGAGAGCCAGAGACTGCCTGTGGAGAACCTCCTCCCCCAGTTTCCTCTGACTCCACTCGGCAGCACTTGCTTTGATTGCCATGGAGAGAGCACTGGACTTGGAGCCCAAAGATTCCTAAGAGTCCAATCCTGGCTCTGCTGCTAGCAGCCTGGGTTGGCCTCAGTGTCTTCACTGCATAGTGGAACTGAGGGCTCTGGAGTTTTCTTCTGAGGTCCTCATGAGATGACTGTATGCAGGGGCTGGGATGTCCTAGCTCCCTCTGTCCTGGAGTCTGAGACGGGCTTCCGTGGCCAGGCGAGGGCAGGTGGGGGGGACTGGGCGGCGGTCCCCCAGGCCAGCGCTCGAGCTGCCTCTCTCTGCAGTGCACTACCAGAAGATCATCCACAGGGACATCAAGCCGTCCAACCTGCTCCTGGGGGACGATGGGCACGTGAAGATTGCTGACTTCGGTGTCAGCAACCAGTTTGAGGGGAACGACGCTCGGCTGTCCAGCACGGCTGGGACCCCAGCGTTCATGGCCCCCGAGGCCATTTCTGATTCCGGCCAGAGCTTCAGTGGCAAGGTGGCTCCCAGAGCCTGGGCTGGTTGGGGTGCTCGTGGAGGGGTGTGATGGCTTGCAGTGGGGCCTTGTTTCCAACTTGAGGATGCCAGGGTCCTTGTGTCTTGGGAGTGAACACTGAACACGGCCCCCCACCCCCCCTTCGTGTTTGTCTCTTCTTGGAGTCCAACAAACTCCCCAGCTTTGGCTTCCTCTGGTTTTCCAGCAAAATGGCCCCAAGTCTGCCCTGCAGATGTTTCCTGCCAGCTGCTCTGTGCTGAGCTCTGGGCTGGGCTGTGGAACAGACAGAACCCTGCTCCCTGCCCTTCTGGAGATGGTGAAAAGGGCAGGAGAGCTCACGTTTGGGGGGAAGTTGGAGGCTCCCCTCAGACTCCTTGGACATGCAGGGTTTGAAAGAGACCTTGAAGAATGGGGAGAATTCGAGCAGGAGGCGGAACCCATAGAATGTGCAAGAGAACTGAGGGGCACAGAGCAGGGGCACGGTGAGGTTTGGGCAGAGTTTAGAGGGTCTGGAAGTTTAGTCTTTCTCCTAAGTGACAGAGGCGGTGAGCAGAGCTTTCCGAGCAGGAGCTGCAGTGTGGCGTGTGGGCGCCTGCCTGTTCTCACCTGTGGAGTGCTGGCTGCCCCACACTGCCACGGAGACGATGGTCGAGAGGCATTTGGACATTGTGTGCATGTGGAGCTCGAGAGAGAGGTCAGGGATGTAGGTAGAGATTTTTTTTTAATTTTCAATTTTGATATAATTCCAAACTTACAGAAAAAATTGCAAGAATAATAGAAAGAACTCCCATATGTCTTTTTACCCTGATTCACCAGTTATTGACATTGTGTCCCATTTATCTTTTCGTCATCTTTCCCTGTATTTATACGTATACATATTACATTTTTCTGAACCATTTGAGAGTTAAGTTGGAGACAGTATCCTCCTTTATCAGTAAATGATTTAGCGGATATTTTCTAAGAACAAGGACATTCTCTTACATAACCTCAGTACAATGATCAAAATTAGGAAATTTATCATTGATAAAAGGCTATTATCTAATCCACCTTATTCAGATTTCATCAGTTGTCCCGATACTGCCCTTTAATGCCTTTTCTTTTTCCGGTCCAGGATCCGATCCGGGGTCAGTCGCTGCCTTTGCCTGTCATGTCTCTTTGGGGTCCTTTAATCTGGAGGGGTTCCTCAGACTTGCTTTGTCTTTTCTGACCTTGACATTTTTGAAGAGAACAGGCCTGTTATTTTGTAGTGTGATGTTGGTTTGCGTTTGGTGTTCCCTGATTAGCTTCAGAGGTGGCGCCTGTGGCAGAAATATGTAGGTCGAGATTTGAGAACCGTTCACACAGAGAGAAAGCGGATACCTGGCGAGGAGGTGGGGTTCCAGGATGGGAAAGGTAGAGAGAGCACACGTGAGAACCCAGGGCATGGGGGAGCCAGGGCCTCGGCACGGGCAGGGCCTGTTTCCAGTTTCAGAAAGGATTATTAGGAAAAGAGATGACCTCTTGAAGCCAGAGCTGGTTTAGTGGGTATAAGTTCAATACACACCATCATTTCTGGGCTGCATCCGTGTCTTGGGTGCAGCAAATGGGACCTGTAGGTGAGGGAGGTTTTGCACTTGTTGAGTTGGAAAGAGTCTGGTTTGGGCCTGTTCCAAGGAGACCTGGAATTGCTGGAGGGCAGGAGCCCTGTTCAGTGCTCAGCACAGGGTCCAGCACGGAGCAAGTGCCTGGCTGTGTTTGTTGAGTGAATACCTGACAGAGGAAGGAGGTTCCCTGCATGCCCTGCCCCACAGCCCACTGCAGCTGGGTGGGCAAGAGGTGTCGGTTCCTTTTGGGGGACTAATGTGGGCTGTTTCTTTCTAGGCCTTGGATGTGTGGGCCACTGGGGTCACGCTGTACTGCTTTGTCTATGGGAAGGTGAGTGCGGGGTGGGCTGGCAGAGCAGAGCCAGGATGAATGACAGGTGCAGGCCCTTCCTTTGTGTCCTTAGTAAAGTGACTTTTAGAAGAGCCCACCTGGGTCAGAAAAGACCAAGGGAAAAAAGGCTTTTCCTGTTTTTCTCTTGTCTCCTTGGGAGGGGATTCATGTGAGGGAGACCCAGGACAGGAGACATCCCAGGGGAGGTGTAGATGGTGGTGTTGCCACCTCCAGCCGGACGCTCCTTCTGTCCCTTGATGCCATTCTTTCATTCATTCATTCACGCATTCACTCAGTGGTTCATTCATTCAACAAATTGCCCTTGACTCCTGCTCCACGTTGGGCTGGGCCTTGGGGCACCCAACACTGACGTGGGCCAGATCCCTGTCCTCAGGTGCTCCCACTCTAGTTACCACGTGGAGGGGCAGGAGGGGTCTCAGTGAACGTGCTCCCGAACTCCAGGCCCTGGGAGTGAAGGCCTTGCCGTGCAGCTGGCAGGTACACCCAGCCTCACAGTTCCCTCAGTGACTCATTTGTTCGGTCAATGTTTGTTGAGCACCTACTGTGTGCCAGGCCCCAAAGAGGTTAGATGAGGTCCCTCCCATCTAATGGGGAGCCCAGAGCTGCCCCCACGCCAGCCCCACCAAGAGATAGGGCTGGTCTCCCAGCGTGAGCCGAGGCCCCGGGCCTGCATCCTATGTCTGCTTCCCCCCGCAGTGCCCGTTCATCGATGACTACATCCTGGCCCTGCACAGGAAGATCAAGAATGAGGCCGTGGTGTTTCCCAAGGAGTGAGTTGTCTGTCAGGGGACTCCCGTCCCCCCCGGGGAGGCGTGTCTGAGTTTTGGCATCAGAGCTTTTGCCCTTTCAGGGCCCCGCCCCAGCGTGCAGATCTGGACGGGGGGTGCTGTTCCTGGGAGGGGCCCCTGAGCAGATGGAGGGGTGGGACCGTGCAGCTGGGTCTCTGAGACATCTGGGTAGGATCTCATTGCACAGATGGGAACTCTGAGGCCAGGAGCTGGGCAGGGATGACCCCAAGTCACACATTCACACTGCTCCTTCACTCAAGGCCTCCATGGCATCAATGGCATCAACCCCACGCAGACCCTGGACCCATGGGGAAACTCCACCTTCCCCACGTGGGAGAGGAGGGCTTCAAGAGGCCAGTGTGCACCCCCATTTCACAGATGGAAAAGTGGAGGATCCAGAGGAGAGTTATCAGTGGGTCTGGGATTTAAAGCCACTTCCTCTTCCCTGCCCCTTCCTTTGTGACTAAGGCCTCTGAGCCCAGAGGGACTGTTTGGAGAGGCCTCCCTGCTCATCCATGGTTCCTCTGGTTATGATGTTGGCTACTGTGGCAGCCAGCCTGAGCCCCCGGCTCCTCATTTTTCAGGGCCCTTTTCCCATCTGTTCTAAGTGTCCAGGGTAGGTCAGAAACCAACCTGGGAGTTGTCCTCAGTGACTCCTGCCCCCTTGCACCCACTTCCTCTCTGGTCCCCAAGCCCTATTGAGTCCACCTTGTACGTATCTCTTGGCTCCATTGCCACCTGCGCCCCTGCCTAGTTCAGGCCTCAGCCTTATCCTACCTCCTCTCTGGCCTGCCTGCTGCCAGCCTCCCTCCAGTCCAGCCACCACAATCAGGCCGGGCTGACCCTGATAAAGCTCAACACATCTCACCATATCTCCGGCTTAAAGTTTTTCCAAGGCTTCCAAAGCCCACAGGAAGAGGCCACACCCTGGCCCTGGCC
Source organism: Ceratotherium simum simum (assembly GCF_057802395.1). Lineage (NCBI taxonomy): Eukaryota > Metazoa > Chordata > Mammalia > Perissodactyla > Rhinocerotidae > Ceratotherium > Ceratotherium simum. The sequence continues at coordinate 14,036,168 of NC_141915.1, forward strand.
TTCCAGGACCCCTGGGGTCTGCCGCCACATCGCCCCCTGCCCCGCAGCACTAGCCAACTGGATTTCGTCCCTCTCCTGTAATTGCCTGTCTCTGTGCCCTTCCTCCTGCTGTATCCCCTGCCAGAGATAGCTTTCTCCCTGTTTAAATGAAAAGGGACTAAGTATCTAGGAGAGCAGAGAGAGCCAAGGTCAATAGTCCCCAGAGTGGGTTCCTTCTTCCCAGGCTCTGAGGGACGGGCTCCCCAAGAATGTTGGTAGCAAAGAAGCCTGGAGTTTGGGCAGAGACAGTCCAGGCTGACGTGGGGCTGAGATGTGGTCCCCCTCCCCCGAGTCTCTTCTCCCTGCTGTCACTCTTCTGGGTGGCAGTGTGCCAACTCGCTAACCTCTCTGGGCCTCGGTTTCCTCCTCCGTCAAATGAGAATCTTCCCTGGCCACCTCCCAGGCGGAGGACAGAACAAGATGGCGAGTGGGAGGGAAGGCCCCTGGTGTCCCATAAAGCAACTCTTCTCACATTATCCCCACCATCTCTGCCACCCGAGGGGGTCCAGCACCCATGGAACTCCATTTGTTTGTGCCCTCTGCCCCCTGAGGGAGACTGCTTCACTTTCTACTCAGGCAAGAAGGATATCCATATACTTGTTCTGAAACCCTCTCCTTCCGCCCTCGTACTTTGGGGGTGTCCCTCCTGCTCTCTGAGAAATGAGGGTCAGGTGTTTCTCTGCCCTGGTGTGCGCTACTCAGGGAACCCCAATTAGCAGCGTGTGGGTGGAGAGGTGGGAAGGGAAGGATCATCAACTGTTTCTCCTGCATCTCCTTCCTTTCCCCTCTTTAGGCCAAAGGTCAGTGAGGAGCTCAAGGACCTAATCCTGAAGATGCTAGACAAGAATCCTGAAACGAGAATTGGGGTGCCAGATATCAAGGTTGGGGAATCAGAGGTCTTGGGCTGGGCTGGGCTGGGACACAGCAAACAGGCCTCAGTTTCCCCTTCTGGAGAGCCTTACACTGGGACATATGTGTATTGGGTTTGGGTTTGGGGTTTGTGGGCATTGGACCCCCTCAAGGCGACTGCTAGCAGAGTGTCCCGGGGTCCCTTGCTGGCGGGCTGTCTGCCTGTGGCCCTGACCCCTCCCCGCCCTCCTGACTCCACAGTTGCACCCTTGGGTGACCAAAAATGGGGAGGAGCCCCTTCCCTCAGAGGAGGAGCACTGCAGCGTGGTGGAGGTGACTGAGGAGGAGGTGAAGAACTCGATCAAGCTCATCCCCAGCTGGACCACGGTGGTAAGAGGGTGAGGGGCAGAAGGCTCCCTTGTCCTGGGAGGGCCTGGCCGTTGCCTGAGATTTGCTCTGTGCTGGGCCCTGTCAGGGGACGGAGGGCCGCCTGGTTTGCCAGCCCCGATGCTGGGCCACGGGGGCCACTGTTCTGCTGGAGGCCCATGGGGAAAGAGGTCGCATCATTCAGCCACGTGGTAGGGAGACCAGGAGGCTTGGTGAGAAGAGTGAATGGTGTAAAGAAATATCCTGCCCTCATGGATGTCAACACTCACTGTGGCTGAGGAAGCGTTCCTTCCTTCCTAGTGTTTATTGAACTTCTGCTGTGTTCCAAGTGCTGTACTGGGTGCCAAGGAGAGGAGTGGAAAGGCCTAGGAAGCCTTTGAATTGGAGAAGGGGCCCCAGAGCCCCTACATTAGTTAGACTCCATCTGTACACTCCCTTCATTTTCCTCTCACACTTTCGTTTTTCTCATCTTCCTCTGGACATGTTCCACGTTAACAGTTGGAAGTCATTAATGTAGTCCCTGATGGCCATTTGGCGTTTTTTTGAGGACACTGAGAGCCACGGCCTGCCCTGCACTGAGGTATCACAGCGAGTCAGGGTAAGCACAAGGGCAGGAGAGAGAGCTGGGCCCGTGCTGTGGGAGGCTCTGGCCCGTGCACTTCATCTCTCCCTGCTAGGGCCAGCCAGCTGAAGTCCTGCCTGATCCTGTGCTCTACAGAGCTCCAGGGCTCTGTGGGGTCCCTGAACCTGCCAGCTCCCACAGAGTCCCTCCTGCCACTTCCCGTCATATCTCTCCTGAACCACTGGAGTGGCCTGCACCCTCACTCCCACTATAGTTAATGCTTAACTCAGCAGCCAGGGTGCTCCTGCTGACCCGATCATGTCACTTCTCAGCTCAGACCCTGCTCACTCAGGCTCCCGTGTCACTCAGAGTAAGAGCCACTGACTGCCCTGCAAGACCCTGCACAGCCTGCCTGCCCCCATTTCCCTCCGCCCCCCTCATGTCCTCTCCTCCCTCCGTTCGCTTGGCTCCAACCACGTGCCCCGTAAGCTGCTGCCCCAGCACATTTGAACTTATCTTCCCTCCACCTGGGATGTTCCTGCCCAGATGTCTGCAGGGCTCGCTTCCTCACTCCTTTAGGTCTATACTCCAAAGTCATCTTCTCAGGGAGAAGCGAGCCTTCCTGGCCCCTTACCTACAATTCCAGCCTCCCCTTTGTCACACCTTATCCCCCTTCCTTTTTTTGTCTTTCTGCTTAGCCCTTACCACTAACTAACATTTTATATATTTTACTGACTTGTCTTATTTATTGCCTGACCCCCCAACTAGAATATACGCTCCATGAAGCAAGAACTTTTGCCTCAGTGTGGCCCCTGCACTTAGAATAGTGTCTGGCATACGGTGGGCGCCCAGTAAATAGTCGTTGATTGAATGAATGGATGAATGAATGAATGAACAAGTGAATGCACCCCTGGTGCTGTGCGTGCGGAGTCGGTGAGTTTGTGTGTGTGTGGCCAGGGGCATGGGACTGTCCTTGTTGTGGGAGGGGGGACAGTCAGAGAGCCAGGGTGCAGCAGCCTCCCCTCCTCCCAGCATCTCCCCCAGGCCATGCGCAGCTTCCTCTCCCACTGCCTGGCACAGCCTGGCACAGCCTCGCCTCCACTCCATCCTGCCCCTTCAGTGCACTCTGCATGCCCTCAGGATAAAGGGGGCCCCGCTTTCCGCCTGGCCTTCCAGACCCTTCACGGTCTGCTCCTGGCCTCTGTGCACCAGTGCACCGGGCCCCTCACCATCCCCGGAATTCACCCTCAGCCATCACCCTCCCCCCACTCTTGCCATTTCCTCTGCTTGGAAGATTCTTCCTTTCTCTGTCTATTGAAGGGCAGCCTCAGCTGGGCCCACCCAGCAGCTGCTCCCTCAGGGAGTCAGAGTGGAGGCTGCCAGTGTGTCTGGGAGCCTGGGGACTTGCATCCCTCACGCTGGCATGTCCTCCCCAGATCCTGGTTAAGTCCATGCTGAGAAAGCGTTCCTTTGGGAACCCGTTTGAACCCCAAGCACGGAGGGAAGAGCGATCCATGTCTGCACCGGGAAGCTTACTATCGTAAGTACTGGTGGGCGGGGGCCTGCAGGGTGCTCCCTGGGCTGGGGTGGGGACTGTGGCACGCCCCTACCCCCCCACTCTCACTGCCTTCGGGCTGTACAGGCTGAGCCCAGAGCCTGGGGCCTCGGCCAGGTCTCAGAGTAGGGCCCTGTTTGCACCTCTGTTCTCAGCCCATGGCAGCCCGGTAGAGGTTTGTGCAGACAGGCCTTACATCTGTGGAGGGAGGGGCACTTCTGCTGACTCTTCCCGGAGTGTTAGCTGCTTTCTCCAGTGGCCCGTGCTACCTCAGCCATTGCTGAGGCCGTGTGCTCAGTCAGCACTTTGTAAATGCTTGTCCAGCAAGTCAGTGTGGACAGGCTGGCTGATGGGGCCAGGTAAGAGGAACCCCGTTTGCTGAAGGCCCCCCACTGGGAACCAGGCATGCGCATTCAACACCTCCTAGGAGAGGTCAAAAAAGCAATTCCCCAAACCTCTGTCAGCCTCGTCCCCAGCTTTTCCACCTTCTTCACCTAAAATAAAAGTCAGTTTGGGATGCCAACAAAGCCTGCTGGAGTTTGTGCACAGCCCTGCAGAGAAAACCGGTGCAGGCGGGGATCCTGGTCCAGAGTGTGGTCCTGGGATGCTGGCGCCCTCCTCTGGCCTCTGCAGGGAGCTGCGGGGAGGATGGGTTGGGCCCTGGTCCGCTGTGTGGAGGAGGCGGGCTCCCCACAGGGAGTGCTGGACGTTGTCCAGTTACCTCGGCCTCTCAGGAAGGAGTAGTTTCTCTTGTGCCATCCAGGGGCCCAGATGTTGGTTTTGTGTGAGTTCACCCTCTCATAAGTGGGCCCTTCAGAAGTGTGGACAAGCTGGCGTCTGTTCCCTGCCAGAGGTTGCTTGTAGTCAGGGATGTCCATATGCCAACCTCTTGCCCTCCTCTTGACAAACTTCCTGGCCAGTGGGGGGTGAGGGGTGGGGCCTGGGAGAGGCTTACTTCCCATTCCCTGTCTCTTCAGTGAGGTGGCCAGGGCTGGGGGAGGGCGTTCCCTCGGCTCCTCTTGGTCTGCAGGCCTCGATGCTGGAATTGGGCTTAGTGTAGGGGATCACGTAGCATCCAAACGGAGCCACCTCTGAGAGTGAAAGAGGAAGCTATGACTATGCCAGGACAACAGGCATAACCAGAACCATGACCAGCAAACTGGGACATCTGGTCACTGTAGCTCAGCGCCTGTGACTCAGCACCCCCTAGTGGTGCCCCTAGTGGTGGGACAGGCCAGTCACAGGCAGAAGACGCATCGGCACCCAGCCCACGCCTGGCAGGGGGCTGGGCGCTAGGAATACAACTGAGCAAGGCGGTCATTGTCCCTCTATGGACATGTCAGTGGGGGGACAGGCCAGTTTCCTCATCTGGACTGTGAGAGGATTGGGCGTCATACTTTCAAGCTATAAAATTCTATAATTCTGTGACCCAAGTTGAATTTTGAAAAGCAGGTTTTACCTCGTCATGGAGTCCCAACATTTGTCCTCGATAGAATCTGTTTTTTTATGCTTTGGGGTAGTTGTTGAAACTCTAAAATAGGGTTAAATGCAATTGATCCTTTTTTAGGATATCAAAACCCATTCATTGGTCATTTTAAAAAGAAGGGTTGTAGGGGAAAAATCTGATACAGGAGTCTGTTGAATATGTGACAGAATCCCAAGACTGGTCGGTAGACTCTGCCCTGTGAGCAAGGCAGAGAAAATGCAAAACCAAAGCCCCTTTGCCCGGGACTGTGGGGGCCCATCTAGGCCAGCAGGGCAGGCCTGTGGCCTGGCTGGTACTCAAGGACGTGGGGAGGTTGTCTGGGTCAGATCATGAGAGGCTCCGGAAGCCAGGCTGGGAAGTCTGGACTTCATCTCCAGGCAATAGGGAGCTATGGAGGGTTGTGGGCTGACACCAGGGGTGGGGAGACCAGCAGGGGCCCACATTGCAGGGGGCGGCCGTGAGGGGAGCTTGGGGAAGTGGATGAGGGGGGATTTGAGAGCTTGTGGGTACGGACGCCTGTGTGAGTGTGTGTGAGGGTGTCCTCCTGAGTGCATGTTCTGACTCCGGAGGTCCCTCTGCCCCTGGTGTCCCCTGAACAGGAAAGACGGGTGTGGCGAAGGGGGCAAGAGCCCGGAGCTCCCCGGCGTCCAAGAAGATGAGGCTGCGTCCTGAGCCCCTGCATGCGCCCAGGGCCGCCCAGCAGCACGCTCATCCCGCGCCTCCAAAGGCCTGCTGCCCTCATGCCGACGGCCGCCCCTGCGGGCAGGGGGCTGGGGACTGTGGCCTCTCTCCTGGCCCCCCTCCCCCTGTCGTGCAGCATGACCTCTGCGCGCATGTCCAGGGACAGGATTGGAACGTGTGTCATCTGGGGTTTGGAGGCCAGGGCTCCCAAAGGCCTGTCTCTGAGGCCTGGCTCTCCCTGGCGGGACCCATCCTGTGGCGAAGTTAGGTGCCTGTGGTGCCTTAGAAACCCCACCTGCTGGTTGGCAAGGCCCCGGGGGCAGGAGGCAGGAAACCAAGATAGCAGGTGGAGGCCTGGCTTCCCACCACTGCAGAGACCTCCCGCTGGGGGCCGGGCGGGCCTGGCTCAGCTGCCAAACGCACATGGAGGGGTGGACCCTGCCCACCACAGGGGGTGCTGCCAGAGCTCTCATCTACCGAGAATGCTGATATGGAGGCTCTGAGCCCTTGATGGGTATTCCTGGGCCTCGCTGGGACGGGGCCAGTATTGGAGAATTCAGATTCCTTTTTTGTTGTCTTTTACTTTTGTTTTTAACTTGGGGGGGTGGGTGCAAAGCCCTGCTTGGCAACTTCTAACCAGCTCTCCTAACAGCTTTGGGTGGTTCCAGCACACCTCACCATTATTTGGAGCCCGGGAGGCCTAGACTGACCTTCCTGGATTGTGATTCATGCTCGGCACTAGCCAGAGAATGGGCTGAACTGAAGCTCTGAGCAGAGGCCTGAACCGGGAGCACCACACCTCCCTGCCCATCTCCCTCCCCCCCTTCATGGCTCTCCACAGCCGTGGCTGCACAGAGACACCAGGGGCTGCCAGTGACCGAGGGCCCGGGCCTCACAGGGCTGTGGTCTTGCAGATGTTGAAGTGACTGGAATCCAATCTCCGATCCTACGCTGGCCTACCCATCTGGCCCCAGAAGCTGCCTTCATGTTCCTACGAGGAAGGACTAACCGCCCAGGTTGGAGGCAGTGCCAGAAGCAGGACCCTGGTGGGGTGTGCCTGCTGGCAGGCGGCCACAGGGAGGTGGGCCTCCGGCCACTGCCTCCCCCAAGGGCTGTCGCCATTTGGCCTGCTCAGAGTGGGAGCGCTGGAGCACGCGTATCGACCCAGCCGTGCTGGAGCAGACTTCACCTCCTCTCCGGGACCAGTACCTGGCTGGCTGGTTTGCTGTTTACTGACCAAATACTCAAGAGATTGACCCCAAAGGAAAATAAAGCAGGACTCAGTTACCTCCCCTGAAAAGATGGGCAAAACAAGGGATTTCAGTCGCCTGTGTGGGTTTCATATTGCAGGAGGACTTGTGTTGAGAAGGAAAGGGAGGCTGGCTGGAGGAGCACCCTTGTCCTGCGCATCTCTGTGCCTGTGGGTGTACATCGCGCCTCCGCACACACACGCGTGTGCGTGCCCATCTGCTGCACACAGCACACTCGCATGTCTTGCACTGGCACATGCATCTGTAATATAGTTTCTATGTCTATTTAAGGCTATGAGCAGAATGCGGCCCGTTGTCAATGGGTCCACACTTCTCCCTGGCTCCTCTGCACTAAGGCGTTGTAACCCAGGGCTTAAGGATAATTCGGTACTGTTTTTAAGAACACTTTTATAGAGTTCATGGGAGGCCGATGACAGATCTGCACGTTTTTCTTGAGCATCTCTGCACTGGGGCCTGTAGGGTGGGGGTTTCAGGAGGCTGCTTTGATTAGACCTGCCCTCACAGAGCTCAGAGGTGGGCCCAGCTTTACTGCCTGTGTTAGAGCCCGGATGGGGTGCTCACCCCATCGCTGAGGGTTTTGGTTGGCGTCATTGTTCTTGAATGTAGCACAAGTGATGAGGAAACTCCATAAGAGTGTTTTAAAAATTAACTTCCCAGGAAGTGAGTTAAAAACAATAAAAGCCCTTTCTTGAGTTAAAAAAAATTTTTTTTATGTGTACATTTTCTGTATCTGGCTGTGTGTTCTTTCTCACCAGCTGGACCAGCTGGCTTTTCTAGCTTTCCTGGAAGGGTCTGAGCAGGACAGTAGTGGGAGGAGCTGGGGGGTGGGGTGGGAGAGTGAGCGGGAGGGAGGGAGGGAGAGAGAACGGCTGGCTCTGGAGGGCGAGGAGCCAGTCTAGGATGTTGCTCAGTCTCCTGGGCAGGTCCCATGGCCCCTCCTTGAAAAGAACAGGATGTTTGGGGGCCGGTGGCCTGCCCATGAGGATACCCTGCCTGTTTCACAAGGGCCCAGGGAGGCCGATGTCTGGTCCTTGGGAGCTGTCACCACTCCTCATGGGGTGAGGTCCCAGTGGAGCCTCACAGGAGTCCCTGTGACACGGGCCCAGTGTCCTCCTTGTGCCCCCTTGGTCTTGGACACTGGTATGGGCTTTTTGGACCCTGTAGCGTCCTGCTCGTAGTAGGGCCCTCCATGGCCAAGATAAAAATAGTCCTCATTGAGGTCAGGCAGCCTTGAGCTTGAATCGAAGCTTTGCCATTTAATAGCTGTGTGACCTTTGGTAAGTCATTGGAGAAGTCTCGGTTTCCTTATCAGTAGAATGCAGATAATATCAGCTTCTCCTCAGGGGGTTCTTGTGAGGTTAAATGAAGTCCTCATGCCAAGCATCTGACACAGTGCTTGGTGCATGGTAAGTACTCAGCAAGTGAGATCCTTAGAAGAAAAACAAGAACTTTCTGCCTCTGGGGCTGCCTGGAACCAGCCTTAGACGCCACGGGCTCAGCACGTCCTGCATGATTGGTATTTGCCCATCTGTGGAGCTCCCAGCTGGGTGAAACTGGAAAACAACCAGAAGGAGACTGAGCCAGAGGCTGCCCTGCATGGTGATCAGTTTTTCCATCTGAGAAATGGAGACCAAATTCACTCCTGCTGTTTCCTGGGCATCCTGTTGTGTTTTGGATCCCACTACCATCTCACTTCCTCACTGGTCTCCTGGCCTTGGTCCTCAGCCCTCTAATCCATCCTCTTACCAGCTGCCAGAGTGATCTCTGGGCACCCACCTGACCATTCCCACCCCTCTCAGAACCCTTCCGTGCTCCCTACAGTGCTCAGCCTGGCGTTCAAGGCCGTGGCCATCAGCCTCACTGGCCTCTCTGGATGATCCCCTGACCCATGCCCCAACCACCCCACTCCATTCATTCCCCTTCCCCGTGGCTCTTCAGGCCCACGCACTCCTCCAGGACACTGCCTTCTCCTACTCCTGCCTCTGCTTGTCAAAGTCGGCCCCCTTCTCCAAGACCTATTCTGTAGTCAGAAAAATCCCCAGGCTGGTTCATCCCAGGTGTTGGTCACTAAACCTCGGGCCTAGGTCTGACAGGCCAGATCATCATGCATAAGAGCTTTGAGTAGGACCACAGGTGCATGATGTCATTTGCCCAAGAGGACAACCACTCTAGGAGGCACTGTGGTAGAAAAACTGAGGCCCAGGGAACAGTGACTCACTCGGAGTCACACAGCGAGTCAGAGAAGAGCCAGGCCAGAGCCAAGGTCTCCTGCCCACGCAGTTTACCCAGGTTTTCCCACACCAGCTTCCGGGAAAACGGAGAGCCCTACCCACGGGGAAGGGCATCTGGGAAAATCAGAGAGGGAGGCTGCACTTCCAGACCTAACCACACGGGAGAGCTGGCCCAGGCCAGAAGCATCCAGCAGAAGGCTAGGGGCAGTCCAAGGTTAGCCCTGGGAGGTCCTGATTCCCTGCAGAGAACATCTTTGGACTCTGGATCCCACAGGCACTTTGCCTGGTCTCTGATCCCCCCAAGCCCTTTCATCCTATATGATCTCAGCCTTGGGGAGAGAAGGGAGAGTTGGTCAGGGCCACTGAGGGTTCCAATTTTCTCAGGGAGACACCCAGACACATACTGGGACCCCTATGAACACCTCACAGGTTACGGAGTTACCCCCCACCTCCACCCCTACCCCCACTCCCAACAGGCCGGTACACCCACACAGCCTCCGTTCAGGCAGACAAGCAAGCCTGTCTCTGGGGCTGCCTCCTGAGCCACTGGGACTCTGCCAAGGGAGGCCAGGGGAGCCATGCAGAGGGTGGTAGTGGGCCCTGGGGGTCAACTGAAGCCCAGGAGGAGACCAGGAGGGTCTGGGGAGGGGCCCATTGGCTGTCTCACCTGCAAAACAGAGCTCTACCCTACAAGGACTACCTGCACTGCTCCAGCCTCCTGCTGGACTGAGTGTCCATGCCTTAAAGGACCATCTCCTGCCCCCGATCTCCTCCCTCATACACACACAGACCTGGCTCTGCCTTCTGGTTCTCAGACACATCCATGTCTCCAGCTAGGAGGAGCCACCAAATAAAGTCTGGGTCCTTTCTCTCCAGGGCAGCTGCCAGTCCCCATCCAGGTTGGGCTGACCAGTTTGTCATTAGCCCATCCCAGCTTTGTGGTCAGCCTCTCTGCCCTCCCCACTGCCTAGGCCCCCGCCATCTTAGTCACCATTGCCAGGAAGCATTCCCTGGTCCACAGCCTCAGAAGCACTCTTGGCATGTGGTCTAGAGTCTGGTTCATCTCCTACAAGACTAGAACCAGGGCCCAGGAATTGCAACCTACCCACTGGCTAGGTCACTTTCACAACTTATATCTGCTCACTCACTGTTCCACCATGATGCAGACCATGCGAAGAGCGTCTCTCAAGTGAATCACAAGAATGAGGCTGTCCCTCTGATCCCTAGTAAGCCCCTTCTCTGGCCCGTATATCTCTGGCCTTTTCTGGTCTTCTGTTCCTGCTCCTCAGGCTTCAAACTAGCTCAGGCCTCCCCTGTAGCTATAACCCAGATTTCCAGTCCCTCCCGCCTTCTCTTTCAGACGCCCTTTGCACGGGTTGTTATTGAGCGGCTCACTCTGTCCCATCGCCTGCAGAACGGGTCGCTGTTTGTCCTAGCCATGGTCCATGCAATTGGCTGATGCTCTCTGCATTGAGAGCCCTTTGACCCCCCAGCCCTTTGGTTTCCCCCAGACCCTCCCCCTGTGGCCTAGACCCAGGTCTACACTGAAGGAATAAACCAGAACAATGGGGATCTGCAACATATGAAGGGGATGGTTAAACATTCCCCTAGAGTCCAGGGGACCATCCCCAAGCTGCTGGAGCTTTCACAGGAGGGAACCCCCTTGCCCTCTGGTGCTCTCCTCTCCTTCTTACAGGCAATCTGTGCCAGCATCCACCCACTTCCGGGGGAAACCCACCCCAAAGCGGAGAGAGGGCTCCCTGCTGTGGTCCTCTGCTTCCCATTCCCAATTCAGTATCAATCCAGCTACATGCTAGAATCCCTAAAGCTAGGGAGCTTTAAACACGTCCTGATGCCTGGGCTCCACCCTTGGAGATTCTGACTTAATTAGTCTGGGATGTAGTCTGGGTGTCAGGAGTTTTCTTTTTTCAATTAATAGACTTTATTTTTTGAAAGAGTTTTAGGTTTACAGAAAAATTGAGTGGAAAGTACAGACTTCCCATATACCTTCTCAACCCCCTCTTCTGCCCTCCAGTTTCCTCTATTAGTAACATTTTGCCTTAGTGTGGTGCATTTGTTACAACCGATGAGATACTATTGATACATTATTGGTAACCAAAGTCCATAGTTTACTTTAGGGTTCACTCTGTGTTGTACATTCTGTAAGTTTTGACAAATGTATAATGTCATGTATTCACCATTACAGTGTCATACAGAATCGTTTCACTGCCCTAAGAATCCTCTGTGTTCCACTCGTCCATGCCATCCTTCCCTCACCCCTACCTCCTCCCCCAACTCACATTCCCTCCACCCCTACCCCCACTTCTGCTCCCCCGACTCCTACTCCCCCACCCCCCAACCTCTGGCAACTACTGATCTTTTTACTGTCTCCATAGTCTTGCCTTTTCCAGAATGTCATATAGTTGGAATCATACAGTATGTACTCTTTTCAGCTTTCTAGGTGATTTAAAAAATTTTTTATTATTTGTAAAATTGAAATATAATTGACGTATAACATTGTATAAGTTTAAGGTAGGCGTATTGATTTGATACATTTATATTGCAATATGATCGCCATTTAGCATTAGCCAGCACCTGTGTCTCCTCACATAATTATCATTTTTTTTAGTGGTGGGAGCAATTAAGATCTAGTTTCTTAGCAAGTTTAATGTTTATAATACAGTTTTGTTGTCTATAATCACTGTACTGTGTGTTAAATCTCCAGGACTTGTTTATCTACTAGTTGCAAGTATGTACCCTTACCTAGGTGATTTTAATGAACACTGAGTGTTGACATGAATAGCCCTGGTCTAGAATTTGGTAAAGGGGGGTGGTAGATCTGGTGTTCCATATTTCTAAACCTAATGTGGGCAAAAGTCTCATTTCCTTTTGCTATGTGCATCCATCCATCCATCCATCCATTCATCCATCCATCCATCCAAGCATCTGATATTTGTCCAGGGTCTTCTATAACCAGGCACTGAGTTAGACACTAAGCCAAATCAACACTGTTTCTGCTCTCATGGCTCTCACAGTCCATGGCAGACAACAGACATTAATCAAGTTGCCATGCACGTGTGTAGATGATTTTGAACTGATCTGAGCGCCCTGTAGGAAAGGCTCATGGTAGTGGCTCTCTGAGAGTAGTGGGGAGGCTTCCCAGAGGAAGGGAGTCTCCAGATAACATCTGAAATTGAGGAAGAACTAGCTAGGCCAAAGGGGAGGAAAGAGAGCTCCAAGCAGCGAGATCAGCTTGTGCAAGGGCCCTGTGGTAGGATGGAGCATGGTGCTTCCAAGGACTGAAGTAGTTATGGTGGGACTGAGGGGGAGAGCAGTGCAAGGTGAGGCTGGAAAGGAGGGCAGGGTTGGATAATGTGCTGAAAAGATCACTCTGGCTACAGTGTAGAGGAGGGATGGGAGTGGAGGAACCAGGAAAACAGAGAAACCAGGGAGGAGGCACTGCAGTGTCCAGAAAAGAGATGATATGATGGTGGCTGGGATGGAAAGAAGCAGATGGGCATGAGGGATATGTAGGAGGCCAGACTGACAAGACTATGTGTGGCCTGGCTATGGGGGTGGGAGAGGAATGTGTTGAGGGTGGCTCCTAGCTTCCAGGCTTGCACACCTGGATTGACTATCGTGCTGATCAGGGCGGTAGGGAACGCAGGAATGGACCTGGCTCGGAAGGGAGGATCCTGAGTCTTAGGCAAGTTGAGTCTGAGGTGCCTTGGGACATTCAAGGGAAGATGTCCGGTAGGCAGTAGTACATGTGGGTCTGGAGCTCAGAGGAGAGGGGACAACTGGAGATGCAGACGTGGGGATCCTCAGGGCGTGGATGGCAGTGGGATTGGAAGCCATGCGTGTGATGAGACGGCCTATGGAATGAGCATGGGGCGAGAAGAAAGAGGGTCCAAGATTGAGCCCTGGGGAACTGTTCATGTTGGGGGAAGAGGAAGAACCTGAAAAGGCACTGGAAGAGGAGCAGCCTGGGAGCGAAAGGAAAACCAAGTGTGGTATTATAACGGAAGAGTGTGTGTGGTTTCAAGAACTAGGGAGTGAACCTCAGTGTCTGTGATGCTGAGTGGTCAAGTCAGACGGAGAAAGTGAGGGAAATAGTCCTTCCAAGAATTTAGCTGTGTAGGGGGTGAGGGCATGGATACAACTCCCCCACCAGCATCAGCTGCCTCATGACCTTTCCTTTAACTGTGGAAACTATTCCTTAACCACGGACCTGCACACGATCCGAGGATAGACATGAACTGGGGGGTGTGGGGTGTGGGGTTGTGTGTGCTCAATTTAAAATTGCATTAAAGAACGTCTCTGCTTGAATCAGCAGGGCATCACCCAGGCCAGCGGACCATGTTACCAGGCCTCAGGTAGCATCTGTTTTTACCTGAGGAGCTTGTATTACCTTTTAATGGCTTCCCTTTGTTACCCCAAGAGAGCTAGGGTTCCATTATTTTTATTCTCCTCTTCTCTGGATGGGAGAGGATGAGAGAAAGAAGAGGGAGTGGCCAATTTCAGTCAAAGAAAAAAAAAAAAAGAATCTTAGAAGACCCTGTTACTATCCTCCCTTGTCCCCTAGCCTCTATCTTCACAAACCGCTCAAAAGAATTGTCCACACTGCCTCAAATTCCACCACTAATCTACCTTCCCCTTCATGGACATTGGTCTCCTCAAGGTCACCAACAGCCAACAAACCTCTAGACCCAAGCAAGCTCCACTGTGAACTTGCGGCTGCATTGGACGCTGGACCACTTCCTTTGTAAAACTCTCTCTCCAGTCTGTCCTAATGTCCCACTCTCTTGGTTTCTTCTGTTAATAAAAAATTATCCAGATTTTGGAAATAGGGAAAAGAACTCCACGGTGTCCTCTCACTGTAGTGCCAGGGGTTGTCCAACAAGCCTATTCCACCTGGGCATCCCCTGATTCTCCAGGGATGTGTACCTTAGTTGGACTTCTGATTTACTATTGATTAGGGTATTTTATAACTCTGTAAGTGTAGAGGTTAATTTATAGAAAATTCATAATGAGTAAATAATTCGTGTCCAATAGCAATGCAAATATTTTCTGTCTGGTAGAAAAGGGAAACCTAAAGGTTACAGTTTCTTGCCTTGTGGGGCATTAAGCTGTGTTAAGTTCATTTCAGTATTCCTTGGCTGACCAAGTCTATATTCATTCTCAAATGCTCTTTTGAACTAGTCTTAACATCTTACTGATGTCCTCATTCATTAATGAATGAATGAAAGCTTTGACATGTGTTCATTTTATGTTTGAGAGTCATGTTTTTTAACTTCTTTGACAATCCTTCTTTACCACTCCTAATTCTGTGGCCCCACCTCAACAGGCTGCACTGAGGACAGGAAGGGGAGTGGGGGTGAGTTAGGTGACTAAAAAGGGACAGGCACGAAGGCTATCCTGACAGGAGTCTAGGAACCCTGGTGCCTGCCTGGTGCCCTGGCTCGCTCTGGATTCCTAATTCTCCCACCAGCCAGAGCTCCCCCAGGGGGCTGCACTGAATTGCACTGTGCTGAACTGAAGCCTGAATCCTCAAGCAGCAAGGCTCCTGCCCTGCAGGGAGAGGGGCCCGCCCAGCCTTCTCTGCTGGCCTGGTGTCCATAGCTGAGGAGGACTGCTTCCTCCTCTCCCCATCCCCCACCCCCACAGGCCTAGAAAACAAGTATAATGGTGGGGTCTGTGACTGTCACCCAAGGCTGGCCACACCAAGTGTGAACTTTCTTTGAAAGGTTCTTAAAAATTCACGCAAGTGCATTCCATGCATTCAATCCAGTTTTGTAACTACGCTATGTCCCTTTCATCAAGGAAAACCAGCCCTCTAAAGAGCTCTGTCTTGTGTGTCCTGTGATTTAGTCCAAATTTAAGAAAAACTATGATATTCTGTACCCCTTCTGTTGGATCCTGTATCTACATGTAATTATCTCATTTTACCCTTATAACCTCCTTTGCGGGTGGGTATAATTGTCCCATTTTACTGATGAAGGAACTGAGATTCTGAAGGGTTAAGTGGCTTGCCCAAGGTCACACATGGTGTAAGAGGCAGAGGCAGCTGGAAAACCCAGGTGTGTCTGATGCTAATCATGCTCTTCCTTGGTTTGTCATTATTTCTTCTTTCATGGTCAGAGCTCATAGGGCCTCAGAGACCCTAGAGTTCCACCTATGCTCTCCTCAGATGGGAAGACATGCTCAGAACTAGCCCAAGGCAACACAAGGAGGAAGGTGCAAAATCAGGACTCAAAACAAAAACTGACCAGCAGTGCCCACTGGAAGCCTAGAGGACACTACCCCTCTCCCAGCCAGGCTCCTGTTAGGAATGTCTGCAAGAAACCATGCTCAGGAGTCTACTGTGGACCAAGCCCTCCAGAATCAGGAAATTGGGGTTCAAGTTCTGGCCTTTAGGCAGCTCACTACCCTCTTGGAGTCTCAATTTTTGTCCATGTAAAATGCGCCAATTATTGGGAGTCTCAAAAGAGTCAAAGGTTGGCAAGGCAAGTACGTTGTAAACCTACAGACTGCCCAGAGGTGATAGACCAAGGCTCATTCTGGGCTTTAGAGTCAGACTGCCTAGGCTCAGATCCAGGTCTTATCCCTTAAATTGCCTATCACCTTGGTAAATTTCTATGCCTCAGTTTCCTTGTAATAATAGGACCTACTTCACAGGGTTGCTGTAAAGATTCAAGCGCTTGGAACAGTCACTGGCACGTGAGGATCATTCACTAAAGTTAGCTTTTATTACAGGTCTGTTGCTCGAGGCGTAGGACCAAACCGATCTCATTCAGGCCCCGCCCCCTCCAGCAGGCTCCGCCCCCGCCCTCACTCGGTCCCGCCTCCTCCTCACTAGGCCCCGCTCCAGGCGTCCGGGGTTCCTCCCGCCACCAGGGGGCGGCGGCGCTGAAGGGGGCCTTCTAGCCGAAGCAGGCGACGCTCTAGATAGCGGCGGCGGCAGCACTGTGGCCAGTGGCGGCGGCGCTCTAGCCAGCTGGTGTGCGGGGCGGGGTACTCAGTGGTGCGGCCGGCGGGCGGCGATGGCGGCCGTACGGGGCCTGCGAGTGTCGGTGAAGGCGGAGGCCCCGGCGGGGCCGGCCCTGGGGCTCCCGTCGCCTGAGGCGGAGTCCAGTCTGGAGCGTGGCGAGCCGGAGCCCATGGAGGTGGAGGAGGGCGAGCTGGAGCTCGTGCCGGTGCGGCGCTCGCTGAAGGAACTGATCCCGGTACGGGGGGCGAGGGGGAGGTCGCCGAGAGACTGCCCCGCGCCGGAGCGGCCGGAAGGGGAGGCGGCGGGCGCCCGGGCCGGGGGAAGTCAGGAGACGGGAGAGGCGAGCGAGCGCCCGGGGGCGGGGGCCCCGGGCTTGAGGAGAGACGGGGAGCGGGAGAAAGGACGCCGGGGCGTCCGGAAATGGTGTCGAGGGGCTGAGGAGGTGGGGGAGAGCTGGGGGGCAGTTGAGGACACCCCCTCCGCTGCCCCTTGGAGCCAGTCTGTGCGAGGGGTGGGTGAGGAGGGGCGGGGATTGTCTGGGGCTTGAGATAAAGGGGGAGCCCGGGCGGGAACAGAACCAGGAGCGGCCCAGAAGGAGCTGTGGGCAGGCGCCGGCATCCAGGTCTCCCTGCGGGTCCAGCGCTGGTGGGGCTGTGTCTGTTAAACATTGCATTGGCGGTTTCTCTTGGGAGGGCTGGACTTGTCAGCAGCAGAAACTCGGTGTTTCTGTGGTGACTCGAGGGTCGTCTTGTCCCCGCGCAGCTCCACTGCTGTGTGGCACCTACGCCGGGGGCCCCAGCATCTGACCCTTAATGAAACCAAAACAGCAGCGAACCGGCAGTGGTGCTTGGTCCGTCTCTTATCACAATGGGATGGTGAGAGGTGTTTTGCTTGTGGTTTGGTGGTCCTCTGTCCGGTTCTTAGGGCTGGTCTCAGGCCTCCATGGCTCCTCTCATTTACTTAATTTCTCGCCCAACACGAACGACTTTTTACTGCATGTCAGCAAGTCTTGCTTTTAGACTGAAATTATGAAAAAAGGTGAAGGTAGGATCACAAATGATATACAGAGATAGCAAAGGATAATGACTCTGGTGACAACAATTAACGTAGTGGCGTTTTACCATTTACCACATTAGATCATTTAAATGTCACTGCACTTGTGAAGTAGACATTATCATCTCTTTATTCATTCAGTTCAGTATGCATTTGTTGCATCCCCCACTGTGTGCCAGGCACAGCCCCAAGCACTTGGTCAAGATCAGACTCCCTCCTGGAGTTTATGTTTCAGCTGGGGGACACAAGGAAAAAAATAATTTCCCATAGTGATAAGTGCTATGAAGAAAACGAAACATGTTAATGAGATTGAGAATGTAGAAGTCAGGGAGGGTGTGCAGAGCAGGAAGCCGAATGGGATAGGATGGTCAGGGAAGTCCTCTGAAATAGTGACATTTAAGCTGAACCCTAAAGGACAAACAGGAGCCAACCGTGTGCAGGTTTGGAAGAGAGTGGTCCCGGCAGGGGCAACAGTAAGCCCAAAGGCTCTGAGATGGGAACAAGATTGTTTTGTTGGAGAAACGGAAAGTTCTGGAGTGCAAATGGGAGAGCAGTAAAAGAGGTCAGGAAGGTAGGCAGACACCACAGAGGAGACGTAGGCCCAGAGAGGCCAAAGGAATTGTACGGTGTCGTGTAATCACTGAACCTCAGAGCTGCCACTCGAGTCCTCGGCTTCCCAGTCCCATCTTTTCACAGCCCTGTACTGTGTTTTCCCCAGGAGGTCTAGGTGAGTCTGGACTTGCTGCATTTTGGTGAAGACTTGTGCTCCACCTGGTGGCCCAGCATGATGAGTTTGTTCAGTCTGGGCTGGGGAGACAAATGACCGTGCCTCATCCCAGACATTTTTCGTGGAAGCCTTTAGATTTTCATTTACATGGACACCTTTAGTAGATGGAATTACTTAAGGTTTTGGACAGGCTCTGATCTAGGAAAGACTTCTCGTTAGAGAGGTGGATTGCTACCATGGAGTCACTGAGACAGGCTTCCTTGTAATAAGAGGTTGTCAGGGTGGGGGAAGGATTGCTGAAAAGAATGACTATCCAAAAGGAATCGGTTGTCAGGCTGTCTTTTATCAAGTTTTTCCTCAGTTGCCATCAGCATTTCTTACCCTTCCCCCTCGTGTTAGGACACAAGCAGAAGATATGAAAACAAGGCTGGCAGCTTCATCACTGGAATCGATGTCACCTCCAAGGTAAGACAGACCATGATTTATTTATTCGTTTTGATAAGCAGGTGAACTTAATGAACTTGGTCCTAAGACTTGTAGAACAGCAATTATTCTTTACCTCCTTTTTTCTTTTGTTGCTGGATTAAAAAATTTTTATTTAATTTAAATTTCTTTTTACACAATGATGCTCTCATGCATCCTGAAAATATCCGGGCAGCATTTGTATGTTCTCACATCCATGAAAAGATAAAATAACCCTACCTAGATGCCTGTGCTTAACCACATCCAAGAGAAAGTTCTGCACTGGGAATGCTTTTTTTATGCTATGTCCGTTATTTAAAAATGTGTATGCTGTTTCCACGTAAATGAAACAAAACATGAAAAATGCCTGGCACATAGTAGGCCTTTAGTAAATGTCTTTATTCCTCACTGGTTGCAGGCTTTCAAAAATAGGATTTCCTAATTGTGTGGCTGTCTAAACTTTGAAGGCCAAGTCAGCTGAATTATTCTCAGTACCTAGGAGTATTGCCTTTTATCTAGTGATTGCTATTACTAGATTACCAGCTTCATTGTAACTCCTCACAGAGCCAAACCTATAATTTTCCTTATTATGAACAGTTAATACACATTTGTTGTTTTAATTGGTGATATGCAACTTAGACATTCTTTTCAATTTTAATGTGTGCATTTAAATTCGGAACAGAATTTGAATTATAAGTCTGAATAATAGTACTATATTACTATATTAGATGTGTGGAAGCAAAAATAAAAGTAAATATGTCATGCTTACCTTTTTTGTATTTTATCTGGGTCTCAATTTGTCTCAGATTTCTTAAAGGCCAAAAGAAAGAACTGATCATCTTTTAGACAGACAAGAAAATAGAATAAATTGAAGATGTTTTCTTCTTGTAATTGAAAAAGAAGTAGACTCTGTACAGCTTGCCATTGTATAAAACAAATTTATGGGAGAAGGGGTGGTAGCCCTAGAATTGGTACTTAAGTGGTTACTAAAGGAAGGTAGATTAGTTGTTTGCACTGGGAAGACTTCAGTGAAGAAAATTAGCATAGCTATTGGGAAATAACAGAAGTGTTGCTGCTTTACCAATCCCCACAAGCTTTCTATACTCAGACCTTCAATTAGTGTGGCAAAGTCAGTATACAATTAGGGAAGGGTTCCTAAGAGCCATCAGAAACCCACAGTCAGACCTGGGTTTATTTTAGTTTTTGGAAAAAAACTTACAAAGCTGATTACTTTGTTTTTCAGTGAAGCGTCAATGCTTCTTGTCACTTAAAGATGAAAACTGGCAATTCCATGGACACAAGCCTAGAATAGAGGAGAGAGTTTCTTTGCTTCAATGTTATTTTTAAATGAGGAAAGAGCTTTAGGGAGTGGACTGCTCAGGCAGACATAATGTGATAGGTGTGATTACCATGCACACAGACTATGTGAAATGGGGGTGGTGGTGGGGCTTCTAGAAATAGCACTGAGATCAGAAGATCTGCCCCTTTTCTAGCTGAAGTACCTCCAGCAAACCTTTTAACTTTTTTGTGCCTCAGTTTCTCCACCTGGCAAATTGGGATGTTAAGATTGTTTAGTTGTAATTTCTTTGCATGGTTGCTAATAGTAAATGAAATGTCAGAGAGCCAAAGGATTATTCATTACTCATTGAATCAACAAATATTCATTGAATTCCTGCTATGCCCCAGACATAGTGATAGGTATTGAATCATCATGGAGATTATTACAAATTACATCACTATAAGTGTATGCCCTCGCAGTCATTGACCATGAATATCCAGTTCTCTGCAAAAATTATTAAAGGCCTAATGTTGCTTATTTCTTCCGATTTATTTTAGGGTTGTCACTGGTGCATCATGTTGTGTTTGAGTTTTAACTTTCCTCTTCCATTTACTTCTTTGACTTCTATGTCTTCTAGGAAGCAATTGAAAAGAAAGAACAGCGAGCCAAGCGCTTCCATTTTCGATCAGAAGTAAATCTTGCCCAAAGAAATGTAGCCTTGGACCGAGACATGATGAAGAAAGGTACAGGGTGTTTGGGGGGAATTTTTCCACATTTTCCTGCTATGGGCTTATGCTTCTAGCCTGGCCTTGCGTGTCTAGTCCTCATCCAAATACTCCCAAAGGAAGGGACTTGTGAAGGCTCCATTTCTGAGGTGACCTGTTTAGAGTTGAGCTGCTGTTAGCTGTGTCTCACATGTTAAAGCTGGAAAAAGAAGAGATTGTCTTGTCTGAGGAGGCCCAGAGAAAGTCACCAGTTAGTAGCAGAGCTAAGATTAGAACCTGTGCTTCTATGGACTCTTACTCATTTTCTGCGTTTATCGTAGAAGTGTTAACTTTCCTTTGCCTTTAAATGTAGTGTAAGTGTGTCACAGTGAGACTTTCTTTTAGGAGATTCAGAGCAATACTGGAATTGATGGAGGAAAGCCATTAACATTTCTGTTGATACAGGCTTGTGATCTATTTTTGTGTTTTGTTAGGGTATTTTGCTTGCTAGAACTTACCCTGAATTATCATATATAGTAATCTGCCCTAGTCTTCCAAAGCAATTTATAAATAAAAGGAAAAATTATCACCTTTTTAGTGAGTTCATAGCCGTATTCTGCTCTAAGAGAAGTCAGTGAATGCACAGGGGCTTGCTCTGTTGTATTTACAAATTTGGGTATTTGTGAAGGGCGTAATAGGTAGCCCTCTGAATGCATGTTAAAGATCTCTGCTTTGCTGTGTGAGTTTCTCTAGGCTTGTTTGGTTGATAAAAACATGTTGAATGAATGAAAGAATAGCTACTATTTGTTGAGAACTTCCTCTCTTACCAGGCACTGTGTTAATTACCACATTACATATTCATTTCTTATTCATTTCTCACAATAACCCTATGAGGAATGTATTTCTATCCCTATTTTACAAAGAAGGAAACAGGCTCAAAGAAGTTTGGCAAATGCCCAGCGTTATGCAGCTAGTAAAAGTGGAGTCAGGATTTGCACCCAGGTTTATCTGACTCTGAAGCCTTGCTGTTAACTACTTCGCGCTGTTGCCTTACAATACGTGATATGAGACCATAGACCCAAATCTCCTCAGTCCCTCCCACTGGGCAGAGTAGCTTGGATGCGGAGTTCAACTCTGGACACTGCTTTACTCTTTTTCTGCATGATGAGTTCAAGTTGGAAATACGACCTTGCTTCCTTTGCAGGCTGGGTTTCCAGGAGTCTGCTTGAGTGGATTTGTGTTTCAGGAAAAGTCTTGTGAAGGCCAAGGACGCTGGCCTGCTCGTTGTGCAGCTCGGCATGCGTGTGCCTGCACAGTCTGGGCCCAGCTAGACCTCTGAGGCCTCTCTCACATGCCGCCTTGAAAGCACCATAGTTTTGCCACACCTGTTTACCTCTAGTCCTGTGAGCATTCCTTGTGACATCTTGCCTCTGATCTTGTTTATGCCTTTCACTCTGCTGGTTTGCCCTTGTTTGTCCCCAGGCTTTGTCTGGTTCAGATGTCACTTCCTCTGTGAGGCATCCCTAATTACCCACTCAAATTTCTCTCCCACCTCTCTTGGAGCTTTTTAGGGTGCTAAGTCCTCCTGGAATCTAGTCTCAGTCTTTGTGAATGAACCTTTTTAGGTCTCAGTCTCCTTGTCTGTAAAATGGGAATGTGAAACCTACCTGAATAGGGTCACTTTCAGAGTTAAATTTTAATTAAGCAAAAAAAACTTTTTTTTTTTTTTTGGAAAAGCAATCCTGATCTCATGGTTCTAAAGATATTCCTAAAAAGCAATAGATGTGCCTGTGGCGAGTTGCTCATTAGGACTTGTTTTTCATCCAAGAGGCAGCATGGCCTAGGTTAATATTTCTGAACTTTGGAGAACCCTGTTGCCTATCCCGGATCAATTTAAATTAGAATTGGGGGGTTGGATAGGTCTCAGAAATAGTTATTATTTTTATATCTCCCCAGGTAATTCTAATGTACAGTCAGGATTGAGAATCATTGGTGGTGTGGTTAAAAGCATGGGTTCTGAAGCCTGACTGCCTGTATTCAAATCCTGACTTGTCACTTTCTTGCTCTGTGACCTTGGGCAAATTATTTATCTTCTAGGAACCTCAGTTTCTCATCTGGAAAGGCAGATAACAGTAGTTCTTATCTTATAGGGTTGTTGGGAGGCTCTAACAAATGTTACAGTTCTTAGAGTGATGTCTGGCACATAATAGGTGTCCAGTAAACGTTAGTTATTATTTTCATCATCTGGTGTTCTCCGTCTTCCAAGCAGTCATCTAAGTGGCCCAGCCTCTTTGGAGAATGGGGACATTGGAATAAGCATCTTGACTCCTGCAGTCGTACCAGGTGTCAAGCTATTTCTTCTTTTTATTATTAATACCAGCAATAATAAAAGATACCATTTGATAAATGCTTACTATGTGCCACTCACTCTGCTATGTGGTTAACTTATCCTTTCAACAGCCCTGTGAGGGGAAAGTATTTATCATTTCTGTTTTACTGATGAGGAAACTAAGGTGCTGAGAGGTTGAGAAACTCGAAGTAGCAAGGCTGGGATTTGAAGGCTGATCTGACTGAAGCCTATGTTCCTAACCTCTCTGCCAGCATTCAGGGACATAGTTGGAATAGGCTGCACTAGACCATTCTGCATCAGGAGTGACTTGCTGCTCTTGAGTGAGTAGCAAGTGTCAAGCAGGTCTGGTGTCCTTATCCCCAAGATCAAAGCTGTCATGGTTGGAAGGGACCTTAACGGTCATCTAGACCAACCTCCTGCCAAGCGCTGGAGGCCTTTTGGCAAAGTTCCCAATAGTCTTTTGGCCTCTGCCTGAACGTTTCCTAGTGATGGGACAAGGACTATTTATGAGGCAGTCAGTCCTGTTTTTAGATTCCTCATGTTGAGCAGAAATTGCTTTTAGTAATTTCTGTCTGTTAGTTACTGTGTGACTCTTAGAACAACATTAAGTCGGTTCCTCATTCGCACAATGACCCTTCAGGTGAGGGAATGGGTAGCCCATCCCTTAACTTTCTTTATGTGACATGACTTTCTGGTCTCCCTCTTCTAGACTCTTTCCGGTTTCTAAATGTCCTTCATAAGGTAAGATGTAGATTCCAAATATGGTTGGATTCACGGAGAGTATGGCAGGACTATTACTATAGTCTCTATCATAGCCATTTCATAGTGTTGTATTCATCTTCTGGTCAACCAAAGGACCCAGGTCTTTTCCCCAGGAATTGCACCCATCAACACAGTCTTTCTCATCTTGTACTTGAGGCGCTTTAAAGAAATTACTCCTTTTTATTTATCTCCATTAAATTACATCTTATTGATTTCAAGACTCCATTTCAGCCTATTGAGTTAATTTTCATCTTAACTCTACCTTTCACCATTTTAGCTGTACTACTCATTTTGGTATGCATGGCTTCTGTACTTTATCCAGTTGTTGGTAAATGTTGAACAGGATAATCCTGTATCATGCCATGAAGCATAGGTCCATGAATTATAGGTCTTATTCTATTATCAGGCCCACATTTCATTTTATTGTCATGAGGAACTAGGTTGTATGCCTTAATGAACTCAGGGTAGAACACCATCTGTGGTATTCTTTGAATTTCTTGTCCTGGTAATCTTATCAAAAAAAGAAAAGAAGTTAGTGTGACTTGCTTCTTAGTGAACTCGTGTCATTTCTTAGGGGAAAGACTTGATCTTAAGGGATCATAGATTCTGTCTGATAAGCTATTTTTTTTTAATGTCAGAAAATGACATTAATCTTTTCAGTCTGTGGTTTGGGAATTTCTCTTTTCCTCTTTTATGAAAATCAGACAGGATTAGCCCTTCTCAAGGCTTTAAGGTACTTCATGCCTTCTCTGTGACTTTTTAGAGATTATCTACCTAATTTCTACTTAATTCTGAAAATGCAGCTTAGTGTTTGAGTCAGTACACAGTACATTGGGATGTAATGCTGGACTAGGAGATTTAAATCTATTAAAACTAATTCTTATGCTGTTGTCACCCATCTTGGGTTTTAGTTCTTACTTAATAATAGCTAGTCTGCTGTCAATTAGTAAAATAGATAGCAAAATAGATCAACAGTTCTGCCATTTTTCTTGTATCATCTTCCCAAAACGATGTTGCTCCAAACACTTAAAAAAAAAAAAAAAAGCCATCAGCATTTTTGATGAGCCTATTTACTCTGAATTACTATAACTTTTTTTTTTTCCCCTGGTGAGGAAGATTGGCCCTGAGCTAACATCTGTTGCCAGTCTTCCTCTTTTTGCTTGAGGAAGATTGTCCCTGAGCTAACATCTATGCCAGTCTTACTCTATTTTGTATGTGGGACACCTGCCACAGCATGGCTTAATGAGCGGTGCGTAGGTCCATGCCTGGGATCCAAACCTGCAAACCCTGGGCTGCCAAAGCAGAGCACATACACTTAACCACTACGCCACTGGGCTGGCCCCTGAACTATAACTTTTTCTTCATTAGATGTTATGCAAGCAATTCATGTTCACCAAAGAAAATTTGGAAAGTAGAGTAAGAAGAAAAGTTGCCCACAGTTCACCACTCAAGCCCAGTCATTGTCAACATTTTGTGTATTTGCTTCTAATTTTTTCTGGGTGTGAACTTTTTTTTATTCCCTTTGTAGTCATACTGCTTTTTCCCTTTTCAGTTGACAGTCCAGCATCAGCATTTTCCATGTAACTGGATAGCCTGATGTTAGTCTTTCAGATTCTTTCATTTCTTGCTTTCATTCTCTTACATTTGTCATTAGTAATTTGTAATTAGTAATAATCTCCCATATTCTTGGTGAGTTGTGCTCACCTCAGCTTTGCTGTCTTCTCTTTCTTTGGGATCACCTCTCATGCTCTGAGTTACTGTATTATACAGTGTCTCCCCAGTTTTTTGATCTGAGGCCTTGGGATTGGCTACTTTTTCTCTGGATTTTCAAAACATCTGCTTTCCTGAAGACTTGAGTTTTATGTCCTACTACCTGTCATTCATTGTCTTCTTATTAGAAAGTCCAAGATGACCTCACTGCCTTGCTTGTAGTCAGCACTCAGTAAATGTCTAGTCCTCATTCCCCAGTGCGTCTCTTCACTGCCCCCCAGCAATTAGCCCTTTCTCATTGGTTGGGCATAAATCTAGATGCCTTCTTTGTGGCTTTGTTTTATTTTAAGTAGTGACATTGTCAGCAAGGTAAGGAAGTATTGAGTGGTCTTGGGCAGTCTTCTATCAGATCTTGAGCTTAACGAAGTTTCCGTCTCTAGTGGATCTTGCCACTGTCAGTCAGTTTGGTTCTCTTTTGAGAATGAACCTTTCTTACCCTCCAGCTGATTGACTAGTTTGTCTGTGCAGTGATACGGCTTTTGCATCTCTTTTTTATATCTTTACCTGCTTCTTTTGAATAAGATTGTCCATTACCCATTTCTGGATGTATATACCGTTCTTTCTACGTTAAAATATAGACATCTGAGGCCAGAAGTTTTGTTCCTTACACTCTTTTCCCTTTTGTTTTTAAGCTATTTCTTCACCTGTAGATTTTTTTTAATGTTGTAATGTTTTATTAGAACAATGCTATGATGTTATTGGTATTTATTTTTTGTCATTTCGTTTGGTCTTTATTTTCTCTACTTGTCTCATTTGTGATTAAATCCTTGTTAGCAGATCAACAAATCTCCTACAAGATATTTTCTCCCTGATCCTCGCTCTGTTCCCTCTGCTATCACCAGGAGCTCTCCTTGTTGTTTTTAACCTTCTTTAGGACCATCTCTTTACTTCCCATAGGATCTGTTTCTTCCAAAGTCATGGCTTTTAGCTTGAAGAACTGAGAAGGCTCCCTGGGCCAAACTGAATTTCCCATCCTGCATTTTAGAATTACTCTGGGTATCTGTTGTGGACATCCGTCTCATTTGGGCCTCTGTTCACTGTTCCACTGCTGGCCGCTAATAGAGATTTGATGGTATCTCTGTCTTCATCAGTCTGGCTGGCAGAAGGGTGCTCACCTGACTTAGTCTGGTCACACTTACAGGGCTCCCATTAAACCTATCTTTTACTCTTCAAAATGACAAAATAACTATTAAAAAAATTTTATCTGGGGCCGGCCTGGTGGTGCAAGCGGTTGGGTGCGCGCGCTCTGCTGCGGCGGCCCGGGGTTCGCTGGTTCGGATCCCGGGCGCGCACCGACGCACTGCTTTGGCGAGCCATGCTGTGGCGGCGACCCATATAAAGTGGAGGAGGATGCGCACGGATGTTAGCCCAGGGCCGTCTTCCTCGGCAAAAAAAGAGGAGGATTGGCGGATGTTAGCACAGGGCTGATCTCCTCACAAAAAAAAAAAAAAAAAAATTTTATCTGCGAGTATTCACATATATTTTAAGTTCATTTGTTTTAAATAAAAGTAGTATATGACATACAAAAACATACTTGGGAGTAATGGGCATTGAATTCGTAACAGAATTACTTGGGAGAAGGGAGGGAGAAGAAGGGATGTGGAGCAGTTACATAGGCCCCAGTTGTATAAGTAGTGTTTTATTTCCCTCAAATATTTTAAAGAAATTAGGCGTAAAGCTAGGTGGTGGAGATACAAGTATTTAAAAATTTTTTTGTATTATTGATATATTTGCATATTTCACAATTAAAAAGATTAAATGAGATATTGTACTTACAGTATTTAATGAAAAATTAACACAATCTTGGTAAGGCTGAGGTTCCTTTTTGACCACAGCCTTCAATCTTTCTTCTTCCCCAGAGGTAACAACTATTATTAATGTGGAGTGAATCACACTAGGCCTTTTTCTAGGTATTTGTATACACAAATATGTACCCTTAGAAAATGTATGGTGGGGGCTGGCCCCGTGGCTTAGCGGTTAAGTGCGTGCGCTCCGCTGCTGGCGGCCCGGGTTCGGATCCCGGGCGCGCACCGACGCACCGCTTCTCCAGCCATGCTGAGGCCGCGTCCCACATACAGCAACTAGAAGGCTGTGCAACTATGACATACAACTATCTACTGGGGCTTTGTGGGGAGAATAAATAAATAAATAAAATCTTTAAAAAAAAAAAAAATGTATGGTGGTGTTTATGTTTTAATTTTTTTGATGTCGTCATATTGTATGTATTTTCTGCATTTTGCTTTTTTCACTCGATAGTATGTCTTAGAATCTTTCCATGGTATATAATAAATTATTGTTTTTAACTACATAATGTTCTATAATATGGATAAACCATGATTCATTTAATATGGATAAACCATAATTTATTACTCTGATAACTACTGGGTTATTAGAAATAGGGCTGCAGTGAACATCTCTGTGTGAGCTATTCTGCAAAACCCACATGTGTTTAGGGTAGATACTGAGGAGTAGAATTCCTATGCCTGTAGGGCATGTGGGCTCAATCACAATTGTCATAGACACTCCCCATTTGCCCTTCAGAGTGCCCGTGCCACTTCACACTCCCACCAGCAGAGGGCTCTTTTCCTCCCACACTGCCAACAGTTGATGCTAAAAGATACAAATGTAAAGAAAAATCTGGTCAGTGCAAGCTGGTATCTTGTTTTAATGTGCCTTTTCCTGATTAGTGATGAGGTCCACCATCTTCTTGTATGTTATTGGCCTTTTGTATTTCCTTTTGTGTGAATTGCCTGCTCATGTCCTTTGCTCATTTTTATTTTGGACTGTCATTTTCTCATTGATTTGTAGGATTTCTTTACTCTAGTGTCATACTTTGCTTATATCCAGGGGCAGTGTCTCTTCTTTTCTCAATTGTCTTCACTATTGCACATTTCTCTTTGACATACATTTAAAAAATTTTAGAATCAGCTTGTCAAGTTCAATGAATAATCCTGTTGAATTTGGGATTGCTTTAATTTACAAATTACTATAGGTTAATTTTGGGAAACGTATCATGTATTTTACCAACGCCATGTGTTTAATCTTTCTCAGCCTAATATGCCTGTTCTGAATTAAATCATTTGCTACATGCTGTTGGTCTGTGATAAAAATTATAATAGTTTACCTAACTGCTCTGTCTCGTTTTCTTTTGAAATAATTGTCATCTCTTTCAGCATACTTCTTTTCTAAATACATTTTATCTGAACTATTATAAAGGGGTACTGGTGGGATGTTCAATGGTGGGTGGGAAAATTCTATCATCTTTTCTGTGTGTTGTTTTTCTAGCGATCCCCAAAGTGAGACTGGAGACAATCTACATTTGTGGAGTAGATGAGATGAGTACCCAGGATATCTTTTCGTATTTTAAAGAATATCCTCCAGCTCACATTGAATGGTTGGATGATACCTCCTGTAAGTACACTCAAGTTTTCTGTTGAATATATTTTTGTTTATGATTCTGAGTTCTTTTTTTTTTTCGAGGAAGACTGGCCCTGTGCTAACATCTGTTGCCAATCTTCCTCTTTTTTTTTCCTTTTTCTCGCCAAAGCCCCAGTACATAGTTGTGTGTCATAGTTGTAGAGTTGTAGCTCTTCTATATGAGATGCTGCCTCAGCATGGCTTGATGAGCAGTGCATAGGTTGGCGCCCAGGATCTGAACCTGTGAACCCTGGGCTGCAGAGGCATAACGTGCGCACTTAACCACTGCACCACCGGGCTGGCCCCTAGTTCTTGCCATCTCAGATGGTGAATAATTATGGCTCAGACTACAGACGGTCCCCGACTTAATAATGGTTCAACTTACAATTTTTCGTCTTGAAGATGCTGTGAAAGCGATACACATTGAGTAGAAACTGTAGTACTTCGAATTTTGAATTTTGATGTTTTCCCGGGCTAGCGATATGCCATATGATACTCTCTCATGGTGCTGGGCAGCGGTAGCAAGCTGCAGCTCCCAGTCAGCTACGTGCTCATGGAGGTAAACAACCGATATGCTTACAACTGTAAGCATTTTTCACTTTCAGTACAGTATTCAATAAATTACAAGAGATATTCAACACTTCGCAAAAATAGGCTTTGTGTTAGAGGATTTTACCCAACGTAGGCTAATGTAAGAGTTCTGAGCACATTTTATTTAGGCTAGGCTAGCTATGATGTTCGGTAGGTTAGGTGTATTAAGTGCATCTTTGGCTTACGGTATTTTCAACTTACGATGGGTCTGTCAGGACATAACCCTCATCATAAGTCAAGGAACATCCGTGGTTATCTACGCCTAAGCTCTGCCCTTAGCCTAGGAGAGAAAAAATTGCCCATTGATGAGAACCAGAGTGCCTTAATGAGTCTGCCAAATCTTACTGCATGAGGTATTCCAGGTCAGCTCAGAGTTAGTGACCAGCGCTCTAGGCAGTTGGTTGCTGGCGTCTGAGTCTAGTGTACATGGTTGAGGTCTCTTTAACACCCACAATTTCCCAAGAAAGGGGAAGATCCAACGGTTTAGACTTGGGGCTGCGTTTTCAAGGCCTAACTTTTTCATTGCAACTTGCCATATAGCTATTCAGAGGGCTGGCTCTTCCTCAGCGTCTCTGACCTAGAGCTAAACCAGCACCCTCTGACACTGTACCAGACCTCTCACCTCTGCTTGCTTTGGAACTTCACCTGCTTGCCCTAGCCTGTGAACTGTCCAACTTTTGAGCTAATTTTTTTTTTTTTTGGTGAGGAAGATCAGCCCTGAGCTAACATCCATGCTAATCCTCCTCTTTTTGCTGAGGAAGACCGGCTCTGAGCTAACATCTATTGCCAATCCTCTTCCTTTTTTTTCCCCAAAGCCGCAGTAGATAGTTGTATGTCATAGTTGCACATCCTTCTAGTTGCTGTTTGTGGGACGTGGCGTCAGCATGGCCAGAGAAGCAGTGCCTCGGTGCGCGCCTGGGATCTGAACCTGGGCCGACAGCAGCGGAGGGCGCCCACTTAACCGCTAAGCCACAGGGCCGGCCCAAGCTAACTGTAATTTTTAACTTGCCTCCTCACTCCAAGTCTGGCCTGCCCTCTGGTAACCACTCTACTGGCTTCTTGTCTTGACTCACTTCTAGTCTGGCTTTACTTACTGCCAGCTTGCTGACCTACTAGGTTGTACCCTGGATTGCAGCCTGGTTTTCCCAGCTGCTTTCTTACAAAATGTTGATTCAGGGTTTTCATTGAAAGAAGAAGAAACATGACTGAGTAAAAGATTTTTCTCCTTTTTTCTTTTTGCTTAATTTACACCATCCAAATCAGGGGTTAGCAAATCTTTTTCCATAAAGGACTGGACAGTAACTATTTTGGGCTTTGCAGGCCATACAGTCTGTCGTGTCTACTCAGCTCTGCCATTGTAACATGGAAGCAGCCACAGACAATATGTGATTGAGCCTGGCTGTCTTCTGTAGAACTTTATGTACAAAAACATGGTGGATGTGTAGTTTGTTGTACATTAATTATACCTAAATAAAGCTGGTACAGATATAAATAGACAGACAAATAAATAACAGGTGGTGGGCTGGATTTGGCCTGCAGGTTAGTTTGCTGACTCCTGATTTAAGTCATTAAAACCATAACTAAAGGCTATTAAAGTCAGAGGGACCCTTATAATTACCCAGTTCAACTACCTCACATGGTACATCAGAAACTGAGAAACAGAGAAGGGAAATTGTTTGCCCAAGGCCATGTGGCATGTTAGTAACAAAAGTGAGAATCTTTAGACCTTAATTTCCCAAACTGAGATATAAGGGTAACATAAGTTTGAGAAATGCTGTTTTAAACAAGACTTCTTATAACCTTTTTCTTGCTAAATTCTTTTCCTTAAAGAAGCAAATTAAATTAGTTGCTACAAAGTCAAGTGGCTGTCGTGCCTCCGTTGTTTATATTCCATGGATACCATCATCACCCACACTTGACAATGGGGGAACATCATTTAATGTGTCCAAATGACAAGGAACAGCATAAGGCTTCCCTGTAGGGGCAGTAGTAGGATAATCCAGATTTGTTTGATAATTATCATCGTCATCAAGACCTGCTAACACTACGTAGCACTCACTGTATGCCAGGCAATTGTAATGTACAGAACTCTTTTTCATGGAATACTTGACCATTATTTTGTGGAACCCAGTTTGGGAATGTAGCTCTAGGCTAATTTCATCAAAGAGATTTTACTAATACTTTCTGTACTTCCTTTCATGAGTTGGTTTGTACATTTACTGATGCCAGTCTGTAGCTATATGAGGCTGTATCAGTGAATATGATGAAGTCTCAGCTCTCAGAAAACTTACCATTTGGATGTGATGTAACCTTTTATTTTACATTTTGTTTTAGGTAATGTGGTTTGGCTGGATGAAATGACAGCCACACGAGCCCTTATCAATATGAGCTCTCTGCCAGCCCTGGATAAGATAAGAAGCAGGGATGCCAATGAGGACAAGTCATCTGAGAAAAGTAAAAAAGGTAACTGAACACAAAGGAGGGACTTTCAGGCTAAAAGTCCTGTTGTTTACACAGTCAGTTTGTGTTTCTGTGCAGAGCATTATGTGGCATTTCATCGTCAGTTATTTCTGAAATAAGCTATGATGCTTTGGATCGTCAGTAAATAGGAGGAGAAAATGTTGGACTTTTAAATTGTATGAGATGGTGTTATGTTATCTTGTCCCTCACATTCCATTTTAGACAAGCAGGAAGACAGTTCAGATGATGATGAGGCTGAAGAAGGAGAAGTTGACGATGAGAACTCAAGTGATGTAGAGGTTAGTAATAGGGCAAAGATATATGTAAGGTTTTACTGTAAAAAACTGTCTTTTTATTTAAGGCTTAAAGACTTAGTTTTATTCTTCCTGTAGCTTTCGTCATTAGTCCTTCTGAGGGTGCACCAGGCTCTTGGCCTTTAAGTTCGTGTGACTGTAATGTATGGTTTGTCTTGAGATCTTAGAATAGTACTCACACTTCTGTATGAAAGAAAATGCTTTTATTTAGAAATAACTTTGAAGTGTTATTTAATCAGTAAAATTAAGAAAAAGCAAGTAATGGCATATTTCCTAATGGAGTATGTACTATTGTTGGAAATATTAAAGTGTGTTCATTTAAAAAATATTTATTGAGTGCATACCATATACCAAATTTTAGGTGCTGGAGATATAGCATCAAGTGAAACAAAGTCCTTGCCCTCTGGAGCCTACATTCTAGTGGGGAAGACAGACAGTTCACACATACGCAGATACCTAATATAAAGTCAGGAAGTGGTGAGTGCTGTGAAGAAAAGTAAAGGAGGGTAAGCAGATAGAGAATGAAGGAGGCTATTCTTGTAGACAGGGTGGTCAGGGAAGACCTCTGACTTAGAAGGTCTACAGAGGAACTAGTGCTGTGATGCTAATGAGTATTATTAAGGTAGAACGCTGTCTTAATCAATGGTAACTTTGCTACTGAATAAATATGAAAAAGGCTTTAATTTTTATATTGAAAATGCTCTTTTTTCTTAAGTTGGACACGTTATCTCAGGTAGAAGAAGAATCTTTGCTAAGAAACGATCTTCGTCCAGCTAACAAACTTGCTAAAGGAAATAGGTTATTCATGAGATTTGCTACAAAAGGTAAATGTGATATTTGGAATTGATTTTTATTTTTAGTTATAATTTTATTTTTTCCCCCAAAGCCCCAGTAGATAGTTGTATGTCATAGCTGCACATCCTTTTAGTTGCTGTATGTGGGACGCAGCCTCAGCATGGTCGGAGAAGCGGTGTGTCTGTGCGCGCCCGGGATCCGAACCCGGGCCACCAGCAGCGGAGTGCGCGCACTTAACCGCTAAGCCACGGGGCCAGCCCTGATTTTTATTTTTAATCAAAGTGATTTATTGCTGAGTGACATCCTTCTCTTTTGAATCGGAAGTTAGATCAAGTAGTCTCAAAGTCCCTCCAATATTACACCCCCTGTAATATTCTGTGCTTACGAAATGGTGGCTTGCTCTCTGAGTTGAATTTCAGACTTTGAAAGTGAATATTAGCTATTTGTATACTTTTGTGATTTCTGCCTAAAGTATGTTATTTTCTGTTAAAGCTGGTTTGCCCCATGTGCATTTCAGCCAATTTATCATTTGAACTATGAAAACTTTTTAAAATTATATATTTTTGTTTGTCACAGCAATATCCTCCTGAACATTGCTAATAGTGCTTTTCAACTCTAATTCTCTAAGGAATTAAATTAAAAGCCTCTTACAATTTGTAAGGCTTTTTATGCATGATGATTTTGGTGCACATTAACAATATATATGTGCGTGTGTGTGTGTATTGGCTTTTCAAATCATTTGAGAGTTAATTGGAAACGACAACCCTTTACCTCTGAATACTTCAATATGTATTTTTGAAGAATAAGGACTTTGTCTTAGATATAGTTATCAAAATCAGGAAATTTAACGTTAATACAATACTATTACCTAATCCATAGTCCACACTCAGGTTTTGTCAGTTGTTCCAGTAACTCCCCCACTCTCTATATTAAAACTGCATGGCACACGGTGAGTGCTGTGTAAGTGTTAGCAATTCTTGGTGATGATGATGGTGATGGTGATGATTGTCAAATAGATTTGGATTATTCTTTCTACTACTCTCCCGCTAAACTAGGATCCACTCGAGGACTATTTAAGTGTGCTGTGTCTCCTTAGTCTCCCTGAATATGGAACTACTTCTCTCTTGTTTTCCTTGACTGAGACATTTTTAGAGTGTTGGCTCAGTATTTTATAGACTTCCCCTCAGTTTGGGTTTGTCTGATGTCTCCTCCTGATTAAATTCGAGTTGTGCCTTTTAGGCAAGAATACCACAGAAGTGATGTTGTGGCATTTTCAATGCATCATATCAGGAAGGACATGATATTTATTTGTCCTATTCCCAGGGAGGTTAAATTTTATCACTTAAGGTAATGATCGCCAGGTTTCTCCACTGTAAAGTTACCCTTTTTCCATTTGTGATTTAAATATTTGTGGGGAGATACTTTGAGATTATGTAACTAGCCTGCTGCTCATCAAACTTCCGTGCAATAGCTTTAGCATCCATTGATGACTTTTGAACTCTCATTTCTTTGTTAGTTGGCAGTCTGCTGTAAGAAAGAGCTTTCCCTTTTTACCCATTTATTTATTTACTTATTTATGCAGTTTAGGCTCATGGCATCTTGTTTTATTCAACTGGTCATCATCCATTACTATCGTTATTTTGGTTCACATGTTGTCTTGGATTTGGGCAGTAGAGCCCCTTCAAGCTGTGTTCTTTTGACATGCCTCCATGATTCTTTGAGCACTTTCCTACTTTGTGGCACAATAAAACATCTTGTTTTTCCAGACTCAACTTGTGCTTTCCCTGCCCCAGATCTGGAATCAGCCATTTCTCCAAGGAGCTTGTGGGCATGTGTTTTTGTAGGGTGAACATACTGGTTTGTGCTGCTAAGTTTATCCATGGCACTGGATACATTGCCTTGGTGTTCGTCCTTTGCAGTGAGTGAGTGCCCAAGGAGCTGTCCCAGACCTTTACGTTACGAAAATGCGTGTCATCAGTGACCACCTTTCCTTTCTATTAACTGGCATCTTAACTTGACAGCTGGGATCCTTTCTACATTTACTCATTTGAGTGGCTGTTTGAGTGCATTCTAGATACATGGTGCTCTGCTGTTTTCTTTAAGCCATTTTGAGGAACATCACGATAAACTGGAAAAATGGTTTACAAAATGTATGGAATTATGTATGATCTGTTTCTTTAACCCTGATTCTGTGTTATTGGAGTGTTGTCATTCAGAAACAAGTATCATCTCTCAGAGGACAGTGAAAATGCCACCTCTTCTAGAAGCATTTTTGATTCTGAACACCCGTAGTAACTGAAGCTCTCTTATGCTTCTTGGAACCTTTTATATTGTATTTTTTTTTTCTTTTAAGTATTTTCTCTATGAAGTCAGTCAATTCCTTAACAGCACCTTAACCTCATTCATGTCTGTATTTGGTCCACCCCCTCCACACTGCACTGCTTTAGTAGGCACTTAGGGAATGTTTATAGTGCATCTTTCCCTTTTGTTGGGAGATTGTGCTGATCTGATCCAAGCTATGGAAAACATTCTTTCTTTTATTTATTTTTTTTGGAACCTTTCAACATTGTCTTCACACCCACAGAAAATCCTAGGTAACTGTTGTAATTAATTTTTAGATGACAAAAAGGAACTTGGAGCAGCCAGAAGAAGTCAGTATTACATGAAATATGGGAATCCAAATTACGGAGGCATGAAAGGAATTCTTAGTAATTCTTGGTGAGTCCAAAACCTTAAAATACAATAGTTTAAATAGTACCTAAGCTTTTCTTAATCCTTCAGTTGATATTCTGCAGTGGAATGTGTGGACTCAAAGGAAGACAAGAAGAAAGAATTCAAGATTCTTAACTGTGGTAAACGGTGTGAAAATGCTGAGTTTGTTTCACGTAAAATGTCTCTGTTTTAGCACCTAACATTGCGTCAGTGTGTAGTTGAAATTAATTAGTGGATTTCAAGGTCCTTGTTGGTTTTTCATCATGTGCTTATTTTGGGAATGTTGCAGGAAGCGAAGATATCATTCCCGTCGCATTCAGCGGGATGTGATCAAGAAGAGAGCCCTGATTGGGGATGACGTTGGCTTGACATCCTATAAACACCGACATTCCGGTAGTTGCCTGCTCAGCTCTTGGGTAGACACATGTTTGGCTCCCGAAATCATATTTTTATTCTTAACACAGTCTTTTAAGGTTCCAAACTTTATCATCCTCTCTTCCTTGCCCTCACCCTCTGCCAACATATAGGAAAGTAAGTCAAGTCACGATTAATTTTAAATTGCCCATACAAAGAGGTCAAATGATTTTATAAAAGCTGTTCTAACAAAAGAGGCCAGATGTGACTTAAGAAAAGTTTTATTTTAATTTTCCCTAGGAATCCAATTTTTCTACTATTAATATCACAGTCTGCATGAAAAAAGTGTTTTAAATTATTTTATTAGATGAGCTAATTTAATTGTTCCTTTGGTAAAGAAAATAGGCTGCTTGCTATGTCTAGTGTTTACACTTATTGGCATGTGCACGTGAATGCCTCAGTAAAGTGAGATACCTTGACTTGGGTTTCATTTCATTTCTTCTTTCTTTCTTGCTCGTAGTGCTTCTTGTAAAGAACATTTTCATTATGTTTTATAAAGATTTTTTTTTTTATTTTAAACCTAATCTGTAGAATCTTCTACAAGCTTTGTAAAACTAACCAAGTCAGCATACAAACAGGGAATAACGTATTCACATTCATCGTTGTAACAGGACAGGGAGAGGTGGAGTCTATGCATTTTTAAAAATTTAATGCGTTTATCCAAAATTGTATATTTGAAATCTGCATCTTAATAACGCACGTACTTTTCTGTTACACAGTTACACTGTTCCAATTTCTAGGTTACTCTAAGATATTTTCATCGTATAACCTTTATATTCATATTAAAGAAATTAAAAAGCAAAGTGCCCCTAATGCTAGCACTCTAATATAACAACTGATTTCATTTTACATTTTTCCTATTTGTCTCTTTTCATATTAAATGATAATTGTTGTGGACATATATTTTATGGTCTGCGTTTTCCACTTATAAGCATTTTCCCATGAACTTTTAAAAGTACAGTTGATTTTCATTATTTGTGGTGGTTGTGTTCTATAAAGTCATGATGATCCTTGAAATAGCAAATACTAAACCATTCAGAGACTCTGGTCACACCATTTTCATCAACTGATCAATATATAGCCTTGTTTGATGTGTGTTTCTGTTTAAAGACACCTTATTTAATACATATTGTTGATTCGTTAACATTGGACTCATGGCCAACAGCACTATAACTCACGCCTGAAGGAGGCTTATCTAACATGTATTTTCTCCATAAGGCACATCATAACCTTCTTGTACTTAGGAACACTAGACAGCTTTGGCACTACACTTGGAAGCCATTTTAAGGAGTGAAATCACCAAGAAAAGCCACAAAAATGTGGAAAAGTAGCACTCAATAGACTGCAAAAAGGACGCTTGTTTACAGCATGAGAGATGAAACAAGAAGGCAGAACATTGCTTGTTTGACCTCAGCTGGGAACATGCATGTCTGGTGACTCAAAATTTTTTCCACTCTATGCATGTCCACAAATGACCACGAAAGCACCATGAGTATTGATTCTAGAGTTACAAGTAAATTTGGCAAATTCACAAATATAGAATCTATGCATAATGATGATTGACTGTATTTTAGATAACTTTGTGAAAGTGCATCAGGCTGCTAGATCATACTTTACCTAGCCATTTTTCTGTTGTAGGTATCAGAATGGTAACCAGATTAGCAGTATAGATACTGCTCCAATAAAATCTTGGGCATGGGAATCCCATCTTTTGGAAAAGTTTATCGATGTAGAATAGAAAATCAGACTTGTTAGTTTTAGTGCTTTTCCTAATGTTTTTTGGTTAAATTCCTTAGGACTAGTGAATGTTCCTGAGGAGCCCATTGAAGAGGAGGAAGAGGAAGAGGAGGAGGAAGAGGAGGAGGAGGACCAGGACATGGATGCAGACGACAGGGTGGTGGTAGAGTACCATGAGGAGCTCCCAGCTCTCAAACAGCCCCGGGGGGGGAGCACATCTAGGCGGTCCAGTGCCAGCAGCTCAGACTCTGATGAAATGGACTATGATCTAGAACTGAAAATGATTTCCACTCCTTCACCAAAGAAAAGCATGAAAATGACTATGTATGCTGATGAAGTGGAATCTCAATTGAAAAATATTAGGTAAAAATATTTTTCCTTTTTATCAATACTGGCTTTTAATTTGATTTTAAATACCAATTACTAACTTCTTCATTTTACAATCACTTTTATCTATTCTAATTTCAGTCCTTTGTAGAATTTGAATAAAAGCATCTGATTTTCCCTCTTAAGTATACAAGAAGTGATCCTTGTTATAAAAACTATAGTCAATATACAAAGTGAAAATCACCTATAATCTCATCCTTTCCCAAGATAATGATAGTAAGCAGTTGGGTGAATAACCTTCCTGCTAGTTTTATGCATATTCATAGCACGTGGAGAAATTATAGGTATATTTGTACAAAAATGAAGTCATGCTATTTATATTGTTTTGCAATATGCTTTTTCCATTTAATGTATTGTAGACATCTGATGTTTTTTCAACTGTGTGTAATCCATTGTTTGAAAGTATCGTGATTTATTTAACCAATCCCTTATTGATGGGCATTTAGGTTTCTATATTCTTACTGTTGCACTAATTAGATAAATTCCTTGAATTCTAGTTATTGCACAAAACAATTGTGCATGTTTTAAAATGTGGTATTGCTAAATTTCCTTCCACAAAGATTTTACTCACATTACCACCTGTTACCTACATACTCACCAACCTTAGGTAGTATCACTCTTCCTAGTTTTTGCTAATTTCATGGATTAAAAAAATACAATTATTTTAATATGCATTTCTTTGATGACTAGTGGGGATGAGCAAATTCCTGAGGGCAGATAGCATTTGCACAACTCAAAGAGTTGGAGTCTGGGGCGCTCTCTCTAGGTGTTCTTGGTGGTATATTTGGGAAAAGGAAAAAAAACATTCAGCCTGGTTTGTTTGTATTGCTTTGTTCACATCCTTATTTTTAGTTTTTGGAGAACTTTCCAATAGCAAATGCTGCCAGAATAATGCTGATCCCCAGCATGGTAGCAGATGTCTTTGACAGAGAAGTCTGCCCCTTAAAGAAGGGGGTTATAGACTCTGTTGTATCTTGACTACAGTGAAATCACAGCCTGGATGAGCAGAAGCCTTGAGCCCTTTGTAGGCCTCTAGTTAACATTTGTCCCAGGAGAACGGGGCTCACAGTTATGTGCTCTGCAATGGTTTACAGATGCCATGTCAGGAAACCACTCTGGGAAACTCAGGAACCTGCTCGCCCGACTGGCCTCTTTATAGCAGGCTGATGATGGTTTTTGTAAGCAAATAATTACTGTAAGTGAATGCTGGCCATATTAGATTGGGTTTCTTAAATTGTTTTCACTAAAATTTATGAGATTGTTGCATGGGCATCGTCCCACAGTTGAAGTTGGTTAACTATGCTCTTTTATTTTTTAAAGGAACTCCATGAGGGCAGATACTGTATCCACAAGCAATATCAAAAACCGAATTGGTAACAAATTGCTGCCCGAGAAGTTTGCAGATGTCCGACATTTGTTAGATGAAAAACGTCAGCACACACGTCCACGGCCACCCGGCAGCAGCACTAAATCAGGTATTGTGTTCACTTGTGTTTCTGGGCTTCGTGCTGAGCTCCGGAAAGCAAATTGGGGCAGGGATAGGTTCTTGGATAACATTGCCGTTTGTGTACCTGTTTGGTTGTCCTGGCTCATCACTTCTAAATTTGGGGTTAAGCGCTGAAACTTCAGGACATGAAAATTAATCAGACTTTTGTGATACTAGCTTTCAATATTTTTGTCCCAAGCAATTATTTTATTCTGTATGTCATTGGTATACTTTATACATAAGGATGATAGAAATTAAGTTGGGTGGTTGTATAAATGGTTAAGAATTTGAACTAGATAGTTTATCCGTGCACATACACGTACAGTGGGTACTTGGCTATGCCTGCTATGTGCCGGGCCCTGGGCTAGGTGCTGGAAGTGTTAGAAGTCTTTGGAGGGGATGCAAAGTCATCACAGAACTCCGATGGAGAAATGCGAGCGTGCACATTCAGATAATTCCACTCCAAAGCAGGATAGAGTAAGTGTCTGATAAGTCTGTAAGTAGTGGGCTGTGAGAGCAGAGAGGGGAGGTTGGTCTACTGGGGGAATTGTGGAAGGCTTCTTAGAGAAAGTGGCTTTAGAGCGAGGCCTTGGGGAGGGAATAGGATCTCAGTTGGCAAACCTAGTTTTTTGAGGTGGTAAATAACCTGATCTTATGTCTATTTTAGAAAGATAACTTGGTGGCAGGGTAGGGTGGGGTAGAGAATTAAGGAAGGAAGGAGGCCTGAACTAGGTCGAGGACAGTGGAGACAGAATGGATGAGAACGTCAAACCTTGTGAAGGAAAAAAGACTCAGCAGTGGGAAGTGAGGAAGGAAAGGGAGAAAAGCCAAGGGGCCCAGACCTGAGGGACTGGAAAGATGGGGATGCTTGCTGTCTGGGAGAATGAGCAAGAATAAGAAAGCCCCAGCACAATGACTTGCTAATAAACGTGTTTTTTTTTTGTTGCTGTTATTGTTAGGGGTGAGTGCAAGAGGACAGGCAGATTTCTGAGGGGATTGGGGGAAAAACAAATTTGATTTGGGACATCTTCCCTTGGTCGTTTGCTTTTTGCCAATCTCATTGCGTTTATTGTTAAATGTAATAACTTTCTTGAGAACTTATATGTTCAAAGATTGTGGCTTTTGCCCTCAGGGAACTTCCGGTATTGCTTATTAGCTGAAATGTTTGTAAATTATTTCGTCTGCTCAGTTCTACTTAAAAAACCAAACAGTTATTCTGCCTTAGAAATTCCTTTCTGGAGCAGTCAGCTGAGATTGTTTTCCCCTGAGAGCCTCTGTGTCTGAATTTCCTGGGGGATCGAGACTGATTATGGAGAGACAAGGCTTTTAGAAGCCTGACTGTGTTGGACCCTGTATCCTCACTTGGCGAGATTTGGCACCAGGTTCTGTAGAGATCTCAGGTTGACAGTACAGGTAGCAAAGCATACAACTTTGTCACAGTGGTACTTTTTTTCTTTTTCTAGATATACGCCAGCGATTAGGAAAAAGACCATATTCTCCAGAAAAGGCTTTTAGTACTAACCCCGTCATTCGGAGAGAGCCCTTTTCTGATGTACATAGTAGGCTAGGTGTTCCCAGGCAAGACATTAAAGGCCTCTACTCTGATACTCGGGAAAAGAAATCAGGTTGGTAACACTTAAAACTGATGGGGATGGGAATTGGGTAAGAGCAGGGACAATGGGTGTAGCATAGAAATACTTTGTTAGCAGGAGGCAGGAAACAGCATATGCCAAAAATAAATTATTTTTCCTCTTCTATTATAATCATTATCATCGTCCTTCTCTTCCTCGTCATCATCATGACGATAACAACATGGAAAATTTAGAAAATAGGAAAAAAAACCCACCCTGTTTCTTTCTAGGTTGTAACACAAATTCTTTTTAGTTTCATGTATGCTATTCCAGTCTTTGCCATATACATAGCCTACTTTTTTCAAATAGCATTTTATGGTAATCATTTTTCCACATTGTTATAGTCTTTATAAATAAAGCTTTTAATTACCTTATAGTGTGGCTATATTATGAAATTCTAAACACATATTTCTCTGTTGTTAGATATTAATGAAGTATGTTTAAAAAATTAATGGATAGGGGCCGGTCCAGTGGCGCAATGGTTAAGTTCGCATGTTCTGCTTCAGTGTCCCAGGGTTCGCCAGTTCGGATCTTGGGTGCGGACCTACTCACTGCTCATCAAGCCATGCTGAGGCGGCATCCCACATAGAGCAACTAGAAGGATGTACAACTATGACATACAACTATCTACTGGGGCTTTGGGGAGAAAAAAGGAGGAAGATTGGCAACAGATGTTAGCTCAGGGCCAATCTTCCTCAAAAAAAAAAAAATTAATGGATAGTGGGGCAGAATCTCTGCAAGTTTACAGTATAGCGGGCCCATCAATCTGCAGAATGTTATATCTGGGAATGATCTGGGAATGGCCTGCTTCCGGCAGAATGACACTACACAGGATGGTGAGTCTCACCAGGGAGAGGCAGATGTAGCATCGACAGCCTCCCAGGTGATTCTAATATGCCTAGCGTAGGGGGCACAAGTCCCCTAGCTGTGAGTATCTCCCACAGTTTGCAGGCAGGGGACTGCAGCCAGGGAAAAGAGGTTGGTCGCAGGTCCCACAAACCTCCCAATGTCTCCTGTACATCAGGTGTCAGCAGTGCCCCTGCTTCCTCAGTACTACCCCGTTTCTCAGCATTGACTGCCAAAACTGAAATGCCTTCTCACCCAAACAGGTAGTTTATGGACTCGCTTAGGATCTGCACCCAAGACCAAAGAAAAAAACACGAAGAAAGTGGATCCCAGGGCGCCCGGCACTGAGGAAGATGACTCTGAGCTGCAAAGGGCATGGGGGGCTCTGATTAAGGAGAAAGAACAGTCTCGCCAAAAGAAGAGCCGGTTAGATAACTTACCATCTCTCCAGATTGAAGTTAGTCGGGAAAGCAGCTCTGCTTCAGAGGCAGAGTCCTGATGCCCTTGGGACCGATGGCAGCTGCCCTAAAGCCTGACATGCTTGTGCAGGGTGGGGCGCACAGTAGGACCCTCCCCCTGCAGGAGTTGGCACCCCTCCCGTTCTTACTCGTACAGTCACCCTCAGCTCTTGCTACTTCAGCAAGACGTCTTAAGAATGTGACGTGTTTTGAAGGGCATCTATCTATCTATCTTTTGCTGCAGAGTAATAGTTCTGGGCCCTCAATTCTTTTCCCACCACCCCACAAGCTTTACCCTTTGAGGAAGAGGCAGCCCTCCAGATTTTGTAGACGTTTTTCTTAATATTTTTAACATTGTGTCTTTTAAAAGAAATGTTTTACACAGTTCATCCAAAGAGCAGAGAACTGAACTTCTCACTATTGCCTTGGCCCTGACAGCTGTTACCAGCACCCTTTTCCCAAGAAAAGTCAATTCCCAGGTGCTAATTGGACAGCCTTCGAGGGGGAAGATGAG
The DNA here is from genome assembly GCF_057802395.1 of Ceratotherium simum simum. Classification (NCBI taxonomy): domain Eukaryota; kingdom Metazoa; phylum Chordata; class Mammalia; order Perissodactyla; family Rhinocerotidae; genus Ceratotherium; species Ceratotherium simum. The sequence continues at coordinate 14,079,089 of NC_141915.1, forward strand.
GGAAGCTGCCAGCTCACCCTTCCAGGACCCTAGTGTGGGGGCCGACTCTCATGGACCTGACTGCAGAGGTGCACCAGTGCTGCCCAGGTAGATAAGAGACGCAGCGTCGATCGTGCTTCTGGTCCTCCCTGGGGATTTCTGTTAGGGGCCTCTTATTAGTGATCAGCTTGAAGTGAAGATCAAGTTCAGTGCTGTGGGATTTTTAGGAAAAATAAACTGTGACTTCTGGATTTGGGGTGGATTTTTGTGCTAGGGGCGGGGTCATGGGTTAATGTTGAACAATTTTTAAGTCTGTATTATGTTTAAAAAATATTAATGATTTAAAAGTTTAAATTTTTAATTTTTATATGTGAAAATACTTCCTGTTGGCTACAAAGGAAACTCAAGTGGTGTCTTCTTGTGTGCTGTTAAATATATATTATATACTTTGGAAGAAGGCAAAGAGAGGAGTCTCATTACTTTTAAATGATCCTAATTGTATAGTCTGTTGTACATAGAGTTCAACTTGCTTTTTGGCCACTGTAGGAAAAAAATCCATCCATCTGAGATGGGGTCCTGTTTATTATCACTTTAGAGGTGATACATTGCTATTTATTCTTTCTGTCTCTAAGTTCTAGCACCTGAAGACATCTTCAACACTGGCAAATAAGATAATAGTTTAGAAATTTTAGTTCATTTATTTCTAAACTCTTTTCAGGTTATTTTGCCATGAAAGGGTGGTAGATTATTTTATCTTTCTGTCTGATTTTTATTTTGAAGTATTTAATGTTTGTATTCCTCTGCAGGCTTAAAAATAGTGTTTCACTTGAATTCACTAGAAGTTAGGAGTTAGAGAGAGTAAACTTTTGCCCCTTTTGCGATGTCATAGATCGTCTCCTGTCTGGAGTGTTTCTGTACCCAGTGGAGCCCTGGATTCTAGAGATCTTGACTTGTGGCTGAGCTAATGGTCACAGTGATGCTGGTTACACTGTGGTGCGACTGAACGCAGGACACTATTGTTAATAGAGGAAGTAAAGGGCTGTGAGTCTTGAGAGCTGCGACGAAAACTGTATTGTCTATGTTTTGTAGGTTAACCTATTTGTTTCCCTCCCTTTAGAAAGATTAGAACATATAACCATGACATGTTTCAGCTTCCTAATAGGATTCTAGGAAAGAGATGGCTCTGTGTTTCTCTGCCAGTTGAGACCTAAGGTTTCTGAGGTTTCTCAGCTCTTGTTGCTCTGTGAAGTACCCAGCTGAGAGCCAGGTTCTTGAGGAGTCAGGGTCTGGCAGTTGGTAGAGTGAAAAGTACGGGGGCCTGAGAGTCAGAGATCTGGATGCCAACTCCTGGCTCTGCTCCACGATCCTGGGCCTCAGTTTCCCTGTCTAGTAAATGAATGGGCTGGTACCAGAGCTTCTGGCTTTGTTGGTGTGTCTTAGTGGTATTTGACTCTTCCCCAAACTATGGCTGCAGTGGGCTGGCCAGCACTAGTTTTTGTTGCAGGTCGGGGGGGGCAGGGAGACACTGAAGGTGTGCATGAGGTTGTCGACAGAGACTTACCCCATCCCATTTCCATTACAGTCTCTGGGTCTACTAGTTGGACAAAGATGTTCTTGTGGTCAGGGTCCCAACTGACGTGATCTCTGAGTGTTCAGAAAATGCCCCTTCTTCGACTTTCTTTTGTGTTTCCCAGTCCTGACCCTTTCCCAGCAGTAGTTCAGGCCCTTCTGTCCCATGGCCTTTCAGCCCTCACCAGTCTCCTGGTAGAGATCAGGGAAGACTTTCTAGAAGGGTGGTGGTGTGTAGTCAAAACTGAGTCTTTGATCTAACCAAGAAAAATGCCCACTTCAGCAGCCTTGCAGTTCCTACAAACGCACAGAACCCAGAAAAGTATCTTTAAAGAATTTAAGTATATTTCCCAAAGCTATTGGCCTTAGCCTCTCTTGCTCGCCAGCCCGCACTCGGATCTTGCAACATCTCACGCGTGCCCTGAGTGCCCAGGCCCTTTCTTTGGAGTTGGAGAGCGAGGATGGAGAGCCAGGACAGTCCCCTGGCGGGCAGCTCAGTGTGCTTCTATCCTGGGCATTCCTTGTGCATGTGGGCAGCAGGCTACACACTTTTCTGTATTCCTCATGGTCTTTACATGTATGAGATTTTAAATACGTTTTTGCTGCTTGACAATAATTGCAGATACCTCATTTCAGTTTCCCACTCTCTCTTGGAGAGGTACCAGCTACCCAGGAGAACTTGTGGAGCCCGCCACAAGATGTAAAGTCTCCTCCCCTGGCCTCCTCTAGTCTGATCCCATGAATCCCTCCCCTTAGGTTAACCACTTTCTTCTCCCACTCCACCCCTTTAGCAGCCTCTTCACTGGTCTCTGCCCCGTCTCTCTCTCTCCATTCTGCACACTGCAGCTGGGATGAACTTTTGTTGTTAGCAGCTTTATTGAGATATAATTTCCATAGCACACAGTTCACCTATTTAAAGTGTATACTTCAGTGGCATTTAGTATCTTCACAGAGTTGTGCAATCATCACCATAATCAATTTTAGAACGTTTTCATCACCAAAAAGAAACCTTGTACCCGTTAGCAGTCACTCCCCATTCCCTCTCCCCTGGCAACCACTAACTACTTTCTGTCTCTATGGATTTGATATTCTGAACATTTCATATAAATGGAGTCATACGCTTTGTGGCTATTTGTGACTGGCTTCTTTCACTAAACATATTTTTGAAGTTCATCCATGTTGTAGCATGTATCAGTACTTCATTTTTTTTTTATTGCTGAATAATGTTCCATTGTGCGGATATACCACATTTTATTTATCCATTCATCAATTGATGGACATTTGGGTTGTTTTCAATTTTTGGCTGTTATGAGGAATGCTGCTATGAACATTCACATACAAGTTTTTCTGTGGACATATGTTTTCATTTCTCTTGGGTATATACCTAGGAGTGGATTTGCTGGGTCATGTGGTAACTTTATCTTTAACCTTTTGAAGAACTGCCAGACTGTTTTCCCAAGTGGCTGCATCATTTTCCATTCCCCCCAGCAATGTATGAGAGTTCCAATTTTTCCACATCCTTGTCAACACTTGTTATTTTCTGATGTGAATTGGTATCTCATTGTGGTTTGATTTGCATTTCCCTGATGACTAATGACGTTGGGCATCTTTCCATGTGCTTCAGGGTGAACTTTCTTAAGAAAGTTATTCCTGTTGTTCCTCTGCTTAAAACCTTTCCAAAGCTTTACTATTGCCCTTGGAATAAATTCCACCCTCCTTTGACAGCTCACAAGGCCAGTCAGGTTCCAGCCTCTGGCGTGTCTCTGGCTTGTTCTCCCGTCCTCCCTGCCCTCTGCTTACTGGTCCCCTGGTCCCATCTAGATCTCACCAGCCTTCCAGACTCTCCTTGGTGCTGTGACACACTCCCCTGCTCCTCTCCCTTCCTGCCTCAGCCTTGCCTCTTCTTTTCCCTCATCCTCAAGGACTTAGAGACCCCTCCAGGAGGCCACCCTTGACTTCCAGGTCAGGCGATGGGCCCCGGCTATGTGTCCAGGGAGTCTCGGCTCATTCTAGGGTTAGGTTATAAGGTCACACCTAAGAGAAAAATGGAGTGTAACCAAAATTCCTCTTGGAAACCCAGAGGAAGGTGCTGTGTTGAAGACCAGCATCGTGAGGTCTGGTGCAGTTGGTTCCTGCGTGGGTGGGAACAGATCATGTTTTTTCTGATTAAGCACCAGGTGAAGTGGTTGGGCTGCAATTAGGGCCATGTTGTGCAAAAACCACTTATTTTTAGGTGTTAGACTCACAGTCAGGTGAGCAGCTCACTATTGAAGAGGCTCTTGGGCACTGAGGGGCCACAGGAGCAGGAGAGTCACAAGATCATCTCAGGCCCTGCCTATCTGCTCAGTGAGTGGAGGGGCAGGCAGAATGGCCCAAATGACTTAAAATTGTTTTCTTTTCTCCCTTCTTTTTCTTTTAACTTTTTCAGACAAATACCATTGTGTTTGCCTAAGTGAAATGTGTATATAATGCCACATCTCTGTATCTCCCAAGCCAGCACCCCCGTACACTGGATTGTAATTCCCTCTTCCTGCTTGTCTTTTTGCTAGACTGTAAGCTCCTGGAGAGCAGGGCCCACCTCTGGCTTGTTCAGGGCGGTTTCCTCTGTCCTAGGACTACGCCTGGCACCCAGCAGGTCGTCCGTGAACATGTGATGAGTGTGTAAATCCCCCAGCTGCCGGCATAGCTCCGTTCTCCAAGACCCCGGGGTCCTCAAACAGGCTGCTCCTCGTTTTCCTGCCTGGTCTACACAACACTTTATTTTCATGTTTTATTTTCCCTGCTAGCCTGTGAGCTCCTAATGAGCAGGTGTCTTTGTGTTGTTATCTCTGTATCCTCCCACCAGGCCAGTCCAGATTAAGAAGTGCCTGAAAAGTGTTCGGTATATGAATGAATCGTGGTAACCCAGCCCAGCTCTGGCATCTTTGTCTACAGGCTAGTCTGCTTCTAGCTGAGACCACCAGATTTCAGAAAGAGGAAGATTATTCAGAAGAGCATAAACTGTACTTACATAAGAAAAAAATCTCCTTAATTAGACCTCCATAAAATTCAGATTTTGATGATCTGGCCATATCTGAGCTGAAGCTTACCCAGCTCTATAAAGAATTTGCTAGAGAATCAGGTATAGATAGTCCAGAATATTTTTTACAAAGCATTCATCTGCCCCGGGAGAGCAGGAAAGGAAGCTGGCAGGTGGCTGAGAGCCCCCAAAGAGGGACTGCTGAGCCACTTCTCAGCCTCCGGTCCTGTTGGTGAGGAAGGGGCAGCAGTCCAAAGACGGCCAGAAGCAGCAGCTCGTTCCCGGCAGCAGGGCTTCTGCCTAAAGCAGCGTTCCCACCCTCACAGAGAGCATTCCTGCGGTGACGGGGCAATGCTAACAGGCATTGGGATTAAAGTTAACAGCAAATCATGGCGTCACAGATTAATTGCTGCGCAAATAAGTTTGATGTATAAGTATTTGCTTTTAAACCTTATATAACAAGAAATAAATTAGAAGTTAAGTCATTTTTTTTCTTTTAAGAACTAAAAGGACAGAATGTTTTTGATAATCTTGAGAAGAGCATACTTGCTTCAAGGCAGATTGTTATTGCATAATCTGACCAATAGTAAAACTTTTCTTACATGTTTGTAAAATAAATCTTAGAAGAAAAAACACTGTAGCATTTTTTTAAAATGAAATTCTATGAACGTCTTACAGAACTTTGATGTTCCTGGGAGCAATTAAGAGGAATGCTGGCTCAGAAGCCTGTTTCACATAGTCGTGAGGCAGTGAAGTGGGATTTTGCTGTGTTTTAGATAAAAGTCTGGAGTAGGGGTGGTATTTAACTTACAAAGTCAGTACCCTGCCCTGGGGCTCTTACCTGTTTTTGTCTGAGTGATTCTAGAGGCCCTCTCTAGATGCCCAGAGTCTTCAGTAGCTGAGACTTCGTGTTTCCTCAGACTGTCTGTCACCTCACCCCTGGACCAGTGTAGGTCAGTGAGAGCAAGAGGCCCACACCATGGGCAGGAGAGGAGACAGGGCCTTCTTGGGGTAGTCATGTGTTTAATCCTGTGATGCATCCCCTCTTGTCATTGGCAGGGATTCCTCAGAGGGCCTGTGAGCAAAAGGCAGCACTTTTTAGCTCAGGTAGAGTGTCTTTTGGGAGGAGTCAAATAGGATCATGGCTGGGGCTGGGCCTGGAGCCCTGGGGACTCGTTCTGATCTCTTGTACAAACTGGAAAAGACTGAGCAAGTCCCTTCACCTCTCTGGGCCTCAGTTTCCCTGTCTCTCAAATGAAGCACTCAACTGAAATGATGTCCAGGTTTCCTTCTAGTACTAATGTGAGTTGTAGGATCTTTGCTGTACTTTCCCAAGGAGCATCAGGAGTGTAGCTGGACAGAAAGGAGGTGGGGGCAAGCAAGAGGCCTGAGGCCTACTCCCTTGGACCTTTGGTTCCATGACCCAGTGCAACACCCCCCTTCCTAGCCCCTCAGTTATGAAAGGACAAGAGGGTTGTTTCCCTTGCTCTGTCCCCACCAAGCCCTGCTTCCCCAACACACATGCACACCATTCAGTGTTTTATTGGGGAGATTTTTTTTAGGAGGTAGCCCAGTGTATTAGTCAGCTTGGGCTGCCATAACGAAATACTGTAGACTGGATGGTTTAAACAACAGAAATTTATTTTCTCACAGTCTGGAGGCCAGAAGTCTGAGATCAGGGTACCAGCATAGTCGAGTTCTGATTGGGCCTCTCTTCCTGGCTTGCAGCCAGCCGCCTTCTCACTATGTGCTCACATGGCCTTTCCTTGGTGCATGCGCATCGAGAGAGAGATCTCTGTTCTCTTCTGAGGCCACCAAGCCTGTTGGATGAGGGCCCTACCTTTATGACCATAATTATCTCCTAAAGGCCGTATCTCTAAATATGGTCACATTGCGGGTTATGGCTTTAACATATGAATTTGGGGGGAAGAAAATTCAGTCCATGGCACCCAGTAATGCCAGGATCCCAGTATATGTTTGTGGAATGAGGTCCCTGCTTTTTAAAAGCTTATGAACTAGGAGGGATTTAGACCCATGGGTCCAAAGGCAGTGGGGTTTATAGTGGTTCAGAGTACTGGTTCTGGAGGAGACAGACCTATTTGAGTCCCAGTTCTGCTACTTACTAACCATTGGCCTTGGGCAAGTTACTTAACCTCTCTCCGAGCCAGCATCCTCATCTGTGAAATCGGGATAACTGAGTAGGGTGGCTGTGAGGATCAGACGAGGGCTTGCATGGAAGGCCCTTGACACTGTCTGGCGCTCCCTCCTGAGCACTCAGTCAATGGTAGTGATTACTACTGCTCTTCAGTCTCCTCTAGTTCCTCTTTGCAAACTCTGTCCTCCACTGCTGTCCTCATCGCTGGTCTCAGTAAAGTCCTCACTCTTCCAAATTCCCTCTTCCCAGCTCCCTAGGACTCAGAGGCAGGTGAGTAATTGGAAACGTTTCCTCTGGGGCCGGCCCCGTGGCCTAGTGGTTAAGTTCGGTGCACTCCACTTCAGCAGCCTGGGTTTGGTTCGAAGGTGTGGACCTACATCACTCATTGGTGGCTATGTGGAGGCGGCGACCCACATACAAAATAGAGCAAGATTGGCACAGATGTTAGCTCAGGGTGACTCTTCCTCAGCAAAAAAAAAAGAAACATTTCCTCTGTAGGCTTTGAGCCAGGACTATGGGAACAGCCCCATTCACGGGTGAGTGCAGACATCAGTGCATTTGACTCGCTCTCAAGACAACAGTTAGGGCTGGCCCCATGGCTTAGCGGTTAAGTGCGCGCTCTCCTCTGCTGGCGGCCCGGGTTCAGATCCCGGGCGTGTACGGACTCACTGCTTCTCCGGCCATGCTGAGGCTGTGTCCCACATACAGCAACTAGAAGGACGTGCAGCTATGACATACAACTATCTACTGGGGCTTTGGGGGAAAAAAAAAAAAAAAAAAAAAAAGACAACAGTCCTTTTACCTCATGCTGAACACGTCTCCTCCATCCCATAATTTTTATAACTTTTTATTTTGAAATAATTTCAACATTACAGAACAGTTTCAAGGGTAGAGCAAAGAACATTTTGCCATGTTTTATCATTCCTTCTTTCCCTCCTCCCCCCTTCCCCCTCCTCTGAACCATGAAATATTTGCAAGTTACTTGCATACGTCATGTCCCTTTACCCCCTAAATATTTTATTGTATGTTCCTAACATCAAGGACTTTCTCTCATATGACCAAAGCATAGTTATCAAATTCAGGAAATGTATAATTTTATCTAATCACTCTAGTAGTATCTAATCTGTAGTTCCTGTTTCAGTTTTGCCAACTGTCCCAATAATGTTTTTTAAAGCAGTTTTTCTTCTGGTCTAGAATCCAATCCAGGATCACACACTGCATTTAGTATCTTCTCTTTAGCCTCCTTTCATCTGGAACAATTCCTTAGCCTTTCTTTGTCTTTTATGATATTGAGGTTTTGAAGAGTTCAGTCCAGTTATGTTGTAGAATGACCCTCAGGCTGGTCCCTTAACATTTGTGTAAAGTAAGATGGGTTAGGAAGCCACTTTCACATTCCTATTGGATACGTGTGAACTTGCTGACTGCCCAGCCTCATACTACATGCTGTGGGGGGAGCATTACACAACACAGCCTGGTCTGCCCGTGGGACCTTGAGTTTGGGTTTGTGGGGACAGCAGTTGCTGTCCGGTGGGCTCGAAGGGCCCCTCTGCGTGCTCATGATTAGGAGTCTGCCATGCTGGCACCATCAAGCTTGGATAAGTACATCCTAGATGGATGCAGGATGAGTCAGCATTCTAGGTCTCCAAAGATGCAGAAAATGGCCCTGTGCCCGGTTCAGTATCCAGTCATCAACTTTCCTGGCCTCCTGAGGTGTCCTGAAGTTCACACTCCGAATGCGAAGTCTTGCTTCGCAGAAATCTTGAGCAAGCTGCAATCCTGGGTTCTAGCCTGTCCCTGCTGCTGATCTGCTCTGTGGCCTGGGGCTACTCTCTTCCTCCTCTGGACCAGTGGTGAGGAGAGGAGCCCCTCTGGCTCTGCCACATGCCCCTGGCACTCTGCACAAGTGTGGGGGAGGGGAGAGTCACAGCCCTGGAGAGGTGGGAAGACAGGCCAGGATTCCCACCGGTGACAAGGTTAAGCTGACTCAGGATGGGCTTCATTGTGATCTGGCAGGCAAAGCATCAGACCTGGAGCTTCGCTTTTTCAGCTGTTTAACTTCTCTGTTGGGTGAAAAAGTGTGAAAAATGGTGACTTGTGATGTCTACTCAACCATCTAGCATCAGGGCACTATGGTACTGGTTATAGGTATTTTGTCAGACCAAAGCAGACAAGCAAAAATGTTTGAGGTGTCATTGATCTTGACAAAACTTTGGCCTGGCAAGCTTTCATTGTGAGAAACACAAGCAAGTTGATTTTCATCTAGTCATCAAGTGAACACCATTGTCTGCTATGTTTTAACACTTACATTAACACTTCCAAGTGCTCTCCCTGGGGATGCAGACAGTCCTGTGAGAGATATGTAAAATCTCCTGCCTTTTTGAATGTCAATTAATTAAAATTAAATAAAATTAAAAATTCAGTTCCTTGGTTGCTCTGGTGACATTTCAAGGGCTCAGTAGCCATGTGTGGTTAGTGGCTGCCACATTGGACAGTGCAGATCTAGACCGTCATCACCGAGTTCTGGGGGACAGCACTGCTCTGCACTTGCAACAATCTGGGAAGCAGGGTGCAGGAGAAACTTCTGTCACAGATGGTCGTACAGGGAAAATTTGACAAATCTAGAAGTTAGCATTTAAATATGACTGCGGACTGTTGGCAGCATATCCTCTGGGATGCTGGGTTGGATCAGCAGTGTGCTGAAAGATTTATGGAACTTGACTTCTTCCGTTCTCCTAGTAGCTGGGAGCTCTGTTAAATTAGTTCTGGCATCATAGTGCTGTAGCCAGGTTTTTTTGTTTTTTTTTTTTGTGAGGAAGATCAGCCTTGAGCTAACATCCATGCCAATCCTCCTCTTTTTGCTGAGGAAGACAGGCCCTGGGCTAACAGCTGTGCCCATCTTCCTCCACTTTATATGGGAGGCCGCCACAGCATGTCCTGAGAAGTGGTGTATCGGTGCGTCCTTGGGATCCGAACCTGGGCCGCCAGCAGCGGAGCGGGCACTCTTAACCGCTACGCCACTGGTCCGGCCCCTGTAGCCAGGTTTTTTGTTTTTTTTTTTGTGAGGAAGATCAGCCCTGAGCTAACATCCACGCTAATCCTCCTCTTTTTTTGCTGAGGAAGACGAGCTCTGAGCTAACATCTATTGCCAATCCTCCTCCTTTTTTTCCCCAAAGCCCCAGTAGATAGTTGTATGTCATAGTTGCACATCCTTCTAGTTGCTGTATGTGGGACACGGCCTCAGCATGGCCAGAGAAGCGGTGCATCGGTGCGCGCCCGGGATCTGAACCCGGGCTGCCAACAGCGGAGCGCACGCACTCAACCGCTAAGCCACGGGGCCGGCCCATGTAGCCAGGTTTTAAAGAGAATGCAGCCAAAGCTGAATTGAGGCAATGATTCCAGTCAATGCAATGGGTCTGTCCACTCACCAGCCCTCCCCAGCCTCAGGGCCTTGAGTTCACAGCCCAGGTGCAGGGGCCCAGTTTCTAGCTGTGGGGGCACTTCCTGTGTGAGGGGGACCCCATTCTCGCCACTGAGGCAACTCCCACCAAGGACCCTGGGCTGGGCGCTGGGCTCAGGTGTCTGGTGGTGGGTTCTGGGGCGGGTCAGGGGACTGGGACTTGCTCATGGATGGTAAACAACAGCCAGATTAAAACTGCTCCTGCACCTCAAATGTCTGCCAAGGGCATCCAGAGCTGTGTTCCCAGGCCAGCCCCTGGCTCACCGTTCCACCCAAGTGTGGGTGATGGAGCAGGGCTGACAGGTGTCTCTAAGCTCCTGGGACCCAGCCGACGACTGCTGAGGAAGCAACACAGCCAGCCGTGTATGAGGGGGAACGTCTGTGTCTGCTTGAGAGTGCCTGTCTGCCTGTGGGCCCTTGCCTGTGTGCGTGCCTCTGTCCCCGCCTCCTGGCTGCCGGGCTGAGGAGGGGAAGCTGAGCAGGCCGGGGCCCACGCCGCTGCCTCTGCTCCAGCTAGGATGTGGCTCTTCCACACTCTGCTCTACGTGACCAGTAAGTCAGCCTCACCCCCGTCCCGAGGGGCTGCTGTGCCCTCAGCACAGCCTTGTCTGTCTGTCTGATGGGGCTCAGTCAGAGCCAGAGGTCAGGGAAAGTGTGGGAACTTCCCTGGGGAGATGCTCTTGCTCAGGGGGTCGGATGCCCAGGCTTGCTCAGAAGGGCTTCTGAGGCTCTGTTGACGGTGCTGACGGCCTGTGGCTTCAGACTCCAAAGCTCTTCTGCCCTGTTCCTCCTCCAGCCACCTCCTCTCCCCACCCCGGGCCCTCTCCCCACAGCACCCACTCTGGGAGGTCCTCAGGTCTGTGGCAAGTTTGTCCTCAGGGTGCGGAGGCCAATGATGCCCACCCTGCCCGGCAAAGCACCTTTCTGTTACGGACCAGGGGTTCAGCCGATGAGGGTGAGGACCCTGTGAGAAAGGGACAAGAGACTGTGGGGGCTGTGTTTGTGTGGTAGAGGGCGAATGCTTTGGGGGAGCCTGCTTCCTGTTCCTAACGTTAGGACCAGTATGAGAACCGGCGTGTGGGGAGAGGGGGCACTTCCTCTTCCCACCACCTGAGGGGTCCTGTCCTGGCCTTTAAACCTCCCATGGACACTTGGGGCAAGCCAAGCCATGAGTCTCACCTGCCCCCAAGGTCCCAGGGATGAGATTGAGCACCGTTAGCGAGCCCTTGGAGGCTGCTCAGATCAAGCCTGAGGCCAGGGTGGTTGTGCCTAGTGATCTGGGCAGGCTTCCCCGGGTCTCCTGCACTGGTCAGAAGCTGACTGAAGAGTGAGATGAACATCAGGCAGATGTAGTTTCAAGCCTCCTGGGAGCCTGAGTTCTCCCTGAAGGATGGGCGGGGGCCAGCAGGTGAGCACCAGTGTCTGAGAGGGCTGAGTCCACGCTGGGAGGAGACTCAGAATTAGCATCCACCAAGGGGCCACATCACCCAAGAGGCTTGCCAGACGTGTGTAGGGCACCAGTAAAGCATACATCTTTGGACACATTTTAAATTTGATGTTTCAAAAACATCAAAACAGTCATCATGGAAAGGTCAACATTTTGTTGAACTTCCTTTTCGTTATTTTACAGTTTAGACTTACCTGTATTTTCAGTTACATGCAGGGTGTGGAGAGGGTCTCACACTTTTTATGGCTTATGGCTTTGATCCCCCATCGCCAAGAATGTCCGGAGAAGAGGCTTGGACTAGACTCTGGTCCACCCCTTCCCATTGCGGAGGAGGTGACTGAGGCCCAGAGAGGGGCAGTGACTTCCAGGGTTACAAGCAAGTACCAGTAGAAACGGGACTCAAACCCAGGCCTCTGTCCTGCCTTTAGCCCTAGAATACCCCACGGCCTGGGGCACTAACCCTGGTGTTACTCTGGGCTCCTGCTCGTCTGTCTCCTGTGGCTTCTGGAAGGACCAGCCATCATCCTAGCACCTTTTTCAGCAGAAAGACATTTATCAAACCGCTTCTGAGGCCGGGGCACTCTGCAAGCTGGATGGAGCGGGCTTGCAAGGAGATCTCTTAGCCCGCAGCTTGGCTAAGCTATGGGAAGGGGGTGAGAGCAGGGCCCAGCAGCTCTAGTCTGAGTGGGAGAAATGAAGCTGTGACAGTTCTGCTCCAAGCTGTGAGGTCCTGTGACTTAGGGATGGACTGATCCTGAAGAGCTTCCTGGAGGAGGTGGGATTGGTGATGAGTCTTAAGGGCTGAGGACAGTCTGAGAAAGTGATAAGGAGATGTTAGGGAATGTGGGAGGAACCCCTCAGACTCTGACCCCAGGCCCACGGCCCTGAATCCTGTGCCTGGCTGGGCCTCCCTAGGCTGGAGAGACTCCAGACTGTTCCTGGCCAGACCCTGCCCCTCCACCCTTCCCAAGCCACCCACCGTGGTGATGTCCACTTCTCAGCCCTGGGCGCAGATGAGATAACGTCAGTTGTCAGAGATATCTCGAGTCAGGCCCAGATACGCAGACATACTGAAACTGCAGCTGTGGATACCCCCGCCCCTAGTCCTGTCTCGCCCTGCTATCACACAGCCTACGGTCCCTAGGACAGTCTTCACCATTCTGTGACCACAGCCTCTCACTTCTCCTCCGTGGGTCTCAGCGGTTGAGTCTACATCGCTTGTGTGAGGAAGGGAACTTTGCTATCAGCCTATAAAACCTTACAGTGGTGAGGAAGGAGCCAGAAGTCCAGGGCCTGCTCTGCTGTTGCACCTTCAGTCTGAGGCCTGTGGCCATGCTGGGGGAGTAGGAAGGTGTCAGACCCTCCTCTGCCCAGGGCACAACCCCAGACCTGTGTGCAAATGTGTGATAGAAAACCTTGGTCGTTGGGGACGGGGCACCGTAGTGTCAGAGGTGGCCCTGATGCTGGGGAAGGTCTTTAGGAAGTGCAGATTGGTGGGGGTGGAGAGGGGCAGGCTTTCTGCGCAGGAGAAACAGTATGGACAAAGATGTGGGGTGTGAGGAGTCTGTTTGGGAAGATGCATGGTGAGGACTGAGTGGGAGCAGAAGGCTGGCGCTGCTCCGACTTGCCTGTCCCCCACCAAACAGGACATGCTGGGCCCTGGGGGTGAGGGCGCACCATCCCTGTCCTGGGGCCCCTGCGTGAATAGAAAGCGGGCAGTGCACACACAATGACACCTCTAGCCCCAGCCCGAGGGTCCACCGAGGATACCTTCAGGTCTCACACATGGGGGTTGGGGAAAGGGCTTTCCAGGCAGAGGTACAACGTCAGAGAAGTGCAGTGTCTGTGGACAAGCCACGTGTGGAGTACGGCCATGTGGGAACCGACGCCTCCAACCTTCTCTGGGAGGCTGGCTTATACGGTGTATATGGGGGGACATGTAGGCAGTCAGGCTAGAGAGGTCCAGGGTGCCAGGCTGAGGAACATGGACCTCACCCTGAGAGCGGTGGGAAGCCACAGCAGACGTTGAGCAGGGTAGTGACAATAAGACTTGCATGCTGTGTGGAAGGTGGAGTCCTGGAGAAAGGGGAGGCAGCGAGGCCAAAGAGGAGGCTGCTGCCGTGGTCCAATCCAGGGGTGTGGGGTGGGTGGGCATGGGGAGGAAGAGACACTCCTGAGAAATATTTAGGAGGAAAATCCACGAGCGCTTAGCAGAGTGCCTAGCACAGAGTCAGTGCTCAAGACCTGTCGGCCATTGTTATTAGGTCAGCTGTGGAGGGTGAGGGAGGGGAGGGCCTCAGGTGACCAGGCTGGGGCTGAGACGATGAGGCTCCTGTGTGGACAACTGAGGTGGGTGGGCTGAGGGTAAGCCGCCCTGCAGACGCCTGTGAGGCATGGCCTCCTCCAAGCCGTTCTGGGTCTTCTGGGCTGGGCATCAGGACACGAGTCTAGCCCCAGTTCTACAGCTGGCTCCTTGTGTAAATTTGGGCAAACCAACTGGGAATAGTGCTATAAGAACGTGTATTTAAAGCACCCAGTGTGATGGGGGACATAGAGGGTGGAGGGGGGAGGTGGTGGCTGACAGGATGGAGGAAGGGTCTTGGTCTGACTCAGCAGGCACGTATGCCTGGGGCAGCCTGGGGGAGGCGGCCCTGTGGTTAGCGTGGTGACACACTGGTTCAGCTGGGCTCTCGTGTCTGACAGCACATGACGGGGGCTTGAGATGGAGGGCAAGGCTGTGGGAGAATGTGACAGGCTTCCCTTGTGGTTATAACACTGTCGTCAGCACCCACCTACTGAGCCTCCAGCGTGTCAGACGCTGGGCAGAGCATTGCCCCACTGAGTCTGCACAGTCCCATATCACAGATGGGGAAACTGAGGTGACTAGCCGGAGGTCCTTCAGCGACTGTGGCAAAGCGAGGATTTGTCTCCCAAAGGACTGTCTCCCTCTGAGGCCCATGCTGTTTTCTCAGAGTCTCGGTGGGAAGGGGAAGGGAAGGGATTACCCGATCTACGGACAGCCCAAGCAGAGGTCGGGGGCCCGGAGGGAGTCTTCCCAAGCAGGGTGACCCGTGCCTGGCAGATCCTAGGCACCAGCTGGCTCTCAGGGTTGGTGCTGGTGACTGGGAAAGCTCAGCAAATACCGTGACCCCTTCACACACGTGTTCTCATGCCGCTCTGCCTCCACGGGACTTCTCGCTCACCTAGTTACCAGCTCTCTAACCCAGAGCTCTGCCCCAGCTCACTGAGCTGCTGGCACCACTGGGAGCCGTGCCAAGCTTCTGGGGGCCATTTGTGACCCTGCCCTCTATCTGTTTACCAACCCCTCAGTGCCTCCAACGTTTACTAAAGGCTTTGGATTTAGGCAGACTTGGCCCCAGACACAACTATTCAATTTGCTGATGGGCCACAAGCAAATCACTCGACCTCTCTGAGCTTCAGCACCCTGCATGGTGCCTGGAGGATAGCAGGTGCTCCAGGAGAGTAGCTGTGATTGTCTCTCTGCTCGTCTCTTCCCCTTTCCCCCCCTCAGGGATCTTAGACCAAGATCCCTCAGTTGAACAAAGCGAAGTGGAAATGAGGGGGTTGGAGGAGGACAGGAATCTCTGGCCCACTCTGGCATTTCCAGGGCACCTCTTCTGGGCCTGGCCCTGTGCTGAGCTGGGCTTTGTGGTTAGGGGGTGTCATCGATGACTCAGATCAGATCACAGTTGGGGGAGACAGACTTAATCACAGATCACTCTGACCCAGACAGGATTTAGTCAGAGCCAGACAGAGACACCACAGGATGCTGAGGGGGCTCAGGGACCAGTGAGTTACTCGGGCTGAGAATCTGGATTGGCTCCTGGGGCAGGGAGTGCCTGAGCAGGGCCCAAAAGGATGGGGCAGAGGGGGAGAGTGGTGAGCAAGGCACGTAGGGCAGAGGGAACCGCTTGTGCAAAGGCCTGAAGGTGGGAAGTGTGCAGACAGTGTTCAGGGAGTGCGGTGCAGAGGAGCTCCATGCGGCTGAAGAGCAGACCTGGCAGAGGGGGCGTCGGGCTGGGCAAGGAGGTGCCAGGGATGCCCAGTGAGGAGACTGGACTTATCTCAGGGGTTTCAAATCATGTCTGTCAGGGACACGTAAAAGGGAAAGCAGGCCTTCTAATCACCCCTTGTGAGAAGCTGGTCGTCCTCACGTTGTAGTTCTCTCCTGGTCAGTCTGCTGACGTCCACTCTTGCCCAGCCTGGCTGACCAGGAAACACAGGGCTCGGCATGAACTGGGCCAAGGACCCTGAGTCCAGACTCCCTGCCGGCCATCCTTTATCTCAGCTCTGTGTTCCTGAAGGACAGTGCTCCGCATTCCCTGCCTGGGGTCTTGATCTGGAAGGCTTGAGGGTCCATGGGTTGGCCACAGGGGTCTATGAGCCCCCTTCCCCATCCTGCACCTACCAAGTGTGGCCACCGTACCAGGCCGTGGGGTGATGTGGTGAACGAGCAGACGCACAGTTTGCCCGGGTGGGGCTCACTGGTGGTGGGGGGACAGTCACAGGCGATAAGTAGACGAGGAAATGAGTAAGGTCATTTCAGATTGTGATAAGAGGCTGTGGGGGTACAGAGCACCCAGGCAGGGGTTTAGAGGTCAGGAAGGCCTCTGGGAGGAGGTGACGGTGAGGATGAGGAGGAAGTGAGGGGAAAGCCTCAGAGCAGAGTACTTCAGGGAGAGTAATATTTGTGCAAATGTGCACTTGGGGGGATTCGCAAAGGGATCCATGGCCCCCAAACAAGGAGGAGCTCATGGTCTGGATACATTTCCTGCATTCTGCTTTGGGGTGATGGCGGGGAGGGTGCGAATAACAGCTCCGCGAAAACTGGGGTGCAGGTTTGTTCATTCTGTGTCCTTTTTTTTATCCCACCCTGTCCCCATTCATTCAGTGTTTTTGCTAAGAGAACCCTCAGGGAAATTTTTTCTGGTTTTCTGTTTTTGTCCTGCTTTACCAGAATATATATATATATATATATTTTTTTTTCCGGTTTTGTGGACACTGTGAATGATATAACTCATTTTTTTCATCCTTATATTGACTTCAAGAAAATTCATTCATTTATGCATTTATTCAACAGATAATTTTATCAAGCGCCTACTGTGTGCCAGTGCTGTGTTCAGAGACAAAAGTGGGCCCGTCATAGAAAGGACTAGGGCTTGTTGATAGACGGGTTAGCTGAGCCTCCTTCCTGGTTTACTCTGAGCCCTTCCTTTTTTTCATCCCTCTTTTTCTATTATTTCCCTTCTGTCCTTTTTTTTTTCACCTGCCCCACTATTTTGAAACAAGTTTTGTCTCAGTGTATTGTGTATTTTTACGAGTCACCACAAATCCTTCTGGGCAAGGCAGAGGTGTAGAAGGAAATGAAAAAGTACAGAGCCCGCTTTGGGCCAGGCTCAGGGAGAGAGGCTGGGAATGGAGAGATGGGGGAACAGACGCTGCCCCCCGGGCCCCGTCACAGTCCACCTCCTCCTTGGGCCTTTGGAAGGTTGGTTTTTAATAACAAAATTTTAAGCATGTATAAAAGTAAAGAAAATAACAATAATAAACCCAATATACCCATCACCCAGATGACACAAGTATCAAGATTTGCCACACTTGCTGCATTTATATACTGGCCCTTTTTGTTTCCTTTGCCAATGCATTTTAAAGCCTGGCTGCTCAAAATTTGGTCAGGGGACCGGGAGCGTGGCGTCACTTAGGAGGTCGTCAGACTAGATCTCACCCCCACTCCTCACCTACTGAATGGAAGTGTGCATTCTTCCCCCCCCCCCAAAGCCCCAGTGGATAGTTGTATGTCGTAGCTGCACATCCTTCTAGTTGCTGTATGCGGGACTCGGCCTCAGGATGAACAGAGAAGTGGTGCCTCGATGCGCACCCGGGATCCGAACCCGGGCCACCAGCATCGCAGCGCGCGCACTTAACCACCAAGCCACAGGGCCGGCCCGGGAGTGTGCATTCTAACAAGACACATGGGCGATTCATTTGTGCGTTAATGTTTCAGAAGCGTTATTTTAAAACAAATCCCACACATCATGTCATTTCACCCCTAAATAGTTCAGTACGTGTTGAAGTACATGGATGTTTTCTTATATAGTTTCAATGTTCTTATCACCTAACAAAATTAATAGTAATTTTTTGGTATCATCTGATACCCAGTCCATATCCATTTCTTCCTGATGGTCTCAAAATGTCTTTTTTTTTTTTTTTAAACAGTTGGTGTGTTCAAATCCAGATTCAGACAAGGTCCACACATGACCTTTGGTTGCTACGCCTCTTAGTCTAGAGTGGCCCGCTCACCCATTTTTTGGATTGTGTGTCTTTGTCAGGTCTTTGCTTTATTGCAGAGCTTGGTCACTTGTGGGCCATCTTCATTCAGGATTTCTGTGTTTGCTTCCTCTTGGTGTAATTTGTCTTTCTACTTCCTAAATTTCCTGAAACCTGGAAGTTAGTGTGAACGCCTTCATTAAATTCAGGTCAACTGTTTTGGGAGCATACTCTAAACAGTCATGAGGATTTTGCCATGCTTCCTGCATTTATCTTACTTCCCTTTTTTGTTTCCTTGGCTGAAGTATTTTAAAGACTTACTACTCAAAATGTGGTCTGAGGACGGCAGCATAGGCATCACTTGGGAACTTGTTAGAAATGCAGAGTCTGGGGCCAGCCCCGTGGTGCAGTGGTTAAATTCGGCACGCTACACTTTGGCGGCCTGGAGTTCGCGGGTTCAGATCCCAGGTGTGGACAAACACCACTCATCAGCCATGCTGTGGCAGCAACCCACATACAAAATAAAGGAAGATTGGCACAAATGTTAGCTCAGGGCTAATCTTCCTCAAGCGGAAAAAAAAATGAGGAAGATTGGCAACAGATGTTAGTTCAGGGCGAATCTTTCTCACCAAAAAAAAAAACAAAAACAAAGAAAGAAATGCAGAGTCTTAGGACCCTGTATCCTTCCTAGGGTGCCATACCAGGAGGCACATGAGCCTGAGGGCCCCTCTTGGGGACACTAAGGTTAACTAGTGGGCTCGGAGTGTCAGCCTAATGGTAAAGTTCTCGATCAAACTTCCATCTAGTAGTTTCATCCATTGATGATCGTGGCCTGAATTAATTATTGTATTTTATTATGGCTTGAAAAATTGTGTCTTTATGATTCTATTATTCCTCCCACATTCAATAGTAATAATTCTTCTGTAAAGAACTTTTTCTCATCAACTAGGACTATTTGGTGACCCAGAAATGCAGTTCGTGTAGGAAAGGCAAGAAAATTGCTTCTTACTTTCCCTTTAATAATCAATTTTCAGAATAAGAGGATGGTGCCCTTGTTACTTTCAGTGGTGACCAATGCAGTGTTTTGATTTTGTTTGTTTTAATTTTTTTTCTTTTTCTTCCTTTTAAATATCATTATGAACCTATGGAATTTTTATATATTCAATGTGTCTTAAACACTTGAAATTATTATTTTTTAAAGTAAATGCTTTTTGAAGTACGCCATACAGAAAAATGGACAAATTCAGATCAGTGAATTTTCAAATTATGTCAAATCCATGTCACTGGTACCCATTTCAAGAAACAGAACATTACCAACACCCCAGAAGTATCCCTGTAACCCCCTCTAGTCATTACCTTACCCCCAAGGGTAACCACTCTCCTGACTTATAAGACTGTACACTAGTTGGCGTCTTTTAAACTTTGTATAAGTGGAATTGTACAGTATGTTCTATTTTATTCCTGGCGTCTTTCACTCAACATTGTGTTTATGAGATCCATCCACCTTGTTGTAGATTCTTTGCTGTAGAGTATTCCGCTCGTGAATATACCACAATTTATTTATCCTTTTTATTGTTGGTGGATATGTGAGTTGTTCCACTGTGGGGTTGTTATGAATAGTGAGGCTGTGAACAGTCTTGTATGTGTCTTTTTGTGAACATGTGAACGAATGTCTGTTGGATGTATACCTAACAGTGGAATTGCTGGGTTATGAGTTATGCATATTTTCAGCTTTAGTCAATACCACCAAATGGATTTTAAAGGAGTTGTACAAATTTACACTCCTACCAGGAATATTTGAGAGTTCTAGTTGCTCTGCATCATTGTCACCACTTGATATTGTCTTTTTCATTTTAGCCATTCTGGTGGTTGTGTTGTGGTATCACATGGTGGTTTTAATTTGCCTTTCTCTGAAGTCTAATGAGTGCCTTCTCATATGATTATCAGCCATTTGGATAATCTCTTTTGTGAAATGTCTTTTTTCTGTTGGCTTACATGCCTTTTTCTTATTGATCAGTAAGAATTCTTTACATATTCTGATATGAATCTTTCATCAGATATTTGTGTTGCAAATATCTTCTCTCACTCTGTGGTTTGCCTTTTCACTCTCTTAATGATGTCTTTTCATAAGCAAAAGTTCTTAAGTTTAATTAAGTTCAGTTTGTCAATTCTCTCCTTTATGGTTAGTGTTTTTTGTGTCCTGTTTAAAAAATGTTTGTCTACTCAAGTCCTTTGTTTTCTCTTAAAAGCTTTATTGTTTTATTTTTCATATTTAGATATACAGTCCATATAAATCCACATTTAAGTCTTCACTCCATCAGGAACTGTTTTTTTGCATATGATGTGAGAAAGGAGTCAAGAGTAATTTTTTTCAATATTGATATCCAAGTGACCCAGGACTATTTATTAAAAAGATCATTCTTTCCTCTTCACTGTCACCTTTGTCATAAATCAGGTGACGTGACCATATGCTTTGGGACTCTCTGTTCCGTTGGTCTATTTGTCTATCCTTGTGCCAGTATAATTCTGTCTTAATAATTTATAATAATTTTTAACTTTATAATGTCTTGATAAATGATAGTTTAAGTCATACAGGTTTGTCGTTCTTCAGGAGTGCCTTGACTATTCTTGCCCTATGCATTTGCATATAAATTTTTAAATTGACTTGTTAACATCTCCCTCCCGTCAATAATTTGCTGGGATTTTGATTGGGATTGTATTGAAGCTATAGATCAATATAGTGATAATTGACAACAATATTGAGACTTCTAATTCATGAACATGATCTGTTCCTCCATTTATTTAGATTTTCTTTAATTTCTCCCAATGTTCTACAGTTTTAAGTGTAGAGGTTTTGTATATCTTTAATTATGTTTGTTTTTAGGCATTTGATTTTTTTGTGTCTTTTGTTAATGGCATCTTTTAAAATTTTTCTTTCTTTATTTGATCATTGATGGTCTATAGAAGTACAATGGTTGTTTGTATATTGCCTCTTTATCAAGTGACCTGGTAAAGCCACTTATTAATTCTCAGTGTTTGTCTGTGGATCTGTTGGATCTTTCAATCTACCCAATCTTGTTATCTGCAAATAATGACAGGTTTTTTTTCCTTTTTGATCTTTATGCCCTATACTTCTTTTATTTTCTTTCTGCTCTAAGACCTCCAGTAAAATGTTGAATGGAAGTGGTAAGAGTGGGCATCCTTGTCTCTCCTGATTTTAGGGGGAAGTCTTTCAATAACTCACCATTAAGAATGACATTTGTGGGGCCAGCCTGGTGGCGTAGTGGTTAAGTGCGTGCGCTCCACTTTGGTGGCCCTAGGGTTCGCAGGTTCGGATCCTGGGCACGCACTGATGCACCGCTTGTCAAGCCATGCTGTGGCGGCATCCCATATAAAGTAGAGGAAGATGGGCACGGATGTTAGCCCACGGCCAATCTACTTCGGCAAAAAGAAGAGGATTGGCATTGGATGTTAGCTCAGGGCTGATCTTCCCCACACACACACAAAAAAGAATGATGTTTGTTGAGCCAGCCCTAATGGCCTAATGGTTAAAGTTCAGCGTGCTCTGCTTTGGTGGCTCAGGTTTGGTTCTCGGGCGTGGAACCACACCACTCGTCTGTCAGTAGCCATGCTGTGGCAGCAGCTCACATAGAAGAACCAGAAGGACTTACAACTAGAATATACAACTATGTACTGGGGCTTTGGGGAGGGGAAAATAAAAAAAAAAGAGAGAAAGATAGGCAACAGATGTTACCTCAGGGCTAAATCTTTCCCAGCGAAAAAAAGAAGAATGATGTTTGTTAAAGGATTTTTGTGGACATTCTTGATCAAATTAAAAAAATTCCCTCCTATTCCTAGCTTGCTATGAATTTTTATCACAAATCAGTATCGGATTTTATCAAATGCCTTTTTCTGCATCTATCATAATGATCATATGATTTTTTCTCTTTTTTTTCTGTTAATGTGATGAATAAAGTGACTATTTTCAAATGTCAAACCACCCTTGCATTGCTGAAGTAAACTCCACTTGGTTATGATGTATTATGGTTTTTATATGTCCCTGGATTGGCTTTGCTAATATTTTGTGGAGGATTTTTCATCTATGTTTGAGAGATCATCAATTTTCCTTTTTTTTAAAAAATTTTTTGCTGAGGAAGATTAGCTCTAAGCTAACATCTGTGCCAATCTTCTTCTATTTTGTATGTGGGTCACCACCACAACATGGCAGACAAGAGGTGTAGGGCCGTACCCAGGATCCAAACCCGCAAACCCAGGCCGCCGAAGTGGAGTGCGCTGAACTCAACCACTAGGCCACGGGGCTGGTCTCCAATTTTCGTTTCACATCTTGCTGTTGTCAGGTTTTAATATCAGTGTTATTTCGGCCCCATAAAATGACTGAAAAGCATTGTCTCATTTTTCCATTCTCTAGAGCAGTTTGTGTAAGATCGGTATTTCTTCTTTAAATGTTTGGACGAGGGACTGGCCCCGTGGCTTAGCGGTTAAGTGCGCGTGCTCCGCTACTGGTGGCCTGGGTTTGGATCCAGGCGTGCACCGAGGCACCGCTTCTCCGGCCATGCTGAGGGGGCGTCCCACATACAGCAACTAGAAGGATGTGCAACTATGATATACAACTATCTACTGGGGCTTTGGGGAGAAAAAGGGAAAAAAAGGAAGAGGATTGGCAATAGATGTTAGCTCAGGGCCAGTCTTCCTCAGCAAAAAAGAGGAGGATTGGCATGGATGTTAGCTCAGGGCTGATCTTCCTCACAATAAATAAATAAATAAATAAATAAATAAATAAATAAATAAATAGTTTGGACGAGTTCACCACTGAAGCCATCTGGCCTGGAGTTCCTTCTAAGGTTTTTAATAATGGATTAAATTTCTTTTATATGAGATTATTCAGATTACACTTCTTTTGTCAATTTTTATTTCAAAGAATTTGTCCATTTCACTTAAATTGTCAAGCTTACTGGCATAGTGTTCTGCATACCATCCTCTTATTATTTCTTAAACATCTTAGGATCTATTCTGATGTCCTCTTTTTCATTCATATTGGTAATTTGTGTGTTCTCTTTTTTCTTCTTGATCAGTGTTGCCAGAAGTGTATCAGTTGTATTATTCTTTTTACAAACTTGAGCTTTGTTGATTTTCTCTACTGTAAGTTAGTTTTGTATTGCATTAATATATGCTCATATTTTTACGCCTTCCTGTACTTTCTTTAGGTTTGGTTTGCTATTCTTTTAGCTTCTTGAGATGGAAGCTTAGATAATTGATTTTCAGCCTTTCTTCGTTTTTTAACATATGCCCTTAAGGCTGTACATTTCCTCTAACCACTGCTTTAACTGTATCCCCAAGCTTTGATTTGTCATATCTTAATTCTCATTCAGTTCAAAGAATTTTAAAATTTCCATTGTATTTCATCTTTGACCTTAGGTTACTTAGAAGTGCATTGCTTAATTTCCAAGAAGTTCAGATTTTTCTAGTTTTCGTGATTGATTTCTAGTTTAATTCCACTATCATTAGAGAACATATACTGAAATATTTCACTCCATTGAAATTTATTGAGGCTTGCTTTATGACTCAGCATATGGTCAATTTTGGTAAATGCTTCATGTGCTCTTGAAAAAATATGTATTTTACCATTGTTGGGTACAGTGTTCTGTTAGTTCATTAGAGCAAGCTTGTTAATTGTGTTGTTCAGATCTTCTGTATCCTTACTGATTTTTTTTGGTCTGCTTTTATAACTAATATGAAAGATTTGTTAAAGCATTAAAGTATCCCACGTTGGTTGTGGATTTTTGTATTTTTCCTTTTAATTCAGTCAATTTTTGCTTTATATATTTTGAAGTGATGTAATTAGATACATACAGTCTTAAAATTGTTATATCTTCCTGCTGAATTAAGAACAACATATTTGTATGCATATATTTCCTTCTCTTCCTTATATAAAAGAGAGCATAGTCTGCAAACCTATCCTTTGACTAGTGATTTTAATTTATTCCTAAAATCTCTACTGCCAAGTGAAATTTCCATCAATTTCGATGGAAAAATTGTGATGCATTCCATCCAACCCAATACTCAAACAACTTGTACCGATGGAAAATTTATTGATTGAACAATGAAACAAGTTTACATTAAAAAAACAATAATTTAAATATAAAAATACAGGGCCAGCCCTGTGGCTTAGCAGTTAAGTGCGCACGTTCCGCTGCTGGCAGCCCTTGTTCGGATCCCGGGCGCACACCGACGCACTGCTTCTCCGGCCATGCTGAGGCGGTGTCCCACATACAGCAACTAGAAGGATGTGCAACTATGACATACAACTATCTGCTGGGGCTTTGGGGGGAAAAATAAATAAATAAATAAAATTATAAAAAAAAAAATATATATATATATATAAAAATACAGTTTACATATATAGCTTATTGTAATGAAGGTTTATTGTCCTCCTTAAAGGAGAAAATGAAGACTTAATGGTGGGTAGTGGAGAGTGGGTGTGAGGGAGTCATTATTGAAAAGGTACATTTTTCTTTCTACACCATTTCTTCATTGTTTTTCAACCTTTTGGAGACTCATGTCTATCTTGCACTCAAACTGCCTTTAAAAATAAAGTTATAGCACAGAAAAATACCTTGAGGGCAAAATAAATACTAGATCTGAAAGCATTTCAAAACATATGGAAATAGCTTGTGCACTCCTCCTAGACCGCAGAGTCATGGAAGATGCCACCTCTCCAGCCCCTCAGTTGCTTTTATTTGCAAAACAAAGCATTTTGGGTTTATCCAAAGATGGCAAGCAATGCAAGTTTGTTTTGTATGATATTGTTGGGCTAGAAACTGTTATATTAAGTAAATTGGTGAACGTGTTTTTGCCTGAAAGTGTGATGTCAGAATATCATTCCTTATAGCATGTTTATTTGGTGTATTCAGGGATGAAAAAGTCATTATACCATCATAAAAAAGGAGTGTTATCCAAAAAGTGGTATAGCTTTTCAAGAGCCTTTATGGCAGAAAGTTGTTAATTGAACAGTAATTGAACAGATAAGTCTGTAGATGGGACATCTCCTTGCCTTTTTTTGTGTGTAAATATACATTAGAGTTTTAAGCAGTGGAGTAACATGGTCAGACCAGGCTTTTAAAAATTCTTCTGCGGGGCCAGCCTGGTGGTGTAGTGTTTAAGTGCACATGCTCTGCTGCGGCGGCCCGGGGTTCGGATCCTGGGCGCGCACTGACACACTGCTTGTCAGGCCATGCTGTGGCGGCGTCCCACATAAAGTGGAGGAAGATGGGCATGGATGTTAGCCCAGGGCTAGTCTTCCTCAGCAAAAAGAGGAGGATTGGCAGATGTGAGCTCAGGGCTGATCTTACTCACACACACACACACAAAATTCTTCTGGCAGCTGGTATGGAGAGGAAGTATCCAGAGGGACAAGTCTTGGAAGAGAAAGGTCAGGAGACTGAGGAACATGTCCAAGCAAGAGATGGTGAGGTCAGTGGGGCAGAACTGAGTCCCGACAGAGGCCCAAATGCATGAGAATTCTGAGAATGATAAAGGTGGTATTTCAAATCTATGGGGATAATATGAGCTAGTCAAGAATAGTCAAGAAATAATGTTGAGACAATTTCATTTGGGGGGAGAAAAAGTAAAGCTGGATCCCTATTTCACTCTACATGCAAAAATAAAGTCTAGATAAATCAAAGATTCCAGCATAAGAAATGAAAGAAATGAAATATCAAAGAAAACATGAGTGAATTTAAAAAAAAAATCTCTGAATGGGGAAACATGACACAAAACTCAAGAGTCATAAAGGAAAAATAATTTGACCTCATAGAGAATGTAGATGTGGGAAGAAAATATCGTATGCAAGTCAAATAAACAGCTAAATGAGAAACAATATCTGTAACACATTGACGATTTCTTATGGATGCAAAAAGCTCTTACAAATTAATAAGAAAACAATAAATACCTCATAAAATGGATAGTGTATATGAATAGGCAGGAAACAAACTCATAATAAGAGGCTTGATCTCCTCATAATTAAAAAACAGTTTTGCAACAAAAAAACAAGGATGAAAAGGTCTGCACAGAGTCAGTTCAAGCAGTGCGGTGAGGAACAGACCTTCTCCTGTTCTGTTGGAGGTGAATTGGCACAGCCTCCATGGGGGGCGAGCTGTCAATATCAATATTTCCCCAAAAATTTTTAATGAAAAATTTCAAACATATAGAAAAGTTGAAAAAATTGTACAATGGACAATCACATACCACACATAGATCTTACAATTGTCTACATTTTGTTATATTTGCATTATCACACACCTATTATATATATAACATACATATTTATATACATGTTAGATATGTTATGTATACAAAAGTACATCTGTATATATGTCCATCTATATATATCCATCCATATATATGCATCTCTATATATCCATCTATCCATCCATTAAGCCATCTTATATTTTGATGCATTTCAGAGTAAATTGCAGACATCAGTAACCTCATCCCTAAACATTTCAGTATATATATATTAACTAGAGGTCAATATTAGCTTATGGTTCTTTTTTTGTGTGTGTGAGGAGATCAGCCCTGTGCTAACATCTGCCAATCCTCCTCTTTTTTTGCTGAGGAAGACTGGCCCTGGGCTAACATCCGTGCCTGTCTTCCTCCACTTTATATGGGACGCCGCCACAGCATGGCTTGCCAAGCGGTGTGTCGGTGCACGCCCGGGATCGGAACCGGCGAACCCCAGGCCGCCGCAGCGGAGTGCGCGCACTTAACCGCTTGCACCACCGGCCCGGCCCCGGTTCTTTTTTTTTTTTTTTTGAGGTATACAGTGAAATGCACACATTTTATGTGGGCCATTTGATGTGTTTTTGACAAATGGGCACACCTTTGTAATCCAAACTCCTATCAGGATATAGGATATTTCCATCATCCTAGAAAGTAACTTCTTGTCCCATCCCAGTTAATCCCCTTACCCCCTCCCCCAGTCAATATTTTTTACTATAGATTAGTTTTGCTAGTTCTACAACATTGTATAAATGGATTATACAGTAGATACTCTTTTGTGTAAGGCTTCTTTCACTCAGCCTGATGATTTTTGTGAGTCACCCATCTTTCTGTGTGTGTCACTTGTTCATTCCTTTTTCCTCCTGAGTAGTATTCCATTGTCTGAATATACCACAGTGAGTTTATCCCTTCCCCAGTTGATGGACATTTGGGTTGTTTTCAGTTTGGGACTATTACAAATAAATGTGCTATAAACATTCTTGTGTTGGTGTTTTTGAGGACATATGTTTTCTCTTGGGTCACTTGATGGAGGGTACATAGAATATATGCAGACCCTCTCCCTGGGCCTCATAGTCTATTTTAACTTTGGTACAAGACACAGTGATGAGTATGTGCTATGTAACAGGTACAGAAAGTGCACAGTGTGAGGTGTGAGAAGGTGGGAAGTGCTTCTGGGGGAGAACCAGAGAAGGCCTCATGGAGGAGGGGGCCTTGGTGCTGACACAGCTTGGTTTAGTAAGAAAATCAGGGGCTCTGGGTCAGACATGCCTGTGTTCCAGTCCTGTTCTCATGGAAAACAGATCCTTGGGGGTCTCGCTTTTCTCATCTGTAAAATGAGGTTGATGACACCACAGGATTTGATGGAATAATGGACATAAAAGGCCCAGCCACGGCCTCATCAGCTGCCTCGTTTGTTAAATATTCCTCTTTTCTCCACAGGCCTGGTTCCTCTGGCGGCCTTCAACGTGGATGTGGCCCGGGCCTGGGTGACTCCCGAGGGAGGAGGCGCGCCTTACGTGCTCAGCTCCCTTCTGCACCAAGACTCCAGCACCAACCAGACCTGGTGAGCAGGGCCTGGCAGAGGGGGGCATGAGCATTGAGCGGGCCTGCGGGGAGCCTGAGAAGGCCCCAGAGAGGGCCTTGGCACCCCACCCCCACAGTCTGGGGGAGAATCTCCTTTCACTTTCAGAAGGGCGTGCAGGAGAGAGAGAGAGAGAGGGAGAGAGGAGAGAGAGAGGAGAGAGAAAGAAGGCGGGAGAGAGGTGGTGAGCAACAGGCCAGTCCTCTCCTCACCTGGCTTCTCTTTTCACTGCCAGGGGTGGGGGCACTGAAAAAACTACTTTAAAATAAAGTTTATTAAGGCTCTTTTGTCCTTACAAAAGTAACACATGCTCAATATAGAAATTTTGGACAGTGACAAAAAATACCAAAGAAGAAATGGAAACTATGAAGCAGGAGGGAGGAGGGGTGGTTGAGAGGCGGGCTGTGGGTCTGGTAGCCGTGGTTCAGAGACAGCTTCACTCTATGTATAGCAAGGCGCTCAGCCTCAGCCTCAGTTTCTCATCCCTACGATGGGGGTGCTGATTCACCTCACAGGGTTGTTGCAAAGACTATTTGAGTTAAGGCACATAAAGGGTTTAGCACAATTTGTGGCCAAATTAAACATTACGTTATATTTTTAAAATATCATCTGTACACACCCATTTGATCAGCAAAATGTGTTAAATCTGCCAACATTCTGCTGGTAAGGATGTGGTGAAACAGGAGCTTGTGGGGATGTAAACTGGTAGAACCACTTCGGAGAATAGCGTTGCTTTATCTGGTAAAGTTGAGGATGCGTGTGGCCTCTGACTCAGCAGTTCCACTCCCAGACATCAACCCTAGAGAAAGTCTCAGGCACATGTAGAGAGATTTATTGCGGCATTGTGTGGAATAGTGAAAGCCTGGAAATGTTCACCATTAGCAAAATGGAAGAAATAAGATGTGAATCATCTAATGCAACACAAAGAGCAGGTGAAATGAATGAAATGCGTGCATTGGTTATCCTGCATCAATCTTGAAACATATTGTAACACGAGAAAAGCAAGTTGTAGAATTATAAATACAATGGTCATTCACTCAGCAAATATGCACATGGAGCGCCAGCTGTGGGCCAGGTTCTGAGGATACAGCAGTGAGCAAAGCAAAAACCATGATGCTCAGGGGAGACGGACGATAAGCCAGTAAAATACGTATCGCATCAGATGGTGATTGTGCTCGTGCTGATGTAGAAGCGTGTCTTTGGTTTTAGGGGAAGTTCTGGAGTGAAGGGTCGTGATATCCAACACATATTCCAATTTCCCCTGTTGTCACCAAAATGACTTTAGAACTGCTTTGTTTGGAAGCCAGGATCCAGTCAAGGTTCATGTGTTTCATGTTGTTCTTGTGTGTCTTTAGTCTCTTTTATTCTAGAACAGTCCCTCTACTCCCTGTTTTGTTCATGATATTCATAGGGCTTTTTCTGCGCTTGTCTACGACCAGCCTCCCTCAGGCCCTGCCCCAGGCTGGTTCCCTCCCCGCCCCCACCCCCACTGCTTAGCTTCTGGTCACTGGTCAGGAGTTTCCTTCATACCTAGCACACGAGAGCCATGAGCCCACGGTCCAGACAGGCTTTGGGACAGAGCCAGGTAGGTGCTCAGCGTTCCTGCCTGAGCAGAGCCCCACATCTCCCCAAGGTGAGCAGAATAGGAGCTCTGTTTGTGGAGGATGAATGGGCAGTGGTGGGTCCTGAGGCAGCCTCATAGCCCTGGGACTTGGGCCATGACCTTGCCAGCCAAGCAGGCTTTGACCCCTTGCTGGACCGTGGTTTCCTCATCTGTACAGCGAAGAGGCTGGTAACCATTAAAGTGGGGAGGCCAGGGCCAACTCATTCATTCATTCATTCATTCATTCAGCAAGTACTTATAGAGCATCTACTCAGTGCCAGGCAAAATTTTGTTGATAAGACAATGATGGGGCACAGTCCATGCCCTCATGGAGCTCCCAGGCTCATGAGGGAAACAGACACCTCAGGCAGTGACAAGAGGAGTGATGACTGCTCTACTGGGGATGTCCAGGGTGCTTTAGGGACATAGAGGCAGATGTGTCCTTCAGCCAGAGGATGTGTATCAACTCTGGGACTTGGGGGAGGAGTAGGAATTGGGACGGGGAAGTCCTGCTGAGAACAACCTGGTCAGAGCCAGGAAGCTGGCCTGAGCAAGGTCAAGGAACAGAGCAAATGTCGAGTGGCTGAAGCTTGAGAATGATGAGAAAAGATGGAGGAGGAGGGCAGTGCCTTGTCACCCAGGCACCCAGGGGTGGGGGGCCAGAAAGGTCTGAAGCAGGGAGGGGTGGTGAGAAGGTTGTTAGGAAGTTTTTGGTTGCAGGAGGATGATTTAAAGCTTGGTGTTCATTGTGTTTTGGTAAACTTTTATTGACATATGCCACACAGGAAAATGCACATATCGTAAGCGTGCAGCTCAATGAATGTTCACGAAGTGAACCACCCATGTAAGCAGCATCCAGATCCACAAGTGGAACATTACCAGCCTTGCATAAGCCCCTCTAGCCCGTGTGCTCCCTTCCAGTCACACCCCCTGGCAAGAGTTAAGCACTGCTTCCACCTCCCTCTCCAAGGATTAGTTCTGCCTGTTCTTGAACTTACTATAAATGAGGCATACAGTCTGTGCTTTACTACCTCAAGCTCCTCTCCCTCAACAAACAGTCTGAATTTCATCCGTGGGGTTGCCTGAGGCAATGATGCTCCTTTTGTTGCTAGAATTTTCCATTGTGTGAATGTTCTGATGATGGGTGTCGGGCAGTTTCCTTGGGCTGTTGTGAATATTACTGCTCTGCACTTCCTTTTATGAGGCATGTGCCCAGCCGTGGAACTGCTGGATCATGGCTTATGCGTTGGGTCAGCATTCAGTTTCCAAACTTTGCAGTGCACGAGTGTTCTGATTGCTCCGCACGCTCATAACGGCTGGGTTTCAGTCTGAGTTATTCGTGACCATCTCCTGTCCAGTCCCTTCCCCCAACAGGCATTCCAATTTCCCCTTTTGTCACCAAAATTACTTTTAGAACTGCCTCCCGCCCCCAGGGGCCAAGCCAAAAGGCCACATTGGATGAGGGGAGTTTGAAGCCCCTGGACCAGAAGGCTCTGAGCCTGTCGAGGGGTGGGGGAAGAGCCTAGCGGGGCTCATGAAAACCCCCCTGAACACCTGCTAAGGCAGAGGGGGGCTCACAGGAGGATGTGGTGGGAGGTACTTCTGAGTTCCTGCCACAAATGATGGAGCGCGAGCCCACGGACCTGCTGCATGGGGCAGGAAATGCACTGCTGGCCGCCCTGGGCCACAGAGAGAGGAACAGGCTGGGCTTCCCGTGCGAGGATGATGTGTCCTTCTCACTCCCTCATGTTGTTTCTCCCTAAGATATAACAGCCAGGGCTGGCAGCATCCTGGGCTAGGCTGCTGCAGGGGGAATGGAGTGGAACATAAAGAAGGCCTTCTCCCAGGGGGTATGGGAATAGACTCTGAGCACAGAGACGGGTTAGAGCTGGGTGAAGGCAGGCGATGGGCTGCACCCAGCCCAGGGTGTAAGAGGGTCCCTGAGCCTGTGAACTCATGGTGGGATGTTTAGTTGTTTAGTTAGTTTGTCAGTCACTCGGTGAACAAACCTCAAGATCAAGAGGCCACCCATCATGGAGGAGGGTGTTAAAGAGGTAGGCAGCAGAGGCAGCTCAGACTGGGCCCCAGGCCAAGGCACTGCATGACTGTGATGTGAATGGCGACCTTGGGTTCTGCAGTGCACAGCCTGTGCAGCTGTACATAGTAGTCTCTTGGGAACTTATAGTCTAGGTGAGAACAAAGGCCAGGGATGGGGGTAGGTTCCTACTGGACCACCTGGAGGGCTTGGAGTCTGGGCCACCTGGAGGGCTTGAAGGAGTCAAGTTGCTCCTTCTTTTGGGAAGACTTCCTGAGGAGCTGGTGTTTGACTGTTCTGCAGGAAAAGGAAGGGAAAGGCATTGTAGGCAGAGGAAACAGCTTGGGCAAAGGCCTGAAGGAGGAAGGGGAGCTGAGGCTATTCCAGGCCTGCACCTACCCCAGTATGTGGTCTGGGGCGGAGCCCAGTTCTGAGCCTACCTTCCTAGGGGATCAGGGAATGAGGTGCTGGGCCAGGGCTGAGGCCCAGGCTGGGCGGGGTCTGGGGAGAGAGGCAGCATTGCTCAGCAGATGACCTAATTTGGAGGCTCAGCTGCAGAGCCCACAGAGCTCAGCTGCACCAGCTCTCCGCCCCTCAGCCCTACCCCAGATTAGCCCCGTCACCTGCTGCCTGGGCTGTCATTCACTTGTCATTCAGCAAATATTTACTGAGCCCCGCTCCGTGCCAGGCACTGTTCCAGGCTCTGGGAATAACCTGGTGAGCAGGATAGACACGATCCTTGGGGAACTTACAGTCTGGGGGGAGACAGATAATAAGCATGTAAACATGTAAACAGGATAGATGTGACTGAGAGTATGGGATGAGTTCTGAGAAGGAAATAAAACAGGGTAATGCAAAGCAGAGTAACTGAGTTGGGAGGTGGGGCTGGTTGGAGAAAGCGCTTATGAGGAGGTGACAGTTAAGCGAGGCTGAGGAATGAGAATGAGCCAGCCTAGGGAAGAGTGGGAGCTGAGGGTTCTAGGCGGACGGCACGGCAAGGCAGGAGGAGGACCCGAGGCAGGAAAGAGCTGGGGGCGGTCTAGGAGCAGAAGGCAGCTAGTGTGGGGCTGGAGCTCGGAGAGCAAAGGAGCAGGAGTGGGGTCTCAGAGGCAGGGAGGTGCTAGATAGTGCGAGGCCCTGTGGGCTGCAGCACGGGGTCTGGACTCTTTGTCTGAGTGCGTGGGAGGCTACTGCAGCAGGGGAGTGACATGGTGTAAATGACAAGAGTAAATTTAAAAAACAAAAAATAACAGTTAGGAGGCTATCACTATAGACCAGGCAAGATGACGGTGGCCAGGACGGTGGCAGGGAAAATGGAGGGAAGAGATGCTCTCTGGATGTAATTTGGAGGGAGGGTCAACCAGGTTCACTGGTGGACTTGCAGAGGATGAGTGAAAAGGTGAAGCAGGGCTGCCCCCAGGCCCGGGCTTTAGAACGTAGTGGTTGGTGGTGCCACATGTTGCTGGGGGAGACGGAAAGGCACAGGCTTGGGAGGATAAGACCACAGGTTCTGTTTCGGACGTTCTGTTTTGGACGTTCTGTTTGCAATGCCTATTAGACAATGGGAAGTTGGTTATTGTATTAGTTTCCTGTTGCTGATGTAACAAATTACCACAAATTTGTGGCTTAAAACAACACAAGTTTATCATCTTACAGCTCTGGAGGTCAGAAGTCTCCAAAATGGGTTGTACTGGACTAAAATCAGTGTCAGCAGAGCTGTGTTCCTTCTGGAGGCTCGAGGGGAGAATCTGTTTCCTCCCCTTTTCCAGCTTCCTGCATTCCTTGGCTCATGGCTGCCTCCTCCCTCTTTAAAGCCAGCAGTGTAGCATCTTCAAATATTTCTCTAACTCGGATCCTCCTGCGTCCTTCTTACAAGGACCCTTGTGATTACATTGGACCCTGCAGATAATCCAGGATACTCTTCCCACCTCAAGATCCTTAACTTAAATCTGTAAAATCCCTTTTGCCATAAAAAGTAGCATATTCACAGGTTCTGGGGATTAGGACATGGATATCTCTGGGGGACCATTATTCTGCTTTCTACAGCTATGCTGGTCTAACTTCTGGTGGAAGGATGCTAGGGCTGCAGATGTAAAGGTGGGAATTCCAGCATTTATAGGTGTATTGAAGCCATGGGACTGGAGGGGATCACTAGGGAGAGTGTGCTGGCAAGGAAAAAAAGGACCCAGCCCCAGGACTCCAGGGACATTTCTAGAAGTCAGACAATGAAGGAGCCAGCAAAGAAGTCTGAGAAGGAGTAAGGAGGGAGGTAGGAGAAAATCAAGAAGAAAGTGTTTCCAGGAGGACGTGGTCCCTTATGTGCAGGGCTGCTGAGAGGTGGAGGAAGATGAGGATAGAGAGGTGTCCATTGGATTTGGCAACGTAGGGACCACTGGTGACCTTGACAGGAGCCGTATCAGAGGGTGGAAGTCAGCTTGGGGTGGGTTAAGCTGGGTGGGGCACACACACAGGTGTAGACTTTATTATTATTCTCTGAACCGTGGAGATAAAGTGAATGATGTATTTCATAATTTTAGAAGATGCAGAGGGATAGGAGGTGAGGAAGTGGAGACAGTACCTCATCCCTGCCCCCTCCCCCAACCCACCATAGCTGCATCGTGACCTTTCGAAAGCAGAGACTAATCTTGTGCTTCCCCTTTATAAAGTCATCCGTGGCTACCTACTGCCCTTAGCATGAAGACCTTGGACTTGGTTCACTGTGACCAAGCCCAGCCTTGGGGCCCCTTCCCAAATACACCTTACTCACAACCCTTAGGATGGGGAGCTCCCTCCCTGTCTTGCAGCAGCCCAATCCTCTCTGGGCAGTGGGGGTAGTGAGAATGTCTAGGCTGACACTGGACTCTCTGCTGTCTCCATGGGCTGGGCTTGGGGCGGGAGGCAAAGTTTGGCACTGGGAATCACATCTCAGTGGGGGAGAGGGGGAGAAAGGGAGACTCAGGAGAGGAGCACCAGAGTGCTCTTCTGAGGAAATACTGTCACTGATGCCAAGTGGGGCAGGCCCCCTGGCGGCCACTGGGAAAACAGGACTATCCCTAGCAGAACCAAATGTGCAGCTGGTTGATTCTTGGTACCCTACCATGCCACCAAAGAGCAGAGAGTCTTTATTTGCCACCAGTATCACCCCATCTCTGTCAGGCTGGGACAGCAAGCAAAGAGGGGTTGCATTTAACCCTTTCCTCCTGGAGCTGTTGAAGGTAGAGGTTGAGCAAATAATTGCGTTCCGCGTTAAGGCAGAGTCAGCCTGCCTTTCCCCGGTCTGGGCCTTCTCCATAGTTTTCCAGACAGGGAGACTGAGAGCCTGTGGGCCTGGAATGGGAAGACTGTGCCTGGGCAGGCAGGGAGGAAAAGGGAATCATCAATCAGCTCAACTTTGCTGTCTACCCTCCCACTCAGGCTCCTGGTCACCAGCCCTCGAACCAAGACGACAGCAACTCCCCTGTATCGATGTTCCCTCACCCAGGATGAGATCGTTTGCCAACCAGTAGGTAAGTCAGCCCCAGCTCCAGGGAATGCTCCCAGGACCTCCTTTCTAGGATCCCACTCACCTGGCCCAAACCATTTCAACCCCAGGCCCACCTAATCCGTCCCTCCACCCTAGACTCCACCACGACCCACAGCAGGCCTTCTATCCTGATGCCCAGTCCCATCCCAGCCCAACCCTAAGCTCACCCTTCCTGACCCAATCCTAACAACAAAAACAATACCTGAAATGTATTGTGTGCTCACCATGTGCCTGGCACTCTAAGTGCTTCTTCATTCACTTTTAATCTTCAAAACCATGCCGTTTTAGAGAAGAGGAAGCGATAGTTCATAGATGTCTTTGGGTTGCCAGTATGACTAAGGTCATGCATCTAGTGTTGGCGGCACCACAGACACAAACACAACTCCACCTGATTCCACAACGCAACCCATCCCAACTCACTACACCTCACTGGAATCCAACCCTACCCCTCCCAATCTAACCGTGGCCATCCTAGTGTCTAGCATAGGACCTGGCATATACTGGCACTCAATAAATGCTGTTTGAATGAATGAATGAACAAATGAATGGACCTAACTCACTTATTAACCAAATTCTACCCATCCCACCCAATCCAACTGCAGGCACACATTTGCTGATGACCCCTCGGCTGTGCAAGGCCGAGTCCTTGTCTCGTGAGAGGCACTGTGTTGAACAGCCTCAGAAGGGGACATGGTCCAGCAGGGTGACTGGGTGATCCTGTGGCCCACCTTGGGGAGGGAGAGGAAGGAGCTACCACTTCTGGCCCCGGGGTTGTGGGGCAGTAAAATTCCCCAGAGATGGGTCTTTGATGGCTCCATACAGCCAGTCCCTTAGCATCCTGCACACCTCCCCAGTGCTGCACACACCCACCAGCTAGTGCTCCTCTACTCCCCTGACCAGGAGCACCTGGAGGAAATCCAGCAGGTCTCAGTTATTTCTAGATCCCCATCGCCATCTGGCACAAGGCCAGGCACAGAGCAGACACAGGGCATTTGTCAAAGGAGTCAGTGAATGAGCCTGGGGGACAGGCACTGCGCCCTCGGTGTGTCCAGCCCCGTCCTTGAAGGCCCCCCATCCAGCTTCTAGGGGCTGCTCTGAGTGGCCAGCAGTTCCTCATGGGGCCCTGACCAGGTGGCCCTGTGCCCTCTGACCTTGGCTCCAGGGTTGCCTACCAGTGTCCCCCCCTCCTCACCTGGACTTAACTGTTTCAGAGCATTTCCGCATCCCCAAGGGGAGACACCGGGGAGTGACAGTTGTCCGGAACCACCACGGCGTTTTGGTGAGTGTGCAGGGGGCGGGAGGGCGGAGGGTCTCAGGGAGGCTGGTGCTAGCCCCTGTGGTTGACTGGTGTTGACACCAGTCCTGACTGGCATGTTATCCTCAAGACTGAGCCCACCGGTCTCCCCGGTGCCAACGCCAGGGCAGACAGTGGCTCTGACCTGGGTACTCCATGTGACCCAGCACAGTGACCCCAGTCCTAACCTCAGCTTTGACCCCGGCACTGACTCCTACCCCTGCATACCCTGTCTGGTTGAAGCACTTGGTTCTGGTATGGGGGTGATGGTGTGGCTGTGAGTAGGAGGCCTGGGCAGGGGGTGACCCAGGCTTTCCCTTCTCTTTCCCCCTCCTCCCCTAGATCTGCATTCAGGTGACGGCCCGGCAACCCCACAGCCTCAGCTCGGAACTCACAGGCACCTGCAGCCTACTGGCCCCCGACCTCCGTCCCCAGGCCCAGGTTTACTTCTCCGACCTTGGTGAGGATTGGACACTCACTGGCCCTGGGCAGCTCTAAAGGCCTGCAAGGAGAGGCCACAGCCCATGGCCGATGTAGAGGGACACAGAGGCCCAGAGAGGGCAAGGCAGACCTAGGCCCCCCATGAAGGGAATCAGGGCAGAGCTAAGTATGGGCTTGCCTGGGGGGGAACAGGGAGGCTGTCTGACTCTGAGCTCTTCTATTTTAAAGAAAATTTCCTGGATCCCAATGTACATGTGGATGCTGGAGACTGCAACAGGAACAGAAAAGGCAGCACAGAGAAAACAGCCAGGCGGCGCCGGGATGTGAAGATGGAGGAGGAGGAGGAGGAGGAAGCAGTTGGTGAGAAGAGGCAGACCTGGGTTGCTTGCAGACTCTCAGAGCTGACCCCCAGGCTGGTGACCTCCAGGGGTGAGGTGTGCCCAGGGCTGGGAGATGGGGAGCAGTGGCTGGATTCTCCAGGCCTGGCCAGTCCCAGCCCTGCCTGCCTCTGAAACTGAGGCCCGGAAAGTGGGAGTGATGGGAATGACTCACACAGCAAGTCAGAGCCTGAGCAGGTTCTGGCTCTCTCTCTGTCTCTGAGACAAAGGCTTCACCCTTGGGAGCTTCACTGACTTCCTCCCAGAACTGACTGCTCAGGTCTTGAATGGGGTGGGTGCCCTACAGGACAGGACGTGCTGCGCTCACTCCTGCCCTGCTCCCTGTCTTGGCCCAGGCACCGAGATCGCCATCATCCTGGATGGCTCGGGAAGCATTGATCCCCCAGATTTCCAGAGAGCCAAAGACTTCATCTCCAACATGATGAGGAACTTCTACGAGAAGTGCTTTGAGGTGGGCTTCTCTAAGAGCTAGCAGTCTATCAGTTATCTATCGCTGTGAACAAATCACCTCAAAACAACCACCATTTATCTGCTCATCATTCTGTGGGTCAGCTATTTGGGGCTGGGCTCAGCTGGGTGGTTCTTCTGCTGGCCTTGCCTGGAGTTACTCCTGCAGCTGCAGGTATCTGGTTGCTTGACCGGGACTGGATGGCCTAAGATGGCCTCACTTCTCTGGGCCATGTGTCTCCAGCAGGCCAGCCCAACTTTTTCATGGCTGCAACATTCCAAGAGGGGAAGACACAATGCATGCAAGCACTTTCCAAGTCTCTGACTATATCACATTTGCTGATGTCCCATTGGCCAAGGCAAGTCACAAGGCCAATCCCATAGTCAATATGGGGGAGGGGGATACACAGGGACATGGATTCAGGGAGAAGTCTGTGATTCACTGGGAGCCATTACTATCACACCTTCCTCTACCCCACCTGCTTAGAGATTTCCCTCTGCTTTAGCATCTCCTCCTGCCTGGAGACGAGGAGGAAGGAGAGGATTCTCCCACTGCTTCCAGAGGGAGCTCTCCAAGGGGCATGGGTGGCCTTGGGCATGACAACTCTGCCCACCTCCTCCCCACCTCGGCTCCTACCCTACAGTGCAGCTTTGCCCTGGTGCAATATGGCGAAGTGATCCAGACTGAGTTTGACCTTCAGGACAGCCAGGATGAGATGGCCTCCCTGGCCAGAGTCCAGAACATCACCCAAGTGGGGAATGTCACCAAGACTGCCTCCGCCATGCAGCATGTCCTGTGAGTGTGAGAGCAGCACGTCCTGAGCACCTCCTGGGTGCCGGCTCATGGCCCTGCTGAGTCTCTGGGGCGTCATGTCTGGAGAGGGTGGCTAGACACAACTGTGGAGAGGAAAGGACCAGGCTTCTAGCTCTTCCTTGCCCGAGAGGGGAACGTGAGGTCTTTCAATCCAGCCTTCGCTGATGGATGACACCCCAAGACTGTCCTCCATAAATTCTTCCAAAGACTCCTCTTGTGAGTGGCAGTAGAGCGCCATGCTTACAGGGATGTCCCCAGGGGCAGGCTGCCTGGGTCCACATCCCAGCTCCAGTTTGTACTTGTGAGATCTTGGGCAAGTTGCCTAACCTCTCTGTGCTTCAATTTCCTCACTTTTAACATGAGAATAATAATAGTACTTGCTTTCTAGGATTTTGTGAGGATTAAATGGGTTAAAGTATGTACAGTTCTTACAACAGGGCCTGGCACATAGTACTTTGTAAATGTCAGCCAACGTTATTAATATTATTCCTACACACACACATAAGGAATAGACTCAGCTGCTGTCCAGCACCTTTCTCTTGGGAGCAGGTGAGGGGCAAGAACACCTGTGTTGCAGCCCCCGCTCCGCCCAGCATCACCACCCCTCTTGGGGCCTTTGTTCCACATTTGGGAGGACTCCTTAATCCTCTCCAATTCTAAAACAGGTCAGTGAATAAAATCCCCTAGAGCTTAGTCATCCCTCTGGCAAAGTTCTCTTCATTTACTCTCCCCTACTTAGAGACCACATCTTCACGTCAAGCCACAGCTCCAGAGAAAAGGCATCCAAGGTCATGGTGGTGCTCACTGATGGGGACATATTCGAGGACCCCCTCAACCTCACGACTGTCATCAACTCCCCAAAGATGCAAGGTGTTGAGCGCTTTGCCATTGGGGTAAGAGCCAGGAGCAGGGGGGTACCACCTGGCCCCATATGGCCTGGGAAGGGGAGGAGCCAGGGTTCCTGATAGGGGCTTCTGTAAGCAGCTTCCCCAAACCCTGCTTTATTCACACTCACTCACTACCTTCTCCTCCCAGCCAGACCCCCCAGCAGGTCTCCCCACAGAGGGCTCATTTCCCAATGGTGGTCACAGCTCACCCGCCCAGCAGTGATGGGAGAGCAGTGGACACTTGGGGAGCCCACTGGAAGGACATCAGGGAGGGGTTCTGGGGGAGATGGTGCTGGGATGAGTCTTTGGGGGCAAACAGGAGGAGCTGGCCTAGGGCCCATGGGAGGCGAGAAGTGCTCTGCAGGCAGAGGGAACAGCATGTGCAGAGGTGAGAAAGAGCCTGGTGTGTTCAGGAAAACACATGTAGATTGGTGAAACTCGGGCCCAGAGTGTGTGTAGGGGAGAACAGGGAGCAGGGAAAGAAGGAGGCAGGTGACAGAAGGCCCTGAAGGCCGAGCAGGGAGTCTCAGCCCTCTCCCAGGGCCTGGAGAGCTCTCAGGGCTTGGGAACTGGCCAGCCCTCATGGTACTGACCCATTGACCTCTGTGCAGGTGGGAGATGCATTTAAGAAGGACAAGACTGACAAGGAACTGCGGCTGATCGCCTCGGACCCAGATGAGACCCACGCCTTCAAGGTGACCAACTACGCGGCACTGGATGGGCTGCTGAGCAAACTGCAGCAGAACATCATTCCCATGGAAGGTGAGGGCCCTGGCCACCTTGTGGCAGCCACTCGGCATTCAGTAGGAGGCCCGAGCCTCGTGCTCTGGCCCCCCCAAGTCCTACCTCCATGTGGCACTCTGGGCAACTCCCATCACGTCTCTGAGCCTCAGCCGTTCCATCTCAAAAAAGGCAACAATCTGCCCAGCCCTCCTCACTTCCCAGAAATTCCATGAAGCTCTGATGAGAAGCTCCTTCTGGTGCTGGAGAAAGAGGGATGACTGGGGCATGGTTCCTGCTCCCAGGAATGAGGAGCTCAAAGATGAGGAAACTGAGGCCCAGAAAGAGGGAGTGAACTACTCTGCCAGTACTTGCTAAAACAGGACCCAGGTGTCTACTCCCAGCCTGGTGCTCCTCCCATCATACCCAACACAGTTCCCTCTGGGGGCGAGGCCAAGCGGACCCTTCCCTACACCTCGCCCCACAGCAGCGTCCCACTGGGCTTCTTGGCTTCCAGGCGCGGTTGGAGATGCCTTCCACTACCAGCTGGCACAGATCGGGTTCAGTGCCCAGATCCTGGACGAGGTACGTGGCCGACTCAGCACCGGGCAGGCTCGCCACTGAGGCGGGGTCCCTGCGACACCCAGGGACTCAGGGACCCCTGGCTCTCAGTGCAGGGCTCTGTCCTCCTGTGGTGATGCCACTGAAGGAGCCATTTTGGGATAAAGGAAAACACTTCTGCTTGCTCGCCCAATCTGGACCTTTGAGGCAGATAAGAGTGGCCATATTTATTCCAAGAAGTCATTTTATTCTTTGTGCTCAAGGACTGAGCAGTTCCCCTTAATACAGACTAAACACAGGCTTTGGCCTGGGTCGGCTTGCCAAGCAAATCGTGGACTTTTCTCCACTGAAGGCCCTGTTCCCCACAGATGAGGCGAGATTCAGGACGGTGAGGACATGGTCCTTTGCATGGTGAAAGGAAGCATGGTTAGCACCATCACTCAACACAGGTGGGCCTGTGTGCCAGGCCCAGGGTGGGCAACCAGTAGTGAAGGAGATGAGCACCGTCATACTTATTTTTTTTTTGGTGAGGAAGATTGTCCCTGAGCTAACATCTGTTGCCAGTCTTCCTCTATTTTTTGTATATGGGATGCCAGCACAGCATGGCTTGATGAGCGGTGCATATGTCTGCTGCCTGGGGATCCGAACTAGCCAACCCCGGGCTTCCGAAGCAGAGTGTGCAAACTTAACCACTACACCACCAGCCGGCCCCTCAATCATACTTTTTAAATGCTCAGTATCTGGGCCCAGGGTCGCCTTTCTGCTCTGGGGGTGGTTGGTACTGGAGGGACAGGTACCCTGACAGGGTCATGAGTACAAGGCAGAACTCAGTGTTTGCCATCTCACCTTCTTCCTGCATCTCTGGCCACGTGGGCACAGGGAGACTGAACGACACCCCCCCTCCCCACGCCCCGCCAGGTCGCTGCGCTGGCTGGTAGACCCGCGGCCACCGTGGCTGGCCACTCTGACGGCCTCCAACCCCGGTTCCCTGCAGGGGCAGCTGCTGCTCGGCGCCGTTGGGGCCTTTAACTGGTCCGGGGGCGCGCTGCTCTTCGACGTGCACAGACGCCGAGGCCGCTTCCTGAACCAGACGGCGGCGGACGCCGAGGCTGCGCCGTTCGGTTACCTGGGTGAGGGCGGGGCCTGGAGGCTACCTGGGTGGGCGGGGCCTAGACGAGGACACTGAGGCTGCGCATTGGGCTGCACTGGGCTTCCTAGTCTGGGCGGGCGTTGGTGGGTAACATGGATAGAGGGACGGGCCCTGGTTAGGGTCCCCGAGGCTGAAAATTAGGCCTCCCGGGTGGGGCCAGGGCCTGATCGGTACCCGAAGGACGGGGTGACCCTGGGCAGCCGCCTAGGGAAGGCGGGGTCTCGCCGTTAATAATAGCGGTGGGTGACCCTTCGCCCCTGAGCTCGGTCCTCATATACTGCGTGTGTGATGAACGTGGGTATTTTGAGCGGAGCTGTGTATATATCGCATTTGTGTGGTGGGGCACGTGTGTGTGACTGGCAACAGTGGGTAAGTGGGAGCACTGGCTGATGCTGATTTTTAAAAGGATGAGAAAGTCTCTCCTATTTTGCCCCCTGCCCAGGCCATTTCAAAGGCCTGGTGGGCACACCTGTTCACAACCACACCACCCCCGCCCCAGGTTACTCGGTGGCCGTTCTGCACAAGGCCTGTGGCCTCTCCTATGTGGCGGGGGCTCCACGGCACAAGCAGCGCGGGGCTGTATTTGAGCTCCAGAAGGAGGGCAGAGAGGCCAACTTCGTGCCAGTGCTAGAAGGAGAGCAGGTACCTGCTGGGGAGGGACCTTCGCCACCCCGCATTGGAACAGATGGGGGATCTGGAGACCCTAGAGGGAAAGGGATGGGCTGCAGGGCATGCAGTGGGTTGGGGACCCAGCCTGGGCAGAACTCAGTGGCTCTGTCCTACTCTGCACGTCTGATCGCCAGCTGGTTTCCTCCATTGTGGGGGCTTGGGCTGCTCACCCAGCCTCCTGCCTTACTCTGGTGAACAGCTTGATCTGGAGTGACCCAAATTTGGTGGTCCAGGAAGAGCAGGAGCAGGGGTCTAGCCTTGCTGAGGGGTGGGGGGGGTGCTCCCCAGCACTCCTGTGAGCTGAGTTCCTCCTGGGCTGTAGATGGGGTCCTATTTTGGCTCTGAGCTGTGCCCTGTGGACCTCGACATGGATGGGACCACAGACTTCTTGCTGGTGGCTGCTCCATTTTACCATGTTCACGGAGAGGAAGGCAGAGTCTACGTGTACCGGCTGAATGAGCAGGTGGGAGAGTCTGCATCTTCACAAGCTTGCTGAGGCTGTAGCTGGTCAGCCTGGCACAGAAGTGACAGACTCCCAGACTCTGACAGACGCCCTGGCCCTGCCTTGCACTGGAAGGCAGTGATGGGAGGTGCTCTGGGTGGATGGCGGCCTGGTGGGGCAGCTGTTCCACTCCCTCCCCCACCTCACTTCTTCACTTTCCCCACCTCATCATCTCATGTTGATGATGATAACACTCCAAATAGCTGCACAGTTGACAAAACACGTTTTGTCTGTGATCGCACTTGTTTCTCACAGTAACTATGTGAAGTAGCTGTCACTCCCATTTTACAGATGAGGAAACTGAGGCTCAGTGATGTTGAGACTTGTACAAGTTTACATAGCAAGTGTGAGCCAAGACTAGAACCCAGGCCTCCCAATTGCCAGTTCAGTACCCATAACTGTGGGAGCAGAGGTGGGTGGGCTCTGGGTCCTGCAAGGCAGGAGGACCCCAGCTTTACCACTATCTCGCTGTGTGACCTTGGGAAGGTCTCTTGCCTTTTCTGAGCCTCAGTCTCCCTGCTGGAGAATTAGAATCAAGTCCAGTGAGCATGCCTCCTGGGGTGGCAGTGGGGTGGGCAACCTGCATCCCTGTCTTGAGGGCTGAGCTGCCTGTTTGCTTTACAGAATGGTTCCTTCTCCTTGGCACACACGCTGAGTGGGCACCCCAGGTTCACTGAGGCCCGATTTGGCTTTGCTGTGGCAGCAGTGGGGGATATCAGTCAAGATAAGCTCACAGATGTGGCCATCGGAGCCCCCCTGGAGGGCTTGGGGTCAGGCGATGGCGCCAGCTTCGGCAGCGTGTACATCTACAACGGACGCTGGGATGGCCTCTCTACTAGCCCCTCGCAGGTGACCCGCAGGGCTCTCTCTGCTGCCTCTCCTCTGGGGCTCTGATGTGTTGGCCTAAGCCCTGAGTCAGCTCCAATCCTAAGTGCCAGGCAGGTCCCAGGGGGTTGGGAGTACCCAGTGAAGGACAGAAGCCTCTCAGGCCGGTGGGAAGTTCCAGGCCAGGGCCTTACCCCAGACCCTTCAGGTGCAGAGAGAGGTTGTGGCAATATCTGTCTACTTCCCTGACCTATATCTCCCTCCTTCTTTGGCATTCCTGACCCTGGTCCTGCCTCAGGTCCCTCCTTCCTCTCTCTCTGTCCTTTCTCTGGCTCCCGTCCCCTACCCAACCCCTCCATGCCTTAACTGTCATCCCCCAGGGCTGCACTGCCAGCCTCTCTTGCTACATCTTTTATGGGCACTTGTGCCTGCCTCCAACTATAGTTTCTCTCCTAAGCTTCAGTCCTGC
Source organism: Ceratotherium simum simum (assembly GCF_057802395.1). Taxonomy (NCBI): domain Eukaryota; kingdom Metazoa; phylum Chordata; class Mammalia; order Perissodactyla; family Rhinocerotidae; genus Ceratotherium; species Ceratotherium simum. Next base: position 14,123,221 of record NC_141915.1, read on the forward strand.
ATGTCCAGCTGCCACCTAAGCCCCTCGCCTGGATGGTGCCCAGGCATCTCACTCTCACGCTGCCCAACCGACAGCATCCTCTTCCCCACAAGACCTGCTGCTCCTCTGGGCCCCATCCCCTCATTCTCCACACCAGAAACCGGGGATGATCCCAGACACTGGACACCTGGCAGCCTGTCAGCCCCCACGTCCTAATGGTTCTAGCTCTCTTCCACTCCAGCCCTCCACCATCCCCACCACCCCTGCCCCAGCTCCCGCCTCCTCCTCATCTTCCACCTGGACTCTTCAGTGGTGGCTGTAAAATGTACTTCTGATTAGATGTGCCCACCCCACAAACCAGCCCCGCATCAGGTCTCCTTGCACCCAAATCCCTCCGGTTCCCACCGCACTGGCCCCTGGCTGTTTCCTCAGCCCACCCTGCTCTTCCCCACCCTCTGCTGTCCTCACTTGCCCCTGTCCGGTCCCACCTGCCCTTCAAGGCTGCATTCAAATGTCACTTCCCCTGGGAAAACTTGCCCTTCTCCTTGCAGTTCCTGGATTGAGGGCTCCCTGGGGTGGGGACTGTGGCTAATCTGCTGATTGGAATAAAACCAAAAGGACTCCTGTTTTCCTCCCCCATGCCTTGTGTTTCTCCCTCCACAGCTGATCAGAGCCTCAGCGGTGACCACAGGACTCCACTACTTTGGCATGTCCATGGCTGGTGGCTTCGATTTCAGTGGCGACGGCCTTGCTGACATCACTGTGGGTGCTCTGGGCCGGGCAGTTGTGTTCCGGTAGGGGTCTACACTGCCTTCTGGGGTCCCAGGCCCCAGCCTCACCCAGGTGCCCTGCCCTAAATGGCCCCATGAAGACACCAGGCACTGATGGGAGGGAGTAAGTGTGGTGGTTAAGGGCACTGGCCCTGGAGTCTGCCCGTCTGGGTTTGAACCTCAGCTCTCACTTAACGGTGTGCCCTCGGGCAGGTTGTTGAATTCTAAGTCCCAATATTCTCCTCTTTAAATGGGAATAATAATAGCACCTACCTCACAGAGTTATGAGGAGTAATTGAGAGGATATATGCAAAGTATTTGTCACAGTGCTCAGTGCTGGCTATCGTTATTGTTAATATCAGAGCTTCTGTGCTCCGCCCCTAGTGAATTATCCAGTGCCATGGCGACAAATAAGCTGGCGGAGCCCTGTCTGCCCCGTGCTCTCCACTAGGCTCCAGACCTGGCTGTCTCCTCAACGCCCCTCTTGGCTGTTGCTCGCAGACATCTCAAAGTTAACATGTCTAAAAATGGACCTCTTATTCTCACGCCTCGCCCCCCATTCTCCCCCAACCTGCCCCTCCCCAGGCTTCGCATCTCAGCCAATGGTGCCATTCAGGACAAAAACCCAGGAGTCACCCTTGATTCCTCTTTTCCTTCCCCTGCCGCCCCATCAACAAGTTTTTCTTGGCTGTGCCTGCCTCTCTCGCTGCCATTTCTCGCCTGGACCACTGCCGTGGCATTCTTCCCTGCTCCCACTCCTGGTGCTCCATTCTCCACAGAGCAGCACAGTGACCCCTCATTCTGCTGCTTCAGACTCCTCAGCGGCTCACACTTAAAGTCCAAATTCCCTACCACGGCCCACCCTCTCCATGGCCCAGCCCTGCCCCCTCTCCATTCCCATCTCCTGTTACTACCCTCTGTCTCATGATTGTGCTCCAGTCATGCCGACCTCTGTGTTCCTCCAACAAACCAAGCTCGTTCCTCCCACAGGCCCTGTGCACTAGCTGTGCTTTCTGCCTGGAACGCGGTTCCCCTGGATCTTCACATAGCTGGCTTTTTCCTGTTAACAGATCTCAACTTAAATGTCTCCTCATCAGTGAGGCCGTCCCTGACCACCCAACCTAAGTAGCCCTAGACTCTATTACCTTATCGGATTCTATTTTTATCGTAGTATTACCAGTACATACTGTTTTCCTGTTTCCTGTTTATTTGCTTGTTGTCCCACTAGAGCAGGGACTTCTCTTTCCCTCCTATATCCTGAGGACTCAGAATAGCATTGGCATATTGCAGATGGTCAATAAATATTCAATGAATGAATGAATCACCCAAGCACTGACCCAGAAGTCCTGTGGTCACTTCTCATGGTCCTCTTTGTTTTCCTGTGTAGCTCAAGACCTGTGGTTCGCCTGAAGGTGTCCATGACCTTCACCCCTGAGGCACTGCCCATTGGCTTCAACCGTAGCGTGAATGTGGGTTTGTGTTTTGAAATCAGCTCTGCGAGCACAGCTGCTGAGTCAGGTAACAGGCAGCCTAGCTGGCCCACCCAGTGCTGTGGTCATTCCTTGTTGGCTTCAGGATGGGGTGGGGAAAGAGGACTGGGGCGGGGGGCAGTTGTTATGAGGTCCTGGTGCTTGAAATCCCTCTATTAAAGCTTCGCTCCTTTGACATTAGGTTCTGTTTAATGGGAACTGCCCCAGAAACGGGTGACTACTGTTAAGTCCACACTCTGAAGGGGTTTATCTGACCCTGTTGGGAAGAAGGGTGTTGGATCCCTTCCTCAGGGTTGAAAGGTTGAGTTTCTGAAAGAAGGCTGAGGAAAAGGCAGCCATTTCTCCATCTCCCTCTACTGTGCCCACACGCGTGTGCATGTAGGGGCTCCTGAAAGTGCCCTTCCTCTTTCTCTCCCAGTTGCCTCATCTCTGCTTCCCTCCTCACCGTGTCTCCCTAGTCCAGGTGGGATTCGATGACCTGCCAGAGGCCTGGTCTCTCTTCCTGTCTGCTTACCTGGCACTGGTTGGGAGAGTTCCCAGAAGGCAGAGGGTGGGCATGGCTTTCACAGCTCAGGAAATTACTGCCAACCCAAGAGTTCGCCTCCAGAATAATCTCTCAGCAACAGTCCCCAAGGTTTTATCTCTGAGATGTCTCTCTGCTTCCTGAAGGTCAGAAAGCACTCTCCCACGTGGGGTGGCTTTATCGCAGAAGGAGGCCGTTATCAAATCTAGGGGTAGAAAATGACAGGCCTATCAGTTCCAGCTGTATAGACTGAAAGATTCAGGTCACAGAGCCTGCATAGCAGCTGCTGAGTGGCTGTGTGACACTGGGCAGGTGTCTTTTACTCTCTGAGCCCTGGTTTCTGTTCTGAACAGTAAGGGAGTTGGCCCAGGTAAACTACAAGATGCTTCCAGCTCTGCTATCCTCAGGTTTTACTCTTTGGTTTCTCTCTCTGTTCTCTGTGTTATTTTTCCTCCTCCTTATTTTCTCCTTCCAGCCCAGCCTCCTCCCTGAGCCCTCCTTCGCCTAAGGAAGAGTGACTCAGCCCTGGGGATGTGCTGCTCTGGGTTTAGGGCTGGGGCCCTGAGGGACCCTAGCTAGGTACCAGAAGACCATGAGAAAAGTCTTCTTTCTCACGAAACTCAGGAGCCCATCTCCAGGGAAGGGCCTGCCTGGGGACACCGCGCAGAAGGGGCTCGTAAGGAATCTCAGGCAGGCTGGAGGGCCCTCAGTCTGGGGCTTGCCCATCCCAACCTCATCAGGGAGACCCCGTCTTCGTTCCCAGGCCTCAGAGAGACATCTCTGAACTTCACGTTGGATGTGGATGTGGTGAAGCAGAGGAAAAGGCTGCAGTGTTCGGACAGGAGAGCTTGTCAGAGCTGCCTTAGGAGGTGGAGCAGTGAGACCCGTCTTTGTGAGCCCTTCCTGCTCGTCCCCACAGAGGGAGAGGTGAGTGGAGGAGTTCAGAAGAGAGTCCGGAGGGGTCTGTGTTGAGAAAAGGTTTGAGGTGCGTGCAATGAAGGATACATGCCCATACATACAAATTACGCAACTGTAATAGTTATAATGGATCAAGAACCACATAAATGGCATAGCAGATGGAGCTAATTATACCAGAAATCCAAATTTAAAAAACCTACTGAAATTGAACACTAACTATATCTCTGAGCTTCCTAGAAGCTGGACAAAAAGAGAAATGCTCTAATTGCTGACATTTTTCTTGGGAATAAATTGGGAATAACAGGGGTCTCTCCCACATGTCATCTCACCTCACCAGATAATAACAGTGGGGCTGAGGACCCTTTTGTGAATTGAATCAACATCACAAAAATTGAATGAGGGAAAGTAGAAACAGACAAAAGTTATCATTTATAAAAGTTGACTCCTGACAAAGGTGCCTAGAGACATGAAAACATGTATTTGTCAGGACTCAGGGCCTGACAGGACTTGGAACTTTGGCCCTATAAGGATCACTTATTCCAGTAAACTCATCAATTGTGCCTCTGACTACACATCTGTTCCCACATCTTTTCTGATTGTTAATTGGGTTAAGAAAGAGTTTCAAGTGAGTATATGGCTTCCTTAAATAAAAGCATAGCTATATTTCCTCCCCGGGAATCATGCTCACCTACTCTCGTGTGTTCAGAGCTCCTAACATGGCAGAAAGGCTCGCTTACACAGAGAATGGCAAATGGCATCCCAACAATCTCCTTCTCTTCACTTTTCGCCTCTCTAATGTGTCCTCCATGCTGCTTTGGGAAAGATCTTTGTAAACACAGATGTGCTCATGACTCTTCCCTTTCATGGCTCCCATTTGCCCTCCGAATAAAGTCCAAGTCTGTTTTTACCTCCTGATGGCCAGAATCCCTTTGTGATCTAGGGGAACTGTAAGGAGTGATAAGATCTGAGGCCATAGCAGATTAAGGGAGATTTTCCCAAAGCCTTGGCATCTTGGTTAAAGGAAGTTTCCCTTCAGCCTGGCTTATTTGGAAGATGCTTAAGACTTCTAGCTCACCACTTTCATTGTTTATTTCTTATTATGAATACATCAAAGTTAAAGTATTCCCCTTGTCATTTTCTCCCCCACGTCCAACTCCAACCCTGCATCCCTTGGTGACTCGGCAGCTCTGTGAGGAGGATTGCTTCTCCAACATCAGTGTCAAGGTCAGCTACCAACTCCAGACCCCCAAGGGCCAGAGGAACCATCCCCACCCTGTCCTGGACCTCTACACTGAGCCTTCTGCCATCTTCCAGGTGACTCTACCCACAGCTGTGACCAGACCCTCCTGGGAGCCATCCGCAGAGAGCACCTGCTCCCCTAACTTCAAAGAACGTTAGAGTGGGGAGGGTCTTCAGACAGCATTCGGGCCCCTCACTGTACCAACGGGGGAACTGAGTTCCTGAGATGGTGTTAATTTGCCCAGGGCCTCATTGGTGGGTAACACAGGTCTCCAAACCACCCCAAGGCTAGTTCCTTTATCTTCAGAAAAGGTGCTTGTTGCATATTTAAAGAAGCATATGAATACATTCCTGACTTGGCAGGGGTCTCTGATGACAGTGTGGTAGGGGTCCTGTGTGGGGACTGGACTGGAGTCGACCTGCCCTGTACTGCAGAGAGGATGTCCTTTGGCACACCCGTCTACCCAGGTGCTGCCCAGGGCCTCAGGCTGAATGTCTCGCCCACCAAACCTGCACCCTAACAGGCAGATTGTGTCACAAGAAACTTTTCTCATAACTAAGAGAAATCAGAGGGAGAAAATAAATGGTCCAGTTGCCTGATTCTGTGATATCTAAGGTGATATTTTTCCCACCCAGGCCCTGGCCCCCAGGATACTCTGTCAATCTTCATTTACAGAGTTTTATGGGATATAGAAAAATCAGCAGGATCAAAGAAGTAAAACATTAGCAATAAAGAGTAATAATTACAGTCAGTTAGAATGAATTGAGTTTCCAAAAATAAAAATAAAAAGCCAAAACTAGTTCATGCTGGCACAGAAAAGCTTCAGGTAACATAAGTATATTTCCAGATAATCATAGGACACTTTCAACTGTCCGATATTTTTACAAAAATGCTCTATATCAATTAAATTATATAAAACTTTAACTCCAGTTTTGGTCAATACCTGATGTGTCCGACACAAATAGTGAAGAGAAATAAGAAAGCAACATAATCAGGGGGACTGTTTCCATTGCTCATTTGCCCAGGAAGAGAGCGAATCAGGTTGCCTATGAGTAAAGATTGTCACCTTAATTTTTTAGACAAGAGACTTTAGTTTAAATTTATAATCCTATATTTATTTTGTAAAGAATTTTTAAAAATTAGGTATTGACAGCAAGTTAGATGATTCAGAAAAGATTTGGAGAACTAATGTGATAAAGTTTTGTCAATAAGTAGATTATCACTAGTTACATAGTGTTTTTTTTTATTTTTTTATTTTTTTTTATTTTTAAAGATTTTATTTATTTTACTTTTCCCCCCAAAGCCCCAGTGGATAGTTGTGTGTCGTAGCTGCACATCCTTCTAGTTGTTGTATGTGGGACCCGGCCTCAGGATGAACGGAGAAGTGGTGCCTCGATGCGCACCCGGGATCCGAACCCGGGCCACCAGCATCGCAGCGCGCGCACTTAACCACCAAGCCACAGGGCCGGCCCCGCATAGTGTTTTTTTTAAACTTTATTTTGAAATATTTGGCTTACTAAAAAAGTATAAGAATAGTCCAAAGAATTCCCATGCATTCTTTTTCTAGATTCCCCAAATGTAACATTTTCAAATTTTATCACATTTGCTTTACCATTCTCTCTCTCTCCATATATATTACACATACATATGCACACACTTATATTTCTGAACCATTTGAGAGTAAGTTACAGATATGATGCCTCTTTGCCCCCTAATACTTCAGTATATATTTCCTAAAAAACAAGGACATTCTGTTATATAACCATAGTACAATGATCAAAATCAGGAAATTAACAATGGTAACATACTATTATCTCATCTACAAACTTTATTCAGATATCACCAGTTGGCCTATTAATGTCCTTGATAGCAAAGGAAAAAAATTTTTTTCTGGTCCAAGATCATTAATTGCATTTTGTCATCATTTATCTTTAGTCTCCTTTAATCTGGAACAGTTTCTCAGTCTTTGTTTGTCTTTAATGACCTTAACATTTCTGAAGCATACAGGCCAGTTATTTTGTAGACTGTTCCTCAACTCGAATTTGTCTGTTGTTTCCTCCTGACTAGATTCAGGTTATGCATTTTTGGCAGGAATACCGTAGAAGTCAAGTTGTGTCCTTCTATGTGCATCGTATCAGGAGGCACATCATGATGATTTGTCCCATTACTGGTGCTATTTCCCTTTGCAATTAATAAGTATCTTATGGGGAGGTGCCTTGAAATTATGTATATATCATGTTTACCATCCATTCATGATTCTTACCTTCATCAATTATTATTACTTTGATGGTTTGGCAAAGAAATTAAAAAAAAATTTATTCCACTGATAAAATAGGTGAAGAGAAACGATTTGGTGTTAGGTTAGGCACGTAGATGTTTCCAGAGCATGAGTTCTAGCTGGGAGCATAGGTGGCTTAACCCTGCTCTCTTTCACTGGGTTGGCTCTATTAAAAACAAAACTAAAAAAACCTGCCCCAAACTGTTGACCCACTCAGACAGAGCTCCAAGCGCTGACTTCTGCAAACTGTATCTCCCTTCTCCAGGAAGTAGGAGGTTTACTTTCTAGCTCTGGGATCCAACCCAGCTCCAGGCCATGGTAACAGTCCTTGCGTGAAGCTGCTAAGGGGGTCGCTGGCTGCTGGGGAGATAAATGCAGAGGTTCCCCAGTTAAGCAGCTGGCTGTATTTCCTTCATAATAAAAAATAGACCCAGCTCCTTTAGAAAATTTGATTTTTCAACCCAAACTGGGGCTTTTCAACCTTGACGGTGCCTCTTGGACTCAATGGGACTTTCTGAATTAGTTTGTTTTAGTGTAGGCAAAATTGCAAGGGGACTATTTAACCTACAGAGGAGACCAGCCATGGGGACAAGGACCTCGAAGGACTGGACTTTGACAATATTTAGTTAGGTGTCCCCCATTCCTGCCCCTGCTGTTCCTGCCTCTGCTTGAAAGGACTCAGGAAGCTTTTCTTCACATAGATTTTCCTCCCAAAATGTTCTAAGTAGTGAGTTGTGAGTGTTGCCACTTAATTCTCATGATATGAATGTGATGGGCACTCCCGCCACTCAACGAGGGCCACCGCATTCTTTATCTCAGCCAGAGGCCTGGCTCCTGGTGTACCTGAGCTGTAGGGCCAAGCATCCCCCCGCCTCCCAACTGTCTTCACAGGACAGAGCAAGGAATGTTTCAGTCACAGCTCTCTTGACCGTGTGGACACAACCCCAGCCTGTCAGCCTTCTCTTCCCTGTAACTGTACTTCTCAGAGTCAGCAGGAAGGACAGGCGTGTCCTGAGGAGAAGATCCTGAGGCAAGGCTGATGGCATCATCCTTGGGCTGACTCTGCCTTCTCTGTCTGATTACAGCTGCCCTACGAGAAGGCCTGCAGGAACAAGCTGTTTTGTGTCGCTGAGTTACAGTTGGCCACCACCACCTCTCAGTGAGTTGGATTCAGTCATCATAGTTTCTGCAATTAACCTCCTCCTGAAGGCTTACCTGGGCAAACCCCTCACCAGGACCGATTCCTCATCTCCTCCCCGTTCCTCTCACGACCCACAAAGGGCGTTTGCATTTATTATCTTGTTGTGTCCTCAGACATTGTGTCCTCCCTATGAAGGAGGCAAGACAGATTTGTATTCCCATTTTATAGATTAGGAAACAGACTCAGTGGTTGAGGGCCCCTGTGGGGTCACAGTGGTCATTTGGTGGATGTGGACCCAGGTCTCTTGACACCAAGGACAATGCTATTTTCATAACCCCGTGCCTCTCGCTCTCAGGACTACCTCAGTTAGAGGGAAATTCTTCCCTGGCTCACCTCTTAGCCAGATTACTTACTTAATTCACTAAATATTTATGGAGCATCTACTCTGTGCCAAGCACCCTAGGTGCTGGAGATTCATCAGTGAACATAGACAAAAACTGCTGCCCTCCTGGTGCTTTTAGGGGGAGAAGGTGATAAGTAGATTCTATGTTGATGAGAGGTACTATGAAGAAAAATAAGGCAGGGAAGGTGGAGGGCAGTTTTAAATAGAGTGGTCAGGGAAGGGCACAGTGGCAAGGTGACGTGTTGTTACCTGCAGGAGGAGGCTGAGGAATGAACTGTGTGGGTGTCTGAGAGAAGAGTGACTGCCAGTGCCCAAGGTGGGAGCAGGCCTGAGGTAGGGGGACGGCCAGGACACCAGTGTGGCTGCAGTAGAGGGAGGGAGGGGGACGGTCACATGGGGCTCCTTGGGCCCTCCAGAGGGGCTTTTACTGTGAGCTGGGAAGGCAGAGTAATGACACGGTCGTGCATCCTGACAGGATCATTCTTGCTGCTGTGTTGAGAATAGACTGTGGGAGCGAGGTGAAAGCAGGGAGATAGTGAGGAGCTATTGTAGTGACTCAGGTGAGAGGTGATGGGGACGTGGGCCAGGGTGGTAGCAATGATTGTATTTTGATGTTAGAGCCCACTGGATTTGATGACAGATTGGATGTGGGGAGTGAGAGAAAGGGAGAGGTCTAAGAAGTCTTTCAAGGTTTCAGCCTGAGCATCTAGGACTGGGCTGTCCAACACAGTAGCCACTAGTCACATTTGGCTATTTAAATTAAAATTATTAAATAAAAATAAAATTTTAGTTCCTGAGTTGCACTAGCCACATTTTGAGTGCTCAGTACCCACATATGGCTAGTGATATTGAACAGCACAGATATAGACCATTTCCATTGCTGCAAAAGTTCTGTTGGATGATACTGAATTCTAGAATGGTGGTGATGCCAAGAACCGATTGGGGAACCTTTGGAAGAATGGTTTTGGAAGGTGGGCGGGGAAGAAGAGATCATGAGTTTGGTTTTGGACATGTGGTGGTCTTAAAATGCCCTCCCTGGCTACTAGTGCTGTGTGTGTAACATGGTACTGATGGCCAGTTGGCCAGAGTTGGCATCCATGGGGAAGAATGTTGGTCCCTGAGTCCTGGTAAGCCCCCTCAGAGACATTTGCAGGACTTGTGTTTCAGATGTGGATGGCTTAGTGCTGATCATCTAAATCACTAAGGATTCAATTCAAGACTTTTGAGTGCTTTGGAATCCAGCCTAACCAGCAGATGCAGCTGTTTCCAACAAGGAATTAATTACAGCCAAGAACCACCGTCCCAGCCAACTCCTAGTGAAATAGATACAGCACACACAGCTGGCCCTACATCACCCCCTAGTGTATAGAGCAAGCAGTCTCTTCTTTTTTCAAAAGTATTGAGTCTAATCGTTAGCATCCAAATGTCTCAGTGGTTTTGGACCTTTTTGTGGACACGAATCTCCAAAAGAATCTAAGGAGAACTGCAGACCCTTCTCCCTAGAAGACCACGTGTGCATACATCAGTGTTTGCATTTGAGGCCCTCTGAAACTGTCCCTGGCCCTCAAATTAAGAACCCCTGCTAAAACTTCTGATGACTCTCAGATCTCTCTCCTGGGCTCTACAACAGTATATCCAACTGACATTTCAACATCTCTCCCTTGTTAGCCTATGGGCACCTCTCAGCCTGGCCCAGACTGAACTCATCTGGTCAGCTTCCGCCCTCTAGTCTTCCTCCTGTGCTCTCTCCCTGACTCTGTCATCCAAGGTGGAAACGCAGGACTCATCCTTGACTCCTCTTTTTTGCTCTGCTCGCATTACAGCCTTACCATCTCTGGTTTCTATCCCTTCTCTCCATCCCCACTACCACTGTCTACTTTCAGACATGTGCCGTCTCTCAGTGGATTTCCACAGCAGGCTCTGTCGTGGCCCCCTCTCTCCCTCCAATCAATCTATCGCCTTCTCAACTGATAAAAACAAAAACACAGCAAAACACATGTCACATTACTTCCCAGAGCTGCACGTTCCATCTTTGAATGTTTCAGAGGGTTAGTTTTCTTTGTATTGTTAATATGTTTTCCTGCAGGTCTCAATTACTGATAGTGGTTCTGCACTCTGGGGCCCCACAGTACCTCAGTGGACTGCAGGAAGCTCTCACCAATCCCCAAGTCTCCTCTTCTTCAGGCTGAACAGACCCATGTTTTAAAACACAGCCTTTAGATTGGAAGGGCCTGAATGATGTTGTGGGTGAGAAAGCTGAAGCCAGGAAAGGGGCAGGAACAGTGTGTCTCCTGCACCGCTGATCTCCAATGCTGAGCAGCGTAGCTGGCACAGAGAAAGTGCTCCATAAACACATGGGAAATGGAGGAGTTTGTGTGATGAAGTACCTTGCCTAGTGTAAGCACAGTGAATTGGTGGTAGAAAGAAGATTCAGATTCACTTCTCCCAACTCCCTTTTGAGGCTGCTAGACCTCAGGCAAATTAATTAGCCTCTCTTGGCTTCTGTTTCCTTCTCTTTGAAATGCAGAGTGACCCTACTCTTTCACGGGTTATTCTGAGAAGCAATTGAGCACGTGAAGCATTTAGCACCGTCCCTGTCACATAGTCAGCGCTAAGTAAATGGTAGCCATTATCATCTCACACAGCAGCTGAGGTGGGTCTGGTAGTCCAGGTGTTTGCTTATGTTCCGGGGGAAGAAAACCTAGACTAAATGTATCCTTTGGGCAGTTTATCTAAGAAGCTAGTTAAGAATGTGCTATTGTATTGCATCAAGGTTTTTACAGATGAAATAAACTGGTAACTCTTATCTATTTGCCTACCCTGTGCAGGCAGGAATTGGTGGTGGGTCTCACAAAGGAGCTGACCATGAACATTAGCCTAATTAACTCTGGGGAAGATTCCTACATGACAAGCATGGCTTTGAATTACCCCAGGAACTTACAGTTTAAGAGGATACAAAAGGTAACCATGACGGCAGTTTTGGAAACATGCTACTCCTGGTATTCCCTCCCTGCATTCCTGCTTTTTCATGGCAACCTCCTAACTGGTCTTCCTCCAGCCTCATCCTGGTCCATCCAATAAATGATTATTAACTAGATGAATCCCCTCCAATCCAACCACATGCCATGGATCCAATCATGCCATTCTCTGCCTTCAAAACCTTCAATGGTGCTGTTTTGCTACCCAATCACTCCTCCTTGCCTGCAGGCTTTCATAACCAGGGTGCTGAGAGAGAAATAATCTCTAATAAATTAGCTTAAACTGGGAAAGTAAGAGTGTGCCCTGCCATTCATCAGCTTGGGATCACAGATATAAAGCCAGCTGCAAGATAGTGGGAAACAATATTTCTCGCAAGAAACAATATTTCTCTTGCAGCTGTAAAGTATCATAACACTGAGAAATTTTGTTCTCTAAAATCAGAGGCAATCAGAAACTGCTGTCTGAAGTTATATCTGTAATTATGAAACCATCTCACTCTTGACTGGAGAATCTGAGTCACTTTGACAAAGAGAAGCAGTCTCAATTTCCATCTAAAGCACGGAGCTTCAGATAAAGCATTTCTGGACACAACTTTCCACATCCATCTTAACAGTTTCCAGGGAAATGGGGCCCTGGGTCCAGACCTGATATTGAGTGACCCTTTTACACACAGCCCTGCTTTATCAAAAAAGCCCTGTTGATCTGAGCCTATCAAAACACTGCTTCATTTACATTTCACCAGAACTCCATCCTAACCCAGAATCCTTTAATAACTCTGTCTTTTCTGGTGTTTGGGGAGACACACCACAGTGCATTGTAATGAGTCAGTAAACCTGGCTTTGTCAAACTACAGGTTTGTCCCTGGGGGTCTTAGGCTATTCGGGCTAGGACATCATCCACTATATGAAAAGAATGAAATTGTCTCCTAAGCATCTGGAATGGAACTAGTGGTGCACTATCCTTGGGAGAATTAAGAAAATAGTCACTCAAATCATTTTCTGTATTAGGGGTCCAGATGAGGAACCATGGTTGAGAAAGGCTGCATGGCAGTGCTTGGACTCACGCTGGCCTTCCAGCCCATCTCAGTAGGTTAAATTTGCAGTGGTCCCAGGCCCAGTTCAAATGTCCCCTTCCCCATGAAGACTTTACAGATTCCTCCTAGTTGAAATTCACCTTTTTCTCTGGACCTCTCTCACAGAACCACCCTTTAGGCCTTGTATTTAAATTCCTCAACCATCTACTACTGAGCCCTCCTGCCCAGCTTGTGAGGAAGACAGGTACCAGGTCTGATTGATTTGTGTCCCTAGCTCCTGGCAGGTGTCTGGCATATGGAAAATCAGTGAGTGTTTGTTTAACTGGTGTGAGGAAGCAGCTCCCTTTCTTGCTCTTTAAGAATGGGGTCTTCTTCTGTGTTAACAGCCTCCTTCTCCAAACATTCAGTGTGATGACCCTAAGCCGGCTGTTTCTGTCCTGGTCATGAACTGCAAGATCGGTCATCCTGTCCTCAAGAGGTCGTCTGTGAGTCTGTTTTGATGGGCGGACTCTTCTCTACCCTGGAGTTGGAGTCTTCTACTTCCCAGTTTCATCTGAATCTCTCAGTTGTGGTCTCCACACTTCCCCTTACTGTACAATCCATAGCAGTGCTTAGAACTGCCAAATTCGCTCTGAATGTAGGGAGCAATGGGGTGGGGGATACAGCCTAGGCAAACTGTTGGCTCACCCCGTACGGCAGAGTGAAGTTGGGGTTAGTATGGAAGGAGCATCAGGCCCAAAGTTATTAGTCCTGAGGTGAGTCCCTGCTCTGCCGCTGACGATCTGTGTGCTGTGAGAAATCTCTAAAGTGGTTTCCTCAGCTATAAAAAGGGAATAATGCTGTCTTCCCTGCTTACTTCATATTGACATTGTGAGCCTTACATGGAATAATGGATGTGGAAGCATGCTGTGCTACAAAACTGTGAGGAATATGAATTTTGTTTCCTAAGTCTGTTTAGTTAGCAGGAAGCAGTTTGAATTGTGAGTGGTATAGAGAGGAATCAAGTGACCTTTTTTTTTTTTTTAAATAGGCAAACTTTTCAGTAGTTTGGCAGCTAGAGGAGAATGCCTTTCCAAACAGGACAGCCGACATCACTGTGACAGTCACCAAGTAAGTAGTGCCTGTGTCACAGCAGGCCGAGGCTGTGGCCCTGGAAGAAATCTCCCTCCCACGTGCATGTGTAGGAGCTATGGCTCCCTCACTGCCCAGGAAGAAGAGGAACCTCAGTGAGCCCACAAAAGCACTGACTTGGCGTTCCCTTCTTGTTATCAAGGATATTTAAAACATTCTTTTATTGACACACAAAGTAAAACTATTGGTATTGTCTGATAGAATGAGCCTTGGACTGGAGTTCTGATTCTAGTTCATTTAACTTTGGAGAAGCTCTGTCATCTGCAAAACTTCTGTTTGGGGGTCGGGGGGTATGGTGTTGGCAAAGGGTTCCCAAACGGGGGCAACTCTGCCCCCCAGGGGCAATGCCTGGAGACATTTTTGATTGCCACAACTTGGGGGGCACTCCTGGGATCTAGTGGTTAGAGGTCAGGGATGCTGCTAAATATCATACAATATACAGAACAGCCTCTCACAAAGAATTATTTGGCCCCAAATTCCAATATTGTCGAAGTTGAGAAACGCTTTTAAAATCAATGTTTCTCTAAGACTTTTCTAGCAAGTATTCTGCACTCTTAATTGCTTATCTCCAAGAGTCTTTTTTTTTTTTTTTTGTGAGGAAGATCAGCCCTGAGCTAACATCCATGCTAATCCTCCTCTTTTTGCCAAGGAAGACTGGCTCTGAGCTAACATCTATTGCCAATCCTTCTCCTTTTTTTTCCCTAAAGCCCCAGTAGATAGTTGTATGTCATAGTTGCACATCCTTCTAGTTGCTGTACGTGGGACATGGCCTCAGCAGGGCCGGAGAAGCGGTGCATCGGTGCGCGCCCGGGATCCGAACCCGGGCCGCCAGTAGCAGAGCACGCGCACTTAACCACTAAGCCACAGGGCCGGCCCTCCAAGAGTCTTTTCTTATCTGACCCTCAATGACCCCTGGAAGCCAAGGCACAGAGGCAGCTGTGTGTACAAAGCAGGTGTGCTGTGAACTGATATTCTTATTTCCTAGTTCCAATGAAAGAAGGTCTTTAGTCAGAGAGACCCACAGCCTTCAATTCAGGCATGCCTTCATTGCAGTTCTTCCCAAGTAAGTACTTCCAAGGGGCCAATCCCTGCGGGACAGCTTCAGGCATCTCTCTTGTGCATGGAACTGGTGGTCAGGGTGGGTGTGGGCACTGCCCTTCCCTGAGAGGAGGCTGCTTAGAACCCAGGCTCCCACCGATCTCTAGGGCACTAACAGTTGAGTCCTGTTAGTAGTCAAAGGAGGAGCTGTGCCAACTGATCTTGCTACAAAAGGGTACTGACATGATGCTAAGGAGGGAAAAGAGACTGTGGGATTGGGAAGAAAGGAAGGAGAAAAGTAAGGCCACTCTGAGGAATGATAATTAGACACAGAACCAGCCCAGATATACAACAGTCAGATATTCCACCTGATCCCAACTGCCCTACCACCACTTTACATTTTGATCTTCAGCGTTGACTCCTTAAGGATCTGGGGCCCTCTGTCCTAGTGTATCCAGTTGGTAGCATTCAGGTTCATTTAAAATGAGGAGGGGGCCTTGAAGCCTAACACATGTCCTCTCAATTGCAGACCTTCAGTGATGTACGTGAACACAAGCCAGGGGCTTTCTGACCACAAAGAATTCCTCTTCAATGTAAGTGCTGAGTGCTTATCACTGCAAAGCCACAGGTGGCAAAGCAACACCAGCTTTGACTCCCCACTCTGATTTTATTTTGCAGATACATGGGGAAAATCGTTTTGGAGCCAAATTCCAGCTGCAAATTTGTGTTCCAATCAAATTACAAGGTCTCCAGCTTGTAACAGTGAAGAATGTGACAAAGACTCAGGTACTCAGAGGCTGTTTTTTACTCTGTAAAGATCACATCTTTTTCCAGAGTGACCATGGATTCTCAAAGGCATAAAAACTAGAGTTCTAGAAAAGGAGTAAAAACAAGATTAGCTAATGTGGGAACACTTTAGGAGTAAATTGCCAAAGACACATTCAGAAAAAAATATCAACCACTCAGCTTTTTTTTTTGTGAGGAAGATCAGGCCTGTGCTAACATCGGCCAATCCTCCTCTTTTTTTTTGTTGTTGAGGAAGACTGGCCCTGGGCTAACATCCGTGCCCATCTTCCTCCACTTTATATGGGACGCCGCCACAGCATGGCTTGCCAAGCGGTGCGTCGGTGCGCGCCCGAGATCCAAACCGGCGAACCCCGGGCCGCCACAGCAGCCGAGTGCGCGCGCTTACGCCACTGGGCCGGCCCCTCAACCACTCAGCTCTTAAAGCAACATTTCAATTTTCCTTCCCTTAATAAAAAATAAGCAAAAATTCAAACCTTTTTAGTAGCCAGGGAGACATTTATTTTCCCTTTGGAAATTGATAAATTCTGCTTCTCTTTGGGATTGGCAAATGAGCTTGATAAATGTGTGGCATATCTCGCACCTCTCCCTATAAATTGTATACCATCTTTCTTTCCTCTCTCTGTCCAGTCTGTCTGTCTTGGTCTCTGCTTTGCTAACAACCTCTTTGCTCTCAGTTGACTCCTCATCTGTAGCATGATTCCCAAAGCCAGCCTTCTGATACCTACAGCAACAGGCTCTCATCAGTATCACAGCTGAGGCCTTGGGCTTTCCTAGTCTTTTTTTCCTCAGGCTACATAAAGTGTTAGGGCTCAAAAATGAAAATACAGAAAGGAATTAACAGAATAGACTGACAGAAAGAGGGCTTATAAGTTGTCAGCACTTGTTCTCATGTATAGTTTATTTTTTAAGAATATTTCTTAAGTTTAAACGTTTCAACAGACATTTCAGTTTCCACTTGGAAATAAAATTCTTGTTTGAAAAGCTGATTGGAAACAGGTAAGAATGGGAATTCCACCTGCTCTGGGGATGGAGATTGGAACAGCACCAGGGGCTTCAAGACTAGTGCCTTCTCAGTCTGGGGCACTGAGGCACCTTTGGCTTACTGAAATAGACTGTGTTGGCAGAGCAGGTCAGTGGCAGAGCTGAAGTTCAGCATCGTCCTATGGAAATGCTGGATCTTTCTCCTCATTTGCTTCATGGCAGGGGTGTTACATTTAGTCTTGAAGGTCATTTGATTCAGAATCTTATCTGTGAGGTAATGCAGCCAGAGCACATTATTATAGGGGTGATACTCACCCCAGCAGTTGTTGTTCTCCTTCCTCATTAGCCTGTAGATCTCAAACTGGTAGTCACCTTCACCTGTAAATAGGTCCTCATCCATGGAAATGTCACAGAAAACCACGATCCCATCCCGCTCCAAGCGTGACAGGGTGTAGTCAATGATGTTGACTTGCAGCCCACGGGTGGGGATAGCACTTGTCTTCCCATTGAGGGTGTAATGGAGCTCTTTGAGGCTGGTTTTCTTTAAGAGCACGTTCCCCCAGTGTAAGTCTCGGTGCTCAAAGTGAAGGGAGGCCTCTGCCACTGCGAGGGATGCGGTGATCTGGTGTAGAATGCTCTTCGCAGTAGCGAAGGAGGACAACTTCGTTCTCATTTGCTCTAAGTCAATCCCTCCAAACTCAAATTCCAGCACAATGAAGAGCTGGTCTTCCTCAAAAAAGTCAGGCCGGTCATTTGCAGACCCTTTGGTTGAGTTATAGCGATCCCAGGCTCTGAGGAGCAAGGGAGGGTAAGATCCTTGAACACAGTGCACTGAGTTCAACCCAATAAAGCCTTCTGTGCGGTTGCATACCTCATCAGACAAGAGGCTCAGCTCTTTGGAGATGATGATCTCTGGCAGGATTTCCTCGAAAGTTTTCTGATGGGCTCCATTGACTAAATCCGGTCCTTCGATAGCAATGATTTTTAGGGCTACGGGTGTGTTGTTAGCAATTGTTTGAAACACTTCGCCAAACACCCCTTCCCCAATCTTCTCACAGCATTCCAGTTTTTCTGTGGAAAGGCAATAGCTAAAGGGGATAGGACCTTCCTGATTGCATTCCCCATAAACCTTTTCAGCATCAGATGGCTTTTTGTTTGAGACATGTAGTGTCTTTAAGGGGGCTAGCAAATACATGGAAGAGGAGTGCCAAGGGGACAGGGCACTGTTTGTTCTGTTCGTGACAGGAGGGTTTGAATATTCTGATATGAGGGACCCGGAGAGAGAACTGTCAATGGTGTAGCTGCTGCACACTTCTGACACAGTGGTCACCATCTTCTTCTTATGCAAACTGAAGGAAGCCCTGGCTTTGGTCCAAGAGCAGGCATTCTGTAAATGAGTCAGGTCCTGGGAGAGGAAAGAATCTTTTTCCATCTCTTGGCCCTCTTTAAACTGGTGGTAATGGAGGAGGGAGGTGTCCACTGTCTCCTGATGTTTCCTTTTCTGGCTTGGTCGAGTTCTCTCAGGTCTGTTGAATTCCCCAGGTACAATACAGCCCTTGCCACCACTGGCCTCCTCATAGTCTATCTGGACAGCCCCGTGAGACCCAATCTCTTGACAAGAGTCCTGGTCTGTGGCCCTCTTCTTACCGATGCTTGATAAACCTGGGCCCTCCAGCCTCTTCCCCACCAGTTCCCTTTCACGGCAGGACTCCCTCATATTCTTACCATCTGCCCCAAACTCAGAATCCTCAGGGTTTCCTGAGTCCACAAGGCTCAAGAGAGCTGACCTGAGGCTGGCACGGGCCTGGCGGGCCAACCTGGCGAACCTGCCTCCTCCTGCTGCTGCCTCCGGGGAGCAGGGTAGAGGTGTGTGGTCCAGGGAGTCTGCTGGGAGGTGGAGGCCGCTGGCTTCAGAGGCTGCGTCCAGAGAGGCGGAGGGAACGGCACTGACGACACTGTCTCCTGGCGCTGGGGACCCAGGGCCGGGGCCGGGGGAGGCCGGAGAGCTGAACAGGGAGGCGCTGGTGCCCAGCTCGCGACCGTCCCCGGGCCGGCCGCACGCACTGAAGAAGGGCGGCGGCCGGAGCGGGCCGCAGGGGGTGCTGCACTTCTGCGGGGGCCGAGCTCGCAGCCTCAGGCGTCGTGGGGTCGCGATCTGGCTCGGGCCGTCCGTGCAGGTTCGCCGGCCAGCGCGCCTCCGCCGCGGACGCACCGGGCTGCCGGGGAAGTCGGGGTCGTCAGGGTTGTCGGAGGCCACAGACCTTGAGTGGCCTCCGCCGCTGGTGTCGGTGCTACTGCTGCTGCTGAAGAAACGCTTCTGGTCTTGCGGCGGGAACCACTGCGCGGCTGCGCGGCCCGGCCGCTGCCGCGGCCCCCCGCCGCCGGCAGCCCCATACGTTCGGAAGAGCCGGTTCTTGGGTCGCGGCAGTGACGCCGCCATAGCCGGCACCCGCCAAGCCGTTCAAATGCAAACACCGCGAGACTGCCTGGAGACGCGGACGCGCCCGCCTGCCGGCCTGCCTACCCGCCGGGTCCTAGCGCCCGGCCTTGCGCCTGCGCATCACGACGAGGCTCGCTGCCGCATGGAGGGCGGTTAACCACAGCGGCGTGGTTTTCTCATTGGGTCGCGGGCATGGCTCTCGTTTCAGGCTTACACGGTGTGTAACCAGAGTCAAGAGCGCGCTTGTGGGAGCGATCCGGTTCAGGTGAGCGGGCCGTCCCGAGAGGCCGAGGGAGGGAGGAGGGGCCTGTAGCGGGTGACGCGAGACGCCTGGGTACCACTTTTCCGAGGTTTCCTCTGAAAGCACATGCAGGGCGGCCCCAAGGCCCCTCCTTAGCCTCTTCACTGGGTCACGTTTGCCGAAATTACGTCTTCGCTTGAGCCAGGGTGAGAGCTGAAACTGCTCACATCCTCTATTCTGGGACCTTAAGCTGCTCTGTGGGCTAAGTGTTAAACCTTCCAGCTTTTCCACGCGACAAGGTGTTAGCGCGCAAAGAGCACGATCTGCTCGTTACAAGACAAAAGCCGATCCGTCAAGAGGCAAGATGGTGGTAGAGAAAGGGCTTTTATTAAGCGATGAGCTAGCTGATCGGAACATGGTGGACTAGCGTCCTAAAGAACCATCTTGGAGGGGTACAGAATCTTGAAGCAAATATGTAGGGCTAGTGGGCTACAGAGGAGGGGGTCAGGAATGTTGACCCCCTGGCGTTGCAGACCGGGAGTCACCACACCAGACCTTTCAGCTGTCATCAATGATGGATACCAGTATAGACTCTCTGTCCCAGGGTCGTTTTATTCCTAAGGAATCCAAAAGAACAAAGTTATCATCTTACTGCAGCTGGGCGGTACATACGCAAGCAGGGGCCCTAAAATCTACAGAGCATATATGTCTCCTGGAGGGTGCATATCCAGCTGGGTTAGTTAATCAGAGGTCATTCAAAGTTACAATATGGCTTCCTTTCTGTAATATGGCTTCCCTTATGTGAGCCTTGTATTGAGCTGGTTTCAAAGGCGTTGACTAACTAGACTTTCCTTTTCCAGCGTGTGGAAGAATGGCATTCAGTAAGCTGTGCCATCACTTCGAATAAAGAAAATGTCACCGTGGCTGCAGAGCTCTTCTTGAGTCAGTCCAAGCAGGTACTTGAGACTGTGAAATGCTCCAGATTAGTTGTCTTGCTGCTGACAGGCATCTCCTCTAGAAGAGATAATAGCATCTCAAATAGAACAGTGCAAAACAGGTCTCATGGTCCACCTTCTGACCCAGCCTGTTCCTTACCCAGTTACTCAGGGTAACTTACTCCACTTACTTACTAGGAATTCTAGGAATTACTTGTGACTCCTCACTTTCCTACATCCTCATGTCTATTCCAGCAGCCAGCTCTGTCATTCCACCCCCAAAATATATCCTAATCCATTCACTTCTCTGCATCTCCACTGCTACAGTTGTAGTTCCAGCCACCATCTTTTCCCCGGGCTATTACATTAACCTTCTGTCTCCTCTTCCTGCCTCTGATCTTGCCATGCCCTCTACAGACGTTATTCACATAACATCTGTCTTTTAAAAGCAAACGTTGCGCCACTCCTCTGCTTAAAAAAAACAAAAAAAGTGGCTTTTGAATACACTTAAACTAAAATCCGTGCTTTTTCGATGGCCTGCAAGGCACTGCATGATCTGATCTGCGCTTACCTCTTCAACTTCATTCCTAGTTCTCTCCTCTTCCCTGATTCTTATACTCCAGCTTTTCTGTCCTTTCTGCCCCTCCAGCTTGCCAATATTGTTCTGGCCACCGGACCTTTGTACTTGCTGTTTCTTCTTCATGACGCTGCTCTTCCCCCAGAGCTTCATGTGTGTGGTTTCTTCATATGTTGAACTCAGATGTTGCCTTCTTAGAGAGGTCTTTCCCGATCACTCATTCAAAGGTGGGAACTGTGATCTAGGTTAACGCCTTGCAGTGATCCAGGTGAGAATGATGAGATGTGAACTGAAGAAGTAGCAATGGGCATAGAGAAAAAGGAACAGATGCAAGAGAGACTAAAAAATAAAGGAATTGTCAAGAACTGACTTGGGGCCAGTGGGTGGGTGGGGGAGTGACACAAGGTAAAGGGTAAGGGAAAGGAAGCTGGGGAATGACTGCAGGTTTCTTGCTTGGGTAACTTCATGGTTGCTGAGGCCATTAACTAGGCTGAGGAATACGGGAGAAGGAATACGGGAGAAGGAAGACGCTCAAGGGAAGGCTGGTGAGTGCTGTCCAAAAACAGTAACTCCACGTCTAAAGAATCTTTCATCCCCCCTTCCCCCCATCTTTTAGTTACTAAGAGATGTAACTGAACTGCAGATCCTTGGTGAACTGTCTTTCAACAAATCCCTATATGAGGGGCTGAATGCAGAGAACCACAGAACTAAGGTAATCCCTGGCTGTTGTCTGGTTTTCTGGGTAGTGTCCTGGGAAAACTGTGCCTAGCCTTCGAGCCCCTGTACAGGCTGTCTGCTGCTGCTCTCCTCCTGTTTTCAGTCTTATCACCTCTGATGTTGACTCTGCCGCCAACTGCCTTAGTCAGCTTCTGCCTCAGTTTTTCTGTCTGTGAAATGAGGCAATTGAATAAGAGGTCTAAGCTGAGAAAGTCTAAGCTGAAATAACTAGGCTGGAATCAAGAGCTAGATATACTTTGATTTGAAAATGTATTTTTTTTTAGCTTTTTTTTTTTTTTGTGAGGAAGATCAGCCCTGAGCTAACATCCATGCCAATCCTCCTCTTTTTGCTGAGGAAGACTGGCTCTGAGCTAACATCTATTGCCAATTCTCCTCCTTTTTTTCCTCCCCCAAAGCCCCAGTAGATAGTTGTATGCCATAGTTGCGCATCCTTCTAGTTGCTGTATGTGAGACGCGGCCTCAGCATGGCCAGAGAAATGGTGCGTTGGTGCGCGCCCGGGATCTGAACCCGGGCCGCCAGTAGCGGAGTGTGCGCACTTAACCGCTAAGCCACGGGGCCGGCCCCCTGTATTGTTTTTTAAAATTTCCTAAGTGAGAAAATTTTTTTGGTATACATTAACTCTCTTCCTAGCGTGTAGTATCAATGTTTAGTTACAATAGTAAGTGGTTACAGTACTCTGTAATGCACAATTATAAGTCTTAGACTAAGTATTAGAACTCCTGGGATTCTTTTTGCAGAAGTATGACCACAAGTCAAACTGACATCTGTGATCCCTGAGCTAAATGCTGCGTGTGCTACCCCAAGTTGTCATTCTTGTTGACGCTCGCCTGGACGTGCTGCTGGCGTCAGAGAGGACCCATCTGTGAGCTCTTTAGTTAGGCATGATCATTACTGGGAGAATGTCAAGCACATGAGACTGGATTGCTAAGTATTAGGTCCTCTGATTTCCTCCCTGGAGGAGGAGAAAGGAGCAGTTCTCTAGACATGTCAGAAATAATATTTTCTTTTATTTTTAAGTATTTCTAATACAGAACATGATATGGAAGAAAGAGAAATGCCCCTATTATCCCACTGCTCAGATTTTTTAAAGATAGAAGTAATAGCAAGAAAATCCAAGCCTTATGGAAAGATGCCAAATGAAAAATAATGGTTCCTTCACTCCCCTCTTCCCATGCTCCCAATTCCCTCTTCCCAAAGGAGTTACTGTTAGCAGTTTCTTATATGCACATTCTTAAATAACTTATGTATGTATTTCCCCCTCTTACTTACTGATGCTTTTATTTCTGTAGCATAGATTCCCCATAATTATTTTCCTCTCTTTAAATTCAATACCTTAAGCAAAGTATTAAGTAGTTTCTGACACTAAGCACCTGACTTACAATGAACCTGTAAGTATAAACAACCATGCGTCCAAGTGCATTTCAGCTGCGAGAAAGGGAAGACTCCCGCTACTGTACCATAGAGGCGTCTGTTGCTTGTCTAGTGAGGGAGGCAGACCAGGGTGAACGGCCTGGCCCCTTTGAATCTTATGCTCTACCATCTGTGTGGTGGTGATGCCGTCCCTTGTGGCCAGCACAGAGTTATCACCTCTCCCAGTGCTGTATTTTCACGTGGCGGAATACAAAATAGAAGCAAGAGGTCAGTAGCAAAAGGATTTTTTCTTCACGTGCCTTCCCTTTCCAGGGAGGAAAATTTTCCTGAAATCTCCCCGCAGACATCTCCTTGCATCTTATAAGTGAGAACTGGGTCTCATGTCCGTCACTGGCAAAGGGGAATGAATAGCTTTGTCATGATTAGCTTAGAGCCGTCGTGGCTGCTGAACAAAATCTGACAGGAGAGCGTGGCTGTTGGGCAGGCACTGTCCGTGTTTGCTACAAGCGGTGACATCCTGTGTCCTGCTTCTCCCTTGTCCTCTCCTGGAGCAGCTGTGGGGCGCTTGAGGAATCTGTGGGTTTAGAAGAAGAAAAAAGGAAGAGGCTTTGAGAAATAGGAGCATTTCGTCCGCTCAGATCTGGCCTGTACACCACGATCACCTTGAGACTTCCTTTCGTTGCTTTCCTGAAGCCGGGTCTCAAGCAACCTTAACTTAATTGGAAGAGGCTTTGAAGGTAAATTTGTCCAGCATTCCACCCCATACAGAAATTCTCTCCAAAGCAACCTGACCTTAGTGCTTAAACACTTGCATGGAGGGAACTCAGTGTTTTGGGCAGGCAGAGAAGTCTTGATGGCCCTCTGGCCCCACTGAAGTCCTGGGAACATGCTCCAGCCATGGTCTGTATGCTGGCCACCACTTGGGAGGGCCATATCTGGGTCTCCCCTGGGAAGCACATCCTCTGAGCCTTCCAGCTGAGTCCTGTCAGTGCGAAGAGAGATCAGACTCCTGAAATTGAGAGAACCTTTAGACAGCGTGCTGGGGATGTCTTCTCGTGGCAGAGCTCCACAAGTAGCACACACGGGTGCCATTTTGCATTTATCATCGTGTCTCTGAGGTAACGCTCGTTAGTCTGGTGAAGAGCAGACCGGTATCTTTGTCGTATATTTCACATGGGAAAAATGTATTATCAGACTTGAGGAATTTGTGCAAGATCGTAAAGAGCTGTCAGAACAGAGTTGGAAAGGACTTAGTGATCATTTAAAATGGGTCATCGTTTTGAAGATGATGAGCTTGGGGCTCAAGGACGTATAGTGGCACAGCTGGATGTAGAATCTTGATTTTTCTCTTTCAGTGTTCTTTAAAATCTAGAGACCTTAATTCCTTGGGACCCTCTGTTAAACTGTCAGAGAATCCTTAACAGAAGGTCACAATCTCCTGACAGACTTAGCTCTTCTAGATAAGAGACCAAAATAGTTTCTGTAAAGTATTTTGGTCACTAGATAATTTTATTGTGCTTTTTTTTTTCCCTTCAGTTTTTGTTCTCTTTGCTTTTTGAGGATTCTATTGAACTATCTAGCTCAGAGATTTCTTTCCTCAGCCCTCTCCAGTCTACTAATGAGCCCATGAAAGGCATTCTTCATTTCTCTTACAGTGTTTTTGATCTCTAGCATCTCTTTTGGGTTCTTTCTTAGGATTTCCATCTCTCCGCTTACATTGCCCATCTGTTCTTGCATGCTGTCTACTTTATCCGTCAGAGCCCTTAGCATATTAATCAAAGTTACTTTAAATTTCTGGTCTGATAATTCCAACATCCTTGCTGTGTCTGGTTCTGATGCTTGCTCTGTCTTTTCAAATTGTGTTTTTTGCCTTTAGGTACTCCTGGTAATTTTTTCTTGATAGCTGGATCTAAGGTACCAGGTAAAAAGAACTGCTGTCAGTAGGCTTTTAGTAAATAGGCTTTAGTAATGTGGTGAGGTGTAGGGGAGGGGAAGTACTCTCTTATCCTGTGATTAGGTGTCAGTCTTTTAATGAGCCAATGCCTCTGTTCTGTGATCTTCACAGCTGTTTCTCAGTTTTTTCAATCCCCTTAGGTGGGACAAGGTGGCTGGATTGGGCTAAAGTTGGGTATTTCCCTTCCCCCAGGTCAGTTAGGCTCTGATAATACCTCAGCAGGTTAGGCCCTGGTTAAGTAGTTCTTTCTGAGGACAGGCCTTGTTAAGAAGAAGGAGTGCTCTGGTTTACTTCAAAATGGTTCCTTTTCCCCTCCCCCTGTGGGAAGCATGAAGGGATCTTCCTCCAGTGTTTGCTGTGGGAACCTGGTTGAGCTCCTGGAGGTAAATCTCACAGTGTTGGGGGGCCCCCCGATGCCTGGGTTCCCCGGAGTGTTTAACTCTCAGACTTGTCGACACTGAGCTTCTGGCAGTTCCTCAGTTATAGGTCAGGTTCTCCCACCCCCGCCTTGGTAAGCCTCTGCTCTCTGTCCGTCTGTCTGTCTCTCCAGTCTTGGGGGCAGCAGTTTGCCTTGGGTCCTCCCCTCTTAGGGATCCAAGACGAGTTGTTGACTTTTCAGTCTGTTCAGCTTTTTACTTGTTAGCATGGAGTGGTGACTTCCAAGTTCCTTACACATGGAACTGGAAACCGACAGTCTCATTAGATAATTTCAGATGCCGCAGCGGGAAGTGTGCAGCTTTCTGCTTTACTGTCATCAGTCTTGATTAATACACAGAACGTTGCCAAGTTCTCGTATTTTGCTCCTTAAAATAACATGGAGTTTTTTTTCATTTGCTATACCTGACTTATTGGGTGATCTCTTTGTCTTGTTCCAGATCACTGTCATCTTCCTGAAAGATGAGGAGTATTACTCTTTGCCTGTCATCATTGGAAGCAGTGTTGGTGGCCTTCTGGTTTTGATTGTGATTATAGTCATCCTGTTCAAGGTCGGTTCTGCTCCTGTTCCTCAAGGCTCTGGTGTTGCGCACAGTACTCCCTAGGCCACCAGCCCCTGGTTTAGAGCAGCTCTCCGGGCCTTGTGGCCACGTTTCCCTCTTCCTTCAACCACAACCTGTTTAGGCAAACGAGTAAACAGTTTCTGTCAGAAAAAGATAAAAATCTAATAGAAGTATTGGAGTACAGAGAGATTTTCCTAAAACAGATCTGATTGTGTTCCCGCATTTAAATCCTTTACTTTCCTTCCCCTGTTTTAATGTTCAGACTCTTTCACTGCTATTCAAGACCCTCTGGGGGCCGGCCCCGTGGCTTAGTGGTTTAGTGCGCGCCCTCCGCTGCTGGCGGCCCGGGTTCGGATCCCGGGTGCACACCGACGCACCGCTTCTCTGGCCATGCTGGGGCCGCGTCCCACATACAGCAACTGGAAGGATGTGCAACTGTGACATACAACTATCTACTGGGGCTTTGGGGGAAAAATAAATAAAATTATTAAAAAAAAAAAAAAAGTTATAAAAAAAAAAAAAAAAAGACCCTCTGGGCTCTGGCCTCCAACCCTCTCTACCCTTAAGTCTTGCTTTTTTTCCCAAACATGTTGAACTCAATCGGTTCGCATCTCTGTGCTGGCAGTTAGGCTATCGACACCCCCCACGCCCTTCCCCCTTTTTCCCCTTGCTCTCACTCTTCCCTTAAAACTCAGCCCAGAGGGCCGGCCCCGTGGCTTAGCGGTTAAGTGCGCGCGCTCTGCTACTGGCGGCCCGGGTTCGGATCCTGGGTGCGCACTGACGCACCGCTTCTCTGGCCATGCTGAGGCCGTGTCCCACATACAGCAACTAGAAGGATGTGCAGCTATGACATACAACTATCTACTGGGGCTTTGGGGGAAAAAAAAAAATAAATAAAATTATAAAAAACAAAAACAAAACAAAACAAAACTCAGCCCAGAGATTGCTGAGTCCTCTGAGCTGAGTTACATGCTTTTCCTGTGAGCTGCCTCCTGGAAACCCTTCCAAGGGGCAATGGTCATACTGTATTGTAATTCTTTCTCTTCTTACTAGATTGTGAGTTTCTTGATGTAGGAGGCCATCCCTGATCTCTTTCTATCCTCAGCATAGTAGGTGAAAGTGCTCTGGGGGTTCAGAGAAAGGTGGAAAAGCTCTTCTGACTGGGGAATGAACACTGGGAAAGGCTTGTGGAAAGGCAGCATTCAAGACGGGTCTTGAAGGCCTGGCTCATCAGGGAGAGATTCAGAGGAAGCATGAGAAGCAGAGGAGTACAGGGGCTGTTTTGATAACAACCAGATAAATAGTTTTCTGAAACATGGATGTCTTAGGGCGTGTAATTGGGCTTCCTTTCCCTTTGTTTTAGTGTGGCTTTTTTAAAAGAAAATACCAACAACTGAACTTGGACAGCATCAAGAAGGCCCAGCTGGAATCAGAGAATCTGCTCACAGAACATTAGGACCAGCTATCTCATCCACTGGGAGAGAGTATCAGCCAGTCCTCGATCTAGAGACTTGGTGTGGTACTGATTACTTTTTCCTTTAGGATCACCTAGAGCAGAATCTAACAAAGTGTTTGCAGAATATTGTTTTTTAACCTTACATACATTGTTCCAAAAGTGTCTGTGCATTGTGCAAAAAATAAACTTGGGTAGCTTTTGGCGTTAAACGGTTTTCTTTGCAGAAGTGCCTTTAATGTGCAAATATAATATACTTTTTGATATATTTTTTCCCTAAGAGGAGGTTACACAGCACTTCCCAACCTTATTTGCCTAAGAATGCCTTTTTCTTAGCATTGCTATTAACGTCTCCCAAAATAGTGTTCCATGAAGTACATCTTGTTTGAAAGTGATTCCTAGTCTGCATTTTCAAGATCCTAAGATGTTGCCTGTTATTTCAAATCAGGCCACAAAAAAGTACCTGCAGAGCAAATGTAAAAAGCAGAAAAACAAAGGTCACCAAAACAGAAACTAGAGAGGAGAGAAGACCAGGACTTTGTTCTGTAGTTTCATTTCTGTTCCATGTATGCACATGTCTATTTAATATACAATGCTGGTCTTCACTTGGCTTCCTGCTTGGTGAATTGCTCAGGGAGACTTTTGTTCCTTGGTAAATACTGTCACCAGGAGAGAGCACTCATCCACAGGAGGAGATGGAACCTGGCCTGGGAGTTGGGGGAACAAAGATCAGGGCCTAGTAATAGGCTGGTTTCGCTCTTAGTATCTTATTTTATTTTTATGCCCAGTGCTGTTAAAACTGGACTACATCTCCCCACTCCCAACCCTACAAGGGAACAATCTTTGTTTTCACGGATTATAAAAGTCATTGCAAAAAGTTAAACAGTGCAGAAGTATATAACGTAGAAAGTAATCCTTGTGATCCCTCAGTCTTTATCTAATTTGGATGCTTTCATTACTGTTTCCTTTGAATTTTAATTTTTTCTGAAATTTGTATGTGTGTAAGATGTGAATTAGGGGATTTCACCCGAGTTGTTTTTTCCAGCAGCATACCTAGTTTTCACGGCAGTACTTGTTGAAATACTTAACCACTTCCTCCACTTGTTCTTGCTCTCCTGTATTACAGGGGCTGGAAGGCTTTAAACATTTCCCAGTCTCCCTTGCAGTGGGCTTCGAGTTTAGGTTTTGCCAGTGAGAGGCACTTGCATGAAACCTGAAGGTGGACAGATAGGAGAAGGCTCTCTTCTGCTGGCAGTGCTGGTGGCAGAGATGAGTACAGGCCCCTGAGCAGCAGAGTGACAGTGTGGGCTCCAGCAGTGGTGGCAGCCTCCTGCAACTCCTGACCTCTGGGTGACCCCAACTCTCCTGTTTTTATTATCCAGCCCTTTGAGCAAATTTGAAACTTAACTCTGTATTAAATCCGTTTCTGCTCGAAATACCTAGAGTGGTTTCTCTTTTCTTGACGACCTTGAGTCTAACTATATTATTTCCAAATGAACAACAGTTGTCTCTCTATCATTTATTGAAATGCTCATTGATATTTTGAAATTCTACTGTTAGCATTTATGAAATTCATGTATATGTGTGTGTGTGTATATATATATATATATAAATTCTGGAAGTTGAGTTTTGTTTCACTGATCTATTTGTTCCTTCCCAGTACCACAGTTGAAGGAACACTTTTTATTTTTAGCCTTATGCAAAGGCTATGATAAATTCAGCACAGAGGTATCTGAAAAATGAAAAGTACATCTCTCTGTCCTCTCCGACCTCTAATCTCTCTCTCTGAAAGCAACCACTGTTAATAGTTTTTCATATGTTCTTTCGGAATGTCCCTATGCATGTACCAGTGTAAACTTCTTTATATGTGGATCAGATTGTGTGTGGTCCTGCTCCTTGCTTTTTCATCTAATAGACTTCAGATGTCTTTCCGTGCAACACGTGTAGATCTACCCCATTTTTTTTTAACAGCTCTATAGTATACTATGTTATATTTATTTAACAAGTCCCTACAGATGGATATTTAGGTGGTTTCCATTTCTTTTCTTTTTTTGTTACAAAAAGAACATCTTTAAACACGTCTCCTTCCTGGCATGCTTTTCAGGTATATTGATGGGTAAGTTTCTAGCACAATTACTGGCTCACAGGTTATGTGCACTTAAAATTTTAATAGATGATGGCAACTTGACCTCCAAAAAGTTTTTACCGGTTTACACTCCCACTTAGAATATATGGAAGTGCCACTGTATTCCCCCTGCCACCACTGGGCATCGTCAGATTTTAAATATTTTGCTTACCTGATCGGTGTGAAAAATGGTATCCCGTTTTGGATACCAGTTTTGGTTGTAACTTGGCAGTAAATTTTGATATCTGATAGGTCATTTTCATTCTTATTAAAAAATATATTTATTGTATTCTTTCAGATAGTTCTTAGTATCAGTTTTTCAAATTCCCAAAAGAAACCCTTTGGGGTTTTAATTTAAACGTACAGATTAAGTTGGGGAGAATTGTTTTCTTTACAGAAAGAAATATGACATTTCCTACTCAGAAATATGACCTTCTCCACTTGCTGAGATTTTTAAAAACACCCTGCAGCAAGAGTTTATAATTTTCTTCAGAGGTCTTGATTTACGAAGACTTTTATTTTCAGCTGTATCATATTTATTACTGCTACTGTGAAAAATATATTTTCTCACCCTGACTGATTATAGAGTTTTTATTTAGAACAATTAGTTGTTTTGAATATTTGGCCATCTTATTGAACTCTGTTTTTTAATAAACTTTCATTTGATTCTTAGATTTTCTTTTTTTTTTTTTTGTGAGGAAGATTGGCCCTGAGCTAACATCCGATGCCAAACCTCCTCTTTTTTGCTGAGGAAGATTGGCCCTGGGCTAACATCTGTGCCCATCTTCCTCTACTTATATGGGATGCTGCGACAGCCTGGCTTGACGAGCAGTGTGTCACGCCCGAGATCCAAACCTGCGAACCCCCGGCTGCCGAAGCAGAGCACGTGCACTTAACCGCTGCGCCACCTGGCCAGCCCCTGATTCTCTTAGATTTTCTAAGGAGACAATCCTATCTGCAAATAGTGGTAATTTGGAGTCTTTCTGATATTTATACCTTTTTTCACCCTTATTTCTTTGACTAGGACTGGTAGAGCTCTGAGAAGTTACTGCTGTGCCTGATATTAATGGGATTGCTTTGTGTCCCCCTTTGCCTGCTGCACAGCCTGCCCGTGGTCTCATCCTGCCCCTTTGCATTTGGGCAGTTTCTGGGGCTTGGCTGGAGAGCCCGTCCACTTCTCAGAGTCCCTCATTTTGCCTGTGTTAAATCACCAGGCTGTTTGGCATGATCCACTCTTCTCTTGATCTGATTCCATCTCCTTCATTTCTCTCAGGAATTCCTTTGTACTTTTGGTTCCTTTATTACACCGTTCTCTCTTTCCAGTGCTGCCACAGGCTTTTCCCCCCTTTCTATTTCTTGGGTTGTTTCAGTGGGATTTGCTCTTGAAGGAAAAGAAAGAGGTAAGTTTGCTTAGGTATTTCCCTGCTGTTGGGCTCAAGATTTGTGTCCAGGTTTTCTGTTACAGGTGACTTGTAGCACCTGCTTTATGCTTTTTTTATTGCAGATAAGACCCCACTCCCATTGTAACAGTCAAGACTTATATTGACCACCTGTGAGCTGCTGACTGCACTGTGCTGATCTGACTGGAGTTAGACCAGTGCAGTTGTAGTCAGGAGACTATGTAAGGGAGCAGTCTGAGGAGGAAGACTTTTAACGGCGACACAGTTGGATTTTACAAATTCACGTGCCATGGCTTGGGCCAAGGCCTTGTCTTTCTTCTAAAAGATGCCTTTCTAGTGCCAGGCCTTTCCCATTTCCTGTTCACCCTCCTCTGCCTGGGAACAGGAAGTGCCAAAGCTTGTGTAGGTCCAAGAACAGGGGGTCATGGCCACTGTCCTGGCAAGAGAAGGACCACGATGGGACCAGCTGGGCACTAGCATGGGGAGGAGAGCCCCTTGTGGTTTCTCTGTTTTCGTTTCCCCTGTTACACATAGGCTAGTGAGTACAGATTCCAACCACCTGTTTCTCTTGTGATAACGTCTGATCTTTGGGTTTGTTTTTTGGGAGAGATGAAATGAAGCAGATGCAAAGACCTAAATCTGTCAGACTTTTTGGGCCTAATTAGATTTTGAGAAAGGAGTGCTTCGTATGGCTGAGTCCAGCAGGCTTATTATCTGTACTAGTGTATTATTCTATGCACATCTTCTCTAATACCCTTACAAGGAAGGATATTTGGTGAAGATCAGGATTTAGGTGTTTTTGGGTCTCCTAGCCATACGTATAACCTCATAACAGTGCCAGAATTCTACCATTACTTTAAGATTTAGTAAATGGAATCAAGGAGATGGTTAATCGCTTCAGGAAGAGGAGTTGTTCTAACATGAGAGTTTGGGAGGTAGCCGGATGCACCTAACTAGACAATTCCCCACTTCAGTTGACTTGACTTTGTTTTGATTAGTGGGAGGACATTTTGGAAAGTACATAAGTAATACATAGATACACTCTCATAGTAAAGTCAGAGTAAAAAGTGAAAATTTGCCTTTGTTACAACCTCCCCCCCCCCCGCCCCCGCTTCCTTTAGAAGCTGAGGTGAGCTGGATTAGTATGCATCCTTCCAGGCCACTGTATTCTGTGCCTTTGTAAATCTTCACATATGTGTTAATATAGTACATAGGTTTTTGGGTTTTGTTTGTTCTACCTAAATAGGATCATCTCTTCTTCCATTTGTGATAACTTGTGACCATTTTCAAGGAACTAGTGTCAGAGACAAAATGCTGTTGCTAAATGTAGGGTAAGGGGGAGAGGGGGAGGTGACACCTTGGGTTAACATGTCTTTGGGGAATTAATAACTTAAATTTGTATAGCTCTTTACAATTTTTAAAGAAGCCCTTTCAGCTTTTTCCAAAAGTGGAATTAAAGGCATTTTTGTAATTGTCATGTGATGCCAAATAGCTTTCCAGAAGTACTGAACCATGTTACATGGCTATCAGCGGCATGAACATGTCCTGGGATCTTCATTTTTAGTTAGCTTATTTGCTTAATAGGTATATAATCGTAGCTTTAGTTTACTTTTCTTTGTTGGCAAAACCGTGTATTTTCCCATGAAATAAGATGACATTGTTTTTTTCTCTATGCTTTATTTTTTCTTTCTTGTCCAGTTAAAATGTGGCCCTGGCATTTTCTCATTAGCTCTTTCTGAATTGTACCATCTTCTGGGATAGAAATAAAAGGTGCATTTCTCCCTCTGAAATTCGGAGCCTCTGGGCAAGTGAGGGTGATTTGACTTAGATGGAATTAGAGAGCAATGTGCCCTCCAGAACAGAGCAATAGTGTTGCAGATTTGCTGGTGGGCATTAGCAAGCAGTAGTCATTATTGGTGGTCTGTCTAAAGGAGGAACTCTTCCTAAGTACTACAGAGAAGCCAGGACTGCTGTGCCAGCCCCCAGGAGAGTGAGGGAGGACTCTGGGTCTGGTTGGTCAACTCCTAGGAGCCAGTAGCCAGTCGCAGTCCTGAGGGCAGAGTGGTGGGGGCAGGGGTGGGGCAGGTTGAAGGTGGTCTCTGTGGATGCCTCCTCTTCTGTCCAGGGCCTGGGAAGGAGGCCTGGACCAGCCCTGCCCAGATCACTGACAGGTGTTTTGGGCTCTTGGGTTTGGTTTCCTGGGTTTGACTGGTGTCCTACCCTGAGGTAGTCTTTCTTCTCTGTAGAGCTGTGTGGTCTGAGACTAAGGTTGGACTGCTGGGGTGGGAGAAGATGCCACGGACCCACTTTGGTTCTGCAACCCTTTTAGATTTCCTAGTCTAGAGAGAGGCTGCCAGCCTAACTGCTGGAGTTCTACACTGGGGCTTGGGGTCCTTTGCCTCCTGGATGAAGAGCTCACCAAGTGGACTGGCTAGCTGGCTAAGGACCCTAGTGCCTCTAGGTCAGGGGTTTCTAAATTTGCTGTGTACCACGGACTCCTCTGGCAGTCTGGTGAAGCCTAGGGACCCCTTCTCAGATTTTTTCCCCAACATTGTATTAAGAAAATGTGCAAACATACAGAAAAGTTGTATTTTACAATTGTGAACACCTATTTACCCACCGCCTAATTTCTACCGTTAACATTTTACTATGCTTGCCTTATCACATATTTTTCCACCCGCCCATCCATCAGCTTGTTTTTAAATACATAAAATAAGTTTACGAAGAACCAATTATATTGAAATACAATGATCAGAATATTTTTTAAAATTTATGATGTGGAGGTACATGTGCTTCTATATTAATGCATTAAAGAAGCAGGTCTAATAACTACCCTACTTTAAGAGTAATGGTGAGCTTAAAATGCCTTTTGAGATATCTGCCATAGCTGTCATGTAAGGGGAAAATGTCTGCAGTTTCTATTGGTGTCAAGACACAGGTACTGCTGACACTGCCGTGGCTTGATGTCTACCCTCATGATTGAAAGACATGTTCAATTGCAGTTAAAGGGTAGTAAGATAAATAGGTAACGTTTTCCATCCAGCTTCACAGACCTCCTCCTCTGGATACTCTGGTCCATTTAATAAGCCTTGTGCAGCCAGTCTTCATGACTGCTCTGTTTGTGGAGGAGGAAACAACTTGCCCGAGACCACGGGGCTCGTTGAAGGCAGAGCCATTGTCCCAACAGCAGGTTTTTGGATCTCCGGGTCTAATGTTTTCTCCACAAAACCTGCATTACAGACTGGGTGAGGCATAGGTGACAGCCCCGGGTGGGTGGGTGGTTTTTACACTTCGCTGGGCAGAGTCACGGGTGGAGCTCAGCCCCTGGGGAGTTCCCTGGCCCCTCCCGCTAAAGGCTCTGAGGCTCTAGCCCTGCTGGGGCCTGGGCATCTGCTGTTTTGCCGAGCCCTGTGAGATCCTAGTGATGAGATCAGAGTGTGTTCATCAGATTACACTTGTCAGTGGGAGCCCTCAGCACAGACTTGGAGTCTTGATGACTTATAAGTTGTTTCAGGAGACAAATTTAACTTAATGCTCTGGTAGAAATATCTCTGTTGAAATCTTCTATGAATATACACTCAAAAATAAAGGCTTAGTCCGATTCTTTTTTAGGAATTTTGCTGTGAAGGAGAGCAAAGGATTGAGGTGGAACTAAAAGCGAAGGGGGAGACAGGGAGGGTTTGTCTTTATTCTGGATTTTTACTGTGGGACAGTTTCCAGCTGCTGGTATTGCCGATGAGAACTGCATGGTAGAGAAGCTGAAACTGGTTGCAGGAGAGAGAGGGGTCATTACAGTAGCAAAGTCCTCAAATACCCCAGAGGAGATGGGATCAAGACGTGTTAAATGACTTACAGGGATCACCAACTTAGGAGTGGTGGGGCTCGCACTGACCCCAGTCATTCTGAGACTCCCTGTCGCACCAAGTACATTTCAGTCCTGTCCTTGGGAGCAGCAATAACCATAAGAATCGCCCGGGGAGGAAGCAGAGGAACACACCAGAGGAAACGTGTTTCCATGTGGAATTACAGCTGTCCTGACTGCCTGCTCCTGCTACACTCAGGGCAGGGGTGCGGGAGGTCGTGGGTTCATGGACGGTGAGAAATAGATGAGGCTCTATTGCATTGGCTGATGAACTAAAACCCCCAGGAAGTCCAGTTCCCGAAGTGGTTGACTGTTTTGAATCTGTGACCCAGCATTGGCCTATTTATTTGAACTGAGCTTGGCTTCCAGTCAACGTGAGTTCCACAGGGTTACATCATCTGCTCTTCATATGCAGATTGCTACCCTCTTTCGTCAGTGCCAAGGAGCACGTGGCTTTGTGATTTTGCTTCTACAAACTCTCTTATCACAGCACTTGCATGTCAGAGCCCAGGTGTTAAACAAATCAATCAGTGAATAAACCTTGGCTTCAAAAAAGTAAATAAATAGAGGCTTAGTCACTCTACCCCAGACACTTCCAATATGCAGGCTGATGGGCAGAGGCAGGGTGATCAGGAATCAACCTTCCTTCCCTCCCTCCCTCCCTTCCCTTACTCTTCCTCTCTCCCAACCCATCCTCCTGGCTCTCTCCCTCCTCCTCCCCGTCCCTCTCCTCCTCCCCACCTTATCTCGTGGATGACCACCTACTTCATATAGGCCCTGTGGTACAAAGAGTGGTAAAGCCCTTTCCTGCCCTCAGCCTTATAGGAACAGAAAAGGTATGTATCCAACTGTAATTCCCTAAATCGTACAGATGCTGTCCTTTGGGAATTTAGAGGAGAGGGATCCAGGAGGCCTTCGTGAAGGAGACAGACAGACGCTTGTAAGCTGAACCTTGAAGCCATGGGGGAGCGAGGGAAAGCCGGCCTGGGCAAAGGCTCGGAGGTTGGAAAATGAAGGATGTGATAAAGGCATGTTAGTCAATTCGGCTGAGGCTGAGTGTGCGTAGTGGGGCGTGTGAGGCCGGAAAGGCAGGAGGGGACAGTGATTGCAATAAAGAATGAGAATCTACGGAGGAATTGTGTACCAGGAACCATGGGAAGCCACAGCCACTCCCAGTGTATTATATGAGCATTTCCCATTCCTTCTCGTTTCATTAGCACTACAGTCCTGTGCACTTGAGAGTGGAGAGGAGGGGATGGACGTGATTCACCAGGGTTGTGGGGAAACCTCTGCAGGGAGCAGGAGGAAGAACGAGATGAGATTTGCTCTGAGATGGACGGGTTCGAGTAGTCGCTGCCTCGTGGGTTTGGTTGACTTGAATTTGAATGTTTATCCTTTTTAGTGCCCAGTGGACCAGCATTGGACTCTTGACTCTTTTTAAGTGTTTGATACCTCAGTAGAGTTTTTCCCCCGGGTCAGATTTGGAGAACTAAGTAATGAGTAGCAGCCCATCAATTAAGATGGGTCAGCTGAGGGAGCAGCTGATGGACTCGGAAAGGCTTCCCACAGAGAGGAGCTTCC
Organism: Ceratotherium simum simum; assembly: GCF_057802395.1. Classification (NCBI taxonomy): domain Eukaryota; kingdom Metazoa; phylum Chordata; class Mammalia; order Perissodactyla; family Rhinocerotidae; genus Ceratotherium; species Ceratotherium simum. The sequence goes on from NC_141915.1 coordinate 14,159,608, forward strand.
TTTTTCCCCGTTGACTGTTTTGAAATGACATGAATAATGCATCTGCTACTTCTTAAATGGACCAGGAATGTCTGTTAATGAAATGTGTTTATCATAGCAGGACTGCTGGAGCAAAAGGAAAAGTAGAGAATAAATTGCTTTGTGGGGCCCTTTGTGAAACCCTTTCCACGCCATGCCTTTCCCACTCCTGTCCCTCCGGGCCATCCAGGATTCTTAGGACTCTGAGGGAAGGCCCTCTTCCTCTTGGGACGACTCCTTTTGTGCCTTAGGACAGATTCAGACGACCTACCTCCAGGCCTTGCGTGAGCCCTCCTCTCCTGTGGGGTGGGAACTAGAACCGCGTTCATGTGTATGAGTAACATCTGAACCTCTACTCCAAGAACCGTATTATTTTATGGGATTTGTGTTTTCTTTATGTTTATTTTGCTTCCTTCAATTTTTTGGAGAACGTTTTTTGACTTTGTTAGCCTCTCAGGTTAAGGGGAAGTCTTTAGTACTAGGGGGAGGCCTTGCTCGGGCTGGAGGGGAAGGGAGGAACCTGTGTGTCTTTGGAGGCTGCAGTGTGACCAAGTGCCACCTCCAAGCCGCTGCCGGCTGCTCTCCTGCAGCCACCCCCCCTCAGCAAACAGTTTCCGTCTTAGAAGCTCCCTCATCCCCTGGAGAATGGGAGTTTTTCTTGATCGAGGGCGGGATTTTGTAGTTCTCCTGCCTCTAAAGACTCACCCCCATTGCACCATACTTCCTCCCTCATGATCTATACAGTTCATAGAATGAGAGAATGGTATGAGGAGAAGATTGGAATCACAGGTAAGAGGGTCTGTTCTCCCCCAAGTAGAGCCCCCAGCACATTTCTCTGGGGAGAGGGAGGGCTCTGTCTGTCTGTCTGTCTCTCAGTTCAAGACACTTGAGGATCCACCATGGTTTTTACTAGAGATTGTCCAAGTACCCAGAGCAGTCCTAGATGGCCCCAGGAGTGGGTCCAAACCACACCGAAAAATAGACTTAACATGATGGCGAGTCTTAAGAGCAAATGAGATGATGTAAAAAGAAAAAGGCCCTTTATAAATTCATTTTATAATTTCCCATCACTTCACTGCAGGTACCTTAAACCATCCAACTAGACAAAGGCTTGTGACCCAGATGACAATGGTTCACTCACCGCCAGTCTCTTTCTTTCAGGTGGACCCACTCTCATCATAATGAAGTGTGAGGTGGACTCCTTCATGGGGGGAGAGGGAAGGGGCCTGGTGGTGGGGCAGGGAGGGGCCTTTGACTGTTCTGAAGACTAGCCATTGCCCCCAACCCAGAGAGTGGAGTTGAAATGCACCCAGTCAGTTCTTGGCATGCCAGGGTGGTGCTCTCGGCCCCGGCGGCAGAGGGAGCCCCTGCAGAAGGCGCCCCTTCTCTTGACTGACCCCTCACGCTCCCGCGGCGTCGTGAGAGAGGCCGTTTCCCTCCGAGGAGCACTAGACAACCAGGCAGGAAGATGACGTTCTGCAGGGCCCAGCAGTGGCTTCCCTCCACAGTGGCATTGCGGATGTGAGAGCCACACACTGAATGTCCAGAAGAAGCCACAGGCTCTAGAGGACAGAGCCCCGAGCGGATGGCCTGGAGACGTAGTACCGGTCTCAGCTTCTCAGGTGACCTCAGACCTTGTTCTATCAGGCGTGAAATGGGCTTGACACTTATCTCTTTGGCCGAACTCACAGAGTGAGTCCCTCGAGTTGGTGTGGAAACTGTAAAGCACTGTGCTTATGGTGACAGTGGAGATGATTTCTTGGGCTGGGGGGCTTGATCACCTGGATTTCAAATTCTAGCCCAGATGCTCATGAGTGGTGCACTCATGGACACATCTAACCTTAGGGAAAAATAAGGATGATAATAGTGCCAACCACATGGGGTTGTTGAGATGATGACTTGAGTCCGTGCAAGTCAGGCACTGAGAACCGTGCTTGGCTAGCGGTAAGTGCTGATGAGTATTCGCTCCGGCGATGGTGCTGAAGATCATTCGGACAGGGTGCCTTGGGGCTCTAAGAGTTGAGATGGGGCTAGGTAGAAACTGGCAAAAATCACTCAAAAGCAGCAGGCGATTTTCTCTCAAGGGGAGAATTCATCTTGGTTTTGGAAACATCGCTGACTTGGACTTTTAATAACGCGAAAGTAAAGAGCAAAGGCCCCTTCTCTCGCTCTGGGTAAAATGGGTGTTGGGCCTGAACTTGTGGGGGTGGTGAGCCGGCCCCAGCCCCGTGGAGGTAGATCACAGATACTTGTGTTTTCACCTTGTGAGAAGTATCTTTCACGTTGTTTTGACCATGACATGAAGGAATATACTCCACAATGTCATATGCACACACTCATACTTCAAACGAAACTCGCACAGAATTACGCCTGCCCTTACTTCCTTAAACATGCTCTGATATTTTTTATCCTTCTCTCTTTTTTTTCTCTTGATATGCTGGTTTTAACCCAGGCAGTTGATCTCATGACCCACCACTGGGTGTGGACCTCGTCTAAGAAGCTGTGCCGTGAGGGCCCCCGCAGGAGGGGTCCGGCCCCGGCCCTGAGAGCAGCTCTTTCCCCTCTGGTCATCCCTCCTGTGGTCTCTAAAGCTTCAGGATAGTTCTGTCAGAAACTGCAGCCTGGTCTTGGCTGGGCCGTGGGAGGTTCGGGGGGCGCTGCCCACACTGGAGGGCAAATAAGAGCAGAGCCCCTTCTCTAAAGCCAGAGTGGCAGTTATGACAAGCCACAGAGAGCGGGGAACCTGGCATTTCAGCCTCTCCAGCAGCACACAGTCAGTGCTCAGTGAAGGTCTGAGGAATCAAGAACGGGGGGAGTGCCCTGGACAGGGGCTACTCGTAGGCTCTGCTCCACCTGCAAAATGAAGACCTGGTCTCTGGGGGATCCCTCAGCGAACAAACAGGAACTCCCTTTGGGGAGTGGAGAGACCCAACGTGGCACCATCATATGTGCTATTTGTGCAAGGCGGGGGGGCCCCGTGGGGGCGATGCTTTCCGACCTCAAGCTCATCTCTAGGACAGACCTCGAGAACCCTGAAAGGCCGCCTTCCCTCATGGGCTCAGGTTGGTGGGCATCTTCATAGGTGTGATGTCACTCAATTGAGGCTGCGTCCTCTCTGAGTGTTGGAGAGCTTTGTGAGGGGAGGGCTGGGGAAGAGGCTGGCAGGAGAGTGAGGAAAGGGAGGTCTGGTGACAGTTCCCAAGGCTTTCCTCCAGGATGACATCAGCTTCTAAAGTCCCAGTTATGACTGGGACAGGGTGGCAGCTCCAAACTCATTCCCTGTTTAAAAAAATCAGGCCAGGGGCCAGCCTGGTGGCGTAGTGGTTAAGTTTGCGCACTCCAGCTGCCTGGGATTTGTGGGTTTGGATCCTGGGTGTTGACCTACGTGACGCTCATCAAGCCATGCTGTGGCGGTGTCCCATATATAAAATAGAGAAAGATGGGCATGGATGTTAGCTCAGAGCTAACCTTCCTCAGTAAAGAGAGGAAGGTTGGCAATGGATGTTAGCTCAGGGCCGATCTTCCTCACAAAAAAGAAAATAAAATCAGGCCTGGGTTTGTTCAGTCACTCAACAAATATGTACTGAACTATTATATGGCAAGCATAGTGGTGGGCATGGGACACAGAGATGTCCAAAGGCGAGGTCCTTGCCCTCCGGGAGCTTAAGACATCTGGTCTTAGTGGGGGACACATTCAATAAGTAAACAAGAAGATATCCTGGAGTGACAAGTGCTCTAAGGGAATAAGGAGGGGTAATGGGATAGAAAGTGAGTGGGGTGGAGGCCACTTTTGATGAGTGGGAATAAGAACAGGCATTTATGAGGAAATGGCATTGGAATTGAAATTGATGAAAAGATCTGTGAAACAAAGATCTGTGCTTCCCAAATGACATTTTGAGAGCAAAATATAGATTTCCAGGCCCCGTCCTAGACTTAGTGAAGGAAAATACTAGGGGCAGTGCCCAGGAATGTGCATTTGTCTTCCAAATGATTCTTGTGTGCCCTAAAACTGGAACCCCGCCCCAGGCTTTTCTGTTTAGAGATCACATCTGGTGAACTTCAGGGTCCCTCCAACTCCCAGGGCCTGTGGTTCAGGGAAGGGAATTTCTCATGCGTGAGGGCCAGGGCAGGAGAGGAGCAGGACTGCTTCTGGTCGGAGGGCAAGATGCAAGAAATGAGCATGCACGGCTCCTCGACACACCGGGGGAGCTCACCCAGGGCCCTGCCTCCCTGCAGCTGTGATCTTGGAGCTGCCCTCCTTCATCCCTGCTCCCGCTCCCTCGAATTTAATTTCACGTGTTGTTATTACCGGACCAAATGTGAGTCCCCTTCTTGGTAAGTTACTCAAACTACACCAGAAGTAGCTATCACACAAAGCAGAAATTTTATTTGCAGCATATAGTAAAGAAAAAGGAGACCATAGGGAATGATTTCACAAAGCCATGGCTCCCTGAGCCTGAGGAGGTGGGTACCTTTATTTGGGGTAGGGAATGAATATTCAAAGGGGAAGTTTCATCATCGCATGTAGAGGTGGGCATAAGCTTGTGTGTGTGGTTTGAAATCATGCTTTTACATACATGGCATGATCTAAAAATGGCTGCTTTGCCCCTCTCAGAGGAGGAGAATTTATATATTAAAGGAGGGCAGGATATTTTAGAACAACTGTCTGCCTGTTTGTGCAGATATCACTCTTGTGGTTTCTTTCTGTGTGGGTCTGGGCCTGTTCAGAGAGGTTGTCACTCAGAGCTTCTTCCTGGAATATAGCTGGCATAAGCTCAAGACCCCAAAGCGTTAGAGAAAGGAACTTCTGCTCCTTTCAACAAGACAAGAGGATTAGGTCCAACAAGACAAGAAAAAAAAGGTTAGCGTTTAGACAGGACAAGAGAAGCAGTCCATGGCTGGTGACGCTGTGAGCGGGGTGGTCTTAGCAGCCTAGATAAGGTCCATCTCTTGCTTTGGGAACATGTCAGGCAGTTGGTGCCCGCCCTCTCTCCAGGCATATTTTGTGATCCTAGGTCGCCCATGGCCCCTGCCCCACCTGTCCTAGGTGTGGTGCAGAGTCCTTCATGCTGTGGGCACTGGGACTGGCTTGGCAATTGACTCCCTGTGAGAGTGGGGTTTTACACCTGCAGTGGCGGCTGCAGTAGGACACCCATGTAATCACAGCGGACGGGGAGCCAGGGACCGGACAAGTCTTTAGTCTGTCCCAGCCCGGGGGGCTGAGGCCAGGAGCAGGCTTCCCCCAGGGAGCTACGAAAATCCAGAAACCTGTTGTGTTTACCTACAAACGCTCTTTATCCATTCATCACCTCCACTTCCCATGCTGTAGGTCCTGCCTGCCCTGGCCTCAGTTTCCCCTTCTATTCAATAGGAGGCCCCCTTAGGATTTCTTTGGGAGTAGAGAAAGCAGGGTTTGCTTTTAAAGGAGCGGTTGGGTTCCTGCGCTCTGCTTGGGCAGCGCCGGGTCGCAGGTTCGGATCCTGGCGCGCACAGACACACCACTTGTCAGGCCATGCTGTAGCAGCATCCCATATAAAGTGGAGGAAGATGGGCACAGATGTTAGCCGAGGGCCAATCTTCCTCAGCAAAAAGAGGAGGATTGACAACGGATGTTAGCTTAGCTCAGGGCTGATCTTCCTCACACACACACACACACACACACACACACACACACACACATACACACACACAGAAGGAGCACTTCCTCCTCTCCTCGCCTCCCACCTCACACCCCCTCGCCTCCCACCTCACACCCCCTCGCCTCGCCTTCCTCCTCGCACCTCCGCGCAGCGATCTCCGCTGCGGCGGCCGCACACGAGGTCCTGGGGGATCGGGGAGCGCCTCCCGGGCCAGCGGCTGGGCGGCCGGTCGCGGCGTCCCTGTCGGGAGGAGGGAGAGAACGCGGTGCGGCAAGGTCGCGGTGCGAGGCCCCGGCGCCGGCCCGCCGCGCTCCCAGCCGCGGCTCTGAGTGGCCACGCCGATACCCGCCGGGCAGACGCGCAGTCCAGCGCTCGGCGCGCGCCCGCCCGCCGGCCCATGCCCGTGGGCCGCGCACCGGCCGCCGCAGCGCCGAGTCGGAGGGTCCAGCCCGGGCGCGCCGCGGGCAGGCCCGGGTGAGACGGCGGCATGGGGCAGGCGGGCTGCAAGGAGCTCTGCCGGTCGCTGTTCGACTACAAGACCGAAAAGTATGTCATCGCCAAGACCAAGAAGGTGGGCCTGCTCTACCGGCTGCTGCAGGTCTCCATCCTGACGTACCTCGTGGCGTGAGTTCTCCGGGGGCTTTCAGGAAGGGGGAAGGGGAGGGGGAGAGGCGGGGGACGGGGGGGGAGGGGTGGGGGGCTCGTAGGGGTGGTGGTGGTGGCGGAGGTGGCGGAGGCGGCGGAGGCCAGCAGCGGGACCTTCTCCAGGGTCCTGGAATCGGCGTGTGTGTACATGCTGTTCCCTGTGGTTGGGGTGTCTATGACCCTGCATGGGGGGGGGGGGGTCCCTCCATGGGCCCTTGGTGTAAGGGTAGGGGGTAAGAAGGGAGCCCTCTACTCCCCCACCGGCTCTGGAGGTGATGAGATGTGGGCAGAGACTTCTGGGTTCCTCGATTTGTGAGGCTTTCCGTGGGCAGCTCTGTCCTCCAGGGCTGGAGCCCCCAGCGTCAAGGCTACAGGAAGGGGGCAAGGATGCAGGGGGCTGGGCTGCAGCTGTCGCCACAGGAGTCTCCCCGGGCCCTGGCCTTGCGCTGGCCCAGGCACCAGAAGAGTTATTTATAATCACTGAGCTCAATGCCAAGCTCCGGGCTGGGACAACTCATGAGCCTGGCATGTCCCAGAACTCTCCTCTGGTCAACCTGCCCCACCCGTGGCTGGCCTCTCAGGTATCCAGCAGGGGGTCCTGCCCAGGGCCCTCTACCCCTGCACCCAGCTGGGCTGTCAGCCTCTCCCATCCCCTCCCACCTGGCAGGAGCTGGCACCATCAGCTGAGGGGGCAGCTCCTTGGGGTTGTTCAGCCCGGCACTGTTCAGAGCCCTCACGCCTGAGTAGGGAGAGGACAGGTGGAGGGAGGAAATGCCAGATGAGTGGGATGCTGAGGCATCTCTTACTCCTTTAGTAAATGCTGTTGAGTCCCTCCTAGTTCCTGACTGGAGCAGGAGCAGCCGCCGCTCCTGGGAGGGCAGCCCTGACCTCACCTGGAGGCCGTAAGGCCCTTGGCTGCTCCCACCTGAGGCCTTTGTACACGCTGTTCCTCCTCTGCGGGGTTAGCCCACTCATCCTTCAGACCTGGGTTGTCCCGTAAGCCCTCTTCTTTTCCTCCGAGGCATTCCCACAGTGTAATTATATGCTTATCTGGTGGACCATTTGCTTAATGTCTGTGTCTGACTCTTTCTAGCCTGGGAACCCCTGAGGACAGGGCCTGGTGTCACCTAACTGCTTAGGGAATAGGTGTGAGATGAATGAGTGAATGAATGAATGAATGAATGTTGTTCCTTGAGCATTTGCTGCTTCTGTCCAGGCCCCGCCCAGTGTGTCCTTACTGAAATGATTGGTTGGCTCAAGGGTCACAGCCCTCACAGTCCGGAGACAGGACAGCCTAGGGCCCAGGACATGCCAGCCCTGCCCTCAGGGATGAGGAGGGCGGACGCCTCCTGGTTGGCACCTGCTATACCAAGAACCCTTCCTGGTGCCCTGGGAGGTACAGGACATCCCACACCATTACTGCATGACCTCAGGCTGGCGGCTTCCTGCCCTCTCCTGGCCTCAGTTTCCCCAACTTTCCCAAGGGGAGGTTAACCTGGACAACCTCTAACGTTAACAGTAACATCGACAATAAGTTGGTGAGTTATATTCATTGAACTCTTCCTCTATGCCAGGCACTCAGCATGCTAAGCAATTTACATGTGCCATCTCATTTTTTAGAAAAATGTTTTTTGTTTTTTTGACATAATTTTAGACTTAACAGAAAAGTGACAAGTATAAAAAAATTTTTTAATGCCCTTCATCTAGACTCCCCACATATTAACATGTTACTCCATTGGTGTTGTCCTTCTCTGTTTGTGTCTCCACACACATACACACACACACACGCATATATGAAATTTTTTCTGACTGTTTAACACTAGGTTGCAAACATGATGCCTATTTACTCCTAAAGACTTCAGTGTGTGTTTCTTAAAACAAGGAATTCTCTTATTTAACCAAATACAAGTATGAAAATTAGAAAATTAACATTGAAACAATATTATTATCTAACCTACAGACCTGTTGTAAATTGTCCCAATAATTACTTTATAGCAAAAGAAAATCTGAGATCGTGCCTTGTATTCAGTCATCATGTCTTCATGGTCTCCTTGAATCTAGAATTGTTCCTGTGTCTGTCTTTGTATTTCATGACATTGACATTTTTTGAACCAGATTTTTTTTTTTTACCATTTTTGTGTGTGTGTGTGTGTGAGGAACATCAGCCCTGAGCTAACATCCGTGCCAATCCTCCTCTTTTTGCTGAGGAAGACTGGTCCTGAGCTAACATCCGTGCCGATCTTCCTCCACTTTATATGGGACTCCACCACAGCATGGCCTGACAAGCGGTGTGTCTGTGCGTGCCCAGGATCCGAACCTGGGCCGCCAGCAGCAGAGTGCGTGCACTTAACCGCTACGCCACGTTGCCGGCCCCTACCATTTTTTAATTGAGGTAAAATTCACATAGCATGTCATTCACCATTTTAACCATTTTAAATGATAAATTCAACAGTGTTTAGTACACTCACAATGTTGTACAACCATCACCAATACCTAATTCCAGCACATTTCTATCACCCCCAAAAGAAACCTGTTTCTATTAGCAGTCAGTCACAATTGTCCCCTACCACCATCCCTTGGCAACCACTAATCTACTGTTTGTCTCTATAGATTTGCACATTCTGGATGTTTCGTATAAATCAAATCATACAATATGTGGCCTTTTTTGTCTGTCTTCTTTCACTTAGCATGTTTTCAAGCCTTATCCATGTTGTAGTATGGATTGGTACTTCATTCCTTTTAGGGCTGAATAGCATCCCATTGTATGACTATACCACATCTTGTTTATCTGTTCCTCTGTTGATGGACATTTGGACTGTTTCTACTTTTTAGCTCTTATGATTAATGCTGCTAGGAACATTCATGTACACATATGTTTTCCGTTCTCTTGGGTATATTCTTTGGCATGGAATTGCTGGGTCATATGATAACCTTCTGAGGAACTGCCAAACTGTCTTCCACAGCAGCTACACCATTTTACCTTCCTGTCAGCAAGTACCAGTTTCTCTGCATCCTCACCAACACTTGTTATTTTTCGTTTTATGATTATAGCCATCTTACTGGGTGTGAAGTGTTATCTCATTGTGGTTTTGACTTTCAGTTCCCTGATGACTAATGATGTTGAGCATCTTTTCAGGTGCTTATTGGCCATTTATATATCTTTCTTGGAGAAATGTCTACTCAGATCCTTGGCCCACTTTTAAATTGGGTTGTCTTTTTCATTGTTGAGTTGTAAGAGTTCTTTATATACAGGCATGTGCCACATAACAGCATTTCGGTCAACGACAGACTGCATATACCATGGTGGTCTCATAAGATTAGTACCATATACCCTAGGGTGTAGTAGGCTAGACCATCTAGGTTTGTGTAAGTATACTCTATGATGTTGTAGGAGATCAAAATTGACCACCTCAAAATACGTCTTTTTACCCTGCTTATTTTATCAATAGACTAGGAGGGTCCTTGCTAAGACCAAACATTTACATTTATAAGGAAAATCTCCATTTGTAGAGGTATCTCCCTCTCTGTACCAGGAAGAAGGGGGGATGACTTTATCTCTAGAATCTCTTATCAGTGTGGAAGGTGAGGACTTATATCTGCATACTCTTGTTTCTGGTAATTTCCCATAGCTGACTCCCCTACCCCCAACACCCTCCTTTGCTGAATATGCTGTTTAAGGTGAAAACCTCCGCCATTTGTTGAGAAACTCAGTTTCCCTGGTCTCTTCCAAGTATACATGTTATAAAGCTTTGTTTGATTTTCTCCTGCTATTTGGTCTCATGTCAGTTTAATTTGTAGCCCAGCCAGAAAGGACCCAGAGTGGGTAGAGGATAGCCTTCCTCCCCTTCAGTTTGGCAACGAGGGTGGGATAAAAATTGCATTGGCTGGACGCTCTTCGCTCCTGGACTATTGCAGCTGAGAGGTCCTGGACCCCTGACAAGCGCCTGCAGGAGGTAAAGAGTTCTTACCATGTCAGTCTCCTGGATCTCTGCCTGCAGGGTCCAGTGGAAATGAGAGCGGTGACTTTTTTTCTTTATAAATTTAGATTAGCAGGAGAAAATATTGGTGAATCTAGCTTCTTGGACTCAGCAACTCTAGGATCTGGTTGAGTACTCATTGGTTAAGTGATCCTTTTCCTCCCAGAAATAGTCCTTGTCTCTGTCTTTTTTTGTCATTGGTCATAAGACACAGGCATCTATATAAGCCTATCATCTGGGCTTTTGTCTTGTTCTATGTCTTGAGAGCTTGGCTTTGTGACCTCGTTGGTCTCCACCATCCAGAGGATGCATGTACAGGCACGCGTCTTGGTGGCCAGTCAAGTAAACTGGGGTTCCAAGGGACACGGTCTTTGTCTGGCTATGTCTGCTCTCAGGTTTGTCATAAGGGGTCCCATTTGCCGTTTCGTAAGGGGCCTTTGTCGTCTCCTTGTTGTGCTTTCTCATTTTGGGGAGTGAATTCTCTTTTGGGGACGCCTTGTGTGTCCATGGTTAAGCTTTGGTATGAGTGCTGTTAAGATTAAGATCCTACTCGTCAATGTGGCCAGACAATGGATCATTTAAATTGGGAAAAATTCTAAATTGGGGAAAAAAATTTTTTGAGAGCTCTCACCATAATTGTTTTATTGGTACCCATGAAAAGGCCAAATTAAAAAAAAAAAAAGAAGAAGAAATAAGGAAAAAAATTAGACTAGCCTTAAGACTCAGGTTACAATTAAATTTTAAAAAATGTGAAAGTGTAAGTGTTGATAAGATTATAAAGGTTGGAATGTTTAAGCTAATTTTATATAAAGAGGTTGTATCAACTTTGTCTGAGTATGTTTTAAAATGTCTGACTGGTAGGGCCGGCCCCGTGGCTTAGCGGTTAAGTGCGTGTGCTCTGCTACTGGCAGCCCGGGTTCGGATCCCGGGCGTGCACTGACGCACCGCTGCTCCGGCCATGCTGAGGCCGCGTCCCACATACAGCAACTAGAAGGATGTGCAACTATGGCATACAACTATCTACTGGGGCTTTGGGGAAAAAAAGGAGGAGGATTGGCAATAGATGTTAGCTCAGAGCAGGTCTTCCTCAGCAAAAGGAGGAGGATTAGCATGGATGTTAGCTCAGGGCTGATCTTCCTCACAAAAAAAAATAAATAAATAAAATAAAATGTCTGACTGGGAATGCTTCCCTTGTCCAAAATTATAAGACCAAGACCTATTGATAAAGTCCTCTTTTTTTTTTTTTTTTGAGGAAGATCGGCCCTGAGCTACCATCTGCCAATCCTCCTCTTTTTGCTGAGGAAGACTGGCCCTGGGCTAACATCCATGCCCATCTTCCTCCACTTTATATGGGCCGCCGCCACAGCATGGCTTGACAAGTGGTGCGTCGGTGCACGCCCAGGATCCGAACCGCAGCTGAGTGTGCGCGCTTTAACTGCCTGTGCTACCAGGCCGGCCCTGATAAAGTCCTAAAGAAAACTATGATTAGAGATATAAGAGGTGATGGAATTCAGATGAAATTTTTTAGAAACACTGATTTATTTATGGGCTTTTATGTGAAGTGATTGTATCTCTTTTTGCCTGATTGTATTATAGATTGTATTATGGGAATAGATATTGTGTCTCACTGGGAAAAGGGAACATTTCCCATGCCTGATTGTAAGAGAGTGTATAAATCTACCCTTCAGACAGTGTTAATTAAATTTAGGAAAAGAAAGTCAGTAGGGTTGCCTGAGGCCACACCATATGAGATAAAAACTAGAGGCTAATATCAGATGCTAATAAAGAAGATAATGGGAGCTTCCCCCTGTCAAGGTCTAGGGTTAAATTGTACACTTAGAGAGGTGCAAACTTTTAAAGGTGTGATACAGTGTCCTGAAAGTTTAGCACATACAAATCTTTTGATTCACTTCTTAAGTTAAAATTTTCCCTGATATAAAACAAATAAGTGAAAAAAAAAAAAGTAACTGGAAGGGTGGGTCAACTTTGTCATTCAAATTGTAATCCAGTTCTTTGGGGACCTGGAAGCAACTGTCTTTGTCTTAGAGGTAAGGCAGATATGCCCCAGGAACTCTATCTTGGAGAAAACTTGAGTGGTTTCTCTGTGCCTTTATGATACAGATTTCCTGCTCCCATCTTCTCTAGGACCTGAGAGCCATTCTTTGGAATGCAGATGTTTCTCAGAAACTGATGGGTTTAGTATTACATCTGAATCATAACAAAAATTTCACGTCTCTATGTCTATCTGTGTGTTCATGTGTGTCTATATGTATGTTATGTATTGTGATATTTTACCTCTGGGTGGCCAAAATCAAGAGCTCTGTTTAATTGACTTAAAGTAAGCACTTACATGTCTTTCAAGTTAATGTGATATGAAATAATCTCTGGTAATTGAAAGCTGGTTTATAGTTTGTGACATGTGTACTTAAATTAACTTCCAAAATCTCTTTGGTAACTTAAAACTTTGAAGTTTTGCAAAGTTAAATTAAATGATAAAAAAATCATTGAGTATTTAGATCATTTTCAAGTAAGATAAGATATTAGATATTAATTACTAAATATAAGCTTGTCTACTTTTGGCTTCTTATTGCAGGAAAACTAAAAGGTGTTTTGGGCCTATTGGTAAACATGTCTTGTGTTTTATTAAAAGATTGTACTATAAAGTAACATGTTTCTAGAAATTATGAAAAGTGTTTATAAATTGGCCAAGCCACGAAATGCTAATATAAAAGAAAGTTTATAATTGCTTACTTCTAGTTTTTACTTAAAAATTAAGGTTTCTGAGGGTTAAAATTCTAATATGTGATTAAAGCTACTAGAAATTAATAAGGAAAATATGTTTGTATTCAAGGAAAGTAAGATCAAATAAATTTCCTATATTGTTTTTATCAGGTCTTTAATCACAGGTGCTAAGGTTTTTTTTACAGCTATTTAATTTTCTGCATTTGCCTAAAAATCTTTAACTGTCATCTTGGTTAAATGGATAACTAAGCATTGTTTCATAGGGACCTACGATATTGTGTGGGTAAATGTTATTGATCTAAGTGTTTTAAAAATTATATAACATTCTAGAATTCTGATCTGTCCTGGTTATCAGTCATAATTCTAGTTATCTTAAAGTGCTGTATGTTACAGAAATAACCAAATTTCTTTGTCAATTGTCATTTTTAAGCCTTTTGTTGTTTACAGATAGTTATTGTTTTACTCTGATGCTTTTGCAAATATGTTTCATCTTCAGAGAAGTTCATGGAAAGGACTCTAATGTTTACTCTGGAATACAGGTTTCTGACAAACTTTCAGATCATAAAACTGAACTGGATAAGAAATTACAGAACTCTAATGGAGAAACTGACCTCATAAAACTGCTAACAAGATTAAGATCAAGAATCGATTACACTGAACTGAATGAACTGATGAGGATGATTATAATTTTTATGACTTTTGTTTGAAATATTGCTGATTTTTCTTAACGTTTTGTTTTTTCAGATTTAAGGAAAACTTTTTCTCTTTTCTGCTGAGCTAGCTATGACTTATGGCAATTTGGTAAATTATACTTTTGTAAGTAGAATTAAAATATTTATCTTTTCTCTCTACCTGATCCCTCCAGAATTTGAAAACTCTTAGTAAGTAAATATTCTTATTTCATGGCAATATAGTTATTTACATAAGTTCAATAAGAATCTGTTCTCCTTATAACAGGACACAATTGGAAGCATTGGTTATATTACCAAAGCTTTGACTGGAATACTATATTTGACAAATATTGGACTTTCTAGAATAAAGCCACGTGGAAATATTGGCCTGGTACCTTATGTTCAGTGTTCCAAGCAGCACTTACTGGACAAGTAAGGAATGTCACTTATCTGGCAGGTGCAAGGAACTTCAAAATATTTTGGGGAACCTTGAAAAAGAGAGGAATTCACCCAAATCTGTGGGTATTGCAGGCAAAGTCTGATGACAAAATCCTTGGCTTGGCTTGGCTTGGCTTTCCTGGCCTCGAGAGGCGTTTGAAGTTCAATCTGAGATTCCTTATAAAAAGTTTCAGCAAAGCAGATTTAAAAGAGCTTATATGATCAATTGCTATTCTTGCTGTTCTTATGTAAATAATTGGGCCAAATTTATTGAAACTAGGCTTATTTTGCAAACCAGTTAGTCTCAATTTGGCTATCTTTTACAAAGAATGAGGGTGATTTTAGAGAGAAAAATTATATTTCAGTGGAAACTATAGTACACATTTGTGGATATTAGATCCTAGTTTTATTAATTATCTTTGAGGTTTTTGTTTTATATCTGTTAACTGGACTGGATCTTGAATTCTTCCAGTCTCCTGAAATATCTGGCTACAAATCTCCAAACTAATGTTTTTGATTTTTTCTGTCATTTTCATTTGGAATCACTGAGAACTGAACCTGCCCTTTTCCTGAAGCCTTGCAAACTGAAGCTGGCTTGATATAAACTTAGAGATTAGCTATGACATCATCAGAGACATTTTAAGCTGCAAAAGACGCTTTGACGCTAACATCTAGAAATCTTAGCTGGCTGTCCTCTGAGCTCAAAAACTGGTTTATAATTTGCCCCAACCATTAACCTTGTTTTTCTTTTGTTTCCATAGAAATGCTTATTAAATACCTGATTGCTTGCTTCCACAATATAGGCCTAACTGTGGGAGCCCACCAACATCATCACCTAAAATGAACTTAACTGGACTGATCTATTATCAGGACTAAGAAATGTGTTCAATGAGATGGCACAATCTGCCAACTCAGCTTCTGGACTGCAAAACTTCTTAAGTTTCAAAAGGACTGTGAAACTTCTTAGTTTCAAAGGCGGGACTGTGGGAGATCAAAATTGATCACCTCAAAATATGTCTTTTTACCTTGGTTATTTTATTGATAGACTGGGAGGGTTCTTGCTAAGACCAAACATTTACATTTATAAGGGAAATCTCCATTTGTAAAGGTATCTCCCTCTCTGTACCAGGAAGAAGGGGAGATGACCTTATCTCTAGAAACTCTTATCCATGTGAACTTAAATCTGCATACTCTTGTTCACTGTGCTTTCTGGTAATCTCCCATAGCTGACTCCCCCACCCCCAACATCCTCCTTTGTCTACCTGAATATGCTATTTAAGGTGAAAACCTCCGCCATTTGTTGAGAAACTCAGTTTCCCTGGTCTATCCCATGTACATGTTATAAAGCTTTGTTTGATTTTCTCCTGCTATTCGGTCTCATGTCAATTTAATTTGTAGCCCAGCCAGAAAGGACCCAGAGTGGGTAGAGGATAGTCTTCCTCCCCTTCAATGTTTGCACAATGACAAAATAGCATAACGATGCATTTCTTGGAACATATCCCCATCGTTAACTGACGTGTGACTGTATTCTGGGTACCAGACCCTTATCAGATATATGATTCATAAATACTTTCTCCCATTCTGTGGGTTATCTTTTCACTTTCTCGTTAGTGCCTTTGATGCACAAAAATTTTTAATTTTGATGAAGTCTAACTTGTCTATCTTCTTTTGTTGCTTATGTTTTCGGTGTCACAGGATTTTGCACTCTAGTTTTGTAGAATGACCCTCAGGTGGGATTTTCTGAGGTCTCCTTGTGGTTAGTTCAGGTTATGCACTATCTTTAACCATCCTCACACCCCTGGTGGAAGGCACTGTTACCCTGTGCTCACCCCCAGGGTTCATAAGCTTGCCCGAGGTCACATGGCCAGTGCGTGGGTGAGCAGGTTTCAGGACAGACCTGCCCAACTGCAGGGCCTCAGGTCCTGAGAGCAGCGGTCTCTGCCTTGGGCTTTCTTGTCACCTCTGCTGCTTGCAGGATGGGGTTTCAGGCAGCAGTGGGAGTTGTGACCCCCCGCCCAGGAGCTGGTGGGAAGGGTGGAGTCCCAAGCCTGCCCCCACTGCATCCTGGGCCTGGGGAAACTTCCCTGAGGGCAGCAACAAGGCTGACGCCCACCTGCTGCCCCCTCCCCACAGCTGGGTGTTCCTGATAAAGAAGGGTTACCAAGACACAGACACCTCCCTGCAGAGCAGCATCATCACCAAAGTCAAGGGTGTGACCTTCACCAACACCTCGGAGCTCGGGGAGCGGCTCTGGGATGTTGCCGACTACGTCATCCCACCCCAGGTCTGAGCCCCAACTCACCACTGGGGCCCAGGCTGGGAGGGCCTGGCTCTGGGTGGGTCACATGGGAAGCTGCTCGGGGACCCACGGCCCTCCATCCATTATCTCCTTTGGCCCAAGACAGCTGCCAAGGTTTGCAGATAGATAGACCCTGCCCAGATCCTTCTCCCCACACCAACCCCCCCCCCACCCCCGACTGCCTTACGAGAGCACTCTGTTCCCAACAAATCTGAGCCTGTTGAGACCAAATAGGCTCAGAGAACTTCCAGGTCAGTGTGAGTCAGGTGGCTTGGCACAGAGAGCCCCTCCCTTATACTAGCCACTGCCCCTAGGAAGGGCTCCTTGGCCTTTTCACAACAGGCCTGGGCCAGGCCCAGGGCCACCCCGTCACTGCCCCTTCTCCTCCCAGATCTGGACTTGGCCCCCAGAGGCTAAGGTCAGAATAGAGATCCATGGGGTGGGGGCAGTTTGGGATTGTGGGCCTGGAAGGGACCTATCAAGAGATATCTACTCAGGGACTCCGAGGTCAGTGGGCGTAGGGGCAGGATCCACCAATGTTGTGGCCCCATTGTCCCCAACACGCCTGCAGAGACCCTGCCCCCTGCCAGGCAGCCCTGGGAATGAGGATCCCCAACCCCTCTCTGGTTCCTCAGGGAGAGAATGTCTTCTTCATTGTCACCAACCTGATCGTGACCCCCAACCAGCGGCAGAGAACCTGTCCTGAGGTTTGATTTGGTGCTGCAAGCTGGGGAGGGGGCGGGAAAGCCACCAGCAGGGGTGGGGTCCACCCCTCTCCGGAAGCAGGGGTTTCTGGGGGATGTGTGCACCAGTGCACGTACCAGCATTGTTTGAGGGAGAAGCAGGTTCTCAAAGGGCGTATGGTCCCAGGCGGGGGAAGGATCCCTGTCCTAACTCCTGGGGTGGGACCTGGCTCTAACCTGGGGCCCCTGCAGGGGCCCCCTGAGCCAGGTGCCCTTTCTCTCTTGGCAGAGTGAAAGCATCCCCGACGCCCTGTGCTATAATGACAGTGACTGCCCTCCTGGGGAGCCTGTTGTGGCTGGAAATGGTGAGGCCTGGAGCAGCCAGGGCTGGGGCAGAGGGGGACTTGGAGCCGGGAGGTTGCTGGCATTGTCCCTGTCCCACCCCTGCAGGAGTGAGGACTGGCCGCTGCCTGCCGCTGGGGGACGCGCAGAGGGGCACCTGTGAGATCTTCGCCTGGTGCCCGGTGGAGACAAAGTCCAGGCCAGCGTGAGTGGCTGTGGCCTTGGTACCCTGAGGAGTCACCTGGTCCCGTCCAGTGGGTCCCAGCCTGACGGTGGAGACACGTCCACTTGGGATCCTCATTCTGAGGGAGAAGCCAGGACACGCCACAAAGGCCTGAGCACCACCCCAACATGACCACTTGAACTGCCCTTAGCAAAGGCTCCGGGGGACGCAGGGAGCAGGAGGCCTCAGCGCGGCACAGGGCGGGGGAGGCCCAGAGGGGCGGGGCCAGGGCCTCCTGGACAGGCTGTCCTGCTTGCTTTCCAGGAAGCCACTCCTGGGCCAGGCTGAAGACTTCACTGTTTACATAAAGAACTTCATTTGTTTCCCCAAATTCCACTTCTCCAAGTACGTGGGGCTTAGCTACTGGGGATCCGGGGGTGGGGCCTTGGCTGGCCCTCCTGGTGGCTGTTTATGGGCCCATGTGCTGGCGTGTATGTGACACCGTGAGTGAATGAACCGCTGGTGATGCTGGGGCCCCTCTCCGCCTGCTGGGGGTGTGGAGCTTCTTGCAGTTGGACGTTAGCGGGAGAAGTAGTCAGGACTCGGTTAGGGGCGAAAGTCAGGGACTCAGCCTGGGCCGGGTGAGGGGCCCAGTGTCTCCTGGGTCAGGGCCAGTTTCCGGCTCAGGAGCAGCAAGTCTCACTCTCATTTCACTGCTGTTCACGGCCTCCACCCAGGACCAATGTGCTGGACACCAAAGACAGATCTTACCTGAAGTCCTGTCGATTTGGCCCCAAGAACCCCTACTGCCCCATCTTCCGGCTGGGGTCCCTGGTCAGCTGGACGGGGAACAAATTCCAGGAGATGGCCCTGCAGGTGGGTGGTGTGTGCTCGGGGAGCCCTCCCTGGAGGCCTGAGGGCTCTGGGCCTGGGCTCTTTAATGAGGAGAGGGTGCTAGGGGGACCTGTGGGTGGGTGGCCCTGCACAGTCACTGCCTCAGGGACTCACTGTCTTCAGAATTAGCTGTGATGATATTGTATGTCAATTATACTTAATTAAATGAAAAGTGTAAAACTCAAAACAAAAATAAAACAAAAAAGAATTAGCTGTGACACAGCGGGCTGTGCCTGTGCTCGGACCTCAGCACTTGGTGAGGGGCACGGTGGGCACCTGCTCTTTGGTTCTTAGTCCTTGGGCATCAGCTGAAGCTGAGCTGAGAGGAGCCCCACTGGCCCGTCCAGCTCTTGTGTGAGTGTGTGCCCCCTCGGGAGGTCCCTGCTCCCCTGAAGCACGGAGCAGGAGGATGTGGGGCTGGGGGCGTCAGCGATGCACTTTTCTCAGCCACTCGACAGGTGGGGTTGGAACCCTGGACCTTTCCTCTTCCTCCCAGAAGGATGCTCCAGCCACTGACCCCTTGCCTGAGCACTTCCCCCATCTCGTCCAGCTCTCTTTGAAGAGCTGGTCTGTGACTTCTGTCCATCTCCAGAAAGATCTGTGCACTGATTCTTGTTTCTTTTTCATCAAGGGCGGTGTGATAGGAATTCAGATTGAATGGGACTGTGATCTTGATAAAGCTCCCTCTGAATGCAACCCTAACTATCATTTTAGCCGTCTGGACAACAAATTTTCAGAAAACTCTATCTCTTCCGGGTACAACTTCAGGTAAACAGGGCTAAGTCTGCCGCCTTGTGACCCTGTCCACACTTTGTGTCCTTTCCTGGGTGCCAGTGCCATGACACCGCTTCCTGGGGGTGGGTGTCAGAGTGGGAGGTGCAGGGAGAGACAGCTGGGGGAGGCGAGGGGCGGCAGTGGGGGTGTGTCTGGGAGAGGAGAGAAGCGGGTCATCGCCCTGGGCTCACCGCGTGGCCAGCCTGGCTTCCCGGCTGGGTCAGCTCCTTCAGTGCCTTGGTGGCCTGGGCGTTGGCCCAGCGTGTAGTGGGAAAGCTCTTGCCTCTTGGGGGATGGGCTTTCACAGGATTTCAAAGATGTGGATGAATCTTTAGCATAATGCCAGCAAGAGGGTGTGCAACCTCTCCTGGGGCTGCTGAGAGCCGGGCTCCGGGGAATGCTTATAAATCTCTGAAGCAGCCGAGTTCTGTGTTGCCAAACAGTGAATGCCCAGCTAGGCTGAGGTCTCCCCGGGCTGTGTCTCCCCCAGGTTTGCCAAATACTACCGAGACAGAGATGGGGTGGAGTTCCGAACTCTGATGAAAGCCTATGGGATCCGCTTTGATGTGATGGTGAACGGCAAGGTGTGTGGGGCGGGTCTCCCATTCTGAGGCTGGGCGGGTCCGAGGTGGCGCATGTTGAGAGGGGACCCGGGCTGGCTCTGGTTGGAGTCCCTGGGGATCTCACTGTCCACTCTGCTTGGCTCACCCACCTTGTCTCTTTCTGCTCCAGGCGGGGAAGTTCAGCATCATCCCCACAATCATCAACGTGGGCTCTGGGGTGGCACTCATGGGTGCTGTGAGTACCTCTCCCCTCCCCTCGTTTCCCCTCTGAGCACTGGCAGTGGGACACTGCCCCAGGGGGGCTGTCCCCATGCCCCAGAAAGAACGAGAGCTGGCGAGGTCAGCACGGACATGGGTAAAGAAGGCTTTCGGGGACTTCTCACCCTGCCAGCGGCCCCCAGGGGGCAGTGACTGCCCGAGTTTCTCTTTCTAGAGCCAGAGAAGCATCTGGCTGTAGCTCTGGAGCTGAGGTGGGGCTAGGGGCTCCCTGGGATCCTGGGTCAGACCCTGAACTTGTTAAGCCTCATCTCCACTTCTGCTAAAAAGATGCAGGAGCTGGGTATATACAGGGTTTTCAACCGTGGCCTGTTGACATTTTGATAATTCCTTTTTCTGTGGGGCCGTCCTGTGCATCGTAGGATGTTTAGCAGCATCCCCAGCCTCTACCCACTAGATGCCAGGAACACCTTCTCCCACACTGGTGAGAACCAAAAATGTCTCCAGACATCGTGAAATGTCCCCAGGGGGAGAAATCGCCCCCTGTTGAGAGTCACGGGGCTAAAAAGATGAGAGGCAGGGAGGTCAGGCTGTAGTCCTTCCTCAGGCCTGTCCTTCAGCTGGGCCCAGGGGGGCCACTGGAGAGGAAGTAGTGGCTGGAGGGCAGGGAAAGGTTTCCTCCGAATCTGACCTGCCCCTTTGTTCTTCTGAAAGTTTTTTAAAGATGTGAGAGTCGTCAGTGAGTGGCTCGCGCCTATCCCAGCAAACCTCTTGCCAGGGTTTCCGGCAGCCTCTTCTCTCCTTCCTCTGCCCAGGAGGCTACCGCAGGCCCCTTGAGGCTTCTGGCAGGTCCTAGGATTGACTTTATTGAGACCAGGAAAACTGTGTCCTGTAAAGGACTCATAGAGGCCATGCTCCTGGGAGGTGCTCGGTGGATGAAAGTGAGCCCCACAGGGTTCCTCTTAACTGCAAACAGGGTTGTTTGGGAACCCTGCCTGTTTGCATACGTAACTTTCTGAGAGAGCGGCCACCTTCAGTCATCACTTTCTTACGATGTGGGTCAGTCAGAACACAGGGGCATCTGGGGGGCGTACCTGTGAAATGAAGGTAACGGGAAAGGGGGTGGTAGAGGGTGGGCAGGGATGGAGGAGTGTTCTCTGTTGTCAATGCAAATAATCCATACCCAATCTATAAATCAAAATTGGGGTGAGCTTATTATGAGTCAGATCTAAGGACTAGCCAGGGCCTCCCTTCCCCAAGGAAGGAAGGGCACCAAAGAAGCGGGGTGTACAGAGTGGTTACATACTGTCAAAGAGCATGCATCACATATGATTGCAATGTCCCTTTTACAACAGTCACGAGACAGCAGGTAGCAGGTCCGCTGTCTTGATGGGCGCAGCAGGTAGCAGGTCTGCTGTCTCCAGCTGGGTGGTCACAGGGTGAGTCAGCAATCACATCCTAGCCTAGGGAGAGATGCTTATCCTTAAGGAAATGCCATTGTGGGGGAAGTTGCACCCTTATCTTAAGGGCATTTGTTCTTGTCTTTGGGACATAGTAAATATTTAAAGCAGATGTACAATGCATGCTCAACGGCCACATCAGGCCCTTTTGGAAAAACAAGGTCAGGCTGAATTAGCTTTACACCAAATGGCCTCCTCATATACTCCAATATATCCTACCGATTGCCATTTATTTATCACTGTGAAACAAGGAATTGATAAGTAACATTTTTGGCAGCTGGGGAAAAAAAACAGGTGTGCAGAGCCCAGGGTCAGAGGACCAAGGTCACCTGTGGCCTATCCATCAACCCTCTCCCCACCCCACGCCCTTCCTCATTCAAGAACCATCCCCCCATGCCATGGGTGGTGTCGCCCTCTGGTGGAGGAGATGGGCATTTGCATAACCCGCTCAGTGAAGTGCACGTGTTCAGCTGTCAGTGGGTCCCAGCTGGGTTAGCTCAGGCCTCATCATCTTTCCTTGAGCACCGCTGTCATGTCCTTGTTGTCAGATCCCCTCCAATCTCTCTCTTACACTGACTACCAGAGGCTCTTTCTAAAATGCCACAATCCTGACTGTGTCCTGCCCCTATTCAAACTCCTCAGTACCTCCCCCAGAGGATTACGACCAATGCCTTGAAGATACTCTAAGAAGCTTTACAGGCTGGTCCCCATCCACCTCTCCAGAAGTCTCTCTAGCTCTTCCCTCACAGGCCTGTGGAATTCCCTGGCATGACACGCTTGTTCCTGCCTCTGCAATGCCCTTCCTGAACTTTTTTTTTTTTTTGCCTTGTATAAACTCCTGTTCAGACCTCAAGACTCAGCCCTGATGTCCCTCCCCAGGCTAAGTAAAGTCCCTTCTTCTCTCTGCTCCCCCTGCTCCTCTCCCCGTCATAGGACATGTCACTCTGTGTCATAATTTACGTGTTTGTCTCCAGCGCCAGAAGAAGAGTCCCTCAGGTTCTCATTGTCTTAATCCTCCCTGCCCCCCGTGGTGAGTGTTCAGCACACATTTGTGAAGACGTGATCCAATGGGGTTAGGGGAGTGGGGGGGGGTGCCTGGCCTCAGGGATCAGATGGACTCCAGGAGAGCCTTGGCTCTACCATGGCCCAGCTCTGTGGCCTTGGACAAAGGTGCCTCTTTTTGAGCCCAGTGTCCCCATCTACGAAGTGGGGACAACGATGCCCCCTCAGCGTTGCTGCAAGATCACACAGGATGTAGCTCGTGTCAAGCGGTTGGTGGCTTTCTGGAAGTCTAGGATTCCGAGTCAGGGACCCCAACTTTTTTGCAGGGGGCTTTCTTCTGCGACCTGGTGCTCATCTACCTCATCAAAAAGAGCCACTTTTACCGCAACAAGAAGTACGAGGATGTGAGGTCAGTTATTCGTCCTCTCCAGCAGCTGAGGGCAGCCCTGTGGAGCCCCTGGGTCAGCCTCCCCCTTCCTGACTTAGAGTCTTTACCCTGGTTTGATGTGGGCGTTTGGAGAGTAGAGGCAGGGCTGAGCCCCGGGAGCTCCCGTGGGAGGGCAGGGGAAGGTGGAACGTTCTGAGCATATGCTCTGTAGGACTGGATTGCGCCTCAGAGCCGCTGGCAGAAGAAAACGCCACCACAGGCCATGGGCGGGAGACCCGGTTTCTAGGCCCGGCTCTGCCACTGTCTCCCTAGGTGACTTTGGACAAGTCCCAGGCCTATTTGGGCCTCAGTTTCTGTCTCTGTGAAACAGGAGAGTTAGTTTACATATGGTGCCTTCCAGCACTTATGTTTTAGGATTCTTAGACTTGGTGGTCCTGTGGCCTAAGATTGAGGGAAGCTGGAGTGGGAAGGGAAGGAAGAAAGGGATTTTTTTCCACCATGGGGGCCTATTTCCAGGCTCTATCGGGCTGTGGGTTTGGTAGGGAGTGTGTGTGTTCAGAGCGGCAGAACACAGCGTGAGTGGGCAATCCTGATGTCTGTGGGCGGACAGGGAGGGGGAAGGGGCTCTGGCCCAGCCGTTGGGGGAGGCTTTCTGGAGGGGCTGGGATCAGAATGAATTGCAGATGGTGGGCTCGGAACAGGCACCTGGCACTCCCTCAGCCCCACCACAGCCTGGGACAGCGGGTGGAGGGTCAGCCTGCGTCACTGGTCTGGACTGAACCGCAGCCCTGGTTCTTAGGCCGAGCCCTGAGCCCTGAGCCCTGATCGTGGTCGCAGACTGAGCCCTGACGGCCCTGCCGGCCCACTGAGCTGCCGGAGGAGGAGGGCGCCCCCTGCAGGGCGAGTGGCTCTCAGGGCCGGCCCCGCCAGTCCCGGGGGAGGCGCCGGGCTCCGCAGGCCAGGGTTAACGGTCGTGTCCTGCCCAGGGACCTAGAGTTCCGTCCCGGGTCGGCGGAGTCCTCGCGGCAGGGCGGGGCCCCGGAGGCTGAGGACGCGGTGGGGCCGGGGCTGTCGGAGCTGCCCGAGGCGCAGGACGGAGGCTGCGGCCCGAAGGAGAACGGCTGCGTATGCCGGCAGCTCCTCGAGCCCTCCAGGTGAGGGGCTGCCAGGTGAGGGCCTGCCCAGCAGAGGGCCGAGAACGACCCCGCAGAGATGGCCCCACCGGCGCTGTGCTCCCTGCTCTTGGGGTGGCCTGGCCACAAGGGCGGCCAGGACCCAGGACTCCATCCAAGCTGGACTCCGGGGGGAGGGGGTGTGGGGGGTGCCTTAGCCCCTCCCTGGCCCCCATTAGCTCCTCAGTACCCCTAAGTAACGGCAAACCAGTCTGCTTGCTGTGCTATCCCGGCGTTTGACAATAACCGGACTCTCTTTTACTCAGGCTTACTCTCTGCCCGGCACTGCGCTGAGCTCTGTATATATTAACTCATTTCAGCAACTTACTGAGGTGGACACTAATATTCCTTATTCTACTAATGAGGAAACTGAGGCACAGAAAGGTTAAGTAACTTGCTCAAGTCACACAGCTAATAGATGGCAGAGCTGGGATTTGAACCCAGGTGGTGTGTCTCGGGAATCCAGTGCTTCTCCATCAGGTTATTCTGCCTTCTCAAGTCTCCCATCCCCCACCCACATCAGATGACTTCCCTAAGCCCCTCTTCCGTGTGGAAATTCTGGAGCTGCTCTGGCTCAGGAGGGTGGTGGCTGTGCTGACAGGTGGCCTACAGGCTGCCTTTCCCTGGGGTGCTGCCCAGAAGCCCTGGGCAGCCTGGCCGTTTCTGCAGAGATGACAGCCTGGGGCTAGGAGGGAGCCCTGGGCTGAGGCAGGCCACCTCTCAGGCCTGCTCTGCTTCTGCCTCGCTGTGTGCCCTTGAACAGGTGCCTGGCTCTTTCTGGGCATTTCCCCCTCCCCCCTTTTTCCACTGGGGGCTGGACACAGGGACATCTCGTGCTCAGTCAGGCTAGGGTTCTGTGTGTCTCCTCTTGTTAACCACGTCCCAGGAGTTCACTGGACTGGGGTGGACTGTCCTCCGGCCCCCAGCTTTCATTCCTTGCTGACTGGGGATTGGCAGCCTCTGGCAGGGAGCTGGGCCTAGGCAGGGAAGGAGTGAGAAATGGACTGGAATGGAGGAAAGGTGAAGAATGGCGAGGAGAGAGGAAAGAAAGACGAGAGGCTGGGGGCTGCAGTGGTGGGGGCAAGGAAGCAGTGGAGGCTGGGGATCTGCTAGCAGGGGTAGGCCAGGCGCCCAGCAGCTCCCCCATGCTCCCTGAGCTGTCACTTCCTGAGCTCCTCAGCCTGCAAGAGGGAAGAATGGCCTCCCTGCTGGTCTTGGCACAGCCTTGCCTGTCGCTGTGGGAGGCTCAGGGTGCCAATGTGGTGGCTGCTGCTGCTCATTGCTGGGGCAGCTCCAGAGGCCTCGGCCTGAGCATCTTCATGTGTCTGGGCTGTGGCCAGGGACCCTGAGACTGCCCCTCTCTGTGAATGTTCTGACTGCCTGCAGTGCTGCCAGCGGGAGGCTGCTGCGGGTGACTATGCCTTTAGGGAGGCGTCCCTGTCCCCCGTGTTCCCAACCGTCCTCTGTGCCTCTGCCCACCCATCCACAGGTCTGGCCCCCTGGGCAATGGAAAGGTGAACATGGAGCAGCTGCAGAACCTGCAGACAGTGGAGGCATAGCCAGAGGTATTGGCAGAGCGCAGATTTGGTGAAGACCTTGGGGGCAGAACCGCCTGCAGCTCTGAACTGGGAAGAGTCGTCTTTGCGTCTGCATGGGACAGGGGCTTCCAGGCACAGTCATCTCCTGCACTTTGGGATCTTGCTACAAGCTTTTTGCTGTTGCGTGTGGGGAGGGGAGCCTCCCAGTGGCCAGAGTGGCTCAGATGGAGAAAAGGAGGCCCTGGAGAGGGAAGGGAGGCCGGCCAGGGGCCTAGAGTGTTTTCATTTTTTCTGAGAACCTAGTTGGACATTCATGCATTCTTACATGCAGTAAACATTTTTTGCTGTGTGCTGGGCCCAATCCAAGAGATGCTTAAGTGAGACGCTGACCTGGCCTTCAGGGAGGGGAGCACATTGTAATTCTCTCCAGAGCCAGCAGACGTCACTGCCAGGCTCAGCCACTCCGGCCTTCCTCCAGCCTCTAGCTGAGACTTTCACGAATCCCTCTAGAGAATGAGGGCTCCTCAGAGGAAGACCTTGGCCAACATCCAAGGGGATGTTTGCCTTTGCCCCCAGGGGTCAAATTTAAAGGTGGCCAAGGAGGCAACCAGGAAAGGACTGGAGGGATGAGGCAGCCTCTGAGGGCTTGTAGGTAAGGTGGGGAAGGGGAGGCAGGGAGGCCTCTGCTCGTCTGACCACCCAGCCTTGGGAAGCTCTGGGCATAGTGTTGTGTCCAGATGGGAGATCATCTGCCTGTGTAGTTTGGCTCTTGCAGTTCTGTGGGGCTGGGTGTCCCTGCCCAGCTTCCCTCTCTCTCTCCTCAAAGGCTGGGTCTGAAGGGCTAATGAGAATGGATGGCACTCACTCAGCAGGTGGAAGCAGTTGTTGTTAGGGGGGCCAAAACTGTTAGGGAGGCCCTCACTCCCTCACCCCTGCCCCTCCTTCCCCACCCCCACCCTGCAGAACTCTGCTGCTTCCCTCCCTTAGTGGCTGTAGAGCTTGCTACTCAAAGTGTGGTCTGTGGACCAGCAGCATGGGCATCACCTGGGAGCTTGATATAAATGCAGTCTCTGGCCCCGTCCTCATCCTCCTAAATCAGAACCTGCATTTCAGCAAGATTCCCAGGTCATCCGTGTGTATGTTCAAGTTTGAGAAGCCCTGGTTGAGAAGATCTGCAAAGCCTGGTTCTGAAGGAGGAAAAGGCCAGCTTTGGTGGTGGCGCCAATTTGTAGGTCAGACTTACACACATTCTACCTCGAGACCGAGGGGTCCCAGCCACCCCCCTCGCCACCTCCCACCCCTGGGAAAGTGGCATTATGCTTAATTTGTTTAAAGTATTTTCACTAGATAATACTTATACGATTCAAAAATTTAAAAGGTACAAGAGAATAGAGTGACAAGCTTCCCTCCCACCCCTGTTCCCCAAGGCACCTTACGTTACCAGTTCCAAGACGCTCCCTTGTTATGCTGAGAAGCCACTTGGTCATTCATGCCCTCACTCAGTAAATGAGCTTTTCCTGCTGCCTGTGACGTCAGACCTCGTCTCCTCTGACAGAAAGGGACTCAATAAAATACGCTTGAATACTGGGTTGGGGAGCTGGCCTGCTCACTTCTTCCTCTCCCAGAGTCTGAGGAGCCCGTGTATAAACCCAAGGGGAGAGACTAGAACTCATCACTCACTGGGTCTGAACTGCTTGGCAGCAAAGGCCCACAGTGCTGCCCCTCGCCCAGCAAGCCGCCATGCTGTTTGCGCAGCCGCCCACACACCCACACATGAGGGTGCATCCTCTGTGAAGGGCTCTCTCTGGGCATCCCTCGAGTCAGGGAAGCCTGGTTCCCCTCTGCGCACAGGGGAGCCGGTGAGCATCCTTCCACTGGGGCCTTTGGAGAGGGTCAGAAGGGGCCTGAAAGAGGAGCCTCTCGGGCGAGGCTCCGCCACTGGGGCAGAGGGGAGTGGTCCCCAGAACAGGAACCCTTCTAGAGCAAGCAGCTTCCTCACCTTGGGCTGCCTGGTAATCTGTCAACAAGCCCACCAGCTCTCTGAATGGAAAGATCTGGGTGATCCACTATGGTGTCTCACTTCCTCACTATTGCAGCAAACCCTTGGATTTGATAATCTAGCATGTTACTTTTATGTTTGGGAGGAAGTAAAAAGGGCAGGGGTCATGGCTGCTTAGAATTTGGGCTGGTTTCTTTTACCCTGTTTTTGGAATTGCTTTGCAGCAGCCCTATAACCTGGAGACAGCTGTACTGTTTGTTTTATATTGGACTGAAAATGTCTTCCTATAGTATTCATTCAGTAAATATTTATTGAGTACCTGTTGTGTCAGGTGTGGGACTAAATGCTGGTGACACAGTGGCAAGCAACACAAACAGTCCCTGCCTGAGCACTTACAGTCTTTGTCCTTAGTGCCCTGGAGTTGATGCCATCTCCTAGCGACCCTGTGTTCAGCAGAGTGGAACCCTGCCCCGTCTTTCTGCGCCATCCTCTCACCTTCTGGCGCTCTATCAGACAATGCTCCGCTGCGATTCACAGGGTTTTCATGGCCAATTTTTTCGGAAGTGGGTGGCCAGGTCTTTCTTCCTAGTTGGTCTTAGTCTGGAAGCCCTGCTTTTACCTGTCCACCAGGAGTGACCCTGCTGGTATCTGAAATACTGGTGAGTGCTGACTCTTAACCACCAGACCATCAGGGCTGGCTGCTTACAATCTAGGAGGGCTGAATCTTCATCAGTGGTCATGCATGTAATCAAAGACTGAATTGAGTTTTCAATGAGGAGTAGCCAGAGGTTTCCCCAAGGAAGTGACATATAAGCTGACATCTGCAAGATTAGTAGCAATCTAACTAGGTGACGGGGAAGCATTCTAGCTAAGGGAACCACACATGTAAAAGAAAGCCTTGATGTGAGCAGGAGCAACAGGGGAACTGGATGGAGACAGTGTGACTGGAGCTGGTTTTGTGAGGTTTTCTTTTCAACTTTCTTTAAGAGTTGCCCCATTAAGCCTTACTGCCATAAAGGACTTAACCTAATTGTTTCTTCAAATCCAGCAATGCTTTCCAGGTGGCCTCCCTACTGCATGTCAGGGGCCCCCATTACAGCTTCTGGATAGTGTTGTAGACTGCCAAAGTTTCCTTGCTTTTGCACAGCCCCCCACTTCCTCCCTCTTTTTTTTGGCATAATCTTGGTGCATGAATGGGAGGCTCAATAATCTTATAGAGACTAGCTCCTTTCAAACTTGGGAAAGCCCCTTTCTCTCGGGGTGCCCAATGCCTCATCAGGAAGATGAGCATGCCAGCCTCTCAACGGCTTCTGTCCATGCTGTCCAGGATCATGTGTGTGATCAGGCCCTGGCCTAAAGCCATCTATCTAGTATTTTCCTAATGACTGAGTTATTCCATGCCTTGGGAGTCCTCTGATGCCGGCCCATGCGCAGTTTGTAAACTGGGTGCTATCAATGTGATGTCACAGGACCAGCCATGAAGAAGCAAAGTGCCCTCTTCTCCTGATGCAGGGGTCATCAGGACTGACCAGTCACAGCTGCCTTTTTGCCCCTGCTGCCCCATCAGTTCTTCCTTCTCAGTGGCTGGCTGCCCCACTGGGGGACCAGTCATTAAGGAGGAACGTGACTTCCTCCAGGCGTATCTAAGCACCCCAGCTAAGGAGTGCAGTGCCCTGGAGTCACTAAATCAGCCCACTTGGAATGGCATCTTACGTGTCTGGAAAAGGGCTCCATTGGGTTCCAACCTGCCCCCTTCCACCCAAGTGATGCAACTTTCCTCGAATATACTCTCCAGCGGACCCATGAACGCTCTCTCCACAGGATACACCTTTCTTCCAGCTGCTTGTTTCCCCTTAGGCCAGTACACAGAATTAAAGGGAGAAGAGGGCAAACATTTTCTGGGACCTGTCCAATATATGTATTCTCTGACATTTTTATTTGGTTATAAAACAGTAAAAGGTGTCAACTTTAAATGTGTCCTGATTTTTTTCCCTTTTTGTTTTCATGGTCACCCCATGTTTTAGAGGAAAATGTAAGGAGAAAGTGAGACCAAAAGAGGCAGACACAGAAACAATTAGTGAGTGGTAGATTACATTCCTTATTATCTTGCAAAGAAATTCAAATAAAAGGAAACTCTTTAAGTGAGCAAACATTAAGACTAGGAAGGCACTGATAAAACTGGTACTTTTCATTCAATGAGTGTAATCTGATAAAACTCTGGAAAGCATTTGGAATCAAGTTTTTATCTTCTCCTCTAGGAGCTTATTAAATTCTCTCATAATGATATGGATGTGAAGACATTCATTGCAATATTTTTTATAATAGTGAATATTTCACAATATTTTTTATAATAGTGAATATTTCAAACAAACTTACTGCCCAACAATAGAGGAATGGTTAAGTACATCAGCTCCCTTATCCTCCACTCTACCCCCCCCCCCCCCCATAGGACCCACTCTGCTTCCTTCTTACTCTGCCATCAGGAATGAACCCTCCCTTCCCACTCAGAGAAGTCCCCTAGAGAGGACTGGGGGAGGTTGGGAGAGGGGGGTTTGTGCAACCCATGAATGTGAGCATCTTCAGTGGCGGTCAGAGAAAGGGTTCAGAGGAGGTCATTGGGAGAGGGGGGCAAAGTTGTGGCCTGAGCTGCTGCTTGGCTTCATGTGCAAGCATGTGGTCCAGAACCTAAAACGGGATTCAGGAGGCTTGGGTCACAGATCCGTTTCTGTTACTGGTCATGGGCCACCTACTGTCTGTAAAAGGAGACTTGGATTCAAGCCCTCAGATCCCCTTCTGATCTAAAACTGATTCTTTGCATGTGCTTTCTTGCAAATGCCCCCTTCTCCACACTTTAGTTGGCTGTTATTTAACCTCTGGGTCTCAGATGTAACGTTCTTTCCACCAAGAAGCCTTTCTTGACCCCCACCCCTCAACCTGGGCTGGGTTTGGGGCTCCTATGTACTCTCTTCATAGCACTTACCATCATTTAAATATCTGTGAAATTAGGTAATGCTAGTCTTCCCAGTTAGACTATAAATTCCACAAGCAACATGTTCATTACTGTAACTCTACTGCAATGTTTATTTCTCAATTAAATGTATGCATTTTATTCTAAGATAACCCTCCTGACAAGAGATCACAAATTAGCATTAACCAGAAGCATTTAACACTCTAGATAAGCCCAAAGTTTAGCTTAAACATCCAGTTTGTTTAATCTTCATTAGACAAATTCCAGAAAAGAGCTTGAATTTATTTTTTTAATGGAAACAAGAACTAGCTGTAACTAGGTGAAATAGAACTGAAATGACACCACTCATACCTGAAAGCAGTGGGAGGGAAGGCTGGGCTCTGAAAAGGTACACTCAGCCAAGACAGTAAGATCAATTAAGAGAACTGCATTTGAATCCTGGCTCTGCCTTTTCCTAGCTGTGCCTCCTATGGAAGAAGTAATTAACCTCTCTGAGCCTCAGGTTCATGAATGGGGGATACTAATCACATCTACTCCATAAGGATATTGCTAGAATTAAATGAGATAATGGGAGTAAAAGGTACAAGGCACAATGCCTGGCATATAGGGAACACTTAATACTATTAACTGTTCTTAGTCCTTAGAATGCTAACAATTAAGTTCTCTCCTTATTTAGGCCCTAGTGGACCCTCTCTGGACGGCCTTTGTGTAAATGCCAGGAAATTCCACAAGGCGAAGGCCCAGTCCCAGCTCTCCAGGAATCAAAACTAGGCGATTCTGCACCCATGGCAGACAGGGAGTATGCGTTAACGTAGGAAAAAACTTCACAAGGTGTCTGACGCTTCATTTAATCTGAAGAATGTTACAGGCTCTTCGTCTTCAGATATAAATTACTTATAACGTTACAGAACAAGCAGCGAATTCAACAATTTAAAAACTAAATGTACCCGGTGTTAATTTCTGGCAACAGTCCCCCTAATCTGGTTTTTTAAAAAAGTCGTCCCCGCTCCCCGCTTCAGTAGACGTGCACCATGCCATACAGGAAAGTCCAGAACAGGACGTAGGTGAAGAGGCCTCCGATGAGACCTCCCGTAAAGAGAGGTCTTCGTGACTTAAAATATTTGTTCCACCTTCTTCCCGCTTTGAGAATTAACAGCAGGGAGAGCAGGACGGAGGCGAGCAGGTAGAAGATGAAGCCGTAGAGGCCGGTGAGGCCGAGGATGCCGGCCGTGGCCCCCGACAACGCGGACACCGAGGTGCGGCAGTAATCCAGGACGGCCGCATTGCCCCGCACCGCTGCCTCGCTGATGAACGGCGGCCCCTCCCGCTTGGCCACCACAGCGGCCATCGCACCGCCGGGGCTCGGCCTCTGCCTTCTCGCGGAACGACGCGGAGCTGCGGAGGAAACCAAGTTACAGGCGGCGCCCGGCTCGGCGACTTCGGTCACGCCGCCCCTCCCCCTGGGGCTGCCGAGACCTCGCACTGCTCCTGGGTCTCGGACCTTCAAGAAACGCTGCGAAGGCTGAGGGTTCGGCCAGCCGGAAGGGCGGCGGCGCGTCTGCACTCCCCGCCCAGGCTCGCCCAGTTACCTGGAACACGGCGGAGGACACAGGCAGTTGACGCTCCCTCAGAAAGCCTGGGGTAGAGATTCCCGCGGCGCCATCTCGCGCTGGAGGCTGCTGGGAGGGGCCACGCCGCGCATGCGCTAAGACCTCCCGCCCACCCCGATGGCGCATGCGCCGCGGGAGCCCCAAGCACGCTCCACCCCACTCCCCGCCTTTCTACGCACGCGCCGGGACTTCGACAGCGGAACAGCGCTCCGGCCGACGACTGGCTGGGGATGTGCTAACTATTCATGAGGGGGCGGACCAAACCCGGCTGCCTTTGTTAACCAGAGAGGGCGCGGCCGCCGGGATTATCGCTGCGGGCTTCACCGAGCGCTGCTTGCTTCCGAGATTGGGGTCGAGATGTCCTACATCCCGGGCCAGCCGGTCACCGCCGTGGTGGTGAGTGCGCTCGCGCGGACTCCTCCTCGTCTTGGCTTGGCCCCACTTTGCAGAGCAGTAAACTGACACCCCAAACAGGTTGACAAAGCGTCGAACCCTGGGATCCTGCAACCCCGCGGCCAGGGCTTCGGTCCCCGCTCTGCCGGAGCGGTGCCGTGGTCCCCGCAGCCGTGCAACAGAGAAGGCTGGGACCCGAGAGTCTCTTGAGACTCGGATCGGGGCCAGAGCCCGCGCACTGCCGCCGCCGCACTGACTCCTTTCGGCGGCCAGGGCGGGGAGGACTGCGGAGAAGAGCCCCGGCTGTGAGGGTCCGGGAAAGCCCGGGCCTGTGTCTCCAGCTGGGCAGCCGCAGGGGGCGGGCGCCGGCCCCGACGTCCATGAGTCGCAGCCTCTGGAATGAGGAAGTGCTTCCTCCGCTCCAGCCGGCGCCGCCGCCCAGAGGGAGATTTAGGGGGTGGAGAAGGCCGGGGCCTGCGTAGCAGCTCCTCACCCCTCCTCCCTTCCAGCCTTGCTTCCTCGGACCCACCGCCGCTCGGTCCAGAGTGAAGGCTCTTACACTAGGCTGGATCCTGCTTGAAGTTTCTCTGGATCCCCAGCCCTTGGAGCAAAGTCCAAGTCCCCTGCCTGGCTCCCCCCTTGGCTTGTTTTGGGTGCCAAGTGCCATTAGAATAGGCAAAGGGAGGGAAGGTCGCCCGAACATTAGACCCAGACACCAGTGCCACACTGGATGGCGCCTGGACGCCAACGTCATGGCGGAGGTGGGGAAACTGAGTCCCAGAGAGCTGTGGTCATGCCCAACCATAAACGAAGCCCTCAGGAAGGACCCAGACCTCTGAGAAGAAATGCCTGCTGGGCATGCAATGGGTCAGGTGGAAGTCCCAGCCCTGGGGCCATGGGACTGTCTGCACTATCTCAGATGGGTGTGCTGGCACACTCCTGCAGTCAGGCGGTGGCATGAAGCCACTGATTAAGGTGGCATATGAGGGTGAGCTCAGAGCACCAGCTCAGGCCTGGGTGGGAGGAAACGCTGCTGACTGCTGTCCTAAGCTTCATCCTGGCTGTGCCAGCCTAGCTTTTCCAGATCTCTAGCTGTCCCAGAGAGAAGGGGTTAGGTTTGTTCATTAGCTAGAAAAAGGGGTGCATCTGAGGGGCAGTAACCTGCCTGACCTCACCCAGCAAGTCAGTGACAGGGCCTCCTGTCCTAGCCCGAGGGCCTGTATTCTTTTTGACCTTGAGGGTGGGGCAAAGGTGTATGTTGGAGGAGGTGGAGGAGGCCTGGAGGAGCTTGCACTTGGCATGAGGACCGAGGTCCACTGGGCCTCAGGGGTCCTGCTTTCTGCTCCTCCTCTCATGTCATGGCTGGTCCCTGGGCCTTCCTCAAAGCGATAGGACCATGACCTCCCAATTCTTCTAACACTAGGAACATGTCTGAACATGGTGGGTGGGGTCTGGCCTCTCCCTCTAGTGTTTTAGATGGGGGATGAGGGGTGGGGAGGCTTCATACCTAGTCCCTGCCCTCTCCCATGTAGTTAACATTTTGATAATGTTAAAACCATTTTGGCCTCTCTGAACTCTGGCTCTACGTGTCCGTCTGCCTTCTGGGCACCTGCCTGGACGGCTCCTTCCCCTCTAGGGTCCCCATCTGAGGGATGGCTGTGTTCAGCCAGGCCAGGTGGCTGGGTGCTCCCCTTGACTCCTCTCTGCCACGAGCAGTCTCCAAGTCTGTTGACCTCACCTTCTAAGTAGTTCATGTCCCCTGGCCTCCACATCCCACTTCTGTGAGACATCTGTTCCCTACTGACTGCCTGAGTGGTCATTCTAGCATCAGACCTGACCATGACCAGCCTTACTCCCCAACTCCTGAAAACTTCAGTGGGCAGCCCAGAATCAAGGTCAGGTGGCCAAACTGCTGGTCACCCCCTCAGGGCCTGGTGCCAATGTTCTCTCTCCTTTGTGAAGCCCTTCAGGTCCAGATCAAGTCACCTTTGGCTTTGTTCTTTTCTTCTTCCTGTTAAACCTCTCAACTTTTGGGGTGGGGTGATCTGGTCTGGCTCACAGCATCTGGTGACTAGAGGGTGCCTGCTGAGGGCTTTGAAAGGAACCTGGCACAGCTGAGGACCACAGCCCCTGAGTATGGCAGGAGAGCCCTAGGACCCGCCTCCGCCTCCTACACTGCCCAAGAGCAGGGCCTGTGGCTTAGGGAGATCCCCCCTCCCTCAGGGCCAGTCTCGTGGGCTTGCACTCCACAGCCTTCCTGATGGGGCCCCAGCCTCATACTTTCAACCTTAGCTCACCTCCCAGTTCTGGTCCTACACTGTACACTCCGGTCTCACAGACATGTATGTACAGCACCTTCAAGCCTCTCTTGGCCAACACAGCCCTTCCTCTCCTTTCTGTACAAGTTTGATCTTCTCCACTTTTCCGGAGCATCTCCTATCTTGCCCTTGACAGGGCTGGCTCAGCAATCTGAGCTGCCTCGCCAGGGTGCTTGCACTTTTTTTCAGGGCCTGATCCCTCCTGCCCTGTGTGGTCCCTCCCCTAGTACAGCAGCCACAGCACCCTGGCTCTTGGGCCAGAGGGGCTTAGAGCATGTGTTGACTAAGGCTGTTGCCTGAGACTAACAGAGGAAGGGGGAGAGGTTGGGACAGAGGGCCGCGTGGGTTGATATGGCTGAGTTCTGAGTCTCCACCCCCCAGTCTCCCAGGCTGGTGACCAGCTGGATTCCTGCAAAGGGCCCTAGGCCTCACCCCCTTGACATGGCTTAGAGCTGGCCAAGTGGCCTGAGGCTGCTGCTGGGGACACAGACCAGATTCACTCTCCACACACCCACTTACCCCCAACTCGTTTATCTCTTTGCCAGCAAAGAGTTGAAATTCACAAGCTGCGTCAAGGTGAGAACTTAATCCTGGGCTTCAGCATTGGAGGTGGAATTGACCAGGATCCCTCCCAGAATCCTTTCTCGGAAGACAAGACGGATAAGGTAAGGGGGACCAGGGTCCTGGGACCTCTCCGTGGGACACAGAGGTCTGAGATGGGGGGGTCTCTGCTTCCTGGGCCTTTCTGGAAGAAACAGATCTTATCTCTCTCAAACAGTCCTCTCTCAGGTCCGTGAATGATCTCGTGGGAATAAGGAGGGGTGAGAGTGGGGAGTGGGCTCCCAGCCCTATGCAGGCCTACTCAGACAGAGCCCAGGAGGCTGCCAGCAGCAGGGGCTGGAGCA
Organism: Ceratotherium simum simum; assembly: GCF_057802395.1. Taxonomy (NCBI): domain Eukaryota; kingdom Metazoa; phylum Chordata; class Mammalia; order Perissodactyla; family Rhinocerotidae; genus Ceratotherium; species Ceratotherium simum. The sequence continues at coordinate 14,195,425 of NC_141915.1, forward strand.
TTCGCGGGCAACCGTGCTTTCCCCTTGGCTGTCTTGGCACAGCCTGTGCTGGGGAGGCTCAGTGCAGGGACAGACGGATGCGTGGGAGTATGCCACGCTGGGCTTTGCTCTCTGAATAAGGGGCTGGTCCAGTGACCCCAGGACTTGACCTAGCCTCTCTCTTTCCAGGGTATTTACGTCACACGGGTATCCGAAGGAGGCCCTGCTGAAATTGCTGGGCTGCAGATAGGAGATAAGATCATGCAGGTAACAGATGTCCCAGAGGAGGAAACAAGGCTTGGGCGAGAGGGTCTGAAGCCCTGGGCGGGGTAGGGGGGCTGCTGAGACTCACCAAAGCTGTTTTGGAGCTCATGCTGGTGTTGCCCCCAGAGGAAGCTGGCTCTCTCCTCTGTATGCCTTGTCTGTGGTGCTTGGTGTCCCCCAGCCTGGGGACATCAGCTTGGGGGTCTGCTGGCTGACCCAGGCCCCCCAAAGCCCATCCTCTTCTAGATCCCAGAAAGTGGGGAGCTGAGGGGGCCTCTGTTTTCTCCTTGGGCCAGGTGAACGGCTGGGACATGACCATGGTCACGCACGACCAGGCGCGGAAGCGGCTCACCAAGCGCTCGGAGGAGGTGGTACGCCTGCTGGTGACGCGGCAGTCGCTGCAGAAGGCAGTGCAGCAGTCTATGCTGTCCTAGCAGCCCGCTGGGCCCTGACGCTCGCCTGCGCCTCTCTGGACAGTGACCCACTTCCACGCTCTGCCTGCCCCTTGTCCTGGCTTCTGCTGAGTGCTGGGCCCAGCTCAGAGGGCAGGAGCTGGTCCCACAGACCTATCCCTGGGACCTGACCCAGCCTTCCTACCCCTCTCCTACCACTGGCCTGAGGCTCTGGGACCAGCTCTCTCCCTTGGACATTGCTGATTGGAAATGGGCCTGGAGCTGAGTCACAGTCAGTCTAGTGACCACAGGCCCAGCCCCCAGAACCTGCTGCCTGGCCTCAGCAGTGCCCAGGCGAGCAGGGGCCCCACTTCCTGAGAGCTGCCACAAAGCTGGAAAATGCCAGGTGGGGTGGCCTTTCCCACACTTTGCCCTGGCTGCAGGGCTTGGCCCTGCCCCGTGTCTCAGCTCTGCAGTGCCTGTGCCTGTGTACTTCCCTGCACTGCCCCGCGGGGACTTGACACCCTGCCAGAGGCACTGCAGAGGTTCGCCCGGATGGAAGCCAGGCAGGCTCACAATTCACTGGCTCGCACCCCCATTCCCCCGAGGGGTGCTCGCCTCCCCAGGGTTCATTTGCTTACAGGATTTAGATGAGGTTCGAGGCCGACATTTCAGGGCAGTTCTCAGGATTGCCATTTTCCTCTATGCCTGTGGGTTTAACTTTTATATTTTTTTAATCACAACTTTGATACAAAGCGTTTTTATCTTACTATTTGGATATCCCAATTCTACTTCTGAATTTAGCTCACTAATTCACATCTGGGAACGACTCTTAGCAAGTGAACAAGCCTTACTTTGGTTACTGTGGAAAACGGGCAGTGTGAGGCTGCCCCACACCCGACATCTTGTGCCCAATAAACAGTGCTGGAATCCACAAGGGGTCTCTGCTGAGGCACGGGGTTGGCATACGTGGGGGTGGACTGCGGAGAGAGCTTTCCTTGTAAGGCTGGCTGACCTTGCCCCCACTGCTCTGGGACCAGCCCAGCTATTCCCAGACCCACCTGATGCTGTGCTTGGCCAGGGCCACACCCGTGGGAACGTGTGGGAGCACCTTCACCAGAACTGGGGCAGGGAGCCCCCAACTTCCCTAGTGTAACCCTGTCTCAGCTCTCACCTGGGGGGGCCTCATGGACCAAGGGGTTCATGGGAAAAACACCCACCCCCTAAGACTCTTAACAGCCCTCCGTTTATCACAGCCAGGGATGCAACCCCTGATGTTTCCAGGGGTTGTGATTTGACGAGGATGAACTGGAGAGCTCTGGGGCCTCTGCCTGGCCCAGCGCTGGCCACACTACCAGCTCTGGGAATTGTTGCCACTCATGGACCCACCTAGCACTGCCAAGTCAGGGTTTTCCAATTTTCAAATCAGATATTTGAAATCTCCCATTTTTAAAGTGTGGCACCTAGTGGCACACACTGGGTGGCCCCCCAAAAACAGGTGTGTGCACTTGGTCAGGCTGCAATCTCTGCTTTATGGACACAAGATCCTAAATTGTTGATATTTGTTATAACTGGATAAAGGAAGAATCTGGAAAATGAGACACCCCCACTCCCAGTGGTGGCTGCCCTTGGTAATGCAGAGACAGGGTACCTGTGGGACCTACCTGGCCCTGAGCGGGCAGGCGTCTTGCACTACCCAAGAGGGCTCCGCTGATGAAGTGCCGGGTCAGCACGCTGCCACGGTAGGATCAGTGAACTTCAGGACCCTATGCGTTTCCTTACACGGAGTGAGTAAGGCCGTCTCCCTAAGCCCCCAGGACTTGGTTCTGAAGCCAACACAACTGCCTCCGGCATCTGGCAGATGCTCAGAGTGGGCGAAAAGGAAGCAAATCAGGTTTTAATTAAGAATACATGCCCCTCACATTCGTCTCATAGTAAAAAAAAGTCAGAGTGGATTGACAGACTCAAGGCATGAACAAGGCACGTCCTGGGACCCTCCCCTCCTGCCACAGGAAGGACAGCTGCTTGGGGTGGGAGGAAAGAGGGTTTGGGATCAGGGTTGGGCCCATGAGGATTGTGTGAGGTTGTCTCAAGTCCTTCTCTAACTCTTGAACAGCCAAAAACTTGGCGAGCCTCAGGTGGGGGTCTGGGGAAGGAGGGGAGCTCCTCTCACCATCTGGCAGGTCCACCAGGCCTCTAAGGCATGGACTGGTGTGCACATGTCCCGCACTCCAGACGCAGGGTGAGGAGCAGTTGGAGGGGCTCACATGGGGCCCCTGACTCCGGGAAAGTGAAAGTGGGCAAAAGGCAGAAGAAATTAAGCCCCTTTCTTCCAAAACTTCCCTCCAAAAAATCTAAATGGGTTAGTGTGATAAAGATCCAGAGGGTGTTGGACATGAGCCCAGTTCAGAACCCATCTGTTGGGCACCTCAACGCTCAGAAACAGTTTCTAGGCCCTGGCCTGGGCCGCCTGTGATTGCAGGTATGGAAGCTGAGTTATGTAGAATGAGTGTCAGGAAGGTGAGTGCTCAGAGAATGTGACCTTCAGAGAAGGAACCTCGAGACCTAACCCCTCAGTCCTAGCCCCTCTACCACCAGTACCAGCACCAACACCTGAGTCCACTGCCCACAGCACCTGGCTGCTTGGTCTCTGGGAACACAGCAGTGGCAGCAAAGTGCCCTTGGCTCTCCCAGCTGCAAGGTCAGTCTCTCAAGCTCCTCCCAGAGATGCTGGTTGCTTGGGGCACAGCCTTCGGCTCCAAGCTCAGCGCGCAATCCTGCCTGGGACGTGCTGTGCGTGCTGCCTGAAGCCTTAAAGAAAATAGAGATGGCGGCATCAAGATGCAGGAGGGCCAGATGCGTGGCCAGTAAGGCCTGGGAGGGGCTCAGACCTCTGGGGAGTCTGGGAGAGGCCGCCAGCGGTCTAGCTTTTAATCTCAGAGCAGAGTCAGGTGTTTGTCCCAGAGGGAGGCTCCTCCCCAGCCCGCGAGAGTCTTGGAGGGAGAGTCCTGGGCGAAGGCAGGCTGGTTCCTGCTTAAGGCGTTTGGCCCTGAGGAAGAGAGCGCTTCTCCACTGTCGGCACACTGAGCCAGCCCTGCACTCCAGACCGCTTCTCCAGCCTTTCTGGTAGGCTACAGGGCCCAGGCCGCTTACACTGGGTCCCTGGGTGCTAGTTCAGCTGGTCATACCCTGGTTTCTTTCTGTACAAGCAGAAGTGCTGGACGAAGAAGACAATATCGAAGAAGATGGAGAAGATGCCGAGTCCAAACTTGGTTGGGTCTCCAAAGATCAGGGTCCACTGGTCTGTTGACAGCCAGAGGGGACAGAATCCAGCTTTAGGTTGGCAGCTCCTGAAGCAGCTGAGCACGTGGGGCTGTGGGGAGTGAGGGGTCCTCATCTGCCCAGGAAACCACAAACCCTCCAGCTGCGAGTCACCTTGGGGGCTGGGATCGGCTTGGATTCCCAGGCTGCAGGGCTGGAGGGGCGGGGGGAGGTCTCCCAGGAGGCCTGGCCCCACCCCGAGCCTCCAGCCCACCAGGTGGCTGACTCACCGTTGTTGTAGGACTGGAGGAACATCTGGAGGAGGCTGAAGCTGCCCCCAGTGAAGTCCAGAAGCACGTTGCCAATGCTCCAGCCCTCTGTGCTTTTGTAGTAGAAGTTCATGTAGGCCTGGGCCAGACGCACAGACAGACAGATGGAGGGTGGTGAGGGGGCTGAGTGGCTGCCTCATGCACCCTGTGACTTCCACTCCAAACAAGAGCGGCTCTAATTCCTCCTACTCATGTGCTCAGGCCTCAGCTCCAAGGAACACAGTGACCTTTGGGTTCTGAGGGAGGACCGGTTTGGGTGGGTCTCATTTGCAGGCACAGCAAACAGCCTTCCTCCTCCCATCCCTGCACCTCACAACTCCAAGGAGGGAGGGCGAGAGGCTGCTTCTCCACCTCCTTCATCCCTCCCTGTTCTGGGACAAAGCCCTATCCTGGTTTTCCAGCAACTCTGATTTTTCTTCTCACCTCCAATGAAGATTCTCCCCAAACTCAGCCTGGACTTCACACTGTGCTTATGAACACAGGCTGGGAGCTCGACTGCCTGGTTTGAAATCCCAGCTCCACCACTGGGGCTGTTACCTCGGGAGAGTTACTTGAGTTCTCCTAGCCTGTTTCCCCATCTGTAGAGTGGACTTAACTCCTACCTCAGTCCTGGCTGGGCTCTGGGGCCTCTGTCTCAGGCTTCCCAGGTCTCGTGAGCAGGTCCACCTGGACATCCCCGCTCTCCCTGCTGCCAGTGCCCCACATCCTTCCTCCAAAACCAGCACCCTCTGGGCTTCTCTGACTGGTGCGACCTCCCTTCCTACCACCGGGAGGGACAGCTGGGCCTCTGTAGTGGTCTTCTCCCAGTCCACCACCAGTCAGTCCCCTTCTTCGTCCTCTCCTACCCTCTTCATACTTGCTGCCCCCTCTCTAGTCTTGGAGAATTCCCAACATCTCCAGGTGGGGCTCCTGCCTCCCGGGTTTCCCAGCCCGAAGCCTTCCCACACTCAGAGACCGAGACGCCCCTTCCCTCAGGCCCTGCCCCCGCTTCCTAGCCTCAGCACTGCTTAGCCAGCAAGGTCTCTTCACTGTGCCCCACGCTCTCCCACCTGTGCCTTTGTGCAGGCTGCCCCCAGCTGGGAACACCCCCTCCTCCCGGGTCCACAGAGTTAAGTCCTGTCATCCGTAAGGGTTGGCTCTGTTTCTGCACCCTCCAGGAGACCGGCCCTAACTGGCCAAATGCTCTCCTTCCTGAGCCCACAGAACACAAGGTTCCATATGCTGGGGAAGCTGAAAAGGAGGCTTCTCCACTGGGAGTGGGGTGAGTTAAACGAGGCCCTAGATTCACAAGTGGAGTCTGCAGTTGGTACCTATTTCAGACCTGAGCCTGTCCTGGGCCCTTCTGGCTAAGGGGGAAGATGTGTTCAATTGGTAAGTGCCTGGTCTGAGTAGGACTGTCTGACTACTCGAGGGAGGGCGCTGAAGGCCCACAAGGCAGACCCTGGATGGGACCTCCGAGGAAAACATCTCTGGATGGGAGGTGGAGGTCACAGTGGTGGGCCCCCTCCTCCCACCTAATCTTTTGGGAGTATTCTGCTCGTCAGAGAAGTTGGTTGTGGTAATGGGGGCAGAACTGAAGTCATTAGGAAAGCTGGGACAGAGGGACAGGGAGGGACCTGCACAACCCCACTCTCAGAGCCGAGTGTGAGCTCAGGGAATCTCCGCTGTGCTTCTCGCCTCACGGAAGAGCAGGCGGTGGTGATGGCCGGCTCTCTGGGCGGCCCCGCTCCTGCCGGGCTCGTGGCTTCCACTGTAGCTTTCCATCCACGTCCTCACCCTGGCCAGAAGCTGCCCCCGGAGCAGGGCCCGGCTCTGCATCTCACCCCTCTCACACTAACGACCACGTGGGAAGTATGGAAGGCAGTGGAGGTACCTGTGGAAAATACTTGACCAGTGTCACTGCAAGCTTGATGTAGGAGAAGCAGAAGAGAAACTGCAACCAGGTGGTTGCCCCGACTGCGGCCATAATCATGGTGACGAGGGCAAAGAGCCACGAGAGCACGAGGAAGCCGATGGCAGGCCAGGACACACGCTGGTTGCCTCGCTGAGGATGAGACGGAGAGGGGAAGTGGGGGGAGGTCGAGATGGGGGGAAGAGAGCCCAGCACCCCCAGCACCAACCACGCCCTTGTCACTATCAGGGTCTCTAGTTGAGACCTTCTTGGACTTTCCAGAGCCCACCAGGAGTGAAGGATGCTGGGACATAGCCCCCAACATGCTGAATGCCCAGCACCTCATCCCAGCCAAGGCTCGTTCCACGACCCAGACGGAGCCGGATCATCTCTGCAATCTGTCCCCACTCCTACCTACCCCCGGGCACAGCCCCAAAGCAGGCCACCTTCATCCAGGCTTTACAGCAAAGGATAAGAAAACCTAGAAGGTTCGTGAAGGTGCGGGCCAACCAGCCCCCGCTGGCCTTGCACATGTGAAGGGAACTCTGAGGGAAGTGGTGCACCCACCGGGGAGAGAAAGGAAACGTGCCCACTAGCGATGCCCTGCAATACTAAAGGCCTAATGGTGCCCTTCCCTGTTGAGACCCCCAAAGGGCCTCCTGTAACAGGCCAAGTCCTGCTCCTCAGCCTGGCCCTCCAGAGCCCTCAGGACACTCATGGGCCTGCTCCCCGCACTGGCACCCTGAACTCTGGCCACACTCATCAGCTCATGGTTCCTCTCACTGCCGCTCAGCCTTCCCAGTTCTGTCCCCCCAGCTGCGGGTACCGCACTCTGGCCCTCTTCCCCATCGCCACAGGAACTTCACATAACCTATGGGCCGCAACTAAGCTCCATTTCCTTGATGCCCTCCCTGTCGCCCCCATCCCCCCCACCCCCTTCCCTCTGGCTGGGTCAGGACCTCCACAAGCTGCCTGTGCTCTCCCCTCCCGCTCAGCTCTCAGCCTGCTGGGGCACCACTGCCATCCTCTGTGTCCCTCACCCCAGACTTGGGGGGCTCGAGGGCTTGAGCTCACAGGGTGTTCCCTGTGCCCAGCACGGAGCCTGGCCTATTATGTGGGCCCCAGTAAGCAGGTGCTGAGCGAACGAACACATTTCCTCTCTGAGGGTTTTGGTGTCTCCTATAAAACAGTGGGTAAGGGAGGTGGGGGTAGGGGTGGGTGTTGGCCCGGGCAGCCTGAGGTGGGGTGAGTGCCAGGCTCATCTCTCACCTCGTACAGGAAGCACTGCACTAAGACAACCAGGGTGAGGGCGACCGCGTGCAGGCTGAAGAAGGCGTCGTTAGTGTCCACGGGGTTCACTCCATTTGGATATTTGAGGAAAAACTGCTCCTGTTTGGGGGGTAGGGAGAAGTGGGGAGTGAGGGGTGGCCAGGCCACTGAACAGCTTGGGCTGGGCTGTGGTGGGCGGGCAGTGCCATACCTTGAAGTATGGCACCCAGAGGAGGCCGATATTGAACACGCTGTAGGCCACAAAGCCTGTCAGGTTTAGGGACACGAAGTCAAAGCTCAGACCAACGACACTGTGGGGCAGGGAGACGGAGAGACAAAGCAGGGCAGGGGGTGAGACTGGAGGCCACTGGGGGCATGGGAGGGGACAGAGCTCTCAGAACACAAGAAGGATGACCCGGGTCCCCCAAGGAGAGCCCTGTCCTCAGATCCCTCTCCATACCACAATCGATGCCGCCCAGTCCCTCCCTCTTGGGAATGAGTTTCCTCCCTCCTTTCCTCCTGAGATGTCTCCTGCCTCCTCAAGTCTTGGCTCCAGAGGGAAGTCTGGAGGCCTCCTGCAGAGAGGAAGCATCTCCCTCTCTGGCTCCCAGCTCAGCAGCCCCCTAAGAGGTCTACGTGGCTAGGGTGGCTTGCTGCACGAAGAATCTGGGATCTGCAACCCCAGACCCACTTTGTCTTTAAGATCAAGGTGGGATGGCTTAGTCTCCAAGGCTGAAGGATCCAGCTCCGCACTGTGGCATGACTTGAAACTATTCCCTCCAGGGCTGGACAGACCATAGGCAGAGCAGATTTGGGTGGACTCCCCCCACCCAGCCCACTCTCTGCTTCACTGAGAAGGCCCATTTTGTTGCTTTCACAGGGAGGGGCTGACTTGGGCAAGAGACCAAATGCCTTGCACTGCAAGTCCCACCATAGGCTCTCAGAGCTTTCACATCAGACAACTTTCTAGAAAGAACAGGAGGAGAGAAGAGCAGAAGGGGAAAGCATGAACCCATGCTGCCCACCGCCTCACTGGAATGCCTGTCTTACGGGCCCCAAGAGAACTCACACAGAAAGCTCAGTGGGTACCTTTTCCGCCTCCAGTTCGTGATCACCTGAGGGTAGAAGGAGACGGACCAGGCCACGAAGTAGATCCAGCCAATCACCTGGTTTATGATGCTAACGACGTTACTATGGATCACCAAGAAGCGTACCCTTGGGCTAGAAAGAATTTGGCGACCAGGCTGAGCTGAGGCTGGGCTGCTTCTTTTTTTTTTTTTTAAATTTTTTATTTATTTTTTTCCCCCAAAGCCCCAGTAGATAGTTGTGTGTCATAGTTGCACATCCTTCTAGATGCTGTATGTGGGACGCGGCCTCAGCATGGCCAGAGAAGCGGTGCGTCGGTGCGCGCCCGGGATCGGAACCCGGGCCGCCAGCAGAGGAGCGCACGCACCTAACCACCAAGCCACGGGGCCGGCCCAAGGCTGGGCTTCTGAAAGAAACCTCCATGTGCCCACCACTGCCTCCCTTCTCATCATCTGAGGCCCCGCTTACCCGGTCTGGTTGGAATGATTTCCATGAAGAAAAACGGTAACTTGTCCAACATTTTGAGACTTCACTTGAAAAGAGGAATTTGTCACTCCGGGAGGCACCACAACCTGTTAGGAAAACTGAGTTTGATCCAGTGCCACGCAGTTATTGAGACCTTGCTGAGTGTCCAGCTCCAGGCTGTGCACTGGGGAATGGAGGGACAGATCATACAAGGTCCCTGCCTTCCGGGAGCTTCCTAACAAAAGGGAGAACCGTTGGGCCAACCAGCCAACTGGAACCCCCCTACACCTGTGTGTTAGATTCTCTGAGCAGAACGATGGCCTTGCCCTCAGGCCCTCCCCTGGCTTATCTCTGAGGGCGGGTGGGATGGCTCTCTTCCTCTCACTAGCCATGCAATCTGTGCATCAAGTCAGGCTTCAGAGAGCTGAGTGCCACAACCTGCTGTTGGAACCAACGGCTTTTCTCACCCTGCAGCAGGCCTCATTCCCTGGGGCAGGATAAGTTGTGAGAAATGGCCCTGTCTAATGAGGTGTGGTGTTCACCATGGGATGAGACGAGACTCCCTTCCCACACAGGGCCTTTCAGGTAGACACTCTTTATCTGATCGTGCTTCAACACTGTTTGCTTGCTGGGGGCTCAGAGCCCACCTGCAGCCCCTTTCCACAGCCACACAGGGCCTCAAAACGTGCCTCTTGGTTATCAACTTCATCCCCACCTTCATCTTGTCGGTTTTTTTAAAAAACCCGTTTACTCTCTATATTACTGCCTCTCCTATTGATGTTATCTAGTTTATTGGTAATTGGCTCAGATCCTTGGTAAGGGGGAAGCAGGGAATATATTAACAGATAAATGCATGCGGGCTATGAATAGTTACAGCTATGATACCAGACAGCCTCTGGCACTGGCTTTTGGAAATAATGTTCAACCAAGGGAATCTCAGAACAGTGCTTCACAAACTTTCACGTGGGCCCAAATCATCCGGGGATCTTGCTCAAATGCAGACTCTGAATCAGTAGATCTGGGATGGGGCCCAAGATTCTGCATTTCTTAAAGGTTTTCAAGCAATGACAATGCTGCTGGTCCATGAACGCCCTTTGAGTAGCAAAGTCTTAGAAAACCATCTTAAGAATTTCTTCTACATTCTCAGAACAATTTTTGCCTCAGATTTCTTACCGTCACCTCCCTAATTCCATCTACATGGCATAAAATGCTCATCCTCAAAGAGACCAACAAAGCCAAAATCACAGATTTCTAGAATGATGGGACAGGTGCAGCCCACAGTATAAAAACAAGATGGCCTATTTCCACAAGCACTTCATTAAAATGTGTTTTGTTATCCAGCAGTTCCCCACCCATCAGTTAAGATTCATTACTTACTTCATCGGGAAATTCAAGGATAGTAATATTTTTTGAACGAAATGTGATCTCAAAAGTGATCGCCAAGGTTGTATTTAACGGATGCCTGTGGAGGACAAGAGTCTGATTACTGCTGGAAGTAGGACCCTGGGATTGCAACCAACCCTCTGGATTTCACATTGGGCCTGTAATTTCTCAAGCAATTTGGGTTAGGAAGTGCTATGTGCTCGGCCCTGAGGGGTGGAGAGGGGGGTCCCTGCTCTTTAGAGAGTTTTCTATCTTTATCAGGAGACAAGACGTTCCATCGTCCCATGGGGGCTGGGTGAGAACATGAGAAGGTGGGAAACTAGCCGTGAATGCCAAAGGAGCGTCCAGAGGCCAACAGGACCACAGCATCTGCTCTGGTGAGAAAGGCTTCTGAGAGGTCAGGTGCGAGCAGGGAGCAGCCCATAGAGGCCTCGAGTCTGCGCTTGGAGGCTTAGCGTTAATTTGGAAGGGAGCGGAAAGCCACTAAGGACTCAGGAGAAGGGAGAGTTGTTGTGAGGGGATGACGTGTCAGATATACAAGGTGTCACTGTGCAGAGGTGGCAGAGGCTGGGAATGGAATGCGGGTCTGTTAGGGAGCCTTGGTATCAAACTTTGGTTTGAGATCAGATTTCCCAAGAGAGGTGAGGAAAAGGGAGAAGGTTAAAGAGAAAAGGACAGGGTTCCGATCTTTATCTTGGGGAATCCTCGTGGCTGGGAGGCAAGAGTAGGACAAGCAGTGAAGGATACAGAAGAAGAGGCAGGCTCCCTGGCACAGCCTGGATGAGGTTGGTGCCTACATGCCTGAACCAGCAGAGGTCAGCAAGAAAGACTCTCAGACAAGGCCCTGCACGAGTGTCGTGTGAACGGGATCCAGCTGGCTCAGTCACTTCTGCTTTTGGACAGGATCTCAGAAGTGCTGACCAGCGGCTCAGCTCCTTGCCCTCTGACCTCCAGGGCTCTCCTCAAATATTTAGAGCCTTGGAAAGGACCACTTTGAAGTCTGGCATCAACCGCTGGTCACTCAAGGACTTTTCTTAGCTGAGGAACAGGCTCACATCTCTGGGGAGAAGCCCCTTCCTCCTCCTCCCACCAGAAACAAGGATTCAGCGGTTGTGGGGAGAGACTTTGGGACCTCAGTCTGCAGCCCAGGGCTAGTGTGGTCTTAAAGTGAAGAGGCAAGAGCATCACATTTGAAACATGAACAGATGGAGCCAGAGGTCGCCCTGACCCAGCCACAGGGTTAATGCTGGGCTGAGGACAGAGCTGGGCCTGGAACTTACTGAAGGGCAATGCTGACGTTGGCTGAGCTTCCATTTTCCAGCTTCACGGTGGGAGGAACAGTGAGGCTGACTGTCGACTCTGGAAGGACCCAAATCAACGACATGAGTCATTAGGTCAGAGAACTCTGAGAACCCTTGGGGGCCAGGCCCACGAGGAGAAACTGGGACGGGGGCCCCTGGCATCCGAACTCATGAGCTCTGACTCATGACAACCGCCATCTTCTAGATGAAGACACAGGGATTTTGAAAGGCCAAGTGATGGGCCTGGAAACCCAAGCCCTCCTTATGCTCTTCCCCTCCTGCTGGCAGAGACAGACAGAGCGAGACACAGGCCCGAGCAGCAGACGCTGTAGCTTCCCCCTCCTCCCCCTGACAGGCTCTGAGGGTCTGTGGCTGAGTTACCCAGAGATAGTTTTAGAACCACACAGCCCATATATTGTCACAAAGGAATTCAAGCCACCATCTGGGATTGGAAAACGTGGACTTGACCCATCCCGTCAGCTGGAAATCACACAGGTCTCCTCAGTTCAGGGAGCTAAAGTGGCCCTGCAGAACTGGTCCAGCCCTGCCCGTACCCTCAGAGACACACGGGGCCCAGCTAACCTGTCTCTAAAGAACTGCTTTTGGGCTCCGGTACTCACTCAGCTCAACCCATTCCCTGATTCCCCTCCTGAGGCTGACTCTGCTGGGGGCTGGGGCTCTCTGGGGGACAATGCACACTATTTCACTATCAGGGATTTCTTTTTAGCATTAAAGTGCTAATTCAGGATGAGGTAGACAAACAGGCCTCCGGGGTGAGGGAGGAAGCAGGTCTGGGGGGCCAAATACCCCAGAGCAGAGTTGGCCTCTCTGTGACCTCTTCCTGTGTCCTCTGGGCAACCTGCCCCCCTTCCCAGGTGTACTCAAAGCCCCTGCCCACCTCACCTCCCTTACCTCAAGGCCTTCAGGGTTATACACAGCCCAAGGTGTGATGGTGACTCCAGACTGGGACAGGAGGGGGCCCACCAGGGGAAAGCAGGCACTCAATCTGATGAAGATGGTCCTGGGGAGGGTAGGGGCTGCAGGCAGGGCCAGGTCTCCCTCTTCCCCGGCCCCTCAAAGGCAGATGAAGAACTGAAATTTTAGACGCTCGCATTGGAAGGGAACTTGCAAGTCCTCTAATTCAACCTGCAGTGCCTGAGTCCCCTCTTCAATCCTCCTGCCTGGAGATCCCCAAGGAATAGTAACCTCATCTCCTCCAAGGGAATTGGCCAGCCTGGAACTTGTACTCCTGGGCCTGGCTCTGCTACCTGGGGCCTCTCAGAGCCTATCGGAGGCCTTCTGCATGCTAGCCCTGCATGTGAGTGCACATGCAGGCTCGGTCCCCTGTGTCTGCAAGTCTCCAAGCTGACTCCCACAGTTTGAAGTCTCCAATAGTCCTGTCCTGTGTTGTGTCCATCTGCGTCCCACCCCCCACCCTCCGTAGGATGGTTTCTCCCTTATGTGTAGCCTCAGGGCACAGCTGGGAGGTAGGAGGACTTAAGGTCCCTACTATTACTTTCTACCTAGAGCTGAGGACCACACCGGATAAGCAAGACACTGACAAGCTGGTGCCCAGGACAGCGATACCAAAAGCGATACCAGGCTGCCACCCACACCTCTGGGTCCCTAGGGCTCTGCTGGGACTGTGGCCAGGGTGAGTGGGAGATCCACATGGCCTTTGCTCTCCCACAGACTTTGCATTTTAAAAGAGGAGGCTGTGAACTCGCAAAGAACCAGATCAGGCAATGTTTACATGCCCCTCACTCAGTGCCACCGCAGATGGCAGGGCTCAGCAGCTGAGAGACCAGGCTCTGAAGTCACACAGTTCCATCCTGGCTCTGTCACTTTCTAGTGAAATGGGGGCCAACCTGCTTTAACTATACTCAGTTGTTTGCAAAAGTAGTTAGATAATGCCTTACCAAAACCCACAGTATAGATAACATCTCTGAGGCTTTATGGTAACAGGTGGAGTGCTTGCGTTTTTCAGGAACTGAAAGTTGACGTCTTGTCCAGTTGAGGCCGGTTGAGACCACCAATCCATCAACTAGGCCTGCGCAAATGCTCGACAAGTGACCTTTTTGACGTCAAGGAGCTAAAAACTCCACCCTCAGATCATGGTAACGCTGTCATTTTGTGACCATGCATCCTATGAAGAGGCATGAAGCTTGACTACGCTTGTGCCAATCATCAATTACCTCACCTCTCCTCATCTTCAATCATCTACCTCCACATTTCAGACCACCTTGCCCCTTACCCCATAAATACCCGAGTCCCCATTTTCGGGGAGGCCCGATCTGAGATCAATTCTCCCGCCTCCTCACTTGGCCGCCTTGTGAGTAAATCCTTTCTTTTTGCAAACTCGTCGTCTCAGTGACTGGCATGATCATGTGGCTGACAAAACAAACCTGGTTTGATAACACTAGCTGTGTGACCACAGGTAAGGTACTTAACCTCTCCGAGCCTCTGCTTCCTCACTGTAAAATGGGGAGAATAGGACTACCTATCTCACAGGGGCCTGTGAAGATAAAGTGTGGCAATGTATGTGACACACTTTCCATAGGATCTAAGTGCAAAATAATTGCTGATGACTATTCTCATCATCACATAAGCACTGCAGGACATTTTTTAGCCCAAGATGGGAGAGTTAGGAAGCTGGCATCATATCCTGGGAAAGCACATTTTAAAGTCTGCCCCCAGGCAAGAGACCTTGGATAAGACATCAGAATTACCTAATGAAGTCTTAATGAGACTGCCCCAAGTTTCCCTTAAGGAGAGTTTTTTTTTTTGAGGAAGATTAGCCCTGAGCTAACATCTGTTGCCAATCCTCCTCCTTTTTTTTTTTTTTTTTTTTTTGTGAGCAAGATCAGCCCTGAGCTAATATCTGATGCCAATCCTCCTCTTTTTGCTGAGGAAGACTGGCCCTGGGCTAACATCCGTGCCCATCTTCCTCTAGTTCACATGGGATGCTGCCACAGCATGGCTTGATAAGCAGTGTGTAGGTCTGTGCCCGGGATCCGAACCTGCAAACCCCAGGCTGCTGAAGTGGAGTGCGTGAATTTAACTGCTATGCCACTGGGCTGGCCCCTGAGAGTCTCTTTTTTTAAACTACTACAGTCATGAGTTGCTTAGCCATGGGGACACATTCTGAGAAATGCATCGTTAGGTGACTTTGTCATTGTGCAAACATTACAGAGTGTACTTACACAAACCTACATGGTACAGCCTACTACACACCTTGGCCATATGGCACTAATCTCAGGGGACCACCGTCGTATCTGCGGTCCGTTGTTGACCCACATGTCGTTATGCGGCACATGACTATACTTACTGGCACCTCCCCGACTGTGCTCCCCACCCCACGCCAGCCACTCTGCTACACTGTTAACTCCCATTCTCGAATTCTTACAACTGTGAGAGGTGGGCATGATTCCTATTCCAGACATAAGGAAACCGAGAACCCCAAGAGGGAAAGTGTCCTGCCCACACGGCTCAGAAATGGTGGAGGCAGGATTCAAACACAGGCCTGTCTGGTCCAAAGCCCAGGTTCTTGCCATGAGGTCGCAGTACCTCAAGATTCCACCCAAAGAAGTCAGAGACAAAAAACTCCAAAGGCCAATCATCTCATCTACAGTCTTTGACAATCGTTTCCAAAGAAAAGAGAAGACAGGCAGGCAGAATGGGGTCAGAAACCCGACTCCAGTGCCTTGATATGATGGTACTTTCCACTATTCTTTTATAATGACATTTAAGAAAGCAGGCAAAGTGATAAAATCGAGCAGCGCTCCTATACAGGTCCTATCTTTGTTACTTTCTAGCTCTGTGACTTCGGGGAAGACGTCTATCCTCTTTGGGCCTAAGTTTCCCCTCTGTATAATTGACGTGGTGGTGGTGGATTTGCGCTTCTTTCCTAGGCCGATGCATTAGCATTACTAATGGGGCTTTGTTTAAAGCCTGCCAATGTGCGTGTGCGTACACACACACTTGGCCTTAGTCCCAGAGAATGTGATCCAGCAGGTCTGGAGTGGGGCTCCGGCATCTGCACTGAGAAACACCGGGCTTCATGGTCCGAGGACCTTTCCTGGAAATTGCTTATCCACAAGGTGTGACTGCAAAAGAACATGACTGATGGTTTAACAAACCTGGAGGAACTTATCAGATAATCACTGTTTTCTCAGAGATTCAAGAGGCAGATGACTGTAAGGGTGCAGTCACCGTGCGTGGCTCTCGGGGAGCTTACGCAGGATTTGTACTGTTTGTATAAGGTTCATTTAAAACCTTTAGTAAGGGATTTTAAGATGTATTTGTTTTTTGACAACTGCCAAGTTGACGATCAAAGTAATGGGCCTGGTGTCCTAGGAGTTCTAAATACAGCTTTTCGTGGAAGGAATTTCAGCAATATTTTCGGCAGTGGGAGAACTGATGGAATGACGCAGGCTCTAAGGTCAAGCCTGACAATGATGCACAAACCCTGACGTGTTTCTCGACAGGTGGCCTGTGTCTGTGAGACTCCTAGGGCTGCTTGGGCTGCTGCGCCCTGTTCCTTAATTCTTCTCTAAGGGGAGGGTTTTCTCATCTTACAAGGGGAGGCCGGGCAGACTCGTCAGGTGTCTGTGCCTGGCAGAACCAGGCACAACAAGGTGGCCACCTCAGTTGCTTATGCAGCATCTCCCAGGCGCCATGACTCCCTCTGTGACGTGCACAGGGCAGGGACACAAGCCCTTCTTTACAGATATTATCCCAGATTGCCGGAGCGCCACAGTTTGACTTTGGTGATACAGAAAAGGTAACAGGGACCCTAAGGCAGAAGGCCAATTATTTTGTGGAACCATCTGGCTCCTTGTAAAACTCTTGGATCCCAGACATGGGTCTGCTCCACCACCCCAGCAGCCACTTGACCCAGGGGAGGCAGGCACACGCAGCGCGGACAGTCCTAAACCCTGGGCTACAAACAGGTCAGGCTCCTTACTCTACAGCACTGTTTCCCTCTTTACAAAGTTGATGACCATTTCTAAACTTACCACATGTCCCTATGAGCTTCAGGGGAAAAAGGACACAAATAATCAGCCAACGCCTTATCATGTTCCTCCGTTTCACAGAACTAGGAAGAAAAACAAAGAGCAAGCAAAGTTCAGGTTCAAGTTGGATCAGCTCAGCAACAAGTGGACAATACTCCACCTGGAACCACGGCAGGGACAGTTCATAAAGGACTTTCACTTCCACCTGTGACCTCACGGGCTGTGCATCACCAGCTCAGAGAAGGGGACCCCAGGAGGACTTATCTGTCTTTGATATGTGGGGAAACGGGCTCAGAGAGGCTAAGTGGGTTATGTAAGGTCCCACTCTGCGGAAGTGGATAAACACTGCATTTTCCCCTCTTCAACTGCTTCTTGCAACCTAGTTAACAGAAAGAAAGAATGCAGTTTTATTGGCTGGGGGTTCTTTTTTTCAAAAAGTTATTAAAACTGTGGCCAGATATTTGACCTTGTGAACCTATAAACCTTAATGAAATTAATTTCATTCCTTGTCCTGGCATAAGAGGCTAGGGCTAATGTCACCAATTGACTCTTGGTTAAGACTTTTTCATTTGACAATATCACCTTTCCAGGATTGGCAGGGATCACTCACAATGGGGACCCAGTGAGGGACAAGCCCCAGATCAGCCCTGGAGCAGCTTAGTGGTTAAGTGAGGGAGGGGGGCTGCTGCATACTCATACCCCCAAAGCATGGCAGGTGAAGCACAAGTCAAGATGGGGCAAGTCAATGTGGCTATCGGTAATGTTGTCTCTACATGCTGCCTCAGCATGCAGTGCCCAGGTCCTCCCACGCCTGACAGGCTCTGGGGATTCCTGCGAACTGTGGGAGAGCTAGGAGAGGTCTGTGTGGAAACATCCCTGCTTCCATTCTGGTTTCAGTTTCCCCAAAATACCTCAAGGAGCCTCCAGCCTTCCCCCTCCTCAAAGAAGTCTCCCTGACTGTTCCAGCCTGCCTGACCTGAGCCTGTGCCGTCTCTAGGGGCCTCTCTGCCTGCTCCAGCTCCTCGGATCCATTAGGTCTTATCTCAGGAGCTTTCCCATCTGCTGGCACCAATCTCCTCACTCTGTGGCCTCCTCTGGGGGCCTTGCCCGTGGCGCTGCATCCCCGTGCTCTCTGCCCTCCACATTCTGTACCCGGCCCTGCAGGGAACTGCTCTCCCGTGTATGTGGAATGACTTCAGACCTCCCCTTTACTCTTGCTGCTCTCTGCTCCTCACACCTGTCTGTGTCCTCGAGTTTAAGATTCAGTTTGCTCCTCAGGGTAGAGCTGGGGTTTTCCCAGGGAAATAAGATGCAGAATCAGACCTAACTGGCTCCTCTCTCATGCCGCAGGAGCAGAATGTGGACAAGGGAACTCAAACACTTGGTCATCAAGTCTCCCAGCCCCAAAGTCCCCCAAACACCTTGGAGGGAAAACGTCAGGACAGACAGAAAGATATTGAGAGGTAAGTCGATTAAAATGTTAGAAAAAGATCAGATTAATAATTATACACTAAAACTAGTGTCTTGTGAAAGCTACAAGATAGAAATGGAGAATTTCATGACAGTGGGCTCAGTCTGGCATGCTCTTCTTCCTACGTAAGTTCTATTTTCCAGGCCTCACTAAGATGCCACCTGCTTCAAGAAGCCTCCCACTCCCAATCCCTCCCAGGAGCAACCTGGGGTCAGGGGTGTCCTGCGGCAACTTCTCTGTCAGGTATCTGAGTTAATCCTGTCAACTCTTCCACAACCTGGTACTCTCTGGGTCTCCTTCCCTTGCAGAAGTAATGCCCATAGTGGCAAGGTATGTGTGTCCCAGAGACAGACTGCACGGATTTAAACCTGGTTAAGCCGGGTGGCACAGCGGTTAAGTGCGCGCGCTCCACTTCAGCGGCCCAGGGTTCGCAGGTTCGGATCCTGGGTGCACACCGATGCACCGCTTGTCAAGCCATGCTGTGGTGGCGTCCCATATAAACTAGAGGAAGATGGGCACGGATGTTAGCCCAGGGCCAATCTTCCTCAGCAAAAAAAGAGGAGGATTGGCATTGGATGTTAGCTCAGGGCTAGTCTTCCTCACACAAAAAAAACACACACACAAAAAACACCTGGTTATTACTTGTGTGACTGTGGGGTGCTACTCAACCTCCTCAAGCTTCAATTTCCTAATGTGAAAACAGGGACAATGAGAACTACATCATAGGACTTGGACGGTATGTGGCCCTCCAAAGGGCCACAAAAAATTACAATTTCATGGTGGTGTTGGGGGATTGATAAGGAAAAAAGGTTGAGAAACAATGATGTAAAGTGATTACTATTGCTGCCTAGGGCACCGTGCAAGCTCTCACAAAGCACCGTTTCTCCTCAACATTGTTGAAAAAGGCGGGGCCCAGCTGTTCTCCCTTCCTTCTGCCTGAAAGCTCCGGAAGGCAGTGCGGGTCTCGTCCTGCCCACTCCCCCGGAGCCCAGCCCGGCACACAGCACGCCAACAGGAGTTCCTGGAATGGTCCTCTCAGGGTCTCCCCTCTCCAAAGCAACCTGCTAACTGCGCGACTCAGGTTCAGGCGGCAACTAAGCAGAAAGCGGAGAAGGGCTCGGACCTGCGCTGGGGTAGTGCCACCCACACGACCTCGGCAGCCCGGTGTCCCCTGCCTCTCCGCTCACCACCACCCGGGCCCTTCAATCTGGGGGCTGCCCGATGTCGCCGGCTGGTACTGGCGGCAGGGGATGGAACCCCGGCGCCTGAGGGCGGCTGGACGCGCGGCAGGCTGCCCAAACGCCTTGCTGTGCCTGTCTCTGGGCCCCGGGGGTCCGCCTGGGAAATACAGCGGGGGTTGTCGGGGCCGCACCGGCTCTCACCTGAGATCCTCTCAGGCTCAGGAGACCAACACACGGGACTCAGCAGCCGCCTCGGACTGGACCACCTCCCCAGGCCGGCCCGACTTTGTGTGAGGGCGGGCCAGAAGTCACCTGACCCGGGCCACCCGACTCGCGGAGTGCAGATCTCGGTGCGATGCACTCTGGGAGCTGTAGTTTTCACGAGTCTTAGCCGGACAATTGGGCAGGGTTGCGGCGGAGCGGAGGGGCGCAGGCGCCTTGGCAGGGATGGGGGCTAGGGAGTGAGGGGGGATTAAGCCACTTTTAGGGACACAGGGACCCTCGGAGTCCCCAGCGCCTGTCAGCAGACGCTCCACCGCTTCGGCGAGCGAGGCTGAGACTGCGCTCACTGTCCCGGAACCCCCGCCCTACGGGGCGGGGCCCGCTAGGTCCCGCCTTCCTCTGCCTCTCCGCCTATAGCCGGGCCCGGGGCGAGAGGTGCGCGGAGCTCCGCCTCCCTGGACCAATGGGAAGACGAGCTGCCGCCACGTTGAGTGTGGCTGCAGGAGCGGCAGGCGAGGCGGCGCCCTGCGCCTGGGTCCCGCGTGCAGTGTGCCGTAGCGGCTGCCTCCGCAGCGTGCCGGACCTACGCGGGGCCCTGCAGCCATGGCTGCACGGTCGGTCACTCTCGGCATCGACCTGGGCACCACGTCTGTGAAGGCGGCCCTGGTGGAGGCCGCGCCCGGCGATCCATCCGGGTTCGTGGTACTGGCGAGCTGTGCCCGGCCTGCGCGGGCGGAGGCGGCGGCCCAGAGCGCGGCGGCAGGGCCCCAGGTGAGGCAGCGCCCTGGAGCCGCGCCGCCTCCAGGGGCCTCTTGACGATCCTCTTGCTCCTCAGAGGAGGCCTCCCTGATACCCCCCTTCCTCAAAGAAGTCCCTCTGACTGCTCCAGCCTGCTTGACCTCTGCCTGCCAAGTGCAGCAGCCCCTGATCCGTTAGGCCTCGTCCCACGCGCTTTCCCACCTGCTGGCGCCGATTTCCCCACTCTCTCGCCTCTGGAGGCCGTGCGCGTGGCGCTGTATCCCCGTGCTCTCTGCCCTCCACTTTCTGTACCCGCACCTGCGTGAAATTGCTCTCCTTGTGTATGTGGAGTGACCTCTTGCCGCTCTCTGCTCCTCACACCTGCTGGTGACCTCAGGTTTAGGATTCACTTGTTCCCCAGGGCAGAGTCTGGGTTTTGCTCTGGAAATAAGATGCAGAGCAGGGCTAACCCGCTCTTCTCGTGCCCCTCTCTCATGCCACGGGAGCGGCATGTGGACAGAGGAACTCAAACGCTTGGTCGGCAAGAGTCTCCCAGCCCGAAGTCCCCCAGACACCTCGGAAGAAAGACGTCAGGACAGATAGAAAGACATTGAGAGATAAGTCGATTAAAATGTTGGAAAGAGATCAGATTGATAATTATACACTATAGCTAGTGTCTTGTGAAATCTACAAGATAGAAAGGGAGAATTTCACCGCAATGGGCTCTGTTGTGAGATGTGGGTTCAGAAAGGATGTCAATCTTCAAAGCTGGCTTCCATTAATTCCCCGAAAAAGGTAGCTCTATGTTCAGTTAATTGACAATAGAAATTAATATCAAAGAACTTTCTGTGTAACCTCACGATTTTTTTCTGGGTCTCAGCTTGTTCTTCTCCAAGTTGAAATACGTGGCCTCTGTGGCCCCTTCCAGCCACAAACCTTGATTTTCTAAGCCAATCCCCACTCCCAAGAGCTTTGTTTTTCACAAGCTCTTGCTGCATGTCTGGACTCAGTCCTTTAGGGTTCAGAGTCCGTCTTGCTCAGAAGCATTTCAGAGCATAAAGATTTCAGGAGCAATTTGCATTTTCATAGAGGCTTTCAAAGTGAGTTTGGTTGGGGCGTAAGGGCATTGTAGAATTTTTATTTCACTTCATGGACTATGAAGTGGAGGCAGAGTCAGCTCTGACGCTGTGGGGGTGAGCAGCAGAGCCGGATTGCAGGGAGTGGGTTTAGTGCCTTTTTCTCTTGAAATAGGGCCACTTCTTGAAAACTCCTTTCCTCTCTTACCCTAGCATTTAGCAGGCTCTTCTGGGTTTACAGGCACACCCAGTTCGTGACACCTGCCTAATGAGGGGTTTAGGGGAGACTAGTAATAGCCCCCTTTGCATCCTCCACATGTGTGTTGTGCTCTGGGACAAACAGCATTGCTGTAATTTCATCTATAGCAGGATTTCTCAACCCTGGCACTGTTGATATTTTGGGTGGGATGATTCTTTGTTGTAGGGGGCTGTCCTGTGCGTTGTAGGATGTTTCATTGCATGCCTGGCCTCTGACCACCATATGCCATAGAACCCTCCTCCCCAGTTGCAACACCCAAAAATGTCTCCATAGTGCCAAATATCCCCTAGGGGACAAAAATCACCCCTGGGTTGAGCACCACTAATCTATAGAAATCCTTGTATCTATACTTCTCATTCTTTAGAAGTATTGTGTACACCATGGTCAAGCTTTGCAGCTATGTGGGAGTTCAGGCTTTTAGGTATTTGCAACTTTAAAACATCAGGATTTTTGAGGGAAGCTTTGTGACTCTTTCTGAGTTATTAATTCTTCCTCTCTGGGCCTCAGTTTCCTCATCTGCAAAAAGGGGCGTGGAGGAGGAGGGTTGAATGAATTTTGAAGTTCTTTTCTTGAATCTAAAGTTCTAGGATCTGATCTGGATGTAGACTAGTTGATATTCTGAACCAAGGATTGGGGGCAGCACCTTTCCTGTTACATTGTGGGTATATCCATTGTCTGTCCAAGAGCTACACCCCTGTCATACTCACCATTAAAACTTGAACTAACTGCTGAACAGACTGCCTTCTTGTCTCACTGCCATCGGCCTGTTTCCCTCCTGCACCATCCCCACCCACATAAGTCACCCACCCTGGGCCCATTTTAAACAGCACCTCCTTTGTCCTGGGTTGGTGCACCATCTGATGGCCATGTGGGAACTCAAAACCAGCACTATCCAATAGAAATGAGAGCCACAAATGTGAGCCACATCTGTGGTTTTCAATTTTCTAGTAACCATATTCAAAAAGGTAACAGGTGAAATTAATTTTAATTGCATATTTTATTTAACCTAATGTATCCAACATATTATCATTTCTATATGTAATAATTAATGCAAAATTATTAATGAGATAGTGTGCATTCTTTTTTTTCATGCTACATGTGAAGTCTGGTTTGTATTTTACACTCCCAACACATCTCAATTCAGACTAGCCATACGTGGCTAATGCCTGCCATATTGGACAGTGCAGGTCTAAACATATGTCTCTTCCCTGCTCCCCCCTTCCCTCCTCAGGGGATCACGCACAGCCACGCGCCTCCTCTTTGCTGCTCTTTCACTGCCCAGTCAGTTCTGCTATATATAGTCTCTCCTACATAGAGAGTCTTGTTAGGATCTGAGACTGCCTCCTGGCGAGATTCTCACATATTGAGGTATATGGGGTAACTATTCTGATTCAAAACTGATGGAGCTTGAACTAAAGAAGCCTGACTGATGGCCTGTCAGACATACGTTGTGCATCTGCTTTAACCGTTAAAGTGAAGAATGCACTTTCTTAAGAAAAGAATGCATACTTTAGTCCCTTTCTGGACATTGCATGTTGACCTGTGAATTTGTAACTGAATACCTCTTTGAAACTTTGATGAATATATATCTTGGGCGTGTTTAACGTATGTTCTTTGTTCTAAAAAGGTTTAAGACTGTGCTGAAAACCACGTTCTCCGGAACAATTTCTTCCCTTGTGGAAACTGCCTTCCCGCGTTATGATCCTCACCCTGGCTCACGTAAAACTCACCTTATCCCTAGAATGGTTACTGGTTATTTTGCATGGACACCCCTCAGGAAAATGCTCTGTGCTCCCTCTTCACTCCTTCTTCCCCGTTCTACCCCCCTTCACCTTCCTTCTCTCTGCTCTTTCGTTCGTGCTTCTTAGGAGCCAAGAGCTGCCCCTGGCCACGGCCAACAGGCTGACCCAGGGCAAGTGAGGGTTTTGTTCTGAGGAGGGGAGGGCTGCGCTCCCTGCTGGAGGGAAGCAAGGGGCCTGAGGGCTCAGTCTTCAGATGCTTTTCCAAGACCCTAATCTTTTTTAGTTCCTCAAAGATCAGACATTTATTAAGAGCTGAGCCACATTTCTTGTCTTTTCTGAATTTTCCATGGATCCTTCTAGTTGTTAAATATAAGTTTATTTCATACCTTGAGGTGATTTTTGTGTGCCAGAAACATTTTACTTTGGTTGAAATAAAAATAAGTATTCAATTTATTAAATTCAGAACCCTAGTTCTTATTTAAGCTTTTAAATCAAGCTTATTCGATTTGTAAGTCTAACATTTTAAGAATGATTTTTGAGGGCCTTTGGATAATAATTAATTCCATTTTAGTTAAATACCTTAGACGTTTTAGACTGCAGTTATGCATTTAATATATTTTCTTTCTTAGGTACTGCAGTTGTCTGACCTAAATCTTTTCAGAATACTTAAATATGGGCCGGCCCCGTGGCTTGGCGGTTAAGTGCGCGCGCTCCGATGCTGGCGGCCCGGGTTCGGATCCCGGGCGCACACCCACGCACCGCTTCTCCGGCCATGCTGAGGCCGCGTCCCACATACAGCAACTAGAAGGATGTGCAGCTATGACATACAACTATCTAATGGGGCTTTGGGGGGAAAATAAATAAATAAATAAAATCTTTAAACAAGAATACTTAAATAATTCTTATAAACCTAATAAATTAAATGCATAACTTTATAAACCTTAAGTGCTCTTATATGTTTCAAATCCTTTTATAAATAAAATGAGATTTGAACTTATAATCACAAGTCTAGATCAGTTACTGAATTTCACATTTTAAATTGGAGTTACAAAGGTAACCTAGGCCGAATTCTCTTAAACATATAAATTTACTTAAAATACCAAATACCCAAAGATCCTTTAAGCACAGATATTAATCACATAATATCGTTCTTTTAAACACACATATATTTAATTCTTGATCTTTCCACTTTGAAATTTACTTATTCACCAAGAAAACAATTATGTCATCTGGGTTGCTTTCCCAAGTGTCTATTTTGTGATGACCTCCTCGGCTTATTGAGACTTCTCACTGATTACAGGCATCTGCTGGGATAGGGATAGGATCCTGGAGTCCTGTTTCTAGCCTCTAGCCGGGATTTCATAGTTTAAAAGAGGAAGTGGTCATGGAACCCAAATTTCTTTTTTTTTTCCTTTTTTTTTTCCTGTGAGGAAGATCAGCCCTGAGCTAACATCCGATGCCAATCCTCCTCTTTTTGCTGAGGAAGACTGGCCCTGAGCTAACATCCATGCCCATCTTCCTCTACTTTATATGGGATGCCACCACAGCAGGGCTTGACAAGCGGTGCGTCAGCGCGCGCCGGGGATCCGAACCTGTGAACTCTGGTCCGCCGAGACGGAGCGCGCGCCCTTAACTGCTGCGCCACTGGGCCGGCCCCAGAAACCCAGATTTCTTAGGTTTGGTCGCATCATTACCTACTTCTGAAGTTATATTAGTCTGTACCTCCTACCCATTTGGATGTACCGCTTGATTGGAGTTGGCGTTTGTTTAGCTCTAAGATATCTAAATGCATTTTCCCATCTGACTCTGAAGACTTTGAACTTCTCCAAATCCTACTTCTTTTCATGTTCTTGTTGCTTAGGAACACTTGACTGTCACCTATATTAATATGATATTTGATTACTTTCTGCTTATCTCTCAGGACTTTGTCTTTCAAGGTTATTTTGCCTAGAGACGTTATCAAGGAGGCAGGAAGTCAGAAGAAAAGGC
Organism: Ceratotherium simum simum; assembly: GCF_057802395.1. Classification (NCBI taxonomy): domain Eukaryota; kingdom Metazoa; phylum Chordata; class Mammalia; order Perissodactyla; family Rhinocerotidae; genus Ceratotherium; species Ceratotherium simum. The sequence goes on from NC_141915.1 coordinate 14,220,738, forward strand.
AAATCAGAAAAAGATGGTCCTGATTTTCTTGAATCTTTCCCACCTCTGGAAAATCTGTCTACACCGTCAGCCTGTCTCTCTCTGTGTAGCTTATACCACTGCCCAAGTAATCTTCTGAAAACACAGCTCTGATGATGCTACTTTCCCATTCAGAAAGCCCCAGGAGCTCCTATTACCTTTAGGAAGAGCCCACCGCACCCTGGGGCTGGAGGCCTACCAGTGGGGCCAGAAGAGGCCCTCACCCTGGGGCTTGAGGCCCACCAATGGGGCCCCAGCCTCTCCTCTTTTCCAGGCTCATTGCATACCACCCACTCACACAGCCCAGCCCACTGGTGCTGTGCCCAGGTATCCCCTGGGCTTCCTCCTTGCCTGCCTTCCCTAGGTGGGTTTTTGTTTCCAAGTCCAGGCCTGGCCCTCAGGGCACTCCGGAAAGGTTTGCCAGATGGATGGGCTAAGCCCACGTAGGAGCAAACGCTAGGGCTGGTCCTAAAGGGCTTCAGTGCATGAGGCCTTTCTCCACTGTGCCTCTCCTGCCAGGTTGCTCCCTGTTTTGTTCCATCCTTCTCCTAACCCAAAGCTCTATGTGCCTCGCCAAAGACCCTTACTTGTTTCTCCTTTCAATGTGGTCTTTCTTGTGTTTTCCTATCCTTCTTGCTGGACTGAAAGTTCCTGTAGGGCAGGGGCAGTGGTTTTCTCAGCTCAGACTCATCCACAGTGGAGGGCAGAGCCTGGGCCATTTGCTGAGCCTCATCTGCAGCAGCGCCTCACCTGTGAGGCAAGTAGAACCTTGCACCACCCCATTCCTACTCCCGGCCCTGCTGGAGGTGGTGGAGACCCCTCAGTCCCACTCTCAACCCTGAGGCCAGTCAGCAGGTCTTGGAAGTGCCCCGGTGGAATTAGCTGAGCAGCCATCACCCAGAAAGTCCCTTGAGGCCTCTGTCCTCCTCCCCTTCCCTGTCTGTGTTTCCCTTGCCCAACGTGTCCTGTTTGTTTCCAGGGGCAGGAGCAGGATGTGCGTAGAATCATCCAAGCCCTGAACGAGTGCCTTGCTGCCCTTCCCCGGGAGCAGCTCTGGAAAGTCTGTGGCATCGGAGTGTCAGGACAGATGCACGGAGTCATGTTTTGGAAAACAGGGCAAGGTATGCTGGGCTCCGGGGGTGATCGCATGCTGTGAACAGTCTCTATGCAACTAGAGAAGTACTGCTAAGGGCTCTCTGGGAAGGGTCAGGTTGTCCTGCAGTGGGAACGAAATGGCACATGTGGCCTCTCGTGTTTTGTGTACATCCTGTCTTGTACAAATATGTAATGAATGAGTGAACCGTCCACTCACACCTTACCCATGAAAAGGAGAGGGAAAAGAGTGCGTTCTCTCTGATTCTCTGGGATTCAGTGGAGTGAATTTTTCACAGCTTTCTCTTTGTGTCAGGGTCTCGGAGCATCAGTGCCGACAACCAAGAGATGAGTGTAGTTGCAGGACATGCCAAGACACAGAGGAAACTCTTGACTGTGGGCATAGTTCTTGTTGTTTAACATAATCACAGATGTTTGTGATTTTTAAATTCCAGGGCATGTCCTTTTTATGGGGTCAGTTGCTAAGTGCTGTTTAGTTGGTTGTCTTATATCAGAAGGTCTGCCACAGTGCCAAGGTGGCTGACCTGAGCTGTTTGGCCTCCAGGAGGAGAAGTAAGCCAGTTAAATAGCAGTGAGCACTTTACATGTGCCAGGTGCTGGGCTAAGGATGTTACCTGCATGATCTCATCCAATTTTCCCAACACCCCTATGACGTAGGTTACATTACTTCTCCCATTGTGCAGATGAGAAGTTGAGGTTCAGAGAGGTTAAAATAATATGCTCAGGGTCACATGGCAGCAAGTGGTCACACCAGCTTTTGAACTCAGGTCGGTCTGACTTCAGACACTGAGATTTTTTTTTTTGTTTTTTTGATGAGGAAGATTGGCCCTGAGCTAACATCTGTGCCCATCTTCCTCTATTTTTTTGTATGTGAGTCACCACCACAGGATGGCCTGATGAGCAGTGTGCAGGTCTGCACCCGGGATCTGAACACATGAACCCCAGAGTGCACGAACTTAACCACTAGGCTACCGGGCAGGCCCCTCAGACACTGAGCTTTTAAAGTCCTCTGGGAGGACCAGAGCTACAGGAGGACACGATAGCTCAGTGAAAGGAGGAACTTCCCAACAGAATGTCCAAGGAAGGGGTTGTGAGCTTCTGTTACAGCAAGCGTTAAAAAAATTTTTTTTAATTATAAAAATTCTATACAGACATAAAAGTAGGGGAGAATAGTATTATGAACTGGTACACACCCATCTCCCAGCTTCAGCAATGTCAGCGTTTTATTGCAGGTAGCATCTTAAGCAGAGGATGGATGGCTACTTTGGGGGGCTGTAGTTAAGGGGATTTAAACATTGGATTCACCCCTTTCTGCCTGGAGATTCAGTGATTCTGAGTCCCCGGGGCCAAGGGACTGGTGACAGGCCTCTCAGCAGTGTGACGGGTGCCCGGTGATGCACCCTGTGGTTGTTATTGGTTCTTTATATGTACCCACATTCGTCCTTGGTCTGCTGTACACTAGCAGATATTTTATCCAGGATGGGCCTGGTAACTGCAGAAGCCAGCACAGGCTCTCCCCCTCCCCTCCTCCCTCGCGTCCGCCTGTTGTCAGGCCAGCTGGGCCTGAAGGAGCCGCTTGGCTCCAAGTAGTAGCGGGAGCAGAAGGCCTGTTCGGGTGTTAGAGCTGACCTCTCAGAGGGAGTCTAGGTTGTAAAAGCTTTTTAAACTCCTTAGTTTTGCATTAAGGAGAATAAATGTCCTTTTAATACTAAAACCCTTCTCAAAGAGGACAGCAGAGATCTAATGATTGTGGTCTCATCACACGCCTTCCTTCCTGCCTGTCTCCCGGACTCTGCAACAACCACACAAACCATCACCCACAGTGTTGGAGAGAGCTGCTTAATATTTCATCGAGCCAGTCTGCATGCCTTCTTGTTTTGTTTTCTGTTTCTGGGAAGGACGAAAGCCACTCTTTGACCATGATGATACCTGCTTAGCAGAGTTGAGTGAAATCGTATTTGGGATCAAGTTGTTCTGCTTTTAATGGTGGCCTTAATTCAGTTGGTTTCAGTACCTACAATATACAAGGGTCTGTGCTAGGCCCCGGGGGAGACATAGAAATGAGCGGATGAAGCCCCCACTTTCCTGAGCACACTCCGTGCAGTCAACGCCGACGGGCACCAGTAACCGGAGCAGAGAGCTAAGTGCTTCCACTAGGGCACAGGCGAGCCAGTTGGAGGAGAGCAGAGGGAGTGACTAGTGTCTTCTGAGAGGACTGTGGTTACGCCTGTTTCCAAATTCCATTTTCAGGCTCAGTAATAGCAGGCGAGAAGTGGGGATCATAAAACCAAGAGAAAAGGCAAGCAGCAGACTGGGAGAAAATATTTGTTAGTGTAGTGTCGACCAAGGATGAATGTGGGGACATATAAAGAACTAATAACAAAGAAAGGACAAATGGCCCTGTGGAAAAATCGGCAAAGGATAGGGCAGGCCATTCCTAGATGAGGAATTACAAATGGCTAATAAGCATATGGAAAGATGCTCAATGTCATTAGTAATTAGGGAAGCACAGATGAAAAGAACAATGAGAAATCATTTCCTACCCACTGGATTATAAGAAGTTAAAGTTTGATCATGTCAGGAGTTGGCAAAGCGGGTGGAAAATTGGTTCTTTTAAATTCCGCTGTTTGTAGTGTAAATTAGCGTAGGCATTTTGGAGGGCAATTTGGCAGGGCCTATTAAAAATAAGAGAGCTGCCATGACTCAGCAGCTCTGCTACTTGGGATCTGTTCAGGAAAAGTACTTTGACGTGTGTGTGCATGAGGAGGCATCGTCATGGTTGTTCATTGCATACTTGTCTATAGTGGTGAAAACCGTGACCTTTAGCCATAGGGAATGGTTAGGTAAATGTTGGTGTGTCATGCTGTAGAATGATTTGCAGTAGTTAAGAAGAGTAAAGTACATTCATGTGTACTGACAAGGAAGGAACTCCAGAACATGTTGTTGGATGATAAAAACAACCCCTAGAAAAATGCATACAGTATAGTACTATTTGTTTTTAAAAAGTAGACAAATACAAAATAAAGCCCAACCCAAGTCTACTAAACAAAACTAAATATGTTGTGTAAGTGTAAAAACTTTAGACGGTTACCCGACAAGTGCTAACAGTGACCGGAAGAGGCTGGGACTCTGGGGGGTGGTCATGCAGCCCTTTTGCTTTATCTGTAATATTTGAACATTTTATATTGAGAATGCATTTACTTGTCACTGATGTAATTAAGAAATTAAAACTATATCAATTCTTTCCAAAAAAAAAAAAAAAAGAAGAAGAAGAAAGAAAAAACATATCCATCAGGCCAGATTCTAGAACCAGACTGCCTGGATTTGAATTCTGGTTCTACCACTTAGTAGCTATGTGATCTTTGGCAAAATTTTTAAACTTTTCTGTGCTTTGCTTTTCTTATGAGTAAAATGGGGATAATTATGACACCTACATTATAAGGCTCTTAGGTAGATTAAATAAATTAATATTTTTAAAGTGCTTTGAACAATACGTGGTACATGGTAAAAACTCTATGTTTGTTTTATAATACAAACGAAATAAAAATGATAGTCCAGGGGCTGGCCGGGTGGTATAGCAGTTAAGTGCGTGTACTCTGCTTCAGTGGCCCAGGGTTCTCAGGTTCGGACCCCAGGCGCACACTGATGCACCGCTGGTCAAGCCATGCTGTGGCGGCATCCCATATAAAGTGGAGGAAGATGGGCATGCATGTTAGCCCAGGGCCAGTCTTCATCAGTAAAAAGAGGAGGATTGACAACGGATGTTAGCTCAGGGCTACTCTTCCTCACCAAAAAAAAAAAAAAAAAAAAAAAGTCCAAAAATTAAAAAAAAAAGGATCAAAAGAGTTTTGGAAGCAGACAAAGGGGTTGAAAAAAGCTGCAGAGATCCAGCTTTAGGGCTGGGTTAAGAATCCCAGCTTTAGATTTAGGTAGAAATGTAGATGTGAGGGGAGACTACTCCGAGGAGGAACCATACCCCATCCCTCTGGGGTGAAACTTAATATATTTCAAGTGCGTGTGTATAACGCACCTCCCTGCTCTCTGGGTGCTGGCCAAGGCTGCTAACCAGAGACTGACAAGACCCCTCTGAGCCTTTGCCCTGGCTGTTCCACATACCTGCAACATGTGTCCCCAGATAGTCTTATGGCTCACTCCCTTACTCCATTCAGGTCCCTCCTCATGGGTCACCTGAGAGAGGACTTCCCTGATCACCCTCCAACAATCCATCACTCTTTCCCCTTACCCTGCTGTGTATTTCTTCACAGCAACTGAAAGTACCTGGTATTATGTACCTGCTTGTTTATGTTCTGTAGGCCTGGCATATAAGCTGCATGAAGGCAGGGACTTTTCCTTGTTCACCGCTGTATTCTCAGGGACTAGAACTAGTGCCTAATACATATAAGATACTCAGTAAATATATTGTTCAATCATGCATATGTGAATGTATGAATGGATATTTAATGGCCTGGAACTAAGTGGGGGGCCAGTTAAGTCTCTATTTTTGGTTCTTTTTTTTTTTTTGTGAGGAAGATCAGCCCTGAGCTAACATCCATGCCAATCCTCCTCTTTTTACCGAGGAAGACTGTCTCTGAGCTAACATCTGTGCCTGTCTTCCTCCACTTTATGTGGGACACCGCCACAGCATGGCCTGACAAGCGGTGCATAGGTGCGCGCCTGGGATCCGAACCCGGGCTGCCAGCAGCGGAGCGCGCGCACTTAACCGCTACGCCACGGGGCCGGCCCATCTTTTTTTGGTTCTTAATGAGCAAATTTATAGGAAAATATGGTGGTCTTGGCTCCCAAATCTGGGGTCTGAGATCAGACACAGCCATGGAACAGCTTTATGTGGGTCTTGTCCCTGCTTCATGGCAGGCACGGTTCTGCAGTGGAGGCCAGATTCTCATCTGCGTCCGTTAGATCTGGAGTGTTCTTGATTGCTGATACCTTTTCTCAACAGGCAGTTAACGTCAACATCCTTTTCCCATCTTGCTGCAGTGGTTGTATTTATATTGCATGGAGGTGTGGGAAATATCCCTTGTATGAGGAGAAGAGATAACAAAAGTTGTGTAAGGGGGTATATTCTGTCTCTCAAAGGCTGCTGTAAAAGCCTTAGAACGTGGACTGAGTTTAGAAGGTAAAGGTTCATTATCGTCGGCATCATCACTAACATTAGCTGAGTGCTCACTATGTGTCAGGTACTGTTCTAAGCGCTTTACCTGTAACTCATTTAATACACACAACCCTACGCACACAACACCCACAACACCCAACCTAACCCTAACTTTAAACCTTCTCCTTGACGGGCCGGCCCTGTGGCTTGGTGGTTAAGTGCGCGCGCTGCAATGCTGGTGGCCCGGGTTCGGATCCCGGGTGCGCATCGAGGCACCACTTCTCCGTCCATCCTGAGGCCGAGTCCCACATACAGCAACTAGAAGGATGTGCAGCTGTGACATACAACTATCTACTGGGGCTTTGGGGGGAAAAAATAAAATAAATAAAATCTTTAAAAAAAAAAAAAAAAAAAAAAAAAAAAAACCTTCTCCTTGCTACTAGCCTGAGAGTAAAGTCAACACACGGGCAAGGAGAGCCACTAGGATCCAGGAGACAGAGTTATAAGTGCCCTCTACCTCTGGACTTCCAGGTACAGTCGTCACCAAGATGCTGAACTAATTTGACTGCTGGCTGTTTCCCCCAAGTTTGGTTTCAGAGGAACCATAGAGAAAAACACCAAGGAAACGGGAGACACTGTGAGAAAGCCAGTGGTGATGGGGCTGTTTTGAGTTGGTGTGTGTGGGTTGATGGTTTGGATCTGGGGCAAGAGGCAGCCAGCCTTGCCTGTGGGAGGATAAACAAGGAGTTTGGCTCCTGGCTTGCCATGGCTGTGGGACAAACAGTGCCTGTTCCTGCGCCCACAGGAACTCAGGTGTCTTCAGGAATAAAATCAAGGCCACAGAGAAAAGCAGGTGTCCTTCTCCAAAACACGGGGCTGGTGACCTATGATCTAAGGATCCTCGTAGCATTGTGTCTTCCTGGGGGCAGAGGGGAAGCTCTGACCTGTGGAGATATTTCCCAGGGTGGGATGGATTAGCTGTGGATGCCAGGACTCGTCCATCCTCCCCAGCCCCTTGGGGCTGACAGGACTGAGGTCTTGCCCATTTACATTGCCTGATGGAGTGGCCAGTACCCTAGGGCAAATGAGCTCACCGGCCAGGACAGCAAGACATTTGAAGAGCACAACTGTCTCACAAGAAAAACATTGTGCTGGGTTATTTCATGGAGATTCTGTCAGAAGCAGAACTATTAGAATGGACAGACTAAGAATTTAAAATTAGCTTGGCATACATACTAAAAGATATTAAAGGAGGATCTTAGCAAGGAAGTAATAAGGAGAAAACAAAAAGAACCAAGCAGGAATATGAGGTGTGGAAAACATAGTTGAAATAAAGAAAGTAATAGATGGAATTAATAGCAGAATGGATACAACTTCAGAACAAATTAAAGAATGAAAGATCAGATGGAGGAAATCTCTCAGAAGGAAGAAGGAAAGAACAAAGAAGTAGAAAATGTAAAAGAAAAGCTAAGAGATATTGAAGATACAAAAAGAAGCACTAGCATCTGGATAATAGGAGACCCAGAAAGGGAAAAATAGAAGTGGTAGAGGAGGAAATAATTGCAGAATTAATGGAGAAAATTTTCCCATAATTGACAAAATAGGATGTAAGGCCCTAGACTGAAAGGGCCCATAGAATGTCAAAGAGGGGAGAGAAGGAAAACCTCACAGCTAGATATATTATGGTGAACTTTTAAGGATTTCAAAGACAGTAAATTCCAAAAGTTTACAGAATGAAAGGTCAGATCCCATATAAAAGAATCAGAAGTAGATTGACATTAGAGTTTTTTCAACAGCAACATTCTTTGTAAAAAGGCAATGGAATGGTATTTTGGTTATCTACTGCTGCATAACAAACTACCTCCAAATTCAGTGACTTACAACAAAAACCATTTTATCATTTCCTGTGATTTGGGGGCAGGAATTGGGCAGGGCTCAGCTGACTGATCTACTCTACAGGGAGTTGACGGAGGTTACTTGGTGGACAGACTGGTCTGGAGGGTTCAGGATGCTCTACTCAATGCCTGGTAGAGTCTTGGTGGGGAAGACTGGAAGGCTGGGCTCAGCAGGGGATGATCTGCCAGATGTCTACATGTGACTTATCCACATGGTCTCTCCAGCATGGTGGCCTCAGGGTAGCAGGACCTTTTACATGGCGGCTGGCTTACCGCAGAGTGAGCACTCCAAGAGGCTCTGGTGTTTGCTGCAAGGCTTCTTATGACCTAGCCTTGTGAGTCCTAGGATGTCACTCCCACCACATTCCCTTGGACAAGCAAGTCACCAAGGCCAGCCCGGGTTCAAGGAAAGAGGATTTAGAGTCTACCTCTTAATGGGAGGAATAGCAAGGAATTTGCGGCAATCTACCACAAATCTACAAATAGTATTTTTAAGTATTAAAGAAAAGGAAGTTAGAATCTAGAATATGATAACTGATTAAACTGTCCTTCAGATATGAGGATATGAAAAAATATTCTGAAACATATAGGCCTGCAGATGCTTTGCCGCAGAAAGACCTACACTGGAAAAAGTTTTGGGTGAACTATTTATAAAGAGCAGAGAAAAATCCAGAAGATGTTTCAAGAGATAAGTGAAGTAAAGATGGCTGGAATCCTTAGTTAAGTTTGATAGCTAAAAATCAATTAGCTAAGACCAAAGGAAAAGAGAAAACATATTGTTAATCATTCAGAATCAAGTCTAGATAATATCATCATGATGAGGGTTTGAAGGGCAGAGACCAGGGCACTTGAGAGTGTGCTGAAGTTCTTTTCTTATGGGGTGAGGGGAGATATAATATCAACTTTAAAAATGAATAAAAAGGAACATAGAGGAAGTGGGACAAATGGAAGGAGGAAGTGACTTGCCCAGGGTCACATGTGGTTGGTGGTGGAGCCAGGAACTAAATCCACTAAAGCAGAACCTGTGTGTGTGAGGGAAGCATTGTCATGGGTGGTAAAGTCTGTGCTGTAGCCTCACTAGCAGAGTAGCCTCAAGGGCGTGCTGGTGCTGGTCTTTTCTCCATTTTTGATAATCTCCTTTGTTCCAGGCTGTGAATGGACAGAAGGAGGGACTGCCCCTCTGTTCGAGCCCAGAGCCGTGAGCCACCTGGTCACATGGCAGGATGGCCGGTGTGGCAGCGGGTTCCTGGCTTCTCTGCCCCAACCGGAGTCCCATCTCAGTGTGGCCACGGGGTTTGGCTGTGCAACCATCTTCTGGCTTTTGAAAAATAGGTACGGACAACTGTTCTTTGAATCGGGTGCTGGATTTGAGGTGAATGAGACTGGCCAGGGGGCTGCACCTCTAGCCAGTCAGCATCAAATCACTCCACACGCTGGATTGTCCATCACTGAGTGTGGCCCGGCACAGGCTGTGGTCACAAGACCTAGACTTAGCCTAGAACTGCTTCATTTCGCAGAGGGCTCTCTATTGGTTATCTGATTCTAACCCAGAAGGGGAAAGAAGGGGCCAGAGAGGGCAAGGGACTTGCCAAGGGTCACGTGGTGAGTTCATGGGGAGGTCAGGGCTGCTGAGAATGGCTGATGTCCTGCCTTCCCAGGCATGGTGTGTCCTCCCCTGAGTCCCCTCCCCTAAGACTGACACCAGCCAGCTTTGCTTGGAGCTGCAAGAGGTCCTCACCTCAGGAGGTCCAGCTGCAGGGAAGCCGCAGCATGTGTGGTTCTGGTTGCCACCCAGCTATGCCAGTGTAGTCCACACTGCCCACAGCTAGGTGCAGCACATGCTTTCAAGTCAATATTAGACTACATTGAATTGTTTTTGGTGTGAAAAACAGCCCAGAGTTCCTGAAGTCCTATGATGCAGCAGGCACCATCAGTGACTATGTGGTTGCCATGCTGTGTGGCTTGCCCAGACCCCTGATGTCCGACCAGAATGCCGCCAGCTGGGGATATTTCAATACCCGGAGCCAAAGCTGGAACTTGGACATGTGAGTATAACCTCTCAGGCTGGCTCCAGGCTGAAGGGCAGAATCTCTAGAGTGAGAGCTTCAGTGGGCTTTCCCATTTGGGAAGAGTGGAAGATTCCAAGAGGCCAGGAATCAGGTTTCAACCTGTTCCAGTCACTGGGCTTGGGTGGACCTGGCTGTAAGTGAAGCCTCTGGGGAGGGCGCCACCACCCTCACCATGCTGTCCTGCTCCTCCTCAGTCGCCCAGACCTAGGGTGGGCTCCCAGGTCTCTGTGATCCAGGCCCAACCTGTAGATTTCAAAAAACAACTTTCACTCTTTAATATGTTTTATAATAAGCTTAAGAAATGGAAGTAATTGGCTCAAGGGGTGCCTTTTAGGTTCTTTTTAAGCAATCATTTGCCTTTTCAGGTCCAGAAGTCCAGTGCCCTGTAAGTTTACTTGCTTCAGGGCCCAAATTCTGAGTTCTGTAATAAACTGCTAGTTCAGGTAAAGGACTTTCTTGCGTGTTTCATACAGTTGACAGCCCCATGTTCACTAACCTCGAGTGATGAATGCGTGTGGATTCAGGATTGACTTTGGTTTGGCCTGTGCTAACCAACTGTGACTTTGCATTCCAACTCCCACTATCTCCCTTCGCAGAGGGTTTGTGTTCCCTTCAAAGCAGGAGGCTGATGCAGTGATACCTGGCCCTTATCTAATCCTTCCTGATCCCTCCTGCTTAAACTGGTTGTTTTCTTCCCCAGAAGGCCAATCCCATTTTCCTTTGAAAGCCAGTGTTCACTCTTTAAAAAACCCAACCCTATGTCTCATGGTTTTAAAAAAGCCAAAGAGGCCCTCTGTGAAAACACTGGATTCTACTCTTCCTTCTCGTACGTGTATCCTCTAGTGCTTTCCTTTGCTGAGTTTCCTGGAAACAACCAAAAATAGAAAGCCAAGCACTGGATACATACGCTCTCCTCTTTTGATTTGCAGACTGAGGGGCTCGGGCTTTCCTGTCCACCTGCTCCCAGATACTGCCGAGCCGGGCAGCGTGGCAGGCAGAACTTCCCATGCATGGTTTGAAATCCCAAAGGGGACGAAGGTGGGCGTGGCCTTGGGTGATTTACAGGCCTCCGTCTATTCCTGCATGGCCCAGAGGACAGATGCAGGTGAGTCTTCTTTTCCCTCCTCAGACTTCTGTGGGTGCTTCCTAAGGCCCAGCTCTGTGTGAGGGTCCGAGGGGCACACATAATCAGCCTTCTCAGCATCCTGGCGCTCGTTGTTCTGTAAACGTGAAAAACACCCTCATCCCTATAGCTGAAGCCCCTGCTCGGGGAGCTTACAATCCAGCCAGACAAGTTCTGTCCCTGATCGCAGTCTGTACCTTTCCTCTCCAGGGACATGTGAGGAAATGACTCTCTCTAGTTGGCTGGATTCTAACATGTAATTCCACAACCAAAGAAATAGATGAGTAGATTAGGGTTTTTGTTTGTTGTATGTTTGTCAATCGAAGTTCCCTCCGATCTGATTAGAAGTGCAGAGTCTTTTCTGTGTTCGGTGTAAGAGAGTCACAGTGAGGTAGAGGCAGCAGTCTAGGGCAAGGGTTGGCAAACTTTTTCTGTAAAGGGCCGGACAGTAAACATTTCAGGCCTTGTGGGCCACATAATTTCTGTCATAACTACTTACCTCTGCTGTTGGAGCTTGAAAGCAGCCATAGCCCGCACGTAAATGAGTGGGCATAGCTGCGTTCCAATAAAACTTTATTTAGACACTGAAATGTGAATTTCATATAATTTTCATGTGTCACGGAATATTCTTCTCCTTTTGATTTCTTTTCAATTTAAAAATGTAAGAACATGCTACTGGGATTGTAAAATGGTGTAACCCCTTTGGAAAACAGTCTGGTAGTTCCCCAAAAGTTAAGCATGGAGTTACCCTATGACTGAGCAATCCCACTCCTAGGTATATACCCAAGAGAAATCACATGTCCACACAAAAACTTGTGCACAAATCAGGTTCCAGCCTGTTCCAGTCACTGAGCATGGGTGGGCCTGGCTGTAAGTGAAACGCCTGGGGAGGGCGCCACCCCCCTCGCCGTGCTGTCCTGCTCCTTCTCAGTTGCCCAGACCTAGGATTCTTAGCAGCATTATTCATAACAGCCAAAAAGTAGAAACAATTCTACATTCAAATGTTCCTAGCAGCAGTGTTCATAACAGCCAAAAAGTAGAAACAACCCAAATGCCCATCAACTGATAAGGGGATTAAAAAAATGTGTTATATCCACACAGCTCAAATGCCACAACATGTGAGCGAAAATGGAAGAAATGACAGAAGCTCGTCACAAAAGGTCACGTAGTGTATGGTTCCGTTCCTATGAGATGTCCAAAACAGGCAAATCCATAAGAGAGAAAGTAGATGAGTGGTTGCCAGGGGCTGGTGGAGGGGGTGATTGCTAGCGGGTATGGGGTTTCTTTTTGGAGTGATGAAAATGTTCTAAAATTAGATGGTGGTGATGGTTGTAAAACTCTGTGAATATACTAAAAACCACTAAATTGTACACTTTAAAAGGGTTCATTTTATGGTGAATTTATGTGAATTACATCTCAATAAAGCTATTATTAGAAATAATATAAAAGCCATTCTTAGCTCCTGGGCCATACAAAAACAAATGGACGTGGCCGGTGGGCTGTCGTTTGCCCATCCCTGGGGTAGGGTAGAATTTGGGCCTGCCTGCCTGAGCAGGGTGGTTGCAGGATGTGTGTTTCCTCTGATCCTTGCGGCAGCCTGGCTGAGCACGTCCGCTTTGGGAGCCCTCCTTGTTATCAAGGAGAACAGGCAATTCATTCCTCTCACCCGGGTTGTCTTTGTCATCACATTTTTTTGTGTGTGAGGAAGATTAGCCCTGAGCTAACATCTGATGCCAATCCTCCTCTTTTTGCTGAGGAAGATTGGCCCTGGGCTAATATCCGTGTCCATTTTCCTCTACTTTATATGGGACACTGCTATAGCATGGCTTGACAAGCGGTGCATTGGTCCGTGCCCGGGATTGGAACCTGCAAACCCTGGACCACCGAAGTGGAGCCGGTGAACTTAACCACTACACCCCCGGCCCGGCGGCTGTCATCATATCTTTTTTTCCCTCCATCAGTTAGAACTATTACAATTCAACCCTGAGTTTAAAAATTCTGACCAGCACTATCCTCTGTGTATTAGTTTATTCTTGTTTCATTACATTCTTAAAAAATAAAATTTCACCTGACTGTTTTTGTTTTGTTTTTGGTAGAACTTCCTCTTAATTCAAGATTAGCTGAGAGGAAAAGGTGAAATTCTGCCAATCCTGTTTGCATGTAAATGTGGTAAAATCTTTTAAGGTCAACAAAGTTCAAAATTTTTTTCTCTCAAATTTTCAACTAAAATCAATGCCCCAGGATCCGGCCCTGTGGCTTAGCGGTTAAGTGCGTGCGCTCTGCTGCTGGTGGCCTGGGTTCGGATCCCGGGCGCGCACCAATGCACCGCTTCTCTGGCCATGCTGAGGCCGCGTCCCACATACAGCAACTAGAAGGAAGTGCAGCTATGACATACAACTATCTACTGGGGCTTTGGGGGAAAAAATAAATAAAATTATAAAAAATAAAATAAAATAAAATCAATGCCCCAGGAAAATATACTAAGTTTATTCTGTGACTTAATTTTCCTGGTGCCCCATCTCTTGCCTTATGTCCCCTCATCTCAAAGCACGAACGTCAGGGAACTCACGTGGGCTTAGAGTCCAGCCCGCGGGCCTGGGTTGGAATTTCAGCCCCTCTACTTCTTCTGCTGTGACCTTGGGCAGGCTGCTTTTCTCTCTGAGCCCTTGTCATCGTCCAAAATGAGGGTGACAATGCCTTTCTCATGGGACAGTTGGGGTGGTGCCCGTAAAGAGCCTGGTTCTTTCCTCCTACCTAGTGGTTTTCAAATCTTAGGCTGTTCCCTCCACACAGGGCTGCTCTATGCCTGGATATACATGTGCTTTCTGTATGGTGAGTAGGGGGCTAGTCAAATGCGAAGAAGGTAAGATTCAGGCTCCCTCTTCACTGAGCTGGTTCTGGTTCCAGATTGGGGCTGCTGGCCTGTGCTCAGTTGTGCCAGGTCCGTGGGCAAAGTTGGTTGGTTCCCATGGTAGGCACCTCCACTCAAGGGGACAAGTGGAGGGCATGTTGCTTCTGCTTTACAGTCATGGTGAGAGGCTTGATGTGGGAGAAAGGAAAGATACTGGTTTTCTGAGACTTGTTTTCACTCTCCTTGCTTCTGACGCCCTGGTAGGTGGGAAGGTTGAATGCTGACCTCAGTTAGTTTAGCCCCCAACAGACTGAGAACAGGGTTTTTGGCCAGGTCTCGTGAGAAAAGGAGGAGAAGAGACTCCTGGAACAGTCCTGGCCTCCATTCAGAGGAGAAAATCATTCCCTCTGCTGGGTCTGGGAGCTTTCCCTCTGCTGGTGGGGGGCGGTTGAGGAGAACACCTTGGAAATGAGAAGGAGGTAGTACTTGCCGAAAAGGAATGAAACCTCCCCAGAGAATAAAACACTTGGGCTGAGGTTTTACTCTCTGTAAATAGTTGTCTATTGCTGTGTGACAAATCACCCCAATACTTGGTAGCCTAAAACAGCAAGCATTTATTATCTCACACAGTTTCTGAGAATCACGAATCTGGGTGTGGCTGGATGGTCTGGCTCAAGGTCCCTCATGAGATTGCAGTCAGGCTGGGAGTGTTGTCATCCGGAGGTTTGACCAGGCCTGGAGCATCCACTTCTCAGCTCACTCATGTGGCTCTTGGCAGGGGGCCTCAGTTCCTTGCCACGTGGGCCTCTCCATCGGGCTGCTCACGATGTGGCACCTGCCTTCTCCCAGAGCAGGTGATCCAAGACAGAAGCTGCAGGGCCTCTTGATGACCCAGTCTCCAGAGTCACACACGGTCACTTCTGCTCTATCCTCTCTGTTAGAAGCAGGTCACTGAGTCCAGCCCACACTCAGGGGGAGGGGAATTAGACTCTACCTCCTGAAAGGAGGGGTATCTAAGACTTTCTAGACATATTTTTAAAAACAGCACACTCTCCCCCTGCCCTGTTGTGACTTGTGACCTCCGAGTTAGCCCAACAGGCCTAACCTCTACTTCCTTGGGCCCCAGTTCTCAACATCAGCACCTCGGTTCAGTTGGCGGCCTCCATGCCTTCCGGATTCCAGCCGGTGCTGACTCCAGACCCTGCAGCTCCCGTCGCCTACTTCCCCTACTTCGACAGGACTTACCTGGCGGTGGCAGCGTCACTCAATGGGGGCAATGTGCTGGCGACATTCGTCCACATGCTGGTCCAGTGGATGGCGGATCTAGGTAAGGTATGGCGCACACAGCGGTGTGTCCCCTCTTGTCCTTTCTATTTGGCAATGTCTTGGTGCTGAATGTACTATTTAAGCTTCTAGATTCATGTCTCAGACCCAGTCAGGTTCCAGCACGGTCCTTCCTTCCTTACAGATCTGAGCTTGTAGCCTTCTTTCCTCTCATGTTCTGAGCTGCCATCACCTACTCTTTTTTGAGGGGGCACCTTCTCCCCTAACCTTGACTGTGGAGTATCGTAATAGTCCCCCAGGTCTCCCCTGCCCTGTGTGTCACTTTCTCTGTCAGTAAGCCCCTGGGTCCCTTGCATTTGAGGTTTTCCTTCTAATGACTGCAGATAGCTGAAAGTAAAATGATCAAACACAAGTGAGTGAAAAGACTCCCGATATTTTATTTTATTTTTATTTTATTATTTTTGTTAGGAAGATCGGCCCTGAGCTAACATCTGCCAATCCTCCTCTTTTTGCTGAGAAAGACCAGCCCCAGACCAACATCCATGCCCATCTTCCTCTACTCTACACGGGGCGCCGCCACAGCATGGCTTGACAAGCGGTGCATCGGTGTGCGCCCGGGATCCGAACGCATGAACCCCGGGCCGCCACAGTGGAGCGCGCGCACCCAACGACCTGCGCCACCGGGCTGGCCCCCCGATATTTTAAAATATTATAAAATTCTCAGAGCACTTATTCCTGCCGAGGAGTTCTTGACCCCCTTTTTTGGAAGGGTCCCTGGAAACTCGGATTTCCTCTGGGTAGAACTGATCAGGCTTCCTCTGCCCTGCATTTACAGGGAAACATGTAACCGCCTTCTTCCAAGAGAGGTTCTGTTTTCAAGCACTTCAGGTAGAAATGAAATTTCTGGTCAGCTGTCCATGTCTAGGGAAATCATATCACCAGATGCTTTGGTCACCTGTAGGAGCTTGAAATCAGGTCATTCCAGGAAACATCCAACGTAGTGACAAGGTGAGGCGTAGGCAGCAGGGAGCACATGGGACACTCAGGCTGGTCAAGCAGACAAGTGTTGCTGACCCACGTCTCTGCTTTCAGGCTGGCCAGGCTGGCCGGGACATCAGGGTTGCAGAGGAGTTCTGCCCCCTGGGCTGGCGTCCCCTCAGGAACACTTCATTTAAAGAACAGAACTTTGATTTGTTTTGCCTTGCATCAGAAAAGGTTTTTGAGATGCAGAACCGGTCACCAGAACCTTCGGTCGAGCTCTTTATCTAGATACCGGTCTAACTGGACTGAGTCTGTCAAGTGTTTACTGCGTTGGCTGGTGTTTCTCTTTATACAGAAGTGACTGTTTATCTTACCCCTGAAAGAGGTGGTAATATTTAATTTCTCTGTAAGATCCTCTCAAAAAGAAAAGCCTTTCCATTTGCATGGTTCTTATTTTGATGAAACAGAGAATGCTTTGAAGGTTAGTATTTTGTGTAACTTAACCTTTTGTGAAATTTCTACAGTTATGTCATTTGATTTAAAAAATACATAGTTGCAAATACAATAAAATTTACTCAGATAAAAGACATTACATTTATTAGCCAGAATGGAAATATTAAAGCATAAAATACAAATAAAACTCTCACTCTATTCAGAATACCCTAGGTTTGCATTATCTTCCAGGTTTGGAAAACAGGGAGTTCTACCCTGCTGTGGTAGTTTAGAGCAGGGACTCCGAAGCCAGGTGACCTGAGTCTGAATCCCAGCTCTACCATGTCCTGTGTGCCTTTGGGCAGGTTACTTACCCTGTCTGTGCTTCACTTCTCTCATCTGAAGATGGGGATCATCCTAGTACCTACCTCAAAGGATCGTGAGGATTAAGTGAGGTAATATTGCGAAGCACTTAGAATAGTGTCTGGCCCATAGTAAGTGTGATATAAACGCTTATTAAATAAGCATAGTGTGGTGGTGCAACCCAGGAGAGTGGCCTTGGTTCCCAGCTTTCCCCAAGGCGTTACGTGGCCTTGGCAAGTCCCTTCCCTTCTGTGTTTTCCCAGCTCTGAGGTTCTGTGGTTCTAAGTCCATGGTGTGGACATTTTGCAACTCATAGCAGTTAATCCCCGTGTAGATTCAGATGAGGTTGTGAGCCAACGGATGCAGAGACAGGGCTGGAAGCCGTGTTTCCCAGGCCTCCAGCTGGTGTATGCCTTCCTTAGGGGGCTTCCCAAGGCTGGGTCGTGGCCCAAGTGTTCCCAGTGAGGAAGAACACTTTATTTTAACATTTCCTTAGAATTCTTTTTTGAATTTTTATTAAGGAAATACAAGCATATTACTTTTTTTTAAACTATAGACTTTATTTGGATTTCAGTAGTTTTTCCACTAATGTCCTTTTTCTGTTCCAGGACCCAATCCAGGATACCACATTGTGTTTAGTCACCATGTCTCCTTAGTCTCTCTGCCTTCTATTTGATTGATCTGTGTTTTCTTTCTTATCTCCTTTCCTTTTTTTTCCCGTTAATTGGATGGTTTTACATTCTATATCTATTCTTGGAGAAGTTTCCAGCATACTGTGTTGCCTAGGATGTGGAGAGGTAGTCACTCTCATAAGTTCTGTGGTGGTGTGAATTGGTACAGCTTCTCGGGAGGGAATAGAACGGGCATATCATTTGATCCAGCAGTTCCCTCCAAGGACTCAGTCCTACAGATCTATCTGCTTGTACACACGTATAGGGTATTCACCAAGTGCATGATTTTTTCTGATATTTTAGTAGAATTTCTAGAGGGAGAGGAAAGTCGCTTATATCCATTCTGCCGTATTTAACCAGAGTCCTGCTGATCACATTTTGACTATGATATTTAAATTATTTCTCTCTCTAGTTCCTGAGCGTGTGTAGTTGAGTTTGTATGAGTTGAATGTGCTGACGATGAGACTGCACAGTGACTCTGGGGTGGTGGTTCTCAGCTCTGGCCACACACTGGAAATAGCTGTGGAGCTTTTAAAACAATGTTGCTGTCCTAGTCCCACCCGCAGAAGTGCTGATTCTTTGGCCTGGGGCCTGAGCATGAAATTTTATAAAAGTTCCTCAGGTGATTCTGATGCCCTCATGTGTTGGTAAGCACTGGTCTAGAACCTTCTACTCAAAAAGTGTGGTCCTCTGGCCAGCAGCACTGGCTTCCTCTGGGAGCTGATAACAAATGCAGACTCTCAGGGCCCACTCCAGGCACGCTGAGTCAGAGGCTGCATTTTAATAAGGTCCCTAAGTGATTTATATGCATATTCAAATGTGAGGAGCACTGATCTAGACTGGTGGTTTTCAGCCTCTGCCAGGGGTGGACTAGACTCTGATCCTGGGATTTCTGACACTATGAATAAGTCTAGTAGAGCTGCGATGATACTTATTGATAAGTGTATGCGTTTGGCCCCCTTGGGACCGAGGGTCCTATAGCTGTGGGGTGGGTAAGGCTCACAGCAACACTTAGGAGCTCTCTCCCTGAAGTCAGGCTGGGGTCTCCAGTGAGAGAGCTGGCTGGGATCTAGGGCAGAGCACAGCTAGCCAGACTCTGCGTCCCTGAGCTGGGAACAGCCAGCCACAGTGAGGAGAGGCAGCAAGTTGACCTATCCCCACCCCATGGGAATTCTTTACTGCCTCAGCCTGCAGCGAGGGTGTGCATGAACTCACACAGGTCTTCCCTCTCTCTGGCAGGCCTGGAGGTTGAAGAATCTGCTGTGTATTCACGCATGATCCAGGCAGCTGCACAGCAGAGAGACACCTGCCTAACCATCACTCCCACGGTGTTGGGCGAGAGGCACCTGCCGGACCAGCTGGCCTCGGTGACCAGAATCTCCTCCTCCGACCTCTCCCTGGGGCACGTGACCCGGGCCCTGTGCCGAGGCATTGTGCAGAACCTGCACTCCATGCTTCCGTTTCAGCAGCTCAAAGAGTGGGGCGTGGAGCGGGTGATCGGCAGTGGCAGTGCGCTGTCCAGGAACGAGGTGCTGAAGCAGGAGGTGCAGAGGGCTTTCCCTTTCCCAGTGTCCTTTGGGCAGGATGTGGACGCAGCTGTGGGGGCAGCTCTGCTCATGCTCCAGAGAAACCTCAACAAGAAGGAGTCTTAGCACACTCTTTGGCCAAGGGACTGTTGCAAATTTTATCTACTTAACATTCCTGACATGATCTTGGGGTCATCCTTTTTCTGGACAGCTGGCAGCTTTTAAGCAATGCTCGTTCTCAGGACACTATATTGACCAAGAACCTACCTTCAGGGCACACTCTAATAATGCAGCCAGGAGCTATCAATCAGGAGTCATCAACTAGATTCCCAAATCAGTGCCTTCTGAAAGAGACTCACCTGGGAGCTGGTTGCAAATATAAATGTGGGAAAAAGAAAGAGAGAGAAAGAAAAGGAACAGTAGCCCAGCATCCTGATCAGCAGGCTCACATGTGATTCACCTATAGCTAAAGAGAAAATAAATGTGGACTTCAGATACCAAAAAGTCTGGTGCTATGGGCTCCGAGTAAGAAAAGAAGACCTGTGCTCCACCCCATGTCCAGCTTTTGGATTGATTGTTTTAGGGACATAAAGCCCAGACGTGGGTCACTTGCATTGCTGGAAAAGTCATTCTCTACTGGATTTTACCATGTCACCCTGAGGCCCCAATCCCAATCTTGCTAGAGCAGGGGGTGGGCCAAGGACAGTGAAGCCGGCAGCTGAGATGATGATGCAGGGGTCGGGCTGGCCTCGCCATGTGCTTCCCCACCAGGGAGAGCCTGCTGCACTGGGTCTGCCCCAGATCTTCGCAACACAACTGGCTTGAAGGCATGGAACAGGGAAGGAAAAGCTGATGGCATGACCAGGAACGGGGAGAGGTGCTGCGTGTCCCCACCATTCAGGCGCATTGTTCCCAAGAGCCTGACCAGGCACCAGCAGGACCCTTTTCTGGGAGTATGTTTGTGCAGCAGTGTGTTTTTGCCCCTGCACATCCCTGGGAAACCTTCCAAGGGAAGGGATGCAGCTGGGCATGCTCCTATCAGAATGGGTGGCCAATTTAATCAGAGAGAACCCCTTCTCCCGCAGGCCCCAGCTCTTCTTTCTCTTGGTGGAGGCATTGCTGGCCCACCCTGTGTTCCCGGCTCATAGAAACATCCCACTTGAGTCGGCATTCCTGTAGGAATTCCAGAGCATCTTAAACCTTCCTGTGGTTGCTAGGGATGACCATGGAATGGCTTCCTGGAGAGGGCCACCGTTGCTGCATCTACTTGCAGTCTCCCAGGGTCATCCCAGGCCCGGGCAGACCTGACTCTGAGACACCCGGGCAACTATGAGTTTGGGAAGCAGTCATGTTGTCTCTTTGTAAATGTCACTTTATGAATTATATGATTGTCTGAAGCTCTTAGATTAATCTGCCTGGCCATGCTGATTGAAGTTCAGATACTAAAGCTCGTTCTTCCAGAATTAATAATTTAATAAAACACACCTCTTTGCTCTGGGAAGACTATAAGTTACAGCAGAGCTGCAGAGCTGGGTTTGGGAGGTCGGACATAGCCCTGAGGATCATTTGTAGGTTGTCCTGTAGAGAAGCCCTACTTGCCCCATGGTTCTACCAGGACAAGTGGCTGCAGATCACTCAAGAGAGTCGTGTAACTTTTCTCTCAGCCAGAGTGAGTTGACACCATCATTTTGGAGCCCCTGAGGAAGGCTTATGAGAGAGAAGTCACCTTGGGATAGGCTGAAGGATGGTGATCCTATCTGTCAGGAGGAGCTGGCCCTCAGACTTCAGGGAGGCTGCCTGTCTTATGTTCTCAGGGTGCTGTGGGTGTAGTCTGTAAACGTCAGATTAGGAACTGGATAGGTGTCTGGCAAGGCCAGGCAGCCCAGCCTAGTGCCCAGCGTGGTGCTGGAACTCTCTGTCCCCTTTCCACGTGTCCTCTCTACCTCTGATGGCTGAGCCTTGCACAGTCAAGCTTGTCAGCGAACAGTCCAGTATGTTTCTGTTGCACTTGGCCTGGAGCCTCTGCAGAGGGGTTGAGTACAGCTGCCAGCTCCTCATTTCTCCAGCCTGAAGTTACAAACCACTCACTGCTTCTTCTCTCATTCTCGGGAGGTACCAGTAAGTGTTTGAGACCAACGTGATCCTTAGATGAGGAGCTGGGCTGTTAAGGCTGTTTGCTAACATCCTCATCTTACCGAGTACGTGGTAGGCTTGCACTTTCCCACCTGATTTTCTTTGGCCAGTAAAATGTGAGCAGAAGCATGTCACTTCTAGGCAGAAGCCTTTAGGAGCCAGTGTGTGACAGGCCACATTCCTTTCCCTTTGCCACAAGTGACTGGCAGTGTCCCGGAGAGTGGAGGCCCTGTCAACCTGGGTCCCATGTGAGGGCAACATGGTGTAGAGCCCTTACCAGCCAGCGGGCAACGCAGAATGTGACTGAGAAATGAACCTTTGATGTTTGAAGCTGCTGAGATTTGGGGGTTGTTTGTTACCACAGCATAACTTAGCTCTTCCTGACCACTACAGCCACAGTAGAGATGTGCCTAAGAAGTCTCAGTTGCACCCAGCACAGACCCAAATGTCTCGTATTTATTGAGCGTCTACTGGGAGCTGGGTGTTCTGTCAGGTACGGTGGTGTGTTGTTGAATTTCCATCACTAGGGAATGAAATAAACACTATGACAGATTTACCCACATGCACAGAAGGAGGAGCAATTCATTCTTTATGCACCTGACCTCGAACTAACCCTTGGAGAATTTCAGTCCATTGATACTAACACCAGTTAACATTTTTTGAACACCTACTATGTACTAGGAGCTAATCTAAACCCTACTTGTTTGAACTCATTTGATCTTCACGATGATTCTAGAAGGTGGGTCCTATTATCCTCATTTCTCAGATGAAGAAACCGAGACACAAAAAAGTTAAGTAACTTACCTAAGATCACAATGCTAGGATTCAAAACCAAGAGCGACTTTCTTTAGCATTCTAGGTGGAGGGGTCAGGCTAGGCAAATATATTGACATTGAAGTGATTGGCACATCCAGGGTATGATGAATTGTCTGGTGGAACTTGGTCATAGGCAAATGAAAGGATGTCATGGGAGTTGTGGCTGGAAATGTTGGCCAGACTCTGAAGGGTCTTGGAAGCCAGACTGAGGGCTTTGGACTTGCTCCTGTAGGCAGCGGAGTGGAAGTGGAGGACTGTGGCTTCACAGGCTTTGGGAGTATAGCTGGCAGTGTGGACTCTGGATTGGAGGATGAGTGTTACAGGAGGTGGGGGCCCAATTAGAGGAGCCTAGAAAATGGCCTGTGGAGATGATGGGGCCTGAGCCAGCATGGGGGCAGGGGAGTGAACGCCAGCCCTCCAGCTCATTCCCCTGCCCCTGCCACACACGCCCTTCCTTTGGCCTTGGACTGTATATACTTAATGTTGATGTGGCTTTCATGTTCTCTATTTTTCTTTTCTTCTCAAGTGAACTGAGAAGGGCAGGGTCCCTATTAGGTGTTCTCTGCCCTGTCCTCTTGCATCTTCACTTGGGCTGATGCCCATGTTTGTCCTCCTCACAGGGCAGAACCCTACCCCTGTCTAAGGCCCAGCTTGGATGCCGTCCACCTGCTGCACGGTCTCCCTGGCAGCACATTTGCTGCTGGATTACGCTGCAGCTGGCGTCCAGGACCCCACTCAAGCTTTGCTGTTACCATGGCCTGTTGGCCCCTGGCTTGTGCCTGTGACGGGAAGCCCCATGCTGTAAGTATCAGAGAGCCACGCAGGTCTTCCTCCTCATCCATCCTGGCCTCCTCGAGGACAGACACCTTCTTATTCACCTACTCACTCCTATGGGTTCACAAAGGGCACAGCAGGCCCCCAGGAAAGAGGGTCGGTTGCACCTGACCTCTTCTCAGCCATGATTAGATGGACAGTCCACATCTTTGAAAGTCAGATATTCTTGGTATAGAGATGCTCACTTATGTGACTCATGAAACATTAAGCAAATCTTGTTTTTTTCATTAAAAAACAATTAGTCACAACCTCAAGCTAATGGCCGGATACAGCTCAGCAGTCAGCAGATGTGGTTCTCATGCTGAACTAATGGCGAGAACAAAAACCCCTCATGCCTGCCTAGAGCTTCACCAGCTCACAGAGCCTGTTCACACCCAGCCTCCTTATTAATCCCGGGAAAAGCCCATAAAGCAGGTTGAGCAGGGGCTGTTGCCCATTTGGTGGACGAAGAAACTACTGCCCAAGTTCCTGCAGCCGGTGTCTGGCACAGCCGGGCCTCTTCTGTCCTGCCTCATTCTCTGCCCACTCCCCTGACCCTCCATCCGCTTCTCCCTCTTGTTCCAGTCCCTGCCCTGGGTCTCCGCTCTGCAGAGTGGGGCTCCAGCCGTCGGGTGCTGAGTGGATGCCTGATCCCTCCCCAGCTCAGACGCCAGCTCCATCTGCTTCTGGAGCACGCTGACCCCCTCACGGACCCCTGCCCTTCCCGGGAGCTGACTCTTGTGGGTACCCAGACCTAATGCAGAAAGGAAAGTGGTTTTCTTCCATCTGGATCTGGGACCCCTGAAGCCATTTGCAATCTGAGAAGCAAGATACAAAAATCAGGGAAGTTAAGTCTCATAAATACAGGATGTAGAAAGCTCAAGACCAGACTAGTAGAGCTGCTTGGGTGGGTTGCAGGCCCCTGCAGTGGTGCGTTAACCACTTTCCCCCGGGCTGGGACTGGTACCACCCGGTTCCTACTTGGTTCCTTCTGGAGGTGGCAGGCTGACAGTTCCTGACTTTGGTAATGGGCTTTTTCAGCACTTGGGAGTTTGCTGGTTTCTAGCTGTGCCAGAAAGTCTGGGCTCAGTTTAAGTCAACGTGCCCCCTGGTGGTAACACCAAAAGACAGGACTGGGGCCATTAGTGACATGAGCGGTTTGGCATCAGTCACACCAGACTTGTCCAGCCACCTGCTGGTGTGGCCGCTAGCACTCTCCTCTTGTCCCCATCAGACCCAAACTGGAGAAGCGCCCCCTCCCAGAAGTCGTCATTAAAACATGATCCACTTATAAGGAGTTTTAATGGGTACATCATCACATAGATTCAAGAACACCCTGTTTCAAATTATAACCCAGAAAACTGCACTGATGGCTGCGATGCCCAGCCCCGAAGTCTTGTCCCCGCCACCACTTCATGAGTTTTAGTAGAACCACTCAGTACGGTGCTGTTCAGATAAAGCCAGGCCAGTGAATATTTACACCAGGCTACTTTGGGCGAGGCACAGAGCTGGGCTTAGAGGGGAGACGGAGGGCGGGAGAGCTCTGTCTTGCCCTGGAACCATTACAATCTGCGAAGCAATGCACCAGCGTCAGAGAAGTTAAAGCTCAGTGCGAGCTTTAGGAAGCTCTAGATGGCACTGTTCCCGCGTCGCTGTCCTTGGCCAGCTTAAGTGGCCTGTCTATGCTTCCTTTCCTTATCTGTAAAATGGGGACAAAATTGTCCTCGCCTTGTGAAACTTTGGGAGGGTCCGATGAGACAGTGCATATAAAGTGCCGATCCCAGAACTTGGCACGCTGCATGCACTCAGGAAGTGTTTGCCGATATTATTGTTGTCATTGTGATTTTGTGTGCCAATTGCCCCAGAAAGCACAGGTTGAAATTCTATAGAGTTCAGAGGTGAGCGCTTTATGAGGGAGGCTCTTTGGAGGAGATGGGATTTGACTGATAGAATCTCAGCATCCATAGGTCTCACTTGCCACCTGGGCCTTGAAGATGGGTTAAGTGGGGTGGATGGTGCAAGCACATCGGGCAGAAGACGGGCAGGGGACAAGTGTGGAGGCAGGCATAGTTAGTGTGGCTGGGGAGGTGTGTCTAGGTGACAGGAGGGGGTGGGCCACAGTGGGAGTGGAGACTGGGGCTGTGGGCTCAGGGTGCCAGGCCGAGGGGTAGGGCCTCGTTCAGCAGGGGGCGTGATCAGGAAGATGTTCTAGGATTGTGGATTGGGAGGTAGCGGGTTGGGGGGCTGGACTGGGGAAGGGAGGCACCTGGAGCTTCAGGTAAGAAGTGGCATCCAGCCACAGAGAAGGAGGGATGGGAGCCACAGAAACGTAGCCCAGATGGTGAGGACAGAGAAGGAGAGGGTGAAGATGACAAAGCACATGGGACCTGGTGACCACGAGAAAGTTGGTGCCTTTATAGGCAGGAACGCTGAGGGTAGGGAACATAAAGGGAAGAGGAGGCCATCCTGGGATGTGCTGATGGGAGGGGGTTTGTGGTCTTCACCTGGAGATTCTGGGAGGCAGGGATGGAGCTCAGGGGAGAGGGCTGGGCTGGACACCTGGATGGAGTCGCTGGCTTGGGAATGTCAGATGGGTCTTTGGAGGGGTGAGGGTCTCAGAGAGGGGTAGGAGGTGATAAGGGTCCTGGGGACCCCCTGTGTGTAGGAGAAGGGCAAGGTGAGGAGAGGTGGCCAAGGAGACGGAGAAGGAGCTGTCAGGGAGGGAGGAGAAGGGCCAGGATTTCCCCTGCGGCCCTTGGAGCATGCATGGTACTATGTAGACCCTGGGAGATGTTGTCA
This sequence comes from Ceratotherium simum simum, assembly GCF_057802395.1. Taxonomy (NCBI): domain Eukaryota; kingdom Metazoa; phylum Chordata; class Mammalia; order Perissodactyla; family Rhinocerotidae; genus Ceratotherium; species Ceratotherium simum. Next base: position 14,246,735 of record NC_141915.1, read on the forward strand.
GTACCCACTGGCTCTGTTGACAAAGGGGACACATTTAGTGTATGTGTTATCCTCACTGGAGGCAGAAATCACCTTGGAGGCTAACTGGATGGTTCTGGTGGAAAAGTCTGACCTCCTTTCCCAGACGTTGCTCCTGGGCTGGTTGGTTCTCTCAGCACCCCTCTCAGATGTCTCCCACCCATGCCCAAAAGGTGCCCACGGCTGAGACCTGGGCCTGGCCCAGGCAGTGTGTGAGCCAGGGGCCGTACATGACAGTGTTGGATGCCACAGTCTTCATACTGAGGTGTTTCCCACGGCACCTCTGGCTCATGTGGTTAGGAGGAACAGTCACCCCAGAGGACTTGAGGGTTGAGGGGTCACTGCTGATGAATCTTTTATATATGTAGCAGATTGTTACCTAGTGATTAAGAATGAATTCCATGACCCAGCACTCCCATTTCTGGGTATACACCCAAAAGAGTTGAAAGCAGGATCTCAAAGAGATGTTTGTACACCCATGTTTATAGCAGCATTATTCACATTATTCATTTAGGAACCTAAGTGTCCATCAACTTAGGTGAATGGATAAACAAAATGTTGTATATACATACAGTGGAATATTATTCAGCCTTAGAAAGGAAGGAAATTCTGACACATGCTACAACATGGATGAACCTTGAGCACATTAGGCTAAGTGAAACAAGCCAGTCACAAACAAATAAATACTATATGATTCCACATATACGAGATTCCAGAGTAGTCAAATTCATAGAGATGGAAAGTAGAACGTGGTTGCCAGGGGCTGGAGGAGGGGAGAAATGGGGAGTTAGTATTTAATGGGGACAGAGTTTCAGTTTTGCGAGATGAAGAGTTCTGGAGATGGATGGTGGTGATGGTTGCACAACAATGTGCGTGTTCTTAATGCTACTGAGTTGCACACTTAAAAATGGTTAAAATGGTAAATTTTATATATGTTTTACCACAATTAAAAAAAAAGAATGAATTCCAAGGTTCATGTTAATTGGAGCTAAAATGGCACATATATAAAAAAGGGTCCAAGTAGGGTCATGCTATGGCATGGTGGGATGGGCCCAGCTTCCATGCCCAGACCAGCAGTGTGACCTGGTTAATCATCTAATTACTCGGTGTCACAGATTTCTCGTCTGTAAAATGGGTACAACACTCTCTGCCCCCTCACTGCCCAGTGTTGTTGTGTGGCCTGGGAGAGTGGGTTTGTGAAAGCTCTTGGTGAACTATACAGTGTCATGTGGAATCCATGCAGTGTCAGCACTTTAATGCCTGGCTCAAGGATCAGAGCTTGTGAGTTACTCCAGGCAGGGCTACGACGGGCCTTTCTGGCATGTGGCTGCTCATTTCAGGCTGTGTCTGACCCATGGCTCATTGGAATCCTTATCGGGTTCCTGAGGGCAGCCGCTAGGATGGCTTCTGCAGGGATTTTGGGCTGCAGCCTGTGTGCACACCCAGGAAGACCTTGCAGCTTTTCTCAGCCAGGGTCCAGGAGGGAATGAAGCCCTATTGTATGTGATGAATTAACTTTTCTCCTGTGCCTTTAGGATTGTCCTAGGAGAAGTGAGAAAACAGACATGTACAATTTTCTGTGTTCTGTGGTTCTATGAGGAACCTAGTTGAGGAAGACTGGAGACCCAGAAGGCCCCCACCTCAATCCCCACCACAGGTTTGGTCACACAGGGAACTAGAGGCCCAGAGAGATGGGACTGGGTCAAGGTCACACAAAGTCGGTGCAAAGCCAGCCCTCAAAACCAGGTCCCCAAATGCCAGACCAGGACTGCGTGATGGGTGACACGACCATTCCCATTCCTTCTACATGTTGAAAACAGAGCAGTTCCAGGGTGCTGGGTTTTACATTCTGGTTGTGAGACTGCATTTGTTGAGCTGTCTCTGCAGTCTTGTCTGCAAGAGTGGGGGGCTTGGGAGGCCTGAGCAGCACCCCCCTTCCTTGAGAGCTGAGGTCACAGCTCTGGCTGGTTCCAGGCCGTGTGTGGCTAAGTGCACTGCAGCCCTGCCATGGTTGGAGGAGGGGTAGCTGCTAAGTGGTTTCTAAAAAAGAGCAAAAATGATGGGAAAGGCTTTGGGATCCCCTGGGAATTGGAGCCGCAGCAACGGCAGCTGCTGCCATTGCTGGAAACGTTTTCCTTGAGTGCCAGAGCGCTCAAAGCCCATTCCTGCCAGTGGAGCAGCCGTGGCCGGGGAGGGGCCAAGGACCCTCACGGAGACGGGGAGGCAACTCTTCTCTCCACATCAGCCCAACTCTCCCTTCAAGTAGCAACGGCCTTGGAGCTCACAGGCACCTGCTGGGTCTGGGGTGTGCCTGCGTCTAGCTGGTGAGTCCCTTTTGTTGTTCCATGGCCAACGCAGGTGTTGGCTTCTAGAATGGTGTAGTGAGCCGTCAAAAGCTGGGCCCTGCCTCTTCTCAGCTATGTGACTATGGGCAGTTCCACTAGCCTCTCAGCACCTCAGTTATTTTGTCTGAGAACTGGGGATGATAACGGTGGCTGCCTGGAAGCTTGTGGTGAGGCATCAGTGGAGCTGTAGCTGTGGTGCACTTAGCTGGCTCATTGCGAGACTTGGTAAGTGATAGTGGAGGTTGCTGTCATCAATGTGTGTTACTTGCACCAGAGTCATCCTGGGACGAGGAGGCTGTGGCTGCTGCTGAGGCCGGTGGTTTGTGGCTGGAGGTTTCAGTGCGTTGTCCTCTCTGGAGTGAAGGAGTGCTGGGCTGGAGGCAGAAGCCCTGGGTTCTTGTCCAGGCTCCACTCTCTCTGTTTTTGGCAGTGTTCCTCTGGCTTTTCATCCACAGGTTGGGAAGCCCCCAGCTCTCCGTCCCTCTTTAGGAGATGCTCAGGGTCTGAGGGGACGAGGATGATCAGGGCTGGGTCCTGGACCAGCTCCCAAGAGCCTGCAGGGAGTCTGGAGGCAGACGGATGCTTTGGGCAGAGAGGGGAGCGGGAGAGCTATGCCCTAGGATGTCTCACCTGGATTGGGGAGAGAAGAAGGGAGGCTTCTCCCAGGTGGTGGGCAGTGTCCTTCCTGGCTCTGGGGTTGAGAAAGACCCAGGGGCCAAACCAGGTCTTTGCTGGGCAGGGTCGTTTTTCCAGGACCATCCTTTAGTCCAGATTTGTGAATCTCGTGTAACCAGGACCACCATCTCCATCAGATACCCCAAATCACGATTGGAAATTCCCCTGTCACTGTAGAATGTTCAGCTATGACAGGTGGGTTGCCATGGGGCTCACATGCTGGACACACCCCAGGCCTGGCAGTGACAGGGACTATCTTGTCCCTGTCTGCCCTCCCAGCCCAGAGCAAGTGGCCTCTCAGTCCCTGTCCCACACCCTGCTCTGGGAGAAGCTTGGTTTCCAGTAGGCAATCAGGTGCAGGGTGTGCAGTGCAGATTCAGGGTTTGTTGACTGATTGACTGATGGTACTGTGTGGGCGGCCTCATGTTTATTGGGTTTGGTTGGATTTGGACTGCTCAGAGAAAGAGGCAAAGCTGCTGAAGAAGAACATTGCGAAAGGTTTGCAAAAAGAGGCGCCCGCTGATAGGTGCCCTCTTGTTGGGCTGTAAGAGCCACTAGTCAGGCATCAGGTTTACTCTTGGTTTTGCAGCCAGCCTTAGCGAAGGGGGGACAGTCCTGGGAGAGCCAGGCCTGCATATGGCCTGGGTCTTATTCCTACTTCATTTAGGGTTTTGAGCTTCCCGGGATGCTTGTTTGAGCAGGAGGTTTGGGGCTTCTGATTGGAAGGGCATTGTCACCACCTGCCTGGCCCCAGGGCTGGGAAGGCCTGATGTGATTGGCCCCCAGCCCCTTGTGTGAGGTCTGGGGCTGAGTTGAGTGGCTAAGGAAGAGCTCTGAGCCTTCCAGAGAGGTGGTGGAGCGCTGGAGAGGCTCTGGACCTAGGCTGCCTGTGATCAAATCCAGGCTCCACCTCTTACTAACTGTGTGACCTCAGGCAAGTAATGTAACTACTCTGTGCTCCAGTTTCCTCGTCTGTAAAATATTTACCTCTTAGAGACATGAGAATGAAGCGAGTGAATGCATGTAAAGCATTAGAATAGTGTTTGCCTATGCTCACACATGTCAATTATTTTCATTCTCGCTAGGCTTCTGTGCCTTTTAAATGGCGACAGGCTCCCCATAGTATGAACAGTCCTTGACAGGAAGTTATCTTCTGAAAGTACAGACTAGCCCCCGGTGTCCACCCTTTTGAAGCTCCTCATGGCTTCCGACCATCCAAGCAGTAATGTCCACCTCCTGTTCCTTGGCATTCAAGGCCGGCAGCCGTCTGGTTCTGACCCTGCCACCTGTCCTCCAATCTTACTGGCTTCCTCTTCATCAGCAACTCCAGGGATCCCCCCAACCCCAGCCCAACCCTGCTCCCCTTCTAGGCCCAGCTCATTTTGTCACCTCCTCCACAAAGCCTTCTTCAGCACCCTGGCCCCTCCTGTGGTCCCCCTGCTCCAGATGGAGTCTGAGTCCTCTCTGTGCCCCCAGCACAGGGCCGGACACCCAGCAGGACTCAATGATGGGTGTTGAGTGACGGGATGAAGGAATGGGTGAGTGGTTGGAAGTGGGGCTCTCTGTGGCCGGGAACATTCCCTGCTGCAGGGTTTCCACCTAATGGATGGATCAGAGAAAGACTCAGGCCCTCCTGAGAGCAGAACAACAGGCAGAATGGGAAGTGGACCGGCTGTCAGCTGTCTGTCTTGTTCAGAGGATGCAGAGTGGTGAGGCTGCCTCATTTTTTCCCCACGGATCTGGGCATCAGATCACAGCTGATTTACTGCCATGGCCCAGCCATGTGCTCTGAATTTTCACTGCCTGAACCTTTGCTTGAAAATGCAGGCCTCGGGCTGGCCCCGTGGCTTAGTGGTTAAGTGCGCGCTCCGCTACTGGCAGCCCGGGTTTGGATCCTGGGCTCGCACCGACGCACCGCTGCTCCGGCCATGCTGAGGCCACGTCCCACATACAGCAACTAGAAGGATGTGCAACTATGACATACAACTATCTACTGGGGCTTTGGGGAAAAAAAGGAGGAGGATTGGCAATAGATGTTAGCTCAGAACTGGTCTTCCTCATCAAAAAGAGGAGGAATGGCATGGATGTTAGCTCAGAGCCACTCTTCCTCAGCAAAAGGAGGAGGATTAGCATGGATGTTAGCTCAGGGCTGATCTTCCTCACAAAATAAATAAATAAATAAATGAATAAATAAAAAAAAAAAAAGAAAATGCAGGCCTTGGGAAGCCTCCCGTTCCTTCAGTGGCTGTTTTCTGGAGTCCAGCCACTGTTGGAACATGAATCTCCCTGAATCCGTGTGGAAATGGGAACTAGAAGGATCTGTGTCTGATCTCTCTTATTTCCCCCACGGTAACCAGCACAGCTTTTTTTCATTAAGACATGGGTCAGGCAAGCTTCCTGCCCAGGAGGAGGTCACAGGGCAGGGGGGAGATAAAGCAGTGCTAGAAATTGCTAGACCGCATTGTGGACTGTGCTAAGAGGGCCGTGAGGGGTGGATGGACAATGAGCTGCGCCACTCTGGAGGGAGAGGAGGCACGACCAGTGCAGGGATCAGGGGGCTTTGTGGAGGAGGTGGCGTCAGTGCTGGATGCTGAGGGAAGATGGCATCTGAGTTGTGGTAGGATGTGAGAAGAGGAGAAGGAGGAACAAGCACCCAAGTGGAGGCACTGCCGGAACAAAGGCCACCGAGATGTGGGACAGCCCTGGGTACCAGCACACGGATGCCCAGCTGTGTGGAGGGAAGAGTAGGAGGTGAGGTGAGGAAGGGAGTGGAAAACAGTATCAACACAAGTTTACATGTGCGGGCACTGGCTGCCAGCTTAATTCCAGGTGTTTCAGGCCTGGATGGCCCACCAGCCCCAAATCACTTAAATTCTAAACGTTCAGGGCCAGGATGCTTGAAATACACTGATTTTACGAAAATGACACAAAGTGCAAAAATCCCCCACAAACTCAATAGTTGCAATAGCTGTGACGGGCACACATGGCACGGGAGGGCCCTTGTAGTGTGGAGTGTGAGTTTCACAGTCCCTGCTGGCCAACCTGTTCCTGGGACACAGATGCCCAGTTCCTTGGGGCTGAGCCATCCTCCTCATGAGTTCCTCCCTGAAGGCACAGCCAGTGACAGCCACTCCCACTGCTTCCTTACTTGGCTCTTGGAGGGAGGCAGAGCAGAGGTTATTGCCCCCACTCTGCAGATGAGGCAACCGAGGCCCAGAGAAGAGGAACAACCCAACCAAGTCCCTCAGACCCTGAAGGCTCCGTGCTGGGGGGCCTGTTCATCCCTGGAGGCTGAGGCCCAGGTGGCTGCTAGGCCTGGGGCTTCTGGGGTGGGAGGTATAGCATCCCTGAAAGCTTCTGTTCTGGGGGGCTGAGGGCAGCAGCTGTTGGGCCTTTCGGGTGTCCTCCTTCACAGGAGCCTTTGCAAGGAGGGCGGTGGGGCCGGAGTCGTGTAGTTTTCGAGCCAGGAACAAACCTGATCTCTATGGCTGCCCACAGGCTGCCTCTTGGGCCACAGAGGATCTGGTGAGGATGAAGAAATGGGGGAGCTCAGACTCAGGGGATTCTGAGGACCTGCCCCAAGAGGACTCCTGCCCAGACCCCCCAGATGGAGACCCTGACTCCAGGCCACCTCCAGCCACGCTCCACATCTTCCCCATGAGCAAGAGCCGCAGCCAGCTCTTTGGGAAGTGTGATTCAGAGGAAGCATCCTCCATGGACTACTCTTACGAGGAAGGCCAGCTGGCCTCTTGCCCAGCCATCACTGTCAGCCCTGTTGTCATCATCCAGAGACCTGGGGATGGCCCCACTTGTGCCAGGTAAGCTGCACCGGTAGCCCGGCCCCCCTCTCCACCGGGAGCCCAAGTGGCTCAGTTGGCTGAGGCCCCAGCCATAGAGAAACCACGTTGTGCTCTGGCTTATGGGCTGTAGACCCAGGGATCTAGGGATCCTTCAGAGGTTGTCTAGTCCAGCCTCTGCACTCATAGGACTTTTGGGACATGTCACACATGGATGCTGGCATTTTTGCTGACCTTAGCTGCCAGCTGATCTCTAGGTGCCTGGCCTGGAATCCTCACCAGCTCCAAACACTTAGACTTCAAGTCAAAAAGATCAAGTCCAGGATGCTTTTAGACAGAACAGGAAACAGCTCCAATGAGGAGCCCACCAGCCTTCTCGCCTCCTCCAAGGCAGGACAGGGGTGGCACACAGACTGGCTGACTTCTGGGGCTGTGTGAGGACACTTTTTCACTTAGCAGGAGCCAGCCAAGCCCCTCCAACCCCTTCCTCCAGCTCCTCCAGGCTACTTCCCCCGGAGCTGCAGCTCCCAAGCAGGCAGAGAGGTGGATGGCCTGGGTGTTGGAAGAAGTGGTGGTGGCAAAGACTTTCTAGATGATCCCAGGCAGGGTGGGGACAGCATGGGGGCACATGTGCCCGTCTGTTCCCTGTGACATCAGTTTCCTGGACTGAAGGGTGGCTTTTTATCATGTTTTCCCCGTTTTGGTTTGCCTTGGGGTTTGGTGGTGCTCCCTAATGAGCTCCGAGGGCCTCAGGGCTGAGGGGAGACCAGAGTATGAGACCAGGGGGTTTTCTGGCCCACAGGCAGCTGTCCCAGGACTCTGTCACTGGCGGCATCCAGAAGAACCTCAAGCTCTATGATCGCAGGAAGATCTTCGACGCTGTCGCTCAGAATAACTGCGAGGAGCTGGAGAGCCTGCTGCTCTTCCTGCAGAAGAGCAAGAAGCGCCTCATGGACAGCGAGTTCAAAGGTGGCCCCCGAGAGGGCGGGCTCCTGGGAGGGGCCCGGCCGCCACGCCCTTCTCTGACCCTCACTTTGTCTTGCAGACCCAGAGACAGGGAAGACCTGTCTGCTGAAAGCCATGCTCAACCTGCATGACGGGCAGAATGACACCATCCCCCTGCTCCTGGAGATTGCCCGGCAGACGGACAGCCTGAAGGAGTTAGTCAATGCCAGCTACACGGACAGCTACTACAAGGGTGAGGAGGGGGCGGGGGCGGGCGTGGCTCTGCCCACAAGCACACCTGGGGCCAGGGGGGCAAGCCTAGGCCAGCCTCTGAGCTCCTGACTCCCTGTCCCAGCCACTGAGTCAGCATCTCCTGGCCCTGGGGGTCCCTGCTTCACCCGCCTGCTGGCTTGGTTTCTCCTGGCACTGAGGGCCCCTTCCTCCCCTCTGCAGGCTTCGTGTTCCTTGCCCCTGGAAGTCATGGCCTCCCTCTCTGCTACTGTTCCTTGCCCTTGGACAATTTTGACTCCTCCAGCTCCCAGTCTGGTGTCCCCTGTTCCTGGGGGTCTCTACTCCTGCCTCAGGGACTCCTTGGGCCCCCTTTGGGGATCCTGGCCTAGCCTCCTCTGGTGGGTGCATCATCCAGCACTTTCTGCCCAGGCCTTCCCCCAGCACCTGCGCGGGCACCCCCTCAGGACTATGAGCATAAAGCCAAAAGCGTACATCCTCCACAGGCCAGACGGCACTGCACATTGCCATCGAGAGGCGGAACATGGCACTGGTAACCCTCCTGGTGGAGAATGGGGCAGATGTCCAGGCTGCAGCCAATGGGGACTTCTTTAAGAAAACCAAAGGGCGGCCTGGCTTCTACTTTGGTAAGGAGACCATGTGGTAGACACTTGGCTTTTTGACAATTGCTAAGGGGAGGTGTAGGGTGGGGACAGAGGGAGTTGGAGGCTGAGTGACCCAGGGACCAAGTCAGTCTATTCCCGAGGCCCACCGAATGCCTGTGTTTGCTGCAGGTGAACTGCCCCTCTCCCTCGCTGCGTGCACCAACCAGCTGGGCATTGTGAAGTTCCTGCTGCAGAACTCCTGGCAGCCGGCAGACATCAGCGCCAGGGACTCTGTGGGCAACTCGGTGCTGCATGCGCTGGTGGAGGTGGCCGACAACACGATTGACAACACCAAGTTTGTGACGAGCATGTACAACGAGATTCTGATCCTGGGGGCTAAGCTCCATCCTACGCTGAAGCTGGAGGAGCTCACCAACAAGAAGGGGCTGACGCCGCTGGCTCTGGCCGCCGGGAGCGGGAAGATCGGGGTAGGGAGAGGGCGTCGGTCGCACCTGAGCTGGGGGTGTGACTCTCGAGGGTGCTGTGGGAGGGGACTGCCTGCCTCACTGTGTGCGCCTGGCATCGCCACTTGTGGAGCCCTGATGCTGTCACACCAGCTGGTGGGGTCGGGCAGGGAGCTGTTAGAGTAAGCCAGAGGGGTAGTGAGACGCTGAGCAGAACCCAGCCCTGCTCACGTGGCCATCACTGATTTCCAACTCTGGGCATCACCAACAAGGTGGGTTGGGGGCTGGGTGCTGGGGCCTGGGGATAGGGGTGGGTGGAGCCGAGAGTGAAATGGAACCAGGAGCTGTTGGTGTTTTTCCATGGCAGGCAGGATTTCAGGGTGATAGGGAGCGTCCTGAGGGGAGGGTTTGGGGTAGGGCAGGCCCAAGCCAAAACAGGGCCCTGTGGATGATATCAGGCCGTGGAAGGCTGATGCTGGGGCTGGGCAGTCAGGAATTGGAGGGGAGGGGGCTTCTCAGCACCAGGACATTCTTGGAGCTTGTCCCTGCTCATACCTAGCCTCTTAGGATGAGAAACCTGGCTTTATAACTTTGGTTTTATTTCTTAGATTTTCTTTATTTCCTTCTGGCTTGACATTTTCTAGAATGGCCCACTGCAGTCTCTCACTGTGACACAGGAGAGCTAGGGGGCCAGGTGTGATCAGGTGACGGGTCTGATGTGGTTGCAGTTGGGGTCTGAGGCAGTGGGCAGGTGGATCTTGATGGCGGTCAGGAGGCTGCTGGATGGGGGTGAGGGCTCTCCTGGGGCTTGGGTGGGGTCTCCAACTGGGCTGGGAAGCATAAGTATTCTTGGAGTAGAGCTGGTGGCTCGGTGGGGATGTAACCAGTGGCAGGGCCCCAGGCTGGCCTCTAACAGGCTCTTGTGCCCCCGTGGCAGGTCTTGGCCTATATTCTCCAGAGGGAGATCCAGGAGCCAGAGTGCAGGCACCTGTCCAGAAAGTTCACCGAGTGGGCCTACGGGCCCGTGCACTCCTCGCTTTACGACCTGTCCTGCATTGACACTTGGGAGAAGAACTCGGTGCTGGAGGTGATTGCCTACAGCAGCAGCGAGACCCCTGTGAGTGGGCCCAGTCTCACTGCACCCACCCCCACCCCCACCCCCGGCCCTGATCTGGCTCTGCCTGTCCTCCCGTCAATGAGAGCCTGTTGCTCAGAGCCTAGGCCCTGCAGCCTCATCTCCCCATGTGTTCCGACAAATGTTTTCCTTCTTCATACAATCAATGTATGATGATATTCCCATAGAAACTTAAGTATTTCAGAGGTGCACAGACAAAAAAGAATCCTCCTTTTATACCATATAAAACTATGTAGCTTCATTATGTTTACATAAATGGGATCAGACTGTACATAATGTAGAACAACCAGCTTTTTCACTTAGCATGTCTGGTAGACAGTTTTTTATCAGTACATGTGGGTCTGCTTCATTAAAAGGACTGCTGCATAGGATTCCAAGGTAGGGATGGGGGTCAATGTCCCTAGAAGGACATTCCAGTTACTCCCAGTTTTTTGCTACTATAGTGCTGCAGGCCACTTGGCAGGGGTTTGAGAATTTTTCTTTGAAAGATACCTGGAGTTGAAATTGCTAAGTCAAAATGTGTGTACATTTTAATATTTTAATAGCTCCTGCCAAATTGTCCTCCCAAAAGATTGCATAAATGCACTCACCTACCACCAGTGGGGACACATCTACCCATGTCCTTGCCAACCTGGGTATCATCAATCCTTTTTTTTTTTTTTTAAACTAGCTTAAGTCCATGGAGGCAAAAATACTATCTTATTGATGTCTTTTTTTTTTTTAAAGATTTTATTTATTTATTTTTCCCCCAAAGCCCCAGTACATAGTTGTCTGTCATAGCTGCACATCCTTCTAGTTGCTGTATGTGGGACGCGGCCCCAGCATGGCTGGAGGAGTGGTGCCTCGGTGCGCACCCGGGATCCGAACCCGGGCCGCCGGCAGCGGAGCGCACGCACTTAACCGCTAAGCCACGGGGCCGGCCCTTATTGATGTCTTAATTCTCGTTTTCTTGATTACCGTGAGGTCGGGCATTTTTTCGCATGTTTACCGACCATTCCTATTTCTTCGGTAGGTTTCCTGTTCATTGTCCTTTGCCATCTCTCCTACTGGACTGTTCGTCTCATCCCTTTTGGTTTGTAGACGCACTCGTTGTAGACTGAACTGATCCTTTCTTTATTGCCTATGTTGCAAATATTTTATTTTCTCCCAGTCTGTCTCTTGTCTTTTAACTTCATTTATGGCATCATTTGCTTATAAAGAGTTTTCATTTGACAGAGTCGAGTTGATGAGCCTTTTTCTTTTCTAGCTTCTATGACGTGTGTCTTGCCTTGGAGGGCCTTTTCCACTTCAAGATTACACGCATAGCCTGCAATATTTTCCTTTAGCTCCTCTGTAGGTATTTCATGTTTGGCTCCCTAATTTATGTAGAATTAATTTTTGTGTAGATGTAAGGTAGGCGTCTTACATAGTTATTTGGTTTCCAAGTGAGGGTCCCAAAGCCACTTGATGAAAAGTCCGTCCTACCACCACTGCCTTGAAGGTTGCCTTCCCTGTCTGCTCTTTCTAAGGTGATGCTCCGAGCCCCTAAGGAGACCAGGGGGCTTGAGTCTGTGCTTTCGGTGATGAGGGGCTGCCGTGATGTCTCACAGGGAGAGGCTTGGTCACAGGGGCAGAGTCCAGGGGAGGGAGAGGCCTGGCCTGCTTTGCTCTGCCCTGTCAGCCCCCAGCTGGGCTGTCATGCTGAATCCGGGCCTCTGACTCAGAATCCCGGATGCAAGTGTTTCCAGCGAGCTGGCCTGGGTAAGAATGGCCTCAAAAAGGACCGCAGTGTTTGACATAGAGAAGAGAGGGCTCGGGGGCCATGGCTGCCGTCTTCATGTCTCTGAAGGCTCTCAGGGGCCAGGAGTGCAGTACTGGGGCCCCTGAGTGCAGAGCCGGGACCCCTGGTGGAGGGCAGAGAAGACTAAATTTACTCTAGAGAATAGGTCTTCCCGAGAGTCAGTGTTTCTCCACAGGCTTCTTGAGGCAGCAGGGAGCTTCCCATCCCCGAGGTATTCAGGAAGACACTGAACAGGGACGTTGTTGTGGGAACTCAAGCTTGGGCTGGAGGGTGGGCTCATCCACCCTAGGGATACTGGAATTTTAACAGAGATCTCTTGGATATGAGATTTTTGCCCCAAAGCATATTTCTGACGACAGCATCCCAGGCACTGGGCACACTCGCTGCAGGAAAGGCTTACTAGTTCCCTTCCATCTCATGCATAGATAATGACCACTCCTGCCTGGATAGCCTGCCTGACCCAGGACTGGAAATGTGAGAATTAGGGAATTCAAAGGCCCCTTCCCACCTGCCCTCAGCCCCTCCCTGAGCGGCCTCATGCCAGGCTCTGCCTGCGCTAGCCTCTTCCCGTTATTGTGGGAACAATAAGCATGTGGGCTCCCGGGAGTTATTAGAGATAATGGCAGAGAATGTTGGCAACACCGTGAGCCCTTAAGTGTCAGGGGCACTTAGGGTCGCTTGTGCAATTTCACCCCGCGTTCGCTGTGCACACAAGGGCACTGAGGGCCGGAGGGTGGGCCACACAGCGAGCTCCTGGTTCAGATCTGTGACCCTCAGCTGCTCCTCGGCCGCAGGGGTGGTCCCGCCTGGTGCTGTTCAGAGATGCAGGTGTGAGCAGCACCTCTGCCAGGCAGTTCCTGGTGGGGGTGGGCCTCACCTCTCTTTGCTCCCCTTAGAATCGCCAGGACATGCTCTTGGTGGAGCCGCTGAACCGACTCCTGCAGGACAAGTGGGACAGATTCGTCAAGCGCATCTTCTACTTCAACTTCTTCGTCTACAGCTTGTATATGATCATCTTCACCACGGTCGCCTACTACAGGCCTGTGGACGGCTTGGTGCGGCCTGGGGCTTGGGGCTTGGGGTGGGGCTCAGGGGAGAAGGGGTGGGCATTCCTATAAGACCCCCAAGACCCCAGGCCCAGGCCAGGCCCTGGACTCCTCCCGGGCTCGCTAGAGAGATGGAAGGATCACTGGAGATCTTATATTCCTGTGCGCCCCACCTCCGCCCTATTCTCAGCCCCTCCTTTAGCCTCCTGGTCTGTGAGGCTGAGTGTGTAGTCGCTGAGGTCCCTGATTGCAGAGAGGGAGTAGGTTAGAAAGGGTACAGGAATTAGCGCTCTGGAAGCGTCCCTCCCCCGGGCTGGGTGTCCACAGGGTCAGGGTCTGGGAGAAGCCCTGAGCCCCTTGCCACCTGCTTGTCTGCCTACTTCTGGTCCCTCAATTGCTCATTATTTGTTCCCTGGACACACACTTTTGAGTGCTTCTTCTGTGTCAGGCCCTGGGCCATGTACCAAATCAGCTTGAGGCCAGGATTTCTTCTCTACCAGGAGCCAGGGACTCCCTTGAGTATCTTTGTTTGTTTGTTTGTTTGTTTTTTTTGTGAGGAAGATTAGCCCTGAGCTAACATTAGCCGCCAATCCTCCTCTTTTTGCTGAGGAAGACTGGCCCTGAGCGAACATACGTAGCCATCTTCCTCTACTTTATATGGGGCACCACCACAGCATGGCTTGACAAGCGCTGTGTCGGTGCGCTCCCGGGATCTGAACCAGCGAACCCCGGGCCGCTGAAGCAGAGCAGGCGCACTTAACCTCTATACCACCAGGCCAGCCCCTCCCTCAAGTCTCTGAATTGAGTCCTTTTCATTCAATACCCAAACGCTTAATTTTCTGCCTTTATTTCCAGGGTCCCTTGCTTGTAAATTTGATTTAAAAACTCAACTTTCTGGTTAGGTGAAACCTGATTTCTATCTACCTATTAAGGCCATTTAATGACTTCGTTTTAAAATAAAAGAGAAACGTGCTAATAAGACAAGCTGGTGAACTAGTGCTTACGAAGCACCGATGGTAGGCTGAAAGGAAGCGCACTCCAGGAAATGGTTGCTGAAACACAAGGACGACACACACACGTGTGTGTGGGATGTCTCTCCCTCCACCGTGCGTGGGAAACCTTGACAGTCCTGGGTGACCAGGCGCTCACCAGGGGCTGTGGGGGCGGCAGGAGGCATATGGCATTGGGTCTGTAAGAGCGTGTCCACATAAGCCCCCCCCGCCCCCCCCAGCGGAGCTCCAGGCTGGGACACTGTCCGGGAGACAGCACAGCACTGTATGGATGCTCCACTTGGCACCTGGAAGTGCCACTTGGGAATCATGTCCCACAGAGGGGCCTCCTTGCAGGTGTCCCTATAATAATGTATAATCTTTATTTGTGTCTCTCTCTCCTGATGGAGGCTGAGCCTCTTGAGCAGGGGCTAGGCCTTAATCACAGGGTTTGGTACCTGGTAAATATTTGTTGAATGAATGAATGAGTGAACGGAGTCACTAACTTCTCTGCACCTTGCAGCCTCCCTTTAAGCTGAAAAACACCGTTGGGGACTATTTCCGAGTTACTGGAGAGATTCTTTCTGTATCAGGGGGAGTCTACTTTTTTTTCCGAGGGGTAAGCATTCCTTCCCACGCTGTGAGTTTCCATTATCGCCAAAACAAAAAGCCAAGAGGCTCACTCACTGCTCACTCACTTTTGAATTCATTGGACAAGTAATGGCCCTGCTTGAGGAGCTAAGAGATGCACAGCTGAAGATGAGAGCCATCTAGGCATCCACAGCTGGGGGTGGGGTTCTGCCCGGTGGGTCGCCGCAGGCACAGGGCAGTCATGTTTGAAGACAGACAGTTGGGGCTCTCCGTTGAATGGAATATTTAATTACAGAAGTAGAGTGGAAGCCTCTTAAGAGACAGGATCATGACTGGTAGATGTTTAATTAATCAAAACAGTGCATTAAAGATCAGAATAATGAAAGAAATCTCACACATATACTGGAAACATTTTATTTTAACTGAAAACTTGTATGTGCACATTCCTTGGTCATTCTTCTAATGCATGAACAGTCTATTCTTTGAATGTGGGACAACTGTTACATGTATAAATATTTTGAGATTATTGTGATTTTTTCTCCTTAATCTTTTTGATCTAAACTACACCCAATTTTTTTAAATGTAACTCGCCTTTAAGGAGTCTTTCCAAATCATTGGACTGTCTTCACAGAAACAATTGTCTTTAATTTCACACTCGTGGTTTATACTACAATAAAATACAAAGCCACAGTAGCAAGTGCAGTGGGCAAAAAGGCCTCTTGGCAAACAGGTTAACTGGTGGGAGGAAGCGGAGTGTGCGGGTGTCCTGGGGAGTGTCGCCGAGCCGCCAGCATTCACCGTGGGCGTCATTCAGAATGTATTCAGGGAGTGGAGAGCACTGGTTCATCTGGTGAGTTAGTTCAGTGGAGGCTGATTAAAGCATTTTGACTGTAAGAAAAGTAGGAGAAAAAAGCACAAATTAGAAGGAAAAAAATTGCCCAATCCATCATTTAAGCACAACTACTGATAACATTTTGGTGATTTTCCTTCCTGTCTTTACTTCTATGTATGGTTGTAATTCCACTCTCTATTTTTAAACATCTCTCTTGACTGAGTCACGTAACATTACCCCATTAGCCTGACCCACCCGTCCCACTCTCTTCGCAATCTCCGCTTTGACACACTCCCTCTGTAGCGCCATTTAGAAAGCATTCCGGGGGCCCCTCCTCTAACCTCTCCTGGGAGTTGACTCTGCCTCTTTACCTGCAGATTCAGTATTTCCTGCAGAGGCAGCCGTCCCTGAAGACCTTGTTTGTGGACAGCCACAGTGAGATGCTTTTGTAAGTGACGCTTTGACTCTTACACCTCAATAGCCGACCGCGTCTTTGGGCCCAGCCCGGAGGTTACAGCAATCAGCTCTCACTCGTTCTCTCATGTACGCTGGGCCTGGAACGTAGTAGGGCCTCACAGACATGTTGAATGAATGATGGAAGGCACTCGATAAACGTTTGTTGGGTGAATGAATACTGAGGTCCACTCTGTGCCAGAGGTACCAGGTGCTGGGAATGATAGACCTGTTCCATGCGCCCATGTGGTTTATAGTCTGAGTGAGCTGTACCCTTGTTCATTTTTTCCATCCGTTTGTCCATCCATCTGGGATTCACTGCGTTGGCACTGGAATACTGAGATGAAATAGACATAGTTCCTTCCTTCAAGGAATTTCCAATCTGTAGGGCAGGGTTTCTCAACCTTGGCACTCTGGACATTTTGCACTAGGTAATTCTGTGTTGTGGGGGGCTGTCCTGAGCATTGTAGGATGTTTAGCAGCATCCCTGGCCTCTACCCACTAGATACCAGTAGCACCCTCCCTGTCCCCCAGTCTTGACAATTAAAAATGTCTCCAGATATTGCTAAATGCTCCCCACTTGGGGGGGTGGGTACAAAATCGCCCCTGATTGAGAATCTCTACTTTAGGGGGAGACAGATAAGCAAAAACACAGTTATAAAGCAATGGGGATGTCACGGGGAACCTCCTTCCTTCATAAAATAAGCTGAAACCTTATCAGGTTCCCTTGGAGGGCCCAGGATACAGAGGGGCATTTCAGATGGGGAAAGGCCCTTCTCCTAGGATCTCTACTTATGTCCTCTACTCTGATCTCCAGCTTTCCCTCATTCCTGGGGCCTCTCTCTTTATTCCTGGCAAGTACAAGGAGTTTACTTCTCATCCTATTGCAGCTATCTTGTCCCTAGGACTCATAAAACCCATCTTTTTACTGTAATCTTGAGATACTTACGTTTTAGCTCTAAAGGGCAAATTCAGGGTCTATAGAGTTAGCGCAACACTGATTTGCTTTACTAAGAGAGGCAGTGTTCTCCTACAAAATGTTTTGCCAATAAACTCGATTCTATTCCTAGGAAGACCCATCATGGACGTGTTAAAAATTATTTTATTTTCTCAAAGCTGCCCATGCACACAGGTAAAAATTTAAAAAGTACTAAAAAGCTTATAGCCAATATAGGAGTTCCCTATCCCCACCCTGCCTGTTTCCTGCAATCTTCCTTCCCAGGGACAATCACTTTCCATTCTTTTAGCTCTTTCTTTTGGCATTTATGCATCTGGTAGAGGAAACTGAACATCTTATATTGCCTTCCCCTCCTCCAGCCTTCCAACATGGTTTGTAATAATTGTTCTTTCACGTAGTATTTAGTATTTGCATTCTTATGCCTCTGCAAATATTATTTGCAATTGAGTTTCACAACATGCTATATTATTTCTTTTCCTTTTGTTTCTCCTAAAGTTAATAATTACCTCGTTTTCACTTGTTTAGTTTTCTTTGTACCCATTGTTAATTCTTTCCACATGTCTCAAAACTGCTCAGTACAATTTTCCTCAATATCAATCACATAAATTATATGATCAGATCCCTCATTTTTTTTTTTCATGAGAGATTTCCTCCTGGAGTGCTGTCCTCCCTTTCTCACTGGGCTGTTGCCTTCTGGGTTGGCTGCTTAGCTGTCATCCTGGGACTTCTCTTTGCTGCCAGCCAAGGAATTCGCCTTGCTTTCCACCTGGGTTAGAGTTCCTGTCTCTTTCTTGATTTTTTCCCCAGTGTTTTGTTTAAGCACATCCTTCAGTATTTCCATCTTGTGAAAAAGATGGTATAATGGCAGAGGGCACAGTGCTGAGAGCTTTCACCATGCCTGGTTCTTGAGTCCCATTGCTCCCATGTGGACATCCAAGGTGTCATCCCTTCACTAGCTCCTTGGAGATCCCTTTCACTTCCCCCCCTTATTTGGATCTCTCATTTTCTGACCCCTATGTCTTCCTCTTTCTTGATCTACTCCTTCGTTTTTGGGGAGGACAGCCTCAACCAAAGAAAGAACGCACATAGTGGGGAAGGGGGGAGTACAATTTCTTTTAAATCTGGCATGTCTGGAAGTATTTCTACTATACCTTTACATTTGATTGATAGTTTGGTTGGGTATAAAATTCTTTTAAAAATTTGAATATATTTCTCTATTGTCTCCTTGCTTCCAGCATTACAGACGGCAAGTCCAAAGCCATTCTGCTTATGGATCTCTTTTAAGACCCATTTTGGATTTTCTCTTTGTATCTTCTGTTTGTTCCTAGTGTTCTGAAACTTAATGATGTGTCTTGAGGTGGATTTGTTTTTATCCAATGTTCTGGGCACTTAGTGGGCTCTTTCAATGTGGAAATTTATGTCCTTTATTTTTGGGATATTTTCTTGAATTATTTCTTGATCTCTCTTCTGGAACTCCTATGATTTGTATATTGAACCTCCTGACCTAGTCCTGGACTAGTTCTTATATTTTGTCACTTGTGTTCTATCTCTTTATCTTTGGCTCATCTTTCTGGGAGGTTCCAAGCAACTTTAATGTCCAACCCTTCTATTGAGTTTATTATTTTTGATATTGTTTTTAATTTCTAAGTGCTCTTTTAAAAATTTTTGTTTGTTACTTATTTATAGCACCCTATTCTTGTTTCATGGATGCAATATCTTCTTTTGTCTCTCTAAGGCTGTTAAGATAGTTTTTGGTAAATTTTTCTTCTGTCTGCATAATTTTTGTTTTCTCCAAGTTGTTGTCTCTCATTTGCTGTTTTGTTCTCTCGTGTTAGAGGCTATCTTCAGGATACCTGGAAATCTTTGATGTCTGCTCATGATTAAGAGTGGAGGACTAAAAAGCTGACTGGAAGCTCTTCATGTGTGAATGGGGCTTATCAATTTTGAGCTTCACTATAGGCTGGTCTAGATAAACCATTTATTGGAGAATATCCAAAGTCAGTGTATTGCATCTTTTTAATCTTCTGCTGGAGGGAAGAAGTCTGGCCGCCAGCTTTCTGAGAGCTGAGTGGAAAAGAGGGCTTTCTGTAATCTGTATTGTATAAAAATCACATCGTGTCCTGTTTTTAGTAAAATACCAATGTTTTCACTGGTGTTTGAAGAAACTAGGTCCAAAAAACCCTCTGTTTTATCTTCTTCAGAAAAACCTCCACTCTTCCTTGTTTTAGGTTTCTTCACCTCCCCTCCAGAGGTCCCGGAGCCCTTTGAGGCTCCTTGATTAGAGAGTGGCTGCTCAGCTTCCCCCACCACGGATTCGGATTTGGCCCTCTTGGGTCTGCCAAGTCAGTTTCCATTTGTTCACTGCCGCCCAGCTTCCAAAATCCATGTATGGGGACTCCATTTGCCGCCCGAGACAGCCCTTTACCTATTTCAACTGGCATTAGTTCATATTTTGGCCAAGGTTCTGCAAATGTGGAGTAATAGTTTTTCTTTGCAGCAGAACTCCAATTGATGAGCCAGTTTATTGACATCAGTTTTCAATAGACTCACATCGGCCAGGTGGCCGATTTGGCTGGGTTCTCTCACACAGATGGGAGGTGAGGTGTCAGCGTGGTCTACAGTGTACATGTATCTGGGGGACTTTAGGGAGGAGGCCATGACGAACCTGGAGACCTTGGATGAATAAGTACAGAAGGGACCACTGAGCAGACTCTGTCATAGGATCGTCCAGATGTCCTCCACCCTGCCCAGGGCGCCTACTTGGGCAGCCTCCACCAGAAGAAGGAGCTGAGAGACCTTTTCCCTGGCTCTGCTCCTGAGTTTGAGGGCGTGACCAATAGTCTCTACCTGTGGTTTTTCAGGAGAGCACGGCCTGTCCCTCCTTGCGGGCCTAGGCCTCCTAGGTTCTCTGCTGTCCGTGAGGCTGTTGTTCCTGGGGACTGAGCAGGGAGGTTGTCAGGGCTAACGCAGTGTTTCTCAGCCTTTTTTCATTACTACCTTTTAGACGTTTTTTTCTACTTCCCCCTCCCATGAAATCTAATACCACAAATATACTGTATAGCTGTTTATGTACTGTATTTATATCTGTGCCTTATGTATAAAGAAAATAAGATTTTATACACACCTGCCCTTCCACCCCAAATGAATATTTGCCCTCTTGGGGGTGACATTGCTCCCACTGAGAATCATGGGCTGAAGGAGACAGGAGACCCAGCCCTACCTCCCACCACAGCCTGTGCCTCTGAGGAGAGGCCCAGACAGCTGGGGTCTTCTTCTGGGGGGGGGTGCCAGGCCTCCCAGGTGCCCTTAGACAGAGCTTCCTGTCCCTCCGCCCTCAGCTTTGTGCAGTCGCTGTTCATGCTGGGGACCATGGTGCTGTACTTCTGCCACCGCAAGGAGTACGTGGCCTCCATGGTGTTCTCCCTGGCCATGGGCTGGACCAACATGCTCTACTACACCCGCGGCTTCCAGCAGATGGGCATCTATGCCGTCATGATTGAGAAGGTGGGTGCCAGTGCCTGAGGGGGTTCTCCACAGATCCTGTTTGCCTCATGGGTGTGGGGGACACAGTCCCACAAACTCTGTCCACCCTCCGTATGGTCTGGGGAGGTTCTGGTTTAGCTCAGGACCCACTTTCCTAGCTAATTCCTCAAGAATCAGGCAATCTGGGCTTGACCAAGGTTTGGGGGCTCCCCTGAAACTTGACGCCCCTGTATATCAGGCCCCGCTCTCCCTCCCCCAGAGCAAAGACCCTGGGGGAGCCGTGGATGACTCCCTCATGACACCAGAGCTGAAGCCCACCAAACCCCACCCCCCCGCATGTTCTCCGGTTCTCCTGGGGCTCCAGATGAACCCCCAGGCTGACGCAGTCCTGGCCCTTCCCTTGCCCTGCCTGGGGCCCAGACTTGGTTCTGACAAGTCTGCTCTCTCCTGCAGATGATCCTGAGAGACCTGTGTCGCTTCATGTTTGTCTACCTGGTTTTCCTGTTCGGGTTTTCCACAGGTAATGGGCTTGGCTGGGGCTGGTGGGAAGGCAGGGCCCCTGCTCACCTCAGCTCTCTGAGGACTCTGCAGGGCTGGGGGTCAAGGGGCCCGGTGGGGGTGCGTCTGCAGGTGACAGAGAGGATGGGTGAAGAACACATCGAAATGAGCAAGAGAACCTGGAAATGTGGTTCATAAAATGTTTTAAGTAATTTTTGAGGCACAAAGTGTTGCTTGCCTGTAGGATAGCTGCTTTATGGCTCATTTTTTAAAAAAAATCTTATTTTGACATTATTTCAGACTTACAGAAGAACCGCAAAAATAGTACAAATCTGTCTACACTCTTTACCCAGATTCCACGTTTTTAGCACATTCTCTCCCTGCTCTACACATACACACGCACACATACACACCCCACACACTTAAAAAAAAAACGAGAGTAAATTGCAGACATGATTAGCTCTTTCCCACTAAATACTTCAGTATGTATTTCTTAAAAACAAGGACATTCTCTTACATAAACGTAGTGTAATGATCAAAATCAGGAAATTAACATCGATATGGTATTGTTAGCTAATCTACCAACCTTGTTCAAATTTCTCCAATTATACTAATAATGTCTTTTACAGAAAAGGAAAATCCCAGATCATGCATTCCATTCAGTTGTCATGCCTCTTCAGTCTCCTCCAATCTGGAGCGGTTCTTCAATCTTCCCTTGTCTTTTGTGACCTTGGCATTTTTAATGCTAAAGGCCAGTTTTTACAGTGTCTCTCCTTTTGGGTCTGTCCCACCTTTCCTCACAATTAGATTCCGGTGCGCATCTTCGGTCAGACTATTAAGGAGATAACGTGTGTCTTCCTCGGTGCATCGTATCAGGAGTCTCATGTTATTTGTCCCATTTCTGGTGATGTGGACTTTGATTACTTTGCTTTCTTGGATCTGCCAGATTTTTCCAATGTCAAGTTATTTATCTTTCCCTTTGTAATTGTTAAGCACTTTGTAAGGAGATGCTTTAGACTATGTCTAAATATCCTGTTTCTCAATAAAAGTTTCTCCTGGTGGGTTGAGCACCCACTGATGATTCTCACCTGAATCACCTAATCCTTGTGGTTGCCCAGTGATGACTCTGGAACTCCTTCATTCCTTCTGCATTCATTTGCTGGCATTCTATCGTGAGGAATAGCTTTCCCTTCTCCCACATTTATTTATTGACATCAGTCTGGCCTTATAGATTCTTTTCGTTTTTGTTTTTTATGGAGTCTCTCTTTCTTAGATGGTTATAACTCCTTACTATTATCATCTACTTTGATGCTCAAATTGTCTGAGAAGTTGTCACTGGGAACCTCTTCAGGCTGGCTCCTGTGTCCTTTGGACACATCCACATAATTATTTTGAGCACCTGGCTCTGCTTTGATCCTCATCTGAGTCCTGCAGTTACATGGTTCACATGGTATACCCTCTGCTGTCCCCGCCCTACAGCCTGTTTTGGAATCTCTGTCTGGGAGTTATGGGCAGCTTAGACTAGGAGCTTTGCCTCATAGGGATTGGTGTGGGCTCTGGCAGCTTGTCTGAAGGCCCTGCCTATCAGCAGCCACAGGAAGGGATTAGGCCCAGGGGGTTAGTGGATACCGATTTGCAGTAACCATGTGGCACAACTGCTGCAGAAGCTCTTAGGCTCTGGACTTCATTTCCCAAAGAAGAGTGCAGAATACAGCAAGAGGCCTTTCTGCTCTGAGCTGCTTAGCCCCCGTGGTTCTGGAATGGGCTGGCTCTGGACCACCTTCTAAGGGGCACAGGCAGACAGGGTGTCGCTGAGAAAGTGAGTGTGGATCCAGGGCTGACATGTAAGATTAGGCATGTTGTGTACTGCACAAAGGTGGCTGTATTCTCATTGTACCTATAGATTTGTATGTTTATTTTAACATTTTTTCCTAGCAGATGATGATAAAGTTCTTATCATAACAAAACAGTATATTATGACAATTTTCTAACAGTTTTGAAGTGGGTGCTGTCTTTTTTTTTTTTAATTCACACAAAGGCGCTCTATAACCAAGCAGCATTCCTGCTGTGGACTCATCCTGGGGTCGTGGGTGTGTATGTTGGGGTCTTGGCTTCCGTCCAGCCACAACTCTCCCTCCCTATGCCCTGTAGCGGTGGTGACACTGATTGAGGACGGGAAGAATGACTCCGTGCCAGCTGAATCCATGACACACAGGTGGCGAGGGCATGGCTGCCGGTCACCTGACAGTTCCTACAACAGTCTGTACTCCACGTGTCTGGAGCTGTTCAAGTTCACCATCGGTATGGGCGACCTGGAGTTCACTGAGAACTATGACTTCAAGGCTGTCTTCATCATCCTGTTGCTGGCCTACGTGATTCTCACCTACATCCTCCTGCTCAACATGCTCATCGCCCTCATGGGAGAGACTGTCAACAAGATCGCACAGGAGAGTAAGAACATCTGGAAGCTGCAGGTGGGTCAGTCGGTGGGGTGTGCACAGCAGGAGGGTGTCGGCTGCTCTTTCTGCTGCTTAACACAGCTGGGTGCGTGAGCCCCGGCAGATTTAAGGAGGAGGAGGAAAGCCCAGCCAGGCCCAGGGGGTCAAGCAGCAGCATCTCCCCCAGTGAACTCCCTTCTGGCTCCTCCTGCAGGGTTTCCCTGCCCAGCGTCGTCAGCTTGTGTTCACAGACACTGTGTTTACTGTGGGCTAAGTGGTCCTCGAGGGAAGGAGATGAAGGACTTAGCTCCATGGGTGGCTCACCTCAGAGGAACTTCCCCAGGGTGGGCACCGGAGACCAAACTCAGAGGTAGTAGCTAATATGGGGTGGGCGCAGACAGCTGCGTTTTTGAGCCACCTGGTCCACATCTGCCTTCTCAACTAACAATAGAGGTATTACGTTTATTAAGTAACACTGACTCTATGCCAGGTACTCTCCTAAGGGTCTCACGTACATGCTCTCATTTAATCCTCACAATGATGCTGTCAAGTGGGTACGATTACTGTCCCCAGTTCTGGATGAAGGCACTGAGGCGTGGAGAAGTTAGGTATCTGTGTCCAAGACAACTAGTGAGTAGCCCAGCCAGGATTCAGCCCCTACAGTCTCACTCCTGAGGCCTGCTCTTAACCACTACACTGTGTTGCCCCTTCGTGAGCTTCTCAGGGAAGGATGTGGGCTGGTACACTCCACATCACTCATGGGGCTGAGTGGGCTGAGCTCCTTCCACAGAGTGTGCACCTGCCAGCTGCAGAACAAGCCCAGTGTAGAGGCCACGGGAGGTCCAGCTGGGATGTGCTGGGGCTGGGAGAGACTCTGGAGAGGCTGATCTTGGCAGCCAGCACCAGCAGCCAGGGGCGGTCCCTGGATGAACCCTCAGCCCCTCCGCCCTTTGTGTCTTCCCGCAGAGAGCCATCACCATCCTGGACACGGAGAAGAGCTTCCTTAAGTGTATAAGGAAGGCCTTCCGCTCAGGCAAGCTGTTGCAGGTGGGGTACACACCCGACGGCAAGGATGACTACAGGTGGTGTTTCAGGTAATTCCCCGGCAGGAATCAAAGCTTGGGGAGCTCAGGGGCTCAGCTGTGGGTATGGGGGACCCACCTGCAGCCAGCTGTGGGTATAGAGGCCTGCCTCAGGGCCTCTTGGGGCCAGTCATGGGCATAGGGGACTCTCCCAACGCCAGCCCTAGGTACAGGGGCTGCCCCAGGGCTCGGCTGTGGGCTTAGGGGACCCACCTTAGATCTGGGTGAGACCTAGACATTAAATACTGGAAAACGAGGTGTCCAGAAGTGGTCATCTGATGATCAGGGTCAAAACCAAGAATCAGATATTTAAAGTCCCTAGGCCTCATAGTAGGGGTGGTGTCCAAAAGGCAGGCCCCCCTTTGGCCCTCCCACACTAGCTATGTCTCCCCATCCTGGTCTATGGGCTTCTTGGGATTGGCCTGTGGGGCCAAGCCCTCGACCTGGGAAGCTGGGCATGGCTTTTAGGCCACTAGCTCCCTGCTCCCCCATCTCCTCACCCTGCAGGGTGGATGAGGTGAACTGGACCACCTGGAACACCAACGTGGGCATCATCAATGAAGACCCTGGCAACTGTGAGGGCATCAAGCGCACCCTGAGCTTCTCCCTGCGGTCAGGCAGAGGTGAGGTGTGAGGGGAGGGTGCTGTGGCATGGAGGTGGCCTGATGGTGGGCAGGTGAAGCCTTGGGGTCCCCCACTCCTTGCAGGCCTTCCTCCCCCCACAGCCTGGGCACTGTGACAGCCCCAGCGTCAACCACCGGCTCACACTCAGTCACGGGCACTCGTGCGTGCCTTCAGGCACACCCGCACAGCTGCCTGCTCTGCATGCGCATGCATGCGGCTCTGCCAGCACCCCTGGCCCCACACCTGTCCTCAGTGCCCCAGCGGAAGCAGCTCTTCCCACATCCAGCCGCCTGGGCCAGCTGGGCCCGCTGTGGGCTGCCCCGTCTCCTCTGCACCGTTTCTCACATCCAGTGTCTGCACTCAGCTATGTGAGGCTTACGGACAAATGGGGGCACGCGAACACTCTCCTCACATGGACACATCCAGGCAGGCAGAGGAGGGAAGAATGGGAAGAGAAAGGGTACACCTTGAACAGAACAGCCCTGCGGAAAGTCACTACCAGAAAAAAAAGCCTTGTTCTTGATTCAGCGTTGGCTTGGTTGCTGTAAACCTTGGACTGTTTCCCAGAGTTCTGACAGCATTGGTCCTGAAGTTTCTGCTTGTTTTTCTGATGTTTTGTGGAGGCCTGGGTGTTTGGAGCTGCCTACCTTGCCTTTTTGCTGATGTCACTAATTCTTAAAATGAACAAAGAGTGAATCAAGTGTTGATAGTTTGTTTTTTTCGGCAGGGTGGGGAAAGGGGTGTGAGTTTTCAGACCAACTTGCCTGGTAGCATGATGCTGCATCTTTCATATTTGATATTGCTTTATACTCATTTTTTATATTTCATAAACGATAAAAAAGACCAACTTTATTGAGGTATAATTTACACACAATAAAATGCACACATTTTAAATGTACAATTTGATAAGTTTCGACAAATGTACACATTCAGGCCACCACAACCCTACTCAAGGTGTAAAATATTTCCATCAAGGCAGAAAGTACCCTCCTGCCCCTTTGTAGTCAGTTCCACCCTCCCCATCCCAGGTAACTAGTTACCTAATTTTATCACTATAGATAGTTTACATCAGCTTTCGTTACCTGAAAATGTTCATGTTATCCTCATGTTTGAAGAATATTTTCATTGGATGTAGAATTCTTTGGTTTTCAGCAGTTTGACTAAGATGTACTTAGGTATGGTTTTCTTTGGTTTTATCCTGCTTGGGATTTGCTGAGATTCTTGGCTCTGTACATCAGGAAGTTTCATCAAATTTGGGAAATGATATATATTTTGCTTCATTCTCCCTCTCTTCTCTTTTTGGGACCCCAATTATGTGTATGTTAGACCATCTGATATTGTCCCATAGGTTTCTGAGGCTTTGTTCATTTTTCCTCGGGTTTTTTCTCTTAATTTCTATTGATCTGTCTTCAAGGACACTGACCCTTTCCTCAGCCATCTCCAAACTACTATTAAGCCTGTCCAGTGAATATTACATTTCAATTATTGTGCTATTTGGTTTTAGAATTTCTATTTGGTTATTTTTTATAGTTTCCATTTCTCTCCTAAGAGCCCCTAGCTGTTCTGTCATTAAGACCATATTTTCCTTTGGATCTTTGAATGTATTTATAATAGGCTGCTTTACATTCTCTGCCTGCCAAATCTACTAAATCCAACATCTGGGCCGTCTCGGGGTCAGTTTCTATTGACTGCCTTTTTTCCTGACTATGAGTCACATTTCCGTGTTTCTTTGCACGTCTCGTAACTTTTAATTGTATACTGGGCATTGTGAATAATATGTTTTAGGGACTCTGGGTTGAATTTTTGTTCTAGTTGGCTGTTCAGTTACTGATGAATCACCTTGAGATTGTGTAGGCTTAGTTTTAAACTTTGTTATGATAGATCTGTGGAAATACCAAGGTATTTGCCAATCCCATCAAGCTTGTGGGACTCAACCTCCTGACTGTTTCCTCTAAGGATCTTGTCAGGACTTGGTTTTAGGCTTCTTTAGGGTGGGTCTTGAGTGGACCTTACTCTGGGATGTGTAGAGTAAGTAGGGCATTTCTGATGTTTTAGCTTGATCCTCAGAGTAGCGAAAGGGTGTTAAGGAGGTCTCTCTGCTCTGGCTGGGCTGGACCTCCAGTGTCCCTCAGTACTGCTCAACCTCTGGTGTCTCTGTCCCACTTTCAACCCCATAACGGCCACTCTCTGGTAAGCCTCATGCAGTCTCACCGTGAGCAAGCTCAGCCCAGCTCAGCTAAGGACTTGGGGGGACTCCATCCCAAAGACTTCTGCACCTCCACCCCACAGCCCCCTTCTTTCTCTTCTCCTGTGCCCTGTCCCACAGATTCTAGCTGCTTCAGCTGCCCCAGACTCTGATCTCCTCTTCCTTAGCTCAGAGGCATTGCCGTGCTCTGCCTGGACTCCTTCTCCCTGCACTGTAGTCAGAGAACTTGTCCCTGAGAAAAACATCAGGGCCATGCTGAGGCTCACCTGGTGAATGTCACCTCTCTCAGCAATGGCAGTTTTCACTACCTGTTGTCCTATGCTTGAAAACATGGCTGCCTGCATTGTGTCCAGTTCTATGGTTGTTTACAGAAGGATGGCTAGCCTTGTCCTAGATACCCCATCAGAGCTGGAAGTGGAAATCTATCAAGAGGCTTCCTTTTGGAAAACTACTCAAGGGCTTCATCACTTTTCCCAGAGGCCTCCTGCAAGCCTGTTATTTTCCCACAGTCTCATGGAAGCACTCCCCGTGTCATGTCATAATACTTATTGATGGTCTCTTCTTCAGTTAACTGGTCTAACTTTGCCACAGAGTGCACGTGACTTGAGCAGTTTTCCAGCATCAGTCTTGTGATTTCATGAAATCTCACATCTTTTACAAGATTTGCTGTTTCACTTGGAGGATGATTTGCATTATGTTTGCATGACATTGTTGGCTGTTTACAATGCTGTCCATTCAGTGTGATATTAATAAAGACATCGGCCCAGTGGCAGGGATACACACATTCATGTTACTTGGGGTGTGGCTGGGGGATGGTTAGAGGTTCCCCGATTTCACACCTATAATTAATTAGTGAATATTTCCTGAGGATTTTGCTTTCCTACACAACTATGCAACAGTGACAACTCCAGTAATAAATAGTCAGATCATTTAGATAGCAAGGATCTCCCCTGACCCACATAGTGTGTGTGATTGGGAGGGGGTGAAGGAGTGCGTGAGAGAAAGGCCAGGGAAGAAAAGTGGTTAGTAAAAGAGCTGGGAGAGCACGTGAAGGGGTTTGGCATCAGGACTGGGAGCCCCATACCTCCGTTAAAGGCCCTGGAGCTGGAGCTGGGCCAAGCAGTCCCTGAGGCTGAGTGTCCCCCCCACCCAGCCAGCCAGAGATGGTATGTCAATGAGCACCTGGGCTGTCTCCCCATGGAGCCCTCCCGCTTTTATGCTCTTGTTCCCTGAGGGATCACCTTCAGCACTTGGTGCTTGGTGTCAGCCTGAGGTTGGGGGACAGGCCAATGTCAGCCTGTGGGCCTGGGGGAAACACTAGGACCTGGAGAATTCCTCTGGAGTGGTCATGATGGGCCCAGCATCCAGCATTCCTGATGCCTTTGAAATGTGGCCAGTGTTGGACACCAGCAGAGGGGCCTGAATCGTGGCCTCAGGGTGGGAGCTGTGAATTTAGGCTGGTTTTCCATTCAGTGTGAGAGATCTGACCCAAGGTGGCCAACCAGAGGGCGTGGCTGACCAAGGCTCTGGGAAATGGAAGGAGAACACGCACAGCTGTCCCGCTTGCCTGTCATTTCTCTGAAGTGGCTGGGGGGCTGCAGGTGGCTATGGGGATGACGATGGAGTCCTCTTCAGGAGCTTCCTGGGATATCAGGCCACACCTGAGAGCCCCATTTGAGGCCCAGTATCACCAGGGTTCCCTTGGCTTTGTTCCCAATCTGCTATGCCGTGGTGGGGCCTGGACCCCAAATCATGAGTCTTTGGCTGGTGTCCATCACCCTAGAGCTGACCTGGTGTTGAGCCACTCCTAGCGCAGGCTCAGTGTTGCTCTGTGGAGACCTGCTCTCCCTCGAGGTGGGCAGGGAGGGAATGGAGGCAAGAGAGGCAAGTACTTGATTCTCTTGAGGCCACAAGCAAGTCGGGGTGGGGTGAAAGATTATTATCTGGAGATTGGTAAGGCCAACAAGTAAATGTTTATTATTGTTTTGCTGTATCCAATACCGTAATGATGGTTCACCCTTCAGTTTCAGGGAGAAACTGGAAGAACTTTTCCCTGGCTCCCCTTTTGAGAGATGCAAGTGTTCGAGAAAGGCAACCTGCCCAGCCTGAGGAAGTTCATCTGAGCCACTTTGCAGGGTCCCTCAAGCCAGAAGATGCTGAGATCTCCAAGGCTCCCACTGCTTTAGGGGAGAAGTGAGGGACCCCCACAGGGGGCTCTCAACACTATGGGCCTCAGGGTACCACACGTCGCTGGGGGGCTGGGTAGGGAGCACCAGCGCTCTCAGCAGCCTGGCCTGGTCTGCACCTGCCCGGGCGTTTTCCCAGGCTGCACTGGACAAGCCGTGGGAAGCATGCTGGCTGCATGGGGAGCGATCTTCACCCAACCCTCCCTGTCCCCAGGTGGCTCTCCTAACAGGAAAGGAGCTCGCTTTTAAGGTTTTACTGGCTTTATTAAACATCACGAACGATGAATCTCTGCTTGGATATATGTGATGCCCCTGTTATCTTCAATTTTATATTACTGGGAGTGAAAGGAAATGAAGCCCAGGAAAACACCTTTTAGAACAAGACACTTCCTTGGATGTAAAATGCTGAAAGCCTTCTTCCACATCTCCCCCGTCCAGAGTGGTCTGGGGCTGGTGTCGTTCACTCCTCAGAGAAAGTGGGGGAGGCTGGCCCCATTGCCAACTCTGCCAGAATCGGGTTTTTTCAGAGCAACTTCATCCTTCTGTGATACATCACGATTGCAAAAATATTAGCTCTATTCCTTTTCAAATACAAGTACAGAACCGTGTCCCAAAGCCACGTGGCAAGAATTTTTTGATCTTTCGTTTGTAGTGACCACAGTCGTGCCCCCCGCAGTGGCACATGTTTGTCCCTCCATCTATCCTGTCATCATCAAATAGATAAATAAACAAATATGTATCATATCGAGTGTGAACTTTGTGCCAGTCATTGGGCTGGCATAGCTGGTTGGCTCTATGAGGTCCATGTGTGCGTGTGTGTGCATGTGTGTGTGTGTACTACCCCATACGGCCAGGAGCCCCTGGTTGCCCTTTAGCTGTTACCTGTTGGTGAGGGCATTTCTTCATGTGTACACCTACCATACTCAGCAAACTATGGTCCATGGGCCAAATCCAGCCTGCCACCTGTTCTTGTAAACAAACTTTACTGGAACACAGCGCGGCCATTCATCTCTGTGCTGTGACTGCTTTCATGCTGCAGTGCAGAGTAGAGTAGTTGCAACAGAGACCGAATAGCCTGCAAAGCCTGAAATATTTACTATCTGGCCCTTTGCAGAAGTTTGCTGACCTCTGCTTTATGGAACAGAACTCAAGAAACAGTGATCCAGAAGAGATGCCCGACATTGGCAGGGTTGTGTTAATGTCTGTGGGGTGTGGAATGAGCGGCCCAGTCACAGAAGTGTTGGATGTTGGTTCATGAAAGGATGGATGACATTAGCTGAGGCCAGAGCTTCGGCCCTACCATGAGAGGGGTATCTAGAGGAGACACTAGGACCCCCTCCTCCACATTCTCCAGCATCACGTCTGCCTCCACACATGAGGCCTGACAGAGGAGCCCGGAGGCTGGTTGACAAGGTGGTTGGGTGTGAAGTAAGTCGCGGCCAGACTATGACAAATGAGCATAGACAAAGAATACTGACGGCTAGACTATACTGAATGTTTATACAGTGTTCGATGTGCATTATCCTTTCAAGCCTCCTAATAGCCCATGAAAAACTATTAGCTCCATTTTATAGGTGAGAAAACCGAGGCTGGGACAGTTAGTAAGATTACACAGACAGTTAACAGCATCGCCTGGGTCTGACCCCGGGCAGTCTGACTCTAAAGCCCAGAGCTTAACTGCGGTGCCCGGCTGCCTGGCAAAGAGCCGGCTGGGGCATGCGGCCTATCTCTGGGTCAGAGAGGAGACGTGAGGGCTTCTCGCTTCCTGTCCTGGGCCCCGGACCCCTTGCTTTACCTGCAGGCCTTCTCAGAAAATGTCGTGTTGATGTCTGGTATCTGCAAGTTTCTGCAAATTGGATCAACTTTCAAACTTAGAGCTGGAAGGAATCTTATGGGTGTTCTTTTGTGAAATGAATGATCACAACCTTTTGTGTGAACCCGGGTTGCTTAAAGGACACACGTGCAACTAGCCCGCTCCTTTTCTTTTTGTGTCTGTCACTGTCTCTTTATCTCTCTCTGTCTCCGTGTCCCCGCCTCCATCAGCTGGAGGCAGGATGAGCCACAACCCAGAATCCCCAATGGGGCTGCTCAGCTCTCCTAGCCCAGGGATAGCTGTGGCCTGCCAGGACGCAGACGGACCCTCTCCTGACCACTGTTGGGTGGGTCTGCTCAGGCCTGAGGCTGCCGATGGAGCTCTGCCTGGTTCCCAGTCCCCCTCCTTCCTCACTGCACCCAGTGGCATGTTTCCTAGAGCAGGCTATGGGATCAGCCCTCCCTGGCTGCACCCACCCCACAGAGACCCTTTCTCTCCCTCTTCCATCTTGAGGGGGACCTTGGGGCCCTGCCATCTGGGCCTGATGTCTGCAGGGCTTGGGAGGTTTGGGGAGCAGGGGAGATCTGCTCGATGCCTGCTTGGTGTGTCCTCTGTGGGGCGTTTTAGTCCACAGCAGACAGACATGGCTCAGACAGACACTGTCTGAGACACAGACAGAGCTTCTGCTCTGACCTCAGTCTGGCAAGATGGGGGCACATGTTGGGTATGTTGGCAGATGTCTAGGGACTGCCTGAAATTCAGGCTTCTGGGGAGCAGGGTTGCGGCAGGAATATCCAAAGGCTGCCCTTTCCCTCTTCCTGCTGGCATCCCACCTCTGGCCCCATCTCCCCTTGTTGTTTTGCTCCACATGCACGGCCAATTTGAGAGGTCCTTCCCAGGACTGTTGCCTCTTTAGGCCCTGCTTGTTCCATCCACTGTCAGAGAAGGACCTGAGGTCACTGATGACGAGTGGGCACACCATGGTTCATGGCTGCACCAAGGAATGAGGAGCCAGATTGGGGATGGCAGTTTGTGAACTCTTCCAGGCGGTGAATGAACGCTGCCAGTCACCCACGTGGCAGCCGAGGCTGAGAGGGTGATACTGGGTTCTACGGGGCTCCAGTCTCGGCAGAAGGAGGCAGGACTCCTGGCTCCACGCTCCTGCCACTGT
Source organism: Ceratotherium simum simum (assembly GCF_057802395.1). Lineage (NCBI taxonomy): Eukaryota > Metazoa > Chordata > Mammalia > Perissodactyla > Rhinocerotidae > Ceratotherium > Ceratotherium simum. Next base: position 14,279,097 of record NC_141915.1, read on the forward strand.
GCTGCGTGGGCCCCAAACACAGGGCAGGAATTCTACCAGGACAAGGGGCAGCCGGGGTGCTGCCTTTGGTTTGAGGTGCTGGCTCAGCCCAGCTGGTCAGTTCCCTGCCTGACCACATTGGTGACAGCATCCCCAACAAGGCCCTGTGCCCCATGCCCTGTAAAGTTGAGCCAGCACAGCCCTTTGTGACTAAAGAGTCAGGGCTGACTCAGTGGCTTGGGGCCACTCAGTGGGCTACAGCCAGATATGGCAGCCCCGCTCTGATACCCCACCGAGTTCACGTTGCGCAAGCTCGTCACCACTTCCTGAACGTGCTGGGGTCTCTTGCCTCTGAGTCCCTGCTCCCGCGGCTCTCCTTGTGTAGACCGTCCCCGCTCCTTCAGAGTCCAGCCCAAATGCTCCCTCTTCCCTGAACCCATCCCCCACCTCCCTCCTTGGTGGCCTGAGTCCTCTTTGTCCTTAACCTGCCCAGTGGGGTTAGGTTCCCACCTGAGCCTGTCTCCCACAGGCCCACAGTGCCTTGAGGGTGGAGACCACCTTCTTCGGTTCTGAACCCTGTACTGGCCCCTTGCCCCCAACACGGGCTCTCATGACGTGTTGGATTAAATGGGATTGCATGGAGACCAGTCCAAGGGACTGGAGCTGCTGCTTCCATGAGTTTGGGGTGGGGCTAAGGGACAGTGGCTCTGACTCTGTCGGGCACCTTGGCCCTGGCCCATATACAGCAGAGCGGGCTCCCCTTCCTCCTTTCTGGGCATAGTATGTGCCTTTGAGTGGGAGACAGGGGTCTTGTTAACCAGCTCCAGGCTGGCCTTTGAGAAAATGTGCTAACACAAGGCAAAACATAAACGCTGAAATTTGGCAACAGCCTCACCCCCAGGGTTCTGAGGCAATCAGAAGTAAGCTGGGAGGGGCGAGGGGCTGAGTCAGGAGGGGCAATTAATTGAGTAATATAGGAAGGACTGTGCTTGGTCCAAGATGGGGCTTTAACGTGGAGCTTCCAGGAGTGATGAGATTTTGAACTGTGTGTGTGAGAACTTTGGGAAACAGCCGCCTACTTCATGCACACCTGAAGCCTATTGGCCACAAAGCCAAGTTTTCTGCCTGTTCCTGGCCACAGGTCCTGCTGTCCCATGGTCAGAAGCCTGGCCCCGCCTCCTGCCTCTCCCCAGGCCTGGCAGGTTGTGGTGAGGGGGGATCCAGGGGCTTGCCCCGGTGGCAGTCAGGGAAGTCCCTGCTGCATCAGTCACCGGGGCCACCGTCCTTGTCAGCAGAGACTTCCTGCCCCATCCCAGTCCTGTCCTGCCTGCAGGAACAGGTGTGCAATTCCTGAGTGACGTGGAGACAGGCAGGGCTGCCACCCTCTTCCCAGCGGTGGCCTGGGCCTGAGGGAGGGCACAGGGTATTTCCTGGAGCTCTGGCCTTGGAGGCAGGTGGCTGGGGCAGTTGCTGGGAGAATGAATCGGCATGACACAAACAATAATAGCTAATAGCTTTCATGGTTTATTGAGTTCTTTCTGAGCTCCGAGCCTTGTTCTAGCCCTTTCTATGTGTTTTCTCATTTAAGCCCCATGGTGACTGCAAGGTGGGTTTATTATGCACATTTCACAGATGAGGAAACTGAGGCTTGGGAGAAATGACTTGCCCAAGGCCATACAGTCTGAAAGGGGTGAGACTGTCTGACACCAAAGTCTGCAGTGCCTAATTTCTGGTGGGGAACATTGAATGGAGACTTCCTTTGTCTCCGAGGGGACCTGATCCCAGACTTTGGATGGACACCAAGGATGGATACCAAGTCTTGGGGCTGGTTGCCTTGGGGTCAGCTGGGCCAGCCCTCAGCTGTGGCCTTGCCTCCTGGGGTCAGGGCAGAGCACCTGACTGTTCACTAGGCCCTCCCACTAGCAGGAGCTCTTCAACTCCTCACAGCATCCTTGGGAAGCAGGTATTATGATTTCCAGTTCCCAGGTGGGGAAAATGAGGCTTGTGATGGGAAGCATCAATACAAGAGAGGGAAGATTTGGGACCAGAATTTCAGCCTTGGCACTTGCTGCCTCCCCTGCCTTCTCCTGGGTCGGGGTGAGGCTGGCGTGTGGGTGTGGGGTTGACTCACACAGGGCACGTGGGTGGGCAGGCGCTGCAGCTCCGGCTGGTGGGTGTGGCCTGCCTGGCACCTACAGCAGGTGGCCCAGCCAGTTCTGCCTCCGACGCCTCATTCCAGCCATCCCTCTGCCTGCGATGAGAGCCTCTTGCCGCCTCAGCCACAGTCCCACTTGGGGGCCTTGGGCCCGGGACATGCAGTGATCTCAGAGCAAGGGCAGCCACTGCCACCTGGACCTCACCAGGTGAGTCCTCACTGCGCGTGGCAGCCGGTGCCCTCCAAGGCCCCGGGGGAGCCCAGAGCGAGGACCTCAGGGGTCTTCTGGGCCATGTCTGCCCATTGCCGATAGGCCTCGCGGGAGGGTTGGGAGGGAGCGTGGGCCTCTAGCAGGGCCAACAAGACTAGACGGGAGCTCTTGGCCGCAGGGAGTGTGCGGGAGCACAGGTTCTGCTGGGTCCAGGAAGCTGTCCCTGAGGTTTGGGAATCTTGGGGAGGGAGAACCCTACAGCCACCCTGGGCCAGAGGTGAGGCTCCTGTCTCAGTGTGATGGGAGCTCAGGATGGGATGAGGTGGCCCCAGAGATTGAGAGGGCCAGGGCCAGGCATCCCACAGGTGCTGGGCCAGCAGCTGTGGGGGCTCCCTGTGGCCCTGGGCCAGGTCCGTCTCCCAGGAAAGGCCATTCCAGTCTGTATTAGGCCTTGGGAGGCACTACCCAGGTGAGGTGAACAAACCCAATCCCAGAGAGAGGGAGGGCCTGGGCAGGGAGAGTCCAGCCGGTGAGAATGCATAATTTAAGGCGTGACTCAAGGAGATAATTATAGTTGCCACAGCTGCAGTACAAAGTTTTCCTGACCATCTCCTGCCCCGGCTGCCCAGGACTGCCCCACACTTATGGGCCCAGGGCAGGGAGGATGGGATAGCCAGCTGTCATTAGTGAGAGCTATAGGGTCCTTGGGGACCATTCAGCCCATTTCTCAGAAGGGAAAACAGAGGCCCAGGGAGGGGTAAGAGACATGCCCTCTATCCCTCTCCTTCATTCTTGGCCCAGCCCAGCCTTTTAGCCCCATCTGTCCACGGGTCACTCTGGATTGGGGAAGATGGTAAAGGCCACCCATCCTCATCAGGCTGTGACTGGGGATGTGGGCAGGGGCCTGGCTGTTCACAGTTCTCTCTCAATGGGCTGCTCCACCTATCCGGCCTGGAGGCCCCTCCTCAAAGCTCCTTGCCTCAAGGTGCCTGCACTCTAGGGCCAAAGGCCTCCCCTGGACGACTTCTCCTCTCCCAAGGCTGCACACTTTTAGTCGGGGTTGGGGGGGCGGGCTGTCCTATTTCCAAACCTCACTCCAGTCCAATGACAACCTGCTCCAGACACCTCCTCCAGGAGGCTTTCTCATCTGAGGCAGGATCACCAGTGGCCCCAGGTCTAGCCCACCCAGCCGGGATCTTCTTACAGAAATCCGCCCCTCACCCCACCTCCATGACTCTGAGGGAGTTCTCTGTGGACAGCTCAAGCTGAGACTGGACCCCCATTAAATACCGGAGAGTCACATCCAGTCCACATGACGCTTTCCCCCGTCCGTCTCACCCTCTGTGGCCAGCCTACGCTTCCCCATCCCGATGGCCTGGCAGCAGCTTCCTCCTGGCCCCCTGGCCTCTGGTCTCCTCCACCTCCTAGGCAGCCTGCTCTCTCTAATGTGGCTATAACCCGAAGCCCTCCCATGCCCGCACTGCCCTGGGGATCAGTCACAGCTCCTGACTGGTGTCCCGGGCCTTCACAACGTGGCCGAGCCTCCTCCCACTGCCAGGGTCCCCATGAACAACCAGGCTCTCCATCCACACCAGCTCCTCGCCACTCGCTGAACTTTCTTGACTCCTGTTCTTTACTCAGGCTGTCCCCCCTGCCTGGATTGCCCTTCCTCCGCACAGTCTCCTCGGAAGATCTGTCAGTCCCTCTTCCCAGCATCTCCCTCTGAGCCCAGCACAGGGTCCAGCCATACTGAAGATCAGTAAAGCAGGTCTGGACTGAGGGCTGCCTCCTCTGCTTCAGGGGAGGAGGCTCTGTTGTTACTTCCAGGTGAGAAGGGAATCGAATGGACAGACAGACATGAGGCTGGTTATACTCAGTTTTAAGTGGGTGAGAGAGAGAGATGATCAGTGTGTTAACTGCAGAGACCACTAGGGTGCTGAGAAATTTAAAAACCAGAAGGGCCTGAGGCTGTGTTATTAGGAGCATAGTGTCTAGAGAAAAGGAGGTGACAGTCCTGCTCTGTAGAGGAGAGCTCTGAACACAAAATCTGACAGGGACATTGAGAAGGCGGAGCTTATTCTCAGGAGTCCACCTGGAGGTTGGTGGGGCTGGAGATGACGTTGTGAGAGAGGCTAAGGGCATGGTGGTCTCTACCTGGAGGCTCTACTGGGCTCTCCTAGGACCCACAGGAGCTGGGGTACTGGAGCAGGGAACAGGAGAAGCCATGAGCACAGTCTTCCTGTCCCTGAGAAGGATTGGTGGTCTGGGAAGGAAGAGAGGGAACTCCCTGTCTGAGGGGATGCGAGTAGGGGCCACATGATGCCACACGGAGGTCTGAAGCCCCCTGAAGCTCCATGCCTCCTCAATCTCACATCTGAGCTGTGTTCCAGCCATGAACGCCCACCCCAAGGAGATGGTGCCCTTCATGGGCAGACGAGCCACCATCCCGGGTGCGAATCCTGCCGTCCTGCAGGAGAAGAGGCCGGTGGAGCTCACCCCCACCAAGAAGAGGTAGGACTGGCGGGTCTGGGCCTGGGTGCTGCGCTGTGAGGGCACAGGAGGGGCCTGGTGCCCACCCACAGAGGGCCCTTTCCTGGGGTGGACCTGAGACTCCCAGTCTCATCTGGGGTGCCCTGGTGCCCGACTACGTGTAACTGGGGGCGGGGCAGAGCAACACTGCAAACTCGGGGGGCTGAGCTGGGGAGGTCAGTACAACTGGAATAATCAGGGAGGCCTCCCTGGAGGGGTCAGGGGGCACTGAGGCAGAAACATTCAGGAGGCTCCTGGGGGAGGCGAGGGATTGCTGGAGCCGTGCTTGAGACGAGGAGCAAAAGGCAGTGGAAATTCCAGGTGGCCTGGAGCCCCTACTGAGTACGTTTTTCACGCGCACCAAAGCACTCACATCTGCGTGTACCCAGTCAGGTGGTTCAGGCTCTCTAACCCCCCTGGGGAACGGGGACACCAGCAATGGCACCAGCTCACGGGATGAGGGTTAACTGGGATCGTGCCAACAAAGTGCTCAGCACAGGGCCTGGAGCGGTCAGTGCCCAGCACATGTCGGCGCTGGTAGTGGTTTTGTTACCTTGGTCTTCGTTTTCATCACTGTCATTGTCATCGTCACTCCACAGGGCCCCTGGGAACTGGGCAGGGCTGGGATAGTTATGACCACTTCCCAGTTGGGGACACGGAGGAAGGGGGAGTGGGGAAAGTACTTCTCCAGGATCACACTTGGCCCCTGAGCTGCCCCCGCTGCAGTCCCTCCACCCCCTCCACCAATTTGGGGCCCCTCCTCCACCCCAGCTGTGCTCCCGTTGGGCCCGGGTGGGCCCCAGGTCTAGGCTGGCCCCTTTGCCCTGCCTCCTCTACCCCCATCCCAGCCACTCTCTTGGGCCAGAGGTGAGCTTGGTGCTTTCCTTCTGTCAGTTTGAGTAATAATTGCTGAGATCTTCTGTGCGCCAGGCCTGGGAGACCGGGATACAGAGAGAAAGAAAGTCTGTCCCTGCTCAGTCTGGTTGGTGAGAAGGGCACCAAGGAGAATGTGAGAAGTGACCTAGAGAGAGGGTGGAACTACGTGGGGCAGGGCCTAGGAGGGGCAGGTCATTCTGATCCTGTGGGCAGTCTCAGGGCACTTCCTGGAGGAGGTGGTATTAGAGTGGATTATGGCAGGTGGAGAGGAAGTGAAAGGGCATCCCAGGCAAAAATTTGGGGCAGGGACCAGTGAGGAGTCCCGTGGGGTTGAAGTGCTGGGTGGGTGGGGGAGTCTTTGTGGAGATGAGTCCCATTGGGGCTGGGTCTTGGAGGTCAGTTAAGGAGATTGGACAAACCTGAGGGCAGTGGGGAGCCATAGAGGGATTTTGTTGTGAAAGAGAGGGCATGGTGAGGTTTGCATTTTGGAAAGGATACTCTGGGTGATCTGTGTGGATGATGGATTGGAGGGGAGGCTGTTGGGAAGCCCAGGTGACAGGGTGTGAAGTCTGAGCCTGGGTGGTCAGGGGTGGAGAAGAGGGGATGGATCAGAGGGATATAGGATCATGTGGTCCACAGGATCAACTACGAGAGAGGAGGAGGAAGAGGACTAAGAGACATCCCCTTCTTCTGGTGGGGGGACCTGGAGGGATGATGGGGCCGTCTCTGACATGGACACTTCGTAAGGGAACAAGCAAGGTCAGGAGGAATGAGCCAAGTTCGGGTGTGAAATGTTGGCTGAGAGATGTCCGAGGGACACCCAGGTGGAAACTCCATCCTGGTGCAGGAGAGCAACTGGATGGATGTGGAGATCAGACGGGTGTTGGTGGAATCGTAGGGGCAGTCTGCGTCCGGGGGGCTTGTCCGGGTGACAGCAGAGATATCCTTGAGCAGAGCCACCAAACACCACCCTCTTGCCTCTTTTCCGATTTCCATTTCTCTCTCCTTTCCCAGGGGAGGTTTGGACTTCAGGAAGGAATGAGGACAGGGTTTCAGGAAAATCCCAGGTTCTTCTCAAAGTTAAACTGCCTTTTCTGAGTACATCCCTTTTCATAGACTTAGCTCCAGGCTCAGCTCTGCATACAGCCTTGGCTCAGCCAAGAGCCGGGGAGCGAGGTGTGACCTTTGTCTCATGAAGCGGTGGCTCCTTCCCTTTCCCAAGGGCTCTTTGAGGGCCCTCACATGCTTACTTCTCCTCAGACCACAAAGGTTTGGGCATCTCCCTCAGAACTGAGTGTGGGACTCAGGCCTTGAAAGAAAAAGAAGAGAAAAAATTATATGTAACTAAAGACGGCAATTCTGACCACTAAGGAAATAGGTAGTAATGGTGGAATTGAAGGCACTAAGAAGTCTAGACTGGGGAGAGATTTTTGGACCTGGAACTTTTCCAGAACCATCATGCCACTTCCCGAGAATAGCTGACACCGTGACCTCCTTACTGGGCCCTGGACAAGGCGATGTGCAGGGACAGAGGCGCAGGCCGATGAAGGCTCTGGAGGAGCTGGCTGTGTGGAGCTCAGAACCTGGGCATTTCTTGGGTCAAAGCAGGTGAGACAGGCTCCTCTCCAGCCCTGGGGCTGCTTGGGGATAGTTCTTTGCCTTCAGAGGGACAGAAATGCAGGAGAAATGGTGCCTAGTTGTCTACGCACCTGACTTAACAACATCCAGGTGCCCTTTGGTCTGGGTCAGAGGTAGGAATAAACAAACAGCATCTGCTGCAGGTCAGGACCCAGGATGTCACGTGGCCAAGACCTTGCCATCTGCTCATGATGGCGGGTGAGATGTGGCATGTGCGGTGGCAAGTGGTGCAGGCGTGGGACAGGCCCTCAGGGTCTAGCAGCTCCATGCCCCAGGAGTTAGGTCTTTGCCCACAGCTGGGTCCTTTCCGGACTGGCTCTCACCACTCTCCTTTCCAGCCACTGAAGGCTTCCTTCCTCAGACACAGCCCTTATTTTCCTACCAGGGAAAGTTTTCTCACGCTACTCCCTCTGCTCCCAGGGCTTTTCCCAAACCACAGGTCCATTTCAAGACCCAGACCAAATCCCACCCTGACAGAGCATGGAGCCTTCCTGGATCCCTGTCCTTGACTGGAAGAACCTTCTCTTCCCCTGAGCTCCCATAGCCCAGTTCCTCTCTGAAGAGGTTCTTGGGACGATGTCTTAGCTCTGGTTGAGATCTCTGAGGACAGGGTCTCTGGAAAGGTCATCTCTTCTCTCCCTGCCCCCTGAGTTTCCTATGCAGAGCATATTAGTAGTTTTTGAACAAGTGGGTGAGTCAGTGAAGGAGCAGGCAAGACAACCAGAGAAGGAGGGGGTGAGTTGATGACTAAGCAGCTGGTGGCTCAGCACAGTCACTTAGCATGAGTGAGGATGCTCCACCGTGAGATGAGGAAATACTTCTGCCCTCAGGGCCTTGGTCTCCAGGCCTGGAGTAGATAGATGCTCTCATGATCTGGTTTTCTGGACCATCCTTGAGGCCCCTGTGGGCTCTGGGAGGAGGCCTGAAAAGGAGGGGAGGAGGAGTGGCAAAGGACCCCTCTTCAACTTCTTACTCAAGACTGAGAAGGAGAGGTGAGGGCTTTGGGCAACTGAGAGCCCAGTGGGAGTCTCTTGAGGGGTGCAACCTCCCAACAACATTTACAGTTTAAGGTTGTGTTGGTCTGTTTGCTTATTGGTCCAGCTCAATGGTCTCCATCTATCCACCTATCTACCCACCCAATTACTCATTCCTTAGCTAGTCATCCATTCTTCCTTCTTTCCTTCCTTCTTTCCATCCATCCTTCTACGCATCCATCCATGAATGCATCCATCCACCCAACCATCCATCCATGCATTCATCCATCCTTCTATGCATGCATGCATTCATGTATCCATCCATCCATCATCTATCCATCTATTCATCCATCCTCTCACCTGTCCATCTATTCATCCATCCACTCATCTGTCCATCTATCCAACCAGCCAGTCTTTTTTCCACTCATTTACCTTTCACTCATCACCTTTTCATCCTTCCACTCATCTGTTCAGTTAGGTCTTCTGAGTGTCATGACCAGTGTTGGGTTCTGGAGAATCAAGGACAATTCAATCGTAGTTCCTGCCATTGAGGAACTTACAACGAAAGGACAGTGTGTTGTCTAGAGCAAGAAAAGCAATGTCCTCACTGTGCTATAGCCTGGTCTGACCTTGGGGCCTGTTCTGACCAACCCACTGGAACAGTAGTTCTGAGAGGTGAAGGATTTTTGTCCACTTGTTCACCACCGTATCCCCATCTTCTAGAACAGTGTTTGGCACATTGTAGGTACTCAATAAATTATTTGTTGAGTAAATGCACTACTGAGGAGCCTAGATAGGTAGGGTGGGGTGGAGGACCGGGTGGGTGGGTGGGGCGGGGCGGGGCCAACTGGCCTGGGGAAACAGCTGAGGGTGTGGTAGTTGGGCTCTGCCTCCAGAAAGTTCCGCAAATCTCAACCAGGATGTGTTGGGGCTGAGTTGCTTTGGGGTGGCAGTTCTGGGGCACTGCAGGGGTGCAGGGAAATGGTGATCAGACTGGAAGACCTCTAATACCTACTTCAGCTAGACAGTCCGTAAGGGGACCATCCCGGAGCTGCCCTGGCTCCAGAGTCTAGGCCTTAGGGAATCATCTGGCCCAACCATTCTCCATCGAGGTTAGGACACTTGGCCCAGAGACGGCAAGTGACCACCTGGGGTCACACAGGAGGCAGAGGCAGAGGCAGAGCCAGACTAGAACCCAGGCCTCAGGCTCCTAGCTAGGGGTTTGCTCCTCCCTTTGTCTTCTCTTTTGGAAGAAGGATTTGATTTTAGGTCAGGTCAGAAGGTTCCTCTTGATGGGCAGGAGACAGGAAGGTGAGGGCCAATGTGTCAGCCAGCGCTGCCCCCCACATATTTATACCCCATTTCTGGGTTAGTTCTGAGCCTTCTGGGCTTGTCTGTGCCTGGAGGTAAGGCCCGGGTCTCCCTCCTGCCTGCCCTACCCTGGGAAGTGGCTGTGTTGAGAGGCCTCCCTCTGTGCCGGATTCCTGGAGCTGGTTTGGCTGGAAGCAGATCCAGAAGCCGAAGGGAGAGCAGAGGGGTGTGGATAGTGGTGTGGGCTGTAAGCCTGGACATCTGGAGTCAGATTCTCTGACCACCTTGGCTTCCACCCTGGGGGTGACCACAGATGAGCTGCTTCTGCATGCTGGGCCTCTGTTCCCTCATCTGTAGAATGGGGACTCAACCCCTTCCCTGCTGCCCTCCCCTCCAAACTTGATATGGCTGGACTGTACTTTGGGAGCTGTTATGGGGAGGGGGGGGGCTGTTGATCCTAGGCCTGGGAAGGAGGAAGGCAGCAAGGGCACTTAGGAGAGAGACCTGCTGATCAGGAGGCCACTGTCCTGGGCCAGGTCAGAGAGTCAGGTCACAGAGCTGGCAGTGGTGCTGCAGCAGCTTTGAGGTGGGGGGGTTGCTGTAACTGAGATCACCCTCGGCCTGATCCTCACCATCTTGGTTGTCACGAGAAGGACTGTCTCCGAGTGTATGATTGTGGGTTCTGACAGCATGCGTGTCTGCATCTGTGGGTGTGTCTGTGTCTGGCTGGGGCATCGCATTTTGGGTGTGTATCTTGCCTCTCCCAGGGCAGTGAGTCTCTCTCCTCCTGGGGCTTAGCCAGGTCACAGGCCCTGGGCCCCCGTCTCTCTCCTCCCAGCGCCAGGGAAAAGCGGACCCTTCACTCGCCACTCCACTGCTCCTCGCCTCCATTGTTCAGAGTGGTTTCCTGGGTTCTCCTGCTTGACGAGGGATTCTCAGCCCTGTTCCTGATCCCTCAGGTCCTCCCTAATCTAGATCAGCCGTTCTCAGCCTATTGTCTGTGCTGACAAAGTGGGGGGGTGGGGACTGCACCCGGGCAGCCAGCGTAACTCCAGGCCTTTCCCTCTCCTTCAAGAGCCAGGAGTGGCCCTTGCAGAGCTCAGAGTCCAGGGAGCTCCCTGGCAGGGCTCTTGCTTCAGACCTGAGGCCTGAGGGGCAGTTGGGGGATGATGGGGGAATCTAGCTCCCACTGCCAAGTCCCCCATCTCTGGAGAGTCCTTTGCACCTAGAGGCAGCTGCAGACAGGAAAATCCCCCTCAGATGCTAGGCCACCCCAGTAGAGACCCCTGTTCATCTACTCAGTATTTTCTAGTGACAGGAGTCACCCAGACCCAGCTGTGAATCCAGGTCTGCCACCTATCTGCTGTGTGGCCTCGGGTAAGTTGCTTGACCTGGGAGCCTCCACATGCCCACCTGTGAAATGTGGGTGATGACGATGGTAGCCCCAAAGGCTGCTGTGAGGGTTAGTGAGGCCACTTGGGCACTGGGGCCAGTGTGGAGCTGGCCGAGAGCAAGTGCTGCACGTGGGTGGGCACCCTCAGCAGCAGGCTTGAGGGACACGCAGGTGGAAAGGCCCTGTCCCAGCTCTAACGGTCTTGCTTGGGTGTCCCTCCAGTGCACACTTCTTCCTGGAGATAGAAGGGTTCGAGCCCAACCCCATTGTCACCAAGACCTCTCCCCCATTCTTCTCTAAGCCCATGGACTCCAACATCCGACAGTGGTGAGTACCAGCCCCCTGCCCTACCCAGCCCTCAACTCCAGCTAGCAGGCAGTGACTTACCCTGGGCCACACGGCCAGGCCTGGCTGGGGCATGCTACCATGATCCATATTTAAACTTGTCCCTCTCTCTTCTCTCCCCCACCCTCCAGCGTCTCTGGCAACTGTGATGACATGGACTCCCCGCAATCTCCTCAGGGCTATGTGACAGAGACCCCATCCAATCCCAACAGTCCCAGGTGAGCCTGGTTCTTCCCCTCCTCCGAGTGGCCACCAGGCTGGTGCCAGGCGACAGGCACTAGGACCCTGCAGGAAAGAGAAAGAAGCTGCTATTCCTAGGGGGCTGGGACAAATGTCTGGGCCCATGATTGTGATGTATAGGAAATTTTGGGGGGGAGGGGAATATTACATTTTATAAACTATAAAAGTAATACCCATTCATTATAAAACATTCAAACAACAATATGCAGCAGAAGGAGAACTTAAGACAATACCATATACACAAATTAAAAGCACATGCATACAAATGATCAAACATCAACGTGCATTTTGCAAGAACACACACAAACAGAAGGATATCCATCAACACATTACCATGGCTCCCTATTTGGAGTGTGGGGGTAGGGAGGGTTAGATGAAAAGAATTCAAACAAAACAAAATATAAAAATAAAATTTCCCTTCCCCTAATCCCAGTCTTCTGAGGCAGTCACTATTAACGGGTGGGTGTATAGCCTTCCTGATCATTAGTATGCGTATCCAAATATATATTTTGATAAAATGTGATTGCATTTGGATTCAAAGGGAAGCCTGCATGGGGCAACATGGATCCCAGGGGCCTGGAGCACTCATGGAGGGGATTTCAGGCATTGTGACAGGCGCGGGAGATGTTGGGGGCTGGTGCAGCGCCCTATAGGCACAGGGGCCCTGGTGGGGGAAGGGGAGGGGTCAGGGTGGTGTTGCATGTATGGTGAGTCAGAAACCTCTTCTGGTTTCAGTGCAAACCTGGCCAAGGAAGAGCAGAGGCGAAAAAAGAGGCGGCTGAAGAAGTGCATCTTCACAGCCGTGTCGGAGGGCTGCGTGGACGAGCTGCTGGAGCTGCTGGCCGAGCTGCAGGAGCTTTGCAAGCGGCGCCGTGGCATGGACATGCCTGGTCAGTGCTTGGTCCTGGCAGAGGGTGTGGGGCTGGGGGCCCTACTTGGTTCCTGCTGTCTACCTCTCCTGACCAGAGCCTTGAATGCTGGGCTAGGCACTTTGAACCTGACTCTGAGGGCAATGGGGAGCCATGGAGGGCTTAGACAGGTGAGAGTCATGGCAGAGTTGGGACCCCAGCATCAGGGCTCGGGAGGCGGACAGCTCTTTAGGGAGTGGCATCGGTAGGACTCAAGGATGTGGGGAGTGAGTCCAGGGTGGTGCCTTTTGGACTTGGGTGACTTGGGTGATGGAGACTGAGTTGTCTTAGGGACCAGGAGTAGCAGGTTAGGGGGAGGCAATGAGCTCTATTTGCACCTGGAGGGGGTGGGCTAGAGATTCAGGTATCAGCACTGAGGGGAATAGTGGGAAGCCATGTAGTGTGTGAGACTGCCCCCCACAAGGGAAAGGGTGCAGAAGGCAAAGAGCAAAAGGCCTCTACTAAGGCTAGCGTGGGCAGAGAAACAGAAGCCAGCAAAGGAGCCAGAGGAGGAGGAGCTGGAGAGGGAGAAGGAGAGCAGGGGAGCTCGGGGGTCAGGGATGCCACCAGAGGGCATGGAGCAGGGTGTTGGGGTCTGAGGTTGCAGCGCCCACACCCCGGCCTCCCCTTCTCTGGGCTGGGAGGGTCAAGGGCAGCCGGGGTCCCACCTGTGGCTCCATCCCATGACCCTGCCTGCAGACTTCCTCATGCACAACCTGACGGCCTCGGACACGGGGAAGACCTGCCTGATGAAGGCCCTGTTAAACATCAACCCCAACACCAAGGAGATCGTGCAGGTCCTGCTGGCCTTCGCCGAGGAGAATGACATCCTGGACAGGTTCATCAACGCCGCGTACACAGAGCAGGCCTACGAAGGTATCCTGCCCAGGGGTGGGGCTGTGCAGACAGGGATCCCGAGGGTGGGCGGGGGCCGTGCCACGAGGAGGCACTGCTGTCCCTGAAAGCCCAAAGCACTCAGCGTGGTGCCCAGCAGATAGGCAGATCGCAGGCACTCCTCTTTTCTTTCGTTCTGCAAATAATTTTGAGCACTGACCACATGCCAGGCATTGTTTCTGGCACCAGGTGCGGTGGTGGACCAGATGGCCTGTGAGCACTCCCTCTCTCTGTATGGTGGAAGGACCCACTGAGTCCTGCCTTTCCAGAAACCAAGCCCCCGTTCTTCCCCTTGATGGTATCTGCTGATGCCCTCCCTTCAGAGTTTTCAGGAACTCCCTGACACCTGGGGCTGAGGGGCTCCAGGACCACCAGAGGAGCATCTTTCCTCACTTTGGGCAGATTACCCTGCCTTTCTGAGCCTCAGTTTCTTCATCTGGTAGAGGCTAATATTTCCTCCCTATGCTGCAAAAAGAATCCAATGACAACTTTATTAATATAAGTATTTTATCAGAGGCCTTCAGAGATTATTTTTTTCTTTTAACAATTAAAAATTTTTTATTATAAAAAAATTTTAAGCAAATACATTTGAGATAGTAGCATGACGAACCTCTATATATCCATCAGCTAGACTCAATATTACAATTTATTTTTAATTACATAAATAACACATGATTAGAGTTTCATTGTAAAACATTCAAATATTTTAATTAAGTTAAAAAAAAAAAAACCTTCACCTGTTTCCCACTCTCCTCTCCAGAGATGATTATTATGGTGTGTGTCCTGTAAGGACTTTCCTAGACTTTTGACATATGTGTATATGTGCACATAGAAGCAGATAGTTTTATTTCGTATTCATTTATCTACTTATTTAACATAAAATAGCATTGTACTGTTTGTACTGTTCTACAACTTGCTTTGTTTTGGATTATCGGTGTATCTTGGACACCTTCTCAGGTCAGAATATGAAAGTCTGCCTCCTTTCCACCTGCTTAGTCTGAGTCCGGCTGGAGGGCAGCTAATCTCACTGTTCCCCTCTTGGCAGACATCCGGGGGGTTTCCAATTTTTTGCTGTGACAATGTTGCTGTGCACGTTCTTGTCTGTGACCCTGTGCACAGTGCACACATTTTAGGAAAACACTTTGAATTGGATTTTCTGAGTTCAAGGACGTGCACATTTAAAATTATAACAGTTACTGCCAAATTTGCCTCCAAAAGGTACTAATTTACTCTCCCCCGACAAAAGGGTCCAAAAGTATTCATTCCCCCACCCTTCACTAATCCTGGAAACTATCTTTTTTTTTTTGTTTTTTGCCCATCTGGTGGGTGAAAAGTGTTAAATAATTAGGTTCTAATTTTCATTTTCCCGATTACCAAGGATTCCACACATCTTTCACTTTCTTCATGGCTACGTGTATTTTCTTCTCTGTGAGGTACTTGTTAAAAATCATTTCTCAATTTTCTTTTAGGTTGTTTGTTTTTCTACTGATTTGTAGGGGCTCTTCATATATCATGGACTTTTAAAAATGCATTGTTTCTTTGAGACATCGCAAATATTCCCCCCAGCCTATCACTTACTTGTCCTTTAACTTTCTTTAAGACATCTTTTGAAATACAGAAATCTTTAATTTTTACGCAAGCAAACATATCAATTTTTTCTTTATGGTTTCTGCATTTTGGATCTTGCGTGAGAAGGTTTTCCCTACCAAAAGGTTGGTTATAAATGAATTTTCCAATTTTTTAAAATGCTTAGTTCTTTAATTGACCAGGACTTTATTTTTATGTATGGCATGGTGACAAGTCTTTGGAAAATGCTGTTTCTGGTGGGATATTCTGAGACTCTCCCAGCCTTCTGGTTCTTTCCATCTGGAGGTTCTACTGGCTCCACCAACAGGGTTAATATCCCTCCTCCCCCTCCCTCTGCTTCTGCCCTGTTCCACTCCTCAGTCACTGGGGCACCATCCACCCAGCAACCTGGCCAGACACCTGGATGTCACCTGAGACACCCCCTTCTCCCCCAAGCCTCACAGACCATCCTGGGGACTCTTTCTCCTAAGGTCTTTGGGCCTCATCATCTGTTTCTCCACTGGAGCGACAGTTTCTCACAAGTCTGGGCTCATTCTACTGCATCCTCCAATTTTGTAGCCAGAGTTATGTGAAAACACACAGGCACAAAACCGAAACTCTGGGTATGTCACCTCCCTGTTCAACGCCTTCTGTAATAAAGTTCTAACCTCTCAACTGGCTTATGAGGCCTCGAGGCGGGCCCATCCAGCCTTGTTAAACTTACCTGGTGGCAGCTTAGAGGCCACTTCTGGGAATTCCCCCTGGTCCCCTCAGCCTGTGTTCAGAGCCCCTGCTCTGGGTACCACAGCTCTTGCACCTCCCTGTATTGTAGCCCTTAATTCTCAGTGAGACTGTGCGCTTCTTGAGGGAAAGAATCAAAACTGCATCCAGGGGCACTGCATCCCCAGCACCCGGCGCCAGAGCACAGAGCAGGCGCTGCATAACCTTCCTTGCGTCCATGCAAGCATGAATGAAGCAAAGAAGGAAGTTGAGACTCTTGGTAGCTGGGCGACACAGACAAGACAGGCAGCTATTATTTCGCCATGGTTCCGTGGAGGATATGGAGGCCAGAGACGGGAAAGGGCCGGTGAGGTCACGTCACCCGGGGTCCCAGCTGAGCGCCCCGCCCCCCACCCTGTCCTCAGGGCAGACGGCGCTGAACATCGCCATCGAGCGGCGGCAGGGAGACATCACTGCGGTGCTGATTGCGGCCGGCGCCGACGTCAACGCCCACGCCAAGGGGGTCTTCTTCAACCCCAAGTACCAGCACGAAGGCTTCTACTTCGGTGGGTGCCGCCCCGCCCGGCAGGGGCTGGGGGCGGGGTCCGGGAGGAGGGAGGGGCCGCCCCGCCCTGCGCCGCCCAGAGGGCCTGTCCCCAGAGGCACCGGCGGGTGGACAGGGGCCTGGAGCCCTCCTGCGAATCTGTGTCCGCTCAGACGTGTCCGAGGCCGGCCGGGGAGGACAGAGCCGGAACGAGGGAGGCGGGTGGGGCGGATCCTTAGCAACAGGACCCCCAGGGCGGACCAGAGAGGGAGGGCCTGGGGAGGGGGGAGGATGGGGCAGCCTGCATTCTGGGAGTGTCACCTGGTAGTCTGAGAGGGCACACAGGCGTCCACCTGAGCAGGAACAGAGACCTGGCAGGGAGAGCAAGGAGAGACCGCTAGTTTACAGGCGAGGAGACAGGTTCTGAGGAGGGGAAGGACTTGCTTAGTGTAGTAAGGAGCTGAGGTAGGTATCCTGGCCTCTGTCCCTTGTGTCCGGTGCCTCTCAGGGTTGCAAACGGGGCAAAAGTGAGATGACAAAAATTCTTGTCATATTAAGGAGTCAAAAAGCAATTAGGGTTAGGGCACTCTGGGTGAAAAAATTTTTTTAAAATGTGTAATTTAGGTACAGTGAATTCACCCATTTCAATGTACAGTTCTGTTCATTTCCACAAATGCACACAGTCGTGTAACCACCACCGTGATCAGGGAACAGACAATTCCATCACACCAAAAGCTTTCCAGGTACAATTTTGTAGTCAAGCCCTCTTCCCACCCCGGCCCCTGGCTGACCACCACTGATCTGTTTTCTCTTCTGGGTGGTTTTTTAATCAGCAGGACTAGATGGGTCTGGGCCAACTTGAGGCCAGGGTCTTGTCCAGTCCATTGCCCAACACTGGACCTGGTTGGAGCTCGTGTTGGGAGAGGGGGCAGGAGGGAGATTGGGAGGGATGCAGCAGGAGACCTGCTGTCCAGTCTTGGCTCCGTCCTAGGCTTGCTGTGTGACCGTGTGTGAGTCATCTGCCTTCTCTTTTCTTAACAAACATTTATTGAGCACTTACTATATACATCAGGCACTGTTCTAGGTGTTCGAAATATATTGTCGAACAAAACGAAGATCCCTACCCTCGTGGAACTTACATTCTAGATGGGAGAGACCATTAATGATAAATGTAATAAATAGGAATGCTGTGTAATATGTTAGAAAATGATAAGTCCTAATGAAAAAATAAAGAGTAAAACAGAGGAAGGAGAATCAGGAGTTCTGGGGCACCGAGGAGGTGGATTTCAATTTTAAATAGAGCAGTTAGGGTGGGTCATTGAAAAGGTGATGTTTGAGCAAAGACTTGAAGGTGAGGGAGTGAACGATGCAGATATCAAAGGGACAGCACTATAGGCAGAGGGAACAGCCTGTGCGAAGGCCCTGAGATAGGAAAATGCCTGGTATGTTCAAGGAAAAGGAGGAAGGCCAATGTGGCTGGAGGGGAATGATTGAGGGAGAGAAAAGATCATGTCAGAAGATGTAGGGCCTTGTGGGCTGTTGTTGGAACTTGAGCTTTTATCCTGGATGAGGTGAGCCTCACGTATTAACAGGATGAGTCTGGCTGCTGTGCTGAGGATACTGTTGGAGGGCCAGAATGGTAGCAGGGAGACCATTTAGGAGGTTACTGCAATGACTGAGCCTCAGTCTCCCCTCCTGTACAAGGAGGAGATGGGGAGAGGGACAGGAAACCTCAGGGGTCAATCCTACTGAGATGGTCAGGATACGGGCTTCAGTCCTGGGGCTTGGGGAACACCACTTCCGGTCCATAAGAGAACCAGCCCAGTGCTCCCCCTGCTCAGGTGAGACACCCCTGGCCCTGGCAGCCTGCACCAACCAGCCCGAGATTGTGCAGCTGCTGATGGAGAACGAGCAGACGGACATCACCTCGCAGGACTCACAGGGAAACAACATCCTACATGCGCTGGTGACGGTGGCCGAGGACTTCAAGACGCAGAATGACTTCGTTAAGCGCATGTACGACATGATCCTGCTGAGGAGTGGCAACTGGGAGCTGGAGACCACGCGCAACAAGGACGGCCTCACCCCGATGCAGCTGGCCGCCAAGTTGGGCAAGGCTGAGGTGGGGCCCCACGGGCAGGAGGGAGGGTGGGGAGGCACACTGCCGCTGTGCCAGCCCTGGGGGCCCCACAGATCACACCTAGGCCTTAGGTCTGGAAGTGCAGTTGTGGCCTGAGGTGGGTTTGTTCCTAATGACCACGCAGAGCCAGTGAGATGCAGGGCCTTGATGAAGACTCAGGCGGGTGTGGTCTCACATCTCTGTCGGTGGCTAGAGCCATGCCTTGGTCTGAGACCAAGGTCAGGACTCAGGTTGGGGCTAGGGTCACGGCTCAGTGAAGCCTGCTGCTCAGCGTCCATATCTTTGAGCCTTGGGTGGGGCCTGCGGCTCCTGGGAGGCTACAGGAGGATGCTGGGTGGGTGGGGGGCAGTTGAGCAATCATGGCTGTGCCAGCCTCAGGGCAGCTGACCCGGAGGCATGTGCCCCGAGGGCCTTGGGTCCTGTCCCAGTGCTCAGGGCTGGGGCCCACAAGGGACCCTTTCATTCTCTCGTGGGAGGAGGAGGAGATGGGGAATGACTTTGACAGAGGAGGAATTGTGTGCGTGCCTTCCTGGTCTCCTGCCCACCCCTAGGGACACAGCTTGCTGGGGCCTTTGAGGAGGGTCAGATGGTGGTTGTAGGTGGAGCGTCCTCCAAGGGCCTCTTCCCTGCATGCCACTATGGCACATGCTCTCCCTAGGGAGAGCCCAGGGATGGAGCTTCCTGCATGGAGCATGGCACCATGACCCACTGGTTCTCTAGAGAATAATATGTCCCCTGTGGCCAGTCTTGGGGAAATGCCCACACTCTTCCTGGCCCCTTCTCTCCTTCAGTCAGTGTTCTTTGGAAAACCTTTCTGAACACTGCCCAAGTTGGCCACTATGCTGGGAGAGGAGGGTGCAGTGATGCTTAAGACACAGACCCTGTTCTTGGGGATCTTCTAGGCTGGGGCTGAGGATGGGGAGACCCGCCATATCCTTGGGAGCTCTCTGCCTGGGCTGTGGAGACAAGGCTGTCATGTGAGATGAGATGGAGCCACACCGGGTCGCGGGAGATCAGGGCTCTGACACCGTCCTCCTGAGCCTTGGGTTGGTGCCCCAGGAAGCCATGGCCCCCGTCCTAGGGTACCCCAGCGCTCAGCTTTCAGGAAGTGGTGAGCTGGAAAGCAGTGGCTCTCTATCTTGCCTGCACTTTCCAACTGCCCAGGAAGCTTCGCTAAATGCAGATGCCTGGGTCCCACCTCTGAGATTTGGATTGGAGTAGTTGGTGGTGTGGGATGTTTAAATGTTCCCCTGTGACCCCAGCATGCAGCAGAGTTTGAGGGTCACTGACCTAGAGGGTGGGTCATGGGCCTCTCTCCATCACCCCCTCTCTGGCCAGAGGGTGAGCCTCAACTGGCAGGGTCTTGACTGAGGGTGGGATAGGGAAGCAGAAAAACTTCTAGCTTCTTCTCAAATCCAGGCCAAACAGAAATTATTTCTCAAAATTGTCAGTTCCCGGATTCTTCACTGAATGGAGTCCCTGCTGGTGTAAGGATTTATAAGCTGATCCTGCAGCTTTCCGCAGCGTGCAAAGGGCCTTCACACTTTTTGTCTCTGGTATTCACAATCCCCGGTGAGATGGACAGAACAGCGAGCTTCGTGCCCATGCCACAGATAAAGCCGGGCCCGGCGGTCACAGGGTCAGGCTCAGAGGCAGGACTCCATCCGTCCTTGGTGGGAGCATCTTTCCGGCCCTGTTGGCCCCAAGCTCTGTTCTGTGGCTGATGGTTGTTCCTCTTCCTGTCCCAGATCCTGAAGTACATCCTCAGTCGTGAGATCAGGGAGAAGCCGCTCCGGAGCTTGTCCAGGAAGTTCACCGACTGGGCATACGGGCCCGTGTCATCCTCGCTGTATGATCTCACCAACGTGGACACCACGACAGAAAACTCAGTGCTGGAAATCACTGTCTACAACACCAACATCGATGTGAGTCTCCCGGGCTGGCTGGGGAAAGGCAGGGGGTGGGGGGCTGGGACTCAGGCCAGGGGCTCAGGAGGCACTGGGAAGACACCATGCCGCTAGCTGGACATGTCTGCAGTCCCCCATTCCTTTGCCTTCGTGGGCCATCAGCACAGAAAGGGCGGGGCCTAGGGCAGGTGCTGGGTTCACCTGTTCCCGGCTGACCTCGGGTTGTAAACCCTCGTGGCCCCAGAATCCTGGGCGGGGTGGGGGTGGGAGTGGGGGTGGGGATGCTTGGTGTTGATCCTCTCCATCTTGTTTCTCCCCCACTGCCCCTATTCTCCCTGGTTCTATATGACCCAGGCTTAGAATTCCCTCTTCCCCCAAACCTGGCTCCAAATAAGCATCAGGAAGTACATACCTGGAGCAATCAGGGAGGCCTTCCCAGAGGAGGCAAGATGGGGAGGTCAGTGAAGCTGGAGGGGAAGAGAGCATCAGCAGGGAGAGGTTTTGGCTCTTAGGCGGAAGTGAGGCAGCAGGCTGGATCTTCATCCTTCACGTTTTACCGAGAGTCATACTTCCCAGAGCCTGCCTCATCCGGGGTCTCCCTGGACCCTCACAGCAGCCTGGTTGGTAGGGCAGTTTGAGTGTTATCAGTTATATAGATGAGGAGACTGAGGCCCAGAGAGGGTCAGGTGTTTTCCTGAGGTCACACAGTGAAGGAGGGCCAAGTTGGGGCCAGGACCCCAGTCACAGCCCTCCCCACTTCTAGCCCTCCTCCCCACTGAACATCAGGTCCTCCTGGTGGAAGCCCAGACTCCTGTGGCGTTTGGCTGCTGCCTGGGCACACTGGGAAGGAGCCTCAGGAGCCAGAAATTACCCAACCAACATTTCCAGCCAACCAGTCCCTTGGGCATAATGACTGGCCCTTCTGCCAAGGGCAGTGCTGACTCAGAGCTCCCTTTGAAATGAGAGCCCCTTGAAAACGGTCCCTCCCTGCCCCCATCTCCGTGGTGACTGGTGGTCTTCTCCCCCTAGAACCGGCACGAGATGCTGACCCTGGAGCCCCTGCACACACTGCTGCATATGAAGTGGAAGAAGTTTGCCAAGTACATGTTCTTCCTGTCCTTCTGCTTTTACTTCTTCTACAACATCACCCTGACTCTCGTCTCTTACTATCGCCCCCGGGAGGAGGAGGTACGTGGGCCCCGGGGTGGGGGGGCTGAGGTGGTCACAGCTGCAGGAGCTTGGAGCAGTCCCATATGTAGATGGGGAAACTGAGGCCCAGAGAGAGGCCAAGAGGTTTGTGTGGGGTTCCCAATTGTCACCCTTCACAGTTTCTGGGGAACTGAATACGTCTCCAGTGCTTACCTGAGCTGCGGCCCAGGTGCGCAGCCCCAGGCTGACCTGTGCTGGGGGGAGAGCTGGGAGGATTAGGAGACCCAGGCCCTG
Source organism: Ceratotherium simum simum (assembly GCF_057802395.1). Taxonomy (NCBI): domain Eukaryota; kingdom Metazoa; phylum Chordata; class Mammalia; order Perissodactyla; family Rhinocerotidae; genus Ceratotherium; species Ceratotherium simum. Next base: position 14,300,870 of record NC_141915.1, read on the forward strand.
CCAGGCTCTGCCTACAACTAGAGCCGATTGGCTGTTTCTGCTGTGAGGGCCACCAGCAATGGGAGGAGGGGGAGGTCACTTGGACAAGCTTTCCCACCACTCTGGGCCTCCGTTTCCCATCCATTATGTGGGGCATAGAGTTTCAGCTTTATTTAACAGGCCGTGAGGCCCTGTGAGTGTCTGGATGTGGATGGGTTCTGGAACGGACAAATGCCATGAGGTGTGAGGGGTTGTTAGTGTGGATTGGGTCGTGTTCCTCACTGTAGAGTTCTGGGTTCCCACCATGGGTGGGGAGGGCAGGGGCAGGGGGCTGCCGTTCCTTCCCTGTGCAAAGGAGGGCTTCCTGCTGGCCTCTGGCCCAGCTTGAGTGTTAGGCGTGTGTCTGTGCATGGTTCCTCCAGGCCTGGCACTACCCTGCCCTCCTCACCCCCATCCTGCACCCACCCACTTCTCTCCCTTCCTCCCCAGGCGCTCCCACACCCCTTGGCCCTGACGCACAAAATGGGATGGCTGCAGCTCTTAGGAAGGATGTTCGTGCTCATCTGGGCCATGTGCATTTCTGTGAAAGAGGTGAGGGGGCCACCAAGCCCTTCCCGACTGCCCAGCGAGGCAGGCAGGGTGACAGCAGGCCTGGCTTCGGTCCTACCCTGCTCTGCCATTACTGCAGGGGTGCTTTGTGGAGGCATTTTCTTTCTAAGCTGTAGATTTCTTAGTTACGAAATGGGAATAAATCAATAAACAGGCCTATCCTATTTACTTCATCTGTCTACCCCTCCATCCATCTGTCCATGTATCTGCCATTTATCTACCCTCCCAGCCACTCAGTGACCCATCTTCCTCTCCCCTCCATCCACCTATCCAATCACCTGCCCTCTCTCATCATCCCAGCCACTCATTCATCCGTTTGAATACCCACTCATCCCTACCTACTGTCCTTCCATCCTTTATCCAACCATCTTTCCATCTGTTTATCAATCGATTGATTGCTCCATTGATCAATTGATCTATCCATCCAACCAATGAATCAACCGGTATATTCTGAACACCTTCTATATGTGGGGCCCTGGGAGAGGTCACGGGGATGGAGGGAGTTTCAGGTCACAGTCTGGTAGGGGATTTCATGGACACAAACGTCTAGGCTTTAAGATGGATTGTGAAAAGGGCTCTATGTTGGGTTTAGACCAGTGCTCAGAGGAAGAGAGATGACTTTCATCTGGGGACTATGGGAAGCAGGGAAGGCTTGAAGGCAGAGATGGCATTTGCTCTGGTAGGGGAGGACTGGGCGTGAGGGCACTGGGGAGAAGGTCAGGACAGGGAAGGCATGAGAACAGCATGAACGGAGGCTCTGAGGCTGGAAAGCTCGGGCAGATTTGGGGAATGGCGGGCAGCTGTATGGTTGTGCTGCTTTGCAGGTTCTGGGGTGAGGATGAGGGTGAGAATGAGAGATGTAGGGAGATTTGGGGGAGCATCTACTTTCACCCTGGGGTTGCCTCTGTCCCCTAGGCACAGGTCCACTTCTGTATCCCTTACCTGGGCTCTGACTGGGCCTTCACACACTCCCCCCTCACTGAGTCTAAGCCCTGGGTAAACAGCCCCTTCCTCAGATCCTCCAGGGAGAGGCATGAGGAAGGTGCAGCTTTTCTTTCTTTTCTGGCCTCAGGGCATCGCGATCTTCCTGCTGAGACCCTCAGACCTGCAGTCCATCCTCTCAGATGCCTGGTTTCACTTTGTCTTGTAAGTAGATCTGTCCCTTTGGTCACCACCTCACAGGCAGGGCTGAAGTCCTGTATGGTGGCTGCTGTGTCACTCTTACCTGTACCAGTCATTCTGCCATAGTCATATGGCCAGGACCTCCTCTCTCCCTTCTAGTAAGAGAGGCACATAGATGTCCACGGAGGGGTCCAGAAAACCCTAGGACAGTGCCCACCATCTGGTTGCAGTGATGGCTGACTCTGGCCTGCCACAGAGCCCCAGGCGGCAGGCAGCACGGAGAGGGCATGAAGACGCTGAGCAGTGCTGTGTACTGTTTTATAAGAGTTCCAGGCCAGTTCCTCCTAGTTGCATGGAGTCTAGAAGTTGCCATCTTGGACCCTGGCAGATCAGGGCTGGAAGGTGCATGAGAAATCTTTGAGTCTCATCTGTAGGCATGAAAACTGAGGTCCAGAGCAGGGAGTGAGTCACTCACGGTCACGTGGAAGCCAGCCCAGCCCCCCAGTCATCACCCCAGGCCTGTGCAGAGTCGGCTACCACAGGCCCTAGCTGGAAAGCCCCGCTCAGCAGCCTCTCGGAGTGAGGTCATGTGCAGCCGACATCAGAGGCCTACGTGACCCATCTCTGGGTGAACAGAGGCTGATTCAGCGTTGCTGCTGTGTGGATGGAACAGAATCTACAGCATGGGATGAAGAATGGGGGGCTCCATAGCTCTGTAGACCCCGCCAAAGTCCCTCTTCTGGGTTTTTGGGAGACTGGGTCGGTAGGACCTTGAATCTTGGCCTGACGTTTCCAAATACCTAGGTGTTTTACTTAGCATGTACCCGCCTTCCAGAGGCATGAACCGAGTTTTTCATCCCTGTGGGCGGGTGGGGCGCCCAGATACCACTGCGAACGGATAGGCTGGGTGCAGCGCTGCCCCATGAGGCAAGCAACGTGTGAGTCTGTCACTTTTGAGAAAGTATGATGATGCCAGAGAGAAATCCGTTTATACAGCCCGTGGCGTTAGTGCAGACCAAAGGCACCAATGCCTCATCCTGCTCTTTTGCTTCGTAGCTGTTTTGTTAGCGTAGAGGAAGGTGTAGACATCCTTCCTCACTTCAATCCCAATTGCATCGATCACCCAAATGTTTGCTTTTCACTGCACGAGAAGAACAAGGTTGCCTGTGTCCTAACTTTTACTAGTCAGAGATTTGGTAATTGTGGAGACTGCCTGATGTCATAAGCGGGAGAGGGTTTTTATCCAGATGTCTGGGTGACTGACGGCATGCACATTCTTTAGGAGCTGATTTTGATCTTGTGTTTTTGGTATATATTGTACTTAAAAAATTTTAAATTGTGGTAAAATACACATAACATAAAAGTTACCATCTTAACCATTTTTAAGTGTACAGATCAGTGCTGTGAAGTACATTCACATTGCTCTGCAACCAATCTCCACAACTCTTTTCATCTTGCAAACCTGAAACTCTGTATCCATCAAACATCAAGTCATTATTCCCTCCTCCCCCAGCCCCCCCCATCTTCTTTCTGTCTCTATGAATTTGACTACTCTAGGGACCTCGTATAAGTGGAGTTATACAGTATTTGTCTTTTTGTGACTGGCTTATTTCATTTAGCATATACTGTACTTTTATAAAAGATAAAAATAATAGGTTTGGGGGGAGTTTTGTTATAATTGGCTTGTAAGTATAGATGTTGACAGCTTTTGTCATTTTGGTTAAAAATGCAATCATTCACTGTATCCTCAGTTTACCCCAGTGGTTCCCCAATCTATGAGGGAATCAGAAATCATGTGGGTGATTTAAAAAATATATGGCCTCCTGGGCTACACCGTAGGCCCTCTGAGCCAGAATCTCCTGGGGCCCTGGGGATCTGTATTTTTAAAAAGTCCCTGACAGCTGCAAGCAGCCCACTGTTGGCCCCCACTCACATCTGGCAATGCAGTCTACAAGGCTGGATTTTAGATATAGTCGAGCGGGTCTGGAGCAGCCTCATCCATCTCTTCATCCCATCTCTTCATCATCAGCTACTGGGGTGACTGTTCAGGTTTAAGGGAGGCTGGGGGATTTGAACATCTGCCCTGATGCTGAGGAGAAGTAAGTAAGGCCCTCTCTCCTGTGTCTCCTGAACAGTTTTGTCCAAGCTGTGCTTGTGATACTGTCTGTCTTCTTGTACTTGTTTGCCTACAAAGAGTACCTCGCCTGCCTTGTGCTGGCCATGGCCCTGGGCTGGGCGAACATGCTCTACTACACGCGGGGATTCCAGTCCATGGGCATATACAGTGTCATGATCCAGAAGGTGCGTTGAGGGCTGCCGAGGGTCAGAGACATGCAGGTTCGGGGTCGGGGGAGCCCTCAGAGAACACCCATTGTTCAAATGGGGAAACTGAAGTCTGGAGAGCAAAAGGGGCTTTCCCAAGGGACAGACCACTGCTCATTCTCCCAAACACTGCTGTCTCCCTTTGCCTTTGGTCAGGCTTTAAGGGTCCAGATCTCAAAATGCCTGGGCTTGTTGGGCACTGGGAGGGGTTCCTTTGTGAAGGAATGTTCTCACCCCTAGACAGGGGTGTGCTGGTAGATAGTTAACAACCGGCTCTCTGGGAAAAACACACACACACACACACACACACACACACACACACACATAATGTTTATTATAAATTTTACCATATGAGTAGCATGCAATTTACAAATAATAATATATAATACTGTTTATTGTAAATTCAACATAGCTAGTTGAGTCTGGCAGAATGATTTGTTGATTTTTGTTGGGCTCATATATCTGTTGCCAGCCTAAGGTTGTAATTGACAAACAAGTGTTGTTCCAACATAAATGTTGCTGGATTTTTTTTTTTACTTTAAGGAGTGAGTTGAAACTGAAACAGTGAAGACTTATGTTGGAACTTCACTTGTTTGTCAGTGATGTGAGCCACTTATCTGCTGAATTGGGTAATAGTTTGCAAATACTGGAATACTGTTTTGTTAATACTATTGTGCTATTCACAACGTAACAGCTACACATAAGGCATATTTTTAAGTTTTATCTGCCCTAACATTTTCTCCATTGCTGTCTTAAGTCTAGATCTAGACAATCAACAAAACAGTGAGTCGATCTCCGGTCTGTAGCATTTAACAATTTCCAAGGTATAAATATTCCCACCATGGCTGATTTCCAGCTACTGACATGATGTCGTTGAACAGACAATTGGGAAGAGATGCACAGTAACACACCATTATATTCTATTTCCACCACATGGCGATGATAGATATAAATAACCTTAAGAGCATAGATAATTGTAAAATAAGTAAAAAGTGACGTTTGGAATAATTACTATCTTTGTTTTCAATATAATTTATATAATTATAAGTTTATATGATTTAATTTTCAATAATGGTTGTGTTTAACAACCAGCTCACGAAATTCCTGAGAACGTAGCAGTCAGCTTTTATGAGCTGGTGTGAGCTGGCTCCAGCACACCACTGCCCCAGGAGGTGGGAGCATTCCCGATGTGAGACTCTGGAGAAAGGTGCTCACGTACAGGGCGAATTAGCAGGGACGGAGACAGACCGTGTTCCAGGAGGGAGGATGGAAGAGAGTGGGCATTTTGGGGGAGATGGGACCCAGAGCTGAGCTGTAGAGCAGCAGGAGGATTTGGCTAGAGGAAGAGGAGAATGGCCGAGTGAAGAAGGTATGATTAGGGTGGGGCCTGGGAGAGGGTGGGAAGCAGCAAGGAGATCAGGGTATAGTGGATATGTGCTCAAACCTTACCCTTGAATCATGTTTCTTTCTTTGTAGGTCATTTTGCATGATGTTCTGAAGTTCTTGTTTGTATATATCGTTTTCTTACTTGGATTTGGAGTAGGTAATTGATTTATAAATAATAGTAACTCCCACATTTGTAAAGCAGTTTATACAGACATCAAAATGACAAAGCACATGGCAGCCTCCGCAACAGTTGTATGGGCCACCAGTGGAGCACCTGCTGTGCTTGGCATTTTGCAAGCCTTATCTTTTTCTTCTCTTGATATCCCCATCAAGGGGAATCATCGTCTCTGATCATAAGGTAACTGAGGCTTAGAGACTCCAGGATTCGACCCGCCCTGTCACTCTTATCTATCCACGCTGTGGGATATGCCTCCCACTTTCACATCCATCATCTTATGTGGCCCTCACAACCTGAGATAGGCGGGGCAGGTGTTTTGGCCCCATTTTACAGATGGGGAAACTAAAATTTGCAGAAATTTGATTGATGGTCTTTGAAAACTAGAAGTAAAGTAATGCATTGAGGTAACCCCCTTTGGCTCCATACATCATGTTACTCACACAGTTTGCTTCAGATATAGCTGTGAGAGCCTCTGGTCTGCTGGGGACCAGGGATGGATCCCCCTCTTAAAACCTCTCCATTTACAACAGAGGGAACAGCACAGCCTGATGTTATTTCTAACCTCTGCATAGAGAGATATGGGTTTATTTTCCCGTGCCAGTTGTGTTTTGTTTTTCAGTGATCATTGGCATTTGGAGTTAGGTAGCTGTTCCCATCTGTCTGGTACCTTTGCTGGGTCACAGTTTGGTTATTTATTTGCTCCTTCACTTGCTTGTTTGTTCGTCCATCTATTTGCTCATTGATTTGACCATTCATTCATTCATCCATTCATCCATTCAGCAATGAGCCACTACTGTGGTATGTTGGAAAGAAGAGAAGAGCCCCAGGCGTTGGCCAGGGGATCTCGCTCCAGAGCATTAGGGGGAGACTCAGGACCTCCCAGTCTTGGGGGATACGACCCAGGTTACAGGCAGTCAGGAGCTCAAAGCTTGGCTGGGGAGCCAGGGACACACAGATTATAGTTAATAATGCTGAAAGGCTGCGAGTGATCCAGGGCCGAATGGTGGGGTAGAGAGGCTAGAGAAGAGAATGGGCTTTGTTAGGAAGGAAGGGCTTTCTGCAGGAGGTCAAGGCAGAGAACCCGCCTGATGAGGCTTCTGGGGGAACTGAGGCTGGAGATGGAATTTAAACAGCCAGAGGGAAGGAGGCAGCAGCCTGCAGTGTGTGTGTGCGTGGGTACGGGTGTATGTGCTTGTGGGGTAATTAGCCAGGCAGAGGGGCTGAAGAGAACACCCTGTTGTGTCCTCCCAGCCCTGGCCTCGCTGATCGAGAAATGCCCCAAGGACAAGAAGGACTGCAGCTCCTATGGCAGCTTCAGCGACGCGGTGCTGGAGCTCTTCAAGCTCACCATAGGCCTGGGCGACCTGAACATCCAGCAGAACTCCAAGTACCCCATCCTCTTTCTGTTCTTGCTCATCACCTACGTCATCCTCACCTTCGTCCTCCTCCTCAATATGCTCATCGCCCTAATGGGAGAGACAGTGGAGAACATCTCCAAGGAGAGTGAGCGCATCTGGCGCCTACAGGTGAGCCTGGCAGGGACCCTGGTTCAGGGACCCCCACGGGGACTCAGTCAGCACACGGTATAGCACAGCACATGGTGTATATCTGCACTGCTGGATCTGGGGTGGGGCCTGGGAATCTGTATAGCTCTCTGTGTTTGGCCAGGTTTGAGGAAGCCTTATTCTTGGTTCTTTGAGTATAGGGTCTAGGCAGTGTGGCTGGACAACAGCATGTGTGAGAGGAACTCAGGCTTACGGGTGTGCTCTGCTCAGAGTCAACAGTGTGATATGTGGATGTTGAAGTGTGACCTTAGGTTGCATTACGAGGAGTATAGGGTACAGGACAACGGAGGTGACAATTCTGCCCTCCTCCATCCTGGCCAAGCATCCTCACTTGCTGTGGGCCTTACACACTGAAGACACTAACCCGCAGGGTGGTCCAGAGGTGGTGACCAGGCTTGGGAGAGGACTGGAAACTGCTTCACAAGAAATGGTGTTGAAACCAGGGTTGAAGAAAGTGAGAGTTCCTTCAGATATCTGCAGAGCTACTTGTGAAAGAGGGAGCAGCTTCCACCTGTGGCCCCAGAAGGCAGAACTGAGGTATATGGGGCAACAAGAGGGAGAAAGCTTTGATTCGACACAAAGAAGTTTCTAATTATTAGGGTCTTCTTAGTTGTGTTGTTGATAATATTCAGGAGAGATTGGACAAATTGTTGCCCAGAGAACTGCCCAGGGGATTCCAGGCCTGGGATGGGGGTGGGACTACCTGATGTCTGGGCCTCCCTCCACCGAGGGATCCCAGGAACCAACATTTTCAGTTAGGAAGCTCCTGGACTTCCAGAAACATTGTCTATGTCATGTCAAAGCAATTTGAACACCTTTCCCAAACTTACTGGTTTTTTGTTTTTGAATTTTAGTTTCAAATTTTGAATTTGAATTTGAATTCAAATTTTGAATTTTAGATTAGCCAAGCCCTCAGGATCTATACATTAAGCATCTAGTGGGGGTGGAGTGGATTGTTTGGTGGTGTGTGTGCAGGTACTTGTGTGTGTGTGCGCGCTTGTGTGTGTGTGTGTGTGTACATGCAGGTACGTGCACACTCTTACCGAGCTGTGCTCCTGGGGTGGCTCCTCAGTGACGTGCTTAGGCTCGTTTGTGTCCTCAGAGAGCCAGGACGATCTTGGAGTTTGAGAAAATGTTGCCAGAATGGCTGAGAAGCAGATTCCGGATGGGAGAGCTGTGCAAAGTCGCAGAGGAAGATTTCCGACTGTGTTTGCGGTAACAAAGGGGAAAGGCCCTTCGGTGGTCGTCCTTGGGTGGGTAAAGAGGGACCAGTCGGTGAGTGTTAGAGAAACAGTGCTGCCGCTTGCTTGCCAAACCACGGCTATGGTCTGTTCTGGCCCCTCAGAAGATGGAATTTGCTCTTACAGGGCCGCTGGCCCTGGGACGAGGCTCCCCGAGGTTCAGAAGGGAGAGGAAAGGAGACTCTGTCGGCAGTGTTCCCCTCTCTGGCTTTCTGGAGGTGCCCCCGGGGCCTCTCCCTGCCCAGTGTCTAGTTTAGAAGAGATTTGCCAGCCTGGCACTCTTTGTCCTTCTGTCCACCCTCTGTGCGTTCACATGACGCCAGGGGACCTGAGGCACATTTTGTCCTTGGCAAATGGAAGTCAGACAGCTACTTTTGACAGACATCAAGCTTTTTGATTTTTAAAAAGTACTGGCACATGCTATGCCATCTTTGCTGATAAGTCCACCTCTTCCTAGCCCCGTCTGATTGTCTGACCCTACAACTACCTTCTTTGTGTATAACCTTACCCTAACCCACTTCTCTGACTAAGATTCCCACCCCCTGGAAACCCCTCCGACTAAAATTGTTACCCTAACAAATACCTCTAATTTCGACGCCCTCACGCTAGAGGTGTTCTCTGAATGTGAACTTCAGCCAGACCGTTGTCTCCAGTTGCAATCCAGCACCTTAGATGCTGCTCACTCTTCTGGGATTTGAACCCTAACCACATTCTCTTCGTGTGGCCTTGACCCTAGCTAAATTCTAGGAATTTAATCCTCACACTCCGGCATCTTCCCAGCGCGGGCCCTCTTCTCCTTCCTTCCCTCATGCCCCGTGGGCTCCCTTTCAGCAGTCAGGCACAGCCACTGCTGTCTGAAGATGTCCCCTTTACATCTCTCTGAGCTTCTGAGTCCCACATGCTGGGAGGAGACTGATCCCTTGAGGCCTGTGAAAATGGGGACTTAGGCAGGTTTCAGACCCTAACAATGCTGACATGACATCTGGGACAGGAGTGCTCCTGATCCCTGGGACGGACAGAAGGGGAGCTCTTGGGGCACCCCAAACTCGGTGCTACTTATTTGCATTTAATAAGGTGCCGTTGCGAAGTAGTGAGAATGATTATCACACTCGCAGAATCAACGAGGTGAAGTGGACCGAGTGGAAAACACACGTCTCCTTTCTCAATGAGGATCCGGGGCCTGGGCGACGGACAGGTACCGTGCAGTCAGGGAGTGTGGCGACGACTCCTGTCTGACCATGTGACCTTGGGCAAACTGAGTGGGAGGGCCCTGATTTTCCCCATCTGTGAAATGGAAGGGTTGAATTAAATTGATTCTCAGGTTCCTTCCAGCTCTGACATTTTATTATTTTTTTATATTTTTATTTTTTTGGTGAGGAAGATTGTCCCTGAGCTAACATCTATGCCAGTCTTCCTCTACTTTATATGGGACGCTGCCACAGCATGGCTTGACGAGCAGTGTGTACGTCCGTGCCTGGAATCCGAACCCGCTAACCCTGGGCCGCCGAAGCAGAGCGCACGAACTTAACCGATATGCCATGTGTGCCCAGCTCTGACATTTTAAAGCCCTAGTTGGAATAACTTCTAAAAATCAGGGGGTGCGCAAGAACTTGGAAGCACATTTTGCAGAGTACTATATTTCTAAAATAGTGTTTTGTTTTTTTTTTAAAGGAGATTTCAACAAAATCCAAGATTCTTCCAGGAGCAACAGCAAAACCACCCTCAATGCATTTGACGAAATAGAAGAATTTCCGGAAACTTCGGTGTAGAAGCAGAACCCAGAGCTGGTGTGAGCGTCTGGCTGTAGGCTGGGCCCTGGACTCAGGCTGAGGCCTTTGCAGAGTGATGGAGCCTGCCTCTGCCTCCTGAGAGGCGGAAAGCACCCTCACGCTGAGTGGTGGCTGAAATGAGAGGCAGTTGTCAGTTTGTCCGAGTGGGGAACACCCTTGATTTTGTCACTTGGCAAAAAGTTTGTGTAAACCCATGGCTGGCAGTCTTGAGCCTGGGAGTTTCCGAAGTCCTGAGTGAAGTCCCTGGGTTCGCCAACTGCACGTGGCTTGGCTGGGAGAGAGGGTGGCAGGGAAGGGGTGGGGGCCTGAGGAGCAGGGAGAGGAGCCTTTCTTCCTGCCAGCATCTCCTTGACAACCCCCAGCCTCAGCCCACACTTTCCGCTGTCTCCTCTGCTGTGACTGGGTCTCTTGAATTAGGGAACTCCTGATCCCATCCCAGATCATACAGGGGGCCGAGCTAAGCTGGATATCCTGGGGGAGGAGGGGAGTGAGCTATGGAAATGCCCTTCCGGAACCTTCAGGGAACAGGAAACCACCCTTGGAATGAGTGCCCTTGGCACCCCAAGGCTCAAACTGTCTCCAACAGAGATGTTTGTAGTAGCATAATTAACACAGGGTTTTTATTTTCAGTAGAGAAAAGACATTTCAGTTTTGAATGAAAACTGCTTCAGATGAAGTACGTGATTTTAAAAGCTGAGAAATAGATTTTGGGAATTGGGGCTGGATGTAAGTAATATATACTTGGGCTCAGGGTGGCCAGAGCAAGGACAAAAAACTTTTCTTCACACACACAAAAGTCCACATGAGACACGCCAGGCAGGGCCTGCCTGGGCCGCTGGATCTGGGTGAAAGAGCTTGGCTCTTTTCCTCGTCCTGGCCCTGTAACTGTGCACGCCTCCGAGCTCAGATCTTAGCTTCATCTGACACAGAAATAGCAGCTGCTCTATTTATATGGTCTTAAATCTCAGAGTTTGCTGTTACACATCAGTATTTCTTATTGGAGGAATTTAACAAAATACCTGAAGTGCTCTGGTATTAAATATTTTTGTTAACTGTGAATTTTGAGGCTGAGGAGTAGACGTGTGAGAAAGGAGCATTTGCCAAGACACGAGGCTTATTTTTAGATCCTCATCCTCTGATTTTCTCTCCCTGAAACTACAGAGAGGCAGTTTGGGGCAGAGGTGAAGTGGAGATGGAAGAAATCTTCCAGATTCCTGGTGCCTAAACAACCAGAAAATCTACTCTGCCTCGGTTATCTGGTAAAAGGAATCATGTGGGAATTTTTTAGGTGGAATTCTAGAGATATTAACCATGAATTTTAATTTTAAATGGCACAAAAATAAATTTGGCTTTTAGACAACTCGGCAATTGGCTAGTTAATCTGATTTGAGGCAAATTGAGGAATGTAGGCAAAGCAGTCCGCTTTGGGCCCGTTTCTTTGCTCTGGGCCACTCTATGAGCCCACTTGCCTGGCTTGGTAGAAATGTGGCCTTTGTGCCCCTGATGGGTTGGGTCAGGGACAGATGGATGGGTCGAGGGCACAGCCTGAGAGCTGCATCATCTGCAGCAGCCCCTGTGCTCCCTGCTGATGCAGGGGGCCAACGGTGCTCTGAGCTGTTGTGGTCAGACGAAGCTCAGGTGTGAGCAGGGGAGGTAGGGGCCAGGCATGTCCTCTGGAGAAAGGAAGATTTGGAGGGACTGTTGTGGAGGCAGGAGGAACAGATGTATTACAGATGGGCAGAGCTAGTGCCAAAAGTTGGAACTTTAGGGGAGAAAGATTTTGGTTCAGTTCAGTCCAGCAAGGGTTCCAGATACTGAAGATGTTGAAACAGAAGCTGGTTGGACACTTATTAGGGATGTTGTTAAAGATCAGATGAACTGGAAGGTCCTTTTAGCCTGGAGATCAGCATCCTGTATCTGGAGTTATCTACTTGCATATATCCAGAACAGATATCCTGGTTTGAAGGGCAGCTGTTTAGATCCATGGTGCCATGCTCTATACTATGGAGCTTGGAATTCCAAAATTGTTTTTTTTTTTTTTTTTTTGGTGAGGAAGGTTCACCCTGAACTAAAATCTGTTGCCAATCTTCTGCTTTTTGTATGTGAGCTGCCACCACAGCATGGCCACTGACAGATGAGTGGTGTAGGTCCGCTCCTGGGAACCGAATCCAGGCTGCCTAAGCGGAGTGCATCAAACTTAACCACGAGGCAACCAGGGCTGACCCCCAGAATTGTTTTGACTTAGATATGTATGGATAAAGCCATATGGCTTTCCATTTCCCACTTGAACAAAAGCTAGGAGGTTAGGCAAATACAAATCAATAACAAGGTCTTTGTTTTCTCACACATATGGAGAGCTGCTTTCTGTGGATCTGGGTGGAATTTGTTGGCAGGACCATTTTCTGTGCTGGACATTCATCCTCAAAAGGCTTTTGGCCTAGATGGTCTGAGCCTAGGTAGGTTTACAAGGGCAAAGGGAAGCAATGAGTCAAAGAGCATTGGTTTAAAAGGACCAGTTCCCTTATTCTATACCTGCAGACGAAAGCTCAGAAAGGAAAAGTAGACTTGTTCAGTCATGCACGAAGTCATATCAGAGCTGTTGAAGGTGGAGTGTTCTGATTCCTGGACCACAGATATCCCGCTGCACCGTTCTTTTTTTAAGCATAGTTATTCAGTAAATTTGAGTCTGCCTTTGTGGCTGGCATGTGTCAGGACCTAGGGCTTTTTGCTCAGATGATTCATGTTGGCAGTCTGGATTGTCTCTGTTATCCCTATGACACATTTAAAACTCAAGTGTGCACCAAACCACACACACACACACACACACACACACACTGGATCCATGGGTGTTTCAGGACATCTTAAAATACCATGATTTACATTTCAGTAATTTAAGAGGAAGACATTTTCCAGGGATGGAATCTCCCATGCTCAGATAATGGTTTTGGCTGGAAATTTTCCTTTAGCTAAACTCTGCCTCAGGAAGAATCCATCATTCTAGATATTATGTGATGTGTCTGGAATAAAAATCGTCTTATCTCCCTCCCTGGGATGTAGGAGAAAGTGTACTGTGAAGTTTTTAAGCTCTTAGAAGGCTCCTGCCTGAGAGATCCTGGTATTATTGACGTTCTTTTCCTTCCTCAAGGCCTGGTGAACTGTGTCCTTTTGCTCTGGGCGGGGCCCAGGTAGATGGGCCATCATCCGGGCCTATAAACCATACTTGATTTCTGCACTGATTTACATGTTTTTTTTGTGATCTTGGTCCCAAATATAGAATTGTCACCTTGTTCTCACTGATTGTGCCTGATTCTTGTAAATTCTAATTTACATTCTTGTTCTTAGTGTTGTATGTGTGTGAAACTCTATGTTTAATAAAGAAGTCATAAATAGAGTAAGAACGTTTTCATGCCATCGAAGAAATGCTTTTATGATTTCTAATAAATATTTATTTTGCCTTGTTATTGGTCATGTTTTATCCTTAGGTATGCCAATATGAAGACCAACTAGATATCCTAGAGTGTTGCTTAACATGAATGGATAAAGGGAAGGTCACTTTTTGGACGTGAAACATTATTATTGGCCCCAGCTCAGGGACAGAGCCAGCACACTAAGACACGCCACCTTTGAACAGAGTTTAAGTCTCAAAGTGCATTCATGTCCGGTACCCCATTTAAACCACTCAACAACTCTGGAAGCAGTTTGAGTAAAAGGAGATTCGGGGAGTTAAGTGACATGCCCAAGGAATCGCAGCCAGAAATGTTAGCGGTCAGGCCATATGACCACCGAACAGTGCTCTATCCATCATGCCCCACTGACTCTCAACTTATTTTGCATGGATATAAAACCACGACTCCACCTGGAGACCAGAAAGTATAAATCCCTCCTCTTTACCTCACAGGACCTTTGTGAGGAAGTAGTGAGGGAATAGATATGAAAGAGCTGATATTATTACTATCACTGTTGCCTATTGGCCCCACTCAAATGTATATGCAGTTTTTCATTCTTTTGCGCTATTTCATAAGGATGGCAGTTCTCAATGCCAAGACATCTCTTGAATGCCAAGACACTGCTGTGTCTTGATGGGTTGCAGAATTTGCAAACAATTTATTAATAAGTGATATGCTACATTTGGTGAATTATTTACTTAATTCAAACGATTCCCGGAATAACATCCTTCACTGGGATGTGTCTTCTTGAGTGGCAAAGAAATGGGAATTGTACATAATCTACATCCTAGCTCAAATAGGCTTCAACCTATAATCTGAATGTGCCATCCATGGGAACATTCTGGGTGGACTGATAGAGAAAGGTGGAAACTCTTGTCATAGGATATATTCTGAGAGTGGGATGCCTAGGTCAATGGGTGTGAACATTTTTATGGCTCTTGATACTGCGAAAAATTACCTTCCAAAAGGTATTTTGCAGTTTTTTTCAGCCTTTGAGATTATATGATTCTCTATTTATAAGGCTCTTTCATTCACATTGGTTATCTCAACAACACAGTTTTGTAGATTTGATGGGTATTATATCCCTATTTAATAGGTAGGGAAATTGAGACTTGGAGAGACAAGTAAAGGTCACAGTGCTTTTTCCTGGGCCAAAGATCCAAGTTCTCTGAAGTTTACTGGTAAATGCTAATCTGTTAGTGTCAATGAGCTTGTATAACAGAGTGGTCTAGCCGACTGTGAATCACATTTAAGAATAATCCAGGTGAAGGGAGTGTGGGGGTGAGACAGGGTTTCCAAAAGAGGGAACAACATGGGCAAAGACCTCAAGGGAGTAGAGAGCTTGGTGCATTTGAGGATGGAGAAGTCTGTGTGGCCAGATTTCTGGGAGCAAGGGGGCAAGTGACATGAAATAGGGCTGGAGAGGTAGGCAGAGGCCAGAGCACGTAGGACTCGTCCAGCCAGGGTGACGCTTTGAGATTTCATATCAAGGGTTAGGGGAAGCCACTAAAAGATTTTACACAGGGGGATTATTGAATGTGAACATTTCTCTGTTTTTGCTACGGGGTTGCAGGCTTAAAAGGGTGTATTTTCCCCCCTGCCATCCTTTGGGACATGGCAATGGTTTGAAAGGTGTGGAGTGGAGTGAATTTCACTTGGGAGTGATGGGAATACTCAGGAAGTCACTGGGAAGGAAGGAAAGAAGTAAAGAGAAGGCAGGGACATTGGTGGGATAGGAAGGAGGTTCAGTAGAGAAAGGATGTTTGTGCATACTCAGTTATTCTGCTAAACTTTATGGGGCACTTTTTAGATTGTAAACACTGAAAAAGACACTGTTAATGTCCTCAAGATGGATGGAAGCAGAGAGGGGCAAAGGGGCAAACCAAGAAGTCTTTAAAGATGAAATGAGAGTTGAGTTGCATTTTGAGGGAAAAATAGGAAATAGCTGGAGTCAGGTCTGAGTGAGGGGAAGGGGGATGGGGGAAGGGGGATGGGCGATGGAGGGAGAAAATTCTGGGTGGAAGGAGCAGTCTGTGTGAAGGCGTATAGGAATAAAACAACAGGAAGCAGACTGGAACAGAGAGGACCTGAAGGGAGAACAGTCTAGAGAGGTAGGGGAGGGAGGGGCAGATCATAAAGCATCTTTTGTGTTAGGAACTTGAATGTGAATAATTTATTCTGTACTAGGCACTGTGCTAAATGCTTTTTGCATTAGCCCACTTAATCCTCACAATAACCCCATGAGAGGGGCACTATTATTATGATCATCCCCATTTTATAAATGAGAAAACCGAGTCAGTAGACTGTTAGAAATAATCAGAGTGGAATAAAACTGAAAGTGGCTAAAGCCACGGAGCAATATGTTATAGATTTTTAAAAAATCACATCTAATTAGAAACTCTGAAGACTATAAATATTGTCAGAGAAAATTAGATTTGATAGAAAAAATCAATACAATAACCAAAACCACAATGGCCTAAATTGCACATTGTAAATTTTGTAAGTAACTAAAATTTGATGGAAGAACAAAGTATTCTTGCCAAGATTTACATCTGGAAAAAATTGACCCAGAAAAATTGGACTTGGACATAAAACACAAAGGAACATTCACAGTGGGAGAAGGAAGCTTGGTAAAACTTGTTACTTACAAAAACTGAGTGATAAATTGAATTTTTAGTACAGAATTCAGAAGGAAGAGAGCTTATTTCAAATGAAAATAATTTTGATAAAGTACAAAAGTAAATGCTGAAAAATTTAGAAACAGTTTAATTGTGCTCTATAGAACATTGAACATGGAAAGAAATTGGCTTGAAGGGGTTTGCTCTGGAAGAATGAAAATGTTTATCTATATATATTCTAGATAACGTTACTATGATTTTAGTAAAATTTAAAACCACAAATATGGGTTATTTGGAGTCCAAACATGGGATAAAACCACTCTTTACTTGCCCTCTGGGTCTATGGGAGGTGGGCAGGGGGTGGGGGTCTCCTACAGGGCTAGAGAGGGAGGGAGGCAGCGTTCCAGCCTGGGACCGTTGAGAAGAATCATGGGAGGTGAGGGATTTGGGCGTTCAGGACATGGAGGAATTTCTTGGAAGAATGCATTTGCGAACCAGAGACGTGGGTTTGAGTCACATTTCCACTAGTGTCCCCTGCCCTCTGCTATTTCTGTCTTTACCACCTATGCTGCTGGAGCCCAAAGACTTCCTCACACGTGGCTGGAAACAAGGGCAAGCAAATTCTTTCATTATGAGAAGTGACGGTGGTGAGGAACATGCCTCTTCCAACTCTTCCAAGTTGGGAAGGAACGTTAGCTTCTGAAGGGGCGTGTGAGACGTCTGAAGGAGGCTCTCGGCTCCCTGGGGTCAGCGCAGAACAAGTGGGCATACAGAGCACCCATGCTTTGTGTGGGTCACTGTCTGGGACAAAGGACCATTCAGAGTTCTTGATTTATTCATAATGTTATCTTTACAATCAGCCCTCATTTCTCTTTCACATTTCATCTTCAAAAGAGCATTTAAAAATCTCCTGCAGATATCACAACTGTTGCTAAAGTTTACAGACTGGATACTTAATACATTATCATTAATTTAAATATGAAAATTTTTAAAATAGCAGGTCTGCACTGTTTCTAGTAACCTTTATACATCACTTGAAATCATACAATAGTTAATGCTATGCTCAAGTTAATAACTTTCTGTATATAGTATCTATTTCAATTTTAAAATTTGAATTTAAAGTATATTTATTAAGAATGTTAAACTATCAAAATATAATGTGTAAAAAGCCACGTAGGGGGCCAGCCTGGTGGCGCAGCTGTTAAGTGCACGCGGTTCACTTTGGTGGCCCGGGGTTCGTAGGCCTGGATCCTGGGCGCGCACCAACGCACCGCTTGTCCAGCCATGCTGTGGTGGCGTCCCATATAAAGTAGAGGAAGATGGGCACGGATGTTAGCCCAGGGCCAGTCTTCCTCAGCAAAAAAGAGGGGGATTAGCATCAGATGTTAGCTCAGGGCTGGTCTTCCTCGCACACACACACACAAAAGCTATGCAGAAGTAGGAAATGCACTTCTTTGAATAAGCTACATACATGAAGTATGCTACCTTTAAAAGACATTCATTAATTGACTCATTCAAGAAATTGACCTGAATGCCCCCTCTGTGCAAGGCACCGGGTTAGTGCTATGGCTGTGAAGCTGAATAAGGCACAATTCTGCTCTTCAGGAGCTTAGAAACTAGGAGAGTTTTTCAAGATACTGTATAACAAGTGAGCTAGAAGTGATTTCTAATGTAAAGAGGAGCGAATACTTTTTGCATTGAGTGTTAGTTTAGTTGTCTTTGCGAAAGCTTCTTTCTTTTCATAGTACGCGGCCTCGTTTACAAACACCGGGTACACGGTACAGTCTCCGCCCAGTGGAATAGTCTTTCCATCAAGAGTTAAAAACACAGGATCCCCAGGGTGCAATGGTTTCCAGTCTTGGTCCTCTCAGGAAACAATTAAAACACATAAATTACATTTGGTTTTTCTCTTACGTTAAAAGTTTTATGTCAAGGTCTAGACAACTAGCAAATTAGAGCATTGTATCCTTTTACTTGAGAGATGCGTTGAGAGGCACATGAGTAATCTGACTAAACTGAGACTGAGTAATTAATTTTGGCAGCAGTCTTAAGAGTCCCCTTTTTTTAAAATTATTTTTTATTTTTTTAAAGCATGGATCATTGGAAGCCATCTTTGAAGCTGCCTACCACACCCTTTCTTCCCCCCACCCCCAAAGCTCCAGTAGATAGTTGTATGTCATAGATGTACATCCTTCTAGTTGCTGTACATGGGACGCGACCTCAGCATGGCCAGAGAAGCGGTGCGTCGGTGGGCGCCCAGGATCCGAACCCGGGCTGCCAGCAGCGGAGCGCGTGCACTTAACCACCAAGCCACGGGGCCGGCCCATTAAGAGTCCCCTTTTAATTTTTATAACTGACATGTGTAATTAGAGTTTGCTTTGATACCAAGTCTGCCCTGAATGTAGCCTAAGAGATTTATAATATTAAAAGGCAAAACTAAATGCACGTCTCCCTAAGTGTATATTCTACCTCTTGCTGGCTGAAGTTAAATTCTGTTCAGCATAATTTAGGAACTATCCATTAGGAGCCTTTGGTGTGAAGATGTTCTACTGTTGGGGATATAAAAATGAGTAACACTGTGCCTGCACACAAGGAGTTCTATGCTGATGGGGTTGGTGAGAGAGGGGGCTGGGCTGGGAAAAGTCTGAGACCAGGTGGATGTATTCCATACATGTCCCCACATCATGATCGCAACTGAGTTATCTGAGAGGTCCGTACCGGGGATTTGGACCTTTGAGCCCTCAAACACCCATGTTGTCACACCACAGGAACCCTGGAGCAGTTCTCAAACTTTGATGTGCTTGCAAATCATGTAGGGATTTTGTTAAAAGGCAGATTCTGATTCTATAGGTCTGGGGTGGGAGCCTGAGATTCTGCATTTCTAACACTTTCCAGCGGCAGCATTGCCTGGGAGTTTGTTAGAAAAGCAGAATTTCATTCCCTATTGCAGACCTACTGAATCAAAATCTTCATGTTAATAAATCCCCGGAGATTCACATGTGCAACATTAAAGTTTGATAAATGCTGTATGACGGCAATTTTCTCAACCCTGGCTGCACAGTATAATTGCCCGGATATTTAAGAAATGTAGGTGAGTAAAGGCTGGCCCCATCTCAGATACATCAAATCAGAATTTCAAGAGTGGGGCTCAGGCATCATTATTTTTCAAATTTACATACAGTAAAATTCATTCATTTTTGTGTACAGTTCTATGAGTTTTGATAAATGCATAGCATAGTCATATAACCATATAACCACATACTCAAGACATGTAATTCCATCACACAACTCCCCCAATTCCTTCATGCTTCTCATTCATAGTTCACCGTTTTTTTTTTTTTTTTTAAAGCTCCAGGTGATTCCACAAGACAATGTGGTTGAGAACTACTGTTCTGGACCAGTGAATTTCAGTCAGAGATGTGCCCCAGAACGATTGAAGGCATTTCTTCAATCCTTCCCCACCCTCTGTGAGTCCCTCCTGCAGGGATTCCAATGCAGCGCAGTGCTACCCAAACCTGAGCCACAGGAAAATCACCTGGTGAACCTAATCCATTTCCTGTCTCCACCTTGATGAAGTAAATCAGAATCTCTGGGGATGGGACCTGGGAATCAGGATTTTTAGAAAGCTCTTCCAGTGATTCTCAGGTGGCCTGAGTTTGAGAAGCACTGCTTTAGTGCTTCTGTGGTGGGCTTCAGGCATTTAGGGGGGAATCTCCTAGATAATTCCAGTGAGAACCCCTGATTAAGAACCACTGCTCTTAGAATAAAATCTGGGCTCGTGCGGCTGGCCTGGCGGCGTAGCAGTTATGTTGGCGTTCTCTGCTTCAGTGGGGGGGGGTTCACTGGTTCTGATCCTGGGCGCAGACCTACTCACCGCTCATCAAGCCATGCTGAGGCAGCGTCCCACACAGAAGAACTAGAAGGACGTACAACTAGGATATACAACTACGTACTGGGGCTTTGGGGAGAAAAAAGGAAAAAAAAAAAATCTGGACTTGTAACCAGGTCCCTGCCTGTCTATCTGGCTCCAGGGTCTACTGTCCTCTCTGTTCACTCCCTGCTCTCCACTGACACTGGTCTTTTTGCTATTCCTCAGACACTCCAAGTTCGTTCCAGCCTCAGGGCCTTTGCACTTGTTTTCCATGTGGTGACTTCTCATCTTCTAGGCTCCAGCTTCAATGCCTTCACCTCAGAGATGGCTCGTTCCGGCCACTCCATCTCCTTTTGTTAACCTCTACTCTATTATTGTTTATTTCTTTTATAGCACTTATTACAATTTGAAATCATCTGATTTATGTATTGTTTACTTATTCATGGTCTGTTGTCCCTCTATTAGTACGGAAGCTCCATGAGGGATCTTGTCAGTCTTGAATCTCAGGGCCCAGAACAAGTTTAGAAGTTATTCAAATATATTTATGGGAATAATCAACCAATCCACCCCTCCTGTAGAACACTGAGCCATTTGTTATAGTCTATCAAATCAAAACTATCCTTCCTGAATTTCAAGGCCTCCCACTAACCCTATTTGTTACTGATCTCATGAATCTCGCTTCTCTGCCGCCCCAGGATGATTTTTTACTCCTCAGGAATCCCTGAGGAATAGAAAACAAAAATCCTGTGTGGTAGCTGGTTATGACATCGTCACCTTGGCCTCTGTTTCTTGTACTTGCTATTTTTGTTACCTGTAGTGCTTTCCTCCTTTCTCTCCCCAATCTTTACCTTTCTGTCCTTTAAAACATTGTTGAAGGCTCCTTGTTTAGGTTTCCACCTGGATCCCACTAAGGCACAAAGCAGGATTTGCTCCACTAGTCTGTATTTCTGGGCAGCTCCTTTATCACGTTGTAAGTCTGGATGGCTGTCATTAGGGTCATTAAACAGGAGCTTGAACTGGATTAGTGGTTCCCACCCTGATTACTCAGGCCAATAAGACCAGATTATCTCAGAGTGGGGTCCTGGCATCATCATTTTCTGAAAAGCTCTCTAGGCAACGTGTAGCAGCGTCAAAAGCCCGGGACTGGATAATCTGCCAGGTCTCTTCCATCTCTGAGGTCTGAGGGTGTGTAGGGTACTCACAATGGGAATGAATGTTTTAGCTTTTTGGAATCTTTGCTCCTCCCTTCTTTTACCTGTCTTTTCCAGATTTAAACCTCCTACACTCTCTCAAGATCCTTTTCTTCCTCCTTCACTATGCCATTATTATTGTTCTACTATCAAGGAACAGATAGTGGGGTTCCGAGGAGAGTCAGGGAATGGCACAGAAAATATTCCAAGGAAAGAGGTTCTGATCGTTTTCTCTCACTCATTCAGTGATGATCACAGGGAGGTGGCAGTAATGTGGTCAACTGCAAAGAACATTAGTTCTGGATCTGCCACTGAGAGCTATACAGCTATGGGAAGGACCTAACTTCGGAGCCTCTGTTTTCTTATGTTAAAGAAGATACGGTAGGGCTGGCCCCGTGGCTTGGCGGTTAAGTGCGTGCGCTCCGCTGCTGGCGGTCTGGGTTCAGATCCGGGGCGCGCACCGACGCGCTGCTTCTCCGGCCATGCTGAGGCCGCGTCCCACATGCAGCGACTAGAGGGATGTGCAACTGTGACGTACAGCTATCTACTGGGGCTTTGGGGAAAAAAAGGAGGGGGATTGGCAATAGATGTTAGCTCAGGGCCTGTCTTCCTCAGCAAAAAGACGAGGATTAGCACGGATGTTAGCTCGGGGCTGATCTCCCTCACAAAAAAAAAAAAAAAAAAAAAAAAAAGGAAGATACGGTAATTCCTATGCATTGCTCTTGGGCAGGAATTTCACTTTCTCTGAGACGCCTTGTCTGACCACCCCTCCCCACCTCATTATTCTCTTATAGTATCTGGTTATCTTCATTTCTAGACCATACTTTAGACTTTAGTATATCTAGGCTATGAATTCCACAAGAGCATAGATCGTGTTCACTGATATATCCCCAGAGTCAGCACAGGATACACTCAATAAATGTTTACTGTGTGAAGGCCTAAATATCTTACCTACACTTCAGTGTTTTTGAGAATATCAAATGAGCTAATGTAGGTAAAAGGCTTTATCAACTGCAAAATTCTACTCGAAGGTGGGGCATCATTATTTTGAATATTTTAAAGAAACAGCGAATGTTACCTGCAGAGTAGGGTGGATAATAGCAGCAATTTCTCCACTTTCATTCCTGGGATAATCAACTTTCTCCATTATATTATACACTTCAATAGTGCAGGGAGGAAACTCTTTTCCTATGGCAAAAACAAGGTGTATACATAGCAACTAAAAGAAATATCTCTTGAAAAAAAGGAAATTGATACTTTAAGGAAGGAAGAAGAAAAACAACAACCAAAAACTACAGACAAACAGTTCCAGGGAGAACACAGTACTTCAGTTGAGGATGTTCATAAATGACACGAAGCCAAATGATGTTCTCAAGTTATTGCTATCACAAGTACACTGATGGGCAGGGGTAGAAAACAGAACACAAGAAGCCAGTGCGGGAGAAAAAGAGCCCAGGACTAGGAGTCAGGACAGCTGGGCTCTAGTCCCCTAGCTGTGTAATCTTGAGCAAGATGCTTAACTTCTCGAGGCTCGCTTTCTTTACTTGTCAAATAAAGGTTTTGAATTAGCTTATCTTGGAGGGCCCTTCCAGCTCTGAGACTCTATGATTGCATAGCTTCAGGAGGACGTCCAGCAGGTTAGGTGACTTCAGCGTTTGCTCTTTCTCTTAACTAAGAACATTAAACACTAGGGCAGCTCCTGAGCAGTGAGGTCTTGGGATGCAGGCAGTCTGCCAACTTCCAAAGGTGCGGCAACATTAAACAACCCAATGCCCAGAAACTTGGAGAAGGAGTAGTTTACATATATACTCGGGCAATGTCTGAGCAAACAGGATGAACTTTCGTCCAACGCAGGGCCCATGGTGTGCTATGGTCACAACCTCCCCCCAAATTTTCCTTTGCCCCGAGAGCAGAAAGTGCAGCCAGGGTTGGAATGTAGATATCCTGTGATCACTTCCGCATCAATTAGCTTTCGCTGTATAACACACTACCCCAGAACTTAGTGGTGTAAAACAACAACCCTTTAATTTAGCTCATGATTCTGTGGGTTGGTTGGGCAGTTCCTCTGGTCTAGGCTGGTTTGGCTGATTTCTGATCGGCTTGCTCACGCATTTGCGGTGAGCTGGCTGGTCAACTGGAGGCTGGAGGATCTGGGATGGCCTTACTCTCATGTTTGGCATTTGACAGGCTGTCAGCTGGCGCTGCAGGACTATTGGCTAGGGTGTCTGAGTTCTCTGCCTCATAGCCTCCCGTTATCCAGCAGGCTAGGGTGGCCTGAATCACTTAACAGCAGTACACAGCTCCCAAGGGCAGCAAGCCCCAGTGTGCAAGTCCTTTTCAAGCCTCTTCTGTGGCACAAAACAAGTCACATGGCCAAGCCAGATTCAGGGGGTGGGGAAATAGACTCCACCTTTTGATAGAAGGATCTAAAACATTATGTTGCAAGGACATCAATGAAGGGAAGGAAAGAATTTGGGGCCATTTTTACAATCTACCACGCCTTTCAAGGTGAAGATGGAAATTTATCAGATGTCATCTTTTTAAACCAGAAGGTCCATTGGGAGGAAAGGACAAAGTGAGAGAACACAAAGGAGTATGTTTTCGCTACTTAGAAACTCAGAGTTGGAGGGAGTCTTGAATTTCTCCATCCAATATTCTCCATTTCATTCTGGCCAAGTGGTCATCTTACTTCTGATTGAACAACCTCACAAAGTGTGGTCTGTTCCATTGTTGGTCAGCTTTGTTAACTAGAAATTTCAATCTTTGGGTAACTTTATCCCACTGATTCTATTCTGCCCTCTGGGTCACAGAAAACATGTGTAATTGCTTTCCAATATAACACTTCTGAAACTCTAAAATAAAATTGCCCTCAAGCCTTCTTTTTCCCAATCTAAGTATCCTTAGTTCTATCGGTCACTACTCAGATGTGGTCACATACATGAAGGTAGATATGGAGGCACTTGTGAACTGAAGTTCTATGTGCATCTTAGGGATTATTCTTATTATGGTTTTCAAACTCTTCAACAGTCTCAACTCTCTCCTTGGCTGACCTCTACTTTATAGATATTCCTCCTGAAATATGAACTCAGAATTTATTCACAGTTTTCCAAGTGTTGTTTATCTAAGGCAGAAAAGAGACCATCACCTCCCTCATTCTGGGATTTTTAAACATAAAAACAAAATTTTGTTCATGATGTATTTAACCTTAAACATTTGGTTTAGATAATCATTAAAGATTGTCAGGACTTTTTGGGTCCACCTTCTGAACCTAGATTTTTCCCTGCTAGTTTCCTGCCACCTATCACTTATAAAAGCATGTCACATATGTCCTATCCAAGTCACTAATAATAATTTTGAGCAGCACAGAGCTGAGGATGGAGCTCTTCTATACATTTCTAGAGACTTTTCTCAAGACGGTTGTGATCCTTTTGTCAGCATTCTTTAGATAATGGTGCTCTTTCCATGTTAGTTAAAAATCCACCAAACTGGATAGTCTAAATTAATAGTGGTTAAAAGTTTTTGAATTGCAGAAGCCTTTGCTTAAAGGAAATGTTACACGGAAGAACAATGAGGGAAGAGCCACTCTGGTTGAAGCGGAGGTGGATCCCTACCCCTGTGGGAAGAATCTCTGGACTAAGATTTGATAACCACGTTTTTCCACTCAGGTTTGTGGGCTTCTACCTGGCTGCATCGTTTCTTTACATACTGTAGTCCCACACCTACTATTCAAAGGGTTTCTTGTGAATAAGTGGTGACCTTCCCAGCACCAGGTCCGTTAGGCAGTATAGAACCTGTCCTCAGACAAAGGTGACAAAAAGCTGATTTTCAGTCTTTATGACTTTGGAGTCAAGAGATTCCCAAGCACAGAAGAAATTGCTGTGATAGCAGCAGGGGCACAATCTGAGGTTAAGGAATTATACTCCCCTCAAACACCAAACTATTCACCAGCTCTGTCACTATAATGACCCATTCGTCAACAACAATTTTAGTTCAGCCTGTTGGAATAATTATTTACATAGGTCTCTTCAACTTTATTTTAATTATAATTTTTTAAAAAATTTAAAGCAAACAATTTTTATAATTAATAGATTTCATTTTTTCTACTGCAGTATTAGATTTACTGAATAAATGAGCAGATAGTACATAGAGTTCCACATACCCACCCCACCACCAGCCCCCATTTAGTTATTTTTTAATGATACAAATAATACATGAACACATTATTCTTCTTGGAAACAATTAAAACAAAATTAACCTGGTTTGTGCCTCCCCTCCCCAGTAATCACTGTGATCAGTTTGATGTGTTTTCTCCTAGAGCTTTTTCTGTGTTTTAAAATATATATATATATATATTTGTATTCTAGCAAGTGTTTATATTATTATTATTTTGAAACAAATTGGTAAACTGTATGGTTTGGTCTGCAACTTGCTTTCTTTCTATTAACAATGTATTTGAAGATCTTTCCATATTAGTTTATTTAACTGTTCCCCAATTCATGGATATCAGGTGGTTTCCATTGTTTTGCTGTTACAAATAATGCTGCGATAACAACTCTTGTGTATGACACACTGGGTGTGCATGTGCTTGTGTTTGAGATGTGGAATCGCTGGGTCCTAGGATTTGTGCATTTTAACAGGTCGATACTGTAAAATTATCCTCTAAAGTCTCTTCACTAATTTATACCAGAAGGGAATGAGAACATTCCCCTACCTTACCAAGTCTTAATCTTATCAGATTTTAATATCATCCCAATCTAACGGGAGAAAATGGTTTCTCATTTTAATTTGCATTTCTCTGATTACTAGCAATATTGAACATATTTTCATATGTTTATTGGACATTTGTGTTTCCTAGTATTTCTTTGCTTTTTAAAATGGAGATTAATAGGAAAATAAGGATTTTATTTGGGGAGCGTTATTTGGTAGCCACTTTTTTTGAATGTGTCCATTCTGGTCATGAGGAATGGCTGAAGTGAACACAATTTTTAAAAAACACGTAATATCATGAGCATAGCAAATTTGACCTGGGTTCCAATTGCCATTTCAATGCTTAGTGGTTAATCATTATGTGTGCTCATCTCAGCTCCCTTTTCTGATTTATTCACACACACACAAGCTAACAATTAAGGAAACAATTTCTGCCCGTTACTTACCTTCATTAAAATTATGTATAAAATCAAGAGCGTGTTTAATCATTTTTCTCATTTGATCCAAAATATCAGCTCTCAGAACCCCTTGAGGCTGGGGACCAACTTCTATACCTAGGTACCGAAGGGGAGATAGTTACATTTATGTAAGTATTAGAATATGTTATAAAATTAAGCATTTTAATATATCAAGATCTAGAATCCCATCATTAAAAATTATTAAAAAGATAGAACATGTAGCATCATAGAGAATATATAAGACATAAAGTAAGGCAAAAAATAAATCAGAACACTTCCAAGTTATGTGCATAGTGAATTAAGACTGGGAAAGAATATGGAAAAAATCAGAGAGTTGTGTTAGAGTAGTAAGATCTTGGGGTCTTTTTTTCTTTAAATTTCCTCCAATATTGTCAACATACTTAAAAATCATAATAGTAAAAGGGGTAAACAGATCTATACTGACAAAATAGTAAGTGGTCACAATGAGAAACAGTTGTAGACCTAACACTTAGTTTTGACAGGAAAAAGGACATCTATTTAGTCAGAGAAATCTAGAATATATGAACCATAGATTTAAGTCAACATGACAATCTATGTGACCCTAGAACAACACTCTTGTCCTTAACATAACAACCCATCCCAACATGATAGTGTAATAGTTTTAATTTTTCGTAGAAAAAATTTGTACTTATTTCTTCTCACCCCGATACAATTACACCTGGACTATCAGGTCTACTTCCTGTGGCTGTCAATCATCCATCCTCATTCCTACAAAATATTCTTTCTTTAAACCACTTATCTAGTCCCTTCCCTCTTGTTCAAGTGTCCCACACAGTTATCCCCCCAATCACCCCTGTCTCCATTTATCAAACCATTTACCAAGTATAATATAATCCATTCTCTTTCTCTTCCACCCAATTCGTATATAGTCTTTTCCACCCATCATATTTTCACCCACTTCTGTTATTTCTCAATTTACAAAATCTTACAATATTCTCTTTCATCTTCATTTTTTGTTTGTTGTGCTCAGTTTTCTTGTATATATATTTAGAAATGTATTTAAGTATATGGTATAAATGTGGCTAAGGTATGCATCTATGCATAAATGATTTGTACGAATGTGTGAAAACATGTTCAAGCATATGCCTGTATGCATTTTGTAGAAGACGTTTTTGGTTGCCTACCCAAAATCCATTCCATCTTCCTCCTTGCTGACAGAGTCCTGATTTTGGTTGGATATCCAATCTTCCAGGTAGGTGAACCTTTCTCCAGCTCAGGAGATTATGTGAAATATTTAAATCAATCACAGAAATCCCATTATCCTAGTGATTAATTTAAGAATGGATTGGTGAACCAGTCTGGGCAAGGGGCCATAATGGAAGATCTTCAGGGGAATTCCTGAGAGTCTCCTTTCTTCCCCCGAATATTGTCATGTTGGCATATAATGCTTGAAACTACAGTGGACATCTTGTGGCCATGGTGGCTGCTAAAGACACACTAAAGAAAAGACTAGAGAGATAAAAAGAACCTGGCCTCTCATGATGTTGTTGAGTTGTTATGTAAAAATAATAAATTTTTCTTATTGCTTAAGCCATTTTGAGTTTCCTGAAGTGAAAATTCTACATATGCTTGTTTTGAGGGCGATGGAAGGTGTGGTGTGAGCAGTCCTATGTGGAAAAGAGTTACGAATTGTAGGAATGGGTGCTTGCTCCAGAAAAGTCAGTTACTGAAGTTATCGTTTTTCCTTCTGACTGTGAGTGGAGGAGAATAGTAGGGTGGCTATAATGTCCAAACCAAAAGTCAACCATTACACAGATCCTATGCCAGAGAAGAATGTTTACATTTGTAGGACATGGCCATGGCATAGTCAGCAGAGCTGAAGGAATAACAGTCATAAAGTTAACTTTTCTGAGTCTCAAATGAGGCAATGGTGAATCTGGAAAAGTTAGGAGAAGATTGTGTCCAGTCACTCTTGTGTTTATGTTTGTGTGTGTGTGTGTATGTGTGTGTGTGTGTGAGAGAGAGAGAGAGAGAGAGAGGCAGAGAGAGGCAGGCAGACAGATAGACAGACAGAAAGACAGAGAGAGAAAAGGAATGAGATTCTGGGAATGATCATAAGGCCGGCTGCAGCAAACTACTTCTTTCTGGGATAAAGTTTACCTAGAACGATCCTGCCACGTTTCAGCTGCCTTGGCAATAGAGGTATTGGCAAAGTTAGTCCTTGTATGTGGCTAGTAGAAGTTAAAGCAAGTTTTTATTGTACAACAGTCATAAGTGTACTATAAAATGTTGAATCAGAGAGACTGTCTCTCTGTTCTCGTTTTTTTTTCTAAATGAGTGCATGATATTCCAAATAAAATAGCAAAGTTGCAAGAAGCACATACAATATTTCTAATTATTTATGACGATCTTAATACTCCCTCATGTTGAAATGTTTTAAAGAATTGATTCTATTTTTAAGGGCCAAATATATCAGTAGATATCTGTTCTGGCTAAGGGTGGCATTGCCCCATAAATATCATAGACCAAGATTGTTCTTTCAATGTGTGGACATCTTATGCTTTTATTTGGCATCACAGAGGAACAGGATCTCTATCCCTTATTGTTAAGCACTTGTTTTGTTTCAAATAATTACCTATACTTGGATATTCAGCTTGACCCAACTGATCACTTGATTATGCACCAAAATGATCCATAATTGAATAGCCAAGATAACTTTAAATGTGCTTATATGGTTTGACAACTTGTTTTTAATTTAAATTACTATTGGTTAAACCATCTGAGATCTAATAAAAAAGATTTAAAAATGTGACAGCAATTTTAACAATTATAGTGTAGCCTGCAAACAATTTTGCTAATAGGTCACTCAGGAAAGAGAATGGAATATAGAAAAAAGTGACTGTCTAAGAGGTGTATGGGATGCTAGCCTGCATGTTGGAAGCTACCAGAAGGTAAAGATGAATTCACAGGCCAGTAATTGACATTGGCAAACAAGTGATTGGATAATAAACACAGTTTATGAGAGACTCTACTGCAAAGCAGATACTAAGAGGGATGATGGGAGAAGATTTTCTATGGGTCTTTTGTGTTCCTGCATGTTTTGCCAGCAAGACACTGACTGCCTTGGTTCCAGATTATTTTTTCAAGAATGTTTGTATGTGAACAGTCTTGGAAGATAGGGATGGTGTTTTCCTCAGAGCAACGGTCAGGCATGCTTACTCCCCATTATAAAAGATTCAAATTCCCTCAGCTCAGTGTTTCTCTCCTGGAATGCAGAAAGCTGCTCAATGAAACTGAGGAAATTTGATATAGTTAGAGCCTGCCTGAAGTTAGTTTACTTATTACTTACAATTATACGCCACAAGGATAAGCAAGGTAGTTATAAATATTCTTTAAAAAATAATTATCTCTGAGTTTCATGTAGGACATATTTTGTTAAGTTGTGACAATGGGAAATACTACTTACCAACAGGGTACTTGGCTACAGAGCGAGTGGTTGCATATTTGAGGGACGGATGCTCAATAAGATAAACATAGCAGGGTAATGGGGCCAAAGAAGTCTGCAAAGAATTTAAAACATGGTTCTTATGACGTAAAAACCATCTGTGTTGTTCTCTTTGCTGCTAGAGAGTCAATAATGCCTTCAATATGTTTTATTTCATCAACTAAGATTAGTAAGACAGTTTTATGAAACACACTCTAGAACCCAATGTTATAATTATAGTTTTGAAAACATAAATGAATTACATATAAAATTGAATTACATATAGCTTTGTGGGTAAAATGTACATTAAACAGTTCTCCAGAACCATGATCAAAGAATATGAAATAAATTTTCCTTCTGAGTGGATTTGCTTATTTTTGTTTTGATCACTGGTTCCGCTTACTATTTAGCTCAGTATTGGTCTCTTAATGAATTCTGTTTCCACCCTGTTGTCCAGGTCTCTACAGATGTTGGGTAACTCCTCCTACCCCCATTTATCTGAATGAGAATTCAAGACTGGCCTCTCAGTTTTGATAAGAATGTCAGCCATGTTGTTTCTGTGCCTGGCAACCAAAGCATTTGGCTCTCCCTTCAATGAGCAACAAAGAACAGCTGGCTTATGATCTCCTACCAGAACTACTATCTAGTTATTGTCAAAAACTCAAGGGAAACAAAAATATAGTCAGTCTTTACTGTCTCTCAGGTACTAGGCTAAATGCTTAAAAACTTTATCTCATTTAAGCCTTTTAACAGCCATATGGTTAAGTGTTGTTTTTATGCCAGTTTTATAAAATGAGGAAAGCAAGGTTTTGGGAATTGAGTATCTTGTCCAAAGTGAATGAGAAAGCCAGGATTTAAACCCAGGTTCTCTTGGCTCCTTTCCACTAAATCATACTAGCTCTCCGGAAGGAAGGATACTCCTTATACAGAAATAAGCATACAGTTCATTATTTGTGTTTTTGCTTTGTTGTTGTTTTCTAGCCATTTTTCTCCAGCTATAAGTACTGGATTGCTGAATTTTTCATCTTTTAGGCTTCTGAGCCTTAAAAGGATTAGCTATATGAAGTACTGAAAGATAGATGTGTGTTGTGTTATCTGAATTAATGGAGACAATGGCAGGACTAAAGATCTTTTTATCACTGGTCTTTAGTAACATTAAATGACTATTTCTTGACTTTCCAAAAAGTGTAATTGAGTTACTTCAACCACACCATTTTAAATTTTGGTATCAATTTTACTTGGTTTTACCAAATAGGCTATGATTTGGTGGCTGTCTGGATGAAATATTTATAATTTTATATACACAGGAATCCACAAGTGTTTTATTATTTTATTCATTGTATTTATTATTTTCCTCATTTCCTCTCCTTTTCTCCTGCCTGTCACCACTGCCTCTATTCTGGTGTTCCTCCCCTCCCTCATCTCTCTTGGACCCTCCCTCCTGACCCTTTTCTGGCTGTTTCTCTTCTATAATTGACTTAAAAGTACAGGTCCTATGCTAACTTATAAATGAATAACATTGACGTTACCTTAATATAGTGAAACATCTGAATTAAAAAGTCATTCCTGGAATCTTCAAGAATAAGAGTGCACCCCATGTTAGAAGTAGTGTTGTGAAGGTCAAAAATAATGTCATAGGAATCTTCGCTATCTTTTGGACCAAATAAATGATTTATTTCTTGAGCCCTTCTCACTTCATATGGCAAATCCTCTGACATTTTTTTGCTGTTATTAGCAGAAAGAAAAAGATTAACAACATCTGTAGCTAAGATAACATAAATATACAATAAGAACACAATGTATAAGGAATCAGTTGCCAAACCTTTAATATGAAAAATCTGTGAGGAAAGTGGAAACTTATTTGAAAACTTTATAGATGAGAAATTACATTTTTTCTCCATTTGATTCCATGTAATGTTGCTTTGGCATGCTCACAAATAAGAGTTCATTTATGTGGCTGGTCACAAGAAGGACATTTCAAACAGAATTTACCATTTGACTTCAACCCAGAACAGAATTTATCCCTTAATTTAATCAATAGTTTCTTAATAGTACACGCACCGGGTTATTATGGGACTAAACAATCAAATGCACCTATTTTATTTTCCACTCTAGCTAGTTCTAGTGCACAAAAATAGTCAAACTTAGATGCTCACATCATCTAATTAGGGATCCTTAATGGACATCCAGGAACCACTAGTGGCCCAGCGACAAGCTTTACAGACAAGAGACTGTAAATGCTGTGAAAATGCAACATTTTCCAGGTATATGCCTATATGTACTTATCTGCGATAAGGATTTATAGTTTTTATTGAATTCTCAAATAAGTCTCTACCTGCCCCCTCTTCCCCTCCCACAACGATTAGGATACATTTTTTCTTAGTGTACATGATGATGGTTTAAATTTATTTTTCCTCATTATACCATTCAACCACATTTCTCCATAATTCTATCTATTTCTATCCACTGACTCTTTTCATTGATATCTTCAAGGGACTCACAGTTTGCACCTGGGTAATTCCTGTCTGGAACGCAATCAAGAAAGTGGAACAGCCTTTTTTCGACTATGAAGCAAAAACCATGAGGACAAAAGCTGCCTGCTAAGGATGATGCAGTGGGAAGATGGAAGGAGCCTGCGGCACTGATCGTATCATTGAGCCACTGCACCAGCCCTGGACTGCCTACTTCTGGACTTACTATTTGTGACAAAGAAAACCTTATTTGTTTGAAAACCTTATTTGTTTAAGCCACTGTTTTCAGGTTGCTATTATATGCAACCAAACATAGTTACTAATGGATATATATGCATTTAAAAATTTAATTCATGAAACAACTCCATGAGTCTCCCCCCAACAACTGATTTGCTTCTGACTCTCCCCTATGTGAGCAAATAGCACCACCAGCCAGCCAGTTGCTCAGAGTCAAGGTTTGAAGTCTTGAAAGATAATGGACACTTTGAGTTCTCAGGCCTGGAGTCCAGGTCCCATAGGAAGAGTCCCAAGGAAGAAGCTGAAAGAATAGGCAGGGGCAAGATCCTAAAGGACACGTCAACTATACTAAGTTACTTCAATCTATTCTGGATGGAGATTTTTGAAGAATTTTCAGCAGAGGAGAGACATGATAAGATTTTTCATGTTAGGAGGAACCCTATGGCTGCTACCATACAGAGAGTCGATGGCAGGAAGGATTGGAGTAAGGCCGGATGCAGAAAGATTCTTTAGGAAGATACTCTGTCCACAGAAGAAATAAACCAAGAAGAAATAAGGTAGTGAAAATGGAGAGGAAGATTGAATTTGCAACATACTTGCAATTATTCAAGTATTGAATAATTGAGAAGACTTAGTGACCTACTATACATGGGGGATGAGGAACCAGGAAGGTTCTAAGATGATATCCATAAGGAATGTGGTGGGTCATGGTGACATCACTGAGATAAGGCATAAGGGAAAAGGCGCAAATTTGGGAGAGGGAGGATGGGAGAAGGTAATTAATTTATCTTTCTTATAAGTTTCCATAACTATCCTGAGAGAGAACTGTCTAGCCTCTGAATAGTGTTAAATGTAAGAAATAGAAAGTGAATTTAATGTAAAATATCACTCTCATTGAAATGTATGCTATTGAGTGGTCATAATGGACCATTTCAGTCCATTTCAGAGCTGGTTGGGAAGTTAACATGCCAACTAAAAGAGTTATTCTTCAACAAATTCTTACTTGTAATATGAGTTAGTTAATAGTTGTTTTAGGTGAATAGATAAACCTTAATTGTGTCGACATAACCTCAGTCATGAAGGTAAAGCATTTCCGAAACTAAAATTTATGCTAGTAAAAATATGATTTGATACACAGAGCATGACAAATGTGTAATTGCCCTGAAAAACATTCATTCCATAAAGTGAGGCATATTTGTCCTAAAAGTAATAATTATCTTTTGGTTTGTGGTGAGACTGAATTTATGTAACTCTCTAAACTCAAATTAGCGTTTATTAGAAAATGAGTCCATAAAGCAGTGGTGCTTTAGTTGTCCCTGTCCACATCTTATATCCCAGCTAGTAGTCTGCCAGCTCCTCTGTACTCCCACAGTATCTGGCACGCTGCCCCGAGAAGAGTAGGTGTTTAATAATATTTTTAGGTAAATGAAAGAAAGAAGCAATAAAAAGCAAATACTTAGAGGTCTATATATCTACATGCTATAATGATATAAACAAAGGCAAAAATAATTAATAAGAATATACCTAGAGTGTTACAATTGTATACATTGTATACAATGTATTACAAATCAGCTGTAATTTAAATTCAGAAAATTCAGGTTAAGTGCCTTTACTTCTCATTGTTCCCATCTACAGCAACCCACCACTGAAGGTAAGTATATCTACTCCTGAGATCACAAGGTGGTCTGATGTTTTCTGATGACGAGTGTTTATTTACTCTTTCATTACACGAATACTAACTGAAACATCACACTTTTCATAACTAGAACTTTGTGCACTACCATAAACATAGTTGCATAAAAACAAAGTAATGAATCATCTAGAAAGCCAACGATTATGTACACAAGCCAAACAGTAATTTAATGCAAAAGACGATTAAATCTGTTTCTTTAAAGATATGATTTAAAAATAAAAACCTTTGTTATTTATTGCCTCAGTCTGTATAGAATGCGTTTCAAAAGAACAGTTAAGAGCAGTCTGTTACTTAAAAATGTTAAAGAGCATGTGAATGCCTAGTTTAGATAACTGTGTAATTCATAACGGAGTATGATTAAAAGTGAAAGTGATCTTATTCACAATAACGACTACATGTATGGACATGAGTATCATATGCACATACATACACGTGTTCTCTCACACACATACCACTTTTCACAAACACAAACACACGCAACACAAAATATAGTCTTACCCAAGATTTTCAAGGTCAAAAACTCGATTCAGGTCACAGTCAATATATCTGGTACACTTCTTCACTGCCCTTGGATTGGTAATAAATGGCTTTACCTCCAGCCCTGTTCGCTGAATCTCAGCGCCATTCTCTAGCCAGTGCTTAACTAGAAATACTCCTGTTAGCTCATTCCCATGAGTTCCTCCAAAGATAGCAACCTTTTTTATAGGATCTTCAGCAACGTGACAAGAAGTCATTTTATCAAGTAGTTTTATCTGATTTCTGCAATCCAGAAGAGAGGAGGTTAAAGAAAATGTAATTTTCTAAGAAAGTTTAGAAATTTAAATCAAAATGAAACTTTAACCAAAGTGCAAAGTACAGAGTTCTCTTGAGTGGAGTATAATTTAATTTTCTGTTACAGTTTCTGAGCCCTGTTTATTATTGGGACACTCCTTTCTTTAGCCCTGCCCTTTACCATATTTGGATTAAAATATGCAGAGATCAACTACAGATCCAGTTGTTTACTTTAACTTCTGACTCCCTCAAATGGTCAGTAGATCTAAATGCAATAATAAATTAGCATCTCATACTAATACAAAAATTCTGTTTTCCCTTCAGCTAGAATGTCATCTAATGGTGCTTTCATGACTATTTGTAATAATAAAAATAGTTTATACTTTTCTAACGCTCAAAAATATAAAAAATAAAGAAGTGGCCCATCACATGCACATTATTATTCAATATTTGTATTTCTACTTGCATTTAAAAACATTCTTTCTCTGAAATAAATTCAGGCACATTTCGTCATCTGAGGGCATTTGAATCTCATCTCTACAAACAGCCAAAGGCAGATTCTCAGAGACCTCCTCTGGAACCAGCATCCTTTCTTTCAGAATGCTTTTTCATAGTCAGAAACACAAGAACCAAATCAATGATCACTGGGACTTAAAAAGCTACTTTGAACATGCTTTAATTTCTTTCTTATGAAGTTTTTGGTAATTCTGTGTCAAATTTCTTAGGAATCTTCCTTACTTTTTGCCTCAATACTTAAGGAAAAGCAACTGTTAGTAATTTTCAAGTCTTTGTAATGCCTGAAAATGTCTTGGGGTATGCTGTATATACTAACGAGATTATATGAGTTTATATAGACACAGCCTAACTTACTGGCAGCAGGGACTCTCCACTGGAATGTGTTACTCAAGAGGGGGTCTTATTAGGGAAAACTATCCAGAACACTAAGATGATTACATTCCTTTGGAGAAATGACTCTGAGCCAAATCTGATTTGATTTCATGCTCAATCATCCAGAAAGTCAAACATGTTCAAATACTGAAAATACTATGTACTAGTAATGCCAGATTGTTTGATAGGGGCACAACAAAATTACGTGACAGGCTCAGGGTAATTTAATTTATAATGTTTTCTATATGTTACTTCCCTTTATCCATATATCCACTTTACAAGATAGGGTGGGTTAGGTATTGACATCCACGTTGTAGGGGTAAATGAAAGAGACGTTAAGTAACTTGGTTAAGGTTCCTCAACTACCAGGAGAAACCCAGGCCTGGGACCTGGTTTTCTGATTCTAAGTCCAGTGTTTCCCACAGAACAATAGGGTGCTCACTGTTATTTTTCGCATTCCCCAAAGTTTTAATTCTGCTCTTTTGGAATTCATATAAACAGTCCCTACAGTGTGCTCAGGAGACAAACAAGCACACAAAATACATGATGTATTGAAATATAAAATGTGAATGTTTCATAATATTTAATAAACCAATTCCTATGTTCTTCCTTGAAGAGACTATAATGCAGAGATAGAGAAAGCAAAATAATAAAACTTAAATTTAAACATTAAAATTACTGTTCTAATCTGAGAAAAAGTCCCTGTAGGCTTTGATTTTCTACTCACATCAATGTACATTGAACACCTCAGTGGAGAGAGGCTGAAAACAAGCATAAATGTAACAGATGATAGTCATAGTGTTTAGTTACTTTGGTTTTAAGAACAGTAACTATGGTGAATTATTAACACTTCGTTATGTTTTGTTTCCTTTATGCTGATTTGTGGTTAGTTTTGTCCTTTGCCCTAGTCTCTCTAGAAATGCTGCTTCAGTTATTTGCTCGGAGCTGGCACAAATGACTTGCATTTTGAGGCTTGTTTTATGGAATTTTAACAGATCAGCACTTTGAAGCACATTTAACATTCATAAACAAAGTTTCCCTTGCATGTCAAAATGAGTAACTTTCTGATAGATAATGAATTGCAGTAATTCTGTCCCATACTTACCTTGTTTATTGTGTACAGAGTTTTTCTTCTGAGGAAAGCTTTATTAGAAAAAAAGGAGAGTATTTCCTTAAAACTAGAGCAACAGAGGCTTTTCATACTCTTATACCAAGTTAACTTCCGAAAGATTTTTAACTCCCTGTTTCCCAAAGCACACTAAATTTTTGAGCCCTACAAAAACTACAAATATATATTATTCTGGTTCTTTTTTGAGAGTTTAGAGACCTGATGGTATACAACCCTTTTTAGTTGTCACTATCTCACTATTGGTTGAATATTCAATGTGTGGAAGTACTTAAACGAATAAGCCTAGGAAATTCCAGCACTACAAATGTTTTGTGGGGATGGTGGTGCCTGATTTATTAGCAAAATAATGTAGTTTAAAACAAAAAGAGGGTAGGGGCCAGCCCAGTGGCATAGTGGTTAAGTTCGCGTGCTCTGCTTCGGCAGCCTGGGGTTTGCAGGTTCGAATCCCGGGCTTGGACATACGCGCTGCTTATCAAGCCATGCTGTGGTGGCGTCCCATATAAAGCAGAGGAAGATGGGCATGGATGTTGGCCCAGGGCCGATCTTCCTGAGCAAAAAGAGAAGGATTGGCAACAGATGTTAGCTCAGGGCTGATCTTCCTCACACACACACACAAAACAAAAAAAACAAAAGGAGGCTAAATTTTTCATAGTCATGGCTGTCCAGTAGATTGATGCCAGAAATTTTGTGGGAGACAAATTTAAGGTGGAGTTGTTTTCAAAATAGTATGATTGGGGGATAAGGAGGGTCTTCTCTCCAATATTACACACAAGGTGTCTCATACATAATGTGGTTGTCCCACAGTCGTGGAATCAAATTACTCTCTCTAATTTTCTCTTTCTCCTGTGGCCCTATTGTTGTCACCCACCCTCACCAACTTTCCAGGTGGAAATAAATAAATGACAACCAGAGGGAGATAAGGATAGAATGAATAAGTTTATAAACTGCTCGCAAAGATTCCACATTGCTCATGTCTGCATTCCTTACAAATGTAGCACAGGATGTTGCTCATACTGGGTTTAAAGTTTTTTTTTTTTTTTTTTTTTTTTTAAGGAGAAATCTATTTTTTAGGGGTAGGTGGGTGTTGTATATGTGTGTATGTACATATGTATATATATATCAGGTCAAAATCTGTTTCTCTGAAGCTTTTACCCATTTTAAAAAAAAATCTCCTCTCTGGGATCATGATGAATAACAAGTCTTTTCAGACATTTTATTGTTTGAAGTCTTTTCTTTTCCAACTTAAATGATGATCCTATTCCTTCAAACTTACTCCTTAGTTTGACATTCAAGGTCTCCTATTATCTGGTCTCAACCTACCTCTAATACCCTCTCCCGACCACTCTCCTTAATTGACCCAATCTTCAAAGAAACTACTACTATGTCTCAGGGTCTCATAGTCCTAGGCCTTTACTAAAACCTTCCCTGTATCTCTGGGCCCTCTGCACCTCTTCCCGTCACCGACCCCCATCTTCAAATGGTCAGAAAACATGGCAACAACAAAACACAATCTTAGAACCCAGACAGAACTGGAATTACTAATCCTGGCCTATAGGAACTACTCAATACATGCCAGCTACTGTTATTAAATAAGGGCCAACATTTATTGAGCACTTACTGTGTGCCAGCACTGTTCACGTTCTCTTTTGATACTTTGAGAGCAATTATGTAAATGCCATATCACTATTTTACTGAGGAGGTAAAGGTGGGTCTAGCGGGGGTAAACAACCTGCTTAAGATGCAAGGGCTAGGAAGCTGCGGTCCAGGGGCCCGAGGGCTCAGGTCGCGGCCCCATTCCTGAGGGGCGCTGCCCTGTCCCTCCTGAGGTGGCAGCACCGGCCTGCCTTACTGATCTCTCCTCCCCGCAGGGCTGTCATCGCAACCCGGGCCTCGGCTCTGCCACCAGCCTCCTGGAGGCGCCAATTCCCTGACTGACCGCAGAAACTCAGCCAGA
Organism: Ceratotherium simum simum; assembly: GCF_057802395.1. Classification (NCBI taxonomy): domain Eukaryota; kingdom Metazoa; phylum Chordata; class Mammalia; order Perissodactyla; family Rhinocerotidae; genus Ceratotherium; species Ceratotherium simum. Next base: position 14,339,961 of record NC_141915.1, read on the forward strand.
GCAAGCAAGACCCTACGACCTGGTTTTGAGGCCGGCGGCCTTTGAGTCGTTCCCTTCTCGGAGGGCTCTGGGGCGCCACCAGCCTCTTACAAACTGATGTCGAGAACCTAAGACGTGACCGCGGGTGTGGGGACGGGGGTGGGCGACGAGCCCCGAGCATGGTTTTCTGACGAAGCTGGGGCAGAGGCCGGCTGGGCAAGAGACCTGCCACGGCCTCACCGGTGATGAGAACAGTCTCGTGCCTCTCCGGGCAAAACTCTAAGGAGGTAGGGCCATCCCTGCGCGGCGTAGCTCCCAGTGTGAGAACGCAAGGGGAGGCGCGTTAACGTCAGCGCTCCTGGGAGAGCGGCCCAGAACCCAAGGCGGTGGCCCCTGCGCTTGCGCGGCCGGCCGGCGTGTCCAGGCGCGCATGCGCACGCTCGACTTCCCGCGCTTTTTCGGAGGTGGGAAGGGGGCGGTGGCTGACTGGGCTGTCTCCGCGACGACGGTTGAGCGAGTCGAGGGAAACTGAAGGTTAAAGTTGCGTGTCCTCTTGGCCGGAGGGCCAAGAAGGGAAAGTCTGTGGTGTCCTTACTTAAAAACTGCCCCCAGTCTCCAGGTCAAGAGGGATGGTTTGAAGAGAACGTGAGCTCTGACTGGAGCTCATCCCCCACTCCAGCGAGGAGGCCCAAAATCGGCCTCCTGGCCTCGGTCTGAGACAGCGGTCTCTGGGGGCGGCGTGAGTGCAGACTGAGCAAACTTGTGTACGTCGATGCTGCCAACCTCATTAATGCCATTTGAGCCCAGTTGGAAGCTGGGGTGGGGACAGCTCAGAGTCGCTGGCCGGGGGAGGATGTTTATTTTGTTTGTGTGATACTCAGAAACGGAAGAGCCGTTGTAAGCCCGCTCTGGGTTTAGGAAGTGAGTTGCGTTGCTATTTCTGTGCTGAGACAAAGTTTCATAGCCTCTGTTTCGGTTCCTAGAGTGGCATCAAGAGTATTTTCCAAAGGGCCTGCTGCGTCCAGCTTCAAGCCCGAGCTATGGAAACAAAGCAGAGGCAGCCCCTGCCATCATGTTTCCCAAGTTTTATTCCGTAGACGATATTTGGAAACTAATATTTACCTCAGCATGATTTGCGTTGTTACTTTAGTTGTGTTCATGTCTGTCTCCCTCACTGAGTAGTGAACTTGGGAGCAGAAATTGTCTTATCAGGTTTGTATCTTGCCTTTTCATGCAGTAGGTGTTTGTCGAATTAAATTGGAATTAAAATATGTTAGGAGGCTAAACGTGGAAAGATCTGCAACAGAAATTCTGTTGTAAAATAAAAAACAATGAAAAAATACTTGTTTCACATGTTGAATTTATAGCAACAGGGGTGGAAACTTGTTACGATTATTCTGGATGTTAAGTGAGGCCTTCATCTTTGGTATCATACAATCCAGAGACCTCAAATGAATGGCCAAGGCAGATGATCTGCACAGTGTTTTAAAGTGAGATGTTTGGCAGGCCTGGTGGCGCAAGCGGTTAAGTGCGCGCGCTCTGCTGCACGGCCGCGTTTCGCAGGTTGGGATCCTGGGCACGCACGGACGTGCCGCTTGTCAAGCCATGCTGTGGCGGTGTCCCATATAAAGTGGAGGAAGATGGGCACTGATGTTAGCCCAGGGCCAGTCTTCCTCAGCAAAAAGAGGAGGATTGGCAACAGATGTTAGGTCAGGGCTGATCTTCCTCACACACACAAAAAAATAAAATGAGATGCAGAGCATGTTCCCACGCGGCCAGTTCAGTTACACATTTCCTCCCTGGCCTTGTAAGCGTATAGGTTTGCCAACGTTGTAGTCCACTTCCCTCTTCATAGATCTGGTTCAGAATTATTCTCGATGTGGGTCCTTGATTCTGAAATAAATTACAAAGACTGTGTGAAAATCCACGTGTGTTTAGGAAGCAGAGTGATAGCCACCCTAGTCCCAACTTTGAACAGAGTTGGAAAGAGTTGGAAAAATGGGTTATGTTGTAAATTTTTACTCAGAGAGCAAAGGACTCCACAAAGTGTTTCCATTATCAGGTTTTAAACCATGATTGCGGTAGTTACTAGGCTAGGAATTTGATTTTGTTGTTGATACAATATGAGTCACAAATTTCTTTCTTTGAAGGTTTAGTCGAACAACTGCATGCTGTAAATTTGGAGTGCTAAAGAAAAAGTTATAGTCTTTGGTATTGAAGGAAATGAAGAGAAACCTAAATGAAAATTCAACTCGAAGTACAGCAGGTATGGAACAACTTTTAAATTTTTCTACATTTTGTAGATACTATGTAAAGCTTGTACAGTTTATAGATGGAATATTTTGGAAGGATCTTTTGAGAAGATTTAACTTATAGTCTAGCCTCTTTACTTTTTAGGTTCAAGGAAATAAAATACTTAAGGCAAAACATTTAGTGGCACAGGTGAGAGTAAAATCAGACTTTCCTGGATTTACTCTAGTGTTCTTTCGACAAACCCTGCGTGCTTGAGTTGTTTTGTGCTTTTAAGCTGAAAACAAAGAAATAGATTGATTTTTATTTGTACTTGTGACTTATTTAAAATATTTCCAGAAGCACTTCTGTCTCCCTAACAGCTTCCCCTGACATTTCCCCTGCTTTCCCAATTTGTTAGTTTAAGGACAGAGAACAAGAATAAGAGAACCAAGGAAATGATGATAATGACTATGAAGATAATAATAGCTATCATTTATGGTGGATGTACTGTATTCTAGACATTTAATTATACGTATTAATTTATTTAATCCTTACACCAACCCCCTGAGATAGGTATTATTACAGTCGTGTGGCTTAATGACGGGGGTACGTTCTGAGAAATGCGTTGTTAGGCGATTTTGTCATCATGCGAACATCATAGAGTGTACTTACACAAACCTAGGTGATCTAGCCTACTACACACCTAGGCTATGTGGGACTAATCTTATGGGACCACCGTTGTATACGTGGTTGATTGTTGACCAAAACGTCATTATGCAGCGCATGACTGTATTATCATTCCTGTTTTCCAGATGAGAAACTATGACACAAAGAGGTTAAAACAGTAACTTATTAAGTGGCAGAACCAGGATTTGGACCTAGGAATCTGGCTCTAGAGTCCATGCTCTTAATTACTATGTTATCCTGCCTCTCAGTATATGTCATATTGGCACAATGCGTTTAAGGAAATTGCCCAAGTTTATGCTCTGAGGTTGTAATTCAAACCTACTTTGAAGTTGTAATTAAGACCCAGGCAGTCTGCCTCCAGAGCCCACATCATTTTCCTAGCTTTTCATCAGATAGTTATCACCAAGTCTGTATTTCTCCCATAGTACAAGTGTTGATGGACTAGCTAGAGTATGGTATAGTGGCAAGACATCTGAACTGAGATTTAGGAAGCTTGGGTTACGTCTGGATTCTTCCACTGTGGCAATGTGCAAGGTTTTTGGAGCTCTTTTTCCTCTGAGATCCCTTCTAGTGTTAGTGTTTATAGATTCATACTTTTGGTTTGACTTGAGACCCCAGGTCTCCCATCTGGAGGGTTTGGAGGTAGTATTTATTCTCATTTAGATTGGATGTTATCACACTAAGGCATTCTCAAAATGATCTACAGAAAATATGCATTACAGACATCAGGAGTACTTGTTAAAATTGCAGAGTTTTGGCTTTTAAACCAAATATATTGAAATAAAATCTATGTGAGTGGGGTCTAGGAACCAGCATGTTGAGCACAATTCCAGATAAATTTAGTCAAACTAAGGTTTGAAAACCATGGCCTTAAAGGGTGTGCTACCATAGTCCAAAGAGTGGGGTTTTGGAAAGCATGGGTCAAAGTTTGGTTCTCTCTTACCTCTATTGTACTTGAAGGGTCCCCTCCAGTTGATAAGGTAACAGGCAAGCACAGGAGGGAAATAAGGAAAACAAAAAGTGGATTTGGAAAGAGTTGGGAGATGAGGGAGAAGATGGGAATTACTTCTAAACAAGAGGAATTAAGGCAATGTTAACATAGAACAAGAAAGGTGTTTTTAGAGAGACAAACGAGGCTATCCAGGATCTTAAAAAGAATGTAACAATCAATCCAAAGATATAAAAATATATCTATAATAAATATAAAATTATCATATAGAAATAGACAAATTCAAGTAGTGTATTATTATATACTGGTAATTGTTCTATAACGAGATCTGTTTGCCTACTATGTACTAATTTATTGGTGCATTCATTTTAGGCTGTTTGCCTGTACCATTGTTCAATCAGAAAAAGAGGAATAGACAGCCATTAACTTCCAATCCACTTAAAAATGATCCAGGTATCAGTACTGCTTCTGACAGTTATGATTTCCCTCCTTTACCAACAGGTAAGAAAATAAGGTGAAAATTTTCAGAAAATAAAAACTAGGATTATAGAAAATTACCATTTCTATTTTATTATAATGGAAATGAAAGTTTTTTTTTTTTATTCTTTCCACTTTCCAAATATAGGGATTACTTGGCTCTTTCTGAACATTCCAGTACAGTAGTTTGAGTTTCCTTGTCTACAAGGGTGGCTTAGCATTTAAATGGAGTATCTCAGATCTGGAGCCTTTGTTCTAATGAAGTAGTAACCTACATTGTAAAGATTTTTTTTTCTTTTTCAAGGCACATGTGGACATTGTGACTTAGATATTTGGTGGTAAAGAATGGAGAGACTCAAGTTGCCTCAGGAATCGGGATAAGTGTGCATGGGAACACAGAGATAATGGAAAAAAATAGACCTTAGGAGGTAGAAGCCCAGGAATTTTTAGTGCTTGGCCTTAGTCTTTTTTCTCTTCTTGTAGCATTTTTGCCTTTCTTCGTTCATTGGCTCTTTACTCTCTCATCCAGTTGGCTTCTTATAGCTTCAACTAGCACATGAACTAACTTGCCCTTGCTGGGAGTTAACATAACCTTTTAGTTCTAGTTCTCAGAGTCCGTTGTCGACTGCCTTTTGGATCTCTTCATTCAAATTCTAAAGATAGAAATCCTCTGGTTCACCTCATATTTTTAAGCGAGGTCACCAGAACCCTGGTTTAGCTTTATAGTTAGGCCTCTCATTTCTGAAACAATTAGCTATGGTGGTGGGTGCTTAGAGGTCTTAATGTTTGCTGACTTTTTACTTCTTTCCAGAAGAAGAGATAGCCACTAGACGTTCTGAAATATACTTGGTTCGTGCTGGTTATATACATTTACATTTTTGGGGGCACATTTAAAAAATCTTTAATAGGATGATATGCAACTAGAATTTTACAGTCTCTTTATAGATATCAATACTTGTTTTGTTAATTTCATCCAGCGTACCACCATAGACCTTAATCTACTTCTAAATCTATAATTATTTTGTTTTCTTCCATATTTGAGGAATTTGAAGTATGAATTTCATATGATTCCTATTTTTATGGCTAAAAAATAAAAAAGGCACATGGATTTGCATAAGTGGGCATTTACCTGGTCATCCTCCGCCATTTAAAAAATTCTCTACCAGGCCGGCCCCGTGGCTTCGCGGTTAAGTGCGCGTGCTCCGCTGCTGGCAGCCCGGGTTCGGATCCCGGGCCTGCACCGACGCACCACTTCTCCGGCCATGCTGAGGCCGTGTCCCACGTACAGCAACTAGAAGGATGTGCATCTATGACATACGACTATCTACTGGGGCTTTGGGGGAAAAAGAAATAAATAAAAAAAAATTAAAAAAAAATTTAAAAAATTCTCTACCATTTGAAATATTTTTATAAGTAGCGTGAATGTTAACTTTGAAAAATGACAACGGTTTGAGCTGCTCCATAGGGAAATGTGCATCCTCCTGAAGTATTGAACTCTCCAAGCTCTGATTGGGATTACTATCTGTCAGAGATATAATAACATTCTTATATTGGCTAAGAGATAGGACTAGATCAGTGTTTTTCTAATTTTTGTCCTAGTCAAGTTGGGAAACAACCAATCTTTAAAAAAGAGAAATAGAAGAGAATAGAGTAGGAGAGAATAGAACATACCAGAGTGTATCACATATAGCAAGGATAAGAATTGATGGTGAAATTTTATGTTCTCTCCTCTCTCTCTCTCTCACACACACACACACACACACACAGAGACACACACAGACACACATGGACACCATGTGTATATATGTTCTGGGTTATAATGTATTTCTTGCTGTGGGTTGGGATCAAAAAAGTTTAAGAAACATTGATTACACTGAATTCATGTTATAAAGTACAAGGTACTATACTAGGATTGATTGTGGAAAAGATACAAATTAAAGTATTACCTTTGCTTAGAATACAATGGGGAAGAAAGACATCTATAAAAATTAATGACAGGCTGTGACAAATTCCACAACAAACTACTGTTGAAGAACAAGTCCATATCTTCAAGTTCTTTTCTTCTTCAAACTTGCAACTCCTCCAAATTAAATAAGTATGAAATAATTATTTTAAAAAGTGCTACCTATATTACTTTTATCTATGTTACTTTTATCTTTTGAGATTGGGCCTGGGACACTGTGAATCCAGAGTCGCCTCCTTCAACGAAGGCAATGAACACAGGGTATGTGGAAAAATATACACCAATGAATGTGTGTGTCTGTTACTGACTGATGTTATTTTTCTATGTATATTTTACATTTCTCAATTTGGAAACAAACTATTAATATTTAATAAGACACGTTTCCTTGAAAGGCAAGCACCACATTCAGTTTCTCATCCCCTGAGAAGTCAAGATTTTGTGTCTAAGTCTATTCAATCAAATACTGAAAGAAGCAAGAGTGGTTGGAGGTGAGTCTACTTAAGATTTCTGTTTCTTTTCTATTCCTTCTTCTCCTTCGTCTCTCCTCCTCTCCTCCTTTCCCTCCTCCTTCATCTCTTCATCTCACAGAATTACATTTAGGAAATTTCTATACTTAATAACTATAGCGATATTAGCTACGTTTTACAAAAGAAGTTAGGATGACATGATATATAAAACTTTGAAAATAGGTAAATTTAGCAGTGATTAGGTTTCCAAAGAATACTTCATGTTATAATGAAATTTCTGTCAATATTTATCAACCTGAATTTTTATCATTTTGCTATGAATCATTAATGGTCTAAGTGACAATAGTAACGAGTTGGGAATAACTGTATCTTAGTCTTGGATATATTCAGAGATAGAATGCTCAGTCTTACCCTAGTAAGACAGTCAGCTCCAAGGAAAATAGAATGGAATAAGAAAGAAAGATGGAGAAAGAAATGCATATGCATCTGCAGTGGTAGGGGGTCAAGAAATGAAGAGGACCATCAAGGAAGATGGTGAGGGTACTTTTGGGTCATTGCCATAAGGACCTAAGTTTAATGCCTAAATATTGTGAAAAAAATGAATAGATAGAGGACATGGATTATTTTTTAGGTTGGATTTTAGTATTCTTGGCTAAGTGGCAACTACTGAAGGAAATAATTTTGAGAACAAAGTGTTGGAGAAACACCACCAAACATATATATCAGTCATTGTTTAGTGCTTCCATATGTCATTTTAATGATCCTTACAACAACTCTTTGAAGTTAATATTACCCTCACTTTTATTAGATGAAGATATCATATTTTTCTAAAGGGGGGAAACTTTTAATAAAGTGGGTAATACATCAAAGTAATATTTTTATTTTAAAAAAATTAGTTTTGACTTTATTACTCATGCTGGTTTCCTCAGGACCAGTCAAATACTTTCTTCAAGATCAGGGCTTGAAACTAGGCCTTTTCAGTGGTTTGAGATGGTCATTGAAGGCATAGTGCCAGCTGCAGGTGCTAGGAGAATATCCATTCTGACAGGCACTAGAGAATTAGGTAACAGATTGTAATCTGGACAGGTAGCCAATATTGGATATTGCAACTTGAAATAATAGATGATCTATATCAGACAGTTGGAATATAACAGGAAATCCAGGAGGAGAAAACATTTAAAAACCCAAGTAAGCAGTTGGTAATCTGCTGAAGATCTTTTAACTGGTTCTATGCTTAGGTTTAGAATCTAGGCCTTAACTTCACATCCATCTGGCTCCAAGAACAGCCTGTCCTCGAGAAGGATCTGAGGTAGACACTGCTCCCTGCCCTGTTCAGAAGCCATGACGACTTAGGCTTCATGGTCTGTTTGGGATGTTGAGGACCTGGCTTAGCTGGATTGGCTGCTGAAGCAGCATCTGTGTGTGGGCACACCCAGCAAGATCAAAGGAATGTAGTTCTCCCAGGCCTGGTCTCCAGGCTAGGAGCACCTCTTGAGCAAAATGTTGGAGGAAGTTGCAGATGTGCTGTTACTAATAGGGAGTTGTGAAGCTGAAAGAAAGTTTCCTAAACTGTGAATAATAAAAGTAATTTCCATGGCCATGAGAAAGGAATGACAAAATTTCTACTCTCTCAACTGAAAATAAAACTACTGTCGTGTGAAGAGGTGATCAGTGTAGGGAAAAAGTATTATAGAGGTGTATCAGGCAGTTAATTAATAATAATCCTAATAATTTTTTCCTGGATATTGTGATATTTGTGGTATTTATCAATTTTTTAAATTTTGTAATTATTTGTTATTTCTTTTCTCATTATTTTCATACCTGATTTTGTACCTAATTTGGTTAAGAAGGCTGGTCAAATTATACAAGGTTCAGGCCTCATACAATCCAAATTTGTTCCTGGTCACTAGGGAACCTAGACCTTTTTCTGGACTATCTTCCCTAACAGGGGGTGGGTTGTATTGCTTGCCCTCTTGTGATATTTTCAGAGAAATTATTCAGAAATAAGAATTTGTGACTTGGGCTAGTTTTTCCCTGTGGAACTCTTAACTAGTCTGCTCAGAAATTATGCTTTTGGTTTTGCCCTCATTAACATCGTGTTCTGATCAGCTTATACAACTCACTTAGATTAATGTAGCTAGTAAAATGCTGCAGCAGATTCATAAGTAGGGCTTTTAAGCTACACACTAAAAGTACAAAATTTCTAATCAAATAGCCATCTACCTCGCCTATATTTATTCTCCTTGTGATTTAAAATTAGCGACAAGCCGTAGTTTTAACTTCTTAAAATTTTACTTTGTAGAAAATTTTAAAATAAATGTATAAAGAAGTATGCAAAAGTCCTCAAAATTTTACCACTCGGAGACAACCACTGTCATATGAAGGCTTGTATAGTTTAAAAATATACTTTATAGCATTGGACTCTGAGTTGGGAGACTAGAGTTCTTTGGGTTCTGGATTGTCAGTAACTTGCTATGTGACTTTGGGCAAGTTATTTCCTCCCTAAGGCTCCGTTTCGTCACCTGAAAAGAGAGGTATAATATATTGTAGGGTTGTTGTGATGATGTATTTGGAATTTCTAACTAGTTGGTAGTTACAAAGTAGTTTATAAACCACAGATTACCATGTAAATGCAAATTTTCATTATTAATTTTATTTTAATTAAGAAAAAGTATATAGAAACAAAAACTAATACTAATTAATTATTAATAATTAATAATTTTTTATACTAATTAAAACTATTACAGCTACAGAGATGGCAACAAAAATACCAGCTTGAAAACTTGGGATAGAAATGATTTTAAGCCTCAATGCAGAAGAACAAACCTAGTGGCAAATGATGGCATAAATTCTTGTCCAGTGAGTTTGGGCACTCAACAACAGAAACAATTAAGAATATCTGAACCTCCTAACTTGTCTCACCACAGAGAAACTGAAATACTCAGACAAACACGTTCATCAGAAAAATCTGGCTCCACAATGAGAGGTCTAGACAAAAACAATGCATTACAGGCATTTAAGCCAAATTTTCAACAAAATCAATTTAAGAAAAAAATGTTGGATGATATTCCAGAAGAAAACACTCTCAAGGTAAACTTTTAAATATGAATTATTTACATTTTTTATATTTACATTTAAAAATATGAGATAAATAAGTATTTAGAAAGTTACAGAGGTAAGAGCATTTCAAATCAATTCCATGGCATGCATTACTTGATTAGCACGAATATCCAGTTCCATTGGAGTAGATGAATGTCAATTTCCAAAATATTTTCTTGTAGGTTGTAAATGGCTGTTCCTTTCCATAGTTGCCTTAGAGTGTCTTACTAGGCTCTGAATTTCACTGTTTACTAATCATTGAGATGATGACAGTTAATCCATTGCTTGCAGAAATTCTCCAAGCTCTTTGTACGTCAGTCTAAATTTTTTTTTTTTTTTTGCGAGGTGGACTAGCCCTGAGCTAACATCCGATGCCAATCCTCCCCTTTTTTCTTGAGGAAGAGTGGCCCTGAGCTAACATCTGTGCCCATCTTCCTCTACTTTATATGGGACGCCGCCACAGCATGGCTTACCAAGCGGTGCGTTGGTGCGCGCCTGGGATCCGAACTGCAAACCCCGGGCCGCCAAAGCGGAGCGCGGGCACTTAACCACTTGCGCCACCAGGCCGGCCCCCAGTCTAAATTTTTTATAACCGGGGTCAGTAAACTTTATCTGTAAAGGGCCAGATGGTAAATATTTTTGGCTTTATGGGCCATATTGTCTCTCTTGCAACTACTCAACTATACCACTCAACTCTGCTGTTATAGGTTGAAAGCAGCCATAGATGATACATAAATGAATGGATATGGCTGTATTCCAATAAAAGTTTATAAAAACAGATAGCAGGTTAGATTTGGACCACAGGCTGTAGTTTGCTGACCTCTGCTCTATAATCTGTTGTTTTTTTTCCATTTCCAGCCTCATATTCCATATTCCACTAGTTCTCCAATGCACTAGCTGTTTCAGACTCTTCACAATTCTCTAAACATGATATACGCTCTAACTCTGCTTTGGTTGGTATTTTTCCCTATACCTGTACCTCAGCCTTACTTCTTCTCTCCACTTCTCCCTCTAATTGTTCTTTGTAAATGTCTTTTATATATTATGTGTACTGGGTGTTCTCTACCTTCCCTCCCTTGCCCTCTGGCCCAATAGATTCTTTACCCTCTGCCCTTCTCTGTGTTCCGAAAGGTTGAATGGTCCTAGATAGTGCATCATTCTGGGATCCCTTAGCTGGCTTCTGTTAGGTGTCAGCCAGTGAGAGTCACTGGCAGGAGATCAAAGGGTGGGGAGAGAAGTTGGGTTTTCCCATTCCCTCCCTGCTTAAATATTGTGTCTCAGGCAGTAGCTGTGTCCCTGCATGCTATAGCATCCATGAGTCCAGCTTTCACAGGCTTGGTAATTTTATTCCCTCCCCTTGTCTTTTCAGCCTTGGAGTGGTAGACGTTTCTTGCTGTCATTAGTCTTTGAGTGCTTAAGCACCCTGTGTTTGTTTGCCCATACACCTGTAAGCAGTCTTTTCAATAAGCCATCTGGGGTAAATTCGTTTTATTTTGTGCTGGAAATCTGACTAATAGAGCATGTTTCACAGTGGTTCTCAACCTTATGTTTCCTCGTACACAAGATGATATGATATAGTCACCTTAGCAGCAGTGGCAAGGGCTGCTCATTGAGGACTATGGCAGTAGTCCTCAATGAGAGGCATTCATATTTTAGTTAAGGAGGGGGAGGAGGAGGGAAGTTGGCTGTAGTCAGAAAAAAATGTCCCATCAAGTGTTCTTTCATATGCCCCCGCCCTCACAAAGGAAAGTGCCCCCTGCCCCGAAAATTAGTATTTTGGCACACTGTCTTCATAGTTGATCTTTAAAAATGCCAACACATTCCCATCTCAGGGCCTTTACATTTGCTGTTCCCTTGGTACTCATTCAACAACCCATTTAAAATAATAATCCCTGTCTCTCTTTATCCTTTTACCCTTTTTTTTCTTTTTTTTGGTGAGGAAGATCAGCCCTGAGCTAACATCCGTGCCAATCCTCCTCTTTCTGCTGAGGAAGACTGGCCCTGGGCTAACATCTGTGCCCATCTTCCTCCACTTTATATGGGATGCCACCACAGCATGGCCTGAGAAGCGGTGCGTCGGTGCGCACCCGGGATCCGAACCTGGGCTGCTAGCAGCAGAGCACGTGCACCTAACCACTACGCCACGGGCCTGGCCCCCCTGTTGTTTTTGTTTTTTATGCATAGGATATATCAGTTCCTGAAATTCTATTGTATATTTATTTGTTTATTTTCTGAATCTCTCATTAGATTGCAAAATCTATGAGGGTAGACATCTCTGTTTTGTTTGCTATTGTTTCCTCATTAGCTGTGTTTGGCACATAGTAGTTGCCAGTAAATACTTTTGGAATGAGTGAACGTATCTGGCTTCTCTCCTAGAGTGTGAGCACATTAGGGGAAGGAATTATGTTTTACTCACCTGTGTTTATCACAGACTTGGCATATGATACTTTAAAAATATTCAGCAAATGAGCAAATGAATGAATGAATGATTGCCCATATAATAATTTTCTTCGTGATTGTCTCCAATTGCATCCTAATTTCTCCTCCTATAAAGTGCTAATGCTGCCTTTAATTTAGGGGAGTAACGGTACTAAAATTTTCAATAGTTCTTTTTACATATTTTACACATTTGCCTATTATAAAGACCTAGAATCTTTACATAGAAAGTAAAAGAGTATGATGAAAAAAATGAAAGATTTTTCTAATGTTGTTTTTTTTTTTTTTTTTTTGTAAAAGGAAGCCTCATTGTATCAGTTAAAGCTTAAGGAAAAAGATAATTCTTTAAGAATTATATCTGCAGTTATTGAAAGCATGAAGTACTGGCATGAACATGCACAGAAAACTGTACTTCTTTTTGAAATATTGGGTGGGTATAATACTTCAAAAATACTATAGTAATACTATTTGGACAATATTTTTGAATGTCAATAGGAATACGTAGGGGAGATTAAAGAAAAATAAAATTTTGCAAAAGGAGATTATGGTTTATTAGGATTTTCTTCAGGTCCTGGATCTGTTATTGATTTGTGTGACTTTACCTGTATTTGGTTATTTATGGTAGTATTCTTCTGATTTGTAATGTTAAAACTGGAAAGATTCTTACAAGTATCTGTCTCACTCAAAACCTTTGAGGTAGGTGAGGAAATGGGGCAAATAATTAAAATAGATTTGACTAAAATCACAAAGCTAGTTAGTAGCAGAAATGGATCTAGAATCCAAATCTGGTTATTCTCAATCTAGTGTTCTTTCTACTATATTACACTGAATCCAGTAGTAATTTTGTATATAGATTAAATCATATTTTAAATACTCCAAAAGAACACTTGTAAAGAATCCCTTACTGATACCAGTAAACACTCTACAGTTAATCTGTTTTCTAAATCAATATTTAAAAGGAGAGTTTTTTTGTTTTGTTTTGTGTTTTTGCTGAGGAAGATTAGCCCTGAGCTAACATCTGTGCCAGTCTTCCTCTACTTTATATGTGGGACGCTGTCACAGCGTGGCTGGTGAGTGTTGTAAGTCCTCGCGTGGGATCCGAACCCGCGAACCTGGGCTGCTGAAGTAGAGCACGCCGAACTTAACCACTATGCCACGGGGCTAGCCCCAGAGGGAGAGTTTTGTAGAATGTTTCTGGATTTTGATTTTACCTAGAATGAAGAGATAAACCAGTAAGAAGTAGAGATTCAAAACCTATTTATCCATATTTTAAATAAGCATTTAATTTAATTTAAATTATGAAATATTCTAAACATACAGAAAAGTATAGAGAATATAATAAATATCCAGATACCTGTATTATAGATATACTTGAAACTCCCATCCATTTTTCTTCTTCTCTAGAAATAATCACTGTGGTATCTTTCCTGTCCATGCTTTTATAATTTTACTATATACATCAGATTTCATAAATGTATATATCTATATTTTTTTGTTTTAATTTTGCACCAATTATTTATTTATTTATTAAAAAAATTTTTGTTATTATTATTATTTTAATTTTTTGTTTATTGCAGTAACATTGGTTTATAACATTGTATAAATTTCAGGTGTACATCATTATACTTCTATTTCTGCATAGATTACGTCATGGTCACCACCCAAATACTAATTACAACCCATCACCACACACATGTGCCGAATTATCCCTTTCACCCTCCTCCCTCCCCTCTTCCCCTCTGGTAACCACCAATCCAATCTCTGTCTCTATGTGTTTGTTTATTGTTGTTATTATCTACTACTTAATGAAGGAAATCATACGATATTTGACCTTCTCCCTCTGACTTATTTCACTTTGCATAATACCCTCAATGTCCATCCGTTGGGAAAACTGGACAGCCACGTGCAAAAAAATGAAAGTAGACCCTTACCTTACACCATACACAAAAATTAACTCCAAATGGATTAAAGACTTCAATGTAAGACCTGAAACTATGAAACTTCTAGAAGAAAACATAGGCAGTACGCTCTTCGACATCGGTCTTAGCAACATATTTTCAAGCACCGTGTCTGACCGGGCAAGAGAAACAATAGAAAAAATAAACAAATGGGACTACATCAAACTAAAAAGCTTCTGCACAGCTAGGGAAACCATCAACAAAACGAAAAGACAACCTAACAATTGGGAGAAGATATTTGCAAACCATACATCTGATAAGGGCTTAATCTCCAAAATATACAAAGAACTGATGCATCTCAACGACAAAAAAACTAACAACCCAATTAAAAAATGGGCAAAAGACCTGAACAGACAATTTATATATATTTTATTGCTCTATGTGTTTTAAAATATACAGCTTACATTTTCATCCAACATTATGTTTTTGAGATTTAGCCATCTTTCTGTCCTGTCACAGTGTTGGCTTCGTCCTGAGGCTCCAATTGTCTCTTCAGCAACTTCTGACTCATCCCTTTTGATATTAAGATGATTATCAGAATTCTCTATACCACACATCCTTATACATTCTTGGATAGTTTCTTCTGGTTGCTCTTTCCCCAAATCTAGCAAATAACCCATTGCATATCATCATTTCTGACTGGTAACAAGCCTGTCGCTGAAACCCTGAACTCTGTAGCTAGGAAATGGGATATGCTGATTGGTTTAAGTCAGTCTCAGGTCACTCTGGGATCTGGGGGTGGGGACAAATCTCATCCAAATCATATGGCTCAGAATGGCATAGGAGAGGTTTCCTAAAGGAAAATCTAGGTATTATTAGGGGAAATGGAGGCTGACCTCAAAACAACAAATGTTTACTATCAGTATTCAATAGATGGTTATTAAAGGAATGAATAATGCTCTCATTTGATAATAATTTCTTGAGGTAAACATGAATTATTATTTACATTTTTTAGATGAAACAGATTTGAAAGAGGTTAGTTTGCTCAATTTAGTAAGTTGAAGAACTGGGACTCGAATGCATGACTTCTGATTCTAATTCAATGTGTTTTTTTTTTAATTAAACCATGATACTTATTTGTTACATGTGTGTATTTTATTATTATAATGTGGTAGACTGGTCTGGGGATTTAACCACTCTGTAGAATGTATTCTAAGAAAAAGCTTCAAATGGCCAACTATTGTCAGTTGTATGAATTTTGGCATATAACTTGTTCCTAAGTTGAAGAGGGCCAGAAATTTTGTTTTCCTTAGTATAAAACAATTTCAAAAATATCTTTCCCTCTTGAAATGTATTCTTTATTATTGTATAAATAAAACTATGAGAGGTTGATGTGGGAATAGTTATTTAAATATCAACTTCTTTTTGTTAAATTTTATTTGCATTTTACCAGCACTGATTTTTTTTCCTCCTATTTCGATGTTGTTTAGCTGTTCTCGATTCAGCTGTTACATCTGGCCCATATTATTCAAAGACTTTTCTTATGAGAGATGGGAAAAATACTCTGCCTTGTGTATTTTATGAAATAGTGAGTATTCATTTAACTATTCTTTGCAAAGCTTATGCCAACAAAACATACGAATGCAGGCTGTAATTCCATTGCAGTAGAAATTCTGTTAACGATTTAGTAGTACTTTCAATGTTTTGTCTGGTTTTAATTCTGATGTTAAAGTTGTTTATTTGTTCAACTAATATGGAGAGCCTACTATGTGCCAGGCACTGTGCTAGATGCAAGGGATACAAAGTGGAATATAAGTGGGAAATGGCTCCTTCTCTCAAAGAGTTTATAGTCTCAGAAATATGATTACATACATGTTACACTGTAGTATGATAAATGATATGATAGAGGTATGTGCAGGGTGCTATAGAAGTAGATAGGAAGGATGGGGCAGATAAGGGAAAGATTTTTGAAGAATGTAGTGACCTATCTTATCTTAGATATCTAAGGACTAATAAATTAAGCCAAAGTGTGTTGAGGGAGGGGAAGAGGTGGGGAGGAATACATTCTAAGGTGAGAGAGCAGCATATGCAAATACATAAAGCTAAGAGAGAGCCTGGATTGTACAGGAAACTGCAAGTATTTATATTACCAAAATGTAGAGTTAGTAAGTGATGGGGGTAAGGGTAGTGATTCTGAAGTTGGGGGAAGGCAAAGAGTAGGTTGGGATATAGGGAAGAGGCTTGGTGACAAAGAAGGCTGGGAGTGACAGAGGAGGCTAGAGATCTTTTAAGACTTCCATACTTTGTAAGAGAGTTTGGTATGAATTCTGGAATTGGCCTTAATTTTGAAATAAGCCTTGGATTCCAGTTTTTACTCCACTCTTTACTAGCTTTATGACCTTGAGTAAGCTGCTTAAACTTCCCGAGCTTCAGTTTTTTATCTGTACAATGGGGAGACTAATTCCTACTTTGAAAGGTTGTTTTGGAGATTGGATGATAGAGTGTATAGTGCCTGCCACATAGTACATGATCAAGAAATAGTAATTGTTGGGCCGGCCCTGTGGCTTAGCGGTTAAGTGCGCGCGCTCTGCTACTGGTGGTCCGGGTTTGGATCCCGGGCGCTCACCAATGCACCGCTTCTCTGGCCATGCTGAGGCTGCATCCCACATACAGCAGCTAGAAGGATGTGCAACTATGACATACAACTATCTACTGGAGCTTTGGGGGGAAAAAAGGAGGAGGATTGGCAATAGATGTTAGCTCAGAGCCGGTCTTCCTCAGCAAAAAGAGGAGGATTAGCATGGATGTTATCTCAGGGCAGATGTTCCTCACAAAAAATAAAAAAAATAAATAAAAAAACAGAAATAGTAATTGTCATGTTATTAATTTCTATAATATCCTGAATGCTTATTATTTTTCTCTACTCCAATAAGTTTTTTGGAAACTTTTTTATTGACATATAACATACACAGAAAAGTACACAAATCATAACTGTACAATTCTATGAAGTCTCACAAAGTGACCATTACCAAGGTTAAGAAATAGAACATTTCTGTCACCCCGTGTATCTTTGTGCCTCCTCCCATTCACTACCTCCTGTCTCCTACCTAAAAGTAACACTATCGTGACTTTTAATATCATAAATTAATTCTGTCTGTTTTTGAACTTTATATAAATAGTATATATGATATGTTTTCTTTATGTCTGGTTTCTTTCATCCAACCAATGTTTGTAAGATTCACCTGTGTTGTTGCGTGTAGCTAAAGTTCATTTATTTTTATTTCTATGTACACTATAATGTTGTATGAATGTACCACAATTTAGTTTTCTATTCTGCTGTTGGTGGGCATCTGGGTTGTTTCTAGATTTTTTGCTATTATGAATAATGCTCTATGGACATTCTTGTGTATGTTTCTTGTGCATATGCATGCATTTTTGTTGGCTATATACCTAGAAATAAAATTGCTGCATTATAATGCATGCGTATGTTCTAATACAGTAGTTGTTGCCAAAGAATTTTCCAAAGGGTTGTACCACTTTACACACAATCAGTGTAGGTAACTTGTAGTTTGTCTGCATTCTTATCAATCCTTGGTGCTGTCAGTCTTTTTAACTTTAGCTGTGCTAGTGGGTGTTTGGTGCTGTCTCATTTCTCTACAATTTCCTGGTGATTAATGAGGTTGAGAACCTTATAGGTTTACTGATCATTTAGATATCATCTTTTATGAAGTCCATTCAGGCTGCTTGTTCTTTTTCTGTGTTGAATTATTTGTCTTTTCCTTACTGACTTATAGGAGTTTTTTTTTTTTTTTAACTATTCTGGGTACAAATTCTTAGTTCATTATGTGTATTGCAAGTATTTTCTCATACTCCGTAGTTTGCTTTTTCAGTCTTAATGGTGGCTTTTGAGGAACAGAAATTCTTCACTTTAATATAGTCCTTTTAGCATTATCAATATTTTTCCTTACAGTTAGAACTTTTTATTACTGTTTAAAGCAATCCCAGAATACTTTAATCTTATTCATGATTGAGAGGATTTGATGCTTGCTGGTCTTCTTCTGGTTTACTAGTCCCATTAAGGCATAGCCCTTATGGGTCTGAACCCTAAACCTGGGGTGGGGCTGGGGGTGGTTACCAGAATCTCTTTTCCTTGGGAGCCTCCAGCTCCATTTTTTTTTCTCTCAGCCCTGTCAAAAGCTCTGCTCAGTTTCTTAGATTCTCAACTGCCTTCACTACCATTGACAGATACCTCAGGGGAAAAACATCCCCAAATATCAGGCCCCATTCTAGATTCCTATCCTCTCCCAGATAGAGTCTCTGTAATTCCTCACTACCTTAGTATCTCTCTGATGTCTATGAGGAGATTATTAAATATTTCAGCCACCTATTCTAGTTCTTGGCTTGAATTAGTTGGTTTGAATTACCTTGTATGCTCTCGCAGGCTAGGACTACTCTGGCAGTCCATGTTAGTGAATAATTACATTGGGAGTTATTCAGTCTTTTTAACAAGCAGCTGTAAGAAGCCCTTCTAGCTTGTAAGAAACCCACCCAAGTGAAGGTCTTTCCTCTGTGACAGGGCACCCACATAGGCCTAGCTATGATGGTCTTGTCAGCAGTGGGGCCTTAAATCAGGTGATGAAATTACAGCATTTTGTGGTGATTCATATTTAGTTGATCATATTATTAGTTTCAAAAAACTGAAATTCAGATGAAGTAATAAATAACTTTATTGATATTTGTTTTTAAAAAACAGGATCGTAAACTTCCAAGACTGGTTAGAGGTCGAGTTCATAGATGTGTTGGAAACTATGACCAGAAAAAGAATATTTTCAAATGTGTTTCTGTCAGACCGGCATCTGTTTCTGAACAAAAAACTTTTCAAGCATTTGTTAAAACTGTAGATGCTGAGATGAGGTATTATACTAATGTAATGAATGAAATTTAAATAGTGATAAAGGAGGTTTAAATAGTATAACTTAAAGCTTTTTTCTGTTATTGTTTAAATTACCATCTCCATGGTTTTATAGCTACTGTTTTTCTGTATTTTATTTGTTGAATTAAAATATTTAAATCCTGAGTGTAGGTATATATTTACAGAATTAAATTTAAAATGTAATACAAATTATTTTGTTTAAAATTTTCATAATTATATTTCTAATGTATGGAAATTATTAATATAAAACAAAATACACAATATATTTATTTAAAAAGCAAATTGAAAATAAGATATATTTTAACTTATACCTTGTATTTGAAAAGTGAAATTTTACATATTAAAGAAAAATTTATCATATGCAGTTATAACTATTACAAACATTCCATGTTACATTGAGAATTTCTGTAAATGCGTACAAGCAGAGAGAGTAACTAAACTAAAATTGTATTCTCATAACCCAGAATTCACAATGGCTGACATTTTGTCATGCTTAGTCTTCTTTTTAAATAAAAGCAATCTACTTTACAGAAAAAAAAATAAAAAAATTTAAATCCTTTGAATGTGTAAAGAGTTTTTGAAAAATAATTTTACTATTTTTATAAAAATGGTGCATTTGCTAAAATTCAACAGTCATTTCAGATAAAAATGCTCAATATAATAGGAATAGACAGATGCTTATTTAACATGAGGTAATAATACATTTGAGTCAGCCCAAAGGCAAACATCAAGCTTAATGGGGAAATATAGAGACATTCCCACTAAAGTCGGGAACAAGACAAGGGTGCCCGGTATTAGTACTGTTACTAAGCATTATACTGGAGCTGCTAGTCTATGTAGTTCATTTAATTACTTCAAATATATAGTGAATTAATAGAATTTATATTCTGGGACCCAGAGAATACATTAAACAAAAGAGAAAAATTTGAGGTGTAATAATTATTGCTATTGGCAGATGATATAATTGTATAAAGTTGGCCCTCCATATCAGTGGGTTCCGCATCCTCGGATTGAAAGGCTTGGGATCGTTGTGTCTGTACTGAGCATGTACAAACTATTTTTCCCATTAGTATTCCCTAAACAATATGGTATAACAACTATTTACATAGCATTTACAGTGTATTAGGTATTATAAGTGATCTAGAGATGACAAAGTATATGGGAGTATTGTGTAGGTTATGTATAAATACTACGCCATTTTACATAAGGGACTTAAGCATCCGCGGATTTTGGTGTCTGCGGGGAGTCCTGGAACCAATCCCCTGCAGATACTGAGGGATGACTGTATATGGAAAACCTAAGAAAATCAACTGAGAAACTACTGCAAAAATAAGATAATTTGGTAAGGCACTGGGATAGAAAACTTAATATGCAGAAATCATCAGTAGATGTTATTTATATTACCTACAGCCGTTAAAGTGTAAAATGGATAAAGATACCATTTAAAATAGGAAAAAAAAAAAGAGAAAAATATCCAAGACTAAATGATAAATGTGGGCAGTATATGCAGAAAACTTTACTAATGAAAGACATAAAAGAAGACAGACAAATGGAAAAATAAATCATTTTCTTGGATAGGAAGACAAAGATGATTTTTCTCAAATTAATTTGTAACTTATGTAATTTCTTTTTCTTTCTGTTTGTGTACACATGTACACAGATACACACACACACACACACACACACACAAGCCAAGCTGATACTAAAGATTATATAAAAAAATAAATGAGAATAGTCAGGAAATCTCTGAAAAAGAACAATAGAGGATAGTTATATTGGCTATTATAAAGCCTTAAACTTAAATTAGTTATGTATTGCTGCATAATCAATTACCCCACAAATTAGTGGCTTACAACAAGCATTTATTATCTCGCACAGTTTCAGTGGGCCAAGATTTCAGGAGTGCCTTGGCTGGGCAGCTGTGGCTTGGGGTCTTAGGAGGGCCCACTTCCAAGGTGGCCCATGCACATGACTGCCAGGTGAATGCTTGCTGCTGGCAGGAGGCCTCAGTTTCTTACTATGTGGGCCTTTCCAAAGGGCTGCTTGAGTGTCCTCACGACATGGTAGCTGGCTTCCCCTAGAGCCAGTAATCCAATAGTTGGCCAGGTGGAAGCTATCCTTTTTATGACCTAGCCTTGGAAGTCACATTGCATCACTTCTACTACATTCTGTTTGTTAGAAATGAGTCACTAAGTATGGACCACACTTAGGAAGAGGGGAATTAGGCTCCACCATTTGAAGGAAAGAGTGTCAAAGAAATGGCAGACATATTTTAAAACTAACACATATTATCAAGGCGTACTTATTCATGCCAAATATGGTACTGGTTCATGAATAGGCCAATAGAACAGAATTTAAAGTACAAGAATGACTCAAGTATATAAAGAACTTAGTGATAAAGGTAGCATCTGAAATCAGTGGGGAGGAGGGCCTGTTCAATAAATGGTGTTGGGGCCATGGGGAAGCATCTGGAAAAAATAGAGTTAAATTTTACACCAAGGTTTTTAACGTGTTTTTCTTATTCTTTTGTAGTCTTATTTTATATATTTAGCCTTTTCATCCATTTGAAAGTTACTTTTGTGTAGGTTGCGAGGCATAGGGGTTTAACTTTATTTTTATTTCTCAAATATATGGCTAATTATTCCAGTGCCATCTCTTGAATAGCACATCATTTTCCTGTTTTGAAATACCATTTTTATTATAAAATAAATCATACAAGCATGGGCCTATTTTTTAACTTTTTGATTGATTTCTTAGATATTCTTATAGATATCACCTCAAAGTCTTTTTTAAAAAAAATCCTGTTGGAGTTTTGCTTAGGATTGCATCAAATTTATGAATTACTTTGGGGATAGTAGACATATTTATAACAGTAAATCTTGCCATTAAGGAAAATGGCATATCTGTTTATTTGGATCTTCTCTTATGTCTTTCAGTAAAGTTTTATAAAAATTTGTTCATAAAAATCTTGCATATTTCTTATTATATTACATATATGTGTATATATGATTTGCTTTTAATTCTCTCTTTATTTCCTCAGACCTGTCCTTCTGAAACATGTCTTCACTCTGGCTTTTCCTTTCTGTATCCTCTCCCTGTCTTCATTCTTTAGATCTCTGTTGCTCACCACTCTGTGAAGCAAGCAAGTGGAGGGGTGTGCGAGTCTCCAGCTTAAAAATCAATCAAGGTGGAGGAATCCCTTGGAAGGTATATGAAAGGAGAATGCAGAGGATGATAGCAAGTTATTTTCTAGCTTTAGAGTTACTGCCTATCAAAGATTCAGTTGTGGTGCCAGTTGGGAGATCACATCCAGAAAGATTGGTGTACTCTCCTAGAGAATATGATATATACTTTGAACTGGGAACCCATATATGGTGCCATTTCTCCCATAGCCATGAATTCACGAGTTTGGGAGTCGAGGGGTGGTAGCAGGACTGACTTCTCTCATTATTAGATCAAATAATGTACTCACGGAATTTTTGCTTCCTACCCCCACAATTTTGGGTTCTGCTGGTTGAGATATCTTACTTTCTGTCATAGCCCGCGTTGCCCAAAAAGCAGAGGCTGAGACAAAGTTTTATTTGCTAGTAGTTTCTTTGGGAATATTATGGGGAGAAGTGATGGATGGAGGGGTGTAAATAGAGAAGAGAGAGCCAATACTGGGGTGGCTTGTTGAGTTGGCCACCACTACAGGTGAATAAGCCTTGATGAAACGCATCACAGGACTACCTACCTTAGTGAAAACAGGGGAAGCATGTATTCGTCAACTCCGAACACCTGTTATTTAAGGATTGGCTTGTGGGTCATAAACTCCTTTATACTTTCAGGCCATGTATGTATGAGTGTTAGGCTGGCTCCCCATGATAGTCCACTCCATGGAATCAGAGAAACCCTATGCCAGGATGCAAGAAGCAGGTGGAGCAGGCCTGAGGTAATGCAGTCAGATTGTATCCATGTGAAGCTGGTTAAGTCTGCAGAAGTGGTGACTGCAACTCTGGCTGGATTAAAGCGGATGTCTGAGAGAATCTGAAGTGGTGCACAAGAAGTGTCTGACACAGTTCCCAAGGGAGGAATGCTTCTACCAGGGTTGCTTCAATGGTTCTATTCTACTGGAAGCTGAGGCTGCCACTTGGCCATTTTAGGTTCTTTATGTCACTGAACCAACAGGAAAACAAAGCAGTTACTAGGGGCTGGCCCTGTGGCGTAGCAGTTAAGTGCGCGTGCTCTGCTGCTGGTGGCCCGGGTTCGGATCCCGGGCGCGCACTGAGGCACTGCTTGTCAGGCCATGCTGTGGTGGCGTCCCATATAAAGTGGAGGAAAATGGGCGCAGATGTTAGCCCAGGGCCAGTCTTCTTCAGCAAAAAGAGGAGGATTGGCATGGATGTTAGCTCAGGGCTGATGTTTCTCACTTTAAAAAAAAAAAAAAAGGAGTTACCATATTGTCTGGGGTAATTCAATCCAAATTAACAATAGAAAATTGGATTTCTCTACATAATGAGGAAAGGAATGACCATGCCTGATATCCAGGAGATTTTGTGGGGTAGTACTTAGTAAAAGTTGATGGAAACTATAGCAACCCGATAAAGGCAATAACACTGAGGATTCAGACTCCCAAGGAATGAAGGTTGAATATAACAAACCCCGTCCAGCTGAGATGATGACAAAGGGAACATGGACTAGATATGGAAGAAGGAGTTACAAATGTTAGCTATGGCCTTGTGATCAATTGCAGAGTAAGGAAGAGCTAGAGACTAGAACATAATCTGACACATATGGAGAGTACTAGAGATGACGATGGTAGTGGGGTGCTATTAAGGTTTTTCTACAGAGGTAAGAAGCTAGTCTTACCTCAATGGGATGCAAATCTAGGTTTCTTTTCTATCTTGGCCTGAGGAAGAATTGAACATGATCTGGGAGAGTTTATCTTTTCTCTTATTCTTGTCCTTTCCATATATCTACATGTGGTTTGGTCACAGAAGTATAATCCTTGTTAACTGCAGGTTTATCTCTCCTCTGGGGTATGTTTATGGGGAATTGGGTTGTAGTGATTCTGCCACCCTGGGAATCTTTCCAAAATATATGTCTTTCATGGTACTCTGCTCAAAGACTCCTGGGGGCTTCTTGTTTCTCACAGGATAAAGCCTAAATTCCTGCACTCTAATATATTTTAGGATATTCACAGTCTGGTCCCTGCTTGTTTTTGTGGCTTTTCCAACCATATTCCTTCACCTCCCAAAATATAGGCTCCAGCCCCACAGGACTACTGTCCATTCCCTAAACAGGCAGTGATTACATCCATACATGAGCTTCTCTCCATCCCCACCTTCCCTCAAATTACAGTCAGGTGGGATCAGTGATGGCAATCAGTCGCTGCTCCAGGTCTCTGAGAGCATTTGTCCTAGAGAGGTCCTGGGTAATTACTTTGTCTTTAATGTGTTCCTGCAGGATCTAGACTCTTCTGGGATCCAGGGTCCCTTAGGCCCAGGGATGTGTAGAGTAGGAGATGTGAGAAGGGATATGGCAGACACAGGTGATGACTACAGAGGCTGTTACTTCACATGTCTTAGTGAATAAAGGGGAGCAGAATCTCTGGTCAGGATCCTGTAGTCACCCTCAGACACACTGGGTAAGTTGGGCAGAGGGTGAATGAGCTGGTCACTTAGGTCCTTCCAACCTGAGGATCTTGATTCCCAGTTTGTATGATATTCTGCAGGATGGTTTTTCAGGTATGATAACCTCATCCTCTCCATCTCTCAGCCTCCCAAGATTTCTTCACATTCTAGAAATATTTTAACTGATGTTCACCAGTATATTAGTCTTTTTATTAATGATAGCATTCATAAATATTACTGTGTAATGAATCTCATAAAATTATGTCATTTCAACACAAGACATCTCTGTGAGGCAGGCATTTAATGTAGAGGTTCTTAACCCTTGACTATATATTTGAATTACGTAAGGAACTTTAAAATACTTTGATAGGCTCCCCCTCCCTAGAGATTCTGATTACATTTATTGGGGGGGGTGCAGTAATATGCATTTTAAAAATGTATTGCATGTCCTTGCTGCTCAAAGTGTGGTCCACAGACCAGCAGAATCAGCATTACCAAATGTAACATCTGTGCTTGTAAAATGTAGAATTTTAGGCACCACGTAGACCTACTAGATCAGAATCAGCATTTAACAGGGCCCTAGGTAGTTCATACGTAAATTAAATTTTTAGAAGCACTGCACTTTGTGATTCTTATGTGCAGTCCAGACTGAGAACTGCTGATTCACCAAGTGAAGATGACAGGCATCATCAATGGAGCAGCTGAAGCTCGTATGCCTCGCAGCATCTGCGAGGGCTGGCTCTGTGGTTTGTGATTCCTAGTGAGACTCCTGACACCAGAGATGGGGCCTGCTCATTTCTCAGGGGAGAAAAATTCTGAGAAATTAGGTGTATGAAACTTCACTTGATGCTTTTCTTTACTGCAACACCAGCATATTATGTCCACATGTAAAAAATTATTAATGTGGCTCAATTAAACAACACCAGCAGGGTGAAAATCCCAGCAGTTGAAGTAGGTTATGTTTCTTTAGGGAAGGAACTTCTCATATCCCTTAATGCTCCTCCTTAGCTTTCTTAGTCAGCTCTGAGGCACACTTTGAGGTATGGGTATCTGGAGAAGAAGTGGAGCGAGGTCTCAAGGGTAGTAATTATCTTTATTTTTTCCTTTTCTCCCAAAATTACTAAACCTCCCCATCAGATTTATTTTTTTCACAGTAATATCACTGAATCTTACGGATATCAACACAAGGAAAAAGTGACAGTATGGCTGTGTATACTGGGTTGTCTGTTTAGGATAAAGAGTAGTGTGGTTGAGGTAGTCTAGCATTTTCCATGAGTCCGAGGTTACATCCAGGAATTCTGTAACAAAGTGTGAAAACTAGTGAGTTCTTGTTCTGAGAGGTTTTGTTAGTAGATATTCCAACTTACCAGGAGTTTGGTGTATTTAAAGTTGAGTAAATGCTTGTCTCATCCTGAAGCACAGCCAGGAAATATTTATGAAACCTCAGCTACATCCAGGTGCTGTGGCAGGTGCTGGCACTGCTACAGTCATGAGGCAGACAGGACCTTTCCTGCATGGAGTTTACAATCTGGTAGGAAAGACAGCTATAAATAGATAATCCCTTAAGCATTGAGTGCTATGGGGACAAGCACAGGATGCTGTGGAAACGTAGCAGTGGAAACCATAGACCCTCACCTGGTCTAGGGTAAGGGGAGGTTTAGCTGAGTAAGTGACATGTACTATACCTGAAGGATAAGTAGGGGCAAGCCAGGTGAAGAGGGAGCAGAGGGAAGAAGATGCTAGGCAAGAGGAACAGCAAGTGCGAAAGGTTGGAGGCAAGAAATTGTGACTTTTAAGTCTAGCATTGATGGAGAGTGGAATGTGTGTATCATTATGGGGCCAGATGAAGCTGTGGAGGTAGACAAGGTAGACATGTCAGGTCATGAAGCACCTTTTGTGCCCTTGAAAGGAATTTTGCCTTTATCTTAAAAGCCATAAGAATCCAGGAAGACTTTAAGGAGAATGATGATCAGATTTTCACCTTAGAATGCCAGAGTGTGAAGATTGAATAAGGGTAAGCATGGAAGCAAGGAGATAAATTAAGAAGCTGTTCCAATAGTACAGACAAGTTATGATGTTATCCTGGTCCACGGTAGTGAGAGTTGGGATAGCAGTGGATGAATGAGAAAGAGAATTAAGTGATAGAACTATAGGACTTGATAGATTGGATGTTAATAGTGACAGACAGGAGAAAATGAAAGAAAACTCTTGGGTTTATGACTCGAGCCTGGATTTCTTTTACTGAGATATGAGACATTTGGAGGAATGGATTGGGAGTAGTGCAGGGTGAGATCATGAGTTTCATTTGGGATCTATTGAGTTGAAGATGCTTGTGATATTCCGTGGGGAGATAATCATCAAGCAATTGATTATACGGTTCTGAAGGTGGTAGAAGTTTACCCATGAGATTTAGATGGTAATTGATGCCATAGGAATAGGGGAGCTCTTTCAGGGTTGTATATGTAGAATTGTAAGAGAACAGTGTTTAGGTAAAAGCCCAAGGAAACACCAATATATGATACTGTTAGAGAAGAAACCAATCACAGTTACTGAGGATGAATGGCCAGTGAAGTATCAGGAGAACCAATGTGATCACACAGAAGATAAGACATGAGAGTGTTTTAGAAGGGAGGAAAGAGCCAATATTGTTAAATGATAATTAATGAGAAATGAAGAAAATAAGTCTGAAAAATGGCTTGTATTTATTGATGTGTTATATTTGTGGTTACAGCGAGTGTTGTTACCAATAATGAGGGTGAAAACAATTACTGCAGAACAACTAACAGTCCATGTGTCATATAAATACATTCATTTTTCTTCAAGTTTTTAATGAACACTGTTATTTTCTCCTAAAGATACCGGACACAAACCATGACAGGAAGAAATCAAACCATCATCTCAGACTTCCTCCTCCTGGGCCTGCCCATTGAGCCAGAGCAGCAAAACCTGTTCTATGCTCTGTTCCTGGCCATGTATCTTACCACCATCCTGGGGAACCTCCTC
The DNA here is from genome assembly GCF_057802395.1 of Ceratotherium simum simum. NCBI lineage: Eukaryota > Metazoa > Chordata > Mammalia > Perissodactyla > Rhinocerotidae > Ceratotherium > Ceratotherium simum. Next base: position 14,367,696 of record NC_141915.1, read on the forward strand.
ATAATTTTCCTGATTCGACTGGATTCCCACCTCCACACACCCATGTATTTGTTTCTCAGCAGTTTGTCGTTCTCTGATATCTGCTTCTCCTCTGTGACCATTCCCAAGTTGCTGCAGAACATGCAGAGCCAAGTCTCATCCATCCCTTATGCTGAATGCCTGACCCAAATGTACTTCTTCCTGTTTTTTGCAGACCTGGAGAGCTTCCTCCTTGTGGCCATGGCCTATGACCGCTATGTGGCCATCTGCTTCCCTCTGCGCTACACCACCATCGTGAGCCCCAAGCTGTGTCTCTCCCTGGTGGTGCTGTCCTGGGTGCTGACCACGTTCCATGCCATGTTACACACCCTGCTCATGGCCAGACTGTGTTTTTGTGCGGACAACGTGATCCCCCACTTTTTCTGTGACATGTCTGCTCTGCTAAATCTGTCCTGCTCTGACACTCGAGTTAATGAGTTGGTGATATTTATCATGGGAGGGCTCATTCTCGTCGTCCCATTCCTACTCATCATCCTGTCCTATGCCAGAATTGTCTCTTCCATTTTCAATATCCCTTCTGCTAGGGGTGTCCACAAGGCTTTCTCTACCTGTGGCTCCCACCTCTCTGTGGTATTGCTGTTCTACGGGACAGTTATTGGTCTCTATTTATGTCCATCAAGTAGTAATTCTACTGTTAAAGAGATTGTCCTGGGTATGATGTACACTGTGGTGACCCCCATGTTGAACCCCTTCATCTACAGTCTGAGGAACAGAGACATAAAGGGAGCACTGAGAAGAGTCTTTCACAAAAAGAAAATTCTCTTCTCTTTCTGATGGTAAAGCTTTGGATTTTTACATAATATTATCCAGTAGATATATTAATATTCATATTGGGATATTGACCCAGACTTCTTTTTTTCCACCATGTAACTTTCTGTTAAAATGTCATACAAAATAATTGTCCAGTAAGTAAAAGAGATGAAGTAAAGGTATGTTGTTGAACTTGGAAAGGGGATCTGAGTGACCTGCTTAGCAAGGCCTTCTTCTTTGTTATTCTTAGGCAACCCTGAAGAAGCATCATTTTGAAACTTTCAATTGATCTCTGTCTTCAGTTGTTAAACAACTAATTTATCATGTGTTATTATTTTTTTAAACCCGAACTCTGCTTTAAATTCTATCTAAATTTAAATTCTATCTTCCCTGCTCCATACTGACTAAAACTTAATATCTTACTCCTCTGCTAAACTGGACTGTTCATTGTTGAATACAGATTTTTACTTACCTCTTCTTGAGCAAGAGTTCACAGCATTCTGTCTCTTAGCCTTTTCTCCTCTGTTTTATTTTCATGTCTACATTGTCTTTTTGACCTGACCTGAACCTCAAGTGATCTTTCTATCTCCTTTCCTACAATGGCTTAGTTTGTCTTTACCTGGGAGCTCTCTCACACCTGGGGGCCCTGAAAGGTACTCCCTTGGGTATGGGGAAGGAAGCCAGAATCTGGTTAACAATTTCACTCTTTAAGGATGTCTCTCTCCTGCTTAGTATTTTAGAATTTATCAACAAATTTTATCCATGATCTTATTCTACTCTTGTGGTGATTCCACAAAGGAATCTTATCACCATTTTAAAGACTGAAAAATGTGAAATTTGATGACTTGCCAAGGTCTAAGAGCGTGTCAGAACTGAGCTTAAGATCTCAGACTATGTGATTTTAGTGTTTCTTTTTCTCATTTCCCCTCACCTCAGAAATAAGAGGAGCAGCCATCGATTTTTCAATCTTGGCTCCACGTATGGCAGTGTCTAGGTTTCCAACCTTCGTTCGTTTGTTTCCTTATTCTCTTTTTCTAATGACGGCATCTAAACCCACAGTTTTAACCCTCTCATATTTCTGCTTACCCCCACATCTCTATCTACAGTCTAGACCTTTCTCCAGTTCTCAGTTTTTATTTTCAGCTGCATAGTAGGCATCTCCACTTGATGCTCTTTGAGCACTTTAATCTTTCTATGCAAAAAATTGAACTCTTCATAGTTCTCTCATGCTTGCTCTTTGTTTTATATTCCATTAGTTTTCTTAGCTTTATTGAAGTCTAATTGATAAAAATTGCACACATTTAATATATATATCTTGAGTTTGGACATATGCATACACTCATGATACCTTCACCACTACCAAGGTACTAAACATATCCACCACCTCCAAGAATTTCATTGTGTTTTTTTGTTTTATTTCTTTTTTTTTTTTGGTAAGAACATTAACCATGAGATCTATCCTCTTAACATGTTTTAGAGTGCACAATACCGTATTATTAATTTTAAGACTATGTTGTACAGCAGATCTTTAGAACTTACTCATCTTCCATAACAGAAACTTGATACCCATTGAAAAACAATTCTCATTTCCCCCTCACCCTGCCTCTGACAACCACCATTCTATTCTCTTCATCTGTGAGTTTGACTACTATTTTAGATACCTCATATAAGTGGAATCATGTAGTATCTGTCCTTTTACGACTGGGTTATTTCATTTAACATAATGTCCTCTAGGCTCATCCATGTTCTTGCAAATAGTAGGATTACCTTCTTTTTTAATGCTGAATAATATTCTATTGTACGTATATACCATATTTTCTTTATCCATTCATTTGTTGATGGACATTTGGGTTGTTTCCATATATTGCCTATTGTGAATAATGCTGCAATGAACATGAGGGTGCAGATATCTCTTAGAAATCCTGATTTCATTTCCTTTGTATATATAGCAAACAGTCTATAATGATTCCAATTTCTCCACATCTTCTCCAATATTTATCTTTTTTTTGGATAATATCCATCCTAACAGGTGTGAGGTGATATTGCATTGTGGTTTTGATCTGTGTTTCCCTGATGATTAGTGATTTTTACTACCTTTTCATATACCTGGTGGCTATTTGTATGTTTTCTTTGGAGAAGGATCTATTCAAGTCCTTTGCCCAGTTTTTAATTGGGTTATTTTGTTTTTTGCTTTTGAGTTGTAGGAGATTCTTATATATTTTGGATAGCAACTCCTTATCAGAATGATGGTTTGAAAATATTTTCTCCCACTCCATAGGATGACTTTTGACTCTGTTGATTGTTTTCCTTGCTGCACATAAGCTTTAGTTTCATATAGCATCAGAAAGAATAACGCCAGAGATTCTTTCCCCTTTATCGTGTTGTTTGATTTTAAGTTTGCTGTTGAATTCAGTTTGCTAATATTTTGTTGAGAATTTTGCATCTATATTCTTCAGGGATATTGGTCTGTAGTCTTCTTTCTTGTAGTGTCCTTATCTGGCTTTGGTATCAGGGTAATGCTGGCCTCTTAAAATGAGTTTGAGAGTGCTCCCTCCTGTTCAATTTTTGGAAGAGTTTTAGAAGGACTGGCATTAATTCCTCTTTAAATTTTTGGTAGAAATTCATTGGTGAAACCACCTGGTTCTTGTCTTTTCTTTGTTGGGAGGTTTTTGATTGCTGATTCAATCTCCTTCCTCTTTATTGGTTTGTTTAAGTTTTCTATTACTTCATGATTCAGGCTTGGTAGGTTGTATGTTTCTAGAAAATTAACCATTTCTCCTAGGTTTTAAAATTTGTTGGTGTATAATTGTTCCTAGTAGTCTATGATGGGGTGTCAGTTATAATCTCTCCTGTTTTATTTCTGATTTTATTTATTTGAGTCTCCTCTCTTTTTTTCTTAGTCTAACTAAAGTTTTGGGAGTTTTATTTATCTTTTTCAAGAAGTAGCTCCTAGTTTTGTTGATCTTTTCTGTTGTTTCTCTGGTCTCTCTCATTTATTTCTGCTCTGATCTTGGTTATTGCCTTCCTTGTGCTAACTCTGGATTTACTTAGTTCTTATTTTTCTCATTCATTGAGGTGTAAAATTAGGTTGTTTATTTGATATCTTTCTTTTTCTCTTAATATAGATATTTATGACTATAAATGTCCCTCTTAGAATTGCTTTTGCAGCATCCCATAGGTTTGGGTTTGTTGTGTTTCCATTTTTGTTTGTTTCAGGATATTTATTGATTTCCCTTTTGATTTGTTCTTTCACCCGTTGGTTGTTCAGGAATGTGTTGTTTAATTTCCACATATTTGTGAATTTTCCAGCTGTCCTCCTGTTATTGATTTCTAGTTTCAAACCATTCTGGTCAGAAAAGATACTTGGTATGATTTCAGTCTTCTTAAATTTGCTAAGACTGTTTTGTGGCCTATCTTTTGATCTCTCCTGGAGAATGTTCCATGTGCACTTGAGAAGATGTGTCTTCTGCTGCTATTGGATGGAATGTTCTGTGTATGTCTGTTAGGTCCATTTGGTCTAGAGTATGGTTCAAGTCTAATGTTTCTTTGTTGATTTTCTGACCGGATGATCTATCCATTGTTGAAAGTGAAGTATTGAAGTCTCCTACTATTATCTATTGTTGTCTATTTCTCCCTTCAGATCTGTTAGCATTTGCTTAATATAGTTAGGTACTTCAATGTTGAGTGCATATATATTTAAGATTGTTATATCTTCTTGATGAATTGACCCTTTTATCATTATATAATGACCTTTTTTTGTCTATTGCTACCGTTTTTGGTTTAAAGTCTATTTTGTCTGATCTAAGTATAGCTTCTCCTGCTCTCTTTTGGTTTCTACTTGAATGGAATATTTTTTTCCATCCCTTGACTTGAGCCTACCTGTGTCCTTAAAGTGGAGAATTGGTACAATTTCTTCCTTAAGGGTTTCGTAGAATTCACAAACCCATCTAGGCCTGATGCTTTCTTTTTGGGAGGTTATTCGTTAGTGATTCCTTAGAAAACGTATGTAGACTTATTGAGATTATCTATTTCTTTTTGTATGAGTTTTGGCAGATTGTGTCTTTCAAGATATTAGTCCATTTCATCTATGTTATAAAATTGTTGGCATAGAGTTGTTCATAGTATTCTTCATTATCCTTTTAATGTTCATGGGATCTATAGTGATGGCTCCTCTTTCATTTCTGATGTTAGTGATTTGTGTCCTGTCTCTTTTTTAATTAGTTAGCTTGGCTAGAGGTTTTACTGATTTTATTGCTCTCTTCAAAGGACTGGGTTTTATTTCATTGATTTTTCTCTATTGACTTTCTATTTTCAATTTGATTGATTTCTACTGTTATTTTTATTATTTATTTTTTTCTGCTTGGTTTGGATTTAATTGGCTCTTCTTTTTCTAGTTTCCTAAGGTGAAAGCTAAGATCATTGATTTTAGAGATTTTTTCTTTTCTAACATACACATTCAGTGCTTTAAATTTTCCCCCAAGCACTGCTTTTGATAAATTGTATTTTCATTTTCATTTAGTTCAAAATATTAAAAAATTTCTCTTGAGATATCTTCTTTGTCCCATGTGTTATTTGGAAGTGTGTGTTTAATTGCCAAATATTTTGGGATTTTCTACCTATCTTTCTGTTATTGATTTTAAGTTTAATTCCATTGTGTTCTGACAGCAGACACTGTATGATGTCTATTCTTTTACATTTGCTAAGGTGTGTTTTGTAGCCTGGAATGTGATGTGTCTTGGTGAATATTCTATGTGAACTTGAGAAGAATGTATATTCTGCTCTTGTTGGATGAAGTAGTCCATAGCTGTCCATTATAGCCAGTTGATTGATGGTGGTGTTGAGTTCAACTATGTCCTTACTGGTTTTCTGCCTGCTGGATCTGTCCATTTCTGAGAGACGGGTGTTGAAGTCTCCAACTATGATAGTCGATTCATCTATTTCTCCTTGCAGTTTTTGGCTCACATATTTAGATGCTCTGTTTTTGGGTGCGTATCTGTTAAGGACTGTTATAGCCTCTTAGATAATTGACCCCTTTGTCATTCTATAATGCCTCTCTTTATCCCTGATAACTTTCCTTGCTCTGAATCTCATGTATTTTGAAAATAATTTTTATTGAAATATAATTTACGCACAATAAAATGCGCCCCTTTTAAGTGTATAGTTTAGTGACTTTGGACAAACTTAAGCACTCAGGTGCTCTCAGTTGCAGTCCAAATCTAGAACATTTCTATCACCCCACAGTTCCCTTGGTATCCTTTGCAATCAGCCATCCTCTGACCCGGTCACATACTGTTCTTATTTCTGTCACCACAGATTAGATTGCCTGTTGTTGAACTTCAAATAAGTGGGAATCATATAGTATGTACTGTTTTGTATTTTTTGTGTTCTTTTGCTCAGCATAATGTTTTGAGATTCATCCATATAGTTGTATGTATTGGTAGTATGTTCCTTTTTATTTCTGAGTAGCTATTGCAAATAATGCTACTATGAATATTTTTGTATATGTCTTTCCTTGTATATATATATATATATATATATATATATATATATATATATACATCTATACATTTCTCTTGGATAAATACCTAGGAGTAAAATAACTGAGTCATGGAGTATACCTATATTCTTTTTTTCTCTTTTGTTAATTTTTTTTTTTTGTGAGGAAGATCAGCCCTGAGCTAACATCCGATGCCAATCCTCCTCTTTTTTCACTGAGGAAGATTGGCCCTGAGCTAACATCCATGCCTATCTTCCTCCACTTTATATGGGATGCCACCACACCATGGCTTGACAAGCAGTGCATCGGTGTGTGCCTAGGATCCGAACCTGCAAACCCTGGGCCACGGAAGGGGAGTGCGTGCACTTAACTGCTTGCGCCGCTGGGCCGGCCCACCTATATTCTAATATTGTAGATATTACCAAGGATAGTTCCAAGGCAATCATACCAAATTACAAACCTATAGTCAGTTGTATGAGAATTCTAGTTTCTTCACATGCTTACTAACACTAATATTGACAGTACTTTTTCATTTTGTTTATCCTGGTGGATGTTTAATAGTATCTCATTTTCTGTACTTCCCTGGTATCTAATGAGGTTGAATCTCTTTTCTTATGTTTACTGGTCATTCAGATATCCTCTTTTGTAAAATGTCTGTTCAAGCCTGTTGTTCATGTTTCTATTAAATTTTTTTCTTATTAATTTATAGAGTTCCTTAACCATTCTGGATGCAATAACTTTTAAACTATCCTTGACTAGTCTGTATGTTATATGTGTTGCAAATAGCTTTTTGCAATTTCTGACTTGCAAGATTTTTCACTTTTAATGGTATCTTTTTTTTAATGGTATCTTTTGAAGATAGACTTAAAAAAAAAGATGTTAAATGTAGTCCTTTATAGCCATCTTTTCCTTTATAGTCAATGTTTTTAATTACTTTGTAATAAAGTCTTTTCTTTCTCCAAAGTTCTGATGATGTTCTATGTCATCTTTTAGAAGTTTTATTGTTATATTGTGAAATTCTTTCACATTTAGATCCCCAATGTGCCTGTAAATGATTTTTATATTTGGTATAAAATAGACATATCTGAAATATTTGGAAAATAAGCAACATATTTCTAAATAACCTATGGGTCAAATAGGAAATTACAAGAAAAATTAGAAAATATTTTGAATTAAAATGAAAAGGCAACATTTCAAAATTAGTAGGATGCAACTAAATCAGTGCTGAAAGGAAAATTTATAGCATTAAATGCTTATATTACAAAAGAACTAAGCTCTCAAATTGATGATCTAATCTTCCAACATAAGGACATAGGAAAAGAAGAGCACATTAAAGCAAGAGGAATAAAATAAATAACAAAAAGAGAAATCATTGAAATTGAGATCAGAAAAATGAGGCAGAAAGATCATTGAAACCAAAAGTTGGTTCTTTGAAAAACTAAGTTAAATAGATAAACTTTTAGTCAGAAAGGGTAAAAGGAGAAAAAAGAATAAAAACACAAAATATAAATATCAGGAAAGAAATAAGAAATATCAGTACAGACTCCTACATATATTAAAAGAATAATAATGGAATACTATGAACAATTCTATGCCCATAAATACTACAACTTAGATGAAATGGATAAATTTGTTGAAAGACACAATTTCCAAAGCTCACTCACAAAGACTGGATAAACTGAACCTGAATAATAGTTTCTATTAAAGAAATTGAATTTGTGGGTAAAACCCTCTGACAAAGAAAACTCCAAGACCAGATGGCTTTACTGGTTAATTTTATGAAGCACTTAAGGAAGAAATACAGGCATACTTCATTTTATTGAACTTCACTTTATCGTGCTTTGCAGCTATTGCATTTTTTATAAATTGAAAGTTTGTGGCAACTCTGCCTCAAGCAAGTCTACCAGCACCATTTTTCCAACAGCATTTGCTCACTTCATGTCTCTGTGTCACATTTTGGTAATTTTCACAGTTTTCAACTTTTTCGTGATTATTATATTTGTTATGATGATCTGTGATCAGTAATCTTTGATGTTACCATTGTCATTTTTTTGGGGCGCCATGAACTGCACCCATGTGAGGGCGAACTTGATAAATCTTGAGTGTTCTGACTGCTCCACCGACTGGCTGTTCTCCTATCTCTGTCCCTCTCCTTGGGCCTCCCTATTCCCTGAGACACAACAATATTGCAATTTGGCCAGTTGATAACCCTACAATGGCCTCTAAGTGTTCACATATCTCTCACTTTAAACCAAAAACTAGAAATGATTAAGCTTAGTGAGGAAGACATGTTGAAGGTCAAGAAAGGCTTAAAGTTAGGCCTCTTGCACCAAACAGCCAAGTCGTGAATGCAAATGAAAAGCTCTCGAAGGAAATTAAAAGTGCTACTCCAGTAAACACACAAATAAGAAAGTGAAGCAGCCGTATTGCTGATATGGAGAAAGTTTTAGTGGTCTGGATAGAAGATCAAACCAGTCACAACATTCCCTTAAGCCAAAGCCTAATCTAGAGCAAGGCCCTAACTCTCTTCAATTCGATGAAGGGTGAGAGAGGTGAGGAAGCTGCAGAAGAAAAGGTTGAAGCTAACAGAGGTTGGTTCATCAGATTTAGGGAAAGAAGCCATCTTCATAACATAAAAGTGCAAGGTGAAGCAGCAAATGCTGATGTAGAAGCTGCAGCAAGTTATACAGAAGATCTAGTTAAGATAATTAATGAAGGTGGCTACACTAAACAACAGATTTTCAATGTAGATGGAATAGCCTTATAAGAAGGCTTTTAAGAAGGGAGAAGATGCCATCTAGGACCTTCAGAGCTAGAGAGAAGTCAATGCTTGACTTTAAAGCTTCAAAGGACAGGCTGACTATCTTGTTAGGGGCTAATGCAGCTGGTGACTTTAAGTTGAAGCTAATGCTCATTTGTCATTCGGAAAATCCTAGGGCCCTTAAGAATTACAATAAATCTACTCTGTCTGTGCTCTATAAATGGAACAATAAAGCCTGGATGACGGCACATCTGTTTACAACATGGTTTACTGAATACTTTAACCCCACTGTTGAGACCTACTGCTCAGAAAAAAAGATTCCTTTCAAAATATTACTGCTCATTGACAATGCACCTGGTCACCCAAGAGCTCTGATGGAGGTATACAATGAGATTAATGTTGTTTTCATGCCTGCTAGCACAACACTTATTCTGCAGCCCATGGATCAAAAAGTAATTTTGACTTTCAAGTCTTATTATTTAAGAAATACATTTCATAAGGCTATAGCTGCCGTAGATAGTGATTCCTCTGATGTATCTGGGCAAAGTAAATTAAAAACCTTCTGGAGGGGCCGGCCTGGTGGCGTGGTGGTTAAATTTGCGCGCTCCACCTCTGTGGCCCAGGGTTCGCAGGTTTGGATCCTGGGCGCAGACCTACACACTGCTCATCAAGCCATGCTGTGGCAGGCATCCCACATATAAAGTAGAGGAAGATGGGCCTGGATGTTAGCCCAGGGCCAGTCTTCCTCAGCAAAAAGAGGAGGATTGGCAACAGATGTTAGCTCAGGGCTAATCTTCCTCACCAAAAAAAAAAAAAAAAAAAACAAACCAAAAAACCCAAAAAGCAAGAAAACTTCTAGAAAGGATTCACATGCCATTAAGTACATTCATGATTCAGGGGAAGAAGTTAAAATATCAACGTTAACAGGAGTTTGGAAAAAGTTGATTCCACCCTATAGATGCCTTTGAGGGGTTCAGGACTTCAGTGGAGGAAGCAACTGCAGATGTGGTGGAAATAGCAAGAGACCTAGAATTAGAAGTGGAGCCTGAAGATGTGACCGAATTGCTGCAATCTTGTGATAAAACTTTAATGGATAAGGAGTTGCTTCTTATGGATGAGCAAAGAAAGTGCTTTCTTGAGATGGAATCTACGCCTGGTGAAGATGCTGTGAAGACTGTTGAAATGACAACAAAGGATTTAGAATGTTACATAAACTTAGTTGATAAAGCAGTGGCAGGTTTTGAGAAGATTGACTCCCATTCTGAAAGAAGTTCTAGTGGTGGATAAAATGCTATCAAACAGCATCACATGCTACAGAGAAATTGTTCATGAAAGGAAGAGTCAATTGATGCAGCAAACTTCATTGACTGATTTTAAGAAATTACCACAGCCACCCCAACCTTCCACAGCACCACCCTGATTAGTCAGCAGCCATCAACATTGAGGCAAGACCCTCCACCAGCAAAAAGATTATGACTCACTGAAGGCTCAGATGATGGTTAGCATTTTTTTAAGCAATAACGTATTTTTAATTAACATTTGTGCATTGTTTTTTTAGAGATAATTCTGCTGCACATTTAATATACTACAGTGTAGTGTAATCATAACTTTTTTTTTTTTTAGTGAGGAAGATTCACCCTGAGCTAACATCTGTGGCCAATCTTCCTCTTTTTGCTTGAGGAAGATTGTCCCTGAGCTAACATCCATGCCAACCTTCCTCTACTTTGTGTATGTGACGCCAACACAACGTGGCTTGATGTGCAATCTGTAGGTCTGTGCCTGGGACCAAACCCACCAACCCCAGGCTGCTAAAGCAGAGCACCTGAACTTTACTACACCACTGGGCCAGCCCCAAACATAGCTTTTATATGTACTGGAAAACCAAAAAATTTGTGTGACTCACTTTAGTGTGATATTCGCTTCATTGTGCTGGTCTGGAACCAAACCTGTACTATCTGTGAGTTATGTCTATAATACTAATTCTATGCAGTCTCTTCCAGAATATAGAAGAGGAGGAAATATTTCTCAACTCTTTTTATGAGTCCCTGACACCAAGACCAGATAAAGACATTACAAGAAAACTGTAGACCAATATTCTTCATGAACACAGACACTAAAATCCTCAAACACACAAACAGAATCTAGCAATATATGAAAAAGATAATACATCATTGTCAAGTGGAATTTATTTTGGGAATGAGAAACTGTTTCAACATTCAAAAACCAATCAATCTAGAAGAAAATATAGGCAGTACACTATTTGACATTGATCTTAGCAGCATCTTTTCAAATACCATATCTGACCAGACAAGGGAAACAAAAGAAAAAATTAACAAATGGGACTACATCAGACTAAAAAGTTTCTGAAAAGCAAAGGAAACCATCAACAAAATGAAAAGACAACCCACCAACTGCGAGAAAATATTTGCCAACCACACAGCTGATAAGGGGTTAATCTCCAAAATATATAAGGAACTGATGCATCTCAACAACAAAAAAACTAACAACCCAATTTAAAAAAGGGCAAAAGACCTGAACAGACATTTCCCCAAAGAAGATATACAGATGGCCAACAGGCACATGAAAAGATGTTCAACATCATTAACTATCAGGGAAATGCAAATCAAAACTACAATGAGATATCACCTCACGCCCGTCAGAATGGCTATAATTAACAAGACAGGAAACAACAAGTGTTGGAGAGGATGTGGAGAGAAGGGAACTCTCATACACTCCTGGTGGGAGTGCAAACTGGTGCAGCCACTATGGAAAACAGTATGGAGATTCCTCAAAAAATTAAGGATAGAACTACCATATGATCCAGCTATTCCACTGCTGGGTATTTATCCAAAGAACTTGAAAACACCAAAGTGTAAAGATACATGCACCCCTGTGTTCATTGCAGTGTTATTCACAACAGCCAAGACTTGGAAGCAACCTAAGTGCCTATCAAGGGACGAATAGATAAAGAAGATGTGGTATATATACACAATGGAATACTACTCAGCCATAAGAAACGATGAAATCCAGCCATTTGTGACAACATGAATGGACATTGGGGGTATTATGCAAAGTGAAATAAGTCAGACAGAGAAGGTCAAATACCATATAATCTCACCATTAAGTGGTAGATAATAACAACAACAAACAAACACATAGAGACAGAGATTGGATTTGTGGTTACCAGAGGGGAAGAGGGGGAGGGAGAGGGGCGAAAGGGATAATTCGGCACATGTGTGTGGTGATGGATTGTAATTAGTATTTGGGTGGTGAACATGAGAACATGATATAATCCATGCAGAAATAGAAGTATAATGACGTACACCTGAAATTTATACAATTTTATAAACCAATGTTACCGCAATAAACAAACAAACAACAGAAAATTTTTTCTAGAGGTAAGGAGTTAGACATACATCAGTGGAATTCAAACTGAGTTTCTTTTCTGTCTTTACCTGAGGAAGACTTGAACATGATCTGAGAGAGTTTATCTTCTCTCTTATTCTTGTGCTTTCCGACATCTGCATATGGTTGGGTCATAGAAGTCTAATTCTTGTTAACTGCAGATTTGTCTCTCCTCTGGGATAGGTTTATAGGGAATTGGATTGTGGTGAGGGATTCTACCACTCTGAGAATCTTTCCAAAATATGTGTCTTTCATGGCACTTTGTCAAGGACTACTGATGGCTTCCTTTGCCCACAGGATAAATCCTCCTACACTCCTAAGAAATTTTAGGATATTCACAGTCTGGTCCCTGCTTGTTTTTATGGCTTATCCAACCATTTATCTTCACCTCTGAAAATGTAGGCTCCAGGCCCACAGGACTACTGTCCATTCCCTGAACAGGTGGTGATTAACCATCCGAACATGAGCTTCTCTCCATCCCCACCTTCCCCCAAAGTATAGTCAGGTGTGATCAGTGACTGCAATCAGTCACTGCTCCAGGTCTCTGAGAGCATTCGTCCTAGAGAGGTCCGAAGTGTTTACTTTGTCTTTAATGAGTTCCTCCAGAATCTAGACTCCTCTGGGATCCAGGGTCCCTTAGGCCCACGGATGGGTAGAATGGGAGATGTGAGAAGGGATGTTGCAGACACAGGTGGCGACTACAGAGACTGTTACTTCACATGCCTTAGTGAATAAAGGGGAGCAGAATCTCTGGTCAGGATCCTAGAGTCACCCTGAGATACACAGGGTAAGTTGGGCAGAGGGTGAATGAGCTGGTCCCTTAGGGTCCTTCCAACCTGAGGGTCTTGTTTTTCCAGGTTGTATGATGTTCTGCAGGATAGCTTTTCAGGTATAATAATGCTCCTCTTCTCCACCTCTCAGCCTCCCAAGACTTCCCTGCATTCTAGAAATATTTTGATTAATGTTTACTTGTTACAATCCTTTTATTACTGATAGCATTCTTAAATATTACTTGCTGTGTAATGTATTCTTCAAGAATATGTAATTTCCACATAATTGCAGCTCTTGAGGTAAACATTAATGCAATAGTTCTGACCTTTGCTTTATTTTAGAATCACCTGAGAATTTTCAAAAACTTTGCACAGACTTCCTTTCAGAGACTATGATTATATTTATCAGAGGGGTCCAGTAATCTTTATTTTTAAAAGCATCATATAATCTTGCTGCTCACTGTGTTATCCATGGACCACAGCAAGGGCATTTCCTGGGAGCCAATTAAAATATAGAAACAGGTTTACTGAATCAGAATCAGTGTTTAACCAGAACTTCCAGGTGATTTTCATGGACACTAAATTTTAGAAGCACTGCCCTGGGTGATTCTTATGTGCCGTCCACGCTGAGTACTACTGACTTAACGGGTGAAGAAGATGAGAGGCTCATTGCACCATCAGTGGCAGCGTCTGCAAATGCTGTCCCTGGTTTGTGATCCCCAGTCATGCTCTTGATAGAAGAGTCAGGTCGCGTTCATTTACCAGGAAAGCAAAATTCTGAGAAAACAGATGTATGATTTTCCATCCATGTTTCTTCCCACTATAAGGCCAGTACATAATGTCCAAGTGTAAAAACTGTTAATGTGGATGGATCAAACAGCTTCAAGGCATGAGAATCCCATCATTTGGACTCAGTTATGTCTGTATGAAGCAGCTTTCAACATCTCTTCATGCTTCTCCTCTGCTTTCTTTGTCAGCTTTGAGGCACACTGAGGTGTATTGGTCAGGGTTCCCCAGAGAAACAGAACCAATAGGAGATTTTGTCTGTATCTATAACTATATATATCTATATACATATACATATTTTCTACATCATCTGTATTAGTGAAAAGAGTAGTGTGTCTGAGGTATCCTAACATTTTCCATGGAAATAATATTGCATCCATAAATTCTGTAATAAAGTGTCAAATTTAGTGCTAAATGTTGAGGCTAGTGAGTTCTTGTTCTGGGAGGATTTGGTAGGAGTAGTGATTCTAACTTAAAAGGAGTTTTGCTGCCTTTAATGTTGGAGGAATACATGTCCCAGCTTGAAGCACAACCCATAAATATTTATGAAACACCAGTATACTCAGATATTGTGCCAGGTGCTAGCTCTGCTGCAATCGTCAAGGCAGACATGGCCTTTCCTACATGGAGTTTACCATCTGATAGTGAAGACAGTTATAAACAAATAATACCCAAGGCATTGAGTGCTATGGGGGCAAGTACAGGATGCTGTGGAACATAGCAGAAAGTTCTCACCTGGTGTGGGATAAGAGGGAAGGTTTAGCTGAGTAAGTGACATGTACTATACCTGAACGATAAGTAGGGGCAAGCCAGGTGGAGAGGAGACAGAGGGAAGAGGATGCTCGGCAGGAGGGACAGCAAGTGCGAAAGGCTGGAGGCAAAAAATTGTGACTTTTAAGCACAGCATTGCTGGAGAGGGGAATGTGAATTTTACTGTGGGGCCAGATGAAGCTGTGGAGGTAGACAAGGGTCAGGTCATAAACCACCTTATGTGCCTTTGAAAGGAATTTTGCCTGTGTCTTAAGAGCAATGAGAATCCCTGAGGACTTTATGGAAAATGATGATCAGTTTTTCATCCTGGAATGCCACAATGTGAATGATAGATATTGCAGCAGAGAGTATTCAAGCATGGAAGCCGGGAGGTGAATAAGAGGCTGTTCCAATAGTATGGACAAGATATCATATCAGCCTGATCTATGGTAGTGACAGTGGAGACGAGGAGTGGATGAATGAGAAAGAGAATTAATCTATAGGACTTGTTGACAGATTGGATGTTGATGATGAAAGAAAGGAGGAGTGAAAGAAAACACTCCAGTTTTTAACTGGAGCACCTGAATCTCTTTCACTGAGATATGGGAGACTAGAGGAGGCATGAATGAGAGAGGGACAGGGGGGATCGTGAATTTCTTTTGGGATCCATTGAGCTGAAACAGAGATTTCTACACGCGAATTTTAAAAGGTAAACAAAGCCATTTAAGTAGATGAGTTTTTCTTGGTGGTATGTGTAGAATTATGAAAGAACAGTGTACAGGAAAAAACCCTGAGGAACATGAACATGTAAGATATTGACCAAGCAGGAGTCAATTATAGTTACTGATTATGTCTGGCCAGGTAGGTATGAGGAAAACTGACACATTTTGTGTCTCAGAAGCTAATGGATAAGAGTGTTTTAGAAAGGATGGAATATTGTTACCTATTAAAGACAAATGAAGAAAGAAGTCATTTCTGATCACAGAGATTCTGATTATAGAGATTTGGTGTATAGAGATTGTAATTGTTGTGATGAGGATGATATAAGGTATTTTTGCAGATCATCTAACAGACCATGTATCATAGAAATATGTTCATTTTTAAATTCAGGTTTAATGGACACTATTATTTCTTCCTAAAGATCCTGGAGACAGAGCATGACAGGAAGGAATCAAACCGTCATCTCAGAGTTTCTCCTGCTGGGACTGCCCATTGAGTCAGAGCAGCAAAACCTGTTCTATGCCTTGTTCCTGGCCATGTATCTTACCACCGTCCTGGGGAATCTTCTCATCATCGTCCTCATTTGTCTGGACTCCCAGCTCCACACTCCCATGTATTTGTTTCTCAGCAATTTGTCCTTCTCTGACCTCTGTTTTTCCTCTGTAACCATGCCCAAGTTGCTGCAGAACATGCAGAGCCAAGACCCATCCATCCCCTATGCTGGCTGCCTGGCCCAGATGTATTTCTTCCTGTTTTTTGGAGATCTGGAGAGCTTCCTCCTTGTGGCCATGGCCTATGACCGCTATGTGGCCATCTGCTTCCCCCTGCACTACACCACCATCATGAGCCCCAAGCTGTGTCTCTCCCTGGTGGTGCTGTCCTGGGTGCTGACCATGTTCCATGCCATGTTACACACCCTGCTCATGGCCAGATTGTGTTTTTATGCAGACAATGTGATCCTCCACTTTTTCTGTGATATGTCTGCTCTGCTGAAGCTGTCCTGCTCTGACACTCAAGTTAATAAGTCTGTGATATTTATCACGGGAGGACTCATTCTCATCATCCCATTCCTACTCATCATCCTGTCTTATGCACGAATTGTCACTTCCATTTTCAAGTTTCCTTCCGGTGGGAGTGTCCACAAGGCTTTCTCTACCTGTGGCTCCCACCTCTCTGTGGTGTCGCTGTTCTATGGGACAGTTATTGGTTTGTATTTATGCCCATCAACTAGTAATTCTACTGTTAAGGAGATTGTCATGGCTATGATGTACACTGTGGTAACCCCCATGCTGAACCCCTTCATCTATAGCCTGAGGAACAGAGACATGAAGAGAGCCCTGGGAAGAGTCTTTTACAAAAAGAAAATTCTCTTCTCTCTCTGATGATAAAGCTTGGGATTTTTACATAATTTTATTCAGTAGATATGTTGATATTAATATTGGGATATTGACTCAGACTTCCTTTCTTTGTGCAACTTTCTGTTGAAATGAAATACTAAATAATTGTCCAATAATTAAAATAGATGAGGTCAAGTTATGTTGTTGGACTTGGAAAAGGGATCTTGGGGACATGGTAGCAAGGTCTTCCTCTCTGTTATTCTTAGGTGACCCTGAAAAAGCATCATTTAAAAACTTTTAATTGATCTTTGTCACCAGTTATTATTATTATTATTTTTTGGTGAGGAAGATTAGCCCTGAGCTAACATCTGTTGCCAATCCTTCCCTTTTTGCTGAGAAAGACTGGCCCTGGGCTAACATCTGTGCCCATCTTCCTCTACTTTATATATGGGATGTCTCCCATAGCATGGCTTGATAAGCAGTGCATAGGTCCGTGTCCAGGATCCAAACCCGTGAACCGGGGGCTGCTGAAGCGGACGAATACAATTGATAGAGGACCACTTGGAATAGTTTTATGTACCAGGCCTAGAAGTGAAATACATCACTTTGACCTGCATTTCATTCTTCAGAACTCAGCCACGTAGCTCAACTTAGATGCAAGGTGCAGGGCATGGGATGGTCGGCAGAAGTGGTGAGAAATTGTTTCTTCACAGACCACTCTATTCAAATCTGTACTATAGAATTCAGGAGCATGAACCCTTGATATACACTTAGCTCTCTTGGCCACACTAACTCAGGGAAGTTGCGTGAAATAACTGTAAATTCTAGAAAGGGGGCAAAGAGTGACTAAACTGTGTACATTTAGCTAAGAAGCCATATAATTTATTGTTGAAATTGAAATCTTTACATTTAGAATTTTTATTTTGAAATAATTAGACTCACAAAAAGTTTAAAAAATAGTACTTAGAGGTAATTTTTACCTCATCCATGTTCCTCCCATGGTAACATTATATGACTAGAATACATGAGCCAAACCAGGAAGTTGACATTGGCACATTACAGTGAACTGGACCATGGACCTTACTTGGATTCCACCAGTTTTTGCATGTACTCCTTCTTTTTTTTATGTCTTTGTGTACAGTTTGTGATATTTTATTACATGTGTGGACTCATATAACAACCACCAAAATCAAGTTTCAGAACTGTTGCCTCATCACAAAGGATCTCTGTGTGTTACACTTCCATAGTCCAAAATGGAATATGTTTTGAGAGTAAAAGGGGTCTAATAATGGGCATAAGCTGGGACTGTATAGGGCAAACTGGTATGTATGGTCATCTGGAATTTAGCCTATGTGTATGTAATCATAGATGCTCAAAAAAAAAAAACAGCAGGTGAGATAGTGAGAAAGAGAGGAAATGAATGGATGAATTATGAGTGTCTCACATGTAGTGCAGGAATTTAGCGTTTAGAGTTACCATTTTTTTCCTTTGTGCCATGGGCCTCAAAATGTAGGCACATGTTTCGTTGGTGCTGTGCTAAAGAAGTATTAGCTGTTTCAAGAATGAAAGAAAAACTGGCTGCATTTGACTTATTGATGGACTATATGTAATTATATAATGTGGCCTCCTGCTAGGGGATTTTCAAGGTACTTGTGACTATGTGAAGTTTTTACCCAGCATGCTACCTTTAGAATCTAAACCACACCTGGGCTATAACTCAATTCTACTATGTCTGGCTTATTCCTTTAAGACACGGGCCCAATCTTTTGCTCTCCCAGTGTCCTCCTTCCCCTTCACACACCTCTTCCTACATGGTATAAGAAGTTTATGCATATGTAGGATAAATGAGCTGTTAAGTACATTTTATTGAAAGTAGGCAGTAGATTCTTCATGTAAGTAGGGTTAGAGTTGAGAAAGCTTGATAAGACCAAGAACGGAAGGAATGGGGATATGCTCAGTGTATGACAAGACTGACCATTGAGTAAACTGTTTCCTTGTGTATATTGAGGGTAGAGTCTGATAAACCTGGTGTAACAAGTGTAGACATGCCTCAGTCTCTGCTTTATGCCTCTAACGTATACATTCTGTGCCATAAATTTCCCTCTAAGCACTGCTTTCGATAAGTTGCCTTTTCATTATCTTTAGTTCAAATTTTTTTAAAATTTCTTTTGAGATTTCTTCTTTGACCCATGTGTTATTTATTTATGTATTGATTGATTGATTGATTTTTCTCTCTAAGCATTATTTTATTTTTTGTTTATTGCAGTAACATTGGTTTATAACATTGTATAAATTTCAAGAGTACATCATTATACTTCTATTTCTGCATAGATTACATCATGTTCACCACTCAAATACTAATTACTACCCATCACCACACACATGTGCCAAATTGTCCCTTTCACCCTCCTCCCTCCCCCCTTCCCCTCTGGTAACCACCAATCCAATCTCTGTCTCTATGTGTTTGTTTATTGTTGTTATTATCTACTACTTAATGAAGGAAACCATACGGTATTTGACCTTCTCCCTCTGACTTATTTCACTTCGCACAATACCCTCAATGTCCATCCACGTTGTCACAAATGGCTGGATTTCGTCGTTTCTTATGGCTGAGTAGTATTCCATTGTGTATATATACCACATCTTCTTTATCCATTCGTCCCTTGATAGGCACTTAGGTTGTTTCCAAGTCATGGCTGTTGTGAATAACGCTGCAACGAACACAGGGGTGCGTGTATCTTTACGCATTGGTGTTTTCAAGTTCTTTGGATAAATACCCAGCAGTGGAATAGCTGGATCATATGGTAGTTCTATCCTTAATTTTTTGAGGAATCTCCATACTGTTTTCCATAGTGGCTGCACCGGTTTGCACTCCCACCAGGAGTGTATGAGAGTTCCCTTCTCTCCACATCCTCTCCAACACTTGTTGTTTCCTGTCTTGTTAATTATAGCCATTCTGACGGGCGTGAGGTGATATCTGATTGTAGTTTTGATTTGCATTTCCCTGATAGTTAATGATGTTGAACATCTTTTCATGTGCCTGTTGGCCATCTGTATATCTTCTTTGGAGAAATGTCTGTTCAGGTCTTTTGCCCTTTTTTAAATTGGGTTGTTAGATTTTTTGTTGTTGAGATGCATCAGTTCTTTATATATTTTGGAGATTAAGCCCTTATCAGATGTATGGTTTGCAAATATCTTCTCCCAATTGTTAGGTTGTCTTTTCATTTTGTTGATGGTTTCCTTTGCTGTGCAGAAGCTTTTTATTTTGATGTAGTCCCATTTGTTTATTTTTTCTATTGTTTCTCTTGCCCGGTCAGACATGGTGCTTGAAAATATGTTGCTAAGACCGATGTTGAAGAGCATACTGCCTATTTTTTCTTCTGGAAGTTTCATAGTTTCAGGTCTTACATTCAAGTCTTTAATCCATTTGGAGTTAATTTTTGTGTATGGTGTAAGGTAAGGGTCTACTTTCATTTTTTTCATGTGGCTGTCCAGTTTTCCCAATACCATCTATTGAAGAGACTTTCCTTTCTCCATTATATGTTCTTGGCTCCTTTGTCAAAGATTAGCTGTCCATAGATGTGTGGGTTTATTTCTGTGATTTTGGTTCTATTCCATTGATCTGTGTGTCTGTTTTTGTGCCAGTACCATGCTGTTTTGGTTACTATAGCTTTGTAGTATATTTTGAAATCAGGGAGTGTGATACCTCCAGCTTTGTTCTTTTTTCTCAGATTCCTTTAGCTATTCGGGGTCTTTTGTTGTTCCATATAAATTTTAGGATTCTTTGTTCTATTTCTGTGAAAAATGTTGTTGGAACTTTGATAGGGATTGCATTGAATCTATAGATGGCTTTAGGAAGTATGGACATCTTAACTATGTTAATTCTTCCAATCCAAGAGCACGGAATATCTTTCCATTTCTTTGTGTCTTCTTCAATTTCTTTCAGCAATGTTTTATAGTTTTCGGTGTACAGATCTTTCACCTCTTTGATTAAGTTTATTCCTAGGTATTTTATTCTTTTTGTTGCAATTGTAAATGGGATGGTATTCTTAATTTCTCTTTCTGCTACTTCATTGTTAGTGTATGGAAATGTAACTGATTTTTGTATGTTGATTTTGTATCCGGCAACGTTACTGTATTTGTTTATTACTTCTAAAAGTTTTTTGGTAGATTTTTTAGGGTGTTTTGTATATAAAATCATGTCATCTGCAAATAGTGAGAGTTTCACTTCTTCCTTTCCAATTTGGATCCCTTTTATTTCTTTTTCTTGCCTGATTCCTCTGGCTAGGACTTCCAGTACTATGTTAAATAGGAGTGGTGACAGTGGTCATCCTTGTCTGGTTCCTGTTCTTAGAGGGATAGCTTTCAGTTTTTCACCATTGAGGATGATATTAGCTGTGGGTTTGTCATATATGGTCTTTATTATGTTGAGGTACTTTCCTTCTATACCCATTTTATTCAGAGTTTTTATCATACATTGATGCTGTATCTTGTCAAATGCTTTCTCTGCATCTATTGAGATGATCATGTGATTTTTATTCTTCATTTTATTAATGTGGTGTATTACGTTGATTGATTTGCGAATGTTGAACCATTCCTGCATACCTGGAATAAATCCCACTTGATCATGGTGTATAATCTTTTTACCGTATTGTTGTATGCGATTTGCTAGTATTTTGTTGAGGATTTTTGCATTGATGTTCATCAGTGATATTGGCCTGTAGTTTTCTTTTTTTGTGTTGTCCTTGTCTGGTTTTGGTATCAGGGTAATGTTGGCTTTGTAGAATGAGTTAGGGAGCTTCCCCCCCTCCTCAATTTTTTGGAAGAGTTTGAGAAGGATAGGTATTAAGTCTTCTTTGAATGTTTGGTAGAATTCACCCGGGATGCCGTCTGGTCCTGGACTTTTATTTTGGGGGAGGTTTGTGATTACTGTTTCGATCTCCTTACTGGTGATTGGTCTATTCAAATTCTCTATTTCTTCTTGATCCAGTTTTGGAAGGTTGTATGATTCTAAGAATTTATCCATTTCTTCCAGATTGTCAAATTGGTTGGCATATAGCTTTTCATAGTATTCTCTTATAATCTTTTGTATTTCTGAGGTGTCTGTTGTAATTTCTCCTCTTTCATTTCTGATTTTACTTATTTGTTCCTTCTCTCTTTTTTTCTTGGTGAGTCTAGCTAAAGGTTTGTCAATTTTGTTGATCTTTTCAAAGAACCAGCTCTTGGTTTTATTAATTTTTTCTATTTATTTTTTAGTCTCTGTTTCATTTATTTCTGCTCTGATTTTTATTATTTCCCTTCTTCTACTGATTTTGGGTTTGGTTTGTTCTTCTTTTTCCAGTTCCTTTAGGTGCATTGTTAGATTGTTTATTTGAGATTTTTCTTGTTTGTTGAGATAGGCCTGTATCGCTATAAACTTCCCTCTTAGAACCGCTTTTGCTGTATCCCATAAATTCTGGCATGTCGTATTTTCATTTTCATTTGTCTCCAGGTATTTTTTGATTTCTTCATTGACCCAGTCGTTGTTCAGTAGCATTTTGTTTAATCTCCACGTATTTGTGGCTTTTCTGATTTTCTTCCTATAGTTGATTTCTAGTTTCCTACCGTTGTGGTCAGAAAAGATGATTGGTATTATTTCAATCTTCTTAAATTTATGCAGGCTTGTTTTGTGGCCTAATATGTGATCAATCCGGGAGAATGTTCCATGTGCATTTCAAAAGAAGGTGTATTCTTTGGTTTTTGGATGGAATGCTCTGTATATATCTACTAGGTCCATCTGTTCTAGTGTATCATTTAAGGCCAATATTTCCTTATTGATCTTCTGTTTGGATGATCTATCTGTTGGTGTAAGTGGAATGTTAAAGTCCCCTACTATTATTGTGTTACTGTCTATTTCTGTTTTTATGTCTGTTAATAATTGCTTTATATATTTAGGTGCACCTACATTGGGTGTGTAGATATTTACAAGTGTTATATCCTCTTGTTGGATTGTTCCCTTGATCATTATGTAATGCCCTTCGTTGTCTCTTTTTACAGTTTTTGTTTTAAAGTCTATTTTGTCTGATATGAGTACTGCTACCCCAGCTTTCTTTTCATTGTCATTTGCATGGAGTATCTTTTTCCATCCCTTCACTTTCAGTTTGTGAGTGTCTTTAGGTCTGAAGTGTGTCTCTTGTATGCAGCATATATATGGGTCTCATTTTTTTTATCCAATCAGCCACCCTATGCCTTTTAATTGGAGCATTTAGTCCATTGACGTTTAGTGTAGCTATTGATAAGTATGTACTTACTGCCATTTTTTAACTTTTTTTTCCCTCAGTGTTTCAGTAGTCCTTCTCTGTGCCTATCTCCCTCTATACAGAATTGATGGTCTCTTTAGTTTGACCTCTGTCTGAAAGCTCTACTCTTTAACTCCCCTCCTCCCTCATTTTATGTTTTTGATATCATATCTAACCCCTTTTTTCTGCATTTGTATCCATTACCCTCTTATCATGGAAATAGATAATTTTTCCTATTTTTGGTCTTCTTTTTTCCCCTTAAATCAGTCCCTTTAACGTTTCTTGTAGCACTGGTTTCTTGGTGACAAACTCCTTTAAATTTTGCTTGTCTGGGAAATTTTTGATCTCTCCTTCCATTTTGAATGATAACCTTGCTGGATAGAGTATTCTTGGCTGTAAGTTTTTTCCTTTTAGCACTTTAAATATATCGTGCTACTCTCTTCTAGCCAGTAAGCTTTCTGCTGAGAAGTCAGCTGATAGCCTTATGGGGTTTCCTTTGTCTGTAACTTGTCTTTCTCTTACGGCTTTTAGGATTCTCTCTTTATCTTTAGTTCTGAACATTTTGATTATGATGTGTCTTGGTGTGGACCTCTTTGGGTTTATCTTGTTGGGTCTCTCTGTACTTCCTGTACCTGGATGTCTGTTTCCTTCCTTAGGTTAGGGAAGTTTTCATCTATTATTTCTTGAAATAGATTCTCTTTCCCTTTGTCTCGTTCTTCTCCTTCTGGCACACCTATAACCTGGATGTTAGTGCACTTGATGTTGTCCCAGAGGTCCCTTAGACTGTCCTCACTCTTTTTAATTCTTTTCTCTTTTATCTGTTCAGCTTGGGTAATTTCTTCTAGTCTTTTGTCCAGCTTGCAGATCCATTCTTCTGCATCCTCTACTCTGCTTTTGAGTCCCTCTAGTGAATATTTCATTTCCAGTATTTTATTCTTCATTTCTGATTGGTTCTTTTTTATATCTTCCATTCTTTGTTGACATTCTCACTGAGTTCATCTATTCTTCTCCCCAGATCAGTGAGCATCCTTAACACTCTTTGTTTGAACTCTCTGTCAGGTAGGTTGCTCATTTCTCTTTCACTTAGTTCCTTTTCTGGGGTTTTGTCCTGTCCCCTTACTTGGAATGCATTCCTTTTCCTCCTCATTTTGCCTCTTTCCTTGTGCTTGTGTCTATGTATTAGGTAGGTCAGCTACGTCTCCTGCTCTTGGATAGGTGGCCTTATATAAGTGATGCCTTAGGAGGCTTCCAGTGTGCTTCCCTCAGTTCTCAATGTTCCAGGGGTGACCCCTATGTGGGCTGCGTGTGTCCTTCTGTTGTGGCCTGTTTGCTCTCCCTGTAGGCACCCAGGGAGGCCAAGTTATGCTCCTGGCCAACTGTTGTAATGCTCAGCTGCTTGTAGTTGTTGTATGCCCTTCAGTCTCTTTATCAGGTGTGGGGAGCCCCAGCACAGTTGGCTGTAAGTTCTAATACCACATTTGTGTTGCAGTATTTCTTTTAATTGAGCAGGCCCCCAGTGTGGCAGGTTGTTAGGCTCAGGGGTTTACAATTGCTATAAGCCTCCAGCCTTTAGGTCTCTTGTCAGCTCTCTGAGGATTGCAGCTGGGTGGGGCTGGCCTCAGGCATGGGAGCACCCAATTGTTTCAGGCTTCGTAAGGTGGGGCAAACCCCCTATGTGGGTCTTTGAGAAGCACAAATCTTCTGCAGCTGACGAGCCCTGCCACCCACAGGTCTACACACACAGTCAACACAGTCCTGCCCTGTGTGCACGCCCCGATCTCCTGAAGTGGACCCAGTTTCTCCACGGCAGAAGCCCGACACACTCCACCACTGCCCCACACTCTCCACCCACTCCTTGTGCACCCCCTGCCCCACTGAAGTGGGCTCAGTTGCCAGGCTGCAGAGAATCCAGTCACCAATGTATGCAGGCCCACAAGTTGCCTGAAGTCTTGTTGTTGGGTGGGGCCAGTCTCTAGGGTGGGCTGCCTGCCCTGGCTGATCTGGGTTAAATCGGTGCTCTAGTGGGTGGGGCAGACCTGGGCTAGCAGGTCCCAGGGAGAACTCCAATGGCATCTGTGTCTGCACACCCACACCAGGCCACAACAATGGCCGCCGCCAATGTCCCAGTCCCTGGAGAAGTCTCACCTCTCACTGCAAGGCACTCAGAGCCTATCAGGTGAGTCTCTTTTCACCAAAGCACTTTGCACCTTTCTTTCTGGTGATTTTACGTTGCTTTCTGAAACAGGTGAGTTTGCGTGTGGGCCCTTTAAGAGTCGGTTTTAATTTCTTTGTGAACCAGCTTTTCTGGGGGTACTCCCCAATGTTTTAGTAGCAGGCAAAGTCAGATATTATGCACTCATCTCAATTGTGCTGGGTCCACCAAATACCCCCAGTGGGGGCGCTCCCCAGCTCAGGGACCTGCTCCTCCAGGGAGGGCTGCATACCTTTGGGCTGCTCCCGGGTGGCAGTGAGGCGCTGTGGCTTGTGAAGGCAGCATTTTTTCTCTCCAGAAGTGAGTTTCTGCCTCTTCCACCTCAATTCGGATTGTCCTTAGTTGCAGGAGTTCCTCTTATCCAGTTTTCAGTTCTGTCTCAGGGGTAATTTTTCCACAAGTAGTTGTAAATTGGCTGTGTCCGCGGGAGGATGTGAGTTCAGAGTTTGCTTATGCTGTCATCTTGACTTCTCTCTCGACCCATGTGTTATTTATAAGTGTTGTTTAATTGCCAAGCCTTTTGGGATTTTCTAGCTATCTTTACATTGTTGATTTTTAGTTTAATTCCATTGTGGTCTGAGAGCAGACATTGTATGATGTTTATTCTTTACATCTAGTATGGTGTGTTTTTTGGGCAGAATGTGGTGTACCTTGGTGAATATTCCATGTGAGCATGAGAATAATGTGCATTCTGCTGTTGTTGGATGAAGTAGTCCATAGATGTCCATTATATCCAGTTGATTGATAGTATTGTTGAGTTCAACTATGTTCTTACTGATTTTCTGCCTGCTGGATCTGTCCATTTCTGAGAGAGAGGTATGGAAGTCTCCAATTATAATATTGGATTCATCTATTCCTCTTGCCCTTCTAATGTTGTCCTTCTTGGTCTCTGTGTTCCGTGGGTGTACTTCAGCCTCACCCCCAAGTGCTGATATTTTCACAATGGTGTCTGGTCTGTGGATAGTTACAGTTGGTCTTCTTGTGAGGGAACCGAAGTTGGGAATAACCTATTTTGCCACCTTGATGACATCACTCCACAAATATCTTCTTGCAATTTGACTTGGCATTCACTCTTTTCCTTTTTTTTTTTGTGAGGAGGACTAGCCCTGAGCTAACATCTGATGCCAATCCTCCCCATTTTTCTTGAGGAAGATTGGCCCTGGGCTAACATCTGTGCCCATCTTCATCTACTTTATATGGGACGCCACCACAGCATGGCTTAACAAACAGTGCGTCTGTGAGTGCCCAGGATCCGAACCTGCGAACCCCTGGGCCGCCGAAGTGGAGCATGCACACTTAACTGCTATGCCACTGGGCCAGCCCCTGGCATTCACTCTTAATGGTATCTTTTGATGACAGAATATAAAAAATTTTAAATGTAGTCCTTTATAGCAATCTTTCTCTTTATATTTAGTGTTTTTAATTACTTTTAAATGAAATCTTTCCTTTCTCCAAGCTCCTGATGATAGTCTTTGTTATCTTCTAGAAGGCTTTATGTTCTGTTCTATTCTGTTTTCAGCATCTTTCACATTTAGATGTACAATGTGCCTGGAAATAATTTTTGTATTTGGTATGAAGTAGGCATATCCCAAATATTGGTATAATAAGCAATACATTTCTAAATAACCCATGGGTCAAATAGGAAATCACAAGGAAAATTAGAAAATATTTTGAGTTAAAATGAAAAGACAGCATATCAAAACTAGTAGGATGTAGCTAAAGCAGTGCTGAAAGGAAAACCTATAGCATTAAATGCTTGTGTCACAAAAGAAACAAGGTCTCAGATAATGATCTAAGCTTCCAGCTTAAGGACATAGGAAAAGAGGAACAAATTAAAGCAAGAGAAAGAAAGGAAATAACAAAAGAGCAAAAATCAATGAAATTGAGAACAGTAAAATGAAGCATAAAATCATTGAAATCAGAAGTCAGTTCTTTGAAAAACCCAATGAAATAGATAAACTTTTGTCAGAATGAGTAAGAGGAGAAAAAATAGAGAAAACAGAAAATACAAATATCAGGAAAGAAATTTGGGATATCACTACAGACCCCCTACAGATATTAAAAGAATAATAACTGGATACTATGAGCAATTCTATGCCCATAAATTGTACAACTTAGATGAAATGGACAAATCCATTAAAAGACACAACTTCCAAAGCTCACTCAAAAAGAACAGATAACTTGAATAGTAGTTTTTATTAAGATAATGAATTTGTAGGTAAAACCCTTCTGACAAAGAAAACTCCAGGACGAGATGGCTTTAGTGGTTAATTATATGAATCACTTAAGTAAGAACTAATTCCATGTAAACCCCTCCAGCATATAGAAGAGGAGGAAATACTTCCTAACTTCTTTTATGAGGCCCTGATACAAAGGCCAAAGATATTATAAAACTACAGACCAATATCCCACATGAACATAGATACTAAAATCCTCAAAAATACAAACGAAATCTAATGATACAGTATATGTAAAAGATAGTACATCACTGTCAAGTGGAGTTAATTATGGGAATGAGAAGCTGTTTCAACATTCAAAAAACAATAAATATAAATACCATATCAACAAACTGAAGGAAAAACTAGATGTTTAAAAATAAACATGGTGTGAGACTTCAAAGAAACCATTTGATTAAAGCTGTATTTCAAACTGTATATATTTGTGGACTTAGTATTATCACATTGCTCCCAAGTGGCCCTTTGCTATGAAAGAAGAAGTTTTAGCTGAAAAAAAGAGATCATCTCAATAGGTGCAGAAAAAGCCTTTGACAAAAATTGCAACGTTAGTTTAACTAATTTGTGATTAAAACTCTCAGCAAACTGGGAATAGGAGGAAACTTGCTTAACCTGCTAGAAGAGCAACTTTTCTTTTTTGGTGAGAAGGATTCGCTCTGAGCTAACATCTGTTGCCAATCTTCCTATTTTTTCTTTTTGGTTGAGGAAGATTAGCCCTCAGCGAACTTCCGTGCCAATCTTCCTCTATGTTGTATGTGGGCCCCCGACACAACATGGCTTGACGAATGGTGTCAAGATCTGCACCCCGGAACTCAGGCCTCTGAAGTAGACTGTGTAGGACTTAACCACTGCGCATGGGGCCTGCCCTGAAAAAGCAACTTTTAAAAACTATATCTAACATTATGCTTAACGGTGAAAGGCTGAATGCTTTCTCCCTAAGATCAGGAACAAAGTAAAAATGTTTGCTCTCACCACTCTTATTCAACATTGTCCTGGAAGTCCCAGGCGGTGAAAAAGGGTAAGAAAAATAAAAAGTATACAGATTGGAAAGTAAGAAATTAAACCCTCTCCCGTCATAGACAACACAATCGTCTATGTGGAAAACCCTAAAGAACATGAAAAGAGGTTCTACAGGCCAGCCCGGTGGCGCAGCAGTGAAGTTCATGCGTTCTGCTGAGGCAGCCTGGTGTTTGCCGGTTTGGATCCTGGGCGTTGACCTACTCGCTGCTTGTCAAGCCATGCTGAGGTGGCGTCCCAAATAGAAGAACTAGAAGGGCCTACAACTATGATACACAACTGTGTACTGGGGCTTTGGGGAGAAAAAAGAAAAAGAGGAAGATTGGCAACAGATGTTAGCTCAGGGCCAATCTTCCTCAAAAAAAAAAAAGGTTCTAGAACTAATAAGTAAGTTTAGTAAGGTCATAGGATACAATGTCAGTATATTAAAGAGGTACTCTTCTGTATATAAATATAAAAATATTAATATATTAAAAATTAAATTTACATCAACTAGCAATAAACGTGGAAAGTGAAAAAACACTTTAAAGTACCATTACAATAGCAGCAAACCATTAAATACTTAGGTATAAATCTTACACAATGTATGCAATATCTATATCTTGAAAATCACAAAACATTGATAAGCGAAATCATAGAGATCTAAAGAAACGTAGAGATATAACATGTTCATAGATTGGAAGAGTCAATATTGTTAAGATATTGACTCTTTTGAAACTGATCTAGAGATTCAACTCAATTCCAATCAAAAAACCAATAAGATTTTTTTTGGTACAAATCGACAACCTGATTGTAAAATTTAAATGTAAAGGCAAGAAGCTAAAAAAGCAAATTTGACTTTGGAAACAAGGAACAAAGTAGGAGGACTCATATTGCCTGGTTTCTAGACTTACTACGACGTTAAAATAATCAGGAAATTGTGGTATTAGAGAAGAGATAGAAATATAGATCAGTATAGAGTATAGAATAGCATATAGAATACAGAAATATACCCACTCACTGCTCATTGACAAAGGTGTAAAGATAAATCAATGGAAAAAGTCTTTTCAATCAGTGATGCTGGAAAAATTGGAGTTCCATATGTAAAAAAAAAAGAGCCTTGGGGCCAGCCTGGTGGTGCAAGCGGTTAAGTGTGCGCGCTCCCCTGTGGTGGCCCAGGGTTCACCGGTTCGGATCCCGGGCACGCACCGATGCACCACTTGTCGGGCCATGCTGTGGCGGGGTCCCATGTAAAGTGGAGGAAGATGGGCACGGATGTTAGCCCAGGGCCAGTCTTCCTCAGCAAGAAGAGGAGGATTGGCAGATATTAGCTCAGGGTCGATCTTCCTCAACAACAACAACAAAAAGAACCTCATTCCATACCTCGCACTCTTTACAGCAATTTGCTTGAAATGGATTATATACCTAAATATTTGTATGTACTAAGAAAGTTCCCATAACATCCTATTTTCTGGAGTCAGAGAAGTCCCAGAGCAGGAAGCAAAGAGCATGTGGTGCAGAACTGAGATGAGGTACTGTCAGGTTGCGTCTACTAAAGCTAGTTGATTTCAGGGCAAAGCTGGTTACCGCAGCTGTGGCTGGAAAAAGAGATGAGGCTGAGAGAATTGAAAATGGTGCACAAGAAGTGTCTCGTATAGTTCTCAAGGGAGGAGTCCTTCTACCAGGGGATGTAACAATTGTTTCATTGAATTGGAAGTCGAGCCTACCAACTGGGCATTTTGTGGTTCTTATGTGAACTGATATACAAAGAACAGGGTTACCATTCTTCCTGGGGTGGTGATATTGATTACCAAGGGAAAACTGGGTTGCTCTGCCCAACTAGAGCAGAGATGACCATGTCTGAAATTCTGGGGAATTCTTTGAGTTCCACTTAGTATTTTCATGTCTGATAATAAATGTTAATGAACACTATATCAACTCAATAAGGCAAAACCAATGAGAATGCAGATTCCTTAAGAATGAAGGTTTGCATTATCACTATGTAAAGAACTCCATCCAGCTGAGATGATGGCCAAGGAGAACATGGAATGTGTAGTCAGAGAAGGAATTATAAATGTTAGCTATGGACTTGTGATCAATTGCAGCATAAGGAAGAACTGGAGACTAGGAGGTAATCTGACACACATGGAGAGTAGTAGAGACAATGGTGGTGGTGGGGTGCTATTAAGGTTTTCCTAGAGAGGTAAGGAGGTAGAAGAACCTCAATGGGATTCAAACTGGGTTTCCTTTTCTGTCTTGGCTTGAGGAAGAATTCAATGTGATGTGGGAGAGGTTAACTTTTCTCTTATTCTTGTCTTTCCCATATCCGCAAATGGTTGAGTCATACAGATCTAATTCTTGTTAGCTGTAGGTGTATCTCGCCTGTATATTTACAGGGTTGCAGTGAGAGATTCTTCCACCTTGAGAATCTTTGCAAAATATGTTTTTCATGGCACTTTGTCAAAGACCACTGATGGCTTCCTTTTGCCCACATTATAAAGCCTCCCACAATCTAAGATATTTTAGGGTATTCAGAGTCTGGTCCCTGCTTGTTTTTATGGGTTCTCTAACCATCTTCCTTCACCTTCCAAATGTAGGCTTCAGCTTCACAGGACTACTGTCTATTCCCTAAACAGGCAGTGATTAAGCATTCATATATGAGCTTCTCTCCATCCCCACCTTCCTTCAAATTATAGTCAGGTGTGATCAGTGACTGCAATCAGTTGCTGCTCCAGGTCTCTGAGAACATTTGTCCTAGAGAGGTCCTAAGTGTTTACTTTGTCTTTAATGTGTCCCTCCAGGATCTAGACTCCTCTGGGATCCAGGGCCTCTTAGGACCAGGGATGTGTAGAGTGGGAGATGTGAGAAGGGATATGGCAGACACTGGTAATGACTATAGAAGCTATTTCACATGTCTTAGTGAATAAAGGGGAGCAGGACCTTGGGTCAGGATCCTGTAGTCACCCTCAGACACACTGGGTAAGTTGGGCAGAGGGTGAATGAGCTGGTCCATTAGGGTCCTTCTAACCTGAGGGTCTTGTTTTCTAGGTTCTTTGATGTTCTGCAGGATAGTTTTTTCAGGTTTGGTAACCCTTCTTTTCTCCACCTCTCAGCCTCCCAAGATTTCTCCACATTCTAGAAATATTTTGATTAATGTTCACCAGTTATAATCTTTTTATTACTGATAGCATTTATAATATTACTGTATAATGTATTCCCACAATGTAGTATAATTTCAACATAATGACAGCTCTTGCAGTAGGTTTTAACGTAACGGTTCTGAGCCTTTGCCTTATTTTAGAATTACCTCAGAGCTTTAAAATCTTTGCAGAGGCTTTGTTTCAGAGATTGTGATTAAATTTATCTGAGGGAGCCCAGTAATTTTTATTTTTAAAAGCATCATATATCCTTGCTTCTCACTGTGTCATCCATAGACGACAGCATGGGCATTACCTGCGTGCTGATTAAAATGTAGAAGCTGGAATACTGAATCAGAATCAGTGTTTTACTAGAACTCTCAGGCCATTTGCATGGAATTAAGTTTTAGAAGCGCTGTCCAAGCTGATTCTTATGGGCAGTCCAGGCTGAGCACTACTGACTCAATGGGTGAAGAAGATGAGAGGCTCATTGCATCATCAGTGGCAGCGTCTGCAAATGTTGTCTCTGGTTCATGATCCCCAGTCATGCTCTTGACATAAGAGTCGGGTCCCACTCATTTACCAGGAAAGCAAATTCTCTGAAACCAGGTGTATGATCTTCCGTAGGTGTTGCTTCTTACTGTAATGCCAGTACATAAAGTCCAAGTGTAAAAACTGTTAATGTGGCTGAATCAAACAGCTTCAAGGCGTGAAAATCCCAGCAGTTAGACTCAGTTATGTCTGTAATGAAGCAGCTTCCAACTTCTCTTAATGCTTCTCTTCTGCTTTCTTTGTCAGCTCTGAGGCACCCTGAGGTGTATTAGTTAGGCTTCCCTAGAGAAACAGAACCAGTAGGAGATTATATCTATGTCTATTTCTGTCTATATACATATATAAAACTCTATTATCTATATTATCTGTAGTAGTGAAAAGAATAATGTATCTGAAGTACCCTAACATCTTCCTGGGTACAAAATTACATCCAGAGATTCTGTAACAAAGTGTCAAATTTAGTGCTAATGGTTGAGGCTAGTGAGTTCTTGTTCTGGGAGGATTTAGTAGCAGTAGTGATTTTAACTTACAAGGAGTTTTGCTGCCTTTAAAATCGGAGGACTGCATTTCTCAGCCTGAAGCAGAGCCAGTAAATGTTTATGAAATATCAGCTACATCCAGGTATTGAGCTAGGTGCTAACAGAGCTGCAGTCATGAGGCAGACAGGACCTTTCCTGCATGGCATTTACAATCTGGTAGGAGAGACAGCTATAAACAAATAATCCCAATGGCTTTGAGTACTATGGGGACAAACTCAGGGTGCTGTGGAAACATAGCAGCAGGTTGTCATCTAGTCTGGGGTAAGAAAGAAGGTTTAGCTGAGTAAATGACATGAAGGATAAGTAGGGGCAAGCCAGGGGAAGCAGGAGCAGAGGGAAGAAGATGCTCGGCAAGAGAACAGCAAGTGTGAAAGGCTGGAGGCAAGATGTTACTTTTTTTTGAGTCCAGCATTGCTGACAAGAGGAATATGAGTGTCATTGTGGGGCCAGATGAAGCTATGGAGATAGGCAAGGGTCATGACACACCTTTTGAAAGGAATTTTGCCTGTATCTTACGAGCAATGAGAATCCATGAAAACTTGAAGGAGAATGATGACCAGATTTTCTAGTTACAATGCCACAGTGTAAATGAAGGATATTGAAGGAATGGGTTCAAGTATGGAAACAGGGAGATGAATTAAGAGACTGTTTCAATAGTATGGGCAAGTATGATGTTAGCCTGATCTGGGGTATTGACAGTGGAGAGAAGCAGTGGATGAATGAGAAAGAGAATTAAGTGGCAGAATTTCTACGACTTGTTGACAGATTGATGTTGATGAGAGACAGGAGGAATGAAAAAAGCACTCAGGTTTTTGAGTGGAGCAGCTGGATCCCTTTTACTAGGATATGGGAAACTAGAGGAAGTGTGAGTTGGGAGAGGAGCAGGAGGAGATCATGAGTTTCTTTTGGGATCTGTTGAGCTGAAAATGTCTGTGATACATCCAAAGCAAGATAATCATAAGCAACTAGGTATATGGTTTTGTAGGTTAGAGAGACATCTACACCTGAAGTTTAAATGGTAATGAAAGCCATTCCAGCACGTGGGTTTTTCTTGGTGGTATATGTAGAATTTTAAGAGAACAGTGTTTAGGAAAAAGCCCTGACGAACATCAACATGTAAGATGTTGACAAAGCAGGAGTCATTTACAGTTACTGAAGATGTCTGGCCAGGCAGGTGGGAGCTAAACTGATACATTTTGTGTTTCAGAAGCTAATGGATAAGAGTGTTTTAGAAAGGATGGAATATTCTTACTTGCTAAAGAGAAGTGAAGAAGATAAGTCATTTCCAATCACAGAGATTCTGATTATAGAGATTTGGAGTATAGAAATTGTGATTATTGGGATGAGGGTGATATAAAGTATTTTTGAAGATCATCTAACAGACCATGTATCATAGAAATGTGTTCATTTTTAAATCCAGGTATTGATGGACACTATTATTTCTTCCTAAAGATCCTGGAGACAGAGCATGACAGGAAGGAATCAAACCGTCATCTCAGAGTTTCTCCTGCTGGGACTGCCCATCGAGTCAGAGCAGCAAAACCTGTTCTATGCCTTGTTCCTGGCCATGTATCTTACTACTGTCCTGGGGAACCTCCTCATCATCGTCCTCATTTGCTTGGATTCCCACCTCCACACTCCCATGTATTTGTTTCTCAGCAATTTGTCCTTGTCGGACCTCTGTTTTCCCTCTGTCACCATGCCCAAGTTGCTGCAGAACATGCAGAGCCATGTCTCATCCATCCCCTTTGCTAGCTGCCTGACCCAAATGTACTTCTTCCTGTTTTTCGGGGACCTGGAGATCTTCCTCCTTGTGGCCATGGCCTATGACCGCTATGTGGCCATCTGCTTCCCTCTGCGCTACACCACCATCATGAGCCCCAAGCTGTGTCTCTCCCTGGTGGTGCTGTCCTGGGTGCTGACCACGTTCCATGCCATGTTACACACCCTGCTCATGGCCAGATTGTGTTTTTGTGCAGACAATGTGATCCCCCACTTTTTCTGTGATATGTCTGCTCTGCTGAAGCTGTCCTGCTCTGACACTCAAGTTAATGAGTCTGTGATATTTATCATGGGAGGACTCATTCTCGTCGTCCCATTCCTACTCATCATCCTGTCCTATGCACGAATTGTCTCCTCCATTTTCCAGTTTCCTTCTGGTGGGGGTGTCCACAAGGCTTTTTCTACCTGTGGCTCCCACCTCTCTGTGGTGTCGCTGTTCTATGGGACAGTTATTGGTCTCTATTTATGCCCATCAACTAGTAATTCTACTGTTAAGGAGATTGTCATGGCTATGATGTACACTGTGGTGACCCCCATGTTGAACCCCTTCATCTATAGCCTGAGGAACAGAGACATGAAGAGAGCCCTGGGAAGAGTCTTTTGCAAAAAGAAAATTCTTCTCTCTCTCTGATGGTAAAGCTTGGGATTTTTACATAATTTTAGCCTGTAGATAGATTGATATTAATGTTGGAAATTGACCAAGACCTCTTTATCTTTACCATGTAACTCTATTGTAAAATGTCATACTAAGTAAATTGTTCAATAAGTAAAAGAGATGAAGTGGAGGTATGTTGTTGAATTCAGAAATTGGATCTCAGTGACCTGCTAGTAAGGCCCTCCTCTTTGTTATTCCTAGGGGATGCTGAAAAAGTATCATTTTAAAATGTTTAATTGATCTTTGTCTTTAGTTGTTAAAAAACTAATTTTTCATGTGTTATTTTTTTCAATCCAAGGCTGCTTTAAATAGTATTCTATCCTCCTGGTCAATACTGATTAAAACTCAATCATCTCACTTCCCTGATTTCTCCTGCTAGACAGGACTGTTCTTTATTGAATACAGATTTTTTATATACCTCTTAGCAAGAGTTCACATCATTCTGTCTCTCAGCCTTTTCTCCTCCGATTTATTTTCATGTCTACATTGTCTTTTTGACCTGACCTGAACCTCAAGTGAACTTTGTATTTCCTTTGCTACAATGGTTTAGTTTGTCTTTACCTGGGAGGTAACTCATACCTGGGGCCCTAAAAGATCCTTGCTCAGGTACGGGGAAGAAAGCCAGAGTCTGGTTAACAACTTCACTCTTTAAGGATGTCTCTCTCCTGCTTGATATTTTGGAATTTGTCAGCCAATTTTACATCCCTGATCTTATTCTACTCCTGTGATGATTCCACAAAGGAATCTTATCACCATTTTAACGATTGAAAAAAGTGGAATTTGATGACTTGCCAATGTCCCAGAGTGGGTCAGTACTGAATTTAAGATCTCTGACTATCTGATTTTAGAGTTTCCTCTTCTCATTTTCCCCCACCTCCAAAATAAGTGGAACATTGATTTTTCAATCTTAACTCCATGTATGGCATTATCTATGTTCCCAACCTTTGTCCATTTGTTTCCTTATTGTCTCCTCTAAGGGATGACATCTAAAGCCATTGTTTTATACCTTTCATATTTCTGCTTACCTCCACATCTCTATCTGCAACGTAGACCTTTAACCAGTTTCCAATTTTAATTTTCATCTTCATACTAGATATCTCCACTTGATGCTCCTTGAGCGCTTCCATCTTTCCATGCAAAAATTGAACTGTTTATATATATATATATTTTTTTTTAATTTTTTGTTTATTGCAGTAACATTGGTTTATAACATTGTAAAAATTTCAGGTGTACATCATTGTACTTCTATTTCTGCATGGACTACATCATGTTCACCACCCAAATACTAATTACAACCCATCACCACAAAAATGTACCGAATTATCCCTTTCACCCTCCTCCCTCCCCCCTTCCCCTCTGGTAACCACCAATCCAATCTCTGTCTCTATGTGTTTGTTTATTGTTGTTATTATCTACTACTTAATGAAGGAAACCATACGGTATTTGACCTTCTCCCTCTGACTTATTTCACTTTGCATTATACCCTCAATGTCCATTCACGTTGTCACAAATGGCTGGATTTCATCGTTTCTTATGGCTGAGTAGTATTCCATTGTGTATATATACCACATCTTCTTTATCCATTCGTCCCCTTATGGGCACTTAGGTTGCTTCCAAGTCTTGGCTATTGTGAATAACGCTGCAATGAACACAGGGGTGCATGTACCTTTGCAAATTGGTGTTTTCAAGTTCTTTGGATAGAGACCCAACAGTGGAATAGCTGGATCATATGGTAGTTCTATCCTAGATTTTTTGAGGAATCTCCATACTGTTTTCCATAGTGGCTGCACCAGTTTGCACTCCCACCAGCAGTGTATGAGAGTTCCCTTCTCTCCACATCCTCTCCAACACATATTGTTTTCTGTCTTGTTAATTATAGCCATTCTGACGGGCGTGAGGTGATATCTCATTGTAGTTTTGATTTGCACTTCCCTGATAGTTAGTGATTTTGAACATCTTTTCATGTGTCTGTTGGCCATCTGTATATCTTCTTTGGAGAAATGTCTGTTTGGGTCTTTTGCCCATTTTTTAATTGGGTTGGTAGTTTTTTTGTTGTTGAGATGCATGAGTTCTTAATATATTTTGGAGATTAAGCCCTTATCAGATATATGGTTTGCAAATATCTTCTCCCAATTATTAGGTTGTCTTTTCGTTTTGTTGATGGTTTCCTTTGCTGTGCAGAAGCTTTTTAGTTTGATGTAGTCCCATTTGTTTATTTTTTCTATTGTTTCTCTTGCCCGGTCAGATGTGGTGTTTGAAAAGATGTTGCTAAGACCGATGTGGAAGAGCGTACTGCCTATGTTTTCTTCTAGAAGTTTCACAGTTTCAGGTCTTACATTCAAGTCTTTAATCCATTTGGAGTTAATTTTTGTGCATGGTGTAAGGTAAGGGTCTACGTTCATTTTTTTGCATGTGGCTATCCAGTTTTCCCAACACCATTTGTTGAAGAGACTTTCTTTTCCCCATTGTATGTTCTTGGCTCCTTTGTCAAAGATGAGCTGTCCATAGATGTGTGGGTTTATTTCCGGGCTTTCGATTCTATTCCATTGATCTGTGTGTCTGTTTTTGTGCCAGTACCATGCTGTTTTGGTTACTATAGCTTTGTAGTATATTTTGAAATCAGGGAGTGTGATACCTCCAGCTTTGTTCTTTTTTCTCAGGATTCCTTTAGCTATTCGGGGTCTGTTGTTTTTCCATATAAATTTTAGGATTCTTTGTTCTATTTCTGTGAAAAATGTTGTTGGAACTTTGATAGGGATTGCATTGAATCTATAGATGGCTTTAGGAACTATGGACATCTTAACTATGTTAATTCTTCCAATCCAAGAGCACGGAATATCTTTCCATTTCTTTGTGTCTTCTTCAATTTCTTTCAGCAATGTTTTATAGTTTTCGGTGTACAGATCTTTCGCCTCTTTGGTTAAGTTTATTCCTAGGTATTTTATTCTTTTTGTTGCAATTGTAAATGGGATGGTATTCTTAATTTCTCTTTCTGCTACTTCGTTGTTAGTGTACAGAAATGCAACTGATTTTTGTATGTTGATTTTGTATCTTGCAACTTTACCATATTCGTTTATTAATTCTAAAAGTTTTCTGGTTGATTCTTTAGGGTTTTCTATATATAAAATCGTGTCATCTGCAAATAGTGACAATTTCACTTCTTCCTTTCCAATTTGGATCCCTTTTATTTCTTTCTCTTGCCTGATTGCTCTGGCTAGGACTTCCAATACTATGTTAAATAGGAGTGGTGTGAGTGGGCATCCTTGTCTGGTTCCTGTTCTTAGAGGGATAGCTTTCAGTTTTTCACCATTGAGGATGATATTAGCTGTGGGTTTGTCATATATGGTCTTTATTATGTTGAGGTACTTTCCTTATATACCCATTTTATTCAGAGTTTTTATCATAAATGGATGCTGTATCTTGTCAAATGCTTTCTCTGCATCTATTGAGATGATCATGTGATTTTTGTTCTTCATTTTATTAATGTGGTGTATTACGTTGATTGATTTGTGAATGTTAAACCATCCCTGCATACCTGGAATAAATCCCACTTGATCATGGTGTATAATCTTTTTACCATATTGTTGTATGCGATTTGCTAGTATTTTGTTGAGGATTTTTGCATCGATGTTCATCAGTGATATTGGCCTTTAATTTTCTTTTTTTGTGTTGTCCTTGTCTGGTTTTGGTATCAGGGTAATGTCAGCTTCGTAGAATGAGTTAGGGAGCTTCCCCCTCTCCTCAATTTTTTGGAAGAGTTTGAGAAGGATAGGTATTAAGTCTTCTTTGAATGTTTGGTAGAATTCACCAGGGAAGCCGTCTGGTCCTGGACTTTTATTTTTGGGGAGGTTTTTGATTACTGTTTCGATCTCCTTACTGGTGATTGGTCTATTCAAATTCTCTACTTCTTCTTGATCCAGTTTTGGAAGGTTGTATGATTCTAAGAATTTATCCATTTCTTCCAGATTGTCAAATTGGTTGGCATATAGCTTTTCATAGTATTCTCTTATAATCTTTTGTATTTCTGAGGTGTCTGTTGTAACCTCTCCTCTTTCATTTCTGATTTTACTTATTTGTGCCTTCTCTCTTTTTTTCTTGGTGAGTCTAGCTAAAGGTTTGTTAATTTTGTTGATCTTTCAAAGAACCAGCTCTTGGTTTTATTAATTTTTTCTATTGTTTTTTTGGTCTCTATTTCATTTATTTCTGCTCTGATTTTTATTATTTCCCTTCTTCTACTGATTTTGGGCTTTGTTTGTTCTTCTTTTTCCAGTTCCTTTAGGTGCATTGTTAGATTGTTTATTTGAGATTTTTCTTGTTTGTTGAGATAGGCCTGTATTGCTATAAACTTCCCTCTTAGAACCGCTTTTGCTGTATCCAAGAAATTCTGGCATGTCGTATATTCATTTTCATTTGTCTCCAGGTATTTTTTGATTTCTTCTTTGATTTCTTCGTTAACCCAGTCGTTGTTCAGTAGCATTTTGTTTAATCTCCACGTATTTGTGGCTTTTCTGATTTTCTTCCTATAGTTGATTTCTAGTTTCATACCGTTGTGGTCAGAAAAGATGCTTGGTATTATTTCAATCTTCTTAAATTTATGCAGACTTGTTTTGTGGCCTAATATGTGATCAATCCTGGAGAATGTTCCATGCGCATTTGAAAAGAACGTGTATTCTTCGGTTTTTGGGTGGAACGCTCTGTATATATCTACTAGGTCCATCTGTTCTAGTGTGTCATTTAAGACCAATGTTTCCTTATTGATCTTCTGTTTGGATGATCTATCCGTTGGTGTAAGTGGAATGTTAAAGTCCCCTACTATTATTGTGTTACTGTCTATTTCTGTTTTTATGTCTGTTAATAATTGCTTTATATATTTAGGTGCACCTACATTGGGTGTGTAGATATTTATAAGTGTTATATCCTCTTGTTGGATTGTTCCCTTGATCATTATGTAATGCCCTTCTTTGTCTCTTTTTACAGTTTTTGTTTTAAAGTCTATTTTGTCTGATATGAGTACTGCTACCCCAGCTTTCTTTTCATTGCCATTTGCGTGGAGTATCTTTTTCCATCCCTTCACTTTCAGTTTGTGAGTGTCTTTAGGTCTGAAGTGTGTCTCTTGTATGCAGCACATATATGGGTCTTGTTTTTTTATCCAGTCAGCCACCCTATGCCTTTTAATTGGAGCATTTAGTCCATTGACGTTTAAAGTAGCTATTGATAAGTATGTACTTACTGCCATTTTTTAAACTTTTTTTTTTCTCAGTGTTTTAGTAGTCCTTCTCTGTTCCTTATTTCTTCTATACAGAATTGATGGTCACTTTAGTTTGACCTCTGTCTGAAAGCTGTACTCTTTAACTCCCCTCCTCCCTCCTTTTATGTTTTTCATATCATATCTAACCGATTTTTTGTGCATTTGTATCCATTACATTCTAATCATGGAAATAGATAATTTTTCCTATTTGTGGTCTTCTCTTTTCCCCTTAAATCAGTCCATTTAACATTTCTTGTAGCACTGGTTTCTTGGTGACAAACTCCTTTAATTTTTGCTTGTCTGGGAAAATTTTGATCTCTCCTTCCATTTTGAATGATAACCTTGCTGGATAGAGTATTCTTGGCTGTAAGTTTTTTCCTTTTAGCACTTTAAATATATCGTGCCATTCTCTTCTAGCCTGTAAGGTTTCTGCTGAGAAGTCAGCTGATAACCTTATGGGGTTTCCTTTGTATGTAACATGACTTTCTCTTGCAGCATTTAGGATTCTCTCTTTATCTTTAATTCTGGACATTTTGATTATCATGTGTCTTGGTGTGGGCCTCTTTGGGTTTATCTTATTTGGGGCTCTCTGTGCTTCCTGTACCTGGATGTCTGTTTTCTTCCTTAGGTTAGGGGAGTTTTCATCTATTATTTCTTGAAATAGATTCTCTGCCCCTTTGTCTCGCTCTTCTCCTTCCGGGACACCTATAACACGGATGTTAGTGTGCTTGATGTTGTCCCAGAGGTCCCTTAGACTGTCCTCAGTCTTTTTAATTCTTTTCTCTTTTACCTGTTCACCTTGGGTAATTTCTTCTAGTCTTTCTTCCAGCTCACAGATCCGTTCTTCTGTATCCTCTACTCTGCTTTTGAGTCCCTCTAATGAATTTTTCATTTCCAGTATTGTATTCTTCATTTCTGATTGGTTCTTTTTTATATCTTCCATTTCTTTGTTGACATTCTCACTGAGTTCATCTATTCTTCTCCCCAGATCAGTGAGCATCCTTAACACTCTTAGTTTGAACTCTCTGTCAGGTAGGTTGCTCATTTCTGTTTCACTTAGTTCCTTTTCTGGGGTTTCGTCTTGTTCCCTTACTTGGAATGTATTCTTTTGCCTCCTCATTTTGCCTCTTTCCCTGTGCTTGTGTCTACGTATTAGGTAGGTCAGCTACGACTCCTGCTCTTGGATAGGTGACCTTATGTAAGTGATGCCTTAGGAGTCTTCCAGGGTGCTTCCTTCAGTTCTCAATGTTCCAGGGGTGGCCCCTATGTGGGCTATGTGTGTCCCTCTATTGTGGCCTGTTAGCTCTCCCTATAGGTGCCCAGGGAGGCTGAGTTATGCTCCTGGCCAGCTGTTGTAATGCTCAGCTGCTTGTAGTTATTGTGGGCCCTTCAGTCTCTTTATCAGGTGTGGGGAGCCCCAGCACAGTTGGCTGTAAGTTCTAATACCACGTTTATGTTGCAGTATTTCTTTTAATTGAGTAGGCCCCCGGCGTGGCAGGTTGTTAGGCTCAGGGCCTTACAATTGCTGTAAGCCTCTAGCCTATTAGGTCTCTTGTCAGCTCTCTGAGGATTGCAGCTGGGTGGGGCTGGCCTCAGGCACAGGAGCACCCAATTGTTTCAGGCTTTGGAAGGTGGGGCAAACCTCCTATGTGGGTCTTTGAGAAGCACAAGTCTTCTGCAGCTGACAAGCCCTGTTGCCCACAGGTCCACACACACAGTCAACACAGTCCTGCCCCGTGTGAGCGCCCCGACCTCCCCAAGC
Organism: Ceratotherium simum simum; assembly: GCF_057802395.1. Classification (NCBI taxonomy): domain Eukaryota; kingdom Metazoa; phylum Chordata; class Mammalia; order Perissodactyla; family Rhinocerotidae; genus Ceratotherium; species Ceratotherium simum. Next base: position 14,409,906 of record NC_141915.1, read on the forward strand.
GGACCCAGTCTCTCCACGGCGGGAGCCCCACACACTCCGCCACCGCCTCACACTCTCCACCCGCTCCTTGTGCACACCCTGCCCCGCTCAAGTCGGTTCAGTTGCCAGGCTGCAGAGAATCCGGTCACCAATCTATGCAGGCCCACAAGTTGCCTGAGGACTTGTTGTTGGTTGGGGCCAGTCTCTAGGGTGGGCTGCCTGCCCTGGCTGAGCTGGATTAAATCGGTGCTCTAGCGGGTGGAGCAGACCCTGGGCTAGCAGGCCTCAGGGAGAACTGCAATGGCGTCTGTGTCAGCACGCTCACACCAGGCCACAACAATGGCCGCCGCCAATGTCCCAGTCCCTGGAGAGGTCTCACCCCTCACCGAGATGCGCTCAGGGCCTATTAGGTGAGTCTCTTGTCACCAAAGCACTGTGCACCTTTCTTTCTGGTGATTTTAGGATGCTTTCTGAAATGGGTGAGTTTGTGCGCGGGCCCTTTAAGAGCCAGTTTTAGTTTCTTTGTGAACCGGGTTTTCTGGGGGTACTCCCCAGTGCTTTAGTACCAGGCAAAGTCAGATATTATGCCGCTGGTCTCGATTGTGCTGGGTCCACAAAATGCCCACAGCGGGGGCGCTCCCCGGCTCAGGGCCCCACGCCTCCAGGGAGGCTGCGTACCTGTGAGCTGCTCCCGGCGGCCGTGAACCTGGCGGCTTGTGAAGGCGGCGTTTTTCCTCTCCAGAGGGGAGTCTCTGCCTCTTCCACCTCAGTTAGGATTGTCCGTTGTTGCAGGAGTTCCTCTTATCCAGTTTTCAGTTCTGTCTCAGGGGTAATTTTTCCACGAGTAGTTGTAAATTGGCTGTGTCCACGGGAGGAGGTGAATTCAGAGTCTGCCTACGCCCCCATCTTGACCTGCAGGATAGTTTTTCAGGTTTGGTAACCCTTCTTTTCTCCACCTCTCAGCCTCCCAAGATTTCTCCACATTCTAGAAATATTTTGATTAATGTTCACCAGTTGTAATCTTTTATTACTGATAGCATTTATAATATTACTATATAATGTATTCCTACAATGTTGTATAATTTCAACATAATGACAGCTCTTGGAGTAGGTTTTAACGTAAGGGTTCTGAGCCTTTGCTTTATTTTAGAATTACCTCAGAGCTTTAAAATCTTTGCAGAGGCTTAGTCTCAGAGATTGTGATTAAATTTATCTGAGGTGGCCCAGTAATCTTTATTTTTAAAAGGATTATATATCCTTGCTACTCACTGTGTCATCCATGGACCACAGCATGGGCATTACCTGCATGCTGCTTAAAATGTAGAAGCTGGAATACTGAATCAGAATGAGTACTTTTCAGAACTCCCAGGTGATTTAGAAGTTTTATAAGTTTTAGAAGCGCTGCCCTATGTGATTCTTATGTGCAGTCCAGGCTGAGCACTACTGACTTAATGGGTGAAGAAGATGAGAGGCTCATTGCATCATCAGTGGCAGCATCTGCAAGTGTTGTCTCTGGTTTGTGATCCCCAGTCAATGCTCATGACACAAGAGTCAGATCCCACTCATTTACCAGGAAAGCAAATTCTCTGAAACCAGGTGTATGACTTTCCCTAGATATTGCTTCCCATTCTAATGCCAGTACATAAAGTGCGAGTATAAAATCTGTTAATGTGGCTGGATCAAACAGCTTCAAGGGATAAAAATCCCAGCATCTGGACTCAGTATGTTTGTAAGGAGCATTTGTCAGCTTTGAGGCACACTGAGGTGTATTGGTCAGGGCTCCCCAGAGAAAAAGAACCAATAGGAAATTATGTCTATGTCTATATATATATACATCTATCTATCTATCTATCTATCTATCATCTATCTATCTATCTTTCTATTATCTATATCATCTGTATTAGCGAAAAGAGTAGTATGTCTGAGGTACCCTAATATTTTAATGGGTACAAAATTACATCCACATATTCTGTAATAAAATATCAAATTTAGTGTTAAATGGTTGAGGCTAGTGAGTTCTTGTTCTTGGAGGATTTAGTAGGAGTAGTGATTCTAACTTACAAGTAGTTTTGCTGCCTTGAAAATTGGAGGATGGCTTTTCTCAGCCTGAAGCACAGCCAATAAATATCTATGAAACATCAGCTACATCCAGGTACCATGCTGGGTGCTAATAGTGCTGCAGTTGTGAGGGAGACACGGCCTTTCCTGCATGGCCTTTACAATTTGGTAGGAAAAACCACTATAAACAAATAATCCCAATGGGTTTGAGTGCTATGGGACAAGCACAGGATGCTGTGGAAACATAGCAGCAGGTTGTCACCTGGTCTGGGGTAAGAGAGAAAGTTTAGCTGAGTAGGTGACATGTACCATACCTGAAGGATAAGTAGGGGCAAGCCAGGTGAAGAGGGAGCAGAGGGAAGAAGATGCTAGGCAAGAGAACAGCAAGTATGAAAAACTGGAGGCAAGGTTGTTACTTTTAAGTCCAGCATTTCTGGCAAGGGGAGTGTGAGTGCCTTTGTGGGGCCAGATGAAGCTATGGAGATAGGCAAGGGTCATGAAGCACCTTTTGAAAGGAATTTGGCCTTGAAAGGAATTTTGCCTGTATCTTACGGGCAATGAGAATCCGGGAAAACTTGAAGGAGAACGATGATCAGATTTTCTAGTTACAATGCCACAGTGTAAATGAAGGATATTGAAGGAATGGGTTCAAGTATGGAAACAGGGAGATGAATTAAGAGACTGTTTCAATAGTATGGGCAAGTATGATGTTAGCCTGATCTGGGGTATTGACAGTGGAGAGAAACGGTGGGTGAATGAGAAAGAGAATTAAGTGGCTGAATTTGTAGGATTTGTTGACAGATTGATGTTGATGATGAGAGACAGGAGGAATGAAAGAAACACTCAGGTTTTTGAGTGGAGCACCTGGATCCCTTTTACTAGGATATGGGAAACTAGAGTGAGATCATGTTTTTCTTTTGGGGTCTTTTGAGCTGAAAATAGTCATGCAAGGGAAGATAATCATTAAGCAACTGGGTATACAGTTTTATAGGTTACAGAGACCTCTACAACTGAATTTTAAAAGGTAAACAAAGCCATTCAAGTAGATGGGTTTTTCTTGGTGGTATGTGTAGAATTATAAGAGAATGGTGTTTAGAAAAAAGTCCTTAGGAGCATCAACATGTAAGATATTGGCAAGGCAGGAGTCAATTACAGTTACTGAGGATGTCTGGCCAGGTAGGTATGAAGAAAACTGATACATTTTTTTTGTCCAAGAAGCTAGTGGATAACAGTATTTTAGAAAGTATGGAATATTGTTCCTTGTTAAAGAGAAGTGAAGAAAACAAGTCGTTTCCAATCATAGAGATTCTGATTATAGAGATTTGGAGTACAGAGATTGTAATTATTTTGATGAGGGTGATATGAAGTATTTTTGCAGAATATCTAACATACCATGTATTATAGAAATGTGTTCATTTTTAAATTCAGGTATTGATGGACACTATTATTTCCCCCTAAAGATCCTGGAGACGGAGCATGACAGGAAGGAATCAAACCATCATCTCATAGTTTCTCCTGCTGGGACTGCCCATCGAGTTAGAGCAGCAAAACCTGTTCTATGCCTTGTTCCTGGCCGTGTATCTTACTACTGTCCTGGGGAACCTCCTCCTCATCGTCCTCATTTGCCAGGACTCCCACCTCCACATGGCCATGTATTTGTTTCTCAGCAATTTGTCCTTCTCTGACCTCTGTTTTTCCTCTGTCACCATGCCCAAGTTGCTGCAGAACACGCAGAGACAAGTAGTGTCAATCCCCTATGCTAGCTGCCTGACCCAAATATACTTCTACATGTTTTTTGGGGATCTGGAGAGCTTCCTTCTTGTGGCCATGGCCTATGACTGCTACGTGGCCATCTGCTTCCCCCTGCACTACACCACCATCATGAGCCCCAAGCTGTGTCTCTCCCTGGTGGTGCTGTCCTGGGTGCTGACCACGTTCCATGCCACGTTACACACCCTGCTCATGGCCAGATTGTGTTTTTGTGCCGACAACGTGACCCCCCACTTTTTCTGTGCTATATCTGCTCTGCTGAAGCTGTCCTGCTCTGACACTCAAGTTAATGAGTTGGTGATATTTATAATGGGAGAACTCATTCTAGTCGTCCCATTCCTACTCATCATCCTGTCCTATGCATGAATTGTCTCCTCCATTTTCAAGTTTCCTTCTGCTAGGGGTGTCCACAAGGCTTTCTCTACCTGTGGCTCCCACCTTTCTGTGGTGTCGCTGTTCTGTGGGACAGTTATTGGTCTCTATTTATGCCCATCAACTAGTAATTCTACTGTTAACGAGATTGTCTTGGCTATGATGTACACTGTGGTAACCCCCATGTTGAACCCCTTCATCTATAGCCTGAGGAACAGAGACATGAAGAGAGCCCTGGGAAGAGTCTTTTGTGAAAAGAAAATTCTCTTCTCTCTCTGATGGTAAAGCTTGGGATTTTTACATAATTTTAGCCAGCATATATATTGATATTAATATTGGGATATTGACTCAGACTTCTTTTTTTTTCCACTGTGCAATTTTCTGTTAAATAACATACTAACTAATTGTCCAATAATTAAAGGTGTTGATGTGAAGGTATGTTGTTGGACTTGGAAAAGGGATCTTGGGGACATGCTAACAAGGTCTTCCTCTCTGTTATTCCTAGGTGACCTGGAAGAAGCATCATTTAAAAACTTTTAATTGATCTTTGTCTCCAGGTTTTTTTTTTTTGGTGAGGATTAGCCCTGAGCTAACATCTGTTGCCAATCCTCCTCTTTTTGCTGAGGAAGATTGGCCCTTGGCTACCATCTGTGCCCATCTTCCTCTACTTTATATGTGGGACGTCTGCCACAGCATGGCTTGATAAGCAGTGTGTAGGTCCGTGCCTGGGATCCAAACCCATGAACCCCGGGCCACCGAAGTGGAGCATGCGAACTTAACTACTAAACCCCTGTCTCCTGTTTTTAAAAAACTAATTTATCATGTCTTATTTTTTTTTTAACCCAAACTCTGCTTTAAATAATACTCTGTCCTCCCTGGTCAATACTGACTGAAACTCATACATCTCATTCCCCTCTTACCTCTGCTAAACTGGACTTTTCATTTTTGAATACAGATTTTTACTTACCCCTTCTTAAGCAAGGGCTCACAGCATTCTGTCTCTTAGCCTTTTCTCCTCTGATTTGTTTTCATGTCTACATTTTATTTCTGACCTGACCTGAACCTCACGTGAATTTTCTATCTCCTTTGCTACAATGGTTTAGTTTGTCTTTACCTGGGAGATAATTCATACCTGGTGCCCTAAAAGGTCCTCCCTCAGGTATGGGAACGGAAGCCAGAGTCTGGTTAACAACTTCACTCTTTAAGGATGTCTCTCTCCTGCTTAATGTTTAGAATTTATCAACCAATTTTACATCCATGATCTTCTTCTACTCTTGTGATGATTCCACAAAGGAATCTTATCAGCATTTTAAAGACTAAAAGGTGTGAAATTTTATGACTTGCCAAGGTCCAAGAGTGTGTCAGCACTGAGCTTAAGATCTCATATTACCTGATTTTAGGGTTTCTTCTTCTCATTTCCCTCCTCCTCAGAAATAAGAGGAGTAGCCATTGAATTTTCAGTCTTAGCTCCACGTATGGTGTTGTCTAGGTTTCCAACCTTGGTCCATTTGTTTTCTTATTGTCTCCCCTAGGGATGGCATCTAAACCCATTGTTTTAATACTCTCATATATCTGCTTACCTCCACATCTCTATCTGAAGTACAGATGCTTCTTCAGTTTCCAGTTTTAATTTTCATCTTCATAGTAGACATCTCTACTTGATGCTCCTTGAGCGCGTCAATCTTTCCATGCAAAAACTGAACTGTTTATATTTTTCCTAAGTCTGCTCTTTGTTTATAATCCATTTCTTTTTTACCTTTATTGAGGTATAATGTGCAAAAAATTGCGTACATTTATTGTATACATCTTGATGAGTTTGGACATATACATAATCTGTGAACACATCACCACAACCAAGGTACTAAATATATCCATCACCTTCAATAATTTCCTGCATTTTTCTTTTTTTGTAAGAACACTTAACATCAGATCTATCTTCTTAACATGTTTTAGAGCGCACCATAGTATATTATTAATTGTAGATACTATGTTGTACAGCAGATCTTTAGTACTTACTCATCTTACATAACAGAAACTTAATACCCATTGAAAATCAATTCTCAATTTCCCCCTCCTTTGGCCCCTGACAACCACCATTCCATTCTCTCCTTCTATGAGTATGACCATTGTAGATAACTCATATGTAAACTCATGATTCTAAAACAGAATCATGCAGTATTTGTCCTTCTGGGACTAGGTTATTTCACTTAGCACGATATACTCAAAGTTCATCCACGTTGCCATAAATATCAAGATTTCTTTCTTTTTTTAAGGCTGAATGATATTCCATTGTATGCATATACCACATTTTCTTTATCCATTCATCTGTTGATGGACGTTTGGATTTTGTCCATATTTTGGCTCTTGTGAGTAATGTTTCAATGAACAAGGGAGTGCAGATATCTCTTTGAGATCGTGATTTCATTTCCTTTGCAATATACTCAGAATTGGGATTCCTCGATCATATAGTAGTTCTATTTTTAATTTTTGGAGGAGCCTCCATACTGTTTTGCACAGTGGCTGTATTAGTCTACATTCCCACCAGCAGTGTATAAGGGTTCCCTTTTCTCCACATCCTCTCCAATATTTATCTTATTTTTCTTTTTTTAAAAATACTATCCATCTAACAGGTGTGAGATGATGTTCTGTTGTGGTTTTTATCTGCATTTCTCTAATGATTAGTGATGTTGAGCAACTTTGTCATATACCTGGTGGCCAGTCATATGTCTTCTTTGGAGAACGGACTTTTCAAGAGCTTTTCTCATTTTTAAATTGGGCTATTTGTTTTTCTGCTATTGAGCTGCAGGAGAATCTTATATATTTTGGATATTAACCCCTCATCAGAATTATGGTTTGCAAATATTTTCTCCCATTCCATATGATGTGTTTTCCCTCTGTTGATTGTTTCCTTTGCTATGCAGAAGCTGTTAAGTTTGATGTGGCATGAAAAAGAATAAAATACTTCAGAATAAACTTAACCAAGAAGTGAAAAACTTGTATACTGAAAGCCATAAAACACTGATGAAAGAATTTAAAGCAGATACAAATAAATGGAGAGACATCCCAGATTCACAGATTAGAAGAATTACAATTGTTAAAGTGTTCATATTCCCAGAGTGATCTACAGATTCATTGCAATTCCTGTCAAAATCCCATTTCCACTTTTTTTTTTTTACAGAACTAGAAAAAACAATCCTAAAATTCATATGGGACCATATCAGACCCTGCAAAACCAAAGTAATCTTGAGCAGGAAGAACAAAGCAGGAGGCATCACATTTCCTGATTTCAAAATATATTACAAAGCTACAGTAATTAAAACAGTAAGGTACTGGCATAAAGATAGACCTAGAGACCAATGGAATGAAATAGATAACCCAGAAATAAATCTATGTATGTATGATCAACTGATCTTTGACCAGGGTGCCAAGAACATGCAATGGGAAAAAGATAGTCTCTTCAGCAAATGGTTCTGGGAAACTGGATATCCATAAGAAAAAGAATGAAAGTGGACCTTTATGTCACCCCACACACAAAATCAACTCAAAATAGAGTAAGGATTTAAACATGAGACCTGAAACTGTAAAACTCTTTGAAGAAAATATATAGAGAAAACATCTTGACATTGGTCTTGGCAATGATTTCCTGGATTTGAGACCAAAACATGGGCAACAAAACCAAACATAGACAAGTGGGACTACATCAAAATATATTCCATTTCTTGATTCACATTACCTTTTATTTAGTTACCTAAGGAACTGTTTGTGTATGTGTGTGTCTGTGTGCATATGTATATATGTATTTACAAAAAAGGATTATTATTCATATAGATTTTCTTTTTCCATATAGTATTATGTTTCCTGATTTATTTTAATAGTCTCCACGTGTTACTTAAGGTAGAGTAGTTGCTATAAGAGATAAACCCTGAAATCTCAGGTGTGTGATACAATGAGTGATTTTCTTGCTCTTGTAAAATCCAGTTGACATTGGGATGTAGGAGGTATTGTGTTTCATGCCATCAGGCTAATGGAGGCTCTGACATCTTCAACATATGGTTTCCATAGTCACTTCTGATGTTGAAATTCAGTTGGATGAATACAATTGGTAGAGGGCCACTTGGACGAGTTTTATGTACCAGGCCTAGAAGTGAAATACATCGCTTTGATCTCCATTTTATTCTCCAGAACTCAGCCACATAGCTCGACTTAGATGCAAGGTGCAGGGCAGGGGCGGTGGGCAGAAGTGGTGAGAAATTATTTCTTCACAGACTACTCTATTCAAATCTGTACTATAGAATTCAGGAGCATGAACTCTTGATATACACTTAGCTGTCTTGGCCACACTAACTCAGGGAAGTTGCATGAAGTAACTATAAATTCTAGAAAGAGGGCTAAGTGTGACTAAACTTCACATTAGCTAAGAGTACATTTAGCTAAGAGGCCATAAAATCTATTCTTGAAATTGAAATACATACATTTAAAATTTTTATTTTGAAATAATTATAGACTCCTCGTAAGTTTAAAAAATAGTACAGAGAGGTAATTTGTACCTCACCCAGGTTCCTCCAACGGTAACATTATATAACTAGAATACATGAGCAAAACCAGGAAGTTGATATTGGCACATTACAGTGAACTGGACCATGGACCTTACTTGGATTCCACCAGTTTTTGCATGTACTCTTATTTTTTTTATGTCTTTGTGTATAGTTTGTGATATTTTATTACATGTATGGACTCTCATAACCACCACCAAAATCAAGTTTCAGAACTGTTGCCTCATCACAAAGGATCTCTGTGTGTTACACTTTCATAGTCCAAACTGGAAGATGTTTTGAGAGTAAAAGTGGTCTAATAATGGGCATAAGCTGGGACTGTATAGGGTGAACTGGTATGTATGGTCATCTGGAATTTAGCTTATATTTATGTAATCATAGGTGTTCAAAAAACAACAGGTGAGACAGTGAGAGAGGGAGAGGAAATGAATGGGTGAATTATGAGTGTCTCACATGTTGTGCAGGAATTTAGCGTTTACAGGTAACTTTTTTTTCTTTTGTGCCACAGGCCTCAAAATGTAGGCACATGTTTCATCGGTGCTGTGCTAAAGAAGTATTAGCTGTTTCAAGAATGAAAGAAAAACTGGCTGCATTTGACTTATTGATAGACTATATGTAATTACATAATGGGGCCTCTTGCTAGGGGATTTTCAAAGTAATTGTGAATATGTGAAGTTTTTACCCAGCATGCTACCTTTAGAATCTAAACCACACCTGGGCCATAACTCAATTCTGCTATGTCTGGCTGATTCCTTTAAGACAGGGCCCGATCTTTTGCTCTCCCCATGTCGTCCTTGCCCTTCACACACCTCTTCCTACAGGGTGTAGGAAGTTTGTGTACATGTAGGATAAATGAGCTGTTAAGTACATTTTATTGAAAGTAGGCAGTAGATTCTTCATGTAAGTAGGGTTGGAGTTGAGAAAGCTTGATAAGACCAAGAAAGGAAGGAATGGGGATATGCTCAGTGTATGACAAGACTGGGCACTGCATAAAGTGTCTCCTTGTGTATATTGAGGGTAGAGTCTGATAAACCTGGTGTAACAAGCGTAGACATGACTCAGTCTCCTTGTTTATGCCTCTAACATATACATTCCATGCTTTGAATTTCCCTCTAAGCACTGCTTTTGATAAATTGCCTTTTCATTATCTTTAATTCAAAATATTTTAAAATTTCTTTTGAGATTTCTTCTTTGACCCATGTGTTATTTAGAAGTGTTGTTTAATGGCCAAGTCTTTTGGGATTTTTCTAGCTATCTTTACATTGTTGATTTCTAGTTTAATTCCATTATGGTCTGAGAGCAGACATTGTAGGTTTATTCTTTACATCTATTATGGTGTGTTTTGTGGGAAGAATGTGGTGTACCTTGGTGAATATTCCACGTGAACTTGAGAATAATGTGCATTCTGCTGTTGTTGGATGAAGTGGTCCGTAGATGTCCATTATATCCAGTTGATTGACAGTGTTGTTGAGTTCAATTATGTTCTTACGGATTTTCTGCCTGCTGGATCTGTCTATTTGTGAGAGAGGGGTGTGGAAGTCTCCAACTATAATAGTGGATTCGTTTATTCCTCTTACCCTTCTAATGTTGTCTTTCTTGGTCTCTGTGGTCCTTGGGTGTACTTCAGCCTCACCCCTATGTGCTGGTATTTTCACAGTGGTGTTTGGTCTGTGGATAGTTACAGTTGGTCTTCTTGTGAGGGAATCAAAGTTTGGAATGATCTATTTTGCCATCTTGATGACATCACTCCACAAATATTTTCTTGCAATTTGACCTGGCATTCACTCTTAATGGTATATTTTGATGACAGAATTTAAAAAATTTTAAATGTAGTCCTTTCTAACAATCTTTCTCTCCCTGTTTTTTTTTTTTTTTTTTTTTTGGTGAGGAAGATTAGCCCTGAGCTAACATCAAATGCCAATCCTTCTCTTTTTGCTGAGGATTATTGGCCCTGGGCTAACATCTGTGCCCATCTTCCTCTACTTTATATGTGGGACACCTGCCACAGCATGGGTTGATAAGTGTTGCGTAGATCTGCGCCCAGCATCCGAACCTGTAAACCCCGGGACACTGAAGTGTAGCACACGAACTTAACCACTATACCACCAGGCTGACCCCTAACAATCTTTCTCTTTATAGCTAGTGTTTTTAATGACTGTAAAATGAAATCTTTCTTTTCTCCAAGGTCTCGATGATATTCTTTGTTGTCCTCTGGAAGATTTGGTGTTCTATTCTATTCTGTTTTCAAAATCTTTCACATTTATATGTACAATGTGCCTGGAAATAATTTTTGTATTTGGTATGAAGTAGGCATATCCCAAATAATTTGAAAGTAGGCAGTACATTTCTAAATAACCCATGAGTCAAATAGGAAATCACAAGGAAAATTAGAAAATATTTTGAGTTAAAATGAAAACACAGCATATCAAAGCTAGTATGATGGAGCTAAAGCAGTGCTGAAAGGAAAACCTATAGCATTAAATGCTTGTATTACAAAAGAAACAAGGTTCCAGATCACTGATCTAAGCTTCCAACTTAAGAACATAGGAAAAGAGGAGCAAATTAAAGCACAAGAAAGAAAAGAAATAATGAAAAGAGCAAAAATCAATGAAATCGAGAAGAATAAAGTGAAGCATAAGAATCATTGAAATCAGAAGTTGGCTCTTTGAAAAAACAAGCGAAATAGAAAAACTTTTAGTCAGAATGAGTAAGAGGAGAAAAAAGAGAAAAAAGACAAAATAAAATATCCGGAAAAAATTTAGGTTATCACTACAGACCCCTACAGATATTAAAAGAATAATAATGGAATATTATGAACAATTCTATGCCCATAAATGCTACAGTTTAGATAAAATGGACAAATTCATTGCAAGACACAACTTACAAAGCTCACTCACAAAAAACAGATAACTTGAATAGTAGTTTTTATTACGATACTGAATTTGTAGGTAAAACCTTCTGACAAAGAAAACTCCCCAACCATATGGCTTTACTCGTTAATTATATGAAGCACTTCAGGAAGAAATAATACTAATTCTATGCTAACTCTTCCAGCATATGGAAGAGGAAGAAATACTTTCTAACTTTTTAAATGAGGCTCTGATACCTATACCAGATAAAGTATTATAGAAAACTACAGACCAATAGCCCACATGAACATAGACAGTAAAATCCTCAAAAATACAAACAAATGAAATCTAACAGTACTGTATGTGAAAACGATAATACATCAATATCAAGTGGAGCTAATTACGGGAATGAGAAGCTGTTACAATATTCACAAACCAATAAATCTAAATATTCATATCAACAAATAAAGGAAAAAACCCATATGATTAAAAAACATGGTGTGAGACTTCAGAGAAACCGTCTAATTAAAGCTATATTTCCAACTATAGTTTTGTGGGCATATGTATTATCACATTGCCCCCAATTGCCCGTTGTTATTAAAAAGGGAAATTTAGCTGGAAAAAAAAAAGACATCTCAATAGGTGCAGACAAAGCCTTTGACAAAAATTTGAGCGTTACTTTAACCAACTTGTGATTAAAACTCTCAGTAAACTGGGAATAGAAGGAAACTTCCCCAACCTGATGGAAGGGCAACTTTTAAAAAACTGTAGCTAACATCGTACTTAATGGTGAAGGATTGAATGCTTTTTCCCTAAGATCAGGAACAAAGTAAGAATGTTTGCTCGCACCACTCTTATTTAACATTTTACTGGAAGTCCTAGGCAGTGGAAAAGGGCAAGAGAAAGAAATACGAAGTATACAGATCGGAAAGTAAGAAATTAAACAGTCTCCCTTCATAGACAACATGATTGTCTATGTAGAAAATCCCAAAGAACATTAAAAAAGTTTCTAGAATCAATAAGCGAGTTTAAAAGGTCATAGGAAATAAGGTCAATATATTAAAAAGTTGTTAGTCTGCATATAAATATAAAAATACTAACATATTAAAAATTATATTTATATCAACTAGCAATAAACATGTGGAAAGTGTAAAAACATTTTGGAGTAACATTTACAATAGCACAAACCATTAATTAGGTATAAATCTTACACGATATATGCAATATTTATATCTCAAAAATCAAAAGACATTGATTAAAGAAATCATAGATATCTAAAGAAATAGATAGATATAAGATGTTCATGAATTGGGAGAGTCAACATCTGAAACTGATCTAGAGATTCAACACAATTCCAATCAAAATTCCAACGGGATTTTTTTTTTGGTACAAATGACAATCTGATTGTAAAATTTATATGTACAGGCAAGAAACTAAAAAAGCAAAATTGATTTTGGAAACAAAGAACAAAGTAGGAGGACTCACATTCCTTGTTTTCCAGACTTACTATGAAGTTAAAATAATCAAGAAATTGTGGTATTAGAGAAGAGACAGAAATATAGATCAGTGTAGAGAATATAGAATAGCATACAGAGTCTAAAAATAGATCCACTCATGCATTGTCCATTGATCATTGACAAAGAGGTAAAGACAATTCAGTGGAAAAAGTCTTTTCAATCATTGGTGCTAGAAAAATTGGATTTCCCTATAAAAAATATAAAAGAACCTCAACGTATACATAGAGATTATATACTCATAATATCTATAACAATTCACTTGAAATGGGTCAGACACCTAAATATTTGTATGAGTATTGATAAAGTTCCCCATGACTTCATGTTTTGTGGAGTCAGAGAAGTCCCAGAGCAGGAAGCAAGGAGCATGGGGAGCAGGACTGAGGTGAGGTACTGTCAGGTTGCGTCTACTAAAGCTAGTTGAAGTCAGGGTAGAGCTGGTTACAGCAGCTGTGGCTGGAAAAAGAGATGAGGCTGAGAGAATTGAAAATGGTGCACAAGAAGTGTCTCATATAGTTCTCAAGGGAGGAGTCCTTCTATCAGGGGATGTAACAATGGATTCATTGAATTGAAAGTTGAGCCTACCACCTGGACATTTTGTGGTTCTTATGTGAACTGATATACAAAGAGCAGGGTTGCCATTCTTCCTGGGGTGGTGATATTCATTGCCAATGGAAAACTGGGTTGCTCTGCTCCACTAGAGCGGAGAGGAGCATGTCTGAAATTCTGGGGAATTCTTTGAGTTCCACTTAGTATTTTTATGTCCAATAATAAATGTTAATGAAAACTATAACAGCCAATAAAGGCAAGACCACTGAGGATGCAGATTCCTTAGGAATGAGACTTGCATTATCACTATGTAAAGAACCCCATCCAGCTCAGATGATGACCAAAGAGAACAAGGAATGTGTAGTGAAAGAAAGAGTTATAAATGTCAACTATAGCTTTCTGATCAATGGCAGTGTAAGGAAGAGCTGGAGTCTAGGAGTTAATCTGACAATATGGAGAGTAGTAGAGATGATGGTGGTGGTGGGGTGCTATTAAGGTTTTCCTAGAAGGTAAGGAACTAGAAAAACCTCAATGGGATTCTAATTGGGTTTCCTTTTCTGTCTTGGCTTGAGGAAGAATTGAACATGATCTGGGAGAGTTTATCTTTTCTCTTTATCCAGTAAGTGTCTACGTATCTGCATATAGTTGGGTCATAGAGATCTAATCCTTGTTAGCTCTTGGATATGTTGATGGGGAATTGAGTTGTAGTGATAGATTCTTCCAGCCTGGGAATCTTTCCAAAATATGTTTCTTTAGTGGCACTTAGTTAAAGACCACTGATGGCTTCTTTTTGCTTACAAGATAAAGCCTCCCTCACGCATACTCACAGTTTGGACCCTGCTTGTTTTTATGGCTTCTTCAGCCATCTTCCTTTACTTCACAAAATGTAGGCTCCAGCCCTACAGGACTACTGTCCATTCCCTAAACAGGCAGTGATTAAACATCTATACATGTGCTTCTCTCCATCCCCATCTTCCCCCAAAGTATAGTCAGGTGTGGTCAGTGACTAATCAGTCACTGCCCCAGGACTCTGAGAGCATTTGTTCTAGAGATGTCCTGGGTAATTACTTTGTCTTTAATGCATTCCACTAGGATCTAGGCTCCTCTGGGATCCAGGGCGCCCTAGAACCAGGGATGTGTAGAATGGGATTGTGAGAAGGGATGTTACAGACACAGGTGATGACTTAGTCGTCACTTTATTCACTTAGTGAATAAAGGAGAGTCAAAGCTCGGATCAGGCTCCTGGAGCCACCCTGAGATACACAGGGTAAGTCAGTTAGAGGGTGAACGGGCTGGTCCCTTATGATCATTCCAACCTGAGGGTCTTGCTTTCCCAGGTTATATGATGTTCTGCAGGATAGGTTTTCAGATATGGTAACCTCTTCTTCGCCACCTCTTTGCTTCCCAAGATTTCTCCACATTCTAGAAATATTTTGATTAATTTTCAACAGTTACAATCATTTTATTAATGATAGCATGCATAAATATGATTATGCAATGTATTCCCACAATGTTGTATAATTTCAACATAATGACAGCTTTTGCGGTAGGCTTTAATGTAATCGTTCTGAGCCTTTGCTTTATTTTAGAATCACCTCAGAGCTTTAAAAACTTTGCACAGGCCTATTCTCAGAGATTGTGATTAAATTTCTCTGAGGGAGCCCAATCTTTTTTTAAAATGCATTATATATCCTTGCTGCTCACTGTGTCTTCCACGGACTGCAGCAAGGGCATTACCTGTGTGCTGATTTAAATATAGAAGAGGGAATACTGAATCAGAATCAGTATTTTACCAGAACTCCCGGGTGATTTGCATGGACGTTAAATTTTGGAAGCACTGCCCTAGGTGCTTCTTACGTGCAGTCCAGGCTGAGCACTAGTGACTTAATGGGTGAAGAAGATGAAAGGCTCATTGCATCATCAGTGGCAGCATCTGCAAGTGTTATCTCTTGTTTGTGATCCCCAGTCACGCTCTTGACACAAGAGATGAGTCCCATTCATTTACCAGGAAAGCAAAATTCTGAAAGACCAGGTGTATGATTTTCCCTAGATGTTTCTTCCCACTCTAATGCCAGTATATAATGTCCAAATGTAAAAACTGTTAATGTGGCTGGATCAAACAGCATCAAGGGGTGAAAATCCCAGCAGTTGGACTCAGTTATGTCTGTAATGAAGAAGCTTCCAACATCTCTTAATGCTTCTCCTCTACTTTCTTTGTCAGCTTTGAGGCACACTGAGGTGTATTAATCAGGGTTCCCCAGAGAAACAGAACCAATGGGAAATTTTGTCTATATCTATGTCTATATCTATATCTATCTATATACATATATATTTATTATCTATATCATCTGTATTAGTGAAAAGAATAATGTATCTGAGGTACTCTAACATTTTCCACAGGTACAAAATTGCATCCATAAATTCTGTGATAAAGTGTCAAATTTAGCGCTAAGTGGTTGAGCCCAGTGAGTTCTTGTTATGGGAGGATATTATAGGAGTAGTGATTCTAACTTAAAAGGAGTTTTGCTGCCTTCAAGTTGGACGAATGTGTGTCTCAGCCTGAAGCACAGCTAATAAATATTTCTGCAACATCAGCTACATCCAGGTGCTGTGCCAGGTACTAATAGTGCTGCAGTTATGAGGCAGAAAGGACCCTTCCTGCATGGAGTTTGCAATCTGTTAGGGAACATAGCTACAAACAATAATCCCAATGGCATTGAGTGCTATTGGCACAAACACAGGATGCTGTGGAATCATAGCAGTGGTTTCTCGGGTCACAGGAGACAGGGAAGGTTTAGCTGAGTAAGTGACATGTACTATACCTGAAGGATAAGTAGTGGGAAGCCAGGTGAAGAGGGAGCAGAGGGAAGAAGATGATAGGCAGGAGGAATAGCAGGTGCAAAAAACTAGAGGCAAGATTGTTACATTTAAGTCCAGTATTGTTGGAGAGTGGAATGTGAGTGTCATTGTGGAGCCCGATAAACATGGGAGGTAGGGCAGGGTCGGGTCATGAAGCACCTTTTGAAAGGAATTTTGCCTTGAAAGGAATTTCACCTTCATCTTAAGAGCAATGAGATTCCATGAAAACTTTAAAGAGAACTATGATCAGATTTTCATCTTAGAATGCTCTAATGTGAGAAAGGATATTGAGAGAGAAGTGTTCAAGCAAGGAAACAGGGAGATGAATTATGAGGTTGTTCCAGTAGTACAGACAAGATACGAGGTCAACCTGATCTAGGGTAGTGACGGTAGAGATAATGAGTGGATGAATGAGAAAGAGAATTAATCTATAGGACTTGTTGACAATATTGGATGTTGATGATGAGAGAAAGGAGAGAATAAAAGAAAACACTGAGGTTTTTGACTGGAAAACCTGAATCTCTTTTACTGAGATATTGGAAACTAAAGGAGGTGGGGATGGGAGAGGGGTATGGGGAGATCATGAGTTTATTTGGAGCTGAAAATGCCTGTGATACTTTCAAGGGAATATAATCATAAGCAACTGAGTATACAGTTTTATAGGTTAGAGAGACATCTGCACCTTAACTTTAAAAGGTAATAAAAGCCATTCAAGTAAATGGGTTTTTCTTGGTAGTATATGCAGAATTATGCGAACAGTGTTTAGGAAAAAGCCCTGAGGAATATCAACATGTAACATATTGACAAAGCAGGAGTCAATTACAGTTACTGAGGATGTCTGGCCAGGCAGGTACGAGGAAAACATGCATTTTGTGTCTCAGAAGCTAATGGATACGAGTATTTTAGAAAGGATGGAATATTGTTACCTGTTAGAGAAGTGAAGAAAACAAGTCACTCCTGATCATAGAGATTCTGATTATAGAGATTCAGAGTATGGAGATTGTGGTTATTGTGATGAGAATGATATAAAGTACTTTTGCAGATCTTCTAACAGACCGTGTATCATAGAAATGTGTTCATTTTTAAATTCAGGTTTTAATGGACACTATTATTACTTCCAAAAGATCGTGGAGACGGAGCATGACAGGAAGGAATCAAACCGTCATCTCAGAGTTTCTCCTGCTGGGACTGCCCATCGAGTCAGAGCAGCAAAACCTGTTCTATGCCTTGTTTCTGGCCATGTATCTTACCACCATCCTGGGGAACCTCCTCATCATCGCCCTCATTCAGCTGGACTCCCACCTCCACACACCCATGTATTTGTTTCTCAGCAATTTGTCCTTCTCTGACTTCTGTTTTTCCTCTGTCACCATGCCCAAGTTGCTGCAGAACATGCAGAGCCAAGTCCCATCCATCCCCTATGCTGGCTGCCTGGCCCAAATATACTTCTTCCTGTTTTTCGGAGACCTGGAGAGCTTCCTCCTTGTGGCCATGGCCTATGACCGCTATGTGGCCATCTGCTTCCCCCTGCGCTACACCACCATCATGAGCCCCAAGCTGTGTCTCTCCCTGGTGGTGCTGTCCTGGGTGCTGACCACGTTCCATGCCATGTTACACACCCTGCTCATGGCCAGACTGTGTTTTTGTGCAGACAATGTGATCCCCCACTTTTTCTGTGATATGTCTGCTCTGCTGAAGCTGTCCTGCTCTGACACTCGAGTTAACGAATTGGTGATATTTTTCATAGGAGGGATCATTGTCGTCCTCCCATTCCTACTCATCATCCTGTCCTATGCACGAATTGTGTTCTCCATCCTCAATTTTCCTTCTGGTAGGAACATCTGGAAGGCCTTCTCCACCTGTGGTTCCCACTTCTCTGTGGTGTCGCTGTTCTATGGGACAGTTATTGGTCTCTATTTATGCCCATCAACTAGTAATTCTGCTGTTAACGAGATTGTCATGGCTATGATGTACACTGTGGTGACCCCCATGTTGAACCCCTTCATCTACAGCCTGAGGAACAGAGACATGAAAGGAGCCCTGGGAAGAGTCTTTTGCAAAAAGAAAATTCTCTTCTCTCTCTGATGGTAAAGCTTGGGATTTCTTGCATAATTTTATCCATTAGATAAATTGATATTAATATTGTGATATTGACCCTGACTTTTTTTTTTTTTTTACCATGCAACTATCTGTTAAAATGATATACTAAATGATTGTCCAATAAGTAAAAGAGTTGAGGTCCAGGTATGTTGTTGAACTCCGAAAGGGGATTTTGGTGACTTGCTAGTAAGGCCTTCTCTTTGTTATTCCTAAGTGACCCTAAAGAGGATTCATTTTAAAAACTTTCAATTGATCTTTGTCTCCAGTTGTTGAAAAGCTAATTTATCGTGTGATATATTTTTTTAACCCAAGATCTGCTTTAAATAGTACTGTCCTCCCTGGACAATACTGACTAAATATAAATCATCTCACTCCTCTGCTTACCTCTGCTAAACTGCACTGTTCATTATTGAGTACAGATTTTTACTTACCTCTTCTTGAATAAGGGCTCACAGCATTCTGTCCCTTAGCCTTCTCTCCTCTGATTTATTTTCATGTCTACATTGTCTTTTTGACCTGAGCTGAACCTAAAGTGAACTTTGTATCTCCTTTGCTACAATGGTTTAGTTTGTCTTTACCTGGGAGCTAACTCATACCTGGTGCCCTAAAAGTTACTCTCTCAGGTATGGGGAAGGAAGCCAGAGTCTGGTTAACAACCTCACTCTTTAAGGATGTCTCTCTCCTGCTTAATATTTTAGAATATTTAATATTTAAAATAACGTTTAAAATATTTTCACTTTAATATTTAAAATAATTTATTCAGAATTTATTCTACTATTGTGATGATTCCACTTAGGAAGCTTATCACCATTTTAAAGATTGAAAAATGTGAAATTTGATGATTTGCCAAGATCCAAGAGTGGGTCAGTACTGAGCTTAAGATCTCAGACTCTCTGATTTTAGGATTTTTTCCTTCTCATTTCCCTCCACCTCAGAAATAAGGGAAGCAGCCACTGATATTTCAAACTTAGCTCCACATATGGCATTGTCTAGGTTTCCACCCTTGGTCCATTTGTTTCCTTATTGTCTCCTCTAAGTGATGGCATCTAAACCCATTGTTTTGTTCCTTTCATATTTCTGCTTACCTCCCTTCTCTATCTGTGGTATAGACCTTTCTCCAGTTCCAAATTTTAATTTGCACCTTATAGTAGTGTCTCCACTTGATGCTCCTTGAGCACTTCCATCTTTCCATGCAAAAATTGAACTGTTTATATTTTTCTCAAGTCTGCTCTTCATTTATATCCCATTTCTTTTTTAGCTTTATTGAGGTATAATTGATATGCAAAAGATTGCATACAATTAATGTATATGTGTTGATGAGTTTGGACATATGCGTAATCCACGAACACATGACCACAACCAAGGTACTAAATATATCCATCACCTTCAATAATTTCTTCTGTTTTTTTTCTTTTTCTTTTTTGTAAGAACACTTATCATGAGATCTATCTTCTTAACATGGTTTAGAGTGCACCGTAGTATATTATTAATCGTAGGTACTATGTTGTACAGTAGGTCTTTAGTATCTACTCATCTTACATAATGGAAACTTTATACCCATTGAAAATCAATTCTCAATTTTCCCCTGCCTTTGGCCCCTGACAACCACCATTCCATTCTCTCCTTCTATGAGTGTGACTATTTTAGATAACTCCTATCTAAAATGGAATCATGCAGTATTTGTCCTTCTGTGAGTGGGTTATTTCACTCAGCATGATGTCCTCTAGGTTCATGCATGTTGTCATAAATGTCAAGATTTTGTTCTTTTTTTAAAGACTGAATGATATTCCATTGTATGCATATACCACATTTTCTTTATCCATTCATCTCTTGATGGACATTTGGATTGTGTCTGTATCTTGGCTCTTGTGAGTAATGTGGCATTGAGCATGGGAGTGCAGGTATCTCTTTGAGATCTTGATTTCATTTCCTTTGGGATATACCCAGAATTGGGATTGATTGATCATACAGTAGTTCTATTTTTAATTTTTGGAGAAGCCTCCATACTGTTTTCCATAGTGGCTGCATCATTCCACATTCCCACCCACAGTGTATAAGGGTTCCTTTTTCTCCACATCCCCTCCAACACTTATCTTTCTTTTTTGGATACTATCCATCCTAACAGGTGTGAGGTGGTATCTCATTGTGGTTTTGATCTGCATTTCTGTGAGGATTAGTGATGTTGAGCACCTTTTTCATATACCTAGTGGCCAGTTGTATGTCTTCTTTAGAGAAAGGTCTTTTGAAGTCCTTTGCCCATTTTTTTTTTTGAGGAAAATTGACCCTGAGCTAACACCTGTTGCCAGTCTTCCTCTTTTTTTTTTCTTTTTTCTCCCCAAAGCCCCAGTATGTAGTTGTATATCCTAGTTGTACATCCTTCTAGTTCTATATGGGACACCGCCTTAGCATGGCTTGATGAGCAGTGTGTTTGTCCAGGATCCCAACCAGTGAACCCTGAGCCACTAAAGAGGAGTGGGCAAACTAAACTGCTATGCCACTGGACTGGCCCCTATTTTTGCCCACTTTTTAACTGTGCTATTTGTTTTTTTGCTGTTGAGTTATAGGAGAATCTTGTATATTTTAGATATTAAGCCCTCATCAGAATGACAATTTGCAAATATTTTCTCCCATTCCATAGGATGCCTTTTCACTCTGTTGATTGCTTCCTTTGCTGTGCAGATGCTGTAAGGTTTGATGTAGCATCAAAAAGAATAAAATACTTAGGAATAAACTTAATCAAGAGGTGAAAGACTTGCATACAGAAAACTATAAAACACTGATGAAAGAGTATGAAGTAGACACAAATAAATGGAAAGATACCCCAGAGTCATGGATTGGAAGAATTAAAGTAGTTAAAATGTCCATATTCCCAGAGTGATCTACAGATTCACAGAACTCTATATCAGAATCCCAATTACACTTTCTTTTTTTACAGAACTAGAAAAAACAATCCTAAAATGCTTACGGAAACACATCAGGCTCCACAAAGCCAAAGTGATCATTTTTGCTTTTACCGAGGTAACATTGATTTACAATATTGTATAAATTTCAGGTGTACATCATTATATTTTGATTTCTGTGTAGATTACATCATGTTCACCACCCAAAGACTAGTTATCATCCATCACCATACACATGTGCAAATCACCCCTTTCACCCTTCTCCATCCCACCTTCCCCTCTGGTAACCACAAATCCAATCTCTGTCTTACTGTGTGTGTTTGTTGTTGTTTTTGTCTTCTATTTATGACTGAGATCATACAGTATTTGACTTTCTCCTTCTGATTTATTTTGCTTAGCTTCATACCCTCAAGGTCCAACTGTGTTGTTGCAAATGGCAAGATTTCAAAATTTTTTTTATGGCTGAGTAGTATTCCATTGTGTACATATACCACATCTTCTTTATCCATTCTTCCCTTAATGGACACCTAGGTCTCTTCCAAGTCTCGGCTACTGTGAATAATGCTGCAATGAACACAGGGGTGCATATATCTCTGTGCATTCATGTTTTCATGTTCTTTGGATAAATACCCAGCAATGGAATAGCTGGATCATATGGTAGTTCTATTCTTAATTTTTTGAGGAATCTCCATGCTATCTTCCATAGTGGCTGCACCAGTTTGCACTCCCACTGACAGTGTATGAGTGTTCCCTTTTCTCCACATTCTCTCCAACACTTGTTATTTCCTGTCTTGTTAATTACAGCCATCCTGATAGGTGTAAGGTAATATCTTATTGTAGTTTTGATTTGCATTTCCGTAATAATTGATGATGTCGAACATCTTTTCATGTGCCTGTTGGCCATCTGTATATCTTCTTTGGAGAAATGTCTGTTCAGATCTTTTGCCCATTTTTTACTTTGGGTGTTAGTTTTTTTTGTTGTTCAAAGTAATCTTGAGCAAGAAGAACAAGGTTAGAGGCAACCACCTTCCTGATTTCTAAATATATTACAATGTCACAGTAATTGAAACAGTAAGCTACTGGCATAAAGATAGACATGTAGACCAATGGAACAAAATAGACAACCCAAAAATAAATCTATGTATGTAGGATCAACTGATCTTTGACCAGGGTGCCAAGAACATGTGATGGGAAAGGATAGTCTTTTCAACAAATGGTGCTGGGAAAACTGATATCCACATGAAAAAGAATGAAAGTGGACTCTTATCTTACACCATATGCAAAAATCAACTCAAAATAGAGTAAGGACTTAAAGGTAAGATCTAAAACTGTAAAACTCTTTGATAAGAGAGAAAACATCTTGACATTGGTCTTGGCAATGATTTCTTGGATTTGACACCAAACCATGGGCAACAAAACAAAACATAGAACAGTGGGACTACATCAAAATATATTCTGTTTCTTGATTTGCATTGTCTTCCTTTTAGTTACCTAAGGAAATGTTTGTGCGTATGCGTGTGTCTATGTGTGTGTGTATATATGTATTAACAAAAATGGATTATTGTCCATACGGGTTTTCTTTTCCCATTTATTATTATGTTTCTTGATTTATTTTAACATTATCCATGTGTTACTTAAAGTAGAGTAGTTGCTATAACACATAAACCCTGAAATCTCAGTGGTGTGATACAACACATGTTTTTCTTGCTCATGTAAAATCTGGTTGGCATTGGGAGGTGGGGGGTACTATGTTTCATGCCATCAGGCTAATGGAGCCTCTGAAATCTTCTTCATAGGGTTTCCATAGCCACCTCAGGTGTTGAAATTCAGTGGGAAGAGGACAATGGGTAGAGGAGCACTTGGAAGAGTTTTATGTACCAGGCCTAGAAGTGACATACATCACTTTGACCTACATTTCATTCTCCAGAACTCAGCCACATAGGTCAACTTAGATGCAAGGGTCAGGGGGTGGGGGATGTGGTAAGAAATTGTTTCTTCACAGACCGCTCTATTCAAATCTCTGCTATAGAATTCAGGAGCATGAGCCCTTGATATACACTTAGCTGTCTTGGCCACACTAACTCAGGGAAGTTGCATGAAGTAACTGTAAAGTCTAGAAAGGGGGCTAAGAGTGACTGAAGTATGTACATTTAGCTAAAAGGCCATATAATTTATTGTTCAAACTGAAATACACACATTTAAAATTTTTATTTTGAAATAATTATAGACTCCCAAGAAGTTTAAAAAATAGTACAGAGAGGTATTTTGTACCTCACCCAGGTTCCTCCAATGGTAACATTATATAACTAGAACACATGAGCAAAACCAGGAAATTGACATTGGCACACTACAGTAAACTGGACCATGGACCTTGCTTGGATTCCACCAGTTTTTGCAAGCACTCATTCTTTTTCTCATGTCTTTGTGTATAGTTTGTGAGATTTCACTACACATATAGATTTATATAACCACACCAAAACCAAGCTTCAGAATGGCTGCCTCATCACAAAGGATCTCTGTGTGTTCCACTTTCATAGTCCAAACTGGAATATGTTTTGAGAGTGAAAGGGGTCTAATAATGGGCATAAGGTGGGACTGTATAGGGTGAACTGGTATGTATGGTGATCTTGAATTTAGCTTGTATGAATGTAATCACAGATGCTCAAAAAACAACAGGGGAGAGAGAGAAAGGAAATGAATGGATGAATTATTATTTTCTCACATGCTGTGCAGGAATTTAGCATTTAGAGGTAACTTTCTCTTCCTTTGTGCCTCAGGCCTCCAAATGTAGGCACATGTTTCATTCGTGCTGTACTAAAGAAGTATTTGCTCTTTCAAGAATGAAAGAAATGTGCCAGCCAGGTGGCGCAGCAGTTAAGTGCGCACACTCCACTTCAGCGGCCCGACGGTTCGCTGGTTCGGATCCCTGGCGCGCAGTGACGCACCACTCATCAAGCCACACCGTGGCAGCGTCCCATATAAAGTAGAGGAAGATGGGCACAGATGTTAGCCCAGGGCAGATCTTCCTCAGCAGAAAGAGGAGGATTGGCATCGGATGTTAGCTCAGGGCGGGTCTTCCTCACAAAAAAAATTAAATAAAATAAAGAATGAAAGAAAAACTGGCTGCATTTGACTTACTGATAGACAATATGTAATTACATAATGGGGCCCCTTGCTAGGGGATTTTTGAGGTAATTGTGAATATGTGAAGTTTTAACCTAACATGCTACTATTAGAATCTAAACAACACCTGGGCCATAACTCAACTCTACTATGTCTGGCTGATTCCTTTAAGACATGGGCCCTATCTTTTGCTCTCCCAGTGTCCTCCTTCCCCTTCACACACCTCTTCCTATGTGGTATAAGAAGTTTGTGCATATGTAGGATAAATGAGCTGTTAAATATTTTTATGGGTAGGCAGTAAGACTTTGTGTAAGTAGGGTTAGAGTTGGGATAGCTTGATAAGACCAAGAAAGGAAGGAATGGGGCATGCTTAGTCTTTGACTAGACTGAGTATTGCATAAAGTGTTTCCCTGTCTATACTGAGGCTAAAGTCTGATAAACCTGGTGTAACAAATGTTTAGACATGACTCAGTCTCCACTTTATGCCTCTAATATATACATTTGGTGCTATAAATTTCCCTCTAAACACTGCTTTCAATAAGTCGCCTTTCATTTCCTTTGGTTCAAAATATTTTAAAATTTCTTCTTTGACCCATGTGTTATTTAGAAGTGTTGTTTAATTGCCAAGTATTTGGGGACGTTTCTAGCTATCTTTATGTTGTTGATTTCTAGTTTAATTCCATTGTGGTCTGAGAGCAGACACTGTACGATGCCTATTCTTTTCCATTTGTTATGGTGTGTTCTGTGGCCAGAATGTGGTGTACCTGGGTGAATATTCCATGTGAGCTTGAGAAGAATGTGCATTCTGCTGTTGTTGGATGAAGTAGTCCATAGATGTCCATTATTTCCTGTTATTGATGGTGTTGTTGAGTTCATCTACGTTTTTACCAATTTTCTGGCTGCTGGATCTATTTCTGAGAGAGGGGTGTGGAAGTCTCCAACTATAATAGTGGGTTCATCTATACCTCTTCTTCTTCTAACATTGTCTTTCTTGGTCTCTGTGGTCCATGGGTTACTTTAGCATCACCCCCATGTGCTGGTATTTTCACAATGGTGTCTTGCCTATGGATAGTTGTAATTAGTCTTCTTGTGAGGGAATTGAAGTTGGGAATGATCCATGTTGCCGTCTTGATGACATCACTCTGCAAATATCTTCTTACAATTTGTGACTTGCCTTTTCACTCTTAGTGGTATCTTTTGATGACAAAATTTAAAAAAATTTTAAATGTAGACCTTTTTAGTCAATCTTTTTCTTTATAATTAGTGTATTTAATTACTTTTTAAAGGAAATCTTTCCTTTTCCCAAGGTCCTGATGATATTCTTTGTTATCTTCTAGAAGATTTTATGTTCTATTCTGTTTTAAAAATCTTTCATATTTAGATATACAATGCACCTGGAAGTAATTTTTGTATTTGTTGTGAAGTAGGCATATCCCAAATACCTGGAAAAGAAGCAGCACATTCCTAAATAACCCATGGATCACATGGGAAATCACAAAGAAAATTAGAAAATATTTTGAATTAAAATGAAAAAACAGCATATCAAAATTAGTAGGATGAAGGTAAAGCAGTGCTGAAAGGAAAATTTATTGCGTTAAATGCTTATATTATGAAAGAACTAAGGTCTAAAATCAATCATCTATGCTTCCAACTTAAGGACATAGGAAAAGAAGGGCAAATTAAAGCAAGAGAGAGAAAGGAAATAACAAAAAATCAGTGAAAGTGAGAACAGAAAAATGAAGCATAAAAATCATTGAAATCAAAAGTTGTTTCTTTGAAAAACTAAATAAAATAGATAATTTTTTAGTCAGAATGAGTGAAATGAGAAAAAAGAGAAAAAACACAAAATATCAGTATTAGGAAAGAAATATGAGATATCATTACAGACCGCTACAGTCGTTGAAAGAATAATAATGGAATACCTTGAACAATTCTGTGCCCATAAACACTACAACTTAGATGAAATAGATAAATTTGTTGAAAGACACAACTTCTAAAGCTCACTCGCAAAGAACAGGTAACCTGAATGGTTGTTTTATTAAGATATTGAATTTGTAGGTAAAATCTTTCTGACAAAGAAAGCTCCAGGATCAGATGCCTTCACTAGTTAATTGTATGAAGCACTTAAGGAAGAAATAATACTAATTCTATGCAAACTCTTCTAGTATATTGAAGAGGAGGAAATACCTCCTAATTTATTTTATGAGGCCCTGATACAAAGACCAGACAAAGATATTATAAGAAAACTACAGACCAATATCCCACCTGAACATAGACACTAAAATCCTCAAAAATACAAACAAATGAAACCTAACAATACAGTATATGAAAATCATAATACATCACTATCAAGTGGAGTTTATTATGGGAATGAGAAGCTGTTTCAACACTCAAAAAACAGTAAATCTAAGTGATCATATCAATAAACTGAAAGAAAAAACTATATTCTTAAGAGAAACATGGTGTGAGACTTCAAAGGAACCATTTAATTAAAGCTGTATTCCAAACTGTAGTTTTGTGGACACGTGTATTGTCACATTGCTATTAAATGGCCCTTTGCTATTAAAAAGGGAGATTTAGCTGAAAAAAACAAAAAAAAAGGATCATCTCAATAGGTGCAGAAGAAGCCTTTGACAACAAAATTCAACATTAATTTAACCAATTTGTGATTAAAACGCTCAGTGAACTAGGAATAGAAGGAAACTTCCTCACCCTGCTGGAAGGGCAGCTTTTAAAAACTATAGCCAACATCATACTTAATGGTGAAGGATTGAATGCTTTCTCCCTAAGATCAGGAACAAAGTAAGAATGTTTGATCTCACCACTCTTACTTGACATTGTACCGGAAGTCCCAGGCAGTGGAAAAGAAAAAGAAACAAAAATTATACAGATTGGAAAGTAAGAAATTAAACCATCTCTATTCATAGGCAACATGATCCATGTAGAAAATCCCAAAGAACATTAAAAAAGGTTCTAGGCTAATAAGTGAGTTTAGTAAAGTTGTAGGATACAATGTCAATATATTAAGAATTGTTATTCTGTATACAAATATAAAAATAATATATTAAAAATTATATTTATATCAACTAGCAATGAACATTGGAAAGTGAAAAAAACACTTTAAAGTAAAATTTACAATAGCTCCAAACCATTAAATGCTTAGGTATAAATCTTACACAATATATACAAGATCTATATCTTGAAAATTACAAAACACTGATTAAAGAAATCAGGTGGTATAAGAAATGGAGAGATACAACATGTTTATGGATTGGGAGAGTCAATATTGTTAAAATGTTGACTCTTCTGAAACTGATCTAGAGATTCAACACAATTCCAATCAAAGTTACAACAGGAGTTTTTCTGGGTACAATTTGACAATCAGATTGTAAAATTTATATGTAACGGCCAGAATCTAAAAAAGCAAAATTGATTTTGGAAACAAAGAACAAAGTAGGAGGACTCACATTGCCTGTTTTCCAAACTTACTACAAAGTTAAAATAATCAGGAAATTATGGTATTAGAGAAGAGATAGAAATATAGATCAGTATAGAACAGCATATAGAGTCCAGAAATAGATCCACTCACATATTGTCCATTGATCATTGGCAAAGTTGTAAAGACAGTTCAGTGGAAAATAGTCTTTTCAACGAATGGTGCTGGGAAAATTGGATTTCCCTGTTGAAAAAAAAAAGAACCTTAATCTATACTTCCCATTCTCTATAACAATTCAGTTGAAATGGATATATACCTATATATTTGTATGAGTATTCATTACCGAACAACAGGCTTGTTCTGCTTGCTGTGAGACCAGCTGGTAAGTCCAGAGGCAAGACAACTAAATAGAAAGGGTTTATGCATTTTTGCAAGCAAAGATGGAAGATGGCGGATTAGTGTCCTCAAAGCCCATCTTCCCAGAACAAAGCCTACAGGCTGTTTTATAGGGGGGAGGACGTGTAGGTATGCATGTAACTATTTTTGGAATGTGGTTTCTTCTGACATCTGGCCTCCGGGTGGGCCTCAAGGTCTGGTGTCAGTTCCCCAAATCTTCCATTTTCCCTCCCTTGTGATTGATGGTCCTGCTTTGCCAGAGACTGTACATGGATCAGAGACCAATTCAAGGCCCAATACCCTGATTACCTTAAAGATAATAAGAACAAAGCTTAACGTCTAAGCGTAACATAAAGATTATCATTTAACTTGTCCTGCTTACTTGAGTGGCTCCAACAGTTCCCCACTGTCAGTTTTAGCCCAGCATAATCACATGCTGGTAATGGGAACAGGGTCATCATTTTCCATCTGGCTACTTCCTGCTGAATGGAGTCATCGTAGGGACAAGAGAAGGAATTAAATTGTTGGCATAGAAGCTAAGTAATGGGACTGCCCTGAAACCGTGTCTGGAGGAAGATTGTAGCGTGGGGTTTTACAAGGCATTGTAGTAACCTATTTTGCAAATTTCTGCATAAGTTGTAACTACAATAGACACCATAACAGAGGCAAATGCCAAGAAAGCTTACAATAATTAGAATTATCTGTAATTTTTTCCCACCAGATCATCTTTGAACCCCAAACCAGGAAGCTCTGATGATGTCTTCAGGTATTCTGGTATCTTTTGAGTGGCTTACGTAGCAATAGGCATGTTATCAGGGTGATCTCTCTTCAGTTTATGTCAAGTTGTCCAGCTTCAGTTCGTAGGGCTGCGGGAGCAAGGGTGGTTTTAGTTTTCAATGATTTCAAATGAAAATGATAGAAAAAAATTGAAAACCTTAGTTTGGAGATTTGTGGCCAGATATTTCAGGAGACTGGAAGAATTCAGGATCTGGTCTAGTTTACAGGTAGAAAACAAAAACCACAAAGACAATCAACAGAACTGGAATTTAATATCTACAAATATATATTATAGTTTTTTATTGAAACCATTTTTCTCTCTAAAATTACCCTCATTTTTATCAAAGATAGCCAAATTAAGACTCATTGGTTTGTAAATTAAATCTAGTTTTGATAAACTTGGCCCAATTATTTACATAAGTACAGTAAGAATAGCATTTGATCATATAGGGTCTTTTAAATCTGCTTTGCTGGAACTTTTTGTAAGGAATCTCAGGTTGAAATTTAAAGGCCTCTCAAGGCCAGGAAAGCTAGACCAAGGACTTGTCATCAGAATCTGCCTGCAATACCTACAGATTTGGGTGAATTCCTCTCTTCTTTTGAGATTTCCCAAAATATCCTGAGGTTCCTTGTACCTGCCAGAGAAGTGACCTTCTTTACTGCCCTGGCAAAGTTGTTGGGAACCCTGTAAGCAAGGTTACAATATTTTCAAGTGGCTTTATTCCATAAAGTCCAATCTTAGCTCCTCAAAAGCTGTCTGGTCATATCTGAGTCTATGCATTGTTCTCTCAAATATGACATTTCAGTTAAAGCCTTGGTAATATAACTAATGTTTCCAATTGTGTCCTATTATAAGGAGAACAGGTTCTTATTGAACTCGTGTAAATAACTATATTGCCATGAATATAAGAATATTCATTCATCAAGGGTTTCTAAATTCTGGAGGGGTCAGGTAGGGAGAAAAAGATAAATGTTTCAATTCTGCTTACAAATTGCTGTAAGTTGTAGTTCCTTAAGAGAAAAGATAAAAAGTTTTCCTTAAATCTGGAAAAACAAAACATAGAAAAAAATCATCAATACTTCAAATAAAAAGTCATAAAAATTATACTCTTCCTCATCAGTTCATATAGTCGTGTGTAATCAATTCTTGATATTTCGTTAGCAGTTTCATGAAGTCATCAGTTTTTCCATTAGAGTTCTGTAATTTTTTTTCCCAGCTCAGTTTTATAGTCTGAAAGTTTATCAGAAACCTGCATTCTAGAGCAAGTGTCAGAGGCCTTTTCATGAATCTCTCTGAAGATGTAATACATCTGCAAAAACATCAGAGTAAAACAACTGTCAGCAAATGACAAAACATTTAAAAATGGCAACAGACAAAGACACTTGGTTATTTCTATGACATACAACACTTTGAGATGATAACTAGAATTATGACTGACAACCAGGACAGATCAGAATTTTAGGAATGTTATACAACTTTAAAAACATTTATATTAATAACATTTATCTACATAATATAACGAAGGAAGATTTATCATCATTTATTTGATAATGTTTCCCATATAATTTAACATACCAAATAAGTTTAATTAGTTTAACATCTTTCTCTTTATAGAAAGAGAGAACAAATTTCTTGTTTTTTTTTGGTAAGGAAGATCAGCCCTGAGCTAACATCTGATGCCAATCCTCCTCTTTTTGCTGAGGAAGATTGGCCCTAGGCTAACATCCGTGCCCATCTCCCTCTACTTTACATGGGACACTGCCACAGCATGGCTTGATGAGCAGTGCATTGGTCTGCACCTGGGATCTGAACCTGCAAACCCCAGAACTGCCGAACCGGAGTGCATGAGCTTAACCACTACACCACTGTGCTGGACCCAAGAACAAATTTTTTGAGAAGTCCCAGGGCTGATTAGAAATTCTCAAAATTTCCTTTTTTAAGTCAAAGAAAGACTTTAATTTTGGGAAAAGTTGATCAAAAATATCAAAAAGTTTTAAAACAGTCAAATAGGAAACAATTCTTAGTTACTCATCTGACCAAGATGACAACAGAAGATGTCAAAGGCAAACAGAGTTAAAACAGTCAAAAAAACCTTAACAGAAAGACCTGAGTCCTTTTGAACATAGAAAATTATTTTAACAAAACATAGATTTTCTGTCTTTTAGGTAAACTTACTCAAAGGTAAAGAAAATCTTTTTATTGCCTCCTTATCAAGAGCAGACCAAAAGTTCAAGAAAATTTTCTTTTTAAGAGAGAAAGCCAAATTCTAATTTTGCACCAGTTTACCTTTTTTTTTGTGCCGAGGAAGATTTTCCCTGAGCTAACATCCACTGCCAATCTTCCTCTTTTTTTTGGAGGAAGATTATCCCTAAGCTAACATCTGTGCTGATCTTCCTCTATTTTGTTTGTGGGTCACTGCCACAGCATGGCTGATGAATGGTGTAGGTCTGCGCCCAGGATCCAACCCCATGAACCTGGGCCACTGAAGTGAAGTGCACCAAAATTAATCATTAGGCCAGGGGGCTGGCCCCTGCATTGGTTTATTTTTGATATTGAACCTTATTCATTTAATTGAATTTATTTTAATCTCAGCCAACTTGACCGTGTAAAAAACTCCTCAGGGTTTTACTTTCACAAGGCTTCTATCACTTACTTTTTACATTTAGAATTTGTCACATGCTTTTTTTCTTTTCTAGTACTTTAGGACAAATTTATGTTTTTTAATAAAACAAACAAAAATATCTCTATTATTTATACCTTTTTTACTGAAAACATACATTTTACTTTTCTTGTAGACAGACTCTCTAGAAATATATGCTTTCTCATAGAAAACTTCTCAGCATGCACAAAACATATTTATCAATATACCTAAGCCTCTTTCAGTTTCTCTGAGATGAGAAACCAAAGGCAGACAAGTCTATGCTTAGTAATCAATTTTTAATATTTTATCTTATATGGAAGTGACCTTGATACTCAAAAAATTTTTATTATTTAGCTTAATTTAGCAAAACTCTAAATTTTAAGTTACCAAAAACATTTTGGAAGCTATTTTAAGTACACATGCCATAAAATATAATTATTGTCAAAATTTTATCCATAAACTCTTATTTTACTTGTATCCAAACCATTTCTTTTTAACAATCATGTTTAGATTACTTACAAAAACCTTATGTGACACTAAAGCAGTCAGCTCTCATCTTAACTTGTTTCAAGTACATACATCAGAACATATAATTATTGTTCAAAAGTTTTCCCTAGAACTTCTACCTTTTTTACATTTACCTTTTTTCCCCATCTATTTAGTTTACCTGTTTCTAACAATTATTTTGATTGTTTGTCTATAAAAACTTTAACAGATATCGGACAAAATCAGCTATTATTCTAAGTTATTATTCTTGATGACAAAACAGAGATAATATGAGTTTATTTGACTTATAAAGGCTGTTTGTTTATATTATATCCCATGCTGATAACTCTGAGGACATGTGCATTTTAATTAAACCAACAAACTTAAACAAGTTTTTATTTACCAAAGATCAATTTATAGCATGCTAACTTGAAAGACATCTGGGCTAGTTTTTATTACATTTAGAAATAATTTATATAAGTGCTTATTTTAAGTCAATTAAATAGAGCTCTCATTAGAAATCTTATCATCTGGACACACGTGCATAGACATGTAGACAATCAGAAACAGAGATCTTTAAAATTTTAGCCATGTCTCAGGCACAAAATTCAAAAGAATGCTGTATCCAAATTGTGACCTATTTAGATGGTTAAGGACTTTTTTACTAAAGATTTTTTTTCTTTTTGCTTTAAGGATCCTTTTTTACAGCTGGTTTTAAAGTCATTTTATCTTTTAGAAGCTTCTGTATATTAACCAAAGAATGCATTCCATTGTGAGAGGTTTCAAATCCTCTTTTTTTTTTAAGGTGGACTTTATCTGAAACAAAGGTTCCCCAAATGACCATTACAATTTTAAATAGCTCAAAAGTTTACTTATTTCCACTCATTCAGTTTTAGATCTGGAATTTTGGGGAAGTTGAAGCAGGGGAGCTCAGCAAGAGAGAAGGGAGGAGCAGCAGATTTGGTTTCATTTCTCTAGCATGGTCTCTGGTGCGGCTGTTTTTATTTAATTATTTTTCTTAAAGAGGCAGTATGGGATTCTTGATCTTGTTTAGAAGCCTTAAAACTTAAAATAGGCCTCCTACTGGTTATTTAATTTCTTTATAGCTGCCTTTTTCCACGTGTATATGCAAATACACCAGTTTGGGTAAACTGAAATGGCCCCTGGAGTCTAAAGAATATTGTGGCTACGTGGTGTTACAAAAGAAAACCATCGTCTTCTTGGACAGGAGCTCACAGCTGAAGTCAATCCATTTAGCCAAGAGGTGGCCCAGAGGGCTTTTCTTGGGGACAGATGGAGTTCCCCTCATCTCATAACTATAAACACACAGACAGTCAGACACAGACCAGATCCCAACAGAACAGTCAGACAGGATCCCAAACAGAACAGACACTCAGATGGGATCCCAAACAAAACAGACAACTGTATCCAACAGATTCCAGGTAGTCCTACAATTATGTTTCTTGTTAGTTGGTGGCGAGACTCAGATGTGGATATGCCTCTGGGATTTCCCTGCAAGAGACAGGGATTCACGGCAGGCCTGGCAGAGGCAACTTACCCTACTTTAGATGTGGATCTGCTATCCCTGTTTTCCGTTTCCATTCCATTGAAGAAGCGCTGACAGCAGCTGGAGCGCAAAGTGGGTGCAGAGGGGCTGTCTCCCGGAAGAAAAGTTCCCAGGCAGCTGCTGGGACTTTCTCAAAGTGCACCCTGAGGTCCACTAGCCGCAAGCAGAAGGAAAGTCCCAGCAGAGCTGCCAAAAATTGTTACCGAGCAAAGGGCTCCTTCTGCTTGCAGTGAGACCAGCCAGTAAGTCCGGAGGGAAACGGGTGGAATAGAAAGCATTCATTTATTTTTGCAAGCAAAGGTGGAAGACGGCAGACAGTTGTCCTCAAAGCCCATCTTCCCAGAACAAAGACTACAGGCTAGTTTTATAGGGGGGAGGACATGCAGGCATGCATGTAACTATTTTTGGAACGTGGTTTCTTCTGACATCTGGCCTCCGGGTGGGCCTCAAGGTCTGGTGTCAGTTCCCAAAATCTTCCATTTTCCCTCCCTTGTGGCTGATGTTCCTGCCTTGCCAGAGACTGGACATGCATCAGAGACTGATTTAAGGCCCTATACCCTGATTTAGCTTAAAGAACAAAGCTTAATGTCTAAGTGCAACATAAAGATTATCGTTTAACTTGTTCTGCTTACTTGAGTGGCTCCAACATGTTCACAAAGTTCTCCATGACGTTCCGTTTCCTGGAATCAGAGAATTCCCAGAGCAGGAAGCACAGAGCATGTGGAGCAGGACTGAGGTGAGGTACTGTCAGGTTATATCTACTAAAGCTAGTTTAAGTCAGGGCAGAGCTGGTTACTACAGCTGTGGCTGGAAAAAGAGATGAGGCTGAGAGAATTAAAAATGCTGCACAAGCAGTGTCTTGTATAGCTCTCAAGGGAGGGGTGCTACTACCAGGGGATGTAACAATGGTTTGATTGAATTGGACATTGAGCCTACCACCTGGACATTTTGTGGGTCTTATGTGAACTGATATACAAAGAGCAGGGTTGCCATTCTGCCTGGGGTGGTGATATTGATCACCAAGGGAAAACTGGGTTGCTCTAACCAACTAGAGCAGAGAGGACCATGTCTGAAATTCTGGAGAATTCTTTGAGTTCTACTTAGTATTTTTATGTCCAGTTATAAATGTTAATGAAAACTATAACAACCAAATAAGGCAAGACCATGAAGACGCAGATTCCCTAGGAATGAAGGTTTGCAATATACCACTATGTAAAGAACTCCATCCAGCTGAGATGATGGCCAAGGAGAACAAGGATTGTGTAGTGAAAGAAGGAGTTGTAAATGTCCTATGGCCTTGTGATCAATTGCAGCATAAAGATGAGCTGGAGACTAGGAGTTAGTCTGACACAGTGGAGAGCAGTAGAGATGATGGTGGTGGTGGGGTGCTATTAAGGTGATCCTAGAGAGATAGGGAGCTAGAGGCCCCTCAATGGGTTTAAAATCTGGGGTTCTTTTCTATCTTGGCCTGAGGAAGAATTGAGCATGATCTGGGAGAGGTTATCTTTTCTCTTATTCCAGTAATTTCTATATATCTGCATATGGTTGGGCCATACAGATCTAATCCTTGTTAGCTGCAGGTGTATCTCTCCTCTGAGGTATATTCATGGAGAATTGGGTTGTAGTGAGAGATTCTTCCACCCTGAGAATCTTTCCAAAATATGTGTCTTTCATGGCACTTTGTCAAAGACCACTGATGGCTTCTTTTTGCCCACAAGATAAAGCCTCCTACAATCTAAGATATTTTAGGATATTCAGACTCTGGTCTCTGCTTGTTTTTATGGCTTCTCCAACCATCTTCCTTCACCTCCCAAAATGTAGGCTCCAGCCTCACAGGACTACTGTCCATTCCCTAAACAGGCAGTGATTAAACATCCCTACAGGAGCTCCTCTCCATCCCTACCTTCCCTCAAATTATAGTCAGGTGTGATCAGTGACTGCAATCAGTCACTGCTCCAGGTCTCTGAGAGCATTTGTCCTAGAGAGGTCCTAAGTGTTTACTTTGTCTTTAATGTGTCCCTCCAGGATCTAGACTCCTCTGGGATCCAGGGCCCCTTAGGCCCAGGGATGTGTAGAATAGGAGATGTGAGAAGAGATATGGCAGACACTGGTGATGACTCTGGAGGCTATTTCACATGCTTTAGTGTTTAAAGGGGAGCAGAAACTCAAGTCAGAATCCTGGAGTTACCCTCAGAGACACTGGGTAAGTTGAGCAGAGGGTGAATGAGCTGGTCCCTTAGGGTCCTTCTAACCTGAGGGTCTTATTTTCCAGGTTGTATGATGTTCTGCAGGGTAGAATTTCAGGTTTGATAACTCCTCATTTCTCCACCTCTCAGCCTCCGAAGATTTCTCCACATTCTAGAAATATTTTTATTAATGTTCACCAGTTAAAATCCTCTTATTACCAATAGGATACATAAATATTACTATATAATGTATTCCCACAATGTTGTATAATTTCAACATAACGACAGCTCTTGCAGTAGGGTTTAATGTAATGGCTCTGAGCCTTTGCTTTATTTTAGAATGACCTAAGAGCTTTAAAACTTTTGCAGAGGCTTTATCTCAGAGATTGTGATTAAATTTATCTGAGGGAGCCCAGTAATCTTTATTTTTAAAAGCATCATATCCTTGCTACTCACTGTGTCATCCATGGACCACAGCATAGGCATTACCTGCGTGCTGGTTAAAATGTAGAGGCTGGAATACTGAATTAGAATCAGTGTTTTACTAGAACTCCCCAGTGATTTGCACGGACATTAAGTTTTAGAAGAACTGCCCTGGGTGATTCTTATGTGCATTCCAGGCTGAGCACTACTGACTTAACCGGTGAAGAAGAAAAGAGGCTCATTGCAACATCAGTGGCAGCATCTGCAAATGTTGTCTCTGGTTTGTGATCCCCAGTCATGCTCTTGAAACAAGAGACGAGTCCCATTCGTTTACAATTCTGTGACGTAGCAAATTCTGTGAAGCCAGGTATATGATTTTCTCTAGATGTTTCTTCCCACTCTAATGGCAGTACATAATGTCCAAATGTAAAAACTGTTAATGTGGCTGGATCAAACAGCATCAAGGGGTGAAAATGCCAGCAGTTGGACTCTGTATGCCTGTAATTAAGCAGCTTCCAACATCTCTTAATGCTTCTCCTCTGCTTTCTTTGTCAGCTCTGAGGCACACTGAGGTATACTAGTCAGGGTTCCCAGAGAAACAGAACCAATAGGACATTATGTCTATATCTGTATCTATCTATATACATATCTCTATTATCTATGTCATCTGTAGTAGTGAAAAGAATAATGTATCTGAGGTACTCTAACATTTTAATGGGTACAAAATTACATCCAGATATTCTATAACAAAGTGTCAAATTTAGTGCTAAATGGTTGAAGCTAGTGAGTTCTTGTTCTGGGAGGATTTAGTAGGAGTAGTGATTCTAACTTACAAAGAGTTTTGTTGCCTTTAAAGTTGGAGGGTGGCATTTATCAGCCTGAAGCACAGCCAATAAATATTTATGAAACAGCTACATCCAGGTACTGTGCTAGGTGCTAATAGTGCTGTAGTCATGATGTAGATAGGACCTTTACTGCATGGAGTTTACAATCTGGTAGGAAAGACAGCTATAAAGATAGAATCCCAATGGGTTTGAGTGCTATGGGACAAGCACAGGATGCTGTGGAAACATAGCAGCAGGTTGTCACCTGGTCTGGGGTAAGAGAGAAGGTTTAGCTGAGTAGGTGACATGTACTATACCTGAAGGATAAGTAGGGGCAAGCCAGGTGAAGAGGGAGCAGAGGGAAGAAGATGCTAGGCAAGAGAACAGCAAGTATGAAAAACTGGAGGCAAGGTTGTTACTTTTAAGTCCAGCATTTCTGGCAAGGGGAGTGTGAGTGCCTTTGTGGGGCCAGATGAAGCTATGGAGATAGGCAAGGGTCATGAAGCACCTTTTGAAAGGAATTTGGCCTTGAAAGGAATTTTGCCTGTATCTTACGGGCAATGAGAATCCGGGAAAACTTGAAGGAGAACGATGATCAGATTTTCTAGTTACAATGCCACAGTGTAAATGAAGGATATTGAAGGAATGTGTTCAAGTATGGAAACAGGGAGATGAATTAAGAGACTGTTTCAATAGTATGGGCAAGTATGATGTTAGCCTGATCTGGGGTATTGACAGTGGAGAAAAATGGTGGATGAATGAGAAAGAGAATTAAGTGGCAGAATTTGTAGGATTTGTTGACAGATTGATGTTGATGATGAGAGACAGGAGGAATGAAAAAACACTCAGGTTTTTTCTTTTAATTTTTGTTTATTGCAGTAACATTGGTTTATAACATTGTAAAAATTTCAGGTGTACATCATTGTACTTCTATTTCTGCATGGACCACATCATGTTCACCACCAAAATACTAATTACAACCCATCACCACACACATGCACCGAATTATCCCTTTCATCCTCCTCCCTCCCCCCTCCCCTCTGGCAACCACCAATCCAATCTCTGTCCCTATGTATCCGTCCATTGTTGTCACTATCTACTACTTAATGAAGGAAATCATACGGTATTTGACCTTCTCCCTCTGACTTATTTCACTTTGCATTATACGCTCAATGTCCATCCATGTTGTCACAAATGGCTGGATTTCGTCGTTTCTTATGGCTGAGTAGTATTCCATTGTGTATATATACCACAGCTTCTTTATCCATTCGTCCCTTGATGGGCACTTAGGTTGCTTCCAAGTCTTGGCTATCGTGAATAAGGCTGCAATGAAAACACTCAGGTTTTTGAGTGGAGCACCTGGATCCCTTTTACTAGGATATGGGAAACTAGAGTGAGATCATGTTTTTCTTTTGGGATCTGTTGAGCTGAAAATGCATGTGATACATGCAAGAGAAGATAATCATTAAGCAACTGGGTATACAGTTTTATAGGTTAGAGAGACATCTACAACCAAATTTAAACAGGTAATCAAGGCCATTCAAGTAGATGGGTTTTTCTTGGTGGTATTTGTAGAACTATAAGAGAATGGTGTTTAGAAAAAAGTCCTTAGGAGCATCAACATGTAAGATATTGGCAAGGCAGGAGTCAATTACAGTTACTGAGGAAGTCTGGCCAGGTAGGTATGAAGAAAACTGATACATTTTTTTTGTCTCAGAAGTCAGTGGATTAGAGTGTTTTAGAAAGGATGGAGTATTGTTACTTGTTAGAGAGAAGTGAAGAAAATAAGTCATTTCCGATCATACAGATTCTGATTATAGAGATTTGGAGTATAGAGATTGTAATTGTTGTCATGAGGGTGATATAAAGTATTTTTGCAGATCATCTAACAGACCATGTATCACAGAAATGTGTTCATTTTTAAGTTCAGGT
This sequence comes from Ceratotherium simum simum, assembly GCF_057802395.1. Lineage (NCBI taxonomy): Eukaryota > Metazoa > Chordata > Mammalia > Perissodactyla > Rhinocerotidae > Ceratotherium > Ceratotherium simum. The sequence continues at coordinate 14,449,201 of NC_141915.1, forward strand.
TTTAACGGACGCTATTATTTCTTCCTAAAAATCCTGAAGACAGAGCATGAGAGGAAGGAATCAAACTGTCGTCTCAGAGTTTCTCCTGCTGGGACTGCCCATCGACTCAGAGCAGGAAAACCTGTTCTATGCCCTGTTCCTGGCCGTGTATCTTACTACTGTCCTGGGGAACCTCCTCATCGTCGTCCTCATTAGCCTGGACTCCCAGCTCCACACACCCATGTATTTGTTTCTCAGCAATTTGTCCTTCTCCGACCTCTGTTTTTCCTCTGTCACCATGCCCAAATTGCTGCAGAACATGCAGAACCAAGTCCCGTCCATCCCCTATGCTGGCTGCCTGACCCAAATGTACTTCTTCCTGTTTTTTGGAGATTTGGAGATCTTCCTCCTTGTGGCCATGGCCTATGACTGCTATGTGGCCATCTGCTTCCCCCTGCACTACACCACCATCATGAGCCCCAACGTGTGTCTCTCCCTGGTGGTGCTGTCCTGGGTGCTGACCACGTTCCATGCCATGTTACACACCCTGCTCATGGCCAGATTGTGTTTTTGTGCAGACAACGTGATCCCTCACTTTTTCTGTGATATGTCTGCTCTGCTGAAGCTGTCCTGCTCTGACACTCGAGTTAATGAGTTGGTGATATTTTTCATAGGAGGGATCATTGTCATCATCCCGTTCCTACTCACCATCCTGTCGTATGCACGAATTGTATTGTCCATCCTCAATTTTCCTTCTGGTAGGAGCATCTAGAAGGCCTTCTCCACCTGTGGCTCCCACCTCTCTGTGGTGTCACTGTTCTATGGAACAATTATTGGTCTTTATTTATGCCCCTCAGCTAATAATTCTACTGTGAAGGAGATTGTCATGGCTATGATGTACACTCTGGTGACCCCCATGCTGAACCCCTTCATCTACAGCCTGAGGAACAGAGACATGAAGAGAGCCCTGAGAAGAGTCTTTTGTGAAAAGAAAATTCTCTTCTCTCTATAATGGTAACGCCTGAGATTTGTACATATTTATATCCAGTACATATATTAGTAGTGGAATATTATTCCAGATACTTTTCCTCACCATGGAAACTTCCGTTAAAGTGACACACTACCGGGAGCTGGCCCGGTGGCATAGCAGTTAAGTGTGTGCGCTCTGCTTCAGTGGCCCAGGGTTCGCAGGTTCGGATCCCGGGCGTGCACTGACGCACCACCTGTCAAGCCATGCAGTGGTGGCATCCCATATAAAATAGAGGAAGGTGAGCACAGATGTTAGCCCAGGGCCAATCTTCCTCAGCAAAAAAAGAGGAAGATTGGCATCAGATGTTAGCTCAGGGCTGATCTTCCTCACAAAAAAGAACAGAAAATGACATACTACATAATTGTTTGATACGTAAGAAAGGTGAAGCAGAGCTGCATAGTTGAACCAGGGAAGGGGGTCCCGGTGACTTCTGGTTAGGCCTTGCTCTTTGTCTTCCCCAGGGGACCCTGGAAAAGCATAGTTTAAGAACTACTATTTTGAATGACCTTCATGTCTTTAATTCTTAAACTAATTCGTCACAGGAGATTATTCTTTTTTTTAGCATAACTCTGCTTTGATTGTGGTATCACTTTAAAATAATTCTCCATACTCTTACGTAAATACTAAATAAGATCCAAACATCTCAACCTCCCATCCTCCCTCTAAATGTCTCCTATGTACCTCTCCCTGCACAGATTTCATGTCGTTTTATCGCAACCTTTTCCCCCCTCAGATTTAGTTTTGTGTCTATATTGTGTTTTCTGACCTGGCCTGGTTGAAATGGATTTTCCTAACCCTTTTGGTGTAACAGTGTATTTTGTCTCTACCTGGGAATAATTAATACCAGGGGCCCTAAAATTTATTTCTTCAGTAATGGCGAAAGAAGCTAGAATGTGGTAAACAAGTTCAGAGTTTAAGGATGCTTCTCTTCTGTTTGGTATTTTGGACTTTATAAAAGGACTTTATGTCTATGTTTTTATTTTACCCTCATGACATTTCTAAGGAAGTAGAGAAGATATTATCACTGTTTCACAGACTGAAAAATATGGCATTTAATTACTTGCCAGGTCACACAGTGTGTCAGTCATTAATGTATGTAAGATCCCAGTCTACGTGATTCTGCAGTTTCTTCTTATTTTCTGCCACTTCGGAAAGAAGGGGATCAGTAATTTAAAAAAAACAAAAAAATTCTCAGCTCCATTTATGGCATGGAGTATGTTCCCAACCTTGGTCCATCTGTATGCTTAGTTGTCCCTTCTTAGTGATGGCATCCAAACCCACCACTCTAATCCTCTCATATATTCTGGCAAACTCCACATCTTTCTCTGAAGCCCACACTATTCTCCAGAACTCTCAACTGTTATTCTCACCTGCCCAGTGGACACAAGGTTCTATGAGAAATTCATTCTCAACATGCGCAACATGGAACTCTTTATTTTCCCCCAAATCTGCTCTTTGTCCTGTATTCTATATCTTGATTTATGATGTCACCTTCCATTCAGTTACCCAAGCAGCCACATCTGTATATGTATATATACTCACAAAGGTAGATTATAATTCATATAACCTTGTGTTACACATTTTCACTTAATATTGTATATTCTGAAACATTTTATTGTACCCACGAGGTAGCAAAAGGTAACACTAGTTGCTATAATGGATAAATTCTGAAATTTGAGTGGCATAATACAACAGAAATATCAGTGGCAAGATAAAAGATTAATATTTAAATTAAATCACTTTCTTCTATATCAGAAAATCCAATTAAAAAGGCAATGAAAAATAGATTCTATCCTCAATAGCAATAAAAATCAGGCGCAAGGACTATAAGAAGAAAAGTTTAAAACTTTACTGCAAGATATAAAAGAATACCACAATAAATGGAACAGATTCAATGACCCTGGAAAGGGTGCCTCATTTTTAACAGCCTTTTTTTTTTTTAATTTATTTTTTATTTTTTATTGATGTTTTAATGGTTTCTAACATTGTGAAATTTTGGGTTGTACATTTTTGTTTGTCCATCACCATATATATGACTCCCTTCACCCCTTGTGCCCACCCCCCACCCCCACTGCCCCTGGTAACCATAGTCCAGTTTTCTCTGTCCATGTGTTGGTTTATATTCCACATATGAGTGAGATCATACAGTGTTTGTCTTTCTCTTTCTGGCTTATTTCACTTAACATAATACGCTCCAGACCCATCCATGTTGTTGCAAATGGGACGATTTTGTCTTTTTTTATGGCTGAGTAGTATTCCATTGTATATATATACCACATTTTCTTAATCCAATCGTCAGTCGAGGGACACTTAGGTTGCTTCCACTTCTTGGCTATGGTGAATAATGCTGCAATGAACATAGGGGTGCATAAGCCTCTTTGGATTGTTGATTTCAGGTGCGTTGGATAGATTCCCAGTAGTGGGATGGCTGGATCACAGGGCATCTCTATTTTTAATTCTTTGAGGAATCTCCATACCGTTTTCCATAGAGGCTGCACCAATTTGCATTCCCACCAGCTGTGTATGAGGGTTCCTGTTTCTCCACATCCTCTCCAACATTTGTTGTTTTTTGTCTTGGTGATTATATGCATTCTGAGGGGCGTGAGGTGGTATCTTAGTGTTGTTTTGATTTGCATTTCCCTGATGATTAGTGATGTTGAGCATCTTTTCATGTGCCTATTGGCCATCTGTATATCTTCCTTGGAGAAGTGTCTGTTCATTTCCTCTGCCCATTTTTTGATCGGGTTGTTTGTTTTTTTGTTGTTCAATTGTGTGAGTTCTTTATATATTATGGAGATCAACCCCTTGTCAGATGTATGTTTTGCAAATATTCTCTCCCAGCTGGTTGGTTGTCTGTTCATCTTGATTCTGGTTTCATTTGTCTTATAAAAGCTCTTTAATCTGATAAAGTCCCACTTGTTTATTTTTTCTTTAGTTTCCCTAGTCTGGGTAGGCATGTCATCTGAAAAGATTCCTTTAAAACCAATGTCAAATAGTGTGTTGCCAATATTTTCTTCTATGAGTTTTATAGTTTCAGGTCTCATCTTCAGGTCTCTGATCCATTTTGTGTTAATTTTTGTGAATGGCAATAGCACATGGTCCACTTTCATTCTTTTGCATGTGACTGTCCAGTTTTCCCAACACCATTTATTGAAGAGACTTTCCTTTCTCCATTGCATGTTCTTAGTACCTTTGTCGAAAATTAGCTGTCCGTATATGTGTGGTTTTATTTCTGGGCTTTCAATTCTGTTCCATTGATCTGTGTGCCTGTTTTTGTACCAGTACCATGCTGTTTTGATTACTATTGCTTTGTAGTATGTTTTGAAGTCAGGGATTGTGATGCCTCCTGCTTTGTTCTTTTTCTTTAGGATTTCTTTACCTATTCGGGGTCTTTTGTTGTTCCATATAAATTTTAGTATTCTTTTTTCTATTTCTGTGAAGAATGTCATTGGGATTCTGATTGGGATTGCATTGAATCTGTAGATTGCTTTAGGTAATATAGACATTTTAACTATGTTTATTCTTCCAATCCACGTGCATGGGATATCTTTCCATTTCTTTATGTCATCTTGGATTTCTTCCAATAATGTCTTGTAGTTGTCATTGTATAGGTCCTTCACCTCCTTGGTAAGATTTATTCCTAGGTATTTTATTCTTTTTGATGTAATTGTTAATGGTATTATCTTTTTGAGCTCTCTTTCTGTTAGTTCATTATTAGCATATAGAAATGCAACTGATTTTTGTAGATTGATTTTGTACCCTGCAACTTTGCTGTAGTTGTTGATTGTTTCTAATAGTTTTCCAACAGATTCTTTAGGGTTTTCTATATATACAATCATGTCATCTGCAAATAGTGAGAGTTTCACTTCTTCGTTACCTATTTGGATTCCTTTTATTCCTTTTTCTTGCCTAATTTCTCTGGCCAAAACCTCCAGTACTATGTTGAACAGGAGTGGTGACAGTGGGCATCCTTGTCTGGTTCCTGTTCTTAGAGGGATAGCTTTCAGTTTTTCCCCATTGAGGATGATATTAGCTGTGGGTTTGTCATATATGGTCTTTATTATGTTGAGGTACTTTCCTTCTATACCCATTTTATTCAGAGTTTTTATCATAAATGGATTCTGTAGCTTGTCAAATGCTTTCTCTGCATCTATTGAGATGATTATGTGATTTTTGTTCTTCATTTTATTAATGTGGTGTATTACGTTGATTGATTTGCGAATGTTAAACCATCCCTGCATACCTGGAATAAATCCCACTTGATCATGGTGTATAATCTTTTTAACGTATTGTTCTATGTGATTTGCTAGTATTTTGTTGAGGATTTTTGCATTGATGTTCATCAGTGATATTGGCCTGTAATTTTCTTTTTTTGTGTTGTCCTTGTCTGGTTTTGGTATCAGGGTAATGTCAGCTTCGTAGAATGAGTTAGGGAGCTTCCCCCCCTCCTCAATGTTTTGGAAGAGTTTGAGAAGGATAGGTATTAAATCTTCTTTGAATGTTTGGTAGAATTCACCAGGGAAGCCGTCTAGTCCTGGACTTTTATTTTTGGGGAAGTTTGTGATTACTGTTTCGATCTCCTTACTGGTGATTGGTCTATTCAAATTCCCTACTTCTTCTTGATCCAGTTTTGGAAGGTTGTATGATTCTAAGAATTTATCCATTTCTTCCAGATTGTCAAATTGGTTGGCATATAGCTTTTCATAGTATTCTCTTATAATCTTTGGTATTTCTGAGGTGTCTGTTGTAATTTCTCCTCTTTCATTTCTGATTTTACTTATTTGTGCCTTCTCTCTCTTTTTCTTGGTGAGTCTAGCTAAAGGTTTGTCAATTATGTTGATCTTTTCAAAGAACCAGCTCTTGGTTTTATTAATTTTTTCTATTGTTTTTTTGGTCTCTATTTCATTTATTTGTTCTCTGATTTTTATTATCTCCCTTCTACTGATTTTAGGCTTTGTTTGTTCTTCTTTTTCCAGTTCCTTTAGGTGCATTGTTAGATTGTTTATTTGAGATTTTTCTTGTTTGTTGAGATAGGCCTGTATTGCTGTAAACTTCCCTCTTAGAACTGCTTTTGCTGTATCCCATAAATTCTGGCATGTCGTATATTCATTTTCATTTGTCTCCAGGTATTTTTTGATTTCTTCTTTGATTTCTTTGTTAACCCAGTAGTTGTTCAGTAGCATTTTGTTTAATCTCCACGTATTTGTGGCTTTTCTGATTTTCTTCCTATAGTTGATTTCTAGTTTCATACCGTTGTGGTCAGAAAAGACACTTGGTATTATTTCAATCTTCTTAAATATGTGGAGACTTGTTTTGTGGCCTAATATGTGATCAATCCTGGAGAATGTTCCATGCGCATTTGAAAAGAACGTGTATTCTTTGGTTTTTGGATGGAATGCTCTGTATATATCTACTATGTCCATCTGTTCTAGTGTGTTGTTTAAGGCCATGTTTCCTTATTGATCTTCTGTTTGGATGATCTATCCGTTGGTGTAAGTGGGGTTTTAAAAGTCCCCTACTATTATTATGTTACTATCTATTTCTCTTTTTATGTCTGTTAATAATTGCTTTATATATTTAGGTGCACCTACATTGGGTGTGTAGATATTTATAAGTGTTATATCCTCTTGTTGGATTGTTCCCTTGATCATTATGTAATGCCCTTCGTTGTCTCTTTTTACAGTTTTTCTTTTAAAGTCTATTTTTTCTCATATGAGTACTACTATCCCAGCTTTCTTTTCATTGCCATTTGCGTGGAGTATCTTTTTCCATCCCTTCACTTTCAGTTTGTGAGTGTCTTTAGATCTTAAGTGTGTCTCTTGTATGCAGCATATATATGGGTCTTGTTTTTTTATCCAGTCAGCCACTCTATGCCTTTTAATTGGAGCATTTAGTCCATTGACGTTTAAAGTAGCTATTGATAAGTATGTACTTACTGCCATTTTTAAACTTTTTTTTTCTCAGTGTTTTAGTAGTCCTTCTCTGTTCCTTTCTTCTTCTATACAGAATTGATGGTCACTTTAGTTTGACCTCTGTCTGAAAGCTGTACTCTTTAACTACCCTCCTCCCTCCTTTTATGTTTTTCATATCATATCTAACCTCTTTTTTGTGCATTTGTATCCATTACCCTCTTATCATGGAAATAGATAATTTTTCCTATTTGTGGTCTTCTCTTTTTCCCTTAAATCTGTCCCTTTAACATTTCTTGTAGCACTGGTTTCTTGGTGACAAACTCCTCTAATTTTCGCTTGTCTGGGAAAATTTTGATCTCTCCTTCCATTTTGAATGATAACCTTGCAGGGTAGAGTATTCTTGGCTGTAAGTTTTTTCCTTTTAGCACTTTAAATATATCGTGCCACTCTCTTCTAGCCTGTAAGGTTTCTGCTGAGAAGTCAGCTGATAGCCTTATGGGGTTTCCTTTGCATGTAACTTGACATTCTCTTGCGGCTTTTAGGATTCTCTTTTTATCTTTAATTCTGGACATTTTGATTATCATGTGTCTTGGTGTGGGCCTCTTTGGGTTTATCTTGTTTGGGGCTCTCTGTGATTCCTGTACCTGGATGTCTGTTTCCTTCCTTAGCTTAGGGGAGTTTTCATCTATTATCTCTTGAAATAGATTCTCTGCCCTCTTGTCTCACTCTACTCCTTCCGGGACACCTATAACACAGATGTTAGTGCACTTGATGTTGTCCCAGAGGTCCCTTAGACTGTCCTCAGTCTTTTTAATTCTTTTCTCTTTTACCTGTTCACCTTGGGTAATTTCTTCTAGTCTTTCTTCCAGCTCACAGATCCGTTCTTCTGTATCCTCTACTCTGCTTTTGAGTCCCTCTAATGAATTTTTCATTTCCAGTATTGTATTCTTCATTTCTGATTGGTTCTTTTTTATATCTTCCATTTCTTTGTTGACATTCTCACTGAGTTCATCTATTCTTCTCCCCAGATCAGTGAGCATCCTTAACACTCTTAGCTTGAACTCTCTGTCGGGTAGGTTGCTCATTTCTGTTTCACTTAGTTCCTTTTCTGGGGTTTTGTCCTGTTCCCTTACTTGGAATGTATTCCTTTGCCTCCTCATTTTGCCTCTTTCCCTGTGCTTGTGTCTACGTATTAGGTAGGTCAGCTATGTCTCCTGCTCTTGGATAGGTGACCTTATGTAAGTGATGGCTTAGGAGGCTTCCAGTGTTCTTCCCTCAGTTCTCAATGTTCCAGGGGTGACCCCTATGTGGACTACGTGTGTCCTTCTGTTGTGGCCTGTTTGCTCTCCCTGTAGGCACCCAGGGAGGCCGAGTTATGCTCCTGGCCAACTGTTGTTATGCTCAGCTGCTTTAGTTGTTGTGGGCCCTTCAGTCTCTTTATCAGGTGTGGGGAGCCCCAGCACAGTTGGTTACAATTTTTTTTTAAACAACCAATTTTCACTATTTCCTCCTTTTTTTAATTAATTAATTAATTAATTAATTAATTAATTAATTTATTTATTTATTTATTTCTGGGAAGGAGTCATCCTGAGCTAACATCTGTTGCCAGTCCTCCTCTTTTTTCTTTTGCTTCCCCAAAGCCCCAGTACATATTCTATTTGTGGGTCCTTCTCCTTGTTCTATGTGAGCTGCCACCACAGCATGGCTACTGACAGACGAGTGGTATGGTTGTGTGTAGGGGAACCGAGCCTGGGCAGATGAAGTGGAGCAAGCCGAACTTTAACCACTAGGCCATGAAGGCCAGCTCTACAATCTTTTTTTATAGCACAACAAATCCCTTTTGATTTGTAAGCATGCATCTTTTTTCATTTCAAGAGAGTTTTCTACTATTATACCTTGGAATATTATTGTGGTTCCATTTTTTTCTGTTCTCTACTTTAATAAGATCAATAATTTTTGTAGCACATTTGAAATTTATGCCTTACAATCAATATAAAAAAATGATAACTTCCTTTTCTACCAATTAAAAAGAAATACAGAGTTTACAATATTACAATTCTATAAATATTAGTGCAGAAACAAGATGTATGATTGAACTCGTAGATTAAAAAAATGAAATTCTATGTCATTAAACCTGTGACATTCAAAGCAAATTTACGTGCTTAATTTTAAATTAGTTTGTCTTTCTTATACTCCATCAATTGCTCAAATCTGTTCACATTTCATTTGTTCATATTTATATTATATATCAATCTCTTCCTCCCTCCCTCTCTCTCTTATTCTCTCTTTCTCTTTTTTTCTTCTCCTTCTCCTTTCCTTTCTCTTTTTTTAACAGCTGAGCCATTTGATATTATTTTCAGACATCAAGACACTTAGCCACTAAATTCAGCATTCAGGATCTCCTAGAAACAAGAACATTCTCATATATAACTGCAATACTATTATCACACCCCCAAAATTTAACATTGATACACGTATATTCAATACACAATCTATATACAAATTTCCCCAATGATAATGAGTTATTTTTTATTAGATATTTGTTAACATATAATTCATATCCACCATCATTCACCCATTTAAAGTATAAAATTAGTTTTTTGTGTCTTCACAGAGTTGTGCAACCATCAGCACAATCAATTTTAGAACACTTTCATTACCCCCAAAGAAATCCCATCCCCATTAACAATCACTACCCATTTTCCCCCAGCAATCACCAATCTACTTTATGTCTCTATGCATTTGCCTGTTCTTGATATTTATATAAATAGAATCACACAATATGTGGCTTTTGTGACTGGCTTTTTTCAATTGGCATAACGTTTTCAAGGTTCATCAATGTTGTAGTATGCATCAGTACTTTATTTATTTATTTATTTATTTATTTATTTATTTATTTATTTTTGTGAGGAAGATTGGCCTTGAGCTAACATCTGTTACCAATCTTCCCCTTTTTGCTTGAGGAAGATTGTCCCTGAGCTAACATCTGCGTCAATCTTCCTCTATTTTGTATATGGGACGCCACGACAGCATGGCTTGATGAGTCATGTGTATGTCTGTGCCCGGGATCTGAACCTGCAAACCCCAGGCCGCCGAAGTGGAGCGTGTGAACTTAACCACTATGCCATGGGGCTGGCCCCAGTACTTCATTTATTTTTGTTGCTGAATAATATCTTATTGCTGAATATTGTGTGGATACACCACATTTTATTTATCCAGCTATCAGGTGGTGGTTGTTTCTACTTTGAGGCTATTGTGAATAGTACTGCTATGAACTTTCATGTACAAATATTTGTTTGAGTACTTCAAGTTTTTTAGGTATATACCTAGGAATGGAATTTCTGAGTCTCATGGTAATTCTATGTTTAACTTTTTGAGAAATCACCAAACTATATCACTCACCTTTCCCTCCCAATGACCCTTATCCTCTGCCCTCCTCCCAGCACACACACTGCACCTCAGACACACTGAACTTCCTTTACTTTGTAAAAAGCTCCAGGCTTTCTCACCTCTGGGCTTTTCCACGTACTATTTCCTCTCTCTGGATACTTTTATTCTCTTTTCCTGGAAAACTCCTCAGATTCTGCTTAGACTTTATTATAAAATAAAAGTCCTCTCTGACCTGCTGGATAAGGTTAAGTGTCCTGGGTATGTACTCTTAGCACAGCTTGCATCCCCTATGCTAACATTTGTAATAGTCGGTAGTAGCTTGTTGAGTTGTCATGCTGTCAGCTAGACTCTAAGCTTTCGGAGGGCAGGACCACATCTACCCTGGCCACAGTTTTTCCCACGGTACATGGCTCAGTGCCTTGCACATGGTAGTTACTCAGTAAATATTTCTTGAAGAAATGCATGGGATGAACTAATAGATTAAGTATTTCCTGGGTGAATTGATCAACACATTATTTGCTACCATGGAGCTTAAAGTCCAGCCAAGGAGAGAAGGTTGGTATACATGGAAGCAATCATTGGATGACATAAAACAGTGGTGATCAAGTGCTACAGTATTTGATTCTGATAACTGTTGTAAAAGGCCAGATAACTGCAGAATATAGAGAAGGGAGATATTAACATGAGCTCTGATGGTCAGGGAAAGCTTCCTTGAGAAGGTCAGTCTTGGGGTGAACCTAGAATCCTGTCTCTGGACATGACTTATTCAGAAATGTGCAGGAGTAAGGGGCGGAGCAAGTACTGGGTTTGTTACTAACGAGTTTCTTTGGGACCCAGGGATCCCAGGGGTCACGACATTGTAGAAGAGAGGAGTCAGAAGACAATGGCAGGGACTCTGGCTGGAAATGCACGATGTGGAATTGGCAAACAGGAAGCAGGCTCTGGAACCACACTCAGACAAGCTGGGTAAGCTGGGAGGGAGTTCAGAAGAGGTACTTGTTCTAAAATCCCCTTTAACAGATATTAGGGTTCCATAATTCTATAGTGCAGCTCCTGCAGGAGGATTTAGAAGTCATCATCGTCATTGTCTTCTATTCTTACCGTGATTCCCATCTCCAAATGTAATTGGGAATCACCAGAGCTGTTATTGGGAATTAATTAATTGCTTATTTGTGGAGTACTTTATACTTTGCAGGTATCAATCATTCCAAGCCCACAATTCTGCGAGGTGTGTAAGATTCACTGATGCTGCAGTGTTAGGTTGGAAAGTTGAGCAGTTTGCCAAGGTCACAGGCCAGTAAATGATGGACTCTGACTCCTGATTATTTTGCTTGGGGGCGAGGTAAACAGAGTGAAAGAGACCATCTTGGGAGCCTCTTTCCATGAAGCCAGTTTTCCTCACCCTCCATTGAGCTGTCCTAATATTAGTATCTTTAACTAGCGATAGATTCAACTCATAACTTGAGAGGAAATCCTCACTATTTGGGTTCCAGTCTGTCCCTTCTGGGCCAGTAGCTTCTTCCATCCCACAGTGCTCCTCCACATCTTCTCTACTAGCACCAAGGTGTTGAGCTCATTGGAGGGGGAAGGGGTAGGGGTGCTTGGGAAAATATTGCATCCTCATCACAGAACTTAACAATGACAGTAGTAAGTCTTACTAATGCCACTCTTTGTCTCACCTTCTTTTGGCATGATAAATTAGATACATTTGTATTCCTGATGTACATTTGAAGCTGATGAGAGAATTCAGACTAAGGGAAGTTAAGTTCCTTGGCCAAGGTCATGAAGCTGGTATGGGTGTGGTAAAGTTGATCCCAGGTAGACTGGCTCCAGGGACCTGGAACTTAAGTACTGTGCTTGCCACACTGGGGTCCTCCCAATCTCAGCTGATTCCCCTAGTGTCCCCAGAATGTCCATCTCAATCCTATTCCCTTCTAACTCTTACTTCTCTGACTAATGCCCCCTGGATCAATAAAGTCTTAAAAGAGAAAAGACACAAGATTTTCTTGTGGGTTGTGGTAGTATTAATCTAGGAAACAAATCCAGCAGTTCCAGTGTTGGGAGTTAGATTCAAAGCTTTGGGGAGTAAGGTTTAGTGCCTGTAGTTGATGAGAGAACTTCTATTGTCTTCTCACCCTCAGTAACTCAGACTTTCACATCATTTTGCAGTTCAAGCAGCCCCTGTGGGTCTAAACAACTTCCAGGCTGAGGCAGGTGTGGAATATGGGCTTGGATCAGTTTTGGCTAGTCATCTCCTTCCCCATCCTCCTTCTGACTGAGGGGGTGTGATAAGCTGGGTGGGTAGACAAACAGATGGGTTTTTCTTTGCAGTAGGAGTGCTGGGAGCAGACCAGCAAGAAGGCTGCAAGTACCAATGGATGTGTGGTGGCAGAGCCCTCACTTGGTTTTGCACACCACTTGCTGCAGGTAAAGCTGGTGGAGAGGCAGCTCAGGAGAGCTGCTGAGGGCTCAGGATTCTACTAGCCCTTTGATTCGCTCACTCCTCACTGCTCCCTGGCCTACCATCTTCTTTTCAGCCTCCAGTGGTAGACTCACAGGGGCCGCAGACCCTGTGAAAGTGGACTAGGAAGCATTGTTGGGAAGGTGAGATTAGGGGACTTCACTTTATTTTCCAGGTGGGCCTCTCGATTGCTTGTGTTATGTGAGAGCCGGTTACTCTGATAAACTTCTCCTCAATCTGATTCCCATTGGTTCATATGATCCAGAAGTTCTCCAAACTCACGAGATGCCAATGGCACCGTTTTCCGTTTTCCAGCACTGCTACTCACTTAACATTTTTTAAATATATTTTATTTTTTTTATTTTTTATTTTTTTTTCTATTTTAAATTTTTGTTTATTGCAGTAACATTGGTTTATAACATTGTAAAAATTTCAGGTGTACATCATTGTACTTCTATTTCTGCATAGATTACATCATGTTCACCACCAAAATACTAATTACAACCCATCACCACACACATGTACCCAATTATCCCTTTCACCCTCCTCCCTCCCCCCTTCCCCTCTGGTAACCACCAATCCAATCTCTGTCCCTATGTGTTTGTTTATTGTTGTTATTATCTACTACTTAATGAAGGAAATCATACGGTATTTGACCTTCTCCCTCTGACTTATTTCACTTTGCATCATGCCCTCAATGTCCATCCATGTTGTCACAAATGGCTGGATTTCATCGTTTCTTATGGCTGAGTAGTATTCCATTGTGTATATATACCACAGCTTTTTTATCCATTCATCCCTTGATGGGCACTTAGGTTGCTTCCAAGTCTTGGCTATCGTGAATAAGGCTGCAATGAACACAGGGGTGCATGTACATTTGCAAATTGGTGTTTTCAAGTTCTTTGGATAAATACCCAACAGTGGAATAGCTGGATCATATGGTAGTTCTATCGTTGATTTTTTGAGGAATCTCCATACTGTTTTCCATAGTGGCTGCACCAGTTTGCACTCCCACCAGCAGTGTATGAGAGTTCCCTTCTCTCCACAACCTCTCCAACACATGTTGTTTCCTGTCTGTTAATTATAGCCATTCTGACAGGCGTGAGGTGATATCTCATTGTAGTTTTGATTTGCATTTCCCTGATAGTTAGTGATTTTGAACATCTTTTCATGTGTCTGTTGGCCATCTGTATATCTTCTTTGGAGAAATGTCTGTTCAGGTCTTTTGCCCATTTTTTAATTGGGTTGGTAGTTTTTTTGTTGTTGAGATGCATGAGTTCTTTATATATTTTGGAGATTAAGCCCTTATCAGATGTATGGTTTGCAAATATCTTCTCCCAATTGTTAGGTTGTCTTTTCGTTTTGTTGATGGTTTCCTTTGCTGTGCAGAAGCTTTTTAGTTTGATGTAGTCCCATTTGTTTATTTTTTCTATTGTTTCTCTTGCACGGTCAGATGTGGTGTTTGAAAAGATGTTGCTAAGACTGATGTCGAAGAGCGTACTGCCTATGTTTTCTTCTAGAACTTTCACAGTTTCAGGTCTTACATTCAAGTCTTTAATCCATTTCGAGTTAATTTTTGTGTATGGTGTAAGGTAAGAGTCTACTTTCATTTTTTTGCATATGGCTATCCAGTTTTCCCAACACCATTTGTTGAAGAGACTTTCTTTTCCCCATTGTATGTTCTTGGCTCCTTTGTCAAAGATTAGCTGTCCATAGATGTGTGGGTTTATTTCTGGGCTTTCGATTCTATTCCATTGATCTGTGTGTCTGTTTTTGTGCCAGTACCATGCTGTTTTGGTTACTATAGCTTTGTAGTATATTTTGAAATCAGGGAGTGTGATACCTCCAGCTTTGTTCTTTTTTCTCAGGATTCCTTTAGCTATTCGGGGTCTTTTGTTGTTCCATATAAATTTTAGGATTCTTTGTTCTATTTCTGTGAAAAATGTTGTTGGAACTTTGATAGGGATTGCATTGAATCTATAGATGGCTTTAGGAAGTATGGACATCTTAACTATGTTAATTCTTCCAATCCAAGAGGACGGAATATCTTTCCATTTCTTTGTGTCTTCTTCAATTTCTTTCAGAAATGTTTTATAGTTTTCGGTGTACAGATCTTTCACCTCTTTGGTTAAGTTTATTCCTAGGTATTTTATTCTTTTTGTTGCAATTGTAAATGGGATGGTATTCTTAATTTCTCTTTCTGCTACTTCGTTGTTAGTGTACAGAAATGCAACTGATTTTTGTATGTTGATTTTGTATCCTGCAACTTTCCCATATTCGTTTATTACTTCTAAAAGTTTTCTGGTGGATTCTTTAGGGTTTTCTTTTTTTTTTTTTTTAAAGATTTTATTTATTTTATTTTTTGCCCCCAAAGCCCCAGTTGATAGTTGTATGTCATAGCTGTACACCCTTCTAGTTGCTGTATGTGGGACTCGGCCTCAGGATGGACAGAGAAGTGGTGCCTCGATGCGCACCCGGGATCCGAACCCGGGCTGCCAGCATCGCAGCGCGCGCACTTAACCACCAAGCCACAGGGCCGGCCCTTTAGGGTTTTCTATATATAAAATCATGTCATCTGCAAATAGTGACAGTTTCACTTCTTCCTTTCCAATTTGGATCCCTTTTATTTCTTTCTCTTGCCTGATTGCTCTGGCTAGGACTTCCAATACTATGTTAAATAGGAGTGGTGACAGTGGGCATCCTTGTCTGGTTCCTGTTCTTAGAGGGATAGCTTTCAGTTTTTCACCATTGAGGATGATATTAGCTGTGGGTTTGTCATATATGGTCTTCATTATGTTGAGGTACTTTCCTTCTATACCCATTTTATTCAGAGTTTTTATCATAAATGGATGCTGGATCTTGTCAAATGCTTTCTCTGCATCTATTGAGATGATCATGTGATTTTTGTTCTTCATTTTATTAATGTGGTGTATTACGTTGATTGATTTGCGAATGTTAAACCATCCCTGCATCCCTGGAATAAATCCCACTGGATCATGGTGTATAATCTTTTTAACGTATTGTTGTATGCGATTTGCTAGTATTTTGTTGAGGATTTTCGCATCGATGTTCATCAGTGATATTGGCCTGTAATTTTCTTTTTTTGTGTTGTCCTTGTCTGGTTTTGGTATCAGGGTAATGTCAGCTTCGTAGAATGAGTTAGGGAGCCTCCCCCCCTCCTCAATGTTTTGGAAGAGTTTGAGAAGGATAGGTATTAAGTCTTCTTTGAATGTTTGGTAGAATTCACCAGGGAAGCCGTCTGGTCCTGGACTTTTATTTTTGGGGAGGTTTTTGATTACTGTTTCGATCTCCTTACTGGTGATTGGTCTATTCAAATTCTCTACTTCTTCTTGATCCAGCTTTGGAAGGTTGTATGATTCTAAGAATTTATCCATTTCTTCCAGATTGTCGAATTGGTTGGCATATAGTTTTTCATAGTATTCTCTTATAATCTTTTGTATTTCTGAGGTGTCTGTTGTAACCTCTCCTCTTTCATTTCTGATTTTACTTATTTGTGCCTTCTCTCGTTTTTTTCTTGGTGAGTCTAGGTAAAGGTTTGTCTATTTTGTTGATCTTTTCAAAGAACCAGCTCTTGGTTTTATTAATTTTTCTATTGTTTTTGGTCTCTATTTCATTTATTTCTGCTCTGATTTTTATTATTTCCCTTCTTCTACTGATTTTGGGCTTTGTTTGTTCTTCTTTTTCCAGTTCCTTTAGGTGCATTGTTAGATTGTTTATTTGAGATTTTTCTTGTTTGTTGAGATAGGCCTGTATTGCTATAAACTTCCCTCTTAGAACCGCTTTTGCTGTATCCCATAAATTCTGGCATGTCGTATTTTCATTTTCGTTTGTCTCCAGGTATTTTTTGATTTCTTCTTTGATTTCTTCATTAACCCAGTCGTTGTTCAGTAGCATTTTGTTTAATCTCCATGTATTTGTGGCTTTTCTGATTTTCTTCCTATAGTTTATTTCTAGTTTCATACCTTTGTCGTCAGAAAAGGTGCTTGGTATTATTTCAATCTTCTTAAATTTATGGAGACTTGTTTTGTGGCCTAATATGTGATCAATCCTGGAGAACGTTCCATGTGCATTTGAAAAGAACGTGTATTCTTCGGTTTTTGGATGGAATGCTCTGTATATATCTACTAGGTCCATCTGTTCTAGTGTGTCGTTTAAGGCCAATGTTTCCTTATTGATCTTCTGTTTGGATGATCTATCCGTTGGTGTAAGTGGAGTGTTAAAGTCCCCTACTATTATTGTGTTACTGTCTATTTCTGTTTTTATGTCTGTTAATAATTGCTTTATATATTTAGGTGCACCTACATTGGGTGCGTAGATATTTACAAGTGTTATATCCTCTTGTTGGATTGTTCCCTTGATCATTATGTAATGCCCTTCTTTGTCTCGTTTTACAGTTTTTGTTTTAAAGTCTATTTTGTCTGATATGAGTACTGCTACCCCAGCTTTCTTTTCATTGCCATTTGCGTGGAGTATCTTTTTCCATCCCTTCACTTTCAGTTTGTGAGTGTCTTTAGGTCTGAAGTGTGTCTCTTGTATGCAGCATATATATGGGTCTTGTTTTTTTACCCAGTCAGCCACCCTATGCCTTTTAATTGGAGCATTTAGTCCATTGACGTTTAAAGTAGCTATTGATAAGTATGTACTTACTGCCATTTTTTAACTTTTTTTTTTTTTCCTCAGTGTTTTAGTAGTCCTTCTCTGTTCCTTACTTCTTCTATACAGAATTGATGGTCACTTTAGTTTGACCTCTGTCTGAAAGCTGTACTCTTTAACTACCCTCCTCCCTCCTTTTATGTTTTTGATATCATATCCAACCTCTTTTTTGTGCATTTGTATCCATTACGTTCTAATTGTGGAAATAGATAATTTTTCCTATTTGTGGTCTTCTCTTTTCCCCTTAAATCAGTCCCTTTAACATTTCTTGTAACACTGGTTTCTTGGTGACAAACTCCTTTAATTTTTGCTTGTCTGGGAAATTTTTGATCTCTCCTTCCATTTTGAACGATAACCTTGCTGGGTAGAGTATTCTTGGCTGTAAGTTTTTTCCTTTTAGCACTTTAAATATATCATGCCATTCTCTTCTAGCCTGTAAGGTTTCTGCTGAGAAGTCAGCTGATAGCCTTATGGGGTTTCCTTTGCATGTAACTTGACATTCTCTTGCGGCTTTTAGGATTCTCTCTTTATCTTTAATTCTGGACATTTTGATTATGATGTGTCTTGGTGTGGGCCTCTTTGGGTTTATCTTGTTTGGGGCTCTCTGTGCCTCCTGTACCTGGATGTCTGTTTCCTTCCTTAGGTTAGGGAAGTTTTTATCTATTATTTCTTGAAATAGATTCTCTGCCCCCTTGTCTCGCTCTTCTCCTTCCGGGACACCTATAACACGGATGTTAGTGCGCTTGATGTTGTCCCAGAGGTCCCTTAGACTGTCCTCACTCTTTTTAATTCTTTTCTCTTTTACCTGTTCACCTTGGGTAATTTCTTCTAGTCTTTCTTCCAGCTCACAGATCCGTTCTTCTGTATCCTCTACTCTGCTTTTGAGTCCCTCTAATGAGTTTTTCATTTCCAGTATTGTATTCTTCATTTCTGATTGGTTCTTTTTTATATCTTCCATTTCTTTGTTGACATTCTCACTGAGTCCATCTATTCTTCTCCCCAGATCAGTGAGCATCCTTAACACTCTTAGTTTGAACTCTCTGTCGGGTACGTTGCTCATTTCTGTTTCACTAAGTTCATTTTCTGGGGTTTTGTCCTGTTCCCTTACTTGGAATGTATTCTTTTGCCTCTTCATTTTGCCTCTTTCCCTGTGCTTGTGTCTACGTATTAGGTAGGTCAGCTACGTCTCCTGCTCTTGGATAGGTGACCTTATGTAAGTGATGGCTTAGGAGGCTTCCAGTGTGCTTCCCTCAGTTCTCAATGTTCCAGGGGTGACCCCTATGTGGGCTACGTGTATCCTTCTGCTGTGGCCTGTTTGCTCTCCCTGTAGGCGCCCAGGGAGGCGCCTACAGGCGCCTTATTTTTTTTTTTTTTTCAGGATTCATCTATTTATTGACATTAATATTAAGCCACTTCTCAGCAGTAACTGCTGTAACAAGAATAGGACTTGGTTTCTAAAGGTAATAAAATGACGACATCATAGACGAAGCACTGGGAACATTCCTTGCAGAGAAAATTGGCTTTCTTCTCCGGCCAGAGTGACCAGGTGCTAAGTGTCGTCCTGAGCGCAACCTCCTAGTCCCGAATGTACGCACGCCTTCCTTCGTCTGGGCTCTCGGAACATTCCAGGCTATGAGGCGTGAACAGGCAGCCTTCTCCGTCTTCCTCGATTCGTCCAGATCCACTTCCGGTGTTTCCCGTCGGTGAAGCGAGTGCTCATGAAGGGGTGAGCCGCGGTCTGGTGACAAAACTCAGCCTCAGGGAGGCTGAGTTATGCTCCTGGCCAGCTGTTGTAATGCTCAGCTGCTTGTAGTTGTTGTGGGCCCTTCAGTCTCTTTATCAGCTGTGGGGAGCCCCAGCACAGTTGGCTGCAAGTTCTAATACCACATTTGTGTTGCAGTATTTCTTTTAAGTGAGTAGGCCCCCAGTGTGGCAGGTTGTTAGGCTCAGGGCCTTACAATTGCTGCAAGCCTCTAGCCTATTATGTCTCTTGTCAGCTCTCTGAGGATTGCAGCTGGGTGGGGCTGGCCTCAGGCACAGGAGCACCCAATTGTTTCAGGTTTTGGAAGGTGGAGCAAACCTCCTATGTGGGTCTTTGAGAAGTACAAGTCTTCTGTGGCTGAGAAGCCCTGTCGCCCACAGGTCCACACACACAGTCAACACAGTCCTGCCCCGTGTGAGCGCCCCGACCTCCCCAAGTGGACCCAGTCTCTCCACGGCGGGAGCCCCACACACTCTGCCACCGCCCCACACTCTCCACCCGCTCCTTGTGCACACCCTGCCCCGCTCAAGTCGGCTCAGTTGCCAGGCTGCAGAGAATCCAGTCACCAATCTATGCAGGCCCACACGTTGCCTGAGGGCTTGTTGTTGGGTGGGGCTAGTCTCTAGGGTGGGCTGCCTGCCCTGGCTGAGCTGGATTAAATCGGTGCTCTAGCGGGTGGAGCAGACCCTGGGCTAGCAGGTCTTAGGGAGAACTCCAATGGCGTCTGTGTCAGCACGCTCACACCAGGCCACAACAATGGCCGCCGCCAATGTCCCAGTCCCTGGAGAGGTCTCACCCCTCACCGAGATGCACTCAGGGCCTATTAGGTGAGTCTCTTGTCACCGAAGCACTGTGCACCTTTCTTTCTGGTGATTTTAGGATGCTTTCTGGAACGGGTGAGTTTGTGCGCGGGCCCTTTAAGAGCCAGTTTTAGTTTCTTTGTGAACCGGGTTTTCTGGGGGTACTCCCCAATGCTTTAGTAGCAGGCAAAGTCAGATATTATGCCGCTGGTCTCGATTGTGCTGGGTCCACAAAATGCCCACAGCGGGGGCGCTCCCCGGCTCAGGGCCCCGCGCCTCCAGGGAGGCTGCGTACCTGTGAGCTGCTCCCGGCGGCCGTGAAGCTGGCGGCTTGTGAAGGTGGCGTTTTTCCTCTCCGGAAGGGAGTCTCTGCCTCTTCTACCCCAGTTAGGATTGTCCGTTGTTGCAGGAGTTCCTCTTATCCAGTTTTCAGTTCTGTCTCAGGGGTAATTTTTCCACGAGTAGTTGTAAATTGGCTGTGTCCACGGGAGGAGGTGAGTTCAGAGTCTGCCTACGCCGCCATCTTGACTCCCAATCCTAAATATATTTTATTTTAATTGGCCACAGAATGTGCCATGGAGAAGCTATACTTTAGATCTGCATCATCCAGTTGGTAGCCACTAGCCTCGTGTGGCTATCGAGCACTTGAATGTGGCTAGTTCAAACTGAGATGCGCTGTATGTGCAAAATACACACTGGATTTTGAAGAAAACATGTACAATATGTCATTAATTTTTCATAATGATTATGTATTGAAATGATGGTATCTTGGATATATTGGCTTAAATATAATATGTAATTAAGATTAATTTCATCTGTTCCTTTTTGTCTTTTTAAATGTGCTTATTGAAAATTTGAAAGTACATGTGTGGCTCACATTTGTGGTTTGAGTTTTATTTCTAGTGGACAGTGCTGCCTTAGGTTAATCAACATGCTTCATTTTGATTGCCTCCAAAATTTTGATAGTTTAAGATTTTACCACTATGTGTGCTATTGACTATTGATGATAGATCTTTTTATTATGTATTTTGGGAAATTCTCAGAAAAATGCCTTATGTGGGGCCTGCGACACTCTACTTAATGATTGTGTTTCTTCTCAAATCATAACTGAACAACTATTGTGCTTAAGCAAGGACACAAATGTCTCCAAGCCTCTTCCAAGAAAATATGCTTTGTATTTGCAATGAGGGAGGAGAATATACAGAGATTGCAAATCCCCTGTTCAAAGTCCCTTTGGTTGAAAAATAATACTTGCTTCTCAATTTGTCCCATCAGTGTCCTAGAGGTAAAATGAGAGGGTGTGTGGATGTCCTCATGGTCTGCCCTGAGTAAAGCTGTCCAAGGTCTGGGAACAATCTGTTCCAATGCCAGCAGTCAGCCAGCGTTGCTGCAGAGCTTGACGGTGGGTCTAGGACAAGCAACCCACTGCTGAGTTCCGAGGCCTTGAAGCTGTTTGGACAGTTGAAGAATCCTTGCTGAGAGCAGTGTGGGTGATACCTGGCTTTATAGTTAATGGGGAATGAAGAGAACAAAATCCTTTGATAGGATTAAGTCTCTTGGAGTCCCGTGAATTCCATTTCACTGCCATCTCACTGAGAGAATGAAAGTATGCTCTCATCCAGAGAGGCGATGTACACCCCAATTTTGGCAAATCTTAATACATTGTATTAAGGAAATAATATTTTATTTTGTTCTGAGTTTCGATCAGGAATTGGTATTGACGTTTTTCAAATGCTTTTTGCCTCTGATGAGTTGATACTAATTTTTTTAATTGGACATATTAGTGTGACTTCAAATATGAAAAGCTGGGATTATTGGTATTTTAGATCTGATTTTCATAGGTGGAATTGGTCTATAATTCTATTCTTCGTGTCTTTTTTTCCCCCTTCTTCAGCAAATTATGTAACTTTCTATTTAATTTTAGATTCTGGAATGCCTTATGTAGAGCCTGAGGATTATTTGTTCCTTGGAAGTTTGAAAAATCCAGAAAGCTTCTTGGCCCAAGGATTTTTAAAAATTGCAATATAATTTACATATAGCGCACAATTCTTAAGGGTACAGCTTGCTGAGTTTTACACCCATGTAACCACTGCACAGATCAAGATATAGAGCGTTTACATTACCCCAGAAATTTCCCTTGTGCACTCTCCTAGTCAATACCCACACATGTCCAGAGGTAACCACTCTTCTGGTTTCTATCACCACGGATTAGATTTGCCAGCTCATGAACTTTATATAAATGGAATCGTACAACACTTTTTTGAGTCTGGATTTTTTTACTCAACATAATGTTTTTGATATTTGTCCATGTTGTTGTTGGAATCATCAGGATGCATTCTTTTTCATTGCCATATAGTATGCCATCGAAATGAATATGCCACAATTTGCTTATCCATTCTCCTGCTGATGGACATTGGGATTTCTCAGTTTTAGCTGCTATGACTAAAGCTTTTTTGGAAAATTCTATTACACACCTTTTTGTGAACATTTGTTTTCATTTATTTTGGGTATTTCAGGAGTGAAATTTCTAGATCATAGGGGAGGTGAATATTAAACTTTAAGAAACTACAAACAGTTGCAAAGTGGTTTTAATCTTTTACATTCTTAGTGGTGATGTATGAGAGTGTTAATTGCTCCACATCCTTGCCAATGTTTGATATTGTCAATCTTTTCCATCTTAGCCATTCTAGTGGGTGTGTAGTAGTATCTTATGATTTTAATTTGCATTTCCATAATGAATAATAGAGTTTATCATTTTTTCATTTGCTTATGTTTGGCCTAAGGGCTTTTATTAGAGGTAATTTTATTTTTTTTCAGTTTATTTCATATTTGTTGGTCTTCAATTTTTCCACTTCTTCTTGAATATTTATTTTAATGGTCTATTCAGATACTGTGTATATTATTGAGCCAATTCTTGCAATTTGTTTTTGTTTAGAAAATGTCCCATCCAGACTTTCAAATTTATTTAAGAAGTTTTAGGAAAGTTAAAAAATTTGTCTTTATGACTATATCCTTTTTATTATCCCTAATGTTCTATACTTATTTTTATCTTTTTAAAAATTAGATTGACTAACTTTGTCTATTTTGTTGATCTTTTAAAGAAAAGCTCTCAAATTATCTTATAAATTTTACTGCTTTTTATGTTTTCCATTTTGTTAATGTATAATATTAGCTTTATCAATCACTTAATCCTCTTTATTCGATTTTTTACCACTCTTTTTCTACCCTTTTCAGCTTAATACTTTATTCATTTTCATTTTTTGTAGTTTATTAGTAAAAAGTAGGCATAGATTTTCTTCTGTCATGACAACCATATATATAGTATTTTCCTTCTGAACAGAGCATTGTTGTTTTGTCAATTGCTTCTTTGGCATAAAATTTATTTAGAAGAGTCTTAATACTCAAGTATATAACATTTTTGTTATTAATTTTTCATTTTACTGCATTATGTTAGATAATGTGGTCTTTACTACTTTTATTTTTGGACTGTAAGTTCTACAAGAATTTGTGGTGCTTTATTGTCCATCATGCATTATGTGGAATAAATAAACATGGTAATATCGTCAAATGGAGACTGAATATACAAGTAGATAACTTGATCTCACAATGAACAAGATGGACATGGTGCTAGCCCTCATGAAGGGCCCTTTCTAAAGGCTATATCATGTTAATCAGCTCTAGTGACATTTGAGCTCATGACTCCTTATTTAGAGGACTGGGGCTCTAATTGCCTGGCTAGGGAGAAATGAATGCCAGTCCATTGGCTCAGACAGGATCCAGAGAAATAGGGGATGCCCAACATTGGTCACCTCTCTGATTTCTTGAGTAAATATTGGTCATTTAGTTTTTTTCTCTCTGAAATCAACCATTTTATTAAAATCGTCAGATTTATTGGCAAAGAACTACATAACGGTATTTTTAAAAAGTTTTACTCTCCTCTGAATCAATGCGTGTATCTCATCTTCCTGCCTTCCTAGTGGCGTTGCTAGGTCTGCCCTGTTCTTGCAACCCACTGACCATTCTCCCACCCTTCCTCTGCCCCCAGCTCAAGGAAATCTCTTTCTGTTTTGCTGGGAAGAAGCTTCACTACACCTCCCAACTCTGGCCAAGACTTTTTCATTACTAGCAAATTCTGCTTTCATTCTGGGGCTCAGGCTTTTGTAAATAAAAGCCAGGAAAACATGTGAACTATTTCTGTTTTCTTGCTACATCTCTATCCTGACACAAGGAGCACAGAGCTGACTATCTATTGAATGGGGGGAAGTGAAAGTGAAAAGCAAGGAACTGAAACCTTCAAAGATTAATATTATGGATAGAATTAAGGATAGAATAATTTTTGAGATACTCATAAATTGAGAGAGTTCAAGGACCATTTAATTTACCACCCCTTGAATTGGTTGATTTGCACCTCACTTTTCATGGTTTCCAAAGCTTTTGTGCACCTACACCAAAGGGAGGTCTTTTGCTTGCCTTCCTGCTTTGTTCTCTGACCAAGAGGAAGTGGTTGTATTTACGGATACTCTGAAGCCGACTGTATGTATCTCTCTTTAATTATCAGATGTGTGAATAAAAAATTATCAGATGTGTGAATGTCCCACTTTCTCCGCCAAAATGCTTTACTCTCAGAACTCATTCTGTCTGTGCTCCCATCTGTAAGACTTTCTCTCGATAATACATTCTAACCTGCAATGTGTAACCAGTCCTGGAAGCACTCCTAGCTAAAAGTCAAGCTCTGAAGCTAGACTATTGAGCTTAAGTCCCAACCCTGTTGCTTAATAGGTGGGGGACCTTGGACAATTTACTTAATGAGTGTAGATCTCAATTATTTTATCTAAAAAATGAAGATAATAGTACCTATCTCATAAGGTTTCTGTGAAGAGTAAATGAGTCAATGCACATTACTCTTTTATCCAAGTGTTTGGCAAAAGCAAGCACTGACAAATGTTTTAGTGGTCTTATTATCACTACTATCCAATCATCATCATCACCACCAGCACCATCATCATCATCATTCCTGAGTGATAAGGATGGTGACTGGTTTTCTGGTTGATATTATACTATTTGTATCCTTAAGCTAGAGGCACATAGAATTGTTTCCTCAAACTACTTCCTACCTACTTTCAGATCATGTTGATCTTACCCCACCCATGGTGCAGTTATGGAACATTCTTCTAGATAGAATTATGGAATATGGTTGAATTTGACCCATAACTTGATATGCTTTTATAGTTTTTATTTATGTAAATATTTATTTATATATGTGGGAGAGGACAAATAAATACAATAGACCCCCTTGTCCACAGAGGATATCCACAGAAGACCCCCAGTGGATGCCTGAAACTGCAGATAGTACTGAATCCTATATATACTATGTTTTTTCCTTTACATACATACCTATGATAAAGTTTAATTTATAAAGTAGGAACAGTAAGATATTAACAACAATAACTAATGATAAAATAGAACAATGAAAACAATATACTGTAATAAAAGTTACCATAGATCTTAGCAACCTCAGCATAGGATTTTTTCTTCTTTCCTTATCAAGTCAAGAACTTTCACCTTTTCACTTAAAAGAAGCACTTTACAGCTTCTCTTTGGCATATCCGAATTGCCAGCATCACTGCTCTTGCACTTTGGGGCCATTATTAAGTAAAATAAGGGTTACTTTAACACAAGCATTGCAATACCTCTATAGTCAACCTGATAACTGAGACAGCTACTAAGTGACCACTGGGTGGGTATTGTATACAGTGTGGATACACTGGACAAAGGGATGATTCATGTCGCAGGCAGAACAGGGCGGGGATGGCATGAGATTTCATTATGCTACTCAGAACAGCACGCAATTTAAAACTTAGGAATTGTTTATTTCTGGAATTTTCCATTTAATAATTTCGGTCCTCGGTTGACCACAATTAACTGAAACTGTGGAAAGTGAAACTCCGGATAAAAGGGGACTGCCGTACCAAAGTTAACCCTTATGACTTATGGGTATTTAATTACAAAATATCTTTTTGAACATTCTGCAGTGATTTTGTATATATAGAGGTTGATACTTTAATATAAATTATTCTTAATGTTAAAAAGGTAAAACAAAAACAACATGAAAATAGGAAACCAAACTGTCATCTCAGAGTTCTTCCTCCTGGGACTTCCCATTAAACCAGATCAGCGAGACCTGTTCTATGCTCTGTTCCTGGCAATGTATCTTACCATCATCCTGGGGAACCTCCTCATCATCGTCCTCATTCACCTGGACTCCCACCTCCACACGCCCATGTATTTGTTTCTCAGCAATTTGTCCTTCTCTGACTTCTGCTTCTCCTCTGTGACCATTCCCAAGTTGCTGCAGAACATGCAAAGCCAAGTCTCGTCCATCCCCTATGCTGGCTGCCTGACCCAAATGTACTTCTTCCTGCTGTTTGCAGACGTGGAGAGCTTCCTCCTTGTGGCCATGGCCTATGACCGCTATGTGGCCATCTGCTTCCCCCTGCACTACACCACCATCATGAGCCCCAAGCTCTCTGGCTCCCTGGTGGTGCTGTCCTGGGTGCTGACCACTTTCATCTCTTTGTTGCACACCCTGCTCATGGCTCGGCTGTCTTTCTGTGCTGATAATGTGATCCCTCACTTTTTCTGTGACATGTCAGCTCTGCTAAAGTTGGCCTGCTCTGACATTCAGATAAATGAAATGGTGATATTTATCTTGGGAGGGCTTGTCATTATTGTTCCATTCTTGTTGATCTCTTCATCCTATGCACGGATTGTCTCCTCCATCCTCAAAGTCCCTTCTGCCAGGGGAGTCCACAAGGCCTTCTACACCTGTGGCTCCCACCTCTCCGTGGTTTCTCTCTTCTATGGGACGATCATTGGCCTCTACTTGTGCCCTTCAGCTAACAATTATACTGTTAAGGAAATTGTCATGGCTGTGATGTACACTATGGTGACCCCCATGCTGAACCCCTTCATCTATAGCCTGAGGAATCAGGACATAAAGGGAGCCTTCAGAAGAATCTTTTCAAAGTGGACAATTCAGTTTTCTCTGGGACAGTGATTCTAAAGATTAAAGTATATTTTCAAACAGTGGGTGTAATGTTGACAATGAGTAGTATTATGAAAAGTCTAGTAGCACCCAAGCTCAGCATTGCTAATGCAGCCCTGATAACACTTCCAGCGGGAGCTTCCCCGCATGTCACTAGGGACAGGTCCATTTCCCTCTTGGGTTTACCACTGCATCTTGGGTGTGATGTAGCACAAGGATGACATGTAGTGGACACTCAATTATTATTATTCAACTTTTAATAAATACCTCTCTAACCTTGGTGTTTACTGAACTCAAAGAATGTGCCGTAGTTCCTAACTCTCTAAGAAATAAACAAAAATTTCTCAGCCACTTCAGTGCTTTGCTTCTGCCAAACATATCTATTCCATGAAAGATATCTTCCAATTTATTATGTACATACTCTTGTAATTTTTCACTCTCCAAGATCATCACATGTACCCTTGCTAACTTATTTAGTTCTTAATTTTCTTTTCAGGTGTTTATTGATTCACTTATTGTGAGACTAGAGAGCCAGTGTGTCTCCAGATGCTGTCAGGATAAGGGGTGAGGGGACCCTGTAGCAGCAGCTGAGGTCAGAGCCCAGAACCAGATGGAAGACTTGGCTGAATCTAAGAGAATTAGCAGAATCAGTGAGCCCTGAGAAGGCCATCAGCTCCCTTCTCAAAAGAAAAGTCATATATTGTTCAAGCTAAGAGAAGAGATGTCAAGTTCCTTCAACAATGGACGTTAGCAGAGGTGCTCTTCTCCTGAAGTCAAGAGGATACATAAGCCTCAAGAATCTACAAAAAGTATAACCAAATGAACACAAAGAAAATAGGAGGAAAGAATTAGTAAATATAAAAGTGAAAAATTAGTCTAGTCGAAAACCAAGAAACAATAGAAAAATAATAACAAACTAAATGTTGGTTCTTTGGAATGTTATTAATAACATATAAAACATTGGCATGTAAAACAAGACAAAAAAGAGAAAAGGCATAAATAAAGAACTCCGGGAGTGAAAAAGGAGAAAAATTAACAGCTAAAGAGCAATTTTAAAACCATGAGAATACTATATACAACTTTAAACCAAAAAAATTGAAAATATGGGCAAACATATTTTATCAACTTATATATTATTAAAATTTGCTCAATATGATGAAAAAAGTTGTAGGATGCTATAGGTTCAAATCATTGAAGAAGATGAACTTCTTAGTTTTATGACTTTGGGAAAGCAGCTTGATTTCCCTAAGCTTGTTTCCTCTCTTGAGCAATAAAAGTAAAATGGTCTCTGCCTTCTGGAATCTTGTGAGGTTTAAACTAATAAAGCACTTAGCATTGTGCCTAGCACATAATAATTCCTCACTAAATGTTATCTTTTGTTATTTTTATTCCAAGAATATCATTACACCATTGTAATAATGAAATATTGGGAAAGCGTAAATATTTATCAATAAGGGAATGATTGAACTGTGGAACATCACAGTATAGAGTTTTAACCACGAAGTTAAAAATGAAGTTTTGTTTGTAGTGCTAAGAAAAGATCTCCTAGTTGTATTGTTTCATGAAAAAAGAAAATTGCAGAATAATATGTAGAGAATGATAGTATTTATGTTTCAAAACCAAAGGGAGAGAGAGAAAGAGAGGAGGAAAGAGAAAGAGAGAGAGAAAAGGTATTGATTGAACCGATAACTGGGATGGGAGAGGAGATTGCACTGTGCTGTAGTCAAGGAGAATTTTATCTTTATCTGTATTTTTGAATTCTTAACATGAAAATGGTGGATATAGTATCTAGGAAAGAGAATAAAAACGTTTTTTAAAATATGTAAAAAAATAACTATATCTTTCCTGAAGTTTCCAGAAAAGGAGTCTGCAAGGGTGTGAGCTACAGTGCAGAACATTCAAAAATCACCTCTTTACCAACCTTCTTAGACCTGTACTGCTTCTGGAGTCCACTCTCCATCTACCAGTTGCTGCTGGCCACTCTCTTCTTTCTCCCTCTCCATAAGCTACAACATTCACCCTCTACTTTCCTGTTTGTTCTCCTTTTATCTTCCCCAAATTTAAAAGTAGACTCTATTTTGAACATTCAAACCATACAGAAATGAATTCACCTTCCTGCTATACACCCATCTCTATGAATAAACACTTTGTCACGTTTGCTTCAGGTCTAATTTTTAATTTGACGAGAAATAAGACTCTGTAGGACCAAAATTGCTAGTGCTTTGGAAAGCTAATAAAAGGGGGGCAGAGGGTTCTTTTGTAATCATTGTTACTGATTACAATAACAGTGATTGTATTCAGAACAGGTCTGGTCAGTGAATCCAGACCTGCCCTCACACCTCTTGGGGTGCAGCCCTCCATTTGAGCCCCCTTTTTAGGGCGCCCTTGACCTCTTTGTTGCGAAGGCTGTAAATAAAAGGGTTCAAGGTGGGTGTGACCACCGCATAGACCACGCTGACCAGGCGGTCGTAGCTAGCCGAGTAGGCAGACGACGGCCGGAAATAGACGGAGAGGACAGAGCCGAAGAAAAGCGACACGACCACCAGGTGGGCCCCGCAGGTGGAGAAGGCGCGGAGCCGGCCCCCTGCCGACCGCACTCCCAGCACCGCGACGAGGATGCGCGCGTAGGACAGGGACACGAGGAGCAGCGGGGTCAGCACCACGGCCAGGCCCTCGGAGAAGATGGCAGTCTCCGCGGCCGACGTGTCCGAGATCGCCAAGCTCAGCATCACAGTCATGTCACAAAAAAAGTGGCGCACGGGGGCGGAGCGCGGGTAGGAGAGCGCGGAGATGAGCAGCGTATGGAGCAGCGAGTGCAGGTGGGCCACCGCCCAGGACGCCCCCACTAGCACCGCGCAGCGCCGGGGCGTCATGACCGCGCTGTAGTGCAGGGGGCGGCAGACGGCCACCGCGCGGTCGTAGGACATGGCTGCCAGGAGGTAGCTTTCCGTGATGCCCAGAGCCACGAAGAAGTACATCTGGGCAAAGCACTCCTGGAAGGACACGGCCCGGCCCGGACGGAGCAGGCCGGCCAGCAGTCCGGGGACCGTGATGGTGGTAAAGCAGACGTCCACGAGGCTCAGGTGACCCAAGAAGTAATACATAGGGGAGCAGAGGGCCTCGTCGGACCTCACCAACACCACCATGCTCAGGTTGCCCAGGGCATTGAGGAGGTAGACGCCAAGGAAGAGCAGGAACAACAGCGGGTGGATGTCTGTTCCGTCCATCAGGCCGAGGAGGAGGAACTCTGGGGCGGACGTGAGGTTGGCCAGGGCCATGGAGTGGCTGGGCAGGTGCGGGTGCTGAGGGGAGACATGAGGCAGCGGGCCTGAATTCTGGCGCCTCTAGATAGACTTCTGCATGTTGGGGTTCCATGTAATGTTTAAAAATTTCTGCTTGCTAAAATGGCTTGAAAATCCCATTGCTCATCCAATAATCCTAATTTTATGAAGAAACTGAATCTCAGAAGGGTGTTCTAGGGTAGTGGGTAGTCTCAAGCTTTGGAGTAAATCAGATCTGGTTTTGAGTCTTGGCTCTGCCACTGAAGTGGTGTCACCTCTCTGAGCCTCAGTTTCTTCTTCTTTAAATGGCAAAAAGAGAAAAATACTAGTAACTACCCCTGGAGTTGGTTGTGAGGATAAAAAGGATAAGAAATTTAAAATACTTAGCACTGTGTCCAGCATATAATAAGCACTCAGAACTGTTATCTATCTATCTATCTATCTATCTATCTATCTATCTATCTATCTATCTCCTATCTATCTATCTATCTATCTCCTATCTATCTATCTATCTATCTATCTATCTATCTATCTATCTATCTATCATCTATCTATCTATCAACTATCTTCATCATTTGCTTAGTCAAACAAGTAGTTAGGGGCAGACCTGGGTCCCAGACCATCTGAATACCAAAGTTTCTTCAAGAAACACCTCACTGCATTTGCCATTCATTTATTCACCACATATTATGTGCTAGCTCAGGAATTGGCAAACCTTTTCTGTAAAGGATAATAAAGTAAATATTTTAGGCTTGTGGGCCATATCATCGCTGTTGCAATGACTCAACTCTGCCTTTGTAGTATGAAAAAAGCCATTGACAATATGTAAATGAATGGCTATGGCTGTGTTTCAATAGAACTTTATTTACAAAACAGGTGTGTGTGTGTGTGGGGGGGGTCAGATTTGGCCTGTGTAACATAGTTTGCTGACCCCTGTGCTAGCTACTGTGGGGAATAGGGAGATGAGCGAGTCTTAGCTTCTCCTGGAAAATTTGACCTACAGCAGCTTGCAGAGTGTTTCTTACTTTACTAATTTTATGAACCAAGTGGGAGTAAATTATTCTGCCAGGAGGAGTTTGGGAAGAATTCAAAGAAGGGGTGGGATTTGAACTGGATGTTTTAGGGTCTTGTGGGGTTTGCCTCATAGACATGATATGGTGTGGGAGGGGAAGGGCATTCTAGACAGCGGGAAGAGATTGTGTGGGGTTGTTGGTGGTGGCATGGAATGAAGAAGGCAAAACATCCACAGACGACGCTGGGACAAGTTTGTCTTTGCTCTGACCTTGGTTGACAGAAAGCTTCAAGGTGTTTCAGGTGACTTCAGTTTTCTCAGGAACTATGCACTCATTTTGTCTCCCACTCAGTCTCTTCCTTAAAACACATTATTTTCTCTCATTGCTCCAAAGTGTCTAGAAATGTTCTGTTACTAGCCTAGCCCATCCCTGCTTTGCCAGGAAAGAGGGTCAGGGTTTGGCGAGATCCCAGACAGCGGACTAAGTCAGTTCTTAGCAAGGAAGCTCCTTGCAGGAAGGAGCTGTGTCACTGTCTTGCCCAGTGATCTGTACACAAAATTTACCCCATAAATATTTATTGAATGAAGCTTTTTAAAGAACAATGAGTGAAAACAGAGGTGAAGGGAGGGTGAAAGAGAAGAGATGATGGCAAACTGTAGTGTCCACTCCTGTTACCTCCCAGGAGAAGCCCCAGATATATCCTATTTTTTCATTTTTCTGCTTCTCTATCACTGTTACCCGCTGGCTATCTCAGGGAAATTATCTTCTTATGCCAATCTCACCCTTTGCCCCAACATAGAGCTGTAGTGTTAAAGAGCCAGGACCGTGGCACCTCTCCAATCCGTCCTGTTTTGAGGTGCAGGAATCTCCTCTCCAGAGCCCCTCACCTTCCCTCCCCACCTCCAAGTGGGCAGCTGTGTGATGTAGAGGAAAGGGCACTCGCTTTGGAGTCAGAGTCACCTGGGTTTTAATCCTGATTGGCTGCTTGAACATGGACCCATCTTCATTTCATCTCCACTCTCCTTATCTACAAAATGGGGATATTATTCTCTTACATGGTTGATGTCAAGATTAAATGAGTTAATGTATATATCAGCACGTAGCAGAGAATGGATGCTCAGTAGATGTTAGTTCCCTTCCCCTCAACTTCTGATGGTGTCTCCCTGTTCCCTGATGCTGCTGGAGGTGGTCCAGTCCACTGCTGCAGGGCTGTTGTTATTTAAGTATGTTTTTCTTAATCCCAGCTGAGACCTACTTCCTTGTAACTTCTACAAGTGGTTCCAGTTTTGGCCACTGGGGGCTACACGCCAAATCTGCTTTCCTTGCCGCTTTTCACACAGTGTTCGAAGAAACCTATTCTAGGTCTACTAAGTCGTCTTTTCTCCAACCCAAACACCCCTGGTGCCTTAGATCCTTTCTCATAGGACCTAATTTCCAGGTCCTTTTCCATTCTGGTTACCCTCTGCTTTGTCAACGTTTTTCTTAATGGAAATTGGACACAGTGCTCTAGCTGGAGTTGGGCCGTGTGGAGTTCCCTGGGGGCAGTATAGCAGCTCAGCTGTACACTTCACACCTATTTGTTGAGTGCCTGCTTTGGGTCAGGCATTGTGTTGGTCTCTAGGACCATAAAGGTAGCTCATCCATTGTCCTTGACTTCTAGCCGTGCACCATGTAATCAGCACTACGCTAACTGTATGAACAAGGTAGGAGTGATTTCTCTGATTTGGGGAAGATTCCAAAGAAGAGGTGGGGTTTGAACTGGGGTTGGAAGAATGAATAGGAGATCACAAGATGGAGATTTGGGGGTGGGAAGGGCATTTCAGGTAGAGGGGAGAGAGAATGAGAAGGCAGAGGAAGACGTTTTTGTTAGTGGGAAGAGCTAAAACGTGGCCTCGTCCTCCCTAGCACTGTCAGGCAGAGTGGAGTGGGGTGGGGAGGAAGATAGGACACAAGGAAGAAGACAGCAGAGGCCTGTTGGGTTCTCTCACCTGAAGGGCAGCATGCCAGGCCTCAACACTGTCTGCAGAGTCTGCGGTCTGGTCTCCCTCCTGGCCAGAGGTCCTTGGTCTTGAGGACAGATGCAGTGTCCTCCATCTCCACCCAGGGACTTCAGTGTGTTTCCTGTGGGCTGGGACAGCAGCCTTAGAGAGAAAGCCAGAGCTGTAAGGGTCCTGGGAATTCCTGAGCCATGCTCTTTCCACTCAGCTTTACTGCCCTGCCAGTCTCCCCATTGTCTATTGGGTACAGTGCAAACTGCTCAGCCTGGCACCCAAAGCTTCCCAGCTTAGTTCCCAGCATTCTTCTCTAGTCTTAGCTCCAACCGCTTCCATGTGCTTCCCCTCCCTCCACCCCAGCCAGGTGGGCCTTGTCCATGTCTCTTGCTTATACCTTCCTTGCATGCCTTTCCTGCTCACTGCCCCTACCTGAAACGCTCTTCCTACCCTTTCCCAACACGCAGCTCTGGCTCCACCTCCTCCGGAAGCCCCACCTCCTTCCTTGACTTCTCCAGGCCACACGAATGCCTCTCTCCTCTCTCTCTTGTAACCCTCATTTGGAACTTAGCCCTCATTTACTGGTATTAAAGTGACTTTTTCTGCTGTGATGCTCATCTTCCACACTAGATGTCGAGCCTTCTGAGGGCAAATATTTAGCTGTCTGTTCCTATCTGGCCTTTGGCCTGGCACAGGGCTTTGTCTTAGCTCTCCTGGCAGTCAGAGAGGGCTTCACAGAGGAGGTGGCATTTGAGCAGGGGCAGCTTGAAGGACAAGGCATTCACTGGACAGATAGGAGTGGAAGGGAATTCTAGAAAGAGGGAATAGCATGTACAAAGGAAATTACAAGGGAAACCTCAGAGAAGTTACTTGACTTCTTTGAGCCATAAATATTCACTTAGCAAACAGTAGGTGCTTAATAAATGTCAATTTCCTCCCCCACCCAGCCCTGAAACACTTTTGGTGATGAGAGATATATGACTGAGTTTATGTTGGCTCCACCTGGCACAGGAGTGGTTTCTCTGGATGCTGAGTTGCTGTTGTTGACACAGAGCCCTTTCGTGAGGCTCTGGTATGGCGGGTGTCTGCTTTGAAATGGATAGGAATACTTTATTTAAGGTCACAAAATGAGGCAGAGATACTTAGGATCTAGGACCAGAACCCACATCTCCTGGGAAGCTTGCTGCCCTAAACTCTATGTGAAAAAGGTCACTCTTGTAGCAAACACTCAGATGCACCAAGACACAGAAGTATACAAGGATACAAACCTGCACACAGACACAGACATATTCTGATAAATCCAGACACATAGACATGCCAGAGATACACTCACACCCACTAGGACAGGAATATACACACGTGGGCACACATGGGCACCCGCCTACAGTCATTTACACACAGGCATAGGCACATACACAGATCCATCTATAGACATACATGCCACATAGTCATGAAGACCCATACACAGACCCCACACACAAAAATGCCAGAGACACGAAGAGACCTGCGATTCTCCCAGACATGCAGGAGTGTACACACCAACACCAACAACCTCCTCCTTCCTCTCACTCTTGCCTCAGGTCTCCATCTGCCTTGACAGACCAGGGAGTGGGCAGTGGCAAACAGAGGAAACCATTGCTGGCCCCCAGTACACTCAGTCCTGGGAGTTTCTATCCAATTCCTTGACTCCAGTCTCTTGCTGGTCAGCCCGGATTCTTCTCTCAATGGTGTCCCAAATAGCCTTCTTTTCAACCACAGTTTTAACCCAAGATGAGCTGTTTCTATCCCAAGGACTTCCTCTCCTCCTCTGCCAACTTCTCATTCATTTCTCTTCAATAATTTACTCAGCAGCCTTACCTGTTGCATCTGCTCTATGCCAGGCAGGTACTTGAGCACCAGGCAGGGAGGGCATTTAGAGCTGAATAAGACATGGTCAAAGAGTTCATTTTCCTATCTTGGTATCAGGCAATTCGCAGTGATTCTAAGATATCATCTCACTCAACACTCATGTCACAAATGGCCCAGAGAACACTGTGCCTGAAGTTATTCAGCGATTTGGAGACAGAGCCAGGATGAATACAGAGCTCTGAATCTTACCTGTGGTTTAATCCACTTCCCCATCCTGTCTGCCATGCATTGGCGGGTACTTCTCATTTATCTCTCCCCCTCAGACACTTGATATACCCCTCTGCCTTTCTGCCGTTGATTATTCTGCTTCCTGCCAGTAAGTCCCCTGCCTGACAACTCCCCTGTGAGCACAAACGGGCTCTGCCCTCCACACCACATACCCAGAGGCTGAACTGCTTCCAGCAGGGGGAGAGTTTAGGCAGGGATGCCCTGGAGAGGAAGATTTACCGAACGGCCAAAGGCAAGAGGAGTGACATGCAGGCTGGGAGCGGAGGAGGTCACCCACTAGTTAATTAACTGGGAACCTCCATGGAGAGCTATGGTGGCCTCGGCACTCACTGGCCCCGTGAGCACCTCTCAGCCCTCAGCCAGCATGGCTTCTTCTCTCCTACCTGCTAGAGAAACTGAGTGGGAGAGAGTGAAGAAAGAGGTGTAGGAACACAGAATTGGAATAGACACCCTTCAGTGTGTTGACCACCTGTGTGAGCCCACTGTGCTCACTCTTCTGCCTCCTTCTAAGGGGGCACTCATGGCCCAAAGAGAGGCAGGGCTTATTGAAGATCACACAGCAAGGGGACCTTGGCCTCTGCTCCCTGGCTGTACCTATGCTGAGCTGTAACCATCACCCCTAAAGCTGTGACCTCACTGTGAGTCTCCTGCTCAGGGAAGAGCTCTTTCTTCTGATCCCGCTGTGAGGAGAACAGCAAAATGAAGCTGAGGACTTAGATGCCCAGCCTCCCAGCATGGGCCCCAAAAGCCCTGCCCTGAGCCCCAGGCCCACCTCAGCCCCAGAGGTCCCACTTAACCCAGAAGTCAAGGGAGGGAGGAGGGGCTGGAGTTGCTGGCAGGTTCACCCCAGGACAGCAGGATTGAGGACACGTGTGGAGGTGCTGTTGATGGACTTCAGGGGTGCTGCCCTCTGTCACCCCACAGTTCAGGTCGGAGATGCCAGGATCTCGTCCCTGCCCAGCTGGTGCCAGGGCAAGATGATTTCTGCTCCTTGTTCTGAAGCCTTTTGACTGTCCTGTTCTCCTCACTGGCTTGGCAGAGCAGCCCTCCTGCATCTGGAGGGTTGACCTAATCCCCAGGCTGATCAATTTCTCCTGAGGACAATCTCTCTTTCTCTCATCTGCCCTTCCTCCACCGGTGTGCCTTTTAATACTTGCAGAACTGGTAGCCACATCCCAGGAGATGAGCCTCTGCAGCTTGACCATTCATTTGAAAACATTGCTCAGCATCCATGGGGTGCTGGCCCTGTTGGGCTCCGAGGAGCGTCAGAGGATTCTTGGAATGAATGAGGTATTCAAGTCCCGACCAGCTGTGGGACACTGGACAAGTCTCTTCTCCCCTCTGGGTCTCAAGTTTCTTCATCATTAAATTGAGAGGGGTGAACTGACAGTCTGACGATCCCTTCATGTGGAGGATGGAACATTCTGAGAATGCGCCCTGAATAGTTAACATTCAGGCAGGGAGAGAAGACTCGGGCACAGGCAGTAAGTGCCCTAGGGGCTTAGAATAGAAGCCATGCCCATGGCTTGGGCATTCAGGGAGCACTTCTGGGAGGAAGTGGGGTTTAAATGGAACAGAAAAATGGGAGGATGTGGATGTGTGGGAGGGCAGTGTGGGCAAATCAAGGTATCTGGGAAGCACAGTTTATGTAGAGGGGCACGTGGAAGTATAAGGGAGGGGAAAGGCTGCCTGTACAAGTTTCCAGTAGGGGAGAAGGTCCGTGCACCCCCTCCCTGGGACTTGGCGTCATCCTGCCTTTACTAGCTGGAAAACCTTGAGGAAGTTACTCATGTTTTCTCAGTGAGTAACTTCAGTAAGTACCTCAGTGTCTTGCCTGTAAAATGGGAAAAGAGTAGAACCTGCTTCATGGGGTGTTCTGAGGACCAGATGAATTAATGATTGTAAAGCCCTTAGAACAATGCCTAGCACCCAGCAACTACTAGCTACAGATTGTCTGTTACTATTATTATCCCTCAGCTGGTCATACTGTTTGCTGGATGGTTTAGGGTTTGTTCTATCTTTAACTCTTCTGACCTTGGCTTTTTTTTTCTTAAGAAGAAGCCATTTTGAATCTCTACATTTCTCTCATAAATATGAAATGACTGTTTGTCAACAATTAAGAGGCACTTGTATCTTCATGTTGCTATTAGCTGTTTCAAATGGATTTGGGGATACTGACTAATGTCCTAAAAATATCATTGTTGTTACAGCAGGTAGTAATATGTGGTTCTATTTAATGCTAAGGGTTACCGCACAATGGAAACATTGTTACCATGGAAAAATGGCAATAACTAAAACAAAGGGATTCTTCAGAGACTTGCTAGCTGTAAATTCCTAAGGCATGTTTTTCTTTTTTTTCCAAAAAATTTTTTATTGTGGTAAAAAACATATAACATAAAATGTATCATCTTAACCATTTTTAAGTGTACAGTTTAGTGGTATTAAGTAATGCTTTCCTTCTTATTTTTTTTAATAAAAAATGTTCTTGTTTTTTTCCCTCCTTACCTTTAAAATTTCTTTATTTGATTTTTTCTTTTCCTATTCTAAGGGTAATATATATTTGTTATAATAAATGAAAAATACAGAAATGTCTAAAGAAAAAAAAATCCTCTCTCCTGACCTCCTCCCATATCCCACCTCAACGAGGACATCAATGTTGACAACCAGCTTCCACACCTTTCAGCTCATACAAACTTATATCTATCTATCTATCTATCTATCTATCTATCTATCTATCTATCTATCTAACTAGCTGTCTATCCATCATCTATCCATCCACACACATACATGTGTATAAAGTTTTTCAAAGTATACTTTTTTAGCATAAAAATGAAATAATACAGAAAATATGTAGGGATATTTACAAAAGATTTTATATTCCAGCAAAGCAAGTATTTTCATCTGTATTTATTCTCTTCCAATACACACACAATGATGAGCATTTTTTCCTTTTCATTTTCAACCACAGACCTTAAGTTAGAAAAATAAACTACATGATATTCATGCTAATGACTGCATGTTCCCTGAAATGGACATGCTACAAGTTACTTAATCATTATTGTAATTTTGAACAAATTATTATGGAAGGTATGTTAACTTAGGCCTTTTTTCTTCCTCGAAGCTGTCCTAACACCCCAGAGAGAAAATCCAGGGTCAAAGAGGTGAATGTTTCTGTAACTCCTAACAAATGTGGAGAAAGAATTCTTCAAACAAGGATTTTGCTAATTACGCTGCCATCAGCAATGGCTAAATGTTCCTTTCCTCAGTGTGAAATCTTATTACAATTTTCAGTATCAATTTTTCTTTTCTTGATTTTTGGCTCTGTGGAAAATAGAACCTTGTTTTAATTTCCTTTGACTGTTTAGTGCATTTCTCTACAATCACGTGAGTGTAGCTTTGCTCACTTGACCTTACCTACCTGGTTCAGCACAGCAGCCAACTCTAAATCAGCGTCTTGGCCTGTCTTGGGCTTTGCACCTGAAAAGTAAAGCAATAAGCTACAAAACAAGACATTTAATATTTCCGCTTTTTCTTTAGTGTAAACCATTTAAAATAACTTCTATTTTTATATTATCATAGTTGTAATTCTCAGAAAAATGAATCCATACAAGATGAATATCATCAAGTTTTGCATCCGTTTGAACTGACTTGTGGAGTAATTTCCAAAGATATGCCATTCCACACGAGCACACAAAATATTTTAAAATATTTATATTATTATACTTTAATATAATATTTATTTTATATTTTTATATTATAAAAATAAATAAATATAAAACATCAAGTTGCAATGTAATCTAAAATTTTGGATAATTGTGATGTTCATATTTCCTTCTAAAGTACTAAAGGGAGAAATTACACTCTATGCACAATTATTAGCATTGTTATTTTGTAAAGAAGGTATCACACTAGTTTGTGTTAATTCTTATTTAGGTAAATGTAAAGATGCTGAAATTATAAATTATTTTTACAAAGGATCAAAGACCTAATTGGACTTATTTGTCTTTAGAAAGAGTGTAAATCCAGAGTCTAGATGCCGGGTCAAGACACAACTGGACGTTTGGTTCCAACTTGGGAAACACTTGAGAGTCACCACATCTAGGAGTCCTGGATTCAGGTTGTTGAATTTTCGCCATGGATTCTTTTTAGGGACCTTTCATATTCTAAGGAGTTGATATGCAACTGGAAAGGTTTTGGGGCAAGAATTTACATTGAATAATTTCTCATGTTAGAATACGCTTTAGTAAAAATGGAATTAGGAGTGTTGGTTTGATATTGTAATATATTGCTAAATTAGGAACATATTTAGTTTGTTATGAATAAACCTAAAAGACTTTGTTAAAATAATATAGCATGCATTATGGTTCTGGGCTATGAGAATGCTATAATTTGTCACTGCGTCTTGGGCCAAAAATGTTGTATGAATGTTGCTTTCTCTTCTTAAGGCGATCTTTATATCTTCTGGCCCAGAAGATTCTAAACAAGTTAAGTCCAACATTTTAGAATATGTGGACCTACTTCCTAAACTGCTATTTTAGGTAAGAATTGTATGAGTCACCCATAACCAAATAGTAAGGAGCACATTTTAGTATCTCTGAAACTCATAGCACAAAGCATACTATAAGGTGTAGAAAACATGAAATATAGAAATCAAGACTTCTTGGAGGGCAGATCCTAAAGAAATAATAACAATTTGTCAAAAATTGTGAGACTCTTCCTAACAGAAACAAGTTGTTGGTTTTTGTAGTCAATCAAAATATTTGAGAATATAATCTCAGAGGAAAAGAATAAAATGAGAGTTACCTTGAAAAGACACACTGAGAGAGAAAATCCAACAGAAAGGGTTAAACTTGGTTTTGAGAAACCACATCATTTAAAAAATTAAAATTTAAAGGAGATTGCAATATGTAAACTAGATAAAATGAAATAATATATCTGAGCAATGTCAGGTCCTCGTAAAAATGCTCAAGAGAGGAGAATGTTCTGCATGCCATTTTATTTAGAACTGACAGAAAAGTGCATGTTTGAAACCACAAACACCAAAGATGTAAAGAGGAGAGAGAAAACATGCACTTCAGAAGGAGCATATCTAAAAGACAGTGAAATTCAGCCCAAAGGAGTTGACAAGCTGCAGATGTGAAGAATTAGATCTCAAAATATATGACTTAAATAGATAAGTACAATGAAAAAGTTTAGATGATGAAAGATACCCTAAGACAGAGAAGTTGGGTTGAATTCTGTTCTCTGGGAATTGTCTGGGAAATCAATCCAATTTGATGGGATAAATAATTCATTCATTCATTCATTCATTCATTGATTCATCCATGCAACCAACAAATAATTTTGAGCACTGACCTTGTGCTAGGAACTATTATAGGTGTTGGAGATAGAGCAAGGGAAAGAAGACCAAAATCTCTGCCCCTAGTGAGCTTACATTATTATCACCATGAGATTTTATTTTATTTCTTTGTGAAGATGCAAAAGTAGAAGAACATTGTTGATATATTAGATGTAGGCTGAGCCGTCTTCTCCATGAACTTTGAAGTAAGTTTGCCCTCTGAAAGTTAAACCAATAAAATCCACAAATTATATGATTAGCCACATGTTTAAGCACATAAAGAGATTAGTTGTAATACTGTCTTTGAAGAATTTTGGAAAACTTCCAACTCAAATCAAGGTGACCTAGGGGTGATCTCAGGGAGGCAGGATTGTAAGTGGCTTTAACTCAGTAAGTGAAAGCTAATTAGTTGTAGTAAACTCTGTTTGGAAAAAAAATGGTGAGGACAGAAAGGAGTAGATCAACCATGAAAATCCAGGAAAAAAAAAGGAATCTTCCAAGATAAATGTTGGCAGTGCCTTTGGAAGCCCTGCTTGGAAAGAGGGAATTGTAGTTCTTTAGGCTTGGCATGACGTTTCCCTTCACCAAACTCTCTCTGTGGTAAGTAGAGGGCTCCAAAGTATCTTAGTAGAATCCGACTATGTACCAAGTGTCTGACTGCTCTCTGATATAGCGTATCTATAGGGAGAGGATTTAGTGCCAGCAGAATCTCTGTTCTACCTTTGAGTTCTATTTGTCAGAATAAATTGGTCTTCTGGTTTTTATCTGTCCCTACCTGAAGTGTAGTTAATGCGACTTCACTCCTGAAAAGTGGATCCACCCTTGATGCAGGTTTCTGAGTCTACAGGGTTGAGAACTGAACCAAATGTCCCCTTTGAGGTACTTTTTAGCTACTTGATTTTCCCCAGGTATGTCCATTTTTGTTTCATTGCCTGCCTTCTTCACACTGCAATAGTTTGATCAAAGCATCCAAATGTTTTCTAGTCAGCAACTAAGAGGAAAGAGAAGAAACTACAGCAGAAGGCATTTGGGTTAGAGAAAAAGAAGTTGTTTCCGGTACAGTGTTTCATGTTATATTCCCCACAGTGCCTAATGCAGTGCCTTGCATAGAGATGATGTTCAATAAATAAACTAATTTATTTTCCTTTAACTTCTGAAATAGGAGAATTGCATGCATATTGCTAATCTATACTGAAATATATTTAGAGAATTTAGGTGAGTGTCACTCGAGGTCTCTTTCTCTGACTTCTGGGCTCACGGCAGCAGAAAACCAGACAAGCAACTTCAAATTCCTCTTCTGGGGACTTTCAGAGCAGCCAGGGCAGCAGCATCCTCTTCCTGCCATTCCTGTGGATGTACGTGGTCACTGTGGCTGGGAACTTGCTCATCATCCTGGCCATTGGCACCAACACACGTCTCCACACACCCATGTACTTCTTCCTCGCCAGCTGGTCCTGTGTAGACATCCTTTTCATCTCCGCCATCGTGCCCAAGGCCCTGGTGAACATCCAGACCCAGAGTAGGTCCATTTCCTGCACAGGGTGCCTGGATCAGCTCTACTTCTTCTTGGTTTTGGGGACATGGACCTCTTTCTTCTGGCCACAATGGCCTTTAACCTCAATGTGGCCATCTGCCACCCTCTCTACTGCACGACGGTCACTCCCTCCAGTGCTGCACCTTCATGGGGACTGCCTGCTCATGGCGAACCGTGTTGCTATGACCT
Source organism: Ceratotherium simum simum (assembly GCF_057802395.1). Lineage (NCBI taxonomy): Eukaryota > Metazoa > Chordata > Mammalia > Perissodactyla > Rhinocerotidae > Ceratotherium > Ceratotherium simum. Next base: position 14,491,736 of record NC_141915.1, read on the forward strand.
ACACTCTTCTCATATTCTGACTTGCCTTCTACTCTACGATGTCATCCCTGACTTATTCTGTGATCTGGGACCATGATGAAAGCATTTTTCTGATATGCATTTGATAAGCTTGTTCTCTTGCTCTCAGTGGAGTAATTATTTGGGCCCTTTTATTTCTTATTTTTTCTTTATTGAGATAATTTACATACAGTAAAATGCATAGATCAGTATGTTCAATAAATTTTGACAAAATATATATATCCATGTTGTCATCATCCAAGTCAAGATATGGAATATTTCCATTTTCCTAGAAAGTTCCTCATGCCTGTTTCTAGTCATCCCCCACCTTCAGGCAACTACTGCTCTGATTTCTATCATCATAGATTAGATTTACCTGTTCATGAACTTCATATAAATGGAATCATACAGTATGTACACAGTATGTCCTCTTTTTGGTTTGGCCTCTTTTCCTCAAGGTAACTTTTTTGAAATTCACCTATGTTGTTGCATGCGTCAGTAGTTTGTTCCTTTTTTATTCAGTTGTATGGATTTATCACTACTTTTTCATATCCGTTCTCCTATTGATTAGTATTTAGGTTATGTCCAGTTTTTGGCAATTATGAATAAAGCTGCTATGAGCATTCTTATACAAGGCTCCTTGTGGACATGTTTTCATTTCTCTGATACATATCTAGGAGTAGAACTGCTGGGTCAAAAGGAAAGTGTGTGTTTAACTTTCTTAGAAACTGTCAGACAGTTTTCCAAAATGGTTGTACCAATTTGCAATCCCATTAGCAACGTTTGAGAGTTCCAGTGGCTCCACATCCTTGTCAGCACTTGGTACTGCCAGTTTTTTTGATTTTAGCCATTCTACTAGCCCTCTTAAATCTTGATATCTTTTTCTTTATCTATATAGTCTCAACTATCCTCATAGTCTTGTTTTCCTAAGAGAAGAGGCACTGATGGCCCTCACATCACTGTCATCTCCCTGTCTATGGGACAGCTCAGTAGGGGAGACCCAGCAGGCAATGTCCTGTACATAATAGCAAGCCCATGCTAAACCCTTTCATCTAAAGCTTCAGGAACAAAAGCATGAAGAACTCTTAGGGCCAACATCTCCTTCTCATGAGCTCATGAGGTAAGCAAAGAATGTGGGCTCAGGAAGGAAGAGAGAGAATACCACTAATAAAATGAGCAATAATAATAGCAATTACCTTTATTGAACACCTTCTAGGCACCACACTTGTTGTTCACATATATTGTAATTTAATATTCTTAACAGCTACATGAAGTTTGGCATTGTTATGCTCATTTTATAGATGACAAAACTGAGGCTGAGACACAAATTGCCAAAGGTTGCACAACTCGTAAATGGAATATCCAGGATTTGCACAGGTCTTTCTGACTCAGAAGGTGTGACTCTGTCACCATTGTTTCCCAGAGACCCTCTTCTGTGGATTAGCATTCAAATTTCCTAGAGCCTCCACTAGTTATCTGGCTAGTGTGGGAAACACGTGACCCACTAACATTCTGGGCATGAGATGGGCTTCTTCATCTGACCGATTCAAAGCTCATGACTTCACTTAAATTAAAATATCCTCAGGAAAGATCTCCAGCCCAGCTTTCTTGCTTCAAATTAAGCGATCAGTCCTCACGGCAGGGTCCCTGAGATTCTGGGCTTAGTTAGGGTGGGAGAAATAAGTGGAACCACTAGGATAAAGATGAAAGTGAGAATGTCAGCAGAATGGTCACCTTATGTCCATTCTCCATTTCTAACAGTGCTGTGATTTCCCGTTGGGGAATTACTTCATCCCACTGTATGTGATCTTGGTTTGGGGCAGTAAATCCAGGGGCCCTGCCTTTGTGCCTATATTGAATTGGGGGATCGTTGGAGGAGCCTTCCACCAGACCTTTTCTTTTCCCACTTAGTCCCTGGGACTTTGACTCTGGAGTGGAAATATCCAAGGATTGAACAATGGAGGCCATTCATTCCAGTGGTAGTGCCCAGGAGAGATACTCAAAAGACTTCCTGATCTTAAGAACCCCTGAGACCTCCTGAGTCCTATCTGTTCAAAGATGGCTCTTTCATCTTCCTTTTCATTTTCCTATGATCTCCCTCATATTTTTCCAATAAATTTTCCATTTTGCGTAAGTAAGCTAGTTGATTTCTGTTGCTTGTAATTAAAGAAACTATGCTAGAGACAGTAGGGATCACCATATGTTCCCTTACATTTCTCAGCCTTACCAGCACTTAGGTTGGGGCTGTGAGCAGAAGCATTGTCACTTCTGGTCTGATTCAGTTAAGAGCCTATGTGCCTCCTCCATCCCTCTCTTTCCTGCTGCATGACTTCAGAGGTGTTGGGATCCAGGTTCAAGAGGTACAGCCTCTGTCAACATGGATCCTTGAGTATGTGGAACAGAGCACCCCTGCCATATGGGCTATGGCATGATTGAGAAACAAACTTTGTCGGGTTCATCCACAAAGATTTTGAAGTTAATTGTTACCTGGAACACAACACTAATTGAGAGGGATAAAATAGGACAAATTCAGTGCTGTGACTTCTGACACATATTCACATGAGACCGTTCGTCTTTGTCTCAATTTCTTTCTCTCTCCCAATAAAAAAATATTGTTTCCCCTAGAAAGGCCTAGGATCATCAGATCCAGATTATGTTTTTCAGTTTACTCTTGAGTTTTATGTTTGCCTTTGTGATAAGCTTTGTGTTGTGAGGCGTCCCATCAATCTTATTTTCTGTGGCACCCCAAATATTTCATATAAAGCCTGGAACAATAAATCTTTATAGGATGAATAGTTGCTTCTCAGATTTCTCAAGGAGTTATAACACTGTGCTTCAATGACCTGGTGAACTGTAGCAACACCATCTGGAGTTTGTCATGGTCAAAGGAACACTTGTCTTCATGACATAGATTATGGGATAGAGTCTCATCAGCTCAGGGTTTGGTCTGGGCTTGGCTAGTTGCTTTCTTAGTTATCATTGTTGCTGCTAATTTTTAAAAATGTATTCTCTAGGTATAATAATAAAATTTCAACAATATATTATAACAATAATGATCTGTGATTATTTTAATTGTTTATTATTTTGGACCTTAACATTTACATGTTCTGCTTACTGGTAAATATTTTTTTAAAACATGTCAGGTTATCTGCTTCTTCTGTAACAATTATTTCAGGAACTTAGCTTTTAAAAATTATTATTATTATTATTATTTTTTTTTTTAAATTTTTTGTTTATTGCAGTAACATTGGTTTATAACATTGTAAAAATTTCAGGTGTACATCATTGTACTTCTATTTCTGCATAGATTACATCATGTTCACCACCAAAATACTAATTACAACCCATCACCACACACATGTACCCAATTATCCCTTTCACCCTCCTCCCTCCCCCCTTCTCCTCTGGTAACCACCAATCCAATCTCTGTCCCTATGTGTTTGTTTATTGTTGTTATTATCTACTACTTAATGAAGGAAATCATACGGTATTTGACCTTCTCCCTCTGACTTATTTCACTTTGCATCATGCCCTCAATGTCCATCCATGTTGTCACAAATGGCTGGATTTCATCGTTTCTTATGGCTGAGTAGTATTCCATTGTGTATATATACCACAGCTTTTTATCCATTCGTCCCTTGATGGGCACTTAGGTTGCTTCCAAGTCTTGGCTATCGTGAATAAGGCTGCAATGAACACAGGGGTGCATGTACCTTTGCAAATTGGTGTTTTCAAGTTCTTTGGATAAATACCCAACAGTGGAATAGCTGGATCATATGGTAGTTCTATCGTTGTTGAGGAATCTCCATACTGTTTTCCATAGTGGCTGCACCAGTTTGCACTCCCACCAGCAGTGTATGAGAGTTCCCTTCTCTCCACAACCTCTCCAACACATGTTGTTTCCTGTCTTGTTAATTATAGCCATTCTGACAGGCGTGAGGTGATATCTCATTGTAGTTTTGATTTGCATTTCCCTGATAGTTAGTGATTTTGAACATCTTTTCATGTGTCTGTTGGCCATCTGTATATCTTCTTTGGAGAAATGTCTGTTCAGGTCTTTTGCCCATTTTTTAATTGGGTTGGTAGTTTTTTTGTTGTTGAGATGCATGAGTTCTTTATATATTTTGGAGATTAAGCCCTTATCAGATGTATGGTTTGCAAATATCTTCTCCCAATTGTTAGGTTGTCTTTTCGTTTTGTTGATGGTTTCCTTTGCTGTGCAGAAGCTTTTAGTTTGATGTAGTCCCATTTGTTTATTTTTTCTATTGTTTCTCTTGCCCGGTCAGATGTGGTGTTTGAAAAGATGTTGCTAAGACTGATGTCGAAGAGCGTACTGCCTATGTTTTCTTCTAGAACTTTCACAGTTTCAGGTCTTACATTCAAGTCTTTAATCCATTTCGAGTTAATTTTTGTGTATGGTGTAAGGTAAGAGTCTACTTTCATTTTTTTGCATATGGCTATCCAGTTTTCCCAACACCATTTGTTGAAGAGACTTTCTTTTCCCCATTGTATGTTCTTGGCTCCTTTGTCAAAGATTAGCTGTCCATAGATGTGTGGGTTTATTTCTGGGCTTTCGATTCTATTCCATTGATCTGTGTGTCTGTTTTTGTGCCAGTACCATGCTGTTTTGGTTACTATAGCTTTGTAGTATATTTTGAAATCAGGGAGTGTGACACCTCCAGCTTTGTTCTTTTTTCTCAGGATTCCTTTATTTGATTCTACCACTTTATCTATAAATTCTTTTGTGTTTTCTACATACACAATTATATCATCTGCTACTGCTATTTTTTCCTTTTTTTAAAAAAAATCTGTCTTTGTTTTTTTTTTAATACTATTTTTTTTGTGTGGTGAAAACACTCAAGATCTACTCTTAGCAAACTTCATGTATAGAATAAAGTATTATTAGCTATGATTACCATGCTGTACATAGCTGTCCTTGTTTTAATCTCTATACTTTTAATATGTTTTTCTTGCCTTCTTGTGTTATCTAGGACATCCAATATAATGTTGGATAGAAGTGGTGATATTAGGTATATGGGTCCTATTCTTGATCCCAAAGGGAAGGCATTTGGCATGCAACTACCAATATAATGTTTGCTGAAGTATTTTGTGGATACTTTTGATCAGGTTAAGGAGATTACCTTTTATTCTTAGTTTACCAGGAGATTTTTTTTTTTTAATTCATGAATGAATGTTGAATTTTATCAAACATTTCTTCCTCTATTATAGTACTTACATGATTTCTTTCCTTTATAATGTAGAAAGTTATATTGCTTTTCTAGTTTTAAACCAATTTTGCATTCCTATAATTAAGTCAAGCTGGCCATGATGTATTATCCTTCATATATATGACTTGATTCAGTTTGCTAATATTTTGTGTAGGATCTTTGCATCTATGTCCATGAGGGAGATTGGGCTATACTTTTCTTTTCTCATTTTGATCTTTTCAGATTTGGGTATCAAGTTATTGTAGCCATAAAATGAATCATGAGACATTTCCTCTTTTTTTATTCTCTGGAAATCTTTGCATAATATTAAAGTTATTTATTCTTTAAATCTGTGATCAAATCCACCATTAAAACCATCTGCACCTAGAGTTTTCTTTGTGAGAAGGCTTTTAATTGTTGATTTAATACTTTAGTGGTTATAGGATTTTAACCCAGCTCAGAGTGGGGTGTTTCACTGTTGTTCTCCGAGCCCAATAAGCCTGCCAAAGGCACAGTTCAGCCTCTCAGAGGCCTCCTTGGATCAGCAAATGCCTCTATGGAGGGAAAAAGTGGCTCCAGGAGCAGAGTGCCTCTCTAGACCTGGTCCACTCCCTGATCTCTGCAGGGCAAGGCCTCCCTCACCTGTTAGCTGTTTGAAAACCTTTTTTTAAAAAAAATTGTGGTAAAATATTGTTAAAAAGAAAAGCACAGGCCCAAAATGTCATCACTTGTGCTAAAGCCAATGATACCAAAACTAGATTTAATGCCTGATCTAATTGCAGTTTCAACCTCTCTCAGAAATGTCATCATAATAGACTAGTCTGGAATTTTCTGGTCAAGCACCAGTAAGGTAATCTGTCACCCAGGCCCTCTTCATCCCCCAGAGGAATCAGAGGTAATCTGCATGATAATACCCATTCCAGCACCACCCCCCACCGTCAATGCAAATAACCAATAATCATTCTAGAGATTGGAGAGATAAGGTGACTTTTACTTGAGCCAGGTAGGCAGTCTCCAAAGGGAGAAAGTGTTCTGGAGAAGTGTGGTTTGCAGCATGATTATATACCATTTCAGAACAAAGAACACACATCAAGCATGACAGGGATACATGTTTTTTTCAAAGTCACAAGGACATATTTTGTTACAGTTTAACATGTATACAGCAGGTCAACCTGACCCTGGTTTCTGGGAAGAAAAACTTATTTTCAAAAGAGTACTGGTATTGACCTCAGAGGAAGGGAGGCATTCATCGTCATCTTCAAAGACTGCATCCTTTGCTTTGGGATAATGTTTAATGTTTAAAGCAGATGTACAATGCGTGTTTGACAGGCCATTAGTCAGGCTGCTCTGGGAAAAACAAGTTTAGGCTGAATCAGGTTTAAACCAGAATGGTTTTCTCATATACCTCAATAGGTGAAAATTTCTCTTTATTTTCATCACCCCCCAAAAAAGATGTCATGGCCCCAAATAACCCTTTCTTTTCTTTTGCTAATGACTTCCTTGTCCCACTCTCCTTCCTATAAAAACCTTCCATTTTGTACAACCCCTTGGAGCACCCTTCTAGTTGCTAGATGGGATGCTGCCCGATTTATGAATCATTTAATAAATCCAATTAGATCTTCAAATTTACTCAATTGAATTTCATTTTTTAACAGACTTGGTGGCAGCGCTGGCATCAGAGTGAAATTCTGATGGCATTTGGGGACAATGAGAAACACGTGTGGTGCCCACAAACCCCATTTTGAGTTCACTGTCTTTCTCCCTGTTTTCAAGGGCTGTTGGTGAGTTCTCTCCATTTGAGCTCCATTCTCTCTTTGCGTTTGAGCTCCCGATCTAATTGTCTTTTCAGACTGCAATTCCCCGGGTGGGAAGCCCCAGCCCTTAGCTCTGTCCCTGGATTCCACATTGGAAACTGCTGACGGTTTAGTCTCCAATTCCCCATTTGTTTGGAATCAGCCCCCAGATGCGACGTTGGGAACTATTGGTGGCAGCTGCAGTTCTCCATTTTGTTTGGCATCAGTCCTCAGTCCCCACTCCTTGAGGTTTGCTTGTTTAATCCTTTCTCCAGTCCAAACTTCCATGGGAATTGTTGGTGGTTACTGGCCAGAGTTGGACTGGGTCCCACATAAGAACTGGACAGGGTCTGGGATTGGACTGGGCTGGTTTTAGGACAGGACAGGATCTGAGATCAGACTGAGTCTGATTTGAGCTGGACTGGGTCCAGTAAATGCTATCGCTAAGTGGGAATCGCAGAAGCCAAAAAGCTACAAACGTTGGTGGGCATGGGTAAGCATTTAAAAGCTGTTAGACTGCGGGCCGGGCCAGGGCTTAGTGGCTAAGTGTGTGCGCTCCGCTACTGGCGGCCTGGGTTCGGATCCTTGGCACGCACCGATGCACCGCTTGTTCAGCCATGCTGAGGCCGCGTCCCACATACGGCAACTAGAAGGATGTGCATCTATGACATACAACTATCTACTGGGGCTTTGGGGAGAAAAAGAGGAAAAAAAAAAAAAAGGAGGAGGATTGGCAATAGACGTTAGCTCAGGGCCGGTCTTCCTCATCAAAAAGAGGAGGATTGGCATGGATGTTAGCTCAGGACTGATCTTCCTCACACACACACACAAAAAAGCTGTTAGACTGCTCGCCAGCTAACCCAGAGACTGCTGTGTTAGGATAAGTTGGTCATAGAATGGGTTTGATTGACACTAGGTCACCCACCAACCTCAAGAAAGTCTCTGTGCAATGAGGTACACTGTAAAACACCACACAATTTCCAACCCCACAACATGTTGCACTTAGGTATTAATTTGGCTCCAAGAAACCCAAAGGCTTACCCAAAGAAATGAGATCCTTAAAATTCTAAAGAGTCAAGTGCTCCACCTTCCTGCACAACAATTTATTTTAGGTCTAAGAACTATAGTCTCAAAGTGTAACCATGGGCACTCCAGGACCAGTTCAAGTGACCCCATCTCTTATCAACAGAGTGATTAAGAATTGCCTTTCAGAAAATCTGCAAAGACATGTAGCCAGGGCATGCCCAAAAGAAGAAATCATGACCTGAAACAACTGCAGAACCAAAGATCCTCCTTCTCCTGGAACCCAAGGATCAGGAAATAACTGGAACTTGAAAGTTGGACTCTTATCAGAAGTGAGAGGTCCCTCATTCAGGAGGATCTGGTGCTAAAATTCCTTCCCATACCTCCTCAAAAATGTTTAGAACTCTATCATAAAGATTTAGAACCCTATCATAAATGTTTTAGAACCCTGTCATAAGTGTTTAAAAACTTACCATAAATGCTTGAAGCCCACCAATCAAAACCTGTCCTACCTGCATTTATGTGTGCCAGCCTGTTCTCCCTAATCTCTTAAATTTTGCCCCAAATCCTGAATCGGGGAGACAAATCTGAGGGCACATGTCCCCTGTTCTCCTTGCAGATTGGTCTTGCAGAATAAAGCTGATCTCTTTTCCCAAAGGTGGATGTTGTAATTAATTGGCTTTTTTTATGTGCATCAGGGAGAGAACCGCAATTTTGTGGGTTAACAAAAGCTTCAGATATTTGGCAAAATAGCAAAGTTTTAACAATGACTATTATAAGGAACATCAAAGATTCATTACAAAAGGTGAATAGAAAAATTAAAGAAAGAAAAGGTACCTAAAACAAAAGACCACAGGACTGACGTTGTTACCGAACCAAGTGGGCTTGCCTCCTGGTGAGTTAAATGAGACTCTACACCAGTGGAAGTTGTCTCACAAAGTAAAGTGTATTTGCAGCAAATAGGAGGTCATGAGGAATCATTTCCAAAGTCATGGTGTCCCCAAACAAAGGGATGCAGGAACTTTTATTTCTGTTAGGGAATAAAAATATTTAAAAAGGATAGGCAGGGGCCAGCCCTGTGGTGTAGCAGGTAAGTGCAAGCAATCCGCTGCTGGCGGCCTGGTTCAGGTCCTGGGCGCGCCTTGATGCACCGCTTGTCAGGCCATGTGGTGGCGGAGTCCCATATAAAGTAGAGGAAGATGGGCATGGATGTTAGCCCAGGGCCAGTCTCCCTCAGCAGAAAGAGGAGGATTGGCATGGATGTTAGCTCAGAGCTGATCTCCCTCGCAAAAACAAAAGGGAGAGGTGGCTGTTCACTTGCAAGGGCTCAGTTGGAGAACATGCTTCCACATAATGAGGTCTAAGCTCCTCCTGGAGAGATCTTTGCGTTAACAATAAGGCAAAGGTCTTGTGGTGAGGCTTGGTCAGTTTCAGGACGGCTGGTGGTTACATCTCCCTTGAGTGTCTTGTTTGGTCAGTTTCAGGATGGTTGGGGGGTTACATCTCCTTAACACACAAAAGGAAAAGAAACAACTTGGAAAAACAGTTAATTGCTTCCAAATCAACGGCTGAGTTCCTCAAGGCACCTAGTCAGTGGCAACATGACTGGCTGATATAACTCCTACTGCTCCCCTCTATCCTTCTTTATTTGAGTAATCCTCTGTCTGAGTTGTTTTTACATGACTGTAAATAAAAACTCACTAAGTTAATGGCCCTACAGACACCCCCATATCTACCTTCAAAGGAGGGCCAACATATGAGCCCCTCCCAAAGTGGCTGGGACTCTGAGGGATTTTCTGGTAGACTCCTATGTTACTCCCTTACACAGCCAAGGACAAACTGAAATTAAGAATTAATGAGGTTGTTTAAAACTTCCAGAAACATTTACTGTTTGTCCTGGTTGAAACCTGACAAGATAGTTGAAAGGATTTTAATAATCTTATGATCAGAAATTTGGCTAAATTGGAAGCTGATATTCAGAGCCTGATAGGAATTCTTTTAGGCCTCCTCCCCTAAACTAAAATACAACTGTGTACCCAGAAAGAAAGAAGCAAATTGGAGAAAATGCGATTGAATGGGCACATCAGTCCAATTCTTTCAGGAATTAAAAACATCTCTTTGTTTTATAAATCCAGTCTTTACAGGACTAAAGGTGTGGTTCTAGAAGGTAATACTTTTTTCTGTGCTTTTGTGATATAAATTTTCTACCCCCATCTCCTCTGGGACCTATGAACCATTCTTTGAAATGCAAACATTAGGGAGATGTTTGTCAAAGGGAGAAGGTACTGGAAATTGGGCAAATGAAAAATCTTGTGTCTTCCCCACAAGTGTTAATAACTATAAAGTCTATTTTTGCATCTGTCTGTGTGTTTGTCTGTAGGTCTATGTATATATGTTGTGGATGTGTGCTGTTTTCTAAGTCTGAATGGTATTGCCAAAATATGTGAAAGAGCTCTGTTTAGTTGGGTTAAAAGTCAAGCATTTGTAAGGATTGGGCATTGTAAGTTCTTGGGAATATAAAAAACTAACTTGAATGTTTTTTTGGGTTCATTTGTTCTAGGATTAATCTTTAGTAAGTGATAACTAATTTAAGTTTGTTGATTTGATTAAAACATACATGTCTTTAAAGTTATCAACATTGAATATAATGCAGATAAACAACTTTTATTCTGCCTAATTTTATTAGTCAAATAAGCTCACGTTATCTCTGTTGCAAAATTTGTCAGCAAGAAAAATAACTTAGAATGATGGCTGATTTTGCCTAATGTCTCATGAAGTTTTCGTAGATAATCTAAATATATTGTTGGAGCAAGTAACAGACGTTAAGTGGAATAAGAGTTTTTAGATAAACTTTTATTTTATTTTTTTTGTGAGGAAGACTGGCCCTGAGCTAACATCTGTGCCCTATCTTCCTCCACTTTATGTGGGATGCCGCCACAGCATGGCCGGAGAAGCGGTGCATCGGTGCACACCCAGGATCCCAACCCAGGCTGCCAGCAGCGGAGCACATGCGCTTAACCTCTATGCCACATGGCCGGCGCCTATAGATAAACTTTTTTAACAACAATTATATGGTATGTGTACTTAAAAATAGTTTTCCAAATCTTTTCAGTAACTTGAAACTTTAAAGTTTTGTTAAGATTGAATTAAATGATGGAAATTCATTGAATATCTAGATCATTTCCAAAAAGATAAAATACTGAAACATTAATTACTAAACATAGATTTACCTACTTTTGGATTCCTATTGCAGAGAAACTAAAAGTAATATTGGACTATTAGTAAACATGTCTTGTGCCACACTGAGAAATTTTCTGTGAGAAAGCACGTTTCTAGAAATTATAAAAAATATAAATTTTCCAAACGACAGAATGCTAATGTAAAAGATAGTTCATAATTACTTACTTCTAAGTTTTCACTAGAAATGAAAGTTTCTAAGGGTTAAGAATTCCAGTAAATGTATGTAATTAAGACTAGTGGAAATAGTAGGGGAGATAGCTCTGTATGCAAGGGTAGTATGATGTGTTTTGGGGTAAAAAAAGGTATGAGGTATGGAGATACATTTTTGTTAAGGGAAGTGAGAGTAATTTTGTCTCAGAATGGGAAGGAGGAAAATGAAGGACAAACTAAATGTGTATAGAGAAAGAAAGAGAATTTTCCCTGTGTAATCAGGCTGGCAAAAATTAAATCATTATTATGAAGGATTTTAAAATTAAGCTTTAATATTAGTAGTGTACTTGTGTAAAACTGGAACTTAATTTTCTTTACAGCTGTGTAACCTTCTGTTTTACCTTTAAAGTCTTTTATTATCATTTTGGTTAAATAGATAGCTAAGTGTTGTTTCACAGTGACCTATGATCCTATTTGACAAGTGTTTTAAAACCTTCGTGGTATCTTTGACAAACTTCCCAAATCAAATTCTAAAGATGAAGTCTACTTGAACCTAATTAGGCTTATTTTATTTGTTAAACTACGTGAGAAGCGCTGTCAAATAGGAGGTAATATAAGCCTTCTTTATGCCGTGTCTGTATAGGTATGTGTTGTAAATGTTCCAGAAACTGTGTAAAATTCCTGAAAGTCTGATATGTCCTGATATAAAATGTTGTTTTCAACATTTAAGCTCACGCTGAAAGGACTGAAACTGAGTATCAGGGAAACGCCTAACTGATTTGCATGCAAAGGCAGTAGCAACAGGATCTATAAAGATTGTGGCACATGTGGATGAAGTCCATTCTGCTTCTGAAACGTTCAGTACATTTCAGCTTTCGAATTGAAAAATTTAGTGTCCAAATTGAGATCATAACTGAGCTATGTCAGTGCAATCTGTTTTGCAGGCCCACTTTGAAGTGATGACTCTATGGAATGCTTGCAGCTGAAAAAATGAGCAGAGCATGTGTATTAGTCAGGGTTCTGCAGAGAAACAGAACTATCTATCCGTCTATCTATCTATCTATCTAACTATCTATCTATCTAGATATCTAGATATCTAGATATCCATGATCTATATATATAGATGATGGGACTTCTCAACTGCCTTAGTCATATAAGCCAATTCTTCATAAGAAATCAATCTCTCTCTCTCTACATATATATATATAATATTATAATATATTATTATGTATTATATAATTATATATTATATATCATTATAAATTATATATATAATATAATATATTATATATAATGTATAAATAAAAGGTTATGGAGGCTGAGAGGTCCTATAATCTGCCACCTGCAAGCTGGAGACCCAGAAAAGCCAGTGGAGTAATTCAGTCCCAGTCCAAAGGCCTAAGAACCAAGGGAGCTGATGGTATAGATCTCTGTCCAAGGGCAGAAGAAGATGAGATAAGATGCCCCAGTTCAAACACCGAGACAGAAAAAAGAGTGAATTCCTTCTTCCTCTGCCTTTTATTCTATTCAGCTCCTCAACAGATTGGATGAGGCCCGCCCACACTGGGGAGGGCAATCTGCTTTATTCAGTCAATGGATTCAAATGCTAATCTCATCTGGGAAAACTCTCCCAGACATATCTAGAAGTAATATTTAATCTGGTCACCCTGTGGCCAAATTGACACTTAAAATTAAGAATCACAGTATGTTAGTTATCAGATAGTTATAGCCTAATGCACTGGAGTCAGGAGCCTTTTCTCTTTCTAGAGAGAAGTAAGAAACTAAGAGATTCCTATCACCAGGTGTGTGGAGTTAGTATACAGAGGAGGCTTGTCATCGGAACATGATGGACACAACCGGTTATTAAGAATCATTGTTGGTTCCTACATACTGATGGCAAGAAGACTTGTGTTTTGTAATATTAGGTAAATTATAGATAAATTAAGGCTAGTAATAAATAAAAATTAACTATATGAGGGCTTCACTATGTGAGAGAGCAAGGTTTTATAAGACAAGGCACTTTTCTTATATCTGGTTTGCAAAGCCACTCTTGTGGCCAGCTCAAAAACCTCCCTCACACCGTCTTTGGTCTTGTTTGAGCACTCCAGGTAGTAAGATGTTCTGCTTCTATAGGCCGTTTTGGGGACTTCTTCGGGTTTTACTGGCTCCTGCATTCATCATAAGAAAGATTCTTCTTGTTCCCAACCAGGATGATGGGCACATTGGTGTAGAAATGTTTGACCTTGGGGCTCCATTTTACTGGGATGTTTTATAAACTATTAGGGCAACCATGGAGAAGCAGATCAGTATAACGTTGAAGTGTGGGTAGGAGAGAGGCCTCAGGAGATCATAGTCTTCCTGCCCCGCTGTGTCCCACAGAGCCAGCTCCCCCTGCTTCCTGTTTACTACCATGTCTGCCAGGTAGCTCTCAAACACCCTAGCCATGTAACTCTCTGAGAACAGCTCTTGCCAGCAGCTCTTGCCAATCCATCATCACCCATAGCTACCAGCTTCTGGTGGATGGTGAATCCCACATAGGGACACCTGGCCTGTTGACAGGGGTTCCTGAGAGCACCTTGGGCTCCTCAGAGAAAGTTTCCCAGGCATTCCCCACGCAGAGAATGCCGCCTCATCTGGTGCAGCTGGGGTGCAGGTAGTTCTTTGCCCAGGAGCTGGGGTGGGTGAGACAAAAAATGATCTTGGGCTCCAGATGATGGCAAATGACCACACATCCTGCCAGCCAGCTCTGTGAGTGAGGCCTGGAAGAATGCCCGCCTGAGTGTGCGTACCCCTAATTATTGGAGCTATACACTTTTTCATAAGTTGATGGACCACTTAGATGTCTTCCCGTGTGATATCCAAGTTCCTTACCTACTTTTTTATTGAGTTGATTTGTAGAAATTCCTAACATATATATAATGGATTTCAGTCTTTTGTTTTTTATATATGTTGCAACTATCTTCTCTCAGTCTGTGGCTTTCTTTTTTATTCTCTTATTGGTATTTTCTTTTTTTTTTTTTAATAATTTTATTTATTTATTTTTTCCCCCCAAAAGTCCCAGTAGATAGTTGTATGTCATAGCTGCACGTCCTTCTAGTTGCTGCACATGGGATGCGGCCTCAGCATGGCCGGAGAAGCAGTGAGTTGGTAGGCGCCCGGGATCTGAACCCGGGCCGCCAGCAGCGGAGCGTGCACACTTAACCGCTAAGTCATGGGGCCGGCCCTCTTATTGGTATTTTCTGATGAACAGAAGTTTTTCATATTAATGTGATCAAATGGATCAGTTTTTTTCCTTTATAATTGATGCTTTTTCTGTCTTATTTAAGAAAAAGTTTTCTACCCTGAGTCCTAAAGATATTCTCCCTTATTACCCTCTTGAAGTGTTCTTGTATCTGACTCTACATCTAGGTCTACAGTCCACCTGGAACTGAAGTTTGTGTATGGTGTGAGATAGGGGTCAAGTTTTGTAGTTTTCTGTTTAGATATTCAATTGTATCATACAATTTGTTGACAAGACCATCCTTTCTCAGTGCTTTGCAGTGCCATTTTTAGTTGTAAATCAATTATCTATATATGTGAAGATACTTCTGGACTCTGTTCTGTTGCATTGGTTTATTTGCATATCTTTGTATAAATACGTCATATGTCTTAATTGCTATCACATATAAATCTCAATATCTAGTAGAGAAATTCCTCCCAGCTTGTTCTTCAAGAATGATTTGGCTATTCTTGGCCCTTTGCATTTTTCCTCATAAATGTTAGAATCTGTTTCTCAAGTCTCTCTTCTTCCTTCCTCTCCTCAACATGCACCTTGTTGAAATTTTGGTTGGGATTAAATTGAACATATAGATCAATCTGGGGAGAACTGACTTCTTCAGATATTATATTTTTCAGTCCATGAAAATGGACAGCCCTTCATTTATTTAGGTCTTTAAAAATTTCTTTCTATTATTTGGTATAATTTCCTACTCAGAGGTTTTGCACATCTTTTATCAGCTATATTTTGGGGGCATTTGGTATTTTTGATCCTATTGTAAATTCTATCTTTTATTTTTATGTTTTAACTGTTAGTTGCTGGTATACAGAAGTGCAGTTGACTTGGTATCTAGCAATCCTACTAATCTCAATTATTAATCTTAGTGATTTAGCATATTTTTTTAGATTTCTAAACACAAATATATGATCTATGAAAAAATGATGTTTCTATTATTGCTTGTTATTTTTATTATATTTATCTATCAAAAAATGATTATATTTCTTCCTTTCCAATTCTCTTTATTTTGATTATTATTATTTTGCCGTATCAAACTGGCAAGAACCTCCAGGACAATGTTGAATAGAAGTGGTGATAGCACTCATTTTTGATCTCAGATAGAAAGTTTGCCACATTCCCCCCATAAGTATTATTTTAGTCAGTTTGGGCTGCTATAACAGAATACCATAGATTGGGAAGCTTATAAACAATAGAAATTTATTTCCCACAGTTCTGGAGGCTGGGAAGTCCAAGACTAAAGCACTGGTAGACTTGGTGTCTAGTGAGAACCTGCTTCCTGGTTCACATATGGCCATCTCCCTGTGTCTTTACATGGCAGAAGGGGTGGGAGAACTCTCTGGAGTCTCTTTTATAAGATCATTAGTCCCATTCGGAGGGCTCTATCCTCATGACATAATCACCTCCCAAAGACTCCACCTCCAAATACCATCATACTGGGGATTAGGTTTTAACATATGAATTTTGGAGGGACACAAACACTCAATTTATAGTAAGTATGATGTTTGCTGTAAATTTTGGTCGATACTCTTTATTAGATTAAAAAAGTTCCCTTCTATTCATAGTTTTCTCTGTGTTACTATCATGAATGGATGTTTAATATTATCAGAGTTTTTTTTTCTGCATCTAATGACAACGAAGCCGGGTACCTGAGGGTTACTGTAAATATTCAATAAGATCACCTTTCGACCTTGTCATGAAAAGAAATTAAATCTTGTCAATTTACTGTTTTCCTATTTAACATGAGGGGTAACTCAGGGTCACAAGGATTTATGAGCTTGTTTTACAGAAGAAAGAGAATGCCTTCAAGGATCACCAGATAACCAGCCCCCAGCTTCCCAGAGGTCAGATTGCCCAGGGGCTTATCGGGAGTGAAAGAAACATGGATTACCCCTCTGTTTCTCCGAAACTCCTCCTGCCAAGTCCCTTAACACTATACAACCCCCTGCTCTCTTCTCTTGTTAAGGTGGATTTGAGAGAACCCATGCTCCTGCCTTCTCATCTTGGCCAATTCAAATAAACCTTTCTCCACCTCCAAGCACAGATGTCCTAGTGTTTGGCTTACTGCGCATTGGGCACATGAACTTGAGATTAAGAGATTTGGTATCAACAAGATAAATTGACTTTTTTCTCCTTTGTTCTGTTAATGTGGTGAATTATCCTGGCCTTTGAATGACAAATCAACCCTGCATATCTGGAATAAGTCCAACTTGTTGTATTGAAGCATCTATTTTATATCGCTGAATTATTTTACCTTATTTTATTTAAGACTTTTCCATGTTTATGATGACATTTGCTTGAATTTTTCTTTCTTTTTCTGTTTTTTTTTTAAATTAAAGCTATTCTAGTTTTATAAAACAATTGGGGAATGAATGCTGTTTTTCTATTCTCTAGAAGCGATTGTGTAAAATTGGCATTATTTATTCCTTAAACATCTGGTAGAAAGTCACCTGATGCTTGTGTGTGTGTGTGTGTGTGTGTGTGTATGTTATAAAGGTTTTTCATGAGAGATTTAATTTTTAAAATAATTATAGGACTGTTTGGATTTTATATGTCTTCTTCAAAAATGTTAACCTTTTTTTTGGAATAAAGTTTTTCATAAACTCTTACAATCTTTTTAATGTCTGCAGGCTCAGTGGGGATATTCCCTTGTCATTCTTTACATTGGTTATTTTGTGCCTTCTTTCTTTCTTGATAAGTCTTGCCAGGGTTTATCAATTTTATTAGTCTTTTCAAAGAACAACTGTTGGCTTTGTTCACCTTCTCTATGATATTTTTTTCTATTAATTTTAACTCATATCTTTATTATTTCCTTCATTCTTTCCATGAGTTGAATTTATTGTTCTTTTTTGTTTTAAACTTCTTAAGGTGTGTGCTTAGTTCATTGATTTTGAAAGCTTTTCTTTTTTCCTAATACACATTTAAGTGCTTTTGACAACCTTGAAGGTCCTAGAGAAAAAGGATTAGAGTTCAGGGTCTAATGAAACCTTCTTGTTTTGGGTTGGAATCCAGAAAGGCTACATTTTAACAGTAAAGGGTGAACTAAAAGTCTACAGGCCCATACAGGGACTGCGTAATACAGCTCCAAATTATCTCAGTCCCTCAGTCCCTCAACTTCTAGGCTCTCAGTTGATCGGCTGTCCCCTCTGAAATCAATGAAGGGCTCCAGGGAAAAAGCCTGGATGGGCTTGTCTCTGTGGGACTCCATCTTCCTCTGGGTCCTGTCCTGGCAGTTTTTCACTTTTTTAAGTAGCTATGTGATGCCTTCAAGAATATATTTTAAAATATTTTGTCCACCTTTTATAATTGTCATCAGAGGGAGGCTTAGTCCAAATTACCTAGCCTGACATTATAAGTGGATGTCCCTTTGACTCTTTATCCTTTGCATGTAAACTGACACTTCCCTTCTCCCCCACCCCCATTTTGAAAGCTTGTATACTATTCTCTTTGATCCCAGTGACTTGAAATTTCACAATGATTGCCTTGGGGTGGATGTATTTTTATCCATTGTGCTTTGAATCTGGGCATTTCCTTCAGTTACAGAAAATTTTAAAAAACTGTTATCTTGATGATCCCCTCTCCTCCATTTTCTTTGTTCTCTCTCTGGGAAACTTTTATTATTCAGATGTTGAAACTGTTACTGGGAAAGAGGGCCCAATGCCCAATGTGCATAAAAAGCCAAAAATTATGGCACCAGCTTTTGAGAAAAGAAAAGAAAAGGCTTTATTGCAAGGTCGACCAGCAAATAGACGGGAGGAAAGGCTCTCAAATTTGTCTCCCTCATCTAAGGTTTGGGGCAAAGTTTAAGGGATTAGGGAGGGCTGGCTAGTATGCAGAAGCACTGGCAGGATGTTTCAATTGGAAAGACTCCAGACAAGACCGTTTATGGAAAGGGGCTTTAACACTGGATCTTCCTGGACAATGGACTCCTCCCTTTTGGAAAGGGTCCATCTTTTGAGTTCTGGTCGTGCCCTTTTTGTTCTATGGGGGGAATCTTTGGTTCCACGTGTTATTTCAGGTCAAAATTTTCTGTTCTGTGCATGCTCCAGCTACATGACTTGCAGTTTTGGGCTCACTGCCACTGAAAAACAGCTTTAACATTCTGTTGTTAAGATGGGGTCAGTTATGGGAGGTTACCAGGAAAAGCACGGTAAACAAGGGTAAACTTGTTATGCAGATTTAAGTCATTGCTTTCTCCATTGTTAAGAGTTTCTTGTGATTTAGAGTCATCTTTCTCTTCCCAGCACAGAGAGACAGACCCCCTTACAAATGGAGATTTCCCTTACAAATGTAAATGTCTTTTGCAAAGAGTAACTTCCACTTGGTTTTCAGAGCTTCTCCAATGTCTGCTATTTCTTAAAAATAACCAGCTTAAAATAACTCTTATGCCAAAGAGGCATATTTTGGGGTCATATATTACGTTCCTGGTCCTGTGGTTATGTTACTGCCCAAAGAGGGGCTTGTCTGCCCGCCACAAGACATGCCAATAGTCAAGAGGCAAGGAGGTAGGAGAGAAAGGACTTTATTACAGCTTGCTAGCAAGGGGGAAGATGGCCTACTACTGTCTGAAAGAACCATCTTACAGAACAAAGACTACAGGCCAGTTATATAGGGGCTGGTCTCTGGGTGAGAGAGGCATCTGGTCTCAGGGTGGGGGCATCTGTCTGATCTCTGGGTGGGGGCAGACATCTTGTCTTAGTTCCTGATAGTCTTTTGTTTTACTGGATATGTGTCAGAGACCAGAGCAACGTCCTATACTCTGATCTTTCAGTTGTCCTTGATGATGGCTATCAGCATAGACTCTCTGCCTGGGGGTCATCACATTCCTAAGGGACTCAAAAGAACAAAATTGTCGACTTATTGCAACTGGGAGGAGACATTTAATCCACTGAGCATGTCAGTTAATCAGAGGTCATTCAAAGTTACAATATGGTTCCTTTCCTACAATATGGCTTCCCTTATGTCAACTTTGTATCCAGCCAGTATCAGTTACAAAACTTTTGGTCCTCTTAAAATTTCTTTATCTTCCCTAATCCATCAATTTTTATTTTTCCTCTCTGGGAGAATTCCTCAACTTTATCTTCCAATTCTTCTATTGATTTAAATAAATTTCTGAGATCATGTTTTTTATTTTCAAGAGCTTTTTTCTGGTATTCAACGGTTCCTTTTTATAGTCTCTTGCTCGTCTTTCATGGGTTCAAAATATCCTTTGTTTTCTAAGGATACTTATTATAATTTTCTTTTTTTCTGATCCCTATGTTACTTCTTTCTATTTGTTTTGCAACTCCCCTTCCACCCCTGCCCTTTTTGCTCTCACTTTTAGTATTTTGATTGCTCGCTCTCAGAAGATTTTGGCTGTTCTCATTATTTAAGGGAGAGGCCCTAAAAAAGATGATCAGAAGTTCTGTGACAGGGAGTGGCTTGTGGGCCAATAGATGTGACTAGATTATTTAATTGGTTGATCTCTAACTATTAGTGTATGTGTGTCTTTTATCTTATACTTGTCCTTGTTAGTTTCCTGAGAAAGAGATCCTCTAATGACTTGCCTGTACCTATATCTTTCCACTGAATTTATCATCCTATCTACATCAGCACCATGACACCCTTCTTTCCTTCCTTCCTCCCTCCCTCCCTCCCTCCCTCCCTCCCTCCCTCCCCCTCCCTCCCTCCCTCCCTCCCTTCCTTCCTTCCTTCCTTCCTTCCAGATCCAGTTCTCCACCTGTCTTTTGGATTCCATCATCTGTTACCCGCCCTTTAGGGACATTTCACTCTTCTTGTGAAGAATGGGGAAACCCTTTCTCTTCAGTCCATTTTAGGATGAGCCCAAAACAGAGAAATGCAGTTCTAAGAGATAGAGAGAGACTGAGTCCTGGAGACTTTGATCCCCTAGACCACTGTTGGGATTTCTCCTCATGATGGCAAGATGGCTCCTGCAGCTCTTTCCATATAGTCTCTTGGAAGACAATGAAGTTTCCCTCCACATGGCTTGGCATAAGGTCTAGAATTCACCCTGGGTATACCAATTTGGGTCACATGTCCTTCTCTAAACCTATAACTTTGGAGGATAAGGATACTGCTTAGCTAGATATTGAGCTGAATGCAGCCCTAACCAAGACTCACGGACTGGAAATCTATGGGAAATTCATGGGTATCCAGAGTGTGGTTATGTAGGAGATTTGAAGGATTTGGAGATTGATCAAGGAAAAAGATATAACCACAATGTGGCAGTAGCACACACAAGCTTTATTAGGCTAAGCTTTGACAGGTTTGCATTCAGGGTCTTCCCTCACAACAAGAGACTGGACAGAGGCTATGGCACTGGCACTGGAGTTGCTACTCAGAAGGGGAGGAGGGGAAGGGAACTCCTAAAGGAGAGAAGAATCAGAGGGGGCTTTCCTGTCTAGGTAATGTCACTCAGCAGCATGGTGGGGAGTCTCTAGGTCAGAGTGCTCTGAAGGACAGCAGTGGTTTGGGTTCTTATATCCACAAGGCTATCTTACCTATGGTTGGTAGATGTTGGGTGAGGTTTTGCTTGGTATGCAAAGCAGGTTGCCTTTAAATGGCTGAAAATCTGCTTCTTTGGGCTATTATATATATGTATATTTTTTTTTGTGAGGAAGATTGTCCCTCAGCTGACATCTGTTGCCAATCTTCCTCTACTTTGTATATGGGATGCCCATCACAGCATGGCTTGATAAGCAGTGTGAAGGTCTGTGCCCAAGATCCAAACCCATGAACCCGGGGCTGCTGAAGCAGTGCATGCGAACCTAACCACTATGCCACCAAGCCAGCCCCTGGGCTATTTTTTAAATAATTTTATGTGTAAAAATTTGAGTTTGATGTCAGTGGGCTTTTGAGATAACAGGTCTTGGCCTGCAGTGAAGAAATAAACAACCCAAGGGCTCATTTATATAACAATTTACCAAAAGAAAGGGCAACACCCAGCAGCCAAAAATCAAGCTATATATGTACTAAGATGGCAAGATCTCCTATCTCTTGTTGAGGGGAAAAACAAAACAACAAGGTGAAGAACATCAAGATGTATTTTAAAGCATGGATGAGAATGAGAAAAGGCCCCTAGACAACATAGGACCACAAACCTCTCCTTCTGCTCCTTTGATTATATAGGTTGCCACTGGTGATGGGAGAGAGTTTCGAGCGCTGGTTGGCTTGGGCCTGGGTTACCTGAACCAATCTTGAGTCAAGGGGGGTGGGTATGGATATATCTTCTGCCAAAGCATATGCCCTGCATCAGGATGGGTGACACACGACGAAAATTAGACTACTGTTAAGAAAGGGATATGGGTGATACAGACACTGAGCAAGCTTTGACCAAATGAACACTTTAGTGTCCAATACAGTGTTGACAACTCCTGGGCGTACCCTCTCCAAACTCTTTCTTTATCCCATTTCCCTCATCTAGAACTCGAATTACTGAGTTTATGTCTTAGTTTTCCTCATGACATGCTATTGGAAGGCAGAAAGGAGCTATGGTTTCTATTTCTTTTTATCTATAATGCATGACAGTAAATGAAAGTAAGAAGAAGCACGTTAAAACCTTACCATTCTCCAAAGTGAGTCATTGGGTGGGGTATACTCAGACTTTTAGGTCAATAAGTCAAATTCTTCCTGTCTTTGCATTAGACTTTCATGTAAGGAAGTATGTGTTTTTCTTTCTGGAACCTAAATGCCCAGTTTGGGTTTGGAGATGGAAAGAGGAATGAACTTAGACACAGATATCAGAACCTATGTTTGTAGTTTAACCCAGGGTCTACCTCTGGTTGTTTGTGTAACTATGTCGACATAAGATGAGAACACAATCAAAGGAGTGGGGTAAGCGGCCTTCCTAAGGAGAAGGGGAGTTGGGGGTTAGGGTAGGAGTGAGGAGGGATCAGCATCTGTTCATTCGGAAAATATTTATTGATGGCTACCCTGTGTGCCAGGTTCTGAAGAAGTTTCAAGAAATAATACACAAATTTTTGATCTTGTGGAGAACTCTGTCTGGTCTCAGAGGGGGAAGAGTTAAGAGGACATCTCAAGTGTGAGCACAGCTAAATTAAGGTGTCCGGGCTCCCAGATAGTCTAATATTTGGATATACATTCAAATTGATATTCTTTATGCATTCATTCAAATTTTATTTATTGTGGAGTGTAGAATGGATTTGTTATTAATAAAAATTGCGTCTCTTTCCCTTTGGTGCCATTAATGGATTTAGTACCTGCACTGAACATACTACTTTGACTTAATAAAATAAAATACTCTTTTTTTAAGCTTTCATTTTTTATTATGCTTATTGTAAGATTAATAAAAAATACAGAAATGGGTAAAGGAAAAATAGAGGTCATTCAAGATGCTACTATTTGGATCACAAAATGCTCTTTTATTTCATGTTTTTCCTACTATTTGTAGCTGAACATTGCTAGTTACATTCCTTAAGGATAGAGGAAGTTTATATGACATGGTTTTAAAGTTTTGTCAAAACATGTATGAAAATTATTCTTTTGTGATATGTCCACAAATTCTTTGATGCTCCTCCCCTTAAGTGATAGAACTTAATTTCCCACCCCTTCAGTGTGGGCTGGACTTAATGACTCACTTCTAGCAAATAAAATACTGCAGAAGTGACGGGATGCCACTTCCAAGATTAGGTTCTATGGCTTCCATCTTGGGTGTTCTCTCTCTCTGTCCCTCTCTCATCACTCCCTCTGGTGGAAGCTGTGTCAAGAGCAATTCTATAGGGAGGCCCACGTGGTGATGAATGGAAGCTTCCACCCCCAGTCAAGTCTTTGGCGGCTGCAGCCCTGGCCTTGACTATAACCTCATGAAAGGTCCTGGGTTGAAACCACTCAGTTAACATATTCCTAGATTCTTGACCCTCAGAAGTGGTGTGAAATAATGAATGTTATTTTAAGCTGCTTTAAAAAATTATTCTTTTCTTGGTATTCACATTCCTTCTAAAGTGTTTAAAATTTAGATAATAAAGTCACTTATTCTCACTAAAAACCACTATGCTGTGAGTGGTTCAGTTTTAGAATTTTAGCCTACTTCACCTGCTATATTCAGATGACAAACACCTGGCTGATGTCAAGGCTGGTGACATGTCTTTATTTACATATGCAAGTCATAAAATATTGATCAAAGGTAGGTGAGCACTGGCAAGGAGAATTTAAAAAATTTCCCTTGGAAACACACTGGAGGGCTCTGTGTATCTCAGCAGAGATGGGCAGTGAGTTTGCGTTTGGCCAGCTGTGACGGGAGTTGCCTGGGGAAATCTGAGTGGAGATGTTGCAGTGATGTTTTAGCATTTGTTTTGCATTGGCACCTTGAGCAGCTGTTTGGCCAACCTGGCCCCTGATCTATTTTGAGAGGTGTGGCAGGAAGGGCAGTGTGTGCAGTCTTGAGGGCATTAAGTCAGATAAATTGGGGATTGAGAGAAGCCAGGTGATGTACTTTTAAATAAACTGAAAAGAAAAAAATGAGGACAATGTTACAATGTATTTTCTGTCAGAATTTTTCCCCCTGGGGCTTTCTTCATCTGTAAAATGAAAATTCTAACATTTGCTTTATGAGACTTTTATTATAAGGATTAAATGAGACAATGTGTGTGAAGCCTAGTCTCTGGCTGGTTGCTAAATAAATGGAGATAAATAGGGGTTATTATTATTATTGTTAACAATAACAAAAACACACTGAAATTTATTTAGAAATAGACAATTTATGGAATGAAAGACACAGACCATAAACACGTTCTTGGATTTATAATAACTTAATGTGTACATAAATTAAGCATTACAAATCATTGGGAGTCGGGCAGGGAATGAAATATTCAATAGTGTTGAAGGAATTGATTATTCACTTGAAAAATAAAGACCTCTTGGACGCATATATTACACAAAGTGCCAAAACAAATGCAGGCTGGATCTAAGAGTTAAATACAAAACTCAAAACTGAAAAAGTCTGAGGGAACATATAAGTGAATATTTATCATAACTGTCACTGATAGCAGCTGTTCTAGGAATGCAAACAATGGAAGAAGGTACAGAAGAAAAGATCAACAGATTTGACTACATAAACATTTTAAAAAATTTATGTAAAACATTACCCAAATTAAAAGGCAAACAACAAACTTGGGAAAATATTTGCAGAAAATATGAAAAGGTTAATATATTCACCCTGTAAAGATCTATTAGGAATACAAACAAACAAACAGAAAAAATGAAAAAAAAATGAAGTGAAAATGCTGAGCTCTCCTCAGATAAATAAGCCAAGAACATAAAAGACAATTTACAAAAGAGAAAAATGCAAACATGGTTAACAGATAGGAGAAAATACTCAGCTTCACTAGTAAGCAGAAAAAGCAAAGCAAAATTAGTATATACGTTTGAATCTGAAATTAGAAATGATTAAAAATAAATATCTGTGATGACATGGTGAAATGGACATGGATTATTTCTAAATGGAGACTAAGCTGTCACTTTCCTCTCAGTAGATAGTTTAGCAATACGTATTGAGTTCTAAAATATCATGTCTCATATTAAAATATCTACTCCATGGCCGGCCTGGTGGCATAGTGGTTAAGTGCATGTGCTCCGCTGTGGTGGCCCGGGTTCAGATCCCAGGTATGCACTGACGCACCGCTTGTCAAGCCATGCTGTGGCGGCGTCCAATATAAAGTGGAGGAAGATGGGCATGGATGTTAGCCCAGGGCCAGTTTTCCTCAGCAAAAAGAGGATTGGTGACAGATGTTACCTCAGGGCTAATCTTCCTCACATACACACACAAAAAAAATCTACTCCATAATTGTAATAAAAACTATTATATATTTAAAAATAAACAATAAAAATGTGAGAATTCTCATTTTTAAATGCCTTCAAAACTCTTCTTTAGAATAACTCTTGAATAAATGGATGGGCCATACCATGTCCCTATCTGGAAAGATTCAATATTGTAAAGCTGTCAATTATCCCCAAGTTATCTATAAATTTAACAGAATTCTAATTAAAATCCCAATCATAAAAATGATTCTATAGTTACAATGGAAAACACGTGAGAGTAATCAAGAAAGTTTGGGAGGAAAGAGAGTAATAAGAATATGAGAATGTGATGTGAATATGAGATTTCCAGAATGAGATATGAACATGTATCCTAAAGCTACAGTGGCTGAAACATTGTGGTGCTAACACAGAAAGGTGTAACAAATATAAAGTTCAGAAGCAGAAGCATTACATTAAATGTAAAAAAACATTTAATATTGACAAAAGGAAGTACTTCAAATGATTGGGAACAGTCTTGGAATACAAGCTATCGTTAAAAAAACAAAGCTGTATTCCTATGTCACATCATGTACTAAAATGAATTTTGGATGTAAAAAATGTAAAACAAAATCAGTAGTAAAAAATATAGAAGAACATTTATATAAACTTGAGATGTGGAAAATAATTTCAAGCGTGATAGCAAAGACAAAAGTCATAAAGTAAAATATTTATATTCTTGACTATAGAAAATATAAAGTCTGTATGTCAAAAACACCATTAGCATTAATTAGGAACAAATATAAATAAAGAAAATATTTGCAGCATATAAGAAAAAGAGTTAACACTTGCATTAACATAAGAAAAGAGCTCAGCCTCCCTCACAATCAAAGAAATGCAAACTCAAACAGTAATGGGAAATAGTGATTCACTTACAACACTGTAAAGATTTTTAAAATGATAATGCCTAGGGTTGGTTAGGATTAGGAAAGTGGCCCTCTCAGGTTGAATTGGTAGAAAAGTCAAATGGTGCAATCTGTCTAGTTAATAACTTGTCAATATTCATGAAAGTGTTGAAAATACATACATGCATAAGGTCCATTCAAGGAAAGATAAGCCATAGCAAAGCCCATAGCAAAGTGTTGCCTTTAATAGTGAAAAACTGGAAACAACCTGAAGGGTCAAGATAGAGGTTGATTAAGGAAATCCTGATGTAGTTATAAAATGATACAGCTGTTACAATGGAGCAGGTGCAATTATTAATATGAGATTGGAAAAAAAACAGGCAGTGATGGGTGGAGGAGTGGGAGGACAGGAGAGTGCTGGGGTGTGCAGAAGGGTGGAAGAACACAATGTCAAAAGTCAGACAAAAAGTGAAGAAATGGGAGGCTAGTGCTGCCAGGGAGGCTGAGGCTCACACACGCATTCTCATTTTGAACACATCTTCCCTCTATTCACAGCTTGGCTAACGAGTCTTGCAATGACACTGTTGAAACCACTCATCACTAATTGGCCTCCTCCACTCTTCTCTCTAAGGTCCTAGTTTCTTTCTGACTAAAGGACCAAAAAGAAAGCACATCTTTTCTGGGTGTCCCTTCCCTCTGGCATTATTAGCAGAGAGGCAGAAGACAATCAGCAAATCCCCTAGGCTACATTATCCTGAACTCTCATTTGGGAGCTAATTAGAAGATTCTGTTTGAGGAACTTGCAAGGACTTCATTCCCCAGTCCTGACCCAGGTCGTCTCCACGGGAAACTTGTTAGAACAGTTGCTGGATGGCTGTGCCTCCCGAGGCCCTGCCCAGATGGGAAGTTAGCAAAGTTTATCAATGAGTTGCTTCTTGTTTAACACACCACAAGATACTGAACTGTTTTGAGACCCAAGAGATTAATCATGTTCCTTCCCAGTATCCATGGTGGACAGGGCAGAAGCTTCTACAGGACTGAGTCCTTCACTAGCTCATTCAAGGGAGTGAGGACCAGTGTGGTACAAAGGGCATAGCACTGGCTAGAATTTTGGGGGCTAAATCCCTGCTCTGGTCCTTAATAGAGAGAAGGTAAAAACTCTAGAAATATGGCAACTCCTACTCAAAACCCAATCGAATTTTAACATCTCCTACACTATACCTGTCAACTCAATAATTCTGTATTTCAATTCATTTAATCTTCAGAATAATCATTTGAAGTGCATGTTACGATTCCCATTTCATAGATGAGAAAACTGGGGCCCACAGAGAGGAACTGACCTGTCCAACATCACACAGCTAACAAGTAGCAGTGTTAGCCCAGAAGCCAGGCCTCCCAACTTCCCAGTCCAATGCTGCCTGATTGACCACAGCTGATTTAACGCAGCAAGGAGAATCGGCTTCTCAGCTTCCCACCTGGCATGTAGAAGATGCTTGCTAGATATTTGCTTTTCCTTTTATCCCGGCCTGGACAACTACCTGTAAATTCCAAGTAAAGGTCTGAAGTCTTTCAGGGCTCTGATATCATTATCTCTTCAGATCCTACAAACATAAACTGTGAAAACAAGGTTAGATATTTTATAGCTGATGTTCCAAGATTCCATCTCAAGCTAACTTCTTTTGGCTTCAATTATTGCTACCTCTCAGGTCTTCACATCTCTGCCTGGCCCACTGCTACCACCTCCTGCCTGGGCATGTCTCCAATTGCTGAAGTCCAAGAACTAACTTTTACCCATCAGAGAGCCGCTGTGAATGAATTATTCCTCGGTTTATACACCTGCTCTCAACCTTATCACATATCCATTTCATTGCCCGTGGTCCCTTATTTCCCCCTAGTCTTTGACATCCTGTGTGGGTCTGAGTATTTATCATGTAGCAGGTGAATGAAAAAAGCCCAAGATACATGGAGGGGACTAATTTTACAGATAAAGGGATTGATGCTTAGAAAGTTCATGTAGCCATAAGTAGAAGAAGCTGGATTAGAATCCAGGTCTCCAGATGTCCTTTCTAAGGCTCTCTTCACTCCATGGTGCTACTTTTCCCGTTTCTGAGACTCATTGTACCTAGAGTCAGTATCACTCTGTTTAGTTTAGAATTGTTTGGTGATTTACTAGAGGCAGGCAGGGAGGGAGGCAAAGATACTGGGCTAGGAGTCAGCGCTTGGAGTAGGTGCCTACTAACTCTGTGGCCTTTGGAAAATCACTTAGCCTGTCTGTACCTCTGCTTTTTTATTTGTTTGAAAAGTGAAGATAATAAAAACTGGCCTTCTTACTTCCTAATCCTGGCCTTGGTTGTGAGTAACACTCAGTTGTGCATACACAATATCCAAATGAGAACTTAGATTTCAAAGTGTTTTGTAAATGTTATGTGCTAACAGAATAATAAGAGAAATCATAATACTATTATAATTCTCCTGAGTCCTGAGAGTGCCTTTCTCTGTGCTGGACACATGGTGAGCCTCTAGATGGTCGGATGGATGTGGGGAGGAGGTATTGTTGAGATGTGAATGAGAGCGTCTCCAAGTGGACACGTGCAGATGCCTATGGTGTATAAAATGACATCTTCTGAGCTTGCCAGCTAGATCCAGGATGTCCTCCAAAGTTCACAGGGTTGTTTAGGACTGATAACATCTGGAACATGTTTCTTAGGATATGAGCTCTCTGAAGTCAGAGTGGCTGGGCCAAAATATCACTAGAAGGCCAAAATATCACTGAATGTGAATGTCAGTACATTCACATTCTTCCTGCAGCTCAGGAATTGTGAAAAGTCTACATCAGTCCCTGCTAAGATTAGTCACTACCTTTGACTGGAATTACAGAAAAAGATTCAAAACCAGGCGGCAGTGCAGGGGTGTGGGGAGGAGGGGGTGTTGGTGGTGGTGCAGGATAAGGGTTGGTGTGGAGCGGAGGGTGAAAGTTGAATTTTCAGGGCCAGGAGATGGAAGGATGGGGAAAGGGTCCACTGGGAATATTCTCTTAGGATAGAGATGGTTTGGTTTGGCTCTTAGCTCAGAAGAGGAGGGATGGACAAGATGACCAATGATCTGCTCCATGTCCCTGCCAGGCCTCTGAATCTTGATCAAGTGAGCCCAGTGGCCTTACAGTGGACAGACAGGCCAACTTACTATTTTTCTCAAAGATGAGGATGACGAGGACACTTTGAAGGCTGGAGAGAAAACAACACAGTCAGTTCAACTGACTCCCACCCCCACCCCCACATTTTCACCATTAGCACTTTTTAAAATTTATTTTTTTAGTTTTTAAATTACAGAGTTCAGTGAAAAACTTCAAGTAAGAGTAAATGGAGGAAAGACTGAAAATTTTTCTTCATTTCTCACTGCTTTCCCCAGCCCTATCCTGTGCACAAGGAGAATCCTCATCCACAGCTGGGCGTTGTTCTCTAGGACTTGTCTGCCCCATGCACATATATGTGTCACGTTGTCTTCACTTTCTAAATTTAGCAACGTGTGCCACATATCTTTTCATGTCAGTACATTCACTCTTCTTTTTAAACAAAAATATGCATTTTATTAAAATTTTTTAAGAATGAAACATGAATTACTCATATTTGCATAGCAGAATTTAAAACTATTCACTTCAGATCATGAATTAAAGACAGACAAACACTTTGTCATAACTTATGACCGCTCATTTATTATTATTATCCCACCTCGGTAATGTGCTCCAAGCTGAATGGATCGCAAGTCTTTGGACACTACCGGATTCTGCACCCTGGTGCTCTATGCTGTGCTTTTGCTAACTAAATTCTCTCTTTCTCATTCTTTGCAAGGAGACATTTCTTCAGCTCCAGCTTCAGGTAGTTTCTCTTGGTTTTGAGGAGACATGATATCACAGTTCACGTGCAAAGTCAGGAAAGTTTCTCCTTGTTATCTCAAATTCAATGATTGTCTTTATTTCATCAGAAGAAAATTTCTCTTTTTTTCCTTTTCTCTTTATATCTTTATACTTTCCCAATAGTGAGCTCATTAGGATATTTTGAAAATCCCTAGCAGTTTCACTACCTTCCTGTAGAATACAAATTTGTTTTCTTACGTCATTCTTTCCGTTACCAGTTAATCAATCCACGAGACTGCTTTATGCACTCAGCACTATGTTGTGTGTTTGGAGGACACAGTATAATATAAAACATGGTCCTTGTCTTTATGGAGCTTATAATCTAGTTGGGGAGAGCAAAAGAAGCTACAAAGAATGCAGAAAACGTTATGATGGTGTCTTGCTGTACGGGCCACAGTCTTTCAGAGGAGATTCAGAACTGTGAATAAAGCAAAGGGATGCATGAGTCACCTGACAAGGAAAAGCCCTCCTGAGTGAGAGGCCATGGTTGAGAGATAAAGATGGAGTGGAGAGGTCAGGAAGAAATGAAGGAGGCCATGCACACCCAGTGAAGGTCTGGATGTGATATGGTGGCCATCAGAAAGAAATCAGTGGCCTGTGGAGGATGCAATGATGTGGGACAGGCATTGCTCTGGGGGTTCATTGGGCAGTGTGGACAGCACTGAGTGGAGGAGGGGCACAGGGCTCATAGGCTGTTGCAGGAGCCCTGATGGGCCTGAATGGGAGGCAGCTGTCTGTAAGAAGACAAGAGTGCAGGTGTGAGAGTCTTAGAGAATGCTCAGCAGACCCGGTGGGTGGCTAAATTTGGAGAATGTGGATACCTCCATCTGACTAGGAAATAGTCTAAGATATCTTAAGGGTTCTACGCTGCCCTCCTCAAGCAGTTAATAAGCATGTCAGGTACAATCACTCTTCTCAGACTTCCAGCTTCTTGGCCAGAAGTGTCTAAAATGGTTCACAGGAAAAATTCTAGAAATGGCCATGATAGCATGTGAAATTGACTATCATTCTATTGACCATTCCTCTCTGGATTGCCTTAGTTTCACCCTTTTAGTAAAATCTTGGTTTCCAGTACTCATTCATTGGTAAATTGCAAACAATATCTCCCTGTATTTTCCCTTCCTTAACAGTCTCCCCACCTTTACTAATTATCTGTACATATCTATTAAATGGAATGCCCTATATAATTCAGTATATTTTGCCATTAAAATAAAAATAAAACTTACTATTCTGAATGCTTCTTCTCATGAAGCATGTGATGATACATTCTCACGTTTTTGGTGGAGGGGCTGTGAGAGTCAGCTCATGCAGCGACATGAGAATGGGTTGTTCCCACTGACATTTAGTCAGGATGGGGACACTGGTTTCAGGAACAGGGATTTGATAGTGCTTCTCTGAAGGAGATGCTGGTAGGGTGCTCTGATAGGTCCCAACACCCTGCTCCTAGGGTGTGTCAAACCCCAGTTTAATTTCACAGTCCTAGGTTTATTTCCTGAAGAGGAATCTTTTAAAAACCAGACCCTATACTCTGGTATAAACATATCTTATCTTAAAAGGGGGGAGGGCAAGCATTTTTTTTTTAAACATTTTAAATACATTTCAATTGAACAGGCATGAAATAAAAAAAAAATAGTTGATTTGTGTCCCATTTCTTGACCTCTTTGTCTTTAATTCATCAGCAACTTAGATACTCTTGTCACTAAGCTTCAGCCAACCCACGGCAAACCACATTCTACTCTGGCCCACGGTATCTACTTTCCTCCCATACCTCAGCCCACACTGAAGATCCCCATGCCCACATACAGGCCTTTCGCATAAGAAAATAGGGTGGTGCTCAGGGAGGGAGGGGCGTCTCGATGCCCCTGTCTTCTCACTCCGAGGGTCTCTTCCCAGTTAGCACCCTCCTCAGGGCGCCCTGCACATCAGGGTTCCGGAGGCTGTAGATGAGCGGGTTCAGCATGGGGCTGAGGATGGTATTGAGGATCCCAATCCCCTTGTCCTTGTCTGAGGCTGACACCGAGCCCAGACGCATGTAACTGAAGAAGCCAGTTCCATAAAAGATACAGACCACAGTGAGGTGGGAGCCACACGTGGAGAACGCCTTCTTCCTCCCCTCAGCTGAGCGGATTCGTAGTACTGCAGCTGCAACGTGCGCATAGGACACTGAGATAAGGATCATGGGAATCACCCCCATGAAGGTGGCCCCCACAAAGAGCAGCTGCCCGTTGAGGTGAATGCTGGAGCAGGAGAGCTGGAAAAGGGGTGGGAGGTCGCAGTAGAAGTGGTTGACCACGTTAGGGCCACAGAAGTCAAGCACGGACACAGCCATTGTGTGAGTCATAGCGTTGATGAAGGAGACGGTGCAACAAATGCCGACCAGGGCACCCTGGACTTCACGGCTCATGCGGGTGCTGTAGGTGAGGGGCTGGCAGATGGCCAGGTAGCGGTCATAGGCCATGGCTGTCAAGAGGTGACAGTCCACACCAGCCAGGAGGTGGAAAAAGAAGAGCTGTGAAATGCAGGCAGCATAGGGAACTCTGCATTGGTGGGCCAGGAGACATGCCAGCATGGGAGGAACAGTGACGGTGATGCATCCAATGTCCAGCAGAGAGAGGGTCCCCAGGAAGTAGTACATAGGGGTGTGGAGTTTGGGCTCCACAAAGATGGCAGCCAGGATGCTGAGGTTGCCTCCGACTGTGACTACATAGGCGCAGAGGAAGAGGGCAAAAAGGATGGGTTGCAGCCTTATGTTCTCTGTTAGGCCAAGAAGGATGAACTCAGTGACAGTCGTCCTGTTCCTCCAGGCACCTGGCTCCATAGGCCGCTGCTGAGAGCTGCAGTGGCAGAAGACTTGGACCTGCCAAAAGGGGAAGAGAGACACATAGTAGGCACTTACTCTGTGTCTCCTGGATGCTAGAGTTATATGGCTTCTGTACCTACCAATTGGAAAGGATACCAGCCTAGAGCTTGAGCAGGCTCTGGGGGGCCTCCACGATGCCAGACATTAACCGTTTAATTGCTGGTTCAGGTTGAGATCCAGGGGATTCCCGGGAAGGGGCTGGAGCCGAGGGAACTACTCTGGGGACCAAGGACAGCGGCTATTTACCAGGATGGGAGGAAAGTGTTTCTGTATTTTACCAGCTATTAAGGTCATATCAGTGTGTAGTGACTGAGTAGCAGCTCTGACTAGTCCAACACATAAGTGAAAGGATGAGGTTCCAGAAAGCACAATATAGGAGCACAGCAACGGGAAGAAGTATAGGAGGCCAGGATCTCATGAAATCAAAAAGAGATACGAAAGAGAGAGCCAGGAGAGGGTCAAGGAGCAGACCAAGGTACAGAAATACACAGAGGCTGAAACTGAAGACCTGAAGGCAATTTAACAACAGACTAACAACACTTTTAAAGTGTAAACTGTGAGCATTGTACTAAGTACTTCATATTTAGTTTCTCATTTAATCCTCACAAAACTCTGTGGGGTAACTACTGTGATGTCTGGGTACTCAGCACACTGAGGTTTGGAAAGGTTAAATAAGTAGCCCAGGGTTGTAACCTCTCGATGGAGCTGGGTCTCAAATCCGGGACTATCTGACTCGCCAAGCCCACACCTTGGCACGATAATCCCTTCCTCATAGCTCAGGTCCTCCTATTCCATGATTGGAGAAGATAAATTTCTTCTTCTGTGAGTTTGTCCCATGCGTACAATCCCTCCTTAGTGCTGGGGAGGCCCAGCAGAATGTCACATTTGAAGTCAGTGTAGGAGTAACATGAGAGTGTTCCCTGGAGGTGGCGGAATCAGAGTGACAGCGGTGACAGGCAGCACTTATCAAGCAACTTCTACCAAGTTACTTTTATGTATTACCTCATTCAATCCCAAAAAGATGAAAGGAAGGGAGAGAGAGAGGACGGAAAGAAGGAAGGAAAAGAAACAGAAAACAGGGAGCTAATGTTTACTTGAATATAAACTTTTTGTCAAGTATGTTACTCCATTTAACTCCATTATGTGTTACTCCATTTAAACTTGACAAAAATTCTTGAAGATTGGCATTCATTTTACAAATGAGAAAAGTGAGCCTTAAAAAAGTTAATTTGTTTAAGTTCACATATGTCAGAGTTTTTTCTGAATGGAGAACTTGTTCTTTTTCTGCCAACCCCTGCTGTCTCCCAAGCCCTTTGCCATTATCTTGTTATTTTTCTACATCTGGCTATCTATCTATCTATCTATCTATCTATCTATCTATCTATCTATCTATCTATCTATCTATCTATTCATCCGTCCATCCATTTTCCCTTTTGTAATATGAAAGGCTGTACTACATTATCTCTAAGTTTATTTAAAGATTTTATTTATTTATTTTTTCCCCCCAAAGCCCCAGTAGATAGTTGTATGTCATAGCTGCACATCCTTCCAGTTGCTGTATGTGGGACTCGGCCCCAGGATGAACGGAGAAGTGGTGCCTCGGTGCGCACCCGGGATCCGAACCCGGGCCGCCAGCATCGGAGCGCATGCACTTAACCACCAAGCCACGGGGCCGGCCCCTCTAAGTTTATTTAGAGGTATAAGATTCTGTAAATATTGATTCCTCTGCCTGGATCTGTTTAAATAGCCCCCTTGGCTCTCTCCAGGCTCTCTTCATGCCCCTGCTGTTTATCCCAATCAGCTCCCTTCTGACTTCCCTCTTTTTGACAGCTTTGTACTTCATTCTTCTAGTCACTCAGAGCAGAAAACCTCACCATTATACTTCACTACCACTCCATGAATTAAAGTATCATTCAGTTCTTTATTCTCCTACCAACCAGGAAAGAGCCACATGAAGATCATGAGTCATCTTCATTCACCCTTACACATGAAGGAAGGGAATTAGGAGTTCTGGAGCAGTGGGAAGGCTTGTGGGGTGCTTACCTTTCTGTGAGCACTCTGGGTAGAGCTCCTGGGTGGGCTTTCTTGCAGGGAGGGGAGTGAGTGCTAAGCTGATCCAAGGTGGCCTGTCTCCAGAAAGCTTATAAAGGCAGCGAGACAGGTGCTAAGAGAGTCTGTCTTGGTGCTCTTTCTATTTGGGATCTAACAAGCACCTGGAGGCCCTAAAAATTGACTCTCCCAGGGATTACGCAAGAAGCCTGAGGCAGACAGGCAACCTCAGCCCTTAAGGATTTCTCTCCTCTGCCTAGTATTTTGGATTCTATTAAAAAAATGCTAGATTCATGACATCATTCCAGGCTCCTAAAATCTCAGAGGAAAGGGGAAAGATACAGTCACCATATTACTGATGGGAAAAATAAGTTCCAGAGGGCTTAGATGACCTGCCAAGGCCAGAGAGTGGGTCCATGATGGAGCTCTGGCTGGGCACCAGATAAGCTAATTCTGGCACTTTTCCTCTCACTTATTTTTCACATGGGCATTTTAAGGTATAACTTTAAAAATCTAGGTTAACTAAGGTATAATTTTAATTGTAAAGTTTGGTGAGTTTTGATAAAAGTATACAGTCATGTATCTACTACCTCCATCAATATTCAGAACATTTCAACCACTCCAAACAGTTCCATTCTGCTCCTTTGCAGAAGGCAACCTCCTCTCCAGACCATAGCCCATGGCAACATCAGACCTGATTTCTGTCCCTAGGGTTTTGCCTTTTTCATCGTGTCATATAAATGGAATGATACAGTATGTAGCCTTTTTATAATTGGATCATTCAATTAGCATAATCCTTTTGAGGTTCATGCATGTTGGCTGTACTAGTATCCTGGTCCTTTTTTCACTGAATGGTTTTACATTGTATGGGTGTATAGCAATTTGTTTAGTTATTCAACAGTTCATGAACATTTGGGTTGTTTCCAGATTTTAGCCATTACAAATAAAGCTATGATAAATATGGGCAAAGAAATATCCATTCTTTGTGTGGATATGCATCTTCATTTCTCCTTGGAAAATACCTAGGATGTAATTGCTGGACTTGATATGAGTGGATGGTTAATTTTACAAGAAACTGCCAAACTGTTTTTCAAAGTGGCTGTACCATTTTGCATTCCTACCAGCAATGTATGAGATTGTCTATTGCTCATCAAAATTTAATATTATCAGTCTTTTTAAATATTAACCATTCTATTAGGTGTGCAGTAGTATCTCATTGTGGTTTAACGTCGTATTTCCTTAATGATATTGAGCATCTTTTCAAGTGCGTTATTCACCATCTGTATGTTTTTTTTTTTAATTTTTTGTTTATTGCAGTAACATTGGTTTATAGCATTGTATAAGTTTCAGGTGTACATCATTATACTTCTATTTCTGCATAGATTACATCATGGTCACCACCCAAATACTAATTACAACCCATCACCACACACATGTGCCGAATTATCCCTTTCGTCCTCCTCCCTCCCCCCTTCCCCTCTGGTGACCACCAATCCAATCTCTGTCTCTATGTGTTTGTTTATTGTTGTTGTTATCTCCTACTTAATGAAGGAAATCATATGGTATTTGACCTTCTCCCTCTGACTTATTTCACTTTGCATAATGCCCTCAATGTCCATCCATGTTGTCACAAATGGCTGGATTTCATCGTTTCTTATGGCTGAGTAGTATTCCATTGTGTATATATACCACATCTTCTTTATCCATTCGTCCCTTGATGGGCACTTAGGTTGCTTCCAAGTCTTGGCTGTTGTGAATAACGCTGCGATGAACACAGGGGTGCGTGTATCTTTATGCACTGGTGTTTTCAAGTTCTTTGGATAGATACCCAGCAGTGGAATAGCTGGATCATATGGTAGTTCTATCCTTGATTTTTTGAGGAATCTCCATACTCTTTTCCATAGTGGCTGCACCAGTTTGCACTCCCACCAGCAGTGTATGAGAGTTCCCTTCTCTCCACATCCTCTCCAACACATGTTGTTTCCTGTCTTGTTAATTATAGCCATTCTGACAGGCGTGAGGTGATATCTCATTGTAGTTTTGATTTGCATTTCCCTGATAGTTAATGATGTTGAACATCTTTTCATGTGCCTGTTGGCCATCTGTATATCTTCTTTGGGGAAATGTCTGTTCAGGTCTTTTGCCCTTTTTTAAATTGGGTTGTTAGTTTTTTTGTTGTTGAGATGCATCAGTTCCTTATATATTTTGGAGATTAACCCCTTATCAGCTGTGTGGTTGGCAAATATTTTCTCCCAATTGTTAGGTTGTCTTTTCGTTTTGTTGATGGTTTCCTTTGTTGTGCAGAAGCTTTTTAGTTTGATGTAGTCCCATTTGTTTATTTTTTCTATTGTTTCTCTTTCCCGGTCAGACATGGTGCTTGAAAATATGTTGCTAAGACGGATGTCGAAGAGCGTACTGCCTATGTTTTCTTCTAGAAGTTTCATAGTTTCAGGTCTTACATTCAAGTCTTTAATCCATTTGGAGTTAATTTTTGTGTATGGTGTAAGGTAAGGGTCTACTTTCATTTTTTTGCATGTGGCTGTTCAGTTTTCCCAACACCATTTGTTGAAGAGACTTTCTTTTCCCCATTGTATGTTCTTGGCTCCTTTGTCAAAGATTAGCTGTCCATAGATGTGTGGGTTTATTTCTGGGCTTTCGATTCTATTCCATTGATCTGTGTGTGTGTTTTTGTGCCAGTACCATGCTGTTTTGGTTACTATAGCTTTGTAGTATATTTTGAAATCAGGGAGTGTGATACCTCCAGCTTTGTTCTTTTTTCTCAGGATTCCTTTACCTATTCGGGGTCTTTTGTTGTTCCATATAAATTTTAGGATTCTTTGTTCTATTTCTGTGAAAAATGTTGTTGGAACTTTGATAGGGATTGCATTGAATATATAGATGGCTTTAGGAAGTATGGACATCTTAACTATGTTAATTCTTCCAATCCAAGAGCACGGAATATCTTTCCATTTCTTTGTGTCTTCTTCAATTCTTTCAGCAATGTTTTATAGTTTTCCGTGTACAGCTCTTTCACCTCTTTGGTTATGTTTATTCCTAGGTATTTTATTCTTTTTGTTGCAATTGTAAATAGGATGGTATTCTTAATTTCTCTTTCTGCTACTTCGTTGTTAGTGTACAGAAATGCAACTGATTTTTGTATGTTGACTTTGTATCCTGCAACTTTCCCATATTCGTTTATTACTTCTAAAAGTTTTCTGGTGGATTCTTTAGGGTTTTCTATATATAAAATCATGTCATCTGCAAATAGTGACAGTTTCACTTCTTCCTTTCCAGTTTGGATCCCTTTTATTTCTTTCTCTTGCCTGATTGCTCTGGCTAGGACTTCCAGTACTATGTTAAATAGGAGTGGTGACAGTGGGCATCCTTGTCTGGTTCCTGTTCTTAGAGGGATTGCTTTCAGTTTTTCGCCATTGAGGATGATATTAGCTGTGGGTTTGTCATATACAGTCTTTATTATGTTGAGGTACTTTCCTTCTATACCCATTTTATTCAGAGTTTTTATCATAAATGGATGCTGTATCTTGTCAAATGCTCTCTCTGCATCTATTGAGATGATCATGTGATTTTTATTCTTCATTTTATTAATGTGGTGTATCACGTTGATGGATTTGCGAATGTTGAACCATTCCTGCATACCTGGAATAAATCCCACTTGATAATGGTGTATAATCTTTTTAACGTATTGTTGCATGCGATTTGCTAGTATTTTGTTGAGGATTTTTGAATTGATGTTCATCAGTGATATTGGCCTGTAATTTTCTTTTTTTGTGTTGTCCTTGTCTGGTTTTGGTATCAGGGTAATGTCGGCTTCGTAGAATGAGTTAGGGAGCTTCCCCCCCTCCTCAACTTTTTGGAAGAGTTTGAGAAGGATAGGTATTAAGTCTTCTTTGAATGTTTGGTAGAATTCACCAGGGAAGCTGTCTGGTCCTGGACTTTTATTTTTGCGGAGGTTTGTGATTACTGTTTCGATCTCCTTACTGGTGATCGGTCTATTCAAATTCTCTACTTCTTCTTGATCCGGTTTTGGAAGGTTGTATGATTCTAAGAATTTATCCATTTCTTCCAGATTGTCGAATTGGTTGGCATATAGCTTTCATATTATTCTCTTATAATCTTTTGTATTTCTGAGGTGTCTGTTGTAATTTCTCCTCTTTCTTTTCTGATTTTACTTATTTGTGCCTTCCCTCTTTTTTTCTTGGTGAGTCTAGCTAAAGGTTTGTTAATTTTGTTTATCTTTTCAAAGAACCAGCTCTTGGTTTTATTAATTTTTTCTATTTTTTGGTGTCTATTTCATTTATTTCTGCTCTGATTTTTATTATCTCCCTTCTTCTACTGATTTTGGGCTTTGTTTGTTCTTCTTTTTCTAGTTCCTTTAGGTGCATTGTTAGATTGTTTATTTGAGATTTTTCTTGTTTGTTGAGATAGGCCTGTACTGGTATAAACTTCCCTCTTAGAACACTTTTGCTGTATCCCATAAATTTTGTTAATTCGTATTTTCATTTTCATTTGTCTCCAGGTATTTTTTGATTTCTTCTTTGATTTCTTCGTTGACCCAGTCATTGTTCAGTAGCATTTTGTTTAACCTCCACGTATTTGTGGCTTTTCTGATTTTCTTCCTGTAGTTGATTTCCAGTTTCATACTGTTGTGGTCAGAAAAGATGCTTGGTATTATTTCAATCTTCTTAAATGTATGGAGACTCGTTTTGTGGCCTAATATGGGATCAATCCTGGAGAATGTTCCATGTGCATTTGAAAAGAACGCGTATTCTTCGGTTTTTGGATGTAATACTCTGTATATATCTACTAGGTCCATCTGTTCTAGTGTGTCATTTCAGCCCAATGTTTCCTTATTGATCTTCTGTTTGGATGATCTATCTGCTGGTGTAAGTGGAGTGTTAAAGTCCCCTACTATTATTGTGTTACTGTCTATTTCTGTTTTTATGTCTGTTAATAATTGCTTTATATGTTTAGGTGCACCTACATTGGGTGCGTAGATATTTACAAGTGTTATATCCTCTTGTTGGATTGTTCCCTTGATCATTATATAATGCCCTTCTTTGTCCCTTGTTACAGTTTTTGTTTTAAAGTCTATTTTGTCTGATATAAGTACTGCTACCCCAGCTTTCTTTTCATTGCCATTTGCATGGAGTATCTTTTTCCATCCCTTCACCTTCAGTTTATGAGTGTCTTTAGGTCTGAAGTGTGTCTCTTGTATGCAGCATATATATGCGTCTTTGTGTTTTATCCAATCAGCGACCCTACGCCTTTTAATTGGGGCATTTAGTCCATTGATGTTTAAAGTAGCTATTGATAAGTATGTACTTACTGCCATTTTTTAACTTTTTTTTTTCCTCAGTGTTTTAGTAGTCCTTCTCTGTTCCTTTCTCCTTCTATACAGAATTGATGGTCTCTTTAGTTTGACCTCTGTCTGAAAGCTGTACTCTTTAACTCCCCTCCTCCCTCCTTTTATGTTTTTGATATCATATCTAACCTCTTTTTTGTGCATTTGTATCCATTACCCTCTTATCATGGAAATAGATAATTTTTCCTATTTGTGGTCTTCTCTTTTCCCCTTAAATCAGTCCCTTTAACATTTCTTGTAGCACTGGTTTCTTGGTGACAAACTCCTTTAATTTTTGCTTGTCTGGGAAATTTTTGATCTCTCCTTCCATTTTGAATGATAACCTTGCAGGGTAGAGTATTATTGGCTATAAGTTTTTTCCTTTTAGCACTTTAAATATATCGTGCCACTCTCTTCTAGCCTGTAAGGTTTCTGCTGAGAAGTCAGCTGATAGCCTTATGGGGTTTCCTTTGTATGTAACTTGTCTTTCTCTGGCAGCTTTTAGGATTCTCTCTTTATCTTTAATTCTAGACATTTTGATTATGATGTGTCTTGGTGTGGGCCTCTTTGGGTTTATCTTGTTTGGCGCTCTCTGTATTTCCTGTACCTGTATGTCTGTTTCCTTCCTTAGGTTAGGGAAGTTTTCATCTATTATTTCTTGAAATAGATTCTCTGCCCTTTTGTCTCGCTCTTCTCCTTCCGGGACACCTATAACACAGATGTTAGTGTGCTTGATGTTGTCCCAGAGGTCCCTTAGACTGTCCTCAGTCTTTTTAATTCTTTTCTCTTTTACCTGTTCAGCTTGGGTAATTTCTTCTAGTCTTTCGTCCAGCTCGCAGATCCATTCTTCTGTATCCTCTACTCTGCTTTTAAGTGCCTGTAGTGAATTTTTATTTCCAGTATCGTATTCTTCACTTCTGATTGGTTCTTTTTTACATCTTCCATTTCTTTGTTGACATTCTCACTGAGTTCATCTATTCTTCTCCCCACATCAGTGAGCATCCTTAACACTCTTTGTTTGAACTCTCTGTCGGGTAGGTTGCTCATTTCTGTTTCACTTAGTTCCTTT
Source organism: Ceratotherium simum simum (assembly GCF_057802395.1). Classification (NCBI taxonomy): domain Eukaryota; kingdom Metazoa; phylum Chordata; class Mammalia; order Perissodactyla; family Rhinocerotidae; genus Ceratotherium; species Ceratotherium simum. The sequence continues at coordinate 14,533,327 of NC_141915.1, forward strand.
TCTGGAGTTTTGTCCTGTTCCCTTGCTTGGAATGTATTCCTTTGCCTCCTCATTTTGCCTCTTTCCTTGTGCTTGTGTCTATGCATTAGGTAGGTCAGCTATGTCTCCTGCTCTTGGATAGGTGACCTTATGTAAGTGATGGCTTAGGAGGCCTGCCATGTGCTTCCCTCAGTTCTCAATGTTCTAGGGGTGATATCTATGTGGGCTACATGTGTCCTTCTGTTGTGGCCTGTTTGCTCTCCCTGTATGTGCCCAGGTAGGCCGAGTTATGCTCCTGCCCAGCTGTTGTAATGCTCAGATGTTTGTAGTTGTTGTGGGCCCTTCAGTCTCTTTATCAGGTGTGGGGAGCCCCAGCACAGTTGGCTGCATGTTCTAATACCACATTTGTGTTGCAGTATTTCTTTTAAGTGAGTAGGCCCCCAGTGTGGCAGGTTGTTTGGCTCAGGGGTTACAATTGCTATAACCCTCTAGCCTTTAGGTCTCTTGTCAGCTCTCTGAGGATTGCAGATGGGTGGGGCTGGCCTCAGGCACAGGAGCACCCAGTTGTTTCAGACTTTGGAAGGTGGGGCAAACCACCTATGTGGCTCTTTGAGAAGCAAAAGTCTTCTGCAGCTGACAAGTCCTGCCGCCCACAGGTCCACACACACAGTCAACACAGTCCTGCCCCGTGTGTGCGCCCCGACCTTCCGAAGTGGACCCAGTCTCTCCATGTCGGGAGCCCTACACACTCCACCACCACCCACACTCTCCACCTGCTCCTTGTGCACGTCCTGCCCCACTGAAGCTGGGTCAGTTGACAGGCTGCAGAGAATCCAGTCACCAATCTATGCAGGCCCACAAGTTGCCTGAGGGCTTGTTGTTCGGTGGGCCAGTCTCTAGGGTGGGCTGCCTGCTCTGGCTGAGCTGGATTAAATCGGTGCTCTAGCGGGTGGGGCAGACCGGGGCTAGCAGTCCCCAGAGGAAACTCCAATGGCGTCTGTGTCAGCACGCCCACACCAGGCCACAACAATGGCCGCCGCCAATGTCCCAGTCCCTGGAGAGGTCTCACCTCTCACCGAGATGCACTCAGGGCCTATCAGGTGAGTGTCTTTTCACCAAAGCGCTATGCACCTTTCTTTCTGGTGGTTTTAGGTTGCTTTCTGAGATGGGTGAGTTTGTGTGGGGGCCCTTTAAGAGCCGGTTTTAATTTCTTTGTGAACCAGCTTTTCTGGGGTATTCCCCAATGTTTTAGTAGCAGGCAAAGTCAGATATTATGCCACTCATCTTGATTGTGCTGGGTCCACAAAATGCCCACAGCGGGGGCGCTCCCGGCTCAGGGCCCTGCACCTCCAGGGAGGGCTGCTCCCAGGTGGCCGTGACACGCTGCGGCTTGTGAATGCGGCGTTTTTCCTCTCCAGAAGGGAGATTCTGCCTCTTCCACCTCAGTTAGTATTGTCCGTTGTTGCAGGAGTTCCTTTTATCCAGTTTTCAGTTCTGTCTCAGGGGTAATTTTTCCATGAGTAGTTGTAAATTGGCTGTGTCCGGGGAGGAGGTGAGTTCAGAGTCTGCCTAGGCCACCATCTTGACTCTCCTCTCTCTATTTAAAATATTCTACTCATCCTTGGAAACATCTTCCAGATTTCAAGTGTCTTAATTTCTAGGATTTGTCCTGACACAGTTATCCTGAGCAAGCAGCTGTGTCCTATTGCACTTCACGTTTTTCCTCTGTAAAATGAAGAATAATAATGATACCTGCACTGTTGGCCAGAGAGGGATGTCTTGAAAATCAGATAAGATTCTAGACATGAAAGTGTTTTTGTGAATTGGGAAGTACTACTTGCGTGTAAGAAATTATTATTATTATATTTAGTGGTATCTGTATATGCTTAAATCCACAGCATTTTCACAGTTTTCATACTAGCCTTCAAGAGAGAATTTTATGCCTCTGATAATAATGCTGAGAGAATTTCAAATGAGATTATATGAAAATAATAATTATATGTTAATAACTAACATTGTTACAGCACTTTGTCACAATAGACTGGATTCTTTGAGGGTAGAGACTGACTTTTTCTCTCTGTACCTTATTGTCCAGCATTGAGCTGGACATTTAGTAGGACTTCAATAAACATTTGCTAGGTGAATAAATAAATGAAAATAAGTTTTATATACATTTATTAATTTAAACCTTACATGAGAATTGCTAGGTAATCAGGCCTGGTTTTTAATGCTTGCAGATTCTGTAGGCGAGTGGTTGTTATATCTCTGGGCTTATATAATAAGCTGTGCATAACTCTATCATTGTAATTAATATGTTTTATTGTAATTTTCTGTGTATTTTAAGTTCCTTGAGTGCAGTACAGCAAGCAGACATTGCTAACAGTTGAACAAATCAATTGTTAACAAAATAATTTGTTAGGGGAAAAAATGACTGAGAGGTGAAAATCACCTAGACCTCAGTACTTAATTATTATATTCTACTGTGTTTCCTTAATAAATATTTCAGTGAGTACTTTCTCTTCATCAATAAGTATGTCAATATATAGAAAATTAACCATTTCTTTTATAACTGCTTCATTTTCTCACATTCCTCTGTATTCAGTCCATCAACTATCTCCTTTTTCTTGGACATCTAAACTTCTTCCTTTATGTTGATGTTTGAGTGCCAGCATATAAACATGCAGCTCTTCTCATCCTCAAACAAAACTAAAATGAAATCCCAATCTCCCTTAATTGTTTGTTTCTCTATTGTCTACCTTGGTACTTCCCTTCTACCAATCAGAGCTGAACTTCTCCAGAGAGCTGTCTTCATCTGTGGTCCTCATTTCCTGACTTCTCATTCACTCTATAATCCCACTGCAACCATCTCCTACTCCCACCACTCCTCTCGAAGGGCCCTGGAAGAGGCCACACTCTTCCTGGAGTGACCTCCTTCCTAGCCAACTTGGCACATGCCCACTCATCTTTTAACACATGGCTGATCTCTGTCCCTTCCAGATATCTTTTCTCAAGATCATCATTTCCCTGCCAGAAAGACTTTTCTGTTTATCCCCACCGTGCATGGAGGCCATCTGTTACACAGCACGTGTATTTGTTTCCTTAACTTGAGCTTTTTGGCTCCCTCTAATATCAAGGAATCGCCTTGAGGCCAGAGCTTGCGTTTTACTCTTCTCTGCATCTCAATACTTAGTATTATTCCTGTTACATTTTAGGTGCTCAATGAATGCTTTTTGAATCGACTAATAATTTAATAGAATTATGCTTTTAGAGAAATATGTCAGGTTCAATTTAGTGACAGGTCCAGTTTAGTGGCGAGTCTGCACCTCTTTTCTCTCCTTAGATAATGCCTGACTATTGAGACCATCTTCTTTTAAATAGGACAGTGATTCATCCCATCAGTATTACCTGGCACCTTTTATGTGCCAGTAGTAGTTTCCTGTATTGTAATTTTAGGATTCAGATAGAATCAGAAAACTCTAGGACCCAAACATACATTAAAATAAACCCTTTTTCAATGGTGTCAAATGTCCCCAAGACTAGACCATCAGATGTCTAGATCAGGGATGACAAACTCAAATGCCTACAAAGGCCAGGCAGATGATGTGGTCAGGTGAAGACTCCGGCAAACCGGAGAGTAGTTGCCTTCTGCAAAGAGGGCCGTGGATTCTTAGCCCTAGATGATCACTGACAATAAGAATGTGGGTCCACTGTTGACAGATTTCATTTTCAACAAAAGCTGGAAACCATGGGAAATCTGATGATTTTTATTTTCAACTATTGTAAAGTACACTCTGTGCTCTGGATACAGCTAGGGGTCTTTTAGCTGAACTCTGTAAAACACACAAAAATAATTCCTTTCCATTGCTTTTCTAAGTGCAAACGTTCCTAATTATGAGAACAGTAAATTCACAGAGAATCTTTTCCCAGGGTTCCAAGTGGAGGGTGAGAGTTTCAGAGATTCTCTGCAGCCAGCTGCTGCAGAATGAGCAAATTCTCACTGCCCTTACCTGGGGAGCTTGCCTTCTTGGCCTCCCGAATCATTCTGGACAAATCTACCTCCTACCAAGGGAATTTCAACTTTCTGTCTCACAGGATCTTAATGTTTGTTTTTTTTTTTAAAAAAACTCTTATACTATAAAAGAAAACTTGAGTAATTGAAGAGATATACCTTGTTCCAGAATGGGAAAATCAATAATTCAAAGGTGTCAATTTTTCCTAAATTTATACATTGCCACTGTATTAGAATATTACAAACAGATTATTACAATTAATCTGGAAGGATGGTTATAGGAGAATAAGCAGCTACAGGAGGGGGTAAGGCTGGGACACCCCAGTGCTAGGGAAAGAAAAGTAACAAGAAAGACCTTGACAACTGCATGTTAATTTGTGCTGTAATACTATAGTGATTAAAAAATACAGTGCTGCAAAAGAGAGTCCAACAGACCCCAAACCACAAGGATATTTAACAGATGGCAATGATGTCATTTTATATCAGTGGGGAAAGAATCAATGAGTCTATACATTCAAAAATAAAAAAGATTATAGCCATTCTAATGGGCGTGAGGTGATATCTTAGTGTTGTTTTGATTTGCATTTCCCTGATGATTAATGATGTTGAACATCTTTTCATGTGCCTATTGGCCATCTGTATATCTTCTTTGGAGAAGTATCTGTTCATTTCCTCTGCCCATTTTTTGACCAGGTTGTTTGTTTTTTTGTTGTTCAGTTGTGTGAGTTCTTTATATATTATGGAGATCAACCCCTTGTCTGATGTATGTTTTGCAAATATTCTCTCCCAGCTGGTGGGTTGTCTGTTCATCTTGATTCCGGTTTCGTTTGTCTTATAGAAGCTCTTTAATCTGATAAAGTCCCACTTGTTTATTTTTTCTTGTTTCCCTAGGCTGGGTAAGCATGTCATCCAAAAAGATTCCTTTATGACCAATGTCAAACAGTGTGTTGCCTGTATTTTCTTCTATGAGTTTTATAGTTTCAGGTCTCACCTTCAAGTCTTTGATTCATTTTGAGTTAATTTTTGTGAATGGCGATAGCAGATGGTCCACTTTCATTCTTTTGCATGTGGCTGTCCAGTTCTCCCAACACCATTTATTGAAGAGACTTTCCTTTCTCCATTGCATGTTCTTAGCTCCTTTGTCGAAAATTAGCTGTCCGTATACGTGTGGTTTTATCTCTGGGCTTTCAATTCTGTTCCATTGATCTGTGTGTCTGTTTTTGTACCAGTACCATGCTGTTTTGATTACTATTACTTTGAGGTATGTTTTGAAGTCAGGGATTGTGATGCCTCCTGCTTTGTTCTTTTTTCTTAGGATTGCTTTAGCTATTCGGGGTCTTTTGTTGCCCTATATGAATTTTAGTATTCTTTTTTCTATTTCTGTGAAGAATGTCATTGGGATTCTGATTGGGATTGCATTGAATCTGTAGATTGCTTTAGGTAATATAGACATTTTAACTATGTTTATTCTTCCAATCCACGTCCATGGGTTATCTTTCCATTTCTTTATGTCATCATCAATTTCTTTCAATAATGTCTTGTAGTTCTCATTGTGTAGTTCATTCACCTCCTTGGTAAGATTTATTCCTAGGTATTTCTTTTTGATGCTATTGTAAATGGTATTATATTTTTGAGCTCTCTTTCTGTTAGTTCATTATTAGCATACAGAGATGCAACTGATTTTTGTAGATTGATTTTGTACCCTGCAACTTTGCTGTAGTTGCTGATTATTTCTAATAGTTTTCCAATGGATTCTTTTGCGTTTTCTATATATAAAATCATGTCATCTGAAAATAGTGAGAGTTTCACTTCTTTGTTACCTATTTGGATTCCTTTTATTCCTTTTTCTTGCTTAATTGCTCTGGCCAAACCTCCAGTACTATGTTGAACAGGAGTGGTGAGAGTGGGCAGCTGTGCCTCGTTCCTCTTTTCAGAGGAATGGCTTTCAGTCTTTCCCTGTTGAGTATGATGTTGGCTGTGGGTTTACCATAAATAGCCTTTATTATGTTGAGGTACTTTCCTTCTATTCCCAAGACAAAAAACAACAAATGTTGGAGAGGATGTGGAGAAAGAGGAACCCTCATACACAGCTGGTGGGAATTCAAACTGGTGCAGCCTCTATGGAAAAGGGTATGGAGATTCCTCAAAGAATTAAAAATAGAGATGCCCTATGATCCAGCCATCCCACTACTGGGAATCTATCCAACGAACCTGAAATCAACAATCCAAAGAGGCTTATGCACCTCTATGTTCATTGCAGCATTATTCACCATAGCCAAGAAGTGGAAGCAACCTAAGTGTCCCTTGACTGACGATTGGATCAAGAAAATGTGGTATATATGTACAATGGAATACTACTCAGCCATAAAAAAAGACAAAATCGTCCCATTTGCAACAACATGGATGGGCCTGGAGGGTATTATGTTAAGTGAGGTAAGCCAGAAGGAGAAAGACAAATACCATATGATCTCACTCATATATGGAATATAAACCAACACATGGACAGAGAAAACTGTATTGTGGTTACCAGGGGCAATGGGGGTGGGGGGTGGGCACAAGGGGTGAAAGGAGTCATATATATGGCTATGGACAAACAAAAATGTACAACCCAAAATTTCACAATGTTAAAAACTATTAAAACATCAATAAAAAATAAATAAAAATAAAAATAAAAAATAAAATAAAAAAATAAAAAAGATTCTAGGCATAATACCAAAACCAGATATCAAAACCTTATAAAAGAAAATATCGAGTGATTTGACCATGTATAAGTTTAAAAGTTCTGTATGGCAAAAGAGAGCATCACATTTGCAATATACATGAGACAAAGAATTAATATCATTAATAAGTTAAGAGCACTTCCAAACTTATATATTTATTTCTAAAAGGTTTGTCTTAGTGTGTGTGTGTATATACATGTATAGTTAACTTTACTAGTGATTAACTAATTTAGAACTAAAGGAGCACTGAGTTATAGCATTTGGCCCATCATGTGGGCAAAGATAAAAGCGATTATGGAAATGTCAATTTGTTTAACCTTTTCTGAATGGCAATTTGGCGATATGTCTCAAGTGCTTTGAAAAAGGTCATATCACTCATGGGAATTTATCATCTGCAAATAACTACAAGAGTCTGTACAGATGAATCTACAAGGATATTCATTGCAGCACTCCATACAACAAGGTTATTTGAACTAACACTGATTCATTAATAAAGGGTTGTTAAATCCATTTTGTTCCATCCACCCAAAGGAATACTATGCAGCCATAGAAAAAAATGTGGAAGATCTATATTTAGTGTCATGGAAAGATGCCCACATACATTATTAAATGAAAAAAGCAGGTTACAGAGCTTTAGGTATAGAATAATTCCATTTTTACAAATACATATTAGATATGAAAAACATTTTAACAATCATATGCTAGATGTCAATAATGATTATTTCTGAATGGGAGACTTATGGGTAATTTAAGTTTTTTGTACTTCTAACTTTTTAATAAGCATGCATTTTTATTGCATTGTGTAAAAAATTGTTTAAAGCTATAAATTGAATCAATCAATACAGAGAGAGAGAGCTGGTTCAGGTTTACATCAGAGAGGGCAAAGACCTCCACTCAGTCAGTCAGGAAAACTTTTCCAAATGAGCCAAATCTTTTACTCTAATTAACTTTATTACACATATTTTTTGTTATTGTTGATCCAATATGAAAATACTCGACCCCATCTCTATGATTTTTCCAAACAGTGCCTATTCCCTCAGACTGGGGTTTTAAAATTTGTTCTCTTTTTGTTGGTTTACTTGTTGAAGTGGGCCTCCAGCAATTCCCTCAACTTCTACCAGTTGCTCTGAAACAAACTGTAAATTTGTTAAAGGAACAAAACTTCTTAATTCATATATTCATTTCATTTCAATAGTTGTTTCCTATAACACTGATCTTTTTTTCTCCTTCTTTGTTGCCCATCCATCCACCCCACCTTTAAGATTCCCTTCCTACTGAAATGATTTATTGCTCTTGAGAGGCAGTAAGATGTAGCCTGCTTAGGTTGAAAACTCAGCTCTGACATTCATTAGCTGTGTGAATTTGGGCAAGGTACTTAACCTCTCTGAGGTTCAATTTCCTAATCTGTAATTTGTAACTCTGTATCTACCTCATAGGGTTGTTATGAGGATGAAATAATAGATGTCAGTCACTTAGAACAGTGGCCTGGCACGTGGCAATCACCATATAAGTAATAGCTACTATCATTTTCATTGTACCTTCCTTCCTAAGCCAGCCTCTGATCTGATTTCATCATACCCACATTCCACTTGCATTAATCACAATACCTCTTGGAAACAATAAGTGGATCCACGATATTCCTTAAGGCCAGAGGAAGGGCTCTCATTGGGGGGGCTGTCTCCCTGTGAGCACCCACCGCAGGGCGGCCTGCACATCAGGGTTCCGGAGGCTGTAGATGAGCGGGTTCAGCATGGGGCTGATGACAGTGTTGAGGATGCCAATGCCCTTGTCCTTGTCTGAAGCCTCCGCTGAGCCGAGCCTCATGTAGCTGAAGACGCCTGTCCCGTAGAAGATGCCCACCACAGCGAGGTGGGAGCCACACGTGGAGAAGGCTTTCCTCCTGCCCTCTGCATAGTGGATTTGCAGGACCGCAGCTACCACGTGTGCACAGGACACAGTGATGAGGACCAAGGGGGTCACCCCCACGAAGGCTGCTGCTACAAAGAGCAACTGCTCATTGAGTTGGGTGCTGGAGCAGGAGAGCTGGAAGAGCTGTGGGAGGTCACAGTAGAAGTGATTGATCATGTTGGGGCCACAGAATTTAAGAGTAGATAAGGCAACGGTTTGGGTCAGTGCATTGGTGAAGGAAAAGAGATAAGACACACCCATCAGGGCTTGCTGGATTCCCCAGCTCATGCGGGTGCTGTAGGTGAGGGGCTGGCAGATGGCCAGATAGCAGTCATAGGCCATGACGGTCAGCAGGAAGCAGTCCACCCCAGCGAGGACGTGGAAGAAGAGCTGCAAGAGGCAGGCCCGATAGGAAATGTCTCTGTTATGGGACATGAAGTGCCTCAACATGGCAGGGACGGTGACGCTGATGTACCCAAAGTCCAGCAGGGACAAGTTCCCCAGGAAAAAGTACATGGGGGTGTGGAGTTTGGGTTCAGTGAGGATGGCGGCCAGGATGCTGAAATTGCCACCAAGTGTAGCTGCATAAGCAAGAAGGAAGATGACAAAGAGCATGGGCTGTGGAGCTGGAGTCTCCGTTAGGCACAGCAGGACAAACTCAGTGACCACGGAATCATTTCCTGTGGCTCCATCCATGACTCTCTTCCACCAGCAGTAGAACTGAGCAAAGCTGGATGGTGCCAATGGTGGTAAAAGGAGAATGAGATCTTGATAGCACCCACAGAGTATAGCAATGTCCAGGAGGGCCAGGGTGGAAGGACACATAAAATTTAATGGGAAGTTAAAGACTGAGACATAATAGGAAAAGACTTGATAAATCTAACTCTTAATGGGCAAGAACAGTAGCATTGGACAGACTCAGACAGAGATAGACGAATTGACACAAAACAGGGAACAAATGTAACATTTGAAAGGTAAAGGGAAGGATTGTTTTCCTGAAACCAAAGTTCCAAGAGGAAACCTCCAAGATGGTGGCATGGCCGTTATTTGGGTACACAAGATCATAGAGGATGAAATGGAGGCATCAGGGGAAGCGGACAGGAAAGCATGCTCCCCCACAGCCTGTGTCCCTGCAGTCTCCACATACACGTCATCACATGCGATGGCAGTAATCAGATGCCTGCCGTTGCCCAGACTATTAACAGATGGACCTGTGAAGCCATGAGACTTGGTCTGGAGTTTTCAGAAAAATAGCGAAATGAAATGAAATGAAAACAGTGAAACTCGATGAGGAGATATCATTGAGGACATCTCCAGCTCCATATCCGGGGACTACCAGATTTCTAGATTTTCTAAATAGAAAGACTATATTGCATTTCTCCATATAGAGTCTGGGAAATTTGGGCTCCAAAGTACCGACCTTTTACTTAATAAGAAAAACGTAAGAAGAGATTTTGAGCAGGGTAAGAGTTTCCAGGCTTGAGCTCCAGTGGGTTTGGTGGATACCCAGTTGAGCTGCCAGTTGAGCTCTCTCACACAGCTAGACAAGTAGATACCCAGAGCCCAGATTCCCTCTGCTTCCAATTCCACCAACACTTAGCTTCTTGCTTTTCTGTCTCCTGGCTCTAATTGCACACCATCCAACACACATGCTATCATGGACCTGATGACCAGAAAAGAGCAGAGTCTGTTATAGTGCCATGACCTGCCCACACACATGATCAGTTAGATAATGCTTTCCTTTCTCCAGCTCTGAATTGGTCACGCTAACAAAGTACACAGTGATCCGCCTCAACCTCTGGCTGAGGGATGGATATTTAAGTCACTCACATGGAGTCTACCCTGAACGGGAAAAGGCTGAAGTTGGAGTTCCCCAAGGGGTAAAAGGCATGAGCAAAGGAAGACATTTCCTGATAATTAATTTGGAGAATAATGTCCTCCAAGTCCACAATGCATCAACCAACATCTAATGGTCTGGCCTTTTCCGAATGGGCATGTTGTTCTGACTACCACCTCAAACTCAATCTCTCCAGATCTGAACTGGCCTTCTTCTTTCTCAATCTGCTCTTGACTTAAATATTTTGGTAACAGACTTACCATCCTCCCAGTTAGCAAGGCTTGAAACCTCAGTCATTGCTGACTCCTTTCTCTCTCTAACCCCTAACCTTCAAACACCCAAGTCCCACGTGATATTTTTGGAGGAAGAGAGAAGCCATTCCAGAGCCCAGAAGATGAACTTCACTTGGATGTTCAACTTCACTTGAAACTAGGTTGTGAGAGGACAGTGAGGGGTCTTGGGATGACACTCACCCAGTCGAAGGGAAGGACACTTTTTGGGCAAAGAGGAGGGGTAGCCACTCCATCTCAGAGGCCCCCACAGAGGGGAGAGCTTGTAAAGGACAGAGAGACAAAGAGACAAACAACTGGGCTGACATCATTTTCATGATGGGATTTTTCTCTGCCCCATTGTTACCCCTAGAGGCCTCAGAAATTAGCACTTTCCAGGGGGAGCTAGAGCCAGATAAACACCTGCCTTTGCCACAAACGTAATGAACTCTAGAACATTTAAAATGTTTTAAATGTTCTCAAAATGTTTCCAAGTATGACCTTCATGGATATGGCAAAATTCATTCATTTATTTAACAAAAATTTTTCTGAGCACTTACTATGAACTTGCATTCTTATCAGCATTTTATAGAGTTAAAATGAATCTCAGAAACTCTTAACATGCAGTGAAGGTCACACAGTGTTGGGGATGGAGTTGGGACTTTGGGTTTAGTTCCCCCTCCATCATTTTCAGGGGCAGGGGCAGTGACTTGTGACTTCCTAGCCTTGCCTGCAGCATGGAGCTGAGAGGAAGGAGGAGCCCGGGGTAAGATTTGCTCCTATCTCATCCCTGGAGCAGTGTCCCCTCATCATCTCACAAGGTCACCTCACATCTCCCATCACAGCTCACTTTAACCATCCTCAAACCCCACTTCTCTTCTAGTCTCAAACAAATGCTTCCCTTCTCTCTGCTCCCATGGTATAATTGAGACCCTGTAATATCCTGACCTCATGCCTCCGACACCATAAAGAAAGATAAAGATTTGGAGTATCTTCTAGACCAAGACCACCCTACTTTTCAAAACTCCTGAAGGTAGCTTTAGGCATCAAATACAACTTTTAACAATTCCTTGTTAATTAATAAAGCTTTCCCACTGGCTTTTGTTAGCAGATTTGGGAGAAGCTCCTTGCAGGATCCATTCAGGAGACTTACAGTGGCTCAAGGCTGTCATAGGCCAAGGAGGAGTTGTCAAAGATTAGGATAAGTTGGGATCTCTGGTGACAGCTGTCCATGGAAGGAAACCTCTAGATTACAGACCCCAAATGGAGCCCATTATTGCACATTCCCCTCCTGACATGACAAAGCCTGCCTTCTCTCCCTGGAAAGTATCCTTTTCTCACACCCTGTTAACCCAGGAAACTCCATCCTTGAAGATCTATCACAGGTCTTCTCTCTTCCAGGAAACTATCCATGAGCCCATGGGGCTGGGTTAGGTGAGGCAGATGCTTATTGTAACCATGACATATCCAAAGAGCTTGCTTGCTCACAGGCTACTTACAACAGGTTTGTGAGCATTAGAGCTTGAGATTTGCAAGGCACAGCCACAGAGTGTAGGGAATAGGTTTCTCAGTCAGAAAAGTGCATCCCGAGCAGCTCTAGAGAGAACTGCAGAAGCACATGGATTTTTTCATTCCTTCATAAGTACAGGAATGCCCCTTGGGGACTTGGTTGGAAGCAGCCATCTTGGGCTGGCCAGACTAGTGGATAAATTTCTGGTATCTTCATACAAATCCTTTCTCTGATGGCATCCATAGTTATTTGGAGATTAGCAAGCATACAATGAGCTGGCCCAGCAAGAGGTACTTTTTAAAAAAATAGAAAACCAGACATTTTATAAGTATATTCAGCCTTCACTCTAATCCCAACAATTCCAACTCAAAAATGCTCCACTGTAGTTTCTTTGTTAGTAAAATGAGGGAGTAGATGATCTCCAACATGTCAACCAACTTGGTCCTTCTTTGACTGAATGACACCATACACAGGGTTCAGTTATGTGCACTGATAAGGCCATAATGTAGGTAGAGGTTATGGTCAGAATATTGAACAAGTATCAGACTGGTACTCTGCACCAATGGATTCCAGCTGAATATTACCCTGGATGTGGGCCTCCCACCATGACTCAAGGTCTACATTGTTGATGGGAAATTGACATTATGTCTTGAATTTAAAGTATTTCTCAATATTTATGAAATTATTTTCATTATTCCTATATCATGATATATGCAGTTGCAGAAATCACAGCTTTTCATTATTATTATCTCTGATGCTTTTAATTACACTTAAAAAATCATAAATATTTCCGGGCACCAATAATGTTACCAGGTTACTATGTTTAAAAAGTTCTATCAAAAAGACAGAAAAATAGTGAAAGGAATTAGTTTAATAAGTAGAAGATAAATATAGTCTTAAAACCTCCATCTCCTCCTGAAGCATGCACACCAAGAATAAAATGGACCATAAGATTCCACTGATGGATACTGCATAAATTAATTTGGGCAGAAACTGGTAAGCCAGTTGGCTCATTTGTTAAAAGTAGATTTTTTTTTAAGGAAGCAGAATGGAGCAAATGCTATTTTATTACTTCACTGTGAGGCAAATTAGAATGCATGTGGCATTCTAAACCTTTACTTAATCTACCTAGTAGCAGGACCCTGAACCTGCTGGAAGAACGACAGAGAGGAGGAGCCATTGGGCTCCTGTTGCTGGCCTTTCAAGATCTCCGTAATCTGGAGGAAACAGAACATTAAAAAATTTATTTATTATTATAAAAGTAATCTGATTCACTGTAGATCATTTGAAAGCAAAGAAAAGTAGAGAAAAAGGAATTAAAAACCTCCCATATTCCTACCAGTCAGGGGAACTGAGCGATGTTTATTTCGGGTCACTTTTCTAAGTATCTGCATATATGATTCAGGTCCAAATTTACTTCCTGTTTTACTCTTAATTTTATAAGATTTCACCTTACAATTGGGCCTGTTGGTATTATAGCTGATTGTTGTTGGCATATAAGGGATCTATTGAAATGTATGATTATTTTTTTTATCTAAATTGCTAATATCGTAGTAATTCTAAGAGTTTCCCAGTTTTTTTCTCCTCTCTTGGGTTTTCTATTTAGACAATTTCATTGTTTCCAATTTACTCTTTTCTCTCTTGTTTCTACTATTTAAGCATTTTATTTCTCTTTGCCTAAAAGTTTTAGAATAATGAGAAATACTTGAAGTAAAAAAGCCCATTGCTTTCTTTGCTCCTGATTTTAATAGAAATATCACCACTACTTCACCATTTTGAGTGATACAGATTTGTAGTGGACATGCCATCATGTAAAGTGGTGTACTTCCATTTCAAGTAACTACAAGCATTTTTTTTCTTTTCTTTTTTTCTCTACATCAGAAATGTATGTAGACGTTTATGAATTGCCTTTTAGAAAATTTTCCTCTTTTTAAGCCAACTAATATGCTACCGTATACTGATAGATTTACTAATATAAATCATCCTCTACTATAAAATCTATTAGATTTTCAGATTTCACCTTTTGTACTGAGGATTTTTGCATACCTATTATCAAATGAGGATAGTGTAGAAAAAATTTTTTTTTGCTATCGTTGCTACATTTTAGTATCAGGATTTGCTAACTCCAGAAAATGAATTGGAAGCATTTCATTTTTCTAAGCTAAGGAAAGTTTGTATTACATGATATTTACATTGATGTTTTAAAATAATTCATATAAGAAGTATACGAGGGGCCAGCCCTGTGGCTTAGTGGTTAAGTGCGTGCGCTCCGCTACTGGCGGCCCGGGTTAGGATCCCGGGCGCGCGCTGATGCACTGCTTCTCCAGTCATGCTGAGGCCACGTCCCACATACAGCAACTGGAGGGATGTGCCACTGTGACATAAAACTATCTACTGGGGCTTTGGTGGAAGAAAAGGGAGGAGGATTGGCAATAGATGTTAGCTCAGACCTGGTCTTCCTCAGCAAAAAGAGGAGGATTAGCGTGGATGTTAGCTCAGGGCTGATCTTCCTCACCAAAAAAAAAAAAAAAGAAGTATATGAGCCTGGAGCCTACACATGGAAGTATATTGTGGACTATTTTTTCATTTTGTTTGCAGTTGTAGCTGGTTTATTTGGTGTGGGGACTGTTCTTGAATTGATTGGTCAAACTTAGGAGCAGATAGTATTCCATGACTATTTTTGCTCTGTGGTTATATCGCCTTTTCAATTCCTAATTTTGTGTGTATCTTTACATTTTTCTTCCTTAGATATTTGCCAGATATTTATATCTTTGTAATATATTTATAAGGACTTATGATCAATTCTTCTGTTCCTTTCTATTTTACTATCTGTTCATTTTTACTTTTAGCATTATTTTCCCCCCAAATCTACTCATACAGGTTGTTGGCAGGGACAAAGGAAGATAGGATTTATATACCTTTCATGAGGAGGGAGGACATCCAAGGTAGTTGTGGCATCAGGCAACTTGCCTGGAAGCTGGGTAAGGACTGAGGTGAAGACAGAGAGAGGATTAATGAGTGAGGTGTGGCCTGAGGAGTGGAAAAATACACTCTAGGACACTTGGGAATGTACCCTGGGGCTTCGCATATCCAAGTGAATCAATATATTTTTATTGAATAACTAAGTTGGGAAGACTGATCCCTTCCACTATGGGATGTCGTCTTACAGGGACCCATGGAGCCAGAATCTGGGGCCAACGGAACAGCTGTTACTGAGTTCACCCTGCTGGGCTTGGTGGAGACACCAGGGCTTCAGCCAGTTGTCTTTGTACTCTTCCTCTTTGCCTACCTGGTCACAGTCGGAGGCAACATCAGCGTCCTGGCAGCCATCTTGGTGGAGTCTAAACTCCAGACCCCCATGTACTTTTTCCTGGGAAACCTATCAGTACTGGACGTTGGGTGCATCACCATCACTGTTCCCTCAATGTTAGGTTGTCTCTTGTCCCACAAGCTTATAGTTCCGTATGAGGCCTGCCTCACACAGCTCTTCTTCTTCCATCAGTTGGCTGGTGTGGACTGCTTCCTGTTGACAGCCATGGCCTATGACTGATTCCTGGCCATTTGCTGGCCCCTCACCTATAGCACCCGCATGAGCCAGACGGTCCAGAGGATATTGGTGGCTGTATCCTGGGCTTGTGCCTTCAACAATGTACTGACCCACACTGTAGCCATAAACACACTCAACTTCTGTGGTCCCAGTGTGATCAATCACTTCTACCGTGACATCCCACAGCTCTTCCAGCTCTCCTGTTCAAGCACCCAACTCAATGAGCTGCTGCTCTTTGGTCTGGGTATCCTCACCGCAGGTGCACCTGTGGTTTTCATTGTCACCTCTTACATCCATGTGGCAGTTGCAGTCCTGCAAATCCGCTCTGCAGAGGGCAGGAAGAAAGCCTTCTCCACATGTGGCTCCCACCTCACTGTGGTGGGCATCTTCTACGGGACAGGAGTGTTCAGCTACCTGAGCTTGGGCTCAGTGGAGGCTTCAGACAAGGACAAGGGGATTGGCATCCTCAACACTGTCATCAGCCGCATGCTGAACTCGCTTATCTATAGCCTCCAGAACCCTGATGTGCAGGGCGCCCTGAGGCGAGTGCTCACGGGGAAGCGAGCCCTTGCATGAGGAGTGTCTCAGGTGTGCGGAACCACAGCAAATGATTTCTGTCTCTCCTAGATCCTTGAGTAAAACGACTTTTGTTAGGAAGTGATACTTCTTGTTCCCCTAGGAGACTCTACCTGATAATAGGTGCACAGGTTCTGTAGACCAGAACTCTTGGCTAGTTGACGTTTAGTCTTGGAGACCCTTCCCACTACAGATGGAGGTGGAACGCAGGAAGCTCTGCATCCTGAGAGGCTCTTGGTCCTACAGGAAGGACCTCTTGTTTGTTTTCTGCTGGAGTCTCTAAAAATACACCAGCAAAGATTCTTTCCAAACTGGAATATGAAAAGTCACAGCCTAGTTTCAAGTATTAGCACATCCTGCTGTCAGGCTTCCCCTGAAACAGCTCTCCAACCTGCTTTTACACAGGATCCCACACAAGACCCACACCTAGTACAATGTAATTTGAGACACTGAATTCTAGTACCCTGTCTACATCACAAGGTTCCAGCATGGTTAACAGTGGAGAGTTTATATTTCCTTTGGGGTTTCTCTTGTTTTGCTTTTCTACAATAGAACTATCCATTGATTTTAAATTTTTCATTAGACATTATGAAAGCAAAACAAAATTTTACCAGTGGAAAATTAAAGTCAAAAACTTTACCCTCTCTGTCCCCACCCCTCATAATTCAATTTTCCAGAAGAAACCACTGTTAAGAATTTGGTGCTTACCGTTCTTGGCTTGTTTTTTTGTGAGGAAGATTGGCCCTGAGCCAACATCCACTGCCAATCCTCCTCTTTTTGCTTGAGGAAGACTGTCGCTGAGCTAACATCTATGCCAGTTTTCCTCTATTTTGTATGTGGGATACCTCCACAGTGTGGCTTGATGAGCGGTGTGTAGGTTAGGTTTTTTTTTAATATGCATATAAACATGTTTACATAAATATATGTTTATATAATATGTTTATATAACGTGTATATGTTTATATATGTGTTTATATTTCATATCAATAGGGGCATGTTATGTCTTGTTTTTTGTTTACACATTACCTGGTAGACTTTTCTACCTCTGAAGTATCTAAAAACTTACCTTATCGATTTTAATGACTGCCTAGTGTTTATTTATGCATTAACCATAATTTACTTAACCATATTCCTTTTGATGGAGTTTAGATTGTTTCTAGATTCACTGCAATTACTATCAATGTTGTAAAGAATATTCTTTAGAGATGTGTTTCTATTATTCTGCAAACATTTCCATAAGATAAATTCTAATTAGTAAGATTCCTGAGTCAAATAAAATAAAAATTTAGATTTTTAATGTGTTTCTCTCTTCTCCTACACAAAATGTGCACTATTTTATTATTCCAATGGTGAGCAAACTGCTTGTTCTACACACTTTTGTCAACAGTGGCTATTATAAATAAATTCTTCTAATTTTTGACACTATAATGGTTGAAAATTATTAATTATTATTTTAATATGCATTTTTTGATGTTCTCATAAAGTTGAATATATTTTCAAATGTTTGTTATCCATGACGTGGACTGAATTGTGTCCCACCAAAATTCATATATCGAATCTAACCCCCAATGTAACTGTATCTGGAGAAAGGGCCTTTAGGAAGTAATTAAAGTTACATGAAATTAATTAGGAAGTATTAATGATGTATTTTAGAAAGTAACTAAGGTTAAGTTAGCCCTAATTCAACAGGACTGTGGCCTCATAAGAGAGGAAGAAACAGAAAACATTAAATCCTCTGAACTTATTCATTTTGTAACTGAAAGTTTGTACCCTTTGACCTAGATCTCCTCATTTCCCCCTCCCCTCAGTCCATGGCAACCACCATTCAACTTGCTGTTTCTATGAAATCGGCTTTTTAAAATTTTTTAGATTCCGCATATAAGTGTTACCATACAGAATTTGTCTTTCTCTGTCTGGCTTATTTCACTTAGGATAATGCCATTATTCCATCCATGTTGTCACAAGTGGTAGGAGTTCCTTCTTTTTCATGTATAGATAACATTCCTTTGTGTGTGTACATATATATGTATATATATATGCCACATTTTCTTTATCCAATAGTTCATTGAAGGACAGTTAGGTTATTTCCATATGTTGGAAATATCTCTTCAAGATAGTGATTTCATTTCCTTTAGATATACGCCCAGAAGTGGAATTGCTAGATCATATGGTAGTTCTATTTTTAATTTTTTGATGAACCTCCGTACGGTTCTCCATAGTGGCTGCATGAATTTACATTCTCACCAATAGTGCACAAATGTTTCCTTTTCTCCACATCTTCACCGACACTTATTATTTCTTGTCTTTTTGAGAATAGCCATCCTAACAGGTGGAGGTGATATCTCATTGTGGTTTTGATTTGCATTTCCCTGATGATTAGTGATGTTGAGCATCTTTTCATGTACCTGTTGGCAATTTGGATGTCTTCTTTGGGAAAATGTCTATTCAGATATTTTGCCATTTTTTAAAGTAGATTATTTGCTTTTTTGTATTGCATTGTATGATTTCTTTACATATTTTGGATATTAATGCCTTGCCAGATATATGCTTTACAAATGTTTTCTCATATTCCATAGGTTGCTTTTTTAATTTATTGATTGCTTCCTTTGCTGTGCAGATGCTTTTTAGCTTGATGTAGTTCCTTTACTGAAGTCAACATTGGCAAAGACTTCAGGGGTCTTTGTGGTCAAAACTGTGGAGGCCCTGCAGGTGACAGTGGCAGCTAGAGCTATTGGGGTCCTCGGTGTGAAGGCTGCTGGCATTCTCCTTTTCTCCTATTTTTCTGTGGGGGGGGGAGTTCTAGCCAAGGGGATCTCTCTTGGCACCAGGTCTGGTGTGCTGCACTCAGAGTGACAACAGAGCTGGGGTCCTGGGATCAGGTGCACTGGTCTGAGGTGCAGGCCTGTGCAGATCTCATGGGGAGCTAGGGTCTGGGTTTCTGGGGCTCACTGCAGTGACTCAGGCTCTGAGGGGGAGGAGAAAGGCAGCAGTGGCTTGGGCCCAGGCGGAAGGGTGCAGCAGCAGCACACCCTGGAGACGGCAGGTCAAATTCTGGACTCTGGTCCTAGTGGACATTGAGCAGAACACCAGCAGCTTGCCTCTGGTGATGGTGGGCCAAAGCCCTGACTCAGGATCCCAGCAGCAGGGAAGATAGCTGCAGCAATGCAGCCTGGTGATGGTGGGTCTACGGCAAGACTTAGGACCCATGAGCTGGGGCACAGAGCAGCAGCAGTATGGCCCCTGTAATGGAATGTCAAAGCCCTGACTCAGGACCCAGGGGCTGGGGCACAGGGCACTGTGCCCTGTGCGTATAGCAGACGCTTCATTATGCAAGGGCATATAGAATGCCTCCCAGAATTGTCAGAAGAAGAGGTGGTGGGGCATTTATCCATTGGCTCCTATCTCCTGTTTTCAAGTTGTCCTCTGCACTCTGGGATCCACATGTGCTCAGACCTAGTCAGTCCCCCGTGTTCACAACATCAGAGGATCAGGAGGAAGCGGGTACACTATCAGGTTGCAATGGGCAGAAGCCTGTAGGGAACTGTCCAACCCAGCCACGACTGAAATCAGAAGAAAGGCTGAGCAAGATGTGTCAGAACATCTGATATGTCTGCTACAATCTACTTCATAGGATTGTTGCAAGGACTGATAGGGATTCCAGCTTGTAAAGGTCTCAGCACATTACCACGTACATAACAAGAACTCATAAATGTTATCAGTTGGTATGTTATATTGTTAAACCTCTACTAGCAGCTTAATGAATCTTACTTCATGCATAGTCTTCACAGCAATGCTCTGTGGTAGAGAATATGTTCATTTCACAGATGAGGAAACTGAGGCCCAAAAGGGTGCAGCAGCTTGTCCAAAGTCAAACCTCTAATAACCAGAAGATCAGGTCCGTCTGCAGTGCTTTTCTGCCTGCACCAGGCTCCTCTGGTGGGAGGAGAGAGAGCACTCTATCCTGGGGATGGGGTGTTGGGTGAGTGATCATTGGTGGGTATGGGAGTGAGAGGAACCAACTCCTCAACCCTCCTTCATCTTCTGTTTATTAACCTGTGACCTTCACCAGGGCTTTCATCTTGTAAGGGCCTGGCCTAGACAATCATATTGATAGGCAGCTTCCCAGGAGTCCTTCTAGCTCAATATAGCTCTTCTACCACCCCTTCCAGAATCATTATAGGAGCCCCAAGACACAGTCCCAGTGGCTCCCACTAACAAGGCCCTGAGGGAGAAGACACCACATTCCTGAGGACTCCTTGGGAAACTGGGTTTGAAGAAAGCTTCTCCCTCTTGCCCCTCTTCTGGGGCCAGCTCCTCATCCCAAAGTCCAACGCAAGTCTGGAAATTAGCTTGTTTCTGCCTAAAGGCCCAGCTTGGGGCTGAAACCTGGGAAACAAAACCTCTCCTTTAGGAAACCTGTATCTAGTCTCAGTTACACCCCTGGCTTCCTGGGTGACTTTGAAGATATGGACAAGTCCTGTAGGCCTCAGTGACCCCATCATTCAGTGGAATTTTTATCACCTGCCTTAACTACCTGCCATAAAGCCAGGGCTAGAGATAAAGCCTTTTTAAAGAAAGTCTAAATACCAGAAGATGTACGACACTGTGGCTGTATTGATGAAAAGCCTGAGTTGTTTACAAAACAACTTGTTCCTCTTCCCACTGGTGTCCTCTTTCCTGGGAGGACTAATTTCTGAAGTCCCAGGGGATAACACAGTAGTGAAGATAGCTCTATGATAGAGAAGATATCAGCTTGTTTTTCCTCCTTTCCTTATATATAGCCCCTTACTTGCTTTCTGGGTTGATAACTGGGTCTGCATAACTCCTCATTTTTTTTTTCCAGAAGAAACTTCACTGGCTTCTATGCCTATGCCAAGGTGAGTATACTCAGCGGCCCTTCCTCTGCTCTTACAAAACAGACAGGGCTTCTGTTGCCATCAGCTCAAATCTGACTTTACACATGGTGTAACTGATGCCCCTGAAAAAGGAAGATTTTTTAGGAGAAGATCTGGGGCACTAACCCAGAGGTCCCAACTCCCTTTCTGGGCCCCTTCACCCATGCCCCCCTTTCCTGGAGGAAGCATCCTCTCTGTTACTCTTAGGAGAGGGTATGAAGGGATTCGCTGAGTCCTGTTCGCTGTCTAGGACCCACTTCATCAGGCTGCCTAGAACCTTCACTCCAGTAGGAGGCCTTGTCGAAACTTTTCATCCCTGGAAGTATGGAGGAATTGGTTGGAGTTCCAGAGAAGAGAGCTGTCATAGCTTAAAAGGAGACCTGGGGCTCATTACAAAGCCCTGAGAGAGGAAATGTAGGAGGGTTCCTGATGATGGGCATGATGTCCATCAGGCACTCTGGATGTCTCTGGATGATCAGAGGTCATCCCAGAATACCACTGATTTTAAGCAAGTTGCATCTCTGGCCATCAGATGGTTGGCAGCTGCTGTTTTGTTGTTCTTCTACCCCTGGTTATAACTCACTTGTCTGTAAGGTATGCCCCTACTAAGGACCTCATTCTTTTGAGTGGTTTACATGAAAAAAACTTGTCAGTGTGTGGATTCCTACGTTACCTGCTTGTCCCATCAAAACCAAGGAAAGCAATAGTCCCTGCAGCAACCTTGCACCCTGCACTTGACCGTACACCTCCCCTAAGTTACACTACTCCATAAAGGTCTATCCCAAATTCCAAATTGTGCAGAAAGTCTTCCATGACAACTCTAGCTCATCCTAAAGTTCAATTTCTCTGAAATCCTATGAGCATTTGCTCCTTCATTTATTAATTTAAGAAATAGTGAGTACCTACTATGTGTGAAGTATTATGGTAAGTATTGCTATTGGAAAAATGAATCAAACATGTATTCTGTCCTCAAGTCACTTTAGGAGAAGTAGGGGAGATATGCTCTATAGAGAAATGACTTAGCTAGAAGGCAAACAGCAATAAGTTCCACGAAATAATGTGTAGTGGGAGTTTAGGAGAGAGAGAGAGAGATCCTTTTGAGATGGGGAAGTTTCCAGGAAGGATTCCTTCAGCATCCAGCATTGGAGTCAAATCTTGAAATACTTGGGCATGTGGAGTTGGAGGGAAGCCATTGCAGGTAGAGAAACTGCATAAGCAAGGAGATAGAAATTCCCAGAATCACAATCTAATGCCTGTGTTAAAATGGACCCAAAAGGGAAAACAAAGGGTAGTTAATTGTTCTTTAATATAACGTATGTAAAGAGCATTATCCATCCATTGATTTGTCAATTTGCAAAGAATTTATCAATTATCAATTTCATCAATGATGATCAGGCCTGAGGATGATTCCCTCATTCACCAATCACCTGATCTTAGCATTTTAAGGATATCTTACAGATCACTGCATCCAAATTTTCATTCATGTGAACTCAGGCCCTCGTCACTCTTTCCCTTCTCTTAGAGTTACCAGACTCCCACTGCTTCCCATCCTCTGATTCCAGTGTATTCTATGCAAGGGAATAACAGTATCCTTAGTGAAGCTCTAGGTCAGCTTATTCTGTGGCCAATAGAGAGACATTGATACTTTTTGATCAGGAGCTTATTATAAGATCTGAAAGATTTAGCTCAATCTCACACTCCATGTATGTGCCTGTTCATTTGAGGACTTCTCCTTAGAGCTATTGGTCATTCTACCACCCCTGAGTCAAGGACAAGTAGAAAGTGGCTGTACGATGCAGAAGACTAACTGCACCTAGCTGCAACAGAGCCACAGGTATGCTTACAATGTTGATTTCAGAACCACATAGCAGATACTATAAAAAGAATAAATAATTTTAAATTAAGCTGTTATTCAAAGTCCAGTTAAGTCTTAATTAACAGCAAGAACTCTAGCTACTCGTTGACCAAGGCATTTTGAATTTATACCTCAGAATATTTTCCTCACCTTGGAGAAATGTACTTGGCTGGGCTATCTGATATCCACAATCATGGGTATTTTCTCTCTGACTCTTGCCATAACTTTGCCTCATCTTCAATATTTCTAGAAGCCTTGAAATCTAGGTTATGTTTTCAAATGCTTTCTAGTTTCTCTGGAAATATTAATTTTTCTAGTTTGAAATCTGCTTTTGGTTTGAGCTGATCCCTCAGAGCAAAATGAGAAAATTGTCTGACTCTCACTACATTCAAAGAGGAAGTCTGCTTTTATCTTAATTTATTTTCTCAAGCATTCTGACCATTTCAGATAGGACAGGATGTGAGGGACAAGGTGGTGGTGACATTGGGCATCTCAGCTGAGAGCAGGTTAAAGGCATTGAGGTGATAGAGGAGGTCAGTGAGTGAGGTGTGGCCTGGGGAGTGGGAAAATCATCACCTGGACAGCTGGGAACTTCCCTGGGTCTTTGAACATAGGTGGTTTACAAAATTTATGTTGAGTAAATAAATTGTGTGGACAGATACCTCCCTCCTGGGATATTTCCTCACAGGCACTCATGGATCCAGAAGCTGGGACCAACAGGACAGCTGTGACTGAGTTCATTCTACTGGGCCTGGTGGAAAATGAAGAGCTGCAGTCTGTGGTCTTTGTCCTCTTCCTCTTTGCCTACCTGGTCACAGTCGGGGGCAACCTCAGTATTCTGGGAGCTATTTTGGTGGAACCCAAACTCCACACCCCCATGTACTTCTTCCTAGGGAACCTGTCAGTGCTGGATGTTGGATGTGTCACTGTCACTGTTCCTGCAATGCTGGGTCGTCTCCTGTCCCACAAGCGTACAATTTCCTATGGAGCCTGCCTCTCCCAGCTCTTCTTCTTCCACCTCCTGGCTGGGATGGACTGCTTCCTGTTGACGGCCATGGCCTATGACCGATTCCTGGCCATCTGCCGGCCCCTCACCTATAGCACCCGCATGAGCCAGACCATCCAGTGGATATTGGTGGCTGTGTCCTGGGCTTGTTCCTTTACCAATGCACTGACCCACACTATTGCTCTGACTACCCTCAACTTCTGTGGTCTCAATGAGGTCAATCACTTCTATTGTGACCTCCCACAGCTCTTCCAGCTCTCCTGCTCCAGCACCCAACTCAATGAGCTGCTGCTCTTTGCTGTGGGTTTCATAATGGCAGGTGCACCTGTGGTTCTTATCATCACCTCCTACATCCACGTGGCAGCTGCAGTTCTACAAATGCGTTCAGTGGAGAGCAGGAAGAAAGCCTTCTCCACATGTGGCTCCCACCTCACTGTGGTTTGCATCTTCTTTGGGACTGGTATCTTCAACTACATGCGTCTGGGTTCAGAGCAGGCTTCAGACAAGGATAAAGCGGTTGGGGTTTTCAACACAATCATCAACCCCATGCTGAACCCACTAACCTACAGCCTTAGAAACCCTGATGTTCAGGGCGCCCTGTGGCGAGTACTTGTGGGGAGGCGGTCACTGACCTGAGGGTTGATAGGGTCCCTCCTTTCCTGCCTTTTCTGAGTTGAAGAAAATTTCCCATGAAGGCAATAACCTGGTCAGTCTTGTCTCATGACGCCTGAAGAGTTGTGTGACGTGCTTGTCCTATAAGGAAACCCTCCCTAATTCACTAATTTATTCATACAACAAGTGTTTATTGAATTTCTTCATGATCCAGGCACTCTTCCAGGGCACTGGTGAACAAAAGTGACAAAAGTCTCTGCTCTCATCAACTCACATTCTGATGAAAGGACAAAATAAATGAAATAAATAAGCATCCTGTATGGAACATCACATAGTGATAAGGGCTGCAGAGAAAATCAAATAAGATAGGAGGATACGAAGTCAAGTTCTGCCAGGCAAGTTGTCACCTTGCTTTGGTCCTGCTCAATTGCCGGCTAGAGTTGGAGCCTTGGAACCCCGGGCGGTCTGGGCAGCAGTGTCCTACAGGGAGGGCTATTTGGTAATCATAGCCTAAGTAACCAAGAATATCACTGTGAAGTTTTCTTCTGGAGGGGTTGTGAGATTCCCTCCAGGCCAGAGTGCAGAAAGCTGTTTTAAACCATGGACTCAGTGCCAAGGATTATTCTATTTTACTGTTTTCCTTTCACCTCCAAGAAAATCAGTGCCTGGGGCTGGCCCCATGGCATAGCGGTTAAGTGCGTGTGCTCCGCTGCTGGCAGCCTGGGTTCGGATCCGTGGCACGCACCGACGCATGGCCTGACACATGCTTGTTAGGCCGTGCTGTGGTGGCATCCCATATAAAGTGGAGGAAGATGGGCACAGATGTTAGCCCAAGGCCAGTCTTCCTCAGCAAAAAGAGGAGTATTGGCATGGATGTTAGCTCAGGGCTGATCTTCCTCACAAAAAAGAACAAAAAAAGAAAAGAAAAGAAAAGAAAAGAAAATCAGTTCCTTCTCTTCACTACCACACAAGGATCCCATAGGATGTTTAGGGGAAAGATAAGGTCTAGAGAGGGAAAGAGCCCACTAAATAAAAATTATATTAATGCATGCGTGATACACTTTCAGGTCAAAAAAGAAATGCTCCTTCTCCATCCTCTGCATTTCTTTCTCTCTCATTGGATAAGTCATCTTCCTCACATATATGATAAAGCCTTTGACAGAATAAGCCTTTATACTTCAACAAGTCCTTAGAATTTTCAATGTAAAATGCCCAATATAACCTTCTCCTCCAAAGTCTTACTTTTCTCTCCCAAACCTACTAGCTCAGAAAATATCCATAAATGAAGTCTCTGGGAGTGATGCCTCTTTCTAACTTTATTTTATTAGTACATCAGTACAGCTCCAGCCCAGAGAATTTCCTCATCTTGATGTTTATCCAGCTGTCAGCTCATCCATTCCTGATTTGTATCTTTTCTCCAGCATCCCTTAGAAGGCTACTTTGTGCTTAATCCTACTCTCTCTCTGCTGTATCATTCCTAAACCTGTCTCATGGGTACACCTGGAGCCTGGCTTCTCTGTGATCTCTTCTTGAAGTCAAGGAACTTGAGAGATGGGCTGAGATGAAAACCTGTCTCATGGGTACACCTGGAGCCTGGCTTCTCTGTGACCTCTTCTTGAAGTCAAGGAACTTGAGAGATGGGCTGAGATGAGGATGAGAAGAAAAGACGTGAGAGTGGAGGTAGGACAGGATTGAGAGTGGAGGAATGAAGATATAATATGAGGATACAAGGAGGGATGGGATAGGATAGGATGGTGAGTAAGAGAGGTAAGAGGAAAGGATGGAAATTAGGGAAAGGACACAAGAGAATGAGATATGAGAAAGGATGGAGAATTAGGAGTATCAAACAAGATGCCTCAGGAATGTTGATGAGGTCAAAGATGGGTGTGGAGAAAATGAAGAATGAATAAAGATGGGAGATGAGAATAAAATTCGTACTATGGAATTGCTTCCTATTATTGTGTGGCCATGTAATAACGAGCACCTTTGATGTTATTGTTGAGCACCACCGTTCCTTCCAGGAAAAAATGTTTGAGTTTTATTGAAGGTAAAATGATGCAAAGTGGTCTGGGAACTCCTCTTCTGCATCCCCTGGCTAGGAGAGGATCCTAGAAGGACAAGAGTACGACTGACAGATGGGAGAGAGGGAGGCAGGGTGTGGATGCTGAGGGTTCATCCTCCACAACCCCACTGGGTTATCAAAGTCATCAGCCTCCCTGCCTATGGAGAACAGACATGAAGTAAGTCTCTTTCCTAATACTCTTGGGTCTCCAGACACTTGAGGGTTAAAGAAAATGCGCTTCCCTCAAAGGGCAAAATTCTTGTGAAGGAAAATCAGGAATGTGGATTGTAACTACTGCTCTGTGATCTTGGAAATTTCGTTTTTATGCTTCGGCTTGTTTCTATCTGTACCGTAAGATCATCTCTCCACAGTTCTTCGGTTTTAATGACTTTTGACTACGATAGTCTGGATGAACCTTTTCCTAGGGCTGGACACAAAACCTTTTGAGAGAAGTACCACCACCATTTCCACCACCCCATCTACCCCATGAGCATTTAACACTGTCTCAACTAATCTTACTTGTTCCCCCAGAAGATCCCCAGGCCTTGGCATGACTTCCTCCTGAACATTCATCCCAAACTCTTAAGGATGTTTTCTGTGGAAAGTGTTCCTGTGTCCTCTCTATCCTCCAAGACCAAAGGGCTTCTGTAACAAGTGGAGAAGCTGTATTTCTTTTGAGATTTTTCTCCTTCGGCCCCAAAATGAAAATATCTTTACTTTAGAATTATTTAGAAATATTAAATCTGATAGTGGTAACATTCAGAGGATATTATTTCATCAAGTAGAAAATAAAAATCCAAGTGTCCCTTCACTGCACCAAAAATCCTGTTATTCATAGTTAACTCCACTTAAGAATTTTATACTTATTCCTCCAGAGATTTGACACGTATATGATATTCACATTTCACATCACTAGAGCCATTACTATTCTCTGATTTATTTTTTATTTTCCTACAGATTATGCGGTATAATTTTTTACATGGCAAAGACTAAAATCACGCTTTATCTGCTTTAAAGGTTGCGCAGTATATCATTGTACACATAAACCGTGATTCATTTAATCAAACCTCTATTGATATAATTTGGGTTGTTTTCCATTGTTTTGGAATAACAAACAATGCTATGATGAACATCTTTACAGTGGTGTCTTTCACAATTTCTGTAATTATTTACTTCGGAACAATTCCTATGAATTACTTTATCAAATTAAAGGAAATGCAAATATAAATTTTGAGATACACACACACGCACACACATGCACACACACACACATATATAGTTCTCTTTACTTTTGCACCAACTTGTACATCCACTAGGTTATGATAGTGTCTGTTTCCCTACATCCCTGCCATTAAGGGTTGTTACAAATAAAGATCTTTAATGTTTACAATCTGAAGGTTGAGAAATGGTAGTTTTTTTATTTGAATTTTAATTCTAGTTAGTACTGCAATTAGATATCTTTTCACATATTTATTGGCCAGTTGTATTTTTCCTTTTGGAATTGCATTTTGGTAGCTTTTGCCCTCTTTTCCATTGGATGGTTTGATGGTTAGGAACTCCTAATTGTTATGCATATCAACTTTTTGTCATGTAGGTTGCAAATATTTTCTCTAATATGCCATTTGTCTTTCAATTTGAT
Organism: Ceratotherium simum simum; assembly: GCF_057802395.1. Taxonomy (NCBI): domain Eukaryota; kingdom Metazoa; phylum Chordata; class Mammalia; order Perissodactyla; family Rhinocerotidae; genus Ceratotherium; species Ceratotherium simum. Next base: position 14,561,751 of record NC_141915.1, read on the forward strand.
GTGTGTTTTGCCAAACAGACGTGTTCCATTTTTATGTGGTCGGATCTGTTTGCCTTTTCTTATAATGGTTTTTGATTTTGTGTCTCACTTTGAGTAGAAAAGATTTTTCCGTCTGTATCAGGCAAGATAGGCTAGGTTACATCATGCTAACAAACAGTCACTAAAATCTCAGTGGTTTAAGATAGTGAAGGTTAATTTCATATTCATGTGACCTCAGTTATCTGATAGATCTAAGAAAAGTTGCCTTTACGATTGTTCATCTTTTTTCTTATTGTGAGGACAAGAGGAACCACTTCCAAGCTCTTTATATGTCAGAGTGGAAACTGGGAATCTACATTTTATTTTATTTTATTGCTTATGGTGAACATTTATGGTCTTTCTGACTTCTATTTCCCCCTTCTAACAGCTGCCAATTTCCATTTGGCGTCTAGGTGGTTCCACCCCTGGCTCCAGAGTGCAGTTACCAGCACATCTAACTGGACTGGCCACAGTGATGATTCTACATGGGCATGTTACCTAAGTTAGTTTAATGAGATTCTTTATACTAGCATTTCCCAACTGGGTTTCCATGACAGAATTAAGCCATACACAAAATAATTTGAATGACTATTTTCTCACTTCTACCAAGGTTACATAGTTGGAAACATTCTAGATGCACAGGACAGAAGTTAATTCATTACATAGAATGGCTACTTTAGGTTGTTAGAACTTAATTCCTTTTGGAAACCCTGATTGAGAATGGCCACTCTAGACTTTTGCTGCTAGTCAAGCAAGAAACATCCTTGCCCTCAGAAGTCTGAGAGGCATTAAAGAGCTACCAAGTGAGGAATCGAGGGGCCAAAATCCAGGAAAGAAAGGAATCCCAAGGAGACATTGCTGACAATAGAACCGCTTTCCCCACAAGGCATTTGTTGAATCCAACGCGGGGGCTGAGAGGCTGAGAGCAGAAGGTGCAGCTGAGAGGCTAAAAAGTGAGCAGAGTTTTTAGCAGGCTTATGAAGCTGGAGAAACACAAATGGAGTTAGGGTTCTGACAAAGGGAAAGGATGGTAAATACTCTAAGCTCTCAACTGGGACTTTCAACACGCTACATCCCAGAAGTAACACACGATAGGAAATAATCCTACCATAACACACAAGGAAACTCAGTTTTGAATTAGCTTATTCCTAAATTGAATAAAAGTGATCGACTCCTATTCTTACTGCCTGCCAGAATCAAAAATAAATCATTTTTAAAGGATTAAGCTATCATCCAGTGCAATGCCATCCAACAGAAATTTAATCTGAGCCACATATATAATTTAAAATTTTCTAGTAGCCACATTTTAAAAAGTAAAAATAAAGTGAAATTAATTTTAATAATTTATTTTATTTTATTCAATATATTTAAATATTATCATTTCAACATGTAATCAATGTTAAAAAATTATAAAGAGATATGTTGTATTTTGTTTTTCATACTGTCTTCAAAATCTGGTGTGTGTTTTAAACTTACCACACATCTCAATAAAGATGCTAAATTTTCATCAAAAACGCTTGATCTGGGTCTTCTCACGAGGCTGCAATCAAGGTGTCAGCCAGGGGTATAGCTATCTCCAGTCCTGACTGGGAAGGATAAGCTTCCGTGCTCATTCACATGCTCACGGGTTGTGTTCAGTTCCTTGCAGGTTATTGGACTGAGGGCCTCAGGACCTCACTGGCTGTTAGCTGGAGGCTGCCTTCAGTTCCTTAACACTGGAGACTTTCAAAACATGGTGGCCTCTTTCTTTAGAGCAAGAAAAGACCAGAAAGAAAGATGGACAAAGAAAGATGGCAAAGTAGGAGGTCCCCTGTTTTTATCCCCACTTCAGCAACAATAATTTGGCAGCCATACACAGACAAAAGTGACTTTGTGGAGCTTTGGGATCCAGGTAGGAGCCTATGGACCCAGGTGGAGCCGAAGACTAAGGGGGCCTGTTTTGAGAAGGCAGGCTTGCACTCAGATGGCAGACTCATGGATCGTGGTCCTGGCTACAGACCCGGAAACAGCCCTGTCCCCCTGGGGACTTGGCTATAGTCCTGTTTGGTGTTGATCCTGCCACCAGCACTGTTTACCAAGGAACCTAGCAGGAGTCCCTAGCACACCCATCTGTGTTCCGGGTGACAGGCCTGATGACTTTGGTCCTGGTTGTGGATCCTGAAGCCGTCCACAGCCAGACTCCAGCCACTCTTCGTCACCAGTCCTGCCTACCCAGGGACCGAGCAGGAGACACACCTGTCCAAACCCTGAGGCAGGCCCTCTGACCTCAGTCAGACTGCAGGTCCAGAAATGGCCCTGTACCCAGCTCCAGACCCTCTCAGCTGTAGACTCCAGAGTTATTTGTTTCCATATATGATCTCACTTATATGTGAAATCAAAAACTCACACTTTGAACCAGAGAGTAGAATGGTGGTTGCCAGGGACTAGGGGTTGGGAGAAGCACAGGGTGTTGGTCGAAGAGCACAAACTTTCAGTTATAAGAGGAGTGAATTCTGGTGATCTAATGTACAGCATGGTGACTATAGTTAATAATGATGTTTGTATACTAGAAAATAAATTCTCTGGAGATTTAAAAAAAACAGCAATAGAGATAAAAACAGAGGGGGAGGGAGAGAAAGAGATCATAGTCTTTTAATACCTAATCTCAGAAGTGATGTCTCATCACTTTTACTGTATTCTTTTTTTTTTTGAGGTATAATTGACATATAACATTATATTAGTTTCAGGTGTACAACATAATGATTTGATATTTGTATATGTTGGGAAATGATCATTACAATGAGCCTCTAACCATCATAGACCAATTCTTACTGGCCCTACTGTATCAATAAAAAAAAAATCAAAGTTATCTTGCAGGGGTAACAAGCAAAACCTGCAAATTATGTAGCTAGAGCACGTGCAGATGATGGAAATCCTGTCCTCAGATGACCTTGAGCTGCCTAGGAACCAAAAGTTCGCTATCTACGGAACTGACTATGATGAGAAAGTGGCTCAGGGAACCTAATGAGAAGAGGGGGGTCCTTTTATCTCTAGCATACCGGACTTACAAGACCCTTATACTTCTACCATCTAATTAGATTCCTCTAAGCTAACGTTTTGCATAACCACTCTCATTTGGAACTCCTTAAAAGACTGTCCCTGCTTCACCTTGGGGAAACAGATTTGAGCTTTGCCTCCTGTCTCCTTCCTCGCCAGCCATGCAATAAAGCTCTTTGTTTTCTCAAAAGCCAGTGCCATAGTATTGGCTTCTATGCACAGTGGGCAGCGGGCCCTTTTTCAGTAACAATTTCCGGTGACCACAAGGGAACCTTGGGCCTGTGACTGCCTGCCTGAGGCTCTGAAGCCCCACGTGGGGTGTGGGCTCATCACTGACCCTAAGTGGCCTGCTAGCCTACTTTGTCTCAAGGCTTAGCTGATTGGATTCCCATTGTTGCTGTGGCACTCCAGGCTTCTTGGTGCTTTCTTCACTTTTGTGAAAAGAAACTACTTCTGAATCAAGATATCTCTGGGTGAGCAACCTTAAGAAAGTAACTCTTCCTTATCTTGTGTCTCTGGTTTTATCCCCTGGAAATATAAGTCTGACTTATATTCTGGGAAATCCTGATGGGCTGAGTCCCAAATCTTGGGCCTAAAATCGGGATAATTAGAGACAGGATAAAAGGTTCACTCACAAGGTATTCCTGGTAATCTGGTTTTAAACAATAATTTTAGGAATCTGGTTCATATTGTATGTAGAGTTGTAGACCCTCATAATCTCACTTTATGAGGGTCTTCTGACTCTGACGAAAAGAGGCACTGTTCCCTCTGGTCCTTCGGGATGTTCCCAGGGGACTGGGGATTTTATGGAGGCTTCGTGATGTCTGCCCATGACGTGCAATGGCCTCACAGGGAACTCCTCTGAAGAGTATACTTTACCAAACCTTCACTGTTCGTGGCAAAGCAGTCAGCAGCGGCAGCTTGTCTAGGGCTTACTCGCCTGAACTTTGTTGGCGTCAGAACACATACAGGAAATAACCACTCTTGGTCATTCTTGGGGAGGTTTTTCCTGCAACAGCACACAATCAAAACCTAAATACCACCCCTAGAAAGACCTCGTTTGTTGTGGCCACTTGATAAAAAGCCCTCTAAAATGAGAAATGTAAATGGCATACCAAATTGCAACCCATTGGGATGCATTCTTCAAAATTGGGCAATGTTCAGTTATAGGCCCATGAAGAAAAAGAAAATGATTTTCTTTTGTACTATGGCCTGGCCCCAATACTTACTGGGGACAAATGAGGTGTGGCCTGAGAACGGGTCTTTCATGTATGTACCATCTTGCAATTAGACCTATTCTGTAAAAGGGAAGAAAAATGGGATGAGATCCCCTATGTGCAATCTTTTATGCCTTTATATCAAAATAAGAATTTACAAAAGAGATGTAAGATCATTATTCAGAGGGAGAATCCACGGAAAAAAACCCTGTCCTTCCAGAATCAAAGTCAGATGATGACCTTGTCCTTCTTCATTTGCTCTCTCTTACAGCCCCCCCCCCACTGTATGCCAGAGGTACAGTTGAAAAGGACCAGGAAGGACATAATGAACTCCCTGAAGCCGTTGGCTTGGTTTTTTACCCCTCTTTACCTAATAGTCGAAAGGGAATGGTCTCCCTCCTCATATTCATCAGAGTACTCAATTCAGCCCAGGCAATGCTCTGTGCTGGGCAGGGCAATTCCCATTAAGACAAGTCCTGCAGGTCTCCATGACCAAGGCCAGCCCAGAGGATTTTTATATGTGCATCCCCCCTTTTCAACTTTGGACTTATACAATTGGAAAAACAACATGCCTGCCTATAAAGATGATTCCAAAATGATGGACAGTTTATTTATATCCATCTTTGCTACTCATAACCCCAACGGGGCTGACATTCAGGCTCTCAAGAACACCCTCCTCACTCCAGAGGAATGTAGGGTGGTACTGGACAGGGCTCATCAGGAGGCTGAGAGACTTCATGAGTTACAACCTAACAATCCAATCAGGGCTCCAGTGATGCAGGTCATACCTGGGGTTGAGCCAGGCTGGGAACCAGTGACCCTGGAGACCAGCAAGGTTAAACCAATACAAATCGTGTTTAACAACTGGAATGCAGAAGGGGGTCCCCAAACCAAAAAGCCTAAATAAAGTCCAGGAGGTACAACAGGGACCAAAAGAAAACACTTCGACCTTCCCGGAGAGAGTCTTCAGAGCTTACAGAAAGTATACTGACATTGACTCAGAACATCTGGATAACATGAAGCTGATCAATATGACTTTTACCAGCCAGAGTGTCCCTGATATAAGGAAAAAGTTACGAAGACTAGAAGGGGGCTTGGGGATGCCTATGTCTCAACTTGTTGAGATTGCCTTTAAAGTGTTTAACAGCCAGGATCAAATATAAGAAAAAGAAACAAGGGAAGATGCAACAACAGGCTGCATTGCTTGCCACAGCAATCAGCGGCAATCATCCAAAACCACAGCTGTCCACGGGAAGAGGCAGACAATCATGAATAAGACCGTGGGTATCTTCCAATTGTCCTGGGTATCTGCCTCTGTGACCTAGGGAATGTGCCTATTGTAAGCAGGAAGACCATTGGAAAAAGAAAAATCCCAACTATTCTCAGAAGTTGAGAGATGAAACCAGATCACATAACCACCAGATGCCCCCAATTTGCTGACAGTGACCAAGAATGACGGGGCCCGGGGCCTCCTCTAGACTCCACCAGCACCATTGACATTTCCCACAAGGAACCCTGGGTGACAATTTCTGTGGGAAGAAAACTTATAGACTTTCTAATTGATACCAGAGATACTAATTCTGTACTAAACACCAGACAGGTCCCCTCTCCCTCAAGACCAAGTCCATCACTAATGTATCTGGGGGAGTCTTGCATAAACATTTCCTATAACCACTCGATTGTCACATAGAGAACACATATCTAAAGCACAGCTTTCTGTGTATGCCTCGGTGCCCTAGTCCATTGTTGGGACAAGATATACTAACAAAATTAAATGCCCAAGTGCCTTTTTCACCAGAGAAAGTAGATATTAAAGTCCTCCCTGATAAAGCCTGTGCCTTTCAAGATGCACTGTTGCAACTGGGAGACAAGCCTCAATCAGAAGTCCCTGAAGGGGGCGGCCCCGCAGCTTAACAGTTAAGTGCGTGTGCTCTGCTACTGGTGGCCCAGTTCGGATCCTGGGCACGCACTGACGCACCACTTGTCTGGCCATGCTGAGGCGGCATCCCTCAGACAGCAACTAGAAGGATGTGCAACTATGACATACAACTATCTACTGGGGCTTTGGGGAGAAAAAGGACGAGGATTGGCAATAGATGTTAGCTCAGGGCCGGTCTTCCTCAGCAAAAAGAGGAGGATTGGCATGGATGTTAGCTCAGGGCTGATCTTCCTCACACAAACACAAAAAAAAAGTCCCTGAAGAAATTTTACAAAGGTAAAGAGCGGATATTTGGGTTGATGAGAGGCTGGGAAGAGCCAAGATGGCTGACCCAATAATGGTAAAACTCTGCCCAGAAACTAAGACTCCAAATTAGAAACAATACTCTTTAAAGATGCGTGGGAAAGAAGGTATAAAGCCTCTGATACCTTTATACCTTTATACCCGATAGTCACCTTCCTTAAATGCCAATTAATCTGACGTTGTCAATCCCTCTGTAACACTCCCATCATGCCAGTGGAAAAACCCATGACCAGCGACTATAGTTTTGTACAGGATTTGAGAGCCATGAACCAAATTGTAGAGGATATACAACTGGTGGTGCCAAATCCTTATACTTTGCTTACCACTTTATCTGTAGACTTTTGCTGGATTATAGTTCTAGACTTAAAATATGACTTTTTCTGCATACCCCTAAGCTCTGAGTCTCAGGAACTGTTTGCCTTTGAATGGGACAATCCAGAGACTAATGTAAAATGAGAATATTGCTAGATGGTACTCCCACAAGGATTTAAAAATGCCCCCAACATCTTTGGGGAAGTCCTAGAATAGGACTTAAGGGATCTCCAGTTAAATGAGGGAGTCTTACTTTAATATGTGGATGGCATACTGAAGCCTCTGTATGCATACTGAAGGCATAAAGAAGCCTCAGACCAAAATACAATTCTCACTTTAAACTTCCTAGCAGAACAGGGATATAAAGTCTCCAAGGGAAAGGCACAAATTTCACAAACAACTGTAAAATATCTATGATTTGAATTATCAAAAGGACAAAGAAACTTACTGCCAGACCGAAGGGAGGAACTAGCTTGGGTGGCCGTCCTCACCACCAAAAGACAATTGCCAGGATTTTTAGGAATGGCTGGGTTTTGTCATATTTGGATCCCTAAATTTGGCTCATGGCCAAACCCCTATATGCGGCTCATCAAGGAAATGAAAATAAGCCATTAAACTGGACTGCAAAATGCCATAAGGCATTTCATTCCATCAAGGAGAAAATTTTAACAGCCATAGCACTTGGGCTCGTTAGAAATCCATTTGATCTTTTTGTACATGAAAGACAAGGTGTGAGTCTTGGAGTACTAACTCAGAATTTACATGCCACCAGAAGGCCAGTAGCTTACTTTTCCAAATAATTAGACATCGTAACTCAAGTGTGGCCAATTTGTTTCCAAGCTGTGAGTGCAACCTGTGACCGCAACCTGTGACCTTTTACAAGAGGATGAAAAGTCTGGCCTGGGCCAGCCAACTACTGTGCACACTCCACATTGTGTGCTACTTCTATTTGAACAAAAAGGTGGATGTTGGCTTAGTTCAGGAAGATTGGGCAAATACCAGGCCATAGTACTGGACAACGCAAATGTTAAATTAAATGCAGTATCTACTCTAAATCTGGTCACTTTGCGCCCCAGAACAGCAGGAGAACCTGTCCATGATTGTATACAAATAATTAAAATTTATTCCAGCAGACCTGAGCTGACTGAAGTGCCATTGGAAAATCCGGATATGGAAATATTTACTGATGGGAGCAGCTTCATGGACCACAGACTCTGGAAGGCCAAGTATGGAATTTTAACTCATCAGAAAGTCCTAGAAGTAGAAGCTATCCCTCCAGGTATGTCTGCCTGGAAGGCAGAGCTCATAGGCCTCATGAGAGCCCTACATCTTGGAGCTAAGAAAAAGGCAGCCATTTACATGGATTCTAAGTCTGCCTTCTCTGTTGTGCATGTGCATGGGGCCATAAGGAAAGAGAGAGGTCTACTAGCATCAGGAAGGAAAGAAATTAAACATGCGGAGGAGATAATGGCCTTATTAAAGAGTCTGTTATGATGCCAGAAGAAGTGGCCACAGTATATTGCCCAGGCCACCAAAAGACTGATAGTTACATACCTAAAGGAAATAATTTGGCCAACCAGGTTACAAAACAGGCAGCCAGAACCAAAATTCCAAATCCTAAGGCTCTAGCATTCATTCTGACTGTGGATCTGTCCCTGTTTAAGCCTTAGTATTCAGAAATGGATCTAGACAGAGAAGAAGAATGAAGATTTCACGTTGACTCTCAAGACTTGGATGGTGATCAGTATCAAACAACCAAAGTATGCTGGATTTATAATGAACATGGACTCGTGCTTATACTTGAGCATTTAATGGAAAGAATTAGAATTCATTTACACCAAGGAACCCATTATGGGAGAGATGCAACCTATCATTGGCTACAAAGTTTATTGTTGGTCCACAAATGCAAAGGACCCTCTAAAAGGTAGTACAAAATTGCCTGATTTGCTCCAGAAACAAACCCAAAACTGGGCCACATCCTATTATAAAAGGATTGAAACCAGAGGGATAGAACTAGGAGACGATTGACAAATAGGCTTTACCATTATGCCAAGGGCCATGGGAAATTATAGGCATTTGCTGGTATTTGTGGATACCTTCACAGGATGGGTTGAGCTTTTCTATGCAGGATGGAAAAGGCTTCCGAGGCCACAAAAGCCTTACCGAAAGAAATTAGCCCTTGCTTTGGGTTGCCTCTTTCAATGCAAGGTGACAACGGAGGAGCTTTCATAGCCAAGGTAACACAAGAGGTATCTGAGGCCTTTGGACTACAATGGAAGTTGCATGCTTCATGGAGATCTCAGTCTACAGGAAGGACTGAAAAGATGAACTATACCCTAAAGAAAGCATTGCCAAAATACGTCAGGAAACCAACCTAACGTGGGATAAGATCTTACCAGTTGCCCTGCTTAGAGTAACAGCAGCCCCTACAAGCAAGCTCCAATTGAGCCTTTATGAAGTGTTATATAGAGACCCTTCCTTAAGACTAAATATTATTGCAGTCTTGAAAATGATCATGTTGTACAAGAATTAGATGCTATAAAATGTGGATAGTCTCTAGGTGCTACTTTATCTGCTATATATAAACATGCTTCTAGCCAATTAATGTTTCCCACAGATGTTCCCCCGCACTGCACAAGCCTGGGGGATTGGTCCTCCTCAAGACTTGAAAAATCAACACCCTGAGCACCAACTACAACCTAAATGGAATGGACTCTATGAAGTCCTTCTGGTTACACCTTCCTCAGTTAAGCTAAAAGGAGTTAAACCTTGGATACACTACTCACAAGTAAAAGCAATATCCATTTATAGTCAGGATTCTCCTTGTCGCCTTTATGATTCCCAAACAGGTCACCCCCTTCAGAGACAACAGGAAACAGAAGGACTGAATCATCCAAACACTAGGTTGCTATCAAAGCCTAAGGCCAACTTTTCCACCCGAGAGTATTCTTGTGAAACTTTAACTAATCTTAAGTTACTTTTCAGGAAAAAAGACAAAACAAATGGTAAAACTGAGGAGACTCTTGTATCTCCAGATAAATAAGAAGCTGTTCCTATCTCTAAAACCAGACTCTGCCTGCTTAGGTTGAGAGTCCAGAAGCAGATGACAGCTAAAGGACACAGCTTACCCAAGGCACCGGACCAGGCCTGATTGATGCAACTTAATTTTATCTTCTTCTTATACACACTAGTCTGCACTACCTAACTCTTCATCCCTACCTCCTTAATTTAACCCCAGAAAAGACTATTCACAAATTCTGGCTTCCTTTAGATAGAATTCCATAATGACTCATTCCCTGACTGACGAAACCCCTCTCATTAATACCTCAATGCCTGACTCCGTTGGTATATTGTCCTTTTTCTTCTTCTCGCTATAATTGTCCTGACCTTCTTCCTACAAGTCAATTGCTTCCTCGCGGAAGGACTAAACCATTTTCTCTGTTGATTCTAGTCCAGACTATAAAATGTTCTCTATTTTTCTTTGCTATGTTTATTTGTTAGCCCCAGCCTCTCAGGCTTGGAAAGAAAATTCCTAAAAAAGAATTTCACAGAGTGTTTCATAAACAAGAAACTTGACTGACTGTTGGATTTCCCACCCAAAGCCCTCCTCAGTACATGATCATGGTGACCCTATGATAATGCCAGTAATCAATTTCTCCAGCATACCCAATTTCACTGTGACTTATGATAAAAAACCTTTAGAAGTAACCTATAGGGTCAGGTTGATCAACAGAGGATCTCTTGTCCCCTGTTTCTTCATAACACCCCCCACAAAGCAGCCTATAATGATTTCCAGAGGGGAATGTAAGGACAAAATGACCTACAACCACAAGAACCAGACATTTGCTGATGGACAGACTAGACTTACCTGTTTACTCGATGACATTTACTATTCGCTTCTTGTTTCCTTCATCCTGGTCCGGGAAAAGTGCACAAGAACATCTTTGAACTATAGGTCCACCCAATTGTCCCAAGATTTTAACAAAAAAGATCGAGAGTTCCTTCAAGGACCATTCAACTCTCTACCAATGTGTAGATTAAACTATTCCTCCTGGATGCTGCCCTGCACTGACCCCTGGTTTGACCATGTTCTAGATGAGATCCCCAAAAAGGAAAGCCTAAATTTTAAAAACATGTCTGGCATCCTATGTGCCTCCTCAGGGTATATCTTTGTCTGCAGGTCCAACCAGCAGCCCTGGGCCTATACATGCCTTGATAGCTGACACAAATGAGGTACTTGTGCACTAGGATATTTAACCACTCCTTTCTCTATTCATAACTCAAGTGAAGCCCAGCATTGGACTAGTTCTTTAAAACCTTTTACTAGAACTGAAAGATCTATATTAGATGGGGATTCAATGCGGGGAGTACCAGACAAATATTTCCTTGTGTTTCAGGGAGATTCTGCTGGATATTTCTTTGGATGAACCCTATTACCTTGGTGGGAAGTTGCCACCCAACTCATGTTCATGTCCAATCATGAACACATCATTAGGAATCTTTCTCTTACCTTATGAATGATAGCCAGTGAAATGGCCCAAGCCTTCACCACTCAACATAAGGCATTAGATTCCTTGATTAAAATATTATTAGATAAGGGCCGGCCCCATGGCCTAGTGGTTAAGTTCAGTGTGCTTTGCTTTGGTAGCCCAAGCTCATGGATTTGGATCCTGGGCATGGATCTACACCACTCGTCAACTTGTCAGCCACGCTGTGGTGGCAACTCACGTATAAAGTAGAGGAAGATCAGTACAGATGTTATCTCAGGGCTAATCTTCCTCAAGTGAAAAAAAAGAGGAAGATTGGCAAGAAATGTTAGCTTAGGGTGACTCTTCCTCAGCAAAAACAAACAAACAAAAATAATGTTAGATAACGGAATTGCTCTAGATGACATACTAGCTGAACAAGGAGTTATTTGCACTAGAGCTAATTCCTCTTGTTGTGTCTATATTAACACCTCCTCAGATGTTGGAACTCATACAGAAAAAGTTAAACAACATACAACCTGGCTCCAACTAGTGTCATCACAAGTATCTGGATTCAATCTCTTAGTAAATATCTTCTCAGGATCCCATTGGGAATAAGGTCTGTATTTGAGGCATTGCCTAAACTAGGTATCATTGTTTGGTGTTTGCTAGGATTTGTATTCCTTCTTGTCAAGCTCTGTATTTGCTGCGTGTCTCGTATCCTTAAACCCACACCCCCAAAGCATACGATGACCATTCAACATAAAGGCCTAGACTCGGACCCCTGAATATTTGCAATTCTGTGCAAAACCATTTCAGTCAAAAACCCAGATCTGGACCCTGAACCAGCAGGAAGTAGCTAGAGTGGCTGTCACCCCTAATTTCTCAAGAATGAAGGAATGGACAAAGAAAGGGGGACTGAAACTGCGTGGGTATCCATTGTTCCACCTACCTTTCTAAAATATTTTGTAAGCTATTTTTCTCAGAGAAGAGCACAGGAGCATCGCGGGGCAGCATAGAGTGCACAGAAACGCCACCAGGTTGCTGCCTGGCAACTGTTCATATGCTGTTATTGTTCCCACTGGAGCCTAGCACAGAGAGCATGTGCAGAAGATGGAATTGCAGAGCGTGTGCAGAAGATGGAAACTTGTCCTCAGAAGACTTTGAGTAGCACCAGAACCAAAAGTTTCCTAACGAACTCAATGTGAATTGAAACTGGCATGGGGAACCTAATGAGAAGTGAGAAGTCCCTTGATTTGTAGCACACTGGACTTAAAAGATGCTTACCCTCCCACCATTCAATCCGATTCTGCAAACTTAGTGTTTTGCATAACTACACCCACTCCCAACTGCTTCAAGTCTATCTTGCTTCAGCTCAGGGAGACAGATTTGAGCCCTGCCTCCTGTCTCATTGCTGGTTGACCTTGCAGTAAAGCTCTTTCTTCTCTCAAAAGCTGGTGCCATAGTACTGGCTTCTATGTACATCAGGCACCCAGCCATTGCTTGGTAACATTTCTCTCTCCCTGCCATGTGAGGACACAGTGGGAAGGTGGCCCTCTGCAAGCCAGAAAGAGAGCTCTCTCCAGACACTGACTATGCTGGCATCCTTATCTTGGACTTTTAGCCCCCAGAACTGTAAGAAAATTAATTTCTGCTGTTTAACCCACCCAGACTATGGTATTTTGTAATGGATGCCTGAGCTGACTAATATAATCCACTAGTATTTCCTCAATGAGAATTATTTCATTCCCAAGTTTATTGAGGAATAATCAACAAATATAATTTTATATATCTAAGTGTACAACATGATGACTTGGCATACATTATGGAATGATTGTTAAGATCAAGATAATTAAAACATCCATCACCTCATATACTTAACTCTTTTTCTGTGTGTGGTAAGAACCCTTAATATCTACTTGCAGCAAATTTCAAGCATACAATACCATATTATTAACTTTAGTCATCAGGCTGTACATTAGATCCTCATAACTTAATTATCTTATAAATGAAAGTTTGTACCCTTTGACCTATATCTCCCCAATACTCACTACTCTCAGTCCCTGTAAACCACCATTCTACTCTCTGTTTCTATGAAATTGGATTTTTTCTTTTTTTTTTTAGATTCCACACATAAGTTTTACCATGCATAATTTGTCTTTCTCTGTCTGGCTTATTTCACTTAGCATAAGGCCATCAAATTCTATCCATTTTGTTACATGGTAGGAATTCTTTCTTTTTTATGGATGAATAATATTCCTCTGTATATTTATAGATATATTTATGCCACATTCTTTTCATCCAATAATTTGTTTAAGGACACTTAGGTTGTTTCCATATCTTGACTATTGTGAATAAGGCTGCAGTGAACATGGGAGTACAGATATCTCTTCAACATAGTGATCTCATTTCCTTCAGATGTCTACCCAGAAGTGGAAATGCTGGATCATATGGTATTTCTATTTTTTTATTGTGAAATTTTTGTTGTACATTATTGTTTATCAGTCACCATATAAGTGCATCCCTCCACCCCTTATGCCCACCCCCCACCCCCCTAGCTCCTCGTAACCACCAAACAGTTCTACCTGTCTGTGTGTTGGTTTATCTTCTACATATGAGGGAAATCATGCACTGTTTGTCTTTCTCTTTCTGGCTTATTTCACTTAACATAATACCTTCCAGGTCCACCCATGTTGTTGAAAATGGGACAATTTTGTCTTTTTTTTTATGGCTGAGTAGTATTCCATGGTATATATATACCACATCTTCTTTATCTAATCATCAGTCGAGGGACAGTTGGGTTGCTTCCATGTTTTGGCTATAGTGAATAATGCGATGAACATAGGGGAGCATAAGCCTCTTTGGATTGTTGATTTCAGGTTCATTGGGTAGATACCCAGTAATGGGATAGCTGGATCATAAGGTATTTATATTTTTAATTTTTTGAGGAATCTCCTTATTGTTTTCCATAGAGGCTGCACCAGTTTGCATGCCCACCAGCAGTGGATTAGTGTTCCCATTTCTCCACAGCCTCTCCAGCATTTGTTGCTTTTTGTCTTGGTGATTATAGCCATTCCAACGGGTGTAAGATGATATCTTAGTGTGGTTTTGATTTGCATTTCCCTGATGATTAGTGATGTTGAGCATCTTTTCATGTGCCTATTGGCCATCTGTATGTCTTCTTTGGAGAAGTGTCTGTTCATTTCCTCAGCCCATTTATTGATTGGGTTGTTTGTTTTTTGTTATTCAGTTGTGTGAATAAATTTATATATTATGGAGATTAATCCCTTGTCAGATATATGGTTTGCAAACTTTTTCCCAGCTCATGGGTTCCCTATTCATTTTGATCCTGGTTTCATTTGCCTTGTAGAAGCTCTTTAATCTGATGAATTCCTACTTGTTTATTTTTTCTTTTGTTTCCCTTGTCTGAGTAGACACGGAATTCAAAAACATCCCTTTATGGCTGATGGCGAGTGGTATACTACCTATATTTTCCTCTAGGAGTTTTATAGTTTCTGGTCTCACCTTCAGGTCTTTGATCCATTTTGAGTTAATTTTTGTGTGGCAAAAGAAGATGGTCTACTTTCATTCTTTTGCAAATGGCTGTCCAGTTTTCCCAGCACCATTTATTGAAGAGACTTTTCTTTCTCCACTGTATGTCCTTAGCTCCTTTGTCAAAGATTAGCTGCCCGTGGATATGTGGTTTTATTTCTGGACTTTCAGTTCTGTTCCATTGATATGTGTGTCTGTTTTCGTACCAATACCATGCTGTTTTAATTACTATCGCTTTGTAATATGTTTTGAAGTCAGGGATTGTGATGCCCCCAGCCTTGTTCTTCTTTTTCAGGATTGTTTTAGTTATACGGGGTCTTTTGTTGCCCCCATATGAATGTTAGTATTCTTTGTTCTATTTCTGTGAAGAATGTCCTTGGGATTCTGAGGGGGATTGCGTTGAATCTGTAGATTGCTTTAGATAGTATGGACATTTTAACTATGTTTATTCTTCCAATCCAAGTGCATGGAATATTTTTCCGTTTCTTTATGTCATCATTGATTTCGCTCAATAATGACTTATAGTTTTCATTGTATAAGTCTTTCACTTCCTTGTTTAAATTTACTCCTGGATATTTTATTCTTTTTGTTGCAATTGTAAATGAGATTGTCTTCTTGAATTCTCTTTCTGTTAGTTCGTTGTTGGTATATAGAAATGCAACTGATTTCTGTAAGTTGATTTTTTACCCTGCCACTTGGCTGTAGTTGTTGATTATTTCTAATAGTTTTCCAATGGATTCTTTAGGGTTTTCCATATATAACATCATGTCATCTGCAAACAGCGAGAGTTTCACTTCTTCATTGCCTATTTGGATTCCTTTTATTCCTTTTTCTTGCCTAATTGCTCTGGCTGGAACCTCCAGTACTGTGTTGAATAAGAGTGGCAAGAGTGGGCACCCTTGTCTTGTCCCTGTTTTCAGAGAGATGGCTTTCAGTTTTTCCCCATTGAGTATGATGTTGGCTGTGGATTTGTCATATATGGCCTTTATTATGTTAAGGTACTTTCCTTCTATACCCATTTTGTTGAGAGTTTTTATTATAAATGGATGTTGGATCTTGTCAAAAGTCTTCTCTGCATCTATTGAGATGATCATATGGTTTTTATTCCTCTTTTTGTTAATGTGGTGTATCACATTGATTGATTTGCGGATGTTGAACCATCCCTCTGTCCCTGGTATAAATCTCACTTGATCATGGTGTATGATCTTTTTAATATGTTGCTGTATTCGGTTTGCCAATATTTTGTTGAGGATTTTTGCATCTATGTTCATCAGGGATATTGGTCTGTAGTTTTCCTTCTTAGTATTGTCTTTGCCTGGCTTTGGTATCAGGGTGATGTTGGCCTCATAGAATGTGTTGGGAAGTGTTCCATCTTCCTCTATTTTTTGGAATAGTTTGAGAAGGATAGGTATTAAGTCTTCTTTGAATGTTTGGTGAAATTCTCCAGAGAAGCCATCTGGTCCTGGACTTCTATTTTTTGGGAGGTTTTTGATTACTGTTTCAATCTCTTTACTTGTGATTGGTCTATTCAGGTTCTCTATTTCTTCTTGATTCAGTTTTGGGAGGTTGTATGAGTCTAGGAATTTATCCATTTCTTCTAGATTGTCCAATTTCTTGGCATATAGTTTTTCATAGTATTTTCTTATAATCTTTTGTATTTCTGTGGTATCTGTAGTAATTTCTCCTTTTTCATTTCTAATTTTATTTATCTGAGCCTTCTCTCTTTTTATCTTGGTGAGTCTGGCTAAGGGTTTGTCAATTTTGTTTATCTTTTCAAAGAACCAGCTCTTTGTTTCATTGATCATTTCTACTGTTTTTTTAATTTCAATTTCATTTATTTCTGCTCTATTTTTATTATTTTCCTCCTTCTTCTGACTTTAGGCTTTGTTTGTTCTTCTTTTTCTAAATCTCTTAGGTGTAGTTTGAGGTTGCTTATTTGGGCTTTTTCTTGTTTGTTAATGTGGGCCTGTATTGCTATGAGTTTCCCTCTCAGGACAGCTTTTGCTGCATCCCATATGAGTTGGTACAGTGTATTTTCATTTTCATTTGTCTCCAGATATGGTTTGATGTCTCCTTTAATCTCATCAATGATCCATTGTTTGTTTAGTAGCATGTTGTTGACTCTCCACAGCTTTGTCACTTTCCCAGTTTTTTCCTTGTAGTTGATTTCTAACTTCATGGCCTTATGGTCTGAAAAGATGCTTGTTATGATTTCAATCTTCTTAAATTTATATAAGCGTGCCTTGTTTCCCAACATATGGTCTATTCTTGAGAAAGTTTCATGCACGCTTGAGAAGAATGTGTAATCTGCTGTGTTTGGATGGAGTGCTCTGTATATGTCTATTAAGTCCATCTCATCTAGTTTTTCATTTAGGTCAATTATTTCCTTATTTATATTCTGTCTGGATGATCTGTCCATTGATGAGAGTTGGGTGTTAAGACCCCCTACTATTATTGTATTGTTGTTAATATCTCCTTTTAGGTTTGTTAACAGTTGCTTTATGTACCTTGGTGCTCCTCTATTGGGTGCATATATATTTAAAAGTGATATGTCTTCTTGGTGGAGTGTCCCTTTTATCATCATATATTGCCCCTCTTTGTCTCTCATTATCTGTTTTATCTTGAAGTCAACTTTGTCTGATATAAGTATGGCAACACCCGCTTTCTTTTGTTTGCCATTAGCTTGGAATATTGTCTTCCATCCTTTCACTCTGAGCCTGTGTTTGTCTTTAGAACTGAGATATGTTTCCTGGAGGCAGCATATTGTTGGGTCTTGTCTTTTAATCCATCTCACCACTCTATGTCTTTTGATTGGAGAGTTCAGTCCATTTACATTTAGGATAATTATTGATATATAGGGGCTTGTTGTTGTTATTTTATCACTCTTTTTCCCATTCTTTTGCATTTCTTTTGTTTCTCATTCCATGTGTTTCGGACTACCAATTTAGTTTGGTAGTTCTGTATGGGAGTTCTCTTAGTTTTCTCTTTCTTTATCATGTGTGACTCTGTTCTGAGTATTTGGTTAGTGCTTACCATGAGGTTTGTATAAAAAATCTCATGGATGTGATAGTTCATTTTTTGATAGCCTCTTATTCCCTTAGACTAAGTCGATTCAATCCCTTTCCTCTTCCCCTTGTAAGTTATTGTCACATCTTATTCCTTCTTGTGTTTTGAGTTCGTGTTTAACATTATTAGGTTATATTTATGCTTGGTGCTTACCTTCCCTTGATCTTTGGTTTTATAATTAAGTGTTTGCTAATCTATTTTGATAGAGGACTGCAATTTTTCTGGTTTTGTCTACCTATTTTCCTCCTTGTTCAAAACTTTGAACCCCCTTTCTGTTTTTTTTCCTCAGGGATGAGGGCCTTCTTGAGCACTTCTTGTAGTGGGTGTCTTGTGGCAATGAATTCCCTTAGCTTTTGTATACCTGGGAGAGTTATTATTTCTCCATCATATCTGAAGGATATTTTTGCTGGATAGAGTATTCTTGGCTGAAAGTTTTTGTCTTTCAGAATTTTGAATATGTCGTTCCACTTCCTCCTAGCCTATAAAGTTTCTGTCAAGAAATTGGCTGAGATCCTGATAGGAAATCTTTGTATTCATTAATTTTTTTGTCTAGCTGCCGTTAATATTTTATCTTTGTCATTGACTTTTGCCAGATTTACTACTATATGCCTTGGAGAGGGTCTTTTCATGTTGATATATTTAGGAGATCTATTTATTTCACTCACTGGTATTTCCAGCTCCTTCTGCAGGTTTGGGAAGTTCTCAGATATTATTTCTTTGAACAAGTTCTCTGTTCCTTTTTCCCTCACTTATCCCTCTGGAATACCTATAATCCTTTTGTTGGATTTCCTAATTGAGTCGGATATTTCTTGGAGAGTTTCTTCATTTCTTTTTAGTCTTAGGTCTCTTTCCTACTCCATCTGGAGCATTTCTGCATTGCTGTCCTCAATATTGCTAATTATTTCCTCCATAATGTCAGCTCTCATGCTTAAGGCTCCCAGATTTGTGTTTCTCTCCTCTATTGTGTTTTTCATCTCTAAGATTTCTGATTGGGGTTTTTTTTGTAGTTTCAATCTCTTTTGTGAAGAAACTCCTGATTTCATTGAATTGTCTGTCTGTGTTTTCTTATATTTCATTAAGATTTTTTATTATGGCTATTTTGAATTCTCTGTCATTAAGGTTATACATTTCTGTGCTTTCTGGGTTGATTTCTGGTTGCTTGTCATTTTCCTTTTGGTCTGGAGATTTAATACATTTTTGCATGGTGCCTGTCGGTGTTGGCTTACTTTTCCTAATAGTGAAAATATATGGTCGCAGTTTCCTCTTGCTGCCACTGGGTGGGGGTCAAGTGCTGTGTATTCTGGCCCGCCTCAATCCGCGGGCACTCTCGTCAGCCCCTGGCTGATTTCAGGCATGGCTGAGTGGAGGTTGCTGGGGGGGCAAGTGTGGGAACAGCTGGAGCTGGAGCATGGGAACAGCTGAGACTGGAGCACAGCTAGGCTGAAACAGCTGGGGCTCAGGTGTGGGTGGGTTGAAGCAGCTGCAGCTGAAGTGCCACTGAGCTAAAGAAGCAGGAGCTGGAGTGCCGCTGGGCCATGAAGCTGGAACTGGAGTGTGCCGGGCCAAAGAAGCTGGAACTGGAGTGCAGTGGGCTGAAGTTGCTGGCACCAAGTCAGTTGGAGCCTGAGCACAGGGAAAGCCGAAGCAGCTGGAGCCAGGGAGTGGGCAGTCCAGCCAAAGGAGCTGGGGCCGTGGCATGGTGAAGCCAGGAAAGCATGGCTTGGTCCAGCTGGAGCAGCTGGGGCTGCGGCGTGGTGGGGCCTGAGCTGCCGCTGCCTTTGGTGCGGGGGTGCAGGCTCATCCTGCTGCTGGTCAGGCCCGGGCATCTGGGGGCTGCTGCCTGTGGGGGTGGCACATGGTCACGCTGCCCCTGCTGTGGGGCCCTGGTGCCTGGGGGCCACTGCCTCTGAGGACTGGGCCTTGCTGAAGTGCCATTCCGGGGGCCAGGTTGGGGAGGGGCGCTTACTTTTGCCTCCCCAATCTCAGAGGTTTCTTGCCTCGCTGTCGCTCTCTGCTCTCCTGAGGGGCTAGCTTGTTGAAACTATCTTCACAACAGTTCTGCTCCCTCTGTAGGGGCATCCCCTTAGGCTGTGAGGGATCTTGGAGAGCACGGTTTTCATGTGGCGAGCCACCCCTCCCCCTCCTCTGAGAGCCGTATTGTCTCAGTCTCTGGGTGGCAGTACTTAGGGAAGGAAGGGAGCACCTCTTACCTCCTTCCACTTACTCTGGGGATTCCAGCACCTCAGTCCTTGGGTGTATGGCTGCCTGGGTGCCTCAGACATCCCCTGTGGTGTATGAATAGCTTCTGTTGGAATATGAACGTCCTTTTTGTTGTATCTTAGAAGGGGAGACTTCAATGTGGGAAGCTGATTCTGCCAGGATGCTGACGTCAGTCCTGCTTCTGGTATTTCTATTTTTACTTTTTTGAGGAACCTCCATACTGTTCTCCATAGTGGCAACACCAATTTGCATTCTCACCAACAGTGAACAGATGTTTTCTTTTCTCCATATCTTCACCAACACTTGCTATTTCTTATCTTTTTGAAAATAGTCATCCAAACAAGTGGAGGTGATATTTCACCGTGGTTTTGATTTGCATTTCCCTGATTAGTGATGTCGGGCATCTTTTCATGACCTGTTGGCCATTTGGATGTCTTCTTTGGAAAAATGTCCGTTCAAGTCTTTGCCCATTTTTTAAAGTGGATTATTTGCTTTTTCTATTGTGTTGTATGAGCTCTTTATGTATTTTGCATATTAACCCCTTATTGAATGTATGCTTTGCAAATATTTTCTGCCATCCCATGGGCTGCTTTTTCAATTTATTGGTTGCTTCCTTTGCTGTGCAGATACTTTTGAGTTAGATGCAGCTCCCTTGGCTGAGGTCAACACTGGCAAAGGTTTCAGGGGTCTTTGGTGACCGAAGCAGTGGAGGCCCTGCAGGTCGCAGTGGTGGCTATATCTATTGGGGGTCCTCAGTGTGAAGGCTGCTGGCATTCGCCTCTTCTTCTCGTTTCCCATGGGGAAAAGCTCTAGCCGAATGGATCCCAGGTCTGATGCACTGGTCTGATGTACAGCCCTCAGATGGCAGTGGAGCTGGGCTCCTGGGATCAGGTGCACTTGCTGTGGTGGTGGGGCTGGTGTCTGAGGGGTGGGCATGTGCAGATCTCCTGTGGAGCTGGGGTCGGGCTTCTGAGGCTCACCACAGTGACTCGGGCTCTGAGAGGAAAGGAATTGTAGCATTGCGTTGGACCCAAGGATGACAGGGTGTAGGAGCAGCACCCCTGGAGATGGCAAGTCAAAGTCCTGACTCAGGGCCCAGGCCAAAGGGCAGATAGCTGTAGCTGTGCAGTCTGGTTATGGTGGGACTATGGCAAGACTTAGGACCCAGAGGGTGGGCACAGAGCAGCAGCAGCATGGCCCCTATAACGGAGAGTCAAATTCCTGACTCAGGACCCAGGGCTGGGGCACTGGGTACTGGCAGCACTCCCTGGTGATGACAGGTCAAAGGTCCTACTTAGGACCCAGGATGCAGTCACAGAGTAGTGCAGCTTGGCTTGGTGATGGTGGGTCAAAGCTGGCTTGGGACCCGGGGGTGGGGTGCAGAGCAGCAGCAGCTCCCGTCCTGTAGATGAGAAGGTGCTGTGTCTTTCTCAGACAGTGGGCACAGTAGTACTGGGGCCCCTGGAGGCAGGTCTCACTGCAGTGATAGCTCCAGTCTCAGGGAGAAGACCCGGGGGCAGGGACTTGGGAAGCTCCATCAGCTGAGTTCTGCATTTCTGAAGACTGTGGGGGTCCTAGGCAGCAAGGTCAACGAACATCCACAGAAGTGATGAGGTTTGCTGGGGTTCTCTTTCTCTCCTTTTCCCGTGGAATAAAATCCCTTCAAGGAGATCCCTTTTGGTGCCAAGCTGCTCCGGATGAGGGATGGGCTTATGCAGGTAATATGCTCCCTACACTTTTCTATGTGGCCATCCTCATTTTTATTATTATTATTTTATTGAGGTCATATTGGTTTATAACATTCTGTAATGTCAGGTGTACATTATTATATATCTGTTTCTGTATAAACTGCATTGCCTTCCCCACCCAGAACCCAGTCCTTACTGGGCAGCCTGACCAGATCCCTAAGACCACCCCTAGTGCCTGAAGGACCTAATGGAATTTATGAACAGGAGTGGTCACAGCATAATGCAGAAGCCTGGCTAGGACTGCCAGTACTATGTTGAATAAAAGTGGTGAGAGGGGGCATCCTTGTCTTGTTCCTGATCTTAGAGGAAAAGCTTTCAGCTTTTCACTGCTGAGTATGATGTGAGCTGTGGGCTTGTCGTAGATAGCCTTTATTATGTTGAGATACATTCCATCTATACCTAATCTGTTCAAAGTTTTTTTTTTTTTTTCCAGGAAAGGATGTTGCATTTTGTCTAATGTTTTTTATGCATGTATTGAGAGTGTCATATGATTTTTATACTTTGTTTAGTTCATGTGGGGAATTTGCATTTCCTTCCATTGTTCTGTCCTGCTGTTCTTGAGCTAGTATCAAGTGTTCACATTGCTGTGGTTTTATAAAGTGTTTGAAAACTGGGACACTCAGTTCATCCTCACTAGTGACCGTAATTTTCCTACATGCTCTTCTTACTAGTTTTTCTCGTGAACTTTAGATCCAGCTTGTCTTTAAAATTATATCCTATTGGCAATTTTTTTGGTTGGGAATTGCCATAATTTATTGATTATTTAGGGATAAATGATATCTTAATGATACTGAATCTTCCAGTCCAAGAACATGACATATTTTTCCATTTGTTCAATTCTTGTTTTGCCTTTTTCAGCTTATTTTAATGTTTTCTTTATGAAGTTATTTTACAGTCCTTTTTGAATTGAATCCCTGGGAAGTATATCATCTTTGTTATTGTTATTTATTATTCTTGTAATCATGGCATTTTCTTTCCAGTATATCATCTAACATTGTTTTAAAAATTTGTATTTGTTCATGTAAGCTACTGACATCTGTACATTAATTTTTAATCCAGCCATCTTGCTGAACTCTTTTATCATTTATAATAGTATTTCTCATCTGATTCTTCATTTTCCAGATATATAATCTATTATCTACAAATAATTATGACTTATCTCTTCCTTTCCAATTTTTATACATCAATTTCTTTTTATTGTATAATTGTCTTGGCCATTACTTCCTGAAGTGTATAAAATCACCGGTAATTAGGCTTACTTTCTTGTAGTTAATGGGAATGCTTCTTGTATTTCCCATAAAGAATTGAAGTAGCTCTATGATTCCTGTTAAGTAAATCTCCCTTATTGCTATTTTAAAGCAATATTTAAAATCAATAATGGATAAAATTAGAATCTCTGTCTCTATGTGTTTGTCTGTTGTTGTTTTTATCTTCTACTTATGAGTGAGATCATACGGTATTTGACCTTCTCCCTCTGACTTATTTTGCATTGGACCCTCAATGTCCATCCATGTTGTCAGAAATGGCTGAATTTCATTGTTTCTTTTGGCTGAGTAGTATTCCATTGTGTATATATACCACATCTTCTTTATCCATTCGTCCCTTGATGGGCACTTAGGTTGCTTCCAAGTCTGGGCTATTGTGAATAATGCTGCAATGAACACAGAGGTGCATGTATCTTTACGTATGAGTATTTTCACGTTCTTTAAATACCCAGCAGTGGAATAGCTGGATCATATGGTAGTTATATTCTTAATTTTTTGAGGAATCGCCATACTGTTTTCCATAGTGGCTGCACCTGTTTGCACTCCCAACAGTAGTGTATGAGATTGGGTTGGTAGTTACCAGAGGGGAAGGGGGAAGGGAGGAGGGCAAAAGGGATGATTAGGCACATGTGTGTGGTGATGGATTGTAATTAGTCTTTGGGTGGTGAACATGACGTAATCTATGCAGAACTAGAAGTATAATGATGTACACCTGAAATTTATATAATGTTATAAACCAATGTTACCACAATAAAAAAATAAAAACAAAGAAATTTAAAAAAAGAAAATAATAGATAAAATATTATAAAATGCCTTTTCAGATTTATAGAGAATAATGTTTTTCTCTCTGAATCTAATAATATAGTTTAATATACCAACATTTTTAATAATTTTAAGCCATATTTGCATTCTTGGAATAACTCAACTGGTGATGAAATTTTTTTGTTTTGTTTTTCTGGTTGCTGTGTCCCAATATTTCATTAGGAATTCTGCATGAATATCAATAAATGAGATTGCTTATATTTTTCTTTCTTTTTTTGGTACACTTTGTGATTTGGGGTATCAATGGTCTCTCCATAAACTTAATTTGAGAATCTTTCCTCCTCCCTCAATATTCTGGAACAGTTTAAGTAATGCTGGAGAAATCTATTCCTTAAAGGTTTGACACAATTTCTCTATTTTCTTGGCAGGTGGTGGATGCTGGTGGTGGGGGTAATGGAATGGAAGTAGCTTTAGGTTTTGAACAACTTTCTCTATTTTTTCTATAGTAGTTAACCTGATTCAACTTTTCGTGTTTTCTGGAATGAGTTTTCATAAATTGTACTTTCATCAAATCTTACCCATTTTGTCCAATTTTTCAAAAAAAATTTTGCATATATAGTAGGAAAATGTCTTTTTCAATAGCTTTTTATCTTTTAGTGTAACCATGATTATTTCTCCCTTATAAGTCATTATTTTATATTGTTGTGTTTTCTTCCTTTTTCTTGACTGTGCTAATTTTAAATCTGTGAATTTCAGTTCCCCCTCCCCACACCCAAAAGAGATCTCTTTGAACTTGTTTATTAGTTCTGTTTTCTCTTTTCTAATCAAGGTTTGCTTTTATCATTACTAGTTTTCTTATAGTTCTTTTTTAAATCTTGATTTGATCATTTAATCAATTTTCTTTCTTTTTTGTTTTAATGTATTAATTTAAGACTATGAATTTTCTACTGAACACTGATTGAGTGATAATCCGTGTGTTCTAATGGTGTGGATTTCATTATCTCATTTTTCCTCTCCCCTAGAGATTCTTTAGTTTTAGTTTTGATCCCCTCTTTGGTCAAACTGTTTCTTAAGGTTTTTTTTATTTTTTATTTTTTATTTTTTATTATTTTTTTAAAGAGTATATAAATTTTTATTGTTTATGTTTATTTTTTTTTTTAATTTTTTGTTTATTGCAGTAACATTGCTTTATAACATTGTAAAAATTTCAGGTGTACATCATTGTACTTCTATTTCTGCATGGACTACATCATGTTCACCACCAAAATACTAATTACAACCCATCACCACACACATGTACCGAATTATCCCTTTCACCCTCCTCCCTCCCCCCTTCCCCTCTGGTAACCACCAATCCAATCTCTGTCCCTATGTATTTGTTTATTGTTGTTATTATCTACTACTTAATGAAGGAAATCATACGGTATTTGACCTTCTCCCTCTGACTTATTTCACTTTGCATTATACCCTCAATGTCCATCCATGTTGTCACAAATGGCTGGATTTCGTCGTTTCTTATGGCTGAGTAGTATTCCATTGTGTATATATACCACAGCTTCTTTATCCATTCGTCCCTTGATGGGCACTTAGGTTGCTTCCAGTCTTGGCTATCGTGAATAAGGCTGCAATGAACACAGGGGTGCATGTACCTTTGCAAATTGGTGTTTCAAGTTCTTTGGATAAATACCCAACAGTGGAATAGCTGGATCATATGGTAGTTCTATCGTTGATTTTTTGAGGAATCTCCATACTGTTTTCCATAGTGGCTGCACCAGTTTGCACTCCCACCAGCAGTGTATGAGAGTTCCCTTGTCTCCACATCCTCTCCAACACATGTTGTTTCCTGTCTTGTTAATTACAGCCATTCTGACGGGCGTCAGGTGATATCTCATTGTAGTTTTGATTTGCATTTCCCTGATAGTTACTGATTTTGAACATCTTTTCATGTGTCTGTTGGCCATCTGTATATCTTCTTTGGAGAAATGTCTGTTCAGGTCTTTTGCCCATTTTTTAATTGGGTTGGTAGTTTTTTTGTTGTGGAGATGCATGAGTTCTTTATATATTTTGGAGATTAAGCCCTTATCAGATGTATGGTTTGCAAATATCTTCTCCCAATTGTTAGGTTGTCTTTTCGTTTTGTTGATGGTTTCCTTTGCTGTGCAGAAGCTTTTTAGTTTGATGTAGTCCCATTTGTTTATTTTTTCTATTGTTTCTCTTGCCCGGTCAGACGTGGTGTTTGAAAAGATGTTGGTAAGACTGATGTCGAAGAGCGTACTGCCTATGTTTTCTTCTAGAACTTTCACAGTTTCAGGTCTTACATTCAAGTCTTTAATCCATTTGGAGTTAATTTTTGTGTATGGTGTAAGGTAAGGATCTACTTTCATTTTTTTGCATATGGCTATCCAGTTTTCCCAACACCATTTGTTGAAGAGACTTTCTTTTCCCCATTGTATGTTCTTGGCTCCTTTGTCAAAGATTAGCTGACCATAGATGTGTGGGTTTATTTCTGGGCTTTCGATTCTATTCCATTGATCTGTGTGTCTGTTTTTGTGCCAGTACCATGCTGTTTTGGTTACTATAGCTTTGTAGTATATTTTGAAATCAGGGAGTGTGATACCTCCAGCTTTGTTCTTTTTTCTCAGGATTCCTTTAGCTATTCGGGGTCTTTTGTTGTTCCATATAAATTTTAGGATTCTTTGTTCTATTTCTGTGAAAAATGTTGTTGGAACTTTGATAGGGATTGCATTGAATCTATAGATGGCTTTAGGAAGTATGGACATCTTAACTATGTTAATTCTTCCAATCCAAGAGCACGGAATATCTTTCCATTTCTTTGTGTCTTCTTCAATTTCTTTCAGCAATGTTTTATAGTTTTCGGTGTACAGATCTTTCACCTCTTTGGTTAAGTTTATTCCTAGGTATTTAATTCTTTTTGTTGCAATTGTAAATGGGATGGTATTCTTAATTTCTCTTTCTGCTACTTCGTTGTTAGTGTACAGAAATGCAACTGATTTTTGTATGTTGATTTTGTATCCTGCAACTTTCCCATATTCGTTTATTACTTCTAAAAGTTTTCTGGTGGATTCTTTAGGGTTTTCTATATATAAAATCATGTCATCTGCAAATAGTGACAGTTTCACTTCTTCCTTTCCAATTTGGATCCCTTTTATTTCTTTCTCTTGCCTGATTGCTCTGGCTAGGACTTCCAATACTATGTTAAATAGGAGTGGTGACAGTGGGCATCCTTGTCTGGTTCCTGTTCTTAGAGGGATAGTTTTCAGTTTTTCACCATTGAGGATGATATTAGCTGTGGGTTTGTCATATATGGTCTTTATTATGTTGAGGTACTTTCCTTCTATACCCATTTTATTCAGAGTTTTTATCATAAATGGATGCTGTATCTTGTCAAATGCTTTCTCTGCATCTATTGAGATGATCATGTGATTTTTGTTCTTCATTTTATTAATGTGGTGTATTACGTTGATTGATTTGCGAATGTTAAACCATCCCTGCATACCTGGAATAAATCCCACTTGATCATGGTGTATAACCTTTTTAACGTATTGTTGTATGCGATTTGCTAGTATTTTGTTGAGGATTTTCGCATCGATGTTCATCAGTGATATTGGCCTGTAATTTTCGTTTTTTGTGTTGTCCTTGTCTGGTTTTGGTATCAGGGTAATGTCGGCTTCATAGAATGAGTTAGGGAGCTTCCCCCCCTCCTCAATTTTTTGGAAGAGTTTGAGAAGGATAGGTATTAAGTCTTCTTTGAATGTTTGGTAGAATTCACCAGGGAAGCCATCTGGTCCTGGACTTTTATTTTTGGGGAGGTTTTTGATTACTGTTTCGATCTCCTTACTGGTGATTGGTCTATTCAAATTCTCTACTTCTTCTTGATCCAGTTTTGGAAGGTTGTATGATTCTAAGAATTTATCCATTTCTTCCAGGTTGTCGAATTGGTTTGCATATAGCTTTTCATAGTATTCTCTTATAATCTTTTGTATTTCTGAGGTGTCTGTTGTAACCTCTCCTCTTTCATTTCTGATTTTACTTATTTGTGCCTTCTCTCTTTTTTTCGTGGTGAGTCTAGCTAAAGGTTTGTCTATTTTGTTGATCTTTTCAAAGAACCAGCTCTTGGTTTTATTAATTTTTTCTATTGTTTTTTTGGTCTCCATTTCATTTATTTCTGCTCTGATTTTTATTATTTCCCTTCTTCTACTGATTTTGGGCTTTGTTTGTTCTTCTTTTTCCAGTTCCTTTAGGTGCATTGTTAGATTGTTTATTTGAGACTTTTCTTGTTTGTTGAGATAGGCCTGTATTGCTATAAACTTCCCTCTTAGAACCGCTTTTGCTGTATCCCATAAATTCTGGCATGTCGTATTTTCATTTTCATTTGTCTCCAGGTATTTTTTGATTTCTTCTTTGATTTCTTCGTTAACCCAGTCGTTGTTCAGTAGCATTTTGTTTAATCTCCATGTATTTGTGGTTTTTCTGATTTTCTTCCTATAGTTGATTTCTAGTTTCCTACCGTTGTGGTCAGAAAAGATGCTTGGTATTATTTCAATCTTCTTAAATTTATGGAGACTTGTTTTGTGGCCTAATATGTGATCAATCCTGGAGAATGTTCCATGTGCATTTGAAACGAACGTGTATTCTTCGGTTTTTGGATGGAATGCTCTGTATATATCTACTAGGTCCATCTGTTCTAGTGTGTCGTTTAAGGCCAATGTTTCCTTATTGATCTTCTGTTTGGATGATCTATCCATTGGTGTAAGTGGAGTGTTAAAGTCCCCTACTATTATTGTGTTACTGTCTATTTCTGTTTTTATGTCTGTTAATAATTGCTTTATATATTTAGGTGCACCTACATTGGGTGCGTAGATATTTACAAGTGTTATATCCTCTTGTTGGATTGTTCCCTTGATCATTATATAATGCCCTTCTTTGTCCCTTGTTACAGTTTTTGTTTTAAAGTCTATTTTGTCTGATAGTAGTACTGCTATCCCAGCTTTCTTTTCATTGCCATATTTGGATTTTTTCCAAAAAATCTATTCTCTTTGAGTTAGTTTGTGATTAAATATTATTGCCTGTTTTATTTATTCTTTCAGAATTTGCTGAATTTCTGGTTTATATATGCTCTTTTAGGGTGTTGAATACTTCATGGGCACTTGGGAAAGGTGTACATATCAATTAGTTCTACCTGATGAATAATTATTTGGATGTCTTTCATAACATTACTTTATTCTGTCAGGTTAACTCTATTATGGACTGAAAGTCACTAAAATTCACTACTATCCTGTTTCTGGCTATTTCTCCTTGAAATCCTGCACTTTTCACCTTATGTACCAATGCAGATATTTGGAGCATCATTTTGTTAATTATTATGTTTTCTTGCACCTTTATAATTACAAAGTGCTCTTTTTATTCTCACTTATTTAATGCTCTTTTTTAGTTCAATGTGATCTGATATTAGGATCATGATCCCTGCTTTATTTTGTTGACATTTGCCTGGAATTTTTTCTCTTTCAAACTTTCTGATTAACTTTGCTTTGGCTACATTTTGGTATCAGCACAGATCTGGATTTTTAGACCCAATCTGAAATTCTCTGCTTTTACTACATGAGTTTAGCTCATTCAATTTTATTACTGTAAGAATGTCTGAACCTAATTCTGTTCTATTACTTCATGTTGTGCTTTTTGCTTTTATTGTTTTAAACAATTCTTTCACTGTAAGGTCTATGTTTGTTTTACTTTGTTTTATATGTGTGTTTACTCCGACAATTTGGAAGGCTTGTTCTAGGGTTCCATTTATAGCTATAATTTATAGTTCTAAAACTCTGTTTTTAAACATTGTCTATTGATTTCCTAGCATAAGCAATGATGAAATTAGTATATTTCCATTTCTTCCCCCTTTTCTCTTTCTCCTATACCGTGTGATTTATTTGATTATATTACCTTAATCTTTTCCTCTATACTGCATTGTGTACTTATACCTATGATGAATAATTTATCAGGTTTAAATGATATTTAAAAAAATCAATGAATGGAAAATGTATTTTTACACAATAAGTCTGGAGATAAGGGGTGATTAATTTAGTACTTCAGGAAAATCATCAGGGAGCCCTGGGTTTTTGTTTTTCTGCTGAACTTCCCCAATGGTTTGTTTTCAAATAGACTTTGGAGAAGTTTTCTGTTCACAGTAAAATTGTGCAGAAGGTACAGAGATTTCCCACATAACCCTGCCCCACACATACATAGCATCTCTCATTATCAACATTCCTGATCAGAGGGGTGCATTTGTTACAACTGGTAAAGCTATGTTGACACATCCTTAGTATCCAAAGTCCATAGTTTACATTAGGGTTCATTCTTGGTGTTGTACATGCTACGAGTTTGGACAAATGTATAATGACAAGTATCCATCATTATGGTATCATACAGAGTAGTTTCACTGCCCTAAAAATCCTCTGTTGAATGATATTTTTTAACCCTTAGCTGTGGAGTATGAGGAAATCAGCACATCTATACTTCCTCCCATCTCCTCTCTCTCTTTCTGTTAATTATAACCATTTTACCTTTTCAGATTTTAAAAACATTTACATTTTATTCTATGCCTATAATTTCCAAAAATGTTTTAGTTTTGGTCCTACAATTAAACACATTTCTAACTAACCACCTGTTGATATCCTGTGGTTTTCTCATTTTTGTCTTTATTGGCTGAAGTCTTTTTTTAAAAAAAAATCCTGTTAAAAAACTGTGAAATCTGCTTTTTTAAAGAGTGGCTAATATTAGCAATATTCCTTGAATTCTTGCATTGCAAAATTAACCTTATGCTTGAATGATGGTCCAGATGGTGACAGCATTTTTGGATCACTTTTTCTTTTTTTGCAGGCATTGCAGGCGCTTTTCCATCATATTCCAGTTCTGAAGGCTGCTTTAAAGAAGGGGGAGGCCAGCTTAATATCTTTCCTTTAAAATTGACATGATATTTTTTGGCCTGGCTACCTATTCTTTTTTTTTAAATCATGGATTTCCAGTCATACTACAGTGGTATGTAATAGTGCTGGAACTCTGTATGAATTTTTCCTGGGGCAAGGTGGACTCTTTCAATCTGTAGATTCAAATACTCTTCTTTATGGAAAAAAATTTTTAATTGAAATTCACCTTCAAATAATTGTTCTTTCCCAATATTTTTGTCTCCTTCTTTGACAACTCCAATTGTTCATATGTTGGATCTCCTTTTTTCTGTCCCTACACCTATCATTGTACCTCTTTTTCCATTTCGTTTTATCTTTGTAAATACTGTTCCTGTCTGTGTCTGAATTTTTTCCATTCTGCTGTTTCTAATTTTGTTTTTCTTTTTGTCATAACTTTACATTTCTTTAACATTTGTTCCTATCTTCTTCTAGCTCGTATTTTATTTTCTTCTTGCCATCTTTTACCTCAGCTCTTATATTTTTACTTTGTCGTCTTATTTTATAGAGGAAAATGTTTCCTTAAGCTTTTTAAGCTAACGTTGAAAATATTTGATAACAATTTGCACCTGTTCCATGGCAACCTTCTTAGGTGGAGTGAATTTTATCTATTTGTTTTTCTTGTTTCTTGCCTTCCTTTTGTTTATGGAATCCTTGTATAGATCCTGTGCTTGTTTGTTTTTGAGTCCTTGGATGAAGTGAGTTTTTTCTAAATTAGCTATTTTCAGGAGACTTATATTGAAGGGGCTAAGATCGTGTTCCAGGCTATGAGGAACATACCTTATGATTCAAGATTAGGGGTGAGTTATTTTAGCTTTTCCTTGTCGGTAGTCAAAGTAGATAGATAACTGCAGAACTGTACTGGGTTATTTCTTTATCTCTCACCTCCAGCTTCATGCCTTGCCTATAGCCTGCAAATACAGTTTTCTGTGAGATTCTCCATTTAGTTCTTCCCTGCTTCTCGAAACCAACTCAGGATCACAGAAGGTAATGATCCCATGCTATGCACCCTACTCTCATTCTTGCGATAAAGGGCTTTTGATTTTGTTCCTTAGCAAGTGCCCTTTTCCTTTGGAGAATTGTACTTGTCTAGATTTTTCTAGAGTCATGGATTTTCTCTCGCTGCTACTCTCCCATTAGATCTCCCCTATTCTTGAGGCCCTCTCATGTAGTTTGTGGATTAGAGTTTTGGATATTTACTAGATTCTTTGAAGATAAATCTATATTTTTATTCTTGTTCTGCTTGTCTTGGGAAGGGATGAGTTTTGAGCAGACAAAGTTCCAAATTTACTCTGCCATGTCCAAACCAGAAGTAGATTTTGTACTTACTTGATTTTCCCAAGGGTCTTGTCATTCATAATCCCTAGAAATAGATTCTGTGAGCTAGGAGAGAAAGGTCCATAGTGGTGATGTCACTTGTCGAGGCACCCGAGTGAAGTAAAGCTATTGAGGTAAACCTAGTGAGGAACTTAACAGTGTTACATGGCCTGAGGAGTGGGAAAGTCCTTACTTGGGGAGGGGAAACTTAGCAGAGGGCTCAGCATGTAGAAGGAAATCCATTTATTCTTTTTGAATAAATATATCAAGAAGAATGATTCTTTATCTCCTTGGAGGTTTCCTTTCAGGAACTAACGTAGCCAAAATCTGGGGCCAGTGGAACAGCCATTACTAAGTTCATCCTGCTGGGCTTGGTGGAGACACCAGAGCTGTGGCCAGTTGTCTTTGTACTCTTCCTCTTTGCCTATGTAGTCATGGTTGGGGGCAACCTCAGCATCATGGCAACCATCTTGGTGGAGCCCAAACTCCACACCCTCATGTACTTCTTCCTGGGGAACCTATCAGTGCTGGACATCGAGTGCATTACTGCCACTATTCCCTCAATGTTGGGTCATCTCTTGTTCCACAAATGTAGAGTTCCCTATGGAGCCTCCCTCACACAGCTCTTATTCTTCTATCTCCTGGTTGGGGTGGACTGCTTCCTGTTGACAGCCATGTCCTATGACTGATTCCCGGCCATCTGCTGGCCCCACACCTACAGCACCCAAATGAGCCAGATAGTCCAGAAGATATTAGTGGTTGTGTCCTGGGCCTGGGCCTTCACCAATACACTGACCCACACTGTAGCCATACCCACGCCTAACTTCTGTGGCCCCAATGTGATCAATCACTTCTACTGTGACTTCCCACAGCTCTTCCAGCTCTCCTGCTCCAGCATCCAACTCAATGAGCTGCTGCTCTTTGCTGTTGGTTTCATAATGGCAGGTACCCCCATGGCTCTCATGGTCAGCTCCTATGCCCTCGTGGCAGCTGCAGTTCTACAAATCCGCTCAGTGGAGGGCAGGAAGAAAGTCTTCTCCACATGCGGTATGCATCTCACTGTGGTTGCCATATTCTATGGTTCAGGTATCTTTAACTATGTGTGACTAAGTTCCGCCAAGCTTTCAGATAAGGATAAAGCTGTTGGAACTTTTAACACTTCATTAACCCTATGCTGAATCCAATCATCTACAGCCTCAGAAACCCTGATGTACCAGGTGTCCTCTGGCGGCTGTTCACAGGGAGGAGGTCACTGGCTTGACACAGTCGCAAGTGTCACCTCCTCCTTTTCTCTTTGGACTAAAGGAGAATTCCTCTGGGAATAGCAGCTAGGACAGGTGGTCCAGAACTGCTTCTATCTCCCTAAGCATGAGGATTTTTTGCAGGGGATTATAGTTATTATTTCCAATATGCCCTGCCCAACTATAGACAATGGGTGTGTAGGTTCTGCTAGGCCGGCCCACGTGACAAACTGCAACTTTAGTCGCATTGTGCTCCCTTTTCTGGGTGGAAGTGAAACCTGAGAAGCCTTGAATGATTACAAGTTCAGGTCCCAGAGGTTGGTTATAGGCTGGGTTACCAAAAATATCCCTGAAAACCCCTCCCCCCGCCGCACCCCTGTCCCAGGGGATCATATGATTCCCTCAAGTTCCAATGTGGCAGTCTGTTTCTAAACATAGGCTTAGAGATCAGGACTTTTTACTTCTCTCATCAGACTTCCACAAGCCAAAAACAGCACCTCATTTCTTTCCTATCACACAAAGATTCCATAAGATATACAGGGGAAAGATGAGAAGCTATATGGTGTTGTATTCTCTAGTAACCCTGGAGGGCACAATCCCTGTGTGCTGCTCACAGTCTGGTTTTTAAATTTTAAAACTCCATTAACATAGATGATATATCTTATGGTACACTAATGAATTGCCCTCACCTATCCTTCCTCATACGTTTCAATCTTTTGAAAAGATAAGCATTTATAACCTAAAGGTTATTTCAACATTAAAAAATCCAGAATATTCAATATGAAATTCCCCTCTAAAGTCTCCTTCTCAATTCTTAAACCTGCTCTCTAGGACAACCCATTCTTTAAATACAAGTCATATGGGGTTATGCCACGCCCTAAATTTCCCTTATCAGTAGGAGAGTATGTCTCTAACCTAGAACATCATCTCATCTTGTTTGCTGTTTACCAGCCTTTAGTCCAGTCATGATTTAGCTGAATTTTCCTTCTAGATTCCCTTTAAGGACTAATTGCCCATTCCCAGCATCTCGACTATGCCACTGGTGTTTCTCAATTAATTTCCCTAAAACTTCCTTTTGCCCTTCACGTGTAGCTTGGCTTCTCCACACTATTTTATTGGGGTGAAGGGATTGACAGGACGGAGTAAGATGGAAGATGAAGAGAAAGGACATGAGAGAGGGAAGTGAAACAAGATTGGAGGTGGAGAGTTTGTGAAAAAAATGAAGATGAGGAATTGGGAGGAATAGGATTGAATTGCAAGTAAAAGGGTTTGAAAAGGAAGGATAGAGGTACTGGAGAGGACCATTTGGGTCATGCCTGCCAACACTTTGAAAAGACTTAGGGAAAACATGGCTCTTGGTCCTTTTTTAGTCACCAGACAAACTTCAGGGATACAAAGAGGGAGCTTCCTCCAAGGGTCAAGAAAACTGTCAAGGAAGACCTGCAACATGGTTCTCACCTCATCACCTCCTCTCATCCACAATGTTCTTAACCTTGAGCAAATTCTTTACCTTCTCTAGGCCTGTTCTTGACAGAGGCACAAAGTAATCATCAAGGTTCTTCACCTCTAATGTTCTCTGATTATACTATCTGAATGAACATAAAGATGGTCTCACTCAGTTTACCCTGAAGAGTTATCACATCTTCCACTCTCACTTCTTCTACCCACCAGCATTAAACATTGCTCCAAAAATCCCTATGCCTCTGGCCTATATTCCATTTGAGCACTCATCTAAAGCCTCAAGGGATGATTTGATGTGGCATGATCACTGGGAAGGAATAGATCAACTCGTTCAGCATCATAAAGAATGACCACAGACACTGATCCCAGCAATCTGCCCATCCTCCGGATCATAGAGCTTCTTTAGCAACTTGGGAGATTCCCTTTCCTTTGGAATTTGTCTCTTCTTTCTCATTAGAGACTAGAAATTTCTTTGCTGCTTAAAAATTTCATCATACATGTAATATATCATGCTGTAAATGTTCCAATGATACAGAATCTCATCACTGCCCTTTTATACCATTCCCACAATAATTCCATTTTTAAAAAGTAACTATGGTAATAGTTGTTTAGCTTTTTGACAAATGAACACACACACGTATATTCAAGACAACATACTATTTTGTAATCTGTTTTTTGCATGTTTATATTACATACTGTAATTCTTTACATGTCAATCAACAAACCTATCTTATCCATTTTAAAGGCTGCATCATATTCCATTTTAGGTATAAACTTTAATCTATTTAACTAAACCTCTATTGATGTAATTCAAGCTATTTCCTTTTTTTCTTGCAATTTCTAATAATATTGGGATTAATATTCTTATTTATACATCTTTCCATAATCTGAAATTAACTTCACTGGTTAAATTGATAAAAGCAATTTGTGTGCATGTGTACACCCATACTAAGAAAATGTAAAGTTAAAAATTGGTAAATATTTTGCCTTTCTATTAGCTTAAAAATGTGCACCATTTTACATCTTGATTTGAAGTTTATGATAATGTCTCTTACCTCACTTGTTGACTTCATTGGGTGTTATAAATAGAACTTTTTATCTTTGATAATTAGATTAAATATTGTATTATTTTTTAATTTGAATTTCTTTGTTTATTTAGGTTGGATATATAATTTTACATATTTATTTATTTGTATTTATTATTTGAAAATTGCCTATTTGTGTTTTTCCTCCCTTTGGAGTAGTTTATCTTAATGATTGGTGGAAACACTTCCTGTGTTAGGATAGTATCTATTTGCCATGTATGTTGCAAATATATTCTTTATTTTCCCATTTCATTAACTTTGTTCAGGGTTTCTCTTGCTCAAATTAAGTTTGACATTTTTATGATGTTTATCTTTGTTTTGTGTCAGGTTTAGAATAAATGACTTTTCCATCTAAATGCTGTATAAATATTTGTCAGTGATGTTTTTCTAGTACTTTTATATTTCTTTTTCAGTCAAATATTTAATTTACAAAGATTTTGTTTTTGTGCATGTTCTAACTTTTTTCCCAGTTGGTAAAAATTGCCCCCACACCATAAAATGTAAGCTTGATCATATATATACTGTATGTGATATTATATATGAACTATTATAACAGTCAGAAAGATGGCAGAAAAGGAGGCCCTCCACTCATATTCCCCCTCAGAAACAATAATTTGGACAAAAAGTGCCTTTGTGGAGCTTTGGGATCAAGATAGGAGATTGTGAGACCCTGGTGGGGCCAAGGACCAAGCAGGGCTGTTTTGAGAAGGCAGCCCTGTGCCCAGGTGGCAGACTTGCTGACAGTGGTCCTGGCTACATACTTGGACACAGCCCTGTCCTGCTGTGGACTTGGCTGCAGCCCTGTTTGGCCTTGGTCCTGTCACCAGCAGCATCTGCCAAAGGACCCAACAGGAGTCATGTCCATCTGTGTCTGGTTAACAGACTCCCCCAACCTGGACCCTGGCTATAGATGCTGAAGTCACCCATGACCCAGCTCCAGCTCCTCTTAGCTGAAAGTCCAGCCTGCCCAGGGACAAAGCAGGAGACATGCCCATCCGGGCCCCTGAAACAGGCCCTCCACTTTGGTCCAAACGCGGACACTGAAACAGCCCTATAACTTGGCTCCTTTCTGGAGAGAAAAAAAGCCACCTTCACAAGCTGCAGTGTTTCATGGCCACTGAGGAGCAAGACAAAGGTACTCAGCCTTCCCTGGAGGAGTGGGGGATCTGAGTGGGGGAGCATTACAACTATAAGTATCTTTTGGAGCCAGCACAACCGAGATGAGTGTCATAATATCTGGCTTTGCTGGCTACTAATAACAACGGGGAATACTCCCAGAAAAGCTATTGGACATAAGGGAACAAAAAGCCAGCTCTTAAAGGGCCCATGCACAAATGCACCCATTTCATAAACCAACCTAAAATCACTGGAAAGAAAGGTGGACAGTCATTTAATGTAAAAACACTCACCTGGTAGGTTCTGGGTGCACCTCAGTGACAGATGAGACCTCTCCAGGGACTGAGACATTGGCAGCAGCCATTATGGTGACCTAGTACAGGCGTGCTGACACAGACACTGGCAAACACCACTGGAGTTGTTTCCCTGGTCTGTTAGCCCAGGCTCTGACCCACCCACTAGAGCACAGATTTAATCCAGTTTAGCCAGGGCAGGCAGCCCACCCTAAGGACTGGCCCCACCCAACAGCAAACCCTCAGGCAACTTGTGGGCCTACACAGGCTGGGTGCCTGGATCCTCTGCAGCCAGGTGAGTGGGTCCACCTCTGTGGGGCAGGGTGTGCATGAGGAGAGGGTGAAGTGTGTGGGACCTCTGCAGGGGGACAACTGGGTCCACTTCAGAGGGTTGGGGCATGAACACAGTGCAGGCCTGTGTTGATGGTGTGTGTGGCCCTATGTGGGGCTTGTCAGCTGCAGAAGACTTGTTCTTCTCAAACAGCCACATAGGTGATTGGCGCTACTTCCAAAGCCTGAAATAATAGGGTATTTCTGTGCCTGGGGCCAGTGCAACCCAGCTGCAATTCTGAGAGACCTAACAAGAGCCTTGTAGGCCAGAGGCCTACAGCAATTGTAAGCCCCTGAGCCTAACAATCAGCCACGCTGGGAGCCTACTCACTTAATGGAGAAACTGCAGCAGGAATGTTATATTAGATCTTGCAGCCAACTTTGCTGGGGCTTCCCACACGTGACAAAGAGACTGAAGGGTCCCCAACAACCACACACAGCTAGCATTACAACCAGCAAGCCAGGGGGACAGCTCAGCCTTCCTGGGCACTGATGGCAAGAGGAACCCTGCTGCAACAGAAGGATGGAAGTAGCCCACATGGGGCTCACTCCTGGAACATTTGGAATTGGTCATGAGGAGGAAGCACACTGCTGGGCCTCATAAGGCATCTCTTACATAAGGTCACCTCTCCAAGATCGGGAGACATGGCTGACCCACCTAATACGTAGCTACAAGCACAGAGAAAAAGGCAAAATGAGGAGGCAAAGGAATATGTTCCAAGTAAGTGAACAGGACAAAACCCAAGAAAAGGAACTAAATGAAACAGAAATGAGGAATCTACCCAACAGAGAGTTCAAACAAAGACTCATAAGGATGCTTCCTGATCTTGGGAGAAGAATGGATGATCTCAGTGAGAACGTCAACAAAGAAGTGGAAGATATAAAAAAGAACCAATCAGAAATGAAGAATACAATACTGGAAGTGAAAAATTCACTAGACGGACTCAAAACCAGAGTAGAGGATACAGAAGAACGGAACAGCGAGCTGGACAAAAGACTAGAGGAAATCGCCCAAGCTGAACAGATAAAAGAAAAAAGAATTAAAAAGAGTGAGGACAGTCTAAGGGACCTCTAGGACAATATCACGCACACTAACATCCTTGTTATAGGTGTTCCAGAAGGAGAAGAGAGAGACAAAGGGGAAGAGAAACTATTTGAAGAAGTAATAGCTGAAAACTTCCCTAACCT
Source organism: Ceratotherium simum simum (assembly GCF_057802395.1). NCBI lineage: Eukaryota > Metazoa > Chordata > Mammalia > Perissodactyla > Rhinocerotidae > Ceratotherium > Ceratotherium simum. The sequence goes on from NC_141915.1 coordinate 14,600,660, forward strand.
AAGGAAGGAAACAGACATCCAGGTACAGGAAGCACAGAGAGCACCAAAAAAGATAAACCAAAAGAGGTCCACACCAAGACACATCATAATTAAAATCTCTAGAATTAAAGATAAAGAGAGAATCCTAAAAGCTGCAAGAGAAAAGAAACAAGTCACATACAAAGGAAACCCCATAAGGCTATCAGCTGACTTCTCGGCAAAAACCTTACTGGCATGGTATATTTGAAGTGCTAAAAGGAAAAAACCTACAGCCAAGAATACTCTACCCAGCAAGGTTATCATTCAGAATATAAGGAGAGATAAAGAGTTTCCCAGACAAGCAAAAATAAAGGAGTTTGTCACCAAGAAACCAATCCTACATGAAATGCTAAAGGGACTAATTTAACGGGGAAAGAGAGGACCACAAATAGGTAAAAATTATCTATTTCCATGATAAGAGAGTAATGGATACAAATGCACAAAAAAGAGATTAGATGTGATATCAAAAACATAAAATGTGGGAGGAGGGGAGTAAAAGAATAGAGCTTTTAGAAAGAGGTCAAACTAAAGAGACCATCAACTTAATATAGATTGCATATATGTAGGTTATTATATATGAACCTCATGGTAATTACAGATGAGAAACCTATAAGAAATACACAAAAAAACTAAGAGACAGGAACCCAAACATAATACTAAAGAAAACCATCAAACCACAAGGGAAAAAAGAGCAAGAGAAGAAGAAAGGAACAAAGAACTACTAAAATACGCAGAAAAAAAGTTCAAAAATGGCAGTAAGTACATACTTATCAATAGCTACTTTAAATGTCAATGTACTAAATGCTCCAATCAAAAGGTATAGGGTGGCTGATTGGATAAAAAAACAAGATCCATATATATTCTGCATACAAGAGATACACTTCAGACCTAAAGACACTCACAAACGGAAAGTGAAGGGATGGAAAAAGATACTCTATGCAAATGGCAATGATAAGAAAGCTGGAGTAGCAATACTTATATCAAGCAAAATAGACTTTAAAACAAAAACCGTAACAAGAGATAAAGAAGGGTAGTACATAATGATCAAGGGAACAATCCAACAAGAGGATATAAAACTCACAAATATCTATTCACCCAACATAGGAGCACCTAAATATATAAAGAATTTATTAACAGACATAAAAGGAGAAATAGACAGTAACACAATAATAGTGGGGGACATTAACACTCCACTTACACCAATGGATAGATCATCGAAACAGAAGATCCATAAGGAAACATTGGCTTTAAATGACACACTAGACCAGATGGACTTTGTTGATACATACACAACATTCCATCCAAAAATCACAGAATACATGTTCTTTTCAAATGCACATAGAACATTCTCCAGGATTGATCACATATTAGGCCACAAAACAAGTCTTCATAAATATAAGAAGATTGAAATAATACTAAGCATCTTTTCTGACCACAACGGTATGAAACTAGAAATCATCTATAGGAAGAAAATCATAAAAGCCACAAATATGTGTAGATTAAACAAAATGCTACTGAACAACAATTTGATCAATGAGGAAATAAAAGGATTAATCAAAAAATGCCTGGGGACAATAGAAAATGAAAAGATGACGTGTCAGAATTTATGGGATACAGCAAAAGCCATTCTAAGAGGGAAGTTTATAGCAATACAGGCCTACTTCAACAAACAAGAAAAATCTCAAGTAAACAATCTAACAGTGCACCTAAAGGAACTGGAAAAAGAAGAACAAAGAAAACCCAAAAACAGTAGAAGGAAGGAAATAATAAAAATCAGCAGAAATAAGTGAAATAGATACTAAAAAAAAATAGAAAAAATCAATGAAACCAAGAGCTGGCTCCTTGTAAAGATAAACAAAATTGACAAAACTTTAGCTAGACTCACCAAGAAAAAAGAAGAGAAAGCTTAAATAAATAAAATCAGAAATGAAGAGGAGAAATTACAACGGACACCTCAGAAATACAAAAGATTATAAGAGAATACTATGAAAAGCTATATGCCAACTGATTGGATAATCTAGAAGAAGTGGATAAATTCTTAGCATCATACCACCTTCCAAAACTGAATCAAAAATAAATAGAGAATTTGAGTAAACCAATGACCAGTAAGGAGATCGAAACAGTAATCAAAAACCTCCCAAAAGATAAAAGTCCAGGACCAGAGGGTTTCCCTGGTGAGTTCTACCAAGCATTAAAAGAAGACTTAATACCTATCCTTTGCAAACTCTTCCAAAAAATTGAAGAGGTGGGGAAGCTTCCTAACTCATTCTATGAAGCCACCATTACCCTGATACCGAAACCAGATGAGGACAACACAGGAAAAGAAGATTATAGGCCAATATCACTGATGAACATTGAAGCAAAAATCCTCAACAAAATACTAGCAAATCGACTACAACAATACATTAAAAAGATCATACACCACGATCAACTGGGCTTTATTGCAGGGATGCAGGGATGGTTCAACATCCGCAAATCAATCAACGTGATACACCACATTAACAAAATGAAGAGGATAAAATGACATGATCATCTCAATTGAAGCAGAGAAAGCATTTGAAAAGATACGGCATCCATTTATGATAAAAACTCTGAATAAAATGGGTATACAAGGAAACTACCTCAACATAATAAAAGGTCATATATGACATACCCACAGCTAATATCATCCTCAATGGTGAAAAACTGAAAGCTCTCCCTCTGAGAACAGGAACCACACAAGGATGCCCACTTTCATCACTCTTATTTAACACAGTATTGAAATTCCTAGACAGAGCAACAGGCAAGAAAAAGAAATAAAAGGGATCCAGATTGGAAAGAAAGAAGTGAAACTGTCACTATTTGCAGATGACATGATCTTATATATAGAAAACTCTAAAGAATCCACCAAAAAACTTTTAGAAATAATAAATGAATATGGTAAAGCTTCAGGATACAAAACGATCATACAAAAATGTACAGAAAGTTGCATTTCTGTACACTACCAACGAAGTAGCAGAAAGAGAAATTAAGAATATGATCCCATTTACAATTGCAACAAAAAGAATAAAATACCTAGGAATAAACTTAACCAATGAGATGAAAGATCTGTACACCGAAAACTATAAAACATTTTTGAAAGAAATTCAAGGAGACACAAAGAAATGGAAAGGTATTCCATGCTCTTGGATTGGAAGAATTAACATAGTTAAAATGTCCATACTTCCTAAAGCACTCTATGGATTCAATGCAATCCCTATCAAAGTTCCAACAACATTTTTCACAAAAATACAACAAAGAATCCTAAAATTTATATTGAACAACAAAAGAACCCGAATAGCCAAAGGAATCCTGAGAAAAAAGAACAAAGCTGGAGGTATCACACTCCCTGATTTCAAAATGTACTACAAAGCTATAGTATCCAAAACAGCACGGTACTGGCAGAAAAGCAGACACAAAAATCAATGGAACACAATTGAGACCCCAGAAATAAACCCACACATCTGTGTACAGCTAATTTTTGACAAAGGAGCCAAAACATACAACGGAGAAAGGAAAGTCTCTTCAATAAATGGTGTTGGGAACACTGGACAGCCACATGCAAGAGAATGAAAGTAGACCATTATCTTACACCATACACAAAAATTAACTTAAAATGGATTAAATACTTAAATGAAAGACCTGAAACCATGAAACTTCTAGAAGAAAACATAGGCAGTACACTCTTTGACATCAGTCTTAGTGGCATATTTTCAAGCACTATGTCTGACTGGGCAAGGGAAACAATAGAAAAAATAAACAAATGGGACTCCATCAAACTAACAATCTTCTGCACAGCAAAGAAAACCATCAACAAAACTAAAAGACAACCTAGCGATTGGGGGAAGATATTTGCAAACCATATATCTGATAAGGGGTTAATCTCCAAAATATATAAAGAACTCATACATACATCTCAACAACAAAAATCTAACAACCCTATAAAAAAATGGGCAAAAGATCTGAACAGACATTTCTCCAAAGAAAATATATAGATGACCAACAGGCACATGAAAAGATGTTCAAAACCACTAACTATCAGGGAAACGTGAATCAAAACTACAATGAGATATCACCTCACTCCTGTCAGAATGGCTATCATTAACAAGACAGGAAACAACAAGTGTTGGGGAGGATGTTGAGAGAGGAGAACTCTCATATACTGTTGGTGGGAGTGAAAACTGGTGCAGCCACTATGGGAAACAGTATGGAGATTGCTAAAAAAATTAAGAATAGAACTACCATACGATGCAGCTATTCCACTGCCGGGTATTTATCCAAAGAACATGAAAACATGAATGTGTAAAGATACATGCACCCTTATGTTCATTGCAGCATTATTCATAATAGCCAAGATTTGGAAGTAACCTAAGTGCCCATCAAGGAATGAATGGATAAAGAAGATGTGGTATATATACACAATGCAATACTACTCTGCCATAAGAAACGATGAAATCCAGCCATTTGTGACAATATGGATGGATCTTGATGGTATTATGCTAAGCAAAATTAGTCAGAGGGAGAAGGTCAAATACCATAGGATCTCACTCATCAGTAAAAGGTAAAAACAACAGCAAACAATCACATAGAGACACAGATTGGATTGGCAGTTACCAGAGGGCAAGGGAGGAAGGCGGAGGACAAAAGGGGTTTTAGGCACATGTGTGTGGGGATGGATTATAACTAGTCTTTCTGTGGTGAACATGATGTAATCTATGCAAAAATAGACGTATAACGATGTACACCCGAAATTTATATAATGTTATAAACCAATGTTACTACATTACAAAAAATAAATGCTCCCATTAGAAAACAAACAAATGAACAAAAAAGAAATAACACTTGAATAAATGGATAGATCATACCATGTCCCTATCTGGGAAGACCCATTATTCTAAAGCCATCAATTATCCCCAAATTATCTATAAATTTAACACAATTCTAATTAAAATCCCAATGGTAGAAGATTCCAATCTGAAAACTTATTCTGTAGTTAAAATGGAAAATACTCGAGACTAATCAAGGACGTTTGGGAGGAAAGAGAGTAGTAAGATGTGAGAATGTGATGTGAATAGGAGATTTCCAGAATGAGGTGTGAACTTGTATCCTAAGGCCACAGTGGTTGAAACATTGTGGAACTAACACAGAATGGTGTAAGAGAATATAAGGTTCAGAAGCAGACACAGGTGTACAAAAACATTTAATATTGGACAAAAGGAGTTACTTAAAATGATTGGGAACTGTCTTGGGACACTAGCTATAGAGTTAAAAAAATAAAGCTGAGGGCCAGCCCTGATGGTCTAGTGGTTAAATTTTGGTGCTCCCTGCTTTGGCAGCCCAGGTTCATTTCCCAGTCATGGAACCACCCCACCTGTCAGTTGCCATGCTGTGGCAGAGGCTCACATAGAAGAACTAGAAGGACTTACAACTATGATATACAACTATGCACTGGGGTGCTTTGGGGAGGGAAAAAAACAGAGGATGATTGGCAACAGATGTTAGCTCAGGGCAAATCCTTCCTTCCCCCCCAAAAAGGTGTAAACTATGTCACATCATGTACTAAAATGAATCTTTGGATGTAAAGAAATAAAATCATAAAATAACTAGCAGAAAATATAGAATATTTACATAAATTTGAGATGGGGAAAATAATTTCAAGTGGGACAGCAAAGACTAAGTCATAAAGTAAAATATTTATATACTTGACTACAGAAAATGCAAAAAGGCTGTACGTCAAAAACACCATTACCATTAATGAGAGACAAATATAAATAAGAAAAATATTTGCAGCATATATGAAAAAGGGTTAATACTTGCATTAATATAAGAAAAAAACTCAGCCTCCCTCACAAAGAAATGCAAACTCAAACAGTAATGGGAACTAGTGATTCACTTACAACATTGTAAAGATTTTTTAAATGATAATGCCTAGGGTTGGTTAGGATTAGGAAAGTGGCCTTCATGCATTGAATTGGTAGAAAGGTTGAATAGTAAAATCTGTCTAGTTGATATTTGTCAATATTCATAAAAGTGTTGAAAATATATACACGCATAAGTTCCGTTCAAGGAAAGAGTGGGCAAGGCCATAGTAAGTCCTTGCCTTTAATAGTAAAAAACTGGAAACAACCTGAAGGGTCAAGATAGGGGTTGATTAAGGAAATCCTGATGTACTTATAAAAGGATACAGCTGTTACAAACAATGGAGCAGGTGCATTTATTAATATGAGATTGGAAAAAAAAAACAGGCAGTGATGGGAGGAGGAGTGGGAGGACAGGAGAGTGCTGGGGTGTGCAGAAGGGTAGAAGAACACAATGCCAAAAGTCAGACAAAAAGTGAAGAAATGGGAGGCTAGTGCTGCCAGGGAGGCTGAGGCTCACACTCACGCATTCTCATTTTGAACACATCTTCCCTCTATTCACAGCTTGGCTAACGAGTCTTGCAACGACACTGTTGAAACCACTCATCACTAATTGGCCCCCTCCACTCTTCTCTCTAAGGTCCTAGTTTCTTTCTGACTAAAGTACCAAAAAGAAAGCACATCTTTTCTGGGTGTCCCTTCCCTCTGGCATTATTAGCAGAGAGGCAGAAGACAATCAGCAAATCCCCTAGGCTGCATTATCCTGAACTCTCATTTGGGAGCTAATTAGAAGATTCTGTTTGAGGAACATGCAAGGACTTCATTCCCCAGCCCTGACCCGGGTCGTCTCCACGGGAACCTTGTTAGAACAGTTGCTGGATGGGTGTGCCTCCCGAGGCCCTGCCCAGACAGGAAGTTAGCAAAGTTTATCAATGAGTTGCTTCTTGTTTAACACACCAAAAGATACTGAAGTGTTTTGAGACCCAAGAAATTAATCATGCTCCCTCCCAGAATCCATGCAGGGCAAGGCAGCAGCTTCTACAGAACTGAGTCCTTCACTAGCTCATTCAAGGCAGTAAGGACCAGTGTGGTACAAAGGGCATAGCACTGGCTAGAGTTTTGAAGGCTAAATCCCTGTGCGGGTCCTTAATAGAGAGAAGGTAAAAACTCTAGAAATATGGCAACTCCTATTAAAACCCAATGGAATTTTAATATCTCCTTCTACACTACACCTGTCAACTCAATAATTCTGTATTTCAATTCGTTTAATCTTTAGAATAATCATTTGAAGTGCATGTTATGATTCCCATTTCATAGATGAGAAAACTGGGGCCCACAGAGAGGAACTGACCTGTCCAACGTCATACAGCTAACAATTAGCAGTGTTAGCCCAGAAGCCAGGTCTCCCAACTTCCCAGTCCAATGCTGCCTGATTGACCACAGCTGATTTAATGCAGCAAGGAGAATTGGCTTCTCAGCTTCCCACCTGGCATGTAGAAGATGCTTGCTACATATTTGCTTTTCCTGTATCCTGGCCAGGACAACTACCTTTAAATTCCAAGTAAAGGTCTGAAGTCTTTCAGGGCTCTGATATCATTATCTCTTCAGATCCTACAAACACAAACTGTGAAAACAAGGTTAGAGATTTGGTGGCTGATGTTCCAAGATTCCATCTCAAGCTCACTTCTTTTGGTTTCAATTATTGCTACCTCTCAGGTCTTCACATCTCTGCCTAGCCCAATGCTACCACCTCCAACCTGGGCATGTCTCCAATTGCTGAAGTCCAAGAACTACCTTTTACCCATCAGAGAGCCGCTGTGCGTGAATTATTCCTGAGTTTATACATCTGCTGTCAACATTATCGCTTGTTCATTTAATTGCCCATGGTCCCTTATTTCCCCCTAGTCTTTGGCATCCTGTGTGGGTCTGAGTATTTATCATGTAGCAGGTGAATGAAAAAAGCCCAAGATACATGGAGGGGACTAATTTTACAGATAAAGGGATTGATGCTTAGAAAGTTCACGTAGCCTTAAGTAGAACAAGCTAGATTAGAACCCAGCTCTCCAGATGTTTTTCTAAGGCTCTCTTCACTCCATGGTGCTACTTTTCCCATTTCTGAGACTCATTGTACATAGAGTCAGTATGACTCTGTTTAGTTTAGAATTCTTTGGTGATTTACTAGAGGCAGGCAGGGAGGGAGGCAAAGATACTGGGCTAGGAGTCAGCGCTTGGAGTAGTTGCCTACTAACTCTGTGGCCTTTGGAAAATCACTTAGCCTATTTGTACCTCTGCTTTTTTTTGTCTGAAAAGTGAAGATAATAAAAACTGGCCTTCTTACTTCCTAATCTGGGCCCTGGTTGTGAGTAACACTCAGTTGTGCATACGCAATATCCAAATGAGAATTTAGATTTCAAAGTGCGTTGTAAATGTTATGTGCTAACAGAATAATAAGAGAAATCATAATACTATTATAATTCTCTTGAGTCCTGAGAGTGCCTTTCTCTGTGCTGGACACATGGTGAGCCTCTAGATGATCAGATGGATGTGATGAGGAGGTGGTGTTGAGATGTGAATGAGAGCATCTCCAAGTAGACATGTGCAGATGCCTATGGTGTATAAAATAACATCTGCTGAGCTTTCCAGATGGATCCAGGATGTCCTCCAAAGTTCACAGGGGTGTTGAGGACTGATAACATCTGGAACATGTTTCTTTGGATATGAGCTCTCTGGTCACGGAGCCTGGGCCAAAATAATACTAGAAGTTTCCTCTAGTGCCGGGAGGCCACGAACCTGTCTGCGGCACAGGGAATTGTGAAAAGTCTACATCATTCCCCACTAAGATTAGTCACTACATTTGACTGGAATTACAGAAAAAGGTTCAAAACCAGGCGGCAGTGCAGGGGTGTGGGGAGGAGGGGGTGTTTGTGGTCGTGCAGGATAAGGGTTGGTGTGGAGTGGAGGGTGAAAGTTGAATTTTCAGGGCCAGGAATTGAGAGGATATGCAAAGGGTCCACTGGGAGTATTCTCTTAGGATAGAGATGGTTTGGTTTGACTCTTAGCTCAGAAGAGGAGGGATGGACAAGATGACCAATGATCTGCTCCATGTCCCTGCCAGGCCTCTGAATCTTGATCAAGTGAGCCCAGTGGCCTTACAGTGGACAGACAGGCCACCTTACTATTTTTCTCAAAGATGAGGATGACGAGGACACTTTGAAGGCTGGAGAGAAAATACCACAGTCAGTTCAACTTACCCCCACCCCCACATTTTCACCATTAGCACTTTTTAAAAATTATTTTTTTGGTTTTTATATTACAGAATTCAGTGAAAAACTTCAAGTAAGAGTAAATGGAGGAAAAATTGAAAGTTTTCCCACTGCTCTCCCCAGCCCTATCCCGTGCACAAGGAGAATCCTCATCCACAGCTGAGGGTTGTTCTCTAGGACTTGTTTGCCCCATGCACGTATATGTGTCATGTTGTCTTCACTTTCTAAATTTAGCAACGTGTGCTACACATCTTTTCATGTCAGTACATTCACTCTTCTTTTTAAACAAAAATATGCATTTTATTAAAATTTTTTAAGCATGAACCATGAATTACTCATATTTGCATAGCAGAATTTAAAACTATTCACTTCAGATCATGAATTAAAGAAAGAGAAATACTTTGTCATAAGTTATGACCACTCATTCTTATTATCCCACCTCGGTAATGTGCTCCAAGCCGAATGGATCGCAAGTCTTTGGATGTTATAGGATTCTGAACCCTGGTGCTCTATGCTGTGCTTTTGCTAACTAAATGCTCTCTTTCTCATTCTTTGCAAAAAGGATACACTTCTTCGGCTCCAGCTTCAGGCAGTTTCTCCTGGTTTTCAGGAGACATGATATCACAGTTCATGTGCAAAGTCAGGAAAGCTTCACCTTGTTATGTCAAACTCAATGACGTTCTTTATTTCATCAGAAGAAAGTTTCTCTTTTTTTCTCTTTTCTTTATATCTTTATACTTTCCCCAAATTGGGCCCTTTAGGGTATTTTGAAAATACCTAGAAGTTTCACTGACCTTCCTGTAGAATACAAATTTCTTTTCACAGGTCACGCTTCCCATTATCAGTTAATCAATCCACAAGACTGCTTTATGCACTCAGCACTATGTTGTGTGTTTGGAGGACACAGTATAATATAAAACATGGTCCTTGTCTTTATGGAGCTTATAATCTAGTTGGGGAGAGCAAAAGAAGCTACAAAGAATGCAGAAAACGTTATGATGGTGTCTTGCTGTATGGGCCACAGTCTTTCAGAGGAGATTCAGAACTGTGAATAAAGCAAAGGGATGCATGAGTCACCTGACAAGGAAAAGCCCTCCTGAGTGAGAGGCCATGGTTGAGAGATAAAGATGGAGTGGAGAGGTCAGGAAGAAATGAAGGAGGCCATGCACACCCAATGAAGGTCTGGATGTAATATGGTGGCCATCAGAAAGAAATCAGTGGCCTGTGGAGGATGGAATGACGTGGGACAGACATCGCTCCTGGGGGTTCATTGGGCAGTGTGGACAGCACTGAGTGGAGGAAGGGCACAGGGCTCAGAGGCTGTTGCAGGAGTCCCGATGGGCCTGAATGGGAGGCAGCTGTCTGTAAGAAGACAAGAGCACGGGTGTGAGAGTCTTAGAGAATGCTCAGCAGACCCGGTGGGCGGCTAAATTTGGAGAATGTGGATACCTCCACTTGACTGGGAAATAGTCTAAGACATCTTAAGGGTTCCATGCTGCCCTCCTCAAGCAGTTAATAAGCATGTCAGGTATGATCACTCTTCTCAGACTTCCAGGTTCTTGGCCAAGAAGTGTCTAAAATGGTTCACAGAAAAAATTCTAGAAATGGCCACAGTAGCATGTGAAATTGACTATCATCCTGTTGACCATTCCTCTCTGGATTTCCTCAGCTTCACCCTTTTAGTAAAATCTTGGTTTCCAGTGCTCATTCATTGGTAAATTGCAAACAATATCTCCCTGTATTTTCCCTTCCTTAACAGTCTCCCCACCTTTACTAATTATATGTACATATCTATTAAATGGAATGCCCTATATAATTCAGTATATTTTGCCACTAAAATAAAAATAAAACTTACTATTCTGAATGCTTCTTCTCATGAAGCATGTGATGATACATTCTCTCGTTTTTGGTGGAGGGGCTGTGAGAGTCAGCTCATGCAGTGACATGAGAATGGGTTGTTCCCACTGACAATTAGTCAGGATGGGGACACTGGTTTCAGGAACAGGGATTTGATAGTGCTGCTCTGAAGAAGATGCTGGTAGGGTGCTCTGACAGGCGCCAACACCCTGCTCCTAGGTTACGTCAAACCCCAATTTAATTTCACAGTCCTAGGTTTATTTCCTGAAGAGGAATCTTTTAAAAACCAGACCCTAATCTCTGGTATAAATATATTTTATCTTAAAAGATAGGGAGGGCAAACACTTTGTTTTTATTAACATTTTAAATATATTTCAACTGAAGAGTCATTAAATTAAAAAAAATACAAAATAGTTGATGTGTCCCATTTCTTGATCCACATTATAATTTTCTCCCATCTGTCTTTTTTTTTTTCGGTGAGGAAGATCAGCTGAGCTAACATCCATGCCAATCCTCCTCTTTTTGCTGAGGAAGACCTGCTCTGAGCTAACATCTATTGCCAATCCTCCTCCTTTTTTTCCCCCAAAGCCCCAGTAGATAGTTGCATGTCATAGTTGCACATCCTTCTGGGTGCTGTATGTGGGACACTGCCTCAGCATGGCCGTTGAAGCAGTGCGTCGTTGCATGCCTGGGATCTGAACTTGGGCCACCAGTAGTGGAATGCACGCACTTAACCACTAAGCCGCGGGGCCAGCCCCCTCTCCCATCTGTCTTTAATCCATCAGCAACTTAGATACTCTTGTCCCTAGACTTCAGCCAACCCACAGCAAACGACATTCTACCCTGGCCGACAGTATCTACTTTCCTCCCATCCCTCAACCCACTCCTGAAGATGTCCCTGCCCACATCCAGGCCTTTGACATAAGAAAGTAGTGGGGTGCTCAAGGTGGGAGGGGCGTCTCGATGCCCCTACCTTCTCACTCTAGTGGCCTCTTTCCTGTTAGCACTCTCTTCAGGGCACCCTGCACATCAGGGTTCCGGAGGCTGTAGATGACCGGATTCAGCATGGGGTTGAGGATAGTATTGAAGATTCCAATTTCTTTGTCCTTGTCTGAGGCTGACACCGAGCCCAGACGCATGTAACTGAAGAAGCCAGTTCCATAAAAGATACAGACCACAGTGAGGTGGGAGCCACACGTGGAGAACGCCTTCTTCCTCCCCTCAGCTGAGCGGATTCGTAGTACTGCAGCTGCAACGTGCGCATAGGACACTGAGATAAGGATCATGGGAATCACCCCCATGAAGGTGGCCCCCACAAAGAGCAGCTGCCCGTTGAGGTGAATGCTGGAGCAGGAGAGCTGGAAAAGGGGTGGGAGGTCGCAGTAGAAGTGGTTGACCACATTAGGGCCACAGAAGTCAAGCACGGACACAGCCGCTGTGTGAGTCATAGCGTTGATGAAGGAGACAGTGCAGCAAATGCCGACCAGGGCACCCTGGACTTCACGGCTCATGCGGGTGCTGTAGGTGAGGGGCTGGCAGATGGCCAGGTAGCGGTCATAGGCCATGGCTGTCAAGAGGTGACAGTCCACACCAGCCAGGAGGTGGAAAAAGAAGAGCTGTGAAATGCAGGCGGCATAGGGAACTCTGCATTGCTGGGCCAGGAGACATGCCAGCAGGGGAGGAACAGTGACGGTGATGCATCCAATGTCCAGCAGAGAGAGGGTCCCCAGGAAGTAGTACATAGGGGTGTGGAGTTTGGGTTCCACAAAGATGGCCGCCAGGATGCTGAGGTTGCCCCCGACTGTGACTACATAGGCGCAGAGGAAGAGGGCAAAAAGGATGGGTTGCAGCCTTATGTTCTCTGTTAGGCCAAGAAGGATGAACTCAGTGACAGTCGTCCTGTTCCTCCAGGCACCTGGCTCCATAGGCCGCTGCTGAGAGCTGCAGTGGCAGAAGACTTGGACCTGCCAAAAGGGGAAGAGAGACACATAGTAGGCACTTACTCTGTGTCTCCTGGATGCTGGGGTAATATGGCCTCTGCACCTACCAATAGGAAAGGATACTCGCCTAGAGCTTGAGCAGGCTCCTGGGGGCCTCCACGATGCCAGACATTAACCCTTTCATTGCCGGTTCAGGTTGAGATCCAGGGGATTCCCGGGAAGGGGCTGGAGCCGAGGGAACTACTCTGGGGACCCAGGACAGCGGCTATTTACCAGAATGGGAGGGAAGTGTTTCTGTATTTTACCAGCTATTAAGGTCGTATCAGTGTATAGTGACTGACTAGCAGCTCTGACTAGTTCAACACATAAGTGAATGGATGAGGTTCCAGAAAGCACAATATAGGAGCACAGCAACTTGAAGAAGTGTAGGAGGCCAGGATCTCATGAAATCAAAAAGAGATACAAGAGAGGGAGCCAGGAGAGGAGCAAGGAGCAGACCAAGTACAAAAATACACAGAGGCTGAAAACTGAAGACACGAAGACAATTTAAGAACAGACTAACAACATTTTTAAGTGTAAACTGTGAGTATCGTACTAAGTACTTCATATTTATTTTCTCATTTAATTCTCACAAAACTCTGTGGGGTAACTACTGTGACGTCTGGGTACTCAGGACACTGAGGTTTGGAAAGGTTCAATAAGTAGTCCAGGGTTGTAACCCCTTGATTGAGCTGGATTTCAAACCTGGGACCATCTGACTCTCCAAGCCCATGCCTTAACGCAATAATCCCTTCCTCATAGCTCATGTCCTCCTATTCCACGATTGGAGAAGATACATTTCTTCTGTGAGTCTGTCCCATGCAAACAATCCCTCCCTAAGTGCTGGGGAGGCCCAGCAGAATGTCACCTTTGAAGTCAGTGTAGGAGTAACACGAGAGTGTTCCCTGCAGGTGGTGGAATCAGAGTGACAGTGGTGACAGGTAGCACTCATCAAGCACCTTCTGTCCAAGTTACTTTTATGTATTACCTCATTCAATCCCAAAAAGATGAAAGGAAGGGAGGGAGAGAGGAAGGAAAGAAGGAAGGAAAAGAAACAGAAAACAAGAAGCTAATGTTTACTTGAATATAAACTTTTTGTCAAGTATGTTACTCCATTTAACTCCATTATGTGTTACTCCGTTTAAACTTTACAAAAATTCTTGAAGATCAGCGATCATTTTACAAATGAGAAAAATGAGGCTTAAAAAAGTTAATTTGTGGGGCCAGCCAGCCGCCGTGGCTGAGCGGTTAAGTGCGCGCACTCAGCTGTTGGCCGCCCGGGTTAAGATCCCAGGTGCACACCTACGCACCTCTTGTCAGGCTGTGCTGTGGCGGCGTCCCGCATAAAGTGGAGGAAGATCGGCTCGGATGTTAGCTCAGGGCCAATCTTCCTCAGCAAAAAGAGGAGGATTGGCGTGGATGTTAGCTCAGGGCTGATCTTCCTCACAAAAAAAAAAAAAAAGAAGAAGAAAAGAAAAAACTCTGACACATGTGAACTCAAATTAACTTTTTTTCTTTTTTTTATTTTTGTGAGGAAGATCAGCCCTGAGGTAACATCCATGCCAATCCTCCTCTTTTTGCTGAGGAAGACTGGCCCTGAGCTAGCATCCGAGCCAATCTTCCTCCACTTTACGTGGGACACCACCACAGCATGGCCTGACAAGCGGTGCGTCGGTGTGCGCCAGGGATCCGAACCCAGGCCACTGCCAACAGCGGAGCGGGCGCACTTAACCGCTACCCCAAGGTGCCGGCCCTATCAGAGTTTTTTCTGAATGGAGAACTTGTTCTTTTTCTTCCAACCCCTTCTGTCTCCCAAGCCCTTTGCCATTATATCATTATTTATCTACATCTATCTATCTGTCTATCTGTCTATCTATCTATCTATCTACCTACCTACCTACCTACCTACCTACCTACCTATCTATCCAACTATCATCCTTCCATCCAGCCAGCCAGCCAGCCATCCATCCATCCATTCATCCATCCATTTTCCCTTCTGTAATATGACAGGCTGTACTGCATTATTTCTAAGTTTATTTAGAGGTATAAGATTGTGTATATATTGATTCCGCTGCCCAGATCTATTTAAATAGCCGCCTTGGCTCTCTCCAGGCTCTCTTCATCCCCCCACTGTTTATCCCAATCACCTCCCTTCTGACTCCCCTCTCTTTGCCAGCTTCGTCCTTCATTCTTCTAGTCACTCAGAGCAGAAAACCTCACCATTATACTCCACTACCACTTCCTGAATCCAAGTGTCATTCAGTCCTTTATTCTCCTATCAAGAAGGAAAGAGCCTCACGATCATGAGTCATTTTCATCCACCCTTACAAACGAAGGAAGGGAATTAGGAGTTCTGGAGCAGCGAGAAGGCTCCTGGGGTGCTTACCTTTCTGTGAGCACTCTCAGTAAACCTCCTGGGTGGGCTTTCTTGCAGGGAGGGGAGTGAGTGCTAAGCTGATCCAAGGTGGCCTGTCTCCAGAAAGCTTATAAAGGCAGTGAGACAGGTGCTAAGAGAGTCTGTCTTGGTGCTCTTTCTATTTGGGATCTAACAAGCACCTAGAGGCCCTAAAAATTAACTCTCCCAGGGATTACGCAAGAAGCCTGAGGCAGACAGGCAACCTCAGCTGTTAAGGATTTCTCTCATCTGCCTAGAATTTTGGATTCTAGTAAAGAAATGCTAGATTCATGACATCATTCCAGGCTCCTAAAATCTCAGAGGAAAGGGGAAAGATATAGTCACCATATTACTGATGGGAAAAATAAGTAAGCCAGAGGGCTTAGATAACCTGCCAAGGCCAGAGAGTGGGTCCATGATGGAGCTCTGGCTGGGCTCCAGATAAGCTAATTATGGTACTTTTCCTATCACTGATTTTTCACATGGGCATTTTAAGGTATAACTTTAAAAATCTAGGTTAACTAAGGTATAATTTTAATTGTAAAGTTTGGTGAGTTTTGATAAAAGCATACAGTCATGTATCTACTACCTCCATCCATATTCAGAACATTTCAACCACTCCAAATAGTTCCCTTCTCCTTCTTTGCAGAAGGCAACCTCCTCTCTACACCACAGCCCATGGCAACCTCTGATCTGTTTCTGTCCGTAGGGTTTTGCCTTTTTCATAGTGTCATATAAATGGAATCATGCAGTATGTAGACTTTTTATAACTGGATTCGTTCAGTTAGCATAATCCTTTTGAGGTTCATGCATGTTGGCTGTACTAGTATCCCAGTCTTTTTTCACGGAGTGGTTTTCTATTATATGGGTGTATAGCAATTTGTTTAGCTATTCAACAGTTCATGAACATTTGGGTTGTTTCCAGATTTCAGCCAAATAAAGCTACGATAAATATGCGCAAAGAAATATCCATTCTTTGTGTGGATATACATCTTCATTTCTCCTTGGAAAATACCTAAGAATGTAATTGTTAGACTTGATATGAGTGGATAGTTAATTTTATAAGAAACTGCCAAACTGTTTTCCAAAGTGGCTGTACCATTTTGCATTCCTACCAGCAATGTATGAGATTGTCTATTGCTCATCAAAATTTAACGTCATCAGTCTTTTTTAATATTAACCATTCTATTAGGTGTGCAGTAGTATCTCATTGTGGTTTAACTTCATATTTCCTTAATGATATTGAACATCTTTTCAAGTGCGTTATTCACCATCTGTATGTTTTTGATGTAGTGTTTGTTTAAATATTTTGTTCCTCCCTCCAAAAAAAATTGGGTTGTTTTTCTACTTCTTATTGAATTTCAAGAGTTCTTTATATATTCTGGATACAGCCTTTAATCAGATAAGTGTTTTGTAAATATTTTCCCAATCTGTTACTTGTATTTTCAATTTCTTAACATTGTCTTTTGAATAATGGACCTTTTAAATTCTGATGATATCGCATTTACCATTTTTTCTTTTATGATGCATGCTTTTTGTGTCTTATCTAAGAAATATTTGTGTTAATTTGCAAGCTGGCCGCATATATGGAGGGTAAGGGGAGACCGAAAAAAGAGGTGGACCACACCAGATTGGTAGGTGACAGTTTTAATAACCAAGGGAACTTACTTACAAGGCTTGTCTTGGGAGGCTGCAGATGGGTAGATCTTTGTATCCACCTGTCAGAATCTTAAAAGTTTATAAAAAGGCCTGACCTGGGTTCAGTCACGTATACCATCCAGATAGTCTCAACGACGCCTTACTCTCTCGAGGCTGCATCCTTGGAACGGCTCCCACTGTGGGAACAATAAGCCGAGTGTACATTCCAAGGACAGGGGGGTGTGTGAGAAGCCTCTGATTGCCCAAATACAGCTCATGGGTCCGCCAATGGTCACGTCCTCTTGATTACCTCCTCCAACACTTTGTGTAATTCAAAGTCACAAATATGTTTCTTCTATTTTTTCTAGAAGTTTTATATGATATATGACCCATTTTGAGTTGTTTTTTTAATATGGTGAAGGTAATAGTTGAGGATCTTTTTTTTTTCCATATGGATATACGGTTGTTTCAGCACCATGTGTTGAAAAGACTTTCCTTTTTCTATTGAATTAACTTGGCACCTTTGACAAAAGTCAACTGGCCATATATGTGTGGGTCTACTTCTGAACTCTATTCTATTCCATTGATCTATATGTTTATTCTTATACCAATATGCACTGTCTTGATTATTGTAGCTTAATAATAAGTCTTGAAATCGGGTAACTTAAGTCCCCCAAATTTGTTATTCTTTTTTCAAAATTGTTCTGGCTATTCTAGGTCTTTTGTTTTTTCATATAAAATTTAGAATCAGCGCCAATTTCTATAAAACATATGCCAAGATCTAGAGATCAATTTGGGAAGAATTGACATAATAACAATATCGAGTCTTCTGATTCATGAACATGACATATCTCTCCATTCATTTAGGTCTTTTTATATTTTTCGCAGCAATGTTTTGTAGTTTTCAGTGTATAAGTCTTACACATATTTTGTTTAATTTATCCCTATTTCATGTTTTTTAATTTATTATAAATAGTACTATTTTAATATCAATTTTCAATTTTTCTGCTATTATATTGAAATACAATTGATTTTTATGCACTTTGTATTGTATACTCTGTATTGACCTTTTATACTCTGACCTTACTAAATTCACTTATTAGTTCTAGTAGCTTTTTGTATATTGTGTGGGATTTTCAATAAAGAAGATTGTGTCATCATGAATAAAGACAGTTTTACTTCCTCTTCTTTCCAATCTGTATGACTTTTATTTTTCTTGCCTTACTGCACTGGCTTGCACTTCCAACACAATGTTAAATAAACTTGTGAATGTCAACATCCTTGCCTTGCTTCTGATCTTAGGGGAAACACATTTAATCTTTCTCCACTAATGGTGATGTTATCTCTAAGTTCTTTGTAGATATCCTTTATCAAGCTGATAAAGTTACTTTCTATTTTTCACGTGAGTTTTCATCATGAATGAATGTTGAATTTTGACAAGTGCTTTTTCTGAATCTACTGAGATGATCATATGTTTTTTCATATTTAGTCAGCTGACATGGTGAATTAAATTGGTTGATTGTAGGATGATGAACCAATTTATGTTCCTGAATACCATCTGGTATCATACTCCTGCCTCAAGAACTTCATTTAACATTTTTTATAGTGTAAATCTGCTAGTGATAAAGTATTTCAGCTTTCTTTTCTCTGATAAAATCCTTATTTCACTTTCATTTTTGAAAGATATTTTGGCTGGACATAGTACTCTAGGTTGACAGCTTTTTCCTTTCAATATTTTAGAGATATTACTCCATTTTAATCTGGCTTGCATATTCTCCAGTAAGAAGTCCATTGTCATTTTTATCTTTGTTCTTCTATGTGTAATGTTTCTTTTTCTCTGACTGCTTCAAGACTTTCTTATGTGGTGTTTAGTAGTTTGATTACAGTGTGTTTAAGCCTGTTTTTCTTTGCACTGATCCTGTTTTGGGTGATAATTAAAGTTATCATATCAGATCAGAGGCCCTAAGTGGTACTCTTACAATCTAAGAAACTCTTCTGCCTCCTATTTGGACACTCCCTGTAGGCAAATTATCTGGCCATGATTTTTAAGCAGGATAAATACATGCAAATGAGACAGGTAAAATGAAAGCTTCAGGGACTTATTAATAGAAATTATGGCTTCACCAATAAATGAGATATAGGGTTTGGCTGTGCTAAGAGATAATATGCTAATAAGTTTCCAGTTGGGGGACATCAGGCACTATGGGTAGTACACTGGCCATCTGATAAAGTTCCCTATGTAGTGATCAGGGGGGAGATAGTGGCTAAATGTATTTCTTACCCACATGGGGCTGTCTTCTGCCAGATTTATAACAAGCCATGTTAAATATAGGCCTGGTCCATGCTTTCTTCTTGCCCAAGGGCTTTTCAGTACTGGTTACAAAGCATTGGGCTATTCCAGTCGGTTTGTGGTCAGTGACTTGAGATGCCTGACCCATATAGAACCAGTGTCTCCCTGTAGTTCTCACATCCTAGTTAAAGGAATGTAAAACATACCCTATAGAACAACCAAGAATTCTGTGTGGTCTTCTCGAAAAAGGGGCCTGGATAGCAGGATTAAGCAAGAGGACAAGGTTGAACATCTCAAGGCATGACCTAGAGCAGGGATAGGTCAGGGTGTGGAAAGGCACAGAAGAAAACTGAGGTTCTAATACTAGAGACCAAGACAAAGCACCAATTTCAGGGACCAGAGCCAGGAGAGAGGCCTGTTTCAGAGTGAGAAAGTTTAGAGCTGTGTGGAAATGTTATCAGAGAAAACAGAGAAGGAATGATAAAGAGTAGGTGTCAGAACTCCAGTTATTTGTGAATGCTTTCCAGCTCATTTTTATTGGGTCGCGGAAGCATGCAAATAGGATAGTCAAGGATGCTAAGAGGGTAGAAGAAAAAATTTATGACCTCTAGTTTTAATTCTTAGGTGACCAGATGATGGTACACAAATGAACAGATACCAGAAGAAGACCAAGGCTGGTGAGAAGATGACTCTATTCATGATACGTTTGGTTTGCAATATGTGTGGAAATGTCCGTTAGACTGATGAATATATGCATCTGAAGTTTAGAAATGAGGCGTCATCAGGACAGATAAAATCATTCAAGTGAATGAGATAATTCAGGATGCCTTACTATATCAGCAAAATTTCCCAAACTACTGAAAACACAACGTAGTTACATAAATTGTTATGTCAGTAATGGGCACATATACTTTGGCCTTGAGTTTAGAGCACATACTTCCAGCGTTTTGCCATTAAGTGTAATGTTTGTTTCTAAGTTGCAGTAGATGCTTCTTATTTTATTAAAGAAAAATATGATAACATTTCTCTTAGAATTTATTGCAAACAATTGTAATGCTCTATGCAGCATCATTCAAAATTATTTAAAATATTCTACTCATCCTTGGAAACATCTTCCAGATTTCAAGTGTCTTAATTTCTAGGATTTGTTCTGACACTGTTATCTTGAGCAAGCAGCTGTGTCCTATTGCACCTCACATTTTTCCTCTGTAAAATGAAGAATAATAATGATACCGGCACTCTTGGCCAGAGAGGGATGTCTTGAAAATCAGATAAGATTCTAGACATGAAAGTGTTTTTGTGAATTGGGAAGTACTACTTGCGTGTAAGGAATTATTATTATTATATTTAGTGGTATCTGTATATGCTTAAATCCACAGCATTTTCACAGTTTTCATACTAGCCTTCAAGAGAGAATTTTATGCCTCTGATAATAATGCTGAGAGAATTTCAAATGAGATTATATGAAAATAATAATTATATGTTAATAGCTAACATTGTTACAGCACTTTGTCACAATAGACTGGATTCTTTGAGGGTAGAGACTGACTTTTTCTCTCTGTACCTTATTGTCCAGCATTGAGCTGGACATTTAGTAGGAATTCAATAAACATTTGCTAGGCGAATAAATAAATGAAAATAAGTTTTATATCATTTATTAATTTAAACCTTACATGAGACTTGCTAGGTAATCAGGCCTGGTTTTTAATGCTTGCAGATTCTGTAGGCAAGTGGTTGTTATATCTCTGGGCTTATATAATAAGCTGTGCATAACTCTATCATTGTAATTAATATATTGTATTGTAATTTTCTGTGTATTTTAAGTTCCTTGAGTGCAGGTGTTAAACCACTACAGCAAGCAGACATTGCTAACAGTGGAACAAATCAATTGTTAACAAAATAATTTGTTAGGGGAAAAAATGACTGAGAGGTGAAAATCACCTAGACCTCAGTACTTAATTGTTATATTCTACTGTGTTTCCTTCAATAAATATTTCAATGAGTACTTTCTCTTCATCAATAAATATGTCAATATATAGAAAATTAACCATTTCTTTTATAACTGCTTCATTTTCTCACATTCCTCTGTATCTCAGTCCATCAACTATCTCCTTTTTATTGGACATCTAAACTTCTTCCTTGATATTGATGTTTGAGTGCAGCATATAAACATGCAGCTCTTCTCATCCTCAAACAAAACTAAAATGAAATCCCAATCTTCCTTAATTGTTTGTTTCTCTATTGTCTACCTTGGTACTCCCCTTCTACCAATCACAGCTGAACTTCTCCAGTTAGCTGTCTTCATCTGTGGTCCTCATTTCCTGACTTCTCATTCACTCTATAATCCCACTGCAACCATCTCCTACTCCCACCACTCCTCTCGAAAGGCCCTGGAAGAGGCCACACTCTTCCTGGAATGACCTCCTTCCTAGCCAACTTGGCACATGCCCACTCATCTTTTAACACATGGCTTGATTTCCATCTCTTCAAGATATCTTTTCTCAAAATCATCATTCCCCTGCCAGAAAGACTTTTCTGTTTATCCCCACCGTGCATGGAGGCCATCTGTTACACAGCACGTGTATTTGTTTCCTTAACTTGAGCTTTTTGCCTCCCTCTAATATCAAGGAATCACCTTGAGGCCAGAGCTTGTGTTTTACTCTTCTCTGCATCTCAATACTTAGTATTACTCTTGTTACATTATAGGTGCTCAATGAATGCTTTTTGAATCGACTAATAATTTAATAGAATTATGCTTTTAGAGAAATATGTCAGGTTCGATTTAGTGACAGGTCCAGTTTAATGGCAAGTCTGCACCTCTTTTCTCTCCTTAGATAATGCCTAACTATTGAGACCATCTTCTTTTTAATAGGACAGTGATTCATCCCATCAGTATTACCTGGCACCTTTTATGTACTGGTAGAAGTTTCCTGTATTGTAAGTTTAGGATTCAGATAGAACCAGAAAATTGTAGGGCCCAAACATATGTTAAGATAAACCCTTTTTCAATGGTGTCAAATGTCCCAAAGACTATACCATCAGATGTCTAGATCAGGGATGACAAACTCAAATGCCTACAAAGGCCAGACAGATGATGTGGCCAGGTGAAGGCTCCGGCAAACTGGAGACTAGTTGCCTTCTGCAAAGAGCGCCATGATTCTTAGCCGTAGATGATCACTGACAAATAAGAATGTGGGTCCACTGTTGACAGATTTCATTTTCAACAAAAGCTGGAAACCATGGGAAATCTGATGATTTTTGTTTTCAAGTATTGTAAAGTACACTCTGTGCTCTGGATACAGCTAGGGGTCTTTTAGCTGAACTCTGTAAAACACACAAAAATAATTCCTTTCCATTGCTTTTCTAAGTGCAAACGTTCCTAATTATGAGAACAGTAAATTCACAGAGAATCTTTTCCCAGGGTTCCAAGTGGAGGGTGAGAGTTTCAGAGATTCTCTGCAGCCAGCTGCTGCAGAATGAGCAAATTCTCACTGCCCTTACCTGGGGAGCTTGCCTTCTTGGCCTCCCGAATCATTCTGGACAAATCTACCTCCCGGCAAGAGAAATTCAACTTTCTGTCTCACACGATCTTAACGTTTCTTTTTTTAAAAATCTCTAACACTATTAAAGAAGACTTGCATAATTGAAGAGATATACCTTGTTCCAAAATGGGGAAATCGATAATTAAGAGGTGTCAACTCTTCCTAAGTTTATACATTGATACTGTGTTAGGATAATTTTACAAATGGATTATTACAATTAATCTGGAAGGATGGTTATAGGAGAATAAGCAGCTACAGGAGGGGCTAAGGCTGGGACACCCCAGTGCTAGGGAAAGAAGAATAACAAGAAAGACCTTGACAACTGCATGTTAATTTGGGTTGTAATACCATAGTGATTAAAAAGTGCAGTGCTGCAAAAGAGAGTCCAACAACAGACCCCAAACCACAAGGATATAGCGGATGGCGAGGTGTCATTTCATATCAGTGGGGAAAGAATCAATGAATCTATACATTCAAAAATAAAAAAAGGTTCTAGGCATAATACCAAAATCAGATACCAAAACCAGTACCAAAACCCTATAAAAGAAAAGAAGGTGTAATTTGACCATGTATAAATTTAAAACTTCTGTATGGCAAAAGAGAGTATCACATTTGCAATATACATGAGACAAAGAATTCATTTATTTAAATATTTATTTATTTTTATTTTATTTTTTTGTGCATCAGGAAGATCAGCCCTGAGCTAAAATCCATGCTAATCCTCCTCTTTTTGCTGAGGAAGACCGGCTCTGAGCTAACATCTATTGCCAATCCTCCTCCTTTTTTGTTTCCCCAAAGCCCCAGTAGATAGTTGTATGTCATAGTTGCACATCCTTCTAGTTGCTGTATGTGGCACGCGGCCTCAGCATGGCCGGAGAAGCAGTACATCGTGCACGCTGGGGATCTGAATCCGGGCTGCCAGTAGAGGAGCTCGCGCACTCAACCGCTAAGCCAGGGGGCCGGCCCCGAGACAAAGAATTAATACCATTAATAAGTTAAGAGTACTTCCAAACTTATATATCTATTTCTAAGACGTTTGTCTTAATGTGTGTGTTACATATACACGTATATGTAACTTTACTAGAGAGTAACTAATTTAGAACTAAAGGAGCACTGAGTTCTAGCATTTGGCTTATCATATTGGCAAAGATAAAAGCGATTATGGAAATGTCAATTTGTTTAACCTTTTCTGAATGGCAATTTGGCAATATGTCTCAAGTGCTTTGAAAAAGGTCATATCACTCATGGGAATTTATCATCTGCAAATAACTACAAGAGTCTGCACAGATGAATCTACAAGGATATTCATTGCAGCACTCCATACAACAAGGTTATTTGAACTAACACTGATTCATTAATAAAGGGTTGTTAAATCCATTTTGTTCCATCCACCCAAAGGAATACTATGCAGTCATAGAAAAAGATGTGGAAGATCTATATTTAGCGTCATGGAAAGATGCCCGCCTACATTATTAAATGAAAAAATCAGATTACAGAGCTTTAGGTATAGAATAATTCCATTTTTACAAATACATATTAGATATGAAAAACATTTTAACAATCATATGCTAAATGTCAATAATGATTATTTCTGAACGGTAGACATGGATAATTTTAATTTTTTTTGTACTTTCTAACTTTTTAATAAGCATGCATTTTTATTGCATTGTGAAAAAAGTTGTTTAAAGCTATAAATTGAATCAATCAATACAGAGGGAGAGAGCTGGTTCAGGTTTACGTCAGAGAGGGCAAAGACCTCCATCCAGTCAGTCAGGAAGACTTTTCCAAATGAGCCAAATCTTTTACTCTAATTAACTTTATTACACATATTTTTTGTTATTGTTGGTCCAATATGAAAATACTCTACCCCATCTCTATGATTTTTCCAAACAGTGCCTATTCCCTCAGATTGGGGTTTTAAAATCTGTTCTTTTTGTTGGTTTATTTGTTGAAATGGGCCTCCAGCAATTCCCTCAACTTCTACCAGTTGCTCTGAAACAAACTGTAAATTTGTTAAAGGAACAAAACTTCTTAATTCATATATTCATTTCATTTCAATAGTTGTTTCCTATAACACTGATCTTTTCTTCTCCTTCTTTGTTGCCCATCCGTCCACCTCACCTTTAAGATTCCCTTCCTACTGAAATGATTTATTGCTCTTGAGAGGCAGTAAGATGTAGCCTGCTTAGGTTGAAAACCCACTCTGACATTCGTTAGCTATGTGACTTTGGGCAAGGTACTTAACCTCTCTGAGGTTCAGTTTCCTAATCTGTAATTTGTAACTCTGTATCTACCTCATAGGGTTGTTATGAGGATGAAATGAGTTAATAGATGTCAGTCACTTAGAACAGTGCCCTGGCACGTAGCAATCAACATATAAGTAATAGCTATTATCATTTTCATTGTACCTTCCTTCCTAAGCCAGCCTCTGATGTGATTTTATCATACCCACATTCCAATTGCATTAATCACAATACCTCTTGGAAACGATAAGTGGAGCCACGATATTTGTTAAGACCAGAGGAAGGGCTCTCATTGGGGGGGCCGTCTCCCCGTGAGCACCTGCTGCAGGGCGCCCTGCACATCAGGGTTCCGGAGGCTGTAGATGAGCGGGTTCAGCATGGGGCTGATGACAGTGTTGAGGATGCCAATGCCCTTGTCCTTGTCTGAAGCCTTCGCTGAGCCCAGCCTCATGTAGCTGAAGACGCCTGTCCCGTAGAAGATGCCCACCACAGCGAGGTGGGAGCCGCACGTGGAGAAGGCTTTCCTCTGGCCCTCAGCAGAGCGGATTCGCAGGACTGCAGCTACCACGTGTGCATAGGACACAGTGATGAGGACCAAGGGGGCCACACCCATGAAGGCTGCTGCTACAAAGAGCAACTGCTCATTGAGTTGGGTGCTGGAGCAGGAGAGCTGGAAGAGCTGTGGGAGGTCACAGTAGAAGTGATTGATCATGTTGGGACCACAGAATTTAAGAGTAGATAAGGCAACAGTTTGGGTCAGTGCATTGGTGAAGGAAAAGACACAAGACACACCAACCAGGGCTTGCTGGATTCCCCAGCTCATGCGGGTGCTGTAGGTGAGGGGCTGGCAGATGGCCAGATAGCGGTCATAGGCCATGACGGTCAGCAGGAAGCAGTCCACCCCAGCGAGGAGGTGGAAGAAGAAGAGCTGCGAGAGGCAGGCCTGATACGGAATGTCTCTGTTATGGGACATGAAATGCCTCAACATGGCAGGGACGGTGACACTGATGCACCCGACGTCCAGCAGGGACAAGTTCCCCAGGAAGAAGTACATGGGGGTGTGGAGTTTGGGCTCAGTGAGGATGGCAGCCAGGATGCTGAAATTGCCACCAAGGGTAGCTGCATAAGCAAGAAGGAAGATGACAAAGAGGATGGGCTGTGGAGCTGGAGTCTCCGTTAGGCCCAGCAGGACAAACTCTGTGACCATGGAATCATTTCCTGAGGCTCCATCCATGACTCTCTTCCACCAGCAGTAGAACTGAGCAAAGCTGGATGGTGCCAATTGTGGTAAAAGGAGAATGAGATCTTGATAGCACCCACAGAGTGTAGCAATGTCCAGGAGGGCCAGGGTGGAAGGACACATAAAATTTAATGGGAAGTTAAAGACTGAGACATAATAGGAAAAGACTTGATAAATCTAACTCTTAATGGGCAAGAACAGTAGCATTGGACAGACTCAGACAGATATAGATGAACTGACATAAAACAGGGAACAAATGTAACATTTGAAAGGTAAAAGGAAGGATTGTTTTCCTGAAACCAAATTTCCAAGAAGAAAACTCCAAGCCTGCAGATGGTGGCATGGCCATAATTTGTGTACATAAAATCCTAGAGGATGAAATAGAGGCATCAGGGGAAAGAGACAGGAAAGCATGCTCCCCCACAACCTGTGTCCCTGCAGTCTCCACATACACACGTCATCACATGCGATGGCAGTAATCAGATGCCTGCCGTTGCCCAGACTATTAACAGATGGACCTGTGAAGCCATGAGACTTGGTCTGGACTTTTCAGAAAAAAGCGAAATGAAATGAAATGAAAACAGTGAAACTCGATGAGGAGATTTCATTGAGGACACCTCTAGCTCCATATCTGGGGACTACCAGCTTTCTAGATTTTCTAAATAGAAAGACTGTATTGCATTTATCCATATAGAGTCTGGGAAATTTGGGCTCCAAAGTACCGACCTTTTACTGAATAAGAAAAACGTAAAGAGAGCTTTTGAGCAGGGCAAGAGTTTCCAGCCTTAAGCTCCAGTGGGTTTGGTGGATACCCAGCTGAGCTGCCTCACTGGAGACCCAGTGGAGGTCTCTCACACAGCTAGACAAATAGATACCCAGAGGCCAAATTCCCTCTGCTTCCAATTCCACCATCATTTTGCTTCTTGCTCTTCTGTATCCTGGTTCTAATTGCACATCATTCAACACACCTGCTATCAGGGACCTGATGACCAGATAAGTGTCGAGTCTGTCACAGCCGCATGACTTTCCCACACACATGATTAGTTAGATAATGCTTTCCTTTCCCCAGCTCCAAAGTGGTCACATGAACAAAATACACAGTGATCTGCCTCAACCTCTGGCTGAGGGATGGATATTTAAGTCACTCACATGGAGTCTACCCTGAACAGGAAAAAGCTGATATCGGAGTACCCCAAGGGGCAAAAGGCATGAGCAGAGGAGGACATTTCCTGAAGATTAATCTGAGAATAATGTCCTCAAGTCCACAATGGGTCAACCAGCATCTAATGGTCTTGCCTTTTCTGCATGGGCATGTTGTTCTGACCATCACCTCAAACTCAATCTCTCCAGTTCTGAACTGGGCTTCTTTTTTCTCAATCTGCTCTTAAATATTTCGATATCAGCCTTACCATCATCCCACTTAGCAAGGCTTGAAACCTCAGTCATTGCTGACTCCTTTCTATCTCTAACCCCTCACCTTCAAGCACCCAAGTCCCACATGATATTTCTGGAGGAAGAGAGAAGCCATTCCAGAGCCCAGAAGATGAACTTCACTTGGATGTTCAACTTCACTTGAAACCAAGTTGTGAGAGGACAATGAGAGGTCTTGGGATGACACTCACCCAGTCACAGGGAAGGACACTTTGTGGCCAAAGAGGAGGAGTAGTCACTCCATCTCAGAGGCCCCCACAGAGGGGAGAGCTTATAAAGCACAGAGAGACAAAGAGACAAACAACTCGGCTGACATCACTTTCATGATGGGATTTTTCTCCGCCCCATTGTTACCCCAGGAGGCCTCAGAAATTAGCACCTTCCAGGGGGAGCTAGAGCCAGATAAACACCTGCCTTTGCCACAAACATAATGATCTCTAGAACCTTTAAAATGTTTTAAATGTTCTCAAAATGTTTCCAAGTATGACCTTCATGGATATGGCAAAATTCATTCACTTATTTAACAAAAATGTTTCTGAGCACTTACAATGAACTTGCACTCTTATCAGCATTTTGTAGAGTTGAAACGAGTCTCAGAAAATCTTAACATGCAGTGAAGGTCACACAGTGTTGGGGATGAAGTTGGGACTTTGGGTTTAGTCCAGCCCATCATCTTGGTGGGGAAGGGCAGTGACTTGTGACTTCCCAGCCATGCCTGCAGCATGGAGCTGAGAGGCAGGAGGAGCCATGGGCAAGATTTGCTCCTATCTCATCCTTGTAGCAGTGTCCTTCCCTCATCTCACAAGAACACCTCACATCTCCCATCACAGCTCACTTTAACCATCCTCAAACCCGGCTTCTCTTCTAGTCTCAAACAAATGCTTCCCTTCTCTCTGCTCCCATGGTATAATCGAGACCCTGTAATATCCTGACCTCATGCCTCCGACACCATAAAGAAAGATAAAGATTTGGAGTATCCTCTAGACCAAGACCACCCTACTTTTCCAAACTCCTGAAGGTAGCTTTAGGCATCAAATACAACCTTTAACAATTCCTTGTTAATTAATAAAGCTTTCCCACTGGCTTTTGTTAGCAGATTTGGGAGAAGCTCCTTGCAGGATCCATTCAGGAGACTTACAGTGGCTCAAGGCTGTCATAGGCCAAGGAGGAGTTGTCAAAGAATTAGGATAAGTTGGGATCTCTGTTAACAGCTATCCATGGAAGGAAACTTCTAGATTCCAGAGCCCAAATGGAGCCCATTATTGCACAGTCCTCTCCTGACATGACAAAGCATGCCTTCTCTCCCTGGAAAGTCTTCTTTTCTCACACCCTGTTAACCCAGGAAACTCCATCCTTGAAGATCTATCACAGGTCTTCTCTCTTCCAGGAAACTATCCATGAGCCCATGGGGCTGGGTTAGGTGCTCTTCCTCTATACTCCCACAGCAATCTAAAGGCAGTGCATGCCGCTGATCCTCAATTGCTATCTCCATCCCAGACACTAAGCTGTTGATCCTAATACCTAACTGTGTTGGATATTTCTACATGAACAACCCACAGGACCCTCAAGCTCAACATGTACAAAACTGAATGCATCATGTTTTCCCCTAGTGTACAAAAGCTGCGTGCGCACACACACACACACACACACACACTAGTAGAACCACATGTCTTATTGTGGAAAAGCTCACAAGTAGAGAAGAAGCAGAGCACAATGATACCCTGAACTCTTCCTCTCCCACATGGAGCGGGGCTAAGCATAAGCATCATTAGACTGAATACACTATGGCAAGCTTTTCCATAGAGAGGGACTCCACCTGCCACAAACTCTCTATATATTTATCGGAATTGGAAGTGGGAGGGGAAACCTCTAGGCAACTGCCTAACGGCCGGCGCCTCCTGGATGAAGAAGTAATCTTGTTGAAAGGGGGCTCCTCCGCTGGAGCTCAGCCTTGGTGATCAGTCCATTCTTCCATTGAGCAGCTGAGCAAGCTTTTTGCTAAGCTACTGAAAGGAGGGGAGGAAATGAGTAGCCAGATCTCCTCATCATCCAAACCAGATGCTCCTTCTCACCTTGCGTAAAGGAGATGGGAAATGCCATTCATTTGTTTAGCAACTATTAATTGAGGAAAGTACTATTTGCCAGGCAACGTGACCAAGACAGACATGGTCCCTGCCCACGTGGAGCTTACTGCCTCATAAAGAAGACAGGCCTCAACAAATACTTATCTCCTAATCACTGTGCATATGCATGTGCACACACACACACAATCTTTTTTTGTTTGTTTACAAAAAGGCATGATATTGAATAAAATTTTATTTTCAGCTTTTTTTTACTATCTTTATATTTTGAGCTTCATGTAAAACACTGTTCTTCAAAATTTTATAATGACTTTTGCACGTGCCAAAATTTACTTAACCATTGGGTATTTAGTTTCCAAGTTTTCACTATAATAAATAATAATGCAACCAAGTCTCTGAGTCTCTGAGTTTTGTCCTATGTCCTGAGTATTTTCTACCCCAATTTGTGCAAAGATCTTGTCTCATCCACTGGTATTCTACATTCTCAAAACTAGATTCCTTGTTACCTCATGACAAAAGAACTAATTACTTAATTACTTATGTGTTATAAAAAGGACAGGGGAAACATGTATTCATCATATCCCGCAACTATATTCTTTATTATTCCTTGCCTTTATCCTTGTTTTGAGGGGAGTTTTAACCAGCTGCAAGGCCTGTTGGCTTGTTTGTTAACTTAGGTATTTTGACTCAGTTAACTATAAAGGAAAAGAAAAAAAGATTCATTAAGTAAATATGTCACAATTCAAAGCCCTCATGTAATAAAGATTAGGTAGTGGGAAGGAAGCAAATTTGCTTGAGTTTTTAGACCATTTAATTTATATTGGGACTGATGATGATGATTGCATCATATTTACTTAAATGTCATAGTGATACAGATTTTACTCAACAGGATGGCCTTGCTCCAATGCCCAGACTTCAGCTTCCAAAAGAGCTGAAAAAGTCTACAATGTCTCTCTTTTCGATTATTTTTTATTTGATTTATACTTTTCCCATTAGTATTATTTTTGATGTATTTCATAAATAAAACACTAATATAACCATATTGCATATGCAGTGTTATTCTCCGCTTGAGATTGAAAGTTACTTCATCTTAGGAGGGGAGTCAAGATGGCGGCATAGGCAGACTCTGAACTCACCTCCTCCCGTGCACACAGCCAATTTACAACTACTCGTGGAAAATTACCCCTGAGACAGAACTGAAAACTGGATAAGAAGAACTCCTGCAACAACAGACAATCCTAATTGAGGTGGAAGAGGCAGAGACTCCCTTCTGGAGAGGAAAAACGCCGCCTTCACAAGCCGCAGCGCCTCATGGCCGCCCGGGAGCAGCCCACATGTATGCAGCCCTCCCTGGAGGCGCGGGGCCCTGAGCCGGGGAGCGGCCCCGCTGTGGGCATTTTGTGGACCCAGCACAATCGAGATGAGTGGCAGAATATCTGACTTTGCCTGCTACTAAAACATTGGGGAGTACCCCCAGAAAAGCTGCTTCACAAAGACATTAAAACTGGCTCTTAAAGGGCCCATGCGCAAACTCACCCATTTCAGAAAGCATCCTAAAATCACCAGAAAGAAAGGTGCACAGTGCTGTGGTGAAAAGAGACTCACCTAATAGGCCCTGAGTGCATCTCGGTGAGAGCTGAGACCTCTCCAGGGACTGGGACATTGGCGGCGGCCATTGTTGTGGCCTGGTGTGGGCGTGCTGACACAGACGCCATTGGAGTTCTCCCTGGGGCCTGCTAGCCCAGGGTCTGCCCCACCCCCTAGAGCACCAATTTAATCCAGCTCAGCCAAGGCAGGCAGCCCACCCTAGAGACTGGCCCCAGCCAATAACAAGCCCTCAGGCAACTTGTGGGCCTGCATAGATTGGCGACTGGATTCTCTGCAGCCTGGCAAATGAGCCGACCTCAGTGGGGCAGGGTGTGCACAAGGAGCGGGTGGCGAGTGGGGGGTGGCGGTGGAGTGTGTGGGGCTCCGCCGTGGAGAGACTGGGTCCGCTTCGGGAGGTCAGGGCACACACACAGGCAGGACTGTGTTGACTGTGTGTGTGGACCTGTGGGCGGCAGGGCTTGTCAGCTGCAGAAGTCTTGTGCTTTTCAAAGACCCACATAGGGGGTGTGCCCCACCTTCCAAAGCCTGAAACAATTGGGCGCTCCCATGCCTGAGGCCAGCCTCACCCAGCTGCAATCCTCAGAGAGCTGACAAGAGACCTAATAGGCTAGAGGCTTATGGCAGTTGTATGGCCCTGAGCCTAACAACCTGCCACGACGGGGCCCTACTCACTTAAAAGAAATACTGCCACACAAATGTGGTATTAGAACTTGCAGCCAACTGTGCTGGGGCTCCCCACACCTGATAAAGAGACTGAAGGGCCCACAACAACTACAAGCAGCTGAGCATTACAACAGTTGGCCAGGAGCATAACTCTGCCTCCCTGGGCGCCTACAGGGATAGCAAACAGACCACAACAGAAGGACACACGTAGCCCACATAGGGGTCACCCTTGGAACATTGAGAACTGAGGGAAGCACACTGGAAGCCTCCTAAGCCATCACTTACATTAGGTCACCTATCCAAGAGCAGGAGACATAGCTGACCTACCTAACACGTAGACACAAGCACAGGGAAAGAGGCAAAATGAGGAGGCAAAAGAATACATTCTAAGTAAGGGAACAGGACAAAACCCCAGCAAAGGAACTAAGTGAAACAGAAATGAGCAACCTACCTGATAGAGAGTTCAAAAAAAGAGTGTTAAGGATGCTCACTGATGTGGGGAGAAGAATAGATGAACTCAGTGAGAATGTCAACAAAGAAATGGAAGATATAAAAAAGAACCAATCAGAAATGAAGAATCCAAAACTGGAAATGAAAAATTCATTAGAGGGACTCAAAAGCAGAGTAGAGGATACAGAAGAACGGATCTGTGAGCTGGACAAAAGACTACAAGAAATTACCCAAGGTGAACAGGTAAAAGAGAAGAGTGAGGACAGTATAAGGGACCTCTGGGACAACATCAAGCACACTAACATCTGTGTTATAGGTGTCCCGGAAGGAGAAGAGCGAGACAAAAGGGCAGAGAATCTATTTCAAGAAATAATAGATGAAAACTTCCCTAACCTAAGGAAGGAAACAGACATCCAGGTACAGGAAATACAGAGAGCGCCAAACAAGATAAACCCAAAGAGGCCCACACCAAGACACATCATAATCAAAATGTCTAGAATTAAAGATAAAGAGAGAATCCTAAAAGCTGCCAGAGAAAGACAAGTTACATACAAAGGAAACCCCATAAGGCTATCAGCTGACTTCTCAGCAGAAACCTTACAGGCTAGAAGAGAGTGGCACGATATATTTAAAGTGCTAAAAGGAAAAAACTTATAGCCAATAATACTCTACCCTGCAAGGTTATCATTCAAAATGGAAGGAGAGATCAAAAATTTCCCAGACAAGCAAAAATTAAAGGAGTTTGTCACCAAGAAACCAGTGCTACAAGAAATGTTAAAGGGACTGATTTAAGGGGAAAGAGAAGACCACAAATAGGAAAAATTATCTATTTCCATGATAAGAGGGTAATGAATACAAATGCACAAAAAAGAGGTTAGATATGATATCAAAAACATAAAAGGAGGGAGGAGGGGAGTTAAAGAGTACAGCTTTCAGACAGAGGTCAAACTAAAGAGACCATCAATTCTGTATAGAAGGAGAAAGGAACAGAGAAGGACTACTAAAACACTGAGAAAAAAAAAAAGTTAAAAAATGGCAGTAAGTACATACTTATCAATAGCTACTTTAAACATCAATGGACTAAATGCCCCAATTAAAAGGCGTAGGGTCGCTGATTGGATAAAACACAAAGACGCATATATATGCTGCATACAAGAGACACACTTCAGACCTAAAGACACTCATAAACTGAAGGTGAAGGGATGGAAAAAGATACTCCATGCAAATGGCAATGAAAAGAAAGCTGGGGTAGCAGTACTTATATCAGACAAAATAGACTTTAAAACAAAAACTGTAACAAGGGACAAAGAAGGGCATTATATAATGATCAAGGGAACAATCCAACAAGAGGATATAACACTTGTAAATATCTACGCACCCAATGTAGGTGCACCTAAACATATAAAGCAATTATTAACAGACATAAAAACAAAAATAGACAGTAACACAATAATAGTAGGGGACTTTAACACTCCACTTACACCAGCAGATAGATCATCCAAACAGAAGATCAATAAGGAAACATTGGGCTGAAATGACACACTAGAACAGATGGACCTAGTAGATATATACAGAGCATTACATCCAAAAACCGAAGAATACGCGTTCTTTTCAAATACACATGGAACATTCTCCAGGATTGATCACATATTAGGCCACAAAACGAGTCTCCATAAATTTAAGAAGATTGAAATAATACCAAGCATCTTTTCTGACCACAACAGTATGAAACTGGAAATCAACTACAGGAAGAAAATCAGAAAAGCCACAAATACGTAGAGGTTAAACAAAATGCTACTGAACAATGACTGGGTCAACGAAGAAATCAAAGAAGAAATCAAAAAATACCTGGAGACAAATGAAAATGAAAATACGAATTAACAAAATTTATGGGATACAGCAAAAGTGTTCTAAGAGGGAAGTTTATACCAGTACAGGCCTATCTCAACAAACAAGAAAAATCTCAAATAAACAATCTAACAATGCACCTAAAGGAACTAGAAAAAGAAGAACAAACAAAGCCCAAAATCAGTAGAAGAAGGGAGATAATAAAAATCAGAGCAGAAATAAATGAAATAGACACCAAAAAATAGAAAAAATTAATAAAACCAAGAGCTGGTTCTTTGAAAAGATAAACAAAATTAACAAACCTTTAGCTAGACTCACCAAGAAAAAAAGAGGGAAGGCACAAATAAGTAAAATCAGAAAAGAAAGAGGAGAAATTACAACAGACACCTCAGAAATACAAAAGATTATAAGAGAATAATATGAAAGCTATATGCCAACCAATTCGACAATCTGGAAGAAATGGATAAATTCTTAGAATCATACAACCTTCCAAAACCGGATCAAGAAGAAGTAGAGAATTTGAATAGACCGATCACCAGTAAGGAGATCGAAACAGTAATCACAAACCTCCGCAAAAATAAAAGTCCAGGACCAGACAGCTTCCCTGGTGAATTCTACCAAACATTCAAAGAAGACTTAATACCTATCCTTCTCAAACTCTTCCAAAAAGTTGAGGAGGGGGGGAAGCTCCCTAACTCATTCTACGAAGCCGACATTACCCTGATACCAAAACCAGACAAGGACAACACAAAAAAAGAAAATTACAGGCCAATATCACTGATGAACATCGATGCAAAATTCCTCAACAAAATACTAGCAAATCGCATGCAACAATACGTTAAAAAGATTATACACCATTATCAAGTGGGATTTATTCCAGGTATGCAGGAATGGTTCAACATTCGCAAATCCATCAACGTGATACACCACATTAATAAAATGAAGAATAAAAATCACATGATCATCTCAATAGATGCAGAGAGAGCATTTGACAAGATACAGCATCCATTTATGATAAAAACTCTGAATAAAATGGGTATAGAAGGAAAGTACCTCAACATAATAAAGACCATATATGACAAACCCACAGCTAATATCATCCTCAATGGCGAAAAACTGAAAGCAATCCCTCTAAGAACAGGAACCAGACAAGGATGCCCACTGTCACCACTCCTATTTAACATAGTACTGGAAGTCCTAGCCAGAGCAATCAGGCAAGAGAAAGAAATAAAAGGGATCCAAACTGGAAAGGAAGAAGTGAAACTGTCACTATTTGCAGATGACATGATTTTATATATAGAAAACCCTAAAGAATCCACCAGAAAACTTTTAGAAGTAATAAACGAATATGGGAAAGTTGCAGGATACAAAGTCAACATACAAAAATCAGTTGCATTTCTGTACACTAACAACGAAGTAGCAGAAAGAGAAATTAAGAATACCATCCTATTTACAATTGCAACAAAAAGAATAAAATACCTAGGAATAAACATAACCAAAGAGGTGAAACACGGAAAACTATAAAACATTGCTGAAAGAAATTGAAGAAGACACAAAGAAATGGAAAGATATTCCGTGCTCTTGGATTGGAAGAATTAACATAGTTAAGATGTCCATACTTCCTAAAGCCATCTATATATTCAATGCAATCCCTATCAAAGTTCCAACAACATTTTTCACAGAAATAGAACAAAGAATCCTAAAATTTATATGGAACAACAAAAGACCCCGAATAGGTAAAGGAATCCTGAGAAAAAAGAACAAAGCTGGAGGTATCACACTCCCTGATTTCAAAATATACTACAAAGCTATAGTAACCAAAACAGCATGGTACTGGCACAAAAACACACACACAGATCAATGGAATAGAATCGAAAGCCCAGAAATAAACCCACACATCTATGGACAGCTAATCTTTGACAAAGGAGCCAAGAACATACAATGGGGAAAAGAAAGTCTCTTCAACAAATGGTGTTGGGAAAACTGAACAGCCACATGCAAAAAAATGAAAGTAGACCCTTACCTTACACCATACACAAAAATTAACTCCAAATGGATTAAAGACTTGAATGTAAGACCTGAAACTATGAAACTTCTAGAAGAAAACATAGGCAGTGCGCTCTTCGACATCCGTCTTAGCAACATATTTTCAAGCACCATGTCTGACCGGGAAAGAGAAACAATAGAAAAAATAAACAAATGGGACTACATCAAACTAAAAAGCTTCTGCACAACAAAGGAAACCATCAACAAAACGAAAAGACAACCTAACAATTGGGAGAAAATATTTGCCAACCACACAGCTGATAAGGGGTTAATCTCCAAAATATATAAGGAACTGATGCATCTCAACAACAAAAAAACTAACAACCCAATTTAAAAAAGGGCAAAAGACCTGAACAGACATTTCCCCAAAGAAGATATACAGATGGCCAACAGGCACATGAAAAGATGTTCAACATCATTAACTATCAGGGAAATGCAAATCAAAACTACAATGAGATATCACCTCACGCCTGTCAGAATGGCTATAATTAACAAGACAGGAAACAACATGTGTTGGAGAGGATGTGGAGAGAAGGGAACTCTCATACACTGCTGGTGGGAGTGCAAACTGGTGCAGCCACTATGGAAAACAGTATGGAGATTCCTCAAAAAATCAAGGATAGAACTACCATATGATTCAGCTATTCCACTGCTGGGTATTTATCCAAAGAACTCATTGCAGCGTTATTCACAATAGCCAAGACTTGGAAGCAACCTAAGTGCCCATCAAGGGACGAATGGATAAAGAAGCTGTGGTATATATACACAATGGAATACTACTCAGCCATAAGAAATGATGAAATCCAGCCATTTGTGACAACATGGATGGACATTGAGGGTATTATGCAAAGTGAAATAAGTCAGAGGGAGAAGGTCAAATACCGTATGATTTCCTTCATTAAGTAGTAGATAATAACAACAATAAACAAACACATAGAGACAGAGATTGGATTGGTGGTTACCAGAGGGGAAAGGGGGAGGGAGGAGGGTGAAAGGGATAATTTGGCACATGTGTGTGGTGATGGGTTGTAATTAGTATTTGGGTAGAGAGCATGATGTAATCTATGCAGAAATAGAAGTACAATGATGTACACCTGAAATTTTTACAATGTTATAAACCAATGTTACTGCAATAAACAAAAAATTTAAAAAAAATAAGACACACACAAGAAGGTTACTTCATCTTAGAATTCAGACAAATTTGACCGTCATGGGAGGGTCCCACTGAGGTTAATTTGCATGAGGGATGGTAAAGCCTCCCAGAAGAGGGCAGAGAGAGTTGACACAGCCAAGTCCAAAGACAATGGATATAGTATAACGGGGAAGCTCATCTCCTGGTGCCATTCCCCTCAGTCCCACCTCCAGACTCACACTGTGTCAAGAAGAGAGAGTTTCAATAAAGAGGTGGTGAATATAAAGTTTTCTTGATTATTCCCTTATTGGTAGGTATGTAAGTCACTTAAAATTTCCCCTTATGCATATGGCTCTTCTACATTTAGAACAGATTCCTAGAAGTGGATTCAAAGGTTATGAAGACTAGTGTATTTGATAGCAACATATTAAGCCAAGTCCTCTATTTAATGGCAGACTGTTTTCCCCTAACATTTTATTGTAAAAATTTTCAAGCATACGGTAACATTCAAATAATTGTACCACGAACACCCATGTGCCCCTCATCTAGATTGTATCATTACATATGGTCTTTATATAAATGGGATCATTCAATATTTATTATTCTTTGACTTATTTTACTCAATATTGTATTTTTGTGATTCTTCTATATTGGTGCCTACAACTATTGCTCATTTATTTTTTATGGCTGTTTAGCATTGCATGGTATGACCATATCACAATTTATCATTTATTTCAGTTTGAAAGTATTTGGCTTCTTTGAACACTTTTGCACACATGCAAGAATTCCTGGTGCACACGAGGAAGAATTTCTCTAATTAGAAATGGAATTTGTGCAACTTCAGATTTAAAGGATAAAATCAAATTGTTTTCCAAAGTGCTTGTACCATTTTATGGTCTTACCAGCAGTGTGTAAGAATTTTTGTTGCTCTATATTCTCATCAAAACTTGATATTACCCCATTTCTTCATTTAGACCACTATAGTGAGTGTGATATGGTGTCTCCAGTGTGATTTTCATTTGCACTTGCTAGATTAAAAACAGGGCTGAACTTCTTTTCCTAAATTCATTGGCCATTTGTGTTTCCTCTTCTGTGAAATCCCTGTTCACATCTTTTGCCTCTTTTCTATTGGGTTCCTTGTATTTTTCTTATTGACTGTAGAAGTTTTTGATATATTTTGGATACTTTAGAATAGCTGTGTGTGCTGCAAATATCTTCTAATTTGTAGGTTAAAAATTGTTGTTCTATGATGAGTAGAGGCTTTAAATTTTAATGTTGGCCAATTTCTCAGTCCTTTTTTTGTGATTAATGCTTTTTGGAATTCTTTAAGGGTGATTGACCTCTTAGAAGATCATGAAGGTATTCCACAGACTATGTTTAAGGTTTTACATTTTTACTCTTCAATATAAATATATAATCCACAGAAAACTTTTTTTGTGCATGGAGTGAGGAAGACATAAAGTATCATCTTTTTCTGTGGATGCCTCATTGCCCATCACTTTTTTATTGAAAGTCTTGTCCTTTTTCTACTGCTCTATTGGTTTCCCATATCATATATCAGATTTTCACATATTATTTCCAGACTCTCTAATTTGTTCTTTTTGTTCATTTCTGTAATTTTGCTCAAATATGACATGATCTTAATTACTATACCTCTAAAACATGTTATGATGCCTTTTAGGGCAGGCAACAGCCACTTAGTGAGACAGTAAGAAAGTCATACTATAAATGGTGGCAGCTTTTGGCCAGAATTACAGTCCAGAGCTGAATCCTGGGCTTACTAGAATGAGCATGACTTGGATATGGAGCTCCAGGCTCATGTACTGCATGACAGACACCAGGCATGTTGTAAGACAGATGGCAAGCATCTGAAGGTGACAATACGCCCACTAACTCTTTCCCAATTGGCTAATATCCTATAGGTGGAGGCATCTACAATTGACCGTGAAAGAGCTGAAAAAGTTGGCACCAACATCAGAGTATGTCTTGATGGCAGACACAGAGTCACAGGGGTATATGATTGGCAGCAGTTGCTTTTTGAAGCAGTTGGAAGAAGAGGGGATGGAAAATTTTATAGGAAGTTGGTAAAACCACATTGTGGGGTCTGAGTTCCAGCTCTGCTACATCCTAGATGTACAACATCAGGCAAATTACATGAGCCTCAGGTTCCTCCTCTGCAAAGTGGGGCAAAAAATGAAGCTACGTGAAAGAGTTATTAATTAAGATAATTAAGATTAATTAAGGGGGATTAATTAAGATAATGCACTAAAATGCAGTAAACATATTGATCGTTATTTCATTATTATTAATATTTATTGATCCCCTACCAGTTACAAATAACTGTAAGCATGTTATTTTATTTAATTCTCAGACTGACCCTGTGTGGTCAGAGATAGTGTTCTCACTTCACAGATGAGGAAACTGAAGCCCAGAGGAGGTCAGCAGCTGGTCCTACGTCACACCACTAATAATTGGAAAAGTGGGCCTGACTATACACCATGTCCACACTTTTCATATGGCACCAGGCTGCCCTGGCAAAGTATGAGGAGCTGGAGGTCCTATAACTAAGGAAGTGCAAGGTCTCCGTTATGGTGGGCAGTCACTGTTTGAACAGGGAGTAGGGCACTGAGGGGTTTCTAGACAACCTCTCTACAATCTCTGTTCATTAATCTCATCACTAGGACACTCCACTTCTAAGGGACTGGCCTAGAAAATGAGAGTGGGGGATGACATCCCTGGGGACCCCAGGGTCCCTCCTAACACAACTCAATTCTCCTATTGCTACTTCTAGAATCATTATGGGACCCCCAAGATGCAAGCCCAGTGGCCCCCACTAACAAGGCCTTGAGCAGGAAGGCATTATATTCGGGAGGTCTCATTAGGAAACTGAGTTTGCAGAAGGCTTCTCCCCTTTGCCTCCTTTCTTGTGCCTCCTCTCATCCCCAGGTCAAGGCAAGCCTGGAAGTCAGCTGTTCTCTGCTCAGAGCTCTTTGGGCCAGGAATATGGGAGAGCAAAGCACTCAGGCTGGACTGTGGTTGAGTCCCAGCTCCATTAGCTCCATGGGTGACTTTGGGAAGATGGATAAACTCTCAGGCCCTCACTGTCCGTGTGTGATAAATGGGTTAATAACACCCCCTAGTAACTACTATGGAATCAATATAAGAGGTGGAGTGTGGAGTTGGACATGAGGCCTTTCAGAGAAAATCAAAATAAGAAATGATGAAATCAAGCCATTTGTGACAACATGAATGAGGGTATTGAGGGTATTATGTTAAGCAAAATAAG
Organism: Ceratotherium simum simum; assembly: GCF_057802395.1. Classification (NCBI taxonomy): domain Eukaryota; kingdom Metazoa; phylum Chordata; class Mammalia; order Perissodactyla; family Rhinocerotidae; genus Ceratotherium; species Ceratotherium simum. The sequence goes on from NC_141915.1 coordinate 14,641,546, forward strand.
TCAGAGGGAGAAGGTCAAATACCATATGATCTCACTCATAAGTAGAAGATAAAAACAACAGCAAGCAAACACATAGAGACGGAGATGGGGTTGGTGGTCACCAGAGGGGAAAGGGGGAGGGAGGAGGATGAAAGGGGTGATTAGGCACATGTGTATAGTGATGGATTGTAATTAGTTCTTGGGTGGCGAATATGATGTAATCTACACAGAAATAGAAGTATAATGATGTATACTTGAAATTTATATAATGTTATAAACCAATGTTACCGCAATAAAAAAAATCGTAATGTTGTGGAGCAACATTATTGGGTTCATTAAAGGCTTGGGCTGTTTATCAGTCTGTGGCTCTCCAAATCCCCAACTTTTCCTGGGAGGGCTAATTTTTGAGGTCCCCAGGAGATGGCACTGCAGTGGATAGAGCCCCACAGCAGAGATGATCTCATCTCTCTTTCACTTCTTTTCTCATATATGGCCCCTTCCTTGCTCTCTGGGGCTAGGGCCCACACAGTGGGGCACCCTCTTCATTTCCCTTCACCAAAACCTCTCCGGCTGCTGTACCTGTAAGAAGGTGAGTGTTCTCCAAGGTCCCCTTCTGTTCCCTAATAATGGAGAAGCCACTTGAGTTGTTACCAAGGAAGTCAAACCTACTATTTCACAGAGGATTCAGAAGAGAAACAGAGTCTTGCTCAGGGTAACACATCAAGTGAGGGAAAGAGCTGGGACTCTCCTATGCCAGGCCACTTTGCCAAAGCCTGGCCTTGTTGGATGAAGTATGCTTTCTGTTTTTATTGGAGCGAGTATGAGGGCATTCACTGAACCCAAACTTCCTGTTAGACTCATTCCTCAGGGAGCAACCTTGGACCAGACCCCTACATCAGAGGGCCTGATTGTGTCTTCATCATGAGATGCATGAAGGATTTAGTTGGAATGTCAGAGCAGGGAGCTGTGAACACTCAGCAAAGGCAGCCTGGGGCTCAGTCTGGACACCCAAGAGTGGAAATCTAGGAGGACCTCTTCAGTTAAGATCCCCATGGTGATCTTGTTTAAGATGAGCTTCTTAGATGCATAGACCAGTGGTCATCCTAGAATCTTCATGGTGATAAGTAAACTTCACCTCTACACAGTGAGGGTTACATGGCATCTCTGTAGGGAGTGATCTTTTTGCCTAGCCTTACTTATTCATAGGGTCTGCTCCTCCTAATTGCCAAGTTCTATTGAGTTGTTTTCAGGAAAAACATGTCAGTGAATGGATTGTTTCAACTACAGTAGTCTCTCTTATCTGCCGTTTCAGTTACCCAGGGTCAACCGTGGTCTGAAAATATTAATTAGAAAATTCCAGAAATAAACAATTTATAAGTTTTAAATTGTGCACTGTTCTGAGTAGCGTGATGAAATCTCATGCCGTCCCTTTCCATCCCACCCAGGATGTGAATCATCCCTTTGTCTAGCGTATTCACACTGTATACGCTACCTGTTAGTCACTTAGTAGCGTCTTGGTTATCAGACTGACTGTCTCGGTATTTCAGTGTTTGTGTTCAAGCAACCCTTATTTTACTTAATAATGGCCCCAAAGCTCAAGAGTAGTGATGCTTGCAATTCAGATATGCCAAAGAGAAGCCAGAAGTGCTTCCTTTAAGTGAAAAGGTGAAAGTTCTTGACTTAATAAGGAAAGAAAAAACCTCTTACATTGAGGTCGCTAACATCTATGGTAAGTTTTACTACAGTATATTGTTTTAATTGTCCTATTTTATTATTATTTATTATTAGTTATTGTTGTTAATCTCTTATTGTGCTTAATTTATAAATTAAACTTTATCATAGGTATGTATAGGTATATAGTCTATATAGGGTTCAGTACTATCTATGGTTTCAGGCATCCAATAGAGGTCTTGGAATGTAATCCCTGTGAGGGGGGGTGGGGGATATTGTACTGTCTTAACTGTTCCCAATGCCCCATCTAGATAAAGGTAGCAGAGATTCCTACAGCAGTACTTATGTGCCTTTTACTCAAACTTACACCTCACTCAAATCATATTAATCTTTCACTGTCTTGCATAAATTCCAACTTATCCAGAAAACCTTTCCCAACTCGTATAGCCCAATCTGATGCCTCCTTTCACTGAAAACTTGTTGATCTTATGGTCTTAGTTGCCAAGTTCATTCATTTCTTTATTTCAGAAATATTGAACACCTACTGTATGCACAGTGTGATAATAGGTGTTGAGAATACAAAGCTGAGTCAGGCATAAAAATGTCCTGAAGCCACTTGTAGTGGGTAGAAGAGTAGTGGAATGCTCTATGGAGAAACGACCATGCAAGAGGTTAACACAGATAAGTGCTGTGAAGTGTACAGCTAAAGTGCTGCAGGAGTTTAGTGGAGGGGAGTTTGAGATACGGAAAGATCCACAAAACTTTCATGGAAGAGAAACATTTTAGTTGAGTCTTAAAGGATTTGAGCACTTGGAGTTAGTGAGAGGACATTCCAGAGAAAATAATCAATTTGAGCAAAGATAGGAAGATATGAAACCAAAGAGTGTGAAACTTTATAACTCAAGTTAAAGTGGATTTGAGAGGACAATTGAGAGGTAGTTCAATTATTTTTTAATTATTTAATATGTGTGGGGAGCTGTTTTGATCCTATCTCTAGGTCAATTCCCTTAGTATTTATCGAATGAGTCTAGGGCTATAATTAGACTTAGAGGGTGACACAACAGGAGTCGTGGATTTCAGATTTTTTAGGACACCTTAGGAGACACCGCATCAAATTTCTCACCCACATGGAATCTCTAAAACTGACAGCCACCACAATATGGGGACCTAATTTGGTGTCCATGAGGACACTTGGGAATGTACCCTGGAGCTTGGGTCAAAGCAAGTCAATATATTTTTATTGAATAACTAAGTTGGGAAGACTGATCCCTTCCACTATGGGATGTCGTCTTACAGGGACCCATGGAGCCAGAATCTGGGGCCAATGGAACAGCTGTTACTGAGTTCATCCTCCTGGGCTTGGTGGAGACACCAGGGCTTCAGCCAGTTGTCTTTGTACTCTTCCTCTTTGCCTACCTGGTCACAGTTGGAGGCAACATCAGCATCCTGGCAGCCATCTTGGTGGAGTCTAGACTCCACACCCCCATGTACTTCTTCCTGGGGAACCTATCAGTGCTGGACATTGGGTGCATCACTGTCACTGTTCCCTCAATGTTAGGTCGTCTCCTGTCCCAGAAGCGTACAGTTCCATATGAGGCCTGCCTCACACAGCTCTTCTTCTTCCATCAGTTGGCTGGTGTGGACTGTTTCCTGTTGACAGCCATGGCCTATGACCGATTCCTGGCCATCTGCCGGCCCCTCACCTATAGCACCCGCATGAGCCAGAAGGTCCAGAGGGTATTGGTGGCCGTATCCTGGGCTTTTGCCTTCACCAATGCACTGACCCACACTGTAGCCATATCCACACTCAACTTCTGTGGTCCCAACATGATCAATCATTTCTACTGTGACCTCCCACAGCTCTTCCAGCTCTCCTGCTCCAGCACCCAACTCAATGAGCTGCTGCTCTTTGGTCTGGGTATCCTCATGGCAGGTGCACCTGTGATTCTCATTGTCACCTCCTACATCCATGTGGCAGTTGCAGTCCTGCGAATACGTTCTGCAGAGGGCAGGAAGAAAGCCTTCTCCACATGCGGCTCCCACCTCACTGTGGTGGGCATCTTCTATGGGACAGGTGTCTTCAGCTACATGAGGCTGGGCTCACTGGAGGCTTCAGACAAGGACAAGGGGATTGGCATCCTCAACACTGTCATCAGCCCTATGCTGAACCCACTCATCTACAGCCTCCGGAACCCTGATGTGCAGGGTGCCCTGAGGCGAGTGCTCGCAGGGAAGCGATCCCTTGCATGAGGAGTGTCTCAGGTGTGCAGAACCACAGCAAATGATTTCTGTTTCCCCTAGATCCTTGAGCAAAATGACTTTTGTTAGGAAGTGATACTTCTTGTTCCCCTAGGAGACTCTACCTGATAATAGGTGCACAGGTTCTGTAGACCAGAACTCTTGGCTTGTTGACATTTGGTCCTGGCGACCCTTCCCACTCCAGATGGAGGTGGAACCCAGGAAGCTCTGTATCCTGAGAGGATCATGGTCCTACAGGAAGGACAGTCTGTTTGTTTTCTGCTGGAGTCTCTAAAAATACACCAGCAAAGACTCTTTCCAAACTGAAATATGAAAAGTCACAGCCTGGTGCCAAGTATTAGCACATCCTGCTGTCAGGCTTCCCCTGAAACAGCTCTCCAACCTGATTTTACACAGGATCCCACACAGGGACCCACACCTAGTACAGTATAGTTTGAGACACTGAATTCTAGTACCCTGTCTACGTCGCAAGATTCCAGGGTATTTACCAGTGGAGAATTTATATTTCCTTTGGGATTTCTCTATCCCTAGGGACATGTTATGTCTTGTTTTTTGTTTACACATTACATGGTAGATTTTTTTACCTGTCAAATATCTAAAAACTTACCTTATTTATTTTAATATTAAATAAAATAATTTTTAATTTAATGACTCCCTAGCGTTTATATATATTCATTATTCATAATTTACTTAGCCATATTCCTTTTGATGGAGTTTAGAACGTTTCTAGATTCACTGTAATTACCATCAATATTGTAAAGAATATTCTTTAGACGTATGTTTCTATTATTCTGAAAGCATTTCCATAAGATAATTTCTAATAAATAAGAATTCTGAGTTGAATAAAATAAAAATTTAGATTTTTAATACATATTTTCCTCTTATCTTGCAAAAAATTTGCCCTATTATTCCAATGGTGAGTGAAACTGCTTGTTCTCTACATTTTTGTCAACAGTGGCTATTATAAATAAATTCTTCTAATTTTTGACACTATAATGGTTGAAAATTATTGATTATTATTTTACTTTGCATTTCTTTGATGTTCCCATAAGGTTGAATATATTTTCAAATGTTTATTATCCATGATGTGAACTGAATTGTGTCCCACCAAAATTCATATGTTGAAGCCCTAACCCCTAATGTAACTGTTTCTGGAGACAGGGCCTTTAGGAAGTAATTAAGGTTAAATGAAATTAATTAGAAAGTACTAATGAGGTATTTTAGAAAGCAATTAAGGTGAAGTTAGCCCTAATTCAACAGGACTGTGGCCTCATAAGAGAGAAAGAGACAGAGAGAGAACTCTTTCTCTCTCCCTGCTATGTGAGGACACAGTGGGAAGGTGGCTCTCTGCAAGCCAGAACAAGCTCTCACCAGACCCTAGCCATGCTGATGCCCTGATCTCGGCCTTCTAGCCTCCAGAACTGTAAGAAAATAAATTTATGTTGTTCAAACCACCCAGTCTGTGGTATTTTGTTATGGAGGCCTGAGCTGACTAACACAATCCATTAGTATGTCCTCATTGGGAATTAATTTTTCCCCAAGTTGATTGAGGAATAATTGACAAATATAATCGTATATGTTTAGGTGTACAACATGATGACTTGATATACATTGTGGAATGATTATCAAGATAAAGATAATTAACACATCCATCACCTCACATAGTTAACTGTTTGTGTGTGTAGTGAGAACACTTAAGATCTACTCTCAGCAAATTTCAGGTATACAGGACTGTATTATTAACTTTAGTCATCAGGCTATACATTAGATCCTCAGAACTTATTCATCTTGTAACTGAAAGTTTGTACCCTTGACCTACATCTCCCTGTTTCCCCCTCCCCACCCCGTCCCTGGCAACCACCACTCAACTGTCTGTTTCTATGAAATTGGTGTTTATTTTGTTCTTTTGTCTTTTTTTTTAGATTCCACATACATGCGTTACCATACAGAATTTGTCTTTCTCTGTCTGGCTTATTTTACTTAGCACAATGCCATCAAATTCCACCCATGCTGTCACAAGTGGTAGGAGTTCCTTCTTTTTTATGGATGGATAATATTCCTTTGTGTGTTTATGTATATATATATATGCTACATTTTCTTTATCCAATAGTTCATTGAAGGACACTTATGTTGTTTCGATATTGGGCGATTGTAAACAATGCTGCAGTGAACATGAGAGTACAGATATCTCTTCAAGATAGTGATTTCATTTCCTTCAGATATATGCCCAGAATGGAATTGCTGTCTCATATGGTAGTTCTAGTTTTGATTTTTTGAGGAACCTCCATACAGTTCTCCATAGTGGCTGCGTCAATTTACATTCCCACCAACAGTGAACAAAGGTTTCCTTTTCTCCATGTCTTCATCAACACTTGTTATTTCTTGTCTTTTTCATAATAGCCATCCTAACAGGTGGAGGTGATATCTCATTGTGGTTTTGATTTGCATTTCCCTGATGATTAGTGATGTTGAGCACATTTTCATGTACCTGTTGGCCATTTGGGTGTCTTCTTTGAAAAAGTTATGTTCAGGTCCTTTGTCCATTTTTTAAAGTGGATCATTTGCTTTTTGGATTGTGTTCTGTGAGTTCTTTATATATTTTAGAATTTAACCCCTTATCAGATATATGCTTTGCAAATATTTTCTCCCATTCCATAGGTTGCTTTTTTCAATTTATTGATTGCTTCCTTTGCTGTGCAGACACTTTTTAGTTTGATGTAGCTCCCTAGTAGCTCTGAGGTCAACATTGGCAAAAACTTCAGGGGTCTTAGGAGTAAAAACTGTGGAGGTCCTGCAGGTGGCAGTGGCAGCTAGAGCTACTGGGGTCCTTGGTGTGAAGACTGCAGGCATTCTCTTGTTCTCCTATTTTGCCTGTGGGGGGCACTTCTAGCCGAGGGGATCCCTCTTGATATCAGGTCTGGTGCGCTGCACTCAGATGGCAGTAGAGCTGGGGTCCTGGGATCAGGTGCACTTGCTGTGGTGGTGGCACTGGTATCTGATGTGTGGGTGTGTGCAGGTCTCCTGTGGACTTGGGGTCTGGTTTTCTGGGGCTCACTGCAGTGACTCAGGCTCTGAGGAGAAGGGGAAATATAGCAGTGTCTTGGTTCCAGGGATGACACGATGAAGCAGTGGTTTGGGCCTGGAGTGGCAGGGTGCAGCAGCAGCACACCCTGGAGATGACAGGTCTAAGTCCTGACTCTGGCCCCAGGAGGCAGGGAACAGAGTAGCAGCAGTTTAGTCCTAGTGATGGTGGATCAAAACCCTGACTCAGGACCCAAGCAGCAGGGCAGAGAGCTTCAGCAGCGTGGCCTGGTTATGGAGGGTCTATGCCAAGACTCAGGACCCGGGACCTGGGACACAGGGCACTGGCAGCAGTCTCTGGTGATAGCAGGTCAAAGCTTCTACTTAGGACCTAGGATGCAGTCACAGAGCAGCATAGGTTGGCTTGGTGATGGTGGGTCAAAGTTGTGACTTTGGCCCAGGGGGTGGGGTGCAGAGCAGTGATACCTCCCTTCCTGTAGTTGAGAAGTTGCTGTTGTGTTTTCAGACAGTGGGACAGTAGTGACTGGGGTCTCTGGAGGCAGGTCTCACTGCAGTGACAGCTCCAGCCCCGGGGAGGAAACGCAACTGCAGGGAATTGACGGCTCCACCCGCTGGGTTCAGCATTGATGAAGATTGTGGGGGTCCTTGGTAGCAAAGTCTGCAAACATCTGCAGGAGTGATGGGGCTTGCTGGGGTTCTCCTGCTCTCCTTTTCTCGTGGGGTGAAATCCCATGAAGGAGATCCCTTTTGGCACCGAGCTGCTCTGGACGAAGGATGGGGTAACACAGGTAAAATGCTCTTCACACTCTTCAATGTGGCCATCCTCGGTTTTTGAACTCTACAGGATTTTCTGCTGCTTCTTTTTTGTAGTCCAGGGCTTTCCCAGAGCTATTTTTGTCTTTGTGTAGTTGTTTATTTATTGTTTTTTGGGGAGGGGTGATCTTTGGGACCTCCTATCTTGCCATCTTGCTGATGTCACGGCTTCCTGAGAATTGTTTTTTAATGTCCTTTACCTCTTTTTCTACTGGACTGTTAATTTTTTTATTGATTTGTAGAAACTTTTTATGTATTGTGGCTATTATCCTTTGGCCATATAGTTTGCAAATAATTCCACAGTTTCCCGATTTTCCATTTTCTTTCATCTTTGTTTTTGATGTCTTCCAACAATTAGAAGTTCAATTTTTTTTATCTTTTCAAATATATTCTTTTGTATTTTTTGTATTTTTCAAATACATTCATGAATAAACTCATGGGCAATACTCTTTAAGCATTATTATTTCTCCATGATCCCTGAACAACTTCTAGAGCTCCAGTTAAATATAGCCTTCACCTGTCTTTACTAATTTATCCTCAATGTTTGCTACCATCTTCATTTTCCATCTTTTTAAATATCTCTGTGCTACATTCTGGATAAGTTCTTTTTAGACTATATTCTTGTTCAGTAATTTTCTCTTCTGTTCTCTCTAGCCTGCTGCCAAAACTGTTCACTGACTTTTTAAAGCTGTTATATTCTTTATTTATAGAAGTTCAATTAATTTTTTTAGAATCTTATTCCAAGTCATTTTTCACAGTTTTTGTTCTAGAGATATTTGCAAGTATATTTTTAATACTTTAAACAGAGTAAGCTATTTACAATTGTATGTTTCAATATATAAAGTCTTTGTGGGGATGTTTTGTTGTCTGTCCTTTCTTAATCATGATGCTTTGTTTCTTTGTGTACCTGCTGTTATGGGTTGAACTGTGTCTTCCAAAAACGATATGTTGATGTCTTAACCCCTAGTACTTCAGAATGTGACCTTATTTGGAAATAGGGTCATTGCGGATGTAATTAGTTATGTTAAGATGAGGTCATACTGCAGTAGAGTAGGCTGCTGATCCAATATGACCAGTGTCCTTGTAAGAAGACAGCCATGTGAAGACACAGACACACAGGGAGAATGCCATGTAATGATGAAGGCAGAGATTGGAATTATGGAGTTGTAAGCCAAGGGGTGCCAAAGATTGCTGGTAAACCAGCAGATGCCAGGAAGGGGGTAGGAAGGATTCCCCTACAGGTTTCTAAGGGCACATGGCACTTCCAACACCTTGATTTCAGACTTTTAGCCTCCAGAACGGTGAGACAATAAATTTCTGTTGTTTTAAGCCACTCAGTGTGTAGTACATTGCTATGGCAGCCCTAGGAAACTAATATATCTGGTTTTCTTTGACTGTGTGCCAGTCAGACTTGGTACTAGTGAAAAGTCATCTATATGAATAATTTAACACCTAGGATGAAGGTATCTTCTTCCAAAGATCCTTTATTTCTTTCAAAGATGATTTGTTTCTGCTTCTGGTGGCACATGGTGGCTGTCTTAGTCTGTTTGGACTGCTAAAATATAGATTGGGTGGCTTATAAACAACAGAAACTTATTTCTCACAGTTTTGGAGGCTGGGAAGTGCAACTCAAGGCGCCAGAAGATTCTGTGTATGGTGAGGGTCCATTTCCTGTTCATTTTATAGATGGCCATCTTCTCATAGTGTCCTCATATGGCAGAAAGGGTGAGGGAGCTCTCTTGTGTCTCTTTTATAAGGGCACTAACAGCATTCATGAAGGCTCCATCCTCATGACCTAATCGCCTACCAAATGTCCCACCTCTTAATACCATCTCTTTGGGGGTTAGGATTTCAACATATGAATTTGGGGGTGGGGCACAAACATTCAGTCCATAACAGTGGCACTACATGTCCAACATAACTTGAAACTGGGTTCAAGGCGTAAAGATCTCTGACAACCAAGATAATGTGAATCTAGGCTGAAAATCTATATGAAGGCTGATTTGTACTGATCTCTCTATTCTTACATTGGTATAATACTGGAGTAGTCATTTTCCTCTTTTACCCGAGAATTATTTAGGAAACTATATTTAATTTCTATATTTTAATTAAAACTATATTTTAATTTCTAATTTCCTAATTAATTAAATTAGGAAACTAATTTAATTTAATTGTGGATCTTATTGATGCTTAAGCTTCTGCTACCATTTATAAATTTTTATATATAATACCTTTATTGTTTTAGGTTTAGAAAAATGTTACTGAATGATGAAAAGCTTTGACATTCAGATATTACATCCTTAAGCCAACGATGCAAACCTAATAGTGGAGAGTTAGCTCCCCATAACACCACCAAGTCAAGGGGATAATTCTTTGCTGTGAGAGTAAGTAGCAGATGAAATGGGAGAGCAAGAGAGTTACACTGGAAGTAGCAGCTGGAAGTCAATCTCAGTGCTATGGACCGGGGTATTGGGGTGGAGCAGAGGCTACTATTATGAGAGTTGGATGCCTTAGGCTCCTCCCTGGAGCATAGTCCATGGTGCATTTGAGCAATATTTATCACAAACAACAGAATCTAAAAATATATTGTTTGGGGGAGACGGGTTAATTAGAAGGAGGTGGAAGAGTAAATAATGTAATGTAATTGTTGAGATCATGTACCTTGGAATCAGACAAATGCAAGTTTGAACCCCAACTTATCAAAGTCCTAAGTATGTGGCCTTATGCAAGTTAGTGAGTCACTTTGAACCTCAATTTATTTATCTGTAAAATGGGAATAATAAAGGTATCTACCTCATATAATTGTTCTAAGGGTTGATTGGGATTTAGTGTATATAAAGCTCGTAGAAGAGTGTCCTGTAGATAACAAGCACACCATAAGTGTTATCAATTATTATTATGTTAATAACAACATTGGTGGTCTCCTACTAGGAACTTTATGTGTGTTACTTCATTTAATCCTCACAGCAGCCCTAAAAGTGGATATTACTATCAGTCCAGAGATGAGGAAACTGGGGTCCAAAAGAGTTCAATAGTTGCTAGTAACTGGAAAAGCAGGTCTATCCGTCTGTAAAGTCCAGCAGGCTTCCCAAAGACAGGATGCCGTCACATGGGCTTGGGTGAGCAGTTAACTGAGGAGGACGTAAGAGTCCAAGGGCTACACTATACAACCTCTCCAACTTCCTCTCTCTCATCACCTCTGTCACTAGACTCTCATCTTCTAAGGACCTGGCCCAGAAAATCATGGTAGGGAACAACTTCCCAGGGGGCCCCTGGTCCCTCCTAGCACAGCACAGGGCTTCTGCTGCCTCTCTCAGGAGCGTTATGAGTCTCCCAGGACACAGTCTCTGTGGCCCTCACTAACAAGGCCCTGGGTGGGAATGCACTTTGTTCCTGAGGATTCATTAAGAATTTGAAGTTGGAAAGGGCTTCTCCAGCTTTTGCCTCCTTTCTTGGGTTTCCTCCTCATCCCCAGGTTTAGGAGTCAGCTTGTCTCTACCCCATAACCCGTTTGGACCAGACGTCTGGGAGAGCAAAACCCTCAGTCTGGGGACCCAGATTCAGTCCTGGCTCCGCCTTTAGTTTGCTGGGTGGTTTTCAGAAGGCAAACAGCTTCACTATGTCCCCCTCTGTTATATGAAGTTGTTATAATCACTGCCCTAATTAGCCCCATAGATTAATATGGGGATGGAGATAAAAATGTTTGGAAAAATTCTAAATCACCACCGAGTTATGAGACATCACTGCAAAGTATTTATTAGTGCGTATATTATTTACGTGTCCTTAGCTCTCCTCACTTCCTTCTCCCCCTTCTTGGGCTAATTTCGATGTCCCAAGAGGATAACACTGTGGTGGAGAAGTCTCGGGACAGAGATGGTTCTGGCCTCTCTTTATCTCATTTCCGTATATAAAGCCCCTTACCTCTCCCCTGGAGGAGCTGACTGAGCTTGTGCAGTCTCACCCGCTTTACATCCCTCTCCACAAAACCTCACTGGCTTCTGTGCCATAACAAGGTGCATTCTTTTATGGTCCTCCCTCTGCTCCTGTGTCGTAGGGAAGGGACTTTAGTTGTTACTAAGTCAAACCTCCTGGTCTTACAGATGCAGCAATCAAGGTGTCAAAAACAAAAATAAGAGACTTGCTCAGGATGACATCTCAGGTGAGTGGCAGAGCTCAGACTATGACCCAGAGACTGAAGTTCCTCTTCCGGGCACCTTTATCAGTTCCCTCATTTTTCTTAGATGAAGCTTGTTTTCCGATTCTGTTAGGGGTGTGTGGGAGGAGATTTAGTATTCAGCTTCCCCACATAGAACCCGGCAGCCTGATCTGATCCCTAAGACCAACCTAGTGCGTGAAGGACCTGTTGAAATTTATAAGCAGGGAGTAGTCACAGCATAATGAGGGAAGCCTGGCTGGGACTTTCATTACTATGTTGAATAAAAGTGGTGAGAGGGGGCATCCTTGTCTTGTGCCGGATCTTAGAGGAAAAGCTTTCAGCTCTTCACTGCTGAGTATGATGTGAGCTGTGGGCTTGTCATATTTGGCCTTTCTTATATTGAGATACAATCCATGTATACCCAATCTGTTGAGAGTTTTTTCATGAAAGGATGTTGAATTTTGTCTGTTTTTTCTGCATCTATTGAGATGATCATATGATTTTTAGCCTTCATCTTGTTTATGCAGGGAATTTTCATTTCCTTCCATTGTTCTGTCAGGCTGCTCTTGAGCCGGTTCCAAGTGTTCACATTGTTGTGGCTTTATACTACGTGTCAAAGCTGGGACCCTTAGTCCACCCTCACTATTGACCATTATTTTCCTACATGCTCTTCTTACTAGTTTTTCTTATGGACTTAGAACCAGCTTGTCTTCTAAAAATGTATCCTATTGGCATTTCTTTTTAGTTGAGAATTGCCATAATTTATTGATTATAGAGATAAATATCTTAGTGGAACTGAATCTTCCAGTCCAAGAACATGAGATGTTTTTCCATTTGTTCAAATCACATTTTGTATGCTTCAGCTTATTTTAATGTTTTCTTTATGAAGTTATTTTACATTCCTTGTTAAGTTTAATCCCTGGGATGTATATCATCTTTTTTATGATTATAAGCATGGCATTTTCTTCCATTATATCTTGTAATAAAAAAATTTATTTTTATTCATGTAAGCTATTGACATCTGTACATCAATTTTTAATCCACCCAATTCGCTGAAGTCTTTTATCAGTATATAATAGTTTTCTTATCTGAATCTTGGTTTTGCAGGTATACAATCATATTATGTACAAATAATTATGATTTATCTCTTCACTTCCAATTTAGTCCCAAATTTCTTTTTATTGGCCAGTATTTCCTGAACTGTGTAAAACTCAACAGGTAATTAGGCTTTTTTCCTTGTAGTTAATGGGAATGCTTCTTGTATTTCCCATAAAGAATGAAAGCAGCTCTATGATTCATGTTAAGTAAATCTCCATTATTCCTATATTTAAACAATACTTAAAATCAACAATGGGTAACATATTATCTAATGCCTTTTCAAATGTATAGAGAGAATAATTTTTTTTACTCTTAATCAATTAATATAATTTAATATACTAACATTTTCAATAATTTTAAGCCATATTTGCTTTCTTGGAATAAACTCAACTGGTGATGAAAATTTTTGTTTTATATTTCTGGTTGCTGTATCCTAATATTTCATTTAGGATTTACATGAATATCAGTAAAGAGTTGGCCATATTTTTCTTTCTTTCCTTTTATTTTTTTTTGTACACTTTTTGTTTTTGGTACACTTTGTTGATTTTGGATGTCAATGTTATGCTCTCTCCACAAACTTAATTTGAGAAGCTTTCCTCTGTCTTCAGTGTTCTGGGACGGTTTAAGTATCACTGGAGAAATCTATTCTTTAAAGATTTGACAAAATTTCCCTATTTTCTGGGGAGGTGGTGGATGTTGGCGGTGGGGATAATGGAATGGAGTAGCTCTAGCTTTTGGACAACTTTCTCTATTTTTTCTATAGTAATTAACCTGTTTCAATTTTTCACTTCCTCTGGGATAAGTTTTCATAACTTACATTTTTATCAAATCTTACCCATTTTGTCCAATTTTTCAAAAAAACTTTTGCATAGATGGGGGAAAAGTGACCTTTTAAGTAGATTTTTATCTTTTAATCTAACCGTGATCCTTTTTCCCTTATCAGTTATTATTTTACAGAGTTGTGCTTTTTTCTTGATTGAGTAAATTTTAAATTTGTCAATTTCATTTCCCCCCTCGCCCCACCCAAAAGAAATCTCTTTGAACTTGTTATTCTGTTTTTCTCTTTTCTAATCAAGTTTTGCTTTTATTGTTACTATTTTCTTATAGTTCTTTTTCTAATTTCTTGATTTGATCATTGAATCAATTTTTTTTCTTTTGTGTTTTTAGTATATTTACTTAAGGCTATGTGTTTTCTTCTGAACACTGACTTAGTCATAATCCACATGTTCTAATGTGTGTTGGTTTCATCATCTCCTTCTTCCACTCTCCCAGGGATGTTTTAGTTGTGATTCCCTGTTTGTACAACTGTTTCGTAAGGACTTTTTAAAATATTGGGATTTATTTTACAAGTCATTTTTCTTTAAATTGGATTCTGATTAAATATTATTGCCTGTATTATTTGTTATTTTGGGATTTGCTACATTTCTTGTTTATATATGCTCTTTTTTGGGGTGTGAATGTTTCATGGGCACTTGGGAACGGTATAGATATCAATTAGTTCTACCTCTGGAATAATTATATTGACGTCTTTTATAGCTTTACTTTATTATGTCAACTTAACTCTATTGTAGATTGAAAGTCCCTAAAATCCCCTATTACCTTGTTTATGGCTATTTTTCCTTGATACCCTGCACTTTTCACTTTATGTACCAATGCCAGGTGTTTGGAGCATTCGTTTTCACACTATTGTATCTTCCTGCACCTTTATAATTACAAAGTCCTCTTTTTATTCTCATTTATTTTATGCCCTTTTTTGAATTCAATTGCATTTGATATTAAGATCATGATCCCTGCTTTATGTTGTTTATATTTGACTGATATTTTTTGTCTTTAAACTTTATGATTAACTTTGGGCTAAATTTAGGAATCAGCACAGAATTGGATTTTTTAGATCTAATCTGAAATTCTTGTCTTTTACTACCATGAGTTTAGCTCATTCAACTTTATTGTTATGTTTGATCCTAATTCTGTTCTCTTATTTCATGCTATGTTTTTTGCTTCTATTCTTTTGAAAAATTCTTTCATTGTAAGGTCTATATTTGTTTTACTTTGTTTTACATGTGTGTTTATTCCGACAACTTGGAAGCTTGTTCTAGGGTTCCGTTTATAACTAGAATTTTATGTAAAGTTCTAAAACTTTATGTTTTTAGACATTGTCTCTTAATTTCCTAGTGTAAACAGTGATGAAATTAGTATATTTCCTTTCCTCTCCCTTTTCTCTTTCTCCTATACTATATGATTTATTTGATTATGTTACCTTAATCTTTTCTTTTATACTGGTTTGTGTACTTATAACTCTGTTACATAATTTAGAAGATTTAAATGATATTTATAAAAAATCAATATATGGAAAATGTATAATTTACACAATAAGTCTGGAGATAAGGGTGGTTAATTTAGCACTTCAGGAAAATCATCAGGGAACCCTAGGTCTTTATGTTTTTTCTGCTTACTATCTGGAATGTTCTTTTTATTTTCAAATAGACTTCAGAGAAGTTTTAGATTCACAGCAAAACTGAGCAGGAGGTACAGGGATTTCCCATATGTCTTTTCCCCCCACGTATGCATAGCCTTCTGCATTATCAAGATCCCCCACCAGAGGCGTGCATTTGTTACAATTGGTAAAGCTATATTGACACATCATTAGCATCGAAAGTCCATAGTTCACATTAGGGTTCACTCTTGGTGTTGTACATGCTACATGTTTGGACAAATTTATAATGACTTATATCCACCATTATAGTATCATTCAGAGTAGTTTCACTGTGCGCAAAATCCTCTGTTGAATGATATCTTTTAACACTTAGCTATGGAATATGAGGAAATAAGCACATCTATCCTTCCTCCCATCTCATCTCTTCCTTTCTTTTAATTATAACCATTTTACCTTTTCAGATTTTTAAAACATTTACATTTTATTCTATACCTATAATTTCCACAAATGTTTTCGTCTTGGTCCTATACTGAAATACATTTACAACTGACCACCTGTTCATATCCTGTGGTTTTCCATTTTTGTCTTTATTGGCTGAGGTGTGTTTAAAAAAAAAAAACTTTTGTTTAAAAACCCTGGAGTCTGCTTTTTTCAAGAGTGGTTAATATTAATAATATTACTTGAAATCTTGCACTGCAAGATTAACCTTATACTTGAATAGTAGTCCAGATAGTTATAGTATTTTGGGATCACATTTTCTTTTCTTGCAAATATTGAAGGCACTTTTCCACTTTTCCATTATATCTCGGTTCTGAATGCTGATTTGAAGAAGTGAGAGGCCAGCTTAATTTCTTTTCTTTAAAATTGACATGACCTTTTTTGCTTGGCAACCAATTCTTTTTTTTTAAAACTTTGATATCCAGTAATATTACAGTGGCAGGTAATAGTGCTGGAACTCTAGATATATGATTTTTCCTGGGACAAGGTAGGCCCTTGCAATCTGTAGATTCAAATACTCTCTTCTTTCTGGAAAATTTTTTGATCTGAAATTTACTGTCAAACAATTGTTCTTTCTCATTATTTTGATCTCCTTCTTTCACAATTCCAGTTGTACATATGTTGAATTTCCTTTTTTTCTGTCCCTACATCTATCATTTTCCATCTTTTTCCATTTCATTTTGTTATCTTTTTAAATACTGGTCTTGTCTCTGTCTGAATTTTTCCCATTCTGCTGTTTCCAATTTTGTTTTTCTTTTTGTCATAATTTTACATTTCTTTAACATTTGTTCCTATCTTCTCCCAGCTTGTATTTTATGTCTTTCTTGCCATCGCTTTTCTCAGCTCTTGTATTTTTACTTTGTCCTCTTATCTCATAGAGGAAAATGCTTCCTTAAGCTTTTTCAGATTATGTTGAAATGTTTGATCACAATTTTCATCTGTTCCATGGCAACCATCTTACATGGAGTGAGTTTTATCTATTTGTTTTTCTTGGTTCTTTCTTTCCTTTTGTTTCTGGAATCCTTGTATAGATTCAGTGCTTGTTTGTTTTTGAATCCTTGAATGAAGTGAGTTTTTTTCTGAGTTAGCTATTTGCAGGAGACTTGTATCGAACAGGCTAAGCTCATGTTCCAGGCTGGCAGGAACTTACCTTATGATTCAAATTTAGGGGTGAGTTATTTTAGCTTGTTCTTGTCTTTAATCAATGTAGACAGATTGATTACTGTAGAACTCTTGTGAGTTATTTTCCTTATCTCTCACCTCTAGCTTCATGCTGTGTCTAAATCCTGCAAATACACTTGCCTGTGAGATTCTTCCTTGAGCCCTTCCTCTGCTTCTTGAATCCAACTCAGGATCACAGAAGGTAACTATGCTATACTATGCACCCTACTCCCATCATTGGAAACTAGGGCTTTTGATTTTTTTCCTTAGTGAGTGCTCTTTTCTATGGAGAATTGTAGTTGTCCAGCTTTTTCTACAGGCATGAATTTTCTCTCTCTGCCACTCTCCTATTTGATCTCCATTATTCTTGAAGCAATCTCATCTAGTTTGTGGATTAGAGTTTTGGATATTTTCTAGTTTCTTTGAAAATAGAATCTGTACTTTTATTCTTGTTCTGCATGTCTTGGGAAAGGATGAGTTTTGAGAAGATAAAGTTCCAAATTTACTCTGCCATGTTCAAACCAGAAGTACACTTTCTGGTTAATTATTTTCCCCAAGGGTTTTGTCATTCATAATCTGTACAAATAGATTCCTTCAGCTAGGAGAGAGAGAGAGGTTCAGAGTGGTGATGTTACCTGTTCAGGCACTTGAGAATGAAGTAAAGCTATTGAGATAAATGTAGTGAAAGTTTCAACGTGTGTGATACAACCGGGGCAGTGGGAAAGTCCTTACTGAGAGAGGGGGAGTTTAGCAGAGGGCTCGGCATATAGAAGTTAGTTTATTTCTTCTTTTTGAACAAATATATTGAGAGGAATGATTCTTTATCTCCTTGGTTGTTTCCTTGCAGGAACTAATGCTGCCAAAATCTGGGGCCAATGGAACAGACATTACTGAATTCATCCTTCTGGGCTTGGCAGAGACACCAGAGCTGTGGCCAGTTGTCTTTGTACTCTTCCTCTTTGCCTACCTGGTCACAGTTGGGGGCAACCTCAGCGTCCTGGCAGCCATCTTGGTGGAGCCCAAACTCCATAACCCCATGTACTTCTTCCTGGGGAACCTATCAGTGCTGGATGTTGGGTGCATTACCGTCACTGTTCCCTCAATGTTGGGTCGTCTGTTGTCCCACAAGCATATAGTTCCGTATAGAGCCTGCCTCATACAGCTCTTCTTCTTCCATCTCCTGGTTGGGGTGGACTGCTTCCTGTTGACAGCCATGGCCTATGACAGATTCCTGGCCATCTGCCGGCCCCTCACTTATAGCACCTGCATGAGCCCGATGGTCCAAAGGTTGTTGGTGGTTGTGTCCTGGGCTTGTGCCTTCACCAATGCACTGACCCACACTGTAGCCATATCCACACTCAACTTCTGTGGCCCCAATGTGATCAATCACTTCTACTGTGACCTCCCACAGCTCTTCCAGCTCTCCTGCTCCAGCACACAACTCAATGAGCTGCTGCTCTTTGCTGTTGGTTTCATAATGGCAGGCACCCCCATGGCTCTCACTGTCACTTCCTATGCCCATGTGGCAGCTGCAGTTCTACGAATCCGCTCAGTGGAGGGCAGGAAGAAAGCCTTCTCCACATGTGGCTCCCACCTCACTGTGGTTGCCGTATTCTATGGTTCAGGTATCTTTAACTACATGCGACTAGGTTCCACCAAGCTTTCAGATAAAGATAAAGCTGTTGGAATTTTTAACACTGTCATCAGTCCCATGCTGAATCCAATCATCTACAGCCTCAGGAATCCTGATGTGCAGGGTGCCCTCTGGCGAGTCCTCACAGGGAGACGGTCATTGGCTTGATGAGGTCTCAAGTGTCACTTCCTCCATCCTCCCTTTCTCTTTTTGGACAAAAAGAGAAATCCTCTGGGTTCAGCTACCGGAACAAATGGTCTAGAACTGCTACTATCTCCCTAAGCATGAGGATTTTGTAGGGGATAATAGTTATTGTTTCCCAAAGAAGCTCTGTTAATTATAAGCAATGTGTATGTAGGTTCTCCTAGGCCAGGCACCTTGACAAATTAAACTTCAGTCACTGTGTACTCTCTTTTCTGAGAAGACGTGAAACCTGGGAATCCCTGAATGCTCACAGCTTCATGTCCTACACGTTGGTTATATCCTGGGATCCCAAAAATATCCCAGCAAACTCCCTCTCCCAACCCCAGGGGGTCATAGGATTCTCTCAAGTTCATGTATGGTTGGTCAGTTTATAAAACATAGACCTGGAGCTCAGGATTATGTTATTTCTGCCATCAACCTTCTACAAGCCTAAAAAAGCAGCTCATTTCTTTCCTATCACACAATTATCCCACAGGATATAGAGGAGACAGATGGGAAGCTGTGTGGTCATGTACTCTCTAGTAACTCCAGAAAGCATGATCCCTGTGTGCAGCTCTCAGACCTGTTTTTAAATTTTAAAATTCCATTAACACATATGATATATCTTATGATACAAAAATGAATTGCCCTCACCTATCCTTCCTCATGTGTTTAAAATCCTTTAAAAGATAAGCGTTTATAACCTAAATCTCATTTCAACATTAAAACAAATCCAGAATACTCAATACTATATTCCCCTCTAAATTCTTACTCTCAGTCTCCAGATCTGCTAGCTAAGACAACCCATATCTGTAAAAATGAATCATAGGGTGATGCCTCACCCTAAATTTCCCTTATCAGTAGGAGAGTATGTCTCTAACCTAGAACATCATCTCATCTTGTTTGCTGCTTACCAGACTTTAGTCCACTCATGATTTAGCTGAATTTTCCTTCTAGCCTCCCTTTTAGGATTAATTGCCCATTCCTGGCATCTCTACTGTGCCACTGGTGTTTCCTGATTAATTTCTCTAAAACTTCCCTTTGGCCTGTAAGTGTGACTTGGCTTCTCCGTGATATTTTATGGAGGTGAACAGACTGACAAGATGGGGTATGATGGAGATGAAGAGAAAGGATGTGAGAGAGGGAAGCAAAACAAGATTGGAAGTGGGGAGTTTGTTGAAAAAATGAAGATGAAAGATGAAGAATAGGAGACATAAGATAGAAATGCAGGCAAAAGTGTTTGAGAAGGGAAGATAGAGGTATTGGAGAGGACCAGATGGAGTACAGAGAGAGATAGAGTGGGAGATGAGACAGAATGGAGGAATTGGACAAGATGCCTTGAGACTGTTAAAAGACCAGAGGAGGAAGTAGTGTAATAAACTTAGTGGGTCAGGGATGAGAGATGCAGGCTTCTCTCAATGGTGGCAGTCCTAATGCCACCATTGTAGTCCATTCTCTTCACCAAGGATAAAGTAATATTTTAAGTTGTCCAAAAGTGTGCATTTCCTGCTTCTCTAGACAAAAGGTGCTCCTAGAATGTCAGGGACAATATTATTAGACGGGAAAAGAGAAGAAAAGGACTGCAGGGTATTTTATCCACCTACATCTCTAAAGGGTCATCAGAGTTTGTGCACTCAACTTGCCAACTTATTCCCTACCTTTTGGGTCATGCCTGCCAAGACTGTCAACAGACATAAGGAAAAGATGGCTCTTTCCGATCCCTTTTTAGTCACCAGACAAATTTCAGGGATACAAAGATCGAGCTTCCTCCAAGGGTTAAGAAAACCTGTTGAAGAAGACCCACAACATGGTTCTCACCTCATCACTTCCTCTCATCGACAACATTCTGGACATTGAGTAAGTTCTTTGCCTTCTCTGGGCCTGTCCTTGACAGAGGCACAAGGTAGTCATCAAGGTTCTTCCACCCCTCGTGTTTTCTGATTCTACTGTCTGAATGAACAGAAAGACTGTCTCATTCAGTTTACCCTGAAGAGTTACCACATCTTCCACCCTCACTTCTTCTATCCACCAGCATTAAACACTGCTGCAAACAGAGTTTATTGTTCACTTCCAAAAATCCCCGTGTCTCTGGCCCTTCTTCCATTTGGACACTCATTTGAAGCCTCAAGGGATGATTTTGTGTGGCATCATCCCTGGGGTGGAATGGATCAACTGGTTCAGCATCATAAAGAATGACCAAGGACACTGGTTCCCAGCACTCTGTCCACCCTCCAGTATCATAGGGTTTCTTTAACTACTTGAGAGATTTCCTTTCCTTTGGAATTTGTCTCTTCTTTTTCATTCCAGATTGGAAATTTCTTTGCTATTTAGAAATTTTACTATACATGTAATATATCATGTTGTAAAAGTTTCAAAGTAGTATGTTGTCATTGCCCTTTTGTGCCATTCCCACAATAATCCCATTTTTGAAAAGTAGCTATTGGTAATAGCTGGTGTTTAGTGTTTTAGTAAATGAACACACACACACACACACATTCAAACAACATACTATTGTGTAATCTGCTTTTTCCCTGTGCACACTGCATGGTATAATTGTTTACATGTCAACCAAAAACCTATCTTATCCATTTTAAAGGCTGCATAATGTTCCATTTTATGTATAAACTATAATCTATTTAACTAAACTTCTATTGATATAATTCAAGTTATTTTCTTTTTTTAAATTGCTAATAATATTGGGACTACTATTATTATTTATATATCTTTTCATACTTCTGAAATTATTTTCACTGGTTAAATTCAAATAAATAATTTGTGTGTATGTGTGTGCACTCATACTAAGGAAATGCAAAGTTAAAATTGGTAAATATTCTGCCTTTCTATTTGCCAAAAAATGTTCACCCTTTTAAATCTTGATTGGCAGTTTATGAGAATATTTGTTACCTCACTTGTTGACTTCACTGGGTGTTATAAATAGAACTTTTTGTCTTTGATAATTAGATTAAATATTGTATTATTTTTAAATTTGTATTTCTTTACTTATTGTGGTTGGATATATATTTTTATATATTTATTTGTTATTTGTATTTATTCTTTCAAAATTACCTGTTTATGTTTTTCATCCTTTGGGGGTAGTTTATCTTTGTCTTAATGATTGGTGGAAACACTTCATGTTTTAGGATAGTATCTATTTGCCATGTATGTTGCAAATATATTCTTTAATTTCCCATTTATTTAACTTTGTTTAGAGTGTCTTTTGCCCAGAGTACGTTTGTCATTTTTATAAAGTTTTCCCTCTTTTTTGTGTGTCATGCTTATAAAAAATGACTTTCCCATCTCAATGCTCTATAAATTTTTATCAGTGATGTTTTTGTAGTACTCTTGCATTTCTTTTGCAGTCAAATCATTAACATATAAAGAATTTGTTTTTTTGTATGTTCTAACATTTTCCACAATTGAAAAAAATTGCCCAACACCATAAAAGGTAAGCTTGATCTATATATAGTGCATGTGATATTATGTATATAATCTCATAAGAGTCAGCAAGATCCAGAAGAGAAGGCCCTCCACTCATATTTCCCCTCAGAGACAATAATTTGGACAAAAAGTGACTTTGTGGAGCTTTAGTATCTAGGTAGGAGATTGTGAGACCCTCGTGGAGCCCAAGATTGTGGAGGGCTGTTTTGAGAAGACAGGCCTGTGCCCAGGTGGCCGACTTGCTGACAATAGTCCTGGCTACAGACCTGGAAACAGCCCTGTCCCCTGTGGACTCAGCTGCAGCCTCGTTTTGCCTTGGCCCTACACCAGCAACATCTTCCAAGGGACCCAGCTGGAGTCATGCCCACCTGTGTCCAATTAACAGGCCCACCAACCTCAACTCTGGCTGTGGATGCTGAAGTGGTCTGTGACACAGCACCAGCTCCTCTTAGCTGCAAGTCCTGCCTGCCCAGGGACAAGGCAGGAGACATGCCCATCCATGCCCCTGAGACAGGCCCCTCAACCTCTGTCCAACTGCAGACACTGGAACAGCTCTGTAACTAGGCTCCAGCACCTCACAGTCATGGGCCAGGAGCACTGCTGCTTGTCCAGGGGCCTGCGAGAGGACACATTCTTCTGTGCTTCCAGAGGTAGGCCCGCTGACCTCGGTCTGACTCTGGATCTTGAAGTGGCCCTGTAACCCAGCTCCTACCCCTTGAAGCCATGGGCTGGGAACCCTGCCCACCCAGGGACCTTGAGGAAGACAAGATCCCAGAGGTAGGCCTGCCAAACTTAATCAGACTGTAGATCTTGAAGTGGCCCTATAACCAATATCCAGCTTCAAAGAGACATCTCTGCAGTTTATTGGGACCAGCTCCAGGCATCCTTGACAGGATGTTAAAGCCTGAACCATGAAAAGTGCTCTCATGTCTGTTAACTCTCCCTGTTCAGAATGCCATTATACCCCACTCCTTTGGTCCTCATGAACCACTCCCACAATGTTCCTCTATAAACAGGAGGAACTTCCAGTTCCTGCCAGGGTATATTGGCTAGTGTATTAGTTTCCTATTGTTGATGTAACAACTTACCACAAATTTAGTGACTTACAACAGAGAAATTTATTCTCTCACAGTCCTGGAGGCCAAAAGTCCAAAATGAGTCCTCCAGGGTTTACTTCAAGATGTCAGCAGGGAAAGTTCTTTCTGGAGGCTCCAAGGGAGAATCCATTCCTTGTCATCTCCAGCTTCTAGTGGCTGCTGGCATTTCTTAGCTTGGGCCACATCACTCCAGTCTCTGTTTCCGTTGTCATATTGTCTTCTTTTCCTCTGTAATCAAAAATCTCTCTCGGGCCAGCCCCATGGTGTAGCAGTTAAGTGCACGCGCTCCACTGCTGGCAGCCTGGGTTCAGATCCCGGGCGCGCACCGATGCACAGCTTGTCAGGCCATGCTGTGGCAGTGTCCCATATAAAGTGGAGGAAGATCAGCATGGATGTTAGCTCAGGGTCAGTCTTCCTTAGCAAAAAGAGGAGGATTGGCATGGATGTTAGCTCAGGGCTGATCTTCCTCACAAAAAAAAAAAAAACAAAAAAACCTCTCTCTCTCTTATAAGGACTCTTGTGATTACATTTAGGACCCATTTGGGTAATACAGGATAATCTCCCCAGCCAAAGACACCTAACAATCACATCTACAAGTCCGTTTTACCACTTAAAGTAAATTTCAGGCATTAGGACCTGGATATCTTTGGGGGCCTTTATTCAGCTCATCATAGCCTGGTATGAGAATTCTTTTTGGTGAGCAAATTATTTGCTCCTAAATCATAGATGCGACTTTTTTTCTCAGAATGTGCTGAGACCTAACCTTAATTACTCTGGAGGCACTGAGGAGAAGAGGGAGAAGTTCTTGAGGAGGACAAGAATCATCTTGTAAGGCATCTGCTTCCTGTGAGGTCTTTGCATGGTCTTCAAGATAAAGGAGGTGGGCCTCCTCCAGCAAAGGGGAAAGGATGCTTTTGCCAGCTAAGTGGGTTTAAGAGAGTCTGAAGTTCAAAATTCTCATGTGCATCCTCTCAAACATCCCCACCCCAGGACTCAAGGTCTCACTCCTTCCCTATCAGTGCCCTGGATTTAGCAGAGGGGAACCAACTAAGCTACACAGTCAGCCTCCCTTGTAGCTCTGCCACCCTTACAGTTAAGTCCTAGGCCTGATTTTCTGCACTGTCTGCCCTGTGGCTGCAGAAGGTTAATTGTCTCATTAAATTTTGTGATGGAAGTTTTTGGCTTTCACAATATACCCTGAATTGATAGTTGGCTGACCCGGGTTTAGAATTCTGTTTCTTCAAGGATTCCAAAAAGGTTAACAAAAGCCATCCTTTATTCTTAAAACTCCACAATTCTTATAATCACCATGATTCTCATGATATTAATGTGTTAGTGCTAGCACATAACCCAGTATTTCTCCTTCTACCTGTGCCTCCTCCCAATCTAGCACAAGCAAGTCTTTGTAATTCTGCTGGGGTTATCACCAACCCCACATACCCCAACCAGTAGTGAATGGTTTAGTTCCATAATTCCATCTGCAGGATGTGCTTCCCAGGGCTATTCCCAGTATCAACTGTTTCAGTTGCGTTCCCGCCAAATCAGAGCATGAGACAGGTTGTGTGTGTGGTTTAATTGGAAAGTCATCTCAGGGAGTAAGAGGTTATTTATTTGGGAGGTGGTCCCAGGGAGTAAGACTGAGGTTATGAAGAGAATGAGACAAAGAAGGAAGAAGTATCCCTGAGGAGGGCTGCATTACCAAAGTCCCCACTATGGACAGCAGAGACTTGATCATGCAAGGGTATATAGAATGCCTCCCAGAATTGTCTGAAGAAGAGGCAGTGGGACATTTATCTATTGGTTCCTGGGCATTTATCTATTGGTTCCTATCTCCTGTTGACAAGTTGCCCTCCACACTCTGGGCTCCACATGTGCTCAGACCTAGTCAGCCCCTCATGTTCACATCAGAGGATCAGGAGGAAGCGGGAACACTGTCAGCTTGCAATGGGCAGAAGCCTGCAGGGAATTGTCCAACCCAGCCACGACTGAGATCAGAAGAAAGGCTGAGTAAGACATGAGTCAGAACATCTGCTATGTCTGCTACAATCTACTTCATAGGATTGTTGCAAGGACTGAGAGAGATTCCAGGCTTGTAAAGGTCTTAGCACATTACCATGCAGGTAACAAGCGCTTCTAAATGTTATAAGTTGGTATGTTGACATATTGTCGAATTCTACTAGCAACTTAATGAATCTTATTCATTCATAATCTTCAGAGCAATTCTCTCTGGCAGAAGATGTGCTCATTTCACAGGTGAGGAAACTGAGGCCGAAAAGGGTGCAGCAGCTTGTCCAAAGTCAAACCACTATTAACCAGAAGATCAGGTCTGTCTACAGTGCTTTTCCTACTGCACCAGGCTCCTCTGGTGGGAGAAGAGAAAGAACTCTCTCCTGGGGAGGGGGTGTTGGATGAGTAATCATTGGTGGGTGTAGGAGTCAGAAGAACCCACTCCTCAACCTTCCCACATCTTCTGTATATTAACCTGTGACCTTCACTAGGGCTTTCATCTTGTAAGGGCCTGGCCTAGACAATCATATTGGTAGGCAGCTTCCCAGGAGTCCTTTTAGTTCAATATAGATCTTCTACCACCCCTTCCAGAATAATTATAGGAACCCCAAGACACAGTCCCAGTGGCTCCCACTAACAAGGCCCTGAGAGAGAAAGCACCACATTCTTGAGGACTCATTAGGAAACTGGGTTTGAAGGAAGCTTCTCCCTCATGCCTCTCTTCTGGGGCCACCTCCTCATCCCCAGGTCCAAGGCAAGTCTGGAAATTAGCTTGTTTCTTCTCAAGAGCCCTGCTTGGGGCTGACGTCTGGGGAAGAAAACTCCTCCTTTAAGAAACATATATCTAGTCTCAATTACACCCTTAGATTCCTGGGTGACTTTGAGGATATATACAAGTCCTGTAGGCCCCAGTGACCCCACCATTCAGTGGAATATATCACCTGTGTAACTATGTGCCATAAAGCCAGGGCTAGAGATAAAGCCTTTTTTAAGAAAGTCTAAATACCAGAAGATGTATGACACTGTTGCCGTATTTACGAAGGGCTTGAGTTGTTTACCAATCATCTTGTCTCTCTCCCCATCTGCGTCCGCTTTCCTGGGAGGACTAATTTCTGAGGCCCTCAAAGGATAACACCAAAGTTAAGATAGCTCTATTACAGAGAAGATGTCAACTTGTTTTTCCTCATTTTCTTATATATAGCCCCTTACTTGCTCTCTGGGTGGATAACTGGGTTTCATAACTCCTCACTTTCTTTCCTGAAGAAACTTCACTGGCTTCTATGCCCATGCCAAGGTGAGTACACTCCAGGGTCCTTTTTCTGCTCTTACAAAACAGAGACAGGGCTCTGTTGCCATCAGCTCAAACCTGACTTTACACATGGTGCAACTGATGCCCCTGAAAAGGGATGACTTTGTAGGAGAAGATCCAAGGTGATAACCCAGAGGTTCCGGCTCCTTTTCTGGGCAGCTTCGCCCATGTCACTCTTTCCTGAGGAAGCGTGCTCTCTGTTACTGTTAGGAGAGAGTAGGAAGGGATTTGCTGAGTCCAGTTCACTGTTCAGGACCCACTTCATCAGGCAGTGTAGAACCTTCACTCTAGTCAGAGACCTTGTTTAGCCTTTTCATCCCAGGGAGCATGGAGGGATTCGTTGGAATTTCAGAGTAGACAGCTGTCATAGCTCAGTAAGGAGAACCTGGGGCTCATTACAAAGCCCTGAAAGTGATAATGCATGACGGCTTCTCATGATGGACATTATGTCCATCTGACACTCTGGACGTCTCTGGATGATTGGAGGTCATTCCAGAATCTCACCGATTTCAAGGAAGCCACATCTCTGGCCATCTCAGGGTTGGCAGCAGCTGTCTTATTGTTCTTCTGTTCCTGGCTCTAACTCACTTGTCTGTGAGAGATACCCCTCCCAAGCGCCTTATTCTTTCGAGGGGTTTATATTGACATGAAATATGTCAGTGTGTGGATTGCTACATTACCTGCTTGTCCCACCAAAACCAAGGAAAGCAGTAGTCCTTTCAGCAACCTTGCACCCTGCACTTGCCCCTACACCTCCCCTATGTCACACTATCCACAAAAGACTAGCCCAAATTCCACTATGTCCAGAAAGCCTTTCATGACACCTCTAGCTCATCCTGAAGCTCTCTTTCTCTGAAATCCTATGGACAGTTGCCCATCCATTTATTTATTTAAGAAATATTGAGTACCCACTATGTGTGAAGTAAATATTGCTATTGGAAAACTGAATCAAACATATATTCTGTCCTCAGGTCACTTTAGAAGTAGGGGAGATATGCTCTCTAGAGAAATGACTTAGCTAGAAATGACTTAGCTAGAAGGTAAACAGTAATAAGTTCCATGAAATAATGTGTAGTGGGAGTTTAGGGGAGAGGGACAGAGATCATTTTAAGATGGGGAAGGTTCCAAGTAGTATTCATTCAACAACCAGCATTTGAGTCAAATCTTGAAATATTTGGGCATGTGGCACTGGAGGGAAGCCATTGCAGGAAGAGAAAACAGCCTGAGCAAAGAAGTAGAAAATCCCAAGGTCACAATCACAAAGGCTTGTTAATATGGACCCATAGGGAAAATGGAGTGTAGTTAATTGTTCTCTAATATAATATATGTAAAGATTATTATCCACCCACTGATTTGTCAATTTGCAAAGAATTTATCAATTATAAATTTCATCAATGATTATCAGGCCTGAGGATGATCCCCCCATTCACCAATGACGTGATCTTAGCATTTTAAGGCTTAGAGATCATCGCATCCAACTTTTCATCCATGTGAGCTCAGGTCCTATCACTCTTTCCCTTTTCGCTAACTCTAAGGAATACTAGGGAATACTAGACTCCCACTGCTTGTGATCCTCTGATTCCAGCGTATGCTATGCAAGGGACTAACAGTACCCTTAGTGAAGCTCTAGCCCAGTTTATTCCATGGGCAGTAGAGAGACAATGATACTTTTTGATCAGGAGCTTATTATAAGGCCTGAAAGACTTAGCTCAATCTGGCTCTCTACGTATGTGCCTGCTTCATTTGAGGACATCTCCTTAGATCTATTGGTCAATCTACCACTCTTCAGTTAAGAATGTGTAAGGACAGTGGCTGTGCAATGCAGAAGACTAATTATACCTAGCAGCAACCAAACCAAGGTATGCTTACAATGCTGATTTCAGAGGGGGTGGCAAATGCTGTAAAAGAATAAATAATTTTAAATTTAGCTGTTACGCAAAGTCCAGTGTAAGTCTTAATTAACAACAAGAACTCGAGATATTTATTGACCAGGGGATTTTGAATTTATACTTCAGAGTATGTTTCTCACCTTGGAGAAATGTAGTTGGCCGTACTATCTGATATCCACAATGATTGGTATCGTCTCTCTGATTATTGCCATAACTTTTCTTCATCTTCTATATTTCCAGAAAACTTGAAACCTAGGTTATGTTTTCAAATGCTTTCTACTTTCTCTGGAAATATCATTAATTGTTCTATTTTGAAGTCTTTTATTGGTTTGGGCTGATCCTTCAGAGAAAAATGGGGAGATTCCCTCTGAATCTCACTACATCAAAGAGAAAGTCTGCTTTTCTCTTAATTTATTTTCCCAAGCATTCTCACCCTTTCAGCTAGGAAAGGATTGGAGGGACAAGGTTCTGGTGGCATTGGGCATCTCATCAAAGAGCAGGGTAAAGGCATTGAGGTGATGGAGGAGGTCAGTGAGTGAGGTGTGGCCTGGGGAGTGGGAAAATCATCATCTGGACAGCTGGGAACTTCCTGAGGCTTTGAACATAGGTGATTTACAACATTTGTGTTGAGTAAATAAATCGAGTGAACTGATTCCTCCCCCTGGGACATTTCCTTACAGGCACTCATGGATCCACAAGCTGGGACCAACAGGAGAGCTGTGACTGAGTTCATTCTACTGGGCCTGGTGGAAAATGAAGAGCTGCAGTCTGTGGTCATTGTCCTCTTCCTCTTTGCCTACCTGGTCACAGTCGGGAGCAACCTCAGTATCCTGGCAGCCATCTTGGTGGAGCCCAAACTCCACACCCCCATGTACTTCTTCCTGGGGAACCTGTCAGTGCTGGATGTTGGATGTATCACTGTCACTGTTCCTGCAATGCTGGGTTGTCTCCTGTCCCACAAGCGTACAATTTCCTATGAAGCCTGCCTCACACAGCTCTTCTTCTTCCACCTCCTGGCTGGGATGGACTGCTTCCTGTTGATGGCCATGGCCTATGACCGATTCCTGGCCATCTGCCGGCCCCTCACCTACAGCATCTGCATGAGACAGACAGTCCAGAGGATATTGGTGGCTGTGTCCTGGGCTTGTGCCTTCACCAATGCACTGACTCACACTATTGCCCTAAGTACTCTCCAATTCTGTGGTCCCAATGAGGTCAATCACTTCTGTTGTGACCTCCCACAGCTCTTCCAGCTCTCCTGCTCCAGCACCCAGCTCAATGAGCTGCTGCTCTTTGCTGTGGGTTTCATAATGGCAGGTGCACCTGTGGTTCTTATCATCAACTCCTACATCCACATGGCAGCTGCAGTTCTACAAATCCGCTCAGTAGAGGGCAGGAAGAAAGCCTTCTCAGCATGTGGCTCTCACCTCTCTGTGGTGTGTCTTCTCTATGGGACCGGTATCTTCAACTACATGCGTCTGGGTTCGGAGGAGTCTTCAGACAAAGATAAAGGGGTTGGTGTTTTCAATACAGTTATCAACCCCATGCTGAACCCACTAATCTACAGCCTTAGAAACTCTGATGTTCAGGGTGCCCTGTGGCGGGTACCTGTGGGGAGGTGGTTCCTGACATGAGAGTTGATAGGGTCCCTCCTTTCCTGCCTCTTCCAGGTTGAGAAAGATTTCCCATGAAGGCAATAACCTGTAAAAATGGTTCATAACAATTTTTCCTATCTCCTGATGCCTGAAAGAGTTATGTGATATGCTATAAAACCCTCCATAATTCATTCATTTAGTCATACAACAAATATTTATTGAATTGCTTCATGATCCAGACACTCTTCTAGGGCACTGGTGAAGAAGAGAGACAAAAGACATGAAAGCCTCTGCACTCATCAACTCACATTCTAATGAAGGGACAAAATAAATGAAATAAATAGCATCCTGTATGGAACATCATATAGTGATAAGTGCTACAGATGGAAACAAGTAAGATGGGGGATAACGAAACTGGGTTCTGCTGGGCAAGTTGCCACCTTGGTTTGGCCCTGCTCACTTTCCGGGTAGAGTTGAAGCCTTGGAAGCCTGGGAGTTCTGCGCAGCAATGTCCTACAGAGAAGGGCTATTTGGGTAATCATAGCCTAAGTAACCAAGAATATTACTGCCAAGTTTTCTTCTGGAGGGGATGTGAGATTCCCTCCAGATCAGAGTGCAGAAAGCTGTTTTAATCCAGTGCCAAGTGGGCTCAGTGCCAAGGATTATTCTATATTACTGTTCACCTTTCACCTCCAAAAAAATCAGTTCATTATCTTTTCTACCACACCAGGATCCTATAGGATGTTTAAGGCACAGTTAAGGTCTAGAGAGGGAAAGAGCCCACTCAATAAAAACTACATTAATGCATGTGTGATATATCTTCAGGTCAAAAAAGGAATGTTCCATCTCCATCCCCTGCATGTCTTTCTCTCTTATTGGATAAGTCACCTTCCTCACATATATGATAAAGCCTTGGAAATAACAAACATTTATGCTCCAAAATGGTCCTTAGAATTTTCAGTGTAGAATGCCCAATATAGTCTTCTCCTCCAATGTCTTAATTTTCTCTCCCAAAGCTCCTAGCTCACAAAATATCCATAAATGAAGTCTCTGAGAGTGATACCTCTTTCTAACTTTATTTTATTAGTACATCAGCACAGCTCCAACCCATAGAATTTCCTCATCTTCATGTTTATCCAGACTTCAGCTCGTCCATTCCTGATTTGTGTCTTTTCTCCAGCCTCCTTTGGAAGGCTACTTACCCTGTCCTGGCAATCCTACTGCTCCTCTACTGTATCATTCCTAAAACTGTCCCGTGGCTACATCTGGAGCCTGACTTCTCTATGATCTCTTCCTGGAGCCAAGGAACGGAAAGGATGGAATGAGATGAGCACAGGAAGAAAAGACATGAGAGTGGGAGGGAGGACAGGATTGGGAGTGGAGGAATGAAGATATAATATGAGGATAGAGGGAGGGATGGGATAACATGGTGAGTAAGAGAGGTAAGAGGAAAGGATAGAAATTAAGGAAAGGACACAAGGGAATGGGATATGAGAAAGGATGGAGAATTAGGAGTATCAAACAAGATGCCTCAGGAATTTTGATGAGGTCAAAGATGGGTGTGGAGAAAATGAAGAATGAATAAAGATGGGAGATGAGAATAAAATTCATGCTATAGAATCACTTCCTATTAGTGTGTGGCCATGTAATAACTAGCATCTTTGATGTTATTGTTGGGCCCCACCCTTCCTACTAGGAAAAAACCTCTGAGTTTTGCTGGAGGTATAATGATGCAAAGTAGTCTGGGAACTCCTCTTCTGCTTCCCCTGGCTAGGAGAGGATCCTAGAAGGACAGAGAATAGGACTGACAGATGGGGGAGGGGGGAGGATGTGGGTGCTGAGGGTTCATCCTCCACAACCCCACTTGGCCATCAAAGTCATCATCCTCCCTGCCTTTGGAGACAGTGCCTGCCATAGAGTCTAGAGAACAGAGATGAAATATGTCTCTTTCCTGATACTCTTGGGTCTCCAGACGCTTCGGGGTTAAAGAGAATGAGCTTCACTCAAAAAGTAAAATTCACGTGAATGAAAATCAGGAAAGTGGATTATGAGTATTGCTCTGTGATCTTAGAAAGTTCCTTTGCATGGTTGGGCTTGTTTCTACCTGTACCATAGGGAACTGGGACAAGATCATCTCTCCACAGTTCTTCACATTTAGTGACCTTTGATCACAATAGTCTGGATGAACTTTTTCCTAGGGCTGAACAGAAAACATTTTGAGAGCATTACCACCACCATTTCCATCACTCCATTTACTCCATGAGCTTTTAACACTGTCCCAGCTAATTTTACCTGTTACCCCAGAAGATCCCCAAGTCTTGGCATCACTTCCTCCTGAGCATTCATCCCAAACTCTTAAGGATGTTTTCCTTGGAAATTGTTCCTGAGTCCTGCCTATCCGCCAAGACCAAAGGGCTTCTCTAATAAGTGGGGAAGCTGTATTTCCTCTGGGATTTCTCTCTTTCTGTAAATGTAAATATCTTTATTTTAAAATTATTTAGAAACATTATGTCTGATAGTGGAAACATTCAGACAATATTATTTCATCAAGTAGAAAATAAAAATCCAAGTGTTCCTTCACTGCACCAAAAATACCATTATTCTGAGTTAACTCCTCTTAAGAATTTTATGTTTATTCCTCCAGATTTTACACATAAATGACAGGCACATTTCATCTCACTAGAACTGTTACTGTTCTGTGATCTTGTTACTGCAGCAAAGTGGTTCTGCTGCTTGGTGAGTTGATGTCAGATCCTTCACCAGAAGCAGTTCTCAGACAAAGTGAAATTTATTTGTGCCAAATAAAGGAGACCACATGGAATTCTTCCCAAAGTCATGGCTCCTCAAAAAAATGGAAGCAGGTGTCTTTTGTTTCAGGTGGGGGATGAATGTTTAAAAGGGAAGTTTTATCATCACGTGTAGAGGTGGGCATTAGCCTGCACAGGTGCAATCTGAGAACATGCTCTCACATACATCACATGTGATGCTCATAAGGCCTAGGATCCTCGTGGGGCAGAGATCTTAGTATTACAATGAGGCAGAGAGTGAGTTTAGATTATCTCCAGGCCATCTACACAGGCTCTGCTCTCGTGATGGGGCTCGGTCTGGTTCAGGCCTGTTGACAATGGTCTCTCTTCCTAACATAGCCCTGAGAAACAACCTGAAGCACATTTTAAACTTCCTTTGAGCTGCTTAGGGCATACACTGGTGAAAATCTGTTTTTTATTTTTCCTATACATTATGCAATATAATCTTTTACATGACAAAGACTAAAATTGTGCTTTATCTGTTTTAACGGTTGCACAGTATATCATTGTACATATAAACCATAATTTATTTAGTCAAACCTCTATTGATATAATTTGGGTTGTTTCCAAGTGTTTTACAATAACAGACAATGCTGTGGTGAATATCTTTACAGAGATGTCTTTCCAAATTTCTGTAATTATATACCTAGGATCAATTCCTATGAATAAATTTATCAAATTAAAGGAAATGCATCCTCTCCAACACAAGTTGTTTCCTGTCTTGTTAATTATAGCCATTCTGATGGGCATGAGGTGATATCTCATTGTAGTTTTGATTTGCATTTCCCTGATAGTTAGTGATTTTGAAGATCTTTTCAAGTGTCTGTTGGCCATCTGTATATCTTCTTTGGAGAAATGTCTGTTCAGGTCTTTTGCTCATTTTTTAATTGGGTTGGTAGTTTTTTTGTTGTTGAGATGCATGAGTTCTTTATATATTTTGGAGATTAAGCCCTTATCCGATGTATGGTTTGCAAATATCTTCTCCCAATTGTTAGGTTGTCTTTTCGTTTTGTTGATGGTTTCCTTTGCTGTGCAGAAGCTTTTTAGTTTGATGTAGTCCCATTTGTTTATTTTTTCTATTGTTTCTCTTGCCCGGTCAGACATGGTGTTTGAAAAGATGTTGCTAAGACCGATGTCGAAGATCGTACTGCCTATGTTTTCTTCTAGAAGTTTCACAGAGAAGGGAACTCTCATACACTGCTGGTGGGAGTGCAAACTGGTGCAGCCACTATGGAAAACAGTATGGAGATTCCTCAAAAAATCAAGGATAGAACTACCATATGATCCAGCTATTCCACTGCTGGGTATTTATCCAAAGAACTTGAAAACACCAATTTGTAAAGGTACATGCACCCCTGTGTTCATTGCAGAGTTATTCACAATAGCCAAGACTTGGAAGCAACCTAAGTGCCCATCAAGGGACGAATGGATAAACAAGATGTGGTATATATACACAATGGAATACTACTCAGCCATAAGAAACGATGAAATCCAGCCATTTGTGACAACATGGATGGACATTGAGGGTATTGTGCAAAGTGAAATAAGTCAGAGGGAGAAGGTCAAATACCGTATGGTTTCCTTCATTAAGTAGTAGATAATAACAACAATAAACAAACACATAGGGACAGAGATTGGATTGGTGGTTACCAGAGGGGAAGGGGGGAGGGAGGAGGGTGAAAAGGATAATTCGGTACATATGTGTGGTGATGGGTTGTAATTAGTATTTTGGTGGTGAACATGATGTAATCTATGCAGAAATAGAAGTATAATGATGTACACCTGAAATTTTTACAATGTTATAAACCAATGTTACTGCAATAAACAAAAAATTAAAAAATAAATAAATAAAGGAAATGCAAATGTAAATTTGGAGATATACTTGCACACACAAACATATTATTCTCTAACTTTCCATGACTTTTGCACCAACTTGTACATCCACTGGGTTATGATAGTGTCTGTTTATCCACATCCCTGCCACCAAGGGTTGTTATAAATAAAGATCTTTAACTTTTACAACCTGAAGTTTGAGAAATGGCAGTATTTTATTTGAATTTTAATTCTGGTTAACACTGCAATTAGATATCTTTTTACATATTTAACGGCCAATTGTATTTCTTCTTTTGGAATTGCATTTTAGTAAATTTTGCTCTCTTTTCCATTGGATTGGTTTTTTTTTTTTTTTTTAGGAAATCTTGGTTGTTACAGATATCAGCTTTTTGTCATGTAGGTTGCAAATATTTTCTCTAATTTGCCATTTGTTTTCCATTTTGATGTTTGTTTTGCCAAATGTGTGTCGTTTTTACGTGGTTGGATCTGTTTGCCTTTTCTTATAATGCTTTTTGATTTTGTGTCTCACTTTGAGTGGAAAAAATTTCTCCATCTGTATCAGGCAAGATAGGCTAGGAGATATTGTGCTAACAAACAGCCCCTAAAATCTCAGTGGTTTACAACAGCGAAGATTAATTTCATATTCATGTGACCTCAATTATCTAAGCTCTGGATCGAAGAAGAGTTGTCTTTTAGATTGTTCATCTTTTTTCTTATTGTGAGGACAAGAGTAATGACTTCCAAGCTCTTTATATGTCAGAGTGGAAACTGGGAATCTACATTTTATTTTATTTCATAATTGCTTATGGTGAACGTTTATGGCCTTTCTGAATTCTAGTTCCCCCTTTTTAACAGCTAACAGTTTCATTTGGCATCCAGGAGGTTCCGTACCCACGGCTCCAGAGTGGAGACATCAGCATATCTAACTGGCCTGGCCACAGTGCTGGTTCTACGTGGGAATGTGACCTAAGTTAGTTTAATAAGAGTCTTTATACTAGCATTTCCCAACTATGTTTCCATGACAGAATTAAACCATATACAAAATGATTTGAGTGACCATTTTCTCAATATTACCCCAGCTATATAGCTAGAAACATTCTAGATGCACAGAACAGAAGTTAATTCATTACATAGAATGGATACCTTAGGTTATTAGATATTAATTCCCTTTGGAAACCCCAGTTGAGAAGGGCAATTCTAGACTTTTGCTCCTAGTCAACCAAAGAAACATCCTTGCCCTCAGAAGTCTGAGAAGCATCAAAGAGCTACCAAGTGAGGAATTGAGGGGCCAAAATCCAGGAAAGAAAGGAATCCCAAAGAGACATTGCTGATAATCGCACTGCTTTCCCCTGCAAGGCATTTGTTGAATCCAATGAGGGGGCTGAGAGGCTGAGAGTAGAAGGTGCAGCTGAGAGACTAAGAAGTAAGCAGAGTTTTTAGCAGGCTTATGTAACTGGAGAGACAAAAATGGAGTTAGGATCCTGACAAACAGAAAGGATAGTAAATTCTCCAAGCTTTCAATTGAGACTTCCAACACACTGCATCCTACAAGGAACACGTAGTAGGAAATAAGCCTACCCTCATGTACAAGAAACTCAACTTTGAACTAGCTGATTCCTAGATTGAATAAAAGTGATCCACTCCTATACTCACTGCCTGCCAGAAGCAAAAATAAATCATTTTTGGAGGATGAAGGTATCACCGAGAGCAATGTCATCCAATAGAAATTTTAATCTGAGGCACATATGTAATTTAAAATTTTCTAGTAGCCACATTCAAAAAAGCAAAAATAAACAAGTGAAACTAATTTTAGTAATTTATTTTATTTTTTTGTTACATCTGAAATACTATCATTTCAACATGTAATAAATATTAAGAAATTATAAATAAGATATCTTGCATTCTTGTTTTTATACTGTCTTCACTATTTAGTGTATATTTTAAACTTACAGCACATCTCAATACAGATGCTAAATTGTCATGAAAAACACTTGATCTGGGTTTTCTCATGAGCCTGCAATCAAGGTGTCACCGAGGGGTATAGCTATCTCAAAGCCTGACTGGGAAGGATAAGCTTCCATGCTCATTCAGATGCTCATAGGTAGAATTTAGTTCCTTGCAGGTTATTGGACTGAGGGTCTCAGGACCTTACTAGTTGTTAGCTGGAGGCTGCCTTCAGTTCCTTACCACTGGAGCCCCTCAAAACCTGGTGGCCTCTTTCCTTAGAGCAAGAAAAGAGCCAGAAGGAAAGATAGACAGAGAAAGATGGCAAAGCAGGAAGTCCCCTGCTTGTATCCTCCCTCAGAAAAAGTAATTTGGCAACCAGACAGACAAAAGTGCCTTTTTGGAGCTTTGGGATTCAGGTAGTAGACTGTGGAACCCTGACACTCTCACCATCCAATCAGATTCTGCCAACCTAGTGTTTTGCATAACCACTCCCATTCCCAATCCCTAAAAATTCTGTCCCCACTTCAGCTTGGAGAGACAGATTTGAGCTTTGCCTCCTGTCTCCTTGCTGGTCAGCCATGCAATAAAGTTCTTTCTTTTCTCAAAAGCTGGTACCATATTATTGGCTTCTATGCACGTTGGGCAATGGGCCCTTGCTCGGTAATAATTTCTGGAGACCCCAAAGGGACCTTGGTCCTGTGACCAACAGTCCAAGGCTCTGCAGCCACTGGCAGAGTGCAGGCTTGTCACTGACCCTAAGTGGCTGCCTAGACTACTTTGTCCTGAGGTTCAGCTGATTGGATTACCGTTTCCTGCCACAGCACTCCAGGCTTCTCGGTGCTTACTTCACTTTTGCCAAAAAAACTGCTTCGGGATCAAGGTGTCTCTGGGTGAGCAACCTTAAGAAAGTGACCTGTCCATTACCTTGTTTCTCTGGTTTGACCTCCTGGAAATATAGGTTTGACTTGTATTTTGGGGAATCCTGGTGGGCTGTGTCCCAAATCCTGGGCCTGGACCTGTGATAATTAGAGACAGGATAAAAGGTTCATTTGAGAGGTATTCGTGGTAATCTGGTTTTGAACTATAATTTTAGGAATCTGATTCATGTCATATGTAGAGTTGTTTTGTGTGTTAATGTTTTAGGTGTTACTGTTGTTAGTTAAAACTGAATAGGCTGTTTGAGGACTGAGTTTCTTGGTAACTGTAACAAACTCCCTTTAGGAATTCACTTTATGAGGATCTTCTGACTCCAAAGAAAAGAGGCACTGTTCCCTCTGGTCCTTCAGGACGTTCCCAGGTGATTGGGGATTTTATGAAGGTGTGGGGGCATCTGCCCATGATGTGCAATGGCCTCATAGGGAACCACTCCAAAGAATATACTTTACTGAAACCTCACTGTTCCTGGAAAAGCTGTCAGCAGTGGCAGTTCTTCCAGGGTTTACTCACCTGATTTTGTTGGTGTCAGAACATGTACAGGAAACAACGGACCCCTTGGTCATTCTTGGGAGAGTTGTTCCTGCAAGCACCACATAATCAGAACCTAAACACTACACCTAGAAAGACCTTGTTTGTTGAGGTCACCTGGGAAAAAGCCACCTAAAATGGGAAATGTAAATGGCATGCCAAATTACAGCCCACTGGGATGCATTCTTCAAAATTGGGTGATGTTCAGTTATGAGCCCATGAAGTAAAAGAAAATGATATTCTTTTGTAATATGGCCTGGCCCCAGTACTCACTGGGGTAAAAGGAGGTGTGGCCTGAGAACGGGTCTTTGAACTACAATACCAGCTTGCAATTAGACATATTCTGTAAAAGAAAAAAACAGGACAAGATCCCCTATGTGCAATCTTTTATTACTTTATATGAAAATAAGTATTTGCAAAAGAGATGTAAGATCATGCTTCAGAGGGAGGATGCGCAGAAAAAACCTATCCTTCCAGAATCACAGTCAAATGATGACCTTGTCCTTCTGCATTTTCTGTCTCCTACAGACCCCATACTGTATGCCAGAGGTATGGTTGGAGATGACCAGGAAGGGCATAATGACCCCACTGAACCATTGGCTTGGTTTTGTCCCCCCCCCTTTTACCTAATAGTCAGAAAGCAATGGTCTCCCTCCTCATACCTGTTGGGGCACTCAGTTCAGCCCTGGGAATGCTCCTCCCTAGGCAGGGCAATTCCCGTGAAGACAAATCCCTGCAGGTCTCGATGACCAAGGCCAGCCCAGAGGAGTTTTATACGTGCATTCCCCCTTTTCAACTTTGGACTTATACAAGATCATGTTGTAAAAACAACATGCTTGCCTATACAGATGATCCCAAAATGTTGGATAGTTTATTTACATCCACCTTTGCTACTCATAACCCCAACTGGGCTGACATTCAGTCTCTCATGAACACCTTCCTCACTCTAGAGGAACGTAGGGTGGTACTGGACAGGGCTCATCATGAGGCTGAGAGACTCCAGGGGTTGCAACCTAACAATCCCATCAGGGCTCCAGCACTACAGGCCATACCCAGGGTTGAGCCAGGCTGGGACCCCAGTGACCCCGGGACTGGCACGGCTAAACCAATACAAAGCATGGTTGATAACATGAATGCACGAGGGGGTCCCAAAACCAAAAAGCCTAAATAAAGTCCAGGAGATACAACAGGGACCAAAAGAAAACCCTTCAACCCTCCTAGAGAGAGTCTTCAGACTTCAGCTTACAGAAAGTATACTGACATTGATCCAGAACATCCGGATAACATGAAGCTGATCAATTTGACTTCTATCAGCCAGAGTGTCCCTGATATAAGGAAAATGTTACAAAGACTGGAAGGGGGATTGGGGATGCCTATGTCTCAACTTGTTGAGATTGCCTTTAAACTGTTTAACAGCCAG
The DNA here is from genome assembly GCF_057802395.1 of Ceratotherium simum simum. Taxonomy (NCBI): domain Eukaryota; kingdom Metazoa; phylum Chordata; class Mammalia; order Perissodactyla; family Rhinocerotidae; genus Ceratotherium; species Ceratotherium simum. The sequence goes on from NC_141915.1 coordinate 14,681,279, forward strand.
GATCAGACACACAAAAAACAGAAACAAGGGAAGATGCGACAACAGGCTGCCTTGCTTGCTGCAGCAATCAGCAGCAATCAATGGAAACCACAACCACCCATGGAAAGAGGCAGACAACCAAGGATAAGATCCCTAGGGCCTCCCTCTTCCGATCATTCTGGGCACCTGACTCTGGTACCTTGGCAATGTGCCTATTGTAAGCAGGAAGGCCATTGGAAAAAGGAATGTCCTCACCGTTCTTGTAAGTTGAGTGAGGAAACCAGAGTGCATAACCCCAGATGTCCCAATTTGCTGACAGTGACCAAGAATCACGGGGCCCGGGAGCTTGTCTAGACTCCCCCAGCACCATTGACATTTCCCACAAGGAACCGCAGGTGACAACTGACATGGAAAGAAAACTTATAGACTTTCTAATTGATACCAGAGCTACTTATTCTGTACTAAACACCAGGCAAGCCCCTCTCCCCCAAGACCATATCCATTACTCGTGTACCTGGGGACGTCTCTCATAAACCTTTCCTACAACCACTCGAGTGTCACACGGGGAGAACATATCTAAAGCACAGCTTTTTGTGTATGCCTGAGTGCCCTATTCTATTGTTGGGATGAGATATACTAACAAAATTAAATGCCCAAGTGACTTTTTCACCAGAGAAAGTAGATATTAATGTCCTCCCAGATCAAGCCTGCACCTTTTAAGCCATGCTGTTGCAATTGGGAGACAAGCCTCAATGAGAAGTCCCTGAAGAAATTCTACGTAGGTAAGAGCAGATGTTTGGGTTGATAGGAGGCTGGAAAGAGCCAAGAAGGCTGACTCAATAATGGTAAAAGTCTGCCCAGATACCAAGACTCCAAGAAGCAATACCCTTTAAAGAGGCATGGGAAAGAAGGTATAAGCCTCTGATAGACACCTTCCTTAAATGTCAAGTAATCTGACCTTGTCAACCCTGTATAACAGTTCCATCCTGCGGGCACAAAAACATTTGAACAGTGACTATTGTTTTGTATAGGATTTGAGAGCCATTAACCAAATTGTAGAGGATACACATGTGGTATATAAGGCCAAATCCCTATACTTTGCTTACCTCTTTATCTGGAGACCTTTCCTGGCTTACAGTTCTAGCCTTAAAAGATGACTTTTTCTGCATACCCCTAAGCTATGAGTCTCAGGAACTGTTTGCCTTTGAATGGGACAATCCAGAGACTAATGTAAAATCACAATATTGTTAGATGGTACTCCCACATGATTTAAAAATGCCCCCACTTAGGGGAAGTTCTAGCCAAGGACTTAAGGAGTCTCCAGTTAAATGAGGGAGTCTTACTCTAATATATGGATGACATATTGATTGCCAGTAGAACTAAGGAAGATTCAGACCAAAATACAATTCTCACTTTAAACTTCCTGGTAGAACGGAGATATAAAGTCTCCAAGGGAAAGGCACAAATTTCACAACTAACTGTAAAATATCTAAGATTTAAGTTAACAAAATGACAAACTTACTGGCTGATGGAAGGGAGGTACTAGCTAAGGTGGTTGTCTCTACCCACCAAAAGACAGTTGCGAGGATTTTTAGGAATGGCTAGGTTTTGTCGTATTTGGATCCCTAATTTTGGACTCATGGCCAAACCCCTAGAGGAGAATTTTAAAGGAAATGATGATGATCCATTAAACTCAACTGCAGAATGCCATAAGGCATTGCATACCATCAAGGAGAAGCTTTTAACAGTCCCAGCACTTGCTATCCTAGACATTAGAAAGCCATTTGATCTGTTTGTATGTGAAAGACAGGGTGTGAGTCCTGGAGTGCTAACTCAGAATTTAGGTGCCACAGGAAGGCTCGTAGGTTACTTTTCCAATCAATTGGACCTCGTAAATCAAGGGTGGCCATTTTATCTCCAGGCTGTGGCCTCAAACTGTGCCCTTTTACAAGAGGTTGAAAAATTTACCCTGGGCTAGCCTACTACTGTGCACACTCCACATTGTGTGCTACCTCTACTTGAACAGAAAGGTGGATATTGGCTTATTTCAGAAAGATTGGGCAAATATTAGGCCACAGTACTGGGCAACCTGAATGTGAAATTAAAGGTGGTATCTACTCTAAACCCAGCCACTTACTTCCCAGTAGGACAGGATAACCTGTCCATGATTGTCTACAAACAATTGAAGAAATCTATTCCAGCAGACCTGACCTGACCGCTCAGCCTTTGGAAAATCCAGATAGGGGAAATGTTTACTGATAGGAGCAGCTTCATGGACTATGGACTCCGAAAGGCCTGGTATGCAATAGTAACTCCTCAGAAAGTCCTAGAAACAGAAGCCCTCCCTCCAGGTACGTCTGCCTGGAAGGTAGAGCACATAGCCCTCAAAGAGCCCTGCATCTTGGAGACAAGAAAAAGGCAACCATTTACACTGATTCTAAGTAAGCCTTCTCTGTCCTGCATGCACATGGGGCCATAAGGAAAGAGAGAGGTCTAGTAACATAAGGAAGGAAAGAAATTAAACATATGGAAGAGATACTGGCCTTATTAGATTCTGTTATGATGCTGGAAGAAGTAGCCATAGGTGCCCAGGCCACCAAAGGACTGATAATTTTATAGCTAAAGGAAATAATTTGGCTGATCTGGCTGTAAAAAAGGCATCCAGAACCAAAATTCCAAATCCTAAGGCCCTAGCATTCATTCTGAGTGTGGTTGTGTCCCTATTTAAGCCTCAGTATTTAGAAATGTATCTAGACAGAGCAGATGAATGGGGATTTCATGTTGACTCTCAAGACTTGGGTAGTGATCAATACCAAACAACCAAAGAATGTTGTATTTATACAGAACATGGACTAGTGCTTATACCTGAGCATTTAATAGAAAGAATTATCACTTATTTACATCAAGGAACTCTTTACAGGAGCAATGCAACCTATCATTGGCTACAAAAATTTATTGTTGGTCCACAAATGCAAAGGAGTATCCAAAGAATAGTACCAAATTGCCTGATTTGTGCCAGAAACAATCCTCCAACATGGCCACTTTCTATAATAAAAGGGGTGCAAACTCAAGGAATAGAATCAGGAGATGATTGGCAAATAGACTTTACCATCATGCCAAGGGCCATGGGAAATTATAGGTATTTGCTGGTATTTGTGGATCCTTCATAAGATGAGTCAAAGCCTTTCCATGCAGGGCACAAATTATTTCTGAGGTCACAAAGGCCTTACTGAAAGAAATTAGCCCTCGCTTTGGGTTGCCTCTTTCAATCCAAGTGGCAATGGAGGAGCTTTCATAGCCAAGGTAACACAGGAGGTGTCTAGGGCCCTCAGAATACAATGGAAGTTATATGCTTCATGGAGACCTCGGTCTACAGGAAAGACTGAAAAGATGAACCAAACCTTAAAGAAAACAATTAGCAAAATATGTCAGGAAACCAACCTAACAAGGGATAAGATCTTACCAATTGCCCTGCTTAGAGTAAGAGTAGGCCCTAGAAGCAAGCTCCAATTAAGCCAGTATGAAATGTTATATGGAGGCCCTTCTTTAAGACTAGGTATTATTACAGTCTTGAAAATTATCAGGTTGTAAAAGCATTAGATACTATAAAATGTGTACAGTCTACAGGTACTACTTTATCTGCTATACATAAATATGCTTCTAGTCGATTAATGGTTCCCACAGACATTTCCCTACACTGAATAAGCTGAGAGATTGGGTATTTCTCAAGACTTGAAAAATCAACACCCTGAGCACCAACTGCAACATAAATGGAATGGACACTATGAAGTCCTTCTGGTTACACATTCTTCAGTTAAGCTAAAAGGAGTTAAACCTTGGATACGCTACTCACAAGTAGAACAAGATACATTTCTATTCAGGATTCCCCTCGTCCCCTTTATGATTCCCAAACAGGTCACCCCCTTCAAGGACAACAGGAAACAGAAGGACCGAATCACCCAAACACTAGGGGGCTATGGAGGCCTAAGGCCATCTTTTCTACCCGAGAGCATTCTTGTGCACCTTTAACTCATCATAAGTTACTTTTCAGGAAAAAAAAACAAAACAAATGATAAAACTGAGGAGACTCTTGGATCTCCAGATAAATAAGAAGCTGTTCCTGTCTCTAAAACCAGACTCTGCCTGATTAGGTTGAGAGGCCAGAAGCAGACGACAGCTGAAGGAGATAGCTTACCCCAGACACCAGAGCAGGCCTGATGGATACAACTTAATTTTACCTTGTTCTTCTACACACTAGTCTGCACTACCTAACTCATCATCCCTACCTCCTTAATTTAACCCCAGAAAAGACTATTCACAAATTCTGGTTTCCCCTTGGATAGAATTCCATAATGGCTCATTACCTATCTGATGAAACCCCTCTCATTAATACCTCAATGCCTGACTCCTTTGGTATATTGTCCTCTTTCTTCTTCTTGCTATAATTGTCCTGACCTTCTTCTTCCTACAGGTCAATTGCCTCCTCCAAGAAGGACTAAACCATTTTCTCTGTTTATTCAAATCTGGAGTCTAAAATGTTTTCTGTTTTTCTTTGCTATGTTTATTTGTTAGCCCCAGACTCTCATGCTCAGAAAGAATACTCCTTAATAAGAATTTTACGAAGTCTTTCATAACCAAGAAACTTGACTGACTATTGGATTTGCCACCCAAAGCCCTACTCAGTATATGATCATGGTGACCCTGTGGTAATGCCAGTGATCTAGTTCTCCAGCATACCCAATTTCACTGTGACTTATGATAAGAAAACCTTTAAAGTAACCGATAGGGTCAGGTTGATCAACAGAGGATCTCCTTTCTCCTGTTTCTTTAGAACATCCCCAAATAAGCAGCCTATAATGTTTTCTGGAAGAGAATGTAAGGACAAAAGGACCTATAACCACAAGAAGAAGACATTTGCCAATGGACAGACTAGACTTACCTGTTTAGTCGATGACATTTACTATTCGCTTCCTGTTTCCTTCCTTCTGGTCAGGGAAAGGTGCACGAGAACATCTTTGAACTATAGGTCCACCCAATTATGTCAAGATTTTAATTAAAAAGATTGAGGGGGGGCTGGTCCCGTGGCATAGCGGTTGGGTGTGCTTGCTCTGCTGCTGGCGGTCCGGGTTCGGATCCCAGGCACGCACCGAGGCACTGCTTGTCGGGGCATGCTGTGGTGGCATCCCACATGGGGTGGAGGAAGACAGGCATGGATGTTGGCTCAGAGCCGGTCTTCCTCAGCAAAAATAGGAGGATTGGCATGGATGTTAGCTCAGGGCTGATCTTCCTCACAAAAAAAAAAAAAAAGATTGAATGTTCCTTCAAGGATCACTCAACTCTCTACCAATGTGTAGATTAAATTATTCCTCCTGGATGCTGACTTACATTGCCCTGTTGCTTGACCATGTTCTGGATAAGATCCCCAAAAAGGAAAGCCTAAATTTTAACAACATGTCTGGTATCCTATGTGCCCCCTCAGGATACATCTTTGTCTGCAGTTCCAACCAGCATCCCTGGGCCTATAAATGCCTTGATAGCTGGTGTATAGGAGGTACTTGTCCATTAGGATATTTAACCACTCCCTTCTCTATTCATAACTCCCACTCTCATGTCTTTTCTTCCCGTGCTCATCTCATCCCATCCTTCACAACTTCAGTGAAGCCCAGCATTGGACTAGTTCTTTAAAACATTTTATTAGAACTGAAAGATCTGTATTAAATCCAGAGAGTTCCAGGCAAATATTTGTCTGGGTTTCAGGGAGATTCTGCTGGATATTTCTTTGGATGAACCCTATTACCTTGGTGGAGAGTTGCCACCCAACTCATATTCATGTCCAATCACAAACACATGATTAGAAATCTTTCGCTTACCTTAGTAATGATAGTCAGTGAAACAGCCCAAGCCTTCACTGCTCAACAAAAGGCATTAGATTCCTTGATTAAAATAGTATGAGATAGGGGCCAGCCCCATGGCCTAGTACTTTAGTTCAGTGTGCTCTGCTTCAGTGGCCCAGCCTTGTGGGTTTGGACCCCAGGCATGGACTTACACCACTTGTCAACCATACTGTGGCAGCAACCCACATATAAAGTAGAGGAAGATTGGTACAGATGTCAGCTCAGGGCTAATCTTCCTCAAGCAAAAAAAAAATAGTATTAGATAACAGAATTGCTCTAGATTACATACTAGCTGAACAAGGAGGCATTTGCACTAGAGCTAACTCCTCTTGTTCTTTCTATATTAACACTTCTTCAGAGGTTGGAATTCATATAGAAAAACTTAGACAACAGGCAACTTGGCTCCAAGTGTCATCACAAGTATCTGGATTCAGTCTCTTAGGAAATATCTTCTCATGAATCTCATCGGGAATAAGGTCTATATTTGAGGGATTGGTTAAACTAGGTGCCATTCAACATAAGGGCCCAGAATCTGGGACTCTTGAATATTTGCAATTCAGTGAAAAACAATTTCATTCAAAAACCCAGATACGGGCCCCTAACCAGCAGGAAGTAGCTAGAGTGGTTGTCACTCCCAATTTCTCAAGAACGAGGAATCAACAAAGAAAGGGGGACTGAAACCGCATTGGTATCCGTTGTTCTACCTACCTTTCTAAAACATTTTGTAAGCTATTTTTTCAGAGAAGAGCACGGGAGCATGGTGGGGCAGCATCACCAGGCTGTTGCTTGGCAACTCTTCAAACGCTGTTCATTTTCCCACTGAAACCCGGTGCAGAGAACATGCTAAGAAGATGGAATTGCAGAGCATGTGCAGAAGACTGAAACTTGTCCTCAGATGACTTCAAGTAGTACTGGAACCAAAAGTTTCCTAAGGAAATCAACATGATGTGAAAGTGGCACCAGGAACCTAATGAGAAGAGAGAAGTCCCTTGATTTGTAGCACACTGGACTTAAAAGACGCTTACACTCCCACCATCCAATCAGAGTCTGCAAACTTAGCGTTTTGGATAGCCACGCCCACTCCCGACTCCTTCAAGTCTGTCCTGCTTCAGCTCAGGAAGACAGATTTGAGCCCTGCCTCCTGTCTTCTTGCTGACTGACCTTGCAGTAAAGCTCTTTCTTCTCTCAAAAGCTCGTGCCACAGTATTGGCTTCTATGTACATCAGGCGCCCAGCACTTGCTTGGTAACAGTTCTCTCTCCCTGCCATGTGAGGACACAGTGGGAAGGTGGCCCTCTGCAAGCTCTCTGCAAGAGCTATCACCAGACCCTGACCATGCTGTCACCCTTATCTTGGACGTCTAGCCTCCAGAACTGTAAGAAAATAAATTCCTGCTGTTTGAACCACCTGGACTATGGTATTGTGTAATGGAGGCCTGAGCTGAATAATATAATCCACCAGTATTTCCTCGTTGGGTATTATTTTATTCCCAAGTTTGCTGAGGAATAATCGACAAATATAATTGTATATATTTAAGTGTACAACGTGATCACTTGATATACATTGCAGACTGATTGTCAAGATCAAGATAATTAACACATCCATCACCATATACTTAACTCTTTTTCTTTTGTGGTAAGAATCCTTACCACAAAAGGTAAGAGTTCTTCTAACCCTTAAGATCTACTCTCAGAAAATTTCAAGTATACAGTACCGTATTATTAACTTGAGTCATCAGGCTGTACATTAGACCCTCAGAACTTAATTATTTTATAATTGCGAGTTTGTACCTTTTGACCTACATCTCCCCAATACTCCCTATCCCCAGTCCCTGGCAACCACCATTCTACTCTGTTTCTATGAAATTGGCTTTTTTCTTTTTGTTTTAGATTCCACATACAAGTGTTACCGTGCAGAATTTGTCTTTCTCTGTCTGGCTTATTTCACTTAGCATAATGCCATCAAATTCCATCCCTTTTGTTACATGGTATGTGTTCCTTCTTTTTTAAGGATGAATAATATTCCTCTGTATATTTATAGATATATTTATGACACATTTTTTTCATCTAATAATTTGTTGAAGGACATTTAGGTTGGTTCCATAGTTTGGCTATTGTGAATAAGGTTGCAGTGAACATGGGAGTACAGATATCTCTTCAAGATAGTGATTTCATTTCCTTCAGATATCTACCCAGAAGTGGAAATGCTGGATCATATGGTATTTCTATTTTTAATTTTTTGAGGAAACTTCATACTGTTCTCCATAGTGGCAACACCAATTTACATTCTCACCAACAGTGCACCAATGTTTTCTTTTCTCCATATCTTCACCAACACTTGCTGTTTCTTGTCTTTTTGAGAATAGTCATCCTAACAGGTGGAGGTGATATTTCATTGTGGTTTTGTTTTGCATTTCCCTTGTGATTAGTGATGTTGAGCACCTTTTCATGTCCTGTTGACCATTTGGATGTCTTCCTTGAAAAAATGTCCTATTCAAATCCTTTGCCCATTTTTTAAAGTGGATTATTTGCTTTTTGTATTGTGTTGTATGAGTTCTTTATGTATTTTGAATATTAACCCCTTATTGGATATAATCTTTGCAAATATTTTCTGCCATCCCATTGGCTGTTTTTTCAATTTATTGGTTGCTTCCTTTGCTGTGCAGATACATTTTAGTTAGATGTAGCTCCCTTGGCTGAGCTCAACACTGGCAAAGGCTTCAGGGGTCTTTGGTGGCCAAAGCAGTGGAGGCCCAGCAGGTGGCAGTGGTGGCTATATCTATTGGGGGTCCTCAGTGTGAAGGCTGCTGGCATTCTCCTCTTCTTCTATTTTCCCATGGGGAAAAGCTCTAGCCGAAGGGATCCCTCTTGGCACCAGATCTGATGCACTGCCCTCAGATGGAAGTGGAGCTGGGCTCCTGGGATCAGGTGCACTTGCTGTGGTGGTGGGGTTGGTGTCTGAGGGGCGGCCATGTGCAGATCTCCTGTGGAGCTGGGGTCGGGCTTCTGGGGCTCACCACAGTGACTTGGGCTCAGACAGGAAAGGGATTGCAGCATTGCCTTGGGCCCAGGGATGACAGAGTGTAGCAGCAGCACACCTGGTGACTGCAAGTCAAAGTCTTGACTCTGGACCCAGGGTGTGGGGAGCAGAGCAGCAGCAGCTTGGCCCCAGTGATGCTGGGCCCAAGCACTGACTCAGGACCCAGAGTGTGGGGCACAGAGCACCAGCAGGACAGCACTAGTGATGACGACTCAAAGCCCCCTGTCTCAGGACCCAGGCAGCAGGGCAGAAACCTTCAGCAGCACAGCCTGGTGAGGTGGGTCTATGGCAAGACTCAGGACCCAGGGGCTGGGGCACAGGGCGCTGGCAGCACTCCCTGGTGATGGCAGGTCAAAGGTTCTACTTAGGACTCAGGATGCAGTCACAGAGCAGTGCAGCTTGGCTTGGTGATGGTGAGTCAAAGGTGTCTTGGGCCCAGGGGGTGGGGTGCAGAGCAGCAGCAGCTCCCATCCTGTAGATGAGAAGGTACTGTGTCTTTCTCAGACAGTGGGCACAGTGATACTGGGGCCCCTGGAGGCAGGTCTCACTGCAGCAACAGCTCCAGCCCCAGGGAGAAGACCCAGGGGCAGGAACTTGGGTGGCTCCATCAGCTGGGTTCAGTATTGGTGAACACCGTGGGGGTCCTAGACAGCAAAGTCTACAAACATCCACAGGACTGATGAGGTTTGCTGGAGTTCTCTTGCTCTCCTTTTCCCATGGAATAAAATCTCTTCAAGGATATCCCTTTTGGTTCCAAACTGCTCCGGATGAGGGATGGGGTTACACAGGTAAAATGCTCCCTACACTTTTCTATGCGGCCATCCTCATTGTATTATTATTATTATTATTTTATTGAGGTCATATTGGTTTACAACATTGTGTAATTTCAGGTGTACATTAATATATATCTGTTTCTGTATAAACTGCATTGTCTTCACCACCAATAGTCTAGTTTTTATCTGTGGCCATACATATGTGCCCCTTCACACCTTTTGCCCACCACCCCCCACCCACCTCCTTCTGGTAACCACCTATCTGTTCTCTTTGTCCACATGTTTGTTTATCTTCCACATATGAGTGAAATCACACTGTGTCTATCTTTCTCTGTCTGGCTTATTTTGCTCAACATAATAATACCCTCAAGATCCATCCATGTGGTTGCAAATGGGCCAATTTTGTCTTTTTTATGGCTGAGTAGTATTCCATCATACATAGGTACACCACATCTTCTTTATCCATTCCTCAGTGGATGGGCACTTGGGTTGCTTCCATGTCTTTGCTATTGTGAATAATGCTGCAATAAACATAGGGGTACATAAATCTCTTTGTATTGTTGATTTCGTGTTCTTTGGGTAAATACCCAGTAGTGGGATAGCTGGATCACATGGCCTTTCCATTTTTCATTTTTTGAGAAATCTCTATACTGTTTTCCATAGGGGCTGTACCAGTTTGCATTCCCACCAGCAGGGTATGAGGGTTCCCTTTTCTCCACATCCTCTCCTACATTCGTTATTTTTTTGTTAATTATACCATTCTGACAGGTGTAAGGTGATATTTCATTGTAGTTTTGGTTTGCATTTCCCTAATAAATGGTGATGTTGAACATCTTTTCATGTACCTGTTGGCCATCTGTATATCTTCTTTTGAAAAATGTCTGTTCATATCCTCTGCCCATTTTTTGAATGGGTTGTTTTGTTTTTTGTTGAGTTGTATGAATTCTTTATACATTTTGGAAATTAACCCCTTGTCAGATATATGATTTGCAAATGTTTTCTCCCAGTTAGTGGGTTGTCTTTTCATTTTGTTCGTGGTTTCCTTTGCCTGGCAGAAGGTTTTTAGTCTAATCTAGTCTAATCTAATTTGTTTATTTTTTTTTTGTTTCCCTTGCCTGAATAGACACGGTATTTGAAAAGATGCGGCTAAGACCGAAGTCAAAGAGTGTACTGCCTATATTTTCTTCCAGGAATTTTATGGTTTCAGGTCTTATATTCAAGTTTTTAATCCATTTTGAGTTAATTTTTGTGTATGGTGTAAGATAATGGTCTACTTTCATTCTTTTGCTGTCCAGTATTCCCAACACCATTTATTGAAGAGACTTTCCTTTCTCCATTGTATTTTCTTGGCTCTTTGTCGAAGATGAGCTGTCCATACACGTGTGGTTTTATTTCTGGGCTTTCAATTCTGTGCCATTGATCTGTGTGTCTGTTTTTGTGCCGGGACCATGCTGTTTTGTTTACTATAGCTTTGTAGTATATTTTGAAGTCAGGGATTGTGATGCCTCCAACTTTGTTCTTTTTTCTCAGGATTGCTTTGGCTATTCAGAGTCTTTTGTTGTTCCATTTAAATTTTAGGATTCTTTGTTCTATTTCCGTGAAGAATGTCATTGGGATTCTGATTGGGATTGCATTGAATCTGTATATTGCTTTACATTAATATGGACATTTTAAATATGCTGCTTATTCTTCTAATCCATGAGCATGGAATATCTTTCTATTTCTTTATGTCTTTTCAATCTTTCAATAATGTCTTAGTTTATTCCTAGATATTTTACTCTTTTTGTTGCAATTGTAAATGGGATTGTATTCTTGACTTCTCTTTCTGCTGTGTATAGAAATACAATTGATTTTGTGTAAGCTGATTTTGTACCTTGCAACTTTGCTGTAGTTATTGATTAGTTCTAATAGTTTTCTGGTCTATTTTTTAGGGTTTTCATGTCAGCCACAAACAGCAAGAGTTTCACTTCTTCCTTTCCGATTTGGATACCTTTTATTTATTTTTCTTGCCTAATTGCTCTGGCCCAAACCTCCAGTATATGTTGAATAGGAGTGGCAAGAGGGGGCACACTTGTCTTGTTCCTGTTCTCAGAGGGATGGCTTTCAGTTTTTCACCATTGAGTATTATGTTGGCTGTGGGTTTGTCATATATGGCCTTTATTATGTCAAGGTACTTTCCTTCTATATGCATTTTATTGAGTTTTTATCATAAATGGATGTTGGATCTTGTCAAATGCTTTCTCTGCATCTATCGAGATGATCATGTGATTTCTATTCCTCATTTTGTTAATGTGGTGTATCATATTGATTGATTTGTGGATGTTGAAACCATCCCTGCATCCCTCGTAAAAACCTCATTTGATCATGGTGTATCATTCGTTCAATGTATTGCTGTGTTCAATTTGCTGATATTTTGTTGAGGATTTTTACATCCGTGTTCATCAGCAATATTGGCCTGTAATTTTACTTCTTTGTGTTGTCCTTGTTTGGTTTTGGTTTCAGGGTAATGTGGGCCTCATAGAATGAGTTAGGAAGCATTCTATCTTCTTCAATTTTTTGGAAATTATCCCTTTGAGAAGGATAGGTATTAAATCTTCTTTGAATGTTTGGTAGAATTCTCCAGAGAAGCCATCTAGTCCTGGACTTTTGGTTTTTGGGAGGTTTTTCGTTACTATTTCAATCTCTTTACTTGTGATTAGTCTATTCACATTCTCTATTCTTCTTGATTCAGTTTTGAGAGGTTGTATGACTCTAATAATTTATCCATTTATTCTAGGTTATCCAATTTGTGGACATATAGTTTTCCTAGTATTCTCTTATAATCCTTTGTATTTCTATGGTGTTGGTTGTAATCTCTACTCTTTCATTTTTTAACTTTATTTATTTGAAGCTTCTCTCTTTTTTTCTTTGTGAGTCTGGCTAAGGGTTTGTCAATTTTGTTTGTCTTCTCAATGAACCAGCTCTTAGTTTCATTGTCTATTGCTTTTTAGTCTCTATTTCATTTATTTCTGCTCTAATTTTTATTATTTTCCTCCTTCTGCTGACTTGGGGCTTTGTTCTTCTTTTTCCAATTCTGTCAGGGTATAGTTTAAGATTGCTTATTTGAGATTATTCTTGTTTGTTGAGGTAGGCCTGTATTGCTATAAATTTCCCTCCTAGTACCATTTTTGCTGCATCCCATAATAGTCGGTATTTTATGCTTTCATTTTCATTTGTCTCCAGGTATTATTTTGATTTCTCCTTTGATTTCTTTGTTGATCCAATGGTTGTTCAGTAGCATGTTGTTTAGTTTCCACATATTTGTGACTTTCCCAGTCTTTTCCTGTATATTATTTCCAGTTTCATAGCACTGTGGTTGGAAAAGTTGCTTGATATGATTTCAATCTTCTTAAATTTATTGAAGCTTGCCTTGTTTCCCAATATATGCTCTATCTTTGAGAATGTTCCATATGCACTTGAGAAGAATGTGCATTCTATTATTTTTGGATGGAATGTTCTATATCTATTTATTAAGTCCATCTGGATTAGTTTTTCATTTAAGGTCACTGTTTACTTGTTGACTTTCTGTCTGGATGTTCTATCCATTGATGTAAGTGGGGTGTTGAGGTCCCTTGCTATTATTGTGTTGCTGTCAATTTCTCCCCATGGGCCTGTTAATAGTTGCTTTATGTACTTGGGTGCTCCTGTGTTAGATGCATATATATTCGTAAGTGCTATGTCCTCTTGGTGGAATGTCCTTTTTATCATTATATACTGCCTCTCTTTGTCTCTCATTGTCTTTTTTATCTTGAAGTCTTCTTTGCCTGATATAAGTATGCTTTATTTTGCTTGCCATTTGCTCGGAGTATCATATTCTGTCCCTTCACTCTGAGCCTATGTTTGTCTTTAAAGCTGAGATGTGTTTCCTGGAGGTAGCATATTGTTGGGTCTTTTTTTAATTCATCCAGCCACTCTGTGTCTTTTAATTGGAGATTTCAGTCCACTTATAGGTAGAGTGATTATTGATATATAAGGGCTTAATACTACCATTTTATCTCTTGTTTCCCAGGGGTTCTATATTTCCATTGTTTCTTTTCCCTTCTATTTCTAACTGCCATTTGACTTTGGTGGTTTTCTCAGTTTTCTCTTTATTTGTGATTTGTGGCTGTGCTCTGACTTTTTGTTTAGTGGTTACCATGAGGTTTGTATAAAAGGTCTCATAGATGAGATAGTCCATTTTCTGATAGCTTCTTATCTCCATTAGCCTAAGCGGGTTCCATCCCTTTCCTCTTCCCCTCTGAGTTATTGCTGTCGCAAATTATTCTTTTTTTGTATTATGAGTTTGTGACTAAATTGAAGTTTTTATAGTTATTTTTGATGCTTTCCTTCTCTTTACCTTTTAAGTTGTAAATAAGTGTTTACTAACCTACTCTGATATAGAGCTGCAACTTTTTGATTCTATCTGTATATTTATCTCTGTGCTCAAGGTTTTGTAAACCTTGGCTTTTTAGTTTCAGATGGGAGGGTTCCTTTCAACATTTCTTGTAAGGCAGGCCTAGTGGCGATGAACTCCCTCAGCTTTTGTTTATCTGGGAATACTTTTATTTCTCCATTGTGTCTGAAGTATAGTTTTGCTGGATAGAGTATTCTTGGCTGAAAGTTTTTTGTGTTTCAGTATTTTGAATATACCATTCCATTCACTCCTATTCTGTAAGGTTTCTGCTGAGAAATCTGCTGAAAGCCTGATAGGGGTTCCTTTGTAGGTTATTTTCTTCTGCCTTGCTGCCCTTAATATTTTTTCTTTGTCATTGACTTTTGTCAGCTTTAATATTATATGCTTTGGAAAAAGTGTTTTTTGCATTGATGTAATTAGAAGTTCTATTGACTTCATGTACTTGTAAGTCCAGTTTATTCCCCAGGTTTGGGAAGTTCTCAGCTATTATTTCTTTGAACAAGCTCTCTGCTCCTTTCTCCCACCCTTCTCCCTCTAGAATACTTATAATCTTTATGTTGCTTTTCCTAATTGAGTTGGATATTTCTCAACAAATTTCTTCATTTTTTAAAAATATTAGTTCTCTCTCCTCCTCCTCCTGAAGCATTTCTATATTTCTATCCTATAAATCATTGATTCTGCCCTCTATAATGTCAGCTCTATTTTCTATGGTTTCTAGATTATTTTTGTTCTCATTAATTGTGTTCTTCATGTCCAGAATTTCTGTTTGGTTTTTTTAGAGCTTCAATCTCCTTGGTGAAGAATTCCTTTTGCTCATTAATTTTATTCCTGAGCTCATTGAACTGTCTTTCTGAGTCTTCTTGTAACTTGTTGAGTTTCTTTATGACAACTATTTTGAATTATCTGTCATTTAGAGTGTAAATTGCTGTGACTTCATGATTGCTTTCTAGAGATTTGTCATTTTCCATCTGCTCTGAAGTGCTATGGTAGTCCTTCTTGGTGTTTGATGAATTGATCCTTTGTCAGTGCATTTGTTTTAATATCAGGTCACAGATTCCACCTACAACTGCTGGTGAGGGGCAGGAGCTGTGTTTTCTGATCTCGCCCCATTGGCTGGAAGTTGTGCCAGTAGGGCTGCTCAGTGTATGTGCAGGCTGGCCTCAGCTGCTTGGTGGGTCACACACACACACACGTGGGGCCTTTGTGCTCTACTGATGGGTCACTCTCTGCAGGCAGGACTGCTGCACTCAACAGGGGAGTGGCTGAGCTGCTGCACTAGGTGGGAGGGGAGGGGAACTTTCTTTCACATGTGGGTCAGCTCTGCACTCACAAGCGGCTTGGCAGAGTCACTGTGCTTGGTGGGTGGGGCTCCCTTACAGGGGCTGAGCTGCCACCACTCGGTGAAGAGCATTCCCATGGGTGGGGCCACTGCAACAGAGTGGGCACTCTCGCAGGCTGGCTACCACTCCAAAGGCATTCATGCACAGGCCAGGCTGCCCCTGCCTCCACTTACCATCGTGTCAGCCACTGTGTGAGGACCCATGACCTGGATTGCTGCCACCAGGGAGGGGGAGGGGTCCACTCACTCAGTTCCACCACTTTCCAAGGATCCAGTCCAACCACCTTCAGCTGTATGGCCGTGTGGATCTCTCAGGTGTCCCATTGTGCTGTATGGGGAATCCTCTGTTGGTTAATGAATGTCCATTTAGTTGTAACTTAGAGGGAAGAGGCAAAGGGAGCAACTCACTCTACCATGATGCTGATTTCACTCTCCTGTTCTTGGTGTTTGAGCTCCACAGGGTTTCTGCTACTTCTTCCTTATAGTCCAGAGCTTTCCCAGAGCTATTTTCACTGGTTTGTAGTTCTTTATTTATTGTTTTGCTGGGGCAAATGAGCATTGGGACTTCCTGTCCTGCCATCTGGCTGATGTCATGGCCTCCTGGGAATTGTGTTTTAATGTCCTTTACCTCTTTTTCTACCATATTATTAACTTTTTTTTTTACTAATTTGTAGAAAGTGTTTATGTATTGTGGTTATGAACCTTTGACAATATATTTTGCAAATAATTCCACACAGTTTCCCAATTCACCATTTTCTTTCATCTTTGTTTTGATGTCTTCCAACAATTTGAAGTTAAATATGTTTATGTTTTCAAATATTTCCTTTTTAATAAACTTATGGGCAATATTATTCTTTCCCAATGATCTCTGAACAACTTCTGGAGTGCCAATTAAATATAGCTTTCATCTGTCTATACCAATTTATTCTCAATGTTTCTTACAGTCTTCATTTTCCATCTTTTTAAATATCTCTGTGCTACGTTCTGGATAAGTTCTTCTAGCCTATATTCTTGCCCAGTAATTTTCTGTTCTGCTCTGTCTAGTCTGCTGCCAAAACTGTTTATTGAGTTTTCAAAGCTAGTATATTTTTTATTTATGGAAGTTCTCTTGATTTTTTTAGAATCTTATTCCAAGTCACTTTTCATAGTTTTTGTTCTACAGATATTTGCAAGTTTTTTAAAATTACTTTAAACAGAGTAAGCATAGCTGTTTATTACTGTGTATTTCAATATAGTCCTTATGGGTCTCTTTTGCTGTCTCTCTTTTCTTCTAGTTCTTAGTCATGATGCTTTGTTTCATCATGTGCCTGCTGTTACTGGTTGGATTGTGTCCTCCAAAATAGATATGTTGATGTCCTAACTCCCAGTACTTCAGAATGTGACCTGGGAAATAGGGTCATTGCAGATGTAGTTAGTTATGTTAGGATGAAGTCATACTGCAGTAGAGTAGGCTTCTAATCCAATATGACCAGTGTCCTTGTACGAAGACAGCCATGTGAAGACACGAACACACAGGGAGAACGCCATGTGAAGAAGAAGGCAGAGATTGGAATTATGCACTTGTAAGCCAAGGAATGCCAAAGATTACTGGTAAACCACCAGAAGCTAGGAAGGAGGTAGGAAGGATTCCCCTACAGGTTTCAAACGTAACATGGCCCTTCCAAAACCTTGATTTCAGACTTCTAGCCTCCAGAACTGTGAGACAATAAATTTCTATTTTAAGCCACCCAGTTAGTAATACTTTGTTATGGAACTAATATATCTGGGAACTAATATATCTGGTTTTCTTTGACTGTGTGCTAGTCAGACAATGTCTTACTGAAAAGTAATTATATAATAATTTAACACTCAGGATGAAGGCATCTTCTTCCAAAGATCATTTACTTCTTTCAAAGATGATTTGTTTCTGCTTCCAGTGGCACATGGTGGCTGTCTTAGCATGTTCGGACTACTAGAATATCACAGCCTAAGTGGCTTATAAACAACAGAAACTTTTTTCTCACAGTTCTGGAGGCTGGGAAGTGAAGTCAAGGTGCCAGTAAATTCAGTGTCTGGTGAGGGCCCACTTCCTGGGTCATTTTATAGATGGCCATCTTCTCGCTGTGTCCTCACATGGCAGAAGGGGTGAGTGAGCTCTCTGGGGTCTCTCTTATAAGGGTACTAATCCCATTCATGAGGTCTCCATCCTCATGACCTAATCACCTACCAAAGACCACACCTCTTAATATTATGTCTTTGGGGGTTAGGATTTCAACATATGGATTTGAGGGCGACACAAACATTCAGTCCATAACACCAGGCAGGCATACCTGTCTGACACAACTCAAAACTTGGTTCAAGCTTTAAAGATCTCTGACAACCAGGATAATGTGTACCTAGCCTGAAATACCTGTGAAGGCTGGTTTGTGTTCGTCTCTCTCTTCTTACATTAGTATAATACTGGAGTAGTCATTTCCCTCTTTTACCCAAGAATTATTTAGGAAAGTATATTTAATTTCGTTGTGTATTTTATTGATGCTTATGCCATCATTTATAAATTTTTGTGTATAGCATTTATATAGTTTTATGTTTAGAAAAATACTACTGAATGATGAAAAGCCTTAACAATTATATATTACATCCTTAAGCCAACAATTCAAGCTTAACACTGGGGTTCAGCTCCCCATAAGACACAAATACAAGATTATAATTCTTTACAGTGAGAATAAGTAGCAGATGAAATGGGAGAGCAAGAGAGTTAGACTGTAGGTAGCAGCTGGAAGTCAATCTCAGTGCAATGGCCCGGGCTATTGGAGTGGATCAGAGGCTGCTATTATGAGAGTTGGATGCCTTAGGCTCATCCCTGGAGCATAGTCCATGGTGCATTTGAGCAATATTTATCACAAACAACAGAATCTAAAAGTATATTGTTTGGAGGAGATGGGTTAATTGGAAGGGGGTGGGAGAGTAAATCACATAGTATAATTGTTGAGATCATGTACCTTGGAATCAGACAACTCCAACTCCTACTCCTCAAAGTCCTAATTGTGTGGTCTTAGGCAAATTACTGAATCACTCTGAACCTCAATTTATTTATCTGTAAAGTTGGAATAATAAATGTATCTACCTCATAGAATTGTTGTAAGGAATGATTGGGATTTAGTGTATATAAAGCTCATGGTATTGTGTCACGTACATAACAAGCACACAATAAATGTTATCAATTAACATTATGTTAATAACAACATTGGTGGTCTCCTACTAGGAACTTTATGTGTGTTACTTCATTTAATCCTCCAGTCAACCCTAGGAGGGGATATTATTCTCAATCCACAAACAAGGAAACTGGGGTCCAAAGGGGTTCATTAGTTGCTAGTAACTGGAAGAGCAGGTCTATCCATCTACAAAGTCTAGCAGGCTTCCCAAAGAGAGGATGCTACCACATGGGCTTGGGTGAGTAATTAACTGAGGAAGACATAAGAGCCCAAGGGCTGCACTATACAACCTCTCCAACTTCCTGTCTCTCAACATCTCTGTCACTAGACTTTCATCTTCTAAGGACCTGGTCCATAAAAATCATGGTGGGGGCAACTTCTGAGGGGGACCCGGGTCCCTCCTAGCGCAGCACAGGGCTTCTGCTGCCTCTCTCAGAATCGTTATGGGACTCCCAGGACACAGTCTCTGTGACCCTCACTAACAAGGCCCTGAGTGGGAATGCACTTTTTTCCTGAGGATTCACTAAGAATTGAAGTTGGAAAGAGCTTCTCCAGGTTTTGCCTCGTTTCTTGGGTTTCCTCCTCATGCCCAGGTTTAGCAGTCAGCTTGTCTCTGCCCCCTGGTCCCATTTGGACCAGACATATGGGAGAGCAAAACCCTCAGTCTGGAGACCCAGATTCAGTCCTGGCTCCACCACTAGTTTCTTGGATGACTTTGGGAATGCAGACAGCTCTCCTATGTCCCCACCTGTTAAATGGAGTAATTATAATAACTTTCCTAATTAGCCCTGTATATTAACATGGGAGATGGAGATAAAGATGTTTGGGAAAATTCTAAATCACCACAGAGGTATGGGTACCACTGCAGTATTTATTAGTGCTTGTATTTTTTACCTGTCCTTAGCTCTCCCCACTTCCTCCTCCCCCACGATGGGCTAATTTCGAGGTATCAAGAGGATAACAATATGGTGGAGAAGTCTCAGGACAGAGATGGTCCTGGCCTCTCTTTATCTCATATCCGTATATATATAGCCCCTTACCTCTCCCCTGGAGGAGCTGACTGATCTTGTGCAAGCTCACCCCCTTAACATCCCTCTCCACAGAACCTCACTGGCCTCTGTGTCATAACAAGGTGAGTTCTTCATGTTCCTCCCTCTTCTCTCGTGTCACAGGGAAGGGACTTTAGTTGTTACTAATTAAGCCAAACCTCCTGGTCTTACAGATGCAGCAATCAAGATCTCAAAAGCAAAAATAAGAGATTTTTCAGGATGACATCTCAGGTGATGGAAGAGCTGAGACCATAACCCAGAGACTGAGGTTCCTCTTCCAGGCGCTCTTACCAATTCCCTCTTTTTGTTTTAGATGAAGCTTGTTTTCTGACTCTGTTAGGGGTGAGTGGGAGGAGGTTCAGTGTTCAACTTCCCCACCCAGAACCCAGTCCTTACTGGGCAGGCTGACCAGATCCCTAAGACCACCCCTAGTGCGTGAAGGACCTATTGGAATTTATGAGCAAGGAGTGGTCACAGCATAATCATGGGAACCTGGCTAGGACTGCCAGTACTATGTTGAATAAAAGTGGCAAGAGGGGGCATTCTTGTCTTGTTCCTGATCTTAGAAGAAAAGATTCCAGCTTTTCACTGTTGAGTATGATGTTAGCTGTGGGCTTGTCATCTGTAGCCTTTATTATGTTGAGATACATTCCATCTATACCTAATCTGTTGAGAGTTTTTTTTCATGCAAGATGTTGAATTTTGTCTAATGCTTTTTCTGCATCTATTGAGACAATCATATGATTGTTATACTTCATTTTGTTCATGTGGGGAATTTTCATTTCATTCCGTTGTTCTGTCGTGCTATTCTTGAGCCAGTAGCAAGTGTTCTTATTGTTGTGGTTTTGTAATATGTTTGAAAGCTGGGACACTTAGTCCATCCTCGCTAGTGACTGTAATTTTCCTACATGCTCTTCTTGCTAGTTTTTCTTATGAACTTTAGATACAGCTTTTCTTTTAAAAATATATCGTATTGGCATTTTTTCATTGGGAATTGCCATAATTTATTGATTATTAAGGGATAAATGATGTCTTAATGATACTGAATCTTCCAGTCCAAGAACATAACATATTTTTCCATTTGTTCAAATCTTATTTTGTATTTTCAGCTTATTTTAATGTTTTCTTTATGAAGTTATTTTACATTCCTTGTTAAATGTAATCCCTGAGAAGTACATCATCTTTCTTATTGTTATTGATTATTCTTGTAAGCATGGCATTTTCTTCAATTATATGGTCTAATTGTTAAAAAAAAATTTGTATTTGTACATGTAAGCTACTGACATCTGTACATTAATTTTTAATCCAGGCATCTTGCTGAACTCTTTTATCATTTATAGTAGTTATTTCTCATCTGATTCTTGTTTTTCCAGATATATAATCTATTAACTACAAATAATTATGATTTATCTCTTCCTTTCCAATTTTTATACCCTAGTTTCTTTTTACTGTGTAATTGCCTTGGCCAATTTCCAGAAGTGTATAAAATCACAGGTAATTAGGCTTTCTTTCTTGTAGTTAATGGGAATGCCTCTTGTATTTCCCATAAGGAATTGAAATAGCTCTATGATTCCCGTTAAGCAAACCTCCATTCTTCCTATTTTAAAACAATATTTAAAATCAGTAATGGATAAAATACTATCTAATGCCTTTTCAAATTTGTAGATAGAATAATGTTTTTCTCTCTTAATCTAATAATATAATTTAATATACCAACGTTTTTAATAATTTTAAGCCATATTTGCATTCTTGGATAAATTCGACTGGTGATGAAAATTTTTTGTTTTATATTTCTGGTTGCTGTGTCCTAATATTTCATTAGGAATTTTACACGAATATCAATCAATGAGATTGCTTGTACATTTCTTTCTGTTTTCTTTTTTTTTTTTTTTTTTGGTATACTTTGTGATTTGAGGTATCAATGCTCTCTCCATAAACTTAATTTAAGAAACTTTCCTCCTTCTTCAATATTCTGGTATAGTTTAAACAACACTGGAGAAGTCTATTCCTTAAAGATTTGACACAATTTCCCTATTTCTTAACTGGTGGTGGACGCTGGTGGTGGGATAATGGAATGGAGTAGCTCTAGCTTTTAAATAACTTTCTCTATTTTTTCTATAGTAGTTAACCTGATTCAATTTTTCATGTCTTTTGGAATGAGTTTTCATAAATTATACTTTCATCAAACCCTGTCCATTTTGTCCAATTTTTTAAAAAAATTTTGCATAGATGGGGGAACAGTGACCTTTTAAGTAGATTTTTATCTTTTAATGTAACTGTGATTATTTCTCCCTTATCAATTATTATTTTATAGAATTGTGTTTTCTTCCTTTTTCTTGACTGTGTTAATTTAAAATTTGTTAATTTCATTTCCCCCTCCCCCCACCCAAAAGCGATCTCTTTGAACTTGTTTATTAGTTCTGTTTTCTCTTTTCTAATCGAGTTTTGCTTTTACCATTACTATTTTTCTTATAGTTCTTTTTAAATTTCTTGATTTGATCATTTAATCAATTTTCTTTCTTTTTTGTTTTTAATATATTTATTTAAGGCCATGAATTTTCTTCTGAACGCTGATTTAGTGATAATCCATATGTTCTAATGTGTGTTGATTTCATGATCTTCTTTTTCCCCTCCCCCAGAGATTCTTCAGTTTTAGTTTTGATTGCCTCTTTGGTCCAACTGTTTCTCAAGGATTTTTTTAAATATTGGTATTTATTTTAAAAAATTATTTTCTTTAACTTAGTTTTTGATTAAATATTATTGCCTGTATTATTTATTCTTTTGGAATTTACTGAATTTCTGGTTTATATGTGCTCTTTTGGGGACTGAATGTTTCATGGGCACTCGGGAAAGGTGTACGTATCGATTAGCTCTACGTCTTGAATAATTAGATTGACATTTTTACAGTGTGACTTTATTCTGTCAAGTTAACTCTATTATGGACTGAAAGTCACTAAAATTCACTAACTAGGGCCGGCCCCGTGGCTTGGCGGTTAAGTGCGCGCGCTCTGATGCTGGCGGCCCGGGTTCGGATCCCGGGAGCGCCCCGAGGCACCACTTCTCCGTCCAACGCGAGGCCGAGTCCCACGTACAGCAACTAGAAGGATGTGAACCTATGACGTACAACTATCTACTGGGGCTTTGGGGGGAAAAACTGAATAAATAAAATCTTTAAAATTCACTAACTACTCTCCTGTTTCTGGCTATTTCTCCTTGAAATCCTGCACTTTCCGCCTTATGTAATGCAGGTATTTGGAGCATCGTTTTGATAACTATTACGTCTTCTTGCACCTTTATAATTACAAAGTGCTCTTTTTATTCTGATTTAGCTTATGCCCTTTTCGAATTCAATTTGATCTGATATTAAGATCTTGATCTCTGCTTTATTTCGTTTACATTTGACTGGTATTTTTTCCCTTTCAATCTTTCTGATTAACTTTGCTTTGGCTACATTTAGGAATCAGCAGAGCTGGATTTTTAGATCCAATATGAAATTCTTGTCTTTTACTACATGAGCTTAGCTCGTCCAATTTCATTGTTATCTGTATGTATGATTCTAATTCTGTTCTATCATTTCATGTCGTGTTTTTTGCTTTTACTGTTTTAAAAAATTCTTTTATTGTAAGATCTATGTTTGTTTCACTTTGTTTTAAATGTGTGTTTACTCTGACAATTTGGAAGGCTTGTTCTGGGGGTTCCATTTATAGCAATAATTTAACTTATAGTTCTAAAACTCTATATTTTTAGACATTGTCAATTAATTTCCTAGTATAAGCAATGATGAAATTAGTATATTTCCTTTTCTTCCCCCTTTTCTCTTTCTCCTATACCATGTGATTTGTTTGATTATATTATCTTAATCTTTTCCTCGGTACTGGTTTGTGTACTTATACCTATGGTAAATAATTTATCAGGTTTAAATGATATGTTAAACAATCAATAAATGGAAAATTCATTTTTAAACAATAAGTCTGGAGATAAGGGGTTGTTAATTTGGTGCTTCAGGAAAATCATCAGGGAGCCCTGGGTCTTTGTTTTCCTGCTTAGCATTCGCAATGTTTGCTTGTTTGTTTTCAAATAGACTTTGGAGAAGTTTTCAGTTCACAGTAAAATTGTGCAGAAGGTACAGAAGTTTCCCACATACTCCTGCCCCTACCATACATAGCATCCCCCATTATCAACATCCCTCACCAGAGGGGTGCATTTGTTAGAACTTGTAAAGCTGTATTGACACATCCTTAGTATCCAAAGACCATAGTTTACATTAGGGTTCACTTTTGGTGTTGTACATGCAAAGGGTTTGGACAAACTTATAATGACATGTATCCACCACTACAGCATCATACAGAGTGGTTTCACTGCCCTAAAAATCTTCTGTCGAATGATATCTTTTAACATTTGGCTATGGAGTATGAGGAAATCAGCACATCTATACTTCCTCCCATCTCGCCTCTTCCTTTCTGTTAATTATAACCATTTTACCTTTTCAGATTTGAAAAATATTTACATTTTATTCTATGCCTATAATTTCCACAAATGTTTTAGTTTTGGTCCTACAGTTAAATACATTTAAAACTAACTACCTGTTCATATTCTGTGGTTTTCCCATTTTTGTCTTTATTGGCTGAAGTCTTTTTTAAAAAAATTCTGCTAAAAAACTGTGAAGTCTTATTTTTTAAGAGTGGCTAATATTAACAATATTCCTTGAATTCTTGCCTTGCAAAATTAACCTTATACTTGAATGATAGTCCAGATGGTTACAGCATTTTGGGGTCACTTTTTCTTTTCTTACAGGCATTGCAGGCACTTTTTTCATCGTATTCCAGTTCTGAATGCTGCTTTAAAGTAGTGGGATGCCAGCTTAATTTCTTTCCTTTAAAATTGACATGATCTTTTTTGGCCTGGCTTTTTTTAAAAATCATGGATTTCCAGTAATATTACAGTGGTATGTAGTAGTGCTGGAATGTTGCATGAATTTTTCCAAGAGCAAGGTGGGCCATTTTCAATCTGTAGATTCAAATACTGTCTTCTTTTTGGAAAAAAATTTTTGATTGAAATTTACCTTCAAATAATTGTTCTTTCCCATTATTTTCGTCTCTTTCTTTGACAATTCCAATTCTACATTTTTTTGGATCTCCTTTTTTTTTTTTTTTTTTGTGAGGAGAACTAGCCCTGAGCTAACATCCGATGCCAATCCTCCCCTTTTTTCTTGAGGAAGATTGGCCCTGAGCTAACATCTGTGCCCATCTCCCTCTGCTTTATATGGGACGCCGCCACAGCATGGCTTGACAAGTGGTGCATTGGTGCGTGCCCGGAATCTGAACCGGCGAACCCCAGCCTGCTGCAGCGGAGCACGCACCTGGCGGGCCACTGGATCTCCTTTTTTATATCTCTACATCTATCACTTTCTCTCTTTTTCCATTTCATTTTGTTATCTTTGTAAGTATTGTTCCTGTCTGTATCTGAATTTTTTCCATTGTGCTGTTTCTAATTTTGTTTTTCTTTTTGTCGTAACTTTACATTTCTTAAACATTTGTTCCTATCTTCTTCCAGCTCGTATTTTATGTTCTTCTTACCAACTCTTACCTCAGTTCTGGTATTTTTACTTTGTAGTCTTATTTTATAGAGGAAAATGCTTCCTTAAGCTTTTTCAGATTATGTTGAAATGTTTGATCACAATTTTCATCTGTTGCATGGCAACCATCTTACACGGAGTGAATTATATCTATTTGTTTTTCTTATTTCTTTCCTTCTTTTTGTTTATGGAATCCTTGTATAGATCCGTTGACTCTTTGAATGAAGTGAGTTTTTCCTGAATTAGCTATTTGCAGGAGCCTTGTATCAGAAGCAGCTAACATCATGTTCTAGCCTAGTAGAAACTTATCTTATGATTCAAGATTAGGGGTGAGTTATTTTAGCTTGTCCTTGTCTGTAATCAATGTAGATAGGTAACTGTAGCCCTGTTGTAGGTTATTTTCTTTATCTCTCACCTCCAGTTTCATGCCATGTCCATAGCCTGCAGATACAGCTTGCCTGTGAGGTTGCCCATTAGCTATTCCCTGATTCTTGAATCCAAATCAGGGTCACAGAAGGCAGTGATGCCATACTATGCACCCTGCTCTCATTCTTGCAAAAAAGGCTTTTGATTTTGTTTCTTAGCAAGTGACCTTTTTCTTTGGAGAACTGTATTTGTCTAGCATTTTAACAGCATGGATTTTCTCTCCCTGCCACTCTCCTGTTTGATCTCCACTATTCCTGAAGCCCTCTCATCTAGTTTGTGGATTAGAGTATTGAATATTTACTAAATTATTTGAAGATAAATCTGTATTTTTATTCTTCTTCTGCTTGTCTTGGGAAGGGATGAGTTTTGAGAAGAGAAATTTCCAAATTTAGTCTGCCATGTCCAAACCAGAAGTACACTTTCTGTTTATTTGATTTTCTTAAGGGTTGTGTCAGTCATAATCTCCAGACATAGATTCTGTCATCTGGGAGAGAGAGAGAGGTCCAGAGTGGTGATGTCACTTGTCCAAGCACCTGAGAATGTAGTAAAGCTATGGAGGTAAATGTAGTGAGAGAGTTAACAGTGTTACATGGTCTGAGGAGTGGGAAAGTCCTTACTTGGGGATGGGAAACTTACCAGAGGGCTCAGCATGTAGAAGGAAATGTATTTCTTCTCTTTTAATAAATATGTTTAGAGGAATGATTCTTTACCTCCTTGGATGTTTCCTTGCAGGTACTAATGCAGCCAAAATATGGGGCCAATGGGACAGCCGTGACTGAGTTCATCCTGCTGGGCTTGGTGGAGACACCAGAGCTGTGGCCAGTTGTCTTTGTACTCTTCCTCTTTGCCTACCTGGTCACAGTTGGGGGCAACCTCAGCATCCTGGGAGCCATCTTTGTGGAGCCCAAACTCCATACCCCCATGTACTTCTTCCTGGGGAACCTATCAGTGCTGGACATTGGGTGCATCACTGTCACTGTTCCCTCAATGTTGTGTCATCTCTTGTCCCACAAGCATAGAGTTCCCTATGGAGCCTGCCTCTCCCAGCTCTTCTTCTTCCATTTCCTCGGTGGGGTGGACTGCTTCCTGTTGACAGCCATGGCCTATGACCGATTTCTGGCCATCTGCCGGCCCCTCACTTACAGCCCTCGAATGAGCCCGCCAGTCCAGAGGAAATTGGTGGTTGTGTGCTGGGCCTGTGCCTTCACCAATGCACTGACTCACACTATAGCCATATCCACACTCAACTTCTGTGGCCCCAATGTGATCAATCACTTCTACTGTGACCTCCCACAGCTCTTCCAGCTCTCCTGCTCCAGCACCCAACTCAATGAGCTGCTGCTCTTTGCTGTTGGTTTCATAATGGCAGGCACCCCCATGGCTCTCATCGTCACCTCCTATGCCCATGTGGCAGCTACAGTTCTACGAATCCGCTCAGTGGAGGGCAGGAAGAAAGCCTTCTCCACATGTGGGTCTCATCTCACTGTGGTTGTCATATTCTATGGTTCAGGTATCTTTAACTACATGAGACTAGGTTCTGCCAAGCTTTCAGATAAGGATAAAGTTGTTGGAATTTTTAACACTGTCATCAACCCCATGCTGAATCCAATCATCTACAGCCTCAGGAACCCTGATGTGCAGGGAGCCCTCTGGAGGGTGCTTACAGGGAGGAGGTCACTGGCTTGATGAGGTCTCAAATGTCACCTCCTCCTTTTCTCTTTGGACTAAAAGAGAAATCCTCTGGGGCCAGCAACTGGGACAGAAGGTCCAGAACTGCTTCTATCTCCCTGAGCATGAGAATTTTTTGTAGGGGATTATAGTTATTATTTCCAAAGAAGCTCTGCCCAATTATATGTAATAGGTGTGTAGGTTCTGCTAGGCCAGCACCCTTGACAAACTACAACTTTAGTCACAGTGTGCTCCCTTTTCTGGGTGGAAGTTAAACCTGGGAAGACTTGAATGATTACAGGTTCATATCCCAGAGGTTGGTTATACTCTGGGTTCCCAAAAATATCCCAGCGAACTTCCCCCCCAACCCCGACCCCAGGGGATCATATGATTCCCTCAAGTTCAGATGTGCTTGGTCTGTTTATAAAAATAGGCCTGGAGATCAGGACTTTTCATTTCTCCAATCGGGCTTCCACAAGCCAAAAAGCTAGCTCGTTTCCTATCACACAAAGATCCCATAGGATATAGAGGGGAGAGACAGGTAGCTGTATGGTCATGTATTCTCTAGTAACTCTGGAGAACACAATCCCTGTGTGCAGCTCACAGACCTGTTTTTAAATTTTAAAACTCCATTAACATGTATGATATATCTTATGACACAAAAATGAATCATCCTCACCTATCCTTCCTCATATCTTTCAAATCTTTTGAAGAGATAAGCATTTATAATCTAAATATTATTTCAACATCAAAAAATCCTGAATATTCCATATGAAATTCCCCTGTAAAATGTCCCCCTCAATTCTCAAACCTGCTCTCTAAGACAACCCATATCTCTAAATACAAGTCGTATCGTTATGCCTCACCCTAAAGTTCCCTTATCAGTAGGAGAGCATGTCTCTAACCTAGAACATTATCTCATCTTGTTTCCTGCCTACCAGCTTTTATTCCAGTCATTGTTTAGCTTAATTTTCCTTCTAGCTTCCCTTTTAGAACTAATTGCCCATTTCTGGCATCTCTACTGTGCTACTGGTGTTTCCCAATTAATTTCCCTAAAACTTCCCTTTGGCCTGCACATGTGGCTTGGCTTCTCCATGATATTTTACGCAGGCAAATGGAGTGACAGGAAGGGGTAAGATGGAGTTGAAGAGAAAGGACATGAGAGAAGGACACAAAACAAGATTGGACGTAGAGATGAAAGATGAGGAATAGGGAGAAATAGGATAGACTTGCAAGCAAAAGGGATTGAGAAGGAAGGATAGAGGTACTGGAGAGGACCATTTGGGTCATGCCTGCTAATACCTTGGAAAGAATTGGGGAAACATGGCTCTTTCTGGTTCTTTTTTAGTCACCAGGCAAACTTCAGGGATACAAAGAGAGAGCTTCCTCCAAGGGTCACGAAAAGCATCAGAGAAGACCTGAAACATGGTTCTCACCACATCACTTCCTCTCATTCACAGTGTTCTTGACCTTGAGTGAGTTCTTTCCTTTCTCTGGGCCTTTCCTTGACAGACGCACAAGGTAGTCTTCAAGGTTCTTTCACCTCTGGTGTATTCTACTGTCTCAATGAACAGAAAGACTGTCTCACTCTGTTCACCCTGAAGAGTTACCACATCTTCCACCCTCACTTCTTCTATCCACCAGCATTAAACAGTGCTGCAAACAGAGCTTATTGTTCACTTCCAAAAATCCCTGTGTCTCTGGCCTTTCTTCCGTATGAACACTCATCTAAAGCCTCGAGGGACGATTTGATGTGGCATCATCACTGGAGTGGAATGGATCAACTGGTTCAGCATCATAAAGAATGACCAAGGACACTGGTTCCCAGCACTCTGTCCACCATCCAAGATCATAGGGTTTCTTTAACAACTTGAGAGATTTCCTTTCCTTTGAAATTTGTCTCTTCTTTTTTATTCCAAACTGACATTTCTTTGCTGCTTATAAATTTTATCATACATGTAATATATCATGTTGTAAAAGTTCCAACGATAGAGAATGTCATCATCGCCCTTTTATACCATTCCCACAAAAATTCCATTTTTAAAAAGTAACTATGGTAATAGTTGTTTAGCTTTTCAGACAAATGAACACCACATACACACAAACACACGTATATTCAAAACAACATACTATTTTGTAATCTGTTTTTTACCTCTTCATGTTACATACTATAATTCTTCACATGTCAACAAACAAATCTATCATATCCATTTTAAAGGCTGCGTAATATTCCATTTTATGTATAAACTGTAATCTATTTAACCAAACCTCTAGCAATGTAATTCAAGTTACTTCCTTCCTTTTTTTCCTGCAATTGCTAATAATACTGGGATTAATATTCTTATTTATATGCCTTTCCATAATCTGAAATTAATTTCATTGGTTAAATTAATAAAAGTAATTTATTTTTGTGCATGTGCACACCCATTCTAAGAAAACACGAAGTTAAAAATTGGTAAATATTCTGTCTTTCTATTTGCCAAAAAATGTGCACCATTTTACATCTTGATTGGAAGTTTATGGTAATGTTTCTTACCTCACTTGCTGACTTCATTGGGTGTTATAATTAGAGTGTTTTTGTCTTTGAGAATTAGCTTCAATATTGCATTATTTTTTAATTTGAATTTCTTCGTTTATTGAGGTTGGATATTTATTTTTGTACATTTATTTATTTGTATTTATTCTTTCAAAATTGCCTATCCATGTTTTTCCACCTTTGGGGGTAGTTTATCTTAATGATTGGTGGAAATACTTCCTGTTTATGGTACTACCTATTTGCCACGTATGTTGCAAATATATTCTCTATTTTCCCATTTCTTTAACTTTGTTCAGGTTTTCTGATGCCCAAATTTAAGTTTAACATTTTTATCATGTTTATGTTCTTTGTTTTGTGTCATGCTTAGAATTAAAGACTTTTCCATCTAAATGCTGTATAAATATTTTTAATGATGTTTTTCTACTACTTTTACATTTCTTTTTCAGTCAAATATTTAATTCATAAAGAATTTGTTTTTGTGCATGTTCTTTTTTCCCAGTTGATAAAAATTGCCCCACAACATACAATGTAAGCTTGATCATATATATAGTGTATGTGATATTATACATGAAATATTATGAGTCAGCAAGATGGCAGAAGAGGAGGCCCTCCACTCATATTCCCCCTCAGAAACAATAATTTGGACAAAAAGTGCCTTTGTGGAGATTGGGGATCGAGGTAGGAGAATGTGAGACCCTGGTGGAGTCCAAGACCTAGGAGGGCTGTTTTAAGAAGGCAGGCCTGTGACAGCTGGCAAACTTGTTGACACTGGTCCTGGCTACAGACCTGGAAACAGCCCTGTCCCCTGTGGGCTTGGCTGCAGCCTTTTTTGGCCTTGGTCCTGTCACCAGCAACATCTTCCAAGGGACTCAGCAGGAGTCATGCCCTCCTGTCCTGGTTAACAAGCCCACCAACCTCGACCCTGGCTGTAGATGCTGAAGTGACACAGCTCCAGCTCCTCTTAGCTGCAAGTCCTGGCAGCCCAGGGACAGGGCAGGAGACACGCCCATCCATGCGCCTGAGGCAGGCCCTCCAACCTCGGTCCAACTGCAGACACTGCAACAGACCTATAACTTGGCTCCAGCACCTCACAGTCATGGGCCAGGAGCACTCCTGCTTGTCCAGGGACCTGCGAAAGGTCACATTCTTCTGTGCTGCCAGAGGTAGGCCCGCTGACCTCGATCTGACTGCAGATCTTGAAGTGGCCCCCAAACTCAGCTCCTACTGCTTGAAGCTGTGGGCTGGAAACACTTCTGTCCACCGAGGGACCTGGAATAAGACATTCTCCCAGAGGTAGTCCTGCCAAACTTAGTCTGACTGTGAATCTTGAAAACCCCCTATAACTGATATCCAGCTTCAAAGAGACATCTCTGCAGTTTATTGGGACCAGCTCCAGGCATCCTTGTCGGGATGTTAAATCCTGAACCATGAGAAGTGTTCCCATGTCAGTTAACTCTTCCTATTCAGCCTTCCATTCTACCCCACTCCTTTGATCCTCATGATCCTTAATGGTCCCACTTTGCTCTTCTATGAACTGGAGGAACTTTCAATTCCTGCCAGGACATATGGGCCAGTGTGTTAGTTTCCTGTCGCTAATGTAACAAATTACCACAAAATTAGTGACTGAAAACAAAAGAAATTTATTCTCTCATGGTTTTGGAGGCCAAAAGTCCAAAATGAATCCTCCAGAGTGAAATTCAAGATGTCAGCAGCAAAAGTTCTCTCTGGAGGCTCCAGGGGAGAATCCGTTCCTTGTCTCCTCCAACCTCTAGTGGCTGTTGGCATTCCTTGGCTTGGGGCCCTCCCGCTCCAGTCTCTTCTTCTATTGTTATATTGCCTTCTTCTCTTCTGTGGTCAGAAATCCCTCTCACTCTCTCTTATGAGGACTCTGTAATTACATTTAGGGCCCACTTGGATAGTCTAGCACACTCTCTCCAGCTGAATACCTCTAGCAATCACATCCAAAAAGTCCTTTTGATCACATAAAGTTGATTTCAGGGATTAGGACCTAGATATCTTCAGGGGCCTTTATTCAGCCTATCAGAGCCAGGTATTCTTTTCAGTGAGAAAATTATTTCCTCTTGGATCATAGATGGGATTTCCTTTCTCAGAATATGCTGAGACCTAACCCTGATTATTCTGGAGGCACTGAAGAGACGGAGAAGTTCTGGAGGAGGACAAGAATCATCTTGTAAGGCATCTGCTTCAGGTGAGGTGTTTGCCTCGTCTTCAGGCAAAAGGAGGTTGATCGCTTTGTGAAGGATGTGCTTTCTAGGGCTATTCCCAGTACCAACTGTCTTTGTTGGGCTCCCGCCAAAGCAGATCTTGAGACAGGTTGTGTGTGTGCAGTTTAATTGGGAAGTCGTCTCAGGGAACAAGAGGTTATTAATTGGGAGGTAATCCTGGGGAGGAGGACTGAGATTATGAGGAGAGTGAGACAAAGAAGGATGAAGTAACCCGGAGGAGGGGTGCATTACCAAAGTCTCCACTATGGACAGCAGAGACTTGATTATGCAAGGGCATATAGAATGCCTCCCAGAATTGTCTGAGGAAGAGGTGGTGGGGCATTTATCCATTGGCTGCTATCTCCTGTTGTCAAGTTGCCCTGCACACTCTGGGTTCCACATGTGCTCAGACATACTAAGCCCCTCATTGTTTAATACATCAGAGGATCCCAAGGAAGTGGGTACACTGTAAGGTTGTAATGAGCAGAAGCCTGCAGGGACTTGTCCAACTCAGCCATGACTGAAGTCAAAAGAAAGGCTGAGCAAGATGTGACTCAGAACATCTGATATGTCTGCTACAATCTACTTCATAGGATTGTTGCAAGGACTGATAGGGATTCCAGGCTTGTGAAGGTCTTAGCACATTACCAGGGATGTAACAAGCACTCCTAAATGTTATCAGTGGGTACGTTATATATTGCCAGAACGTCTACTAGCAGCTTAATGAGTCTTACTTCACTCATAATCTTCACAGCAATGCTCTATGGTAGAGGATGTGCTCATTTCCAGATGAGGGATCTGAGGCCCAAAATGGTGCAGCAGCTTGCCCAAAGTCAAACCACTTATAACCAGAAGATGAGGTCTGTCTACAGTGCTTTACCTATTGCAGCAGGCTCCTCTGGTGGGAGAAGAGAGAGGACTATCTCCTGGGGATGGGGTGTTGGGTGAGTAATCATTGGTGGGTGTAGAAGTCAGAGGAACACACTGCTCAACCTTCCCTCATCTTCTGTTTATTAACCTGTGACCTCCACCAGGGCTTTCATCTTCTAAGGGCCTGGCCTAGACAATCATATTGGTAGGCAGCTTCCTAGGAGTCCTTCTAACTAAATAAAGCTCTTCTAGAACCACTTCCAGAATCATTATAGGAGCCTCAAGACACAGTCCCAGTGGCCCCCACTAACAAGGCCCTGAGGTAGAAAGCACCACACTCCTGAGGACTCATTAGGAAACTGGGTTTAAAGAAAGCTTCTTCCTCTTTCCTCTCTTCTGGGGCCTCCTCCTCATCCCCAGGTCCAAGGCAAGTCTGGAAATTAGCTTGTTTCTTCTCAAGGGCCCTTCTTGGGGCTAACATCTGGGAAAGGAATCCCCTGCTTTAGGAAACCTATATCTAGTCTCAATTACACTCCTAGCTTCCTGGAGACTTTGAGGATATAGACAAGTCCTGTAGGCCTCAGTGACCCCAACATTCAGTGGAATTTATATCACCTACCCTAACTACTTGCCATAGAGCCAGGGCTAGAGATAAAGCCTTTTTTAAGAAAGTCTAAATACCAGATGTAAGACATTGCTGCCCTGTTAATGAAGGGCTTCAGTTGTTTACAAAACAACTTGTCTCTCTCCCCATATGTCTTCTCTTTCCCGGGAGGGCTAATTTCCGAGGTCCCCTGGGGATAACACTGTAGTGAAGATAGCTCTATGATAGAGAAGATATCAACTTGTTTTTCAGCATTTCCTTATACATAGCCCCTTACTTGCTTTCTGGGTGGATAACTGGGTCTGTATAACTCTTCATCTACTTTTCTGAAGAAACTTCACTGGCTTCTATGCCCATGCCAAGGTGAGTACACTCAGGGATCTTTCCTCTGCTCTTACAAAACCGAGACAGGTCTTCTGTTGCTATCAGCTCAATCTGATGCAACTGATGTCACTGAAAAGGGAAGACTTTTTAGGAGGAGATCTGGGGCACTAACCCAGAGGCCCTGGCTCCTTTTCTGGGCCCCTTTGCCCATGCTCCCCTTTCCTGGAGGAAGTGTGCTGTCTGTCATTCTTAGGAGAGAGTGTGAAGGGATTCACTGAGTCCAGTTCACTGCCCAGGCATCCTACTTCATCAGGCATCCTAGAACCATCTCTCCAGTCAGAGGTCTTGTTGAGCCTTTTCATTCCTGGGATCATGGAGGGATTGGTTGGAGTTCCAGAGTAGCGAGCTGTCATAGTTCAGTAAGGAGAACTAGGGGCTCATTTCTAAGTGCTCAGAGTGTTAATGCAGGAGGGCTCCTCATGACGGACATGATGTCCATCAGACACTCTGGACGTCTCTGGATGATCAGAAGTCATCCCAGAATCTTGTTGATTTCAAGCCAGCTGCATCTCTGAAGGTTGGCAGCAGCTGTTTTGTTGTTCTTCTATCCCTGGATATAACTCACTTGTCTGTAAGGTATACCCCTCCTAAGGACCTCATTCTTTTGAGTGGTTTACATGAAAAGAAAGATTTCAGTGTGTGGATTGCTACATTACCTGCTTGTCACAATGAAATAAAGGAAAGCAGTAGTCCCTGCAGCAACCTTGCACCCTGCATTTGCCCGTACACCTCCAAGTCACATTACTCCATAGACGTTTATCCTAAATTCCAAGTTGTCCAGAAAGTCTTCCATGACAACTCTAGCTCATCCTGAAGCTCTCTTTCTCTGAAATTCTATAGACATTTTCCCATACATTTATTTACTTAATAAATACTGATTATCTATTATGTGTGAAGTATTATGGTAAACACTGCTGTTGGAAAACTGAATCAAACATGTATTCTGTCCTCAATTCGCTTACAGAGAAGTAGGGGAGATATGCTCTATAGAGAAATGACTTGGCTAGAAGGTAAACAGTAATAAGTTCCATGAAATAATGTGCAGTGGGAGTTAGGAGAGAGAGACAGACAGACAGAGATCCTTTTTTTTTTTT
The DNA here is from genome assembly GCF_057802395.1 of Ceratotherium simum simum. NCBI lineage: Eukaryota > Metazoa > Chordata > Mammalia > Perissodactyla > Rhinocerotidae > Ceratotherium > Ceratotherium simum. Next base: position 14,716,359 of record NC_141915.1, read on the forward strand.
TTTTTTTTGGTGAGGAGATCAGCCCTGTGCTAACATCCGCCAATCCTCCTCTTTTTTTGCTGAGGAAGACGGCCCTGGGCTAACATCTGTGCCCATCTTCCTCCACTTTATATGGGACGCCGCCACAGCATGGCTTGCCAAGCAGTGCGTCGGTGCGCGCCCGGGATCCGAACCAGAGAACCCCGGGCCGCCGCAGCGGAGCGCGCGCACTTAACCGCTTGCGCCACCGGGCCGGCCCCCAGACAGAGATCCTTTTGAGATGGGGAAGTTTCCAGGAAGGATTGCTTCAGCAGCCAGCATTTGAGACAAATCTTGAAATACCTGGGCATGTGGAGTTGGAGGGAAGCCATTGCAGGTAGAGAAAACAGCATGAGAAAGGAGATAGAAAATCCCAGGGTCACAATCTAATGCTTGCGTTAAAATGGACCCAAAAGGGAAACGAAAAGTAATTCCTTGTTCTTTAATATAATATATGTAAACAATGGTATCCATCCATTGATTTGTCAGTTTGCAAAGAATTTATCAATTATCAATCTTATCAATAGTGATCAGGCCTGAGGATGATACCTTCCAGCTCACCAATCAAATGATCTTAGAATTTTAAGGATATCCTAGAGATCACTGCATCCAGCTTTTCATCCATGTGAGCTCAGTCCTTCATCACTCTTCCCTTCCCTTGGAGGTACCAGACTCCCACTGCTTCTCATGCTCGGATTCTAGCGTATTCTATGCAAGGGAATAACAGTACTGTTAGTGAAGCTCTAGCTCAGCTTATTGCACACATGTGCAATAGAGAGACATCGATATTTTATGATCCGGAGCTTATTACAAGATCTGAAAGACTTCGCTCAATCTGGCTCTCCATGTATGTGCCTACTTCATTTAAGGACCTCTCCTTAGAGGTATTGGACAATCTACCACTCCTGAGTCAAAGAAAAGTGGAAGGACAGCGGCTGTGCAATGCAGAAGACTAACTGCACCTAGCAGCAACCAACCCACAGTATGCTTACAATGTTAATTTCAGAGGGGGGTAGTAGATATAAACATAATAAATAATTTTAAATTAAGTTGTTATTCAAAGTCCAGTGTAAGAGCTTAAGTAACAACAAAAACTACTTATTTAGAAAGGCATTTTGAATTTGTACTTCAAAGTATGTTGCTCTCTTCGATAAATGTACTTGGCTGGACTATCTGTTATCCACAATCATGGGTATCTTCTCTCTGATTATTGCCACACCTTTGCTTAATCTTCAGTATTTCCAGAAGCCTTTAAACCTAGGTTATGTTTTGAAACACTTTCTAGTTTCTCTGGAAATATCATTAATTTTTCTATTTTGAAATCTGCTGATTATTTTGGGCTGATCTCTTAAAGTAAAATGGGGAAATTCCATCAGAATCTCACTATGTTTAAAGAGGAAAGCTGCTTTTGTCTCTATTTATTTCCCCAAGCATTCCTACCCTTTCAGCTAGGAGAGCATGGGAGGGACAAGGTGGTGGTGGCATTGGGCATCTCAGCTGAGAGCAGGGTAAAGGCATAGAGGTGAGGGAGGAGGTCACTGAGTGAGGTGTGGCCTGGGGAGTGGGAAAATCATCACCTGGACAGCTGGGAACTTCCTGGGGCTTTGAACATAGGTGGTTTACAACATTTATGTTGAATAAATAAACTGAGTAGACTGATACCTCCCCCTGGGACATTTCCTTACAGCCGCTCATGGATCCAGAAGCTGGGACCAACAGGACAGCTGTGACTGAGTTCATTCTACTGGGCCTGGTGGAAAATGAAGAGCTGCAGTCTGTGGTCATTGTCCTCTTCCTCTTTGCCTACCTGGTCACAGTCGGGGGCAACCTCAGTATTCTGGCAGCCATCTTGGTGGAGCCCAAACTCCACACCCCCATGTACTTCTTCCTGGGGAACCTGTCAGTGCTGGATGTTGGATGTGTCACTGTCACTGTTCCTGCCATGTTGGGTCGTCTCCTGTCCCACAAGCATACAATTTCCTATGAAGCCTGCCTCTCTCAGCTCTTCTTCTTCCACCTCCTGGCTGGGATGGACTGCTTCCTGTTGACAGCCATGGCCTATGACCGATTCCTGGCCATCTGCTGGCCCCTCACCTATAGCACCCGCATGAGCCAGGCAGTCCAGTGGACATTGGTGGCTGTGTCCTGGGCCTGTGCCTTCACAAATACACTGACCCACACTATTGCCCTAAGTACCCTCAACTTCTGTGGTCCCAATGAGGTCAATCACTTCTATTGTGACCTGCCACAGCTCTTCCAGCTCTCCTGCTCCAGCACCCAACTCAATGAGCTGCTGCTCTTTGCTGTGGGTTTCATAATGGCAGGTGCACCTGTGGTTCTTATCATCACCTCCTATATCCATGTGGCAGCTGCAGTTCTACAAATGCGTTCAGTGGAGAGCAGGAAGAAAGCCTTCTCCACATGTGGCTCCCATCTCACTGTGGTTTGCCTCTTCTTTGGGACTGGTATCTTCAACTACATGCGTCTAGGGTCAGAGGAGGCTTCAGACGAGGATAAAGGGATTGGAGTTTTTAATACAGTTATCAACCCCCTGCTGAACCCACTAATCTATAGCCTTAGAAACCCTGATGTTCAGGGTGCCCTGTGGCAGGTAGTTGTGGGGAGACAGTCACTAACTTGAGAGTGATAGGGTCCCTCCTTTCCTGCCTTTTCCGAGTTGAGGAAAATGTCCCATGAAGGCAGTAACCTTGAAAAATGGTCCATAACCATTTTTCCTGTTTCCTCCTGCCTGAAAAGTTGTGTGTCGTGTTGTCCTATAAGGAGACTCTACATAATTCATTCATTTATTCATACAACAAATACTTATCGAATTGCTTCTTGATCCAGACACTATTCTAGGGCACGGGTAAGTAAAAGAGACAAAAGTCTCTGCACTCATCAACTCACCCTCTACTGAAGGGACAAAATAAATGAAATAAATAAGCATCCTATACAGAATATCACATAGTGATAGGTGCTATAGAGAAAGACGAATAAGATGGGAAATACAAAGTCAGGTTCTGCCAGGCAAGTTGCCACCTTGTTTTGGTCGTGCTTACTTTTCGGGTAGAGATGAAGCCTTGGAAGACTGGGAGTTCTGGGAAGCAATGGCCTATAGGGAAGGGCTATTTGGGTAATCGCAGCCTATGTCACCAAGAATATCACTACAAATATTTCTTCTGGTGGAAACGTGAGATTCCCTCTAGATCAGAGTGCAGAAAGCTGTTTTAAACCACCGACTCAGTGTCAAGGATTATTCTATTTTACTGTTTGCCTTTCACCTCCAAGAAAATCAGTTCCTTCTCTTCACTACCATACAAGGATCCCATAGGATGTTTAGGGGACGGGTGGGGTCTAGAGAGGGAAAGAGCCCACTAAATAAAAACTACATTAATGCATGTGCGATACATCTTTAGGTCAAAAAAGAAATGTTCCATCTCCATCCCCTGCACGTCTTTCTCTCCTATTGGATAAATTACATTCCTTACATAGCTCTTTGAAAGAATGAACATTTATACTCCAACCAGGTCCTTAGAATTTTCAATGCAGAATGTCCAATATAATCTTCTCCTCCAAAGTCTTACTTTTCTCTCCCAAACCTCCTAGCTCAGAAAATATCCATATGAAGTCCCTGACAGGGATGCCTCTTTCTAACTTCGTTTTATTAGTACATCAGTACAGCTCCAACCCAGAGAATTTCCACATCTTCATGTTTATACAGCCTTCAGCTCATCCATTCTTGATTTGCATCTTTTCTCCAGCTCCCTTGAAGGTTACACACCCTGTCCTGGCAGTTCTACTGTCCCTCTCTGTATCATTCCTAAAACCATCCCATGGCTACACCTAGAACCTGGCTTCTCTGTGATCTCTTCTTGAAGCCAAGGAGCTTGAGGGTTGGGCTGAGATGAGGATGGGAAGAAAAGATATGAGAGTGGGATGTAGGACAAGGTTAGGAGTGGAGGAATGAAGATATAATGAGAATATAGGGAGGGATGGGATAGCATGGTGAGCAAGAGGGGTCGGAAGGAAGGATAGAAATTAGGGAAAGGAAACAAGGAACAGTAGATTAAAAAGGATGCAGAATTAGCAATATCAAACAAGATGCCTCAGGAATGTTGATGAGGTCAGAGAAGGATGTGGAGCAAATGAAGAATGAACAGAGATGGGAGATGAGAATAAAATTCATACTATAGAATCACTTCCTATTAGTGTGTGGCCATGTAATAGCTAGCACCTTTGATGTTATTGTTGGGCCCCACCCTTCCTACTAGGAAAAAAATGTAAGTTTTTCTGAAGGTGTAATGATGCAAAGTAGTCTAGATACTCCTATTCTGCTAGGAGAGGATCCTAGAAGGACAGAGAGTGGCAGTGACAGATGGGGGAGAGCGGGGGAGGAGGTGGGTGCTGAGGGTCCATCCTCCACAACCGCACTGGTTCATCAAAGTCATCAGCCTCCCTGCCTTTGGAGACAGTGCCTGCCAATACAGGCTAAGGAACCAAGATGAATTATGTCCCTTTCCTGATACTCTTGGATCTTCAGACACTTGGGGGTTAAAGAGACTGAGCTTCCCACAGAAAGCAGAATTCGTGCGAAAGAAAATCAGGAATGTGGGTTGTAACTACTGCTTTGTGACCTTGGAAATTTCCTTTCTATGGTTGGGCTTGTTTCTACCTGTGCCATAAGGAACTGGGACAAGATCATCTCTCCACAGTTCTTCATTTTTAATGACCTTTGATTACAAAGGATGAACTTTTTCCTAGGGCTGAACATGGAGCATTTTGAGAGCATTATCACCACCATTTCCACCACTCCAACTACCCCATGTGCTTTTACCACTGTCTCAACTAATCTTATCTATTTCCCCAAAAGATCCCAAGGTCTTGGCGTTGCTTGCTCCTGAACATTCATCTCAAACTCTTAAGGATGTTTTCCTTGGAAATGTTTCCTGTGTCCTGCCTATCCTCCAAGACCAAGGGCCTTCTTTGACAGGTGGTGAAGTTGTATTTCCTTTGGGATTTCTCTCTTTCTGTCCACAAATGTAAATATCTTTATTTTAAAATTATTTAGAAACGTTATGTCTTGATAGTGGAAACATTCAGACAATATTGTTTCATCAAGTAGAAAATAAAAATCCAAGTGTCCCTTCACTGCACCAAAAATGCCATTATTCATAGTTAACTCCTCTTAAGAGTTTTATACTTATTCCTCTAGAGATTTGACACATATATGATATGCACATTTCACATCACTAGAGCCATTACTATTCTGTGATTGTTTATTTTTCTACACATTATGCAGCATAATCTTTTACATAAAAAAGACCAAAATCATGCTTTATCTGTTTTAATGGTTGCACAGTATATCATTGTACACATAAACCATGACTCATTTAATCAAATCTCTGTTGATATAATTCAGGAAATTATAATTTGGGAAAACAACCCTGTTTTCCATTGTTTGCAATAACAAACAATGCTGTGATGAATATCTTTACAGAGATGTCTTTCCAAATTTCTGTAATTATTTACCTAGGATCAATTCCTACGAATAACTTTATCAAATTAAAGGAAATGCAAATATAAATTTTGAGATACACATGCACAGACACATATATATAAATATATTGTCCTCTTACTTTCCAAAACTTGTGCACCAACTTGTACATCCACTAGGTTATGATAGAGTCTGTTTACCCACATCCCTGCCATCAAGGTTGTTATAAATAAAGATCTTTAATTTTTCAATCTGAAAGTTGAGAAAGGGTAGTTTTTTTATTTGAAATTTTAATTCTAGTTAAGACTGCAATTAGATATCTTTTCACATATTTATTGGCCAATTGTATTTCTCATTTTGGAATTGCATTTTGATAACTTTTGCCCTCTTTTCCATTGGATTGTTTGCTTGTTAGGAACTCTTAATCGTTATGGATATCAGTTTTTTGTCATATAGGTTGCACATATTTTCTAACTTGCCATTTGTCTTTCAATCTGATGTTTGTCTTGCCAAATGGCTGTGTTCCATTTTTATGTGGTCAGATCTGTTTGTCTTTTCTCATAATGCTTCTTGAATTTGTGTCTCATTTTGAGTGGAGAAGATTTTTCCCTCTGTATCAGGCAAGATAGGCTACGTTATGTCATGCTAACAACAGCCCCTAAAATCTCAGTGGTTTACAACAGTGAGGGTTAATTTCATATTCATGTGACCTCAGTTATCTGATGGATCTAAGAAAAGTTGTTGTCTTTACGATTGTTCATCTTTTTTCCTATTGTGAGGACAAGAGGAACAACTTCCAAGCTCTTTATATGTCAGAGTGGAAACAAGAAGTCTACATTTTATTTTATTTGATAATTGCTGTGGTTAACATTTACGGTCTTTCTGAATTCTATTTCCCCTTTTCTAACAGCTGCCAACTTCCACTGGCATCCAAGTGGTTCCATCTCTATGGCTCCAGAATGGAGGTAACAGCGTATCTAACTGGCCTGACTACAGTGATGATTCTACATGGGCATGTGACCTAAGCTAGTTTAATAAGATTCTCTATTTTAAATTTTAATTATTTTATTGAGGTCACATTGCTTTACAACATTGTGTAAATTTCAGGTGTACATCATTATATTTCGGCTTCTGTATAGACTACATCAAGTTCACCACCAAGAGTTTAATTTTTATCCGTCATCACACGTATGTGCCCGTTTACCCCTTTTGCCCTCCCCCCACCCCCTTCCCCTCTGGAATCACCAATCTATTCCCTGTATCTATGTGTTTGTTCGTTTGCTTATCTTCCACATGTGAGTGAAATTATATGATATTTTTCTTTCTCTGTCTGACTTATTTTGCTTAGCGTAATACCCTGAAGGTCCATCTATGTTGTTGCAAATGTCAAGGTTTCACCTTTTTTTATGACTACTAGTATTCCATTGTGTTCATATATGTGTGTGTATATATATATATGTATATACCACATCTTCTTTATCCATTCATCAGTTGATGGTCACTTGGGTTGCTTCCACATCTTAGCTATTGTGAATAATGCTGCAATGAACACAGGGGTGCATATATATTTTTGAGTAGTGTTTCATGTCCTTTGGAATAATAACCAGAAGTGGAATAGCTGGATCACATGGTATTTCTACTTTTGATTTTTTGAGAAATCTCCATACTGTTTGCCACAGTGGCTGTACCAGTTTTCATTCCCACCAGCAGTGTGTGAGGGTTCCCTTTTCTCCACATCCTCTCCAACATTTGCTAGTTCTTGTCTTGTTAATTATAACCATTCTAACAGGTGTAAGGTGCTATCTCATTGTAGTTTTGATTTGCATTTCCCTAATAATTAGTGATATTGAACATCTTTTCATGTGCCTGTTGACCATCTGTATATCTTCTTTGGAAAAGTGTCTGTTCATATCCTCTGCCCATTTTTTCATCCTGTTGTTTGTTTGTTGTTGCTGAGTTGTATGAGTTCTTTAAATATTTTGGAAATTAACTCCTTGTAGGATATATGATTTGCAAATATTTCTCCCTGTTAGTGGGTTGTCTTCATTTTGTTGATGATTTCCTTTGCAGTGCAGAAATTTTTAGTTTGCTCAATTATTTATTTTTTCTTTTGTTGCCTGTAAGATTCTTTATACTAGCATTTCCCAACTGGGTCTCCACGACAGAATTAAGCCATACACAAAATGATTTGAATGACTATTTTCTCAATTCTCCCAAAGTTACACGGTTGGAAACATTCTAGACGCACAGGACAGAAGTTAGTTCTTTACACAGAATGGATACTTTAGGTTATTAGAACTTAATTTCCTTTGGAAACCCTGGTTGAGAATGGCCACACTAGACTTTTGCTCCTAGTCAAGCAAAGAAACATCCTTGCCCTCAGAAGTCTGAGAGGCATCAAAGAGCTACCAAGTGAGGAATCAAGGGGCCAAAATCTGAGAAAGAAAGGAATCCCAAAGAGACATTGCTGACAATTGCACTGTTTGCCTCACAAGACATTTGTTGCATTCAACGTGGGGGCTGAGAGGCTGAGAGCAGAAGGTGCAGCTGAGAGGCTAAGAAGTGAGCAGAGTTTTTAGCAGGCTTATGGAGCTGGAGAGACAAAAATGGAGTTGGGGTCCTGACAAAGATACTTCAAGCTTTCAGTTGGTATTTCCAACACACTACCTCCCAGAAGTAACACACAATAGGAAATAAGCCTACCCTCACATACAAGGAAACTCAGCTTTGAACTAGCTGATTCCTAGATTGAATAAAAGTTACCTACTCCTATTCTTACTGCCTGCCAGAATCAAAAAAAAATCACTTTTGGAGGATAAAGCTATCATCCAAGCAATACCGTCCAAGAAATTTAATCTGAGCCACATATGTAATATAAAATTTTCTAGTAGCCACATTTAGAAAAGTAAAAATAAACAAGTGAAATTAATTTTAATAATTTATTTTATTTTATTCAATATATCTAAAATAATGTCATTTAAATATGTAACCAATTTTAAGAAATTATAAATGAGATACCTTGCATTCTTCTTCAAAATCTGGGGTATCTTAAACTTATAGCACAGTTCAATACAGATGCCAAGTTTTCATCAAAACCACTTGATCTGGGTCTTCTCATGAGGCCACATTCAAGGTGTCAGCCAGTGGTATACACATCTCAAGTCCTGACTGGGAAGGATAAGCTTTCATGAGCATTCACATGCTCATGGGTAGGATTCAGTTCCTTGCAAGTTGTTGGGCTGAGGGCCTCAGGACCTCACTGGCTATTAGCTGGAGGCTGCCTTCAGTTCCTTGACAATAGGGCCTCTGAAAACATGGTGGCCTCCTTCCTTAGAGTGAGAAAAGAGCCACAGAGAAAGATCAACAGAGAAAGATAGCAAAGTAGGAGGTCCCTTGTTTGTATCTCCCCTTCAGCAACAATAATTTGGCAATCATACACAGAGAAAAGTGCCTTTGTGGAGCTTTGGGATCCAAGTAGGAGAATGTGGAACCCTGGTGGAGCCCAAGACCAATGAGGACTGTTTGAAAAAGGCAGGATTGCACCCACGTGGCAGGCTCATGGATCATAGTCCTGGCTAAAGATCCAGAAACAGCCCTGTCCCCCTGTGGACTCAGCTATAGTCCTGTTTGGTCTTGATGCTGCCCCAAGCACTGTTTAACAAGGAACCTAGGAGGAGTCACACTAATTTGTGCATCAGGTGACAGGCCTGCTGACTTTGGTCCTGGTTGTGGACCCTGAAACAGTCCATAGCCAGACTCCAACCACTCTTAGTCACCAGTCCTGCCCACCCAGGGACCAAGCAGCAGACACACCTGTCCAAACCCTGAGGCAGGCCCTCTGACCTCAGTCAGACTGCAGATCCAGAAATTGCCCTGTACCCAGCTCCAGACCCTCTCAGCTGCAGGCTGAAGAGTTATTTGTACTATATATATATATATATATATATATATATGATCTCACATATATATTATATATATGTATATATATATAATATATATATACATATATATAATATATATCATTATATATGATCTCACTTATATGTGGAATCAAAAAGTTGAACTCTGAACCAGAGAGTAGAATGGTGGTTGCCAGGTTCTGGGGGTTGGGAGAGGCAAGAGGTGTTCATCAAAGAGCAAAAACTTTCAGTTATAAGAGGAATGAGTTCTGGTGATCTAATGTACAGCATAGTGACTATAGTTAATGATAATGTTTGTATATTAGAAAAAAAAATGCTCCAGAGACAAAAAAAATAGTGATAGAGAGAGAGACAGAGTGAGAGGGAGAGAGATAGAGAAAGTGATCATAGTCTTTTAATACTTAATCTCAGAAGTGATGTCCCATCACTTTTACTATATTTTTTTTTTGAGGTATAATTGACATATAACATTATATTAGTTTCAGATGTATGACATAATGATTCGATGTTTGTACGTATTGGGAAATGATCATCACAATAAATCTGTAACCATCATAGACCAATTTGTCCTGGACCTGCTGTATCAATAACAAAATATCAAAGTTATCTTACAGAGGCAAAGGGCAAAAGTTGCAAGTCATATAGCTGGATCACATGCAGATGATGGAAACCTTGTCCACAGATGACATTGAGCCACCTAGGAACCAACACTTCCCTTACTACAGAACTCAATGTGATGAGCAAGTGGCGTGGGAACCTAATGAGAAGTGAGGGATCCCTTGATTTGAGGCACACTGGACTTATAAGACCCTTATACTTCCACCGTCCAATCAGATTCCTCCAAGCTAACATTTTGCATAACCACTCCCACTCCCAACTCCTTTAAAGACTGTCCCTGCTTCAGCTCAGGAAGATAGATTTGAGTTTTGCCTCCTGTCTCCTTGCTGTTCAGCCATGCAATAAATCTCTTTCTTTTCTCAAAAGCCGGTGCCATGCTATTGGCTTCTATGCACATTGGGCAATAGGCCTTTGCTCAGTAACAATTTCTGGTGACCACAAGGGAACCTCAGTCCTGTGACTGCCTGCCTGAGGCTCGGCAGTCCCAGGCAGAGTGCGGGCTTGTCATCAACTATAAATGGCTGCCTAGACTACTTTGTCTTTGGATTCCCTTTGTCACTACAACACTCCAGGCTCCTCAGTGCTTTCCTCACTTTTGAGAAAATAAACTAATTCTGGATCAAGACGTCTCTGGGTGAGTAACCTTAAGAAAGAAACTGTCCCTTATCTTGTCTTTCTTGTTTGACCCCCTGGAAATATAAGTTTGACTTGTATTCTGGGGAATCCTGGTGGGCTAAGTCCCAAATCTTGGGCCTGAACCCAGGATAATTAGAGACAGGATAAAAGGTTCACTTGCAAGGTACTCCTGGTAATCTGGATTTGAACCATAATTTTAGGAATCTGATTCATGTTATGTGTAGAGTTGTGTGTTAATGTTTTAGGTGTTACTGTTGTTAGGTTAAACTGAATTGGTTGTTGCAGGATTGAGTTTTTTGGTGACCATAACAAACTCCATTTAGGAATTAACTTTATGAGGGTCTTCTGACTCTGAAGAAAAAAGGTACCATTCTCTCCGGTCCTTTGGGACATTCCCAGGTGACTGGCGATTTTATGGAGGTGTTGAGGTGTCTGCCCGTGATGTGTTATGGCTTCATCCCTATGAAGCCATAGGGATGGCTTAACCCTCATGAAGCATATACTTTACCAAACCTTCATTGTTCACAGTGAAGCCAGCAGCAGCAGCAGCTCATCACCTGAACTTTGTTGGTGTCAGAACAAGTACAGGAAACAACCAAGCCATTGTCATTTTTGGTGGAGGTTTTTCCTGAAACCACCACATAATCAGAACCTACACACCACCCCTAGAAGACCTTGCTTGTTGTGGCCATCTAGAAATAAGCCAGCTAAAATGGGAAATGTAAATGGCATACCAAATTGCAACCCATTGGGATGCATTCTTCAAAATTAGGCGATGTTTAGTTATGAGCCCATGAAGAAAAAGAAAATGATTTTGTTTTTGTACTACGGCATGGCCCCAATACTCATTGGGGTCAAATGAGGTGTGGCCTGAGAACGGATCTTTCAACTATAATACCATCTTGCAATTAGACCTATTCTGTAAAAGGGAAGAAAAATGGGATGAGACGCTCTATGTACAATCTTTTATGTCTTTATATCAAAATAAGAATTATCAAGAGAGATGGAGGATCATGATTCAGAGGGAGGATCTGCAGCAAAAACCTGACCTACTAGAATGAAAGTCAGAGGATGACGTAGTCCTTCTTCATTTGCTATCTCCTTCAGCAGCCCCACCATATGCTAGGGGTAAGGTTGGAGATGAGCAGGAAGGTCATAATGATCCCCCTGAAGCTGTTGGCTCAGTTATGTACCCTCCTTTATCTAATAGTCAGAAAGGAATGGTCCCCCTCCTCATACCCATAGAGGTACTCAATTTGGCCCAGGAATGCTCCACCCCAGACAGGGCAATTCCTGTTAAGACAAGTCCTGCAGGTCTCGATGACCAATGCGAGCCCAGAGGATTTTTATATGTGCATTCCCCCTTTTCAATTTTACTTATACAACTGGAAAAACAAAATTCCTGCCTATACAGATGATCCCAAAATGTTGGATAGTTTATTTACATCCACCTTTGCTACTCATAACCCCAACTGGGCTGACATTCAGGCTCTCATGAACACCTTCCTCACTCTAGAGGAACGTCAGGTGGTACTGGACAGGGCTCATCAGGAGGCCGAGAGACACCAGGGGTTACAACCTAACAATCCCATCAGGGCTCCAGCAGTACAGGCCATACCCGGGGTTCAGCCAGGCTGGGACCCCAGTGACCCCGCGACTGGCACGGCTAAACCAATACAAAGCATGGTTAATAACATGAATGCATGAGGGGGTCCCAAAACCAAAAAGCCTAAATAAAGTCCAGGAGGTACAACAGGGACCAAAAGAAAACTCTTCGACTCTTCTAGAGAGAGTCTTTGAAGCCTACAGAAAGTATACTGACATTGATCCAGAACATCCGGATAACATGAAGCTGATCAATATGACTTCTATCAGCCAGAATGTCCCTGATATAAGGAAAATGTTACAAAGACTGGAAGGGGGGTTGGGGACGCCCATGTCTCAACTTTTTGAGATTGCCTTTAAAGTGTTTAACAGCCAGACCAGATACAAGAAAAACAGAAACAAGGGAAGATGTGACAACAGGCTGCCCTGCTTGCCACAGCAATCAGCTGCAATCATCCAAAACCACAGCTGTCCACAGGAAGAGGCAGACAACCATGGATAAGATCCCCAGGGCCTCCTTCTTCCAATCATTCTGAGCAACTGACTCTGGTACCTTGGCAATGTGCCTATTGTAAGCAGAAAGGCCATTGGAAAAAGGAATGTCCTCACTGTTCTCTAAGTCAAGTGAGGAAACCAGAGTGCCTAACAACTAGATGCCCCAATTTGCTGACAGTGACCAAGAATGACGGGGCCCGGGGACTCCTCTAGACTCCACCAGCACCATTGACATTTCCCACAAGGAACCGCAGGTGACAACTGACATGGGAAGAAAACTTATAGACTTTCTAATTGATACCAGAGCTACTTATTCTGTACTAAACACCAGACAAGCCCCCCTCTCCCCTAAGACCACATCCATTACTCGTGTACCTGGGGACGTCTCTCATAAACCTTTCCTACAACTGCTCGAGTGTCACATGGGAGAACATATCTAAAGCACAGCTTTTTGTATATGCCTGAGTGCCCTATTCTATTGTAGGGATGAGATCTACTAACAAAATTAAATGACCAAGTGACTTTTTCACCAGAGAAAGTGTTAAAGTCCTTCCCGATCAAGTCTGCACCTTTTAGGCCATGCTGTTGCAACTGGGAGACAAGCCTCAATGAGAAGTCCCTGAAGAAATTCTACATAGGTAAGAGCAGATGTTTGGGTTGAGAGGAGGCTGGAAAGAGCCAAGAAGGCTGACCTAATAATGGTAAAACTCTGCCGAGAGACCAAGACTCCAAATTTGAATCAATACCCTTTAAAGAGGCATGAGAAAGAAGATATAGCCTCTGATAGCCAGCTTCCTTAAATATCAAGTAATCTGACATTGTCAATCCCCATACAACAGTCCCACCCTGCTGACACAAAAACCTGGGAACAGGGACTATCATTTTGTACAGGATTTGAGAGTCATTAACCAAACTGTAGAGGACACACATCTGGTGATGCCAAATCTTTATACTTTGCTTACCACTTTACCTGGAGACTTTTCCTGGTTTACAGTTCTAGACTTAAAAGATGACTTTTTCTACTATCCCTAAGCTCTGAGTCTCAGGAACTGTTTGCCTTTGAATGGGACAATGTAGTGGGAAGTTCTAGTCAAGGACTTAAGGGGTCTTGAGTTAAATGAGAGAGTCTTACTCTAATATATGGATGACACATTGCCTCAGACCAAAATACAGTAATAACTTTAAATTTCCTGACAGAATGGGGATATGAAGTCTCCAAGTGAAAGGCACAAATTTCACAACTAACTGTAAAATATCTAAGATTTAAGTTATCAAAAAGACAAACTTACTGCTGGAGGGGAGGGAGGCACTAGCTACGGTGGAGTTCCCCACCACCAAAAGACAGCTGCGAGGATTTTTAGGAATGGCTGGGTTTTGCTAATTTTGGACTCATGACCAAACCGCTATATGAGACTCTTAAAGGAAATGACAATGAGCCATTAGACTCAACTGCAGAATGCCATGAGGCATTTCATACCATCAAGGAGAAGCTGTTAACAGTCCCAGCACTTGCTCTCCCAGACATTAGAAAGCCACTTGAGGGCCAGTCCCGTGGCTTAGCAGTTAAGAGCGTGTGCTCTGCTACTGGCGGCCCGGGTTCGGATCCCAGGCACACACCGATGCACTGCTTCTCCAGCCATGCTGAGGCCACATCCCACATACAGCAACTAGAAGGATGTGCAGCTGTGACATACAACCATCTACTGGGGCTTTGGCGGGGGGAAAGTATAAAAAAAAAAAAAGAAAACCACTTGATCTGTTTGTATGTGAAAGACAGGGTGTGAGTCCTGGAGTACTAATTCAGAACTTAGGTCCCACTAGAAGGCCAGCAGCTTACTTCTGAAATCAACTGGACATCATAACTCACGTGTCGCCATTTTACCTCCGAGCAGAGGCTGCAATCTGTGACCTTTTAAAAGAGGCTGAAAAATTTACCCCGGGCTAGCCCACTACTGTGCACACTCCACATTGTGTGCTACCTCTACTTGAACAGAAAGGTGGATATTGGCTTACTTCAGGAAGATTGGACAAATATCAGGCCATAGTACTGGACAATTGGAATGTGAAATTAAAGGCGGTATCTACTGTGAACCCAGCAACTTACTCCACAGTAGGACCGGAGAACCTGTCCATGATTGTTTACAAAGAATTGAAGAAGTTTATTCTAGAAGACCTGACCTGAATGCTCAGCCTTTGGAAAATCCAGATAGGGGAAATGTTTACTGATAGGAGCAGCTTCATGGACTATGGACTCCGAAAGGCCTGGTATGCAATAGTAACTCCTCAGAAAGTCCTAGAAGCAGAAGCCCTCCCTCCAGTTATGTCTGCCTGGAAGGCAGAGCTCATAATCCTCATGAGAGCCCTGCATCTTGGAGCTAAGAAAAAGACAACAATTTATACTGATTCTAAGTAAGTCTTCTCTGTCCTGCATGCACCTGGGGCCATAAGGAAAGAGAGAGGTCTAGTAATATCAGGAAGGGAGGAGATTAAACATGTGGAGGAGATACTGGCCTTATTAGATTCTGTTATGATGCTGGAAGAAGTAGCCATAGTATATTGCCAAGGCCACCAAAGACTGATCCTTTTATAGCTAAAGGAAATAATTTGGCTGATCTGGCTGTAAAACAGGCATCCAGAACCAAAATTCCAAATCCTAAGGCCCTAGCATTCATTCCAAGTGTGGTTGTGTCCCTATTTAAGCCTCAGTATTCAGAAATGTATCTAGACAGAGCAGATGAATGGGGATTTCATGTTGACTCTCAAGACTTGGGTAGTGATCAATACCAAACAACCAAAGAATGTTGTATTTAAACAGAACATGGACTAGTGCCTATACCTGAGCATTTAATGGAAAGAATTATAACTCATTTACATCAAGGAACCCATTATGGGGGAGATGCAACCTATCATTGGCTACAAAAGTTGATTGTTAGTCCACAAATGTGAAGGAATATCCAAAAGATAGTACCAAATTGCCTGATTTGTGCCAGAAACAATCCCCAAACAGGACCACTTTCTATAATAAAAGGGATGCAAACTCAAGGGATAGAATCAGGAGATGATTGGCAAACAGATTTTACCATCATCATGCCAAGGGCCTTGAGAAATTATAGTTATTTTCTGATATTTGTGGATCCTTCACAAGATGAGTCAAAGCCTTTCCATACAGGACACACAAGGCTTCGGAGGTCGCAAAGGCCTTACTGGAAGAAAGTATCCCTCGCTTTGGGTTGCCTCTTTCAATCCAAAGTGGCAATGGAGGAGCTTTCATAGCCAAGGTAACACAGGAGGTGTCTAGGGCCCTCAGAATACAATGGAAGTTATATGCTTCATGGAGACCTCGGTCTACAGGAAAGACTGAAAAGATGAACTATAACCTAAAGAAAACAATTGCCAAAATATGTCAGAAAACCAACCTAACGTGGGATAAGATCTTACCAGTTGCCCTGCTTAGAGTAAGAGTCGGCCCTAGAAGCAAGCTCCAATTGAGCCCTTATGAAATGTTATAGGGAAGCCCTTCCTTAAGACTAAGTATTATTGCAGTCTTGAAAATGATCACACTGTAAAAAAATTAGATACTATAAAACGTGTGCAGTCTCTAGGTGCTACTTTATCTGCTATACATAAATATGCTTCTAGCCAATTAATGGTTCCCACAGACATTCCCCTGCCCTGCACAAGCCTGGGGGATTGGTCCTCCTCAAGACTTGGAAAATCAACACCCTGAGCACCAACTACAACCTAAATGGAATGGACCCTATGAAGTCCTGGTTACACATTCTTCAGTTAAGCTAAAAGGACTTAAATCTTGGATATACCACTCACAAGTAAAACAATGTATATTTCTAGTCCCCTTTATAATTCCCAAACAGGTCACCCCCTTCAGGGACAACAGGAAACAGAAGGACCAAATCACCCAAATACTAGGGGGCTATGGAGGCCTAAGGCCAACTTTTCTACCTGAGAGTATTCTTGTGAACCTTTAACTCATCGTAAGTTACTTTTCAGGAAAAAAGACAAAACAAATGATAAAACTGAGGGGACTCTTGGATCTCCAGATAAATAAGAAGCTGTTCCTGTCTCTAAAACCAGACTCTGCCTGATTAGGTTGAGAGGCCAGAAGCAGACGACAGCTGAAGGAGATAGCTTACCAGAGACACCAGAGCAGGCCTGACTGATACAACTTAATTTTACCTTGTTCTTATACACACTAGTCTTCACTACCTAACTCATCATCCCTACCACCTTAATTTAACCCCAGAAAAGACTATTCACAAATTCTGGCTTCCCCTTAGATAGAATTCCATAATGTCTCATTTCCTTACTGATGAAACCCCTCTCACTAATACCTCAATGCCTGACTCCTTTGGTATATTGTCCTCTTTCTTCTTCTCACTATAATTGTCCTGACCTTCTTCTTCCTACAAGTCAGTTGCCTCCTCCCAGAAGGACTAAACCATTCTCTCTGTAGATTCAAGTCCAGACTATAAAATGTTTTCTATTTTTCTTTGCTACGTTTATTTGTTAGCCCCAGACTCCCAGGCTTGGAAAGAAAATTCCTTAATAAGAATTTCACAGGGTCTTTCAAAACCAGGAAACTTGACTGACTATTGGATTTGCCATCATAAAGCCCTACTCAGTACATGATCATGGTGACCCTATGGTAATGCCAGTAATCAATTTCTCCAGCATACCCAATTTCACTGTGACTTATAGTAAAAAAACCTTTAGAGGTAACCTATAGTGTCAGATTAATCAACAGAGGATCTCCTGTCACCTGTTTCTTCATAACACCCCCCACAAAGCAGCCTATAATGATTTCCAGAGGGGAATGTAAGGACAAAAGGACCTATAATCACAAGAACAAGACATTTGCCAATGGTCAGACTAAACTTACCTGTTTACTTGATGACATTTACTATTCACTTCCTGTTTCCTTCCTTCTGGTCCGGGAAAGGTGCACGAGAACATTTTTGAACTATAGGTCCACCCAATTGTCTCAATATTTTAATAAAAAAGATTGAATCTTCCTTCAAGGACCATTCAACTCTCTACCAATGTGTAGATTAAATTATTCCTCCTGGATGGTGCCCTGCACTGCTCCGTGGTTTGACCACATTCTGGATAAGATTTCCAAAAAGGAAAACCTAAATTCTAACAATATGTCTGGTATCCTATGTGTCCCCTCAGCAAACATCTTTGTCTGTGGGTCCAACTAGCAGCCCTGGGCCTACAAATGCCTTGATAGCTGGTGTATAGGGGGTACTTATATACCACTAGTATATTTAACCACTCTTTTCTCTGTTCATAACTCAAGCAAAGCCAAGCATTGGACGGGTTCTTAAAACTCTTTACTAGAACTAAAAGATCTGTATTAGATGAGGATTCAATCCAGGGAGTACCTGACAAATATTTGCCTGAGTTTAAGGGAGATTCTGCTGGATATTTCTTTGGATGAACATTATTACCTTGGTGGGGAATTGCTGCCTATGAACACATGATTAGGGATCTTTCTCTTACTTTAGGAATGCTAGCTAGTGAAATAGCCCAAGCCTTGGCCATTCAACAAAGGCATTAGATTCCTTGGTTAAAGTAGTATCAAATAACAGAATTGCTGTAGATTACATACTAGCTGAACAAGGGGATGTTTGTGCTTTAGCTAACTCCTCTTGTTGTATTTATATTAACACATCTTCGGAGGTTGGAACCCATATAGAAAAAAATTGGACAACAGTCAACTTGGCTCCAACTAGTGTCATCACAAGTATCTGGATTCAATCTCTTAGGAAGTATCTTCTCATGGATCCCATTGGAAATAAGGTCTATATTTGAGGGATTTTCTGCTTGCTAGGACTTGTATTCCTTCTTGTCAAGCTCTGTATTTGCTGTGTCACGTATCCTTAAACCCACAACCCCAAAGCATATGATGACCTTTCAACATAAAGGCCCAGACTCTGAGACCCCTGAATATTTGCAATTCAGGGTGAAACAATTCCACTCAAAAACCCAGATCTGTGCCCCTAACCAACAAGATGTAGCTAGAGCAGTCATTGTGCCTAATCCCTCAAGAATGAGGAATTGACAAAGAAAAGGGGGGACTGAAACTGCCTTGGTACCCATTGGTCCATCTACCTCTCTAAAACATTTAGTAAGCTATTTTTTCAGAGAAGTGCTTAGGGGCGTGCCAGGGCAGCATCGCATGCCTGGAACTGCCACCCACTTGCTGCTTGGCAACTCTCCCAAAGCCATTCATGTTCCCGCTGGAGCCCAGTGCAGGGAGCATGCGCAGAAGATGGAATTGCAGAGCATGTACAGAAGATGGAAACTTGTCCTCAAAAGACCTTGAGCAGTGCCAGAACCACAAGTTCCCTAATTAGGGAACTCAATGTGAATGAAAGTGGCATGGGGAACCTAATGAGAAGCGAGAAGTCCTTTGATTTGTAGCACACCTGACTTAAAAGACACTTACACTCCCACCATCCAGTCAGATTCTGCCGAGTTAGCATTTTGCATAACCACTACCACTCCAAAATCCTTAAAAGTCTGTCTTGCTTCAGGTGGTGGAGACAGATTTGAGCCCTGCCTCCTGTCTCCTTGCTGCTTGACTTTGTAATAAAGCTCTTCTCTCAAAAGCTTGTGCCACAGTCCTGGCTTCTATGTGCATCGGGCACTCAGCCTTTGCTTGATAACATTTCTCTCTCCCTGCCATGTGAGGATACGGTGGGAAGGTGGCTCTCTGTAAGCCAGAAGGAGAGCTCTCACCAGACCCTAACCATGTTGGCATCTTGGACTTCTAGCCTCCAGAACTGTAAGAGAATAAATTTCTGTTGTTTAAACCACCCAGTCTGTGGTATTTTGTTATGGAGGTCTGAGCTGACTAACACAATCCATTGGTTTCCTCATTGGGAATTATTTTGTTCCCAAGTTTATTGAGGAATAATTGGTGAACACAATTGTATATATTCAAGTGTACAACACGATGACTTGATATACATTGTGGAATGATTACCAAGATCAAGATAATTAACACATCCATCACCTCACATAGTTAACTCCTTTTTTTGTGGTGAGAATCCTTAAGATCTACTCTCAGTAAATTTCAAGTATTCAATACCATATTGTTAGCTTTAGTCATCAGGCTGCACATCAGAACCTCAGAACTTATTCATCATATAACTGAAAGTTTGTACCCTTTAACCCACATCTCCCCATTTCTGCCTCCCCCCAGTCCCTGGCAACCACCATTCTACTCTCTGTTTCTATGAAATTGGCTTTTTTTTTTTTAGATTCCACATACAAGTGTTACCATGCAGAATTTGTCTCTCTCTGTCTGTCTTATTTCACTTAGTATAATGCCATCAAATTCTATCCATGTTGTCACAAGTGGTAGGAGTTCCTCCTTTTTTTGTGTGTGTGAGGAAGACCAACCCTGAGCTAACATTCAATGCCAATCCTCCTCTTTTTCGCTGAGGAAGACTGGCCCTGGGCTAACATCCGTGCCCATCTTCCTCTACTTTATATGGGACGCCACAGCATGGCCTACCAAGCAGTGCATCGGTGCACGCCCAGGATCCAAACGTGTGAACCCTGGGCCGGCACAGCGGAGCGCGCACACTTAACCACTTGCACCACCGGGCCGGCCCCTGGAGTTCCTTCTTTTTTATGGATGAATAATATTCCTTTGTATATATATATGTGCCCCATTTTCTTCATCCAACAATTCCTTGAAGGACACTTATGTTGTTTCCATATCTTGGCTGCAGTGAACATGGGAGTACAGATAGCTGTCCAAGGTAGTGATTTCATTTCCTTCAGATATATGCCCAGAAGTGGAAATGCTGGATCAGATGGTAGTTCTATTTTTAAGTTTTGAGGAACCTCCATACCATTCTCCATAGTGGCTGCATCAATTTACATTCCCACCGACAGTGCACAAAGGTTTCCTTTTCTCTACATCTTCACCAACACTTGTTATTTCTTGTCTTTTTGAGCATGGCCGTCCTAACAGGTGGAGGTTTTGTGGTTTTGTGGTTTTGATTGGTATTTGCCTGATGATTAGTGATGTTGAGCACCTTTTCATGTACCTGTTGGCCTTCTGTATATCTTCTTTGCAAAAATGCCTATTCAGATCCTTTGCCTTTTTTTTAAAGTGGATTATTTGTGTTTTTGTATTGTGTTGTATGAGTTCTTTATCTATTTTGGATATTAACTCCGTATTGGAATATGCTTTGCAAAGATTTTCTCCCATTCTGCAGATTGCTTTTTCAACTTATTGATTGCTTCCTTTGCTGTGCAGACACTTTTTAGTTAGATGTAGCTCCCTTGGTTGAGGTCAACATTGAGAAAAACTTCAGGGCTCTTTGGTAGCCAAAGCTGTGGAGGCCCTGTAGGTGGCAGTGGTGGCTAGAGCTTTTGGGGTCCTGGGTGTGAAGGTTGCTGGCATTCTCCTGTTCTCTTATTTTGCCTCTTGGGGGAATCTGTAGCTAAGGGGATTCTTCTTGGCACCAGGTCTAGTGTGCAATACTCAGAGTGGTGGCATAGCCAGGGTCCTGGGATCAGGTGCACTTCTTGTGGTGGTGGTGCTGGTGTCTGAGCAGCAGGCATGTGCAGATCTCATGGGCAACTAGGGTCTGGCTTTCTGGGGCTTACCACAGTGACTAAGGCTCTGAGGGGGCAGGGAAAGGCAGCAGTGACTTGCATTCAGGTGCCAGGATGTAGCAGCAGCATGCCCTAGAGTCCTGACTCTGGCCCCAGGGGGCAGGGAGCAGAGCAGCAGCAGCTTGACGCTGGTGATGCTGAGCCAAAGCACTGACTCAGGACCCAGAGTGCGGGGCACAGAGCACCAGCAGGACAACACTAGTGATGGTGACTCAGGACCCAGGTGGCAGGGCAGAGAGCTTCAGCAGCACAGCCTGGTTATGTAGGGTCTATGCCAAGACTCAGGACGCAGGACCTGGGGCACAGGGCACTGGCAGCACTCCCTGGTGATGGCAGGTCAGAGATTCTACTTAGCACCCAGGATGCAGTCACAGAGCAGTGCAGCTTGGCTTGGTGATGGTGGGTCAAAGCTGTGACTGGGGCCCAAGGGGTGGGGTGCAGAGCATCGGCAGCTCCCATGCTGTAGGTGAGAAGTTGTTGTGGCGTTCTCAGACAGTAGGACACTAGTGACTGGGACCCCTGGAGGCATGTCTCACTGCAATGGCAGCTCCTGCCCCAGGGAGGAAATGCAGCGGCAGGGACTTGGGTAGCTCCATCAGCTGGGTTCAGAATTGGTGAAGACAGTGAGGGTCCTTGGTAGCAAAGTCTGCAAACGTCTGTAGCAGTGATGGGGCTTGCTGGGGTTCTCCTGCTCTCTTCTTCCCGTGGGGTGAAATCCCTTCAAGGAGATCCCTTTTGGTGCTGAACTGCTCTGGATGAGGGATGCAGTGAGGCAGGTAAAATGCTCCCTACAATTTTCTATGTGGCCGTCCTCAGTTTTTGAGCTCCACAGGGTTTCTGCTACTTTTTCATTGTAGTCCAGAGCTTTCCAAGAGCTATTTACATCAGTTTGTAATTGTTTGTCTATTGTTTTTGTTGTTTTGGGGAGGAGATGAGCACTGGGACCTCCTATTCTGCCATCTTGCTGATGTCATTGCCTCCTGGGAATTGATTTCAATGTTCTATGCCTTTGTACTACTAAATTAATACTTTTTTATTGATTTGTAGAAGCTCTTTATATACTGTAGATATGATCCTTTGGCCACATATTTTGCAAATAGTACCACACAGTTTCCCAACTTGCCATTAACTTTCATCTTTGTTTTGATGCCTTCCAACAACCAGAAGTTCAATATTTTCAAATATATCATTTATAATAAACTCAAGGGCAATACTCTTTAAGCATTATTGTTTTCCCATGATCTCTGAACAAGTTCTAGAGCTCCAATTAAATATAGCTTGCATCTATCTTTATCAATTTATTCTCAATGTTTCTTACAACCTTCATTTTCTATCTTTCTAAATATCTCTGTGTTACATTCTGGTTAAATTCTTCTAGTCTACGTTCTTGTCCAGTGATTTTTCTCTTCTGCTCTGTCTAGTCTGCTGCCAAAACTATTCATTGAGTTTTTAAAGCTAGTATATTTTTTATTTATGGTGGTTCTATTGATTTTTTTAGAATCTTATTCGTAGTCACTTTTCATAGTTTTCAGTCTACAAATATTTGCAAGTTTTTTTTTTTACTTTAAACAGAGTAAGCATAGCTGTTTATGATTGTGTATTTCAATACCTAAAGTCTTATGGGTCTGTCTTGCTGTCTCTCTTTTCTACAAGTTCTTAATCATGATGCTTCGTTTCATTGTGTGCCTGCTGTTATGGGTTGGATTGTGTCCTCCAAAATAGATATGTTGATGTCCTAACCCCCATTACTTCAGAATGTGACCTTATTTGAAAATAGGGTCATTGCAGATGTAATTAGTTATGTTAGTTAGGATGAGGTCATACTGCAGTAGAGTATGCTTCTAATCCAATATGACCTGTGTTTTTTAAGAAGACAGCCATGTGAAGACATAGACACACAGGGAGAATGCCATGTGATGATGAAGGCAAAAATTGGAATTATGCAGTTGTAAACCAAGGAATGCCACAGACTGCTGGTAAACCAGTAGATGCTAGGAAGGTGGTAGGAAGGATTCCCCGACAGGTTTCAAAGGGTGCATGGCCCTTCCAAAACCTTGATTTCAGACTTCTAGCCTCCACAACCGAGAGATAATAAATTTCTGTTGTATTAAGCCACCTAGTTTGTAGTACTTTGTTATGGCAGCCTTAGGAAACTAATATAACTAGTTTTCTTTGACTGTGTGCTAGTCAGAATATGTTCTAGTGAAAAGTCATTTCTATGAATAATTTAACACCTAGGATGAAGGTATCTTCTTCCAAAGATCATTTTCTTCTTTCAAAGATTATTTGTTTCTGCTTCTGGCGGCATGTGGTGGCTGTCTTAGTCCATTTAGACTGCTAGAATATCATAGAATGGGTGCTTATGAACAGTTCTGGAGGCTGGGAAGTCCAATATCAAGGGACGAGTAAATTCAGTGTCTGGTGACGGCCCGCCTCCTGATTCATAGATGGCCATCTCACGTGGCAGAAGGAGTGAAGGAGCTCTCTGAGGTCTCTCTTATAAGGGCACTAATCCCATTCATGAGGTCTCCACCCTCATGACCTAATCGCCTACCAAAGACCACACCTCTTAATACCATCTCTTTGAGCGTTAGGATTTCTACATATGAATTTGAGGGGGACACAAACATTCAGTCCATAACAGTGGCACCCCTGTCTGACATAACTTGAAACTGGACTCAAGGCTTAAAGATCTCTGACAACCAAGATAATGTGTACCTAGGCTGAAAATCCATACGAAGGCTCTTACATTGGTGTACTACTTGAGTAGTCGTTTTCCTCTTTCACCAAATAATTATTTAGGAAAGTATATTTATTTTATTTTGTTTCCTTGTGGCTTTATTGATGTTTAAGCTTCTGCCATCATTTGTAAATTTTTGCGTATAGTACTTTTATAGTTTTATGTTTAGAAAAATGTGACTGAATGATGAAAAGCCGTAACATTCATATATTACATCTGTAAGCCAACAACTGAAGCCTAACACTGAGGAGTCAGTTCCCCAAAGGACCACCAAGTTAAGGTTTTAATTCTTTGCAGTGAGAGTAAGTAGCAGATAAAATGGGAAAGCAAGAGAGTTGCACTGGAGGTAGCAGCTGGAAGTCGATCTCAGTGCTATGGACTGGGTTATTGGGGTGGATCAGAGGCTGCATTATGAGAGTTGGATGGCCTCGGCTCATCCCTGAAGTATAGTCCATGGTGCATTTGAGCAATATTTATCACAAACAACAGAATCTAAAAGTATATTGTTTGGGGGAGACGGGTTAATTGGAAGGAGGTGGGAGAGTAAATCACATAGCATACTTGTTGAGATCATGTACCTTGGAATCAGACAAATGCAAGTTTGAAATCCTCGAAGTCCTAACTATGTGGCTTTAGGCCAATTACTGAATCACTCTGCACCTCAATTTATTTATCTGAAAAATGGGAAGAATAAAGATATCTACCTCATAGAATTGTCGTAAGGGTTGATTGGGATTAGTGTATATAAAGCTCATGGTATAGTGTCACGGGCATAACAAGCACGTGATAAATGTTGTCAATCATTATTAGCTAATAACAACATTGGTGGTCTCCTACTAGGAACTTGACGTGTGTTATTTCATTTAATCTTCCCAGCAACCCTAAGTGGGAGTACTACTCTCGTTCCGCTGATGGGGAAGCTGGGGTTCCACAGTTGCTAATAACTGGAAGAGCGGGTCTATCCATCTATAAAGTCCAGCAGGCTTCCCAAAGACAGGATGCTACCACATGGGCTTGGGTGAGCAGTTAACTGAGGAGGACGTAAGAGTCCAAGGGCTGCACTATACAACCTCTCCAACTTCCTCTCTCTCATCACCTCTATCACTAGACTCTCATCTCCTAAGGAACTGGCCCAGAAAATCATGGTGGGGACAACTTCCCAGGGGGCCCCTGGTCCCTCCTAGCACAGCACAGGGCTTCTGCTGCCTCTCTCAGGAGCGTTATGAGTCTCCCAGGACACAGTCTCTGTGGCCCTCACTAACAAGGCCCTGGGTGGGAATGCACTTTGTTCCTGAGGATTCATTAAGAATTTGAAGTTGGAAAGGGCTTCTCCAGCTTTTGCCTCCTTTCTTGGGTTTCCTCCTCATCCCCAGGTTTAGGAGTCAGCTTGTCTCTACCCCATATCCCCTTTGGACCAGACATCTGGGAGAGCAAAACCCTCAGTCTGGGGACCCAGATTCAGTCCTGGCTCCACCTCTAGTTCCCTGGGCGGTTTTGGGAAAGCAAACAGCTCCCCTATGTCCCCATCTGTTATATGAAGTTTGGTATGATCACTGCCCTAATTAGCCCCATAGATTAATATGGGGTATGAGATAAAGATGTTTGGAAAAATTCTAAGTCACCACAGAGGTATGAGTATTAACATAATCTTTATTAGAGCTTGTAATATTTACCTGTCCTTAGCTCTCCCCACTTCCTCCTCCACCATCTTGGGCTAATTTCAATGTCCCAAGAGGATAACACTATGTGGAAAAATCTCAGAACAGAGTTGGTCCTGGCCTCTCTTTATCTTATTTCCATATATATAGCCCCTTACCTCTCCCGTGGAGGAGCTGACTGAGCTTGTGCAAGCTCACCCCCTTTACATCCCTCTCCACAAAACCTCGCTGGCCTCTGCATCATAACAAGGTGAGTTCTTCATGTTCCTCCCTCTTCGCTCGTGTCACAGGGAAGGGACTTTAGTTGTTACTAATTAAGCCAAACCTCCTGGTCTTACAGATGCAGCAATCAACGTGTCAAAAGCACAAATAAGAGACTGCTCAGGATGACATCTCAGGTGAGTGGAAGAGCTGAGACTATGACCCAGAGACTGAGGTTCCTCTTCCAGGCACCTTTATCAATTCCCTCTTTTTTTTTTCAGATGAAGCTTGTTTTCTGACTCTGTTAGGTGTAAGTGGGAGGAGATTCAGTGTTCACCTTCCCCACCCAGAACCCAGTCCTTACTGGGCAGCCTGACCAGATCCCTAAGACTAACCTAGTACATGAAGGACCTATTGGAATTTACGAGCGGGGAGTGGTCACAGCATAATGAGGGAAGCCTGGCTAGGAATGCCAGGACTATGTTGAATAAAAGTGGCGAGAGGGGGCATCCTTGTCTTGTTCCTGATCTTAGAGGAAAAGCTTTCAGCTTTTCACTGTTGAGTATGATGTTAGCTGTGGGCTTGTCATCTGTAGACTTTATTATGTTGAGATACATTCCATCTATATCTAATCTTTGAGAGTTTTTTTAATGAAAGGTTATTGAATTTTATTTAATATTTTTATGCATCTACTGAGATGATCATATGATGTTTATACTTCATTTCATTAATGTGGGGAATTTTCATTTCATTCCATTGTTCTGTTGTGCTGCTCTCAATCCAGTACCAATTGTTCTCATTGTTGTGGCTTTATAATATGTTTGAAAGCTGGGAGACTTAGTTCACCCTCACTAGTGACCGTAATGTTCCTACATGCTCTTCTTGCTAGTTTTTCTTATGGACTTAGAACCAGCTTTTAAAAATATATCCTGTTGGCATTTTTTTTTGGTTGAGAATTGCCATAATTTATTGATTGTTTAGAGATAAATGATATCTTAATGATACTGAATCTTCCAGTTCAGGAACATGAGATGTTCTTCCATTTGTTCAAATCTAACTTTCTATCCTTCAGCTTATTCTAATGTTTTCTTTATGAAGTCATTTTACATTCCTTGTTAAGTTTAATCCCTGGGATGTATATCAGCTTTTTTATGCTTATAAGCATGCCATTTTCTTCCATTACATCTTCTAATTAAAAAAAAATTTGTTTTTATATGTGCAAGCTATTGACATCTGTACATCAATTTTTAATCTACACACTTTGCTGAAATCTTTTATCAGTATATAATAGTTTTTCTCATCTGATTCTTGGTTTTCCAGGTATACAATCATATTATCTACAAATAATTATGATTTATCTCTTCCTTTCCATTTTATATAACTCAATTTCTTTTTATTATATAATTGCCTTAGCCACTATTTCCTGAACTGTGTAAAATCACAGGTAGTTAGGCTTTTTTCCTTGTAGTTAATGGGAATGCTTCTTGTAATTCCCATAGGAATTCAAGTAGCTCTATGATTCATGTTACATAAATCTCCATTTTTCCTATTTTTAAACAATATTTAAAATCAATAATGGGTAAAATATTATCTAATGCCTTTTCAAATATATAGAGAGAATAATGTTTTTCTCTCTTAATGTAATAATATAATTTAATATACTAGCACTTTTAATAATTTTAAGCCATATTTGCATTCTTGGATAAATTCGACTGGTGATGAAAATTTTTTGTTTTATATTTCTGGTTGCTGTGTCCTAATATTTCATTTAGAATTTTGCATGAATATCGAAAAATGAGATTGACCATATTTTTCTCTCTTTTTGTCTTTGGTACACTTGTTGTTTTTGCCACATTTTGTTGATTTTGGACGTCAGTGTTATGCTCTTTCCATAAACTTGATTTGAGAAGTTTTCCTCCATCTTCAGTTTTCTGATACAGATTAAGTAATATTGGAGAAATCTCTTCCTTAAAGGTTTGACACAATTTCCCTGTTTTCTTGGCAGGTGGTGGATATTGGTGGTGGGGTAACGCAATGGAGTAGCTCTAGCTTTTGAACAACTTTCTCTATTTTTTCTATAGTAATTAACCCGTTTCAATTTTTCATCTCTTCTGGAGGAAGTTTTCGTGAATTGCACTTTTATCAGATCTTACCTATTTTTTTTCCAATTTTTCAAGAAAGTTTTTGCACAGATAGTAGGAAAAGTGACCTTTTAGGTAGATTTTTTTCTTTTAATGTAACTGTGATTATTTTTCCCTTATCAGTTAATATTTTATAGAATTGTGTTTTCTTCTTTTTCTTGACTGAGTTAATTTTAAATTTGTCAATTTCGTTTGCCCATGACCCTACCCAAAACAGATCTCTTTGAACTTGTTTATTCTGATTTTTTCTTTTAGAATCAAGTTTTGCTTTTATTGTTACTATTTTTCTTATAGTTCTTTTTCTAATTTCTTGATTTGATCATTTAATCAATTTTCTTTCTTTATTTTTAATATACTTATTTAAGGCTATGGACTTTCTTCTGAACACTGATTTAGTGATAATCCATGTGTTCTAATATGTGTTGATTTCATGATCTTATTTTTCTCCTCTCCAAGAGATTCTTCAGTTTTAGTTTGATTCCCTCTTTGGTCCAACTGTTTCTTAAAATTTTTTTAAATATTGGGATTTATTTTTAAAAATGATTTTTCTTTAGGGGGCCGGCCTGTTGGCAAGTAGTTAAGTGCGCGTGCTCCGCTGCTGCGGCCCGGGGCTTGGGGGTTCGGATCCCAGGCACACACGGACACACTGCTTGTCAAGCCATGCTGCGGCGGTGTCCCATATAAAGTAGAGGAAGATGGGTACGGATGTTAGCTCAGGGCTGATCTTCCTCAAAAAAAAAAAAGATTTTTCTTTAAATTGGATTGTGATTAAATATTATTGCCTATATTATTTGTTCTTTTGAAATTTGCTGAATTTCTGGTTTATATATGCTCTTCGTGGGGGGAATGTTTCATGGGCACTTGGGAAAGTGCATATCAATTAGTTCGACCTCTTGAATAATTATATTGATGTCTTTTATAGCCTTACTTTATTCTGTCAATTTAACTTTATTATGGACTGAAAGTCACTAAAATTCACTAATTATTATCCTATTTCTGGCTATTTCTCCTTAAGCTCTGCACTTTTCACTTTGGGTACAAATGCCAGGTATTTGGAGCATTCATTTTCATAACTATTATACCTTCTTGCACCTTCATAATTGCAAAGTGCTCTTCTTTATTCTCATTTAATGCCCTTTTGGAATTTAATTGGATCTGATTTTAAGACCATGATCCTTCCTTTGTTTTTATTTATGTTTGACTGGTATTTTTTCCATTTCAACCTTTTTGATTAACGTTGCTTTGGCTACATTTTGGAATAAGCACAGAGTTGAATTTTTTAGATCCAATCTGAAATTCTTTTCTTTTAGCTCATCCAACTTTATGGTTATAAGTATGTTCGATCCTAATTCTCTTCCATTATTTCATGTTGTGCTTTTTGCTTTTATTGTTTTAAACAGTTCTTTGACTGTAATGTCTACATTTGTTTTACTTTGTTTTATATGTGCGTTTACTGCAATACGTTGGAAGGCTTGTTCCTAGGATTCTCCTTATAACTATAATTTTATATACAGTTCTAAAACTCTGCGTTTTTAGGTATTGACTATTAATTTCCTACTATAAGCAGTGATGAAATCAGTATATTTCCTTTTATTCTCCCTTTTCACTTTCTCCTATACCATGTGATTTATTTGTTTATACTATCTTAATCGCTTCCTCTATACTGCTTTGTGTACTTATACCTCTTACATAATTTATCAGGTTTAAATGATATTTTTAAAAAATCAATAATGGAAAATGTGTTATTTACACAATAAGTCTGGAGATAAGGGATGATTAATTTAGTACTTCAGGAAAATCATCAGGGAGCCTTGGGTCTCTATGTTTTTCTACTTACCATCCCCAATGTTCTTTTTTGTTTTTTTCAAGTAGACTTTAGAGAAGTTTTAGATTCACAGCAAAATTGAGCACAAGATACAGAGATTACCCGTATACCTCTGCTCGCACACATACATAGGCCTCTGGCATTATCAACATTCCTGATCAGAGGGGTGCATTTGTTACAATCAATAAAGCTATGTTGACATATCCTTAGTATCCAAAGTCCATAGTCTACATTAGGGTTCACTCTTGGTGTTGTGCATGCTATGAGTTTGGATAAATTTATAATGACATGTATCCATCATTATAGTATTATACAGAGTAGTTTCACTGCCCCAAAAATCCTCTGTTGAATGATATTTTAACACTTAGCTACAGAATATGAGGAAATCAGCATTCTATATTTTCTCCCATCTCCTCTCTCCCTTTCTGTTAATTATAACCATTTTACCTTTTCAGATTTTAAAAACATTTACATTTTGTTCTATGCCTATAATTTCCACATATGTTTTAGTCTTGGTCCTATAGTTAAATATATTTAAAACTAACCACGTTTTCATATCCTGTGGTTTTCCCATTTTTGTCTTTATTGGCTGAAGTCTTCTTTTAAAAAAACTTCTGCTAAAAAACTGTGAAGTCTTATTTTTCAAGAGTGGCTAATATTAACAATATTCCTTGAATTCTTGCCTTGCAAAATTAACCTTATACTTGAATGATGGTCCATATAGTTAGAGCATTTTTGAGTCACTTTTTCTTTTCTTGCAGGCATTGCAGGCACTTTTTCATCGTATTCCAGTTTTGAATGCTGCTTTGAAGAATGAAAGGCCAACTTAATTTCTTTCCTTTAAAATTGATATGATCTTTTTTGGCCTGGCTACCTATTCTTTTTTTTTAAATCATTAATATCTAGTAATACTACAGTGGTATGTAACAGTGCTGGAACTGTGTATGACTTTTTCCTGTGACAAAGTGGGCCCTTTCAATCTGTAGATTCAAATACTCTCTTCTTTCTGGAAAAAATTTTTTAATTGAAATTCACCTTCAAATAATTGTTCTTTTCCATTATTTTGGTCTCCTTCTTTGACAACTCCAATTGTACATATGTTGGATATCCTTTTTTCTGTCCCTATACCTATCATTTTCCCTCTTTTCCATTTTATTTTGTTATCTTTTTAAATACTGTTCCTGTCTGTGTCTGAACATTTTCCATTGTGCTGTTTCTAATTGTGTTTTTCTTTTTGTCATAACTTTACATTTCCTTAACATTTCTTCCTATCTTCTTCCAGCTCACATTTTATGCTCCTCTTGCCATGTCTTACTGCAGCTCCTATACTCTTACTTCGTCCTCTTATTTTATAGAGGAATATGCTTCCTCAAGCTTTTCCAGATAATGTTGAAATGTTTGATCACAATTTGCGTCTACTCCATGGCAACCATCTTATGTGGAGTGAATTTTACCTAGTTGTTTTTCTTGTTTCTTTCCTTCCTTTTGTTTATGGAATCCTTGTATAGATCCTGTGCCTGTTTGTTTTTGAATCTTTGAATGAAGTGAGTTTTTTTGTGAATTAGCTATTTGCAGGAGACTTGTATCAGAAGAGGCTAAGGTCATGTTCCGGGCTAGCAGGAACTTACCTTATGATTCAAGATTAGGGGTGAGTTATTTTAGCTTCTCCTTGTCGGTAGTCAATGTAGATAGGTAACAGCAGAACTGTTGTGGGTTATTTCTTTATCTCTCACCTCCAGTTTCGTGACTTGTCTATAACCTGCAAATACAGTTTTCTGTGAGATTCTCCTTTTAGTTCTTCCCTGCTTCTTGAAACCAACTCAGGATCACTGAAGGTAATGATGCCATACTGTGCACCCTACTTCATCCTTGCAAAAAAGTCCTTTTGATTTTGTTCCTTAGCAAGTGCCCTTTTTCTTTGGAGAATTGTACTTGTCCAGCTTTTTCTACAGGCATGGATTTTCTCTCTCTGCCACTCTCCTATTTGGTCTCCACTATTCTTGAAGCCCTCTCATCTAGTTTGTGGATTTGAGTTTTGGATATTTACTAGTTTCTTTGAAAATAGAGTTGGTATCTTTATTCTTGTTCTGCTTGTCTTGGGAAGGGGTGAGTTTTGAGAAGAGAAAGTTCCAAATTTACTCCGCCATGTTGAAACCAGAAGCACACTTTCTACTTTTATATTTTTCCCAAGGGTTTTGTCATTCATAATCTTTACAAATAGATTCTCTCAGCTGGGGGAGAGAGAGAGTGGTGATCTCACCTCTCCAGGCACCTGAGAAGGAAGTAGAGATATTGAGGTAAACGTAGTGAGAGTTTTAACATGTGTGATACGATCCGGGCAGTGGGAAAGTCCTTACTGGGAAAGGGAGAGGTTTGCCGAGGGTTCAGCATATAGTAGGACGTCTGTTTCTTCTTTTGGAATAAATATATCAAGAGGGATGATTCTTTATCTCCTTGGATGTTTCCTTGCAGGTACTAATGCAGCCAAAATATGGGACCAATGGAACAGCCGTTACTGAGTTCATCCTGCTGGGCTTGGCGGAGACACCAGAGCTGTGGCCAGTTGTCTTTGTCCTCTTCCTCTTTGCCTACCTGGTCACAGTTGGGGGCAACCTCACCATCCTGGCAGCCATCATGGTGGAGTCCAAACTTCGCATCCCCATGTACTTCTTCTTGGGGAACCTATCAGTGCTGGACGTTGGGTGCATCACTGTCACTGTTCCCTCAATGTTGGGTCGTCTCTTGTCCCACAAGCATAGAGTTCCCTATGGAGCCTGCCTCGCACAGCTCTTCTTCTTCCATCTCCTGGTTGGGGTGGACTGCTTCCTGTTGACAGCCATGGCCTATGACCGATTCCTGGCCATCTGCCAGCCCCTCACCTACAGCACTCGCATGAACCAGACAGTCCAGCAGATATTGGTGGCTGTGTCCTGGGTTTGTGCCTTCACCAATGCACTGACCCACACTATAGCCATATCCACACTCAACTTCTGTGGCCCCAGTGTGATCAATCACTTCTACTGTGACCTCCCACAGCTCTTCCAGCTCTCCTGCTCCAGCACTCAACTCAATGAGCTGCTGCTCTTTGCTCTTGCTTTCATAATGGCAGGGACCCCCATGGCTCTTATCGTCACCTCCTATGCCCATGTGGTAGCTGCAGTTCTACGAATCTGCTCAGTAGAGGGAAGGAAGAAAGCCTTCTCTACATGTGGGTCTCATCTCACTGTGGTTGCTATATTCTATGGTTCAGGTATCTTTAACTACATGCGACTAGGTTCAGCCAAGCTTTCAGATAAGGATAAAGTTGTTGGAATTTTTAACACTGTCATCAACCCCATGCTGAATCCAATCATCTACAGCCTCCGGAACCCTGATGTGCAGGGTGTCCTCTGGAGGGTGCTTACAGGGAGGAGGTCACTGGCTTGACAAGGTCTCCAGAGTCACTCCCTCCTTTTCTCTTTTTGCACTAAAGGAGAAATACTCTGGTGCTAGAAACTAGGACAAATGGTCCAGAACTGCTACTATCTCCCTGTGCATAAGGATTTTTTTTATAGAGGATAATAGTTATCGTTTTCCAAAGAAACCCTGCCCAATTATAAGCAATGGGTATGTAGGTTCTCTTAGGCCGGCTCCCTTGACAAATTACAACTTCAGTTAGGGTGTGCTCCCTTTTCTTGGGAGAATTTAAACCTGAGAAGCCTTAAATGCTCAGAGGTTCATATCCCATAGGGAATAACTGTTTGCTTGGTTATAGCCTGGGTTCCCAAAAATATCCCAGCAAATTCTACCTCCCTCCCCCAGGTGGTCATATGATTCCCTCAAGTTCAAGTATGGTTGGTCTGTTTATAAACATAGGACTAGTGATCAGGATTATTTTACATCTGCCATCAGCCTTCTACAAGCCAAAAAAAAGCAGCTCATTTCTTTCCTATCACACAATGATCCCATAGGATATATAGGGGACACATGGGAAGCTGTATGGTCATGTATTCTCTAGTAACCCTGTGTGCATCTCACAGATCTGTTTTAAATTTTAAAATTCCAGTAACATATATGATATATCTTATGAAACAAAAATGAATTTTCCTCACCCAACTTCCTCATATGTTTCAATCTTTTGAAAGATAAGCATTTATAATCTAAATATTATTTCAACAACAAAACAGAACCCAGAATACTCAATATGAAATTCCTCTCTAAATTCTCACTGTCAGTCCCCAATCCCGCTAGTTGAGACAATTCGTATCTGTGAATACAAGTCATATGGCTATGCCTCACCCTAAATTTCCCTTATCAGTAGGAGAGCATGTCTCTAACCTAGAATACTATCTCCTCATTTTTGTTGCTTACCAGCCTTCAGTTCAGTCATTATTGAGATGAATTTTCCTTCTAGCCTCCCTTTTAGGACTAATTGCCCATTCCTGGCATCTCTACTGGGCCATTGGTGTTTCCCGATTAATTTCCCTAAAACTTCTCTCTGGCCTGCACATGTGGTTAGGCTTCTTCATGATATTTTATGGGGTAAAGGGATTGAAAGGATGGGGTAAGATGGAGATGAAGAGAAAGGACATAAGAGAGGGAATCAAAACAAGATTGGAGGTGGAGAGTTTGTGGAAAGATGAAAGATGAGGAATAGGGAGAAATAGGATAGAAATGCAGGCAAAAGTGTCTGAGAAGGGAGGGTAGAAGTATTAGAGAGGACATGATGGAATACAGATAGAGTGGGAGATGTGAAAGAATGGAGGAATTGGACAAGATGCCTTGAGACTGTTAAAAGATCAGAAGAAGCAAGTGATGTAATAAACTTAGTGGACCAGGGGTGAGAGATATGGGCTTCCTATTCTATACAGTCCAGCCATAACCAGTTCCCCAGCAGCCCTAAAGCCACCATTGTAGTCCATCGAAGAATATGATGGATCTATGAAAAATAAAATAATATTTTAAGTTTTGCTAAAAGTGTGCAGGGGACTCATTTCCTGTTCCTCTAAACAGAAGGTGCTCCTGGTATGTCTGGTAGTAGGTTTATCAGATGGGAAAAGAGGAGAAAAGGAGTGCTGGGTATTTTATCCACCTACATCCCTAAAATTCATCGAAGTTTGTGACTAACTACCAAATTTACCAACTTACACCCTGTCTTTTGGGTCATGTCAATGCTGTCAAAAGACATAAGGAAAAGATGGCTCTTTCTGGTCCTTTTGAAGGACCAGTCTGTCTTATATCCCAGACAAAATTCAGGGATATAAAGAGCAACTTCCTTCAAGGGTGAAGCAAACTTTCAAGGAGGACCTGCAACATGGTTCTCATCACCTCGCTTCCTCTCATCCACAATGTTCTGGACCTTGAGTAAGTTCTTTCCCTTCTCTGCGCCTGTCCTTGACAGAGGCACAAGGAACACCACTAGTGTTCTCTGATTCTACTACCTGAATGAACAGAAAGATGGTCTCACTGTTCTCCCTGAAGAGTTACCATGCTTTCCACTATCACATTTTCTACCCACAGCATTTAACATTGCTGCAAAACAGAGCTTAACGTTTACCTCCCAAAATCCCTGCACCTCTGGCCCTTCTTCCATCTGAGCACTCATCTAAAGCCTCAAAGGACGATTTGATGTGGCATCATCGCTGGAGTGGAATGGATCAACTAGTTCAGCATCATAAAGAATGACCAAGGACACTGGTTCCAGCACTCTGTCTATCGTCCAGCATCACAGCGTTTCTTTAACAACTTGGGAGATTCCTTTTCTTTGGAATTTGTCCCTTCTTTTTCATTCCAGACTGGAAATTTCTTTGCTGCTTAAAAATTTTATCATATGTGTAATATATCATATTGTAAAAGTTAAAATAATACAGAATGTCATCATCACACTTTTATACCATTCCCACATAATCCCATTTTTAAAAACTAACT
The DNA here is from genome assembly GCF_057802395.1 of Ceratotherium simum simum. Taxonomy (NCBI): domain Eukaryota; kingdom Metazoa; phylum Chordata; class Mammalia; order Perissodactyla; family Rhinocerotidae; genus Ceratotherium; species Ceratotherium simum. The sequence goes on from NC_141915.1 coordinate 14,752,275, forward strand.
ATTGGTAATAGTTGGTGTTTAGCTTTTCAGACAAATGAACACACACACACAAACACACACACATATTCAAAACACCGTGCTATTTTGTTATCTGCTTTTTCCCTGTCCACATTACATAGTATAATTCTTTACATGTCAACCAACAAACCTATCTTATCCATTTTAAAGGCAGCATAATGTTCCACTTTATGTATAAACTATCTATTTAACCAAATGTCTGTAATTCAAGTCATTTCCTTTTTTTCTTGCACTTGATAATAGCACAGGGATTAATATTCTTCTTTATATATGTTCACATACATTTGAAATTATTTTCACGGGTTAAATTCATAAAAGCAATTTGTGTGTGTGTGCACACCCAAACTGAGGAAATACAAAGTTAAAAATTGGTAAATATTCTGCTTTACTATTTGCCAAAAAATGTGCACCATTTTACATCTTGATTGGCAGTTTATAAGAATGTTTGTTACCTCACTTGTTGACTTCACTGGGTGTTATAAAAAGAAGTTGTTATCTTTGATAATTAGATAAAATTGCATTATTTTTAAATTTGAATTTCTTTCTTTAGTGTGGTAGGACATATATTTTTATACATTTATGTGTTATTTGTATTTATTCTTTCAAAATTGCCTGTTCATATTTTTGCCCCTTTGAGAGTAGTTTATCTTTATCTTAATCATTGGTGGAAACTTCATGTTTTAGGATACTATCCGTTTGCCAGGTATGTTGCAAATATATTCTTGTTTTGTTTTGTTTTGTGTGTGTGTGTGTGTGAGGAAGATTAGCCCTGAGCTAACACCTGTCACCAATCCCCCTATTTTTGCTGAAGAAGACTGGCCCTGGGCTAACATCTGTGCCCATCTTCCTCTAATTTATATGGGACGCCGCCGCAGCGTGGCTTGACAAGCAGTGCGAGAGTGCGCACCTGATATCTGAGCCCCGGGCTGCCACAGCAGAGCACGCGCCCGTAACTGCTACACCACCAGGCTGGCCCCACAAATATATTGTTTACTTTCCCATTTGTTTTTAAGTTTGTTTAGGGTGTCTCTTGCCCAAATTAAATTTGACGTTTTCATAAAGTTTGCCATCTCTGTTTTGTGTTATGCTTCGAACAATGAATTATCCATCTAAATGCTGTATAAAAATTTGTCGGTGATGTTTTCTAGTACTTTTATATTTCTTTTTAAATCAAATAGTTAGGATATGAAGAATTTGTTTTGGGGTATGTTCTAACTTTTTTCCCAGTTGATAAAAATTGCCCAACACCATAAAATGTAAGCTGGATCATATATATAGTGCATGTGATATTATATATATATTATTATAACAGTCAGCAAGATGGCAGAAGAGGAGGCCCTCCACTCATATTCCCCATCAACAACAATAATTTGGACAAAAAGTGCCTTTATGGAGCTTTGGGATCGAGGTAGGAGATTGTGAGACCCAGGTGGAGCCCAAGACCTAGGAGGGCTGTTTTGAGAAGGCAGGTCTGTGCCCAGGTGGCCAAATTGCTGACTGTAATCCTGGCTACTGACCTGGAAACAGCCCTGGCCCCTGTGGACTCAGCTGCAGCTCCATTTTGTCCTGGTCCTGTCACCAGCAACATCTGTCAAGGGACCCAGCAGGAGTCATGCCCACCTGTGCCTCATTTCACAGACCCACCAACCTCGACCCTGGCTGTGAATGCTGAAGGGGCCCGTGACCCACCTCCAGCCCCTCTTAGCTGCTAGTCCTGCCTTCCCAGGGACAAGGCAGGAGACATGCCCATCCATGCCCCTGAGACAGGCCCTCCAACCTCGGCCCAATTGCAGGCACTGAAACAGCCTTATAATTGGCTCCGGCACCTCAGAGTCACGGGCCAGGAGCACTCCTGCTTGTCCAGGAGCCCACCAGAAGACACATTCTCCAGTGCCTCCAGACATAGGCCCACTGACCTTGGTCCAACTGTGGATCCTGAAGTGGCCCTGTAACTAATATCCAGCTTCAAAGAGACATCTCAGCAGTTTATTGGGACCAGCCCCAGGCATCCTCACCAGAATGTTAAATCCTGAACCATGAAAAGTGCTCTCATGTCTGTTAACTTTCCCTATTCATCCTTCCATTCTACCCCACTCCTTTGATCCTCATGACCCACTCTCATATTGCTCCTCTACATACTGGAGGACATTTCAGCTTCTGCCAAGATATAGTGGCTGGGTAATTAGTTTCCTATTGCTGCTGTAACAAATTACCACAAACAGAAATTTATTCTCTCATGGTTCTGGAGACCAAAAGTCCAAAATGAGTCCTACAGAAGTAACTTCAAGATATCAGCAGGGAAAATTCTTTCTGGAGGCTCCAGGGGAGAAGCAATTCCTTGTATCCTCCAGGTTCTAGTGGCTGCTGGCACTCAGGGCTTGTGGCCACATCACTCCAGTCTCTGCTTCCCTGTCATATTGCCTTCTTCTCTTCTGTAATCAAAAATCCCTCTACCTCCTTCTTATGAGGACTCTTGTGATTACATTTAAGGCCCACTTGAATAATCCAGGATAGTCCCCAAAACTGAACACCCCTAACAATCACATCTACAAAGTCATTTTTACCACATAAAGTTGATTTCAGGGATTAGGACCTGGATATCTTGGGTGGCCATCATTCAGCCTACCACAGCCAGGTATGGGAATTCTTTTCAGTGAGCAAATTATTTCCTCTTGGATCACAGATGGGATTTCCTTTTTCAGATTCTGCTGATACCTAACCCTAATTATTCTGGAGGCACTGAGGAGAAGAGGGAGAAGTACTTGAGGAGGACAAGAATCATCACGTAATCTATCTGCTTCAGGCCTTTGCATGGTCTTCAGACAAAAGGAGGTGGATCTCCTGTAGCGATGGGGAAGGGATGCTTTTGCCAGCCAAATGGGTTCAGGAGAGTCTGGGGATTCAAAATTCTCATGCCCACCCTCTTAAACCTCCCCACCCCAGGACTCAAGGTCTGACTCCTTCCCTATCAGGGCCCTAGATTTAGCAGAGGGGAACCAACTAAGCTTCACAGCCAGCCTCCCTTGTAGTTCTGCCACCCTTACAATTAGGTTCTAGGCCTAATTTTCTGCACTGTCTGCCTGTGGCTGCAGAAGATTAATGTCTCATAAAATGTTGCCATGGAATTTTTCTGGCTTTCACAAAGTGCCTTGAATTGATAGTTGGCTGACCTGTGCTTATCACTCTGTTTCTTCAAGGCTTCCAAGAAGGTTAACAAAAGCCATCCTTTATTCTTAAAACTTCACAATTCTTATAATTACCATGGTTCTCATAATGTTAATCTGCTAGAGCTAACACATAACCCAGTGTTTCTCCTTCTATCTGTGCCTCCTCCCAATCTACGACAAGCGAGTCTTAGTAATTATGCCAGGGGTTATCACCAACCCCATGTATCCCAAGCAGGGGTGAATGATTCAGTTCCAGAATTCCATCTGGAGGATGTGCTTCCTAGGGCTATTCCCAGTACCAACTGTTTTAGTTGGGTTCCCTCCAAAGCAGATCTTGAGACAGGTTGTGTGTGTGATTTAATTGGAAAGTCATCGCAAGGAGAAAAAAGTTATTTATTGTGGAGGTGGTCCCAGGGAGTAAGACTGAGGTTATGAAGAGAGTGAGACTAAGAAGGAAGAAGTATCCCTGAGGAGGGGTCATTACCAAAGTCCCTGCCATGGACAGCAGAGACTTGATCGTGCAAGGGCATATGCCTCCAAGAATTTTCTGAAGAAGAGGTGGTGGGGCACTTATCTATTGGCTCCTATTCCTGTTGTCAAGTTGCCCTCTGCACTCTGGCTCTACATGTGCTCAGACCTACTGAGCCCCTAGTTGTTCACAACATCAGAGGATCAGGAGGAAGCGGGTACACTGTCAGGTTGCAATGAGCAGAAGCCTGCAGGGAACTGTTCAACCCAGCCACGACTGAAATCAGAAGAAAGGCTGATCAAGAAGTGAGTCTGAACATCTGATATGTCTACTACAATCTACTTCATAGGATTGTTGCAAGGACTGAGAGGGATTCCAGGCTTATAAAGGTCTTAGCACATTACCATGTAGGTAACAAGCACTCATAAATGTTATCAGTGGGTATGTTATATATTATATATATTTGATATATTATATATATTGAATTCTACTAGCAGCTTAATGAATCTTACTTCATTCGTAATCTTCACAGCAACGCTCTGTGGTAGAGGATATGCTCACCACACAGATGAGGAAACTGAGGCCCAAAAGCGTGTGGCAGCTTGTCCAAAGTCAAACCACTAATAACTATTTTTTGATTGAGTTGTTCATTTTTGTTGTTGTTGAGTTGTATGAGTCCTTTATATATTTTGGAAATAACCGCTTGTCGGATATATGATTTGCAAATATTTTCTCCCAGTTGGTGGGTTGCCTTTTTCTTTTGTTGATGGTTTCCTTTGTTTTGCACAAGGTTTTTAATTTGATGTAGTCTTATTTGTTTATTTTTTCTTTTGTTTCTGTTGCCTGAGTAGACATGGTGTTTGAAAAGATACTGCTAAGACCCATGTCGAATAGTGTACTGCCTATATTTTCTTCTACGAGTTTTATGGTTTCAGGTCGTACATTCGAGTCTTTAATCATTTTGAGTTAATTTTTGTGTATGATGTAAGATAATGGTCTGCTTTCTTCTTTTGCATGTGGGTGTATAGTTTTCCCAGCACCGTTTAATACAGACCTTTTCCTTTCTCCATTGTATGTTCTTGGCTCCTTTGTCAAAGATTAGCTGTCCCTGTGTGGTTTTATTTCTCGGCTCTCAATTCTGTTCCATTGATCTCTGTGTCTGTTTTTATTCCAGTACCATGCTCTTTTGATTACTATAGCTTTGTAGCATAGTTTGAAATCAGGAAGTGTGATCCTTCCAGTTTTTCTCAGGATTGTTTTGGCTATTCAGGGTCTTTTGTTGTTCCATATAAATTTTAGGATTCTTTGTTCTATATTGGCAAAGAATGTCATTGGGATTCTGATTGGAATTGCATGGAATCTGCAGCTGGACATTTTAACTATGTTTATTCTCCCAATCCGTGATTGTTGAATATATTTCCAAATTTCACATATTTCATATATTTCAATAATGTCTAATAGTTTTCAGTGTATAGGTCTTTCACGTCTTTGGTTAAATTTATTCCTAGGTATTTTATTCTTTTGATCGCGATTGTAAATGAGATTGTACTCTTGACTTTTCTGTCTGCTAGTTTCTTATTAGTATATAGAAATGCAACTGGTTTTTGTATGTTGATTTCATATCCTGTAACTTTACTGTATTTGATCATTATTTCTAATAGTTTTCTGGTGGATACTTCAGGGTTTTCTATATACAGAATCATGTCATCCGCAAATAGTGAGAGTTTCACTGCTTTCTTTCCAATTTGGACCCCTTTTATTTCTTTTACTTGCCTAATTAATTGCCCCATCAAAAAATGGGCAGAGGATGTGAACAGACATTTTTCCAAAGAAGATATACAGATGACCAAAAGGCACATGAAAAGATGTTCAACATCACTAATTATTAGGGAAATGCAAATCAAAACTACAATGAGATATTACCTCACACTCATCAGAATGGCTATAGTTAACAAGACAAGCAATGCGTGTAGGAGAAGATGTGGAGAAAAGGGAACCCTCATACACTACTGGTGGGAATGCAAACCGGTGCAGCCAGTGGAAATGGAAATACAGTATGGAGATTTCTTAAAAAACTAAATAGAGACATACCATATGATCCAGCTATTTCGCTTCTGGGTATTTATCCAAAGAACACTAAATCAACAATTCAAAAAGACTTATGCATCCCTACATTCATTGCAGCATTATTCCCAATAGCCAAGACATGGAAGCAACCCAAATGCCCATCAACCAGTGAACAGATAAAAAAGATGTGGTAAATATATACAATGGAATACTACTCAGCCATAAAAAAGATGAAATTGTGCCATTTGCCACAACATGCATGGACCTTGAAGGTATTATGCTAAGTGAAATAAGCAGACAGAGAAGGACAAATACCATATGATTTCACTCATATGTGGAAGATAAACAAACAAACACATAAATAAGGAGAACACATTAGTGGTTACCAGAGGAAAAGGGGGTAGGAAGAGGGTGAAAGGGGTAAAGGGGCGCATAGGTAAGGTGACATATAAAAACTAGACTATTAGTGGTGAACATGATGCAATCTATACAGGCTGAAATATAATACAGTACACCTGAAATTTACACAATGTCAAAGCCAATATGACCTCAATAAAATAGTTTAAACAAATGAAAAAGAATTACCCTGAAGGGTTACTGCAAGATTAGAGATATGTGGAAAATGTCAAATAGCAGTTTCAATGTGTAGTAACTATTTTAACAGTTTTAGTGAGATGTAAATTTCATACAATAAAAGTCACCTGTTTTAAATGTTAAAAAAAAAAAACTAACAAAAAGAAAGAAAAAGCTCTACTAACAGCCAGAAGATCAGGTCTGTCTACAGTGCTTTTCCGCCTGCACCAGTCTTCAGAGGTGGGAGTAGAGAGAGCACTCTCTCCTGGAGAGGGGGTGTTGGGTGAGTAATCATTGGTGGGTGTAGGAGTCAGAGGAACACACTCCTCAACCTTCCCTCATCTTCCGTATATTAACCTGTGACCTTCACCAGGGCTTTCATCTTCTAAGGGCCTGGCCTAGACAATCATATTGGTAGGCAGCTTCCCAGGAGTCCTTCTAACTCAATATAACTCTTCTACCACCCCTTCCAGAATCATTATAGGAGCCCCAAGACACAGTCCTAGTGGCCCCCACTAACAAGGCCCTGAGGGAGAAAGCACCACATTCCTGAGGACTCATTAGGAAACTGGGTTTGAAGAAAGCTTCTCCTTCTGCTCTCTTCTGGGGCCTCGTCCTCATCCCCAGGTCCAAGACAAGTCTGGATATCAGCTTGTTTCTGCCCAAAGGCCCTGCTGGGGCTGATATCTGGCAAAGAAAACCCCTCCTTTAGGAAACCTATATCTAGTCTCAGTTACACCCCTAGCTTCCTGGGTGACTTTGAGGATATGGACAAGTCCAATAGACCTCAGTGACCCCACCATTCGGTGGAATTTACATAACCTGTCCTACCTAGCATAAAGCCAGGGCTAGAGATAAAGCCTTTTTGTAGACAGTCTAAATACCAGAAGATGTAAGATATTACTGACATATTTATGAAGGGCTTGAGTGGTTTATAAAACAACTTGTCTGTCTCCCCATCTGAGTCCTCTTTCCTGGGAGGACTAATTTCTGAGGCTCTCAAGGGATAACACTGTAGTGAAGATAGCTCTATTATAGAGAATATATCGACTTATTTTTCCTCATTTTCTTATATATAGACCCTTACTTGCTTTCCTGGTGGATAACTGGGTCTGCGTAACACCTCATCTTCTTTCCTGAAGAAACCCCACTGTCTTCTATGCCCATGCCAAGGTGAGTACACTCAGGGGTCTTTCCTCTGCTCTTGCAAAACAGAGGCTTCTGTTGCCATCAGCTCAAACCTGATTTTACACATAGTGCAACTGATGCCCCTGAAAAGGGAAGAGGTTTTAGGGGACGATCTGGGGCACTAACCCAGAGGTCCTGGCTCCTCTTCTGGGTCCCTTCACCCATGCCCCCCTTTCCTGGAGGAAGCATGCTCTCTGTTACTCTTAGGAGAGAGTACAAAGGAATTAACTGAGTCTAGTTCACTGCTCAGGACCCACTTCATCAGGTAGCCTAGAACCTTCTCTCCAGTCAAAGGCCTTGTTGAGTTTTTTTCATAACTGGGAGCATGGAGAGTTTGGTTGGAGTTCCAGAGTAGAGAGCTGTCACAGCTCAGTGAGGAGAAGCTGGGGCTCATTACAAAGCCCTGAGAGAGGTAATGCTGGAGGGCCCCTCATGACAGGCAAGGTGTCCATCAGACACTCTGGATGCATCTGTATGATCGGAGGTCATCCCAAAATCCCAGTGATTTTCAGCAAGCTGCATCTCTGGCCATCTGAGGGTTGGCAGCGGCTGTCTTCTTGTTCTTCTGTCCCTGGCTGTAACTCACTTGTCCGTAAGGTGTACCCCTCCTAAGGGCCTTATTCTTTTGAGTGGTTTACATGAAAAGAAATATGTCAGTATGTGAATTGCTACATTACCTGCTTCACCTATCAAAACCAAGGAAAGCAGTAGTCCCTGCAGCAACCTTGTGCCCTGCACTTGCTCTTACACCTCTCCTAAGTCACACTACTCCCTAAAGGTCTAGCCCAAGCTCCAGTATGTCCAGAAAGTCTTCCATGACAACTCTAGCTCATCCTGAAGCTCTCTTTCTCTGAAATCCTGTGGGCATTTGCCCATATATTTATTTATTTAAGAAATACTGAGTATCTATTATGTGTGAAGTATTATGGCAAGTATTGCTATTGGAAAACTGAATCAAACATGTATTCTGTCCTCAAGTCGCTTACAGAGAAGTAGGGAAGATATGCTCTATAGAGAAACGACTTAGCTAGAAGGTAAACAGTAATGAGTTCCATGAAATAATGTGAAGTAGGAGTTTAGCAGAGAGAGACAGAGATCCTTTTGAGATGGTAAGTTTCCAGGAGGGATTCTTTCAGCAGCCAGCATTGGAGTCAAATCCTGAAATACTTGGACGTATGAAGTTGGAGGAAAGCCATCGCAGGTAGAGAAAACATCATGAGCAAAGAGGTAGAAAATCCCAGGGTCGCAATCTAATGCTTGTGCTAAAGTGGACCCCAAAGGAAAACAGAGAGTAGTTAATTGTTCTTTAATATAACGTATGTAAAGAGCATTATCTATACATTGGTTTTTCAATTTGCAAAGAGTTTATCAATTATCAATTTCATCAGTGATGATCAGGCCTGAGGATGATCCTCCCATTCACCAATCACGTGATCTTAGAATTTTAAGGCTGTCTTAGAGATCATCACATACAACTTTTAATCCATGTGAGCTCAGGCCCTCATCATCCTTTCCTCTCCTTTAGAGTTACCAGACTCCAGCTGCTTCCAATCCTCTGATTCCAGCATATTCTGTGCAAGGAAATAACCAGTACTCTTAGTGAAGCTCTAGCTCAGCTGCTTCTATGGGTAGTAGAGAGTCACTGATACTGTTTGATCAGGAGCTTATTATAAGATCTGAAAGCCTTGAAACCTAGGTTATGTTTTCAAATGTTTTCCACTTTCTCTGGAAATATATCTAATTTTTCTATTTTGAAATCTGCTCTTGGTTTGGGCTGAAAATCCCTCAGAAGAAATGGGGAAATTCCATCTGAGTCTCACTACATTCAAAGAGGAAGTCTGCTTTTATCTTAATTTATTTCCCCAAGCAATCTAACCCTTTCGTATAGGAAAGCATGGGAGGGACAAGGTGGTGGTGGCATTGGGCATCTCAGCTGAGAGCAGGGTAAAGGCATTGAGGTGATGGAGGAGGTCAGTGAGTGAGGTGTGGCCTGGGGAGTGGGAAAATCATCATCTGGACAGCTGGGAACTTCCCTGGGGCTTTGAACAAAGGTGGTTTACAATATTTATGTTGAATAAATAAATTGCATGGACTGATACCTCCCCCCTGGGACATTTCCTTACAGAGACTCATGGATCCAGAAGCCAGGGCCAACAGGACAGCTGTGACTGAGTTCATTCTACTGGGCCTGGTAGAAAATGAAAAGCTGCAGTCTGTGGTCTTTGTCCTCTTCCTCTTTGCCTACCTGGTCACAGTCGGGGGCAACCTCAGCATCCTGGCAGCCATCTTGGTGGAGCCCAAACTCCACACCCCCATGTACTTCTTCCTGGGGAACCTGTCAGTGCTGGATGTTGGATGTGTCACTGTCACTGTTCCTGCCATGTTGAGTCGTCTCCTGTCCCACAAGCGTACAATTTCCTATGGAGCCTGCCTCTCCCAGCTCTTCCTCTTCCACCTCCTGGCTGGGATGGACTGCTTCCTGTTGACAGCCATGGCCTATGACCGATTCCTGGCCATCTGCCGGCCCCTCACCTATAGCACCCGCATGAGACAGATGGTCCAGTGGATATTGATGGCTGTGTCCTGGGCTTGTTCCTTCACCAATGCACTGACCCACACTATTGCCCTAACTAACCTCAACTTCTGTGGTCCCAATGAGGTCAATCACTTCTATTGTGACCTCCCACAGCTGTTCCAGCTCTCCTGCTCCAACACTCAACTCAATGAGCTGCTGCTCTTTGCTGCATGTTTCATAATGGCAGGTATACCTGTGGTTCTCATCATCGCCTCCTACATCCATGTGGCAGCTGTAGTTCTACAAATCCGTTCAGTGGAGGGCAAGAAGAAGGCCTTCTCCACATGTGGCTCCCATCTCACAGTGGTTTTCCTCTTTTATGGGACTGGTGTCTTCAACTACATGTGTTTGGGTTCAGCAGAAGCTTCAGACAAGGGTAAAGGGGTTGGTGTTTTCAATACAGTTATCAACCCCCTGCTGAACCCAGTTATCTACAGCCTTAGAAACCCTGATGTTCAGGGCGCCCTGTGGCGGGTACTTGTGGGGAGACAGTCACTGACCTGAGAGGTGATAGGGTCCCTCCTTTCCTGTCTTTTCTAAGTTTGGGAGATTTCCCATGAAGGCAATAACCTGTAAAAATGGTTATGGACCATTTTTCCTACCTCCCTGATGGCTGAAGATGTGGTTTTCCTACAAGGAAACTGTAGATAACTCATTTACTCATACAATAAATATTCATTGAATTGCTTCATGATCCAGACACTCTTGTAGGGCACTGCTGAAGAAGAGAGACAAAAGAGATAAAAGTCTCTGCACTCATGCAACTCACATTCTAATGAAGGGGTAAAATAAATACTAGCTTTAGTATAAAAATATTTTATACTAGCATTTCCCAACTGGGTTTCCATGACAGAATTAAGCCATACACAAAATGATTTGAATTACTATTTTCTCAATTCTCCCAAAGTTACATAGTTTGAAACATTCTAGGTGCACAGGTCAGAACTTAATTCATTACATAGAATGGATACTTTAGGTTATTAGAACTTAATTCCCTTTGGAAACCCTGGTTGAGAAGGGCCACTCTAGACTTTTGCTCCTAGTCAAGCAAAGAAACATCCTTGCCCTCAGAAGTCATCAAAGAGCTACCAAGTGAGGAATAGAGGGCCAAAATGCAGGAAAGGAAGGAATCCCAAAGACACATTGCTGACAATCTCACTGCTTTCCACTACGATGCATTTGTTGAATCCAACGTGCGGGCTGAGAGCAGAAGGTGCAGCTGAAAGGCTAAAAAGTGAGCAGAGTTTTTAGCAGGTTTATGGAGCTGGAGAGACAAAAATGGAGTTAGGGTTCTGCCAAAGGGAAAAGATGGTCAATTCTCCAAGCTTTCAATTGGGACTTCTAACACGCTACATCCTAGAAGGAACACATAATAAGAAATAAGCCTACCCTCACATACAAGAAACTCAACTTTGAAATAGCTGATTCCTAGATTGAATAAAAGTGATCCATTCCTATTCTTACTGCCTACCGGAAGGAAAATACATCATTTTTGGAGGATGAAGGTATCACCCAGAGAAATGCCATCCAATAGAAATTTAATCTGAGCCACCTATGTAATTTAAAATTTTCTAGTAGCCACATTTAGAAAAGTAAAAATAAACAAGTGAAATTAATTTTAATAACTTATTTTACTTTATTAAATATATCTCAAATATCATTTCAGCATGTAATCAATATTGAGAAATTATAAAGATATATCTTGCATTTTTGTCTTTCATACTGTCTTCAAAATCTGGTGTGTATTTTAAACTTACAGCACTTCTCAATACAGATGCTAAATTTTCATCATAACCACTTGATCTATGTCTTTCTCATGAGGCTGCAGCCAAGGTGTCAGCCAGTGGTATACACATCTCAAGGCTTGACTAGGAAGGATAAGCTTCCGTGCTCATTCAGATGCTCATGGGTAGGATTTAGTTCCTTGCAGGTTACTGGACTGAGGGCCTCAGGACCTCATTGACTGTTAACTTGAGGCTACCTTCAGTTCCTTAACAGTGGAGCCTCTCAAAACATGGTAGCCTCTTTCCTTAGAGCAAGAAAAGACCAGAGAGAAAGATGGACAAAGAAAGATGGCAAAGTAGGAGGTCCCCTGCTTGTATCCCTCCTAAGCAACAATAGCTTGGCAACCATACACAGACAAAAGTGCTTTTGTGGAGCTTTGGGATCCAAGTAGGAAGGAGACTGTGGACACCTGGTGGAGCCCAAGACCAAGGAGGACTGTTTTGAGAAGGCAGGCCTGCATCCAGGCAGCAGACTCATGGATCATGGTCCTGGCTACAGACCCAGAAACAGCCCTGTCCCCCTGTGGACTCAGCTATAGTCCTGTTTGGTGTTGGTCCTGCCACCAGCACTGTTTACCAAGGAACCTAGCAAGAGTCACACCCATCTGTGCCCCAGGGGACAGGCTTGATGACTTTGGTCTAGGCTGTGGACACTGAAGCCATCCATAGCCAGGCTCCAGCCACTCTTAATCACCAGTCCTGCCCATGCAGGGACCAAGCAGCAGACACATCTGTCTGAACCCTGAGGCAGTCCTTTTGACCTCAGTCCAACTGCAGATCCAAAAATGGCCCTGTAACTCAGCTCCAGACCCTCTCAGCTGCAGGCTGCAGAGTTATTTGTATAATATATACATATGATCTCATGTACATGTGGAAAGTAAAGAGTCAAACTCACAGAACCAGAGAGTACAATGGTGGTTTCCAGGGGCTGAGAGTTGGGGAAAATGGGGGATGTTGGCCAAAGCTTACAAACTTTCAGTTATAAGAAGAATGACTTCTGGGGCTCTAATGTACAGCATGGTGACCATAGTTAATAATAATATATTGTATCCTTGAAAAAATGCTCTTGAGGCAAAAAAAAAAAAAACAGCAACAGAGAGAGAGACAGAGGGAGAAGGAGAAAGAGAGAAAGAGATCATAGTCTTTTAATACCTAATCTCAGAAGTGATGTGTCATCACTTTTACTATATTCTTTTTTGTGTGTATAGTCAACAGACATTATATTAGTTTCAAGTGTGCAACAAAATGATTCAATATTTGTATATATTGTGAAATGATCATCACAGTAAGTCTCTAACCATCATGGACCAATTTGTAGTGGCCCTATTGTATCCATAACAAAATATCAAAGTTATCTTGCAGGGACAATGAACAAAAACTGCAAGTCATGTAGCTGGAGCATGTGCACAAGATGGAGACCTTGTCCTCAGATGACTTCGAGTTGCCTAGGAACCAAAAGTTCCCTAACTATAGAACTCTGTGATGAGAAAGCAGTGCAGGGAACCACATAAGAAGTAAGGGGTCGCTTGATTTGAAGCACACCAGACTTATAAGACCCTTACACTCCCACTATCCAATCAGATTCTGCCAAGCTAGCATTTTGCGTAACCACTCCCACTCCCAACTCCTTAAAATTCTGTCTCTGCTTCAGCTCGGGGAGACAGATTTGAGCTTTGCCTCCTGTCTCCTTCTTGGTCAGTCATGCAATAAAGCTCTTTCTTTTCTCAAAAGCTGATGCCATACTATTGGCTTCTATGTGTGCTGGGCAGCGGGCCCTTGCTCGGTAACAATTTCTGGTGACCACAAAGGGACCTCAGTCCTGTGATCACCTGCCTGAGGCTCTGCAGCCCCCAGTGGAGTGTGAGCTCTCATTGCCAACCCTAAGAAGCTGCCTAGACTACTCTGTCTAGAGGCTTGCTGGTTGGATTCCTGTTTCCCACCACAGTGCTCCAGGCTCCTTGGCACTTTCTTAACTTTTGTGACAACAAAATTCTTCTGGATCAAGGTGTCTTTGGGTGAGTAACCTAAAGAAAGCGACTGTCCTTTACCTTGTTTCTCTGGTTTGATCCCCTGGAAATACAAGTTTGACTTGTATTCTGGGGAATCCTGGCTGGCTGAGTCCCAAATCTTGGGCCCGGATCCAGGATAATTAGAGACAGGATAAAAGGTTCACTCGTGAGGTACTCCTGGTAATCTGGCTACTCCTGGTAATCTGGGTTGGAACCGTAATTGTAGGAATCTGGTTCATGTCATACATAGAGTTGTATTGTGTGTTAATTTTTTAGGTGTTATTGTTGTTAGTTTCAACCAAATTGACTATTTGGGGACTGAGTTTCTTGGTGACCATAACAAATTTTCATTAGGAATTCACTTTATAAGGGTCTTCTGACTCCAAAGAAAAAAGGCACTGTTCCCTCTGGTTCTTCAGGATGTTCCCAGGTGACTGGGAATTTTATGGAGGTGTGAGGGCATCTGCCTGTGATATGCAACCGCCTTATAGGGAACCACCGCCCCTCTCGTCCAAAGAATATACTTTACCAAACCTCTTCATAGGTTGAAACTCACATAGGAAAAATTAGACAACAGGCAATTTGGCTCCAAAATGTATCATCACAAAAATCTGGATTCAATCTCTTAGGAAATATCTTCTTATGGATCCCATTGGGAATAATGTCTATATTTGAGGGATTGCTTCACATAGGTGTCATTGTTTTGTGCTTGCTAGGATTTGTATTCCTTCTTGTCAAGCTCAGTATCTGTATGTGTCTCGTATTCTTAAACAGACACCCCAAAAGCATACAAAGACCATTCAACATAAAGGCCCAGACCCTAGGACCCATGAATATTTGAAATTCAGTGAAAAACAATTTCATTGCTCAAACTCCTAACCAGCAGGGAGTAGCTAGAGCAGTCGTCACCTCAAATCCCTCAAGAATGAGGAACAGACAAAGGAAAGGGGGGACTGAAACCGCCTTGGTACCCATTGGTCCACCAACTTCTCTAAAACGTTTTGTAAGCCGTTTTTTTCAGAGAAGAGCATGGGAGCACAATAGGGCAGCAGTGCATGTGTGGAACTGCCAGTGGGTAGCTGCCCAGCAACTCTCCTGAAGCTGTTCATGTTCCCACCAGAGCCAAGAACAGAGAGCCTGTGCAGAAGATGGAATTGCAGAGCATGTACAGAAGATGGAAACTTGCCCTCAGAAGACCTCAAGCAGTGCCAGAACCAAAAGTTCCCTAATTAGGGAACTCAGTGTGAATGAAAGTGGCATGGGGAACCTAATGAGAAGCGAGAAGTCCCTTGATTTGTAGCACACCTGACTTAAAAGACACTTACGCTCCCACCATCCAGTGAGATTCTGCCAAGCTAGCATTTTGCATAACCACTCCCACTCCCAAAACCTTAAAAGTCTGTCCTGCTTCAGCTAGTGGACACAGACTTGAGTCCTGCCTCCTGTCTCCTTGCTGGTTGACCCTGTAATAAAGCTCTTTCTTCTCTCATAAGCTGGTGCCATAGTATCGGCTTCTATATACATCGGGCACCCAGCACTTGCTTGGTAACAGTTCTCTCTCCCTGCCATGTGAGGACACAGTGGGAAGGTGGCCCTCTGCAAGCCAGAAAGAGAGCTCTCACCAGACCCTGACCACGCTGACACCCTGATCTCAGGCTTCTAGCCTCCAGAACTGTGAGAGAATAAATTTCTATTGTTTAAATCACACAGTCTGTGGTATTTTATTAGGGAGGCCTGAGATGACTAATACAATCCATTAGTATTTCCTCATTGGGAATTATTTTTTCCTCAAGTTTATTGAGGAATAATTGACAAATATAATTGTGTGTATGTAAGTGTACAACATGATGACTTGATATACATTGCGGAATTATTCTCAAGATCAAGATAATTAACACATCTATCGCCTCACATAGTTACCTCTTTTCTTTTAGTGGTGAGAACCCTTAAGATCTACTCTCAGCAGATTTCAAGTATTCAATACCATATTATTAACTTTAGTCACCAGGCTGTACATTAGATCCTCAGAACTTATTCATCTTATAACTAAAAGTTTGTACCCTTTGATCTATATATCCCATTAATCCCTTACCCCAGTCCCTGGCAACCACCATTCTCCTCTCTGTTTCTATGAAATTCACTTTTGTTTTTTTAGATTCCACATAAAAGCGTTACCATACAGAATTTGTCTTTGTCTGGCTTATTTCACTTAGCATAATGTCATCAAATTCCACTTATGTTGTCACAAATGGTAGGAGTTCCTTCTTTTTTATGGATGAATAATATTCCTTTGTATATGTATGCTACATTTTTTTAGTCCCATAGTTTGTTGAAGGACACTTAAATTGTTTCCATATGTTGGCTATTGTGAACAATGCTGCAGTGAACATGGGAGTACAAATATCTCTTGACGATAATGATTTCATTTCCTTCAGATATATACCCAGAATGGAATTGCTATATCATATGGTAGCTCTATTTTTAAATTTTTGAGGAACCTCCTTATGGTTCTCCATAGTGACTGCACCTATTTACATTCCCACCAACAGAACACAAAGGTTTCCTTTTCTCCACATCTTCACCAACACTTGATATTTGTTGTCTTTTTGATGATAGCCATCCTAACAGCTGTGAGGTGATATCTCATTGTGGTTTTGATTTGCATTTCCCTGATAATTAGGGATGTTAAGCACCTTTTCATGTACCTGTTGGCCATTTGGATGTCTTCTTGGAAAAATGTCTATTCAGATCCTTTGCCAATTTTTCAAAGTGGATCATTTGCTTTTTTGTAGTCTGTTGTATGAATTCTTTATATATTTTGGATATTAACCCCTTATCAGATATATGCTTTGCAAATATTTTCTCCTATTCCATAATCGCTTTTTCTACTTATTGATTGCTTCCGTTGCTGTGCAGACACTTTTTACTTTGATGTAGCTCCCTAGTAGCTCTGAGGCCAACATTGGCAAAGACTTCAGGGGTCTTAGGGGCCAAAACTGTGGAGGTCCTGCAGGTGGCAGTGGCAGCTAGAGCTATTGGGGTCCTTGGTGTGAAGACTGCAGGCATTCTCCTCTTCTCCTATTTTGCCTGTGGGGGCAGTTCTAGCCGAGGGGATCCCTCTTGGCACCAGGTCTGGTGCGCTGCGCTCAGAGTGACAACAGAGCTGGGGTTCTGGGATCAGGTGCACTTGCTGTGGTGGTGGCACTGGTATCTGAGGTGTGGGCCTGTGCAGATCTCCCGTGGACTTTGAGTCTGGTTTTCTGGGGCTCACTGCAGTGACTCAGGCTCCGAGGGGGAGGGGAAAGGTAGCAGTGTCTTGGGTCCAGGGATGACACAGTGCAACAGTGGCTTGGGCCCAGGTGGCAAAGTGGTGCAGCTGCGCACCCTGGAGATGGCAGGTCAAAATCCTGACTGTGGCCCCAGGGGGCATGGAGTAGAACAGCAGCAGGTTGGCCCTAGTTTTGGTGGCTCAAAGCCCTAAATCAGGTCCCAGGTGGCAGGAAAGATAGCTGCAGCAATGTAGCCTGGTGATGGTGGGTCCATGGCAAGACTCAGGACCCGGGAGCTGGGGCACAGAGCAACAGCAGCCTAGCCCCTGTAATGGAATGTCAAAGCCCTGGCTCGGGACCTGGGGGCTGGGGCACAGAGCACTGGCAGCACTCCCTGGTGATGGCAGGTCAGAGCTTCTACTTAGGACCCAGGATGCAGTCACAGAGCAGCGCAGCTTGGCTTGGTGATGGTGGGTCAAAGCTATGACTGGGGCCCGGGGGGTGGGGTGGAGAAGAGTGGCAGCTCCCATCCTGTTGATGAGAAGTTGCTGTGGCATTCCCAGACAGTGGGACAGTAGTGACTGGGGCCCCTGGAGGCAGGTCTCACTGCAGTGACAGCTCTAGCCCTGGGGAGGAGACACAGTGGCAGGGAATCCCAGTGGCTCCATCAGCTGGGTTCAGCATTGGTGAAGACTGTGAGGGTCCTTGGTAGCAAAGTCTGCAAATGTCCACAGCAGCGATGAGACTTGCTGAGGTTCTCCTGCTCTCCTTTTCCCAGGGAGTGAAATCCCTTCAAGGAGATCCCTTTTGGTGCTGAGCTGCTCTGGGTGAGGTATGGGGTGAGGCAGGTAAAATGCTCCCTACAGTTTTCTATGTGGCCATCAATGGGTTTTGAGCTCCACAGGGTTTCTGCTGCTTCTTCATTGCAGTCCAGACTTTCCCAGAGCTATTTCATTTTTTAATTGTTTATTTATTGTTCTTGTTGTTTTGGGGGGAGAGATGAGTATTGGGCCTTCCTGTCTGCCATCTTGCTGATGTCATGGCTGCCCGGGAATTGTTTTTTAATGTCCCTTGCTTCTTTTTCAATTACATTATTATTTTTTTTACTAACTTGTAGAAACTCGTTGTGTATTGTGGATATGATCCTTTGGTCACATATTTTGCAAATAATTCCACACAGTTTCCCAATTTGCCCTTTTCTTTTGTCTTTGCTTTTGATGTCTTCCAACAATTGGAAGTTCAATATTTTTACATCTTCAAGTATATCTTTTTTAATAAACTCATGGACTATGCTCTTTAAGTATTATTGTTTCCTCATAATCTCTGAACATCTTCACCCTTTTCTCTTTCTCTTATACCATGTGATTTATTTGATTATATTAATCCTTTATACTGGTTTGTGTACTTATACCTCTGTTACATAGTTTATCAGGTTTAAATGATATTTTTAAAAATCAATAAATGGAAAATGTATTATTTAGCACAGTAAGTCTGGAGATAAGTGGTGGTTAATTTAGTACTTCAGGAAAATCATCCAGGAGCCCTGGGCCTTTGTTTTTCTGCTTACCATCCCCAATGTTCTTTCTTTTTTTAAGTAGACTTTAGAGAAGTTTTAGATTCACAGCAAAATTGAGCAGAAGGTACAGAGATTTCCCACATACCACTGCCCCCACATACGCATAGCCTCCTGCATATCAACATCCCCCACCAGAGGGGTGCATTTGTTACAATTGATAAAGCTACACCGACATGTTCTTAGTATCCAAAGTCCCTAGTTTACTTTACGGTTCCCTCTTGGTGTTGTACATGCTATGGGTTTGGACAAATTTATAATGACATGTATCCACCATTATGATATCATACAGAGTAGTTTCACTGCCCTAAAAATCCTCTGTTGAATGATATCTTTTAACCCTTAGCTGTGGAGTATGAGGAAATCTGCACATCTATACTTCCTCCCATCTCCTCTCTCCCTTTCTGTTAATTATAACCATTTTACCTTTTCAGATATTAAAAACATTTACATCTTATTCTATATCTATAATTTCCACAAATGTTTTACTCTTGGTCCTACAGTTAAATACATTTCAAACTAACCACCTATTCATATCCTGTGGTTTTCCCATTTTTGTCCTTTGGCCAAAGTCTGTTTAAAAAAAAAAAACTTCTGTTAAAAAAACTCTGAAGTCTGCTTTTTTCAAGAGTGGCTAATATTAGCAATATTCCTTGAATTCTTGCCTTGCAAAATTAACCTTGTACTTGAATGATGGTCCAGATGGTGACAGCATTTTTTAATCACTTTTTCTTTTCTTGCAGGCATTGCAGGCGCTTTTCCATCATATTCCAGTTCTGAAGGCTGCTTTAAAGAAGGGGAAGGCCAGCTTAATATCTTTCCTTTAAAATTGACGTGATTTTTTTTTTCTTGGCCTGACTACCTATTCCTTTTTTTTAAATCACAGATATCCAGTAATATTACAGTGGTATGTAATAGTGTTGGGTCTCTGCATGAATTTTTCCTGGGGCAACGTAGGCTCTTTCAATCTGTAAATTCAAATACTCTCTGCTTTCTGGAAAAAAAATTATTAACATTTACTTTCAGGAGCCAGCCCCATGGCATAGTGGTTAAGTCTAGTGCACTTCACTTTGGCCCGGGTTCGCAGTTTGGGGTACAGGGCGCAGACCTACACCACTTGCCAAGCTGTGCTGTGGCAGTGAACCACATACAAAATAGAGGAAGACTGGCAACAGATGTTAGCTCGGGGTGAAACTTCCTCACCAAAAAAAAAAAAAACATACTTTCAAATAATTGTTCTTTCCTCTTATTTAGGTCTCCTTCTTTGGCAACTCCAATTATACATATGTTGGATCTCCTTTTTTCTGTTCCTACATCTATCATTTTCCCTCTTTTTCCATTTTTTTTTGTTGCTGTTATTTTTAAAAATACTATTCCAGAGTTTTAAAAAAAAAACTGTCTGAGTTTTCTCCATCGTGCTGTTTCTAATTTTGTTTTTATTTTTGTCATAATTTTACATTTCTTTAACATTTGTTCCTATCTTCTTCCAGCTTGTATTTTATGTCCTTCTTGCCATCTCTTTCCTCAGCTCTTGTATTTTTACTTTGTTCTCTTATTTTATAGAGAAAAATGCTTCCTTATGCTTTTTCAGATTATGTTGAAATGTTTGATCGCAATTTGCATCTGCATCATGACAACCTTCTTATGTGGAGTGAATTTTACCTATTTGTTTTTCTTGTTTCTTTCCTTCCTTTTGTTTGTGGAATCCTTGTATAGATCCTGTGCTTGTTTGGTTTTGAATCTTTGAATGAAGTGAGCTTTTTATGACTCAGCTATTTGCAGGAGACTTGTATCAGAAGAGTGGAAGGTCATGTTCCAGGCTAGCAGGAACTTACCTAATGATTCAAGATTATGAGTGAGTTATTTTAGCTTTTCCTTGTGTATAATCAATGTAGATAGGTAACTGTAGATCTGTTGTGGGTCATTTTCTTTATCTCTCACTTCTAGCTTCATACCTTGTCTAAAGCCTGCAAATACACTTGCCTGTGAGATTCTTCCTTGAGCCCTTCCTCTGCTTCTTAAATCCACCTCAGGATCACGGAAGGTAATTATGCCATACTATGGACTCTACTCCCATTATTACAAGCAAGGACTTTTGATTTTGTTCCTTAGCGAGTGCCCTTTTGCTTTGGAGAATTGTACTTGTCCAGCTTTTTCTACAGGCATAGATTTTCTCTCTCTGCCACTCTCCTATTTGATCTCCACTATTCTTGAAGCCCTCTCATCTAGTTTGTGGATTTGAGTTTTGGATATTTACTAGTCTTTGAAAATAGAGTCGGTGTTTTTATTCTTGTTCTGCATGTCTTGGGAAGGAATGAGTTTTGAGTAGAGAAAGTTCCAAATTTACTCTGCCATGTTCATACAAGAAGTAGACTTTCTAGTTAATTATTTTTCCTAATGGTTTTGTCATTCATAATCTCTACAAGTAGCTTATTTTAGCCAAGATAGAGAGAGAGGTCTGGATGGTGATGGGACCTGTCCAGGCACCTGAGAATGAAGTAAAAATACTGAGGTAAATGCAGTGAGAGAGTTCACAAATGTGGTGTGGCCAGGGGAGATAACTTGAAGAGGGGGATTTTAGCAGTGGGCTCAGCACATAGAAGAAAGCATATTTCTTCTTTTTCAATAAATATATTCAAAGGAATGATTCTTTATCTCCTTTGATATTTCCTTGTAGGAGCTATTGATGCCAAAATCTGGGGCCAATGGAACAGCCATGACTGAGTTCATCCTGCTGGGCTTGGTGGAGACACCAGAGCTGTGGCCAGTTGTCTTTGTACTTTACCTCTTTGCCTATATGGTCATGGTTGAAAATAACCTCAGCATCCTGGCAGCCATCTTGGTGGAGCCCAAACTCCACATCCCCATGTACCTCTTCCTGGGGAACTTATCAGTGCTGGACATTGGGTGCCTCACTGTCAGTATTCCCTCAATGTTCGGTCTTCTCTTGTCTCACAAGCTTACAGTTCCCTATGAAGCCTGCTTCACACAGCTCTTCTTTTTCCAGCTCCTAATTGAGGTGGACTGTTTCCTGGTGACAGCCATGGCCTATGACTGATTTGTGGCCATCTGCCAGCCCCTCAACTACAGCAACCGCATGAGCCAGAGGGTCCAGTGGATATTGGTGGTTGTGTCCTGGGCTTGTGCCTTCACCAATGCACTGACCCACATGTGATCAATCACTTCTATTGTGACCTCCCACAGCTCTTCAAGCTTTCCTGTTCCAGCACCCAACTCAATGAGCTGCTGCTCTTTGCAGTTATCTTCCCCATGGCTCTTATCATCACTTCCTATGCCCATGTGGCAGCTGCAATTTCTCAAATCCACTCAGTGGAGGTCAGGAAGAAAGCCTTCTCCATATGTGACTCCCATATCACTGTGGTTGCCATATTTTATGGTTCAGGTATCTTTAACTACAGGTGACTAGGTTCCGCCAAGCTTTCAGATAAGGATAAAGCTGCTGGCATTTTTAACACTGTCATCAACCCCATGCTGAATCCTCAGGAACTACAGCCTCAGGACATGCCTGACATGCAGGGTGCCCTCTGGCAGGTGCTCACAGGGAGGAGGTCACTGGCTTGACAAGGTCTCCAGTGTCACCTCCTACTTTTCTCTTTTTGCACTAAAGGAGAAATCCTCTGGGGCCAGAACTAGGACAGATGGTCCAGAACTGCTACTATCTCCCTGTGCATGAGGATTTTTTGTAGGGGGTAATAGTCTTTGTTTCCCAAAGACCTGCCTGATTATAGGCAATGGGTGTGTAGGTTCTGCTGGGCCAGTCCCCCTGACAAACTACAACTTCATTCACAGTGTGCTCCCTTTTCCGGGGGAAGTTGAGAACTGGGAAGCCTTAAATGATTACAGGTTCATGTCTGACAGGTTGTTTATAGCCTGGGTTCCCAAAAATATCCCAGAAAACTTTCCCCGCAAGCCCACCCCACAGGGTCACATGATTCTCTCAAGTTCAAGTATGGTTGGTCTGTTTATATACATAGGTCTAAAGATCAGGATTATTTTATTTCTGCCATCAGGCTTCTGCAAGATCAAAAAGCAGCTCATTTCTTTCCTATCACACAACTATCCCATAGGGTATAGAGGGGAGAGATGGGAAGCTGTATGGTCATGTATTCTCTACTAACTCTGGAGAGCACGATCCCTGTGTGCAGCTCTCAGGCTTGTTTTTAAATTTTAAAATTCCATTAACACATACGATACAAAAATGAATTGTCCTCACCTATCCTTCCTCATATCTTTCAAATCTTTTGAAAAGATAAGCATTTATAATCTAAGTATTATTTCAACATTAAAACAAAACCCAGAATACTCAATATGAAATTCCCCTCTAAATTCTCACTCTGCTAGCTAAGACAACTCATATCTCTAAATACAAGTCATATGGTGATGCATCACCCTAAATTTCCCTTATCAGTAGGAGAGCATGTCTCCAAGCTTAGAACATTATCTCATCTTGTTTGCTGATTACCAGCCTTTAGTCCAGTCATTAGTGAGCTGAATTCTCTTTCTAGCCTCCCTTTTAGAACTAATCACCCATTCCTGGTATCTCTACTGTGCCACTGGTGTTCTTGATTAATTTCTCTAAAACTTCCCTTTGGCCTGCACATGTGGCTTGGCTTCTCCACGATATTTTATGGGAGTGAAGAGATTGACAGGATGGGGTAAGATGGAGATGAAGAGAAAGGACATGAGAGATGGAAGCAAAACAAGATTGGAGGTAGAGAGTTTGTGGAAAAAATGAAGATGAAATATGAGGAATCGGGAGAAATAGGATAGAATTGCCAACAAAGGGGGTTGAGAAGGGAGGATAGAGGTATTGGAGAAAACCAGATGGAGTACAGAGATAGAGTGAGAGATGAAAAGAATGGAGGAATTAGACAAGATGCCTTGAGACTGTTAGAAGATCAGAGGAAGGAAGTGAGGTAATAAACTTAGTGGACCAGGGATGAGAGATGTGGGCTTCCTATTCTATACAATCCAGCAATAACCAATTCTGGCAACCTAACACCATCGTTGTAGTCCATCCTTTCTACTCAGAATAAAATAATATTTTAAGTTTTGCTAGAAGTTTACAGGGGACTCATTTCCTATTTCTTTAAACAGATTGCACCTAGAATGTCAGGAAGAAGGTTATTAGATGGGAAAAGAGGAGGAAAGAGTGCTGGGTATTTTATCCACCTACATCTCTAAAGTATCATCAGAGTTTGTGATGAGTCAACCACCCAACTTACTAACTTACCCCCAGCCTTTTTGGTCATGCCTGCCAAGACTGTCAAAAGACATAGGAAAAGGTGGCTCTTTCTGATCCTTTTTCAGTAACCAGACAAACTTCAGCGATACAAGAGTGAGCTTCATCCAGGGTCGAGAGAACTGTCGAGGAAGATCCGCAACATGGTTCTCACCTCATCGCTTCCTCTCATCCACCATGTTCTGGACCTTGAGTAAGTTCTGTGCCAT
Organism: Ceratotherium simum simum; assembly: GCF_057802395.1. Lineage (NCBI taxonomy): Eukaryota > Metazoa > Chordata > Mammalia > Perissodactyla > Rhinocerotidae > Ceratotherium > Ceratotherium simum. The sequence continues at coordinate 14,776,439 of NC_141915.1, forward strand.
CTCTGGGCCATTCCTTGACAGAAACACAAGGTAATCATCAAGGTGCTTCCACCTCTCATGTTCTCTGATTCTACTATCTCAATGAACAGAAAGACCATCTCATTCGGTTTACCTTGAAGAGTTACCACATCTTCTACCCTCACTTCTTCTACCACTAGCATTAAACACTGCTGCAACACAGAGCTTATTGTTCACTTCCAAAAATCCCTGTGCCTCTGGCCTTTCTTCCATGTGAACACTCATCTAAAGCCTCAAGGGACGATTTGATGTGGCATCATCACCAGGGTGGAATGGATCAACTGGTTCAGCATCATAAAGAATGACCAAGGACACTGGTTCCCAGTACTCTGTCCACCATCCAAGATCATAGGGTTTCTTTAACAGCTTGGTAGATTCCCTTTCCCTTGGAATTTGTCTCTTCTTTTTTATTCCAGACAGAAAATCTCTTTGCTATTTAAAAACTTATCATACATGTAATATATCATGTTGTAAAAATTCAAACAATACAGAATGTCATCATCACCGTTTTATAATTCCCACAATAATCCCATTGTTAAAAAGTAACTATTGGTAATAGTTGCTGTTTAGCTTTTCAGACAAATGAACACACACACACGTATATTCAAAATAGCATATATTTTTAATCTGCTTTATCCCTGTCCACATTACATAGTATAAATTCTTTACATGTCAGCAAACAAATATATGTTATCCATTTTAAAGGCTGTGTAGTATATCATTTTTTGTGTGTGTGTGAGGAAGATCAGCCCTGAGCTAAGATCCATGCTAATCCTCCTCTTTTTGCTGAGGAAGACCAGTTCTGAGCTAACATTTATTGCCAATCTCCTCCTTTTTTTTTTCCCCCAAAGCCCCAGTAGATAGTTGTATGTCATAGCTGCACATCCTTCTAGTTGCTGTATGTGGGATGGGGCCTCAGCATGGCCAGAAAAGCGGTGCATTGGTGCGTGCCCAGGATCCGAACCCAGGCCACCAGTAGCGGAGCACGCGCACTTAACCGCTAAGCCACCGGGCCAGCCCAAGTATATCATTTTGTGTATAAACTATAATCTATTTACCCAAATGTCTATTAATGTAATTCAAGTTCTTTTTTTTTTTTTGCAGTTGCTGGTAATACTGGGATTAATATTCTTATTTATATCTTTTCATAAATCTGAAATTATTTTCACTGGTTAAATTCATAAAAGTAATGTGTGTGTGCGCGCACGTATGCACCCATACTAAGGAAATGAAAAAGTAAAAATAGGTAAATATTCTACCTTTCTACTTGCCAAAAAATGTGCACCATCTTACATCTTGATTGGCAGTTTATAAGAATGTTTGTTACCTCACTTGTTGAATTCACTGGGTGTTATAAATAGAACTTTGTATCTTTGATAATTAGACTAAATATGGCATTATTTTTTTATTTGAATTTCTTTGTTTATTGTGGTTGGATATATTTTTACATATTTATTCATTATTTATATTTATTCTTTCAAAATTGCCTGTTCATGTTTTTGTCCTTTGGGAGATAGTTTATCTTTATCTTAACGATTGGTGGAAACTTTATGTTTTAGGATAGTATCTATTTGCCAGGTATGTTGCAAATATATCCTTTATTTTCCCATTTGTCTTTACTTTGTTTAAGGTGTCTCTTGCCCAAATTATGTTTGACATTTTTATAAAGTTTGCCTTCTCTGTTTTGTTTCATGCTTAGAAAAAATGACTTTTCTATGTAAATGCTATATGAATATTTGTCAGTGATGTTTTTCTGGTACTCTTGCATTTCTTTTTCAGTCAAATAGTTAATATACAAAGGATTTGTTCTTGTGTATGTTCTAACTTTTTCCCCAACTGATAAAAATTGTCCAACACCATAAAATGTAAGCTTGACCTTGTGTATAGTGTATGTGATATTGTATATGTAATATTATAACAGTCAGCAAGATGGCAGAAGAGGAGGCCCTCCACTCATATTCCCCTCAGAAACAATAATTTGGACAAAAAGCACCTTTGTGGAGCTTTGGGATCTAGGTAGGAGATTGTGAGACCCAGGTGGAGCCCAAGACTGAGGAGGGCTGTTTTGAGAAGACAGGCCTGTGCCCAGGTGGCCGACTTGCTGACGATAGTCCTGGCTACAGAGCTGAAAACAGCCCTGTCCCCCTCTGGACTTGTGGGCAGCCTCGTTTTGCCTTGGTCCTGCCACCAGCAACATCTGTCAAGGGACCCAGCAGGAGTCATGCCCACCTGTCCTGGTTAACAGGCCCACCAACCTCGACCCTGGCTGTGGATGCTGAAGGGGCCCGTGACACAGCTCCAGCTCCTCTTAGCTCCCAGTCCTGCCCACCCAGGGACAAGGAAGGAAACACACCCATCAATGCCCCTGAGACAGGCCCCTCAACCTCTGTCCAACTGCAGACACTGGAACAGCTCTGTAACTAGGCCCCAGCACCTCACAGTCATGGGCTAGGAGCACTCCCGCTTGTCCAGGGACCTGTCAGAAGACACATTCTTCTGTGCTGCCAGAAGTAGGCCCACTGACCTCAATCTGACCTTGGATCATAAAGTGACCCTGTAACCCAGCTCCTACCCCTTGAAGCCGTGGGCTGGGAACACTTTGCCCACCCAGGGACCTGGAGGAAGACATTATCCCAGAGGCAGGCCTGCCAAACTTAGTCTGGCTGGGGATCTTGAAGAGGCCCTATAGGCAATATCCGGCTTCAAAGAGACATCTCTGCAGTTTGTTGGGACCAGCTCCAGGCATCCTTGCCAGGATGTTAAATCCTGAACCGTGAAAAGTGCTCTCATGTCAGTTAACTCTCCCTATTCAGCCTTCCAATATACCCCACTCTTGGTCCTCATGATCCTCAATGGTCCCTCATTGCTCTTCTATGAACTGGAGAAACTTTCAGTTCCTGCCACGATGTATGAGCCAGTGTATTAGTTTCCTATTGCTGCTGTAACAAATTACCACAAATTAGTGACTTTAAACAGTGGAAATTTATTTTCTTATGGTTTTGGAGACCAAAAGTCCAAAATGAGTCCTACAGAAATAACTTCAAGATGTCAGCAGGTAAAGTTCTTTCTGGAGGCTCCAGGGGAGAACCCATTCCTTATCTCCCCCAGCTTCTAGTGGCTGCTGGCGTTCCTTGGCTTGTGGCCACATCACTCCAGTCTCTGCTTCCATAATCATATTGCCTTCTTTTCTTCTCTAATCAAAAATCCCTCCAGCTGTCACTTATAAGGACTCTTGTGATTACATTTAGGGCCCACTTTGACAATCCAAGATACTATTCCCAGCTGAAGACCCCTAACAATCACACCTACAAAGTCCTTTTTACCACATGAAGTTGATTTCAGGGATTAGGATCTGGACATCTTTGGGGGCCTTTATTCAGCCTACCACAGCCAGGTATGGGAATTCTTTTCAGTGAGCAAATTATTTCCTCTTGGATCACAGATGGGATTTCCTTTCTCAGAATGTGCTGAGACCTAACCCTAATTACTCTGGAGGCACTGAGGAGAAGAGGGAGAAGTTGTTGAAGAGGACAAGAATAGTCTTGCAAGATATCTGCTTCCTGTGAGGTCTTTGCATGGTCTTCATGCAAAAGGAGGTGGATCTCCTCTAGCAAGGGGGAAGGGATGGTTTTGCCAGCCCAGTGAGTAAAGGAGAGTCTGGACTTCAAAATTCTCATGTGCATCCTCTCAAACATCCCCATCACAGCACTTGAGGTCTCAGGTCTCACGCCTTCTCAATCAGGGCCCTGGATTTAGCAGAGGAGAACCAACTAAAGCTACACATTCAGCCTCCCTTGTAGCTCTGCCACCCTTACAATTAGGTTCTAGGCCTGATTTTCTGCACTGTCTGCCTGTGTCTGCAGAAAATTAATGTCTCATAAAATGTTGCCATGGAAGTTTTCTGGCTTTCACAACATAGCCTGAATTGATAGTTGGCTGACCTGGGTTCAGCATTCTGTTTCTTCAAGGCTTCCAAGAAGGTTAACAAAAGCCATCCTTTATTCTTAAAACTACACAATTCTTATAATTACCATGGTTCTCATAATATTAATGTGCTAGAGCTAACACATAACCCAGTGTTTCACATTCTACCTGTGCCTCCTCCCAACCTACTACAAGCAAGTCTTAGTAATTCTGCTGGGTGTTAACACCAACCCCACGTACCCCAAGCAGTAGTGAATGGTCCTGTTCCAGAATTCTATCTGGAGGATGTGCTTCCTAGGGCTATTCCCAGTACCAACTGTTTTATTTGGGCTCCTGCCAAAGCAGAGCCTGAGACAGGTTGTGTGTGTCTGTGGTTTAATTGGGAAGTCATCTCAGGAAGCAAAAGGTTATTTATTTGGGAGGTGATCCTAGGGAGGAAGACTGAGGTTATGAAGAGAGTGAGACAAAGAAAAAAGAAGTATCCCTGAGGAGCGGTCACTACCAAAGTCACTGCTATGGACGGCAGAGACTTGATCATGTAAGGACATATAGAATGCCTCCCAGAATTGTCTGAAGAAGAGGTGGTGGGGCATTTATCCATTGGTTCTTATCTCCTGTGGTCAAGTTGTCCTCCACACTCTGGGCTCCACGTATGCTCAGACCTAGTCAGCACCCCGTGTTCACAACATCAGAGGATCCCAAGGAAGTGGGTACTTTGTCAGGTTGCAATGAGCACAAGCCTGCAGGAAACTGTCCAACCCAGCCACGACTGAAATCAGAAGAAAGGCTGAGAAAGACGTGAGTCAGCACATCTGCTATGTCTGCTACAATCTACTTCATAGGATTGTTGCAAGGACTGAGAGGGATTCCAGGCTTGCAAAGGTGTTAGCACATTACCATGGAGGTAACAAGCACTCCTAAATGTTATCAGTTGGTATGTCATATATTATCGAATTCTACTAGCAGCTTAGTGAATCTTATTCATTCATAATCTTCACAGCAATAATCTATGGCAGAGGATGTGCTCATTTTACAGGTGAGGAAACTGAGGCCCAAAACGCTGCAGCAGCTTGTCCAAAGTCAAACCACTATTAACCAGAAGATCTGGTCTGTCTATAGTGCTTTTCCTACTACACCAGGCTCCTCTGGTGGGAGGAGAGAGAGCACTCTGCTGGGGAGAGGTTGCGGGTGAGTAATCATTGGTGGGTGTAGGAGACAGAGGAACACACTCCTCAACCTTCCCTCATCTTCTGTTTATTAACCTGTGACCTTCACCAGCACTTTCATCTTCTAAGGGCCTGGCCTAGACAATCATATTGGTAGGCAGCTTCCCAGGAGTCCTTCTATTTCAGTAAAGCTCTTCTACCACCACTTCCAGAATCATTATAGGAGCCCCAAGACACAGTCCCAGTGGCCCCCACTAACAAGGCCCTGAGGGAGAAAGCACCGCATTCCTGAGGACTCATTAGGAAACTGGGTTTGAAGAAAGCTTCTCCCTCTGCTCTCTTCTGGGGCCTCCTCCTCAACCCTAGGTCCAAAGCATATCTGGAAATAGCTTGTTTCTGCTCAAAGGACCCACTTAGTGTTGACATATAGGAAAGAAAACTCCTCCTTTACAAAACCTATACCTAGTCTCAATTACACCCCTGGCTTCCTGGGTGACTTTCAGGATATGGACAAGTCCAATAGACCTCAGTGACCCCATTGTTCAGTGGAATTTATGTTACCTGATCTAACTATCTGCCGTAAAGCCAGGGCTAGAGATCAAGCCTCTTTTTAGGAAGTCTAAATACCAGAAGATGTAAGACATTGTTGCCATATTTATGAAGGGCTTGAGCTGTTTACAAATCAACCTGTCTCTCTCTCCATCTGTCTCGTTTTTCCTGGGAGGGCTAATTCCCCTGGGAATAACATAGATAGCCCTATGACAGAGAAGATATCAGCTTGTTTTTCCTCATTTTCTTATATATAGCCCCTTACTTGCTTTCCGGGTGGATAACTAGGTCTGTGTAACTCCTCATCTTATTTCCTGAAGAAACTTCACTGGCGTCTATGCTCATGCCAAGGTGAGTGTACTCAGGGGTCCTTCCTCTGCTCTTACAAAACAGAGACAGAGCTCTGTTACCCTCAGCTCAAACCTGACTTTACACATGGTGCAACTGATGCCCCTGAACAGGGAAGACTTTTTAGGGGAAGATCCAGGGCACTAACCCAGAGGTCCTGGCTCCTTTTCTGGGCCCCTTCACCCATGCTCCTCTTTCCTGGAGGAAGCGTGCTCTCTGTTACTCTAAGAAGAGAGTATGAAGGGATTTGCTGAGTCCAGTTCACTGTCCAGAACACACTTCATCAGACAACCTAGAATCTTCTTTCTAGTCAGAGGCCTTGTTGAGCTTTTTTTAATAACTGGGAGCATGGAGGGATCAGTCGGAGTTCCAGAGTAGAGAGCTGTCACAGCTCGGTAAGGAGAACCTGGGACTCTAGGAAGCTCAGAGAGAGGTAATACAGGAGGGCTCCTCAGGATGGGCATGACATCCATCAGACACTCTGGATGTCTCTGGATGATCGGAGGTCATCCCAAAATCCCAGTGATTTTCAGCAAGCTGCTTCTCTGGCCATCTGAGGGCTGGCAGAGGCTGTCTTGTTCTTCTGCCCCTGGCTATAACTCACTTGTCTGTAAGGTACACCCTTCCTAAGGGCCATATTCTTTTGAGTGGTTTACGTGAAAAGAAAGATGTCAGTGTGTGGATTGCTACATTACCTGCTTGTCCCATCAAAACCAAGGAAAGCAGTAGTCCCTGCAGTAACATTGCGCCCTGCTCTTGCCCCTGCACTTCCCCTAAGTCATACTATTCCATAAAGGTCTAGCCCAAATTCCAATATGTCCAGAAAGTCTTCCATGACAACTCTAGCTCATCCTGAAGCCCTATTTCTCTGAAATCCTGTAGATATTTGCTCATATATTTATTTATTTAAGAAATATTGAGTACCTACTATGTGTGAAGTGTTATGGTAAGTACTGCTATTGGAAAATTGAATCAAACATGTATTCTGGGGCCGGCCCCGTGGCTTAGCAGTTAAGTGCGCGCGCTCCGCAGCTGGTGGCCCGGGTTCGGATCCCAGGCGCGCACCGACGCACCGCTTGTCCGGCCATGCTGAGGCCGTGTCCCACATACAGCAACTAGAAGGATGTGCAACTATGATGTACAACTATCTACTGGGGCTTTGGGGGTAACATAAATAAATAAATAAAATCTTTATTAAAAAAAACATTATAAAAACATGTATTCTGTCCTCCAGTTGCTTACAGAGAAGTAGGGGAGATATGCTCTATAGAGAAATGACTTAGCTAGAAGGTAAACAGTAATGATTTCCATGAAATAATGTGAAGCGCAAATTTAGGAGAGAGGGAGACACAGAGATCCTTTTGAGATGGGGAAGTTTCCCGGAAGGATTGTTTCAGCAGCCAGCATTTGAGTCAAACCTTGAAATACTTGGGCATGTGGAGTTGGAGGGAAGCCGTTGGAGGTAGAGAAAATGGCATGAGCAAGGAGGTAGAAAATTCCAGGGTCACAATCTAATGCTTGTGTTAAAATGGACTCAAAAGGGAAAACAGAAAGTCATTAATTGTTCATTAATATAATATATGTAAAGAACATTATCCATCCATTGCTTTGTCAATTTGCAAAGAATTTATAAATCGTCAATTTCATGGGTGATGATCAGGCCTGAGTATGGTCCCCCTTATCTCACCAACCACATGATTTTAGCATTTTAAGGCTATCTTAGAGATCGCTGTACCCAACTTTTCGTCCATGTGAGCTCAGGTCCTCCTCAGTCTTTCCATTCTCTTAGAGTTACCAGACTCCAGCTGCTTCTCATCTTCTGCTTCCAGCGTGTTCTATGAAAAGGAATAACACTACTCTTAGTGAAGCTCTAGCTCAGTTTATTCCGTGGGCAATAGAAAGACAATGATATTTTTTGATCAGGAGGCTATTATAACATCTAAAAGACTTAGGTCAATCTGGCTCTCTACGTATGCACCTGCTTCATCTGAGGACATCTCCTTAGAACTATTGGTCATTCTACCACTCTGGAGTTAAGGACAAAGGGAAGGACAGTGGCTGCGCAATGCAGAAAATTAGCAGCACCTAGCAGAAACTGCACCACAGGTAGGCTTATGATGTTGATTTCAGGGGCGGGTAGCAGACACAATAGAAGATTTAAAAATAATTATAAATTAAGCTGTTATTCAAACTCCAGTGTAAGGGCTTAATTAACAACAAGAACTCTAGCTATTTATTGACCAAAGGATTTTGAATTTATACTTCAGAGTACATCCCTCACCTTGGACAAATGTTCTTGGCTGGACTATCTGATATCCACAATCATGGGTATCTTCTCTCTGATTCTTGCCATAACTTTGCTTGATCTTCAATATTTCTAGAAGCCTTGAAATCTAGGTTATGTTTTCAAATCCTTTCTAGTTTTTCTAGAAATATTATTAATTTTTTTATTTTGAAATCTGCTTGTTGGGTTGGGTGGATCCCTCAGAGAAAAATGGGGAGATTCCATCTGAATCTCACTACATTCAAAGAGGAAGACTGCTTTTATCTTAATTTGTTTTCTCAAGCATTCTCACCCTTTCAACTAGGAGAAGATGGGAGGGACAAGGTGATGCTGGCATTGGGCATCTCCACTGAGAGCAGAGTAAAGGCACTGCGGTGACGGAGGAGGTCAGTGAGTGAGGTGTGGCCTGGGGAGTGGGAAACGCATTACCTGGACAGCTGGGAACTTCCTGAGGCTTTAAACATAGGTGGTTTACAACATTTATGTTGAATAAATAAATTGCATGGACTGATAACTCCCCCCTGGGACATTTTCTTGCAGGGACTCATGGATCCACAAGCTGGCACCAACAGGACAGCTGTGACTGAGTTCATTCTACTGGGCCTGGTGGAAAATGAAAAGCTGCAGTCTGTGGTCTTTGTCCTCTTCCTCTTTGCCTACCTGGTCACAGTCGGGGGCAACCTCAGCATCCTGGCAGCCATCTTGGTGGAGCCCAAACTCCACACCCCCATGTACTTCTTCCTGGGGAACCTGTCAGTGCTGGATTTTGGATGTATTACTGTCACTGTTCCTGCCATGTTGGGTCGTCTCCTGTCCCACAAGTGTAGAGTGTCCTATGAAGCCTGCCTCTCCCAGCTCTTCTTCTTCCACCTCCTGGCTGGGATGGACTGCTTCCTGTTGACAGCCATGGCTTATGACCGATTCCTGGCCATCTGCCGGCCCCTCACCTATAGCACCCGCATGAGCCAGACAGTCCAGTGGACATTGGTGGCTGTGTCTTGGGCCTGTGCCTTCACCAATGCACTGACCCACACTATTGCCCTAAGTACCCTCAACTTCTGTGGTCCCAATGAGGTCAATCACTTCTATTGTGACCTCCCACAGCTTTTCCAGCTCTCCTGCTCCAGCACCCAGCTCAATGAGCTGCTGCTCTTTGCTGCATGTTTCATAATGGCAGGTGTAGCTATGGTTCTCATCATCACCTCCTACATCCACGTGGCAGCTGCAGTTCTACAGATCCAGTCAGTGGAAGGTAAAAAGAAGGCCTTCTCCACATGTGGCTCCCACCTCACTGTGGTTTGCCTCTTTTACGGGACTGGTATCTTTAACTACATGCGTCTGGGTTCAGTGGAAGCCTCAGACAAGGATAAAGGGGTTGGTATTTTCAATACAGTTATCAACCCCATGCTGAACCCACTCATCTACAGCATTAGGAGCCCTGATGTTCAGGGTACCTTGTGGCAGGTATTTGTGAGGAGATAGTCACTGACCTGATGGGTGATAGGGTCCTTCCTTTCCTGACTTTTCTGGATTGAGGAAGATTTCCCATGAAGGCAGAAACTAGAAAAATGGTCATTAACGATTTTTCCTGTCTCCTGATGCCTGAGGAGTGGTGTGACATGCTTCTCCTAAAAGGAAACCCTCCACAATTCATTCATTTATTCATACAATAAATATTTATTGAATTGCTTCATGATCCAGATACTGTTCTAGGGCACTGGTGAACAAAGAGACAAAAGTCTCTGCTCTCATCAACTCACATTCTAATGAAGAGACAAAATAAATGAGCATCCTGTATGGAATATCACATAGGGTTAAGTGCCACAGAGAAAAACAAATAAGATGGGAGATACGAAGTTAGGTTCTGCAGGGCAAGCTGCCACCTTGTTTTGGCCATGCTCAACTTCCGGGTAGATCTGAAGCCTTGGCAGCCAGAAAGTTCTGGGCAACAATGCCCTACAGAGAAGGGCTATTTGGTTAATCAAAGCCTAAGTCACCAAGAATATCACTGTGGAGTTTTCTTTGGGAGGGCACGTGAGATTACCTCTAAGTCAGAGAGCAGAAAACTGTTTTAAACCATGGATCAGTGCCAAGGATTATTCTATTTTACTGTTCGCCTTTCACCTCCAAGAAAATCAGTTCCTTCTCTTCACTACCACACACGGATCCCATAGGATGTTTAGGGAACAGGTAAGGTCTAGAGAGGGAAAGAGCCCACTAAATAAAAACTACATTAATACATGTGTGATACATCTTCAGGTCAAAAAAGGAATGTTCCATCTCCATCCCCTGCATGTCCTTCTCTCATTGGATAAATGACCTTCCCCACATATATGATCAAGCCTTTGAAAGAATAAGCATTTATACTTCAACCAAGTCCTTAGAATTTTCAAAGTAGAATGAAAGTCTCCTCCAAAGTCTTACTTTTCTCTCCCAAACCTCTTAGCTCAGAAACTATCCATAAATGAAATCCCTGAGAGTGATGCTTCTTTCTAATTTCATTTTATTAGTACATGAGTACAGACGCAACTCAAAGAATTTCCTCATCCCTGCCTTTGGGGACAGTGCCTGCCATATAGTCTAGAGAACAGAGATGAAGTATGTCTCTTTCCTGATACTCTTGGGTCTCCAGACACTTCAGTGTTAAAGAGAATGAGCTTCCCTCAAAAGGCAAAATTCTTGTAAATGAAAATCAGGAATGTGGGTTATAACTACTACTCTGTGACCTTAGAAAGTTCCTTTCTGTGGTTGGGCTTGTTTCTACCTATGTCATAAGGAAAAAGATCATCTCTCCACAGTTCTTCACATTTAATGACCTTTGATTACAGTAGACTGGATGAACTTCTTAGAGCTGAACAAAGAAAATACTTTGAGAGCATTACCACCACCATTTCCACCACTCCATCTATCCCATGAGCATTTAGCACTGCCCAACTAATCTTATGTATTTCCCCAGAAGATCTGCAGGTCTTGGCATTGCTGTCTCCCTAATGTTCATCCCACTCTTAAGGATGTTTTCCTTGGAAATTGTTCCTGTGTCTTCCCTATCCTCCAAGATCAAAGGGCTTTTCTAACAAGTGCGGAAGCTGTATTTTCTTTGGGATTTCTCTTTTTGTCCCCAAATGTAAACATCTTATTTTAAAATTATTTAGAAATGTTGTATCTGATAGTGGAAACATTCAGAAAATATTGTTTCATCAAGTAGAAAGTAAAAATCCAAGTGTCCCTTCACTGCACCAAAAATACCATTATTCAGAGTTAATTCCTCTTAAGAATTACGTATTGATTCCTCCAGAGATTTGACACATATATGATAGGCACATTTCACATCCCTAGAACTATCATTGTTCTGTGATCTGTTTTTTATTTTTCCTGCACATTATACCATATAATCTGTTACATGACAAAGACTAAAATTGTGCTGTATCTCTTTTAATGGTTACACAGTATATCATTGATATAACTTGTGTTGTTTCCAATTGTTTTGCAATAACAAAATGTGCTGTGATGAGTATCTTTACAGAGATGTCTTTCCAGATTTTTGTAATTATTTACCTAGGATCAATCCCTATGAATAACTTTATCAAATTAAAGGAAATGCAAATGTAAATTTTGAGATACACATGCACATATATGTATTGTCCTCTTACTTTCCAAAACTTTTGCACCAACTTCTACATCCACTAGGTTATGAGAGTGTCTGCTTACCCACATCCCTGCCATCAAGGGTTGTTTTTTGTTTGTTTTTTTCTGGTTTTGTGTGTGTGTGTATGTGTGTGAGGAAGATCAGCCCTGAGCTAACATCTGCCAATCCTCCTCTTTTTCCTGAGGAAGACTGGCCCTGGGCCAATATCCATGCCCATCTTCCTCTACTTTATATGGGACGCCACCACAGAATGCCTTGCCAAGTGGTGCGTCCTTGCGCGCCCGGGATCCGAACCGGCGAACCCCGGGCCGCCGCAGCAGAGCGTGCGCACTTAACCCCTTGCACCACCAGGCCAGCCCAAGGTTGTTTTAAATAAAGGTCTTTAATTTTTACAACCTGAAGGTTGAGAAAGGGTAGTGTTTTTATTTGAATTTTTACTTCTAGTTAACACTACAATTAGATATCTTTTCACATACTTATTGGCCAATTGTATTTCTCCTTTTGGAATTGCATTTTGATAGCTTTGGCTCTCTTTTCCATTGGATTGTTTGTTTTTTAGGAACTCTTAATTATTGTGGATATCAGCTTTTTGTCATGTAGTTTGCAAATATTTTCTCTAACTTGCCATTTGTTTTTCAGTTCGATGTGTGTTTTACCAAATAGATGTGCTCCATTTTTATGTGGTCAGATCTGTTTGCCTTTTCTTTCTTTTTTTCTTTCTTTCGTTTTTTTTTTTTTTTTTTTTTGTGAGGAAGATCAGCCCTGAGCTAACATCCATGCCAATCCTCCTCTTTTTACTGAGGAAGACCGGCCCTGAGCTAACATCTATTGCCAATCCTCCTCCTTTTTTTCCCTTTTTCTCCCTGAAGCCCCAGTAGATAGTTGTATGTCATAGCTGCACATCCGTCTTAGTTGATGTATGTGGGACACCGCCTCAGCATGGCCGGAGAAGCAGTGCGTCAGTGCGCGCCTGGGATCCGAACCCAGGCTGCCAGCAGCGGAGCGTGCACACTTAACTGCTAAGACATGGGGCCGGCCCCTTGCCATTTCTTATAATGCTTTTTGATTTTGTGTCTCACTTTGAGTGGAAAAAATTTTTCCATCTGTATCACGCCAGATAGACTAGCTTATATTGTGCTACCTAACAGCCCCTAAAATCTCAGTGGTTTACAACAGTGAGGGTTAATTTCATATTCACATTCATGTGTCCTCAGTATGTGATGGATCTACAAAGAGTTGTTGTTTTTTAGATTCTTCATCTTTTTTCTTATTGTGAGGACAAGAGGAATGACTTCCAAGCTTTTTATATGTCAGAGCAAAAACCAGGAATCCACATTTTATTTTATTTGATAATTGCTTGTGGTGAACCTTTATGGTCTTTCTGACTGCTATTCCCCTTTCTAATAGCTGCCAATTTCCATTTGGAAATTGGCAGCTATTAGCCACCCATGGCTCCAGAGTGCAGTTATCAGCATATCTACCTGGCCTGGCCACAATAATGGTTCTACATGGGAATGTGACCTAAGTTAGTTTAATGAGATTCTTTATACTAGCGTTTCCCAACTGGGTTTCCACAACAGAATTAAGCCTTACACAAAATTATTTGAGTGACTATTTTCTCTATTCTCCCAAAGTTACACGGTTGGAAACATTCTAGATGCACAGGACAGAAGTTAATTCATTACATAGAATGGATACTTTAGGTTATTAGAACTTAATTCCCTTTGGAAACCCTGGTTGAGTAGGGCCACGCTAGACTTTTGCTCCTAGTCAAGCAAAGAAACATCCTTGCACTCAGAAGTCTGAGAGGCAACAAAGATCTACCAAGTGAGGAATTGAGAGGCCAAAATCCAGGAAGGAAAGGAATCCCAAATAGACATTGCTGACAACCGCACTGCTTTCCTCCACGGGGCATTTGCTGAATCCAACGTCGGGGCTGAGAGTCTGAGAGCAGAAGGTGCAGCTGAGAGGCTAAGAAGTTAGCAGAGTTTTTAGCAGGCTTATGGAGCTGGAGAGAAAAAAATGGAGTTAGGTTCCTGACAAAGGTACTCCAAGCTTTCAGTTGGGACTTCTAACACGCTACATCATAGAAGTAACATACAATACAAAATAAGCCTACCCTCACATACAAGGAAACTCAGCTTTGAATCAGCTGAATCCTAGATTGAATAAAAGTGATCTACTCCTATTCTTACTGGCTGCCAGAAGCAAACATAAATCATTTTTAGAGGATAAAGCTATCAACCAGAGCAATGCCATCCAATAGAAATTTAATCCGAGCCACATATGTAATTTAAAATTGTCTAGTAGCCACATTTAGAAAAGTAAAAATAAACAAATGAATTAATTTTAATAATTTATCTTATTCTATAAATCTAAAATATTATCATTTCAACACATAACCGATATTAAGAAATTATAAATGAGATATCTTATATTCTTATTTTTCATACCATCTTCAAAATTTAGTATACATTTTAAACTTACAGTACATCTCAATACAGATGCTAAACTGTCATCAAAAACATTTGATCTGGGTCTTCTCATGAGGCCACATTCAAGGTGTCACCCAGGGGTATAGCTATCTCAAGGCTTGACTGGGAAGGATAAGCTTCCATGCTTATTCACATGCTCATGGGTAGGATTCAGTTCCTTGCTGGTTATTGGACTGAGGGCCTCAGGACCTCACTGGCTATTAGCTGGAGGCTGCCTTCAGTTCCTTGATACTAAAAGATTAACAGAGAAAGATGGTAAAGTAGGAGGGGACCCCTGCTTGTATCCCCCCTCAACAACAATAATTTGGCAATCATACACAGCCAAAAGTGACTTTCTGGAGCTTTGGGATCCAGGTAGCAGACTGTGTAACCCTGGTGGAGCCCAAGACCAAGGGGGACTGTTTTGAGAAGGCAGGCCTGCATCCAGGTGGCAGACTCACGGATCGTGGTCTTGGCTACAGACCCAGAAACAGCCCTGTCCCTCTGTGGACTCAGCTATAGTCCTGTTTGGTGTTGATCCTGCCACCAGCACTGTTTACCAAGGGACCTAGGAGGAGTCACACTAATTTGTGCATCAGGTGACAGGCCTGCTGACTTTGGTCCAGGCTGTGGACCCTGAAGCCGTCCACAGCCAGACTCCAGCCACTCTTAGTCACCAGTCCTGCCCACCCAGGGACCAAGCAGGAGACAGACCTGTCCAAACCCTGAGGTAGGCCCTCTAACCTCAGTCAGACTGCAGATCCAGAAATGGCCCTGTACCCAGCTCCAGACTCTCTCAGCTGCAGGCTACAGAGTTACTTGTATTTTATATATATGTGATCTCACTTGTATGAGATCTCGAAAAAGTCAAACTCACTGAACCAGAGAGCAGAATGGTGGTTGCCAAGGGGTGAGAGATGGGGGAAATGGGGGATGTTAGCCAAAGGGTAAAAACTTTCAGTTATAAGAATAATAGGTTCTGGTGATCTAATGTACAGCATGGTGACTATAGTTAATAATAATGTATTGTATATTGAAAAAAATGCTCTGGAGACAAAAAAAAACAAAACAATAAAGAGAGAGAGAGGGAGAGAGCGATCATAGTCTTTTTTTTTTTTTAATTTTTTGTTTATTGCAGTAACATTGCTTTATAACATTGTAAAAATTTCAGGTGTACATCGTTATACTTCTATTTCTGCATAGATTACATCATGTTCACCACCAAAATACTAATTACAACCCATCACCACACACATGTACCGAATTATCCCTTTTGCCCTCCTCCCTCCCCCCTTCCCCTCTGGTAACCACCAATCCAATCTCTGTCCCTATGTGTTTGTTTATTGTTGTTATTACCTACTACTTAATGAAGGAAATCATACGGTATTTGACCTTCTCCCTCTGACTTATTTCACTTTGCATTATACCCTCAATGTCCATCCATGTGGTCACAAATGGCTGGATTTCATCGTTTCTTATGGTTGAGTAGTATTCCATTGTGTATATATACACCACATCTTCTTTATCCATTCTTCCCTTGATGGGCACTTAGGTTTCTTCCAAGTCTTGGCTATTGTGAATAACGCTGCAATGAACACAGGGGTGCATGTACCTTTACAAATTGGTGTTTTCAAGTTCTTTGGATAAATACCCAACAGTGGAATAGCTGGATCATATGGTAGTTCTATCGTTGATTTTTTGAGGAACCTCCATACTGTTTTCCATAGTGGCTGCACCAGTTTGCACTCCCACCAGCAGTGTATGAGAGTTCCCTTCTCTCCACATCCTCTCCAACACATGTGGTTTCCTGTCTTGTTAATTATAGCCATTCTGACAGGCGTGAGGTGATATCTCATTGTAGTTTTGATTTGCATTTCCCTGATAGTTAGTGATTTTGAACATCTTTTCATGTGTCTGTTGGCCATCTGTATATCTTCTTTGGAGAAATGTCTGTTCAGGTCTTTTGCCCATTTTTTAATTGGGTTGGTAGTTTTGTTGTTGTTGAGATGCATGAGTTCTTTATATATTTTCGAGATTAAGCCCTTATCAGAAGTATGGTTTGCAAATATCTTCTCCCAATTGTTAGGTTGTCTTCTTGTTTTGTTGATGGTTTCCTTTGCTGTGCAGAAGCTTTTTAGTTTGATGTAGTCCCATTTGTTTATTTTTTCTATTGTTTCTCTTGCCCGGTCAGATGTGGTGTTTGAAAAGATGTTGCTAAGACCGATGTGGAAGAGCGTACTGCCTATGTTTTCTTCTAGAAGTTTCACAGTTTCAGGTCTTACATTCAAGTCTTTAATCCATTTGGAGTTAATTTTTGTGCATGGTGTAAGGTAAGGGTCTATGTTCATTTTTTTGCATGTGGCTATCCAGTTTTCCCAACACCATTTGTTGAAGAGACTTTCTTTTCCCCATTGTATGTTCTTGGCTCCTTTGTCAAAGATGAGCTGTCCATAGATGTGTGGGTTTATTTCTGAGGTTTCGATTCTATTCCATTGATCTGTGTGTCTGTTTTTGTGCCAGTAGCATGCTGTTTTGGTTACTATAGCTTTGTAGTATATTTTGAAATCAGGGAGTGTGATACCTCAAGCTTTGTTCTTTTTTCTCAGGATTCCTTTAGCTATTCAGGGGTCTTTTGTTTTTCCATATAAATTGTAGGATTCTATGTTCTATTTCTGTGAAAAATGTTGTTGGAACTTTGATAGGGATTGCATTGAATCTATAGATGGCTTTAGGAAGTATGGACATCTTAACTATGTTAATTCTTCCAATCCAAGAGGACGGAATATCTTTCCATTTCTTTGTGTCTTCTTCAATTTCTTTCAGCAATGTTTTATAGTTTTCGGTGTACAGATCTTTCACCTCTTTGGTTAAGTTTATTCCTAGGTATTTTATTCTTTTTGTTGCGATTGTAAATGGGATGGTATTCTTAATTTCTCTTTCTACTATTTCGTTGTTAGTATACAGAAATGCAACTGATTTTTGTATGTTGATTTTGTATCCTGCAACTTTACCATATTCGTTTATTACTTCTAAAAGTTTTCTGGTGGATTCTTTAGGGTTTTCTATATATAAAATCATGTCATCTGCAAATAGTGAGAGTTTCACTTATTCCTTTCCAATTTGGATCCCTGTTATTTCTTTCTCTTGCCTGATTGCTCTGGCTAGGACTTTCAGTACTATGTTAAATAGGAGTGGTGACAGTGAGCACCCTTGTCTGGTTCCTGTTCTTAGAGGGATAGCTTTCAGTTTTTCACCATTGAGGATGATATCAGCTGTGGGTTTCTCATATATGGTCTTTATTATGTTGAGGTACTTTCCTTCTATCCCCATTTTATTCAGAGTTTTTATCATAAATGGATGCTGTATCTTGTCAAATGCTTTCTCTGCATCTATTAAGATGATCATGTGATTTTTATTCTTCATTTTATTAATGTGGTGTATTACATTGATTTGCGAATGTTGAACCATCCCTGCATCCCTGGAATAAATCCCACTTGATCATGGTATATAATCTTTTTAACGTATAGTTGTATGCGATTTGCTAGTATTTTGTTGAGGATTTTTGCATTGATGTTCATCAATGATATTGGCCTGTAGTTTTCTTTTTTTGTGTTGTCCTTGTCTGGTTTTGGTATCAGGGTGATGTCGGCTTCATAGAATGAGTTAGGGAGCTTCCCGCCCTCCTCAATTTTTTGGAAGAGTTTGAGAAAGATAGGTATTAAGTCTTCTTTGAATGTTTGGTAGAATTCACCAGGGAAGCCGTCTGTTCCTGGACTTTTATTTTTGGGGAGGTTTGTGATACTGTTTCGATCTCCTTACTGGTGATTTGTCTATTCAAATTCTCTACTTCTTCTTGATCCAGTTTTGGAAGGTTGTATGATTCTAAGAATTTATCCGTTTCTTCCAGATTGTCGAATTGGTTGGCATATAGCTTTTCATAGTATTCTCTTATAATCTTTTGTATTTCTGAGGTGTCTGTTGTAACCTCTCCTCTTTCATTTCTGATTTTACTTATTTGTGCCTTCTCTCTTTTTTTCTTGGTGTGTCTAGCTAAAGGTTTGTCAATTTTGTTGATCTTTTCAAAGAACCAACTCTTGGTTTTATTAATTTTTTTCTATTGTTTTTTTGGTCTCTATTTCATTTATTTCTACTCTGATTTTTATTATTTCCCTTCTTCTACTGATTTGGGGCTTTGTTTGTTCTTCTTTTTCCAGTTCCTTTAGTTGCATTGTTAGATTGTTTATTTGAGATTTTTCTTGTTTGTTGAGATAGGCCTGTATCGCTATAAACTTCCCTCTTAGAACCGCTTTTGCTGTATCCCATAAATTCTGGCATGTCGTATTTTCATTTTCATTTGTCTCCAGGTATTTTTTGATTTCTTCTTTGATTTCTTCGTTAACCCAGTCATTGTTCAGTAGCATTTTGCTTAATCTCCACGTATTTGTGGCTTGCCTGATTTTCTTCCTATAGTTGATTTCTAGTTTCATACCGTTGTGGTCAGAAAAGATGTGTGGTAGTATTTCAATCTTCTTAAATTTATGGAGACTTGTTTTGTGGCCTAATATATGATCAATCCTGGAGAATGTGCATTATATTCACATCTAAAGACACGCCTGTTTCGATTAAACCAACAACTTTAAGCTAGCTTTTATTACTAAAGACTAATCATAGATCACATAAACTTGAAAAGTGTTTGAGTTAGTGTATATTATATTTATGAGATGTAAGAATACTTAATTTATAAGTGTTTAATTTCAAGCCAATTAAATAGAGCTTTTTACAAACTAGTTTTGGGAACACCATCTGGAGGTAAAAAAAATTACATTTCCATAAATACATACATAGACACATAGACAGACATATCCTCTTGTTGGATTGTTCCCTTGATCATTATGTGATGCCCTTCTTTGTCTCTTTTTACAGTTTTTGTTTTAAAGTCTATTTTGTCTGATATGAGTATTGCTACCCCAGCTTTCTTTTCATTGCCCTTTGCGTGGAGTATCTTTTTCCATCCCTTCACTTTCAGTTTGTGAGTGTCTTTAGATCTGGAGTGTGTCTCTTGTATGCAGCATATATATGGGTCTTCTTTTTGTATCCCGTGAGCCACCCTATGCCTTTTAATTGGAGCATTTAGTCCATTGACGTTTAAAGTAGCTATTGATAAGTATGTACTTACTGCCATTTTTTAACTTTTTTTTTTCTCAGTGTTTTAGTAGTCCTTCTCTGTTCCTTTCTTCTTCTATACAGAATTGATGGTCACTTTAGTTTGACCTCTGTCTGAAAGCTGTACTCTTTAACTCCCCTCCTCCCTCCTTTTATGTTTTTCATGTCATATCTAACTTCTTTTTTGTGCATTTGTATCCATTACATTCTAATCATGGAAATAGATAATTTTTCCTATTTGTGGTCTTCTCTTTTCCCCTTAAATCTGTCCCTTTAACATTTCTTGTAGCACTGGTTTCTTGGTGACAAACTCCTTTAATTTTTGCTTCTCTGGGAAAATTTTGATCTCTCCTTCCATTTTGAATGATAACCTTGCTGGGTAGAGTATTCTTGGCTGTAAGTTTTTTCCTTTTAGCACTTTAAATATATCATGCCATTCTCTTCTAGCCTGTAAGGTTTCTGCTGAGAAGTCAGCTGATAGCCTTATGAGTTTCCTTTGTATGTAACTTGACATTCTCTTGCGGCTTTTAGGATTCTCTCTTTATCTTTAATTCTGGACATTTTGATTATGATGTGTCTTGGTGTGGGCCTCTTTGGGTTTATCTTGTTTGGGGCTCTCTGTGCTGCCTGTACCTGGATGTCTGTTTGCTTCCTTAGGTTAGGGAAGTTTTCATCTATTATTTCTTGAAATAGATTCTCTGCCCCCTTGTCTCGCTCTTCTCCTTCCGAGACACCTATAACACGGATGTTAGTGCGCTTGATGTTGTCCCAGAGGTCCCTTAGACTGTCCTCACTCTTTTTAATTCTTTTCTCTTTTACCTGTTCAGCTTGGGTAATTTCTTCTAGTCTTTTGTCCAGCTGACAGATTCGTTCTTCTGTATCCTCTACTCTGCTTTTGAGTCCCTCTAATGAATTTTTCATTTCCAGTATTGGATTCTTCATTTCTGATTGGTTCTTTTTTATATCTTCCATTTCTTTGTTGACATTCTCACTGAGTTCATCTATTCTTCTCCCTAGATCAGTGAGCATCCTTAACACTCTTAGTTTGAACTCTCTGTCGGGTAGGTTGCTCATTTCTGTTTCACTTAGTTCCTTTTCTGGGGTTTTGTCCTGTTCCCTTACTTGGAATGTATTCTTTTGCCTCCTCATTTTGCCTCTTTCCCTGTGCTTGTGTCTATGTGTTAGGTAGGTCAGCTACGTCTCCTGCTCTTGGATAGGTGACCTTATGTAAGTGATGCCTTAGGAAGCTTCCAGTGTGCTTCCCTCAGTTCTCAATGTTCCAGGGGTGACCCCTATGTGGGCTACATGTGTCCTTCTGTTGTGGCCTGTTTGCTCTCTCTGTAGGCACCCAGGGAGGCTGAGTTATGCTCCTGGCCTGCTGTTGTAATGCTCAGCTGCTTGTAGTTGTTGTGGGCCCTTCAGTCTCTTTATCAGGTGTGGGGAGCCCCAGCACAGTTGGCTGCAAGTTCTAATACCACATTTGTGTTGCAGTATTTCTTTTAAGTGAGTAGGCCCCCACCATGGCCAGTTGTTAGGCTCAGGGACTTACAATTGCTGTAAGCTTCTAGCCTATTAGGTCTCTTGTCAGCTCTCTGAGGATTGCAGTTGGGTGGGGCTGGCCTCAGGCACAGGAGCACCCAATTGTTTCAGGCTTTGGAAGGTGGGGCAAACCCCCTATGTGGGTCTTTGAGAAGCACAAGTCTTCTGCAGCTGACAAGCCCTGCTGCCCACAGGTCCACACACACAGTCAACACAGTCCTGCCCCGTGTGAACGCCCCAACCTCCCCAAGCGGACCCAGTCTCTCCACGGCGGGAGCCCCACACACTCCGCCACCGCCCCACACTCTCCACCCGCTCCTTGTGCACACCCTACCCCGCTCAAGTCGGCTCAGTTGCCAGGCTGCAGAGAATCCAGTCACTGATCTATGCAGGCCCACAAGTTGCCTGAGGGCTTGTTGTTGGGTGGGGCCAGTCTCTAGGGTGGGCTGCCTGCCCTGGCTGAGCTGGATTAAATTGGCGCTCTAGCAGGTGGGGCAGACCCTGGGCTAGCAGGCCTCAGGGAGAACTCCAATGGCGTCTGTGTCAGCACGCCCACACTAGGCCACAACAATGGCCAGCGCCAATGTCCCAGTCCCTGGAGAGGTCTCACCCCTCACCGAGATGCACTCAGGGCCTATTAGGTGAGTTTCTTGTCACCAAAGCACTGTGCACCTTTCTTTCTGGTGATTTTAGGATGCTTTCTGAAATGGGTGAGTTTGTGTGCGGGCCCTTTAAGAGCCAGTTTTAGTTTCTTTGTGAACCGGGTTTTCTGGGGGTACTCCCCAATGCTTTAGTAGCAGGCAAAGTCAGATATTATGCCGCTGGTCTCGATTGTGCTGGGTCCACAAAATGCCCACAGCGGGGGCACTCCCCGGCTCAGGGCCCCGCGCCCCTAGGGAGGGCTGCGTACCTGTGCGCTGCTCCTGGAGGCCGTGACGCTGGCGGCTTGTGAAGGCTGCATTTTTCCTCTCCAGAAGGGAGTCTCTGCCTCTTCCACCTCGGTTAGGATTGTCCATTGTTGCAGGAGTTCCCCTTATCCAGTTTTCAGTTCTGTCTCGGGGTAATTTTTCCACGAGTAGTTGTAAATTGGCTGTGTCCACGGGAGGAGGTGAGTTCAGAGTCTGCCTATGCTGCCATCTTGACTCCGCCTCGATCATAGTCTTTTAATACCTAATCTCAGAAGTGATGTCCCATCACTTTTACTATATTCTTTTTTTTTTTAAGGTATAATTGACATACAACATTATATTAGTTTCAGGTGTATGACATAATGATTTGATATTTTGCAAATATATATTGCAAATTGTTCATCACAATAAGTCTCATTAACATCTGTTACCATAAGCAGTTACAAATTTTTTTTCTTGTGCTGAGAATTTTTAAGATTTACTCTCTTAGATTCTTGAAGGAATCTAAAACCAAAATAAAGTTGCCAGATTCCCAGCCCTGATACCAAAAGGAATCTGAAACAAAAGAAAGACTCCTTGATTCCCAGCAAGCCTGAGCCCCAAAAGGAACTGTGCTTCCTTGACAAAACAACTGAGTACTCACCAGGGATGATGCCTTGAACCCAAGGACAGAGCCTTGAACCAGGGAGAAAAAGTCTCTCCCCCAAGAGGACAAAGCCTCTCCTGATCCCGAATAAAGTTGGAGAACTCAAAATATAAGGAGAGCGGAGCTCGGAATCTGAGAGGAGACTTACCAAACCGAAAGTAGACAGCAACTCACAGAAGTGATGAGCACAAGGGGTGTGATGCGGTACCTCACTCAACTCCAGAGATCACTATCTATTGGGGGGGGGTCACCTACTTCAGATCCCACTTTTCTGACACCACATATGTCAACTTAAAAAGCAAATTCAGGGCCAGTCCCATGGCCTAGTCGTTAAGGTCGGCGTGCTCCACTCTAGTGGCCCAGGTTCGGATCCCGGGTATGGGCCTACACCACTCACCAGCAGCCAGTGGCCATGCATGCTGTTTGTATGTGGCGACCCACATACAAAATAGAGGAAGATTGGCACATATGTTAGCTCGGGGCAAATCTTCCTCAAGCAAAAAAAAAAAAAAAGCAAATTCACCAGTTATTTTACCCTCAAAATGAGTTTATTTGGGAATAGCCAACAGAACCGCAGTTCAGGACGTGTATGCTATGATGAGCCATAGGCAAACCAGAGAACAAAGGAGAGGATCTTGCTTTTGTAGAGAAAAAGGGGGAGTAGGGAGGAGCTGTCCTAAATGAAAGTCCATTGGGAGAAAGTAACAGCTCAGGGTGGCAACAGCTTCTCATTGGCTGAGCTGCAGCATTTCTCATTGGCTGAGCTGTTGCCAGGTGGGGAGAGAAATCTTCCTCCACTAGTAAAGTAGTTGTACTTCCTGTTGGAGATGCAAGTGTGCGTCTCTTCCTGTTTGGAGTAATTAACAATGTATGATTGGGCATGAGAGCTCCCCATAAGTCCTTCCCAATTCCAATTTAGTTGACATTTCTCTTATTCATTTCACACTTTCATTCGAGCTCAAGTCATTTTTGTCTTTTTCTTCCCACAACATATAATCAGAGCTTAAGTACTAGACCTTGTAACTATCCTCTGGGAAAAATGCCTAAATGGCCTGTAGTAGCAACGGCTTATCAAATCTGCCACAACTCAAAAGGTCAAATTAAGCACTATTAACATGTAAGATATTAAATGAAACATGCGTTTATTGGGGTGAAGAGGGCAAAGAAGAAGGTAGAAGCACCAGCTGCCACTCCCCCTCTTTCCACCTCTTTTGTCCAATTTGTCCAAGGAAGGCACTCCCATGGTCTGGATCTCCTCCCTTCTGGGTGCTTGTGGAGGAAGTGACTTGTTGTGGACCAGACCTTGGCTCCCGAGGGACCCCACTCTACCAGGTACGGAGTGATACACTCACTGCAGCAGCTCAGACTATGGCCAGTCCCTGCATTCCAGTGCCTTCCTCTGGATTGATGATAGAGGGGGAAGCTTGTTTCTCATGGGCACAGCTCACCCGAGGCTGACAGGTCACAAACTGGACTTACCAGATACCTAGTCCCACCTCCTTTTTAGTACAATGTTGCTAAAGAAGCACAATGTTGCTTTTGCCTACTGTACTTAAAAGTTCCTGGAGCTTCCTCTCCTTCCACATCTCACAAGGCAAATAAACACAAACAAAACAAAAACAAGCGCTCATGTCCCTTCTTGGTGAAAGTGTAAGTTAGTGTACTCTTTGTAGATGGCAATTTGGAAAAATGTATCAAAGTCTCTGAACTTTTCCTCCAGCAATTCCACTTCACCAACACCTGATTACCTAAGGAAATAATCAGATAAGTGAACGAAGATGTACATACATGTACATACAGAGACATTTATTGCTATGTTGCAAACAATAGGAAAAACTGAAAGCAACTAAGTATTGAATTATGAAAAGTGTGTTAAATGAATTCTGATACATTCATTAAATTGCTCACTGAAATACTGCTTAGGCATTAAGTAGTAATATAGCTGAATATTTACTAACATAGAAAGATATTATCAAGTGAAAAAGCAAGTTTCAAAACAATCTGAATTTATTCTGAGAAAAAAAAAAACCGCCTGTATTTAGCAGAGATTGACGTGTAGAATTTATACCAAATGCAAATAGTAGTTGTCTTCGGGTGGTAGAAATACAGGTAATTATTTTTGGCTTATTTTTACTTTAATATTGCTACAATAAATGCATATTATTGGTTTAATAAAAATAATGAAAGTTAAAACCAACAAAATTCATTGGTATCTCATTATCTACAGAATATATTCCAAGCTCCTCAACAGGCATTGGAAGCCATCTGAAATCTCTCCCACCTACCTCTTCAGCTGCATCACTTGCTACTGCCTCTCTCACAAGTTACACTCAGTTGGGCCATCCCCTCACATGTCAGGCAGTTTCCTGCCTCACGGCCTTTTTCCAGCTGTTCGTGCATAACAAGTGCATAACAAGTGGGCCATAACATCAGCAAGTGGGCGAAGCCATCTACTGAAGGCTTTTGCACAGTATCTCATTTATTCCTCACAGCCACACTCTGAGTTACATAATGCTGTTGTTCTCAACTTACAGATGAGAAAACCAGCCTTAGAGAGGTGAGGTGACTTCCAAGAACACACCAGGAATGGGTAGAGCTGTGATGTGAAGGGGGGCTGTCTGCTGCAAATGTGAATACTCCCCTCTACACCATTCCTCCTCCCCTCTCGGGGTGATCCTACTTGCCCTGCCCACTTTTCCTAGGTAACTCTTAGGCATTTGTTAAGTCTCAGCTCAGCTCTCACCACCTTAAGGAAGCCTGCCCTGAATCCTCCATCACTAGCAAGCCAGGCTAGTCTTCCTCCTTCATGTCCCCCTGACCCTCCTGCCCAGAGCATAACCATAGCCTTCAGACATTGCACTAACTGTCTTCTTCCCTGGTTGACTGTGAGCTCCTGATGCATGTTTGTAACCCAGTTTGTGGCCCCTAATAGGCACTCACTCACTATCAATTGAGTGAATTAAACCTCAGATTAATTCAACTCTCCCCATCTGTCAAAGTCTACGTCAGTGCTGACTCTGCTGATTCATCTGTAAAGGATTGCTTCCTCTTTCAAACTGCCACAGCCCCATGACTAATCTTCTCATCAATTACTATTCACCTTCTGTCCATTCCATTTTACAGGGCTGGCTGAACCTAAGTAGACACTGGGTCTCATAATTGCCTCCTCCCTCTGCTGCCTCCACCACCACTCCTGTTCATGAGTGTGCATTGATATGCTGGAGAGTTTTGTCTTGAGGGAAGGAAGAGCCGTTGCAAGCAGGAGGGATGGGAAATATAGTGAGAAGCCACAGTAATAAAGTATAGGACGGGCTGCCCACGTATAAGTTCTCCCCACAGGGAAAAGGAAAGCAGGAGAAAGACATAGTCAGTATTGCTTTGAGGCCCAAGAGATGAAAATCAAGCCAGAACAAAGGAGAGAAACTTTTCTATAAGTTTTGCCTGAACAGCAGACATTGGGTCCAGGGGGACTGTGAGTCAGCATTGAAGCAGTGGGAGCTGTGCCCAGCAGCCTACCAGGAAACAGGCAGCCTCACCCAGGGCACCTACAGTATATGTGGCACCAGATGTCTTCTCCAAATGGCTTATAGGCAGTGTTACAAGTGAAGGCTCACTGCCTGATGTGCATAGAAGCCAATACTACAGCACAGGCTTTTGAGAGAAGAAAGAGCTTTATTGCATGGCCTACCAGCAAGGAGACAGAGAGCAGGGCTCAAATCTGTCTCCCTCCAGCTGAAGCTGGGAGTTTTAAGGAGTTGGGAGTGGGAGTGGTTATGCTAACTTGGTGGAATCTGATTGGAGGGTGGGAGTATAACAGTCTTATAAGTACGGTGTGCTACAAATCAAGAGACCCCTCACTTCTCATTAGGTTCCCCATTCTGCTTTTTCTTCACATTGAGTTCTGTGGTTAGGGAACTTTTGGCTCCTAGGCAGCTTGAGGTCATCTGAAGACACGGTTTCCATCTTCTGAGCATGCTCCAGCTACATGATTTGCAGTTTTTGCTCATTGCCCTTGCAAAACAACTTTTGATACGACTTTGTTATTGATACAATAGGGCCCATAGGAATTGGCCTATGATGGTTACAGCAGCAGCCCCCTTAGAGAGGGCCAGAGCTCAAGACCAAGAGTGGGGGTGTGCTAGAGAACACAAGACAGCATCCTCACCCCCAGACCATAACTGGGTATGTTTTGAAAGGCTAGGATGGGGGCACCATGGTCCTATGGTCAGATAAGTTAAAGGATCCGATCTTGCAAAATTCTAATATTAGTGTTAGCGTGACCTTATTTATCACGAAGGCTGGTGAAGTCTGGGAGACATTGGATTATACATAGGTGTCTTTTCTTCATCACAGATAGATGAGCTCGTTCTGAGCTGGATTTATGTCCTACTCACTCCTGTATCCCCCACAGGATAATGCCTTGCACATGATGAAAGAAATTCCCTGTCTCCACTTCAATGCCCAAAATTACCTCACGTCGACCTCTGAAAGCCTTTCCCTAGGAGAAGTCTTCCCAGAGCCCCATGCATGTCCTTGTTCCTCAGGCTGTAGATGAAAGGGTTCATCATGGGGGTCACCACAGCATACATCACTGTGGCTACTGAGTCCTTCATGGAGTAGGTGTGGAGGGGCTGCAGATATACCATACAGAGTGTCCCATAGAAGAGGGAGACCACAGCCAAATGGGAGGCACAGGTGGAGAAGGCTCCGTACTTGCTAGAGGCTGAGGGTATTTGGAGGATGGTTCTGACAATCCATACATAGGACATGATTGTGCATCCTAATGGAGTGAGGAAGATGAGGCAGCCTGTGGCAATCAGCACTGTGTGATTGACGTGGGTGTTGGAACATGCAAGCCTCAGCAGGACGTACATCTCACAGAAGATGTAGTGGATCTTCCGGGACCCACAGAAGGTCACCCTGGTCATAAGGAGGGTGTGGATGAGGCCGTAGAGGACAGAAAACACCAAACACAAGGTGAGGAGCAAAATACAGAGCCCAGGGCTCATGGCCATGACATAGTGGAGGGGGCGGCAGATGGCCACATAGCGGTCATATGCCATCGTGGCCAGGATGAGGTTGTCCAGGGCCACCAAGGAGACCAGGAAGTAGAGCTGTGTCAGACACCCTGCATAGGAGATGGCTTTGTTCTGGGACTGAATGTTCACCAGCATCTTGGGGATTGTGTTGGTGACAAAGAAGAGGTCGGTGAAGGAGAGGTTGGCCAGGAAGAAGTACATGGGAGTGTGCAGGCGTGAGTCAGAGCCGATGGCCAGGATGATGAGCACATTTCCCACCACTGTGACCAGGTACATGGACAGGAACATCCAAAACAGGACCTGCTGCTGCTCAGGACTCTCTGAGAGCCCCAGGAGCAGGAACTCGGAGACTCCACTCTGGTTGCTTCCATTCATTTCTTGAACTGTCTGCAACTTGGGCACCAATAAATGTTTACTAAGTGCCCTTGATTAAATAAGGACTTTAATATAGGCAAAATTAACTAATTTCTTAACATTAAAAATATCTTAGACTAAATTTTATAATATTTTTAGATTAGCAACAAAGTAATAACAGGTACAAACACAATGTGGAAAATCTTTATGCAATTTAGTCACTCCAGCAACTTCTAATCTGGCACACTCAATATTACAGGAATAATGTCTATGTCTTATTTAAAATCCTATCATCCTACAATACTCTTAAAGTGCTTAAAGATTGGTATATTATGGTATTAAATAGATTTTTAAATGATTTTTAAAATAAGTGTATGCATTATTAAGAAATCGCTATTGCAGAATTGGACAAAGCTGGGGGAGTAAAAATATTGGAAAGGAAAAGGAAAAATTAGCATTATTTGCTTATAGGATGATATATCTGGGAAACCTAAGACTATCAACTGAAATGCCATTAGGAACAAGCAACTGTAGTAAAGTGGCCAATCACACAATGAATAGACCCAAACCAATGGTGCTCCCAGTAAGTCATATAATCCAGAGATTAAGACTGTCTTGTGAGATGCTGGAATTCATGTCTGAGCTCTGCCACTTGCTGTGAAACCTCGGGCAAGTTATCTGAGCTCTTTAAGACTGGCTTTCTTTATGTGAAAAATGAGTTGTGGCAAGGATAAAATTAGGTAATAAAGTGCTTGACACAAAGTTGGCATGTTGTGGACACTCAATAAATATTGCCTATTGCTATTGTAAGTATTATATGCATGAACAATAATCAGATGAAAATACAGTGTGAAACAATCCCATTTACATTATTAAAAAAATAACCTAAGCATTAAGATGTTGAGAAGAATTGGGCAGGACCTTCCAGTCCTCCATTTCTCCATTTAATAATACATGGATAGACTTACTAATTTCCAGATAGAAATGTGAAACTTTGCCAAGGTGCATATTCTCCTGAATTAATCTAAAATTTATTTAACCTATTTGAAGTCAAAATCATAACGGGATTTTTGGGAAACAGAAACTATTCTAAATTTCCTCTAAAAATAAATATGAAAATAAGCCAGGAAAATGTCAAAAAAGAGTGTAAGAAGGGGACACTTTCTCTGTCACATATAAAAGACTCTAAAACAGTGTGGTGCTGGTGCTGGAGTGAACAGATCAACAGAGCAGGACAGAACTTCAGAAACAGGGCCAAGTACAATGGTACTGAGTGGATTACTGTGGTAGTATTTTACATTGGCAGGTAAAGGTTGCATTATTCAATAAATGGCATTGGGACAGCTGTCTAGGGGAAAACAGCAAATCAATATTTCATATCTTACCAAAAACATTATAAAATGTATTAAAGATTAAAATGGTTTATTGTGCTTTTTTTTCCTTTTGAAAATCTAATGTAGGTAGGATGAAAAATTTAAAAATAAAAAATGAGAGAATATAAATAGAATAGATTTAACTCCACCGTGTAGAGATGGATAACCACTTTCCACATTTTGATGTCTTTTTTGTTGAGACGTGAAGGGCAAAAAAAGGCCAGTCTTATGAACTCTTGAGCAAACATCCCGACACAGGAAGAGGTGTATGTGCAAAGGCCCTGAGGTGGGAAAGGGCTTGCTGTTTTGAAGGAACTAAATATGGTCCAGTGTGGCTGGAGTGAAGAGGATGTCAGTGAGACATGAGCTTATGCAGGCAAGCAGGGTCCAGATCATGCAGAGTCTTGTTAAGATTTTAAAATTTTATTCTAAGTGTAATAAGGAGCCTTAAAGGATTTTAAGCCGAAGAGGGTGTATATATTTAGCAACTATCTTTCTATTTATATTTTATGGTAGTATTTTAATAATTAGACAAGGCTGTTGCATTTTTGATCAGATGCTTCATCAGTGCCTGTCACTGTTAACAGCTTTCCTGTTATTAAACCATACTCGTGTTCCGGTATAAACTAACGAAATTGATTTGCTAATGTTTTATTTAGGCTTTTGTAGTTATATTTGTAAATAAGATTGTTCCACAGCTTCTTTTTGTATGTACCAATTTTATTTACTTTTTCTTACAACCTCTGTGTTAATTTCCATGTTAAACTTGTATTCATTTATTATCAATTTCTACTATTTGGATCTTGTTGAAATTTCTTCAGTACCCTTAAGTACAAAATTTTAAAGATATTCCACAGATTTTTTCCCAAATAAAAATAGCTTTTTACTATTTTACAATCTATTGATTATAAACAAAAAAATTCATTATGGAAAATTCTAGCAATACAGAAAAATGTAAAGAAAGTAAAAATAACCCCAGATTCTGTTAATATTTTGGTGAACATTCTTCTAGTTTTTGGTGTTTTTTTTAATTCACTCAACAACGTGCTGGAGAACATTCTTTAAGTGAATATTTTCATCATTTTTAATGGCTGCATACTATTGCATTTTATAAATGTATCATATGCTATAAATCAATATTCTGATGGTGTGTATTTACATTTTTTCCTATTTTCCCTATTACAGACGATACCTCAGTGAATATCTTTATACATATATTTTTGGATATATTTCTAGTTATAGTCAAAGGGATACACACTTTTCATTTTCATACATATTGTCAGAGTGTCCTCCAGGAAAATAGGTTCAATTAGTACTCCCCAAATTAATGTCATGGAACCTGTCAGGCTCATTGATCATTGCCAATCTGATCTCTGAAACACCTTTTAATTTTCACAGCTTTCATTACTGGTAAATCAAGATAAAGACAAAGAAGTTTTTAAATTAACTCAACACCTCAAGGAATTAGCAAAATGGACTTTTTGGAGCTAAATCACAAACACTGAGAAAAGTACCTCTCAAGGAAGCAAGGGCAGCAGTCATAAATAAACTGGCAGTTACTGAAGATAGTTGAGACCCAGGAACTTCTTGTTTTTATGCTAGAAATCATTATGATCGTGCTGGACACTGAAGCAAATACCAGACTGCTTTTACTTGGTCTTCCACATTTTGTAAATTTAATTTTATATTTCTTGAAGATCATAGCAGTATGGTCTCACACACACACACAGTTATTCTCGAAAAATATTTTCTCCACATTGCTGAGTATTTTTCCACCAAAAAGAAGAAAAATATATACTCAACAATGTCATTTTGTGACTTTGGAAACAAACAAACAAAAGGACATGTTTTTGATTTAGCAAATTCTAGTTCTAGAAATTGATCTTAGGATTATAATTTTAAAAGACAAGAAATCACGAGTATGGGAGAGGATGTGGAGAAAGGGAACCCTCATACAGTGCTGGTGGGAATGTAAACTGGTACAGACACTGTGGGAAAGAGTATGGAGATTTCTAAAAAAAATTAAAAATAGAAATACCATACGATCCAACTATTCCACCTCTGGGTATTTATCCAAACAACTTGAAAATTCTAATTCAAAAAGATATATGCACCCATATGTTCATTGCAGCATTATTTCCAATAGCCAAGACTTGGAAGCAACCCAAGTGCCCATCAACTGGTGAATGGATAAAGAAGATGTGGTATATATATACAATGAGATACTACTCAGCCATAAAAAAAGACAAAATCGTGCCATTTGCGACAACGTGGATGGACCTTGAGGGTATTATGCTAAGCAAAGTCAATCATACAGAGAAAGACCAATATCATATGATTTCACTCAGATGTGGAAGATAAACAAATAAACACATATATAAGGAGAATAGATTGGTGGTTACCAAAAGGGATGGGGTTGATGGGAGGGCAAAAGGTGGGGGGGAGGGGCGTGCAAAAGGGGTAAAGGGCACAAATGTATGGGGATGGATGGAAACTAGACTTTTGGTGGTGAACACGATGCAGTCTATACAGAAGCCAAAATATAATGATGTACACCTGAAATTTACACAATGTTATAAACCAATGTGACTTCAATAAAATAATTTTTTTAAAAAGAATATAATCAGGCAAAATGTAAAAAATA
This sequence comes from Ceratotherium simum simum, assembly GCF_057802395.1. Classification (NCBI taxonomy): domain Eukaryota; kingdom Metazoa; phylum Chordata; class Mammalia; order Perissodactyla; family Rhinocerotidae; genus Ceratotherium; species Ceratotherium simum. Next base: position 14,808,514 of record NC_141915.1, read on the forward strand.
CGTGTATATTAGATGTTTATCAGAGACTTGGTAATAATAGCAAAAATGTAGAAAAAACATAAACATTCAACATTAGAGATTTTGTTAAAAAAATTACAGAATAGGCAAATCCATAGAGACAGAAAGGAGACGAGTGGTTGCCAGGAGCTGTGGGCAGGGAGAAATGGGGAGTAACTGCAAATGGGTACAGGGTTTCTTTTCGGAGTGATGAAAATGTTCTAAAATTAGATTGTGGTGATAGCTGCATAATTCCGTAAATATGTTAAAACCATTGCTTTATATACCTTAAATTTAAGGGTGAATTTTATGTTTATGGTATTGGACTGTATCTCAATAAAGCTATTTTTAAAAATTATGTAACATTAAATCAGTGGAACACTCTGAAGCTATCATAAATGATGATGCTAAACATTTTTTAGATATGGAGATGTTTATAATAATTGTTTATATTAAAAATCCAGTTTACTCTTACACACTAAAATAGAAACCTTGCAGTTTACCCTTACTCGAAGCTAGTGATACCTGCCCCGTTGTGTGATTGTGAGGAGGAACAAGGAAATGCATGGAAAGTGCTCAGCACTGGCTGAGCCCCATGGCTAACCAACTTGGTGCCTGGATTCAGGGCCCTCTGGGACTCCTCCCTGACAGGAGGAGCATGGGTCGGAGGCAGGTAACAGGGAAAGTCAGAGGACCCTCAGGAACATTGGCCCATCTGCTTTCTTGGCCTCAAGGCAAGTGTCCCCCACATTTTAGTGTGCATCAGAATCACCTGCTATGCTCGTTCAAAAAGAGATTTTCAGGCCCCCTTCCTTGAGGTGATTCAGTAGCTCTGTTCTGAGAACCAAGTCCTTTTTAGCAAGCACCTGTTGATTTTGATAGTACGCTTTGAGAAACACTGCTCTGAGCCTGTAAAAGTCAGTGGGTTCTGAACACTTGTATGGTCAGACAGCCTTAGAGACACAAACCCCTGTGCAGTGTGGCAGGGTGGAGAGGGGAGCATGTGGGGGTGGTATGGAAAAGTATTGCATACTGGGTGTTAGAAAATGGTCCTTTCATACCTCCTCTGTTGCTCCCAAGCTGCAGTACCTTGAGGAGGCCATGCCACCTCCCTGAGCCTCCTCATTTCACCCGTAAGCCTGTCTTGCAGGTTTCAGAGTCACATGCAACAGGGTGTGTGACAGCACTTTGAAAACTGTAGAGGGCTAAAAAGATGGGAGGGGTTCTCATATTACCTTTAAATACTAAGGAGTTACAGTATATGAACACTCTTTCAAAGTATGTGAGTATGTTTGTGAGAGAGAGAAAATGAGGTGAGAGATGAGAAAGGTAGGAGAGAGAGAGAGAGGAGGCTGAGACGTTCAGACCTTACCCACTGCTCTCGGCTGCTCTCAGAGTTCCCCGGATCTGCTGCCCCCACTTTTCTCCTCCATTTGGTGAAAATTCACAGTCAGGACATAAAAGATCCAAAGTAAGGCTGTGGGGCTTGGAGCTGGAATAGGGTAAAGGTAAAAAGCAGAGAAAGCGTTACCTAGATCTTTGGTCCCCTAATAGAGGAGACAGAACATAAGGCTGTAGGTGCTCCAGCGAGGCTGGGGGCCTATGAGCTAATGCTGAGCCTCAGGTTCAGGAAGGAAGTGGCTGAGTCAGGACTGTGTCAGGCCTAATTATCAGTTTTGGGGACGCCTCCAGGAAGCAATCCCAAGGCAGCTTCTTCAGACAAATATGGGTAATTGCTTCAGTGAGCAAGGGTCTTGGGAAACGAGTCTTGTTTACAAGGAGTAAGCCCGACTCTCCTTCTCTCTCTTCCTTCACTTTGTCCCTCCCTCTCTCTCCTCCTCCTACCTCTCCCCTCCCTATTTCAGGGGGAGAGGATGAGCTTGGCTCTCCTAAACATAGACCCCTCAGGCCATCCTCTCTCTGACCAAACTCCTAGCGCCACTAACTCAAAGCTGAAAGGATTTTAGATTCAAACAAGCCTATCTACCCACTCCATACCTTCTCATAGAGAAATTGGATTTTTAGCATCCCTGTCCAAATAACCCCTGTCTTGTCTCAGTATCTCCTCTTTGATGGGGAGCTCACTACCTTACAACAGACTTCAAGCAAAGTGCCTCCAGTCTCGTAGTCTGTAGTTGTAAAACAACATCTCAGTTTGGCATCCTCACTTCGGACAGAGTAATGCCACAGACACGCTGCTGGAGGAGAGTATGAATGACTTCAGGCCTATTCCTGGTTCCACTACTAGATGGAAGTGGATCACGATTAATTCATTGTTCTAGGCCTCAGTTTCCCCCACTTTTCAAATCTAACAATAACAAAACCTCCACTGGTCAAATTGTGAGGCAGTCTCAGTTGTCTTGGTGCCACCACCCACAAAGTCCATCTGTATTGCTGGCCTCCCTCCTGCTGCTGAAGTCCTTGCACTCAGTCTTCACAACCTCAACCCCCTTCTTGGAGTAGCCCAGACTCCCCACATCTCTCACTAAAACACAATTTCAGTTCTACTCATGCCTGGGGGGCCTGCCTTCCTATCTTCCTTCCTTCTTTTGTTTTACCTGTGAATTATATTGATGGCAGGCATTGGGCTAGGTCTGTTGGAAAGCCCGGAGCTAGTGTGTTAAGAATGTGCAGATTGTGACCTACTGAATGAAGCAGTGCAAAGCCACCCACACAGGGTCGGCAGGGGGCACCCCCAGCAGCCGAGCTCCCACTTTCGAGGTAGTGGAAACGCCAGGTTGTTTGATTGAAGGCCGTTTCACTACACCCACACAAAGAAAGTAAAGTCACAAGGTTTATTACTTACAGGTCCCAAAGCGGGAGCACAAACGAGCTGGGGGAAGGGCAGTCCTTCGTTCCAGGTCACAAGCGAGCAGCGGGAGTGTGCGGGGTAGCAAGCACCTGTTACTTGTAGGGTGGTTGGGGTGGCAGTCACTAATTTTTGTGGGCTTAGCTTTGAGTGGTCATTTTGAAAGATGTCCTGAGAAAAGGAAGGTGGGAACACGTGGTGGGAACCCTAAGCTCAGGTCTTTATCTAAATGTCCAGACTTTGGGTGTGAGCAGGGTTGTCATAATCTAAATACCCAGGCAGCAACTCAAAATGGCTGTTTTCTCATCATACTAGGTGCTGAGGACACCACCGTGAACAAGATGGACATGACGGCCACCCCTCACAGAGCTTGCAGACAAGTATGGGAGAGAGCGTCTAAAAACAGACAAGGAATAAAAATAATCACAAACTGATGAGTGCCCCAAGGAAACAGTAATCTGAAATAGAGAATAATGGAGGTGAAATCATGATGCTTCAATGGTGGACTGGATCCTGGAGATACAAGAAAGGGTAAAGTCAAGGATGATCCTCCATTTCTGACTTGGGGAACCTGGGGAGGGTGCATAATTGGGCTCCTGAGAGGTGAGCAGGAGAAATGGCAAGAAGGTATTTAGATATCCAAGAGGTTTTGGATGGCAGTATAAACTTGGAAGAGGAGAAATTACTGATAACAGAATCCAAATTGAGTAGCACAGGAAAAAAGGAGACAAAGGAAAGACACTGTCCAGGTAAAATTGAGGAACAGAAACAGCCAGGAAATCTCAGACAGTTGCGTTATAGTTATGACATTTTAACACTTCATCAAAACAAAGTAAGGAGCTCTTAAGCTGTGAAGTTAGGGAAACTATCCTGAACTGCATCTCCCTTCTAAAAGTTTAGGAAAAATAATTTCACTTAAAGATGAGCAATAGAAAAAGATTGAGTACTACAAAGAGTGAGAAAAATGGACATACATAAAAACTTTAGGGAAATGTTTATTGAGACAAGCTTAGTAGAGAACAATGTAGAGCATCTATAAAAATTAAAATGTTTATTCTTATTGGGACAATTCCACTTTTGAACTTATTTTCTAGGAATTCAAGCAACAGAGAAAAGAATGAAAAGATATAAATACTAGTAAATTTATGACAACATTGTAATCATAAAAATTTGGAATTACCCAAACGTCTATCAATAGACGAATAAAATAAATTATCGTACATGCATACAATGAAATACCATTCAGTTGTAAAAAAAGAGTGAGGTAATCTTAGGGCAGATATGAAAAACATTTCCATGATGGATTAAATAACAAACACAAGTTTGTGTGATCTTATTTTTTAAATTACATATACATATGTGTATTTGTATATTATCAGAAAAACCTACCAGTGTATGTATTTTATGTATCCTATTTTTTAAATTACATATACATATGTGTATTTGTATATTATCAGAAAAACCTACCAGTGTATGTATTGTTGGGGCCCAGGGCAAGTCACTCCAAAATATGCCATAATGACATACTGATTATTTTGAATTAAAATCACTTGAGAGACAACTGGTGCAAAAAGGACACTTTGACTCTTTCTCTTCCCCTGAATGCAGGAAATAAATCTCCCATGTGACAGGTGCCTTCCCTGTACCAGGAGGTAAAGAGACTTCCCTATCACCAGAGTTAGGAAACTCAGAGCCAGGAAGCCTGTGTAAACAAACTTTGTTAGTTTTTACTAATTTACTACCCCAAGCCCAAATTCTGCTTAGAATTCTTTACTAATTAAGTGCCCAAACCTAAGTCTTTGTCCTGTCAAATCCTCACAGATTTATTGTTTCTTTGTGTAAAAAGATATAAAAGATGCCTGTGTTGGTCATTTCTCTGATCAGTTTCATGATCTCCTCTGCACATGAAATTAAATTGATTTTTCTCCTGTTAATCTGCCTTGTGTCAATTTTATTATTAGTCCAGCCACAAAAACTCAAGAGAGGTAAGGGGGAAAATTTCCCCCTCCCCAACAGTATCAACCCATTAAGATCAGATATTTTATTATTTAAAAAATAAGGTATTAAAAAATCTTACTGTTCATATAATTTGACCCTATAATTTTGCTCCTAGGGATACATGTCCTAACAAGTCATTCAAAATGGAATCAGCTTTATAAACAAAGATTTGCATCACAGCATTATTTATAATTTTTTTTAAGATAAAAAGAGCCTAAATGCCCATCAATTAGGAAATGCCTAAGAATATGATGGCACCTATAACAGGTGAAATATTATGCAGCATGTTTATGGGCATGGGAAATTTCTTATGAGATGATGACAACAAGAAGGAAGCTATTTCTATAAGTGAATATAAGTGAGGCCATCTTGTTATGCCAAATGACCCCAGCCCCTCCTCTGTGTGACTACTTGCTGCTCTGCACGTACTCTAAAAAAATTCACATCCTCTCCTGATTTATGGCATCTGCTTATGTATGTACTCCCTTATAGCTTGATAAATTAAAACTTTGTTCTATGAGTTTCTCTCCAGGAATAGGCTGACCACAGGCAGGAAACACAGATATTCATCATCACTGACAGAAAAAGAGAGCAATGAAAGACCCTGTAGTCCGTCATGCCTGAAGGCTGACATTTCTAAACTGCCCTCTTTACTACCCATTTTCTCTATATAACTACCTCAAGATTCTGTAATTCTTGAAATGTTTTTTTTTTGAGACATTAGTCTGCCTTCTTCCCGATTATGCTGGGTAATCAAATTAAAGCTCCCTTTCTCAATACCTAACTCGTCATGATTGATTGGCTCAGATCGCAGCAAGTGGAGTGAGCCTGTTGCTCGGTAACATTTCTACATGTACAGAAAAATATTAGAAGTAAATATACCAATATGTTGCATGTGATTGTCTCTGGGTGATGGGATTAGAGGTGATTTTTACCTATGTCTATTTCTCACTGGACCAAGATCTAGGGCTTCTCCTGGATAAGAATCACTCATTGCTCTCAATGTCCTCAGGGCTCAGCCCAAGACTTGGGGCCTAGATGACATTAGTAGTATTCGTCTATTGGGAGATTATGTGGTTAAGGCTCCAGCAAGGTTTGGCTTCCCCCATGCTCCTAGGCTCAGATGTTAATCACTAAGAAACTACTACCGTCCAAGGAAGTTTGCTCAGTAAGTAAATTTGGGTGTTCGGAGTTTCTTGAACAGTGTCTGAGAAGGTGGCCCTGCAGCCCCTCAGAGCAGCATGTCTTTGGATAAAGCTGACATACACTCCTCCTGAAACAAACTTTCTGACCACCAGGACTTTAAGTCTCTCAAGGCTAGACAGAGAAACAAAGGAGCCACCTTAACAAATTTTCTGAACATTAACAAATATATTTTCAGAGTATGCCATGTGATTCCACGGGCACTTAAAGGAAAATCTTGAGGAAAATCTTAAGGCTCTTGACCTCAGTCAAGCATTCAAGCAATTGATTCTAATCCACAGATATTTATTGAAAACTAATGGGTGCCTAACTTGCCCTGGGCCCCAAGGGCACGGAGCTATATCAGACACGGTAGAAGCTCAGTTTCCTGGTCTACTGGGACCAGGGCGTAAACTTGTGCAAAGGGAAAATAACAAGACGCTCAGCCTCGATTCTCCCAGAGCCCAGAGACAGGACTCAACTCCGTGGAGTCCCCCAGGGAAATGGGGAATTAGGCTGAGATGTTGCGTCAGGATCAGAATCAGTCATCAGACGGCCTCAGTGCTCCCATCTGTTTCCTCACTAACGAGACTCTGGAGAGGTTCTGCTCCCTGTAGCCTTCAGGTCCTTGACTCAGATGCTGAATTAATCACTAGGGAAGATCTCTGTAACCCAGTTAAGCCCACTTAGTGAGAATAATCCAAAAGTTTGGATTATTCAGAATGTCTCTCAGAGGACCTCGTCCTGGAGGCCCTCAGAACAGCAAGTTATTATTACTTTCTGAAGCAAAGTGGGGCCCCATCTCTGCTTTTTTCCTCATTGCAGACAACAGTCCCCATGAGGAGATTAAAAATAATGGGTGGAATGGTGGATTGTTGCTGCTGTTCTGATTTTTGTTTCCTGGGGCATAGAGTTGAGTAAATCATATACCTCAGTTTAGACACATTATCACCACCACTCCCCGCGAGGCTCTGGTTTTACTGTCTCGTGTTAGCTTCAATCTCCATTCCCTTCCTCTCCCCCCATGTAGGCAGCCACTTCAATATACGCACAGATCCTTGAAGAATACATGTCTTTGTATATCTGTGTGTTTCATATACATAAATAGTATTGCATTATAGATCTCATTATGTTTCTTACTTTTTGCATTAACGCTACAATTTTCATGATCTATTCTCTTGCTGTATGGACACCTGACTCCCTGCTTCTCTTCTCTTTTACCAATCCATACTCTACAGACACCACAGTAGTTTTCTTAAAGTCTAAATTGAACCCTGTCACTTTCTTGCTTAAATCATTTCAACAACTTCCTATCACAATTAGAAAAAATGAAAAACAGCCTATAAGGCCCCACCTGGTCTCACTCCTACATATATCAACAACCTCAACCCATATCATTCTCTTTCTTTTGTTCTGAAAACTCCAGCCATATTGGCTTTCTTTCAGGTCTTTGAATTCACAAAACTCTCTCATCTCAGGGCTTTTGGCTTTGCTTTTTCCCTGTGGAAGCTCTTCCCTCAACTCTTGGAATAGCTTTCTCTTTCTTAGCCTTTGATCCTTGGCTTAACTGAGTAAATTGGTACAATCATTTTGGAAAGATTTTGGCAATATTAGTCATCCTGGGTCAGGTGCCCTGGAAGCAGAAGGACTCGTGGTTTATTGAATGAGTGCCCTCAGAAGATGGAGGTAACTAGAGACCCAGCACCTTAGCCTCAGGCTGGTCTTGAGGGGAGCTCTGGAACACAAATTGCACCCGTTGAATCAGTCCCATCTGGAAGTAAGGAGCCAGCCTTGCCTACCCAGTGTCAGTGAGTCCTTGGCCACTGGCTGCCCCTGGTACCTCCCAGGGCAGTGGAGGGGGAGTGCTTAACCTCTCCGGCCAGGGAAAGGGCAGTTATGAGCCATTAGCAGCCAATATTCATAGCAGCTGGGAGGTGGGGATGGGTGAAGCAGCCAGTGAAAGGCACCAACAGCATCCACTAGTAAAATTTGAGGTTTGCCTTCCTCCCAGCAATTCATTCTTAGCAATATTCTCTAGAAAACCTTCATTCATGTGCCCAAAGAGAAAGGTATAAGAAAGTTCATTTCAGCATTGTTTATAATGATGAAAAACTAGAAATAACCTAAACGTCCTTCATCAGGGGAATAGATAAACAAATTGTAGTGTATACCTATTACAGCAGTAAAAACAATGAACTTGAGTATGTGTATCAACATGGACAAATCTCAAGAACATAATTTGAGTGCAAAAAGCAAGTTTCAGAATACATACTGAATGATACCATTGAAATAAAATTTTAAAATATGCAAAACAATGCTAAATGCTTTTGTGGGTACACAGCTTTCAAGGAAAATTATTAAAATGTACATAAGAATGACAAACATGAAGTTGATGCTAGGCTCTGGGTAGGGAGAAAGTGGGATGGAATTAGGAGTTTGAAGGTCTCTCAACTGTGACTCTAATGTTTTATTTAAATACACACATATATACAATGTCAACATTTTAAATTTTACTAAAACTGAGTAGCAGATGCATAAGTGATTATTTTTTTATTCTATGTACTAGTCTGTGTATTTGTAATATTCACACATTAAAGAATTACAGAAAGGATCTATTCATGTGGCTGTATGTACATCAGGAGTGATGCTTCTTTTATCTAATAGTCCACTGTATGTATCCACCAAATTTTGTCTATCCATTTCCCCAAGTGATGAACATCTAACTCCATACTGCTACAAGGAACGTTGTGATTAACAGCCTTGAGCCTGTCTCACTATGGACCTTAAGACATTTTCTCTGAGGTATATGCCCAGGAATGGGATTGCTAGGTAATAGGAGATAGATAAATGAAAGATGGACATAGATAGATAGATAGATAGATAGATAGATAGATAGATAGATAGAGACAGATAGATAGATATATGATAGATATAGATGCATTGATGGATGGATGGATATATATACACACACACATGTATGTATATAAAATGTATATACATCATATATATTATATATCCTAGTAGAGGCAATCAGGAGAGCAATCTATCAGTACTTAGAAAAATGATATATATAATTTATATATATTATATAATATATAATTTAAATATATATTTTATATAATTTTATATAATTTTATGTATTATATATATACTTAATTTTAGTTTTTCTAAGTACTGGTAGATTGCTCTCTTGATACTAGTTTACACTCCCATCACAATACATGATGTTTCCATTTTTCCCATATCCTCACCAACACTTGGTATCATCAGACTCTCTAGTTTGGCATTATGATTGGTGTAAAGAGCATTTAATTCTCTGATTACAAGTGACGTTTAATATCTCTTCATATCTTGTTAACAATTTGGGTTTCCCTTTATGAAATTCCCTTTTCAAATACTTTACCCATCTTTGTTTGGGATTTTCTTCCTATCTGTCTTTGGGCAGAAGTTTCTTACAAATTTTAGATATTAATCCTTTGTTTTAAGATACAGCTTGTTGGTTTTAAGACAAATCTTCTATGAACATTTGTGTACAGGTTTTTGAGTGAACATATATTTTCATTTCTCTGGGATAAATGCCCAGAAGTGTAATTGCTGGGTTATATAACAGTTGCATGCTTAGTTTTATAAGAAACTGCCAAACTGCTTTCCAGAGTGGCTCTAACATTTTACATTCCCACTGGCATTATCTGAGAAATCCAGTTTCTCCAAGTCCTCACCCTCATTTAGTCTCGTCACTATTTTTCATTTTAGCTATTCTGACAAATGTGTGGTGATATCTCATTGTGACTTAATTAGCCTTCCCCTAATGGCTTATGATCTTAAACATATTTTCATGTGCTTTTTTGTCAACTGTATAGCCTCTTCTCTGAAACGTCTGTTTATATCTCTTGCCCATTTCCTGATTGGATTTTGGGGTTTTTTTACTATTGAGTTTTGAAAGATCTTTGTATATTCTAGATACTAGTCCTTTGTCCTTTTACCAATTCAGCTGAAGTGTAGAAACCTTCCTCCCTTTAAAGAATCTACTAAAATAGAAGATGTGATTACTTCCTGACATTCTGTGCTCCTCATGCAGTAGACCAACAGGAAAAGATGGCAGTCACTTTTCCAAATAGGATAATTGACATTGATTACTATGAAGACCTATGGTTGCTACTACACAATGGGGACAGGAAATAATATGTCTTAAACCTAGGGCATTCACTTGGGTATCTGTTAGTACTTCCATGAATAATCATATATATTAACGAGCAATTTCAGTTACCACAACACAAAAAGAGCAGAGTAACTAAGAACTCAAACCCTTCAGTCATGGAGGTCTCAGTCATTCTACCAGACATCAACACAGACCTGCCAAAGTGATAGCCAAAGTAAGAGCAATCTAAAACAAGCAGTGGAGAATAGAGATGATGAACTTTAATTATATCCCTGGGACAACCTACAGTAATAGGAACTATATCTTGTTTCACTACCCTTTTGCATAAAACTTTCCAACTCATAACAGGCCACCACCTTGAAGGGAATTCTGAATTGTGGGATGCATACCTACCCTATTTGGGAATAAGTGAGGCTGAATGCATTTTAACAACAACAACAAATGGAGGCCCCACATTGTAGAATGGGAGCTGAATAAAATGGAAAGCTACAAATGGATCTGAGTGACACAGGCATGGATTGTATTAGACACAAACGTCTTCAGGTTCTCTTGATTGTCTCCCTTCTGAAGATATCACCTGCCTCCTGGACCATGTCACTACCACTGACTGCCTCACCCCATAGAGGAGCTCCACTCAGCACAAGGAAACAGAAGGGTGTGTATGTTCTCCACCACCTTCTTTGCCAAATGCCCTAATGTGTCTGGAATCCCAGTTGAAGCCCACACATGGGCTGTAGGCAGATATACATGCACTGAACCAAACTATTCTGAGTTGACTTCAACTTACATATCTGGACGAAATGTCACATACAGAACTTAGGATCTGACTTCTTCAACAGCTGCCGAGGGGCCAGATGACATGATCTGAATTTTGAGGGAGATAGCATCGTGTGGGGTGAACTTTCAATGGGAAATAGAAGACAGGAGGGAGCTGGACAGAAAAATTCTCTCTCCTTTCTCCCTTCTGTGGATTACTCTGAGGTGCAGTTTCTCCTTGCAAACCTTTTGAAGTAAATCCTGTGCACCAAGCTCACAAATAAGTTGAATGACTTACTACATCTCTTTGCAGTTTGTTTTGTGAAGCAACGACCAGTACGTTAATGTATCACTCATTGCATTGCTTCACATTCTACCCTGTCTTGCTTCACGTTTTCCCTCACCACCCTAAATAAGGTTTGCAGCTATTAAACAAAGTGTCAGCATTATAATAACTGCCTCAAGATCTTCCATTTATAGTTTCCTTGGGGTTTTCTACATAGACAATCATATTACCTGCCAGTAGAGACAGTTTTATTTTTCCTTTCCATTTATACGCCTTTTATTTCTTTTTCTTGCCTTATTGCATTGCCTAGGATTTCCAGTATGTTGGATAGAAACGATTAGAGATGGCATCCTTGCCCTGTTCCCAATCCTAGAGGTAAAACATCTGGTCTTTTACCATTAAGTGTGATATTAATTGTAGGCTTTTATAGATGCCCTTTTTTAGATGCCCTTCATCAGGTTCAAGAAGTTCCCTCCTATTCCTAGAATTATTATCCTTAATGAATGATGAATTTTGTCAAAAGCTTTTTCTGAATCTATTGAGATAATCATAAGGGATGTTTTTTCTTCTTGAATCTGATAATATGGTGAATTAAATTATTGACTTTTTAATGTTGAATGCCTTACATTCTCAGAATAACCTCTACTTGGTCATGATGTGTTATCCTTTTTATACAAATGCTAGATTTGCTAAGTTCTATTTGATAATAATTTGCTAAGGATTTTTTTGTCTGTGACCATGAGGGGTATTGTATTTCAGTATTCTTTTCTTGAAATATCTTTGTTAGGTTTTAGTTTTAAGGTAATGCTGGCCTCATAAATTGAGATATGAAATGTGCTCTCTTCTTCTATTTCCAGAAGACGTTGAAATGAATTTGTATTATTTATTACATAAATGTTTTGTTTAATTCTCCAAAGAAATCATCTGGGCCTGGATGTTCTTCATTGGAATGGTTTAACTACAAATTCAATTTCTTTAATGGAACTATTCAGGTTATATCTTTATTTGGAGTAAGGTTTTGTAGTTTGTTTCTTTCAAGGAATTGGTCCATTTCATCTAACTTGTTGGAATTATGTGCACAGTATTCTTGATCAGTCTACTAGAAATCTGTGTATTTTATCAATCTTTTCAGATAATCAGTTTTTTAGTTTGTTGAATGCTGTCTTGCAATTCTTTATTTGACTGATTTCTGCCATTATCTTTTTGTCCTTTCCTTGTCTCTTTACGATTACTCTGTTGCTCTGTCTCCAACTTATTAATTTGAATACTTAGATCTTTGTTTCCAACTGTAGTTCTTTCCTGATTAGTCTATTTAAAACTAAAATTATCTCTTTTATTACTGCTTTTGATTTGTAGTTTTTCTTTATTGGTTTCTTAGTTTTAAGTATCCCATTATTTCACTCATGTTTCCTTTTGAACCCAAGGTTTATTTAGTACACCTTACTTCATATTTAGTAATACCATCTTAAATTTCCAGATATTTGGCAATTTTAAAACTATCCTTTTATGATTAATTTCTAACCTGAATGCCTATGGTTAGAGAACATATTTGCATTATGCATTATGACTCAAAAATGTATCAATGGAGAACAAACATATATTTCTTCTTTAGAATTTATTGAGACTTCCTTTGTGGCATAGTATATGCTGATGTTTTATTTTTGCTTAAAAGGATGGGTGTTCTTTCTTAGGTGCAAATATAATCTGTATAATAACTCAAACAATAATTTCCATTTACTATATTTGCTTCTGATTTTTTCCCTCATTTACTGCTTCCCACTTAATAGGTCTTTTTTCTTGAGGATGCTTTGAAAGTTACACATTCTATATTACAAGTTATGATGCTCTCCCTTAACTTAAAACATATGCATTTTAGTTTATGCCCATGGGCTTCTTAAAAATATCTATATTTTCCCCCAGCAAGACAAATTCTTTAACAAGCTCTCGTGTCTTATGTTTCCTTGCTTTTATCCACCACACAGTGTTGATGCTATCCAACATTCTAGAATTTTATTTCAGACTTTTTTTGTATTCTTTTAGTCAAGAGTAAGCCTTGCTATGTTATTTTCCCACCCTATTTCTTATAACTCTTGCATCATCTTCCTGGATATGTTTTCCTTCTTATTTGAGTACTTTGTTCAAGAGTGTTTTCAAGGTAGATCTATCTTACCTGGAGAACTTTTTAGGCCTTGCATAATTGACAATAATTTCATTATGTCCTCAAATTTAAGTCACTATTTGGCTGGGCATTAATTTTTATATTTAAAGTTATTGTCTTTAATATCTTATAAATATTATTCAATTGTCTTCTTACATCTAGTATGTTCTGGACAAATCTGATTTTAGTCTTATTAGTGCTCCTTTGTATGTGATCCTCTCTCTCTCTGGAAACTTTTAAATTTTTCTCTTTGACTGTGGGGTTCTTAAATTCCACTATAATGTATTTAGAGATTTTTTTTTCTTATTACTTTTGTTTAGAACTTTATGAGCTCTTTCATTCTGTAGTTGCTCATATACTATATTTTTGGAAAATCTATGACCTTTACTTCTTGGCCTATTTCTTTCCCTCTGCTTTCTCTGTCTTTTGATGGGACTCCTATTTTCTAGATGTTGGCACTTTTATTTATATCCTCTGTCTTACCTTTTTCCCTCCTATTTTCTATATTGTTATTCTTCACTGCTTGCTGCCTTTAAGAGAGTAACACTATATGATATTCTGGCTCACTAATTCATTCTTTACCTGTGTGCATCCTGCTATTTATTCCTTCTATTGAATTATTTACTTCAACTATTATGTTTTCATAACAATATTTCCACTTTGTTCTTTTTATGCTCCATATTCATAATATCGTCTCTAATATCTTTGAGTATATTCATCAGGCTTATTTTAAATTCTAACTCTTTTCCAATAATTTAGATTCAGGTGGTATATGTTGTTCATTTATTTTTATTCTGGTTGTACTCTCAGGTCAGGTTAACTTGACATGTGAATGCGTGTTCCGCAGGGATATTCTTACCCTGTTTGGTAATAGGTATTCAGAAGAGCCAAAAGTCAGGCCATAGCTTCTGTCCCCCTAGGTACTCACCTGGAGGAGGGGAGGGGGACAGGATGATCCTCAGAGGAGAATGTCTCAGGCACCACACAATTATCATCAGCCACTCCTATTTATTATGACTCCACCGGGCAGCTTCTATGATCACTAGGAAGAAGACATCTCCTTAGCTTGTAGTCTAACAGCCTTGAGGATTTAGAGAGTGACCAAGAGCCCATGAGCTCACCCCATGTAGCAGAGATGGCTGGTTTTCCCCTAATATAAGGTTTTTGCTTCTTCTGTATTAATATAATATTAGCTGGATATATGGGCACCAGGTATAAAGACTACATTTCCCAGGCTCAATTGCACAGCCGGGTGAGGTCAAGTGACCAAGTTCTGGCCAATAGGATAGACATGGAAAAGATGCGTGCCACTTCTCCCAGATCCCCTTAGTGGGAAAAGCTGTGTTCTCCAGTAGACCCTTTCACCCTTCCTATTGGTCGAAGTGAAAACTTACTGGCAGAATTTTAATAGCTGTCTTGGACCATGACATGGAAACATTCTTTAAGGTTGGCAGAAAACCAAAAGAGAAGTAGCCTGGATCTTTGATGATTGTGTAGCCAACACATCAGACCTGGACTACTGACCTGTACATTAGAGAGAAATAAATGTCCAGCTTTTTAAAGCTGCAATTACTTGGAGTTTCTCTATTATAATAGCCAAACCATAGGCATTTTCCCCACAAAATCCCAGTTAGGTAGACAGAAAAAATATCAATAATTTCTTTCCACAGAAGGAAAGACTAGACTCATGCAAAATAAGTGGAGGCACTTAGGTTAGGATCTGGGACTCCTGGGCACCAGTCCAGGATTCTTCCCTCACAAAGCTCTGCAATGAGTTTGTTCCATGGCCTCATCTTTAGACGATGATTTTGTGTTCATTCTCAGTCTTGGTATGGAACTGTGAATTTTACACTGTAGAAATAAAAATCATAAGCCCCAATTATCCCAATTGATTCAGTCTTGGTTGAGGCTAGAGGCCATAAGTTTCAATAAGAAAGAACCTTGAGATTCCTTTACTGCAAATGTGAAAATCAGCATTCACAATCAGCCATGACATAAAACAGATAAGGAAGAAGGTTAGAGAATAGCTACACACTAGTTATCATAGTATTTACCTTAAGTTTATTTATTTTATCTTCTTATTATAAAGTGTTCATAATCTGTTTACTGAAAATAACATAGATCATTTGTGTATTGTTTTTCTGTTTGTTTTTTGGTGAGGAAGATCAGCCCTGAGCTAACATCCACGCCAATCCTCCTCTTTTTGCTGAGGAAGACTGGCCCTGGGCTAACATCTGTGCCCATTTTCCTCCACTTTATATGGGACGCCGCCACAGCACGGCCTGACAAGCGGTGCCTCGGGTGCAGGCCGGGATCTGCACCCAGGCTGCCAGCAGCGGAGCTCGCGCACTTAAGCACTACGCCACAGGGCCGGCCCCCTCATGTATTGTTGAGAGCTTTGTTTTAATGGTTGCACAGATTTTTGACCCATCCCCTTAAGGCAATAAGTGTTTGTATAATTTCCTATTTTTGTAGGAAAAAAATATACTTATTCACTTCAAGTTGTAAACTCTTTGCTATCCAATATTGACCTTACTTGCTAATTCTTTGATCATTATCCCACTTTCCAGGGCCTGTGATCAAGTTTTGATAAACTAGCATAAAAGGTTGCACAGACTATTAAAGTTATGGTCATTGCAAAAGACCTTCCTCCTTGTGAAAAGTTACTTTACAAGTAAAATAAATGAGTAAATAAGCAACTCTTAAGAGATTAACTTTAAAACATGATGCAAAATCTTGATTTTCCTCAAAAATGTCAAACTAGTGGTGGAGGTTCAAAGACGGGAGTGGTGACGAGTCATATGTGGGACTCAGAAATGAGACACTTGAGGTAGAAATTTCTGTGAAGTTCCTCATTGGAGGGAACAAGGACACTCGCAGTTTCTCTGCAGAAGGCACTGGCCCCATGAGAAGGAGACTTTGCCCCTGAGAAGTCTCCCCAGGGCACCCTTCATGTCCTTGTTCCGCAGGCTGTAAATGAAAGGATTCAGCAGGGGTGTCACCACTGTGTACATGACAGCAGCTGCTGTATCCTCTTCTACGGAGTTGGAGGAAGAGGATGAGGGGCACAGATAAGCCCTGATCACTGTCCCAAAGAATAGGGCAACCACAGCAAGGCGGGACCCACAGGTAGAGGAAGCCTTGCGCCTTCCCTGGGCAGAGGGGACCCTGAGGATGGCTGAAACAATGCAAACGTAAGAGACCAGGATGAACGTAAAGGGGATTAAAACGACTGCTCCCCCCAAGAAGAGGAGCACAAGCTCATTGACCTGAGTGTCAGAGCAAGACACTTTCATCAGGGGTTCTAGATCACAGAAGAAGTTAGGAATGACCTTTTTAGAGCAAAAGGAAAGTCGGAATACGAGGAAGGTGTGGGTCATGGCAACAAGATTCGTAAGGGTCCAGCAGGCAGTGACCAGGAGGATGCAGCAGCAGCGGCTGATGACCATTGTGTAGTGGAGAGGGTGGCAGATGGCCACATACCGGTCATAGGCCATTGTGGCCAGGAGAAAGATGTCCATGTCCCCAAAAGTCAAGAAGAAGTAGAGCTGAGCCAGGCATCCTGCATAGGAAATGGACCTGCTCTGGGTCTGGATGTTCACCAGGGCCTTGGGCACTGTGGTGGAGATGAAAAGGATGTCTGCACAGGACAGGCTGGCAAGGAAGAAATACATGGGCATGTGGAGACGCATGTCGGTACCAATGGCCAGGATGATGAGCAGGTTCCCAGCTACAGTGACCACGTACATCCACAGGAACAGCAGGAAGAGGATGTGCTGCTGCTCTGGCTGCTCTGAGAGGCCCCAGAGGAGGGGCTGGTCTGGTTCCCTCCTGCCATCAGCCTGGAAGTCAGGGAAAGAGACCTCAAGTGAGACCCATTAAAACTCTCTAAACATACTTCACTCTAGATGATTGATGAATGTGCCATTCTCTGAATTCTAGAGAAGAAAAAAGAACGACCTTAATGAATCTGTATTGATCACATATTGTATGCACTGTATATATTTATTGAAACCTACTAAATACAATGTGCTAGGAAGTGTGGGAGACATAATTTAAGAGAATTAAAATAGATTTCTTGGTTTGTTTGTCTACACACCTTTCTGTCCCAAATTTGTTTAGTTATAATTTCTTTTTCTTCAGCTGTACTCTCAGAGGAGTCAAGAGCTTTCATTCATTCAATCATTCATTCATTCATCCACAGATACTAAGTACCAACTCTGGACCTGGTAAAGTCCTAGGTAAATAAGACAATGATAATCTTTAACCTCAAAGAATTTACATCTAATGGGACAGACGTAACTACCTATATTACTATCCTATAAAATTTTGATTCAGGGTTCTCCACCCATTCCGCTTCCTTCAAATCACTCTCAGACCCCAGACTTTACTTGTTTTGATCTATCGTATCTGTAAGTCACTATTCTGAAGACACAGTTTTATATTGTCCGTTCTTCCAGAAACCAATTTAACAATCAAACAGCTATTTAGTAAAGATATGTCATTATCTGTATTGACAAAGAAGAAATCACAATCTGTAGTCTCCAAAATCTCAAAAACTTGTTGGATGTACACACACACACACACACACACACACGCACACACACACACATCTGATACAAAGCAGACTGAGGCAAAAATGGAAGGCTTTCTGGGCCATAAATGTAGTTCAGGATCTTACCAGATGGATGTGGGTGGCACATTGAGACAAACTCTTGAACAAAGGCCAGGCGGTAGGAAGCCCTGGACAGGTTCAGAGATGGGGAGGAGGAGCTTTGAGCATGAGGTGCAGGAGGGACTGTAGGCTGAGATAAAGCTGCCGAGGGAACTGAGGGTCAAATTTAGGAATGTTTGGAATGAAAACTAAAGGGTCCAGAACTTTATTCTGTATGTTATAAAGATCTATTAAAGCTATTTGAGCAGGAAGTGATGTGAATGCTTGAGTTGTCCCAGTACATGAAAATCCTGTTCCTTTCCCATGTGTGGAACCAACTGAGGGTTAGACGTGGAGTTGCTCAGTCAGATGGAAAAAACAAAATCATCTTTGCTAATTGAAAAAGACTAGGATGGAGAATGTATCTTAGCTGTGTTCACTAAGTGAGCATTTTAATACTCTTCCAAAATTAAATCTGTTTTCCATTTCACAACCTCAGCAGGACAATCAGGGGTGTCTCCCACAGGGAAGAGCCTGCCCCTATAAAACATAAAACTTGGAAGAACAGAGCAAAATGTGTGTTCCCTGAAAGTGATCAGATTCCTGATGAGAAGGGAGAAGCTGAGGTCCCAAATTCAGCAATCAGGTAAGTCACTCTGGGTAGGACTGAATAAAGCAGTGCAGAGGGCCAGAGCTGTTAGTCTGGAGAGAATCATCAGGAGTAGGGAGTAACTGTTCCTCCTAATGAGTGAGGCAGTTGTATATGGGTGAGTTTTCTTTGCATCTCTGATTTGTAAAATTCCACACATTTCCACACAAATGTCACCTACTACATAAAATTTCACTGGTCCTTCCATAGAAAAAAAGGTTGTCCCTGCACCAAACTTCCACAATATTTTGCCTACGTAATTTTAATGATTCTTTTTCTGTCAGCACTTGAATTGAACATTTCTGTGTCCCTGTATTACTCATGGATTCTGTGAGATATCTTGTCTTCCCCATAGCAGCTGCAGTACTGCCTTGAATACAGAAAGATTTCAAGAAATATCGTAAGAAAGAAAGCACTGAAAATTCAAGCTTTTCGTCAGAAGAGAACTCACTAGTAAAGCGTCGTATAGAGAAAAATTCCAATACACAATATCTTCAAGAATTTTCAAAATTTAATAACACAATTAAGACTTATGAAAGAATATTCAAAGCAGAAATAAAGAAACTTGGAGAAAAAAAAAGGTCTAGACAACAGGAAGATGTGAAACAGGAACTGAGAAACCCTGGAAAGAAATTGAAGGAAAAGTCATGTCTTCAATGAAAACTCTATCACAAAGATTTCAAAGGAGGATTAACAATACAGAAATCATTATAAGGAACATAAAAGACAGAAATAAGAAAAATAAAAGAAACAAAAATTAAAAATGAGATAAAAGAGAGTATAGAAAACTAACAGAGGAGATTCAGTATACACTAAGCAGAGTTTTCAAAGAAGAAAAATAAACATTGTAATAGAAGAAATATTTCAGATTATAATTTAAATAAACTTTCCTGAGATAAAAGAAGACCCTACTCTGCATATTAAAAATACATATTGGGGAAGTCAAGATGACGGCATAAGCAGACTCTGAACTCACCTCCTCCCGCAGACACAGCCAATTTACAACTACTCGGGGAAAAATTACCCCTGAGAGAGAACCAAAAACTGGATAAGAGGAACTCCTGCAACAAAGGACAACCCTAATTGAGGTGGAAGAGGCAGAAACTCCCTTGGGGAACGAAAAAACGCCGCCTGCACAAGCCGCCAGCTCCACTGCCACCAGGGAGCAGCCCACAGGTACGCAGCCCTCCCTGGAGGAGCGGGGCCCTGAGCCGGGGAGCGCACCCCCGTGGGCATTTTGTGGACCCAGCAAAACCGAGATGAGTGGCAGAATAACTGACTTTGCCTGCTACTAAAACATTGGGGAGCACCCCCAGAAAAGCTGGGTCACAAAGAAATTAAAAACCGGCTCTTAAAGGGCCCACATGCAAACTCACCCGTTTCAGAAAGCAAACTAAAATCAGCAGAAAGAAAGGTGCACAGTGCCTTGGTGAAAAGAGAATCACCTAATAGGCCCTGTGTGCATCTCGGTAAGGGGTGAGACCTCTCCAGGGACTGGGACATTGGCGCTGGCCATTGTTGTGGCCTGGTGTGGGCGTGCTGACACAGACGCCATTGGAGTTCTCCCTGGGGCCTGCTAGCCCAGGTCTGCCCCACCTGCTAGAGCACCGATTTAATCCAGCTCAGCCAGGGCAGGCAGCCCACCCTAGAGACTGGCCCCACCCAACAACAAGCCCTCAGGCAACTTGTGGGCCTGCATAGATTGGTGACTGGATTCTCTGCAGCCTGGCAACTGAGCACACTTCAGAGGGGCAGAGCGTGCACAAGGAGCGGGTGGAGAGTGTGAGGCGGTGGTGGAGTGTGTGGGGCTCCCGCCGTGGAGAGACTGGGTCCGCTTGGGGAGGTCAGGGCATGCACACAGGGCAGGACTGTGTTGACTGTGTGTGTGGACCTGTGGGCGGCAGGGCTTGTCAGCTGCAGAAGACTTGTGCTTCTCAAAGACCCATATAGGTGGGGTTTGCCCCACCTTCCAAAGCCTGAAACAATTGGGTGCTCCTGTGCCTGAGGCCAGCCCCACCCAGCTGAAATCCTCAGAGAACTGACAAGAAACCTAAAGGCTGGAGGCTTATAGCAATGGTAAGCCCCTGAGCCTAAGAACCTGCCACGCTGGGGGCCTACTCACTTAAAAGAAATACTGCAACACAAATGTGGTATTAGAACTTGCAGCCAACTGTGCTGGGGCTCCCCACACCCAATAAAGAGACTGAAGGGCGCACAACAACTACAAGCAGCTGAGCATTACAACAGCTGGCCAGAAGCATAACTCTGCCTCCCTGGGCGCCTACAGGGAGAGCAAACAGGCCACAACAGAAGGACACACGTAGCCCACATAGGGGTCACCCCCGGAACATTGAGAACTGAGGGAAGCACACTGCAGGACCCCTAAGGCATCACTTGTACAAGGTCACCTATCCAAGAGCAGGAGACATAGCTGACCTACCTAATATGTAGACACAAGCACAGAGAAAGAGGCAAAATGAGGAGGCAAAGGAATACATTCCAAGTAAGGGGACAAGACAAAGCCCCAGAAAAGGAACTAAGTGAAACAGAAATGAGCAACCTACCCGACAGAGAGTTCAAACAAAGAGTGTTAAGGACGCTCACTGATGTGGGGAGAAGAATAGATGAACTCAGTGAAAATGTCAACAAAGAAATGGAAGATATAAAAAAGAACCAATCAGAAATGAAGAATACAATACTGGAAATGAAAAATTCACTAGAGGGACTCAAAAGCAGAGTAGAGGATACAGAAGAACGGATCTGTGAGCTGGACAAAAGACTAGAAGTAATTATCCAAGCTGAACAGGTAAAAGAGAAAAGAATTAAAAAGAGTGAGGACAGTCTAAGGGACCTCTGGGATAACATCAAGTGGACTAACATCCGTGTTATAGGTGTCCCGAAAGGAGTAGAGCGAGACAAGGGGGCAGAGAATCTATTTCAAGAAATAATAGATGAAAACTTCCCTAACCTAAGGAAGGAAACAGACATCCAGGTACAGGAAGCACAGAGAGCCACAAACAAGATAAACCTAAAGAGGCCCACACCAAGACACATCATAATCAAAATGTCCAGAATTAAAAATAAAGAGAGAATCCTAAATGCTGCAAGAGAAAGACAAGTTACATACAAAGGAAGCCCAATAAGGCTATCAGCTGACTTCTCTGCAGAAACCTTACAGGCTAGAAGAGAGTGGCATGATATATTTAAAGTGCTAAAAGGAAAAAACTTACAGCCAAGAATACTCTACCCAGCAAGGTTATCATTCAAAATGGAAGGAGAGATCAAAAATTTCCCAGACAAGCAAAAATTAAAGAAGTTTGTCACCAAGAAACCAGTGCTACAAGAAATGTTAAAGGGACTGATTTAAGGGGAAAAGAGAAGACCACAAATAGGAAAACTTATCTATTTCCATGATTAGAATGTAATGGATACAAATGCACAAAAAAGAGGTTAGATATGTATCAAAAACATAAAAGGAGGGAGGAGGGGAGTTAAAGAGTAGAGGTTTCAGACAGAGGTCAAACTAAAGAGACCATCAATTCTGTAGAGAAGGAGAAAGGAACAGAGAAGGACTACTAAAACACTGAGGAAAAAAAAAAGTTAAAAAATGTCAGTAAGTACATACTTATCAATAGCTACTTTAAACGTCAATGGATTAAATGTTCCCATTAAAAGACATAGAGTGGCTGATTGGCTAAAACAACAAGACCCATATATATGCTGCATACAACAGACACACTTCAGACCTAAAGACACAAACTGAAAGTGAAGGGGTGGAAAAAGATACTCCAGGCAAATGGCAATGAAAAGAAAGCTGGGGTAGCAATACTCATATCAGACAAAATAGACTTTAAAACAAAAACTGTAAAAAGAGACAAAGAAGGGCATTACATAATGATCAAGGGAACAAGACAACAAGAGGATATAACACTTGTAAATATCTATCCACCCAATGTAGATGCACCTAAATATATAAAGCAATTATTAACAGACATAAAAACAGAAATAGACAGTAACACAATAATAGTAGGGGACTTTAACACTCCACTTACACCAGCAGATAGATCATCCAAACAGAAGATCAATAAGAAAACATTGGGCTGAAATGACACACTAGAACAGATGGACCTAGTAGATACATACAGAGCGTTCCATCCAAAAACCGAAGAATACATATTCTTTTCAAATGCACATGGAACATTCTCCAGGATTGATCACATATTAGGCAACAAAACAAGTCTCCATAAATTTAAGGAGATTGAAATAATACCAAGCATCTTTTCTGACCACAACGGTATGAAACTGGAAATCAACTATAGGAAGGAAGTCAGGCAAGCCACAAATACATGGAGATTAAACAAAATTCTACTGAACAACGACTGGGTCAACGAAGAAATCAAAGAAGAAATCAAAAAATACCTGGAGACAAATGAAAATCAAATACGACATGCCAGAATTTATGGGATACAGCAAAAGCGGTTCTAAGAGGGAATTTTATGGCAATACAGGCCTATCTCAACAAACAAGAAAAATCTCAAATAAACAATCTAACAATGCACCTAACGGAACTGGAAAAAGAAGAACAAACCAAGCCCAAAATCAGTAGAAGAAGGGAAATAATAAAAATCAGAGCAGAAATAAATGAAATACAGACTAAAAAAACAATAGAAAAAATTAATAAAACGAAGAGCTGGTTCTTTGAAAAGATCAACAAAATTGACAAACCTTTAGCTAGACTCACCAAGAAAAAAAGAGAGAAGGCACAAATAAGTAAAATCAGAAATGAAAGAGGAGAAGTTAAAACAGACAACTTCAGAAACACAAAAGATTATAAGAGAATACTACGAAAGGCTATATGCCAACCAATTCGACAATCTGGAAGAAATGGATAAATTCTTAGAATCATACAACCTTCCAAAACTGGATCAAGAAGAAGTAGAGAATTTGAATAGACCAATAACCAGTAAGGAGATCGAAACAGTAATCAAAAACCTACCCAAAAATAAAAGTCCAGGACCAGATGGCTTCCCTGGTGAATTCTACCAAACATTCAAAGAAGACTTAATACCCATCCTTCTCAAACTCTTCCAAAAAATTGAGGAGGGGTGAAAGCTCCCTAACTCATTCTACGAAGCCGACATTACCCTGATACCAAAACCAGACAAGGACAACACAAAAAAAAGAAAACTACAGGCCAATATCACTGATGAACATCAATGCAAAAATCCTCAACAAAATACTAGCAAATCGCGTACAACAATACGTTAAAAAGATTATACACCATGATCCAGTGAGATTTATTCCCGGTATGCAGGGATGGTTCAACATTCGTAAATCAATCAAAGTAATACACCACATTAATAAAATGAAGAATAAAAATCACATGATCATCTCAACAGATGCAGAGAAAGCATTTGACAAGATACAGCATCCATTTATGATAAAAACTCTGAATAAAATGGGGATAGAAGGAAAGTACCTCAACATAATAAAGACCATATATGACAAACCCACAGCTAATATCATCCTCAATGGTGAAAGACTGAAAGCTATCCCTCTAAGAACAGGAACAAGACAAGGATGCCCACTGTCACCACTTCTATTTAACATAGTACTGGAAGTCCTAGCCAGAGCAATCAGGCAAGAAAAAGAAATAAAAGGGATCCAAACTGGAAAGGAAGAAGTGAAACTGTCACTATTTGCAGATGACATGATTTTATATATAGAAAACCCTAAAGAATCCACCAGAAAACTTTTAGAAGTAATAAACGAATATGGTAAAGTTGCAGGATACAAAATCAACATACAAAAATCAGTTGCATTTCTATACACTAACAACGAAGTAGCAGAAAGAGAAATTAAGAATACAACACCATTTACAACTGCAAAAAAAAGAATAAAATACCTAGGAATAAACTTAACCAAAGAGGTGAAAGATCTGTACACCAAAAACTATAAAACATTGCTGAAAGAAATTGAAGAAGACACAAAGAAATGGAAAGATATTCCATGATCGTGGATTGGAAGAATTAACATAGTTAAGATGTCCATACTTCCTAAAGCCATCTATAGATTCAATGCAATCCCTATCAAAGTTCCAACAATGTTTTTCACAGAAATAGAACATAGAATCCCAAAATTTATATGGAACAACAAAAGACACGAATAGCTAAAGGAATCTTGAGAAAAAAGAGCAAAGCTGGAGGTCTCACACTCCCTGATTTCAAAATATACTACAAAGCTATAGTAACCAAAACAGCATGGTACTGGCACAAAAACAGATACACAGATCAGTGGAATAGAATCGAAAGCTCAGAAATAAACCCACACATCTATGGACAGCTAATCTTTGACAAAGGAGCCAAGAACATACAATGGAGAAAAGAAATTCTCTTCAACAAATGGTGTTGGGAAAACTGGATAGCCACTTGCAAAAAAATGAAAGTAGACCATTACCTTACACCATACACAAAAATTAACTCAAAATGGGTTAAAGACTTGAATTTAGGACCTGAAACTATGAAACTTCTAGAAGAAACATAGGCAGTACGCTCTTCAACATCAGGCTTAGCAACATATTTTCAAGCACCATGTCTGACCGGGAAAGAGAAACAATAGAAAAAATAAACAAATGGGACTACATCAAACTACAAAGCTTCTGCACAGCAAAGGAAACCATCAACAGGATGAAAAGACAACCTAACAATTGAGAGGAGATATTTGCAAACCATACATGTGATAAGGGGTTAATCTCCAAAATATATAAAGAACTCATGCATCTCAACAACAACAAAACTACCAACCCAATTAAAAAATGGGCAAAAGACCTGAACAGACATTTCTCCAAAGAAGATATACAGATGGCCAACAGACACATGAAAAGATGTTCAAAATCATTAACTATCAGGGAAATGCAAATCAAAACTACAATGAGATATCACCTCATGCCCGTCAGAATGGCTATAATTAACAAGACAGGAAACAACTTGTGTTGGAGAGGATGTGGAGAGAACGGAACTCTCATACACTGCTGGTGGAAGTGCAAACTGGTGCAGCCACTATGGAAAACAGTATGGAGATTCCTCAAAAAATCAAGGATAGAACTACCATATGATCCAGCTATTCCACTGCTAGGTATTTATCCAAAGAACTTGAAAACACCAATGCGTAAAGATACATGTACCCCTGTGTTCATTGCAGCGTTATTCACAATAGCCAAGACTTGGAAGCAACCTAAGTGCCCATCAAGGGACGAATGGATAAAGAAGATGTGGTATATATACACAATGGAATACTACTCAGCCATAAGAAACGATGAAATCCAGCCATTTGTGACAACATGGATGGACATTGAGGGTATTATGCAAAGTGAAATAAGCCAGAGGGAGAAGGTCAAATACCGTCTGATTTCCTTCATTAAGTAGTAGATAATAACAACAATAAACAAACACATAGAGACAGAGATTGGATTGGTGGTTACCAGAGGGGACGGGGGGAGGCAGGAGGGCGAAAGGGATAATTCGGCACATGTGTGTGGAGATGGGTTGTAATTGGTATTTGAGTGGTGAACATGAAGTAATCTATGCAGAAATAGAAGTATAACGATGTACACCTGAAATTTATACAATGTTATAAACCAATGTTACTGCAATAAACAAAAATAAAAAAAAATAAAAAATAAATGAATTTAAAAAACACATATCTTACCCCTTGGAAAATTGATACAAAATAGTCAGTTCCCAAACATATCCTAGTAAAATTATTAGACCTTTAAAACAAATAAGGAATCCTTCAGGCAACCAGCTCCTCAATCCCCAAAATCAAGGAACTGATAAGGGGTAAAAATCCCAGGTTGGCATCAGTCTTGACAGCAACAGTCAATGCCATAAAATAAGAAAATACACCTCAAGAAACTAAAAAATATAAAAATGAGCCAAGGATTTTATACCAGCCAATCTGTACTTTGAGTATAAGGGCTATGAGCAAAGAGTTTAGAACATAATAAAACTCCAGGAATATTGTTCTCCTAAGCCCTTCCCGGGGAAACTACTAGAATATGAGCTTCAGGTAAAAAGAAAGAGTTGACGTAACCTCAGCAAAGATGAGTGAAAAGCATTGAATATGTATTTACTACAGAACTAAGATCAGAATGTGGGGCTAAAGGTGACGAAATGGTATAGAAATTAATACACTCTAATAATGTGGAAATAACGAACAACAATAACAGAAGACGGAAGAGGAAAGAAGAAAGTATAATAAGTTCTTGATTGTCTCTGAGGATCAGTTAGGAGAAAGAAATATATTATTAAGCAGATAAGTCAAATAGTATATGCTTAAGCCAATTTAAGAGTACAAAGATAAACTAAGAAAGATAATACTATTGATAAAATAGTGTTATGGGATGATAGAAAAGATGGAAGGGAGAGGAGAATAAATGTTATAAGTTAATTTTATTGTTGTTTATAGTAAAGAACAAAAGATTTGTCTAAAGAAAGAGGGGACTAAGAATATATATTATATTAAGGAATTAGCATAATGGAAAACTTCCTATGATCAGAGAGACAGAGAGAGGGAATAGACTACATACTAAAGGACACAAAATAATATGACAGACCTAGGCCAAACATATCACTCATGTTAATAAATATAAATGAGCTTAATGCACCTTTTAACAGAAAAAATTTTAAATTTTTAATTGACAAAGCAAAATCCAACTCTGTTCTGTATACAAGAGAAATAACTAAAATAAAGCAATTCAGAATGGTTGAAAATGAAATAATGGCCAAAGGCATAGGGAGCTATTGTGAACAAAAGAACATGATCTTCATATCACACCAGGCAGAATTCAGGACAAAAAGCATTAAACAAGATGCAGATTACTTTATAATAGTAAAACCTACATTCTCAATGAAATTGTAAAAAATATAATATCTTTGAAATCTAAGCACCAAACAAAACAGCAGAAATTTTCTTGAAGTGGAACCTCTAGGAGATGCAAGAAGAAACAGAGGCACATTAATAAGAAGAGACTTAAACTTCTGTCATCCAAGGCAGATCAAGTAATCTAAAAATAACTAAAGATAGAGAATACTAAACAAAATGATAGATAGGTATGTGAATATATGTGTGTGTTTAAATATATATATATATCACTGTGTTCCAATAATAGTAATAAATACACTTTACTTTCAAGTTCCTCTAGAGCACACAGAAAAAAGACAATACATAAGGCCACAGAGAAAACTTCAAAAAATTCCAAAAAGTAGCAATAATTCAACTAGTGATCTGACAAAAATTCAATAAAAGTGGAAATTAATAACAAAATGAAAAAACAAAAATGGCCTTTCAACCTGGAAAAAGTTTTTTAAATCGCTCTATTAAATAACTCTTAGGTCCAAAGGAGAAATAAAAATGTAAATTTTGTAATTTTTAGAAAATAATAATACTACGTAGAAGAATCTATGGAATATTGCTAACACAGTAATCAAAGGAAAATTCATTGCCTTAAACACTTATATGAATAACAGTAAATAATGTAATACATGAATTAAGCATCTGACACAAAAAGAACAACAAAAATAAACTGAATACAGAAAAAAACATTAAAGCAAAAATTAAGTCAAAAATCAGAAGACAAATAAAGTAAAAAAAAACAAAACAAAACAGTTCTTTGGCCTTTTCAACAAACAGTTCTGGGACAACTGAATGTCCACCTGCAAAAGAATGAATTGGGTTGCCTACCTCAGACTTTACAAAATTAACTCAAAATAGATCAAAGACCCAAATTTAAGAGCTAAAACTATAAAAAGTTTATAAGAAAATATAGGCAAAAATCTTTGTGATTTTGGATTAGGTAATAGTTTTTTAGACATGACACCAAAAGCATACTCGACAAGACAAAAAGTAGGTAAATTGCATATCATCAAAATTTAAAACATTTGTACTTCAAAGGACACCCTCAAGAAAGTGAAAAGACAACCCATAGAATGGGAGAAAATTTTGCAAACCATGTATCTGATAAGAGATTTTATTTGGAATATAAAAAGAATAATTACAACTCAATAATAGAAAGACGACTAACACAATTTAAAGATGAGCAAAGGATCTGAATAGACATTTCTCCAAAGAGGATATACAAATGGTCAATAAGCACATAAAAAAAATGTTCAACGTCATTAGCCACTAGAGAAAAGCACATCAAAACCACAATGAAACACCACTTCACATCCTCTAGAACAGCTAGAACCAGTAAGTCAGATAACAAGTGCTGTCAAGGATTTGGAGAAATTGGAAACCTCATACACTGCTAGTGGGAGTGAAAAATGGTTCAGTCTCTTTGGGAAATAGTCTGGCAGTTTCTCAAAAGGCTAAACATAGAGTTACCATATGACCCAGCAATTCCACTCCTAGGTATATCCAAGAGAAATGAAAACATACATCCACCAAAAACTTGCACACAAATGTTCATAGCAGCATTACTCATAATAGACAGCAACCAAAAATGACCCAAATGTCCATCAACTGGTGAACAGATAAATAAAATGTAGCGTATCCATAAAATGGAATAGTATTTGGCAATGCAAAGAAATGAAGTACTGATACATGCTGCAATATGGATGGACCTTGAGAACATTACACTAAGTGAAAGAAGCCACACATGAAGGACAACATATTGTATGATTCAGTTTATATGAAATATCCCAAATAAGCAAATCTATAGAGACACAAAGTGGATTAGTGGTTGCCTAAGGCTGGGAAGGATGGATGAGTGGGGGTGGTGGCAGAGGAGTGTAGGCTTTCTTTTTGGGGTGATGAAAATGTTCTAAATTTGATTGCAGTGATTGTTGCACAATTCAGTGGATATAGAATATAATAAAAGCCATTGAACTGTACACGTTGAATGGTGAATTGTATGGTATGTGAACTGAATATCAATAAAGCTTTCAAAAAGTTTTTTAGGTTCCTTGGAGAAAATCAATAAAAGAGATAAGCCACTTGCTAACCTAATCAAGCTAAAAAAATAGGGAGGGCAGGGAGAGAAAACACGAATAGACATAATAAGAAACGACAAGGAGGATATAAACCGAAAAAGGAAATTATTTAAAATCACCTGATTACTTAGCAAAAGTCCATGCAAATAAATGTGTGCTTCTAGATAAAATGAATAATCTTTGGAGAATACAATGTACCAAAAATAACCCTGGTAGAGATGGAAAGTGTAAGCCAACCACATCCCACAAAGAAAAAAAAATGTTATATTAATCACTTTTCTCTTGGTAATACTGTGGTAGAAACTACCCTCAAATCTCAGTGCCTACAAAAACAAAGATTTATTTCCTCACTTATATTACATGTCAACTGCAAGTTGCATGTAGCTCTGATTAACACTGCCTCATCTATCTTCTTCATTCCGGGATCCAGGGTAAAGAAGCATCCCTATTTGGGACATATCATTTTTAAGGAAAAGGAGAATAGAGCAAGAGAGCTTATGGAAATGCACAATGATTCTTAAAGCTTTTGCTGGGAACTGGCACACATCATGTCAACTCAACTTCAATGGTAAAAACAAGTGACGTGGCCAAGCAGACAGCAGAGGGACACAGAACCTTAACCTTCCACAGGGAGGCAGTACAAGAGGAGTGTATAACCCTCTTTCAGGGAAGGTAGGAAACAACTGACAACAAAAATACAATCTAGCATATCTGTCACAGAGTTACTCCCTAAGGAAGAGCCAGGATAACCTAGTTTCACAGAACATCCCACCAAACCTGTAAAAGATAGACAATCTCTTTTTCTATTCAGAGTATATAAAGAGAAGGAAAACTTCCAAAATCTTTTTATAAAGCCAGTATAAGACTAATTTTAAAGTCTATTAAGTATTGTACAAAAAGATGAAAAGATTTTTCTGGAGAACACAAGAAAACCAACTGGAAAACAATAAGACTACTGAAAACAGTAACATGTTATAGAATTGACATGCACAAATGCGTCATACTCACGTATACAAACAACATCCAGCCAAATGAGATGAAAGAGAAGAACCCATTTACAATAGCAACCAAAAAAGGCAAAATACCTAGGGAAAAAACACTTAAAAAGAAGTGTTCAAGATCTTTACGAGGAACACTTTAAAAGCTTAATTAAAGCCTCGATTTAGGCAAAGATAAAAAGGATATAAAATGATGTTAAAGCCCTTCAGTCAGTGGTTGATGAAGAACTAGATATTTGTATGATGCCAAACTAACACCACACAGATTACTTCCTGGTCCCAAGAAGGAAAATATGACTTTACAATGGAGGGATCAGGGTATCATTTCACAAATCCAGCGGCGAATCTTGCCATCGATTCATCATGGCACACAATATAATGTGATGTATTTTATCCAAAAATGTTTAACTTAAATGTAATCAAACTGCTAGCAATAAATTCCAGTTACAGGAATCCAGGATCTCAAGGAGCAAGCTGGCTCCAACAGGAGGAAACAATCACATAAATCGTATGGGGGGCACTCTACAGCAGTGCCTCCTGAACTTTAATGTGCATGTAAGTCACCGTGGGCACACGAGTCAATGCAGATTTGCATTCAGTGAGTCTGAGGTGGGACCCGAGAATCTGCATTTCTAGCAAGCTCCAGGTGGTGAGTCTACTGCTGTCAGTGAACTTGACTTTGAGAAAGAGGAGATTGGGGCAATCAGTCACTGCTGTGAAAAAAATGAATTGTTGTACACTAAATATCCATAACAGAATTCATAACAACCAGAAGCAATGCAAGGTCCTGGATTAAATTACTATTTTGACAAACCAACTGAAAAGGACACTTTTGGGGATAAGTAGAGAAATTTGAATATATACTAGAAGTGGATAATAATAAGGAATTATTATTAATTGGGTTGGTGTGAAGATGCTATTTAAGGCATGTGGAACAAGTTTTTTTAGAGATGTATGCTGAATATTTAGGGATCTATTATCATGATTTCTATAATTTATTTTAAAATATTTCAGCATAAAAATGTTAATTTATAAAATCCATATCGGGTACAGATAGTATTAACATGGATACTCCAGAAAAGATCATTCATTTTGTAGAGTAAAAACTTAAGGTTTTCTCAAAAAATTCAGATGAAAGAGACAGATAAAAATAACAAAAAAGAAATATAGTTATAAGGAATAGAGACCCAAGATCCGATCCAAGAATTTGAGAAACCCCAAAAGAATAAAGCAAAATATGGGAGTCTGAGGCAAATTCTACTAAAATGGAAAGAGTCCTGCATTTGAAAATCTAAATGGTTCCCTGAATTCTGCACATAATTACTGAAGGAAAAAAGATCCATAAATTGTCTTATCCTGGGATGGTTAAATTTTAAAGATGAACATTTACCAAACAATTTCAAATAGTAATCAACATATATTGAGAGCTTACTCTACAGAATACTTTCTGAAGTTTACTTGTATTATCTTACTTAACATTCACATTACACTATAAAGTAGAAACTGTTAGTTCCATTTACAGATAAGGAGATTGACGTCTGGATAAATGAAGTAGAAATAACTTGTCTAATTCACACAGCTTTTAAGTGGCAGAATCAAGACTCAAGTCCAATTCTTTCAAAATCTAATACCTTGGCTCTTATCTTTGACCACATCAAGTTGATTCTCCCTCTCATTTCCTTGGTGAGTCAAAGCTTCTTTCTCCCTCTACAAAGAGGAACTCTGCCATAAGGCAAGAAGAGATGCTGTTTCCATTACTAATAGTATGGCATTCATTCATTCAACAAATACTACTGTGAAGTAAGTGCCAGACATGGCGTAAACATCTAAGGATACAGAAAGATTATTTATACAATGAAGGCTGGATAGAAGAACATATATATACATGATAGATTTTCTCCATTCTAGCAAAAACAAGCTAGAACTAGAAATAGCAAAAAAAAAAAATTCACAGCAGCAACAACAAAATCTATGAAATACCTAGGAGTAAGTGCAACAAGTAAAACTTCAAACCTATGTGAAGAAAACTATAAAATTTTTTTGAAGAAAATCAGTCAAGATATGAAAAATGGAAAGATACACCATGTTCTTAGCTGGGCAGAATTTAGTAACATAAAAATGCTAAGCCTCCCCAAATCAAAATATAAATATAATTCAATTCCAACTAAATTACTGAATCTCAACTTTTAAGTCTCAGCTCAAATTCTTCTCCTCAGAGAGTCCTTTCTTGACTTCTTTATTTTAAAAAGCTGCACTCACCCCATCACTCTCCATCGTGTTGTCATGCTTATTAATTTCATGGCAATCTCTGCAAGCTAAGATTATATTGTTTGTATGTTTACTTTGTCCTGGTCTTTCTTTTTTTTCCTCCACGAAAGTAAGTTCCTGGTCTGGCTTGTTCACCACTATATCTTTGTTGCTTCAAAGAGTGGTGGAGGCAGAAACTCAATATGTACTTGCAACCTGTTGTAAAAGGGGGTGGCATAGGATGCCGGGAAAACATTGAAGGGTTAGTAAATTCAGCTTTGTTGGTCAGGGAGGGCTTCCTAGAGGAAGTTACATCTGAGCAGAGGCAAAAGAAAGCACGATATCCTCAGAGCACTGAGAATGACTCAGAGTGGCTAGGAAGTAGATGAGGTGAGGGTAAGGGGACATCTGCATTGACAGAAAGAGGAGAAATCCGTGCATCATTAAAATCATGTTTTGAAGAACATTAATTAATATAGGAAAATGCATAAAATATAATATTTACTGAAAGGTGTTTTAAAAACCCATCTGGACAGTGTTAAGAAGTGCGCAGACTTGCAACCTCATAAAGTGAAATGGGAACCCCATCCAAAGCAGAGTGTGGTGCTCCGTTATGGGGGAGCTCCCTGTCACTGTCAGTCTCTATCCAGAGGAAGGATGGCATCTCCAAGGACCTGCTAAGAGGATTCCTGAACTGAAAGGAAGAATGTACTGGACAGCCTTCAGAGCACCTCTAATTCTAATGCTACTTCCATTAACAAAAGGGAGGAGGGAAGAAAACAGAGTTACCTTTGAGGAGCTCTAAGTCAGTAGTCATGAAGGGACAGACTCCTGTCAGTGGGGAGGACTCCTGGGAAGCTCAGAGTCTCAGAGGAGAGTCTGTGCAGAGAAGGAGCAGGGGGAAAGGAGCTGCATGGAAGGGGGTGGGCTCTACATGCTCAGCAACACGTCCTGGTGAGCAACAGAGAGTAGAGAGAGGGGGGAGGGTCGCTTTCAGGAGCCAAGGAGAGGAGGGCCTGGATCCTGGGCAGGACAGAGACACCAGGATGGAGCGATCCCCTCGCTTGCACAGGGCAGGGCCCAGCAAACTGGGCTGCATGCCTGGATCTGGCAGACCTAAGAGTACAAGCTCAGAGCAAGACCCTCACCCTAAGGAAAGAGCACTTCTTGTAAATTCAAAGTAAGTAAAGCAAGTTCCTGCCACGGCCTCCCTGCTGACGAGGGGATGACGTTGCGGGGAGGACAGTGTTAAAGGAAGGCAGCTGACATTCAGTGAGTCCTTCTAGGGGCCCAGACCTGGGAACTTCTAAACCCCCTCCAGAGTCACTGGAAGCAGACATTACTATCACCCTGTGCTGATGAGGCAACTGAGGCTCAAAGTGGCTGAGTGAGGTACCCCAAGGTCACACCCTAATAAGTAGCAGAATCTGGATCTGCTCTTTACTCTTGTGACTCCCAATGTCAGACACTGGTATCCTGTACTTTGGAAGGGAGAAAGGCCAGGCAGAGCTGACATTTGGTCTTAAATAGCTTCCTGCTGGCAACTGGTTGTCCATTTGGATCTAGGGCTCTCCCGCTGATGGCCCAACAGATGCGATCCTGGGTCTCCTCCATCAGTGCTTGCCTGACCCTGACTGTCTCCTTGTGACCTGTCCGCTCAACACCACCATCAATCTGACCCTGTCTCTGCTCTGTTAGCACCAAATATGATGTTTATCAGCTTCTTGAACACACAGGCTTCCCTCAACCCCACTGTCTAGCCCTCATCTCTGGATGTTTCCAATTACTCTTCCTTCTGTCTGGAACACTCTCTCCACCACCACCTCCCACCCCCTGTTGCTTCACTTAAGTCCTGCTCATCCCTGAGATTTCAGCATAAGCATCCCTAAAAAGACTTCTCAAGCTTTCTACAGCTTGCTGGGTCTTCCAATATTAACCTTCACTGCCCATATTTTAACGTCACCATAATTTACAACATTTACTTCATTAAATCCAGCTTCACCACCAGAATGAAAGCTTCAAGAAGTCAGAGCCCCCCTGTGTTCTGTTCATCATGTGATTCTCCAGTGCCTAAGATAATGCCTGGCACCAAAGAGGTGTTCAATAAACAGACAATGCCCGAGTGAATGAAGGCATGAACACTGGAAGATATGTAATTTAACTCCTCCATTTTACCTTCAGAAAACTGAGGCCCATAAATATGAGAGAAACAAAGAGGCAGTTTCCCCGAATTTGTGTATAGGTGGGGGGAGGGGTACTATCCACTGACTATATTCAAGAAGTCCAGAACATTGTCTTGTCTGCAACTGGGAGCAGTGAAAAACTATAGTCTTGCCTTGAGGTAGAGGAAGAGATTAGTAGACATTCTCAATTTCCACCAAACCTGAGACCACCTAACGCAAGAGATCAGTCCCATAGGAAGGAATTTCTCAGTCAAAATACAGACTCCCTTTTTTTAGAGTGCCCAACTTTCTGAGTCTCCCCACAGGGGCTAGAATATGAAATCCACAGCCGTCATGAAAGATTCACCCTGGGATTTCTGTGTCTGAAGAGAAACACTTCTCTCACTAGTCCCTCCACCCTGTCCAGTGGGGCTGGCTCTAAATACCTCCTGCCGTCCCGTTTGTGAAGCCTTCCTGGATACACCAGCCTGCGGCGATCCTCTTCATCTGCTCTCCTCTATCACCTATTTTCTGTGCCCCTCACTTGGTGGCTCCCATAAACTGCCTGGGGAATCTCTTGTCATCTGGTAGAAAAGGCTTTTTAGACTTACATCATCATTCTTCCCAAACAGTGCAGGTGTCACCACTTCATTATACTTTCACTATCAAATGCTTGGGCCTTTTCTTCCCTGCTTGACTCTGACACATCAGAGATGGAGAGCATGCCTTATTTACCTTCATGTCCTCACTGCACCTAGGACATGCTTGGTCTGTGTTTGCTGTTGCACACAGGGGCTGCACTGGGGCTTGTGTCCCACTTCAGCTATGAAGCTTACCTTCCTGCCTGTGTCTGTCTCAGTCACCATCACCAGTGACCTATTGCCTCTTCTTCAATGCTCTACATCATTGGAAATTAACATGAAAAATCTGCCTGAGTACTCAGAGGATGTCCTTGTGTGAAGCAACATAATAGCAGGCTCATGTTCAGGTTGCCTGCCTCTACTGCAGCAAGCCTTTCCTACACCCAGCTGCAGCAGTGCTGCAGACAGGGGGTCTCTGTTCATTAACATCAGGACCTCTGGAATAACCCTAGACTTCTCAGCTCTGGGATATACGGGGACTTGTGCTATTTATTTATTTCCCAGGTAACCTCACTATGAGCTATTTCAGGGGTCCTGTGGGAGTTTGAAGGTTGGTAATTGTCTCATGCCCTTTATATCCTCTCAGGAGCAGTTACTGGGAAGGGGGAAGGATGTGGTCCAGCAGTATTGGGATTTCCTTTAAGAAAACTTTTTAACTGCCTGTCTCTTTGGGCTGAACTAGAGAGCCACCATAGCCATCCAAAATATCTCCTCTGGTAGCTGATGTCTGAAATGACACTCTTTCATTAAATCACAAAAGGCCTCTCCCAAAGTTAGGATATCTTGTGTGGAGGAAATCACCCCTTGAGACAGTAGAAAATGAGTGACGCCGTGGTCATTATCACTCAGTGTGGATTTTTTTCACAGAGCTTTTATGAGAAGGTCACTATAAGCTTGGTAGAGGGATGGGGAGAGGGACAAGTATTGGGACACAGCGGTTTGTGAGTTTGCAGTCAGAAGACATTGAGGACTAAGGGGCACCAGGGCCAGTGGGTGCCAGAAAACTCTAGACTCTGGACATGCTTGCTGCTCCACTGCAGATCCTCAGTGAAAGTCAAGGGTCACTAGCGGTCACCCTCCCCTGAGTGGGCGTGCAGCATTGGTCCTCTAAGTGCAGCTGCTGCCAGTGTGATCAGAGCTGAGATCCCGCACAGCCCACCCCACCAGTATATCTGTGGCCAGTGCTTTCCTTGCTCTCCCCTCAGGAAAACTCTGGAAAAGGAAACCTCAACCTTAGAATATACATGAAGTTGTCTTAGAACTGCTAACCCATACCACTGAGAAAAACAAACAACTGAAGTGTATTTGTTTACAGTTCCTTTTTGAATATAGTATGAGGAGGTATAGTGGTGAAGAATTACTTAGGTTACTTCCTCCTGCCCCCTTTCAGTGTGGTTATGTTTTTCATTTGAAATACAGTGGGAGTGGGATGGGAATAATTTTACCAGATTATAAAACACACGATATAGGCAGACATAGATATAGATACAAATAGAATGCAGACAGAGATGAATGAAGCCAACTGTATTTCAAATGAATAATAGAACCACATAGAAAAGGGGGAGAAAATCTGACCCAAGAAGGTCTTGAACATAGTATTTTGACCAAATGTCTTCAGACTAATGACACATTTAACTGTAAAAATTATATTTTATTTTTGTTATTGATTTGTCTTTCACAGTAGAATGGGTTAGCGATTCTGAAACTACTTTATGTGTATTCTACAGTTGAGCAAATAAGTAAATATAATATGGATAATAAGAGACAGATTTCTTGTTAATTATAGCCATTCTGACGGGCGTGAGGTGATATCTCATTGTAGTTTTGATTTGCATTTCCCTGATAGTGATTTTGAACATCTTTTCATGTGTCTGTTGGCCATCTGTATATCTTCTTTGGAGAAATGTCTGTTCAGGTCTTTTGCCCATTTTTTAATTGGGTTGGTAGTTTTTTTGTTGTTGAGATGCATGAGTTCTTTATATATTTTGGAGATTAAGCCCTTATCAGATGTATGGTTTGCAAATATCTTCTCCCAATTGTTAGGTTGTCTTTTCGTTTTGTTGATGGTTTCCTTTGCTGTGCAGAAGCTTTTTAGTTTGATGTAGTCCCATTTGTTTATTTTTTCTATTGTTTCTCTTGCCCGGTCAGATGTGGTGTAGTCCATGCAGAAATAGAAGTACAATGATGTACACCTGAAATTTTTACAATGTTATAAACCAATGTTACTGCAATAAACAAAAAATTTTAAAAAAAAAGAGACATTTCTTACCGTTGCAGAAGAGAATTTCAAATATGGAAAGGGGAAAGGCTAGAATGACCCCTGTGTGTTGGACTGGAACCAGAGGCATGGATGTAAATTCATGGTTTTGAAGATGATAGATACATAGACAGAAAGATAGAAAGAGAGAGAGACAGACAGACAGATAGATAGACAGACAGACTACGGATAGGTAGACAGACAAATAGATCGATGTATAGAGAGGTGTGTGTACATGTGCATGTGTATATGTGCATACATGTATTTCTTAGCTCTGTCCACTGAGCAGACGTAGAAACAATGACATCTCAATAGCAATGAGCACACTTATTGTGCAGAAGTCAGTTTTGAAATATCAGGAAGGACTTGACACCCCAGGTCTGAAGGGGGAAGTGGAGGAAAAGTTGTCAAAGCAGAGAGAGAGAGAGACAGAGCCAGAGACAGAGATGTGCAAAGACAGCTGCCTGGCAGGAGCTGTGATTTTCACATGAGGAGGCAGCAGCCGCAAATTAGTATTTTTAGGAATAAATTCTCCAACCTCACTTTCTTCCCTCCCTGCAGTCTCTGCTGCAGCTCTTCACTGGCTAAACCAAACTAGATGCCAAAGGATAAGGCAGCTCTTTATTGAGTTCATACTGATCAACTTCCCAGAGTGCAGAGCAGGGAGGAAAAAGTGACGAACGAATTTGGAAAAGCAAATGGAACCTTCCAGCACACCACCCAGTGCCATCTAATGGATCCTTGTGTTTCACATTAAAGATGTAGACCCTCCCTTATAAAAAAAAGTGATATTGTAAATAAAAACAAAAGATAGTTGCTCTTAGTAGCTACAGAGTGCAGACAGAATTCTGAGCTGTACATATAGCTTAAAGGCGTGGTTCATTTGAATTGTGATAAGATGTTAAACTGAGAAAATGCGCAAAATTTCTATCTTACTCTCTTTTCTAGTGTGAAGACTTGAGTGAAAATTTTCACCTGTAATTATCTTATTCTTTTGTCAGTTAAATATGAAAATGTCCTTAAAAAGAAGTTTTTTCAAGATATTTGATTTCAAAGATTATTTTTATATTCTGTAAACTCATAAGGGATCTGTGTGTATGTTAAACAGATGGCCTCACTTATTAAGTAGTGAATTACCTGTATTATGTTTTCAAATTTGCACCTCTGATATCTGGAACTCGATGTAGTACATGCTTCCTTTGATAGTTGTAAGCTCCTTGGAATTTAACCCATTTTCTCTTTCTACTTAAAGTTAAAATAAGTATCTGACTCTGGTAGATTTGTTCTTTTAAACTAAAAATATGAGGGTCTGTATCTCTTTCTATAACATCACATAGAGCACAGTTGATTTGATTTGATACAGTGACTTCTACTTTTTTTTTATTCTAGTAGTGGATACCTAGTTAACTAGTAGAATTAATATACTTAAATCTTTATTTCTCCATTTATAAAGTCAAGAACAAGACAATAACTTGAGTCCCCTTTACGTATCACAAGAATTAGAATGTTTTGCACCCTGCGTTCCTTCCCAGTCTTCAAATTCATGGTCTTTGCTAAATTATCTAGAGATTTTAAAATGCTTATTATTTACAATATTTAAATTTGTGTTCACAAAATGCTATTTAAAAAAATATTTTCAGTATTTTCATTGAATTTTGTAAACATATTTACAACAGAAATAACCCAACTGAGTATAGAATTTTGAGTTGTAAAATATTGCTCTTAAAACTCTGATAATTCTTCAGTGTGTTCTGGCATTGGTGTTTTGTAGGGAGAAGTCTGAAGCCAGTTTGAATTCCTATTTATTTTTAAGAAATTTGTTATTCCTTGGCACTGAAATTTTATCCAAATGTTAATCCTGTCAAAAAAATAGAAAAATATCACTAGAATATGTCTAGGGATATTTTCATTAACATCATCCACAGTATGGTGAGGATTTCATTTTGAGATCTCAGATTTTTGATTCTCTATAAATTTACATTTTACTGTAACTTTAATTGTTGCTTTTATTCTATTTGTTCTGGGTTTTTTCTTTGGAACTACCATTATTCTTAACTTAGAGCTCCATATTCTTTCTGACCCCAAACATTTCTCTTCTCCTTTATTGTTTTAAGCTCTGATTTTTTAAGAACTTCTGAAGTCTGCCCTCCACATTACTAATTTTTTTTCTGATGTTAATTCTGCCTAAAATGTTGATTAAAATCTATTTTTTTTCTTTTTTTGGTCCTTATTCATTTCTGTTTGCTCTCTCCAGGTCAATTTCATTTTCAACTAAATTTGTTTCTGATTTATGCTGTATCTTTTTTTAATGTCTTAAGAACATTGAAAAAGTAATTTATAAACAAATTTTCTGTTCACTTTCTTAAATTGTTTGCAAGTTTTTCTTCCATGAACTTTAGTTGTTGCTCCCTTTCTCTTACTTTGCAGATACATTTCATATATCATTCTTTCTTCTCAAAATGTCTTTAACTGGGAAGGGATTTAACTAAGCCTGAAATTTGCCAACAGACAATTCAATTTAGCCTCTCTCACCATCCAGAGGTTTTTCTCTTCGGAGGGAAAGGGGCAGTCAGAAATTTTTTTATAAGTTAATGAAAATCACTGTTCACAGATGATATTTGCAAATGTTTTAGTGACAAAACATCATTTTCTTCATAATTCTCTTCTATACCATTGCACAATTCCTTGGCCCCTTGGGTTCCCAGTAATTGAAACATGGAAGTAGTAAGAGAATCAGAGAGGGATGTTAAGCACAATATATGATTACTAGGAAGAAATGTTATCATGAGATGCATCTTATCCATGTCTGGGGAGCTCATGTCCTGGACACTGGAGAGTGATCTGAACATAGGGCAGGTAACAATGCAGCAAATTGAACGATGTGACTTGAAACTTGTCTAGAAGAAAATGTAATTAAACAAATGTTCTTTTAACATCTACCATGTGCACAGTCTGGGAGATTTTGGAGAGTTGTTGAACAAATACATGAGTACAGTAGGAGCTGAAAAATAACAGCTAACATTGAATAAGTGCCAACTATGTGCCAGGATCTGCTTTAAGGACTTTTCAGATATTAGTGCATTTGATCCTCATAACAAGTTTATGAGGATATTATTATTATTAGTCCTATTTTAGAGATGAGTAATTATATTAAATAACTGCCTGAGGTCAGTTACAACCGGTGAGAGGCAGAGCCTGGATTGAAACCCAGCCAGAGCTCACAGTCTTCACCATGGTCCTTCACAGAATCATAGTGACCTCTCTGCCACAGGAGGTGCTAAGTCATAGGATAGCGACCATTAATCAGGGCTGTCGTAAAGGTGACACATGCATGAAGTGGACTACATAACATCAAGGCTCTTTCCTTCTCTAAAAATCTAACAAAGCAAGAGACCCACCATCAGCATGCTAGATAAAGTAAGGATAACTCCCACCATAACCCTCCTTAAGTCAAATCCTAGAGGAAAGATAAAAAAGAATTCTTTTCCTTTGCACATTTAATACCAGAAAAGCTTCAGCATAGCCTGGAAGAATGACCAGGAGCTCAGTTGTAACACAGTCCTTGTATCCCAAGGGGTTGTTGCAAGTTTGTGCTAAACAGCAGAGAAGAGGGGCCCAAATTCCATCAAAGAGGCTAGAATAGGTCAGCCCAGGACTTGGACCCTGGAGACATACTCTCCGGAAAACTCTATTGCCCATCCTTCCTTCTAGAAAAGAACTCTGGGAAAGATTACTCTTGAGAACCACTGTGTCCCTTCAGGGTGCAGCTATAGGAGTGTGTCAACAGGTCTCAACAATTGTTCTGACTTGGGCCTGAATAGAGACATGAGAGAGTCATTTTTCAGGACATTGTAATCTAGTGACTGATTCACAATTTTCTCCTTGCTACAATGCACCCTGCTTCCTTGAAGAGGAAACTAGAGTCTTCATCTTCAGGCTCCATCCAGGGAAGCATCTTCTGCCCCACAGTTGGGAAACTCGGGGATCTTTTTTTGCAAGCCATCCCAGTCCTATCTCTGCTGCCTCAGGACAAAGGACCCACTCTGCAGCATGCCTGCCCTGCAAAATGAGTGCTAACAGGTGCTAGACCAGCTGGCTGTAAACTTCCCATTTGTGGAAGAGGAGTGAAGGCCACAGGACCAGGACCCTTTTTGACAGGATCTGAGCTGACTCCCCAGGTAGGAGCTGTGGATGTTGGAGAAGAGAGTCTTCATGACAGTGACATCAAGGGATAGATAACCAGAACTGCACTACCTGCATTATCTCCTTTGACCCTTACAACTCCCCCAAGAGGTAAGTAGAATTATTTTGTCATTTTATCAGATGAAAAAAAAACGCTAAAACTAAGACTCACACCTTGGCCTGAATTCAGAACCTGAGGAATCAAAATCAACTAGAGAGAGAGACACAGAGAGAGAGAGAGAGACACAGAGAGAGAGAGAGAACTCTTTCCTTCTGACAAGTGGTTATCCTTGAGTTCTTGTCCATAAAAAGCGCATCGGGAAGGAGTAATTCTGATTTGGTTCTCTCAAGCCTGAGCTCTGTCTAACTCCAGAAGTTTTATTGTGTTGTGTGTGTTATGTAGGGGGTTTGTGTGTGTGTGTGTGTGTACGCACTCGCAAGAGCCCATTGTCTTAGAGAGGACTGGCAAACCCACCTGTACTCCCACATTCAATGGTGCATGCTAACAGTTGCCTTCAGAAAATTGTGTTATCTCATTGCCAGAGCACTGATGAGCTGAACTATCAGGAAGACTCAAGGCACTCAGAGGACAATTTTTGGCCTTGTCTGCTACCCTGATGCCAAGGGGAGGCATTTGGCCTCATGTATCCCTGAAAACGTGTCCTCAGCACCATCACACTCATGTGCTGGAATTCTCAGAGCACAAACACTTCCCAGGAAGAGTATTTTAGTGGGCAGCATTGCCGGGACTCCTGGTGCCTTTCCAGTGGACACGAGGCTCTCACTCTGCCTCCAGCATTCACAGCAATGCACCTCCTGCTCCTCTTCCTGGGAGTATACATTCCTTTCACCTCTTTCGCCAGGGTTTCTGCAGAAATTCTCTTTCCACATGACACCTAATCCTCAAATGTATGGATGCTTTGTCTTTGAGATTTTCTCCACGGCAAGAAACTTGGACTTCATCTGTTAGGTGATGGGTAGAGAGTGAGTTATTTTAAAGAGTATGGATCATCTCTATCCTCAAGTCCCTGTGCTCAGAAATCTCCTCCCCTGGTTCCTTGTTTCTTTAGTCCCTGCAATGATTACACCAAACTCTGATCCTTTTCTGGTGCTACTTTTCTTACATTCTTTAACTCTTTTATTTTATTGCCATATGGTTGTGTATGTACCAGATTGTAACTCCCAAATGTTACCCTATTGATCAGTCACTTTATTTAAATGTCCAAATATCTATATTTACATTAAACAAAAGATTGCATATGTCTATTACCAGAAAGAGGTAGTGCAACCCACATCCACCATGCTGCTTCTCAGTTCCTAATGAAGACAGAACAAAGTTCTTGCATTGCTTCACAATCCTCCACATATAAACCCAAACTACTTTTCCAGACTGATTTCTTCCTGCTTTTATGCTGTGCTCCAAATAAAGATATATAAGTCATTTTTATCTGAAGTAATTCTCAAATGTATGGATGCTTTGTCTTTGAGATTTTCTACATGATAAGGAACTTGGACTTCTTCTGTTAGGTGATGGGTAGAGAGTGAGTTATTTTAAAGAGCACAGAAAATTACATTTGCATATTATAAATATACTTTTGGGTTCACTAAACAGATGTGTCTGTAAAGAAGCCTACCTGAGACAGGAAGAACATAAATAAGAAATGGGGTGGTAGCTAGAAAGAGTTACAAGATTGAGGAACATTCGTTGAATGACTAAAGAGGCTAAAATATGTTTACCAGTTAATGGGAAAGTGCTGGTGTTGAGGTAGATATTGAAGAGAGAAAATACTACAGCTGA
The DNA here is from genome assembly GCF_057802395.1 of Ceratotherium simum simum. NCBI lineage: Eukaryota > Metazoa > Chordata > Mammalia > Perissodactyla > Rhinocerotidae > Ceratotherium > Ceratotherium simum. Next base: position 14,852,438 of record NC_141915.1, read on the forward strand.
CAGAATGGTGGAGCAATATAGCTGAAGAAACAGAAAACAACAAGGCTGACAGAATATTGGATGCATGGACACTTTTCTTCTGAGTCTTCGGCGGAAAAGGGACAGGATGGACGTAGGTATATGATATGCAAGAAAGAATATTGAGGAAATATTATCCCTTTCATCCCAGAGATAGTGTTCTTGTCAGTCCCTATGCCAGCACTAAGCCATTGTATGCAGTTCCAGAGTAAATCATTTTCATGCTTGATAGAGAATTCCTCCCTCCTTATCGTTTTCCTCAAATTGTCTTAGATCTTCTTGGCTCTTTGTTGCCCTATTAAATTTTTGGATCAGTTTACTAAGTTCCATGTTTAAAAGAAACCCATGGTGTTTTGATTGGGATTGCAATTAATTCATAGATTAATTGGAGAAGAATTGACATTTTTACAACATTGAGTCTCCATTAACAGTGCTTATTTCCACATTTTTTAGATATTCTTTTGGTCATTCAGTAAAGTTTAATAATTTTTGAATCTAGTCTTGGACCTCATTTGTTAGAATTATTTCCAGATTCCTTAAATTTCTGTTGCTATTGTGAATAGAAAGTCTCTTTAAAATTATGTTTTGCTACTAATTTTTACTTAAATGTAACAACAGTATTGTTTTTTGTTTGTTGGGGTTTTTTGCTTGAGGAAGATTGTCCCTGAGCTAACATCTGTGCCAGCCTTCCTCTATTTTTTGTATGTGGGACACCGCCACAGCATGGCTTAACGAGTGGTGTGTAGGTCCACACCCGGGATCCAAACCTGTGACCCCCAGGCCGCCGAAGCAGAGCACGCAAACTTAACTACACCACCAGGCTGGCCCCCAGTATTGTTTTGTTTTGTTTTTTAACAATGATTTATATCAAACAAACTTGCTGAAACCTCTTACTGCATCTAGAAAGTCTCTTGGATTTCTTTTGGAGACAATCTTATTTTCTGTGAATTCTATCCACTTTGATTTTTCATTTTCAGTTATTATACAGCAAAAATTTCTTCTAGTGCTCTTTTCACGAATAGGACAATGTTTAAAATGCTTTACACAGAACGCTCAATATAAACTCCTTGTTTCATATGGATCTGTGGCCACATCTCCCAGGGGCCTTTAAGATCAGCTCTGGCTTACAATACTTGCTCTTGAGTATTCTTTTTCTTTCTCAGAACTACATAGTCTCATTTATTTCTTTTAGGTTTTGCCTATGTGTTTTTTCTTTTTATCTAATAATTTATATAGAATTTCTGTGTGTTTAATAGGAATCAGCTAAGTCTGCCATATTGCCAGGAGCCCTGCCTCTAAAATATTACGTCTCTACCATATAGGCTAACCGTAGTCTCTGAGCCCTCTGTTTTCACTGAACCCTCTCCTTCTGAGATAGTGTGATTCTGTGTATGTATGATACAGGAAAGGGCACTTCAAGACAGAAGACCAAATTCATTTATGCACAGAGATGAAAAAGCGTGTCATGTGTAGGGGAAAGATAATTTACCTGCTTCCCTGGTGCTAGCATATAATTCCCATCTGTACTATAGGAGACACTGAGAACTGGTGGTTAAATTAATTACATATTGAACTAGTTATCGAGTAGAGGTCTCTAGAAAACTTAGTGAATTACTTAGGATATCCTGGACTACAGTAATAAATACATTTAAAATATGTAATCGTTTAAACAGAATAAAGTTTATTTCTCTTTTATGTAACAGTGGTAGTGGGTATCCTTGGTGGTGGGTGGCCCTCTTGGTTGTAGAGAACTAAGGACACAGGCTCATTCCACCATGTGACTCCACCATCCCCTTTATCCTCCTAGCCATTTGCATCCAGTTGCCCAAGGGGAAAGAGAACTTGGAGGAAGCCCAGAACTGGAATGCATGGATGGATTGGCTAGAACTCAGTCACATGACCATACCTCAGTGCAAGGGACCCTGGGAAACATAGTCTAGCTGAGTGTCCAGGAAGAAGAGAACAAAGTGGATTTTGGTGAGATGCTACTGGTCTCTGCCACAATTGGCCTCAGAGTCAAGGTGAAGGAAAGGAGGGAACCAACAGCGAAGCGATTAAGGAAGTCTTACAGTATTTCAGGTAGAAAATGATGGTGGTCAAAGCTAAAGCACTGAGACAATAAGTATAAAATCTATGTATGAATTATTTAAAATGAAGAATCAACAAGGTCAGATGTAGAGGTAGGGGATAACCTGAGTGATAGAGCCTGTGAGCATCCCACATGTGGGGAACCCATGAAACAAACATGGAGATATTCAAACTATTGAGTGCAAAGTCATTGTTGCTTAAAACAAAAAACATTCCAAATAATCTCTGTAAAAAATATAAACAAGATATGGTTCTATTCCTCAAAAGAATCTGGCAGTCTATTTAGGTTGGATGTGCAGAATATGGGATCAGACATGTTGGTGAGATGACTGAATGTGGAAATATAGGAAATGAGATCAAGCCTACGGACACAGACCTGAGAGTCTACTAAGCAGCAGTTGAAGCCACGATGGAGTTGGATGAGTCACCAAAGGAAATAATAAAGAAAGGTATGAGAAGGTTGGAGAGGAAATCATTATGATTACATATATTTAAGGGTTTTGGATAGAGATGAAACCTATCCAAGGAGGTGGTGAATGTCTACTTTAAATAAACAGGATACCTGGGGAGTAAACGCTGATCTTGTTTTGCTACAAACTATCCCCAGTGGTCTTTGTGATTTACAATCTTCTGATGCCAGAGTAGACATTTGTTACATCCTGGCTCTGGGCTTGTTCCAAATTTGGTCACTGGAACAATTTCTAATTGTCTAGGGTGCTCTTTGTACTGACCATCCTTTGTTTTTGTAGAGTGTTGTGTAGAGTGTTTTGTTTTTTGTAGAGTGTTTTTTCAAAGACCCCAAAACACTGTCCTTTCCTCCTCATGTGTAATAAAATTAGTGTGTGGTTCAGAATTCTCCAAAAGTTATAAGGACCTTGAGAGCAGAGACTATGTCATATATGAATAAATGGATGAATACACTGTGTTTTTCACATATTTTTGTTTTTCCCTGAGGCCTAAGAACGTTTCTACCTCATTGGATATGAACTTTAATTGTTCGTTCAATGATTAAACTCGAGAAGTTTGCATGATGGTGCTGGGGTTGGGGAGGAGGGGCACTATTTAAGACTGCTCACTTCTTAGACGTGCGTGTCCAGGGCTAATTGTCAATTAGTCCCACTGACCACGGGGATTTTTCCCCGATGTATTGGCTATCTCTGGATTTAGTAAACCCAGGTAGAGACACAGCCATCACGGCAGTCAAAAGTGGTGGTTTAGGAAGATCGTTACACACAGCCGTTCACTAATAATTCTAGATTCCTCTCCCCTTTCCTGCTGAAGGGTCCATGGGAGAAGACAACCAAACCTCTAACCTGGATTTCTTCCTCCTGGGAGATAGTGGTCATCAGGAACAAGAAACGTTCTTCTTCATCCTCTTCCTGTTCATTTATCCCATCATATTGATTGGAAACCTGCTCATCATCTTGGCCATTCGCTCTAACATTCGCCTTCACAACCCCATGTATTTTCTCCTTGCCAATCTCTCCTTAGTTGACATCTTCTTCTCCTCTGTAACCATTCCTAAGATGCTGGTCAATCATCTCTTGGGCACCAAAGCCATCTCCTTTGGAGGATGCTTAACACAGATGTATTTTATGATTGGCATGGCTAACACAGATAGCTATATCTTGGCAGCAATGGCATGCGATCGTGCTGTGGTCATCAGCCGCCCACTTCATTACACAACAATTATGAGCTCACGATCTTGTGTCCTGCTAATTCTTGTGTCTTGGGTGGTTGGAAGTGCCAACGCCCTCCCACACACTCTGCTGACAGCTAGTCTGTCCTTCTGTGGAAACCAGGAAGTGGCCAACTTCTACTGTGACATTGCCTCTTTGCTCAAGCTGTCCTGTTCTGACATCCACTTCAATGTGAAGATGATGTACCTAGGAGTTGCTGTTTTCTCCATGCCATTACTATGCATCATCATCTCCTATGTTCAGGTCTTTTCCACAGTCTTACGTGTTCCATCCACCAAAGGTGTACGCAAAGCCTTATCCACCTGTGGTTCCCACCTCACAGTTGTTTCTTTGTATTATGGGACAGTCATGGGCATGTATTTCCGCCCTTTAACTAGTTATAGCCTAAAGGATGCTGTGATAACTGTGATGTATATCGCAGTGACCCCAATGTTAAATCCTTTCATTTATAGTCTGAGAAATAGGGACATGAAGGCTGCCCTGAGGAAACTCTTCAACAATGGAATATCCTCATAACCTCATACTTTGGAGACTTCAGTCACCAGTTAGGATGCATTTGAAAATCCATCCCCAATGTCCTCTCCCTCCAAGAAACCACCTTTGATTTCCCAGGGCAAGGCCACTCAGGTCTGCAGGCTTCCATTCATTCCTGTCAGGTCCAAAAGCATGAGAGATGTCAGCAGTGTATGGTTGCACCCTTTCTGGCATCTGCTATATTGAGCTAAGAGAGAATATCACCTTGGGCTCTGAGCCTCTTTCAAGGTGTTAATATAATAGTGGATTTCCCTTATTTCATAATGCATTCATTCATTCCTTTACCCTCAGCCACTATTCCGTCTTTTCTCCATTATACTCTAACTTTTCCACCTTTGGAAGGGACATTAGGTTAAGCCACTGTGCTGGTCCAGATTGCAGGCAGCAATACTAGCAAGAGTCTCCCCCTCAGTCCACTTCTTTTCAAATAATGAAAGGTCGCATAGGTACAGAACTAGTGAGCTATCCTGACCACTAGGCAACCAACTTTGCCAGATGGGATCAAATTACAATCCACCCTATTAGGTCCTTAGGAATTCTGACTTAAGATTCAAAAACAGTCACAGTTTCTTGCATAGGAATTATCCCTCCATCCAGGACTTATAGTTGCAGCCCTGGTCCTGTGAGCACTACATCAAGTAGGGGGAAAAAACCAAGGTAATATGGGTAAGAAAGAAAAAAGTATAGTCATTATACCAGTGTACTCTTTCCTTGGAAAGAATTGCATAGTCATAGCAGCATGCTTCCCTACCTCCTCTTCCCCAGATCCACTAGAAAAACAGAAACCTATCCGGTGGAGACACTCCTTTAGCCCCATTCATGTTCATACTGAGTGTGAGCACACACTCATGAGGGTGTATAAGCTAACCCATCATGTCTTTATCTCCCCCCATTTTAGATAACCAATGTTTTAATTGCCCATTCCAATTCTCTATCAGACTATACTCTGAAGAGGGTATCTCTCTACCCATTGTTTGACATTACAGGCTACAAAGTATATTCCTGGGTCTGAAGAAATAATGGTTGGCCATCCAAAATGGTGCAATAGCTTCTTTTCCAGTTCTTTTATAGCACTCAGCATTTGCATCTACCACCAGATAAGCAAAGCCCAGTCCAGAGTCCGTGTCTATTAATGTCAAGACCCACTTATTTGTAGCCCCACAGGGCTACCAGCATCAGTCCCACTTGCCAGCTATGATCAGGGCCTTCCCTCCAGGGAATCTGCCACAAAGCCATCTGCAGTCTCTGTCTCTTTTGCTGGCAGACAGAACAGTTCCTATTGGTATTTTCTGCTCCAGGGGGTCCAAGAGGAATATGTCCAGATTCAGCCCATTTCTGTATTGCTACAATACCCCATATCCACTCATTTCATAGATCCAGGTGGGCACCTCAAGTGAGCACACGGGGATGTCTGCTTATAATTCCAATCACCTTCCAAACCGGGAAAGGAATTTTTCTGATGGGCATCAACATCTCCTACTTTAATGCACCCCTCAAATTCCCAGAGTGTTTTCCATAGAGCTCTGCCCTATATGGGCATCCCTTTAGTAGGCCAGATTTCTGCAGTCCTGACCATATGGCTTGGTCATTGGCCCCCACCCATGAGTCAGTAAAACTCAAATACAGGGGCTTTATCACTGTTCAATCAGTGTCAACTCTAAACTATCCCAAATATTTAGCCCATAACCATGTGTAGCTATAGAACTCTTGATATGTGTAAGTCCAAATTGAAATGTGTTATAAGCTTAAATTACACTCTGGAATTTAAATATTATGAGATATATCAATATTGTTTTAAAATGCTGATTGCATGTCGAAATGATAATAATTTGGAATATTGGGTTAAATTAACTATAATATTAAAATGATTTTCACTTGTTTCTCTTGCCTTTTTCTCCCCAGCCTTATTGTACATCCTTTCAAAACATTAACTCTTACTTTCATTGGTCTTTTCTATTGTGGTTTTCTTTTCTTTTCTTTTCTTTTTTTTTTTTTTTGATGTATATTTCATTTATTTCTACTGTGATTTTTATCCCCTTCCCTCTACTAACTTTGAGCTTAGTTTCTTCTCCTTTATTAGTTTCATGAGGTGTAAAATTAGGTAATAATTTGACATCTTTATTTTTTCTTAACGTAGGTGTTTATTGCTACACACGTCTCACTTTGCACTGCTTTTGCAGCATCCCATAGGTTTTAATATGTTGTCTTTCCACTTTTATTTGTTTCAAATATTTTTTAAATTTCCTTTTGATTTCTTATTTGACTCATCAGTTGTTCAGAAGAGTGTTATTTACTTTCCACGTATTTGTGAATTTTCCAGCTTTTCTCCTGTTATTCATTTCTAGTTTCGCACCATTGTGGTCAGAAAAGATACTTGGTATGATTTCAGTCTTTTTAAATTTGCTAAGACTTGTTTTGTGATCAATTATATGATGTGTCCTGGAGAATTTTCCATGTGCACTTGAGAATAATGTGTATTCTGCTGCTTTTGGATCAAATGTTCTGTTTTCTTCTGTTATATCTTCTTGGTCTAAAGTACGGTTCAGGTTCAAAATTTCTTTGGTGACTTTCCATCTGGATGATCTATCCATTGTTGAAAGTGGGGTATTGCAATTCTTTACTATTATTGTATTGTTGTCTATTTCTTCCCTCGCAACTGCTAGTATTTGCTTAACATATTTCAGTGCTGCAATGTTGCGTGCATATATATTTACAATTGCTATATATTCTTGACGAATTGACTCCCTCATAATTGTGTAATGACCTTGCCTCTTGTTGACATTTTTGACTTAGAGTCTATTCTTCTGTATAAGTATAGCTACTTCTACTCTCTTTTGGTTTTCACTTGCATGGAATATCTTTTGCATCCCTTCACTTTGAACCTATGTGTGTCGTTAATGCTGAAATTAGTCTCTGTAGGTATCATATAGTTAGGTCTTAATGCTGAAATGAGTCTCTGTAGGTATCATATAGTTAGGTCTTATTTTTTTATCCATCCAGCCACTCTGTCTTTAGAATGGAGAATGCAATCCATTTACATTTGGAGTAATTTTGATAGGTAAGGACTTGCTAATGGCATCTTCTTGATTGTTTTCTGGCTGTTTTGTAGGTCTCTTGTTCCTTTATTCCTCTCTTGCTTCCTTCTTTTGTCAATTGATAATTATTCATAGTGGCATGCTTTTATTCCCTTCTCTTTACCTTCTGTGAATCTACTTAGATTTTTAGTTTGTGGTTACCATGAGGCTTACATAAAACATCTTATAAATATAACTGTCTCTTTTATGCTGATAACAATCTAACTTAAATAACATTCAAAAACTTTACTCTATTACTCCCCACTTTGTGATTTTGATGTCACAATTTACCTCTTTTTAGATTGTGTATCCATTAACAAATTATTTTACCTATAGCTATTCTTAATAATTTTGTTCTTTAATTATAGTTAAGTGGTTACCATGCCACCACATTATAGAATTGGAGTATTCTGAATCTGACTATATGCTTATCTTTACTAATATGTTGTATATTTTCATATATTTTTGAGTACTAATTAGTGACTTTTCTATTTAGATTGAAGAACTCCTTTCAGCATTTCTTGTAGAGCAGGTCTAGTGGTGATGGACTCCCTCAGCTTCTCTTTGTTAGAGGAAGTCTTTATCTCACATTCATTTCTGAAGGACAACTTTGCTGGGTAAAATATTCTTGGTTGGCAGTTTCTTTCTTTCAGCATTTTGAATATATCATCCCATTCTCTCCTGACCTGCAAGGTCCCTGCTGAGATACCTGCTGATAGCATTTTGAGGGTTTCCTTCTATGACAGAAATTTGTTTCCTCTTACTTTTCTTATGAATTTATTTATTTTTTGAGGAAGATTGGCCCTGAGCTAACATCTGTTGTCAATCTTCCTCTTTTTCTTTTCTCTCCCCAAAGCCCCAGTACGTAGTTGTATATCCTAGTTGTGGATCCTTCTAGTTCTTCTATGTGGGACACCACCCAAGCATGGCTTAATGAGTGGTGAGTGGGTCTGCACCCAGGACCTGAACCCACAAACCCCAGGTCGCCAGAGTGGAGCATGTGGACTTAGTCACTACACCCTGGCTGGCCCCTGAATTTATTTTTCTGACATCAATTCTGCCTAAAATGTCAAAAAATATATATTATTCTGCTCTTTATTCATTTCTGTCTGCTGTTTCAAGGTCAATTACATTTTCATCTAAATTTGTTTTCATTTTATACTGTCTCCTTTTTTTGATGTCTTAATAACATGAAAAAATAATTTCTAAAAAATTTTTCTCTTCCCTTTCTTAAATTGCTTTCAAGTAGAAATTTTTCTTCCAAGGACTTAAGGTACTATTCCCTTTTTCTTACTCTGCAAATATATTTTGTACATTTTTTTAAAATGTCTTTAAAAGAGAAGGGATTTAATCAAGCGTGGAATTTGCCACCAGCCTATTAAACTAAGTTTCTTTCACCAACCAAAAGATTTTTTCTTTGGGAGGGAGGAGAAGGTCAAAGATTTCTTTGATAAGTTAAGAAAGTCATAGTCACTTTCCACAGAAAACAGTTGCAAATATTTCAGTGTTAAAGCACCATTTTCTTCAAGGTTTTATTATATATCATTGCACAATTCCTTGCCTCTAATGGGTACTCAGTAAATAAATTCTGAGAAGGACAGATAAATAAATAATGTGGACAGATAAGTAAAATCTGAGTAAGAGATTGTGAGAAGGACACCAAGAACAAAACATTATTACCAAGAAGAGAATATTATCATGGGATGTCATCTTACCTATGTCTGAGAGCCCATGTCTTGGACACTGGAGCATGATCTGATCACAGGGCAAGTAACAACAGAGCAAATAGGATGTATAACCTGAAACATGTCTAGAGAAGAATATAATTTAAAAAATGTTGTTTCAATATCTGCTATATCCAGCCTCTGATAAGAGATTTTGGACAGTTGTCCAACTATTACATGAGTAGAATAGAATTTAATAAAATAACATTTACTAAGTGCTAGGCTTTGTTTTAAGGACTTTTCCAACATTAATTCATTTGATCCTGATAACAAGTTTAGGAGAATGTTATTGCCATTATTATTATTATTACTACTACTCCTATTTCAGAGATGAATAAGTTTGTTCAATAATTGTCAGAGGTAAGTTATAGCCAGTAAGAGGCAGAACCTGAATTGACACCCAGCCAGAGCTCATAGTCTTCACCATGGCCCTCTACAGAAAGGAAGTGACCTCTCTACTACTGGAGGTGATAAGTCATAGGATAATGACCATTAATCAGGGCTGTTATAAAAGGGGCACATATATGAAGTGGACGAGACAACATCAAGGCCCTTTTCATCTGTAAGAATCTGAAAAAGTACAAGATCTGCCATCGACATGGTAGATAAAGACATTATAACTCCCATCATAAGTCAAATGCTCCTCAAGTCAAATGCTAAAGGAAAGATAAAACAGAATTCTTTTCTTCATCGCACTTAACACCAGAAAGGCTTCAGCATGGCCTGGAAGAATGACAAGGAGCTCAGGTGTAGCACAGTCCTTGTATCCCAAGGGGTGGTTCCAAGTTAGTGCTGAACAGCAGAGGACAGGGGCCCACATTCCCAAAAAGAGGCTAGAATAGGTCAGCCCAGGACTTGGACCCTGGAGACATACTCTCCTAGAAACACTCTCGCCCATCCATTCTTCCAGAAAGAACTCTAGGTACTATTACTCTTGAGAACCACTCTGTGCCCTCAGGGCACAGCTATAGGAGTGTGTCAACAGGTCTCAACAATTGCTCTGACTTTGGCCTGAATGAAGTCAAGGGAGAGTCATGTTTCAGGACTTTATAACCCGTTGAATAATTCAGTTTTCTCTGTGCTATAACGTGTTCTACTTCCTTGAGGAAGAAACTAGACTCCTCAACCTCAGGCTCCATACAGAATAGATCCTTCTGCCTCTTTGCTCCGTGGTTGGGAAACTCAAGGCACCTCTTTCTAAACCATCCCAGTCCTGTCTCTTCTGCCTCAGGAACTGTGACAAGAGACCCACTCTCCAGGATTGCTATTGTAACTTTCTCTGGCATGCTTGCCTCCAAAAAGGAGTACTAACACGTGCTAGACCAGCTGGCTGTAAACTTCCCATTTGTGGAAGAGGAGTGAAGGTCACAGGACCAGGACCCTTTTTGACAGCACCTGAACTGACTCTCCAAGTAGGGGCTGTGGATGTTGGGGAGTTTCTATGACAGTGACATCAAGGGATAGACAGCCAGCAACTACACTACCTGCAATATCTCCTTTGACCCTCACAAAACTCCCAAGAGGCAAGTAGAATTATTTTTTCATTTTATCAGATAAAAAATGGTGAATTGAATTGCCTAATTTGTCACAGAGAGGTAGTGTCAAAACTAGGAATCTCAGATTGGTCTGAATCCTGAACCCAAGTTCTCAAAATCATGTAGGCAAAAGATAGACAGAGAGACAGAGACAGAGAGAGAGACGTAGAGTGAGAACGCTTCCCTTCTAACAAATGGTTACCCTTGGGTTCTTGTCCATGGAAAGGGGATCAGGAAAGGATAGTTCCGATTTGGTTTTCTCAAGTCAGAACTCTCTTTAACTCTTGAAGTTTAGTGTGTGTGTGTGTGCCCTCACACAAGCCCACTGCCTTAGAGAGGAGCTACAAACCCACCTGTACTCCCACATTCAATGGGGCATACTAACAGGCCCCTTCAGAAAATTCTGTTATTTCATTGTCAGAGCACTGATGGGCTGAACTATCAGGGAGACTCAAAGCACTTAGAGGACAATTTTTGGCTTTGTCTACTACCTCTGATGCCAAGGGGAGGCATTTGGCCTCATGTGTCTCTGAAAAATTGTCCTCAGCACCACCACACACACTTGCTGGCATTCTCAGAGCACAAACACTTCCCAGGAAGAGTATTTTAGTGGGCAGCATTGCCTGGACTCCAGGCGTCTTTCTAGTGAACTCAAAGCTCTCACTCTGCCTCTAGTATTCACGATGATGCACTTCCTCTCCTCTTCCTGGGAGTACAAGTTTCTTTCACCTCTTTCTCCAGGGTTTCTGCAGAAATCCTCTCTCCCCATGATGACCCCTACGTCTTGCAGTATGGATCATCACTAGCCTCAAGTCTCTGGGCTCAGAAACCTCTCTCCCCTTGTTCCCTGTTTCTTTAGTTCCTGCAATGATTACACCAACCTCTTATCTTTCTGGTGCTACTTTCCTTACATTCTTTAGCTCTTTTATTTTATCACCATGTGGTTGTTCACGCATCAGATTGTCACTCCAAAATGTTGCCCTGTTGATCAGTCACTTTATTTAAATGTCCAAATATCTATATCTACATTAAATAGTAGATTCCATATGTCTATTACCAGAATGAGTTAGTGCAACCCACATCCTACGTTTAGGAAAATGGCCTTGATCTACCCATGTCCCATGGCCACACTCTGGACCCAGTTATCACCAAACCTGTGAAATCTTTATGTTAAATTTAAGTGTTTTATTATGTTGTTAAAAATCAGAAAGGCAAAGAGAATAATGTAACAAAAACTATTCATCTAGATTTAAGTGGAACATTAGGTCATATTTGCTCCAAATTTCTTAAAGAAATATATAATACAGATACACTTGAAACTCTCTTTGTTCCCATCCAAAATCTTACTTTTCCCATTCTCACCCCAGAGATAACAGTTGCTCCAGAATGGGTAGCATACTCCCATTCAGGATTCATACTTTACTATATATGTGTATATTATTTTATGTGTTAAATTTTTCATGCCTTCTCTGTTATGTCATATATCTTCCAGAAACTTGATTTTTTTCAATTACATTATGATTTTTCAAAATTATTCCATATGAATACGTTCATTTTAACTGTTTTGCAGAATTCATTAATAGGAAAAAGTCACAAATAACTTATCCATTTCTAAGTTTTCTGTATGACGATATACATCCTTTAAATATTTCCGGAACACGTGTTAGAGTTTCGGGGGTCCCACTAAGTGGAAATGCTGAGTAAGCAAGAAGGGCAAGAATTTTCAGCTTTCCTAGACATGGGAAATTGTTCTCCAAATAATCATACTAGTTTTTCCATTTCTTCCCTACACTTGAAATTGTCAGACTTCACACTTTCTCCAAGGCAAAAGATGTTCAATTGAATTTTGTTTTAATTTGGTTGAACACCTTTATTTTGGTTATTGTCCACACCAGTTTCTTCTTCTATGACTTGTCAATTCAAGCTTGCTTTCCTGTATATCCTGCTCGATTTTGGGGGTTTTTCTTATTAGGCTATAGACTCTTCTGAATACTAAGCCTTTATTGATTATGTGCACAGCATATATCTCTTCCAGTCCATGACTTGTCTTTCCCCTTCCTTAATAATGTCTGTTTCATACAAATGTTTTATTATTAAAGTAGTCAAATTTTACATTTTCTCTTATGTGTTGTGCATTTTGTTCCTAGATTAAGAAATCATTTCCTACCCTGATATCATAAACATATTTTGTTCTCAAGTTTCGAAGTTTTGCTTTTCAAAATTAAGTCATTAGGGAAAACTTTTCTGTATTTTTTTCATATGGGTAACCAGTTGTCCCAGCACTCTTTACCAAACAGTCAGTCCAACTGTTCCCTGCCTGTTTCTAAACAAACTCAGGTCATATACCAATTTCTAATAAGCACTTGCTCTGTTTCTAGACTCTCTAGTCTGCTGCATAGACGTGTTTGTCAGTCCCTGTGCCAGCACTAAGCCATTGTATGAAGTTCCAGAGTAAATCATTTTCACACTTGATAAGACAATTCCTCCCTCCTTATCCTTTTCCTCAAATTGTCTTACCCGTTCTTGGCTCTTTCTTCTCCTACATGAATTTTTAGGTCAGTTTACTAAAGTTCTGTGTTTAAAAGAAACCTATGGTGTTTTGATTGAGATTGCAACAAATTCATAGATTAATTGGAGAAAAATTGACATTTTTACAACATTGAGTCTCCTTTGACATTGCTTATCTCAACATTTTTTAGATATTCTTTTTGTCCTTCAGTAAAGTTTCCTAATTTTTTCCAGTTTTATTGTGATATAATTGACATACAGTATTGCATAAGTTTAAGGTGTACAACACAATGATTTTACTTTCTTATATAGTGAAATGAAGCTTTTGTAATTTTTTAATCCAGTCTTGGACCTTATTTGTTAGGATTATTTCTAGATTCCCAAATTTCTGTTGCTACTGGGGATAGGGAGTCTTTTTTAAAATTATATTTTGCAATTTATTTTTACTTAAGTGTAAGAATGGTATTGATTTTTTAATACTGATTTATATCAAACAAATTTGCTTAAACCTCTTAGTTCATCCAAAATCCAACCTCTTGGATTTTCTTTGTAGATAATCATATTTTCAATGAATTCTAAACATTTTGGTGTTTAGAATTCCAAATCTTATCTAGCAAAAATTTTTTCTAGTGCTCTTTTCATAAATAGGACCGCTCTTCAAGTGTTTTATGCAGAAGGCTCAAATTAAATATCCTGCTTCATGTGGATCTGTGGCCACATCTAGTACAAGGGTCATTAACACCCCAGACTTCAGCCTTTGGACCTAATTCCTGGTTAAAATCCCAAGGGTCCACCATAGCCTCAGCTCCGGCTTACAACTCTTCATTTGAGCTTTCTTTTTGTTTCTCTTGGTATTTTGATTGGAATTGCAATGAATTCATAGGTTAATTGGAGACTTAACATTTCTACAATATTTAAACTTCCATTAACATTGCTTATTGCCACATTTTTTAGGTATTTATTTTATGTCTTTAGTAAAATTCTGTAATTTTTACAACTAGTCTGGACTTCCTTTTTTAAGAATTACTTCTATATTCCTTTAAATTTCTGTTGCTTTTGTAAATGGGGATTCTTTTTTAAAGTTATAATTTCTAATTTATTATTATTTAAGTATAAGACAGTATTGATATTTTAATACTGATTTCTATGCAACAAACTTGCTGAAAATTCTTAGTTAATCTGGAGATTCCCTTGAATTTTCTTTTAAAACAACTCCATGAATTCTATCCACTTCATTCTTTCTGTCCAGTTCTTATATGGCAAAATTTTTTCTAGTGTTCTTTTAACAAATAGAGCAACACTTTGTTTGAGGCTCAGAGCACTAAGCTCCCTACTTCATGCAGATCTATGTCCACGTCTTTTGAACAGAGGCATTGTTGTCCCAGACTCGAGCTCTTAGGACCTTATTCCTGATTGTGAACCCCGAGGGGCCACCATAGCATCTGCTTTGACTTACAACACTTTATTTGAACTTTCTTTTTATTTTTCGTAGTTAGGTATTCCCATTTCTTTCTTTTATGTTTGGCTACATGTATTTTTTGTTTTACTTTTGTAATATTTATAAAGTCTATGTATTTTAATAAGAATGTTGCCTGTTGACATATATTTAGTCTGGCGTGTTGCCAAAAGCCCTCTTCTTAATCTTAGACTTCCTTACCAAATGACCTAACCACTGCCTCTGAACCCTCCAGTTTTATCGAATCTTCTCAATTCTGAGATACTATGATTTGTGGCAATATAGGGAAAGGCATTTCAAAATAGAAATCCAAATTCATTTAGGTGCAGAGATGAAGAATCACATCATATTTAGGGGAAAGATAGTTTTACCTGCATTCCCTGTGCCTGGTATATAATTCTCATGTGTACTCTAAGAAACACTGAGAATTGGTGGTTGAATGAATTACAGACTGAATCAATCATTGAGTAAAAGTCTCTTTAGAAAAATTAGTGAACCACATAGGATATCCTGGACTACAGTAATAAATACAGGACAAAATGTGTAATGGTTTAAAAAGAATAAGTTTATTTCTCTCCTATGCAGCAGTCCCAGTGTGTCTCCTTGGTGCATGGTGGGTCTCCTGGATATGAAAAACATGGGACACAGGCTCATTCCACCATGTGACTCCACCACCCCATTCAGCCTCCTGGCCATTTGTGTTCAGCTGACAATATGGGAAAGAGAGTGTGGAGGAAGCCCAGAACAAAAACACTTGGATAGATTGTCTAAAATTAAGTCACATGATAATACCTAAGTGCAAGAGAAGCTTGGAAATGTAGTATAGCTGAGTGCCCAAGAAGAGAGCAATGTGGATTTTGGTGAGCAGTTAGTAGTCTCTGTCACAATTAGTATACCTCAAGATGGATCAAAGAGGAGAGAACCAGTGGTCAAGTGGTTAAGGGAGCATTGCAACATTTCATGTAGAAAATATGATAGTGGTCAAAACTAAAGCACTGAGAAAATGAGTATAAAAGTTATGTACTAATTATTTTAAATGAAGAATCAACAATATTAGATGTAAAGGTGATGGATAAACTTGATGAGTGCCTGTGAGCACCCCATATATGGGGAACACATAAAATAAACCTGGACACAATTCAAGACCTACTGACTTCAAACTTATTGGTGCATGAAATGATCAATATTCCACAATAATCTCTCTGGAAGAGATAAAAATAACAAGATATGGTTCTCCTACTCAAAAAAGCTTGCAATCCCCTTAGGTTGGATGTGCAGAGTGTGGGGTTTGGTCAGACACGTTGGCGAGGTAACTGAACGTGGAAATATGGGAAACGAGATCAAACCTACAGATATAGACCTGAGAGTCTACTAAGCAGCAGTTGAAGCCAAGATGGAATTGGATGAATCACCAAAGGAAATAATAAAAAAAGGTAAGGGAAGGTCAAAAAGAAAAATATTATGGTTACATATGTACTATATATATTGAAATCAAGATGAAACCTTTCAAAAGTGAATGTTTACTTTAAAAATGGGATGCCCAGGAGGTAAATTCACTAACCTAACCTCACTGGTCTTTGTGATTTATAATCTCCTGATGCCAGTGTAGACACTTCTTATTTCCTGGGCTCTGAGCTTATTCTGAGTTTTGTCAGAGGGACAATTTCTAATTGTCCAGGGTGCTCCTTGTACTGACCATCCTTTACATTGGAGTTTATTTTTCAAAGACCCCAAAATATTGTCATTTACTTTTCATGTGTAATAAAATTACTGTGCGATTCAGGCTTCTCCATTAAGTTGTAACTTCCTTGAGAGCAGAGACTATGTCATATATGAATAAATGGATGAATAAACTGTATTTTTCACATATTTATGATTTTTCCATGAGGCCTAACAAAGTTTCTAGCACATCGAAGATGAACTTTAATTATTTGTTAAATGATTAAACCTTAGAAGTTTGGGTGATTGTTCTGGGGTTGAGGAGGAGAGACACCTGTGACACATGATGCTCACCTCTTAGATATGAGTGTTCAGGGCTAATGGTCAATTACTCCCACTGACCAACAGGGATTTTCCCCCCATGTATTGGCTATCTCTGGATTTAGTAAGCCCAGGTATAGACACAGCCACCACAAGAGTCAAAAGTGGCAGTTTAGGATGATCATTACACATAGCACTTCACTAATAACTCTGGTTTCCTCTCCCCTTTTCTGCTGAAGGGCCCATGAGAAAAGACAACCTGTCCTCTGCCCTCAATTTTATCCTCCTGGGAGTCAGCGGTCAGCAAGAACAGGAAGATTTCTTCTTCATTCTCTTCCTGTTCATTTATCCCATCACATTGATTGGAAACCTGCTCATCATCTTGGCCATTCACTCTGACATTTGCCTTCACAACCCCATGTATTTTCTCCTTGCCAATCTCTCCTTAGTTGACATCTTCTTCTCCTCTGTAACCATTCCTAAGATGCTAGTCAATCATCTCTTGGGCACCAAAGCCATCTCCTTTGGAGGATGCCTAACACAGATGTGTTTCATGTTGGCCTTGGGTAACACAGATAGCTATATCTTGGCAGCAATGGCATATGATCGTGCTGTGGCCATCAGCCGCCCACTTCATTACACAACAATTATGAGCCCACAGTCTTGTGTCCTGTTGGTTGTTGGGTCTTGGGTGGTTGGAAATGCCAATGCCTTCCCCCACACTCTGCTCACAGCTAGTCTGTCCTTCTGTGGAAACCAGGAAGTGGCCAACTTCTACTGTGACATTGCCTCTTTGCTCAAGCTGTCCTGTTCTGACATCCACTTCAATGTGAAGATGATGTACCTAGGAGTTGGTGTCTTCTCTGTGCCATTACTATGCATCATCATCTCCTATGTTCAGGTCTTTTCCACAGTCTTCTGGGTTCCATCCACCAAGGGTGTGCTCAAAGCTTTCTCCACCTGTGGTTCCCACCTCACAGTTGTTTCTTTGTATTATGGGACAGTCATGGGCATGTATTTCCGCCCTCTAACTAGTTATAGCCTAAAGGATGCTGTGATAACTGTGATGTACATTGCAGTGACCCCAATGTTAAATCCTTTCATCTACAGTCTGAGAAATCGAGACATGAAGGCTGCCCTAGGGAAACTCTTCAACAAGAGAATCTCCTCATAACCAAAGTGAGGTCATATTGGTGACTGCAGTTACCAATTAGGATGCACTTGAAAATCCTGTCTATGTCCTCTCCCTCCAAGAATCCACCTTTGTTTTTCCAGCCACTAAATTCCTCTTCTCAGAAATCCTGTAACAGTTTGATGAGACATCCTATTGAGATGATCACTTTTTAGACATTACTGCTCCTTTTGGCAGAGTGGCAACACAGGAATATTAGGTCCCTGTCCCAGCTATGCTACTGACTAGCAGAGTAAAGTTGAGAAGGGTTGAGTCTTGGCTTCCACAACTGCTAATAGAAAGAATAATATCTGTTATGGGGTGTGAGTATCATAGTAGTTCATGCTTTGAAGGCTATAAATCACTATTCAAATGTCAATTTTTTTGGACTATTATGTTTAATAATCCCTACCACGCTTGCAAACCTTGAGGGCAAGAGCTATCTTAACACATCACTGTACTACTCCTAATGTTGGTCATTAAAGTGCATCCAGTAACGACTGGTGGAGACAGAATGAATGAATGTAAGTGAATAAATATAATCTGATCATGATTAGACACGACCAGATTCGATGTTATTTCCCATCCATCATATACCTGGCATGTCATAAAGTCACTTTGGATCCATTCAGGAAACAGAAATCATACTCATTATTTTTAAACAAAGAAGATTTAAAACAAGGAATTAAATACATAATGTATTCTGAAAGTGACTGAAAAAGAAAAAAGGTGGATTTTGATGTATCCCCAAAGTTTTTAACTCCAGGAAAAAGTTACTTCCACTAGGTCTGGGGGAACTATATGGAAAGGAGGTGTTACCAGAACCTAGGAGCTCAGAAGTGGGATGACCACATATTTGATGCTCAGATCTCTGAGAGGAGCTGCTAAACTGCTGTCACTTGGTCCCCACTTGCTGAGGTGACCAAAACTTTCATTCCTGAGCATCTGTGTCTTCAATAGTACTGAATTTGATGTTGATGTAGTTTCTATTAAACTTTACAGTTGGGCATGGACATACAAATGCATCTGACGTAGTTGTAGACATGGATCTCCTGGCACCCCACACAATATATTTCTACTTGGAATCAGTCACTCCAGCCAGTAGAGAAATTCTTTATTTTCTGAATGGCCCACAGAGTCATGCTATAATTTGGTTGATCTTAACCATAATAATATAAGCTGAAAATATGTAAATTCAAAAAGATTATTATTGATAACCTTTTCATAAGGTTTTAAACAACTAAAACAACCAAAAATTACACTTTCTGGGGATAAATATAGATGCAATAAAAAGTGCATTAAAAGTGCATTAAAAACAAAAAGAAGAGAAAGATGAGTATAGGATTCAGGATGAGAGGATATTCAAGAGGGGTGAGTCAAGAGAATGGAAGTGAGGCACCATGTCATTGATATAGGTTGTTACTAAAGTCCTAATTTTCATGTTGGGTGGTGGATCAATGGGTGTTTACAATATTTTCCTTATTGAATAAATAAGTAAATGATAGCTAGGTAGATAGACGGATAGATGTAGAAAGGTAAAAAATAAGGAGCTCTGCATGAAGCAATGATGAGAATTTTTCTTTAGTCTAGGATTGGATAGAGAGAGACAGCACTAGGGAGGAATGGGCAGTGGTAAGACCAGAGTGTAATTAGGCGTCTCAGAGCAATATAAGGAAAAGAGAGTGAATATATAGACAAAGAATTAGAAACAAAAATGATATGGAAATGAAAACAATAGAATGCACTGATTTTATGATAATAAAGGATACCTTTAATTAAAATAGTGAAGAAGAGAGTAATGTAAGAAAACTCAGTTCCATTTTGGGCAGAAAGGGTTCCTGCGGGACACTCTCATGAAAGGATTCAATAAATTGTACAAAGAAGGTATGAAACTTTGCAGCAAAATTAACAGAGCATGAGTCAGAGTGGAGTTGTTGATAAGTAAGTCTTGGAAATATGGATGAAATCATCTAAGAGACTCTTTAGAATGACTAAATTTTAGGAAAGAGGGCCATAATGGAGAGTGAGAATTCTAGTAGGGGGAGGAAGAAACTTGTAGAATCTTGACTTGATGTCCCTGTAAGTCAAGCTCTGTGTCTCACTCAGTTTTCTATCAGTCAAAGCACATAGCACAGTGGATGGTCAGTGTGTGCCATAATACTATTGAGTGGGCACGTAGACATTTGTTTTTGAAAAAATGAAACAATAGCCAACACAAGGAAGAAAGTGATGAGTGCTACAAAGGAAGTTCCCGATGTACCATACAGTTTCAGAGAAAGTAGGTATTTCATTAAATGTCAAATATACATGTGTGTGTATATGTGCTTTTACTATATCACATGCACTATTGTCTCTTTTAATTTTCAAAATAGCCCCGCAGCACAGATAATATTAACTTTCTTTTACAGATGAAGAAACCAAATATCCAAAAGGAGAAGTGACTTATTCAATGTGTTGCAATTAGAAAAAAGGAAATGAGGATTTGAGCTCAGCTTTCCTCATGCCCAATGCGTTCGCCTGACTCAACAGCTGGCTCATAGACGAGATATAAAATAATAGGGAGAGATATCTAAGTAAGTCAGGATGTGTGCACTAGCAGAAGACATGGCTAGAGTTTTGACAAGCAGAGAGGGCATTCCAGCCATGATAATAGTTGAGCTAAAGGACACAGGTGGGAAACATGGACTCACATAGAAGTTATCAAACTTTAAAGATTTTATTTATTTTTTTTTTCCCCCAAAGCCCCAGTAGATAGTTGTGTGTCATAGCTGCACATCCTTCTAGTTGCTGTATGTGGGATGCGGCCTCAGCATGGCCGGAGAAGCAGCGTGTCGGTGCGAGCCCGGGATCTGAACCCGGGTCGCCAGCAGTGGAGCGCGCTCACTTAACCACCAAGCCACAGGGCCGGCCCCCAGAAGTTATCAAACTTTAAATCAGGAAAGAGAAGTGATCCTTCTAGTTTCAGTTCCCATTCTCATCACTATCACTCAGTCTATCCACATGTAGTCAGTGTCACTGAAGAGGATAGCAAGGAATTCCACAAGGGGAGAATGACAGTAACATAAATCACAGATATTACATTCCATTCATGCCTCTGGTTTCCCAGGAAGTCATGGGAATTATTAAATGATGTAGCATTGGGTCAAGGGCTTGGGCAAAAATCAAAGCAGAGGAAATATTTCTTCCCTAAAATCATGCCTTCCCTATCCTGAAGAAAAAGACAGCAGGAATCAGCTGTCCTCTGAGGAGAGTTGTTCATTCAGAGTATAGAAAGGGAAGAAAAACTTCCAAAATCATTTCATAAAGCGAGGATAACAGTTATTTTAAAGCCTGATGAATTGCACAAAACTAAAACCACAGAAGAATCTCACTTGTGGATATTGATACAAAAATTCTCAGAAAAACATCGGATGAGCCAAGAAAACACTAAAAGAGCACTCTATCTTCACCACATGAAGATTATTCCAGGAATGAAAGGTTGGTTGCATATTAGGAAAAATAATATTATCATGCATGGAATGCTGAAAAGACATTTAACAATATTCAAAACCCATTTCTCAATTAAAAATAATCATTAATTGAGAAACCAATGGATATTTCACTAACAAGATTAAATATTGTATATCTTTATTAAAAGATCAACTTTATTTTGGGGGGTAAGGAGGCATTTATGTTAAAGTCAAGAATATGATGAGGGGGATTGGTGTCAAGACGGTGGCATATGTGGACTCTGAACTCACCTCTTCCCATGGACACAACAGACTTACAAAGGTTCTTGGAACTATTACCCCTGAAAGAGAACTGAAAACTGGATAAGAGAAACCCCTGTAACACACAACAGTCCTGACTAAGGTGGAAGAGACAGAAATTCCCTTATGGAGAGAAAAAAAGCCACGTTTGCAAGCTGCAGTGCTTCACAGCCGCCGAGGAGCAATCCAAAGATATTGCTCCCACTTTCCTGGAGGAGTGGGAGACCTGAGCGGGGTAGCATTACTGCTATAAGCATTTTCTGGACCAAGAACAACAGAGACAAGTGTCATAATATCTGGCTTTGCTGGCTACTAACAACAACAGGGAATACCTCCGGAAAAGCAATCGGCTATGAGAAGAAAAGAAGCCAGTTCTTAAAGGGACCACACACAAATTCACCTGTTTTGGAAAGCAACTTAAAATCACCAGAAAGAAAGGTGCACAGTCCTTTGGTGAAAGAGACTGACCTGATAGGCCCAGGGTACCTCTTGGTGAGAAGTGAGACCTCTCCAGGGACTGAGACATTGAAGGCAGCCATTGTTGTGACCTGGTGCAGGCGTGCTGGCACAGTCCCTGGCAGAAGCCATTGGAGTTCTTCCCTTGGACTCTCTGTCGAGGGTCTACCCCACCTCACTAGAGCACCAATTTAATCCAGCTCACCCAGGGCAAGCAGCATGCCCTACAGACTGGCCCCACCCAACAGCAAGCCCTTGGGAAGCTTGTGCACCTGCATAGGCTGGGTGCCTGGAAACTTTGTAGCTGGGTGAGGGGATCCACCTCTGTGGGGCAGGGCATGCGTGTGGAGCGGGTGGAGTGTGTTGGGAATTGGTAGAGTGTGTGGGGCCTCTGCAGTGGGGCAACTGGGTCTGCTTCAGGGGGTCAGGGTGTGCTCACAGGGCAGGACTGTGTTGATGGTGTGTGTGGCCCTATGTGGGGCTTGTCAGCTGCAGCAGACTTTTGCTTCTCAAACAGCCACATAGGGTATTGGCCCCACCTTCCAAAGCCTGAAACAATGGGGTGCTCCCCTGCCTGGGGCCAGCCCCACTCTGCTGCAATCCTGAGAGAGCTAACAAGAACCTTATAGGCCAGAGGCCTATAGCAATTGTAAACCCTGAGCCTAACAACCAGCCACACTGGAGGCCTATACACTTAACAGAAAAACTGCAACAAGAATGTGCTATTAGACCTTGCAGCCAAATGTGCAGGGACTCCCACACCTCGTAAAGAGACTGAAGGGTCCATAACAGCCACATGCAACTGAACATTACAACCAGCTGACCAGGGGGATAGCTCAGCCTCCCTAGGGGTCTACAACAAGAGCACCCTTGCCACAACAGAAGGACACACGTAGCCCACATGGGGTTAACTCCTGGAACATTTGGAACTGGTGATCAGAGGGAAGCACACTGCTGGGCCTCATAAGGCTTCTCTTACATAAGGCCATCTTTCCAAGATTGGGAGGTGTAGCTGACCTACCTAATACACAGATATAAGCACAGAGAAAGAGGCAAAATGAGGAGACAAAGGAATACATTCCATGTAAGGTAACAGGACATAACCTCAGAAAAAGAACTAAATGAGACAGAAATAAACAATCTACCCAACAAAGAGTTCAAACAAACAGTCATAGGATGCTCACTGATCTTGGAAGAAGAACGGATGAACTCAGTAGAACTTCCACAAAGAAATGGAAAATATAAAAAAGAACCAATCAGAAATGGAGAATACAATATTGAAAATGAAAAATTCACTAAAGGGACTCAATAGCAGAGTAGATGATACAGAAGAATGGATCAGCAAGCTCGATGAAAGACTAGAGGAAATCTCCCAAGCTGAACAGATGAGAAAAGAGAATTAAAAAGTACGAGGACAGTCTAAGGGACCTTTGGGACAACATCAAGCACACTAAGATCTGTATTATAGGTGTCCCAGAAGGAGAAGAGAGAGATAAAGGGACAGAGAAAATATTTAAAGAAATGATAGCTGAAAATTTTCCTAACCTAAGGAAGGAAACAGACATCTGGGTACAGGAAGCACAGAGAGCACCAAACAAGATAAACCCAAAGAGGCCTACATCAAGACACATTATAACTAAAATGTCAAGAATTAAAAATAAAGAGAAAATCCTAAAAGCTGCAAGAGAAAATCAACTAGTTACATACAAAGGAAACCCCATAAGACTATGAGCTGACTTCTCAGCAGAAACCTTACAGGCTACAAGGGAGTGGCACAATATATTTAAAGTGCTGAAAGGAAAAACCTACAGCCAAGAATACTCTAACTGGCAAGGTTATTGTTCATAATGGAAGGAGAGATAAAGAGTTTCCCAGACAAGCAAAAACTAAAGGAGTTTATCACCAAGAAACCAGTCTTCCAAGAAATGCTAAAGGGACTTATTTAAGTGGAAAAGAGAAGACCACAAATAGGAATAAGAAAATGATTTAAAAAAGAAAAGCAATAAGATCACTGGTAAAGGCAAAAATACAGTAAATGTAGCAGGTCAACCACCTGTGAAGATAATATGAACGTCAAAAGACAAAAGTACTAAAATTATCTATTGCCATGATAAGAGGGTAATGGATACACATGCATAAAAAAGGAGGTTAGATATCATATCAAAAACAAAGATGTGGGAGGTGGGGAGTAAAAGAGTAGAGCTTTTAGAAAAAGGGCAAATTTAAGAGACCATCAACTTAATATAGTTTGCTATATACATAGGTTATTATATATGAACCTCATGGTAATCACAAACCAGAGACCTATAATAAATACACAAAAAAACAACAGAAAGGAACCCAAATATAATACTAAAGAAAGCCATCAAACCACAAGGAAAGAGAGAAAGAGAAGAAGAAAGGAATAGAGAAGAACTACTAAAACAACCAGAGAAAAAGTTTAAAAATTGCAGTAAGTACATATTACCAATAGCCACTTTAAATATCAGTGAACTAAATGCTCCAGTCAAAAGGCAGAGGGTGGCTGATTGGATGAAAAAATAAGACCCATATATATGCTGCATACAAGAGACACACTTCAGACCTAAAGACACTCACAAACTGAAAGTGAAGAGATGGAAAAAGATACTCCATGAAAATGGCAGTGACAAGAAAGCTGGGGTAGCAATACTTATATCAGACAAAATAGACTTTAAAAGAAAAACTGTAACAAGAGACAAAGAAGGATACTACATAAGGATCAAGGGAACAATCCAACAAGAGGATATAACACTTTTGTAAATATCTATGCACCCAGCATAGGAACATCTAAATATATAAAGCAATTATTAACAGACATAAAAGGAGAAATAGACAGTAATACAATAATAGGGAACTTTAACACGCCACTTACACCAATGGATAGATCCTCCAAACAGATCAATAAGGAAATATTGGCCTTAAATAACACATTAGACCAGATGAACTTAGATTTATACAGAACATTTCATCCAAAAACCACAGAATACACATTCTTTTCAAATGCAAATGGAACATTCTCCAGGATTGACCACATTTTAGGCCACAAAACAAGCCTCAATAAATTTAAGAAAATTGAAATAATACCAAGCATCTTTTCTGGTATAAAACTAGAAATCAACTACAGGAAGAAAACTGGAAAATCCACAAATATGTGGATATTAAACAAAATGCTACTGAACAATGATTGGGTCAATGAAGAAATCAAAGGAGAAATCAAAAAATACCTGGAGACAAGCAAAAACAAAAGTAAGATGTTCCAGAATTCATGGGATACAGCAAAAGCTGTTCTAAGAGGGAAGTTTATAGCAATACAGGCTTACCTCAATAAACAAGAAAAATAGCAAATAAACAAACTAATAGTACACTTGAAGGAACTGGAAAAGAACAAACAAAGCCCAAAATCAGTAGAAGGAGGGAAATAATAGAAATCAGAGCAGAAATAAATGAAATAGAGACTAAAAAGCAATAGAAAAAATCAAGGAAATAAAGAACTGGTTCCTTGAAAAGATAAACAAAATTGACAAACCTTTAGCTAGACTCACTGAGAAAAAAAGAGAGAAGGCTCAAATAAGTAAAATCAGAAATGAAGGAGGAGAAATTACAATGGACACCTCAGAAACACAAAAGAGTATAAAAGAATACTATGAAAGGCTATACACCAACGAATTGGATAATCTAGGAGAAAAGGACAAATTCATAGAATCATACAAACTTCCAAAACTGAATCAAAAAGAAATAGACAATTTGAGTAGACCAATCACCAGTAAGGAGATCGAAATAGTAATCAAAAACCTCCCAAAAAAATAAGAGTCCAGGACCAGCCAGCTTCCCTGGTGAATTCTACCAAACATTCAAAGAAGACTTAATACCTATCCTTCTTAAACTCTTCCAAAAAATTGAAGAGGAGGGGAAGCTTTCTAACTCATTCTACAAAGCCAACATTACCCTGATATCAAAACCAGACAAGGGTGACACAAAAAAAGAAAATTAGAGGCCAATATCATTGGGGAACATCGGTGCAAAAATCCTCAACAAAATACTAGCAAATCGAATGCAACAGTGCATCACAAAGATCATACTCCATGATCAAGTGGGATTTATTCCAGGGATGCAGGGATGGTTCAACATCCACAAATCAATCAATGTGATACACCACATTAACAAAATGAAGAATAAAAATCACATGATCCTCTCATTAGATGCAGAGAAAGAATTTGACAAATTACAGCACACATTTATGATAAAAACTCTGAATAAAATGGGTATACAAGCAAAATGCCTCAACATAATAAAGGCTGTATGACAAACCCACAGCTAATATCATTCTCAATGGAGAAAAACTGAAAGCTCTACCACTAAGAACAGAAACCAAAGAAGGATGCTCACTTTCACCACTCTTGTTTAACATAGTA
Source organism: Ceratotherium simum simum (assembly GCF_057802395.1). Taxonomy (NCBI): domain Eukaryota; kingdom Metazoa; phylum Chordata; class Mammalia; order Perissodactyla; family Rhinocerotidae; genus Ceratotherium; species Ceratotherium simum. Next base: position 14,878,864 of record NC_141915.1, read on the forward strand.
TTGGAAGTCCTAGCCAGAGCAATCAGGCAAGAAAAAGAAATAGAAGGCATCCAACTTGGAAAGGAAGAAGTCAAACCATCGCTATTTGCAGATGACACAACTTCGTATACAGAAGACCCTAAGGAATCTACCAAAAGACTTTTAGAAAAAATAAATGAATATGGTAAAGTTGCAGGATACAAAATCAACATACAAAAATCAGTTGCATTTCTATACACTAACAACAAAGTAGCAGAAAGAGAAATTAAGAATACAATCCCATTTACAATTGCAACAAAAAGAATAAAATATCTAGGAATAAACTTAACCAAAGAGGTGAAAGACCTGTACACTGAAAACTATAAAACATTGTTGAAAGAAATAGAAGACACAAAGAAATGGAAAGATATTCCATGCTCTTGGATTGGAAGAATTAACAAAGTTAAAATGTCCATACTTCCTAAAGCAATTTGCAGATTCAATGCAGTACCTATCAAAGTTCCAACAACATTTTTCACAGAAATAGAACAAAGAATCCTCCAATTTATACGGAACAACAAAAGACCCCGAATAGCCACAGGAATCCTCAGAAAAAGGAATAAAGCTGGAGGTATCACACTCCTTGATTTCAAAATATACTACAAAGCTATAGTAACAAAAACAAGCATGGTACTGGCACAAAAACAGAGACACGGATCAATGGAACAGAATCAAGAGCCCAGAAATAAACCCTCACATCTATGGATAGCTAATTTTCGACAAGGGAGCCAAGAATGTACAAGGGAGAGAGGAAAATCTCTTCAATAAATGGTGCTGGGAAAACTGGACAGCCACCTGCAAAAGAATGGAAGTAGACCATTACCTTACACCATACTCAAAAATTAACTCAAAATGGATTATAGACTTGAATGTAAGACCTGAAACCATGAAACTTCTAGAAGAAAACATAGGCATTATGCTCTTCAACATCAGTCTTAGCTGCATATTTTCAAGTACCATGTCTCACCAGGCAAGGGAAACAATAGAAAAAAATAAAGACATGGGACTACATCAAACTAAAAAGCTTCTGCACAGCAAAGGAAACTATCAACAAAACAAAAAGACAACCTAACAATTGGGAGAAGATATTTGCAAACCATATATCTGATAAGGGGTTAATATCAAAAATATATAAAGAACTCATGCACCTCAACAAAAAAAAAAAAACCTAACAACCCAATTTAAAAAATGGGCAAAAGATCTGAATTCTCCACAATATAATCCCAAAATTCTTTTCCAGGCTGATTCCCCACATTTGTGTGATTTCTCCACTATCTCTTGGCTACCCAGACGTGTTGTCCTGGGTTGAAGTTTTTTGGAAGGGTGCATGGCCATGGGGTGCATACTGGTGAGAGATGAAACTGCTAGAACTAGGCTGGCATATAGAGGTTAAGAGGCTGGAGATCACCATTGGGTCAAAGAGCAGGTGTACAGAAAATGAATGAGCAGAGAGTTGTAGCATCGGACAATTAAATAACACTGCAAAATAGTGTACAAGTCCATCCCTATTTGCATCTAATTACTACTTTGCTTCCTCTAACCTGAATCTTTTTTCATTGCAACCTTCACTCAGCATTATATGTGGTCCCTGGATCTTTCTTCGCAGTGTAAAATCCTGTTTATTCTCAACCTGTTCACAAGCAACACTCTATCTCCTACATTCAGTGAAAGGGCACTTGAGCCACCCAGCTCCACGAACACACTCCGGACTCAGTTATCACCAAACCCTTGAAATCTTTATTTTAAATAAAATTTGTTTATTATGAATTTGTTAAAATATCAAAATGACAAAGACATAACAAAAACTTATCACCTAGATTTACCAAATGTAACATTTGGTCATGTTTGCTCCAAATTTTTTAAACAAATAAATTTTACAGATACACTTAAAACTCTCTGTTCCCATTCAAAATCTTATTTTCCCCCCTCTTGGTTCAGAAATAACCAATTTTCTAGAGTTGGTAGTATACTTCCAGTCAAGGTTTATAGTTTTACTACATACACATGTATTATTTTATGTATCAAAATTTATATATATTGTGATACAGAATATATCTTCCCATAACTTGTTTTTTCCATCCTATTATTTTTTTTAAATTGTCCATGTGAATTCATTCATTTTTACTGTTGTACAGCATTCATTAATAAGAAATTCACACAATTTACCTATCTATTCCTCATGGGTAGGCCATTTCCAAGTTTCTTCCATGACAATACAAATCCCTGTGAATGTCGTCATGAATACATAAGCCAGAGTTTCTCTAGAGTCTAATCTAGAAGTGGAATGCTGTGCCATAGGTAGATGAATTCCAGCTGTCCTAGAGATGGGCTAAGTGTTTTTCAAATGGCAATACTAATTTTTCCATCTCTTCTCAACACTCGAAATTGTCAGAATTTTATACTTTTACATGCTCCAAGATGAAAAATGGTAAATTAAATTTTGTTTTAACTTAAACATCTCTTCTTTTGTTTATTGCCCAAACCAGCTTCCTCTTCTATGACTTGCCTATTGTAGCCTGCTGCCCATTATTTCCTACTCGGTTTTTGGTCTTTCTTACTAGTGAGTAGAACTCTTGTGTATTCTAAATACTAATCCTTTATTGATTATGTGTGTAGCAAATATTTCTTTCCAGTGCATGACTTGTCTTTCTCCTTTCTTTTTAGTGTCTTTTTCATACAAATGTTTTAAAGTAGTCTAAGTTTAATATATTTTTTCTTATGTTTGTGTGTTTTGTGCCTGTTTTAAGAAATCAATTCTTTCCCTATCATAAACATATTTTTCTCCAAGTTTTTTCCCAACTTTATTGAGATGTAATTGACATATAACACTGTATAACTTTAAGAAGTACATGTGTTGGTTTGATACGCTTATGTAGTCCTCTAAATTTTTTTGAAGTTTTTTTTCACAATTAATCCTTTGAGAATTATTTTTCAGTATTATTTTCCATATATGGGTAACTCATTGTTCCAACACTCTTTACAAAATGGTCAGGCCATCCTTTCCCTGTGCATTTCCAAACCAACTCATGTTATATACCAACTTCTAATAAATGCTTGATCTGTGTCTGACTATCTAGTCTGTTACATGGATCTATTTTTCATTCCCTGAACCAGTACCACTCCACTGTTTGAATTACTACAGTAAATCATTTGATACCTGATGGGGCAATTCCTTTCTCCTTATTCTCTGTCCTTGAATTGTCTGAGCACTTTATGGCTCCTTATTCTTCTGCATGCTAAATTCCGTGTTTAAAAGAAACCTGTGGTGTTTTGATTGGGATTGCATTGAATTCATAGATTAATTCGAGGAGAATTGACATCTTTACCACATTGATTCTTGCCATTAACATTGCATATCTCTCTTTTTTAGTCCTTCAGTAAAGTTTTGAAACCAGTTGGACCTCTTTTGTTAGAATTATCTCTAGATTCCTTAATATTTTCTATTGCTATTGTGAATGATCAGTTTTTTTAAATTACATTTTCTACTTTATTATTATTTAAGTATAAGAATAGTACTGATTGTTTTTAATATTGGTTTATATCCAACAAACTTGCTGATATCTCTAGACATTCTGTTGGGAATCCTTGATTGATCTAGAGATTCTCTTGTGTTTTCTTTGTAGACAATCATATTTTCTGTGAATTTTATCCTTTTGTTCTTTCGTTTCCAATTCTAATATGGGGAAAAAAAGTTTTTCTAGTGTTATTTCACAAGTAGGACAACACTTCAAGTGTTTCATGCAGGGAACTCAAATTATCTCTCAACTTCATGCACATCTGTGGCACATCTCCTGTATAAAAGGGGAATTAACACTTCAGACCCTCGCCTTTAGGGCCATATTTTTGTGTGGAAGCCTCAAGGGAGTACAACTGCATATACTATGGCTTACAACACTTGCTCTGAGTTTTCTTTTTGTTTCTAATACCTATGTGTCCCCATTTCTTTCTTTTAGTTTTGGCTATGTGCTTTTTGCATTAATTTTTAAATTTATCTAAAATTTCTATGTATTTTAGTTGGAATCAAACCTGTCGACATTAGCTTAGTCCACCATGTTGCTGAGAACCCCATCTCCAAAACATTACACTTCCACACCATATGAACTAACCATAGTCTCAGAACCCTTCAGCTTTATCAAACTCTCCCAACCCTGAGATAATGTGATTCTGTGTGAAGATAGGGTGAGACATTTCGAGAGAGAAAACCAAATTTCTTTTGGTACAGAGATGAAAAAGCACAACATATTTGGGGGAAATATAATTAAAACTGCATCCCCTGTGTCTAGCATATAATTCATGTGTACTATAGGAGACACTGACAATTGGTGAATGAGTTAATTATAGATTGAATTAATTGTTAAATACAATTCTCTTTAGAAAAGTTAGTGAATTACTTAGGATATCCCGGACTAGGGGAACAAAGATATGACAAAAAGGGACTGACCTTGTGGCATAGTGGTTAAGTTTGGCACCCTACGCTTCAGCGGCCCAGGTTCACGGATTCGGATCTTGGGCATGGACCTATACCACTCATTAAGCCATGCTGTGACAGTGTCCCACATACAAAATAGAGGAAGATGGGCACAGATGTTAGCTCAGGACCACTCTTCCTCAAGCAAAAACAACAGGATTGGCAGCGGGTGTTAGCTCAGGGCCAATCTTCCTCACCAAAGAAAAAAAAAGACATGACAAAATGTGTAATGGTTTAAACAGAATAAAATTTTATTTCTCTCTTATGTAACTGTCCCAGTGGGTGTCTTCTTGGTGGATGGTGGTTCTCCTGGATGTGGATAACTAGGAACACAGGTTCATTCCAGCATATGAATCCACCATTCCATTCAGCCTCCTGGCCATTTCCATCCAGTTGGAACAAGGGGGAAAAGAGTGTGGAGAAAGCCCAGAACTATGGGCCGGCCCCGTGGCTTGGCGGTTAAGTGCGTGCGCTCCACTGCTGGCGGCCCGGGTTCGGATCCTGGGATCGCACCGACACACTGCTTCTCCGGCCATGCTGAGGCCGCGTCCCACGTACAGCAACTGGAAGGATGTGCAGCTATGACAGACAACTATCTACTGGGGCGTTGGGGGAAAAATAAATAAATAAAATCTTTAAAAAAAAAAAAAAAAGAAAGCCCAGAACTAGAACACACAGATGGATTGGCTAGACTCAGTCACATGACCATACCTCAGTGCAAGGGAGCCTGGGAAATGTAGTCTAATTGTATGTCCAGGAAGAAGAGATTGGATTTGGATGAGCAGCTAGTATTGTTTGCCATAAGTAGTATGCTTCAGAGTGCAAGTGAATCAAAGAGAAGGGAATCTGTAGTCAAGCAGTTAAGGAAGGGTTATAATATTTAGGTAGAAGGTGAGGATGATCTAAGCTAGTGTTCTGAGACAATAAATAGAAAAGTTGAGTTATGTAAGAATTATTTTAAATGAAGAATCAAAAGATGAGATGTAGAAGTGAGCAACAAACTGGGTGAGTGTGCCTGTGAGCATTCCACATGTAGGGAACCCAAGAAATAAACCTTGATTTAACCCAAGAAACATTGAGTGCAAACTTATTAGTTCACGCAATAAAAAATATTTCACGGTGATCTCTCTGGAGGTGATAAAAATAAGCAAAGTATGATTTTCCTCCTCAAAAAAGCTTGCAAACTACTTAGGTTGGATGTGCACAGCATGGGGTTTGGACAGACTTAGCAGGATAGCTGAACATAGAAATATGGGAAAGAGAGATCAAGCCTACAAACATAGTCCTGAGAGATTACTAAGCAGTAGTTGAAGCAACAATGATTTGGATGAGCCACCAAAAGAAATAATAAAGAAGGGGAAGAAAAGACTGAAGAGAAACACTTTGTGATTACCTATATTGGAGAGTTTTCCAAAGAGATAAAGCCTATAAAAAGAGGTGATGAAAGTCTTATTTGAAAATGGGTTGCTTTGGGAGGAAATTACTAGGCTTCTTTATGCTAGGACCTTAACCCAGTGGTCCTTGTGATGATTCACAACCTCCTGATGTCAGCACAGATGCCTGTTACTTCCTGGGCAATGGGATTATTATGAGTTTGGTCATTGGAACAATTCCTAATTTTCAGGATGGTCCTTGTACTAACACACTCTGCATTGGAGTATTTTGTCATAGACTCCAAAATGCTGTTCTTTCCTTATCATGTGTCATAAAATCAGTGTGTGGTTCTGTCTTCTCCATTATGTTGTAAGATCCCTGCGAGCAGAGACTATGTCTTACACTTTGAATAAATGGATTACTTAATTGTGTTTTCCACATATTTCTGACTTTCACACAAGCCTAACAATGTTTCTACCTTTCCAGCTAGAAATTCTTCTTCTCAAAAACTTGTAACAATTTATGATACATGTTATTGAAATTACCCCTTTGTACACATTTCTACTCCTTTTGGCAGAGTGGCAACACAAAATATTGGGTTCATGCCCCAACTATTGTACTGACTATCAGAGTAAAGTTGGGAAAGAATGAGGCTCAGCTTCTACATCTACATAATAGGAATAGTAATATCTGCCCAGCCACTGTGAAAAGATCACAATAGTTCATACTTTGAAGCCTATAAATCACTATTCAAATGTCACTTTTATTGGACTATTATGTTTAACCACACCTACTATGCTTACAAGCCTCTTAACACAGGAGCTGTCTTAACATATCACTGTACTTTTTGCAGTCTTGGTCAGATAAAGTGCATCCAATGAATATTTGTGGAAAGCAGAATGAATGTATGAAAATATTAGATATTAGTCTATGAATATAATCTGATAATGATTATACATAATCATACTGCACATTACCCATCCATTATATACCTGGTACATCAGTTAGGATCCATTCTGGAAACAGAAATCACACCAGGTATATTTAAACCAAGAAGATTTAATACATGGAATTAGATACACAGGTGTATCCTGAAAGAGAATGGGGGAAAAAAAAAGACAGATGCTGAGGTAACCTATAGACTATAAACTGCAGAAAGTAGTTAAATCCTCCAGACCTGAAAGAAATGGCTATATTCCTGTAAATATAGGCTGCCACTCTTTCCACTTCTATTCAACATAGTACTGGAAGTCCTACCCAGATCCATTAAGCAAGAAAAAGAAATAAAAGGTATCAAAATTGGAAAAAACAAATAAAACTCTCTATGTTTGCAGAAGATATGGTCTTATATATGAAAAACCCTGAAGACTATATTTTTAAAAATCCTGTCAGAACCAATAAACAAATTCAGTAAAGTTGCAGGATACTAAGTTAACATAGGTAAATCAATTGTGTTTCTTTAACTTACAATAAACTATCAGAAAGAGAAATTAAGAAAAAATCCATTTACAAAGCACCAAAAAGGATACAATACTTAGGAATAAACTTAACTAAGAAGGTAAAAGACATGTACACTGAAAACCACAAAACATTGATGAAAGAAGTTGAAGACGACACAAATAAATGGAAAGACATTCTGTATTCACGGCTTGGAAGACTTAATATTGTGAAAATAGCCATACTACTCAAGGGAATATACAGATTCAATGCAATCCCTATCAAAATCCCAATGACATTTTTTATGTAAATAGAAAAAAACAGTTCTGCAATGTATATGGAACCAAAAAAGACCACAAATAGCCGAAACAATCTTGAGAAAGAAGAAAGCTGGAAGCGTCACACGTCCTCATTTCAAACTATATTACAGAGCTAAAATATTAAAAGACAGTAAGGGGTACTGCCCGTGGCTGAGTGGTTAAAGTTCTGCACGCTTCACTTCGGCTGCCGGTTTGCTGGTTTGGATCCCGGGTGCAGACCTACATCCCTCACCAGCCACACTGTGGAGGTGACCCACATACAAAATACAGAAAGATGGCACAGATGTTAGCTCAGGGCTAATCTTCCTCAAGCAAAAAAACAAAAACAAAAAGAGGAAGATTGGCAACGGATGCTAGTGCAGGGCAAATCTTCCCCAGAAAAAAAAAAAAATGCAGTATGGTACCAGCGTAAAGACTGATCTATAGCCCAATGGAACACACTAGAGGGCCCAGAAATAAATCCTTGCGTATACAGTCAACTGATCTTTCACAAAGGTGCCAAGAATGTATAAAATGGAAAGGAAACTCTCTTCAACAAATGGTCTTGGGAAAACTGGATAACCATACAGAAGAGAAAGAAATTGAACACTTATCTTATACCATACACAAAAATCAACTGTGTGGATTAAGACAAACATCAGATATGAAACTAAAACTCCTAGAAGAAAACACAGGAGAAATGCTTCATGACATTAACTTTACAATGATTTCATGGATATGACACCAAAAGCATAGGCAACAAAAGCACAAACAGACACATGGGACTACATCAAATTACAAAACTTCTGCCAGCAAAGCAAACAATCAGCAGAGTGAAAAGGCAATCTACAGAATGGGAGAAAATATTTTCAAAGCATGTATCTGATAAAGGGTTAATTTCAAAATAGATAAGGAAATCCTACAACTCAGTATCAAAAAAAACCTAATGAATCAATTTAAAAATGGGATGAGGAATTGAATAGACATTTCTCCAAAGAAGACATACAAATGCTCAACAGGTTTATGAAAAGATGCTCAACATCACTAATCATCAGAGAAATGCAAATCAAAACCACAATGAGATATCACCTCACATCTGTGAGGATGCAGAGATATTGAATCCCTGAGCACAGTTTGGGAATGTAAAATGATAGAGCCTCTATGAAAAACAGTATGGAAGTTTCTCAAAAACATTAAAAACATAACTACCGTATGGCCCAGCAAACCCATTTCTGGGTATTTATCAAAAGAGTTGAAATCAGCATGTCAAACAGATATTTGCAGTCCCATGTTCCTTGCAGCGTTATTCACAAGAGCCAAGAGATGACAACAACTTAATTGTCCATCAACAGATGAATGGAAAAAGAAACTGGTATATACATACAATGGATTATTATTCAGCTATAAAAAATGTAGAAAACCCCGTTAAAAGATTAAAATATAACCATCCTGTTGTGTTTTCAGTTAAATATAAAAATGTCCCTGAAAAGAAGTTTTGTCAAGAGACTTGAATTGTAGATATTATTTTTATAGCCTATGAAACACAATCTTTAATCTCTTCATGATCTTTCTTGCATGTTAAACTAAATGGCCTCATTTATTAATTAACGATTCACTTGAATAATGATTTCAAATTTGCATCTCTGACTTCTGGGGTGATCAGTAGTGTCTACTTTCGTTGATGGTTCTAAAAGCCTTGGAATTTAGATCTTTTACCTTTCTACTTAAAGGTAAAATAGATATCTGACACCAACAGACTTCTTTTAAACTAAAAACATGAGAGTCTATATCTCTTTCTATAACATCATATAGACCGCAGTTGATTTGATTTGAAACAGTGACTTCCATTTTTAAAAATTCTGATAGTGGATATCTAGTTAAACAGTAGAATTGATATACTTAAACCTTTATTTCTGTATTTATAAAGTCAAGAACAAAATAGTAATCTTAAGTCCCCTTTACATATCACAAGATTTAGAATGAGTTCTCCTCCCTGCATTCCTTCCCAGTCTTCAATTCATGGTCTTCATTATATTATTCAGAAAATTTAAAATAAAGACTATTCACAATACTTAAATTTGTAACAATAAAATACTACTTTTAAAGAAACATTTCAATTAATTTTGTAAAAATATTTACAGCAGAAATAGCCTAGCTGAGTATAGAATTTTGGGTTGTGAAATTGTCCTCCGAAAACTTTGATACTTCTTCAATGTTTTCTGGCATTGGTGTTTTGTTGAGAAAAGCCAGAAGCTAAATTAAATGTCTATCTCTTTTTTAGGTGATCTGTTATTCTCTTTTATTGAAATTTTTATTCCTAAAAAATTTATTCAAAACATTTATTCTCTGTTATTGAAATTTTTATTCATAAAAATGTTATTCCTATAATAAAATACCAAAATATCACATCTAAGGATATTTTCATTAATATCATCCAGAATATGGTGAGGTTTTTGATTGTGCTCTGGTTTTTGATTCTCTATAATATTACCTTTTTTTGCAACTTTAATTGTTGCTTTTGTTCTGTTTGTTCTTGTTTTTGGTGGAACTACTATTATTCTTAAGTTAGAGAACCATGTTCTCTCCAACACCCTACATTTCTCTTCTCCTTGATTGTTTTAAATTTTTTGTTCTTTTGATCTTCCTTAAGGAGGGACTTCTGCTAAGGTCTGAATGTTTGTGTCCCCCGAATATTCATACGTTGGAATCATAATGCCCAAGGTGATGGTATTAAGAGGGGGGGCCTTTGGGGGGTGTTTAGTTTTTGCGAGTTGAGCCCTAAGGAATCGGATTAGTGTTCTTATAGAAGAGACCCCACAGAGCTGCCTTGTCCCTTCTGCAATGTGAGGACACAAGGAAAAGGCGCCTTCTATGAACCAGGAAGCCCTCGCCAAACACCAAATTTGCCATCGCCATGACCCTGGACTTCTCAAGCATTCAGAACTGTGAAAAATACATTTATGTTGTTTATAAACTACGCAGTCTGTGGTATTTTGTTATAGCAGCCCGAACAGACAAGACAACTTCTGAATTCTGTCCTGAACGTTACTAATTTTCTGAACTGTGAATTCTGCCTAAAATGCCAATTAAAATAATTTTTCTGCTTCTTATTCACTTCTGTCTCTTGTTTCTAAGTCAATTTCATTTTCATCTAAATTGGTTTCTGTTTGATACTCTCATTTTAAATGTCTTAAGAACATGAAGAAATTATTTTTTTTAATTTTCTGTTCCCTTCCTTAACTTGCTTTCAAACATGTTTTTCTTCCAAGTACTTAAGGTGTTGCTCCTCTTCTCTTACTCTGCAAATGGATTTCCCAGATCATTCTTTTTAAGTGTCTTTCAACTAGAAGGGATTGAAGGAAGCCTGGAGTTTTCTAACAGACAATTAAATTTAACCTCTCTCACCATCCACAGTTTTTTCTCTCTATGGCCTGGAACATCAGAGATTCCTTTCATAAACCAATGAAAGCTGTAGTCACTACACACAGAAATATTTGCAATGTTTGAGGTTAAGGCCTCATTCTCTTTGTAGCTCTCTTCAATGACATTGCACAATTCCTTGCCCCTAATGGGTACCTAGAAAAAGAAATATGGAAGTAGGGTGAGATTCTGAGAAGGACATAAAGAGGAAAATGTGATTACTAGGAAGAAAATATTGATCCTGAGATGTCATCTTATCTGTGTCTGGGGAGCCCATATGCTGGACACTGAGCGTGATCTGATCACAGGGCAGATAACAACAGAACAAATAGGATGGTGCAACCAGAAATATCTCTAAAGGAAAATGCACTTCAACAAATGTTTCAACACCTACCACGTGAAGAATCTGAGGAAGAGTTTGGAGAGTTGTACAACAATTACATGACTAGTCGTAAAACAGGCAGTTAATAGGTAATATTCTGGGTAAAAAAGGTAGTAGTGGAGTGGTGATAAAATAACAGTTAACATTGACTTAGTGATAACTATGTACCAGGCTCTGGTTTAAGAATTTTTCAGATATGAATTCATTTGTTCCTCATAATGACTTTATGGGGATGTTGTGATTGTTGCTGTTGTTATTCCGATTATAGAGATGAGTAAGTTTGTTAAATAACTATCCAAAGTCAGTAACAGCCAATAAGTGGCAGAGTCTGGACTGAAACTCAGCCGGAGCTCACAGTCTTCACCATGTTCCTCTACAGAAACGTAGTGACCTCTCTTCCACAGGAGGGGCTAAGTCATGGCATACTGACCATTAATCAGGGCTGTTATAAGGTGACACATACGTGGAGTGAACTAGAAAACATCTAGGCTTGTTCCTTCTCTAAGAATCTAAAAACTTCAGAGACTTACTGTCATAATACTAGAAAAAAGGAAGTTTAACTTCCACTATAACCCTTTGCAAGACAAATCATAGACAAAAGGTGAAATATTTCTTCTTTTTACAATTACACCAGAAAGACTTCAGCATAGCCTAGATTAAAGACCAGGAGCTCAATTGTAGCACAGTCCTTGTATCCCATGGGGTGATTCCAGTTTATACTGAACAGCAGTGGACAGGGGCTCACATTCCAACAAAGAGGCTAGAATAGGTCAGCCCAGGGCTTGGGCCCTGGAGACACACTGTCTCAATAACCCTCTTACCCATCTTTCCTTCTAGAAGAACTCTGGGAAAGATTACTCTTGAGAACCACTGTGTCCTCTCAGGGCACAGCTGTAGGAGTGTGTAATGAATGTCAACAATTACTCTGACTATAGTGGGGGATAAAGACCCAGAGGGAGTCATGTTTCAAGAGACTTTATAACCTGGTGAATAATTCACAATTTTCTCTATCCTATCAGCCACCCTGCTGCCTTGAGGAAGTAACTAGAGTTTTCATCTTCAGGCTCCATCCAAGACAGCTGATTCCACTTCTGTTCCATGTTGGGAAACTCAGGGCCCCTCTTTTCAAACCATCCGAGTTCTAACTCCTCTGCCTCAGGAACAGAGGACAAGAGACCACCTCTCCAGGACTACTCCTGGAACTTTCTCCATCATGACTGCCTCCAAAAAGGGATGCTAACAGGGGCTAGACCAGCTGGCTGTAAACTTCCCCTTTGTGGAAAAAGAGTGAAGCCCCCAGGACCAGGACCCTTTTTGACATCATCTGAGCTGACTCCCCAGGTGGAGCCTGTGGATGTTGGGGAAGACAGTGTTTACGACAGTGACATCAAGGGATAGACAGCCAGAACTGCACTACCTGCATTATCTCCTTTGACCCCCACAAAACTCCCAAGAGGTAAGTAAAATTATTTTGTCATTTTATCAGATGAAAAAATAGTGAAGTGAATTACTAAAAGTCACACAGAGACAGTGGCAAAACTTGGATTCACATCTTGACCTGAAACCAGAACCGAAGGTCTCAAAATCAAGTAGGCAAAGGGAGAGAGGCAGACAGACAGACAGACAGATAGACAGAGACAGAGACAGAGAGAGAACGCTCCCCTTCTGACAAATGGCTATCCTTGAGTTCTTGTCCATGAAAAGGAGATCAGAAAGGGGTGTTTCTGGTTCGGTTTCCTCAAGTTGGAGCTCTCTCTAACTCTTGAAGTTTAGCGTGTTGTGTGTTGTGTGCAAGGTGTGGGTGTGTATGCACTCACACAAACCCACTGCCGAAGAGAGGAGCTACAGACGCCCCTTGTACTCCCACATTCAGTGGTGCATGTTACAGGCCCCTTCAGAAAATTCTATCTCATAGTCAGAGCACTGATGGGCTGAACTATTGCAGAGACTCAAAGCATTTAGAGGACATTTTTTGGCCTTGTCTGCTACCCCTGATGCTAAGGGGAGGAATTTGGCCTCATATGTCCCTGAAAAATTGTCCTCAGCACTGGCACTCTCAAGTGCTGGAATTCTCAGAGCACGAACACTTCCCAGGAAGAGTATTTTAGTGAGCAGCATTGCCTGGACTCAGATGTCTTTGCAGTGATCTCAAGGCTCTCAATCTGCGTCTAGCATTCGCAATGATGCACCTGCTCTCCTCTTCTTGGGAGTACAAGTTTCTTTCACCTCTTTCTCCAGGGTTTCTGCAGAAATCCTCTCTCTCCATGATGACCCTGTATCTCGCAGTATGGATCATCTCTATCCTCAAGTCTCTGGGCTCAGAAACCTCTCTCCCCTGATTCCCTGTTTCTTTAGTTCCTGCAATGATTACTCCAACCACTTATCTTTCTGGTGCTTCTTTTCTTATATTCTTTAACTCTTCTATTTTATCACCATATGGTTGTGCATATACCAGATTGTCACTCCCAAATATTGCCCTATTGATTAGTCTCTTTATTTGTGTCCAAATATCTGTATCTACATTAAACAAAAGATTGCATATGTCTATTACCAGAAAGAGTTAGTGCAACCCACATCCACCATGCTGATTCTTAGCTGCTAATGAAGACAGAACAAAGTTCTTGCATTGCTTCACAATCCTCCATGATATTAACCCAAACTTTTTTCCAGACTGATTTCTTCCTGCTTTTATCCTATGCTCCTAATAAACATCTATAACTCATTTTTGCCTTAAATATTCCTCAAATGTATGGATACTTTGTCTTTGAGATTTTCTACATGATGAGGAACTTGGACTTCATCTGTTAGGTGATGGGTAGGCACTGTTACCGTAAAGAGTACACAAAACCAATTATATTATAAATATAATTTTGGGTCCAGTAAGGAGACATCTCTATAAAGAAGCCTGCCTGAGAAAGGAAAAATATAAATAAAAACCAAAGTGGTAGCTAGAGTTACAAGATTGGGGAACATTCATTGAATGACTAAACAGACTACAATATGTTTACCAGTCAATGGGTTCTTGAGGTAGATACTGGAGAAAGAAGATACTTCAGCTGAAAGAACGGTGGAGCAGGGCCGGCCCCGTGGCTTGGCAGTTGGGTGTGCACGCTCAGCTGCTGGCAGCCGGGGCTCGGATCCCGGGCGTGCACCGACGCACCGCTTCTCTGGCCATGCTGAGGCCGCATCCCACATGGAGCAACTGGAAGGATGTGCAACTGTGACATGCAGCTGTCTACTGTGGCTTTGGGGGAAAATAAATAAATAAATAAAATCTTTAAAGAACGGTGGAGCAATATAGCTGAAGAAACAGAAAAAGTCAGGGATGACAGACTACTGGATACATGGACACTTCTCTTCTGAGTCTTTGGGGAAAAAAGACAGGATGGAAGTAGGTGCATGGTGTGATATGCAGGGGAGAACATTGAGGAAGTATTGTCTCTTACACCACAGAGATAACAGCTATTCTAGAATGTGTAACATACCCCTATTCAGGATGTATACTTTTACTACATATGCATGTATTATTTTATGTGATAAAATTTACACATACGTTTACGCCATACATCTTAGAGAAACTTGTTTTTTCCATCACGTTAGAATTTTTACAAATTATTCCTTGTGAATACATTCACTTTGTTGCAGAATTCACTAATAAGAAAATGTCACAAGTAACTTATCCATTTCTAAGTTTTCTGTATGACAATATACATCCTTTGAATGTCTTCTGGAACACATGTGTTAGAGTTTCTCTAGGGTCCAATCAAGAAGTGGAATTGCTGAGTCAGCAAGAGGTGCAAGAATTTTCAGCTTTCCTAGATATGGGATAATTGTTCTCCAAATGATCATACTAATTTTTCCATTTCTTCCCTATACTTGAAACTGTCAGACTTTATACTTGCTCCAAGAAAAAGGATGTTAATCTGAATTTTGTTTTAATTTGGTTGAAATTCTTTTCTTTTGGTTATTGTCCACACCGGTTTCTTCCTCTATAACCTGTATATTCAAGCCTGCTGCCCATTATTTCCTACTGGGTTTTTGGTCTTTTCTTATTAGTGTGTAGAACTCTTCTGCTCTGAATACTAACCCTTTATCGATTATGTGTGCAGCACACACCTCTTCTAGTCCATGACTTGTCTTTCTCCTTCCTTTATGGTGTCTGTTTCATACAAATGTTGTATTTTTCAAGCAGTCAAATTTTACATTTTCTCTTTTGTGTTGTGCATTTGTGCCTGGTTTAAGAAATCCCTTCCTACCCTGATATCATAAACATACTTTGTTCTAAAGTTTGTGAAGTTTTGCTTTTCACTATTAAGTCATTAGGAATTATTTTTCTGTATCATTTTTTATGTATGGGTATCCAACTGTCCCAGCACTCTTTACCAGTCAGTCAGTCCAACTGTTCTCTGCCTGTTTCTAAACCAACCCAGGTCATATACCAATTTCTAATAAATACTTGCTCTGTTTCTAGGCTCCCTAGTCTGTTATGTGGATGTGTTTGTCACATCTACATTAAACAAAAGATTGCAAAAGTCCCTATGCCAACACTAAGCCATTCTATGAAGTTCCAGAGTAAATCATTTTCACACTTGATAGGGAATTCTTCCCTCCTTATCCTTTTCCTCAAATAGTCTTAGCTCTTCTTGGCTCTTTGTTCTCCTATTAAATTTTTTGATCTGTTTACTAAGTTCCATGTTTAAAAGAAACCTATGATGTTTTGATAGGGATTGCAGTGAATTCATATCTTAATTGGAGAAGAATTGACATTTTTACAACTTTGAGTTTCCATTAACACTGCTTATCTCCACATTTTTTAGGTACTCATTTTGTTATTCAGTACAGTTTCACAATTTTTGAGTAGTCTTGGTCCTCACTTGTTTTAATTATTTCTAGATTCTTTAAATTTCTGTTGCAATTGGGAATAGGAAGTCTTCCTTAAATTAGATTTTGCAATTTACTTTTGCTTAAATGTAACAACAGTATTGATTTTTTTTAACAATGATTTATATCAGAGAAATTTGCTGAATGCTCTTACTTCATCTAGAAAGTCTCTTGGATTTCCTTTGGAGACAATCTTATTTTCTGTGAATTCCATCCATTTTCATTGTTCCTTTTCAGTTATTATATGGCAAAAATTTCTTATAGTGCTCTTTTCACAAATAGGACAATGCTTCAAGTGCTTTACACACAAGGCTCAATATAAACTCCGTGCTTCATATGGATCTGTGGCCACATCTCCCAGGGGCCACCATAGCGACAGCACTGCCTTAACAACACTTGCTCTTGAGTTTTCTTTTTCTTTCTCATTCTTGAATAATACCATTTCTTTCTTTTAGGTTTGAAGACGTGCTTTTTCTTTTTCTTTAATAATTTATATAGAATTTCTATGCATTTTAATAGGAATGGGACCGTCAGCATCAGCTAAGTCTTCCACATTGCCAGAACCTACACCTCTAGAATATTATATTTTGCTACCATATGAGCTAACCATGGTCTCTGAGCCCTCCAGTTTTACTGAATACTCTCAACCCTGACATATTATGATTCTGTGTATATATGATATGGGAAAGGGCATTTCAAGAGAGAAAACCAGATTCATTTAGGTGCAGAGATGAAAAAGCACATCATATTTAGAGGAATTTTATCTGCTTCCCCTGTGCTAGCATATAATTCTCATCTGTACTATAGGAGACACTGAGAATGGGTGGTTAAATTAATCACATATCAAATTAATTATTGAGAAGAGGTCTCTAGAAAAATTAGTGGATTACTTCGGATATCCTGGACTACAGTAATAAATACATGTAAAATATGTAATGGTTGAAACAGAGTAAAGTTTATTTCTCTCTTGTATAACAGTTCTTGTGAGTGTCTTCGGTGGTGGGTGGCCTGTCCGGTTGTAGAGAAGTAAGGACACAGGCTCATTCCACCATGTGACTCCACCACCCAATTCAGCCTCCTGGCCATTTGCACCCAGCTTGCCCAAGAGGAAAGATAATTTGGAGGAAGCCCAGAACTGGAACACATGGGTTTGGCTACAACTCAGTCACATGACCAAACCTTAGTACAAGGGAGCCTGGGAAATGTAGTCTACCTGAGTTTCCAGGAAGAAGAGAACAAAGTGGATTTGGGTGAGGTGCCAGTAGACCTGCCACAATTAGTATGCCTCACAATCAAGCTGGATGAAAGGAGGGAGTCAGTAGTGAGGCAGTTAAGTGAGCCTTACAGTATTTCAGGTAGAAAATGATGGTGGTCAAAGCTAAAGCACTGAGACAATAAGTTCAAAACTTATGTACGAATTATTTAGAACAAAGAATCAACCAGATCAGAGGTAGAGGTGGGGGATAGCCTGGGTGACAGCGCCTGGTAGCATCCCACATGTGGGGAACCCATGAAATAAACATGGATATATTCAATCTATTGAGTGCAAACTTATTGGTGCATAAAATGAGCAATATTCCAAATAATCTCTGTAAGGAAGATAAAAATAAACAAGATACAGTTGTCTTCCTCAAAAAAGCTTGCAATCTACTTACGTTGGGTGTGCACAGTATGAGGCCAGGCGTGTTGGTGAGATGAGTGAACGTGGAAATATAGGAAACAAGATCAAGCCTAGGAGATAGAGACCCAAGAGTCTACTAAGCTACAGTTGAAGCCATGATGGAGTTGGCTGAGTCACCAAAGGAAATAATAAAAAAAAAAAGTAAGAGAAGCCTGAAGAGTGGATTTGGGTGAGATGTAACAGAAAAACATCATGATTACAGATATTTAAGGGTTTTGAATAGAGGTGAAACCTATCCAAGGAGACGGTGATTATCTACTTTAAAAAATAGGATACCTGGGGAGTAAACACTGATCTTGTTTTGCTACAGACTAACCCCAGTGGCCTTTGTGATTTGCAATCTTCTGATGCCAGTGTAGGCACTTGCTATCTCCTAGCTCTAGGCTTATTCTGAGTTTGGTCAGTGGAACAATTTCTAATTATCCAGGGTGCTCCTTGTATTGACCATTCTTTGCAATGGAGTGTTTTTTCAAAGACCCCAAAACACTGTCCTTTCTTTTTCATGTGTAATAAAATTTCATGTGATTCGGGATTGTCCATTAAGTTGTAAGGCCCCTGAGAGCAGAGACTATGTCATATATGAATAAATGGATGAATAAACTGTATTGTTCACATATTTATGATTTTTCCGTGACACCTAACAATGTTTCTATCAAATCGAATATGAACTTTATTTGTTAAATGATTAAACTCTAGAAGTTTGGGTGATGATGCTGGGGTTGGGGAGGAGGGGCACAGGTGATTTAAGACTGCTCACTTCTTAGACACAAGTGTCCAGGGCTAATTGTCAATTAGTCCCACTGACCGACAGGGATTTTTCCCCCCGTATTGGCTATCTCTGGATTTAGTAAACCCAGGTAGAGACACAGCCATCATGATAGTCAAAAGTGGTGGTTTAGGAAGATCATTACACACTGCACTTCAATAATAATTCTGGTCTCCTCTCCCGTTTTCTGTTGAAGGGTCCATGAGAAAAGACAACCAGTCCTCTAACATGGATTTCATCCTCATGGGAGTTATCAGCCAGCAGGAACAAGAAGACTTCTTCTTCATCCTCTTTCTGTTCATTTACCCCATCACATTGATTGGTAACCTGCTCATCATCTTGGCCATTCGCTCTGACATTCACCTTCACAATCCCATGTATTTTCTCCTTGCCAATCTCTCCTTTGTTGACATCTTCTTCTCCTCTGTAACACTCCCTAAGATGCTGACCAACCATCTCTTGGGCACCAAAACCATCTCTTATGGAGGATGCCTAACACAGATGTATTTTATGATCGGCATGGCTAACATAGATAGCTATATCTTGGCAGCAATGGCATATGATCGTGCTGTGGCCATCAGCCGCCCACTTCATTACACAACAGTTATGAGCCCACGGTCTTGTGTCCTGCTAGTTGTCATGTCTTGGGTTGTTGGAAATGCCAATGCCCTCCCACACACTCTGCTCACATCTAAGCTGTCCTTCTGTGGAAAACAGGAAATAGCCAATTTCTATTGTGACTTGGCCTTTTTGCTCAAGCTGTCCTGTTCTGACATCCACTTCAATGTGAACATGATGTACCTGGGGGTTAGTGTTTTCTGTGTGCCATTACTATGCATCATTGTCTCCTATGTTCAGGTCTTTTCCACAGTCTTACGGGTTCCATCCACCAAGGGTGTGCTCAAAGCCTTCTCCACCTGTGGTTCCCACCTCACAGTTGTTTCTTTGTATTATGGGACAGTCATGGGCATGTATTTCCGCCCTCTGACTAGTTATAGCCTAAAGGATGCTGTGATAACTGTGATGTACATCGCAGTGACCCCAATGTTAAATCCCTTCATCTATAGTCTGAGAAATCGGGACATGAAGGCTGCCCTGGGGAAACTCTTCAACAATGGAATCTCCTCATACCCTCATACTTTGGAGACTTCAGTCACCAATTAGGATGCACTTGAAAATCCATCCCCAATGTCCTCTCCCTCCAGGAAACCACCTTTTATCTCCCAGGGCAAGTCCTCTCCGGTCCGCAGGCTTCCAGGTCCAAAATCATAAGTGGTGTCAGCAATAAACTGCTTCACCTTTTCAGGAGTCTGGTATAATTTAGCTAAGAGGCAATATCATCTTTTGCTCTGATCCTCTTGAGGTGTTAATGTAATAGTGGATTTCCCTTGTTTTGTAACCCGTTTATTCATTCCTTTGCCCTCAGCCACTATTACACCTTCTCTCTTTTATACTCTAACTTTTCCATGTTTGGAGGGGGGACATTAGGTTAAGCCACGGTGCTGGTCTAGATTGCAGGCAGCAATACTAGTCTAGCAAGTCCCTCCATCTCAGCCCACTTCTATTCAGATAAGGTAAGGTTACATAGGTACAGAACTGGTGGGCTATCCTGACCACTACGCAAACCAACTTTGCCAGATGGGACCAAAGTACCATCCACCCTATCAGGCCTTAGGACTTCTGACTTAAGATACAAAAACATAGTAACAGTCTCTTGCATAGGAATTATCCCTGCATCCAGGCTTGGTTCTTACAGCACTGGGCCTGTGACCACTGCAACAAGTAGGGGGAAGAAATCAAGGTGAAGTGGGGAAGGAAGAAAAGTATAGTCATTATACCCATGTACTTCTCCCTTGGCAAGAATTGCATAGTCCTACAAGCATACTTCCCCACCTCTTGTTCCCCAGATCAACCAGAAACCTGTCCAGTAAGGATTCTCCTTTAGCCCCATTTTTGTTCATATTAAGTGTGAACACACTCCTGAGGGCCTGTAAGCCAGCCCTTCATGTCTTTATCTCCCCCCATTTTAGACAACCAATGTTTTAACTGCCCATTCCTATTCTCTATCAAACTAGTATTCTGAAGAGGATATCTCTCTGCCCATTGTTGGACATTATAGGCTGTGTTCCTTGGTCTGAAGAAATAATAGTCAGGAGTCCAAAATGGTGCCATAGCTTCTCTTCCAGTTCTTTTATAACACTCGGCATTTGCATCTACCACCAGATAAGCAAAGCCCAGTCCAGAGTCAGTGTCTATTCCTGTCAAGAACCATTTGTAGCCCCCTAGGGCTACCAACATCTGTCCCACTTGCCAGGTATGCTTAGGGCCTTCCCCCCAGAGAATCTGCCACATAGCCATCTGCAGTTTCTGTCTCTTTAGCTGGCAGACAGAAGAGCTCTTATTGGCATTTTGTGCTCCAGGGGGTGCAAGAGGAATATGTCTAGATTCAGCCCATTTCTGCATTGCTGTGATACCCCATATCCATTCATTACATGGATCCAGGTGGCCACCTCAAGCGAGCACACGGGGATTTCTGCTTGCAATTCCAACCACCTTGCAAACCTGGAATGAAGTTCTTCTGATGGGCATCAACATGTCCTACTTTAATACACTCCTCAAATTCCCACAGTGATTTCCATAGGGCTGTGATCCCATACGGGCATCCCTTTAGTAGGCCAGGTTTCCCTTGTCCTGCTGCCTGACCATATGGCTACATCATTGGCCACTGCCCATGAGTCAGCAAAACCCAAATATAGGGGCTTTCATCACTGTTCAATCAGTGTCAGGTACTGAACCCTAAGCTACCCCCAAATATTTAGCCCGTAACCATGTGTAGCTACAGAACTCTTGAAATGTGCTAGTCCAAATTGAAATGTATTGTAAGTGTAAATTACACTCTGGATTTTAAATATTATAAAGTATATCGATACTATGATAAAATACTAATTACATGTTGAAGTGATAATAATTTGGAATATTGGGTTAAATTAGCTATAATATTAAAATGATTTTGACTTGTTTCTTTTTCCTCTTTTTCCCCAGCCTTATTGTTCGTCTTTTCAAAACACTAACTCTTACTTTCATTAGTCTTTTCTATTGTGGGTGGGTTTTTTTTCTCTATTTCATTTACTTCTACTCTGATCTTTACATTTCCTTCCTTCTCTAACTTTGGACTTAGTTTGTTCTCCTTTTTCAGTCTCATGAGGTGTAAAATTAGGTTGTTATTACATCTTTATTTTTTCTTAATGTAGGTGTTTATTGCTTTAAATTTTTCTCTTAGAACTGCATTTGCAGCATCCCTTAGGTCTTGATATGTTGTGTTTCCATATTCATTTGTTTGAAATATTTTCATTTTCCTGTTGATTTCTTATTTGACCCATCAGTTGTTCAGGAGTATGTTGTTTACCTTCCACTTATTTGCGAATTTTCCAGCTTTTCTCCTGTTATTCATTTCTACTTTCATACCACTGTGGTCAGAAAAGACATTGGTATGATTTCAATCTTTTTAAATTTTCTAAGACTTGTTTTGTGACCAGTCATATGATCTGTCCTGGAGAATTTTCCATGTGCACTTGAGAAGTGTGTATTCTGCTGCAGTTGCATCAAATGTTCTGATATGCCTGTTAGGTCTACTTGGTCTAAAGTATGATTCAAGTCCAAAGTTTCTTTGCTGATTTTCTCTCTGCATGATCTACCCAATGTTGAAAGTGTGGTATTAAAATTCCTTGCCATTATCGTATTGTTGTCTATTTCTCCCTTCAGATCTGTTAGCATTTGCTTAATACATTTAGATGCTTCAATATCAGGTGCATATATATTTACGATTGCTGTACCTTCTTCATGAGTTGACTTCCTCATATTGTATAACGACCTTGTCTCTTGTTGACGTTTTTTACTTAAAGTCTGTTATTCTGTATAAGTATAGCTAGCTCTACTCTCTTTTGGTTTCCACTTGTATGAAAATATTTTGCTTCCCTTCACTTTGAACCTATGCGTGTCCTTAAGCTGAAGTGAGTCTCTGTAGGCATCATATAGTTGGGTCTGGTATTTTTGTCCATTCAGCCTCTCTATGCCTTTAGATTTGGAGAATGCAATTCATTTACATTTTGAGTAATTTTGATAGGTAAGGACTTGCTAATGCCATCCTATTGATTATTTTCTGGCTGTTTTGTAGGTCCTTTGTTCCTTTCTTCCTCTCTTGCTGCCTTCTTTTGTCAATTGATAATTTTCCATAGTGGTATGCTTTTATTCCCTTCTTTTTACTTTTTGTGAATCTACCGTAGATTTTTACTTTGTGGTCACCATGAGGCTTACATAAAATATCTTACAAATATAACTGTCTCTTCTATGCTGATAACAATCTAACTTAAAGAACATTCAAAAACCTTACTCTTTTACTCTTCCCTTTTATGTTTTTGATGTCACAATTTCTCTCTTTTTAGATTGTGTACCCATTAACAAATAATTTTACCTATTAAGCTATTCTTAATACTTTTGTTCTTTAACTATAGTTAAATGGTCACCACACTGCCACATTACAGAATTGGAGTATTCTGAATCTGACTGTATGCTTATCTTTACTCATATGTTGTATATTTTCATGTTTTTATGTTACTAATAAGTGACCTTTCATTTCAGATTGAAGAACTCCTTTCAGCATTTCTTGTAGATCAGGTCTAGTGGTGATGCACTCCCTCAGCTTCTGTTTGTTAGGGGAAGTCTTTATCTCACATTCATTTCTGAAGGACAACTTTGCTGGGTAAAGCATTCTTGGTTAGCAGTTTCTTTCTTTTAGTACTTTGAATAAATCATCCCATTCTTTCCTGGTCTGCAAGGTCCCTGCTGAGATATCTGCTGATAGCATTTTGGGGGTTCCTTTCTATGAGACATTGTTTTTCCTCTTTCCTTTCCTCTTTCCTTTCCTTTTCTTACGAATTTATTTTTTTGATGTCAATTCTGCCTAAAATGTGAAATAAAATATTTTTTCTGCCCTTTATCCATTTCTGTCTATTTCAAGGTCAATTTCATTTACACCTAAATTTGTTTTCATTTTATACTGTCTCCTTTTTTTATCTTAATAACATTAAAAAATAATTTCTACAAAAGTTTCTTTCCCTTTCTTAAATTGCTTTCAAGTATAAGTTTTTCTTCCAAGTAGTTAGGGTTTTACTCTCTTTCTCTTACTCTGAAAATGTATTTTGTAGATTTTTTTAAATGTCTTTAAAAGAGAAGGGATTTAACCAAACCTGGAATTTGCCAACAGACAATTAAACTTAGTCCCTCCACCAACCAGAAGTTTTTCTCTTTGGGAGAGAAGAGAAGGTCAGAGATTCCTTTGATACATTAAGAAAGCTGTAGTCACTTTCCACAGAAAATATTTGCAAATGTTTGAATATTAAAGCGTCATTTTCCTCAAAGGTTTCTTATATATCATTGCATAATTCCTTACCTCTAACAGTGCTAAGTAAATAAAACTTAGATGTACTAAGAGATTCTGAGAGTGAACCCAAGAACAAAATGTGATTACTACGAAAATATTATCATGGGATGTCATCTTATCCATATCTGAGAGCCTATGTCCTGGACACTGCAGCATATTCTGAACATAGAGCGGGTAAGTACAGAGCAAATAGGGTGTATAACCTGAAACGTGTCTAAAGGAGAATGTAATGAAACAAATGTTAATATCTACCATGTGCAGCCTCTGATATGAGATTTTGGAGAGTTGCCCAACAATTAAATGAGTAGAGTAGAGTGTAATAAAATAACAGTTATCATTTACTAAGTGCTAACTATGTTTTAGTCTCTGTTTTAAGGACTTTTCAGATATTAATTCATTTGATCCTCATAACAAGTTGATGAGGACTTTGTTGTTGTTGTTATTATTATTATTACTCCTATTTTAGAGATAGATAAGTCTATCCAATAATTTTCTGAGGTCAGTTACAGCCACTAAGAGGCAGAGCCTGGATTGACACCCAGCCAGAGATCACAGTCTTCACCATGGTCCTCTCCAGAAAGGAAGTGACTTCTCTGCTACAGTCATAGGGTAATCACCGTTAATCAGGGCTATTATAAAGGTAACACATAGAGGAAGTGGACTAGATAACATCAAGGTCCTTTCCATCTCTAAGAATCTGAAAAACTACAAGACCTGCTATCAGCATAGTAGATAAAGAAACTATAACTCCCATCATAAGTCAAATGCTCTTCAAGTCAAATGCTAGAGGAAAGATAAAATAGAATTCTTTTCTTTGTCACACTTAACACCAGAAAGTCTTCAGCATAGCCTGGAAGGATGAACAGGAGCTCAGTTGTAGCACAGTCCTTGCACCCCAAGGGGTGGTTCCCAGTTTGTGCTGAACAGCAGAGGAGAGGGGCCCACGTTCTAACAAAGAGGCTAGAATAGGTCAGCCCAGAACTTGAAGCCTGGAGACATACTCTCCAGGAAACCCTCTCGCCCATCCTTTCTTCCACAAAAGATCTCTGGGAACTATTACTCTTGAGAACCACTCTGTGCCCTCAGGGCACAACTATATGAGTGTGTCAACAGATCTCAACAATTGCTCTGACTTTGGCCTGAATGAAGTCAAGGGAGAGTGATGTTTCAGGACTTTATACCTGTTGAATAATTCACAGTTTTCTCTATACTATAACATGCTCTATCTCCTTGAGGAGGAAATTAGGTTCCTCATCTTCAGGCCTCACTCAGGTGAGATCCTTCTGCCTCTTGTGCTCCATATTTGGGAAACTCGGGGCTCCTCTTTCTAAACCATCCCAGTCCTGTTTCCTCTGCCTCAGGAACAGTCACAAGAGACTCTTTCTCCTGGAGCACTCCTGGTACTTTCTCCAGTATGCCTGCCCCCTAAGAGGAATATTAGCAGGTGCTAGACCAGCTCGGTGTAAACTTCCCATTTGTGGAAGAGGAGTGAAGGCCACAAAACCACAACCCTTTTGACAGCATCTGAGCTAACCCTTCAGGTGGGGGCTGTAGACATTGGAGAACAATGGGGTCTTTATGACAGTGACATCAAGGGATAGACAGCCAGGAACTGCACTACCTGCATTACCACCTTCGACCCTCACAAAACCCCCAGAGGTAAGTAGAATTATTTTGTCATTTTATCAGATGAAGAAAATGATTAATCAAATTGCCTAAAGTCATACAGAGAGAGAGTGGCAAAACTAGGACTCACACCTTGACTCCAGAACTCAAGTTCTCAAGCTCAGATGGTTAAAGGCAGAGAGAGTAAGATACAGACGGGGGCGGGGGGGAGAGAGGGGGGGTGAGAGAGGGAGAGACAGAGACAGAGACAGAGACAGAGACAGAGACAGAGAGGATCCTCCCCTTCTGATAGTGCTTCTCCTTGGGATTTGTCTCCAAAAAACAGGATAACGAAGGGGTAGTTCTGATCTGGTTATCTCAGTCCTGAGCTCTCTCCACCTCCTGAAGTCATATTGTGTGTATGTGTGTGTGTGTGTGAACGCGCATGCACTAACACTCAAACAAGTGCATTATCTTAGAGGGGAGCTAAGGATAACCCTCCTTCCATGCCCACATTCAACGGCACATGCTAACAGGCTTCTTCAGGAAATTGTTATTTCATTGTCAAAGCGCTGAGGAGCTGAACAATTCGGAGTCTCACAGCACTCAGAAGATGCCTCTTTGGCGTGTTTGCTGCCCCTGATGACAAGGGGAAGCACTTGGCCTCTTCTTTCTCTTCCAAACTATCCTCAGCACAATCACACTCACATGACGAAATCTCAGAACACAAACACTTTCCAGGAAAGTGGATTTCAGTGACCCAGCACTGCCTGGGACTCTGGCTTACTTCTGGTGAACTTGAGGCTCTCACTCTGCCTCTAGCATCCTTGCTGATGCACCCCCTGCTCCTCTTCCTGGGGGCATATGGTTCTTTACCTCTTTCTTCAGGATTTCTGCAGAACTCATTTCTCCCCATGATGACACCCTGACATCCAGAACTGAGGCTCTCTATCCTCAAACCCTGGGCTCAGAAGCCCCTCTGCTCTGGTTTCTTGTTTCTTAGTTCCCGCACTGATTCTACCAACCACTTCTTTTCTGGTGCTATTCTTACATTCTTTAATTATTTACATTTTATTTCCTCGTGGTTGTCCTTGCACCAGATTTTCATTCAAAATGTTGTCTCATTAATCAGTCATTTAATATATATGCTCAAATATCTATGTTTATATTAAACAAAAGGCTGCATATCTCTGTTACCAGAAAATGTTGGTGCAGCTCATATCCACTATACTCTCTTGATACCTAATGCATAAAGTACAAATTACTTGTTTTGGTCAAAACCCTGCACAATGTAACCCAAAACTTCTTGTCCTGTTGAATTCTTCCTATTCCCCTGCTTGGACCCCCAGCACCTGATAAAGACATTTAACACATTTCTGCCTGAAGTTGTCCTCCGTTGTCTGAACAATTTGCCTTCAAGTTTTTCTCCATGATAAGGAAGTTGAACATCATCTGTTAGGTGATGGGTAGACAATGAGTGGCTTTAAAAAGACAGACACAATCACATTTGCATTTTATAAATATAATTTTCGGTCCAGTAAGATGTCTCTATAGAGAAGCCTGGATGATCATCATATAGGGCCCCTGGATTCCTCTTCCCCGTGGAAATAACTTCCATTTATTTTCAACCTCTTCACAAGGAACACTCTGTCTCCTATATTCACAGAAAAATGGACTTGGAGCCACCCAGCTCTGTGGACACACTCTAGACCCAATTATCATCCAGCATGCGAAATTTTTATGTTAAATTAAATTTGTTTATTATAGTATTGTTAAAACATCAGAATGACAAAGAGAACAACATAAAAACTCATCATCCAGATGTAACAAATGTAACATTTGGTCATATTTGCTCCCAATTTTTTAAAGACAAAATATTACAGATATATTTGAGCTCTTTCTTCCCATTTAAATCTCGATTTTCTCCCTCTCACTCCAGAGATAACTGTAATTTTAGAGTTGATAGTATACTCCCAGTCAAGATTTATACTTTTACTACATACATGTGTATTATTTTTTGTATTAAAATGTGTATATATTGTGTGATATCGAATACATCTTCCAATAACTTGCTTTTTTCCATCTTATTATTTTTTAAATTTGTCCACGTGAACTCATTCACTTTTACTGTTGTACAGCATTCATTAATAAGAAATTGGCACAATTTACTTATCCATTCCTCTGTGGGTAGGCCATTTCCAAGTTTCTTTTATGACAATACACATCCCTGTGAATGTCTTCATGATCACAGTTTCTCTAGGGTCTAATCTGGAAGTGCGATTGCTGGGTCACAGGTGGATGAATTCCAGCTTTCCTAGAGATGAGCTAAGTGTTTTTCAAATGGCAATACTAATTTTTCCGTTTCTTCCCAGCACTTGAAACTGTCAGACTTTTATACTTTTACATGCTCCAAGATGAAGAACAGTAAATTAGTTTTGTTTTAATTTAGTTGAACATCTTTTGTTTTGTTTATTGGCCAGACCAGCTTCGCCTTCTATGACTTGCCTTTTCTAGCCTGCTGCCCATTATGTCCTACTGGGTTTTTGGTCTCTTTCCTACTAGTGTGTAGGACTCTTGTGTATTCTGAATAATAATGCTTAATAGATATGTGTGTAGCAAATACCTCTTTCAATTCATGGCTTGTCTTTCTCCCTCTTTTACGGTATGTTTTCATACAAATGTTTTCAATTTTAATGTGATTAAGTTTTACAATATTTTCTCTATGTTTTGTGTGTTTTGTGCCTGGTTTAAGAAATTAATTCCTACCTTTATATTATAAACATATTTTCCTTTTTTTCCTTCTAAGATTTTTAAGTTTTGTTCTTTCAATTAATCCTTTAGATGTTATTTTTCAGTATTACTTTTTATAAATAGGTATCCAATTACCCCATCATTCTTTACTAGAGACTCAGTCTATCCCTTTCCTGCCTAGAACTAAACCAACCTCTGTTATACAACAATGTCTAATCGATGCTTGGTCTGTTCTGGGCTCTCTAGTCTGTTACATGGATCTATTTTTTAGTCCCTATGCCAGTATGACTCCACTGTTCAAATTACCATAATAAATCATTTTGATACATGACGAGGTAATTCCTTTCTCCTTATTCTTTTTTTCTGAAATTGACTTAGCTCTTGTTGGCTCCTCATTCTTTTACATGAATTTTAGGATTAGTTCCTAAGCTCCATGTTTAAAAGAAAACTGTAGTATTTTGATTGGATTGCACCAAATTCATAGATTAATTGGAGGAGAATTGACATTTTTACCACATTGAGTCTTTCCATTAACAGTGCTTATCTCCACATTATTTTAGGTATTTTTTTCCTTGAGTAAACTTTTGTAATATTTGATACCAGTCTTTGAAGGTCTTTGTTGGAATTACTTTAGATTATCTAAAATTTCTCTTCTATTGTGAACGGGGCTTTTTTTTAAAAACCATGTAATTTCTAATTTATTACTTTTATTATTTATTCCTTAAGTACAGGAACAATATTGATTGTTTTTAATTTGATTTATATCCAATAAACTTCCCAAAATATATTAGTTTATCTATAGATTCCCTTGGGTTTTCATTGTAGACAACCGTAATTTCTGTGAATTTGCTCCATTTTGCTCTTTCCTTTCCAATTCTTATATGCCAGAATTTTTTTGTAGTGCTCTTTTCATGAAGAGGCCAACACTTCAAGTGTTTTACACATAGGGCTCATGTTAAGCTTCCTACTTCATGCGGACCCGTGGCTACATCTCTTGTACCAAAGAGGCGTTAACGCCCCAGACTCCAGCCCTTAGGGCCTAATTCCTGGTTGAAAACGCCAAAGGGTAACCAAAGCAACAGTTATCATTTACAATCCTTGCTCTGAGTTTTCTTTTGTTTCTCATGCCTAGGTATTTCATTTCTTTATTTTAAGCTTGGCTACATGTGTTTTGTTTTGTTTTGTTTTGTTTTATATTCATATTTTATCTAGAATTTCTATGTGTTTTAATAGCAACAGGACCTGTCAACTTCGGCTTAAACTGCCATGTTGCCAAGAGGTGCCCACTGAAATCTTACACTTCCATACCATCTCAACTAACCATAGTCTCTGAGCCCTCCAACTTTACTGAACTCTTCTAACCCTGACATATTATGATTCTGTGTGAAGCTAAGAAAAGGCATTTCAAGAGAGAAAACTAAATCCCTTTAGGTGCAGAGATGAGCAAACACATCACATTTGGGGGAAAGTTAATTAGATCTGCATCCCCAGTCCTAGCATATAATTCACATGTATACTATACGGGACACTGAGAATTGGTGATTGAACTAATTATAAATTGAATTAACTGTTGCGTAGAAGTTCTTTAGAAAAATTAGTGAATTACTTAGGATATCCCAGACTACAGTAACAAATAGATCACAAAATGTGTAATGGTGTAAACAGAATAAAAGTTTATTTCTCTCCTATGTAACAATCCCAGTAGGTGACTTCTTGGTGGATGGTGGCTCTCCTGGATGTGGAGAACTAGGGACACAGGCTCCTTCCAACATACGACTCCACCATTCCATTTAGTCTCCTGGCCATTTGCATTCAGTTGGCCCACAGGGAAAGAGAGTGTGGAGAAAGCCCAGAACTGGAACACATGGATGTTTGCCTAGAACTCAGTCACATGATAACATCTGAGTGCAAGGGAGCCTGGGAAATGTAGTCGAGCTGGGTGCCCACGAAGAAAGGAATGTGGATTTGAGTGAGCAGCTGGTAGTCTCTGCCACAAGTATGGTCACAAAGTGCAAGACGGACCAAAGAGGAGGGAACCAGTGGTCAAGCAGTTAAGGGAGCATTACAATGTTTGAGGCAGAAAATGATGGTGGTCAAAACTAAAGCGCTGAGACAATAAGTAGAAAAGTTATGTAAGAATTATTTCAAATGAAGAAGCAACAAGATCAGATGTGGAGGTGAGGGATAAACTGGATGAGTGCACCTGTGAGCACCCCACATGTGGGGAACCCATAAAATAAACCTGGAAACAATTAAATAAATTTTGAATGCAAACTTATTGGTGCATAAAATGAACAATAATACACAATAATCTTTCTGGAGGAGATAAAAATAAACAAGATATGGTTTTCCTCCTCAAAAAAACTTGCAAACTACTTAGGTTGGATATGCAGCATACCGGGTTTGCTTAGACATGTTACAGTATGAAAAATGTGGAAATATAGGAAAGAGACCAAGCCTACAGAGGCACACCTGAGAATCTACTGAGCAGTAGCTGAAGCCACTATGGAGTTGCGTGAGTCACCAAAATAAATAATGAAGCAGAGGAAGGGAAAACCGAAGAGATAAGCATTGTGCTTATATATACTTAAAGGTTTGGAAAAGAGATAGTAAAAGTGTACTTTGAAAATGGAACACCTGGGGAGGAATTTCACTGGATTTGCTTTGCTGGGACTTATTCCCAGTTGTCACTCTGATTTACAATCTTCTAAGACAAGTATAGACACCTGATACCACCTGGGCTCTGGGATCACTCTGACATTATTCAGTGGGACAATTTCTAATTGTCCAGGATCTTCCTTGTACAACATATTCTTTGTGCTGGACTTCAAATACTCCAAAATGCTGTCCTTTCTTTATCATGTGTAGTGAAATTAGTGTGCAAATCTTCTTTCTCCATTAAGTTATAAGGTCCCTGAGAGCAGAGACTGTCATATATGTTGAAAGAATGGATAAAAAAACTGTGTTTATCACAGGGTCGTGATTTTTCCATGAGATCTCACAGAGTATCTAGCACATGTAAATTGAAATGTAATTATTTGATAAGTTATTAAATCCTTGGTGTTTGGGTGATAGTGCTGTGATCGGGAAGGATGGGTACCTCTGACTCATACTGCTCACTTCTCAGACATAACTATCAATCACTATCTGACAATTAGTCAAACTGATGAACAGGGATTATTTTCCCCCAAATATCGGCTATCTCTCGGTTTAGTACAGCTAGGTATAAACACAGGTAATCAAATGTGGTAGATAAAGAAGATATTACACAGTAAGTTCACTAATAATTCTGGGTTTCTCTCCCCTTTCTTCTTTCCACTCCCCTGTTAGAACCTAAGAGCCATGAGGCAAGAAAACCAATCCTCTACCCTGGATTTCATCCTCCTGGGAGTTACCAGCCAGCAGAAACAGGAAGAATTCTTCTTCATCCTCTTCTTATTCGTTTACCCCATCACGTTGATTGGTAACCTGCTCAT
This sequence comes from Ceratotherium simum simum, assembly GCF_057802395.1. NCBI lineage: Eukaryota > Metazoa > Chordata > Mammalia > Perissodactyla > Rhinocerotidae > Ceratotherium > Ceratotherium simum. The sequence goes on from NC_141915.1 coordinate 14,910,862, forward strand.
CATCTTGGCTATTCACTCTGACGTTAGCCTTCATAACCCCATGTATTTTCTCCTTGCCAACCTCTCCTTTGTTGATATCTTCTTCTCCTCTGTAACAATCCCTAAGACACTGGTGAACTACCTCTTGCACAGCAAAGCCATCTCCTTTGGGGGATGCCTAACACAGATGTATTTCATGATTGCCTTGGGTAACACAGATAGCTATATCTTGGCAGCAATGGCATATGATCGTGCTGTGGCCATCAGCCACCCGCTCCATTACACAACAATTATGAGCCTACGGTCTTGTGTCCTGTTAGTTTTTGGGTCTTGGGTGGTTGGAAGTGCTAATGCCCTCCCTCACACTCTGCTCGCAGCTAAGTTGTCCTTCTGTGGAAACCAGAAAGTGGCCAACTTCTACTGTGACATTGTCCCTTTGCTCAAGCTGTCCTGTTCTGACATCCAATTTAATGTGAAGATGATGTACCTAGGGGTTGGTGTGTTTTCTGTGCCATTACTGTGCATCACCATCTCCTATGTTTGGGTCTTTTCCACAGTCTTACAGTTTCCATCCACCAAAGGTGTGCGTAAAGCCTTCTCCACCTGTGGTTCCCACCTCACAGTTGTTTCTTTGTATTATGGGACAGTCATGGGCATGTATTTCCGCCCTCTGACTAGTTACAGCCTAAAGGATGCAGTGATAACTGTGATGTACATCGCAGTGACCCCAACGTTAAATCCTTTCATCTATAGTCTGAGAAATCAGGACATGAAGGTTGCCCTGGGGAAACTCTTCAGCAGGAGAATCTCCTCATAACCAATGTGAGGTCATACACTGGAGACTGCAGTCACCAATTAGGATGCACTTGGAAATCCATCCCCAATGTCCTCCCCCTCCAAGAAGCTGTCTTTGATCTCTCCAGCTAGAAATTCTTCTTCTCAAAAACTTGTAACAATTTATGATACATGTTATTGAAATTACCCCTTTGTACACATTTATGCTCCTTTCGGCAGAGTGGCAGCACAAAATATTGGGTTCATGTCCCAACTATTGTACTGACTATCAGAGTAAAGTTGGGAAAGAATGAGGCTCAGCTTCTACATCTGCATATTAGGAATAGTAATATCTGCCCAGCTACTCTCATAAAGTGTGACTATCACAATAGTTCATGCTTTGAAGGTTGTAAATCACTATTCAAATGTCATTTTTATTGAGCTATTATGTTTAGTCACCCCTGCTACACTTACAACCCTCTTAACACAGGAGCTGTCTTAACATTTCACTGTACCTTTCACAGCCTTGGTCATATAAGGTGTATCGAATGAATATTGGTGGAAAGCAGAATGAATGTATGAAAATATTAGTCTTTGAAATGTAATCTGATAATGATCAGACATAATCATACTGGATGTAACCCATCCATTATATACCTGGCACATCCATTAGGATCCATTCTGGAAACAGAACCCACACCAGATATGTTTAAGTCAAGAATATTTAGGGCCGGCCCGTGGCTTAGCGGTTAAGTGCGCGCGCTCCACTACTGGCGCCCGGCATTCAGATCCCGGGCCCACACCGACGCACCGCTTCTCTGGCCATGCTGAGGCCGCGTCCCACATACAGCAACTAGAAGGATGTGCAACTATGACGTACAACTATCTACTGGGGCTTTGGGGAAAAAAAAAAAAGGAGGAGGATTGGCAATAGATGTTAGCTCAGAGCCGGTCTTCCTCAGCAAAAAGAGGAGGATTAGCACGGATGTTAGCTCGGGGCTGATCTTCCTCACAAAAAAAAAAAAAGAATATTTAATACAGGGAATTAGAAACACAGGTGCATGCTGAAGGAGAATAAAGATAAAAAGAAAGAGACAGATGCTGAGGTAACCCAGAGACTTCAGAAGGAAGTTTCACCCTCTAGACCTAGAAGAAACAGCTATATTCCTAGAAATATAAGATGGCCACTCTTTCCACTTCTATTCAACATGGTACTGGAAGTCCTAACCAGAGACACTTGGCAAAATGAAGAAATAAAAGGCATCAAAATTGGAAAAGAAGAAATAAAACTCTCTCTGTTTGCAGATGATAAAGTCTTATATACAAAAAACCTAGCGATTATATATTTTTTAAAAACCTGTTAATAAACAAATTCAGTAAAGTTAAAGTATACAAAATTAATATAGAAAAGTCAATTGTGTTTCTGTAATTTACAATAAACTGTCAGAAAGAGAAATTAAGAAAAAATCCATTTACAAAAGCATTAAAAACAATAAAATACTTAGGGAAAAACTTAACTAAGAAGATGAAAGACATGTACACTGAAAGCTACAAAATATTGATGAAAGAAATTAAAGAAGACACAAATAAATGGAAAGACATTCTGTATTCATGACTTGGAAGACTTAATATTGTGAAAATGTCCATATGACTCAAAGGGATCTACAGATTCAATGAAATCCCTATCAAAATTCCAAGGACATTTTTTACATAAAAAGAAAAAAAATTCTGCAATGTATATGGAAACTAAAAAGACCACAAACAGCCAAAACAATCTTGAGAAAAAAGAAAGCTGGAAGCACCACACATCCTCATTTCAAAGTACATTACAAAGTTACAATATTAAAAAATAGTATTGGGCCGGCCCCGCGGCATAGCGGCTAAGTGCGCGTGCTCCGCTGCTGGCAGCCCAGGTTCGGATCCGGGCACGCACTGATGCACTGCTTGTCAGGCCATGCTGTGGCAGCGTCCCATATAAAGTGGAGGAAGATGGGCACAGATCTTAGCCCAGGGCCAGTCTTCCTCAGCAAAAAGAGGTGTATTGGCATGGATGTTAGTTCAGGCTGATCTTCCTCACAATAAAAAATAATAGATAAATTAAAAAAAAAACAAGACTAGGTGCCAGCCCAGCAATGTAGTGGTTAAGTTCACATGCTCTGCTTTGGGGGCCTAGAGTTCACAAGTTCGGATCCCAGGCATGGACCTACCCACCACTCATCAGGCCATGCTGTCACAAGAGACCCACATATAAAAGTAGAGGAAGATAGGCACAGATTTTAGCTCAGGGCTAATCTTCCTCAGCAAAAAGAGGAGGATTGGCAACAGATGTTAGCTCAGGGCTAATCTTCCTCACCAAAAAAAAAATAGTATGGTACTGGCATAAAGACAGATCTATAGACCAATGGAAAAGAATAGAGGGCCCAGAAATAAATCTGCACATATACAGTCAATTGATCTTTGACAAAAGTGCCAAGAATATACAAAAGGGAAATGATACTGTCTTCAACAAATGGTGTTGGGAAAACTAGGTATCCACATGCAAAAGAATGAAATTGACCCTTATCTTACACAATACACAAAAAATCAACTCAGTATGGATTAAGGACTTAAACATAAGATATGAGACTAAAACTCCTAGAATAAAACATAGGGGAAAAGCTTCACGACATTAACTTTACAATGATTTCATGGATATGACACCAAAAGCACAGGCAACAAAAGCAAAAATAGACATGTGGGACTACATAAAACTATAATGTTTCTGCACAGCAAAGCAAACAATCAACAGAGTGAAAAGGCAATCTACAGAAAAAGAGAAAACATTTTTAAAGCATATATCTGATAAAGGGTTAATTTCAAAATATATAAGGAAATCCTACAACTCAGTAGCAAAAAAAAAACCCTAATAGCTCAATTTAAAAATGGGATGAGGAATTGAATAGACATTTCTCCAAAGAAGACATGCAAATGCTCAACAGGTGTATGAAAAGATGCTCAACATCACTAATCATCAGAGAAATGCAAATCAAAACCACAATGAGATATCACCTCACATCTGTTAGGATGCAGAGATATTGAACCCCTGTGCACGGTTTTGGGAATGTAAAATGGTACAGCCTCTATGAAAAACAGTATGGAGTTTTCTCAAAAACATTAAAAACGTAACTACCATATGATCCAGCAAACCCATTTCTGGGTATTTATCAAAAGAGTTGAAATTAGCATGTCAAACAGATATTCACAGTCCCATGTTCATTGCAGCATTATTCACAAGAGCCAAGAGATGACAACAACCTAATTGTCCATCAACAGATGAATGGAAAAAGAAACTGGTGTAAACATAGAATGGATTAGTATTCAGCTATAAATAATGTAGAAAACTCAGTTAAAAGATTTAAATATAACCATCCTGTTGTGTTGTCAGTTAAATATAAAAATGTCCCTGAAAACAAGTTTTGTCAAGATACTTGAATTTCAGAGAGTATTTTTATAGCCTATGAAACACAATCTTTTTTTGTTTAATTTTTTGTTTATTGCAGTAACATTGGTTTATAACATTGTATAAATTTCAGGTGTACATCATTATACTTCTATTTCTGCATAGATTACATCATGTTCACCACCCAAATACTAATTACAACCCATCACCACACACATGTGTCCAATTATCCCTTTCGCCCTCCTCCCACTCCCCTTCCCCTCTGGTAACCACCAATCCAATCTCTGTCTCTATGTGTTTGTGTATTTTTGTTATTATCTACTACTTAATGAAGGAAATCATACGGTATTTGACCTTCTCCCTCTGAGTTATTTCACTTTGCATAATACCCTCAATGTCCATCCATGTTGACACAAATGGCTGGATTTCATCATTTCTTATGGCTGAGTAGTATTCCACAATCTTTAATCTCTTGAGGGTCTTTCTTGCATGTTAAACTAAATGGCCTCATTTATTAATTAATGATTTACTTGAATAATGATTGCAAATTTGCACCTCCAATTTCTGGAGCTATCAGTAGTGCCTACTTTCTTTGATAATTCTAAGACCCTTGGAATTTAGATCTTTTACCTTTCTACTTAAAGGTAAAATGGATATCTGACTCCAGTAGACTTCTTTTAAACTAAAAATATGAGAGTCTTTATCTCTTTCTATTACATCATATAGACCACAGTTGATTTGATCTGATACAGTGACTTCCATTTTTAAAAATTCTAATAATGAATATCTAGTTAATAGTAGAATTGATGTACTTATACTCTTCTTTCTGTGTAATAAAGTCAAGAACAGAACAATAATCTTTAGTCCCCTTTACCTATCACAAGATTTAGAATGTGTTTTGCTCCGTGCATTCTTTCCCAGTCTTCAATTCATGGTCTTCATTACGTTATTCGGAAATTTGAAATATAGATTATTCACAATACTTAAATTTGTAACAATTAAATGTTATTTTTAAAGAAATATTTTCACTTAATTTTGTAATGGTATTTACAACAGAAATAACCTAGCTGAGCACAGAATTTGGAATTGTGAAACTGTCTCCTTAAAACTTTGATACTTCTTCAATGTTTTCTGGCATTCGTGTTTTGTTGAGAAAAGCCAGAAGCTAGTTTGAACATCTATCTCTTTTTATGTAATCTGTTATTCTTTGTTATTCACATTTTTATTCATAAAAAATTTATTCAGAAAAATTTATTCTCTGTTATTGACATTTTTATTCATAAAAATGTTATTCCTATAATAAAATATCACTAAGATACATCTAAGGATATTTTCATTAATGTCATCCAGAATATAGTGAGGCTTTTGATTGTGCTCTGATTTTTGATTATCTATAATATTACCTTTTTTTTTGCAACTTTAATTGTTGCTTTTACTCTATTTGTTCTTGTTTTGGGTGGAACTACCATTATTCTTAGAATTAGAGAACGATGTTCTCTCCAATATCCTACCTTTCTCTTCTCCTTTATTGTTTTAAATTTTTGTCCTTTCAATCTCCCTTAAGAAAGATTGTGGTCTGAATGTTTGTGTCCACCAAAATTCATACGTTGGAATCATAATGCCCAAGGTGATGGTATCAGGAGGTGGGGCATTTGGGAGGTGTTTAGTTCATGAGGGTGGAGCCCTCAGGAAAGGGATTAGTGTCCTTATAAAGGAGACCCCACAGAGCTGCCTTGTCCCTTCTGCAATGTGAGGGCACAAGGAAAAGACGCCTTCTATCAATCAGGAAGACCTCACCAAACACCAGACTTTCCAGCACCATGATCCTGGACTTCTCAAGCATCCAGAACTGTGAAAAATACATTTGTGTTGTACATAAACTACCCAGTCTGTGGTATTTTGTTATAGCAGCCCGAACAGACCAAGACAACTTCTGGATTCTGTCCTGAACGTTATTAATTTATTTTCTGAAATGTCAGTTCTGCCTAAAATGCCAATTAAAATCATTTTTCTGTTCCTTACTCATTTCTGTCTGCTGTTCCTATGTCAATTTCATTTTCATCTAAATTCGTTTCTGTATGATACTCTCTTATTTTAATGTCTTAAGACTTATTTAAATTGTCTTAAAAATATGAAATAATAATAGAAGAATTATAGAAGAAGAAAAGAATATGAAAAAACAATTTTTAAAAAATTTTCTGTTCCCTTCTTTAAATTGCATTCAAATATAAGTTTTTCTTCCAAGTACTTAAGATGTTGCTCTTCTTCTTTTACTCTGCAAATATATTTCATAGTTCATTCTTTTTAAAATATCTTTAAACAGAAGGGATTTTTAAAAGCCTGGAATTTTCTAACAGACAATTAAATTTAGCCTCTCTCAACAACTACAGGATTTTCTCTTTAGAGCAAGGAAGGTCAGAGAGTCCTTTCATAAACCACTGAAAGTTGTAGCCGCTATACACAGAAATATTTGCAATGTTTGAGGTTAAGACCTCATTTTCTTTGTAGTTCTCTTCAATGACATTGCACAATTCCTGGCCTATAATGGGTACCCAGAAAATGAAATATGGAAGTAGTAAGAAATTCTGAGAAGGACATAAAGAAGGAAATAAGATTACTAGAGAAAAAATATTGATCATGAGATATCATCTTATCCATGTCTGAGAGTCCATATCCTGGATACTGGGGCATGAGCTGATCACAGGGCAGGTAACAATAGAGCAAATAGGATGGTGCAACCTGAAATGTGTCTAGAGGAAAACGTAATTCAACAAATGTTTCAACATCTACCATGTGCAGAATCTAAAGAAGATTTTGGAGAGTTGTCCAACAATTACATGACTAATAGTAAAATAAGTAGTTAGTTAATAGGTAGTATTCTAGTAGTACAGAGGTAGTAAAATAAGACACAACATTTACTAAGTACTAACTATGTGCCAGGCTCTGGTTTAAGAACTTTGCAGATATTAATTCATTTGATCTTCATGACAACTTTGTGGGGATGTTGTTGTGATTTTTGCTGTTCTTATTCCAATTATAGAGATGAGAAATTTGTTAAGTAACTATTCAAAGTCAGTTACATAGTGGCAGAACCTGGACTGAAATCCAGCCAGAGCTCATAGTCTTCACCATGGTCCTCTACAGAAGGTAGTGACCTCTCTGCCACAGGAGGGGATAAGTCATGGCATAATGACCATTAATCAGGGCTGTTATAATGTGACACATACATGGAGTGGACTAGATAACATCTAGGCCCTTTCCTTCTCTAAGAATCTAAAAACTTTGGAGTCTTACGATCAAAATACTAGAAAAAAGAAAGTTTAACTTCCACCATAACCCTCCTCAAGACAAATTATAGACAAAAAGTGAAATATAATTCTTCTTTGCACATTTAACACCAGAAAAGCTTCGTCAGCCTAGAATCAAGACCAGGAGCTCAATTGTAGCACAGTCCTTGTATCCCAAGAGTGGATCCAAGTTTGTGCCGAACAGCAGAGGACAGGGGCCCACATTCCACAAAGAGGCTAGAATAGGTCAGCCGAGAACTTGGGCCCTAGAGCCATACCCTCTCAGTAACCCTCTCGCTCATCCTTACATCTGGAAGAACTCTGGGAAAGATTACTCTTGAGAACCACTGTGTCCCGTCAGGGCACAGCTGTGGGAGTATGTAATGAGTCTCAACAATTACTCTGACTATAGTGGGATAAAGACCTGAGGGAGTCATGTTTCAAGAGACTTTATAACCTGGTGAATAATTCATAATTTTCTCTATCCTGTAACCCATCCTACTCCCTTGAGAAAGAAACTAAAGTTTTCATCTTCAGGCTCCATCCAGGAGAGCTCATTCCACCTCTTCTGCTCCACGTTGGGAAACTCGAGACTTCCCCTTCCAAACCATCCAAGCTCTATCTCCTCTGCCTCAGGAGCAGAGGACCAGAGACCCACTCTCCAGGACTACTCCTGGCACTTTCTCCAGCATGCCTCCAAAAAGGGATACTAACGGGGGCTAGACCAGCTGGCTGTAAACATCCCATTTGTGAAGGGGAGTGAAGGCCCCAGGACCAGGACCCTTTTTGACATCATCTGAGCTGACTCCCCACGTAAAGCATTGTGTGTGTTGGAGAAGAGAGTCTTTATGACAATGACATTAACAGATAGACAGCCAGAACTGCACTACCTTTATTATCTCTTTTGACCCTCACAAAACTCCCAAGAGGCAAGTACCATTATTTCTTCATTTTATCAGCTGAAAAAATGGTGAATTGAATTGCCTAAAGTCACACAGAGAAGCAGTGGCAAAACTAGGACTCACAAACTGGCCTGAATCCAGAACCCAAGGTTTCAAAATCAAGTAGAAAAAAGAGACAGAGACAGAGAGACAGAGAGACAGAGAGTCCTCCCCTTCTGACAAATGGCTATCCTTGTGTTCTTGTCCATGAAGCGGGGATCAGGAAGGGGTAGTTCTGACTTGGTTCTCATGTCTGAGCTCTCTCTAACTCTTGAAGTTTAGTGAGTGTGTAGGTGTGTGTGAGTGGTGTGTGTATGCACTCACGTGAGCCCATTCTCTTAGAGATGACCAGCAAACCCACCTGTACTCCCACATTCAAGGGTGCATACCAACAGGTCCCTTCAGAAAATTCTGTTATCTCATTTTCAGAGCACTGATGGGCTGAACTAATGGGGAGACTCAAAGCACTTAGAGGACATTTTTTGGCCTTGTCTGCTACCCCGATGCCAAGGGGAGGAATTTGGGAGGCCAAATTCCTGTCCCTGAAAACTTGTCCTCAGCACCATCACACTCATGTGCTGGCATTCTCAGAGCACAAACGCTTCCCAGGAAGAGTGTTTTAGTGGGCAGCATGGCCTGAACTCCTGGCATCTTTCCAGTGGACTCGAGGCTCTCACTCTGCGTCTAGCATTCACAGTGATGCACCTCCTGCTCCTCTTCCTGGGAGTACAAGTTTCTTTCACCTCTTTCTCCAGGGTTTCTGCAGAAATCCTCTCTCCCCGTGATGACCCCTACATCTCGTAGTATGGATCATCTCTATCCTCAAGTCTCTGGGTTTAGAAACCTCTCTCCCCTGGTTCTTTGTTTCTTTAGTTCCTGCAATGATTATACCAACCTCTTATCTTTCTGGTGCTACTTTTCTTACATTCTGTAACTCTTTTATTTTACCACCATATAGTTGTGTATGTACCAGATTGTCACTCCAAAACGTTGCTCTATTGATCAGTCACTGTATTTATACGTCCAGATATCTATATCTGCATTAAACAGAAGATTGCATATGTCTATACCAGAAAGAGTTAGTGCAACTCACATCCACCATGCTGATTCTTAGTTCCTAATGAAGACAGAACCAAGTTCTTGCATTGCTTCACAATCCTCCACAATATTAACCCAAATTTTTTTTCAGACTGATTTCTTCCTAGTTTTATCCTGCCCTCCAAATAAAGATATATAAGTTATTTTTGCCTGAAATATTCTTCAAATGTACAAATATTTTGTCTTTGAGATTTTCTTCATGATAAGGAATTTGGACTTCATCTGTTACCTGATGGGTAGACAGTGAGTTATTTTAAAGAGTACACAAAATCAGTTATATTATAAATATACTTTTGGGTCCAGTAAACAGATGTAAAGACGCCTGCCTAAGAAAGGAAGAACATATATAAGAAATTGGGTGGTAGCTAGAAAGAGTTACAAGATTGAGGATCATTCATTGAATGACTAAAGGGGCTAAAATATGTTTGCCAGTTAATGGGAAAGTGCTGGTATTGAGGTAGATATTGGAGAGAGAAAATACTGCAGCTGACAGAATGGTGGAGCAATATAGCTGAAGAAACAGAAAAGAACAAAGATGACAGAATATTGGATGCATGGACACTTTTCCTCTGAGTCTTTTGGGAAAAAAGACAAGATGGAAGTAGGTGAATGGTATGATATGCGGGAAAGAATATTGAGGAAATACTATCCCTTTCACCCCAGAGATAACTGCTATTCTAGAATGGGTAATATACTCCCATGCATGATGTATACTTTCACCACACATGCATGCATTATTTTATGTGTTAAAACTTACATATATTCTGTGCTATGCCATACATCTTACAGCAACTTGCTTTTTTCATTGCGTTAGAATTTTTAAAAATGATTCCATCTGAATACATTCATTTTAACTGTTTTGCAGAAGTCAAAACAAGAAAATGTCTAAGTTTTCTACATGACAATATACAGCCTTTGATGTCTTCTGTAACACATGTATTAGAGTTGCATGTCTTCTGGAACACGTATGTTAGAGTTTCTCTAGGGTCCAATCAAGAAGTGGAATTGCTGAGTCAGCAGGAGGTAAAAGAATTTTCAGCTTTCCTAGATATGGGATAATTGTTCTCCAAATGATCATACTAATTTTTCCATTTCTTCCCTACACTTGAAATTGTCAGACTTTGCACTTGCTCCAAGACAAAGGATGTTAAATTGAATTTTGTTTTAATTTGGTTGAGATTCTTTTCTTTTGATTATCGGCCACACCAGTTTCTTCTTCTATGACTTGTGTATTCAAACCTGCTGCCCACTACTTGCTACTGGGTTTTTGGTCCTTTTCTTATTAGTGTGTAGGACTCTTCTGTATTCTGAATACTAAACCTTTATTGATTATGTGCACAGCACATACCTCTTCTAGTCCATGACTTGTCTTTCTCCTTCCTTTATGGTGTGTGTTTCATACAAATGTCTTATTTTTCAAGTAGTCAAGTTTTACAACATTTTCACTTTTGTGTTGTGCATTTGTGCCTAGATTAAGAAATCACTTCCTACTCTAACATTATAAACACATTTTGTTCTAAAGTTTTTGAATTTTTGCTTTTCACTATTAAGTCATCAGGAATCCTTTTTCTGTATCACTTTTTATGTATGGGTATCCACCTGTCCCAGCACTCTTCACCAAATAGTCAGTCCAACTGTTCCATGCCTGTTACTAAACCAACCCATCATGTACCAATTTCTAATAAATATTTGACCTGTTTCTAGGGTCTCTAGTTGTTACATAGATGTGTTTGTCAGTCCCTATGCCAGCACTAAGCCATTGTAAGAAGTTCCAGAGTAAATCATTTTCATACTTGGTGGGGCAATTCCTCCCTCCTTATCTTTTTCCACAAATTATCTTAGCTCTTATTGGCTCTTTCTTCTCCTATATGAATTTTTGGATCAGTTCACTAAGTTCCATGTTTAGAAGAAACCCATTGTGTTTTTATTGGGATTGCAACAAATTCATAGATTAATTAGAGGAGAATTGACATTTTTACAACATTGAGTCTCCATTACCATTTCTTATCTCCACATTTTTTTAGGTGTTCTTTTCGTCATTCAGTAAAGTTTTGTAATTTTTTAAAACAGTCTTGGATACTATTGTTAGAATTATTTCTAGATTTCTTAAATTTCTGTTGCTGTTGGGAATAGAAAGTCTTTCTAATATTATATTTTGCTATTTCTTTTTACTTAAATGTAACAACAATATTGATTTTTTTAACATTGATTTATATCAAACTTGCTGAAACCTTTTACTTCATCTAGAGAGTCCCTTGGATTTCCTTCCATTGCAGACAGTCTTATTTCCTGTGAATTCTATCCATTTTGATTTTTCCTTTTCAATTATTATATGGCAAAAATTTCTTCTAGTGCTCTTTTCACAGATAGGACAACATTTCAAGTGCTTTATGCAGAAGGCTCACTATATACTCCCTGCTTCATATGGATCTGTGGCCACGTCTCCTAGGGCCACCATAGCATCAGCTCTGGCTTACACCACTTGCTCTTGAGTTTTCTTTTTCTTTCTCACACCTATGTTATTCTGTTTCTAACTTTTAGGTTTAGCTGTGTGTTTTTTCTTTTTCTTTAATAATTTATATAGAGTTTCTGTGTTTTAATAGGAATGGGACCTTTTAATATCAGCTAAGTCTGCCATGTTGCCAAGAGCCCCACGTCTAAAGTATGCTTCTCTACCACATGAGCTAACCACAGTCTGTGAGCCCTCCAGTTTTACTGACCCTTCTCAACTCTGAAATACTATGATCCTGTGCATATATAACATGAGAAAGGGCATTTCAAGTGAGAAAACCAAATTCGTTTAGGTGCAGAGATGAAAAAGCATATCATATTTAAGGGAAAGATAAGTTTATCTGCTTCCCCTGTGCTAGCATATAATTCCCATCTGTACTATAGGAGACACTGAAAATTGGTGGTTAAATTAATTACGGATTGAATTAATATTGAGTAGAAGTCTCTTTAGAAAAATTAGTGAATAACTTCGGATATCCTGGACTACAGTAACAAATACATGTAAAATATGTAATGATGTAGTTAAACAAAATCAAGTTTATTTCTCTCTTATGTAAAGGTCCTAGTGGGTGCCGTTGGTGGTGGGTGGCCTTCCTGGTTGTAGAGAAGTAGGAATACAGGCTCTTTCCACCATGTGATTCCACCATCCCATTCAGACTCCTGGCCATCTGCACCCAGCTTGCCCAAGGGGAAAGAGAATTTGAAGGAAGCCCAGAACTGGAACACATGGGTGGATTGGCTAGAACTCAGTCACATGACCATACCTCAATACAAGGGAGCCTGCAAAATGTAGTCTAGCCGAGCATCGAGGAAGAAGAGAACAAAGTGGATTTGGGTGAGATGCTAGTAGTCTCTGCCACAGTTAGTATGCCTCAGAGTCAAGGTGAAGGAAAGGAAGGAACCCATAGCGAAGCAATTGAGGGAGTTTTACAATATTTCAGGTAGAAAATGATAGTGGGCAAAGCTAAAGCACTGAGACAATAAGTATAAAATCTATGTATGAATTATTTAAAATGAAGAATCAACAAGGTCAGATGTAGAGGTGGGGGATAACCTGAGTGATAAATCCTGTGAGCATCTCACATGTGGGGAACCCATGAAACAAACATGGATATATTCAAACTATTGAGTGCAAACTTATTGTTGCATAAAATAAGCAATATTCCAAATAATCTGTAAGGAAGATAAAAATAATCAAGACACGGTTCTCTTCCTCTAAAAAGCTTTCAGTCTTCCTAGGTTGGATGTGCAGAGTATGAGGCCAGACGTTGGCGAGATGACTGGACATGGAAATATAAGAAATGAGATCAAGCCTACAAGATAGAAACCCAAGAGTCTACTAAGCAGCAGTTGAAGCCATGATGGAGTTGGATGAGTCACCAAAGGAAATAATAAAGAAAGGTAAGGGAAGGTTGAAGAGAAAAACATTATGATTATATATATTTAAGGGTTTTGAATAGAGGCGAAATCTATCCAAGGAAGTGGTGAATGTCTACTTTAAAAATGGGACGCCTGGGGAATAAACACCAATTTTGTTTTGCTACAACCTAACCCCAATGGTCTTTGTGATTTACAATCTTCTGATGCCAGTGTAGACACTTGTTACCTCCTGGCTCTGGGCTTATTCTGGGTTTGGCCAGTAGAGCTGTTTCTAATTGTCCAGTGTATCATTGTACTGACTGTCCTTTGCTCTGGAGTGTTTTTTCAAAGACCCCAAAACACTGTCCTTTCCTTTTTGTGTGTAATAAAATTAGTATATGATTCAGCTTTCTCCATTAAGTTGTAGGTCCTTGAGAGCAGATACTATGTCATATATGAATAAATGGATGAATAAACCATATTTTTCATGTGTTTATGATTTTTCCATGAGTTCTAACAACGTTTCTAGCACATTGAATATGAACTTTAGTTATATGATAAATTATTAAATCCTAGAAGTTTGGGTGATGATGATGCTGGGGTTGGGGAGGAGGGGCACCTCTGATTCAAGGTTACTCACTTCTTGAGTGAGTGTCCAGGGCTAATTATCAAATAGTCCCAGCCACCAACAGGGATTTTTCCCCAGTGTATTGGCTATCTCTGGATTTAGTAAACCCATACACAGACACAGCCACCACGGGAGTCAAAAGTGGTATTTAAGGAAGATTACATACAGCTCTTCACTAATAATTCTGTATTCCTCTCCCCTTTCTTGCTGAAGCGTCCACGTGTGAAGACAACCAATCCTCCACCCTGGATTTCATCCTCCTGGGAGTTACTGGTCAGCAGGAATGGGAAGATTTCTTCTTCATCCTCTTCCTATTCATTTATCCCATCACCTTGACTGGAAACCTGCTCATCATCTTGGCCATTTGCTCTGACATTCGACTTCACAGACCTATGTATTTTCTCCTTGCCAACCTCTCTTTTGTTGACATCTTCTTCTCCTCTGTAACCATTCCTAAGATGCTGACCAACCATCTGTTGGGCACCAAAGCCATCTCCTTTGGAGGATGCCTAACACAGGTGTACTTTATGATTGGCATGGCTAACACAAATAGCTATATCTTGGCAGCAATGGCATATGATCGTGCTGTGGCCATCAGCTGCCCACTTCATTACACAGCGATTATGATCCCACGGTCTTGTGTCCTGCTAGTTGTCATGTCTTGGGTTGTTGGAAATGCCAATGCCCTCCCACACACTCTGCTCACAGCTAAGTTGTCCTCCTGTGGAAAACAGGAAGTGGCCAACTTCTACTGTGACATGGCCTCTTTGCTCAAGTTGTCCTGTTCTGACATCCATTTCAATGTGAAGATGATGTACCTAGGGACTTTTGTTTTCTCCATGCCATTACTATGTATCATCATCTCCTATGTTCGGGTCTTTTCCACAGTCTTACAGGTCCCATCCACCAAAGGTGTGCTCAAAGCCTTCTCCACCTGTGGATCCCACCTCACAGTTGTTTCTTTGTATTATGGGACAGTCATGGGCATGTATTTCCGCCCTCCATCTAGTTACAGCCTAAAGGATGCAGTGGTAACTGTGATGTACATTGCAGTGACCCCAATGTTAAATCCTTTCATTTACAGTCTGAGAAACCGAGACATGAAGGCTGCCCTGGGGAAACTCTTCAGCAGGAGAATCTCCTCATAACCCATGTGAGGTCGTACATTGGAGACTTCAGTCACCAATTAGGATGCACTTGAAAATCCAGCCCCAATGTCCTCTCCCTCCAAGAAACCACCTTTGATCTCCCAGGATAAGGCCACTCAGGTCTACAGGCTTCCATTTGTTCCTGTCAGGTCCAAAAGCAGGAACAGTGTTGGCAACATACGGCTTCACCCTTTCAGGCATCTGGTGTAATTGAGCTAAGAGAGAATATCATCTCTTGCTCTGAGCCTCTTTCAAGGTGTTAATGTAATAGAATATTTCCTTTATTTCATAACCCATTTATTCATTCCCTTACCCTCAGCCACTATTCCACCTGCTCTCCATTATACTCTAACTTTTCCACCTTTGGAAGGGACATTAGGTTAAGCCACTGTGCTGGTCTAGATTGCAGGCAGCAATATTAATCTAGCAAGTCTCTCCCCCTAAGTTCACTTCTATTCAGATAAGGTCAGGTTACATAGATACAGAACTAGTGGGCTATCCTGACCACTAGGCAACCAACTTTGCCAGATGGGATCAAAGTACAATCCACCCTATTAGGCCCTTAGGAATTCTGACATAATATTTAGAACATAGTTACAGTTTCTTGCATAGGAATTATCCCTGCATCCAGGACTTGTAGTTGCAGCCCTGGTTCTGTGACCACTGCATCAAGTGGGGGGGGTGGGGAGAAACCAAGGTAATGTGAGAAAGAAAGAAAGAAGTATAGTCATTATACCAGTGTACATTATACCAGAGGGTTGTTCTCCTCCCTTGGCAAGAATTAGCAGGATGCTTCCCCACCTCCTGTTCCCCAGACTCACCAGAAAAACAGAAACCTGTCCAGCAGGGACACTCCTTTAGCCCCATTCATGTTCATACTGAATGTGAGCACACAGTCATGAGGGATTGTAAGCCAGCCCTTCATGTCTTTATCTCCCCCCATTTTAGATAACCAATGTTTTAATTGCCCATTCCAATTCTCTATCAAACTAGTACTCTGAGGAGGATATCTCTCTGCCCATTGTTGGACATTGTGGTCTGTAAAGTGTGTTCCTTGGTCTGAAGGAACAGCAGTCAGATATCCAAAATGGTGCAATAGCTTCTCTTCCACTCTTTTATAGCACTTAGCATTTGCGTCTACCACCAGATAAGCAAAGCCCAGTCCAGAGTCAGTGTCTATTCCTGTCAAGAACCATTTGTAGCCCCCTAGGGCTACCAGCATACGTCCCACTTACCAGGTATGCTTAGGGCCTTCCCCCCAGAGAATCTGCCACATAGCCATCTGCAGTCTCTGTCTCTTTAGCTGGCAGACAGAAGAGCTCTTATTGGCATTTGGTGCCCCAGGGGCTGCAAGAGGATTATGTTCAGATTCAGCCCATTTCTGCATTGCTACAATACCCCATGTCCACTCATTTCATGAATCCAAGTGGGCACCTCAAGTGAGCACATGGGCATGTCTGCTTGTAATTCCAACCACCTTTCAAACCTAGAAAGGAGTTCTTCTGATGGGCATCAACATGTTCTAATTTAATGCATCCCTTAAATTCCCGCAGTGATTTCCATAGGGCTGTGCCCCATATGGGCATCCCTTTAGTAGGCCAGGTTTCCGTTGTCCTACTGCCTGACCATATGGCTAGGCCATTGGCCACTGCCCATGTGTCAGTAAAAACTTAAATATAGGGGCTTTTATCACTGTTCAATCAGTGTCAGGTACTGAACCCTAAGCTACCCCAAATATTTAGCCAGTAACCATGTGTGGCAATAGAACTCTCAAAATGTGCTAGTTCAAATTGAAATGTGTTGTAAGTGTAAATTACTCTCTGGATTTTAAATATTATAAAATAACTCAGTACTGCTATAAAATACTGATTGCATGTTGAAATGATAATAATTTGGAATATTGGGTTAAGTTAACTATAACATTAAAATGATTTTCACTTGTTTCTTTTTCCTTTTCTTCCCCAGCCTTATTGTTCATCTTTTCAAAACACTAACTCTTATTTCATTAGTCTTTTCTATTGTGGTTTTTTTGTTTTTTTGTTTTTTTTGGTCTCTATTTCATTTATTTCTGCTGTGATCTTTGTTATTTCCTTCCTTCTGCTAACTTTGGGCTAGCTTGTTCTCTCTTTTTAGTTTCATGAGGTATAAAATTAGGTTATTATTTGACATCTTTTTTTTTTAAGGTAGGTGTTTATTGCTTTGAATTTTTCTCTTAGAACTGCTTTTGCAGCATCCCGTAGGTTTTGGTATGTTGTGTTTCCATTTTCATTTGTTTCAAATACTTTTTTAAATTTTCCTTTTGATTTCTTATTTGACCCATCAGTTGTTCAGGAGTATGTTGTTTTCCTTCCACTTATTTGTGAATTTTCTAGCTTTTTTCTCCTGTTATTCATTTCTACTTTCATGCCATTGTGGTCAGAAAAGATACTTAGTATGATTTCAATCTTTTAAAATTTTCCAAGCTTGTTTTGTGACAAGTCATATGATCTATTATGGAGAATTTTCCAAGTGCACTTGAGAAGATGTGTATTCTGCTGCAGTTGGATCAAATGTTCTGGTAGGTCTGTTAGGTCTACTTGGTCTAAAGTACGATTCAAGTCCAAAGTTTCTTTGTTGGTTTTTTGTCTGGATGATCTACCCATTGTCTAAAGTGTGGTGTTAACTTTCCTTACCGTTACCATATTGTTGTCTATTTCTCCCTTGATATCTGTTAGTCTTTTTGTAATATATTTAGATGCTCCAATGTTGGGTGAATATATATTTATGATTGCTGTATCTTCTTCATGAATTGACTTCCTCATAATTATATAATGATCTTGTCTTTTGTTACCAATTTTGGCTTAAAGTCTATTTTTCTGTATAAGCATAGCTACCTCTACTCTCTTTTGTTCCCATTTGCATGGAATATCTTTTGAATCCCTTCTCTTTGAAAGGACATGTGTTCTTAAAGCTGAAGTGAGTCTCTGTAGGCATCATATAGTTGGGTCTTGTTTTTTTATCCATCCAACAACTCTGTTTCTTTTGATTGGAGAATGCAATCCATTTACATTTAGAGTAATTTTAATAGGTAAGGACTTACTAATGACATCTTATTTATTGTTTTCTGGCTGTTTTGTAGGTCCCTTGTTCCTTTCTTCCTCTCTTGCTGCCTTTTCTTGTCAATTGGTGATTTTCTGCTGCGGCATGCTTTTATTGTCTTCACTTTATCTTTTGTGAATATATTGCAGATTTTTACTTGTGGTTGCCATGAGGCTTACGTGAAAGATCTTATCAATATAACTGTTTGTTTTATGCTGATAACAATCTAACTTACCATACAAAAACTTTACTTTTTTACTGCCCCCTTTATGTTTTGAATGTCACAATTTACCTCTTTTTGTATTATGTATCCACTAACCAATTATTTTACCTATAGATATTCTTAATACTCTTGTCCTTTAACTATAGTTAAGTGGTTACCACTGCCACATTACAGAGTATTCTGGATCTGGCTATATGCTTATCTTTACTCATATGTTGTGTATTTTCATGTTTTTATGTTATTAATAAATGACCTTTCATTTCGATTGAGGAACTCCTTTCAGCATTTCTTATAAAGCATGTCTAGTGGTGATGGACTCCCTCAGCTTCTGTTTGTTAGGGGAAGTCTTTATCTCACATTCATTTCTGAAGGACAACTTTGCTGGGTATTCTTGATTGGCAGTTTCTTTCTTTAAGCACTTTGAATATATCACCCTATTCTCTCCTGGTCTGCAAGGTCTGTGCTGAGAAATCTTTTGATAGCATTTTGGGGAGTTCCCTTTTATGAGAGAAATTTTTTCCTCACTTTTCTTAATAATTTATTTTTCTGATGTCAATTTTGCCTAAAATGTCAATTAAAATATTTTTATACTTTTTATTCATTTCTGTCCATTATTTCAAGATCAACTTCATTTTCATCTAAATTTGTTTCCATTTTATGCTTTTTTTGATGTCTTAAGATAAGAAAAATTTTTCTAAAACATTTTTCTCTTCTCTTTCTTAAATTTCTTTCAAGTGTAAGTTTTTCCTCCAAGTACTTAAGATGTTACTCCTCTTCTCTTACTCTGCCAATATACTTCATAGATTTCAAACACACCTTTAAATGAGAGGTATTTACCAAGCCTGGAATTTGCCAACAGACAATTAAACTTAGTTCCTTTCACCAAAGAAGTTTTTCTCTTTTGGGAGGGAGAGTAAGGTCAGAGATTCTTTTGATAAGTTAAGAAATCTGTAGTCACTTTCCATGGAGAATATTTGCAAATGTTTGAATGTTAAAGTATCATCTTCTTCATAGTTTTCTTACATATCATTACACAATTCCTTTCCCCTAATGGCTACTCAGTAAATAAAACTTGGATGTAGTAAGAGAGTCTGAGAAGAACACCAATAACAAAATGTTATTACCAAGAAGAAAATATTACCATGGGATATCATCTTATCCATGTCTGAGAGCCCATGTCCTGGACACAGGAGCACAATCTGATCATAGGGAAAGTAACAACAGAGCAAATAGGATGGATAATCCGAAGCAAGTCTAGAGGAAAATGTAATTCAAGATTCGGAGTGTTGTCCAACAATTACATGACTAGTAGTAAAATAAGTAGTTAACAGGTACTATTATAGGTAATAAAGGTAGTAGTATAGAGGTAGCAAAATAACAGTTAATGATGACTAATTGCTAGTTATGTCTCAGGCTTGATGTAAGAACTTTTCAGATATTAATTCATTTGATCCTCATAACAACTTTATGGGGATGTTGTGATTGTTGCTGCTGTTATTCCAATTACAGAGATGAGTGGGTACATTAAATAGTTGTTCAAGGTCAGTTACAGCCAGTCAGAGGGAGAACCTGGACTGAAACTGAGCCAGAGCTCAGAGTCTCCTCCATGATCTTCTACAGAAAGGTAGTGACCTCTCTGCCACAGGAGGGGCTAAATCATGGTATAATGACCATTAATCAGTACTGTTATAAAGGTGACACATACATGAAGCGGACTAGGTAACATCTAGACCCTATCCTTCTCTAAGAATCTAAAAAATTTGGAGACTTACTATCAAAATACTAGAAAAAAAGAAAGTTTAACTTCCATCATAACCCTCCTCAAGAAAAATCATAGACAAAAGATGAAATATGATTCTTTGGACATTTAACACCAAAAAGGCTTCAGCATAGCCTAGAATAAAGACCAGGAGCTCAGTTGTAGCACAGTCCTTGTATCACATGGAGTGGTTCCAGTTTGTGCTGAACAGCAGAGGAGAGGGGTCCACATTCCAACAAAGAGACTACAATAGGTCAACCCCGAGCTTGGACCCTGAAGACACTTCTCTGGGAAACCCTGTTGCCCATCCTTCCTTCCAGAAAAGAACTCTGGGAACTATTACTCTTGAGAACAACTGTGTCCTCTCAGGGCACACCGTAGGAGTATGTAATGAGTCTCAACAATTGCTCTATGGTCGGAATGAAGACATGGGGGGGGTCTTGTTTCAAGAGACTTTATAACTTGGTGAATAATTCACAATTTTCTCTATCCTATGACCCAACCTACTTCTTTGAAGAGGAAACTAGAATCCTCATATTCAGGCTCCATCCAGGACAGCTCCTTCCACACCTTCTGCTCCTCGGTTGGAAAACTCGGGACTTCTCTTTCCAAACCATCCCAGTCCTGTCTCCTCTGCCTCAGGAACACAGGACCAGAGACTCACTCTCCAGGACTACTCCTGGCATTTTCTCTGGCATGCCTGCCTCCAAAAAGGATGCTAACAGGTGCTAGACCAGCTGGCTTTAAACTTCCCATTTGTGGAAGAGGAGTGAAGGCCACAAGACCAGGATCCTTTTTGACATCATCTGAGCTGACTCTCCAGGTAGGGGCTGTGGATGTGAAGACAGAGTCCTTGTGACAGTGACATCAGGGGATAGACAGCCAGCAAGTGCACTACCTGCATTATCTCCTTTGACCCTCACAAAACTCCCAAGAGGTAAGTAGAGTTATTTTCTCACTTTATCAGATGAAAAAAAAATGGTGAATTGAATTTCCTATAGTCACACAGAGAGATAGTAGCAAAACTAGGACTCACACCTTGGTCTGAATCCAGAACTCAAGGTCTCAAGATTGGATGGACAAAACAGAGAGAGAGAGAGACAGGGACAGAGAGAGAGACAGAGAGAGAACGCTCCCCTTCTGACAACAGTTATCTTTGGGCCCTTAACCATGGAAACAGGATGATGAAGGGGTAGTTTTGGGTATCTCAGTCGTGAGCTCTCTGCCTCCCTAAGTAATATTGCATGTGTGTGTGAGTGTGTGTGTGTGCACTCGCATAAGCCTGTTGACTTAGAGAGGTGCTACAAACCCACCTTGTACTCCCACATTCAATGGTGCATACTAACAGGCTCCTTCAGATAATTACGTTATTTCATTGTCAAAGCACTTAGAGGATATTTCTTTGGCCTTATCTTCTGCCCCTGATGCCAAGAGGAAGCATTTGTCCTCCTGTGTCCCTGAAAAACTGTCCTCAGCACTGTCACACTTATGTGATGGATATCTCAGAGCACAAACACTTTCCAGGAAAATGGATTTCAGCAGCCCAGCATTGCCTAGAACTCTGGCTTAATCATCCCTAGCATCCATGCTGATGTATCTCCTGACTGCCCTCCCTGGGGGCATATGGTTCTTATACCTATCTCTTCAAAGTTTCAGCAGAAATCATCTCTCCCTGTGATGACACCTTAACATCTAACACTATGGATCCTGAAGTCCCTGTGCTCAGAGACTTCTCTCCTCTGGTTCCCTGTGTCTTTAGTTCTCACATTGATTATACCAATCTCTTCTTTTCTGGTGCAGCTTTTTCTTACATTCTTCACCTCTTTTTTATTTTTTTATCAACTTGTCATTGTCTTTGCACGAGATTTACCCTTCAATGTGTTGCCTTTTTCATCAGTCATTTTATATGCTCAAATTCCTGTGTTTGTGTTAAATAAAAGGTTTCATATCCCTACTGCCAGAAAGGGTAGTGCAATCCACATCAACTATATTAATTTTTGTTGTGTAATGAATAAAGTATAAAGGCCTTATGTTGGTTCAAA
This sequence comes from Ceratotherium simum simum, assembly GCF_057802395.1. Taxonomy (NCBI): domain Eukaryota; kingdom Metazoa; phylum Chordata; class Mammalia; order Perissodactyla; family Rhinocerotidae; genus Ceratotherium; species Ceratotherium simum. The sequence continues at coordinate 14,933,128 of NC_141915.1, forward strand.
ATTCTCCACAATATAACCCCAAACTCCTTTTCCAGGCTGATTCCCCACATTTGTGTGATTTCTCCACTATTCCTTGGCTACCCAGGAAGAAGGAAGTAAAAGTGTACACATGTTGTCTTGGGGTTGAAGTTTTTTGGAAGGGTGCATGACCATGGGGTGCATGCTGGCTATAGATGAAAGTGCCAGAACTGGGCTTGCTACCATATAGAGGTTAAGAGGCTGGAAATCACCATTGGCTCAAAGAGCAGGTGTATACAAAACAAATGAGCAGGGAAGAGTAGCATCGGACAATGAAATAACATAGCAAAATAGTGTTAAAATCCATCCCTACTTGCATCTACTTACTACTTGGCTTTCTCTAACCTGAATCTGTTTTCGCTGCAACCTTCACTTTAGCACGACATATGGCCCCTGGATCCCTCTTCCTGGTGTAAACTCCTGTTTATTCTCAACCTGTTCACAAGCAACACTCTGTCTCCTACATTCAGGGAAAATGCACTCGAGCCACCCAGCTCCATGGCCACACTCTGGACCCAGTTACCACTAAACCTTTGAAATCTTCGTTTTAATTAAATTTGTTTATTATGACCTTGTTAAAATATGAGAATGACAGACATAACAAAAACTCATCACCTAGATTTGACAAATGTAATATTTCGTGATATTTGCTCCAAACTTTTTAAACAAATAAATTTTACAGATACACTTGAAACTCTCTTTGTTCCCACTGAAAATCTTATTTTCCCCCCTCTTACTCCAGAAATAACCAATTTGCTAGAGTTGGTAATATACTCCCGGTCAAGATTTATACTTTTACTGCATACACATGTATTACTTTATGTACTAAAATGTGCATATATTGTGTGATACAGCATATATCTTCCAGTAACTTGCTTTTTTCCATCCTATTATTTTTTAAAAATTTTTCCACATGAATTCATTCACTTTTACTGTTGTACAGCATTCGTTAATAAGAAATTGGCACAATTTACCTCTCCATTCCTCCGTGGGTAGGCCATTGCCAAGTTTCTTACATGACGATACACATCCCTGTGAATGTCTTCATGAACACGTAAGCCAGATTTTCTCTAGGGTCTAATCTAGAAGTGGAATTGCTTGGTCACAACTGGATGAAGTCCAGCTATCCTACAGATGGGCTAATTGTTCTTCAAATGGCCATACTAATTTTTCCATCTCTCCCCAATACTTGAAATTGTCAGACTTTTATACTTTTACATGCTCCAAGATAAAGAATGTTATATTAAATTTTGTTTTAATTTAGTTGAACATCTTTCCTTTTGTTTATTGGCCACACCAGCTTCCCCTTCTATGAATTTCTTATTCAAGCCTGCTGCCCATTATTTCCTACTGGGTTTTTGGTCTCTTTCTTACTAGTGTGTAGGACTCTTGTGTGTTCTGAATACTAACCCTTAATTGATATGTGTGTAGCAGATGCCTCTTTCTAGTGCGTGACTTGCCTTCCCATTTCTTTTTAGTGTCTTTTTCATACAAATGTTTTAAATTTAAAGTAGTCTAAATATAACATATTTTTTCTTGTGTTTTGTGCCTGGTTTAAGAAGTTACTTCTTTCCCTGATATCACAAACATATTTTTCTCTAAATTTTTTCCAGCTTTATTGAGATATAATTCCATATAACATTGTATAAGTTTAAGGAGTACAGTGTGTTGATTTGATGCGCTTATATATTCCTCTAAACTTTGAAGTTTTGTTTTTCACAATTAATCCTTTAAGAATCATTTTTCTGTATTATTTTTCATATACGAGTATCCCGTTGTTCCAGCATTCTTCAGAATGGTCAGTCCACCCTTTCCCTCTGCATTTCTAAAGCAACCCATGTTATATACCAACTTCTAATAAATACTTGATCTGTGTCTGACTGTCTAGTCTATTACACAGGTCTCTTTTTCACTCCCTAAACCAATACTATTCCACTGTTTGAATTACCATAGTAAATCATTTTGATACCGGATGGGGCATTCCTTCCTCCTTATTCTCTATCCTCAAATTCTCTTAGCTCTTTATGGCTCATTATTCTTCTGCATGCCAAGTGCCGCTTTTACAAGAAACCTCTGGTATTTCCGTTGGGATTGCATTGAATTCGTAGATTACCTGGAGAAGAATTAACCATTTTACCACATTGACTCTTGCCATTCGCGTTGCTTATCTCTCCATTTTTTTGGATATTCTTTTTTTGTCCTTCAGCCAATTTTTGAAACCATTTGGACCTCTTTTGTTAGAATTATTTCCAAATGCCCTAATATTTTCTATTGCTATTGTGAATGAGGAATCTTTTTTTATCATATTTTCTATTTTATTATTATTTAAGTCTAAAAACAGTGTTGATTGTTTTTAATATTGGTTTATATCAAAGAAACTTGCTGATATCTCTAGAGATTCCCTTGGGAATCCCTGATTGATCCAGAGACTCCCTTGGGTTCTTTTTGTAGACCATCATATTTTCTGTGAATGTTATCCTTTTGTTCTTTCTTTTCTAGTTCTAATATATCAAAAAAAAGAATTTCTAGTGTTATTTCAGACATAGGACGACACTTCAAGTGTTTCATGTGGGGAACTCAAATTAGCTCTCTAATTCATGAAGATCTGTGGCACATCTCCTGTACCAAAGGGGAATTAGCACACCAGACTCCAGGCTTAGGGCTTTATTTTTGGTTGGAAACCCCAAGGGGGCACAACAGCATCAACTATGGCTTACAACTCTTGCTCTGAGTTTTCTTTTTGTTTCTCATACCTACATATTCCCATTTCTTTCTTTTAGATTTGTCTGTGTGTATTTTGTATTAATTTTTAAATTTAACTAAAATTTCTATGTGTATTAATTGGAATGGGACCTGTCGACATTAGCTTAGTCCACCATGTTGAGAGAACCCCACCTCTAAAACATTACACTCCCATAACATATGAACTAACTGTAGCCTCTGAGCACTTTAGCTTTATTGAACCCTCCCAACCCTGAGATATTGTGATTCTGTGTGCAGATAGGGTAAGACATTTCATGAGAGAAAACCAAATTTCTTTAAGTACAGAGATGAAAAAGCACATCATATTTGGGTGAAATATAATTATAACTGAATCCATGTGCCTAGCATATAATTCACAAGTCTACTATAGGAGACATTGAGAATCGGTGACTGAATTAATTATAGATTGAATTAATTATTAAGTACAATTATCTTTAGAAAAGTTAGTGAATTACTTAGGATACCCTGGACTACAGTAACAAAGATGACAAAATGTGTAATGGTTTAAACGGAATGAAAGTTTATTTCTCTCTTATATAACAGTCCCAGTGGGTGTCTTCTTGGTGGATGGTAGTCCTCCTGGATGTAGAGAACTAGGGACACAGGCTCATTCTACCATGTGACTCTACCATCCCATACAGCCTCCTGGCCATTTCCATCCAGCTGGCACAAGGGGGAAAAGAGTGTGGAGACAGCCCAGAACTGGAACACATAGGTGGATTGGCTAGAACTCAGTCACATGACCATATCTCGGTGCTAGGGAGTCTGGGAAATGTCTAATTGTGTGTCCAGGAAGAAGAGAACAACATGAATTTGATGAACAGCTAGTAGTCTTTGCCTTAAGTAGTGTGCCTCAGAGTGCAAGTGGATCAAAGAGGAGGGAATCTGTGGTCAAGCAGTTAAGGGAGCATTACAATATTTCAAGTAGAAGATGAAGATGATCTAAGCTGAAGTTCTGAGACAATAAGTAGAAAAGTTGAGTTATGTAAGAATTATTTTAAATGAAGAATCAACAAGATTAGATGCAGAAGTGAAGGATAAACTGTGTGAGTGTGCCTGTAAGCATCCCACATGTGAGAAATCCAAGAAATAAACCTTGATTTAACCCAAGAAATATTGAGTGCAAACTTACTGGTTCATACAATGATAAATATTCCACAGTGATCTTTCTGGGAGTGATAAAAATAAGCAAAGTATGGTTTTCATCCTCAAAAAAGCTTGTAAACTACTTAGGTTGGATGTGCAGAGTATGGGGTTTGGACAGATATGTTGGCAGGATGGCTGAACACAGAAATATGAGAAAGAAAGATCAAGCCTAAAGCTTTAGACCTGAGAGTTTACTAAGCAGTAGTTAAAGTGACTATGGAGTTGGATGAGCCACCAAAAGAAATAATAAAGAAAGAGAAGAGAAGACCAAAGAGAAAAGCTTGTTATCTATATATTATGTATATTAGAGAGTTTTCCAAAGAGATAAAGCCTATCACTTCTTGGCCTTTTGGCTAAGATCAAGTGAAGAGATAAAGCCTATCAAAGGAGGTGGTGAAAATCTTCTTTGAAAATGGGACGGACACTTGGGGAGGAAATTCACTAGGCTTGTTTATGCTAGGACCTAAAACCAGTGGTCATTGTGATTTACAACCTTCCAATGTCAGCGTTACTTCCTGGGCTCTGGGATCACTATGAGTTTGGTCATTGGAACAATTCCTAGTTCAGGCTGATTCTTGTACTAACACACTCTGCACTGGAGTGTTTTGTAAAAGGCTCCAAAATGCTGTCCTTTCTTTATCAAGTGTGATAAAATTAGTGTGTGATTCTGCCTTCTCCATTAAGTTGTAAAGTCCCTGAAAGCAGAGACTGTGTCTTACATGTTGGATAAGTGGATTAATAAATTGTATTTTCCACAATTCGTGATTTTTCCACAAGCCTCACAAAGTATCTAGCACATGCAATATGAATATTAATATTTGTAAATTGATTAAATCCTAGGTGTTCAGGTTGTGGTGAAGGGATGGGGGAGGATGGGCACTTCTGATGCATAGATTTCTCACTTCTTAGACATGAGTGTCCAGGGCTAACTGTTGATTAGTCACACTGATCAACGAGGATATTTTCCCAAAATATTGGCTATCTCTGATTTAGTAAATTCAAGTAGAGATGGCTGATCACTTGCGTCAAAACTGGTGGATAAGAAAGATTGTTACACACAGTGACTTCACTAATACTTCTGGTTTCTTCTCCCCTTTCTTAACAAAGGAGCCATGAGGGGAGAAAACCAATCCTCCGCCCTGGATTTCATCCTCCTGGGAGTTACCAGTCAGCAGGAACAGGAAGATTTCTTCTTCATCCTCTTCCTATTCATTTACCCCATCACATTGATTGGGAACCTGCTCATCATCTTGGCCATTCACTCTGACATTCGCCTTCACAAACCCATGTATTTTTTACTTGTATTTTTTACTTTTTTATTTTTTATTTTTTACTCTCTTTTGTTGACATCTTCCTCTCCTCTGTAACAACCCCTAAGATGCTGGCCAACCATCTGTTGGGCACCAAAGCCATCTCCTTTGGGGGATGCCTAACACAGATGTATTTCATGATTGCCTTGGGTAACACAGATAGCTATACCTTGGCAGCAATGGCATAGTATCGTGCTGTGGCCATCAGCCGCCCGCTTCATTACACAGCAATTATGATCCCACGGTCTTGTGTCCTGCTAGTTGTCGGGTCTTGGGTTGTTGGAAATGCCAATGCCCTCCCACACACTCTGCTCACAGCTAAGCTGTCCTTCTGTGGAAACCAGGAAGTGGCCAACTTCTACTGTGACATTACTCCTTTACTCAAGCTGTCCTGTTCTAACATCCACTTCAATGTGAAGATGATGTACCTAAGAGTTGCTGTTTTCTCCATGCCATTACTATGCATCATCATCTCCTATGTTCAGGTCTTTTCCACAGTCTTACAGGTTCCATCCACCAAAGATGTGCGCAAAGCCTTCTCCACCTGTGGATCCCACCTCACAGTTGTTTCTTTGTATTATGGGACAGTCATGGGCATGTATTTCCGCCCTCTGACTAGTTATAGCCTAAAGGATGCTGTGATAACTGTGATGTACAACGCAGTGACCCCAATGTTAAATCCTTTCATCTATAGTCTGAGAAATCAAGACATGAAAGTGCCCTGGGGAAACTCTTCAACAAGAGAATCTCCTCATAACCAGTGTGAGGTCATACACTGGAGACTGCAGTCACCAGTTAGGATGCACTTGAAAGTCCTGTCCCAGCGTCCTTCTCCAAGAAGCCGCCTTTTATGTTTCCAGTTAGAAATTCTTCTTCTCAGAAATTTGTAATAGTTTATGATACATATTACTGAAATTATCACTTTGTACACTTCATTGTCCTTCTGGCAGAGTGGTAGAACAGAAATAATGGGTTCATTTCTCAGCTAAGCTACTGACTAGCAGAGTAAAGTTGAGAAGGTCTGAAGCTCAGTTTCTACATCTACATATTAGGAACACTAATATCTGCCCCAACACTGTCACAGGGTGTGAGGGTCACAATAGTCCATGATTTTAAGGTTATAAATCACTATTCAAATGTCAATTTTTATTGAACTATTATGCTTAATCACCCCTACTATGCTTGCAAGCCTCCTAGGGCAGGAGCTGTCCTAACACCTCACTGTACCTTTCACAATCTTGGTCATATGAAGTGTATCCAATAATTTTTGGTGGAAAGTGAAATGAACAAATGAAAAGATCAGTATCTAATTGTAATCTGATAATGATCAGACATAAGCAGACGAGATATTATTTACACATCCATTAAAATCTTTAAAGGAACTGACCTGGGGAGATATTTTTGTTCTTACTGTGTTGTTGATTAAGCTAGACTGTTTCTAAAGAGCACAAGATTCTCTCTGAAATATTACTAAAATGACACTCATCAACAGTTATTGAATTTTAAAGTAATAAATATTCTGATTCACTTAATGTAATAAATTGCTGATTTAATTAATTATAACTGAAATAATGCTACAATGACAAAAAAATGGAGTGCCAAATGATAAATGAAGAAAAAAGAGCAGTATTGAAAATGATGTGGCCATGTTTCTCCAACGTGGCCCCGGGAAGATGAGACTTTGATTCTGAGTGACCAACCCTGATTATATAGGTGATATTCCCCAAAATAGAGACAGTTAATCCGGCAGGTCACTAAATACCCACTAAGGAACTCCACTAACTATGATTTGGTTCTGTTCATGAGAAAATCATAAAATGTTTACAAAATATCAGTAATATATAAGTGATTGCCCTTAAATATTGTATTTCCAAACAGGATAATGTTTGGAAGAGGTGGATTGAATGTATCTTAGAACAGTGTGCAAGTGGTTCTATTATCTACTATTTTTAACTGCCAGTAAAAATATAAAATTATCTTCTATAGGGGCAGGGCCGGTGGCGCAAGTGGTTAAGTGTACGCGTTCTGCTGCGGCAGCCCGGGGTTCACCGGTTCGGATCCCGGGCGCACACTTATGCACCGCTTGGCAAGCCATGCTGTGACAGCGTCCCATATAAAGTGGAAGAAGGGCCGGTGCCATGGCTTAGCGGTTAAGTGCTCACGCTCCGCTGCTGGCGGCCCGGGTTCAGATCCCGGGCGCGCACCAATGCACCGCTTCTCCGGCCATGCTGAGGCTGCGTCCCACGTACAGCAACTAGAAGGATGTGCAGCTATGACGTACAACTATCTACTGGGGCTTTGGGGGAAAAAATAAATAAATAAAATTATAAAGTGGAGGAAGATGGGCATGGATGTTAGCCCAGAGCCAGTCTTCCTCAGCAAAAAAAAAAGACGAGGATTGGCAGATGTTAGCACAGGGCTGATCTTCCTCACAAAAAAAAATAATAAAATAAAATTATCTTCTATAGAAAATTCACATTGCCAAGAATTTGTCCATGGATGTTGGAAGATGACATTATTCACCTTTTAATGCTTTCTGGGTCTCTAAAACACCAAGGATGAGAACTATCAAAATTTTGACCCAAAGTGATTTCATTACAAATGCATATGAATCGGTGTGAATGAATGACCAAATCATGGAGAGAAGGAAGGTATTTCATTTAGGGAATTTTCAAGTTTGGCTAATGAAAATGCTGTACAGATTTATTGTCTGTTTCTCCCCACGAGAATGTGAAGATTTGGCATCTATTTTGTTCTCTGCTATATCGTCAGCCCTTAGACAATCCTGACATATAGTAAATACTTAATAAATTTGTATTAAATGAATAAATGTATCCTTCAATATTATGTTTAAATAAGGAATGCAACAAGGTTAATTTTGCTGTTATGGGTAAACTCAAGAAAGCCAAATGGTATGAGATATTTAAAATATTTCCCATAGTGAAATAGTAAGTGCCAAAGAGCATAGTATAAAAGAAGAGCTGAGGAGGTAGAACTCCATACCACTTAACTGCTCTGTCAGTCTCACATTATTCCTCTGCTTTAACTTAGAGAAAGGAAGTTGACCTCCTCTATTGTATTTCCTACAATAATCATAAGAATCTATATGTAAGTTTATAACTTTAAATGCAAATAAAAATCATTGCAACTATATGTCACGTTGTTGTCTCAGCCATCTCCCTTTGATTCTGTCAAACATGCTGTCCTGGAGTCATTTTAACACTATAATTTAAATTACTTCATTACTTTACTTTTCTAGACTAAGTCTAGAAAAGACTATCTAACTGATATGTCAGTTTGGGTCAGTTAGGGTCCATTCAGGAAGCAGAAATGACATCTGGTATTTTTAAACAAAGAAGAATTAATACAGGGAAGCAGATACATAAGTGTGTCTGGAAAGAGACTGAAGGAGAAAAAAGATGAATGCCTAAGTAACCAGAGATTATTAACTGCAGGAAGTTACTTCCCCTAGTTACAAAAGGGAAAGGTTGTGTTACCAGAGCCTAGGAGCTCAGAAGAGGGATGAACACACATCTGATACTCATATCCTGAGGGGAGCCGCCGAACAGCTGCCACTGGGTCTTCACCTGCTGTGTTGACCCAAACTTTCATTCTTGAGGGTTCTGAGTCCTTGATAGTACTGGTTTGTTGTTGTTGTTTTTGTTGTTGCTGTAGTTGCTATTAATCTCTGCTATTGGGCATGGAAATACAAAAGGCATCCCAGACATAGTTATAGGCAGGGTCCTTCTTGCCCCCCATTGTGCAGCAGCAAAACAGTGTCCTTGGTAATTGAGCCAGTCATTCCAGCCAATACGGAAATCTCTCTTTTTCTGAATGGCCCCAGAGACCTGCTACAATTTGACTGAATCTTAACAACATAATAGTAATATTCAAAAATGCAATCCCAAAAGACTATTATTGATACCCTTTATTAAGGTTGTAAACAGCTAAAGCAACCAAAAAAAATTAACTTTCTGGGAATAGGTATATATGCATTAAAAGTGCATTAAAAATGAAAGCAAGGCAAAGATGAACACAGGATTCAGGATGAGAGGAAATTCTAGAGGGGAGAGTCAGGAGAGTATAACTTAGGGCATCATATAGCCAGATGCAAGTTATGACTAACGATCTTTCAGGTTGCATGGTGGGTCTAAGGGTATTTACAACATTATCCAGATAGAATCATGATAGATGATTGATAGATAGATAGATAGATAGATAGATAGATAGATAGATAGATAGATAGATAGATCGACAATAAAATCTCTGCATGAAGTAGTGATGAGAGTTTGTCTTGAATTAAGATTAGATAAAGAGAAGTAAGGGAGCGGGGAGGAGTGGTGAGACCATGAGTTTAATTCGGCAGCTCTTAGAGAAATCTAAAGAAACAGCAAAGATATAAAGGATAGTGATGCAAAGGTAATGTGGAAACAGAAACAATAGAATATGAAAGTAGTAAGTAAGGAGTTGTCTTCAAGGTTTTGAGGTTGAGCCACTAAAAGGAAAGTGATGCCCTTAATGAAAATAGTGAACAAGAGAGTAATTTAAGAAATATTAGTTCCTTTTTTAGCATGTTTGCAAGTGTTCCTGTGGGACATTTTCATGGAGGTATTCAATTAAATGGTAGAATGAAGATATGAAACTTTGAAGTAAAATTAACAGAGCATGGATCACTGTGGAATTGATAAGTAAAGTTACAGAAATAGATGAAATCATTTAAGCATATGAGACTGAGACCCAAGCCTGAGACTCCTGTATACAAGAGTGACTACATTTCGAGAAAGGGGGCCATGATGCAGAATGAGGATTCTAGTGGGGGAAGTAAGACACTTGTACAATCTAGACTTAATGTCAAGCTACGTGTTTCTCTCGTTTTTCTATCAGCCAAAGCGCATCACACAGTGTATCATCACAGTAATTTTGAGTGAGCACTCAATTGAAAAAAAATGAAACAATAGCTAACACAAGGAAGAAAATAATAAGTGCTACAAAGGAAATTCAAAACATGCCCTGTATGTTTAGAGAAAGCAGATATTTCATCAAGTATCAAATATACATATGTGTGTGGTCATGTGTGTTTACTATATTGCACATATTCTTGTCTCTTTTAATTTTCAAAATAGCCCTGTGGCATAGATGGAAATAGCCCTCTTCTACAGATAAGAAAGCCATATCTCTGAAAGGTGAAGTGGCTTATTCAATAGCTTTCAATTAGTAAAATGCAGATCTAGGATTTGAGCCCAGTTTCCTCATGACTAATGCTCTTCCCTCTACTCCACAGCTGACCCACAGAGGAGATATAAAATACTGAGGGATATATAAGTAAGTCAGGATGTGTGCACCAGCAGGAGACATGGCTAGAACTTTGACAGCAGAGAGAACACTCCATCCTCTGTAGAGCATGAGCTATAGGGCAGAGATGGGAAACATGGACTCATATAGAAGTTATCAAACTTTGAAGCAGAGGACAGAGATGATCCTTCATTGTTTCCATCCTCACCATCTTCAATCAGTCAATCCAGATTTATCCAGTGCAGACTGAAGGAGATGCCAAAGAATTCCACAAGTAACACGTGGCAGTAACACAAATCACAGATGTCGTACTCCATTGTTCCTTCTGGCTTTCCAAGAAGTCATGGGAAAATTTAAAATATGTGGCATGGGGCCATGGGTTTAGGCAAAAATCAAAGCAGAAAACATATTCCTTCTCTAAAATTATGCCTTCCCTATTCCTGAAGAAAGGTGTAATGAGAACCAGTGTCCTCTGAGGATGGTTGCTCATTGTCTAGAGTTAAGGAGGAGCAGTGGGGTGGACTCTCAGATGGTCCCAGCAAGCCTTGCAAGACCTTCACATGTTGCCTCAACCCCCAGCCCTTCCCTGTTCCCAGGAGCTATGATATAGGCTCCTGTTCCTGAGTGATCCCAAACTTTTCCAAACCTGGAACTTATGTATTTAACAAAAACACATATAACATTGAGCTGGGTGCCAAGCACTTGACAAATGTTAGCTTCCCTTGTGAGTTAGGTATTACTGTTATCCTGATTTTACATGCGGAACCTCAGACCTAGAGAAGTTAAATAGCCTATGCACGGCCACACAGGTAGTAAGTGGTGATGCTGTGATTCAAACTCAGGTGGTCTGACTCCAGGCTTTATGCTCTCCACCATTATGGTTTGCTGCCTCTCTAGCCCTCTTCCCGACTGAAAGGGAACGGTTCTGGGATCCTTTATCAACTTCTGGCTGTTCATTTCCCATTTACATCTGCAGGTGTAAGTGAAGGCATCAGAGCCAGATCTTTGGAACAAGTATCTCAAATAGACACAAAGAATGAGTTAGATCTGAGTGGTAGAAGGGGCAATAGGTTCTTTGAGACATACGTATCCACTGCTCCTCCTATGTTTAGTGTTTAAAACCAACAAGCACAGAAATATGTGATGGTTGTGATTTTTGAGTATTTAGAATCTGTCCAAGATTAGAGAGATTATGTTTATTCTGTGTAGCTCCAGAGGGCAGGTTTATGACTAATTCCACCTCAACTAATATTTGTTTGCCTAATATTTGTTTACTTAATATTTGTTTACCTAATATTAGGTACTATGCTGTGCTATGGGGTTTTCATCCAGGATAGCACCAAGCAAAGGAAATTAAAATAGCATAGACCTTGGCTCCCAGGTCTAGGCTAATTCTTGGCTTCTAATTATAAATGTATTATAAAAGAATAGGCTACCTCATCGAGCAGCAAACTCACCAGGCAGGGATGTCACAAGAGAATATTTTCTCCAGGCAGGAAAGTGTTCTAGATTCTTGCTATTTAAAGTGTGCCTCAGGGCTGGCCCGGTGGCGCAAGTGGTTAAGTGCGCATGCTCCGCTGTGGCAGCCCGAGGTTCGCCGGTTCGGATCCCGGGCGCACACCGACGCGCCGCTTGGCAAGCCATGCTGTGGCAGCATCCCATATAAAGTGGAGGAAGATGGGCATGGATGTTAGCTCAGGGCCAGTCTTCCTCAGCAAAAGAAGAGAAGGATTGGCAGATGTTAGCACAGGGCTGATCTTCCTCACAAAAATAAATAAAGTGTGCCTCACTGTTCATCAGCACCCCATCACCTAGGAGCTTGCTGGAAATGCAGAATCTCAGGCCCCACCCCAGACCTGCTGAACCAGAATCTGCATTTCCACAGGATCTCCGGGTGATTTGTGTGTCCATTGACAGTTAGAGAAGCACTATTCTAGGTGACATCTGCATCTACCTCAACTCTGGGATTTTGCTTCTGTAACCCTACAAAAAGGGGGAGAAAATAGCTCTGCCCCAAGGAGGCCAAACCCTGTATTCAGCTCCCAGTTCTTCCTTTAACCAATTGCAATGTATGACTCTTATTTAGATCTGATTCAAACAATAAGTATAAGGCAAATGGAGAAATGTGAACCATAACTGGATATTTGATTATATGAAAAAATGGATGTTATTTTTTAGGTGATATAATCGTGTGGTGGTGATTTTTTTTTTAAGTCTCTGTTTTTACGGATACACAGAAATATTTACCAATGAAATAATATGATGTCTGCGATTTGCTTCAAAGCAACCCAAAAGGATGTGTGGGTTGGATGTGGTAGGGATTGTAGATAAAACAAGCAAGTTTGGTCAAGAGTCATTGATTGTTGGAAGGGATGATGGATATTTAGATTGACTTCACTTTGGCTCACTTTTTTGTACCTAAGGATACCCATGAAATCATGGGTCTGATGTGCTAGTATCAGGGTTTTTTCTAGTACATATTTGAATAAATATATAACCTTATATAACCAATATATAACTTTAATATATAAAGTATACAATATAAATTATGTATATTACTATATGATATATGCGTATGAAATATAAAAGTATAAATTAAAAAAGAGTTTCAATGTAGCTTTCTATTTTTATATATGTTTGAAATATTGTATAATAAGTTTAAATAAGTATTATAAATTCAAGGAAAAAACGGTGGTCTTCCAAAACAACCAATAAAATTACTCTCGGATTTTAGGCATCCTTCTTGACACTCCTTGCTCTCCCTCATCCATCCCTATCCAATAAGTCACCAATTTCTGTGGATGAACCACCTTTATCATTTTGGTATCTTCCTCTCTTCTCCATCCCCATAGCTGCAGCCTTCCTTCGGGCCCTCAACACATACATCAGTTCATCAACCACGTGGTCCCAGTGTAACCTTTCCAAAATGCATACCCGCTCCTGTCTCTCTCCTGCTTAAATTCCATCAAGGTCTCCTCCATGACCTGCAGAATTCTGCTCTTTCTGCCCAGCCGAATTGAATGAATTGCAGTTCTCTGATCAGGCAATGCTCTTACTGACCCCGGGCCTTTGTCCAGCTTACCCCCTACTGCTTAGCATTCTCTTTTTGTCTCTTTTCTCTCTCCCATCTCCCCTCAAATAATTTGTCCTCCATAATTCAGTCTGGGCATCATCTTCTGCAGAAAGTCACCCCTGACTACACATTGTTGGGGGCTTCATTTTCATACCATCAATCATGCTCTCTAGCCACAGTGTTCCACGTGTAGTTCCCACATATATCAGGGTCCTCTGAGGTCAATATTATTTTCCAAGTAATACTAAGACATTATTTGCTTTTTTCAGTGTGTTATATTTGCACCGATGGTGCAAAAGCAATGGTGGGTAAGACTGCTGGTGTCTTTCCACGCAGCAAGGCAGTGGCACCAAACCATAGTGGTTGCCATTGCATTCTTCACCATCACACACTTTCAGTAAAAATCTTTTTTTAATTTTTAAAGACTAGTGTCACCTAAAAAGGTCCTTGATGAAGCAGTAAGAATTATTACTTTCATTACCTCTTAAGTACACATCTGTTTAAATATGTATACTTAACGTGAAGTTCACGTAAAGCTCTTCTGCTGCGTGCTGAAGTTCAACGGTTGTCTCAAGGAAAAGCACATGTGAGATTGAGCTGAGAGACAAACGAGCCACTGTTTTTCCTGGAATACTATTTTAGTTAAAGAAACAATTCATGTACCACAGCTATTTAGATTTGGATATTTGACAGATATTTATTAAAATGAATGAAGTGAGCCTGTCACTTCACAGAAAATAACTGACAATATTTGTTGCCAATAATGAAATTCAAGCTTTCAAGAAAATAAGATTTTTGAAAACTTATATCTGGCATGTAAGCTTGACAGCTTCCCAATAACTAAAGACTTTTGTGATGAGATTGGAGATGGTTTTAACAAATGTGATTTTTTTATATTATATAATGAAATGTGTGAACGTTTGGAAGATCTGCATAATTCGGTGAAACAATATTTTCTAAGTGACAAAAGCATGCAAAGTGCAAGATATACCAGTGGATTTTAACGTAAAATTGGATGAAAAGTTTATTGACACGGTGTCAGATTCCACATTGCACTTAACCTTTAAGAAATTATGATTTATCGAACTTTAGTGTAATACTGAAAAAGAATATCCACAATTATTTGAAAAGACTATTAAAATACCTATTTCCAATTATATATAAGGCCAGATTGTCTTCACGTTTTTTAACCAATCCAAGATAATGCAGCAGACTGAATGTAGAAGAAGTTATGAGAATCCAGCTGTTTTCTATTTCTTCTTAGATCCATGCAGTATTTAGCAGTGTGTTACTTTCCAAGTCTTTCGGGTGTTTACCCAATATCTGATTCTTGATTCCTAATTTACTTCATTGTTGTCAGAGAATATACCTATATAATTTCATTTCTTTTTTTTTCTTTTCTCTTTTTATTATTTTATTGAGGTCACATTGGTTTATAACTGTGTAAATTTCAGGTATACAACATTATATTTCAGCTTCTCTATAGATTGCATAGTGTTCACCACAACGTGTCTAGTTTCCATCTGTCACCAGACATACGTGCTCCTTTACCCCTTTCACCCTCCCCCCACCCACTTCTCCTCTGGGTAATCACCAATCTGTTCTTCTTATCTATATGTTTGTTTATTTATCTTCCACATATGAGTGAAATCATATGGTATTTGTCTTTCTCTGTCTGACTTATTTCACTTAGCATAATATCCTCAAGGTCCATCCTTGTTGTCACAAATGGCACAATTTCATCTTAATGGCTGAGTAGTATTCCATTGTATATATATACCACATCTTTTTTTATCCATTCATCTGTTGATGGGCACTTAGGTTGCTTCCAAGTCTTGGCTTTTGTGAATCATGCTGCAATGAAAATAAGGGTGCATATATGTTTTTCAATCAGTGTTTTCATGTTCTTTGGATACAAGAAGAGGAGTAGCTGGATCGTATGGCAGTTCTATTTTTAATTTTTTGAAAAATCTCCATACTGTTTTCTCATAGTGGCTGCACCAGTTGGCATTCCCACCAGCAGTGTATGAGGGTTCTCTTTTCTCCACATCCTCTCTGACACTCGTTATTTCTTGTCTTTTTAATAATAGCCATTCTGATGGGTGCAAGGTGATATCTCATTGCAGTTTTGATTTGCATTTCCCTAATAATTAGTGATGTTGCACGCTTTTCGTGTGCCTGTTGGCCAGCTCTATATATTCTTTGGAAAAATTCTGTTTATATCCTCTGCCCATTTTTCGATTGGGCTGTTTGTTTTTTTGCTGTTGAGTTGTATGAGTTCTTTATACATTTTGGAAATTAACTCCTTGTCAGATATATGGTTTGCAAATATTTTCTCCCAATTGGTGGGTTGCCTTTTCATTTTTTTGATGGTTTCCTCTGCTGGGCAGAAGTTTTTTAGTTCAATGTAGTCCCATTTGTTTATTTTTTCTTTTGTTTCCCTTGCCTGAAGAGACATGGTATTCGAAAAGATACTGCTAAGAACAATGTCAAAGAGTGTACTGCTTATGTTTTCCTCTAGGAGTTTTATGGTTTCAGATCTTACATTCAAGTCTTTAATCCATTTTGAGTCATTTTTTGTGTAGGGTATAAGATAATGATCTACTTTCATTCTTCTGCATGTGGCTGTCCAGTTTTCCCAACACCATTTATTGAAGATACTTTCCTTTCTCCATTGTATGTTCTTGGCTCCTTTGTCGAAGATTAGCTGTCCATAGATGTGTGGTTTTATTTCTGGGCTCTCAGTTCTATTCCAGTGATCTGTGTATCTTTTTTTCTGTCTGTACCATGCTGTTTTGATTACTATAGCTTTGTAGTATATTTTTAAATCAAGGAGTGTGATACCTCCAGCTTTGTTCTTTTTTCTCAGGATTACTTTGGATATTCGGGGTCTTTTGTTGTTCCATATAAATTTTAGGATTCTTTGTTCTATTTCCATGAAAAACGTCATTGGGATTATGATTGGGATTGCATTGAATCTGTAGATTGCTTTAGGCAATATGGACATTTTAACTATGTTTATTCTTCCAGTCCATGAGCACAGAATATCTTTTCATTTCTTTATGTCTTCTTTGATTTCTTTCATTAATATCTTATAGTTTTCAATGTATAGGGCTTTCATCTCCTTGGTCAAATTTATTCCTAAGTATTTTATTCTCTTTGTGGTGATTGTAACTGGGACTGTATTCTTGATTTCTCTTTCTGCTACTTCGTTGTTAGTGTATAGAAATGCAACTGATTTTTGTATGCTGATTTTGTACCTTGCAACTTTTCTGTATTCGTTAATTATTTCTAATAATTTTCTGTTGGATTCTTTAGGGTTTTCTTTATATAGAATCATATCATCCACAAATAGTGACAGTTTTACTTACTCCTTTCCAATGTGGATCCATTTTTTTCTTTTTCTTGCCTATTTGCTCTGGTTCAAACTTCCAGTACTATGTTAAATAAGAGCGGTGAGAGTGGACACCCTTGTCTTGTTCCTGTTCTCAGAGGAATGGTCTTCAGTTTTTCAACACTGAGTATGATGTTGGCTGTGAGTTTGTTATATATGGCCTTTATTATGTTGAGGTACTTTCCTTCTATACCCATTTGGTTGAGAATTTTTATCATAAATGGATGTTGAATCTTGTCAAATGCTTTCTCTGCCTCTCTTGGGATGATCATGTGATTTTTAGTCTTCATTTTGTTAATGTAGTGTATCACTTGATTGATTTGCAGATGTTGAACCACGCCTGCATCCCTGGAATAAATCCCCACTTGGTCATGGCATATAATCCTTTTAACGTATTTTTGTATTCAATTTGCTAATATTTTGTTGAGGATTTTTGCATCTATGTTCACTGGCAATATTGGCCTGTAGTTTTCTTTTTTTATATTGTCCTTGTCTGGTTTTGGTATCAGGGTAATGTGGCCTCATAGAATGAGTTAGAAAGCATCCATCCTCTTCAATTTTTTGGAAGAGTTTGAGAAGGATAGGTATTAAATCTTCTTTGAATGTTTGGTAGAATTCACCAGTGAAGCCATCTGGTCTTGGACTTTTCTTTTTTTGGAGGTTTTTTATTACAGTTTCAATCTCTTTACTTGTGGTTGGTCTATTAAGATTCTCTATTTCTTCTTGATTCAGTCTTGGGAGGTTGTATGATTCTAAGAATTTGTCCATTTCTTCTAGGTTATCCAATTTGTTGGCGTATAGCTTTTTATAGTATTCTCTTATAATCATTTGTATTTCTGTGGTATCCATTATAATTTTTCCTTTTTCATTTCTGATTTTATTTATTTGAGTCTTCTCTCTTTTTTTCTAAGTGCGCCTGGCTAAAGGTTTGTTAAATTTTTTTATCCTTTCAAAGAACCAGCTCTTAGTTTCATTGATCCTTTTTATTGTTTTCTTTTTGGGGGGTCTCTATTTCATTTATTTCTGTTCTGATTTTTATTATTTCCTTCATTCTACTGACTTTAGGCTTTATTTGTTCTTCTTTTTCCAGTTCTTTTACATACAGTGCAAGATTGTTCGTTTGAAATTTTTCTTGTTTTTTGAGGTAGGCCTATGTTACAATAAACTTCCCACTTAGTACTGCTTTTGCTACATCCCATAGGTTTTGGTATGTTGTCTTTTCATTTTCGTTTGTCTCCAGGTATTTTTTTATTTATCTTTTGATTTCTTCATTGATCCAATAGTTGTTCAGTAGCATGTTGTTTAGTCTCCAATATTTATGACTTTTCCAGCTTTCTTCTTGTAGTCAATTTCTAATTTCATACCATTGTGGTCAGAAAAGATGCTTGCTATTATTTCAGTCTTCTTAAATTTATTAAGGCTTTTTTTGTTTCCTAACGTGTCGTCTATCTTTGAGAGTATTCCATGTGCATTGAGAAGAATGTGTATTCTACTGCTTTTAGATGGAATGTTCTATATATATCTATTAAGTTCATCTGGTCTAGAGTTTCATTTTTTTCTTTGTTGACTTTTTGTCTGCATGATCTATCCGTTGATGTAAGTGGGATGTTAAAGTCCCCTACTATTATTGCATTGCTGTCAATCTCTCCCTTTAGGTCTGTTAATAGTTGCTTTACATACTTTGGTGCTCTTATGTTAGGTGCATATGTGTTAACAAGTATTATATTTTCTTGGTGGAATGTCCCTTTTATCTCTATATAATGTTCATCTTTGTCTCTTTTTACCTTTTTTGTCTTGAGTCTATTTTGTGTGATCTAAGTATAGCTACACCCGCTTTCTTTTGGTTGCCATTTGCTTTGAGTAGTATCTTCCATCCCTTCGCTCTGAGCCTATATATTTCTTTAAAGCTAAGATGTGTCTCCTGGAGGCAGCATATTGTTGGGTCTTGGTTTTTAACCCATCCCACCACTCTGTGTCTTTGTGTGTGTGTGTGTGAAGAAGAATGGCCCTGAACTAACATCTGTTGCCAATCCTCCTCTTTTTGCTGAGAAGGATTGGCCGTGAGCTAACATCTGTGCCCATCTTCCTCCATTTTTGTATGTGGGTCACCACCACAGCATGGCTTGATGAGTGGTGCATAAGTCTGTGCCCAGGATTTGAACCTGTGAACCCCACGCCGCCAAAGCAGAGCACACAAACTGAACCACTATGCCACTGGGCCAGCCCCCACTCTGTGTCTTTTGGTTGATGAATTCAATCCATTTACATTTAGAGTGATTACTGATATATGAGGGCTTATTACTGCCCTTTTATCTTTTGTTTTCTGCTTGTTCTATATTTCCTTTGTTTATTTTTCCTTGTATTTCTGTCTGCCATTTCAGTTTGGTAATTTTCTGTGACATTTTTCTCAGTTTTCTCTTTATTTATGATTTGTGACTCTGCTCTGATTTTTTGTTTTGTGGTTACCATGAGGTTTGTATAAAAGATCTCATAGAGGAGATAGGCCTTTTTCTGCTGGTAGCATCTTATATCCATTAGCCTAGGCAGGTTCCATCCTTTTCCTCTTGCCCCTCTATGTTTTTCTTGCCACATATTATCCATTTTTGTGTTGTGAGTTTGAGACCAAATTGAAGTGGTTATAGTTATTTTTTATGCTTTCTTTCCCTTTAGCGTTTGTGTTATAGTTAAGTGTTTACTAACCTATTCTGATATAGCATTGCAATTTTCTGATTCTGTCTCTCTATTTTGCACCTTGCTCAAGGCTCTGTAAACCTCTGCCTTCTTGTTTCAGGTAGGAGGGCTCCTTTCAACATTTCTTCTAAGACAGGTCTAGTGGTGATGAACTCTCTCAGCTTTTGTTTGTCTGGGAAAGCCTTTATTTCTCCTTTATATCTGAAAGATAACTTTGCTGGATAGAGTATTCTTGGCTGATAGTTTTTGTTTTTCAGTATTTTGAATATATCATTCCACTCTCTCTTAGCCTCAGGTTTCTGCTGAGAAATCCACTGATAGCATGATGGGGGTTCCTTAGTAAGTTATTTTCTTCTCTCTGGTCATGCTTAACATTCGTTCTTTGTCATTGACTTTTGACAGCTTTAATACAATATGCCTTGGAGAGGTCTTTTTGCATTGAGATAATTAGGCATTCTATTAGCTTCGTGTACTTGTATATGCAGTTCCTTCCCTATGTTGGGAAGTTCTCAGCTATTGTTTCTTTGAATAAGCTCTCTGCTCCTTTCTCCTTCTCTTCTCCTTCTGGAATACCTATTATCCTTATGTTGCTTTTCATAACTGAGTCAGATATGTCTCATAGAATTTCTTCATTTTTTTTTTTAATTTTAGTTCTCTCTCCTCTTCCACCTGAATCGTTTCTAACTTCAAGCTCACTAACTCCCTCTTCCATATGGTCTACTCTATTTTCAATGTTTTCTACTTTATTCTTCATCTCATTAATTGTGTCCTTCATCTCCAGAATTTCTGTTTGGTGTTTTCTTGGAGTTTCAATCTCTTCAGTGAAGTACTCCTTCTGTTCATTAATTTTATTCCTGAGTTCATTGAACTGTCCTCTGAGTTTTCTTGTAACTTGTTGAATTTTTTCATGAAAGCTATTTTGAACTCTCTGTCAGTTAGATTGTAATTTTCTGTGATTTCAAGTCTGATTTCTGGAGAGGTGTCATTTTCTTACTGTTCTGCCATGTTACTGTAGTTCTTGATGGTACTTGAAGACTTGATCCTCTGTTGGCACATTTGTGGTGGCAAACATCTTTCATATTTGGGTAAGGCTGGCCACTTTGGTTCTGAGCTGCTTCTGGTTGTATTTGAGAGCCTGCACTTTCCACCCTCCAATGCCTCTGCCAGAGGCATCATCAGTGCCCTCTTTGTGCTGCTTGTGCCTTGAGTGCTGGTGCCTTGCTGCTTCCAATGTCACTACAGTCTCAGGCGTTGCCACAGGGGTCACCAGCCTGCAAGCACTTCTGCTGCTTCTGGGGCAGACTGGGTCTCATGTTCCCCTACTGGATCTCCACTGGCTCTCCATGGGCTCTCTATAGGCTCAGGTGCTGCTGCCCCTTGCACCACCTATGCTGCTTCTCCTAGGTTATCTGGGGGTGCTGGCGGCACTGCTTCGAGGGGGACAGGGTTCATGGGTGTCACTGCCACTGCCGGGGATATGCAGCCCCCACTGCTGGTAAAGCAGTGTCAGGAGTGCTGCCACTGGGGGCTGCATCACAGGTTCCACTGTGGCTCCTGAAGCCTCGGGTCACAGGTGCCACCTGCCACTGCTTCAGGAGGGGCAGGGGCTGTGCCATGAGTGTTGTTGCTGGTCCTGCAGCCTCTGGTCCCTGGTGTGTGCCATTATGCTTTTTAAAACTTCAGATCCGGGCACCCCACCCCTGCTGAGGTGATCCACCTTTGGATGTTGTCTTCCCTGCTGGAAAGACTGGTGCCACCACCAAGGGAGAGGGAGGAGTCTGGGTTTCTGGCACTGCTCTGTATCCTGAAGCCTCAGGACATGTGTGTGCCACCCACCACCACAGGAGGGGGCAGGGGCTAAGCTGTGAGTGCCATCCCTGCCCTGTTTGCTGGCGTGCACTGGTGTGAGGATCCACATTTTGGATCACTGCTGCCAGGGGTGGGGAGGATTGCTTCCCTAGTCCCACTACCCCTGGAGGTCCAGTCTACCCACACTCAGATGTATAGGTGCATGGATCTCTCAGACATTCTGGTGTGCTGTGCAGGGAGTTCTTTGTTGGTCAATGGATGTCCAACTGGTTGTAACTTAGAGGGAAGAGACACAGAGAACAGCTCACTCACCATGATACTGATATCACTCCCTAATTTCACTTCTTTTAAATTTATTGATATACGTTTTGTGGCTCACTGTATGCTCTATCTCAGTTAGCATTCCATTTTCACTTTAAAAGAATGTATATTGTGCAGTTGTTGGCCATAGTGTTATATAAACATCAATTAGGTTGGTATTATTGTAAATCATATCTGTATCTTCACTGTTTTTGTTCTTTGTTTTAGTGGTCCTATAAATTTCTATGGAGGTGATCTGTAAAAACCTCCATGTGGATTTTTCCATTTCTTCCTTTACTTCAGTCCATTTTCACTTAATGTGTTATGACTTTTTTTTATTAGACCCATTCACATTTGTTTGTTATGACTTCCTGATGAATTGACTATTTTATCATTATGAAATGTCACTATCTATAATCTGGTAATATTTTTGTCTTGAAGTCTATCTGATATTAACAGAACCATTTGAGCTTTCTTGTGCATATAGTGTGCATGATATATCTTTTTCCATTCATTTATTTTCAACCTATGTCTCCTTCTTTTCATTAAAATATTTCTCTTGTAGGCAGCGTATAATTGGGTCTTGCTCTTTATTCATTATTTAATTGTTTGATCCATCATTATCTATACTAATTATTGTTATGATTGAACTTTGGTCTCCTTTTTATTTATTTGTTTTGTTTGCCCTCTTTGTTTTTAGTTCCTCTGTGCCTCCCTTTCCTAATTTTTCATCACTTGAATCTTTTTTGTAATTCCTGTTTAGTTTATCTATTGCCTTCTTAGTTATTCCTCTTTGACTTTTTTGTTGCTGTTGTTTCTCTGGGATTTCAATAGTATACATCCTTAACTTTTTTGCAGTCCATTGACATTTAATATTGTACCACTTCATGTAAAATGTAGAATTCTTGCATTTGCATAGTTCCATTTACCCCTCCACCACCTGCCATTTGCTATAGTTGTCGTATATATAACATCTCCATACATTACAAACTACCTAAATCAGTGTTATAATATTTCTTTAAATTGTCACATGTATTTTAAAGAAATTAAGAAGAAGATATAGTATTTTATACTTGCCTAGATATTTACTATTTATGACACTCCTCATTCCTTCCTAAAAATCCAAGTTTTTATATGATATTACTTCCCTTAAGCCTGAAGAATTTTCTTTAAGTATTTCTTATAGTTCAAGTGTGCTGGCAAATAATTCTCTCAGTTTTCTTTATTTTAAATTTATCTTCATTCATCCTTCATTCCAGAAGGATATTTTCACTGGATATAGAATTTTGGGTTGATAGTTGGCTTGGGTTTTGTTTGTTTATCTTTCGGGACTTAAAGATATTTTCCACTGTTTTCTGGTCCCCTTTTTTTTTAATTTAATTTAATTTTTTTTTTTTTGATGAGGAAGATTGGCCCTGAGCTAACATCCATGCCCATCTTCCTCAATTTTGTATGTGGAATGCCTCCACAGCATGGCTTGATGAGTGGTGTGTAGGCCCGCACCCAGGATCCGAACTCACAGACCCCGGGCCGCTGAAGCAGAGCACCCGAACTTAACCACTATGCCATCGGGCCAGCTCCAGGTCTCCATCATTTTTGATGAGAAGTCAACAGTAATTTAAATCACTATTCTCCTGTATGTAAACTGTCATTTTCTCTGGCTGCTTTCAGAATATTTATTTATCAGCAGTTTGACTATGATGTGCCTGTGTGTACTTTTCTTCTTATTCATCCTGTTTTGGGTTCAATGATCTTTTTGAATCTGTAAATTACATCTCTATATACTTGGGGAAATGTTGGTTATTTCTTCAAATATTTTTTATCCTTAAAAACCTCCATTCTCAGGGTCGGCTCAGTCGTGTAGTGGTTAAGTTCGTGCACTCTGCTTTGGCTACAAGGGGTTCGCAGGTTTGGATCCCAGGCACGGACCTACGTACTGCTTATTAAGCCAAGCTGTGGCAGCGTCCCACATACAAAGCAGAGGAATATGGGCACAGATGTTAGCCCAGGGCCAATCTTCCTCAGCAAAAAGAGGAGGATTGGCAATGGATGTTAGCTCAGGGCTAATCTTCCTCATCAAAAAAAATATATATCTCCACTCTCTCCTCCCTAGACTCTAATTACACATATATTATAACTTTACATACTGTCACATGTGTTCCTAAGGCTTTGTTAATTTTTGTTCAATAATTTTTCCCTCTAGTTTCAGATTACATACTTTATATTTATCAATCTTCAAGTTCACTGACTCCCTTTGTCATCTCATCTGTGCTGTTAAGGCCAGTCAATGTATTTTTATTTCAAATAATTGTAATTTTCAGTTCTAGCATTTCTGTTTGGTTATTTTTTTAAAGTTTTAATTTTTCTGCTGAGATTTTCTATAATTTTATTCATTGGTTGCATATTTTCCTTTACCTCATGGAGCATAGTTATAATAGCTGCTTTAAAATCTTTATCTGGTAATTATAACATCTGAGTCATCTTATGTTTGGTCTCCATTGAATGTCTTTTCTCTTGAGAATGGCTCCTGTTTTTGAGTTTCGTCATATGTCTAGTAATTTTTAATTACTGGACAATGTGAATATTATATTACAGAGACTTTGGATTATGTTATATTTTTCCAAAAATGTTGGGGTTTGTTTGATTCCTTGTTTGTTTCAGCAGGAACATAACTTGGCTGAAAACGAACTAAAAATCCTTTCTCTTGGGCAGAAGCTCAAATCTCAACTCAATTCTGTTATCCTTAGCTGGAACCTGTCCCATGCGTGAGTGATTCAGAGGTCATTAAGATGAAGAAACTGGGGCTTTGAGAACTCAAGAAACTTTTCCAGGTTCACAGGGCTAGAATTAAGTCCCAGGTTATCTGACTCCAGAACTTGCAGTCTTTTGTGACCAAGTTATGCCTCTCTAGGTATAGGACTGAGAAGAAAGATAAACGGGCCTTTGGAGGTGTTAATCTGGTCAAACTGAAGAACCATGAGTTCGATTTGGGTTCTCTTTATGTTCTACCTCTCCAGTCTAAGAAAAGAGGAAGTGGTACAGGAAGATGGGCTCAGCACAGATCATTTTTCTAGCTCCAACACCTGCACTGCTCTCTTCCCCCATTTCTATCAATTCAGCTGTGTCAGTTGCCATTCCTCTTCGGTCAATGGATTCTGAGCATCCTTCTTAAAGGACCAGTTCACTCTTTTCCTTTTGCCCATGGTAAAAAAAAAAAAAAATTAACTACACTTTTTTCCACATGGAATTATGTTCTTAATAATTTTGTTCAATAAAATGGAATAATGTATTTAAACCACTAGATTACTGATTTAAGGGTATATCTTACCAGCACTTCTATAACACAAGAGAGATTGGCCACTGTCCCAAAGAGACTCCAAGAATAACCCATATTCCCAGGTCACTCATAATCTGTGCTTCCTTATTCTCTGCGTCCATGATTAGATGAACTTAGCGAACAGGGGCTATTATGTGACCGTTTCTACAGGAGAAAGAAGAGATTCCATTTGCTGTATGCCATTTCAGCTTCCACCTGCCCCATTGATCTGTTCATGCAACATCTCCAAGGATACGAATCAGGTTGCTGGCACATTCCCTGATAAGTAATGCCCAGTTTCTTATCTCTGGTCTCCCCAGCCCAAAGGAGGTATAAGTAGTTCAAGCTGGACTGCACTAACATAACCTTAACCTGGACTAGAATTATCATATCTAGAAGAAGACAACATGGTAAGGTACTCTCTAAGCCAACAGTGGTTCACCTCATCTGACCTTTTTCATGGCGATAAAGGCCTCTATCTACACTTCCCTGAAAAGCGCCAGAAAAAAATTACAAGGCTAAATGAAGCAACCAAAGCTCACTTAACTATCTTGCTGGTGACTGGCATGCTAGGATCCTGCTGAAACCACAGAGGTGTCATGAACACGTCCCTAATGCCTTGGCCTCTCGTGGACCAGCTCACAGCAGGGACACAGCACTGAATTATCAATCCTCTTTGGTTTTGGGTACCTCACTGAATTAATTATCCTCGATTTAACAGATCTTGAAATTGATCCAACCTACAGCTAAGAAGTGCATACCCTTAATTCCAAGGGTGCTGATGAAATTACAAAAAACAAGTTTTTCGTGGGTTCTGTGAACAACTAAAAGGGACAGACACTAGCAGAAAATTCTGAAATAAATAGAAAAGGGATTCTATGTGGTTGTTATTAGGCTCTATGTGGTGTTCTGTGAATGCAGCTTCCCAGGATAACATATACTGGCATGATCATAATCTGGAGCTCTTGCCCTTTTTTGTCAGAATGGACAAAAACAAAAAGTTCCCTAATACTGTGAGACAAAAGGAGAAATCTGAGGAGATGCAATGATGGCAAGAATCATTATTCAGCATATCCAGAGCATGAAGCAAATTTCCTTTTGGTGCGTTTAAAGGGAGTTTCTGTCACCTTCTTCTAACTACCCACAAGAGGAGGGACGTATGTGAAGCAGACAGAAGCCTGCCAGTAACATCATCAGTGATTGGCAAGAGCATCCAGGTAAGACCTAAGAGAGGAAGATACATGGCTCCATTTTGCTTCTTTTTTCTCCCTTTTCTCCTCTTCCCATCCCACCCTGTGGTCAGTTGGAAGCCTATTTCTCACAAACAGTCCTGTAACGACAATGATGATACTGTGCTGCTTTAGGGCCCAAAAGACACAGAGACCCAGGTCTTTAAAATCTTACAGACAATGCAAGTCATTGCGTTATAAGGAGAAGAGAGCACAGGAACCAACAGTGACTTTTCTCCAAATAATTCCATGATGATCCTTTTCACTCAACCTCCAGCCTCTGCAGGAGACACACATGCACTCACACACCCACACATATGCACAAACACACACATTCATGCCCACATACTGCATTAAGGCATTAAAAGGATGTGACTCCAACCAAACAAGTTTCCCTGATGTTTACGGAATCTCCAGCAAAGAGAGCTGCGTTATACTGCACTGTCTTCCATTTTATACATTTTATGAGCCCATGGTTTCATTTTGGGGAATGGTTTCCTTTATTAATTTATTTTTCTATAAGTAGTATATTCACATGGTTCAAACTTCAAAATGTGCTAAAAGGTACACATGAAAATCTCTCTCCCTCTCCTGTGCCTGATCCACCCAATTCCCATACCTCCAACAAGTAATCACTGTTACTGGTTTCCTGTTTATTCTCCCAGAGATCTTTAACGAACATATTAACCAACAAAATACATATTATTTGGGGAGGTGGGGTTAAAATGTTTATATTTGGGACCAATATGGGAATAGGAGTTTGAGATATGTCCTGATCACTCAGTCCCCCACCATCACCTTACTCCCTCTGTTTTTAACCTTATAACTTTTACTTCTTTTCCTCCCTGAATATTTATTTCCTCATCAGTGGGGAATATGGGTTCTCTAAATTCATTTTTCTTTTCAAATTTGAACCTGAGTCCAGAAGGCATCCAAGTTAAGTTCACCAGAAATTATAACCACTCAACTACAGAAAATTTATGTGTTAAAACAGCACACAGCTAATATAAGAATGAATTCATTTTGAGTGGTAGGAGTTATATTTTATCACAAGCCTGGAAAAATGCCCACTGACCCCATGTGAAAAGGAATGACAGTGCATTGAATGCGTTTTATGTTTGGATGAAGTTCTGGGTATTTGTATGACAAGAGATGGCCTAAAAGTTGGGACTAAACTATAGCAAACAGGGAAAGAAAAGAGGAAGTAAGGTCTCTGGTATACGGCTTGGGGAGCTAAGAGGAAAACTGGCTGCAGAATTTGGACTGAGGTTCCTGCCTCTGCTGATCCAGAAATGGTCAAGAGACCAGGTTGAGGAGAGTGGAGATTCTGAGGCCTTTTCAATCTGCCTTAAATCAACGAGAGTTCTCTGTGCTGAGTGAGGGAGAGGTGAGGGTCAGCTTTGGGCAGGGGAAAAGGCAACAGCTGTTGAAACCAGGGAGCCACGGAAATGAGTGTGCTCAGAAGGGGCATCGGGAGAGGTCAACCACTGCAGCTATGTACGAATACACACTGAGCCCCACTCACCCACCCACTACACCAAGAGCTCACCCACCCACTACACCAAGAGCCCTGTCTACACGGTATGGGAAATACAGAGTCTAATAACACAGGCCCTGCGTAGTGTGGGGAATTTTAAGACAGTTGCAGAAACACCATCTATTATGATCACATTTTGGCCAATTGCACGCAAGCAGGCAACCTTGGAAATTTCAGGTGCTAGCAAAATTCAGTGATTTAAGGAAACCACGTTGGGGTGGAAAGAGCACGGTCTTGGAATTCAACAGTTGACGCTAGATCCAGGCTCTGCCTTTGCTGGATGTGACTTAAAGGTTAGTGCTTATTTATTCATTTTTCTATTGGGGGGTGTCCTTTACTCATTAGTTAAAATTATTAACTACTCTTTTAAGAATATTAATTCTTTTTATAATATATGTTGAAAATACCTTCCTGCTTTTTTGCTTGCCTGTTTACTTTGTGTGTGTTCTTTTTCTTTAAAAGGGGAATTTTAAAATTTAATTTGATTCAACTAATTTTCTTTTCCTTTATTTTTGCTTCCATTGTTTTTTACTTAGAAAGGCCATCCTTGTCCTGAGATCAAATAACTATTGT
Organism: Ceratotherium simum simum; assembly: GCF_057802395.1. Lineage (NCBI taxonomy): Eukaryota > Metazoa > Chordata > Mammalia > Perissodactyla > Rhinocerotidae > Ceratotherium > Ceratotherium simum. The sequence goes on from NC_141915.1 coordinate 14,961,579, forward strand.
GCTATGTTTTCTTCTGGTTGCTTTATACTTATATCTGTAGATATAATGCCACATGAAATTTACACAGTAAACACTGTGAGGTATGAATCTAAATTAATTTACCTCAAAGAGTTAACCAGCATGTCCCAGCACCATTTGTTCAGTCTCTCTTCCCTTTGCTACCAGTTGGCAATGCCACCTTTAGTGGCCAAAATCTAAAGTATATTGTGCTCTGTCTCTGGGCTTTCTATTTTTGTCTTTGATGGCTTTTTAATGAGGAAGGGGAGCAGCATGCCACAAGCCCTGGGGTATCTACATACAAGAGAAAGATAGCTTGGTGGGAAATATCCATGGTCATTGAGAGAATAAGACACAAGATGCCACTATTGCTTGGTGAGTAGTCATTCCAGCGGGTACAACCAGGGCCGACAGATTCATAGGACATGCTTAACTTTGGAGGGAAAAAAGTTGAATGGTGGAAAACCGACTCTGTGGGTTAATTCCTCAGCTGAAACACTGTTTCATTCCCAGAATTTCACCTGGAAAGAGTGTGTTTGCTTTGTTTGACATCTTTATGTCTCTGTAACCACGTTTCCTACATAGTCCTATGGCCAGGACTTTATTAACTGAAAGCTATGTGTGAAACTACTAACAAAAAGGTTCAGGCTGTTCCCTCTGCCTGATATTACCTCTATCCAATCTTCCTTTCCATTCTTTCTATTCTGTGGGTCTTATTTACTGAACACTATGTTGTATCAGGCTCAGAGCTAACACTAGATTTCAAAGATGAAGAAGATAGGAACCTTCTCTGTCTACTCTCAATGATGCTCACAGTCGAATGGAGGACACAGACAAGTAAATAAATGGTCACAATCCAGAATGACACATGCTGTGATGTGAGAGGCACAGGGGCAGGAGGGGCATGAATCTGAGTTTCGTGTAAGAGGGTAAGTCAGGGGAGGCTTCCTAGAAGAAGTGACACTTAAGCTGAGATCTTAAGTTTGGCTCATCTGATGAATGAGAGAGGGAAGACTATTCCAGGCCAAGAAAATAAGATGGGCAAAAGCCCAAAGGTTAGAAAATATCTGGATCTCTTAAATAATTGAAAGTATAATTGGTGCATAGGGTGTGGAGTGGATAAGGGAACTCCGAGAGGAATTAGAAATGTCTATGATAAATGCCAGTATGATCAAGGGCCTTCAGGCCATATTAAGCAGTTTAGAGTTTATCCTGAGAGTGACGAGGAGCCCCTGAAGGATTTTTCAGGTGGAGTGACAAAATCAGGTATGATTTTTAGAAAGCTCATCCACTCTGTGGGTGAGGAGACCAGATGGCAGGTGGTTATACCTGGAGGCAAGGAGAACAATTGCCCAAATTTAAGTGATAAATGGTAGTGCCCAGAACAATGGTGGTGGCAGCTGGGACTGAAGGCAGTGAGTAAATAGAGAGAAATGGGTGAATTTTAGCTATATTGAGAAAGTAAAATTGCCAGGATCTGGTGGTATTTGGATACAGACAGGGAGGAAGAAAAACGGGTCAATAATGACACCCAGGTTTCTGGCCAGACCAGCTGTGTTGCTAGTGGTGATAATGATTTCAGCATTAAATATGCTTTTTAATAAATGCCAATTCTGAAACCCCTTTTCCAATAGCTATGCTTTTTGAAGTATTAGGAAAACATGCTAAAGACTTTTTGAACTGTGAAGTCTTAGGATGGATTCATGTCATAATGTCCACATGAACACCACAAGAATTAGACCAACAAACACCTCCAGCCTAGCCCAAAAATATATGTATTGGATTAACGCTTATATAATAAAGTAAAAAAAAAAAAAGAACCTCTTCTCCCATTGCAGACAACTCCTTGGTTTCCCACGGCACCAGGCACAGGCATTTGCAGATATTAAGTTAAACTATATGAGACTGCCATTTTTGTAGGTCCCAAGCAATTAAATATTGGATATTTCATATGATTCAACCTCACAGTAGAAGATCAACACTGGAGTGTTGTACAGTTTTCAGAGCTCACAGTCCAGGGCTTATCAACTTGATTCAATTAACCCAACATTCTGATTACAGAAAATGGGATGGGAAAACCTGACCGACGTCTCGGAATTTTTCCTCCTGGGGCTCTCCGAACAGCCAGAGCAGCAAGAGGTCCTCTTTGGGCTGTTCCTATCCGTGTACCTGGTCACGGTGGTGGGCAACCTCCTCATCATTCTGGCCATCATCACTGATGCTCACCTCCACACCCCCATGTACTTCTTCCTGGCCAACCTCTCCCTTGCTGACACCTGCTTTGTGTCTACCACGGTCCCCAAGATGCTGGCAAACATATGGACCCAGAATCAGGTCATCTCGTATGCAGGGTGTCTATCACAACTGTATTTTTTCATGCTGTTTGTGATGCTGGAGGCATTCCTCTTGGCCGTCATGGCCTACGACCGCTATGTGGCCATATGCCACCCACTCCATTACATCATGGTCATGAGCCCTGAGCTCTGTGTCCTCCTAGTGTCTGCATCCTGGATCATGAACGCCCTCCACTCTCTCCTACACACGCTCCTTATGAACAGCCTGTCCTTCTGTGAAGACCACAAGATCCCACACTTCTTCTGTGACATCAACCCCCTTCTGAGTCTGTCCTGCGCAGACCCCTTCATCAATGAGCTGGTGATCTTCACCACTGGGGGTCTTGCAGGCCTAGTTTGTGTGCTTTGCCTGATTATCTTTTATGCATACATTTTCTTGACAATCCTAAAGATCCCCTCAGCTCAGGGAAAGCGGAAAGCCTTTTCCACCTGCAGCTCGCATCTCTCTGTGGTCTCTCTATTCTTTGGAACTTCTTTTTGTGTTTATTTCAGTCCACCCTCCACCCGCTCAGCACAGATGGACACAGTTGCATCAGTGATGTACACAGTGGTAACCCCGATGCTAAATCCTTTTATCTATAGTTTGAGGAATAGAGACATCAAGTCTTCCCTGACAAAGCTAATTTGGGTTAGGAAAATTCATTTGTATTAGTGGTAGTGACTTCACATCCAGTATGGGGGTCTCCAACTAATTGCATCCATCACATTAAGTAGTGAAGAATGAGAGAGGGAGAGAAAGTGGAGACCTCTCTTCCAGGACCTGTGATCTGAACTTGAAATATTCATGTCTAATCTTCAGGACTACATCAGAACAAACCCATCATCAGGTCAATATCATTAGCTTAAGTTCTTACAATAATAATGTTCTAAAATCATAGCCATCCAGATTTATCATATAATAAAGCATGTGCTTGAATACTTTTGAAACAACATGAGACAGCTCATTCCCAAAATAAGGGAATATCTGATTGTGCTGTTGTATGTGGCCAAGAATAAACTCTAGGAAAGATAACTTTGCCCACCATTGCTGTGACCTTGGTGACCTGGATCTCTACCAACAGTGTTTTTGACACTGGGACTCCCCATGTCTGTGAAGCCTCCGTGTTGAAAGAATAGAAACCAGGACTGGAAAGGGTTTGATGAGAGTGGAGTCTTTACACAGACGTACTGCAGTATTTAACCAGGCATCCAAGGCCTCCATTCCTCCTACCGCCTTAAATTTCATATGAAAACTTCATTTTTATCTTTGGGGCAAATTTTTCCAAGTCAGTTTCATCTTTGTGGCCCCAATAGTTCCACTTGGCATAATGCCTGGCACTGCTAACATGTGCTAAATCTTACTGGCACGGTTGCAATCGTAAGTTAGGGGCCAGGAAAGAATGATTTTATGGACGCTTCATAATCTCCTGCCTGAGTGATTGAAACTCCCTCCTAGATGATCTTCAGTCCTCTGTCTCTCCCCACTCCATCCATTCTGCACACCACAATCATATTAATCTTCATAGAAAATGAAGATCACCATTAACCTCTCAGAAATCTCCAGTGGTTTTATACTGCCTACAGAATAAAGTTCAAACTATTTATCCCAGCATTCAAGGACACCATCACCAGTTCATAACTTGTATGATCCACAGTTAGACCACACTATTCTGTACTTCTCCCATGATCAATTCAGGCCAATATGGGATCAACTCAGGCCAAATCAGTGATTATTATTGTTGGTTACCAAAAAGAACTTGGAAAGTTAAGCCAGTAAAAATTGTGGCAAATGTAAGTTCAGTAAAGTACATCATGACCAATTAGATTCTATAGCAAAATAAAAAGCTATTCCTGGGTGCTGCTTTTCATTCTTTAGGTATCTGGTTGCATGATGCAGTGACATAGGTTGTGATGACTATAGATAGTATCTTCTCCAGTGGAAGTCACATATTGATAGTCAGCTCACCTGCTCCCTATTTACCTTACAGTAATCTTGCACTCTATCTTCTCACAATAAAAAGTAGTACAGCAAAGTGGTAGACAGCATTGGCTCTAGAGTTAGACTGATGTAAGTTCAAATATTGACTTTGGCACCTGTAAGCCATGTGACCCCGGGAAATTACTTAATCTTTCAAAGCAAGTATAACCTACCTCATTGTGTTGTCAGGAAGTCTGAATATGATAATATATGTAAAACATTGTGATAATTAAATGAGATATGCATGTAAGCATGTAAAGGGTTAATTCCTAGTATATAGCATGTTTTTAATAAACTTTAGCCATTGTGGTGGTAGTCCTTGTTAAAATTAAAGCTAAGCAGCAGCAGATGATGTGAATTCACTCTCAAGAACTGTTGATGGAGTTGCCTACAGCCTGCACTTTGTGTAGAAGTGATCCTGTGCTTAAATCATTCTTTTGGAGAACATTGTGGGGTTTAATGTAGGATTGCCTACCTACTGGAATTCATATTCCAGGAAGATTTCGTTCTACCTTCAAAACCATGTTTACTGGGTACTTAAATTTAAAGTAAAAATTTATCTACTTCATTGAAAATACACAGGTTTGCACCATCCCATATTCCCTCCTAATTCATTGACAGACATGCATCTTTCACTGTTTAAATTAGTATTCACCAATATTTTTAGTTCTACCTTTTAACTTACTTTGTGTGTTACACTTTCATATTTTTATTTTGTGTATGAGTGTCCATATAACAACACAGTTGACATGTTTGTCTTAATAATACCTTTTGAGGTGTGCCAATATACCCTTACACCATAGTTTTGTCAAAGACTGCCTGACTGTACTCTTTAAAAATTAATTCAATTTTTTGAATATTAAAAAATATCATTTCAACAAGCATTACTTTTTCATGTGATTTATTCTCCTAGCCTGCATTCTTAAAAATAAATACACACACATACACTTACAAATAGTTTCAAGCTCATGTTCTGCCAAATTGCTATCAAAATGTAATTATTTCCCCAAGGCCTCACCAATATTGTTTCACTATTATTCATTTTACAAGCTTACTAAATACATAATAACATGATATAATTATTGGTAAGAAAGATCATTTTTCCATAAGTATTGAAAACTGAAAATTACTTCTATCATCTAGAGTTACAGCAAAGTTCCTATACCCTTACTACTTACCCACCAGAGCATTTAAAAACAGGGACATTTGTAAATGAATGGTGCCCTCAGAACAAATTTGAAGACACATTCCTTTTTTCTTTATTTTTTCTTTTATTTTTTATAAAAATTGTATTTATTTAAGATGTAAAACATGATCATTTGATATATATACACAAAGTAAAATTATTACTAGCTAATAATTAGTTGATTATTAGCTAATTAACGTATCCATCTCCTCATTTGGTTATCTTTTTTTTTTCTGATGAGATCATGTGAAATCTACTCTCAGAAAATTACCAGTATCCAATACAGTATTATTAACTACAGTCATCATGCTGTACATTAGATCTCTAGAACTTATTCATGCTACATAAGGGGGATTTTGAAACCTTTGATCAGCATCTCTCCATTTCCCTCATTTCCCTGTCCCTGGTAACCACCATTCTACTCTCTGCTTCTATGAATTTGACTTTTTTAGGTTCCACATATAAATAAGATCATGAAGCATTTTTCCTTCTGGGTCTGGCTTATTTCATTTAGCATAATATCCTCCAGATTCATCCATGTTGTCACAAATGGCAGGATTTCCTTCTTTTTTAAGGCTGAGTGATATTCTATTGTACATATATACTGCAATTTCTTTATCCATTCATCCATCGACAGACAGTTAGGTGGCTTCTACAGCTTGGCTATTGTGAACAATGCTGTAATGAACATGGGAGGGTAGATATCTCTCAAGGTACCGATTTCATTTCCTTTGGATATATACCCAGAAGAAGGATTGCTGGAACATATAGTAGTTCTATTTTTAATTTTTTGAGGAAACTCCATACGGTTTTCCATAATGGCTTTAGCAATTTACATTCCCACCAACAGTGTACAAGTGTTCTCTTTTCTCCACATCCTTGCCAACACTTCTTATCTCTTATCTTTTTGATAATAGCCATCTTAACATGTGTGAGGGATATCTCGTTGTGGTTTTTGTTTGCGTTTCCCTGATGATTAGTGATGTTGAGTAACTTTTCATATACCTATTTGCTGTTTGTATGTCTTCCTTGGAAAAACATCTATTTAGATCTTTTACCTATTTTTTAATCGGGTTGTTTATTTTTTGCTATTGGATGAGGTTTTCCCAGTGGTTCATAGACAGGCTTCTTGATGGAGTTTGCAACACAGTTAGTAGGATCCAAATCACTTCAATGCCCTCTGTGGGGGATCAGAACTGGCCACCTCAAAATGTTTCTCTTTGCCTTGATTATTTTCAAGAACAAAAGACTCTGAAAGAAACTTTGACCTCCCCTTCACTAACTGTCTAAAAGAAATTTAAGATAGAAGGCCTGTCCCAAGGACAGGACATCACCATAGATAACTCTGGGTATCAATAGACTGGGAGGATCCTTGCTCGGCCCATTCTTATCAAAGTTCTGTTTACCACGCATTTGCTTTTCCATTTCCATGTGAATTGCCTTCCTCCCCTTTGAAGTCCCAAACAACTACCCCCAAAACCCTCATTTGTCTTTAGCTGAAGATGGTATTTAAGATGAGAACCTCTGCCGTTTTGGTGAGTTGCTCAGTTTTCCTGAGTCTCTCCCATGTATACATTTTATAAAGCTCTGTTTGATTTTCTCCTGTTATTCTGTCTCATGTTAATATAATTCATAGCCCAGCCAGAAGACCCTAGAGGGTAGATGATTTATCTTCCTCCCCTACACTTCCAAGAGTCCTACCTGCTGTTCTCCCAGCCTCTTTCCATCCCCCAGCCATGCAACTCATTACTCAGTACTCTGGATGGTGTGAGAGAGAAACAACCCGCTTTGGCAGCATCCCAAACAGCTGGAGAAGCTGGCCAATCATTCATACACTCTCACTCCCCCCAACCCCTGGGAGAAATCATGGGCCAAGAAGGTCTCCCTTGACACAGAGCTGTGCTGCCTTTGTGGGAGGGGTAATGTGGGTAAAGTTAAACTGTTCCTCTTACCCTCTCTAATACATGCAAATTCGGGGTTTTTTTCCTCCAAGAGTGTGCTAGAACTTCTCCACTGGAAACCTAAACTTTCAAGAAGGATCTTTCATCTGTGGGTGATTGTCCAAGACAGTGTTCTCCAAGGGCTCCCAGACTATGGCTGAAAGGGGCTGGAGCTGGTTCACGGGCACCTGCATGGTGTGCAACTGAGACCAAGGTCTGTATGCCTATTACCTGATGCAAGGATAGGCACTGGTGTATAGTGCTAGATCCCACAGCTCCCACAAAGGCACTTTTGTCCTTGGAGATGGATGCCCAATTGTTGTTGTTGAGGGGGGATATGAGTGGAAGATGTTTTATTTGGCCATTTTGCTGAAGTCACCCAAGAAACTCACTTTACAATCAAGTACACACATAGGCTGAAAGTGAAGGGATGGGAAAAGGGATTCTGTGCAAATGGTAACCAGAAGAAAGCAAGATTGGATATACTTTTATCAAACAAAGTAGATTTTAAGTCAAAAAATTGTCTCTAAAGACAAAGAAGGTCGTTACAGAATGATAACAGGGTCAATTCAACAGGAAGATATAACAATTGTAAACATATATGCATGCAACAACAGAACACCTAAGTAGAGAAAGCAAATAATGACAGATTTGAAGGGAGATACGATGGCAATACAATAATAAGAGAATTCAATACTCCACATTCAATAATGGTTAGAATATCCACATAGGAAATCAATAAAGAAACACCAGAGTTGAACACCATAGACCAAATAGACCTAACAGACATATACAGAATTTTCCACCCAACAGTAGAAGAATATACATCCTTCTCAAGGGCACATGGAACATTCTCTAGGACACATTACATTTCAGGTCACAAATCAAGTCAACAAATTTAAGATCAAAATCATATAAGTTATCTTTTCCAAACACAATGGAATGAAACTAGAAATCAATAACAGCAAGAAAATAGAAAAATTCACATAAATATGGACTAAATAGCACAATCTTGAAACCACTGGGGCAAGGAGGAAATGAAAAAGAGTTTTTAAAAAGATCTTTAAGCAAATGAAAATGAAAATGTCACATACCAAAACTTATGGGATGCAGCAAAAGCAGTAGTAAGAGGGAGGCTAATAATGATAAATGCCTACATTGAAAAAGAAGAGAGAACTCAAATAAGCAATGTAACTTTACAACTCAAAGAACTAGAATAACAAGAACATTCTAAGCCCAAAGTTAGCAGAAGGAAGAAAATAATAAAAATCAGAGCAGAAATAAATCAAACAGAGAATAGAAAAACAGAAAAAGTCAGCAGAAATAAGAGTTGTTTTTTTGAAAGATAAAAATCAAGAAACTTTAGCAAGACTAACTAAGAAAAAAAGAAAGAAGATTCAAATAAATAGAATCAGAAATGGAAGAAGACATATTACAATGGATGCTTCAGAAATAAAAAAGATCATAAGAGATTATTATGAACAATTTTATGCAAACAGATTGGATAACCTAGAGAAAATAAATAAATTCCTAGAAGCATACAACCTACAAAGACTAAACCAAGATGAAATAGATAGCCTGAACAGACCAATAACAAAAAAGGAAATTGAATCAGTAATCAAAAACCTCCCGACAAAGAAAACCCCAGAACCAGATGGCTTCATCTAGACCAGATGGTGAATTCTATCAAACACTCAAAGAAGAATTAATACCAATCCTTCCTAAACTCTTGAAAAAATAGAAGTAGAGAGAATATTTCCAAACTCATTTTATGAGGCCATCACCACCATGATACCAAAGTCATAAAAGGACAATAAAAGAAAACTACAGGTTAATATCTCTGATGTGCATAGATGCAAAAATCCTCAACAAAACAATAGCAAACCAAATTCAACACCACATCAAAATATTATACAGCACGACCAAGTAGGATTCATCTGTTGTGTGCAAAGTTGGTTTAACATACACAAATCAATCAATGTGATACACCACATTAACAGAATGAAAGATAAGAAGCAATCTCAATAGATGCACAGAAAACATTTAACAATGTTCAACATCCGTTCATCATTAAAATATATCAACAAAATAGGCATAGAAGGAACTTAACCCAATAAAGGTCATTTATGAAAAGGCCAAAGCTAACATCATAATTACTGGGAGGAAATTGAATTCTTTTTCTCTAATATCCAGTCTAAGGTAAGGATGCCCACACTCGCCACTTGTATTCAAAATAGTACTGGAAGTACTAGCAAGAGCAATAAGACAGACAGACAAAGAAAGAAAGAAAGAAAGAAAGAAAGAAAGAAAGAAAGAAAGAAAGAAAGAAAGAAAGAAAGAAAGAAAGAAAGAAAGAAAGAAAGAAAGAAAGAAAGAAAGAAAGAAAGAAAGAAAGAAAGAAAGAAAGAAAGAAAGAAAGAAAAGGCATTTAAATCAGAAAGAAAGAAGTAAAATCATCTGTTTGCAGGTGACATGATCCTATATGGAGAAAATCCTAAACACTCTGTTTAAAAAAAAACCTGTTGAACAAACCTAAAAGGAGAAATCCACAACAACACAATAATAGTAGGGGATCTTAACACCCCATTTACAGCAATGGATAGATCATCCAGACAAAAAGTCAATAAAGAAATAGTAGACTTAAATGAAAAACTGGACGAGATGGACCTAGTAGACATATACAGAGCACTCCATCCAAAAACAGCTGACTACACATTCTTCTCAAGCGTGCATGGAACATTCTCTAGGATAGACCATATGTTGGGAAACAAAGCAAGCCTCAATAAATTTAAGAAGATTGGAATCATAACAAGCATCTTTTCAGACCATAAGGCTATGAAACTGGAAATGAACCATGAAAAAAAAACTGGGAAAGTGACAAAAATGTGGAGATTAAACAACATGCTACTGATGGATCATTGATGAAATTAAAGGAGAAATCAAAAACTATCTGGAAACAAACAAAAGTGATAATATGCCATATCAAACCATATGGGATGCAGCAAAAGTGGTCCTGAGAGGGAAACTCATAGCGATACAAGCCCACCTTAACAAACAAGAAAAAGCCCTAATAGGCAACCTTAAATTACACCTAACAGAACTAGAAAAAGAAGAACAAACAAAGCCCAAAGCCAGCAGAAGGAGAGAAATAATAAAAATCAGAGCAGAAATAAATGAAATTGAGACCAAAAAAACAGTAGAAAGGATTAATGAAACAAAGAGTTGGTTCTTCGAGAAGATAAACAAAATCGACAAACCCTTAGCCAGGCTTACTAAGAAAAAAAGAGAAAAGGCTCAAGTAAATAAAATTAGAAATGAAAGAGGAGACATTACAACGGATACCATGGAAATACAGAGGATTATAAGAGAATACTATGAGAAATTATATGCCAACAAATTGGACAATCTAGAAGAAATGGATAAATTCTTAGACTTATACAACCTCCCAAAATTGAACCAAGAAGAAATGGAGAATCTGAATAGACCAATCACAGGCAAAGAGATTGAAATAGTAATCAAAAACCTCCCAAAAAATAAAAGTCCAGGACCAGATGGCTTCTCCAGTGAATTTTACCAGATATTCAAAGAAGATTTAATACCCATCCTTCTCAAACTATTCCAAAAAATAGAGGAAAATGGAACGCTTCCTAAATCATTCTACGAGGCCAACATCACCCTGATACCAAAACCAGACAAAGACAATACAAAGAAAGAAAATTACAGGCCAATATCGCTGATGAACATTGATGCAAAAATCCTCAACAAAATATTGGCAAACCGAATACAACAATACATTAAAAAGATCATACACCATGATCAAGTGGGATTTATACCAGGGACGCAGGGATGGTTCAACATCCGCAAATCAATCAACGTGATACATCACATCAACAAAACAAAGAATAAAAACCACATGATCATCTCAATAGACACAGAGAAGGCATTTGACAAGATACAACATCCATTTATGATAAAAACTCTCAATAAAATGGGAATAGAAGGAAAGTACCTCAACATAATAAAGGCCATATATGACAAACCCACAGCCAACATCATACTCAACAGGGAAAGACTGAAAGCCATTCCTCTGAGAACAGGAATGAGGCAGGGCTGCCACTCTCACCACTCCTGTTCAACATAGTACTGGAGGTTTTGGCCAGAGCAATTAGGCAAGAAAAAGGAATAAAAGGAATCCAGATAAGTAACGAAGAAGTGAAACTCTCACTATTTGCAGATGACATGATTGTATATATAGAAAACCCTGAAGAATCTGTTGGAAAACTATTAGAAACAATCAACAACTACAGCAAATTTGCAAGGTACATAATCAATCTACAAAAATCAGTTGCATTTCTATATGCTAATAATGAACTAACAGAAAGAGAGCTCAAAAAGATAATACCATTTACAATTGCATCAAAAAGAATAAAATACCTAGGAATAAATCTTACCAAGGAGGTGAAGGACCTATACAATGAGAACTACAAGACATTATTGAAAGAAATCGATGATGACATAAAGAAATGGAAAGATATCCCATGCACGTGGATTGGAAGAATAAACATAGTTAAAATGTCTATATTACCTAAAGCAATCTACAGATTCGATGCAATCCCAATCAGAATCCCAATGACATTCTTCACAGAAATAGAAAAAAGAATACTAAAATTTATATGGGGCAACAAAAGACCCCGAATAGCTAAAGAAATCCTAAAAAAAAAGAACAAAGCAGGAGGCATCACAATGCCTGACTTCAAAACATACTACAAAGCAATAGTAATCAAAACAGCATGGTACTGGTACAAAAACAGACACATAGACCAATGGAACAGAAATGAAAGCCCAGAAATAAAACCACACATATACGGACAGCTAATTTTTGACAAAGGTGCTAAGAACATGCAATGGAGAAAGGAAAGTCTCTTCAATAAATGGTGTTGGGAAAACTGGACAGCCACATGCAAAAGAATGAAAGTGGACCATGTGCTATCGCCATTCACAAAAGTTAACTCAAAATGGATCAAAGACCTGAAGGTGAGACCTGAAACTATAAAACTCATAGAAGAAAATATAGGCAACACCCTATTTGACATTGGTTTTAAAGGAATCTTTTCAGATGACGTGTCTACCCAGACTAGGGAAACTAAAGAAAAAATAAACAAGTGGGACTTTGTATCAGATTAAAGAGCTTTTATAAGACAAATGAAACCAGAATCAAGATGAACAGACAACCAACCAGCTGGGAGAGAATATTTGCAAAACATACATCTGACAAGGGGTTGATCTCCATAATATATAAAGAACTCACACAACTGAACAACAAAAAAACAAAAAACCTGATCAAAAAATGGGCAGAGGAAATGAACAGACACTTCTCCAAGGAAGATATACAGATGGCCAATAGGCACATGAAAAGATGCTCAACATCACTAATCATCAGGGAAATGCAAATCAAAACAACATTAAGATACCACCTCATGCCCGTTAGAATGGCTATAATCACCAAGACAAAAAACAACAAATGTTGGAGAGGATGTGGAGAAACAGGAACCCTCATACACAGCTGGTGGGAATGCAAACTGGTGCAGCCTCTATGGAAAACGGTATGGAGATTCCTCAAAGAATTAAAAATAGAGATGCCCTATGATCCAGCCATCCCACTACTGGGAATCTATCCAACGCACCTGAAATCAACAATCCAAAGAGGCTTATGCACCCCTATGTTCATTGCAGCATTATTCACCATAGCCAAGAAGTGGAAGCAACCTAAGTGTCCCTCGACTGACGATTGGATTAAGAAAATGTGGTATGTATATACAATGGAATACTACTCAGCCATAAAAAAAGACAAAATCGTCCCATTTGCAACAACATGGATGGGCCTGGAGTGTATTATGTTAAGTGAAATAAGCCAGAAAGAGAAAGACAAACACTGTATGATCTCACTCATATGTGGAATATAAACCAACACATGGACAGAGAAAACTGGACTGTGGTTACCAGGGGCAGTGGGGGTGGGGGGAAGGGGGTTGGGGAAGGGGGTGGGGGGAGGGGGGTGGGGGGTGGGCACAAGGGGTGAAGGGAGTCATATATATGGTGATGAACAAACAAAAATGTACAACCCAAAATTTCACAATGTTAGAAACCATTAAAACATCAATAAAATATATATATATATAAAAAAAAACCTGTCGAAACTAATAAACAAGTAGTTTCAGGATAGAAAATCAACACACAATAATCAGTAGTATTTCTTTACACCAACAAAGATCTTTCTGAAAGGAAATCAAGAAAACAATCCCATTTATGATGGCATCAAAAAGAATAAAATACTTAGGAATAAGTTTAACCAAGAGGCTGAAGGATCTGTACACTGAAAATTATAAAATATTGATGAAAGAAGTTGAAGACAACACAAATAAATGGAGAGATATCCCGTGTTTATGAATTGGAAGACTTAATATTGTTTGTATGCCCATACTACTCAAAGCCATCTATAGTTTTAATGCAATCCCTGTCAAAATTCCAACGGCAGTTAAAAACAGAATAGAAAAACAACTCTAAAATTTATATAGAACCACAAAAGACAATGAATAGTCAAATCGATCTTCAGAAAAAAAAACAAAGATGGAGACATCACACTTCCCGGCTTCAAATTATACCTCAAACCTACAGGCATACCTCATTTTATTGTGTGTCACTTTATTGCACTTCACAGACATTGCATTTTTTACAAATTGAAGGTTTGTCACAACCCTGCATCAAGCAAGTCTATCAGTGCCATTTTTTCAACAGCATTTGCTCACTTCATGTCTATGTGTCACATTTTGGTAATTCTCACACTATTTCAAACTTTTCCATTATAATTATATTTGTTATGATGATCTGTAATCAGTGATCTTTGATGTTACTATTGCCATTGTTTTGGGGCACCATGAACTGTGCCCATATAAGATGGTAAACTCAATCAATAAATGTTCTGTGCATTCTGACTGTTCCATTGACTGGCCATTCCTCCATCTTTCTCCCTCTACCGGGGCCTCCCTATTCCCTGAGACACAACAATATTGAAATTAAGCCAATTAATAACCCTACAGTGGCCTCTAAGTGTTGAAATAAAAGGAAGAGGAGCACATCTCTCACTTTAAATCAAAATCTAGTAATGATTAAGCTTGGTGAGGAAGGCATGTTGAAAGCCAAGCTAGGCCAAAAGCTAGACCTTTTGCACCAGTTAGCCAAATTGTGAATGTAAACAAAAAGTTCATGAAGAAAATTAACAGTGCTTCTCCAGTGAACAGATGAGCAAACACAGAAAGCAAACACAGCCTTATTGCTGGTACGGAGAAAGTTTTAGTGATTTAGATAGAAGATCAAACCAGCCACAACATTCCCTTAAACCAAAGGCTAATCCAGAGCAAGGGCCTAACTCTCTTCAATTCTGTGAAGGCCAAGAGAGGTGAAGAAGTTGCAGAAGAAAAGTTTGAAGGAGGCAGAAGTTGGTTATGAAGTTTAAGGAAAGAAGCCATCTCCATAACATAAAAGTGCAAGATGAAGCAGCAAGTGCTGATGTAGAATCTGCTGGAAGACCTAGCTAAGATAATTAATGAAGGTTGCTAAACTAAACAACAAATTTTCAATATAGATGAAACAGCCTTATATTGGAAGAAGATGCCATCTAGGACTTTCATAGATAGAGAGAAGTCAATGCCTCGCTTCAGAGCTTCAAAGGACAGGCTGACTCTCTTGTTAGGGACTAATGCAGCTGGTGACTTTAAGTAGAAGCCAATGCTCATTTACCATTCCAAAAATCCTAGGGCTTTAAGAATTATGCTAAATCTACTCTGCCTGTGCTCTATAAATGAAACAACAAAGCCTTTTGTTTACAGCATGGTGTACTAAATATTTTAAGCCCACTGTTGAGGCCTACTGCTCAGAAAAAAAAAGATTCCTTTCAAAAGGTTACTGCTCATTGACAATGCCCTTGGTAACCCAAGAGCTCTGGTGGAGATGTACAACAAGATTAACGCTGTTTTCATGTCTGCTAACACAACATCCATTCTACAGCCCATGGATCAAGGAGTAATTCTGACTTCCAAGTCTTATTATTTAAGAAATGCATTTCATAAGGCTACAGCTGCCATAGAATAATGTTGATTCCTCTGATGAATCTGGGTAAATCCTTCTTGAAAGGATTCACCATTCTAGATGCCGTTAAGTATATTCATGATTCATGAGAAGAGGTCAAAATATCGACAATAACAGGAGTTTGGAAGTTGTTCCAACCCTTATGGGTGACTTTGAGGGGTTCAAGAGTTCAGTGGAGGAAATAACCACAGATGTGGTGGAAATAGCAAGAGAACTAGAACTAGAAGTGGAGCCTAAAGATGACTGAATTGCTACAATCTCGATAAAACTTCAGCAGATGAAGTGTTGTTTTTTACGGACGAGCAAAGAAAGTGGTTTATGAGATGGAATTTACTCCTGGTGAAGATGCTGTGAAGACTGTTGAAATGACGACAAAGGATTTAGAATATTACATAAACTTAGTTGATAAAGCAGTGGCAGGATTGGAGAGGACTGACTTCAATTTTGAAAGAAGTTCTACTGTAGGTAAAATGCTATCAAATGACATTGCATGCTACAGAGAAAGTGTTCATGAAAGGAAGAGTAAATCGATGCAGCAAACTTCATTGTTGTCTTATTTTAAGAAATTGCCACAGCCATCCCAGCCTTCAGCAACCACCATCCTGATCAGTCAGCAGCCATCAACATTGAGACAAGACCCCATACCAGCAAAAAGACTATGACTCACTGAAGGCTAAAATGATGGTTAGCATTTTTTAGCAATTATTTATTAATTAAGATATGTACTTTTTTTAGACATAATTCTAGCACACTTAATAGACTACAGGATAGTGTAAACATAACTTTTATACACACTGGGAAACCAAAGAATTGTTGTGACTTGGTTTTCTGTGATATTCACTTTATTGCAGTAGTCTGGAACTGAACCCACAACATCTCTGAGATATACCTGTAATGGGGTTCTGCAGGCAAGATGAAAATGATCCCAGACAGAAACCTGGAAATATAGGATGGAATGTAGAATACCAGATAGGATACACCCATAAATAAACATAAATGAATGTTGAGTCAAAAAAACAAAAATTGTAAGGTCTTATGAAGTTTAAAATATGTGTATAAATTAATTTCATGACAATAATAATGTGAAGGTGAGATGGTGGTTAATGGTGTTAAAATGGTTGTAGGAGAATCATGGAAATGGTAAAAATAATCACTTCTATTCAGCTATAACAAGTCAAGGATACATTCTGTAATCTCTAGGGTAATCACTAAAAGAAGAGTAAAACAATATATAACTAACAAGTATACATAAGAAATAGGTAGATAATAAAAAATATTTTACTAATTCAAAAAAAGATAAAAAAGGAGATATAAAGACATATAAAACAGATAGGCCAAAAATATAAAACACAAACCACAAGATAGTATAGATATAAATCCAAATTTATTCATAATTACATAAAACTTAAGAGTTTAAATATTCCAAATAAAAGATTAAATTTTTCAAACAGAATTAAAAAATCAAAACCCAACAATATGCTGCTTACAAAAGACACATATTAAATATAAGGACTCAGAAAGATCAGAGGATGGGATAAGATACAGCCTAGACACAATCATCAAAACAACGTAGGTGTTTTTAAAGTCTTCTGTTTCTCAATACCCACCATTAATTGAATGAAGGTAAACATACAAAGTTGGAGATCTTCTTACTACATTCATCTGACAAAGAACTCCTACAAATCTACATGAAAAAGACAGATAACCCAATAGAAAACTGGGCAAAAGACTTAATAGATATATTACACAAAAGGATCTATGTATGGATAACAACCATATGAAAATATGCTTAACTTCATTAGTCATCATGGAAATGAAAATTAAAATGAGATACCACTACACACCCACCATAAAGCTCAAATTAAAAGGATGGAAAAATACCAAATCATGTTAGGAATGTAGAGCATCTGGAATTCTTGCACACTGCTAGAGGCAGGGTAAATGTGTACAAGTATTATGGAAATTTATTTAGCACTATCTACTACAATTACACATAGGCCAGCCCTATCATCCAGAAATTCCACTACTACATATGGATGCCCAATAGGAATACATACCTGCACTATTCATAACAGCCAAAAACTGGAAAGTACAAATGCCCATCAACAGTAGAATGGATTTTTTAATGGTATATTCACGTAATAGAATTCTATAGAGCAATGAAAATGAACAATCCACAACCACTAACAACAATGTGGATGAATCTTACATATATAATTTTGAATGAAAAAAGAAGACAAAAAAGAGTACAAAAGTTAAACTTTCACTTAAATCAGGACAAAAATAGGTAAAACTAATTTATGCTATAAGGAGTCAGGAGAGTGAATGCCCTTGCAGGAAATGTGACCAGAAGAGAACATGACAGGATGTCTGCAGGGATAGTAGTGTGTTTTTTATCTGACTGCTGGTTACTCCTGTTTGTTCAGTTTGTAAAAAGTCCTGCCAAAATTTTCAGCTTTGGTTCTATACCCAAAAACATTGTAAACATCATTGTTTTTCCATCTATGTCTGATTATTATACTGTCTGGAGTCCCTGTATGCTTTCAGCTGTTGGTTCTTGCTTTCGGAATCTTAGTTCCCCATGTGTCTGCTTATCTTTGGGTTTGTGCCAGACATTGTGTTTAAAAAAATTATTAAGACAAATAATTCGAAGTCTAAGATGACATTATTTTCCTCCAAATACGATGTTTTTCTATTGCTTTTACTTAGCACTTGGGGTCACTAACAATCTGGGATCATCCTAATCCAAGTTTAGTTCTTGAGATCTTCTGGGCCCCTGATGATGCAAAGCCAGGCAGGAGCATGTGTGTGAAGTCTTCTTTAATTATGGTTTACTCTTGCTCCTAGGGCACCTTTTAGCGTTTCTGCCCAAGGTGGAGTTGGTTTACTCCTTGTAAACAAGTTTATTTCCCAAGTCCCTTGCTTATAGATACTAACATTGGAGCAATTATCCAGGTTTATCTCAACAAGCTGTCTTGGGATTGCCTCCCTAAGGCCTCTCCAAAATTGACAAATAGGCCTGATGTGGCTCCATTTAGGTCCTTTCTTCATGATCCTGGAATCCAGGGGTCAGTTATCAGATTCCCCAAGTTCATCAGAGCATCCACAGCCTGACATTTTTCTCCTTTCTTGGAGGCACTGAAGATCCAGGAACCAATTCCCTTCCTTCCCAACTTCAGCCAATAGGATGAATCACCAAGTCCTATTCAGAAACAATGCCTTAGGGTCCTTTACATCCTTACTGAATTTTCATCCTGTACAAAAGGAAAGTGGAAGCAGCAGAACTAAGCAACTCTGAGACCAGCACAGAACAGTGGGTAAGGTCTGGACATCTCAGACATATTCTCTCTATCTCTTCCTCTCTCTCTCACACACACACACACACATTCCTTTCTTATCTTATCTTCTCCATTTTCTCTCTTTCACAGACATACTCACATACTTTTAAAGTCTTCATATAATCTAACTCCTTAGTACTTACAGGTAATATAACGATCTCTCTTATCTTTTTAGTGCTCCACAGTTTTCAAAATGCTGTCACACACCGTGTTGCACATGACCCTTAAACCTGCAAGACAGGCTTCAAAGGTGAGATGAGGAGGCCCAGGGAGGTTGCATGCCCTCCTCAAGGCCCTGCAGCAAGGGAGCAACACAGGAGTTACAAAAGAACAGTTTTCTACTGCTGAGTTTGGAGTCCTTTTCCATACAGCCCCACACTCTCTCCCCTCCACCCACTCACACTGCAGAAAGCATTGTGTCTCTAAAGCCAACTAACCACACAAATGTTCAGAACCTGCTGACTCTTGGAGACTCAGAACAGTGTTTCCCAAAGTGTACGATCAGAATCACCAGATGATTTCGAAAAGGACTTGGTTCTCAGAACAGAACCTGTATTTCAACGGTGGGGGCCAAAAAAACAGCTTTTGTTTTAAAGCATCACAGGTGACTCTGATGCACACTAAAGCATCACAGGAGACACCTGCCTTGAGGGCGAGAAAGCAGAGGTATCGATTCCTCTGGGTGTCCTCTGACTTTTCCCAGCCCTCTTACCTGCCTCCTACCCTCCCCCGTGTCAGGCACATGTCCTAGAGGGCCCTCAATTCCAAGCAATAGACTATGGAAGGAGGTCGTTTCTGATGAAGCCTAAGGAGGTGGAAGACCTTCATCTCCACGGCAGAAACAGAGGTGGTGGCCAGGGGTGCTCAGGGTTGGGGTCACTAAGACCATTGCCATGGTGCTCTTTTTCATCCTCTGGTCATTGGGGGTCTTGGAGTGGTCTCTGGAATGAGGCCATCACTTCCTCTTTCTCATTGAAACTCTTTGCTTTTCTAAAAGGCAAGCAGCCTCTTCAACTCAAAACCTCACTCATGTACTAAGAGAAATAAATTAGCTCATTCATGGAGGAGAACCACAGGAGCACCATATAAGTGACAAGTAACAGATATGGGAAGCTGTACATACAAAAAGTCTCTAGAGCCTGTGCTAAGAGTTACTCCCATTTTAACTCAAATGCCAAAAGACCACCACGTGACTACTCTATAATTTGGGATCTTAGTGTTCAAAGAGAAATTAACCACCACCTACCTCCACAAAATGCTTGAATCAGCTCTGAAATGATCACTCAGCCCACTATATCATACTGCTTCTTCAAATGCCTTCTGTGATGGGAAATCACTTCCCCCACCAGCCCCGTTTGTAGGCACAGTACTTAAGTCTTCTGAGAGATAGCCTGGCTCATCTTTCTGTCTCTCTTTTATTTTCTAGCTCCTGACCCGGACAATCCACAGCCCTTTGCATGTGACGGCCATAGTAATACATTCTCTCACTCTTCTTTCCTTCATGTAGATAGCATCAAGGGGCCAGTCACAAAGAAGTCTTCCCTAGGACATCCTAGGTCATTCCCTGCAGGCACAGGTGGGCTGAGGCTGCTCCTGAGTGGGGAGAAGAGCCATGTCCAGGATGGATGCAAGACTGAGGCCGCTGATCCCTCTTGGTTCTAAGAGCAGGGTTTCCTACTGGAGCAGAGGTGGGAGATAGTCAGAAGCATAGGGAACTGGTAAAGAATTGAACTCCTTTTGAGATGCCCATAACAGCACCTCCCATTTCACAGGTCTTTAAGTTTGGAGAAGTGCTTCCACATCCAGCATTTCAGCTCTTTAAATCCACAGTGAGGTAGGCATCATTACTCTTGTTTAATGTGTGGCAGAGCAGTTAGGGTGTGGATTTTAGAGACACAAAAGGGGAGTCAAATCCCAGCTCCATCAGTTGCTAGTTGAGGAATTTGGGAAATTCATTAACTTTCTAAGTCTCGGTCACTTCATCTATAAAATGGGATAATAGGAACAAATAGCGCTGTTGTGTGGACTAAATAGAAGAGGTAGATGATAGATAGAGACATAGATAGAAAGAGAGAGAGAGATGTCATTTAACACATTGTCTGGCCAAATACTCAGTAAAGGGCTGTGATTTGTTTAAAAAACAGTTGTATGTGTTAAACCAGGGTTTGGACCTAAACTTCTGGCTTAAAAATCTCCTTCCACTATATCACCAACACTGAATATCCGGGAATTCAACTCTGTTCATTAAGATAATGAATCTTCTCAATTGCTCAGGGCTGGGCCTCCCCATATCACCCACTTCCAATCTGGAGCTCCAAATTACTTTAATCTCCTAGGTTACTCACAGTTCCCACATCACACTTGCTTCTTATCCTGCTACTTCAAATTTACCATGTTCAGATTGAATTTGCAGAACAGACTCCACACTTTCCTGGCACACTGGCTGATTGTCCAAACAGCTATATTTTTGTGTGTGTGTGTGAGGAAGATCAGCCCTGAACTAACATCCGTGCTAATCCTCCTCTTTTTGCTGAGGAAGACCGGCTCTGAGCTAACATCTATTGCCAATCCTCCTCCTTTTTTTCCCCCAAAGCCCCAGTAGATAGTTGTATGTCATAGTTGCACATCCTTCTAGTTGCTGTATGTGGGATGCGGCCTCAGCATGGCCGGAGAAGCGGTGCGTCAGTGCGCGCCCGGGATCCGAACCCGGGCCACCAGTAGCGGAGCACGCGCACTTAACCACTAAGCCACGGGGCCGGCCCCAAACAGCTATATTTTTATCTGTACTGTCACTTATTCATTTAGGCTCTTGGGCTTATGACTCTTCTTTACTCACTCAGCTCAAATACATGGAATGCCTAATATTCTATACAGCTCAGTTCAGCCCTCATTTCTTGATCCCTATGCTGTGCCTGGCTCTGTGAGAGGTCCTGAGGATACAGGAATAAAAATGATATTTTCCCTGCTGTTGAGGCTTTCGCAGGCTCCTGGAAGAAAAGATAATTAAGCAAAATTTGGGATGGGGCATCCTAAAAGAATGTAAAGACCAAGAAATAATACAGAGCTCGGAGTGGTACCTCTGTGGCAAGAGGAGATGCCTTCAGCAGGAGATGCTTGAGCTGCACTATAATGGGCCTTGCCTGCCCAACAATGGAATAGCAGAGTAGAGAATGCATTCATTGAAAATTCTGTGAAAAAGAAGAGCTGGTATGAAGGACTAAGGCAAAGAATTGTGCATGCTAAAAAAGTAGAAGTCGCAAGGCATTGTTGGAGTAGAGAGAGCAGTAGATCCACTGGGGATGAGGCATCCTGAGGCTTTGACCACCTTGCCACAAACATGTGCTTTTCTAGAGGAAAGGGGAGCTCAGCTACTATAGGGAAGACGTGTGACACTATCTGTAATTTAGAATGCACACACTGGGCAGCAGGGAGAGTGCTTAGCCAGTGCAGAGCACTTGACTTGCATTTCCTTGTTTCCTCCTCACAATGACACCAGGGGTGGATCCTACTAGCATTACATAAGCATAATCGTTAATTTTTCTATTTTACAAGGTAAGAATAAATTACATTTTTAATTTAACAATTATCACGAACACACATATATGTGGAATACATATCTAAAATGGCTTCATTGTATGCCTTTAATTGTATGCTTTCTTTAACCATATCTCTAATGGTGGGAGTTTAAATTGTTTCTTTTTTCTTTTTTACTATTTTTAACAAGGTCCTGATAAACGTCTTATACATACATATCTATGTTTCTGTCTGATTATATTTTAAGATACATTTCTAAAACTGGGATTACTCAAAGGGATATCCTTTTTAAGAGTTTATGACGTGGACTGTCAAGTTTCCATCTAGAAAGTTGTACCCATTTATTTCCTTTCATCAGATATAAAACTGCCTGTTCATCTCATCTTTTGATAAGTAGTGAAACTATATGTGTGTTCATGTGATTGTTGACTTGAATTTCTTCTTCTGTGAATTGCATGTTCATGTCTGTTGCTGTTTTCCAGTGTGGGGTTGGTAATTTTATCATCGGCTTCCAATAGCTCTTTCTCTACTGAGCATATTAAACCTTCTCTATCACATATATGGCAAATATTTTTCCTTTTTTGGCATTTTTTGTTTGTTTGTATTTTGTTGTTGTATTATGGTGTTTCAGTGTGGGAAGTGTTTTCCTTTTATGAAGTAAAACATGGCAAAATTTTTGTATTATTGTATTTTCTGCTATCAATGCCATTCTTGTGAATGTATATTTTTTCTTTTGTTGCTCCTGCTTTGGTGCCATATCTGAGAACACTTTACCAAATCCAAGATCTTGAAGATTTCCCTATGTTTGCTTCTAAGAGTTTTATAATTTTGGCTCTTACATTTATGTCTTTGATCCATTTGGAATTAATTTTTATATATGGTGTGAGATAAGGCTCTACCCTTGGTATGTTGCTATCCTGTTGTCCCATCCAGCACTATTTGTTGAACATATCTTTTCCCCACTGAATGATCTTGGCACCTTTGTGTGAAAATCAGTTGACCATAGTCACAAAAGTTTATTTCTGGACTCTCAGTTCTATTCCATTCATCTATATGTCTATCCTCGTGCCAGTACTACCTTGTCTTCATTACTATTGCTTTGTAGTAAGTTTTGAAATTGGGAAATGTGAGTTCTCCAAATTTGTTCTTATTTTTCAGGGCTATTTTGGCTATTCTGGGTCTCTTGCAATTCCATATGAATTTTAGGATCAATTTGTATCAGTTTCTACAAAGAAGTCAGCTGGGATTCTGATAGGGATAGCACTGAATCTGTTGATCTACTTGGGGACTATTGCCATCTTAACCATATTAGGTCTTCCAATCCACAAGCATGGGATTGTTTTCCATTTATTTAGATCTTTAATTTCTTTTAACAATGTTTGTAGTGTTCAGAGTAAAAATTTTGCATTTCTTTTGTTAAATTTGTTCCTAAGAATTTTATTAATTTGATGCTATTGTGAATGGAACTGTTTTCTTAACTTCATTTTCAAATTGTTTATTGCAAGTGTAAAGAAATACAATTGATTTTTTCATATTTATCTGTATCTTGCAACCTTGCTGACCTCATTTATTAGTTGTAGTAGTTTTTTAGTGGACTCCTTAGGATTTTCTACATGCAAGATCATGTCGTCTGTGAATAGAGATAGTTTTACTTTTTCCTTTCTAGTCTGGATGCCTTTTATTTATTTTTCTTGACTAATTGCCCTGGCTGGAACATCCAGTACAATATTGAATCAAAGTGGTGAGAGTAGACATCCTTGTATTATTCCTGATCTCAGGGGGAACATATCCAGTCTTTCACCATTAAATATGATGTTATCTGTGAGTTTATTATAGATACCCTTTTCCAGAATAAGGAATTTCCTTCTATTCCTAGTTTGTTAGGTGTTTTTACCATGAAAGTGTTAGATTTTATCAGTTGCTTCTTCTGTTTCTATTGAAGTGATTGTATGATTTTTGTTTTTTATTGTATTGATATGATGTATTACATTAATTGATATCTGGATGTTGAACTAACCTTACATTTTTTGGATAAATCCCACTTGGTCACAGTATATGATTCTTTTTATATGTTGCTAGATTTAGTTGTACAGTTGCTAGTATTTTGTTGACAATTTTTGAGTCCACATTCATAAGATATGTTAGCGTGTAGTTTTCTTGTGATGTCTTTGTCTGGTTTAGGCATCAGGGTGATATTGGCCTCATGAAACGAGTCGGGAAGTGTTCCTTTCTCTTCTCTTTCTTTTGGAAGAGTTTGAAAAATTGATCCATTCTTTAAATGCTTGGTAGAATTCAGTGATGATGCCATTTAGGTCTGGGTTTTTCTTTCTGTGTCATTTTTTTCCCCTACTAATTCATTCTCTTCATTTATTGTAGGTCTACTCACTTTATTTGGTTCTTCTTGAGTCAGTTTCAGTAGTTAACATCTTTCTAGCAATTTGTTCATTTCATCTAAGGTATCTCATTTCTTGTCATATGATGCTTCATTGTGTTGCTTTATAATCCTATCTATTTCTGTAACGTAGGTAGTAATGTCTCTTTCATTTCTGATTCTAGTCATGTGAGTCTTCTCCTTTTTTCTTGGTCAATTTAGCAAATGGTTTGCCTATTTTGTTGATCTTTTCATAGAACCAACTTTTGGGTCCATTGATACTCTCTGTTCCATTGATAATCTCTATTGATTTTATGTTCTTTATTTCTTTGATTTCTGCTCTAATCTTTATTATTTCCTTCCTTTTAGGTTACTTTAGGTTTGGTTTGCTCTTCTTACAGTATCTTAAGGAGTAGGGCTAGGTTATTGATTTGAAATCTTCCTTCTTTCATAATATAGACATTTATAACAAAACCATTTCTTCTAAGCTGCTTTAGCTTCATCTCATAAGTTTTGGTATGTTGTATCTTCACTTGCATTCATATCAAAGTATCTTCTAATTTTGTTCTTATTTTTTCTTTGATCTACTGGCTATTTGGGGGTGTGTTCTTTAGTTTCCACAAATATGTGAATTTTCCCAATTTTTTCTAACTATTTATTTCTAATTTCATTCCATTGCACTTGGAGAACATACTCTGTATTATTTTTATCTTTTTAAATTTATTGAGGTTTGTTTTATGGCCTAGCATATTGTGTACCATGGAGAATGTTCCAGTGGCACTTGAAAAAAATCTTGTTCTGTTGTTGTTGGGCAGAGCATTCCATAGATATCTGTCAGGTATAATTGATTTATAGTGTTGTTCAAGTCTTCTATTTCCTTGTTGATCTTGTGCCTACTTCTTCTATCCAATATTGAAAGTGTGATATTGAATTCTCTACCTATTCTTTTTGAATTATCAATTTCTCCTTTCATTTGTTTGTTTTTGCATTATACATTTTGGTGCACATGTGTTTATAATTGTTATAGCATACTGATTGATATATCCTTTTATCATTATAAAATGTCCCCCTTTATCTCTAGTAACATTTTTTAATTAAAGCCTATTTTTAATCTCTAAAATCTACTTTTGTATATAAGACTAATGTATGGCCACTCTAGTTTTTCAGTGGTTGCTGTTTGCATGATATATATTTTCCCATTCTTTTACTTTCAACATTTCTTACTGAATTTTCAAAGACGTTCTTGAATAGATATTTCTTCATCTGCTCTTTGCCTTTAGGACCATTTCCACAGGTTTTAAATCCTTATATTTTTATATTTTCACCAGTGTCACTGGGTACTGGGTCAATGGAGCTCCTCACGCTGTCCTGCCAAAAGTCAATCACATAATCCATTATATTTTTTAACTTCATGATCTTAATTTTCACCCAAAAGCAAAATTTCTTGATAGAGGAGCACTCTCTTTTGACAGACGCAATATCCTCCTGCCATTGATAACACAAATTAACTTTTTTTAAGTTTTTTCTTTTTTCACAAAGAAAGTCTTTTGCATAAAAGGATTATTCATCTGAATACTTGGAATGCTACCCTTCTTTTAGACTATTGAGTCTCTTCAAAACACCATTTTAATCTGTCCGTTCTTTTTCAAAGAGGCAGGTTGGCATTTACTACAAGTTTTTTTTAGGGGAGATGGAATATAGTCACCAAAATGAAAGGCTAATTTATATCCAATATAGTTATAGTATAAATTCCAAGAAATGTTTACAGAAAAAATAAAGACTGAAAGAAGATCCTCATAAATGAGGGGAGACATAATTTTTAGATTGGAAAAGACATTGTAAGTCAGACAAATCAATGAAGGAGAAACATTCTTCACACCGAAATGTGAGCAGTTGTTGTCTATCTCCACATAGTGGAATTCAATGTAATTCCTGACTAGAACTTGGTAAATTTTAATTTTAAGGTTAAAAAAATCATGCAGGCAGAAATATAAGGTTAATCAAGAAGAAAAAATAAGTAACAAATGACAATATTGACTTAGAGAAAGTTTCCTGTTACATTGTTGCGTGAATAAAGATGACTGAAAGAAAAAAACTGAAAGTATGTTCACCAAAATGTTAACAGTGGTTGCATGGAAGAATTTGGGGTAACATTTACTTTCTTTCAATTTGAATTTTTCTTTATTGGTTGAATTATTCACACTGGAATTTTTTTGTTTATAATCAATAGATTGAGATGTATTAAAAGCTATTTTGGGAAAATGAATTCCATGGGATTTCTTTAAAAATTTACATCTTAATTTATTGAAGAAATTTCAACAAATTCCAAATAGTAGGAATTGACAATAAGTGAATACAAGTTTAAGATGGAAGATAATGCAAACAAATCATCTCAAAATGTAATAAGGATGGCATATAAAATAAAGAAAGTATAGATAAACCTCATTTATAAATACGACTATAAAAGTCTAAATAAAGCAATTGCAAATCAATTTCAGAATTTGATACTGGGAATGCAAGTGTGGTTCAATATTATCAAAGCTTTTAATGTAATAGGCACTGAAAAAGCATTTGATTAAAAATGAAAAGTCATAGCTAATTATTAAAATATTATTGATAAAATAAATATAGAAGGATAGTTGCTAAATATATATATCCTCTTCTGCTTGAACTATTTAAGGATCTTTACTGCTCTTAGAATAAAATTTTAAAATTTTAGCAAGGCTCTGCATGACCTGACCCCTTCTTGCCTGCACAATCCCATATCTCACCACTCTCCTCTTCACTCCAGCCATACTGACCCAAGTTTAATTCCTTAAATACAACCAGCTTGGGTCCTTTGCACACGCAACTCTCTTTCTGCAACACTCTTTGATCAAGACTTCATAGACTGGCTTTTTTCATCCTTCACATCACAAATAATAAAAACATCAAAAAGTGAACAGTTGTTGTCTATAGTAGATATATATCAATATATCTACCACATAGTAGAATTCAATGGAACTTATTTATATGCCCTTTTTTTTGAATTTTTAAAATTTTTATTTCTTATATACTAGATCTTCAAAAGGAAAAAAGATATACTAAGTTATTTTAATCTTTGGTGTGCTTAAAATGTGTTTGGAAAGAAACAAAATATTGATCTCACATATCCCCAAAAATAATTAGACATTTGTCTCAATGCCATTTATTGAATAATACAAAATTTATCTCCAGATAAAAGGGCTACCATAAAAGTTGACTAAATCCTATATGTTCTTTGCTCTGTATCTGAAGTGTCTATCCAATTTTACTGACCTGTTCATTCCAGCACCTGTAACACTCTGTTTGCGAGTCCTTTATAGTTGGCAGAGGAAGTGTCCCCTTGTTCTCTCTTTTTCAACATTTTCATAGCTTATTTTCACACTTATTTTTAGATTAAATTTAGATGAGATTTCTTTCTTAAAAACTCTGTTAGATTTTTACTTCGAATAGGTTAAATTTTAGATTGATTCAGGATAATATGCACCTTTAGAAGCTTGGTATGTCTATCCATTCATTAAGGTTTTACTTTATGCCTCTCTGGAGAATTTGAAGACCCACCTGATTCTTGTTAGCGTTTTAATGCACAGATTTGTTTGTTGATAATGTGGATAAGATTGTTTCACGTTATATTTTAATCTTATTATTCCTAATTATTTTTTACACATAAGAATTATAAAGAATATTTCTTGAGTACTCACTGAAAGCAAGCTCTTTGTGTTAAGCACTTTATTACTTAATTTTATTCTCACCCCAACCCATTTTTCACTTGAATAAATGGAGTCCTACAGAGCTCAAGTAACTGGCCTTAGGTTTCGCAACTAGAAAGTGTCAGAGCTCAGACATGACTTCAAGTGTTTTGAAATCTCTTTTTATTTCTATCAGCATTTCAGTTGATTGTTTTATGTTTCCCAGATAGATCATCCTATCAGCAAATAATGGTAATTTTTCCATTTTCTTTCCAATTTTATTACTTTTCCCCTTCGTCCAATTATATAACATCAAGTTCTTATACTGCATACACTCATTTTAAATATCATTTAAATCTATACAATAATATAATATAACATACTAATCTTTAAGCACTTCAAGGGAATTATAAGATGATATGATTTAAAATGAGACATAGACATTATTTCTATAATACTGAGTTTGACAGATTAGATGTTGCTGGAATGACTAAATTGCAGAGAGATTTTGCATGTTCCATTTTTCTGTCTGTTATTACACTGGTTCTTGCAAAAAAAATTATAAAATTTAGCCTAAGATATTTTTATTGCTAAGAAAATAGTTGATTTTGCTTATTTGAAAGTCGTTCTACAGTTAAGGGCCTTTTGTAAATGTTTGTTGGTGCTGATACTGCAGAAAGTGGGGAAAATGGATGGAAGCAATCAGAGTGGAGTCTCCGAGTTCCTGCTCCTGGGGCTCTCAGAGAGTCCTGAAGAGCAACGGGTCCTGTTTTGGATGTTCCTGTCCATGTACCTGGTCACAGTGGTGGGAAATGTGCTCATCATCCTGGCCATTGGCTCTGACCCACGCCTGCACACTCCCATGTACTTCTTCCTGGCCAACCTCTCCTTCACCGACCTCTTCTTTGTCACCAACACAATCCCCAAGATGCTGGTGAACATTCAGTCCCAGAACAAAGCCATCTCCTATGCAGGGTGTCTGACACAGCTCTACTTCCTGGTCTCCTTGGTGGCCCTGGACAACCTCATCCTGGCCACGATGGCATATGACCGCTATGTGGCCATCTGCCGCCCCCTCCACTACACCACGGCCATGAGCCCTGGGCTCTGTATTTTGCTGCTCACCTTGTGTTGGGTGTTTTCTATCCTCTATGGCCTCATCCACACTCTCCTTATGACCAAGGTGACCTTCTGTGGGTCCAGAAAGATTCACTACATCTTCTGTGAGATGTATGTCCTGCTGAGGCTCGCATGTTCCAACACCCAAGTCAACCACACAGTGCTGTCTGCCACTGGATCCCTCATCTTCCTCACCCCCTTAGGGTTCATGATCATGTCCTATGTCTGGATTGTCAGAGCCATTCTCCAAATACCATCAGCCTCTAGCAAGTACAAAGCTTTCTCCACTTGTGCCTCCCATTTGGCTGTGGTCTCTCTCTTCTACGGGACACTCTGTATGGTATATCTGCAGCCCCTCCACACCTACTCCATGAAGGACTCAGTAGCCACAGTGATATATGCTGTGGTGACCCCCATGATGAACCCTTTCATCTATAGCCTGAGGAACAAAGACATGCATGGGGCACTAGGAAGACTTCTCCTAGGGAAAGCCTTCCAGAGGTCGACATGAGGGTAATTTTGGAAAGGACATTGAAGTGGAGACTGGGAATTTCTCTCATCATGTGCAAGGCATTATCCTGTGGGGGATACAGGAGTCAATAGGACATAGATTCAGGTCAGAATGAGTTTATCGGTTTGTGGTAAAGAAAAGACATGTATGTGTAACCCGGTGTCCACCAGACCTCACCAGCCTTGGCAATAATTAAGGTCACAATAACACTAAATACTAGAAGTTTTCAGAATCAAATCCTTCAACTTGCCTGACACAAGACTACAGTCCTAGCCCTATCCAGATATACCCCGCTATAGCCTAATGGGGTCTCTGATATTCTCTAGCACAAACCCACTCATATTCCTGAACACTGAACTTCTCTAAGGAGCTTGCTGCCTATAAGCCATTTGTAGAAGACATCTTGCACTACCCCCACTGCACGTACCCTGGGTGAGGCTGCCCCTTTCCTGATGTTCTGCAAGCACAGCGCCCACTGCTACAATCTGACCCACAGTCCCTCTGGACACAGCACCTGATGTTCAGGCATAAATGGCAAGAGATTCCTCTCTTTTGCTCTGGGGAGATTTTTGTTCTTTTTGTGGGTCTCAAAGCAACACTACCTCTCTTGCCTTTTTCCTGTATTCATTTTTTCTGAGAGAAGTCAGACTTTCTTTTTGGGAAGTCCACCCTGTCCTTTATTTCTATGGCTCTTCACCTCCCATCTTTTCTTCATTCCCTCGAAATAAAACTCTCCATCAACACACGCTCATGAACAGAAGTGGTGGTGGAGGCAGTAGACAAGGAGGAGGTCATTGTGAGACCTAACCTCCACTTAGGTTGTATAATTCTGATTCCAATGTGTGTGTTTTTTCCACACCACCAAGAAATTCTCCAACACCAATTGAGTGTCCTACAATTCAACTCAATTCTGATGCTCTCTACCTGGAGATAGCATCAGATCCCACAGGTTAAGGGCTCAGTCCTACAAGACTGCTCCCACCCCAAACTTCAGACACCAATCGCAAGTCCAGGCACCTGTGCTTCTAACAGACCAGTTATAGATCAGAGGTTCTAAAAATTCCTCTTTGGGTTCAATTAATTTGTTAGAAGTGGTTCACAGAACTCAGAGAAACATTTTACTTACTAGACTACCAGTTTATTGTAAAAGATATAACTCAAGAACAGCCAGATGGAAGAGATGCATAGGGCAAGGTATGTGGGAAGGGGCATGGAGTTTCTATGTCCTCTCTGGATGCATCACTCTCCCAAAATCTCCATGTGTCACTGACCCAGAAGCTCTCTGAACACCATCCTTTTGGGTTTTTATACAGGCTTAATTACATATGCATGATTGATTAAATTTGGCCATTGGCTATTGATTGAACTTTCAGCCCCTCACCCCTCTCAGAGGTTGGGGAGGGTGGTGAGACTGAAAGTTTCAACCCTCCAATCACATGATTGCTTCCCCTGGCAACGAGCCCCACCTTACTTTCCAAAAGTCACCTCATTAACATAAACTCAGGTGTAATTGAAAGGGTTTCGTTAGGAATATCAAGACTCCTTTATCAATCTTACCACTTATGAAATTCCAGAGGTTTTAGGAGCCCTATGCTAGAAACAGAAAGACCAAATATATATTTATCATAAATCACAATATCACAGCCATGTTAATGGATAGAAAGGCTCAATATTGTCAAGATGTTAGTTCTTCCCAATTTGATCTATAAATTCAATGCAATTCCAATGAAAATCCTAGCAATTTATTTTGTCGATGTCACCAAATGGGTTCTAAAGTTTGTATGGGGAGGCAAAAGGTTCAAAAGAGTCAACACAATATTGAAGTCAAAGAAAAAGTTGGAGGACTGACACTATGCAACTTCAAGACTTAACTATAAAGCTTCAGTATACAAGACTGTGGTACTGGAGAAAGAATAGACAAATAAATTAAAGGAATAGAACATACAGCCCAGGAATAGACCCACATAAATATAGTCAACTGATCTTTAACAAAGAAGCAAAGACAATACAGAGGAGCAAAGGTAGTTTTTCAACAAATGGTGCTGGAACAACTGGACATCCACATGCAAAAAAAAGTGAATCTACACATAGACTATACATATTTCACGAAAATTAATTAAAAATGTATCACAGACCTAAATGTAAAGTTCAAAACTATAAAAGACCTAGAAGATAACATAGGAGAAAACCTAGATGACCTTGGATACGGTGATAATTTTTTAGATACAACACCAAAGACATGATCCATGAAAGAAATAATTCATAAGCCAGACTTCATTTAAATTAAAAACTTCTGCTCTTCCAAAGGCAATGTCAAAAGAATGAGAAAACAAGCCAGACTGGGGGAAAATATTTGTAAAAGACATATCTGATAAAACATAGTTATCCAAAGTATACAAATAGCACTTAAAACTCAACAATAAGAAAACAAACAAACTGATTGTAACAGATATCTCACCAAAGAAGATATACAGATGGCAAAAAAGCATATGAAAAGATGCTCCACATAATATGTCATCAGGGAAATGCAAATTAAAACAACAATGAGATACCACTACACACCTATTAGAATGGCCAAAA
This sequence comes from Ceratotherium simum simum, assembly GCF_057802395.1. Taxonomy (NCBI): domain Eukaryota; kingdom Metazoa; phylum Chordata; class Mammalia; order Perissodactyla; family Rhinocerotidae; genus Ceratotherium; species Ceratotherium simum. The sequence continues at coordinate 14,994,321 of NC_141915.1, forward strand.
CCTAGAACACCGACAACACCAAATGCTAGCAAGGACGTGGAGCAACAGGAACTTTTATTCACTGCTGGTGAGAACGCAAAATGGTACAACCACTTTGGAAGACAGTTTGGTGGTTTTGTACAAAACTAACATATTCTTACCATAGTATCCAGTAATCATGCTCCTTTTTATTTACCCAAAGGAGTTGAAAACTTGTGTCCACACAAAAACCTGCAAATGGATATTTATAGCAGCTATGCTCGTAATTGCCAAACATGGAAGCAACCAAAATGTCCTTCACTAGGTGAATGGATAAATAAATTGTGGTACATCCAGACAATGGAATATTATTCATCACCAAAAATAAATGAGCTATCAATCATGAAAAGACATGGAGGAACCTTAAATGCATATTATTAACTGCAAGAAACCAATCTGAAATGGCTATGTACTATATGATTCCAACTACATAACATTCTGGAAAAGGCAAAATATGGAGACAGTAAAAATATCAGTGGTTGCCAGGAGTTGGAAGGAGGGTAAGGAGGAATAAGCAGGGCACAGAGGAGTTTTAGAGCAGTGAAAATACTCTGTGTGATACCATAATGATGCATGCATGTCATTATACATCTGTCTAAACCCACAGAATGTACACCACCAATAGTAAACTGTAATGTAAACTATGGACTTGGGGTGATAATGATGTGTCAATGTAGGTTCATCAATTGTAACAAATACATCACTCCAATTGCAGATGTTGATAATGGAGGATGCTATTCGTGTGTAGGGTCCAGGGGTATGTGGAAAATCTCTGTACCTTCCCCTAATTTTGCTGTAAACCTAAACCTGCTAAAAAAAATAATAAAGTCTTGATTTTTTAAAATTCCAATAGATTTTTCACAGAAATAGAAAAAGCAATTCTAAAGTTCATATGGAACCACAAAGACTCTGAATAGCTAAAGCAATCTTGAGCAAGAAGAACAAAGCTGGAAGCATCACACTTCGTCATTTAAAATTATATTACAAAGCTACAGTAATCAAAACAATATAACACTGTGATAAAAACAGGAGCATAGACCAACAGAACAGAATAGAGAGCATAGAAATAAACCCTCACATATATGATCAACTACTCTTCAACAAAGACACCAAGAATACAAAATGGGGAAAAAAATAGTCTCTTAAATTTTTGATATTAGGACAAACTGGATATCCACATATAAAAAAATGAAATTGTACCCATACACAAAAATTAACTAAAAATGAATAAAGATTCAAATATAAGATCTGAAACCACAAAATTCCAAGAAAACAGGGGAAAATTTCCTTGACATTGATTTTGGCAATGATTTCTTGGCTATGACACCAAAAGCACAAGAAAAAATAAGCAAGTGGGATTACATTCAACTAAAAAGCTTCTGCACAACAAGGGAAACCATCAACAAAATGAAAAGGCAACCTACAGAATGGCAGAAAATATTTGTAAACCATGAATCTGATTAAGGATCAATATCCAAAATATAAAAGGAATTCCTACAACTCAATAACAAAAAAAAAAGTAATCCAATTAAAAACTGGGGAAAGGATCTGAATAGGCATTTCTCCAAAGAAAACATACAAATGGCTAACAGGTACATGAAAAGATGCTCAACATCATTAATTATCAGGAAAATACAATTAAAAACCACAACAGGCTATCACCACACACCTCTTAGGATGGCTATTATCAAAAATCAAAGATAACAAGTGTTGGCAAGGATGTGGAGAAAAGGAAACACTTTTACACTGTTGATGAGAATAAAAATTGGTAAGGCCGTTATAGGAAACAGCATGGAGTTTCCTCAAAAAATTAAAAATAGAACTACCTTATGTTTCAGCAATCTCATTTCTGGGTACACAACCAAAGAAACTGAAATCAGGATCTTGAAGTGATGCCTGCACTCCTATGTTCATTGCAGCATTATTCACGACATCTAAGATATGGAAACAACCTAGATGTCCATCCACAGATGAATGGATAAAGAAAATATGATACAGCCATACAATGGAATATTATTCACCCTTAAAACAGAAGGAAATCCTGGGGCAGGCCTCTTGGTCTGGTGGTTAAGTTCAACGTGCTCTGCTTTGGCAGACTGGGTTCAGTTCCCAGACGCTGACCTACACCACTCGTCAGCGGCCATGCTGTGGCGGCAAACCACATACAAAATAGAGGAAGACTGGCACAGTTGTTAGCTCAAGGCAAATCTTCCTCAAGCAAAAAGAGGAAGATTGGCAGAATACTAAAATTTATATGGGGCAACAAAAGACCCCGAATAGCTAAAGAAATCCTAAAGAAAAAGAACAAAGCAGGAAGCATCACAATTCCTGACTTCAAAACATACTACAAAGCAATAGTAATCAAAACAGCATGGTACTGGTAGAAAAACAGACACACAGATCAATGGAACAGAATTGAAAGCCCAGAAATAAAACCACACATATACGGACAGCTAATTTTTGACAAAGGTGCTAAGAACATGCAATGGAGAAAGGAAAGTCTCTTCAATAAATGGTGTTGGGAAAACTGGACAGCCACATGCAAAAGAATGAAAGTGGACCATGTGCTATCGCCATTCACAAAAATTAACTCAAAATGGATCAAAGACCTGAAGGTGAGACCTGAAACTATAAAACTCATAGAAGAAAATATAGGCAACACACTATTTGACATTGGTTTTAAAGGAATCTTTTCGGATGACATGCCTACCCAGACTAGGGAAACTAAAGAAAAAATAAACAAGTGGGTCTTTATCAGATTAAAGAGCTTTTATAAGACAAATGAAACCAGAATCAAGATGAACAAACAACCAACCAGCTGGGAGAGAATATTTGCAAAACATACATCTGACAAGGGGTTGATCTCCATAATATATAAAGAACTCACACAATTGAATAACAAAAAAACAAACAACCCGATCAAAAAATGGGCAGAGGAAATGAACAGACACTTCTCCAAGGAAGATATACAGATGGCCAATAGGCACATGAAAAGATGCTCAACATCACTAATCATCAGGGAAATGCAAATCAAAACAACACTAAGATACCACCTCACGCCCGTTAGAATGGCTATAATCACCAAGACAAAAAACAACAAATGTTGGAGAGGATGTGGAGAAACAGGAACCCTCATACACAGCTGGTGGGAATGCAAATTGGTGCAGCCTCTATGGAAAACGGTATGGAGATTCCTCAAAGAATTAAAAATAGAGATGCCCTATGATCCAGCCATCCCACTACTGGGAATCTATCCAACGCACCTGAAATCAACAATCCAAAGAGGCTTATGCACCCCTATGTTCATTGCAGCATTATTCACCATAGCCAAGAAGTGGAAGCAACCTAAGTGTCCCTCGACTGACGATTGGATTAAGAAAATGTGGTATGTATATACAATGGAATACTACTCAGCCATAAAAAAAGACAAAATCGTCCCATTTGCAACAACATGGATGGGCCTGGAGCGTATCATGTTAAGTGAAATAAGCCAGAAAGAGAAAGACAAACACTGTATGATCTCACTCATATGTGGAATATAAACCAACACATGGACAGAGAAAACTGGACTGTGGTTACCAGGGCAGTGGGGGTGGGGGGTGGGCACAAGGGGTGAAGGGAGTCATATATGTGGTGATGGACAAACAAAAATGTACAACCCAAAATTTCACAATGTTAGAAACCATTAATACATCAATAAAAAATATATATATAAGCAAATATGTAAAAAAAAAAAAAAAAAAAAGAGGAAGATTGGCAATGGATGTTAGCTCAGGGCAAATCTTCCTCAGGCAAAAAAAAAAAAAATGAAATCCTGCCATTTACAACAACATAGATGGACCTGGAGGATATTATGCTAAGTGAAATAAGCCAAATGCACAAAGACATATACTGTATGATCTCACTTATATGTGGAACCTAAAATAGTCAAACTCATAGAAGCAGAGAGTAGAACAGTGGTTACCAGGGGATGGGGGGAGTGAGTGATGTTGAAAGGGTACAAAGTTTCAGTTATGCAAAATAAATAAGTTCTAGAGATCTACTATACAGCATACTGCCTGTAGATATTTAACATTTTCTAAGAGGAAGATTTTATGTTAAACATTCTTACCACAAAAAAAATAATAACAATAATAATGGGGGCAGTAGGAAACTGGGAGGTGATGGATATGTCGGTGGCCTTCTCTATGGTAGTATCCTTGCCTAGGGATATGTCTATAGTGGTGATGGTCTCATGAGTGTATACTTATTCCCAAACTCATCAAATTGTATACGTTAAATATGTACAGCTTCTTACCCATCAAACATATCTCAATAAAGTGGCTTTTAAAAATAAAATAAAATGTAACTGTGTTTAAGTATGAAATTTTATTAAAATGTAAATTAAAGTAAATGGAAACATTGAAAAGTTACAATTATTTTTCATATAATTGCAAAATGTTTTTTTAATATTAAAATTATGTTTTAAAAGCAAAAGGAAATGATAAAAATGAGTACAAAATTTTTACTGAAATTAAAGAAAGCTGATGTTTTTTGATCTCTTAAAATTTTAATTAAACTTTATCATGTATTATTATGAAAGTAAACTCTCTTGAAATTTAGCATTCAAGGTTTACCTAGTTGCCAATGTAAACTGTCAGAATTGTATTTCATACATGTTACATTGGCCTACATGTATAAATATTATATTATATTACTATTTCAAAATGTTTCTCAATGGCCACATGCAACCGTTATGCATACTGAACGGGGAGAAACAAGGATGCCCAGCACTTTAGGAAACAATACTTCAATCATGCAAGAATCTATTGTACGCATGCAATATGAAACGGAGAATTTGACAAGTTGTCTTTTCTCTTACCTGAGAGCCTCCACTGCTCCAACCCTCCCCACACCCTGAAGCACTGTCCATCACCGACATCAGCAGAAGTACAGCCCACTAGACTTCACAACATTAAGACGTAGTCGCCTTTTGTTTGCAAGACCTTGGGCAAGACAAGTGATCAGGTCTTTCCTGAATGCAGTTGCAAGAGTGGTGTTTCTGGTTATGGATCATATTGTGCCAGAGCTGAGCTCCACATCCCCAGTGAAGGAGGCACTGATGTGTGTTTGTCGTCTATAACAGCTCTCTGAAGGAGTGGTTCTCAGCTGGGGGTGATTATGCACCCCACCCCCACCTGAGGCCATTTCGCAATGTCTGAAGACACTTTTGGTTGTCACAGCTGGTAGGAGGGAGTAATGCTACTGGCACAAATGGGTTGAGGCCAGGGATGTTGCTAAACATCCTACAGTACACAGGACAGCGTCCCACAACAAAGAATTATCCAGCCCAAAGTGGCAACAGGGCCGAAGTGTAGCACGTGGCTCAGAGGAAGGACACTTCTTGCCCAGGATAAAGGGCAGTTCTGTCAAAGGCTGTATCCAGAGGGCAGGCGTGTTTATTTGACCTGAAGAGTATTAACTTTTATATTAACCGTTGCCGATACCAGAAATGGCAATGTTGTTATAAAAATCCAAATGTATAGTTTATAGTTTAATAATTATAGTTTAGGGCCGGCCAGGTGGCGCAAGCGGTTAAGTGTGCGCGCTCTGCTGTGGTGACCCCGGGGTTCGCCGGTTCGGATCCCAGGTGCGCACCAACGCACTGCTTGTCAAGCCATGCTGTGGCGGCGTCCCATATAAAGTAGAGGAAGATGGGCATGGATGTTAGCCCAGGGCCAGTCTTCCTCAGCAAAAAGAGGAGGATTGGCATGGATGTTAGCTCAGGGCTGATCTTCCTCACGAAAAATAATAATAATTATTATAGTTTAATCAAAATATGTAGTTTAACCAAATATACTCCCAAGAATTGGACCAGTTGTCCAATGCTTTGCTTAACAAATTAAATACACAAGAAGGTGGCCATCTGTGCTAATAGAAGTCAGACATGAGGCCAAATATCTGAGAGAGATTGTGATCCTGGGCCTGCATTTCCACATGGGAGCAGCCTTCTATAGCTGAGTAGCAACTTGTCTTTTTTAGACAGGGCAAAAACTCTCCAGTTCACCATAGTTGCCCACTTTTATCATTGCCCTCTTGGAACTGTTTTTCTCAAAGGAAAGTAACATTTAGTGGATTCATGTAGATACCAAAAATGGCAAAATAAACAAAGAAATTATGTTTTTCAGGAAAAAGTAAGAAAGTATGTTTCTTTCTGGAAATATACAGTATTCCAACATGTTTAATAAGCGAGCGAAGTGTACCCGTGTCAAAATTATTTTACAATAAACAAATCTTACAATGATCAGTGTATTAAAAAGTTATGACATAAAAAATTTAACAAGCAGAAAATAAGACTGAAATTTTTCCAAAACTTGTTTTTCAACATGATTATAAAATGAAAAGTGATATTGTGAATGCTATTGTATTAAGTGAAATAATTGACTCAGCATCAAACCTTTTAGAGATTTTGATTATATAAATGAGGGTCTCTGGGTTTAGCAAAATTATGTGCTTCAAAGAGAAACAAGCATTCATATGTCTGTTGCCACATGAGAATATAGACATAACTAATACTACTCAATTCACCATATTTGTTGTGATGTTGATGAAAATTTTGATCCTTCAAAGGAATTTTGGATAAGATTCTCCTAACAGACATAAAATCAAAAAATTAGTTATATTTTTGTTGGGGAAAAAATACCTTCAAAATTTGAATGTTAGCTGGTCAAAATTAGTAAGTCTGACTACAAACTGCATGCCAGTCATATTGGTAATAACGTCAAACTTGTTTCAAAAAATTAAATCCAAAGTGGCAATATTTTGCACGATGCTGAGTAAGCTCATTTATTGCACTATTTTTTTCAATGCTAAAAAGTCAAGAATAAAGTGCATCATAAAATAGTGATTAATACCATGAACTGATTGTGCTCCCAAAAATTGAACCAGTTGTCCAGTGCTCTGCTTAATAACTTAAATATACAAGATGGTAGCCTTTGGTACTACATGGAGGTGGGGCATGGGGCCAAAAAGGCTTTGGAAATGTTTAAAGAAAGTGAGCTACTCATGTCACTCAATAACTTTTTTTTTTTATAATTTTATTTATTTATGTTTCCCCCCAAAGCACCAATAGATAGTTGTACATCATAGTTGCACATCCTTCTAGTTGCTCTACGTGGGACGCGGCCTCAGCATGACCTGACAAGTGGTACGTCTGTGCGTGCCCGGGGTCTGAACCCGGGCCGCCAGCAGCAGAGCGCATGCACTTAACCGCTATGCCACAGGGCCAGCCCCACTCAATAACTTTTAAAAAAAAAAAACCTCATATTACTTGTGAAGATTTGATTAAATACATGGCCTTGGTTTGACATTGGAAATCATGTAAACACTCAATATTTCTCTGCAAAAGTAGTCACAAATAATTGCACAAATACACATCATTCAATTGACTGATTCCTTTTATAAAAAAAAACTGTTCCTTTGAAAGCTTAATTTGGCAAAGAATAATGCAAACGACTCACTCTAGCTAAAATACATTTACAGAAATGAAAATAATCACCTGTCTACATACATAAAATTATGCAGTTGAAGGATGAATTCTTTTAAATGGTTCCTTTAGGAAGAGGCGGAGTCAAGATGGCGGCGTAGGCAGACTCTGAACTCACCTCCTCCCGTGGACACAGCCAATTTACAACTACTCGTGGAAAAATTACCCTGAGACAGAACTGAAAACTGGATAAGAGGAACTCCTGCAACAACGGACAATCCTAACTGGGGTAGAAGAGGCAGAGACTCCCTTCTGGAGAGGAAAAACGCCGCCCTCACAAGCCGCCAGCGTCACGGCCGCCGGGAGCAGCTCACAGGTACGCAGCCTCCCTGGAGGCGCGGGGCCCTGAGCCGGGGAGCACCCCCGCTGTGGGCATTTTGTGGACCCAGCACAATTGACACCAGTGGCATAATATCTGACTTTGCCTCCTACTAAAGCATTGGGTAGCACCCCCAGAAAACCTGGTTCACAAAGAAACTAAAACTGGCTCTTAAAGGGCCCACGCACAAACTCACCCGTTCCAGAAAGCATCCTAAAATCACCAGAAAGAAAGGTACACAGTGCTTTGGTGACAAGAGACTCACCTAATAGGCCCTGAGTGCATCTCGGTGAGGGGTGAGACCTCTCCAGGGACTGGGACATTGGCGGTGGCCATTGTTGTGGCCTGGTGTGAGCGTGCTGACACAGACGCCATTGGAGTTCTCCCTGAGGCCTGCTATCCCAGGGTCTGCTCCACCCGCTAGAGCACCGATTTAATCCAGCTCAGCCAGGGCAGGCAGCCCACCCTAGAGACTGGCCCCACCCAACAACAAGCCCTCAGGCAACTTATGGGCCTGCATAGATTGGTGACTGGATTCTCTGCAGCCTGGCAACTGAGCTGACTTGAGCGGGGTAGGGTGTGCACAAGGAGCGGGTGGAGAGTGTGGGGTGGTGGCGGAGTGTGTGGGGCTCCCGCCGTGGAGAGACTGGGTCCGCTTGGGGAGGTCGGGGCGCTCACACGGGGCAGGACTGTGTTGACTGTGTGTGTGGACCTGTGGGCAACAGGGCTTGTCAGCAGCAGAAGACTTGTGCTTCTCAAAGACCCACATAGGAGGTTTGCCCCACCTTCCAAAGCCTGAAACAATTGGGTGCTCCTGTGCCTGAGGGCAGCCCCACCCAGCTGCAATCCTCAGAGAGCTGACAAGAGACCTAATAGGCTAGAGGTTTACAGCAATTGTAAGGCCCTGAGGCTAACAACCTGCCACACTGGGGGCCTACTCACTTAAAAGAAATACTGCAACACAAATGTGGTATTAGAACTTACAGCCAACTGTGCTGGGGCTCACCACACCTGATAAAGAGACTGAAGGGCCCACAACAACTACAAGCAGCTGAGCATTACAACAGCTGGCCAGGAGCATAACTCAGCCTCCCTGGGAGCCTATAGGGAGAGCTAATACGCCACAATAGAAGGACACACGTAGCCCACATAGGGGCCACCCCTGGAACATTGAGAACTGAGGGAAGCACACTGGAAGCCTCCTAAGGCATCACTTACATAAGGTCACCTATCCAAGAGCAGGAGACGTAGCTGACCTACCTAATACGTAGACACAAGCACAGGGAAAGAGGCAAAATGAGGAGGCAAAAGAATACATTCCAAGTAAGGGAACAGGACAAAACCCCAGAAAAGGAACTAAGTGAAACAGAAATGAGCAACCTACCCAACAGAGAGTTCAAACTAAGAGTGTTAAGGATGCTCACTGATCTGGGGAGAAGAATAGATGAACTCAGTGAGAATGTCAACAAAGAAATGGAAGATATAAAAAAGAACCAATCAGAAATGAAGAATACAATACTGGAAATGAAAAATTCATTAGAGGGACTCAAAAGCAGAGTAGAGGATACAGAAGAACGGATCTGTGAGCTGGACGAAAGGCTAGAAGAAATTACCCGAGGTGAACAGGTAAAAGAGAAAAGAATTAGAAAGACTGAGGACAGTCTAAGGGACCTCTGGGACAACATCAAGCGCACTAACATCCGTGTTATAGGTGTCCCGGAAGGAGAAGAGCGAGACAAGGGGGCAGAGAATCTATTTCAAGAAATAATAGATGAAAACTTCCCTAACCTAAGGAAGGAAACAGACATCCAGGTACAGGAAGCACAGAGAGCCCCAAACAAGATAAACCCAAAGAGGCCCACACCAAGACACATCATAATCAAAATGTCCAGAATTAAAGATAAAGAGAGAATCCTAAAAGCCGCAAGAGAATGTCAAGTTACTTACAAAGGAAACCCCATAAGGCTATCAGCTGACTTCTCTGCAGAAACCTTACAGGCTAGAAGAGAATGGCATGATATATTTAAAGTGCTAAAAGGAAAAAACTTACAGCCAAGAATACTCTACCCAGCAAGGTTATCATTCAAAATGGAAGGAGAGATCAAAATTCTCCCAGATAAGCAAAAATTAAAGGAGTTTGTCACCAAGAAACCAGTGCTACAAGAAGTGTTAAAGGGACTGATTTAAGGGGAAAAGAAAAGACCACAAATAGGAAAAATTATCTATTTCCATGATTAGAACATAATGGATACACATGCACAACAAAGAGGTTAGATATGATATCAAAAACATGAGGGAGGAGGGGAGTCAAAGAGTAGAACTTTCAGACAGAGGTCAAACTAAAGTGACCATCAATTCTGTATAGAAGAAGAAAGGAACAGAGAAGGACTACTAAAACACTGAGAAAAAAAAAAAAGTTAAAAAATGGCAGTAAGTACATACTTATCAATAGCTACTTTAAACGTCAATGGACTAAATGCCCCAATTAAAAGGCATAGGGTGGCTGACTGGATTAAAAAACAAGACCCATATATATGCTGCATACAATAGACACACTTCAGACCTAAAGACACTCACAGACTGAAAGTGAAGGGATGGAAAAAGATACTCCACGCAAATGGCAATGAAAAGAAAGCTGGGGTAGCAGTACTCATATCAGACAAAATAGACTTTAAAACAAAAACTGTAAAAAGAGACAAAGAAGGGCATTACATAATGATCAAGGGAACAATCCAACAAGAGGATATAACACTTGTAAATATCTACGCACCCAATGTAGGTGCACCTAAATATATAAAGCAATTATTAACAGACATAAAAACAGAAATAGACAGTAACACAATAATAGTAGGGGACTTTAACACTCCACTTACACCAACGGATAGATCATCCAAACAGAAGATCAATAAGGAAACATTGGCCTTAAACGACACACTACAACAGATGGACCTAGTAGATATATACAGAACATTCCATCCAAAAACCGAAGAATACACGTTCTTTTCAAAGGCACATGGAACATTCTCCAGGATTGATCACATATTAGGCCACAAAACAAGTCTCCATAAATTTAAGAAGATTGAAATAATACCAAGCATCTTTTCTGACCACAATGGTATGAAACTAGAAATCAACTATAGGAAGAAAATCAGAAAAGCCACAAATACGTGGAGATTAAACAAAATGCTACTGAACAACGACTGGGTTAACGAAGAAATCAAAGAAGAAATCAAAAAATACCTGGAGACAAATGAAAATGAATATATGACATGCCAGAATTTATGGGATACAGCAAAAGCAGTTCTAAGAGGGAAGTTTATAGCGATACAGGCCTATCTCAACAAACAAGAAAAATCTCAAATAAACAATCTAACAATGCACCTGAAGGAACTGGAAAAAGAAGAACAAACAAAGCCCAAAATCAGTAGAAGAAGGGAAATAATAAAAATCAGAGCAGAAATAAATGAAATCGAGACCAAAAAAACAATAGAAAAAATTAATAAAACCAAGAGCTGGTTCTTTGAAAAGATCAACAAAATTGACAAACCTTTAGCTAGACTCACCAAGAAAAAAAGAGAGAAGGCACAAATAAGTAAAATCAGAAATGAAAGAGGAGAGGTTACAACAGACACCTCAGAAATACAAAAGATTATAAGAGAATACTGTGAAAAGCTATATGCCAACCAATTCGACAATCTGGAAGAAATGGATAAATTCTTAGAATCATACAACCTTCCAAAACTAGATCAAGAAGAAGTAGAGAATTTGAACAGACCAATCACCAGGAAGGAGATCGAAACAGTAATCACAAACCTCCCCAAAAATAAAAGTCCAGGACCAGACGGCTTCCCTGGTGAATTCTACCAAACATTCAAAGAAGACATAATACCTATCCTTCTCAAACTCTTCCAAAAAATTGAGGAGGGGGGGAAGCTCCCTAACTCATTCTACGAAGCTGACATTACCCTGATACCAAAACCAGACAAGGACAACACAAAAAAAGAAAACTACAGGCCAATATCACTGATGAACATCGATGCAAAAATCCTCAATAAAATACTAGCAAATCGCATACAACAATACATTAAAAAGATTATACACCATGATCAAGTGGGATTTATTCCAGGGATGCAGAGATGGTTTAACATTCGCAAATCAATCAACGTAATACACCACATTAATAAAATGAAGAATAAAAATCACATGATCATCTCAATAGATGCAGAGAAAGCATTTGACAAGATACAGCATCCATTTATGATAAAAACTCTGAATAAAATGGGTATAGAAGGAAAGTACCTCAACATAATAAAGACCATATATGAGAAACCCACAGCTAATATCATCCTCAATGGTGAAAAACTGAAAGCCATCCCTCTAAGAACAGGAACCAGACAAGGATGCCCACTGTCACCACTCCTATTTAACATAGTACTGGAAGTCCTAGCCAGGGCAATCAGGCAAGAGAAAGAAATAAAAGGGATCCAAATTGGAAAGGAAGAAGTGAAACTGTCACTATTTGCAGATGACATGATTTTATATATAGAAAACCCTAAAGAATCCACCAGAAAACTTTTAGAAGTAATAAACGAATATGGTAAAGTTGCAGGATACAAAATCAACATACAAAAATCAGTTGCATTTCTGTACACTAACAACGAAGTAGCAGAAAGAGAAATTAAGAATACCATCCCATTTACAATTGCAACAAAAAGAATAAAATACCTAGGAATAAACTTAACCAAAGAGGTGAAAGAGCTGTACACCGAAAACTATAAAACACTGCTGAAAGAAATTGAAGAAGACACAAAGAAATGGAAAGATATTCCATGCTCTTGGATTGGAAGAATTAACATAGTTAAGATGTCCATACTTCCTAAAGCCATCTATAGATTCAATGCAATCCCTATCAAAGTTCCAACAACATTTTTCACAGAAATAGAACAAAGAATCCTAAAATTTATATGGAACAACAAAAGACCTCGAATAGCTAAAGGAATCCTAAGAAAAAAGAACAAAGCTGGAGGTATCACACTCCCTGATTTCAAAATATACTACAAAGCTGTAGTAACCAAAACAGCATGGTACTGGCACAAAAACAGACATACAGATCAATGGAATAGAATCGAAAGCCCAGAAATAAACCCACACATCTATGGACAGCTAATCTTTGACAAAGGAGCCAAGCACATACAATGGGGAAAAGAAAGTCTCTTCAACAAATGGTGTTGGGAAAACTGGATAGCCATATGCAAAAAAATGAAAGTAGACCCTTACCTTACACCATACACAAAACTTAACTCCAAATGGATTAAAGACTTGAATGTAAGACCTGAAACTGTGAAACTTCTAGAAGAAAACATAGGCAGTATGCTCTTCGACATCAGTCTTAGCAACATCTTCTCAAACACCACGTCTGACCAGGCAAGAGAAACAATAGAAAAAATAAACAAATGGGACTACATCAAACTAAAAAGCTTCTGCACAGCAAAGGAAACCATCAACAAAACGAAAAGACAACCTAACAATTGGGAGAAGATATTTGCAAACCATACTTCTGATAAGGGCTTAATCTCCAAAATATATAAAGAACTCATGCATCTTACCAACAAAAAACTACCAACCCAATTAAAAAATGGGCAAAGGACCTGAACAGACATTTCTCCAAAGAAGATATACAGATGGCCAACAGACACATGAAAAGATGTTCAAAATCGTTGTCAGGGAAATGCAAATCAAAACTACAGTGAGATATCACCTCATGCCCGTCAGAATGGCTATAATTAACAAGACAGGAAACAACATGTGTTGGAGAGGATGTGGAGAGAAGGGAAGTCTCATACACTGCTGGTGGGAGTGCAAACTGGTGCAGCCACTATGGAAAACAGTATGGAGATTCCTCAAAAAATCAAGGATAGAACTACCATATGATCCAGCCATCCCACTGCTGGGTATTTATCCAAAGAACTCGAAAACACCAATTTGTAAAGGTACATGCACCCCTGTGTTCATTGCAACGTTATTCACAATAGCCAAGAGTTGGAAGCAACCTAAGTGCCCATCAAGGGCCGAATGGATAAAGAAGATGTGGTATATATACACAATGGAATACTACTCAGCCATAAGAAATGATGAAATCCAGCCATTTGTGACATCATGGATGGACATTGAGGGTATGATGCAAAGTGAAATAAGTCAGAGGGAGAAGGTCAAATACCGTATGATTTCCTTCATTAAGTAGTAGATAATAACAACATTAAACAAACACATAGGGACAGAGGTTGGATTGGTGGTTACCAGAGGGGAAGAGGGGAGGGAGGAAGGTGAAAGGGATAATTCGGCACATGTGTGTGGTGATGGGTTGTAATTAGTATTTTGGTGGTGAACGTGATGTAATCTATGCAGAAATAGAAGTACAATGATGTACACCTGAAATTTTTACAATGTTATACACCAATGTTACTGCAATAAACATAAATTAAAAAAAAATAAAAAATAAAAATAAATAAAATTACAAAAAATAAAAAAATAAAAAATAAATGTTTCCTTTATTTCTGATTTTTGACAATAAAACAACATTATATGTTATTTCAACATTTTAGTTCACCCTTCTCTATTAATATTGGTGGTGTAAATGAAGAGAAAAAATTAAACTTAATGAAATACAGTGCATTATAACACTGAAAAATATTATGACAGCTTTGGAACATCAAAATTCTACTTATATCTCCAGAAAAGTGATCCTAAATACAAAAATGTTTGTGCAAAGATTTGATCCATATTCAAAGTGCAGGCGTTTATGAACAGCTCTTGTCTATTAACAGCAAAAAAACAGAAAAAAAATCTAAATAGCACTCCCAGTTGTTGGACCCAAGCCTGAATTCTCTGCTAAATAATTCAAGAAAAAACAAAAGAAATCACGCTGACATCTTGGTTAGAAGAAAAGTTGCCAGGTTTTGCTTCCAAATCAAAAGAGTAACAAAATACAATAATATACTTAACGATTAAGTATTTCTATTTTTCAATTAGAATTTATTCAATATCAAAGTTAAAATGTTATCTCCAGTAGCATACATTTTTGAGTTATCATAGAGGCATACTCCATAAATTAATAAAATAAAATATCATCAATCATATTTATACCGTTGATTTTTCTTAAATCTGGTGCACTTTACACTCATCTACATCACCTGCTTGGCCCCCTGGGAATATAGGTTTACAACTCCTGTTCTATACTTTCAGATTTCATATGAAGAAAATCTTAATTCAAGACCACAATGAGAAATACAAAGAATATATGAAAAAAATTAGCATGATTCACTGACAAGTGATTGGAACTGAACAGAATGCACCATTATAATAGTGGGGAGTAAGATTCTAGAGTCTCAAGATGCAGTACTGTGTAGTCGTGAGGATCTTGGACTGTAAAGCCAAACTACGTGGATTCACATCTTAACTACACCACTTACTTCTTATGTGATGTTGGACAGTCAATCAAACTTTCTATCACTCTATCCACACAGTTGGAATAGTAACAGAACCAACATCACAGAGGTGGTAGAGTAGTAAATTGAAAAAGTGCCTGACACATAAAAAAAGGACCCAACAAGTGTTTGCTATTTATTATCTCTTTTAAAGAAAGATTGTTCTGACCTGGGCCCAAAAAGTAAAATAAAAATTAAAGGATAGAATGATCTGAGGATATATATGGAGAGAAGGAAATAGGGGATGCTTTTATTCAACAGTAAAGATTTAGGTATATGGGAAGTAGAGAACCCCAGGAGTCTCTGTGATCTGTGAGACAGAAAAGGTTGAATTTTATTCTTTCTTCTTTTGAGAGCGTCACTGAGGATTCTTGAGCAGGAAAAAAGCAATGATTGCAGTGATTTTTAAGAAGATAATTCCTGATTTGATATGGAAAATGGATGTTGGCAGAAAGATATTTAAATCTTATTTTCAAACTTCAAGTCCACCTGGGAAGGGGGAAATAAGGATGATGAGCAGACTGCTTTCCTGTCCCCAACTCTACCTTAAACACAGCTCTGTGGTCAACATTTTCATATCAGCCTTTAGCATGGGGCTTTGTTTGAACAAAAAGTTTGATGGTTTTAAAATTGAAAAAAAAAGCCACTGATTTAGAGTAATATTCCATTATCAACATTACTACACCCACTGAATTAAGTAATGTAAAAATCCCAATTTTTACCATTACAGAGAGAAAGATATTTTCTTTTTCCAAAAGACGCTTCCCAGGGCTCCCTTTGTGTTTCTGTTCCTCAGGCTATAGATGAAGGGGCTCAGCATGGGGGTTACCATAGTGTATATCATAGCCATGACAGTCTCATTAACAATAGAATTATTAGTTGATGGGCACAAGTAGAGACTAATAACTGTCCCACAGAAGAGAGACACCGCAGAGAGGTGGGAGCCACAGGTAGAGAAGGCCTTGCAGATAGCTCCAGCAGAAGGAAACTTGAGGATGGAGAACACAAATTGTGCATAGGACATGATGATGAGTAGGAACGGGATGAGAAGAATGAGTCCTCCTTTGAAAAATATCACCAATACGTTGACTCAAGTGTCAGAGAAGGACAGCTTTAACAAAGTAGATGTGTCACAGAAAAGGTGAGGAATCATATTGTTAGCACAGAAGGACAGGCTGGCCGTGAGCAGGGTGTGCAACATGGTGTGGATGGCATTCAGCACCCAGGACAGCACCACCAGGGAGAGACAGAGCTTGGGGCTCCTGAGGGAGCTGTAGTGGGAGGAAAACTGATGGCCACAAAATGATCACAGGCCACAACCACAAGGAGGAAGCCCTAAGAACTTAAAAAAAAAAAAGGCAAAAATATATCTGGGCCAGGCAGCCTGCATAGGGGATGGACGGGACTTGGCTCTGCATGTTCGCAGCAATTTGGGCATTTTGACAGAGGAGAAGTAGAGGTCATAGAAGGACAAATTGCTGAAAAACAAATAAATGGGCATGTGGAGGTGGGAGTCCAGCTGAATAAGGAGGAGGAGGAGGAGATTCCCCAGGACAGTGGTGAGACACACGGCCAGGAACAGGACATAGAACAGATTCCACTGTCCTGGCTCGATAGGCAGGTCCAGGAGGAGAAACTCTGAGAAGACAGCTGGGTTCCTCTTTCTTATTCTGTGAATCAATTATTATGAAGAAAATAAGGGATCTTAAAATCCACATATAAGAAATAAGTACGTCTGTCTATTGCAAATGTCCTATTGTCAAATGGTGGGTGAGAGACAATTTAGGCACAGATGGCAGGTGGCTCTATTAGAACTACTCCATCGAAGTTACCAATGGCGTCCACATCTCTAAATCCAATAACATACTGCATTTAATGCTAATGACCACTTCTTTCTTCATCAAACTCTCCCATCTCTTTGTCGTGGTGACACCTCACCTTCCTGTTTTTTCCCGCCTCCCTTGCAATGCCTCCCCACCGTCCTCAGAAAGCTCCTCCTGTCCAGTCAATTGAATATCGGTGTTCCTCAGAGTACTGTCCTTCTATATTTTCCCTAAATATGCCAGTGAATCCTAAATGTATTTCTTCCGCCCACACCACTCACCTGAGCTACAAACCTGGGTGTTCAACTCCCTGATGACCATCTTACTTGCATGTTTCACTGTCACTCCAAAACCAATATTTCTGATTTTTAGTTTATTGTCTTCCCTGCCCCATATGTGCTCCACAGCCAGTATTTTCTAGCTCAGTGATTGACAGTACTGTCTACAAGATACTCAAGCCAGAACCCTGAAAACATCCCTGACTCCTCCCTCACTTCATTCTCCTCATTCAATTTCCTGTATCTTATCAATTTCATTTTGTGAATATCTCTCATATATGCCCTTTTCTATATCCCACAGCCACAATTCAGTTCACCTACTTTTCCCAGCTGAACATTTGCTACAGATTTGCTCTCCCTGCATCCTCTTTTTGTTCCCTCCAACCCATTAACTTTATCCAGAATCATTCTTTTTATAACTCAAACCTGTTCATGTCACTATTCTAATGAAAAGTTTCCCCTTCCCATTAAGATAAAGTCCAAAATGGTTAACATGTCCCACAAGACATTTATTTCATCAAATGAATTTGCTCTTGCCTAACCCTCTCTCTACTCCAGGCGTACTAGGTATCTCTCATTTTCTCAAACGCATCCAGCTCTCACTCACCATATCACATCATGCTTCCATTACCTGGAATGGGCTGTCTCCACCCTACTCCATTCCTTCTTGCAGGAACTCATCCTCCAGATGATTAAATATGGATTATTTGCTCTTTCTTAGACTTTAAGGATAGGGAAAGGTTCTGTCTTGTTCCCTGCTGAACTCCAACATCCTAGAACAACGTGTGGTGCAAAAACAAATTATACTACCTAAGAGATTACTGAACTGTTCCAACAGTCATCAAAAATATTGGAGGCTGAAACATCTATTGACACTGAACCTTTCTGATTCAAGATGTCTCTTATCTAAATCCTTTGTATTTATTTCCAGATACCACACTGCAGACTGGCCAGAATTTCTCTCCCGAGGTCAGAATACTACCCCATCTCAAGCTACACTGCTGTGTGGCTTAATGCTAATCTACCCAGGCAACAATGCTGCCATTTTTTCCTTAAAATTCAGCCCACACAATGTCGTATTGATATGGGAAGAAATGAGACCGATGTGGAAGTTTATAGATCGTTGGAAAAGCAAAAAGAATAAGGATAATTTCCAGTCTTCTAGATCTAATTCCTGGTCTCCTCCTAGTACCCTTCCCAAAGTGAGACTCAGAATTGACAGAAAAACATTAGGAGGAGCATTTCAGGGTGAGGGAAATGTCTCCTAACCCTGAAGAGACAGAACAGCACCTTCACTGCAGGATAGTCACCAAGATCGTGAGGTTTAAACCAGACAAATGAATGTGTTTTCCCACTTAGAGGAAAGAAAGATGTGTTGTTATGTATTAGTGGGGAGAAGGATGTATCACTGACTCCTCAGGAATCGCCCTTCCTGGGAACCAGGTGGGATCCATAAATTGTGTAAAATGCCTGATTAGGGAGCCCAAGTCCGTCAGACATCGCTTACAAATGCTGCTATTGAGGAGACATAAGAGCTTTACCTACTCCTTTCGTTTCCTCACATCTTATTTTCTTCACCTCTAAAATGACAATACTGACTTGTCCCTGACTACCTCTCAAAGCTCCTGTAAATCTGAAATCTCTTTTGAGAATTCTTTGCAAAGTATAGAGGACTCTATTATGAAATATTTATGAAACTACTTTAAATGAATAGATTAAATCTGGTTACACTAATTGAGATATTTTTAGAATGCTGAGCAGTTTTTTTTCTTTTAGACTGCCTTAAGAACAGTCCCATGGAGTAACATCATACAACCCCAGTAATCAGGACTCTAAGATTGGAAGAATCCTAAGGCACGTGCTCTCCAGCCTAATTGACCGAATGCATCTGAAGGTGTCTTCAGGGCTTTCGCCGGGATCCTTCACTCCTTTATTCACTATAGGCACATGGAGACACAGCCTCTGTAATCATTACCTGAGTCTACACCATCCCTTCTCACTTCTCTCATTCTGCCTTCCTGGGCCTGAGGGACAGTGGCAGCCAATGAAACCTAGGTCTTGGAAAAACTCATTAATAATAAAATAAATTCCATTGCCTTCCTGCGACAAATCCCCTAGGAGGTCTAGAGCAGGGACTTCTTAGTTACTATCCATCTTTTGGGTAGGGAAACAGGCAGGAGAGGAAGCAAGCTCATGCCCTGGTCCCACCAGGAATGCTGCCCTGGTACCACAGCCCAGAAGATCTCTTCCTTCTCTGACTTCATTACTTTCACTCCAGAATTATTTGGCTTCTGAGGTGCATAAGAGTGACAGCAAATTGTTCTGCGTAGCCCAATTATTGCTTCAGGAATATTATCCAGAAAACTGAGAAAGAAACTTATTCAACCATTTAGTCGCATAATTTATCCCTGCTACATTTAGGAAAAGTGTGAGTTTTTTCCACACATCCCTCATCACTTAATGTTGAAATCCTATCCCAGTTTTTTTTTTTTTTTTGGTGAGGAAGATCAGCCCTGAGCTAACATCTGCCAAGCCTCCTCTTTTTGCTGAGGAAGACTGACCCTGGGCTAACCTCCGTGCCCATCTTCCTCCACTTTATATGGGACGCCGCCACAACATGGCTTGCCAAGCAGTGCATTGGTGCGCGCCCGGATCCAAACTGGTAAACCCCGGGCCGCCCCCGCAGCGGAGCGCGCGCACTTAACCGCTTGCGCCACCAGGCTGGCCCCCCCATCCCAGTCTTTAAACACAGCACAATTGCTACCTCCTTCAGACTGACTTTCCTAATCTCTCCCAGCCAGATTTGACAACTGTATCTTGGATCTCTATGAAATAACTAGATGAAAAGGATAAATGGAAAGAAAATGGTGTTTTGAGTTAAGTAAACAACACACACAAAGATTTAAGAGTTAATATGGCATACCAAAGAAACTAAAGGAAGTTCAGCATGGCTGTAGGGTATTGTATGAGGGAGAGAATGCAAGGGATGGGGCGAGAGAGTCAGGCAGAGGCCTGGTGATGCAAGGCCATGTAAGATGTGGTAAGTGGTGCCATCTTCATCCTAAGCAAAAAATCTCTAAATGGTTTTAAGGGCAATTATGTGTTCAGATTTAATTTTTAGGACTGTATTTCAGATGAGGAGAGCGCACTAGCATTGAAAATAAGAAAGGCAGAGAAATCATTTAGAAGGCTACTTCAGTACCCCAAGGTGAGAGATGATGGTGACCTGAATATAGGCAGTGGCAACATGGTTTAAAAGTGGATATATTTGAGGAATGTGGTTACCTATAAATAGCCAATAAATGATGTAATCAAACTAAGATTTCTTAACATCAGTCGCTTTAGAAATAAAAGAGACAAACATCTGCTTCCATATAGAATGTAGTGGGTTACAGGAAACAAAGTTCTTGCTAAAACAATTATTTTTTTAAGAAACAGATATTTTTAAATCATATTTTAAAGGCATCAGAGAGTTGCAGAAGCTACACAAACTAAAGTTTCAGAGAAAGAATTGTTTTTACATAAAGTGAGTACAACTGCATATTTTTTTGTTGGGAGCTATTGGCTGGACTTGGATACAGACTGAGACAGAGGATCTCTTCTGGGGAAAGAGAAAGCATCAAAGGTTGTGGCAGTTGTTCAGGGCTGGGGTACCCAACTGGAAAGTTAGGGGGACACAAATACATAAAGTGTTTTTCTCATGGGGCATTTGCTCAATCTAGTGGAATTCTGGGGAGCTAGGCTTAGTCTTCTAAAAGGCAGAGCAAAATGTCCTGTAGTGTTTCAGGATTGAGAACCAAAGACTCATCAAGGGAAGAAGCCTTCAAACACATGTTTGGTCTTTTCCTCAAGATTATTTGTCAAATTTTGAAGTTTCATGGAGGAAGAGGCTGAAGAGCTAAACAAAAAACCTCTGAAGAGAATCCCCCACTACCTTTTAGAGCTGAGGAGACCAACACTTATCATGTCTCAATCAAAAGCCTGGGAAGAGTAGTATTCCATTGTGTATATATACCACATCTTCTTTATCCATTCCTCCCTTGATGGTCACTTAGCCATAAGTAACGATGAAATCCAGCTATTTGTGACAACATGGATGGACATTGAGGGTATTATGCAAAGTGAAATAAGTCAGAGGGAGAAGGTCAAATACCGTATGATTTCCTTCATTAAGTAGTAGATAATAACAACAATAAACAAACACATAGAGACAGAGATTGGATTGGTGGTTACCAGAGAGGAAGGGGGGAGGGAGGAGGGCGAAAGGGATAATTCAGCAAATGTATGTGGTGATGGGTTGTAATTAGTATTTGGGTGGTGAACATGATGTAATCTATGCAGAAATAGAAGTATAATGATGTACACCTTAAATTTATACAATGTTATAAACCAATGTTACTGCAATAAACATAAAATTTAAAAAAAATTTAAAAAAGATTGAGAAGAACTCTACTGAAGACTACACTACTCTAATGAGATAAATTAAAGAAAACCAAAAAACTGAGAAATATACCACATTTGTGAATTAGAAGACTCTATATTGTAAAGATGCCCAAATTAATTTAATTTCAATGCAATACAAATTAAAATCCCAGCAGGACTTTTTTTAGGAAATTGATAAGCCTACTCTAAAATTTATATGGAAATTCAGAGTCAAGAATAGCTGATGAAATAATAAAGAAAAGAATAAAGGATTTAAACCATATATCCATCCTATTAGAAGATATAGTATTGATGTAAAAATAGACAAACTGACAAATGGAGTGGAGAGTCCAGAAACAGATTCACACTTATACAGTCACCTGACTAATGATAAATATTTCCACTGCAATGCAGCAGGGAAAGGAGGGTCTTTTCAATAATTGGAACTGGACCACCGGATATCCACACTTGTAGAGAAAAAATGTATCTTGATCTCTCCTTCACCTGATACGAAAATCAATTCTAGACTGATAGCAGATCTAAATGTGAAAAGTAAAACAATAAATCCTTTAGAGGAAAATATAGAAGAGTGTTGGCAAGATTTAGCAAAGATTCTTAAACAGATACAAAAAGCACTAATTATAAAATGAAAATTGATAAGTTGGACTATTTTAACATTAAGATCTTCTGTTTCTCCAATATGTGTTGGAGAGGATGTGGAGAGAAGGGAACTCTCATACACTGCTGGTGGGAGTGCAAACTGGTGCAGCCACTATGGAAAACAGTATGGAGATTCCTCAAAAAATCAAGGATAGAACTACCATATGATCCAGCTATTCCACTGTTGGGTATTTATCCAAAGAACTTGAAAACACCAATTTGCAAAGGTACATGCACCCCTGTGTTCATTGCAGCATTATTCACAATAGCCAAGACTTGGAAGCAACCTAAGTGCCCATCAAGGGCCGAATGGATAAAGAAGATGTGGTATATATACACAATGGAATACTACTCAGCCATAAGAAACGATGAAATCCAGCCATTTGTGACAACATGGATGGACATTGAGGGTATAATGCAAAGTGAAATAAGTCAGAGGGAGAAGGTCAAATACCGCATGATTTCCTTCATTAAGTAGTAGATAATAACAACAATAAACAAACACATAGGGACAGAGATTGGATTGGTGGTTACCAGAGGGGAAGGGCGGAGGGAGGAGGGTGAAAGGGATAATTCGGTACATGTGTGGTGATGGGTTGTAATTAGTATTTTGGTGGTGAACATGATGTAGTCCATGCAGAAATTGAAGTACAATGATGTACACCTGAAATTTTTACAATGTTATAAACCAATGTTACTGCAATAAACAAAAAATTTATTAAAAAAAAAAAAAAAGATCTGTTTCTCAATACCCACCATTAATTGAATGAAATTCAATCACAAAGTTTAAGAAGATGTTACTATATACATCTGACAAGGGATTCATAACCAGAATACATTTGAAATCAATAGGAAAGAGACAGATAACCTAATAGAAAAATGGGCACAAGTCTTGAATAGATAATCTATGCAAGAGGATCTACCTATGGAGAATAACCATATGAAAAGGTGCTTGACTTCATTAGTCAGCAGGGAAATGAAAATTAAAACCACAATGAGACACCACTATATACTCATCACAAAGCTCAAATGACAAGGATGGAAAAATACCAGATCATGTTAAGAATATGGGGCAATTGGAACTCTCATACACTGCTAGAAGGAGGGTAATTGTTACAAGTATGATGGAAAACTGTTTGGCACTATCTTTAAACTAAACAAACACCTGTCCTATCATCTAGAAATTCCACCCACAAATAGATGCCCAAGACAAACATGTACCTGAATTATTCGTAACAGCCACAAACTAGAAACTACAATTGCCCTTCAATGGTAGACTGGATTTTTAATGATATATTCACACAACAGAACTCTATACAGCAATGAAAATGAACAATCTACAACTACATACAACACTGTGGAACCTCACATATAAAATGTTGAGTGAAAGAATCAGCCGGAAAAAAAAGAGAGTACAAAAGGTATACTTCCATTTCAATAAAGTACAAATATGGGTAAAACAAATTTATGCTATGAGGAGTCAGAGAAATGATTGCCCTTGCAGGAATAGTGACTAGAGGAGAACACGACAGGATTTCTGCAGAGATAGTAATGTATTTTTATCTGACCGCTAGTTACTCACATTTGTTCAGTTTGTAATAAGTCCTGCCAAATTTTCACACTTCATTCTGTAAATAACCATCATTATTTTTCATTCTGTCTAACTTTTATATTATCTGGAGTCCCTGTAAGTCTCAGCTGTTGGTTCTTGCTTTTGGAATCTTATTTCCTTGTGTGTCTGCTTATCTTTCGTTTTGTGCTTGAAATTGTGTTTGAAAATACGATTAAGAGAAATATTTGAGGTCTAAGTGATGTTATTTTCCTCGAAATATGATTTTTTATTGCTTTTTTACTGCTAGTACTTGGAGTTACTAGCAATCTGGCATCATCCTAATCCAAGTTTAATGCTTGAGGTTTTCCAGACGTCTGATGACTCAAAGCCAGGCTGTACTATGTGTGAAGTCCTCTTTATTTCTGGCTTAATCTAACTCCTAGGGCACCTTTTAGGAACACTGCCCAGTGTGGAGTTGCTTTACTCCTTGTAAACCGACTTATTTCCCAAGACCTTTGCTTACAGATGCCAACATTGGAGCAATTATCCAGGTTCATCTCAACAAGCTATCTAGGGATTGCCTCCCTAAGGCCTCTCCCAAACTGATAAATAGGCCTGATTTGGTCCCCTTTATTTATGAGCTTAGGATCCAACCATCAATTCTCAGATCCCACATCCTCTTCAAGGCATAAAAACCCTTACCTTCTGTCTCCTCTTTTGCAGGGACTATTTATCCAGGTGCCAAATGCCCTGCTTCTCTGCTTTCCTTTAGGGAAAAGGATGAGTCGTCAAGTCCTATTCAGAAAACAATGTTTTAGGGTCATTTATACCCTGACTGAAACTTCATCCTATATAGGATAAAAGTAGAGGCAGCAGGACCAGGAACTCTGAGACCAGCACAGAGCAGTGGGTAAGGTCTGGACATTCCTGGCTCATGCTCTCTCTTTTCTCCCTTTCTTGTCTTCTCTCTTCTCCATTTACTCCCTCTCACAAACATGCTCACTCATATGTAAGTCTTCATATACTCTAACTCCTTAGTATTTAAAGGTAATATCACAGTTCCTCCCATCTTTTTAGCGCTCTGCAGTTTTCAAAGTGCTGTCACACACCCTGTTGAGCATGACTCTGAAACCTGCAAGAAAGGCTTCCTGGTGAGATGAGGAGCCTCAAGTGCATGTAGCTAGGGAGCAACAGAGGAGAGGAGGCCAGTTTTCCAATGTCAAGTGTGGAGCCCTTTGTCATACCACCCCCACATTCTCTCCTTCCACCCTGCCACACTGCACAGGGGTTTGTGTCTCCAAAGCCATCTGACCACACAAGTCTTCAGAACCCATTGACTCTTACAGACTCAGAACAGAGTTTCCCAAAGCATACGATCAGAATCACTGAGTGCTTGCTGAAAAGAACTTGGTTCTCAGAACAGAACCAGTATTTCAGTGGCAGGGCCAAAAAAAAAACAGCTTTTTGTTTCAAAGCATCACAGATGACTCTGATGCACATTAAAGTGCGGGAGACGCCTACCTTGAGCGCAAGAAAGCATGAGGTATCGATTCCTCTGGCATCCTCTGACTATTCCCAGGCCTCTTACCTGCCTCATACCTTGTCAGGCACATGTCCCAAAGGGTCCTAAATCCAGGCAACAAGGTATGTAAGGAAGTCATTTCTGATGAGGTCTAAGGAGGTGGAAGACCTTTGTCTCCATGACAGAAACAGAGGTGGTGGCCAAGTGTGCTCAGGGTTGGGGTCACTCAGAGAGTCACCATGGTGCTCTTTTTCAACCTCTGGTCACTTTGGGGGTCTTGGAGTGGTCTCTGGGATGAGCCCATCAGTTCCCATTCTCATTGAAACTCTTCGCTTTCCTAAGTGACAAGCATCCTACCCTTTGCTGACCTCTTGGTTCCAGGTTTTCTATGTCCTCACAGATCTAGGCTAACATAAAGCAAACACATAGCTTGGAACCCCTGGTCAAAACCTCGTCACTGCCATCAAATCACTCGGTGAACTTGGGCAGATCTCTTCAGCTAAAACCTTCCCTTAAGTGTTGGGAGAATAAATGACCTCATTCATGGAGTAGAACCATAGGTGAATTATATGGTAACAACTATCAGATGTGTGAAATTGTACGTACAAAAGTCTCTGGAGCCTGTGCTAAGAGTCACTCCTATTTTTATTCAAATGTCAAAGGACCACCACATGATTAATCTATAATTTGGAATCTTAGGGTTAAAAGAGACCTTAACCAACACCTACCTCCACCAGAAGCTTGAATCAGCTCTGAAAAGATCACTCAGCCCGCTATATCATGCAGCCTGTTCAAATGCCTTCTGTGATGGAGAATTCATTTCCCCCACCAACCCCATTCATTGGCACAGCACTTAAGTCTTCTGGGACATAGCCAGGCTCATCTTTCTGTATCTCTTTTATTTTCTAGCTCCTGACCTGGCTAATTCATATCCCTTTATATGGGAAGTCCATAATGATACATTTCCTTTCTCTCTCTCTCCCATGTAGACAGCACCAAGGGCCAGTCACAAACAAATCTTCCCTAGGACATCCCGGTTCATTCCCTGCAGACACAGGTGGGCTGAGGCTGCCCCTGTCCGTGTGGTAGGCAGAGCCAGGCCCACAATGGAGGCAAGACTTTGGCCTCTGATGCCTCTTTGTCCTGAGAGCAGGGTTTCCTACAGGAGAGGATTGGGAGACAGTCAGAAGCCCAGGAAAATGGTAAAGAATAGAACTCTCTTTGTGATCGCTGTAACAGCACCTTCAATTAACACATCAGTTTAAGGTTGGAAAAGTGCTTCCACATCCAGCATTTCAGGTCTTCTCTAAACCCACAGTGAGCTAGGTACCATAGTCTAATAGTCTAATGTGTAGCAGAGCCATTAAGGCATGGAATTAGTAGGCAGAAAACAGGGGTCAAATCCCAGCTCCATGAGTTACTGGTTGAGCAACTTTGGGAAAGTCATTAACCTTCTAAGTCTTGGTCATCTCAACGATAATGTGGAAAAATATAAATGAATAGTGCTGTTTTGTGGAATAAATATAGCATCTTAATATATATAAAGCACTTAACACATTGTCTAACCAAGTACCCCGTATAGAGTAGTTGTTTGCTCAAAAACACTTGTATGTGTTAAGCTGGAAAATGGACTCAAAATTCCGACTCAAAATTTCCTTCCACTGTACCACCAACGCTGAAGATCTGGGAATTCGACTCTGTTCATTGAGATGACGATTCCACTCATTTGGTAGTGCTGGACCTCCCCATGTCCAGCTCCCTCTATCTTACTAGGTAAGAATAAATTACATTCTTAATTCAATAATTATCATGAAAACATATAGATGTGGAGTACATACCCATTTATAATGGCTTCATTGTGTGCCTTTAATTGCATGGATTGTGTACTTTCTTTAACTGTTTCTACTCTTTTTAACGAGGCCCTGATAAACATCCTATACCTACATATCTATGTTTCTATCAATTATATTTTAAGATAAATCCCTGAAACTGGGATTGCTCAAAGGGATATCCTATTTAAGAGCTTATGATATTGAATGTCAAGTTGCCCTCTAGACAGCTGTAACTATTTCCTTTCATCGAATGTAAAATTGCCTGTTCATCTCATCTTTTGATAAGTAGTGAAGCTACATGTTTGTTCATGTGTTTATTGACTGAATTTCTTGTTTTGTGAATTTCATGTTTGTGTCTGTTACTATTTTCCTACAGGGTGTTGGTAATTTTATTATTGGCTTATAGTAGGTCTTTCTCTATTTGGCATATTAAGTCTTTGTCTATCACATACATGGCAAGTATTTTCCTTTCTGGCATTTTCTTTATTTGTATTTTATTGTCATATTATTTTGTTTTGATGAGGCAAGTATTTTACTTTTATGAAGTAAAATATGGCATAATTTTTCGTTGTGTTTTCTGTCTTCAATGCCATTCTTGTAAAGAGTGTCCTCACATCGTTTTTTTTTAAATGAAACAATGTAATAGAAGAAAATATAAGTGATATTTACTTCCCTCCTTTGCAAATATCCCATGTCAAAATGACCAAAGAAAAGTAAAAAGTAATTTAAAAATATGAAGACAACTCTGGGAAACGGGTGACATCATAGGTCAGGAACTTAGAGGAATTACTGCAGGACAGGGAGCAGTGGGTTGGATTGAGGAACAAGCTGTAAGGTGCCAAAAGAGCCAGTGGACCCACCACAAAGTCCCCCCAGGGACTGCAGGGGAGAAAATGGGTAGGTGATTGTTTTCAACAGGGTCCTAGAAAACCAGCAGGTGAGGAATAGCAGGGACTGGGAACAAGAGCAGTCGGAGGACCAGGGAGAAGGGCAACTTGAAATACACCAGGAACTGCCCCAGGGCTCAGAGCAAGGAGGAACTGGCTGTAGCTTTCATCCCATGGTTCCCTGTTATGAAGACAACGAGGACTGAGGAAAAGGATGGCCCTGACAGAGAGCAGTTGTCATGGCCGGGAGACCTTCAAGCAGCATCAGCACTCGCCGAGAGGAGAGGAAAGAACTGCTGGTAAAGGAATGGGATTCCCACTGCCTGGTCTCCCGGTTTCTCCTAATTGATATCTCATTGTTTGTCTTGTCACTCATCATCTTTACCTCGCTATTCTTTTCTTTTGTGTTGTGGGGACTTTTTAAACTGATATTCCTAATAATAGATTCTGTCTTCTTCAGTATTCAAACTACTCTTCACTACTCCAACATGTACACTTTTTTCCTGGTTGATTTCTTTTTTGACAATTTATTGAGATATAAATCACATATCATCCAATTCACATACTAAAGTGTACACTTCATTGGTTTCTAGTATATTCACAGATATGTGCAACTATCACCTCAGTCAACTTTAGAACATTTCCCTCACCTCAAAAAGAAAACCTGTACTCTTCAGCTGTCACCTCTTACCCACCGCCCTTCTCCCAGGCTTAAACAACCACTAATGGACTTTCTGTCTCTATAGATTTCCCTATTCTGTTCTCTCACATGAATGGAATCATATATGTGGTGTTTGTGACTGGCTTCTTTCACTGATTTTGATGCTTTCACAGGTCATCCATGTGGTAGCATGTACCACTGCTTCATTCCTTTTTATGGCTGAATAATATTCCATTGTATGGATATACCACATTTTGTTTATCCATGCCTAGGAGATAGACATATGGGTTGTTTCCACCTTTTGGATATTATAACACTGCAATAAACATTTATGTACAAGTTTCTGTGTAGACATATATTTTCATTTCTCTTGGAAGGTACCTCTAAGTGGAACTACTGGGTCATAACTCTATGTTTAGCCCTTTGAGAAACTGCCAGACTGTTTCCAAAATGACTGCACAATTTTACATTCCTGCTAGTAATATATGAGAGTTCTGATTTCTCTACATCCTTATAAACACTTGTACTTATTTGAATTGTTTATGCTATCCATGCTAGAGGGTGTGAAGTGGTATCTAACTGTGGCCTTTATTTGCATTTCCCCGATGACCAATGAGGTCGAGCAACTTTTTGTGTGCTTATTGGCCATTTATACATCTTCCTTGGAGAAATGTCTTCAGAATCTTTGTGCATTTTTAATTGGGTTATTTTTCTTTTTTGTTGAGTTATGAGTTTTTTATATATTCTCCATGCAAGTCTCTTATCATAAATATGATTTGCAAATATTTTTTACCATTTTGTGCAATTTCTTTTCAGTTTCTTAATGGTGTCATTTGAAACGCAAGTGTTTTTAATTTTAAGTACAATTTATCTATTTTTTTCTTTTGTTGCTCATGCTTTTGGTGTCATATCTAAGAACCCTTTGCCAAATCCAAGATCATGAGGATTTGCCCATGTTTTCTTCTCAGAGTTTCATAGTTTCAGCTCTTACATTTAGGTCATTGATGCATTTTGAGTTAAATTTTGTATACAGGTAAGCGCCCACCTCTTTGGCATGTGGCTATCCTGGTGTCCCAGCACTGTTTGTTGAAAATATCTTTTTCCCACCGAATGATCTTGACATCTTGGTCAAAAATCAGTTGACCACAGACACGTAGGTTTATTTCTGGACTCTCAATTCTTTTCCACTGATCTATATGTCTGTCCTTGTGCCAGTACCACATTTCTGTTCTTCATTACTGTTGCTTTGCAGTAACTTTTGAAATTTGCAAGGGAAGTCTTCCAAATATGTTTTTGTTTTTCAAGATTGTTTTAGCCATTCTGGGTCTCTTGCAATTCCACATGGATTTTAGCATCAATTTGTGTCAAGTTCTACCAGGAAGTCAGCTGGGATTCTGATAGGGATTGCAGTGAATCTGTAACTCTATTTGGGGACTATTATCATCTTAACCATATTAAGTCTTCCAATCCATGAGCATAGGGTTGTTTTCTGTTTATTTAGATCTTTAATTTCTTTTAAGAATGTTTGTACTTATCAGAGTATAAATTTTTCTTTTCTCTTGCTAATTTATTTCCAGGGATCTTTTTCTTTTTGATGCTATTGTAAATGGAATTGTTTTCTTAATTTCATTTCCAAATCGTTTGTGGCAAATATAAAGAAATACAATTGATTTTTTATTGATCTTGTATCCTGCAACCTTTCTGACTTCATTTATTAGTTTTAGTAGTTTTTTAGTAAGATATTTTAGTATGATTTTCTATACACCAGATTATGCCACCTGTGAATAGAGATGGTTTTACTTCCTCCTTTCCAATCTGAATGCCTTTCCTTATTTTTCTTGACTAATTGCCTTGGTTAAACTAAATTTTAATTTTTCTGTATTTCTTAAATTATTCACACTGGAAAATTTTTGTTTTTAGTCAATAGATTGCAGTACAGTTTTTTAAAAAGCTGTTTTTATTTGGAAAAACATTTCTATGGAATATCTCTTAAAATTTATATCTTAAGCTATTGAAGAAATTCCAACAAATTCCAAATATTAGAAACTGACAATAAATGAACACAAGTTTAATATAGAATCTAATGTAAACCTGATCATGCCAAAAAGATGATAAGGGTGATACATTCAAAAAAGGATTATAGATAAACCTCATTTATAAATATGACTACAAAAGTCTAAATAAAATATGAGAAAATCAATTTCAGTAGTTTATACTGGGAATGTTAGTATGTTTCAACACTAGGAAATCTATTAACATGGTATATCTTGATAAGCACTGAAAAGGGTTTGATTAAAAATGCAACAGCCATACCTGTTTTTTGAAATACTGTTGGTAAAATACAAAGAGAAAGATAGTTGCTAAACATATACATCCACTTCTGCTTAAATCTGTTTACATTGGCCATGCTGCTTAAAACTCTTTACTGCACATAGAATAAAAATTTAAAAATCTTCACAAGGTTTGCATGATCTGGTCACTGCTTGCTGTGCAACCTCATATCTCACTGACATCCCCTTCACTCCAGCCACACTGGCCCACATTTAGTTCCTTAAACACAAGATCTTTCCCACTTCAGGGCCTTTGCATATACAGCTGTCTTTCTGCAATGCTCCTTGACCAGAGCTTGACAAGATTGGCTTTTTTGTCTTTCTAGTCTCAACTAAAAAGACACCAAAATGTGAGCAGTGGTTATCTATCTCTACATGGTAGAATTTGATATAATTTACCTATATCTCCTTTTTGGGGATTTTTAAAATTTTTATTACATATATATTAAGTTTTCAAAAGGAAAAGACACAGTAAGTTATTTTATCTATTTACTTTTGTATTTCAGCTTTATTGAGGTAAAATTGACATGTAAAATTGTAAGATATTTAAAGTATACACCACAATAAGTTATTTTAATCTTTAATAAATTTGAAATGTGATAAGATACAAAACGTTGATCTAACTTTTCCCCAAGAGAATTAGACAGTCATCCCAAGCCATTCATTGCATAACACAACCTTTACCTGCTGTTAGCATAATAATCCACTGAATCTCGCAGTTCCATTGATCTGTTCATTCCAGCACCAGCACCACACTGTTTTAGAGTCCTCAATATTTGGCAGAGGAAGTGCCTCCTTGTTATTCTCTTTTTCAACATTTTCCTACCTTATTTTTAGATGAAATTTAGATTAGCTTTTGTTTCTTAAAAACTCTGTTAGAACTTTGACTTTGAATAGGTTAATAGAATTTGCACCTTTGCAATATCTCTGCTTTCTATTGGGAAACATGGTATGTCTATCCATTCATTAAATTTTTACTTTATGCCTCTCTGGGGAATTTGAAGGTCCTGCCTGATTCTTGTTAACATATATGCATATATTTGTTTGTTGATAATGTGGGTGGGATTGTTTCACATTATATTTTAACATTATTATTCCTGATTATTTTTTACATATAATAATAATAGGCAATATTTGTTGAGTACTCACCGCACGCAAGATCTTGTTACTATTAGTTTAATACTAAACTAAGTTTACTATTTAATTTTATCCACACTTCACCGATTTTTCAGATAAAGAAATGGGATCTTAAAGAGCTCAGGAAACTTGCCTTGAGTTTCACAGCTAGAATATGGCAGCACTCAGACTTGAATTCCAGTGCTCTGACAGCAGCATCTTAATCACTGCACTATGTGACTTATGAGAGCACCATCAGTTTTGGGTCTATTCATTGTGTGATTGGCCACTTTATTGAAATTCCTTTTTATTTCTAATGGCATTTCAGTTCTCTTAGATCTCCCAGATAGACCATTCTATCAGCAAATAATGATAATTTTTTTCCCTTCCAGTATTTTTACTTTTCCTCCCTTTGTCCAATTGTACAACATCTATCTACTATAATGCCTACACCTGTTTTAAATACCATTTTAAAATCTATGCAGTATCAAAATATAACATACTAATCTTTAAGCACTTCAAGAGTGTTATAAGAAGACAGGATTTAAAATAAGATATTGACATTATTTCTATACTAAGAGTATGCCAGATTACAAGTTGCAGGAATGATTGGGTTGCATAAAGATTTTCCATATTATGCCTTTTTCTGTTGTTACGTTGTTGCTTATATTTTTAAAATTATAAAATTTAATCTAAGATATTTTAATGCTGAGAAAATAGTTGATTTTGCTTACCTGATTTTCCTTACACT